>NC_064919.1:75465385-78271385 GCF_929443795.1 Astur gentilis | reverse complement strand
ACCCCGTCCCGGCCGGCCCGGGCGGGAGCGTCCACCTTCAGCCCCAGCCCGGGGCTTTGAGGTGTCCGCCCCGGGGAAGTTGGGGGACGACGAGGGCGGCTTTCGGGGCGAGGAAGGGCGAAGGAGCGGGTGTGATGTCGAGGAGGAGCAGCAGTCCCACCGGGTGCCAAAACCCCGGGACACCCCGGGAGCGAGGAGGAGCCGTGTTTGACTTTCGTAGTTCTTTTGAACAGGAGTTGAAACGCCGCCGCCGAGTGAAGCTCTGCTCGCAGGAAGCAGGTTGCTGTCACTGCCTTTAACGTTGCGGTTGTCGCTCTCCGTATGCTCGCCTGTAGCACGCACTGGTGTTTCAGATGCGTTACTAATTACCTTCTCATCCTGCTATCAAGCCTTGTTCCCTTGCTGAACAGGTTACTGAAAGGCGATGCTTTCTCATGCGGACTGGATCATAGCGCTAGCGGCTTGCTTTCTATCTCCAGTTTTCATTTTCTTGCTCTCTTGAGCCACAACCCCCACCCCCCACCCCCCCAACCAAACAAAAAACGCCACCCCTGGAGAAAACCAGGACTCACGCTTCTGGGACGTGTCTCTTGTCATCATTCTGCACTAAACACTGTGGTCACAGGGTGTCCCCCGATGCCAGCTGTGCCCTGCGGCTTAAAAGTACAGTTTTAATGTTCTCAACTCCTTTACCAGGTATGATAAAAAAACTGGCACTGGTTTGCTGCTGACAGTTCGGCTCTTCTTTTTGCTCACATCGGTTGATTTGGTAACAGCTTTTCAACTGGCTGTTCATCACCTTTTTGAATCCAAATCCCTATTCTGATGATGGTGTTAATAAAAAGATGCCAGCAGGGTGTCTTGAGTGTGCATTATTTTGGGGACAGCACTGTTTATGTAGGAGAGCATTTTTAAATTAAGTTTCAGCCCTTTTATTAAACATATATTGTGTTTAAGAAGTTAGGAGAGGTGTACAAGTGTGGAGTTTATCTTAAAAATGTTTTTGATGCAGTTCACTGTAAACTGTGAAGCACGGGTAGCATCTCTGTGGAGTTGTCCATTTTGAAGGCTTTGTCAAAATGTCTTTACTGAAGCTGATTCTTACTAGCTCAAGGACGCTTACGTGTTACAGGTGTTTCTTCATTCTTTTTGGTGGTTCATCCTCAAAACGTTCTCAAGCTGTCCTTTAAAGAATCTTTAATGTGGGTTTGATGCCCCCAGGAGCTGACTGTGTTAAAAATGTATTTATACCCCACCTACTACAAGTAGTGAAAGAACGTGAACAGGATGACTGAGTTACTGAAACTCTCTTGCCTTTTCAGGGTGTTAATTCTTAGTCTGTAGAGCATTTGGTACAAAAGCATTTCAGCAGCCTGGAATGATGCGCTCTTGTGTTTGGCTTATTCTTTGGTTATGTGTAAAAAGCTAAAGAAGAAACTTGAGGTGACTGGTGACTGTGTGTGGTGGAGAATTATTGTGAAAATTGTAGCTTTCATTTCCATCTGCTGTGCTAAGACAGTAGAAAATACCAGCAGTAATTTAGATGAATGATACTGAGCAACTTAATTATAAGAATGAAGAATGTAGTCAATTTACTAAATGTGGAGAAAAATGTTTTCTGAAATAGCCATGACTAAAAGAATGAGCTGGTGAGAACTCACAAGTATGACCATTAAACATAAAGTGGAAGCATGCTGAGGTAGAGCAGTCTGAAAAACAAAATAGATACCAGGAGCTGAGATAAAAGAATACCTTTTGGGGCAAGGAGAAGAAATCTCTATTAACTATCACTTCTTTAAAAAAAAAAAAAAGTGGCAGTTTTCTTGCATTTTCCCTTTCCACTGAAATGAACTAATCTTGATGAGAAAGCAGTGCAGCTGTTAATAAGGGAGTTGGAAAAGCTTTATTTTTTTTTTTTCCATTAAAAATGGTGCACATGTAAGACTGCATAGTAACGTGGGGTTGGGTGCTGCAGATCTGAGATTAAAAATGAAAGACAATATAAAAACCCGTGAAATAAATGTAGGCGATTGAGACACTGTTAATAGCTTCTGAATTACAGTTTAACAGATAAAGGGAAATGTGGAAAAACCCCTAAGTGGCAGTGTAACAGGAAGCCTGGCAGCCAGAAAGATAGTGTTGTTATTCATTGATTTATTTTTTTTTTCCCCTCCTGAATTGCACACATTAATAGTATTTTAATGAACAGCTAATCTAAGACTGCACACCAAACATGTCTGAGTGCTGCCTTTACTCCTGAAAGAGCAACTAACACACATGGCTTCTTGATCTCATGTTTACTGATGCATTTCTTTAACATTTTCTTCTAGGAGAACAAAGCAGGTTGTGTTTTTGTTGGGGTTGGTTGTTGTTGTTGTTTGGGTTTTTTTTTCCCGGAATTGTTGAGCTACATCTGATGTAGAAGTACCTGACAGAAGGTCTAAGCTCAAAGGAATTGTGAGTCTGCGCTCACCTGCAGGTGTTCAGAGGATGTGTGAAGTGAGCCAGTGGTAACAGGCTGTTGTATGAGCAAATTAAGGGATTCTTTTGGAGCAGGAAAATATGCAGAGGGTGTAAGTGAAGGAGAAAACAAATCCTGAATATTACAGGATTGAGGCTTTTAGAGGAGACTTCCTTGTATTTTGATTCTGCTGCTTAAGCGCAAAAGAGATTGCATATACTCCTGTTTAGAGCAGCTGTGTCTGGATTATGTCTGATAATCTTCTCTTGGCATAGTTTGCTTTATTAGTTTGCATTTAGTGTTGTATTTGTGAAAATAGAACATATTAAAACTAATCCCAGTGAAGCAGTCTAGTTTTTCACGTAAGTCTTACATCGTTAACTTTCTTGGCCTGCTTGTAGAAGTCTTGATTTTACCTCAGTTCTCAACTTAAATTTCTTCTTCTGATCTTGCTGGTCTTCTGACTTACAGATAGAAATAACTGCTATCTCGGCATGGCTTGCAAAATTTATAATAAAGGAGGACCCTGCCGATGTTGGATCACCCAGTCACGGGTGCTCGCTTATCGGTCCCTTTGCTCTGTTTGCATCGTTGTCCTAAGACATCACACGCTTTTACTTGCTCACTTTCATTTGTCCTCAGCTCTTGTTGTTTCAGGATAGTGATGGTTCTCTTTTAGTTTTCCTCTTCTCTGCTTTATAACAGCTTATGCTGTGTCTTCAGTGCCGTAGTATTCCTAACTTCTTGACCTACCTTATCCATCTGATAATCATAGTAAAAACTGTGTCTCTTTGTCTCATACCTTGCCTCTCCTGTTCACTGTATCAATGTCTGAAATGCTTTGGTCTTGGAAGGATATTGGCTGTGGGGAGCTTCATCCCTGTGCATGGTACCTGGCTTAGTCCCACGAGGGCATAGTGTCTTTGTCTAACATGCTTTTGTCTTGGGGCCTGAGCTGCAGTATCTGTGTGAGATTTGGCTGCCCGAGATATGTAGGAGATTGAGTTAGGTGATCTCTTCTGGTTTTGCACTCCAAAATTTTAAGTTGTTGAGTGCTGTGTGAAATGACACTGTCTGGAGGTTAGGGACATTATATTTTTTGCCTACTGTTTGTCTTGCTGCTGCTCTGAAGAGTTAGAAAGGCTTGCCTATCTGGTGACATTTTTGTCAGAATAGGTGCAGTGTTGGAATACTACTCAGTGAACTTAACTGTGCATCCCTGTATTTGAGCTACGGTACCTGTCCACCAAATTGAACTCCGTTGACATCCAAGCGAAGGAGGTGAACAGGGAAGATGGAAAAGGATGTTAACAACAGCAGAAATGAAAACATGTTCATCTTGTGGAGTACTTAGAAATATCCATAACTAGAAGCCCCGTAGTCAAATGTCAGGGCTTCTTCTTTATGTTTAAAGGATTTCTATCCCCCCCGCCCTGTGACTCAACAGCCTCAACTTACTGCTATGTGCTTTGTAAGGTTGAATGCAGTGCCTCTAGCTCTTTCTGTCTTGGGGGTGAAGGTCTCTAGCTGGAGGTCCCTCCATTGCACACTTGTAAATAGTACTCCTAGCAATAGGGTAATTGTATCGCTGTGTTGTGACAGTATTCTGGAATGGTTGCAGAATTGAAAAAAAGATGCTGCCTGTCTTTACGTAGATCAAAACGTGAAGGAACAGAATTGGACGTTAAATGTGGTAGCAGAAGTACAGGTTATAAAGATAGGGTATTAATAAAAATACAATGCTTCACAAAGAATTTGCTATGTAAGTATGATGAACTCCTTTTCTCTATCTGCAATTAATCAGGAAGCTAACAGTGTATGTAGTGTTGGAACAAAATAAAATGCATTAGAAATTTGGATAACAACACTAAGATGAAAGAGTCTTTGCCACTAAAGGAGCTTCTTTGCATTGAGGCTTAAGTTTGGGGTTTGTAAAGCTGTAACTGGTGGCTTAATTGGAGAGAAAACTTTTAAGCTTTCAAGCTTCTTCTGTTAAATAATAGGAATGTTTAAAACCTACAAACCATATTTGGCTTGTGATGCATGGGTGGTCATTCATTCTCCTCTTTCAAACCCTTGCTCCTTCAGCTTTGGACACTTACTGCAAAATTTTCAACAAACAGCATGGAGTCTTTCTGCTAAGTATTTAGGGACTATGAGCTACTTGAACCCCCCCCCTGTAATTTTCAGTGGGATGAAGAAATGTGCAGAGGTGCTTCCTGAATTTGAATAATGTCTGTTTTCTTCATGCTCACTTCGTGTCCTCTCAGTTGACTCCTTCAGTTTGGGATCTGCCAGGTCAAGCTTATTAAAGTTGTTATTAACGTACTGTTTTAATATGCAACAAAGTACTGGATCTAATCCAAATGCTGAAAGACCCTAATTTTGAACTGTAACAGTCTGAGAGCTAGTTGCAATTTACACAATGGCATATAAAGTCCAAGCAAATGGAACGGCTTTTTTAAATCCAGGACCTTATTTCAAATATTTGACTTGGAGGCATGTGAAATGGATATATCTGATGGCAAATGATCCTCTTAAAAAATTTCCTTTGGAATTTCCTCCTGCATATTTTTTTTATGCCTTGTGATCAATTTTTACTCAATGTTTTGAAAAATACTTTAATCACTCAGTGAAAGCTGTTTCGGTGCTGTTCCAGGAGAGCTTAAACCGGAGTGATGTGCCTAATATCTCTTGCTTGCCTGCTTTTTCATTGAGATAATTTGTTGTGTGGTCTTGCAAACAGATTAGGAGTTGCTGTGAGGGTGTGTAGGGTCTTCCCTTACTCTGCTTCTTTAGTAGGTTAAAGCTTACTAGTATCTGGCATTTTCTTGGTGTGGAAGTGTGTGAAAGCAGCGTAGTTTGAAAGGTTTCTCTTCAGCATTTGAGTTTGCTCTTCTTTGCAGTCTTTATTTTCTGACCATACTTCTAAAGTTTCTATAGAAATGAAAATTGCATTTAATATTCTTGTGTTGATCTCATCAGCATTAAATGGAGAACTAAAACCTGCTTTATTCCTGTTGCCAGCTCATGCTTATCTGTGCATGCATTAGCCACCTTTGCCAAGGACTTTGCTGAAATAATGCTCTGCTTGTCTACTGTGACCTGTAAAATTTGGCAGATGCTTTCTGTAATATGGATTCCTATTCTACAGGTATATCCTGGGTGTTTGAATTAGATCTCTCTGCATTTAGCAGCATTTCAGAGGGATTTTCTTTTCTCTTAGGCCTTCCTTATACCTGAACAGGCTGCTGTACATAATGCTGCTTTTATTACCTGCCTCCTCACTGGCTTCTGTGTCCTGCCTGGGTTTGTATAAATGGCAAATGCCCAATCTAGGAGCAAAAAATGTTGAAAACGTGGCAGGCATTTGGTATGGGAAACCCCACTAATTCATGACTGGTCTCTCAAGTGGCTAACTGTTACTCTGTTTTACTGGCTTTCCACCATATTATGTCATTTTACACTTTAATGAGACTATCCTGCACTAGTAGGTTGTATGTCTCAAAACATTCTGCATGTTAAATCTGTACAGTTTAGATCAGTCTTTCCAAACTGGTGTTGAACAGTAGGTGTCATTTTTTCAGAACTTTAACTCTTTAAACATTTCAGAGATTTGTCTGGTGGGCTCAGTGATCTGTAGGTACCTGCCCTCCTACAAGTGTGCCCTGAGTGTCACCTCAAGTGTCATACTCTGTTCTCCTTGGACCCTGTTTTCTAACCTCTCAGGATGCATTTAAAGCAAATGTCACTGGGCTACAGACTTCACTGACATCTGAGTGGTGGTTATCTAGACCTTCTGATTTTTATTATTTGTGTCTTGAAAGTTTAACATCATCTTCACTTACTGATGGGCTGGAAAGTACCTGGTCTTACAGGTAGTTGCCTTCCCTGAAGCATGGGGCAAATGTTTATTGGATGCCCATTCCTTCTTCACCATTAGCAGTTAAGTCAACTAATGGGATGGCAATATCCTTGTTGGTGTTTTGTCTTTAATATAATTAAGATTTTTTTGTTATATTTAACTCTCTTGCTTTCTCCTGCATCTAACTTCATACGCCTGGGGCCACCCAGCCTGTGTTGATACTGCTTATTTCTTGTACAATTTACCATGGCTATAGCTCTTTGGGGTGGAATGGATTTCAGCTGCCCTTCTTGTCTGAGGAGGAGTGGCTTTTTGTCCCCCTAGAAAAGTCTTAGTAAATGATTCCTGCATCTGATATCACAATTTCAGTTCAAATTTATTCTTCTCAGTCAATTTTCTAATAATTATCCTCAGCTTTATGAAATTAACCCACTCTGAAATGTCCCTCCTGTATTACTAGGGATTGTCTTTGGACAATCTGTGTTGTATTTGATTTGATCACAACTACTGCAGGTAATTTTTAAGTAATTGTTTTGTAAAACAATCGAATTTTACTTTGCAATTAAATAAATCAGTTTTACTTTAATTTTACTTTTTTTTATTTTACAATTAAGTAAATTGTACTGGGGATCCAAAATAGTTGTTCTCCTGTTTAACAGTTTTTAAGTTGGAATGCTATTTACAAGTTTTAAAAGAACTGAAGAAGTACTAGTGGGCATATGAACTCTCCAGCATTTCTCTGTTTAACTGTCTTTATATGACTAATACTGTCTTCTGTGATAAGTCCACAGATTTCAGTTAAACACATTATGAAATACACTGTGAGTGCTTATATTTCTAGTTCAGCTAGGAAGAAAGCTTCAAGTTTAATCCAGTTAAAAAAACCCAACAAAACACACAGACAAGAAACCTCTGGTTGATAGTTTAATGAAAAGATGCAAGTGAGGTTTATTTAGCATATCACAAAGAGCTGAGATGTCTGCCTCCTTCACCAGACTTTCAAAATAGATTCCATAATGTCCTTTGAAGTTATTTTCCCCGTTATTAAGTTTGAATAATTGAATAATTACACTTCTAACTAACAAATAACACAGTACCTACAGATATTAGTGACCTTTTCCTTCTTGTGCAGCATGGAGTGCAAGAGACCAGCTGTGGCTATGGGATCAAGTTAGAGGATGAGAAATCCTTAGCTGAGGAGTTCTTTTGACGGATGTTCGTTGAACTTCATAAGCACCATGTTACGGCATGGATTCATGCCCTGCTGTTGTGGAAACTGGCAAGGAATTGGAACATGGTACTGGCAGGTACGCTGCCTCTCTGACAGCCAGGTGAGGTCATCTTAAAAATGAAAGGAAATGCTGCCAGCTAATCATTGTGACTCAGTTTATGTTCCCTCTAGCACACTGCTCTTGAGTGTCGATATGTTCATCCTTTTGTCAGATGAGCTGTGGTGGGGTTTGGAAAGAACTGTAAGGGAGTTGGGTACCTGCATTCAACAGGGAAGCATTATGTTTAGGGACCTTCAGTTTATGGAAATCCTATGCTGAAAGAAAATTAAATTGAAGTGTTGTCAGGTATATATAAACCTCACCCGCTTTGTTCTCAGGATTTACTTTTGCTCGCCAGGCTTACATTTGTAAAGGTCTGAACATTGCTGGGCAGGGTGTATGGGTTAGACACTGTGTTAAAGGGATTAAAAAACAGAGTTTGCTCCTTTTTTGCTTGCCTTTATTTGGGGAATTGGGACATTTAGAAACATTAAAAAGATATGATCTTTCAAGAACTTTGTGCTGACCTCAGACTCCTGGTGCTCTTCCTTGCAGTTGAACATCCCCTATGAATGGGAAGTGAATTGGACTGGAATAGCACATCTGATGAGGGATAAGAGGAGGTGTCTTGTTTGTGATAATCTGTAGCCTAAAACTCTTGGCAAGTTTTAAAAGAAGTTTGGCTTCCAGTCTTGACTGTGTCCCTTTAAGGAATACTGGTTTTAACCTTATTACTTAAAGCTCCTGTGACTTAAGTCTCTTAATTCTTTACAGCTAAATGCTCTGCTAAACAGACTCCAGCATTTCCACCATGGAGACATAATTACTAGGTATAAAGTAACTGCAGAATTACGCTTTCAAGTATTGGCACACTCAATGCTTATTTTCTCAGCTCAGGCCAATGTAGTAATACTCAGTTGAAGAAACATCATTTCAAAATTACATGCTAAAGGACTTACTGGGTCACCCCTCTGTCCAGATGAAGTCTGCAATTTATAACCAACCCGCTGTGATCTTCATTGGCCTCTCATGAGGAAAGGAGTTTGGGTCTGGAGCTAAGTATGGTGCCCCATTAAACCTTTCATTTTTTTTAAGCTTTTATGGCAGCACAGTGGTGTAGGCCATGTGACAGGGGTGCAGGCATGTTTGAATAAGGCTGGAAAGGCTAGGCATGAAGACACTCTGGGTCAAATTTCACTTAAGCTGTGTTGTAAACCGAAAACTTCTGCTTAGCAAACATAGCAGTTTCCAAGGGGGGGGGGGGGGGGGGAGAAAGTAGCTATTTATGTAGCTATTTAAATTTCTAAGAGAGAAACCTTTAGAGACATTTTCCTTTCCTGAGGGCTTGTATAAACCTCAGAATGTGTTTTCAGGAAATGTCCAGGGACCTCAGACTTTCAGTACCTGTGGCAATTCACATTTAGTTGTCACACAGTCTTCTGTTGCACCAACCACAGTCCTTTGCAAGTGAAGGCCCTGTGGAATGTTATGGCTGCAATTACACACTGCAGATCTACAAACTGTTATTCTGGAAATCTTTTAATAACTGTTTTTTCCTATAAGGCCTGGACTATCAGACACTAATTGAGGTGATGCCAAGGTGGCTTATCAGCTTTGGGTGAGGAAGGAATTTGACTGCTGAATAAACTACTACACACATTTTAGAAAACTATGTGTCATTCCTATTTTGTTCACCTTCCCAATTTTATGAGTTATTCTTCATCATTAGACTTTTTTAAAGGCAAGCAGGTGGTGTTCTTCAGAAGGTCATTTGGCTTCTGTGGAAGGCACGCTTCATGTGGCTCCTCTTTGAGGGTCTGAGGGGCCATAAATTACTAGAAAGCTGAGATTGCCTTTGTTTTTGGATTTGGGAGTTCTAACACTATCAAAATCATTAATCTATGAAATGGCATTATCAAATCTTGGTTTTTAATGAAATAAATTCTTGTTATTTCCTGGTTCAAACATCCCCCAACCTTGAATTCCTGATCTAAACCTAAACTTCTAATATATGACTTGAATTTGGCAGGCAACATGGATATAGATTGGTGGGGAGGGAACAATGCATGTGAAACAGTAATTTTATTTCAGCCTTTCCTACCTGGTTTAACTTGCTGCATGTGCAAAATTTTATTAGATTTTGACATATCAAATTAAGTAAGTGGAGTCTGTGTATGCTCCATTTTAGTTGGAGATTTTTTGAGATTAACTGCTTAGAAACTCTATAGTTATAAGATCAGAGTGGATTGTTGTAATCATCTAATATGACCCTCTGTAGGACGTAGTACTTTTTAGTATAACAACTTGGAGTCCTCTAGAAAAAGATCAGGTTCTGAGTTAAAATGGATGAAGGATTTTCTGCAGTTCTTGGGAGATTTGTTGTTTGTCATCATATGTGACAAATTTATGCTTTTTAGACTGACCTGGTTTTCTAGCTTCAGCATTGCAACAGCAGAAGCTGGTGTGCCTTTCCTTAGGTTGGAGAAGCTATTATGAAATTTGTACTCCTCGCCCTTCCAGTACTTAGGATTAGGAAAAATGGAGTTTGGTAATGTCTGTTACTCGAGTAGAGGTACATGGTGGTTGTATTATGACTAATCTGACTATAATGAGAAGTGTTTACATAATTTTCCATGGTTAAAAAGAGATCAAGACATGCCATGACCTATTGAATTTAAGTGTTAAATCAGTATTTTGTTGCACTTTGGCTAGGTGGGAAGAGTGTGGTTTAACAGAGCTCTATGGACAAACTTTTTACTTCTTTTGTAAACTTGAGTTTGAAGTTACTGTTCTGTATATATCTGACACTTTGGTTAAAGATGCAGGAATATTTTCAGGCTTTATTGGAGCAGAGCAGCACATGACAGAAGTCTGAATCTGTATGAGTTAACCTTGTGCATGCTTGCTGTGGGCCTGCATTGTATTTTTTTTTCCTCACAAAGCATCAGGAAAGAGCTGGTGTTGGAGATGAAATAGGGATTACATGATCCTGAAATGACAAGTGATACATTTATATAAACTAAACAGTGAGAAGCATTTTAATTAGTAGTTTTGAGTTTGTTTCCAAGAGGGTGCAGACACATTAGTGTTATGAAGCAAAGTGGAGAGCTTGTGACAAAAGTGGTGGGAAGAGAGCTGGTGATGTAGAGCTCAGAACTAGCCCTCATAAGGTTAGCAGGAGCCATGGGGAGTGGGGGTTATGAGGGGAACAAAGATGTTGGAAAGGATGCCCTGCTCTGAAAAGAGAGGAATAAAGGTGACTGGGAAAATTCCACTGTGTTAGTGATGCAAAATTGTAAAGCAGCATTAGTGTGGATAAAAGAGAACCAGCTGGGCTGAAATTGCTTTGGGAAGAGCTGATAAGAGATTTTGCTGTGATAGCATAAGAGATCTACTGCACGTAGTCCAGGATTTAAATGTGGGTAGAACTCTCATAATATGGTTAGAGAGAGGTATTTCTGGGTATTGTCACTGTAAGAGACTAACTCCCCACACCAGAGAATGAATGAATGCTGTTGCTAATGGTTGGGTACAGAGAGCAGTGTTATCTGGCAGTTTCATCATCAGACAGTGACTGAAGCCATAAAATCGATGGAGTTAACTGTAGATGTGGCTTTAAGAAGTACAGGTCATGCTTCAGAGAAGTTGGACATAGAAGTGAACTTGGTTTGAGTGATCACAACTTAAACTAGGTTAAGTTAAACAGGTAAACATGTAGTCAAGCCTCTAGAGAAACTGAAGAAGCTTTTTGGTGAAGCAAGGAGCTTGAATACAGAGGAGGGCATGAAATTCAGTGAAGCTACAGGGGTAAATATTAGCATCTCAAATAACAGAAAAGGCTCCACCTAAGAAATTGCTCCAGAGCTTATGATTCACCTGATCATTGCATCAGGATATGGTGAGCAAACACAGAACCTCTGAGAGGTGTGGACAAAAAATCGGGTTGTAAAGGAAGGTGAATCTTGAGGATCAGGAAGTCCAGGGCTAAGGCAGGGGCTTCTACCTCAGCAGACAAGGTGATGTCTTGCAAACAGTATTAAAACAGATAACAGAAGGTGCTTTGGTCACATGAAAGTGAGAAACAGCCAGTCTCACAAAGGAAGGAATTGGACTGCTGAGCATAGGGACAAGGAGTTGAGTAAAGATGATCTGCGTACGATCCCTGAACTGTAAGGAGTTGTTTCTTAATAGGATGACACTGAAAATGATGCACAGATATATGGGGTGGGAACAAAACTTTTAATGCCTTGAATTTAAGTCTGGTCATCTGTAGGCCAGGGTGCTAAAACATGCAACATTTGAAATCTGAACTCTAAGCAGAAATTTAACTACTGCTGTAAGCAAGCAGTGGCAACATCTAACTGGAGAACAAGAAAGGTGGTTTCTGTGGGTTGGCAGGAAGATAAGGAGGAGATGGGTGATAAATGTGGGTAAGTATGGGTCTCAACTTCAAAAGCAGACAAGACTGTGATAATATGCAAGGTTTAAAATAAACTTTAAAGAGAGAATAATAAAAACTTATAGAGGGGTGGAATCAGTGTGAAAGGTCATCGGATATAAAATGTGGCATGGGTTTGCAAGAGGAAAAACTGGGGTAACCTTGTTTCTAGATGAAAGCATACATCTATTTGGACTTCTGTAATATCTCACAAATCACCATAGCAGACATTTCTTTCTGAGGAAAACTGGAGTTGGCAAGACATGTGAAATGTATAAGGAACTGACTAGCAGAAGCTAGTAACGTTGCAGAGACTGGTGGGAGAAGCAGATAGATGTCTTCCACTTGTGGTGTGGCAAGAAAAGTAGGAATGTGTGTGTCAAAGTTGTTTCTAAGACAAGTCCTAATAGCATAATCAATTTGGAAGTAGATAAATACAATGCCTGAAGGATTCAATGACCCTGAGAGGGACAACAGTAATGAAAATGAGTTCATATTATGTAGAAGAGTTGTGCACTTAAAGGCAAATGACAAGAATTTCTGAAAAATGCAAAGCTTGGTGAAGGGAGAGGTGTTAGGGAGTCCTTGTGACTCAGCACCATGATGCCGATAAACAGAAACTGATGGGATCTAGGACTTCTGTCCATTAAAAACATCAGGAAATTAAACATGGGGTGAGAAAAAACATTCAGATGGAGGATAGTGTTGACATAAGATATAGAAGGTATAAGCGTGCCATTAATTAAAGTGTAGGCTGGAAGTCAGGAATGATTTTGAATGGCTTAAGTGGTACGGATGATGGGAGAACGAACATTAGAGTTGGTGACCCCATAGGGCCCTTCTGGTCTTATGATCCTCACAGCACTAAGTTCATTATGATGTGAATTACTGCTCTGACAACTACTTGCTATAGACAAATTGTATATTAAGGTAAAATTTTGGTGTAGCATCTTGCTTAGTTATAAATTTGAATTAAAAAACTACACGTGAGAGAACTTGCACATACTCAATTGTTACCTGAGGCTGTTTATTTTAGTTAATGATTTTGCTTCTAATGGCATTTAGCCTGATGGAATTTCACTTCAATTTTTAGAGAGGCCTAAATGCAAGCAGACAGCATTGGTTTCAGGAGAACAGTCTTGGGCATAATCCTTGTCACTAGTAAGACTTGGTTGTGGTTCAGTTCTTTGAGTACACGCTGCGTCAAAACAAAAGTATTGGCACGTGAATGCTAATGTGTTTGGGAGATGCAGCTCCTTCAGATACTGTAAAACTGCCGTGGGGAGCAGCCATTTGGCTGCTTCTCCCAGGGGGAGTTAAAATCATGTGCTTGCTCAGGTATCAGTCTCTAGGCTGAATTTTATAAAACACATTCTGGCTTTACAAACTTAACTTAAAAAACCCAAACACCCCCAAACCATCCTTTTCAGCTTCCTTCTGGGGGAATATTGTGACTGATGTCCCAAGACCTTAAGCAAAGGAAAAAAATGCAAAATTTTGGTGCCGATCTGACTGTCCTATTTCTACAATTTGTGTGTGTCCTCCAGGGACTGGTGTTGTCTGAACAGTTTGTGAATGCTAAGGGTAAAGTCAGGCTGCCAAAGAATTAGTCTGCAAACAGTATTCTGTTAGGTCTCCTGTTCCTGCCTGGGAATCTCATTCAGTTACACCATTAACTCATATAGGAAACAGTTCTTTTACTCTTTCTTGATGCTCAAAGTCAGCTTATTTGTATCTCCTAGATATTAATCTTCTCTCTGGTTTGTGAACTCAAGGAAGTAAATATTTAAGTAACACAATATTAATATTTTCATTAAAACTGTTTTTCAAACTAGACCAATCCTGCATTGTTATTTGGTGAAGGAAAACACAGGTGCTGGTTTTTCTGGAAGCTTATCACTTACTGTAGTATGGTGGGATGTTTTTGCTTTAAAAAAAAAGTTACTGAATCCATCACAAATGTGCTGTTGCTTTATTTTTGAGTTTCTCTTTTGGTGAATAAGCTAGACTTCTGAATTTGAACAATGATACTTGTTAGTATCAGTTTTTAGCTCCATGCCTTTCAGGGCAAGCTTGTGCTCAGTCCTGCTTGACAAGTAGCTGTGTTCCAGTTGGTTGATTGCTTGCAATCCTGTAACTTAAATCGAAACTGCCAGAAAATATACTAAGGCTGTGATTAGGTAGTGATCACTTCT
The DNA here is from genome assembly GCF_929443795.1 of Astur gentilis. Classification (NCBI taxonomy): domain Eukaryota; kingdom Metazoa; phylum Chordata; class Aves; order Accipitriformes; family Accipitridae; genus Astur; species Astur gentilis. Next base: position 78,257,155 of record NC_064919.1, on the reverse strand, counting down.
GGTTTAGTTAGTTGGCAGCTTGTCTTCCAAGGTGCATCTCATTTAAACTAAATCTGAATAGGGAGTGTAGAAACCCGAGTCATTCAGGAGACTATACAGATGACTTCAGTGCTTTTGTGGATGAGGAGGGAAGCACATGCCAGCCAAAGGAAAAGCACACAAGTTGTTTTATTCTATCTGTAATTCCTGCTTTTTATTCTTTTTTTGGTACCAGAGTACTTTTGTCTTCTAGCAGCTGTTACTTTGCTGTGACCAGGAGGTGTGATTTGACCTAATAACTTCGGCAAGACTCTAGTAATTTAAGTGGCCTTTACGTGTACATACAATGTCAGAGCAGCAGCTGCATATGCTTTGTGTCTTGAAAGAAATTATTCTCTAAAGAGGTGTATCTTATTTTCAAAATAAAAGCCTCCAAACAAATCAATTTGTCCACTTGTCTGGTTTCTGAATTAGTTTTAAGGTTTTCAGGGTTTGGTTTTGTTTATTTTATTTTTGCTCTTCGGCTTAGTTTTCTTTGCACTGAAGCTTTTCTTATAAACTAGTTGAACTATTGGTTTGTCAGCAAAGTCAGTTAACCAACTCAGACTGGCTCCTAGCAGACTTAATACATTATCAGTCTGTCTCTTTTCCTGCCTTCTGGTGCAAGGATATAGCTTTCATTATGCATATTTTCTTAGTCTTTGACAGCTGGGGACATATATGAGTTGAAGTCTGTTTTGTGTAAAATTAAGTAGCGTGGGTTTTGTTCCCTTTATTCAATTAAGGCATTTCCCCTAACTTAAAATAATATATTTCTGAACCTTACAGAACTTGAAAGAAGGATAATTTATGCCACTAAAAATTGGAAGCCTCCTTTATTCTCTGCCTAGTAGTGTTGATCTTCTGTATCTAAAAATTCTGAAAGATTTAATGGATTTTTTTTTTTCCCTAATCAGGCACAGCTTCAGGACTAGGGATGCTGTCTCTTCTAATCGTAAAACACTTAAATGTTCAGGAGAAGTCTGTAACCAGCAGGGAACTCCTTAAAGCAAAGTGACTGAAGCACAATCTAACAGAATACATCTTCTGAGAGAGTCACAAACACAGTAACTCGCTCCAGTACGTTGCACCCACACTGCCTTTTTACTAATAAAATAAAATAAAGGCTGCAACAGGATGTTGGAGAGAAGAGGCAGCCTGGATTACTGTTTAGTTCACCTCTTGGTTGGGGAACCAGGTCGCCTGACAGAGTTGTCTGTGTTGCCAGCGTCAGGAGGATTAACCTCTCATAATCTCTGTGATTTGAATAAGAGATTTTGTTCCTGTCCTCACTGCTCAGTTCAAAGCAGCTGCTGAGTAGAAATTTCAGTGAATCTTCAGCAACGTGTCTGTGTTGGTGAGCCAAAAAAGGAAGAAATAGATGTTAGAGAATTTCTCCTAGCTGTGTTTTTTAGCAACTAGCTTTAGTGTTTGAATGGTAGGTCTATATAGGAGGAGCTGTTCTATAGAATCAGGGAAGTTGACTACATCCTCAGTTTCCTTTTTGTTTAAAAGGTGTTCTGTTACACAAACAGTATCAAATCCATTTCTCCATCACCACACTCTGCTTTCCCACCCTCCTTGGAGAGCAAACTTTGGACAAAGCCATCATCTCTTGGTTTGTAAGCACTGCATAACAAAACTTTATTGTGTGTTTGTTTTCCCACTTCTCAAGAAAAATGTAACTGATCCAGACCAATCAGTTGGAGGTGATGCTCACCTGCTTGTGCTAGGTCAGGCCAAAGCTAGGAGGGATTACTCAGTCAACTAATGCATGTCTATCTACCCTTGAGGAATGGTGATGGTAGTAATAAGGGACTTGGCTCTGCTTATAGCTCCACAAAATCTGAAGGATTTTCTTTTGTGTATTGTAGTTGCAGGGTGCCTGTTTTCGTTTTTGCAAAAAAAACCAGACTGTATTTGCTGTGTCAAATAGGTAACAAAACATCTTGCCTGTCTTTGAGTGGTAGTCCCTTTCTTCTCAGTGGAGAGTGGTGTGGATTTGCTTGTGCTGTCTGTCTACTTTAAAATATCTGATACAGCTGTGAAGTGACAGCAAGGATGTATCGCAAAGAGGCTAAATTGCAAAGCGAGTTCTCTGAAGCATGCATTGCCCCTTGCTATTGAAGAAATACCAGAGCAGAATTCACCTGAAATTGCCTGTTGGCACCCTTAAGGCTTGGTTATATTGGGCGTGGAGGAGATTTGGTGGTAGAACAGACCATAGGAAACTCTGCTTCCCAAAATGTCTCGTCTGGGTCATAAGTATAGAACACAGGGGCATATTAGTATATAGAGTAGGTACTGCTGTATCATCATGTCATGCTCTTTCCTTGGAATCATCTAGGTGTTTGTGTGGATAAGATACTAGGCTAAATGGACTTGTTCTGCAGCCCTTCCTATTGTGATATGACTTCTCTTAGTGCAAACTCCTTCTGAAGTTGGACAGAGTCCCTTGGTCTTGAGGGCAGAAGACATCTGGTTTGGGACCCAAGTGTGAGATGTCATTGATGTCAAAGTGGCTCTTAGGGAATTCCAACATCCAGTTTGAGCAGTGGGACTATCAGACATTCAAACAACTGATGTTTTGGGAACAGTAAATTATGAATCTGACTGGCTTTGTCTTGGTGCTGGTGAGGGCAGAGACAGTAACCACAAGGTAAACATCTGTGAGATGGCAAAAAGCTCACTGGAGTATCGTTTGTGATACTCTTGTGTGACTTGGTTGCAGTTCTCAGTGGAGAAACAGGGCAGGGGAACTGACACTTCAGAGTCTTTCCTCAGTGAAGAAAACAGTCTGAAGATAGTTTGAGTGCTCCACTAACTGTGTCTCAGAGCCTGAGCCTTTGGTTTTGAGTAGCAAACGGATGTTGAGGTGACAGCTAGGAGTGAAGTTAAATTTCAGGTAGGTGTTAATGTGTCCGTGGGAAGGTTATGAAGAAGCAAAGCACAATTCTAAATAAGCATCTGAGTATACTGGCTCTTGCCTCACTAGAATTAACTTGTCAGTTTGCATTGAGATTGTAATTATTATCAGATAAGTTGAAAAGGTGAGTAATGAGGTGTTTTGGGTTTGTGTGGCAGGGTTTTGGTAGTGAGGGAGGGGCTGCAGGGCCGGCTCCTGTGAGAAGCTGCCAGAAGCTTCCCTGGCTCCAAGCCGGACCCGCCACTGGCCCAGGCCAAGCCCATCAGCGACAGCAGTAGCGCCTCTGGGAGAACAGGTTTGAGAAGGGGAACGTGCAGTCAGTAGGGGGATTGGAATGTGAGAGGAACCCCTCTGCAGATACTGAGGTCAGTGAGGAAGGAGAGGAGGAGGAGGGGATGCCCCCGCAGCCCGTGGTTAGACGAGATGGCAGGATGTCCCCCCCCAGCCCACGGAGGGGAGCGGGGGAGCAGACGCCCACCTGCAGCCCAGGGAGAGAGGAGCCCACACTGGAGCAGGGGGATGGATGCCCCACAAGATGGCCACTGCTCCCTGGGGAAGCCCACGCTGGAGCAGGCCATGACTGAAGATCGGCCTGCAGAGCAGAAAGGACCCATGCCAGGGAAGTATGTGAGAAACTGCAGCCCATGGGAAGGACCCACGTGGAGAAGTTCATGGAGGACTGTCTCCCATGGGAGGGACCCCACGGTGGAGCAGGGGCCGAGTGAGGAGTCCTCCCCCTGAGGAGGAAGGAGCGGCAGAGACAAGGGGTGAGGAACTGACCCCAGTCCCCATTCCCCGTCCCCCTGCGCTGCTGGGGGGGAGGAGGGAGAGAGAACTGGGAGTGGGGCTGAGCCGGGAAGGAGGGAGGGGTGAGGTGAAGGTGTTCTAAGGTTTGGGTTTATTTCTTGTTATCCTGTTTTGATTTGATTGGTAGTAAATTAAATTGATCTTATTTCTTCCCCAAGTTGAGCCTGTCTTTTGTCTGTGACCATAGGTGGTGAGTGATCCCTGCCTGTCCTTATCTCAACCCATGAGCTTTTCTCCTCATCCCACTAGGGCTGGGGGCAGGGGAGTGAGTGAGTGGCTTCATGGTGCTTTGTTACTGGCTGGGCTTAAACCACGACATGAGGTAAAGAGTGTTCTGGAGAGCAGCACACAGACTTGATGTATCTTTGAGGCACCTTGTATTCCAGCACAGGCTGTGGAGCTCTTGAGAGTTGGAGCTAACACTTTCTGTGCAGCCTTTAAGGGTGATAATGAGATACATTGCTGGAGGAAAGATTTTTTTTTTGTCTGGGCACTGGGAGGCTGTCATTCCAGCAAGTCCCAAAATGGGCAGAAGCTGGCTTATGATTCTCAGCTTGTTCTAGTTTCCTGAAAGGTGACTTGAGCTCAAAGGGGTTGATCTGCTTTGTGTTGGCAGAGGAAGTGTCCTGAGACTGGCTGCCTGCCAGCTGAACTGTGGGACCATGCATGCAGGAGAAACGGGGATAGATAGTCCTGTAGCCTGGAAGAGTGTCTGTGGGGATGGGAGTTCCTGGAAGAGTGTCCTACTGTTGGGAATTCCGGCACAACATGTTCTACTCTTCTCTTCAAACTGCTGCCTACTTCTCTCTCCCGTGCAATGTTTAGCCACACAAGCTGCCTGGAAGTAGGAGCTTCTGCACTTCTGTTTCCAAGTATATTTCATGTAAAAACTGGAAAATATTTTATTGGCTGTTGGCACTCTGGATTCACTGGCAGTGCTAATCTGTTTCAGGAGGTTGTAAAGTTCAAGGATTGCATGTTCCTACTTTCTTTACTGCTTCCCAGCATCTGTTTCCAGCTTTTTTTGGCTGTATGGTTCATGAATATGCTTTTTTTTTTTTTTTCACCAGACAGAAGAAACAATATTGTCAAGCTTATTTCAGCTGCTGCTTATCTGAAATCAATTGAATGCTTCCTACTGTCTTTCAGGAAGCTTTTTCTGGGATCAGCTGTAAGTAAACTTCTTGCAGGTTCCTTATTGCAGAGCAGAAGTTTACTAAGTGCTAATGCTTAATGTAATAATGATTTGAGCTGTGTTTTACAAAATAACTTGTTAATGTTTTAAGCATTTTATTGGTCAGATCTCCTGAGGCTTTTTGGATAAAATGATCTGCATGTTTTAAAATGCTGGAATCCTTTTGCTGTACCTAATGGTCATGGTATATTGATTGTATTTTGCCAGTGTAGATCCTGTTCTGTGCTAGCTTTTTAGTAAAATCACTGTATACACTTAAAAGTTCAGAGATGAGGGGAGTGCTGGGTTTTAGGACCTGCTGTTTTGTGTCTCCTCCCTCCCTTCCTCTCTGTGAACCTATCCTGTCCTAGTTGCTCTACTTCAAATTTTGTTTTCAAACCAGCAAATAACAGCATGACCTTGCTGCCTGATACTATTTTCTAGAAAAGTGCTGGTGTAAGGATCCTGGAAGAGCAATCTGATGTCTACTCTAGTAACTTCAGGGATGGAACCAGTTGCAGACCTCTTTAGTTTTCCTCTTGTGTTTTGTTCCCTGTCACAGTTGCTTCCTACAATTTGCATACATAGTTTCAGTTCAGTTTTTCTTGTCCTGTATTCTCCTAGTAAGATGCTTTGCTTTCAGTTTAAGTTTCTTTGAGATACGGATACAATTTTTCTGTCCAGAAGTCTGTTCACAACTGCAATCCCCATGGCATATCTTCTGCAGCACTTACTAATAATTTTGTAAATTGCTGTAGCATTTTTTTCACCTGTGAATTTCTGTTGCTGAAATAGTTCAAGGAGTATTTCAGGTAGGTGAGTTCTTGAGCTAAGCAACAAACAGGAACGCACATGAAACTCTTCAGTTCAGGAAGCTGAAGACCTGTGTGATGTTAAGTCAGTGTGTCAAATCAAATCTAGTAACAGATTAACCTGTAAATGAGACCCAGATGTCTCTCTAGCTGTCTGAATCTATTTTGTCATTGGAAGTGTTTAGAAGCTTACTTATATTAACTGCCTACTACATTAAACCATCATAGAAAAGAAATTGAATTGTCACCCCTTCTGTTGCATGAAATGCCTTTTAGAGAAATATTTTTTTTAAAAAGAAGGTTTGATGTGCTGATGACGACTGAGTTTTCTTTAAAAAAACCACAGTTGAACAACCTTTGCCACAGGGTCTGCAAAATTGGTCCTCTGCTCCAGGAATACTGTGAGAATGTGCTTTTGATTGGAGTGTTTGCAACTGCCAGAAAGGGTTTCCTACCAAGTTTTTTAATTTTTTCTGTTTAAGTTACCAAGTAACTTTGGTAAGGACGGAAGAAGCAGAACACTATGAAGCTCTGATACAAGCTGACCTGTGCTGTGTATACTTGCCAAGTTTTATGCAAAAGCTGAGCTGAAAAGTGACAGTATCTGCAGGAGGTGTGAAATTACGTAGTTCACTAAGGTGATCAGACTAGATGATTGAGCAAAATAGTCAGATACATCTTTCATTTGATAACCAGTTCAGCACAGTGTATTAACTGTGGATTTGCTCAGTTTTGTGTAAGTTGGCCATCGTGTTGTCCTGCTAGCTCTCCCAAGTTCGTGTGAATGAAACAGTGGAGAACATTCCAGATATCCTGCCACTGTGCTATACCACTCTGATGCCCATGGGCTATCGCAGTAATAGATATTTAGACAAGACAATGATATATAGCTTTTATATAGAAAAGCTAGGCTTTTTCTTGGTAGGTTTCAGTACTTTGCTCACCAAAGTTTGGCCGATGCAGGTGGTGGGATGCTGAGCCTGGGGCTGTGAAAATTCTGGCAAGAAACAAATGTTGGGGTGAAGCTTAGTAAGTAGAACCAGGCAGCAGCTGCAGTGTCCCATTAGGACTGGAAACATCTGTCAGCCACAAGGTATGGAGTGTTTGGGCTGTGGAGAGAAACAAAAGGGGTGCTGTCTACCTGCGGGTTGTGACACTTGTGTGCATGCAAGCCCTGGATCTTAACTGACCAGAGAATTTACAGATGAACAGAGGAGCATCTAGTGAGGTTTGGCAGTGTGGAAGATTATTGGGATGTGTACTTCATGTAATGCAGTGCTTTCCTGGATTTCCTGTAAGAAATGGTACTGAAGTTAAATGGGGTTAGTTTTGGGTGTGTCTCCTTTGCAGAGGAATCTGGAAAACCCTTCCAAGCAGTCACATGTGTCCCAGCTGCTATCAGTCACTGTCCAGTGGGCAGAAAGGGTGGAGTGACTGGTAAAAGCTGATTGTTGGACATTGTATAGTAAATCAGATAAACTTAATAGCTCTGTGTGTCTCTGGACAGGGTAATGAATTTGCAGGTTGTCTGAGCAGGAGGATGCTAATTCATGTGAATTAGGAGGGATTCTAATTCATTCTCAAGTCATCTGGCAAAATGGTAGATCAATTTGCTACTACAGGCAAGAGAGTAGAATCTTTTTTTGTTTTGGTTTGGTTTTGTGTTTTTTGTTCCCCCTTCTTCCTGAGAAGAATCCAGGAGTGATAGTTGTTGCTTTTTAAATATGGTTGGTTGCTGAAGAGAGCCTGCCTTCCCTTTGTTTGATGAGGTTCCCAAGGCCTTGAGAAAAGTAAGTCAAGTTATCCTGTGGGCATTTAGAGTGGTCAGATTGAAAAAAGCTCTTTGCTATGTGAACGGGAACTGTAATGTAGAAGTGTGTTGTTTTGTTTTTTTTATGAACTATTAAAAATTAATAAACTCTTATTGTGTCCATTCCATTTATTCTGGACTACTTATTAAAGCAGATTGATCGCTTGGTTCAGTTGAGGTAAATTTAGTGGTACTGATGGCTTGCTGTTGAGGCTATCTGGATTCTTCCACAGTTGTCTTTGTCAAACAGGTGAAGGACTGTTTCAGATACTAAGTCAGAAAAATTCTGCCCTTAGATGCAACCTTAGTTCTTCAGGTACTGATGGAAATCTTCACCATGTTCCTACTCTCTGCCAGTTACCAAGCAAAGTGGCATTTTGCAGTCACTCTTCTTCCTTCTGGCAGCAGAGCAGTTCTCTGGTCAGCCCAGCCCTCCATTCACATCAAGCAGTAACAAAATGTTATCCTCCGTTTACTGTGAATGCGGTCTCAGCTTTTACGTCTGTTGGTACAGGAAGGTCCCCACTGTGCTTCCATCACATCCTTTTCAAAGGGAATACACTGGGGCATAAAGTGTTCTCTTCCCTGCTTGAGTGGAACAGTGTTTCTATGTAAACCAGTGGTTTGTTTCCCTTGGCAGAAAAACAAAGTATAAAGTAATAAATGTGACTTAAGGCTCTTGTCTCTCAATGGTCCCTGAGGCTGAAGGAATCTCTGAGCTGCAGTAACCACCCCAGCTCAGCCAGGCTGTGCTGTGAGAAGATGGAGCCCAAGCAGACCCTGCTCTGGGCCCTCTGCAGTTACAGCAGAGGCTGTCGAGGTGCTACTGAGTGCCGGCAGGTCCCTGGGGCCTCCTGTGCAATCATCCTTCCTCTGAGCTAGTTCAGGAAAATATTTTCCTTCTGAACATAATATATCTCTGAATGGATGAGACCTTTTAGACCTGTCTCAGGCTAAGAATACCAAGTGACATGTCGAATCTTCATAATAGACTTGGAAAACCATTAAATTGCTGTTTTATCCCACTCTTTCTTTCTCAGAGTTATGAAGGGATGAGAAGAGTTTCATGGCACAGTCAGTACTGCTGTTCTGCTATGGCATGTGCAATTGCATTTAATAGCATAGCTCTGATGCTGCTGGGCCTTTTATAGGAATTGTGTGAAACAAATCAGGGGTGAGGTCACTCCAGCCTGGAGCACCTTTTGGGTAGTGGAAAAGACAAGGGTTCCTTGCCCTCAGGTGGAAGGTGAGGCTGTGCAGGGGCTGTGCATGTAAAATGTTTTGATATCCAGGGCAGGGAGAGGTCCCTGTGTGTCAGGGTGCGATGCCCAGGGACAGAACAGTCCTCTTTAGATGTGCCAGTCTTGCACCACTTGCCAGACTCTCATGGATTTTATAAAAAGCTTCCAAGAAGTGAGTAGGGGGTGTTGAGTTCCTGGCTCTGCAATGAGTACATGGGCTATAGCTGTTGATGCAGAGTTCAGACAGCAAAATCATTACCAAAGGCTCAGTTACAGAAAATGTAACAGACCTGAAGGGCTAGAGGACTGCCTAGCCAGCACTTCCCTCCCTTCTGTGCGTGTGCTGCAAGATTTTGGTGTGTTGACTTAGGTAGTATGAGCTGTTTGCTGTAGTCTCTTATTTCTGTTGCTTAAGCAACCTTTGCACCCAGTGCTATGTATCACTGTGCACTGAAGTCTGAGCACCTGGGAAAGGTGAGAAAAGCACAGAGTGAAATGGAAATATTTATCGATTCTGCTGTTCAGCTGGGGACAGTTACTGTAGAAGTTGGAGTGGTCTGGAAAACACATTAACGTTGCATTTGTGTTTCACAGGGAAGAAGCAGCTATCCGTCAAATTGCTGATCATGAAAATGCATTTTGAATGCTCCGCTTCCAGCATTGCATTTCTTTTTAAAAGCACTAATTAAACTGCATCCTTTCATTCTTCTAATTTCTCCCACAGCCCCTTCCATGGCACTTTATTGGCGTCTGTGTAAGGATGTAGATTTTGTTGTAGTGTGTTGAGTGACCAGCTTGTAAGTCATGTGCTGGATTTAGTTAGGATGTAATCTTTTGGCCATCTGCTCAGGCACTCCCTGTGTCTGCATCCCTCTGATTTGCAAGCAAATGTAAAAGGTGATCTCAAATCTGCAGATGTTCAGAACACCCAGGTTCCCTGTAACTGAATACAAGTGTGTTCCTGTTTAGGAGGTTTGAGCAATGTGTTGTCTGAACCTCACAGTAATTTGGCATGCTCAATTTTAATTCTCTGCCTTGTGTATGGGGCACCTAGTGAGGAAGAAAAAAATTATCCTTCAGACTGATTGAAAAATAAGTGGATAGCAAGAATTTCTCTGTAGAACTGAGTTTAAGAATACTCTGATATACGTTCTGCTGTTGTTTTTCCACTCTCCCACAATGCTTCTGGACCTTTTTTGCAATCTCTGGCTTGTATTTTCCTTTCCTAGTCTTTAGGAGACTGGCTCTCCAGCCTTTTGTAACTGACAGCTGTGGAATCTTGTTGTGGCTTTTTTTTTTTTAAGTTGCAGGCAAGACTTCAACTTAATTTTTTTCTTGTCTCTTTACTTAGAGCAACATCAAAATGGTGAGAGATTCGCAGAGAAAAAAAAATCTCTGGATGAATTGAATGTTTACATCAATTTTCATTGCTTTTGTATCTGTCTCTCTAACTTACATCTGGTTATTTCAGGGCAACCCATCTGCTTTCTAATAGCTCCTTGAACTGAGGTGCAATAGCTGTGTCTGATATGCCCAAGTCTTTTTTTAGTGATTAAATGAATCTTTGTGTGCACAGTGAGAGCAGGTGCATCTCTGTGCATCTGTATCATGCAGTGCAAAGCACTAGGTCTCTTTCCTTTCTAATTTTCTATTGTTTTCATTCCCTCTGTGATGTCCTTCTCATACAGGGTTGCAGTGGCGTAGGAGAATTAGAGTTCAGCATAGTTCCATGTTTGCCTCTGAATGGCTGGACTTTGTGCTGCCTGTGTGCTGAGAGAAGCCATTTGAAACTGAATGGAATTCAATGTTCCCAGATAGTTTAAAAATGTGTCTACCCCAGAGCCAAGAAGTGCCTGTGGGATAAGTGGGAGTGAGTCAGGAAATCTCTGATCTAGACCTTTGGCTTACTTTGTCTTCAGGTTTTTACTTTGTGGCAACACAGAAGCAACTGTATCTCTAAAACTTCGTCTTGCTTAGTACTCTAGAGAATGGTTTCGTTTTGTGATACACATGCTATGTCATAAAATGTACTGTTTCATACGGCTTGATTCCAGCCTGCTGTCCTCCTGCCCCTGGAGTACCAATGGGTTTTCAGCCTTTGTTGCAACACTGTGAGTAATTAACTGCTAGTGCGTCAGGCTTCTTCACAACTTCGTTACTCCTTTGTGTCCTTTCTTGAGCACTGGGCATAGAGGAGCTCTAACCAGGCAGGAGGAGCAGGTGTGGGTACAGAGGTTTCCCTAGGGAAGCTAACCTTATACTGCCTTTCCAAAGCTGTGGTCCTTCGGCAGTGGCATGGTGCATACTGTTCTGCGCATTGCATCCGACCCATGAATTCCCCGGGCTGATGAACAGGCTGGGTCTTGGTAGTGTCTAACAGCTCTTTCCAGCTCTGAACTCCTGGACACTCACCCTGTTGTATGGGGAACGCTGCGGTCTCATGGCCAGTCCTGATCCTGAGATGCTGTGATAGTTGTACCTTTGCAATGATTTTTACACACCCATAGGAAGTGCCTTCCAGTGGGCTAACAAAATAAAAACATGTCCAAGTAGCTTTTCGTGGGAACTTTTTGGACATGCTGTGTGAACTTGGAGATAGAGCAAAAGAGTTACTGCTGAGATGAGATTCCCATGTTTGTGATCCAGCTCTTGATTTATAAGCCCCGCGTCTGCAGCTAAGGGTATAATTTATTACATGTAGGTTGTCTAGACGTATGGGGTTCGTTCCTCGTAGTTACTAAAGATATAAGACTCCTTTTAAGGGTCTGTAGCAGGATCTTCATTTAGCCTCGTTGCTGCCCCAGGATATCCCTGTTGCTGCGAGCCCTGGGACAGCTCTTGCTGAGGCCCCACACAGGCACCCTTTTCAGCATGCCAAGGCAGTGCGGGGTTTGCTGCCTTTCATCAAATGAACTTGTTAATATTTAGAGGTTGTGACCATAATGTACAGACAGCACCTGTCTCTTAGTTTGCATATTGCTTGCTGCAGAGATAGTGTCTCGTCTTTGTGTCTAGGAGCCATTGGGCCACTGGCTGCTTTTGATGAATACCAGATTTCCATTCTGGGGTTGCCTCCACTTCCCTGCTAACAGCAGTGGAGCTTGTTTTGAACAGGGAGAGAGACCAGCTGGAGCTTACTGTGCAATCCTTTGCACTCTTTCTCTTTTTTTCCTTCCCTGAAGCATATGCACTTGTTTCTTTGTCTCCTTCCTCTTGCAAAGGCGGGGAAAGGGGAGGATCAGAGATAAGCTGGTGTCTGCCCACTCCAAGGCAGTATTTCATGAAATGCCTGCTTTTGTGTGGTATCCAAAGGCACCTGGGAAGTGGGTAGATTGCCCTGCCTGTTTCTCAGTGGTTAAGCAGACTGATTTGGAGATTAAAAAGGAATCTGCATCTTCAGTCATCAGGAACACTGGCCCCCACCGTTTTATGTTTTGCTTGCACCATTAGATTTAGCATCAGGAATGCTTCAGGCCCTGAACCTGGGAGAAAATGAACCTGGTTATTTTGGACCCAAAGGCTTGTAGGCCTGGCAGTCTGGGTAAAAGCTGCAGCTCTTCTAACTTCTGTTTGAGATGCTTCTGCTTCATACTATGCCTGGTACAGCATTTCCTTCATGCAAGCATCTGTCTGGACTGTAAACGCTTGCAAAGGAGAGTTTCTCAATTAGCAAAGGTGTTGTCTAGAATCACACTTCATTGCAGCTCTGTGCATGTAACTGTGTAAGGGTCATTATTTTATTTTATTTTTGAATGTTCCTTTCTAGAACATTTATCTTGGAAGTTAGACTCTGTGAGCCATTAGTAAGTGGCGGGTGCTCTGTTTTCTGGTAGAAACTTCACTACTCCAGTTTTTAAATCTTTTTGCTCCCTGGTGTATCTTGCTTCCTAGCTTGTTAAATATAATTTCTTCTTAGTGTTAGTTTTCCACTGGGAAAACCAGCTGGAGCCTAGAGATGACTTCTCTGAGTGCTTACACTTAGCAATACCAGTGAGGATATGAGGTTGCAAAAGAGAAATGGAAACAAAATGTCCCCTAGGTAGACATGGACCTTCTCCATCTGGTGAGATAAGAGCCAGTGCTGTTTTATGTTTTAACCATTGTTTTTGATAAATACTGTCCTGGAATTAAATTAACAGAGGAGAGCTTGGAAAAGTGACATTTGGGTTTAGACTACTGCTTGTTTGGCATAGTGGGTTAATTTGATTTTACAGATGTCATACTGTAGAGCAACTATTCAGGCTTGATTATTTTCAAGTTGTGGCTGAAAGTCTGCTCTGCACTGTTAGGAGAGATTCTTTGTTTATAAAGAAATGTTTATTTCTTCTACAGTGTCTGTAACTTTGTAAGCAAGGTGGTATGAAATGATGTCTTGCTAAGCAGCAGTAACTTCTGGTTACAAAGGACTGGTTTTGGAATTGCTTTGCATTAGCTATATCGCATTGCTTTCCAAACATTAATCCTATGATTATTTTTTAAATGCACTGGTTTAGAGAGGTGACATGGAGTACAGAAGAGGTTTTGTCTCTGTATCTGATAAACTATTAAAATGAATGCGGATTTCTAGCTATCAGGCCTCTACTGGGGATGTTGTCCAATTAATGTGATGCCCTGTGACACTCTGACTCAAATGAAACTGTAGCAAGACAAAAACATTAACAGTGTCTTTTTTTCCCCTTTTTTTCTCTATACAGTAAAAAAAGCTAAACTCCAAGGACCACCAGGTAAGCAATACTCTACTGCTTGTTCACAGCAATGATGACACCTGCTCTCTCACTCCTCATGCTGCTCCCTCCAGTTTTCATTTACCTTCTCTTGGCTCCTCCATGTTCTCCTTAAGAGTGACAAAAGCTGCCCTGAGAATCCAGGCAGCCTGAGTTAGTAGACAGCTTGGTGTTGTGACCTGGTGTCACAGTGCTAAGAAACCTCTACCTGCTCACCAGACCTGAACAGGTGATGGGTGAGGAAAGATGTTCCCTTACTGTCACCAATTCCCACCTGCCCTTTCCTCTCACCCTTCCTCTTTCCCTGTTAAAAACAGGATCTGAAAATGTCCACTGAGCAGAGCTGGTGTGTGCCTGTCTGTATTCAGTGCCTCCTCGATCCTGGTTGGGATTGCTGGAAGGTACCACAGAAGTGATTCATCCTCTTTTGTGGAAGTCTGTAACGGCTGTGCTTGGGACTGAAATCCAATCCGCTAGGTTTTGTGTCTGCATAATAAAATAAAAACAAACAGCTGGTGACACCCAGAATTTACAGTCTAGGCAACTATTTCACTGTGGTTCAGTAGCTAGCAATGAAACTCTTAGAAGGCAAATATGTTTATTGAATGAAATTTGAGGTACAGTTTACAAAAGAATACACAGTTTGCTTCTGGAATAACACCTATTCAAGTGTTTTGATCTGAAGCAATTGCACAGTTGTATTTATGACTTATTTGTTCAGCTTTATTCTCTTGATACAACCATCCTCAGGTTATAGCAGAAAGTTTCCCAGGTCTCCTTGTCCATACTCCATGTCAGGTCAAGATCTGTGTGTGCACCAACCTTGAATTTCCAGGGAAGGAAAGCTGAGTGCCCAGACTAGAAGGGAGATAGTGTGTACTTTATCCTTTCTCCAATCAAGAAGCCTGCTTGTGCCTGCCAAATATTTGTCCTGTTATCTAGCTTTAACTCAACCGAAGCGTGTGGTTTCACTGACAAGCCCAGTGTCCCAGGAGGATGCAAGTGATGTAGGTAGATATGAGGGAATCTGACTTTCAGTGACTCCCACTTCTTCCTGAGCTTCTGGATCACGTAGTTTCCCTTTCCTCCCTTTCTGTTAGAATATTTGAAGCTAGATGCTGGGACATGCTATAGTAGCCCGCAGCAATGATGCCTGCAAATTTTGGCAGTATTAAAGTGGCCTGTGCTCTAACTTATGCTGGGAATAAATGCAGCAGAACATTGAGGTATTGAAATATGCACACTGCTTTCTAGCCACTTAGCATATGTCTTCTTGCAGGCTTGATGAAACTGATAAGATAGGTTTGACGTGGTAACTCCCCTTAAAAGGGAGTTTGTTCATTTTCAGATGCTGATGTTCAAACTTTGTATGTATCTGTGCTTGGCTGCTTTTGGTGTTATTAGCAAAGAGGTAGCAGCAACTAGGAAAAAACTTGTTCCAGGCTTTTTGTTCAGACTTAAAATAAAAAGCAAAACATTTAAACAAAACTTGTCAAAATGTGATTGTAATGTGGTTCTTCTAGGTCAGCTGGTTTAATCAATATAGATCAGTTTTAGCACATTTAGCATAAATCACTGTGTTTTTCCTTCTGCCATTGACTGGTCTGTAAAGTTCTTTGTGGATTCATAGGTAGAAAACCAGGCTGGAACTAGGAGAGTGGTTGGGTCAGAAGGGAAGAGATGGTATGATCAGCCCAACTGCTCCTTGTTTGTATGTTTTGCAAGTTTGTTTTTTGCTCTGCATTGTCTGCCTGATGGGCCCTATTCCTTCAGACTGTCTTTTCTTACTGTCCTCTGCATTTCAGCAACAGCATCTTACACACAAGGTGTCTGTGTTCTTCAGGATTTTACACTCTTCTTGCCTGACTTACTGCAAGTGCTTAGTTGCCTGTTCTTGTTTGTTTGTGCGTGAATTTCTAAAAAACCCTGTGACTGAAAGTTTGATGGTAGATAAAAAACATCTTGAATGTTTGGCTCCTTAAGCCAGTGATGTCTTCCCATACGGGCTTTTTGTCTTCCCATATGGGCATACAGGATGCAATGTATGGACTGAAAACCTTGAAATGCTGCGCTTATGTGATGAAAGGGTATACTGAAGGGGATAACTTCTTGCCTCTTATTCCCCAGATAAATTCAATACATATGTGACCCTGAAAGTGCAAAATGTGAAGAGCACGACGGTAGCTGTGCGAGGTGACCAACCCTGCTGGGAACAGGACTTCATGTTGTAAGTATGGTGTTGCACAGTGATGAGGTGCTTGTGGTCGAGTCCTTCCACAGCACTGACAGTTACATGGAGCTACTATTATGTTGTATAAATTGGAGTACTTAGGTAAAATGCAGAAGTCTGGTGACAACTTAAATCACGTGCTTTTTTGTTGTATACACTGACCTGTGCTGAATGAGCTGTGCTTTGGGAGGTTGTCTCTGCCAGTGCTGTGCACTGGTTGGAGTAGCCTGTGTCATTTAACAGTACCAGGTTTCCCGGATTCCTGTTCTTAGACCTGTGTGTCAGGGTGCAGCAAGGGCTGGCTTGCTCCTGCAGGGACAGGGAGCCAGAAGCACAGTGTGGTAGGGTGGCTAGTAGGGCAAGATCCTCACCAGACAGGACCCAATCCCACAGTACCTGAGCAGCGCAAGCTGGGCAGGCTGAAGGATCAGGCCAGTGTCTGCCGAGAGGTCAGGTCATCAGACAAGTTTGTAGTAATGAGGCAGGTCTGATGTCAAGCTGGGAGTGCGAGTTAGCAAGTCAGGCTCAGGTTGTGTCTAGTAATGGTAATCAGGGTCAGACATAGCCCAGCAGTTGCCAGTCAGGTCCATAGTGACGAGGCAAGTCTGAGATTGAGCTGGAAAGTCAGTCTGTGGTTTGGGTCTGGACTGATGGGGTCCATGGCTAGGCGCAGGCACAGCTGCACCTGAACTGGAGATAAGCACACCTACAACATAGCTTAGGCAAGGACTGAAGGCCCATAGCTGAGCTTAAATGGAGCTCCTGGGCCATAGGAAGAGGGTGTGGATAGAGGCCACTGGTGAGGCTGATGGGGGCACTTAAGGGCTGTTGTTAGTGCACTCAGGGCCTTGACATGGTGATCCCGGTTACCTCAGTGTGGGAGCTGCTTTTCTGTGTTGATGTTCTCTGCCATTCGCCTGGTGTCCATGAATGTGTTTTCCAGGTCCCCTGCTGCAGCTTGAGGGGCTGCCAGGCCCTGCCATGAGCAGGAGAACCAGTTCCAGCTCTCCCAGGGTTTCTGATGCAGTTGGCACTTCTGATTTGCTCTGGTCCTCATGGTCCTGACACATAGCCAGGGATTTCCCAGTATCTTTTAGAATGATTTGATTGTTTTTTTTCATTTGTTTTTTTTTGTCTGGTGGTTGAATGACTCACTGATATATTGCATCTGCTTCTGTTTCTACAGCTTTGTAAGACAAAGTGAACTAAATTTACTAAATCCTGGACTCCAGGTGCTTTTCTCTGAACATGGCATGGGCACTACTATTGTGGGAGGAATGATGTGTTCATCTTGTGGAGTCAAAGCTAGTGCTGCTGTTTTTGAGTGGGACTGAGGTGTTTACGTAGTATCTGTAGCAAGAGACCCACATGGGATTTTGTAAGTAGGTTTCCCAATCCAGCAGCAGGTGGTTTTCCTCTGCCAAAAGTGGAAAGCTTTTGCCTCTGATTGAGGAGTTCACCTGAGTCGGTGCAGTGTTGCCATCATAGCTGTGCTCCCATCTACCTTATTTGGTGGCAGTCTGCTTTTGGAGCAGCACATGAGGTGTGTGCTTCTGCACAGACAGTCTGGAGCCTATCCTTTGGCATGTGGTGAAATATGTGTGCTCCTGAATGCCACCATCTTCCCAGCTCTGCAGTTCCTGGTCAGACAGAGGCTGTGGTTATCACTGACGTAAACCATGCAGGACTGGGTTAAGGTTGGGGCAGGGAATTGTACCTGTCTGCCAAATCACAAACTGCCCAAACGCAAACTACTAACTCATTCTTCTTGTGATTTGTGCTGATCCTGTGGACAGGAACTAGCTTTAAACATGGCCAGCTACAGAGGAGGCTGCTCACCAGTCAGTTAAGAATGGCGCTTGTTTGTGTTGGACGATGGCTCTCATGGTTGCTCCTCCTCCTTCCCCTCAAACAGCTCCTGGAACTGCTGTCCGATATCAGCTGTGAGCTTAGCTAGCATGCTGTAAGGTCACTGTGTCGCTCTGTAATTAGTTGCTAGGGGATATGAAAACAGAATATTAGCTGAACTACCTCACCATTATCGTCAGTGCTTTAGCCAGGCAACAGCACAGTTGTTCTGATGCTTTTTTTTTGTAACAAAAATATTACATGTGGCAGGGAACTTGTTTTGCACTATCCTGTGTACATTAGGTTGTCCCAAGAGAAATAACACTGATATTCCAATACTATTATTCACTGGTTTGCTCTTATTCTTTCTGGAGTTGGAAAAGTCTTTTGAACACCGTAGTTTTTCCCGGAGGGAAGGATGCTTTTACTGTCTGTGTTTGTGTTTATCTTTTTTATGAGGCATGGTAGAAGAATAGACTACAACCAAGAAAAGGTTTTCTGTCTGTGTTGGTTGTTTTTGCTTCCAAACTCCTTGTGAAACATAACACTTCAGAATTTGGAGCTCTGAGGTTGTTTGAGATTTGCTTATTTACCAGATGAGTAAAACACTTTAATGTATTCTTTGGGGACATCTTCTAATTTTGAGGCAGCTTTAAAAGGACTGCATATTTGCAGCAAGCACCTCTTGAGTGAAAGTGCAAACTGCTGTTTAGAACATGATGATTAAATCGGTGTTGAAGTTGTTAGAAATGTCTTTCATTTAAATTCTATGTGTGTGTGGAAAGGGAGGGACACCAAATTCCAATTTCTGCTTTTGTTCTTTGAAGATATTCTGCTTCTAACCAGGAGGTGGAGAGAGGGAGACACAAAGGCAATCAAAACCACTGTACTGAAAATCTTTTTATTTTTTATTCTTATCTGGTGACCTGCCCTGTGGAGTTCTGTACAGAAGCCCATTGGGTGTCTTATGATAAATGTCTTGCTCTGTCAGTGTCTGTTGAAGCAAAGCAGGGGGTTTTACAGTGTGCCTGAAATAGAGTATTTCTTCCTTCCCTTCCCTTTCTGGCCTCACATTAGTCCAACCAGCAAAAAATCAGTCGTTTCTGTTTTTATTGCAAGTTTGTGCAGTCAGATAAATACCATCTTCCAAGAGGCAAGCAATAGGAGGGCAGAACAGTGATGGTGCAGGTGGCTAGTTGTTAGTTTGGCCATATTGAGTAGGCATATCCAAACAGAGGGAGCTGGAGACTTGATTTCAAGATGCTAGTGGTAAACTCATAATAAGCCTATGTAATAGCTTGATTTTGAACAATGTATACTGAGTCACCCAAGTACTGGACACTCCTGACCTCAATTGCTGTGTCTTAAACAAGAGCAGAAGCACTTGGGTTTAAAATAGGTATTAATGTGCTTTGCTGTAGTTGCAGGGTTTGTCTTGAACCTTGTAGGTATGATATTATCTTTTAAAGTTGTAAGAATTCTCTCGGGCAAAGCTCAAATAGGTGCTGGGATTTGCAGTACTTCTTTTTTTTGCCCATGATGGCAGTCTATAGAAATTAGTGACTGCTGTGCTTTTAAATTCCCTTGATAAACTTAATGTGGATGCATTTGGACAGAAGGACAGCAGGCAGCAGTACTCTTTGTCCAAAATACCTACCTTTGGGGATTAGCAGTTGCACTAAAGGGAAGTCCCAAGCTCAGAGAAGTAGGAACAATAGCTTTTCTTCATGATAAGTGTGAGACAGTTGCATATCAACAGTCAGCTCAGGATTCTTCTCTACTTCATTGTTTTTACCAGCATTCAGGCTGTGCGTGTCTTATGCTGTTCCTAAGTAGGCATGTTATAAAGCAGCACAGAAGAGGGAGGCATAAGTGCTATGAAGCATTGGGAAGAAGGGAATTTGAGATTCATCTATGCCTTACTGAGAGGAAAGATGTTAATGAAAGCCTTCAGATAAGTATTTCCAAGAACTTGGCACTCATTGTTCATGTGGCTGTATTGCCTCTTGCTGCCAGAGATTCGCATGGCTCAAAGCCTTGCAGTGTCATGCAGAGGAAGAAGCTAGTGCTGGAGCAGAAGTGGTGCAACGCAGCCCTGAGCAATAGGTAGTGCTGCTGATGCAGCTATGCTGGTTTTGAGACTGTTACTTTTAGCATGCGGCAGCTCCATTCATAGGTAAGTATTGGCATGTTTGGACCTGCCAAAGTACGCTTGTGTTTCTGTGCTGCCAAGGGCAAGGAGACACCTACTTTGTTAGAAATGGGGTGCCTGATGACAAAGAACAGCTCACCTCTAGGTTTTGGCCCAAGATACAGTTCCTCCACCTGTGTACATAGCTGCAGGGACAAGTTTCTAACTGGCAGTCCATGCATGACATAGTTTAGGGTTTTAGTTTTCAATCTTTGTGTAGTTAGTGTTATACTGTGATAAATCAGTCTTTAGAAACTAGTGTTCCCTGTGAGTATGAGCCACCTTGACCACACACTTCCAGAAGCTCTCTGTAGCTTGACACAGCTGTGTGGAAAAAGTTCACTGGTATAATCATGATGGTAATGCAGAACCTAAAGCAGAATTAGATTGTATTCTGTTTTTTTCTCACCTGTACTGACTTTTCTTTTCTTGCAGTGAGATCAGTCGGCTGGACCTGGGCCTAATTGTTGAAGTATGGAACAAAGGACTGATCTGGGACACCCTGGTTGGGACCGTGTGGATTGCTCTGAAGGCCATTCACCAATCTGATGAGGTTAAACTGACACAAAAGCTTTATTTTGACAGCTCCAATGTTGATAGTTAACGAGTTACAAGTCTGGCCTGGTGCAGCCCAGGACAGTGCTCCTCAGCAAAACTTAGACTTGCAAAGTCAGGAAGGCTGGGTGAGGGGAGAGGGCTGTTGGCATCACATTGTTGTTTTTCTTTTTGAAGGAGGCTGCCAATAGTGAGACCAAAACTGAACTGAATTAGGGGTCTTTTTCACTCACATGGACTCAAAAAACAGGACTTAATCTGTTAAGGAACACATATAATTGACAAGTGTCTGAAGTCTTAAGGACTGACTGCTTAGTCTGGTGCTCAAATTTCTTTGAGTTCGTGCTAAAGACAGAGGATACCTGGGTAATAGACAAGCTGGCCTTTGAGGTGGGCCAGAGCATGTCTACATCATCTTCTTAAAGCTTCTGGTTGCAGTGTTAGGGGGTGTCAAGTGGTGCTAATATGAATTGAAAGAAGCAGGAAATGGGTTGCACCAATGTCTGTTACTGCCCTAACTACTTAATTGGGTGGTTCTTGCAGCTAAGCAGGACATGTCTGGTTTTTTACCTCAAATTTCAGGACGTTTATTTAAAAGATTATTGAATTTGAGCAGGGAGAGAGAGCATATATTTTCCATAAAAGGAAAAGGGTGGCGATGCCCAGCAGCGTGGTGATAAGGTCTAGCTGGTGCTCAGTTCCTCTGGCTGTCCAGGCAGTCCTTGGTGCCTGCATTTGAGGACTTAGCTTTGCAGTTCCACTGAGAAGGCAATGGTTCTCCCGGGAGGTGTTTGCTGCTTGTCGTGTTAAAGGCCTTTGAGATTTGGAAGAAAACCTGCCAGCATGTGCTGAATGGATGTCATTTCATGTTAAAATTGGGTACCAGGCCTTGATAATACTGTAAGGCTCTTCCCAGAGTCTTTTATCTTAGTAAAGGTGTGAGAGTTGCTGCATAAGGACCTGCCAGACTTGAAATTTCACCTGTGTCTTGTGATTCACAGGAAGGTCCTGGGGAGTGGTCTACGCTGGAGGCAGAAGTTGTAATGAAACATGATGAAATCTGTGGAACCAAAAACCCGACTCCTCATAAAATTTTGCTGGACACAAGATTTGAATTACCTTTTGGTGAGTGCATTTCAATAGCTTAACACAGGGTGCTGACAATGGAGAGAAAGTTTGGGAGCAACTTGTGTTTTATAATCAAGTTGTGCTCATTCTCAGTTCAGTCAAAATAGTTCAGTGCAGATCAAATTACTGGTGTTCAGTTCTTGTTTGGCTTCTTTCTGACAAGATCAGAATAAATGGAGAAGATTTGAAGATCTCTGAATGCTAGAATGTTTAGACTAGCAGCAGTTTAAGAAACTATTAATACTATTTCAGGATTGTGCAGTCAGACATTTTGTTCCTGAGCAGGGAACATTCACTTCTTTGTATCTAGTCAAATATGGCTCTACAAGATGTCAAGTGCGTTGTTAAAGCTGTTCTGTGGTAGGTACACTTAAACCCTGTTAGAAGTGTGTGGTTCACTTAGTGAAACATTAGTGCTCAGTGCTCCTGAACATTATCATTAGCAGAGTATATAAATAACTTGGCGTTATAAGAACTGCCTTTCTGGCAATTACTTGTGGCTGAAAAGAATGTGGAAAAGTAGCTAATTAAGCAAACCCATGTCAAATAACATTGTGATTTTTTTTTAATATTTTATTTTACTGAAAAAACCCAAACCAACTAAACAAAAAAAAAACAACCCAACCCCAAAACAAATAAAGAAACCCCAAAAGTAAGACCTTAGCCAGAACGCATCCAAGGCTTACGTAGCTTCTCTTTCCAGATCTTAGCTTACTCTTGGGACCAAGAACAGAGATGATGTTTTTGTGGCTCATAGTATTTTTATTTTTTTTTTATTGCATTGGGCATTGAAGTGTTTCATAGTTGTCTGTCATTGCAAGGCTTATTTGTCCCCCTCTGTTCCTTGTTCTATGCTGCTGAGCCCCTGGCAGTCTGAGCAATTTGTATCATGCCCTAAGCACTGGTGGAGCATTTGTACACCATTGGCATTTGGCCAGCAACTGTCAAGACTGGCCATCTGTTGTGGAAAAAAGTTAGGTCATCTATTAGTTTTATACCCCCTTTCTGGGTGCAAGGGAGGATTCAGGCTTTGGCCCTGCAGCACTACAGTCACTACTAATAGTATGTTGTGCTCTGAGTGTACTTACTATTTTGAGTGCACAGTCCGGTGGATGGTGCAATTTGGGCTGAGTGCAGTGTTTTATAGATGTAATCGGCACTGCTCTTTAACTACAGTCCAGTGTAGAAAAGGAAAAGGGAAAAGGTATCTGACCTCTCAGCTGTCTTGACAACTAAGCTGTCTAATGTTGGCCTGGAGCCATCCCTCTTCCTCATGAAAATGTCCTGGTGATTCACTGCTGCTGTCACCCTGTCAGTGGGAATTTTATTACTGAAATTGCTTGTTACATAGAAAGAGGAATAACTTGCTTTCCTTCTGAGGGGAAACTTTGGGGCAAGTGTTTAAGCTTCTAGGAGGGAGAGAACATAGCACACGTAGCTGAAGGGAAGGCTTGTAGCTGCTACCTTCTAATCTAAGTTCATTCTGACACAGTTGCTTGTAAATTGTCTCTGCTTTAAAAGAAAATGAAGTTCTGATGTCTCCCTATGTATTCAGAGAGTATCCAAAAGAGAATTTGTTTTCTTCTGCAATTCAAGTTTTGGACTGCATTGCAGTTTGTGATTTTTTTTTAATTTTTTTTTTCAAGTATAGGAAAACAGAATCCCTGTAATCCATTATGTGTTAGAGCACCTGGATTTAAAAAATAAAAAAATATTTCATGTAATGGTGTGTTTTCTCCCTACTGCTATACTCAAAACACAGGAGACTCTGTTTGTTTTGGTTTTTTTTAACTACTATTTTAAAATGTATGATGTTCTATAGTACATAGAGTTCTAAGAAGTAGGATTTCATGCAGAAAACTGAAAAAATTAAGTAAATAACAAGTTTATTGTGGCTCTTCTGTTTTTAACACAATTGATCATTTAAATCACATCTATTACTTATTCCTTTGCTTACTATGCCAATACCGAAATAGCAGGGGCTCCACACTGCTGTATTGAAGGGTTTTTTATTTTAGAGTGTGAAAAGTTGTCTGTCTGTCCAGTGTTTCATAATGTCCAGGAAGAAATGGGTGCATTAGTTAGTTCTTTCAAGGCTCCTGCTGCTTTTCACTTGAAGAGTGCTGCAGTTTTTCTTGGATCTTCTCCATTTCAGTCTGTCCTGCCATGGTGAGGTCAGAAGCAGGCTGAAAAGTGGTAGGCACCAAGAGTGTGAGATATTCCTTTAGGGATAGCATCCACCCATAACACCTTCTTCAGTGGTGCTTCCCTTCACACCATGCCTGAACCCTGAACGTCTCCTGCCATCAACTCCAGCATAGAGAAGGACCCTGCAAGATGGATTAGGCTCTGTCTCCCTGCCCTTGCAGTGCACTGAGACTTGGAGGGATGCATGGAGGTAGCTCAGCTCACATCACTGCCTCTGTATCTCTCCTGATGGATTTGCAGGTCAGTTTCCCTTTAAGTGGAGGGTAGCAGTATGGACTTTGTGCCCCACATGTTAAGACTGTGTTGTCTTATGAGCTGGGAACTGCTGCTTTAAACCTACATAGAGAACTAAATGCATCACTGATATACTGTGGAAGTTCTTAAGTCAGCAGCTCTGTTGCTGTAGAGGTAATGTTTTAATAACAGCATGTTTGGAGTGACACTTACAAACACTGTGTATCACATTTTTTTTCCCCAGGTGAAGATCTCTTGGCTATTGTAGATACACAAGAACCAGAGTGATATGTGTGCACATGTACAGCTTGTGCTACTTTCCAAGTCTGGTAAAATACAGCTGTCTGGGATAGCAGCTTTAAAAAAATAGTGTGTTCTTCTGTTTGGCTGTGCTTCTGTGCTTTTTCTATCACTTCTGGCTGCTCTGTTTCATTTAGGTTAGATGATCCGCACGGATGCAGTACCCCAGGTTATTCAGTCTGTGTATTTAAAATGTTTCAGTGTACTTAGATGGAGCTTGAGAAGTTTTTGAGGGATTGTAAAAGAGAATAAATGAATTTGAAAGCCAGAAAAGCGGAAGTCCTCAGTGTAAAACATGATTGTATATGCAAAGAGGTTTAGAAATGGGTTTTGTTGTTTGCACTGTATTTATCCCGGATTAGTTTGCTGCTTCTGCTTCCACCTGATATGTTCAAGATTCTTCCTCTTTGGTATGTTTTTTCCTGGTACTCTGGAGACTGGCAACAGCTAAAGCTGAAATAAATACAGAACGTGCTGATGCTGCTAGTAGTAGTACCTGATGCAGACAACCTTGGGTTTTTTGGTTTTGTTTTTTCATCTGAAGTTGCTTTTAAGTGTTTAACCACACTTGGAGTTGGGAAGCAATCGTTTCCTACCAAAGGCTGGTGAAAGTTGTAGTCTCTGCTCCTGGTGATATAAAACCTGAGGTCATCCAGGAGTTAAATTTTGTTAATGCCCAGATTTCTAATGGGACAAAGAACATCTATGGTGGCCTTGATATATCCTCCATGTATCGCATTGCACGTTCCAGATGCAGCTCTTGCGTTGTGTTTCAGTAGTGGTATTAGGGTGACATTAGAGAGCAGATCTGTGGGCCCTTCTGCGGTGAGCATGTGTGTGACGGACTGCAGTGCTGGGGACAGACTGTCATCTAATGTTCTCTGCCAGTCCTATGTCCTTAAATGTTCAATCTCGCAGAAGCAGAATGACTGAAAATCCTTTTCCATGAAAGTGCAGCAAAGTGTGAGGATTTGAAATATGAAGTGTTAGTGAGAGCTGGTATTAACCCCTAGGGTGCAAAGCATTTTTATGCTTGGTAGTCTTTTAAAGATGGCCTTCTTGATGGGAGGAAGTGGTTCTTAGTGAAGACAGGCTGGTGCAGCTTTCTCCACTGATCATCTGTTTCTTCTCAGGAACAAGACAGACATGTCAAGGAAGGGAGACAGCTTTTTCTTCTTGGTTGGTTTAGAAAATTTGCTGGTAGGGAGAAGACAGTCTTGCTATTATTGTCTTGATGTAGTGAATGTGTGCTGGCACAGACCTCACAGGATGCTGCTTTTCAAGTGTAAAATTGTGCTGTTTAAAAGCAATTTTACTCTGTCCCCCTTTTTTAGAAGTGCCATGGCTATGTGCAAGTCCCTCACAGGATGGAGTACTCAAAAAACACTTTTGGCTCCCAAACTATAATGGTTTGGGTCTGTGCCAGGCTGTTTCTAGTAGATAATTAGAGTGAAAATGCTTTTAGTGTTCTTTCCACTCCCAGGCTGGGAGCATGCTGATCTGCATTCAGCCATCAGGTGGAGTATATGTGCTTTGTTGTTTTATTGTCTTGGGAACTGCACAGAAAGAGAAATGCTCAGCTCTGCAAAGTTATTTCAGTGAGAACTTCTGAAGATTCCCATACCTCTGGAAAGGGAAGAAATTGGGGCTGGGAAGAGAGGAAGCCAGGTGAAGGCTTGTAGGAAAGGGGGCAGAGAGAGGGCATCACTTTTACTTCCAGCACTTGTTCTCACTCATGCTGACCTGGGGCATGCCCCAGCCCAGGACCTGCTACCTGGGAAAAACTCAGGTGGCACAAAGTGATGTCCAAGGAATAGAGCAAGAAAGCTTTAGGGCTGAAACTCCTGGTTATTGCCAAGCTAGAGATCTCTAAGTGGGAATACTGTCATGTTTAGGTACCTGAGGGGGTCTAACTGTGAGTGAAGTGGTCTGTACAGGTGCAGCAAATTCTCCTCTTAATTCCTTCCTCAGTCTGATAAATCACTGTACTGCTATGTCCCCATTTCTGTGGTGATGCAGTGTATTAGGGTGTTAGGGCCCTGGGTGCACTGATAAGTCTTAATTGCTTTGAGCAGCCTCACCTGGGACCTCCACCCACATCCCCTGCTCATGGGCCAGAAGTCCCACTTCAGCTCAGCTCTGAGCCTTCACTCCTGAGTGATGCTGTGGGAGTTGCTGATCCCCCACCTCAGCCATAGCCATGTCTGTGCCTGCTTATGCACCCCATAGATCCGGGCCCAGATGTGGCCTGACTTCCTGGCTTGACCTCAGACCTGCATTGTCACCATGGACTTGCCTCCTGATTGAACTTGGCCATAATCTCTGGGCCTACCCTGCTGACCTTGCTCAGGTGCTGTTGTTTGGGGCACTGGCTGGCAAGTCCGCTGCCCTGCCAGCCATGTGATCTCCTTTGCCTCCCCTCCCTTAGGCAGTAGCCAGACTTCTCTTCTCCCTGACACCAGGAGCCCAGAGAAGACAGGGGGTTCAGCTTCCAGCTGAAGATGGCAGTAGGAGGAAGGACAGTAAAGCTTGCAACATTCCCCTGTTGGTATCAAATTAAGCAGCCCCAAAAGGTAGCGAACATATCTGCCCATCTCCTCTCTGTCCTTGTTTAGCAGTTTTGTTTCACTGACATATGGCCTTGCTCCTCTTGTTTACCAAGCATGATGTCAGCGGAGTCCTGAGCTGGCATTAGATGGCCTCTGTTTGGACTAGTTCATCTTTTTATCTTGTAAGCAAAAGTTAATGTAGTGGAGTAACTTGCACTTGTAATCAAAGCTGAGCAGTGATGTAGGAGCTGGCCAGTGGACGTCGCCTTGCAAGCAGTCATTCTGTGATCTCTGCACTAGGGATTTCCATCCTCTGCATTCCAAAGAACCAACTTCAACAAAACAGTTGACTGAGGCGAGACAAATGAATGATGAAACTAAAGAGTAGTTATAAACTGCTTCCTCAAAAAATAAAGAATTCTGTCTCATTGGACATTTCTTCTGAGCAGGTAACTTCACTCAAGTTCATAGGTCAGTTGCTCCTTGTTTGAGGTTTGCTGTGCAATAACTGTACTGTTGTTAGTATTCATGACAAGAGTTTCTCTTAAGACTAAGAAGATGTCCTTAAAGCAGCCAGTATCTAGACAGTAGCAGATTTTTATGTCTGACTTGCATAAGAAGCTGTTTCAGTAGAATAGCAGCAATCCTGCACTAAAAATCTGTTTATGAAATGGGCACCTTGGATACAAGGTAGAAACAACAGATCTGAGAGACACATGGTGCTCCTTGATGCCTGGGCATGCCACTAAACCATTGTCTATGGGAAAGCATTGAAGCCTATCCTGAGATAACTGCAGTTTCTGCAGTGTTGATGGTAGTCCATTGCTTCATCTCTCCTAGATCTCTTTGGTTTTGATTTCAGGCTCCAGAGTTGAGTTGTTTTGTCTCCAACTTTAGTACTCAGTTCATGAGGTTTTTCTTCATCTCATAGAGAAGTGGTGGCTTTCAAAGACAAAATTCCATAGGCTTGGCTTTAACATTTGGATTGCTTCAGGTCCTTGTTGGAGTTTGTCTTCCTAAATCTCATCAGGTTGTATGCTGATAGCCCTTCGGTTAATTGATGTCTTCTTTCTAGGTCAGTTCTGTCCAGATTTCCTTTGAATGCCATCCCCAGTTTGTGCAGAGCTTATCTAATAAATCTGTGCAGCTGTGATCCACAGCCCTGATGATCAAAAGCGTGTATGTTTTTCAACTCTTGTAGCTGTGGAAAACCCTCTTATGTTTCTCTCACCTTGTTTTCTAATAGCATATTACAACAAAGCAATGTGCTGTACATCAGAAAGAGCAACTAACTCTGTGTATTATGGTTAAAATAAATTACTTTAGTCTCCCTTCAAGCAAGGAGAAATAGGTTGTCTTATTTCTACTTAATGAGGTTTTTCTAGAGCCAAGTACTAATTTTCCAGTTGCCTAAAACTTTCTCAAGTAGGGCCTGTTTTATCCCCCTTGTCTGGGTGAGACTAGTTGCATAAAAATACAGTGGTGTTTCTTACAAAGGTGTAGACATTAATTCATAGTCCACAGAAATACCTAGTTCTGAAACTTCAAATTCCACTAAATCTGGCATGTTCCTTGTTCTTGTTGGAAGTGGTTCATGTTCTAGTACACTGGCCACTTATCTCCAGATGTTTTGGGGTTACTGGCTTCATAAGATGATGGTTTGTGTGGCTGAGAGAGAGGACACATGTAGGAAAGATAACCCCTTTACATGTAAGAGGAAAGCAATACTTGGTCCTTTCTGAAAGCATCGTAGGTCCCAATGGAATGCTCACCTGCGAATAAATCTTGTTCTTGATTCTCTCAGGAGTGAGAGTGGATGTAACTTTTAAAACTACCTTTTCATCAGGAGACCATCCCAGCCTACTTATCCCACTCCTGCAAACACATAGCTTAGAATATCATTGTGACTGTGGTCAGGAGGTACAGTTCACTGCAGGAAAACAAACTGGTTAGATGTAAACTTCTTGGCTCCTGATGAGGCACCTGAGAGTGTAAAGAGTTAGAAGAGGTGGGAAAACTGAACTGGCATTATACTCATCTTCATTTGTCAGCTTACAGGGTTGGTGGTGTCTAGCTGGAGTGGTGCCTCCACTTCCTTCCTGTGTGAGCTCTGAAGTTTCTGCGTTGGTGCAGTTTTGGGCCATGAATAGCCAAATTTCACAAGTCATTACTGTCAGGGGGATGTTGAGTGGCTAAATCTTCCCCCCCCCCCCCCTTTTTTCCCCTCTTTTCAATGATTTTACACTCCTCCATCCCTAAATAATATACCTAATTCTCCTGGATTGAGAGCCTGACTGATGCTTTTTGTTTCAGTGCGTTATTGCCCTTGGTGCTGTGCACCTCTTGCTCTATTGCTTAAACACAGTTTGTACCTAACTTGCCTTGCGTTAAGCTTTCTACAGAAGTTCATCCACACCTCCAAGGGAGCACTTTGAGAGATGAAATTTTGAGTGGCAGAAGTCTGTTCCTTTCAAACCATTAGGGCACAATATTACTTCAAAGTGTGAAATAGAAAATAGTTACCAAAATAAAGGTGATAATGCTTGCTACTTGCTGAGAGTCATCAACTTGGTAAATCTTCTAGAAGGTAAAAGGGTTGTTGTGATTCATTTCACAATGAAGTTGCAGTGTGGTGTAAAAATAGGAATGTGCTTTCATGTGAATATAACTGCCTATAATACTGTTCATTACCTCAAAAGATTTGGCTTATTGCCTGCAATGGAAAACAAGAGACTCTTTCTTTTTTGGTACTTAATTTGTGTTACAGCAGGTACATAGGAAAGATGTGCTATTCAAAAGGATCCCATGTTCTATTGAGGTTATAAAAGCCTCCAGAAGAGGCTCTTCATCTTGCTATGTGTTATCAAGCATATAGTAAGTGTATTAATATCATTGTGAAATGGCTCTTCATAAAACTAATACTTGAATTAAATCTGAACCAGTCTGTCTTACTCTTTCCTACCTTTGTGAAGTGTGCATTTGGTTAATCAGCTTTAAACAAGAACGCAATGTAAGCCCTCAAACTGTGTTACTATTTACAATGTTTATTTTCCAAGTGCTAACGTAAGACAATCCTATTACTTCAAAATTACGTGTGGTTTTTTTGTGGTGGGATCTTGGAATACCCTCCCTGTTTTAATACTACTGGTGATAAATGCAAATTTGCCTGGTTAATAAGATGGTGTGACTTATTCTTTTGGTATAGATATCCCTGAAGAAGAGGCCAGATACTGGACCAGAAAATTAGAACAAATAAATTCACTGGGAGATGATGAGGTAAATATCTAAATTAAAAATGAATGTAGCCCTGAATGCCTCATAACTTGCTTTTATTCTTTGTATTGGATCCTTATGATTAAGGTAACTCCCAAATATTCATCATTTCCAAGTCTTCTGTGAACTGTTTACAAAACTGTTTTCTCAAGTGTACTGTTAGTACACTTTCATGTGCTGAAAATGCTTGAATAGAGAGAACTGTTTTGTGGATGCACATACACTCAAAGGAAAGATAATGCTATTTTTTACCTCAGAAGAGAATGAAACTGTTTTTGACAAGCTGTGGTAGGTTCTCTTTATTTGTGAAATCAAGTTAAAAAGGACATTTTTGCAGTTGGCTATTTCTGGGCAGAAGGCAAAGGAAGATAACTTAATCTTTTTTGGGTCTGAGGAGTGTTGGAGCTGTTAGCTCTACCCTAACCCAGTTGTTAATGGGTAGTTTATACGGATTTTGTATTATAATACCTGCTACCTATGGCTTTGGTTTCCTGTTTTTTCTAGTGTGTACTTGGCTAAACACCTATAAAGTAAAAGTTACAATTTCTTTTTAAGAGAGACTGTTACATGATTAAAACATTTCTTTACAGTTCATACTGTTTGTAAAATAAGATTTGACATATTAATGCCTGTACCAGAAGTTTAGTATTTAACAAAACCCAAAACACTCACATGTCAATGCCAACATCCTCGGGTAGGAACATGGTGCTTTCTTAAACTCTTCATAGATCTCTTTCTGTAGCAAGATAACGTGCAGAATTTTCTGCCAGTGACTTTAGGAAGTTTTTGTTCTTGGATCCTCCAGCTATTCTTTTCTGCTCCTTATGTGAGTCATTCAGTTTACTGTGCAGATGAAGAAAAGTAAGGTGGGTTTTCTTTTTGACTGAGGACAGACCAATATTTGGGTGGATAAAAACATAACTGCTTGAGGGTAATCTCTCCTGCCTTCCTAGAAGTTTGAGAACCTCTTGGAGTTGATGAAAAGCTCAGTCTGTGATTTGACCTGTCGTTGATACTGCTGTGGTGGTTCCCTGCTCCTGTGGACTGTAGCAGCAGTCTGTGCTAGGTACTTCAGTGCGGCATAGGTGCCCTCTAGTGCTTCACTGAACTGGTACTTGCTGAAAGGTATCCTGAGCTTTGTGAGACTCCCCTTTCCCTGGAGCGCCATCCATCTGCATGCTACGTGCATGCTTTTATCAAATGCTAGTAAAAAAATCATGCCTCTGTATTTGTGACCTAATGATATCAAATTATTATGGATGTTCCCTGTCACAAGTGAGAAAATGAAAAAATGTAAGAACACCTGTGCAGGGCCTGACCTAAGGTTCACCTTGTCCCTTGTCTGACAGTGACCCAGAGTGGGGATCATATCTTCCTTGCATATTTCCCTAATTTGTAGCGACTTGTAGCTCAGGAACTTCCAGAGCCAGAGGTAGTATCTTTGTGTTTAACAACACTCAATATTCTGTGGATGTCAGTTGCCTTTTGAACGCACCCAGATCAGTTATGCTGTAGCAAAGGAATTCAGCACCTTAACTGTGCATTGCCTGAAGAAATATCTTATTTGCTCTGAGCAAACAAACCCTATGTTGTGAAACCAGCTGGAGGCAGGTTTATTTGGAGAAATTGAATGACTGATCCTCATTCATCTACTCTGTGCCACTCAGCTTTACAGACCTCACCTTTTTGCATGGCTTCTGGGCTGCAGAGTCCTAGTCTGCATAGTGGTATTTAGTACAGAACAACTCTGTGCCTTTATCTTCTTTTCTGTGCGCTAAGTTCAGCTATCTCTGACACAATGGATGAGCAGACTAAAGTTGCACAGCAGTATTCAAGAAGCAGGTTCATTTGGAGTTCATACAGCTTTCCAGTCTCTTTTCTCATGATCACTTAATACTCAGTTTTCTTTTTGGGACTGCTGATGCCTTAAAAAGAACAAACTACTGCCATTTTTGGATCTCTGAGTATAATAATTCAGAACACATTGCTGTCTTGTGCTGCTGAAATTGCTCATAAACAGACTTTCTTTCATGACTTTGTCAACGAGTCAGTGATGTGAGATCCAGCAGTTCTTGTTTTCACAATCTTGATTAACTCAGTGAGTTGGCAGTTTGCAGATGATAAGACTAACCACCTTTCAGGATCACTTGTGCATTTTAAATAGCACAGATTGGAAGATAGCTGCAGGGGAAGTCTGCAGGTAGTCACCTTCCATGTAATGAACTAGTCATTAATCCTTACCAAATCCAAGGATTGGCTGTCTGGTGGCCCTGTTTTGCACAGATT
The DNA here is from genome assembly GCF_929443795.1 of Astur gentilis. Taxonomy (NCBI): domain Eukaryota; kingdom Metazoa; phylum Chordata; class Aves; order Accipitriformes; family Accipitridae; genus Astur; species Astur gentilis. The sequence continues at coordinate 78,224,841 of NC_064919.1, read as the reverse complement.
GCAGCACCAGGTTGCTAAGGTTGCCACTTCCTTTGTCATCAGACTTTTTTTTTCCTAGCAAAAATTGTTCTTGTTATTTTGCTCAATTGTTCTAATTTTCTCATATCTCTATGTAATACAAGACCAGAGGAGAATAACCAAATAAAACCACTGGCATTCCCCTAGGGAACGCTTTGATGCTGTAACAAACAGCTTTGTAAAAAGTCAAAGCTGGCTAATTGAAATATGTCTGTGTTCTCTAATTAAGTATTAAATGAGATGAAAAATTCTTCACTTTGGATGTACAGTGGATCACAGCAGAGTTTGTAAGTGTTGGCTGGGCAAACATTGTATTACTGCCCTGCTGGGCACACTAATTATCTAACCGCTTCAATCTCCTACTGCAGTGTTGCTGTGAGCCCACATGAGTTTTGAACTGTTGAAGCTGTGTTTGAGTGTCTAAACATAAATGGGCTTATACCCAGTTCTGAGCTCCCTGTCACAGTGACATTGTGGTGTGGAGAATCAGATCTTTCAGATGTCTGATTTGAGGTCTCACAGTTGAGAATAGGGCCTGTTCTTGTATTAAAGCAGACTTCAATTTAAGCAAACGTGCACATCTTAACACCTAGTTTTGGCATGAAAAAAAGAGGAGACTTCTGGGAGTGTGTTTGAATATGGATATTAAGGAGAATATTTAATGCTTTGATACTACCAGGGATGTTTTCTCTTGTGTGGCATGCTGTACTCTGAAAGCTGTTTCATAAAGTTACCATTTGCTTTCTTTTTGGTCTGTGTTCCTTTTTTTTTTTTTTTTTTTTTTTTTCCCCCCTTCTTTTCTCCCCCTCTCCTTTAGTATTCCTTTCAGGAGGAAGTCCAGAAGAAACCATTGCCCAGTGCTGCCTCCCAGTGTTGTAAGTTAGACTTTATTTCTTCTCAATATTTTTTGCTCTTTCAGTGTACTTTCTTTCTTTCTCTGGTTAGGTATCAAACGATGGTACATTGGAACAGTATTTTCTTGTTAGAAGTACTTAAATCTCTGTGAAGCCAATAACTTTTGTCAGTTATGAAAAACTGTGCCCCTCAAAATGTTGTTCTAAAGCTTCTGATGCTAGAAAGTGAAACCAGGCATGTCTTTAACCTGTTTGTGTCCTCACATGCGATAGCAACACAAATTGTGTTCGAAGTCACCTAGTTTATCAGACCTTTATAATATTGATGCAAATAAGAAAATGCTGAGTTTTTTCATATAACTAAGGCTATATTCTCTTTAAACACCATGTGTTGAATATGATTTTTATGACTTTTAAATGAAATTTTAAGAGGAGGAGAATAGTTGGAGACAAGTACTGCTGGTAGCCTTTTAATGCACCAGAGGTTTGTGTACTTGATGCCAAATTTCTTTGATACTACTTTTCAATGCTGTGTTGATGGATGAAAAATATTTTTACTAATTTCTATTTATCTCATCTTGCATTTCTTTATGCTTCTGAAGACATGGATGGAAAAATAACCTAGAACATACTGTATCTGATGGTCTGCAGAATTAGATTTCTGAAAGACTGCTTTTAACATACAATAGATGAAAGCCCAGTAATTTCTCTTATGAATGTCTCTTGTCTACTTTTGGCAACAACATTAATAAAATTCAAGTCTCATAATTTAAACAAATCTTTTATACTCCAAATCCTTTAAGATGTGCAGATTACACTTGACAGGCTGTTTATCCGTTAGGCTGATTACAGGATCTCTACCAAACTGTTAACATTAGGAAATGTTAATTACTGTTTACTTTTTTTGAGTAGAATTAATTTATGTGTATACTGTTGTTATGTTATCTTAAAACTACCTTCAACAAAACATGGACATTAACCAATTGCCTAGGAAGTCTGAATGTGTCGTGTAGCTGGAACATGTACAAAGCTATAGTGATACACTAGGTAACATCAAATGTGTTCTCCCTTTTTTAAGAAAGAGTATATGTAAAGAATAAAGTGCTTGTTTGTTTGTTTGTTTTCAAATAGTCAGAAGGCCATGATTGATTTGTAAAGCCTACAAATAAGAAACATTGTTGGAGAAACTAATATTCAACTAAATCTTACTAGTACGCTATGCAGAACACCTAATGTCAAAAGATCAAAGAAAAACAGTCTAATATGAAGTGTTCAAGAACTGAATGTGTTATTTGCTGAAATGACTTTACTGGCTATGTGTCCTGGACTTCGGTTTTGTTCAAGAGAGGCTAGTTTGACTGACTCTTCTAAGTATTGGGATGTATGGGTAAATTAGGAGGAATGCTTCTGTGTAGGGAAAGTAGCTGTTCCCACAGCATGGTGCTTTTACATCCTCAAGCTCTTGTAGCCGGATTCTTCCCTGGAGGACCAACTCAGCTCTTGCAAATAGATCTAGTAAAGAGTAGAACTGCAGCTGCCCTTTTTGTGTTGCCTGTTAACAGCCTGCATCTTGCTAGAAAGTGACCTTTTGCAGTAATTAGTTGAAGGCCCGTGGTTTGAACAATTAATATCGCATAAGAAAAAATTTAATCATTCATGGGATTAAAACGCTCATTAGAATTGATGTTAAATATTTCATAGCAGTATGTGGTTAATGTATTTAAGAATTTTCTAGTAATTCAATAAAGCTTGTGGCACTGCATGTACTTTTGCTTAGCTATTGCCTGCAAGTTTCCAACGTCTATGAATATCTGATTATTTACACGGACAAATACAAAATAGACATTTAATGTAGATGTAGTTTTGAAAAATGAACTCTGCTTGCATCAGTCTGTGCATAAGAATTGTAAGCTTGCCTGAATGCAGCATAGTCCTTTGGAACTCAAGAATTCAACCCAGAAGATGTATTGATTGTGTCTCCATTGAAAGCTGACCTGACTTTTGCATGTGACGCAGGAACTCGGCTCCCTTTTACATAGGAGCAGGGTGGGTATCCTTCCCTAACCTAAAACATGTTGAGTACGGAGTGTTCTTAGTTACCATGTGGATAAGTAATTGATAGATATATTTTTAGGTATAATAAAAATATCCTCAAGAATATTTGTAAGACTCATTCTATTTCCCATCATGATATGCTAGAGAAGGTGTGATCAACACTGGGAGCAGGACACAATTAGCTGCACAACAGACTAAGTATCTGGAAGGAGCAAGAAACATCCTCAATGGGAGTAGTTTTTGCCCCATGAGAATATCTTCCCAAATCCTAAACAATATGAAGTTATCTTAAAACCTGATGCACTATGGAGCAAAAGTGCAGCAAAACACTTCATATAGCTTGCATTTCAGGAAATAACGGTATAACTGCACATGCCACTGGTGTCCTGCTTAGCTCTCTGGCAGCTCTCAGAAGATTCTTCTGGCTTTTTTGTTCAGCGAGAGAAAATCCTACTCCAGCAGGCACGGTCATGTTCATTAAATAGCAAAATACATGTCTTTACATGTTAAAATTGGATTATACTTCTGCCCTGTTCTTCTTCTGTATTTTCCACATACATCTGTTCCCTTTCCCAAACCACCTTTTCTTGTGGTTGTTGCCCACTCTTGCATGGTTGCAACTTGTTCTGTTATCTCCCCTGAGTAGAGATAGAGGTGAGGGGGGGAAAGATGGAGCAGGATGTGAGAGAGGAGAGGTGGGCCATGTCTGGAAGCCAACATCTGATGTGTGAGGGTGGGTTTTCATCTTTGGTTGTGCATGGGCTGCTACCTTGGGATGGTGCCATGCGAAGTCTCAGTCCAGACTAGGTGCTCTAGTTTTTCTGGAGATTGTGGAGCTTTCAGGCCCACTTTCACAGCCTCAGATGCTGCTTGGTTCTTAGAAGAGTCTGACCCATGATTTCAGAGGTAATGCGGGATTTGGGCTTCCTACTTATTCGGGCTTCGGGCTTCCTACTTATTTGGGCTTCGGGCTTCCTACTTATTCTTAAGTAAAGCAGGTGGGTCTGTTCTTGTACATGCAATCTCTTCTAAGCCCTGCTGATTTTGGCACTTCCTGCTGCTTCCTGCATCATACTTAGCCATTTCATTTTTATCTCCTGACTTCTCTGCCTCCTTATATATTTCTCCTTTCCCAGAAAGATCACATGCTTCCAATTGATTTAACTTTCAGTGATCCCAAGCAATAAGCAAAGCACTACAGTGCCCATGGATCCAGTTTTGCTTGCATTTCTATTAAATGTAATTGTAATTCCTAATTTCCTGATATCTCGTTGTTGGATAACTACAGCATCCTCATATTGACTTTTACCTGCAACCTGAAACTGAGTGTAAATTAAAAAAGAAAGCAAGCTTTTTTTATCTGGAAATTCACTTTCAAATGAAGCAGCTTGATAAAATGTTATTTGATTACTTTGTCATTCATTGAGTCAATAAACTCTAAGTTATTTATTATGGTAGGTATAGATGTATTTTCCTTGTATGCTCGAGATCATTTCTGGCAACATGAAAGTCCACTATAATCAGTGAGTCACTCTGTCAGTATTTTAAATGCAGCTCTAACTTAGAGCAGACAACATGCAAACTGGGATGAGAAAAGTATTCCATATCTTTGTGGAAAAGATTTGGCAGTCTTAGTTAATATCAGCTACTGTAAATATTGCCCTATACCTTTTGTCAGGAAGTTTACAAATCTGGAAGAGAGCAGGTTTGTTCAGTATGAGTCTCAGAAAAGATAACCTAAGTGCCACTGAATCTACCAATTATGTCTCTCCTCTTATCTTTGACTGATAATCTTTCTGGGAGTACTTTATCGTCCCTTCTCTGCATATTTTTTTTATTCCACTTCCTTGAGTCTGTGGTGGTGTGCTTTTCACAGTAAGACCCTGATAGACCACAGTGCACGATAGTTCTATCTTGCATGTCTTTTGCTCTGTAAAATCTCTACCTACCAGGGCTGTAGGGTTGTTTTTCATTGTGGGTTTTGTGGGATTTCCTCATTTTTCAGAAGAAGGTAAATTTGTTGCTTGGCTCTGGAGTGTGAGTTGGTGCAACAAGGAAAGAAATAACTTTTCTGATACACTGTTATACCAGCAAAAAGAATCAAAGCTAGCCTGTGCTTGGTTTGCCAGCAGATCAGAGAGAAAGGAACAAGACATCTCCAGGAGAATAAGAAGGAACCCTAAATGCTATCTGGAGTGTGTGTGTGTGTGTGCGCGCGCACATGCATGCATGAGAAAAATGCTAAAGTTTTGTTATAGATACATAAGCAGCCTTTTAACTACTTAAAAGCTGGCAAAATGTTTTATACATGTTATAGGAATAGGTGTCATTTGATGCCAGATCAATTTGTTGTATTGACCTTTCCTTCCCACTAATATTTGAAGAAATCTATTTCTGCAAAATGTGTAAGGCAAAATTCTGTTAATATCTACGCATTCACTACTCTTTCAGAAGTAACAAAGACTGACTTTGAGAAGTTTCATTCCTGATGCCCATTAGTTCACTTTTTAGGAGCTCATATTCCACTGATGAATCGGGAAGGCTTGTATGTTCCTCTGCACAGACTGACTCTAATGCTGAGGTTATGATCCTCTCCATGGCACTGATGAAGAGCTTTGTCTGCTAAAAAGCCATATGACTGCCTTCCCTGCCCCCGACTCCCCAGCAAGCCCTGATAACATCCACACTGATTTTGTGTTTAGCGTGCTGCACTGTGGATACTAGCATCTTTATGCTGCTGTTAATGAACCATTGTGTTGGGGCTATCAAACCCTGCTGCTAGGATTTCCACAGCAGAGGTGGTACGGTTCCAGCAGAAGGGGTGGCATCAAGTGCACAAATCTGGGCAGGCTGTGGGTCCAAAGCAGCTGGGTAAAGCTCTTGCTTAAAGAGCTTGGTTGGCAGGATATGCACTGCAGCCTGTTTTCAGGGAATGAAGTTATAGCCATCAAAGGTTGCATGTGCACTCATTTGCGGATGCCATCTTGTGCTGTTGTTGAATCCTGTGGTTTATTCTAGTCAAAGAAGATGCTGGCTGCCATCCACCAGTGCTCAATTGGGTGAACTGACCCTATAGCAGCAAATGTGCTGAAATTACATCCTATTAAGAGATTTTTTTTTTTTCTCTTTGATAACAATATGTAAAAAAAAAGATCTACTATACGAGGCTGTCAAGGCTAGGCATCATCAAAGTGCTTTTAGGCACGCCACAACTTGACCATCTTAATTGTTCAGAGATTTATGATCTGTAATAGTACAGTGGTAGGCAGTGTAGGCAGCTACGATTGCTGGGAGGTGATACTGCCCTTGTAGAGATGTATAGAATCACAGAATCATTTAGGTTGGAAAAGACCTTCAAGATCATTGAGTCCAATCATCATCCATGCCCACTAAACCATGAAGTACCCTGTCTACTCGCTTTTTGAATACCTCCAGGGATGGTGACTCAACCACTTCCCTGGGCAGCCTATTCCAATGTCTGACAACCCTCTCAGTAAAAAAATTTTTCTTGATATCTAACCTAAATCTCCCTTGCCTCAACTTGAGGCCATTTCTTCTCGTCCTATGTCCAGCCACCTGACAGAAGAGACCAGCACCCACCTCACTGCAACCCCCTTCAGGCAGTTGTAGAGAGCGATCAGGTCTCCCTTCAGCCTCCTCTTCTCCAGGCTAAACAGCCCCAGTTCCCTCAGCCGCTCCTCACAAGACTTGTGCTCCAGGCCCCTCACCAGCTTGGTTGCCCTTCTCTGGACACGCTCCAGCACCTCCATGTCTTTCCCGTAGAGAGGGGCCCAAAACTGAACCCAGGACTCGAGGTGTGGCCTCACCAGTGCCCAGTACAGGGGAACGACCACCTCCCTGCTCCTGCTGGCCACACTGTTTCTGATACAGGCCAGGATGCCGTTGGCCTTCTTGGCCACCTGGGCACACTGCTGGCTCATATTCAGCCGGCTGTCAACCAGCACCCCCAGGTCTTTTTCCGCTGGGCAGCTTTCCAGCCGCTCTTCCCCAAGCCTGTAGCGCTGCATGGGGTTGTTGTGACCCAAGTGCAGGACCTGGCACTTGGCTTTGTTGAACCTCATACAACTGGCCTCAGCCCATCGATCCAGCCTGTCCAGATCCCTCTGTAGACCCTTCCTACCCTTGAGCAGATCAACCCCGCCTCCCAACTTGGTGTCATCTGCAGACTTGCTGAGGGTGCACCCGATCCCCTCATCCAGATCACTGATAAAGATATTAAAGAGAACTGGCCCCAAAACCGAGCCCTGAGCAACACCACTTGTGACTTGCCGCCAACTGGATTTAACCCCCTTCACCACAGCCCTCTGGGCTCGTCCATCCGGCCAGGTTTTCACCCAGTGAAGAGTACACTTGTCTAAGCCAGGAGCTGGCGGCTTCTCAAGGAGTATGCCATGAAAGACAGTGTCAGAGGCCTTGCTGAAGTCAAGGAAGATAACATCCACAGCCTTTCCCTCATCCACTAGGCGGGTCACCCAGTCAGAGAAGGAGATCAGGTTGGTCAAGCAGGACCTGCCTTTCATAAACCCATGCTGACTGGGCCTCATCCCCTGCTTGTCCTGGACTTGCCACGTGAGTGCTCTCAAGACAAACCATTCCATAATCTTCCCCGGTACCGAGGTCAGGCTGACAGGCCTGTAGTTCCCCGGATTCTCCCTCTGACCCTTCTTGTAAATGGGAGTCACATTGGCAAGGCTCCAGTCCTCTGGGACCTCCCCTGTCGACCAGAATCGCTGGTAGATGATAGAGAGTGGCTTGGGAAGGACCTCTGCCAGTTCCCTAAGTACTCTTGGGTGAATCCCATCAGGTCCCATAGGTTTGTGAGTGTCCAGATAGCATAGTAGGTCACTGTTTCCTCCTGGATTAAGGAAGGTATGTTCTGCTCTGCATCCTTACCTACCAGCTCAAGGGGTGGAGTACCCTGAGGATAACTGGTGTCCCTATTAAAGACTGAGGCAAAGAAAGCATTAAGTACCTCAGCCTCTCTGGTTGCTATGTTCCATTCTGTATCCATTAAAGGACAGATATTGTCACTGGGATTCTTTCTACTGTTAACATATTTGTAAAAACATGTTTTGTTGTCCCTTACAATAGCGGGCAGATTTAGTTCTAGCTGAGCTTTTGCCTTTCTAATTTTCTCTCTGTATGATCTAACAAGATCCCTGTACTCCTCCCAAGTTGCCCGCTCTTTCCTCCAGAGATGATAAACTCTCCTTTTTTTCTTGACTCCTAGCAAAAGCTCCCCATTCAGCCAGGCCGGTCGTTTTCCTCGGCGGTTTGACTTGTGGCACATGGGAATAGCCTGGTCCTTAGCCATTAAGATGTCCTTCTTAAAGAATGTCCATCCTTCCTGGACCCCTTCGCCCTTCAGGACAGTCTCCAAAGGGACTCTCTCAACCAGTGCCTTGAAGAGGCCAAAGTTTGCCCTCTGGAAGTCCATAGTGGTGGTTTTGCTGACCACCTTCCTTGCCTTACCAAGAATTGAAAATTCTATCATTTCATGGTCGCTAAGCCCGAGATGACCTCTAACCACCACACCTCCCACCAGTCCTTCCCTGTTTGTAAACAGTAGGTCTAGTGAGGCTCCTCCCCTGGTTGGCTCAGCCACCAGCTGTGTCAGGAAGTTATCTTCCACACACTCCAGGAATGCTGTATGTCCACTATGCTACATGTCTATAGGTTCTTGCTGGTTTTTTTCTCATTACCAGCCTGCTTCTGCACTTAGAAACAACAGAGGTCAGCAGCTACCCACAGCATGTCTAGACCAGGCCAGTTTGCGAAGAGTGAGAAGGAAGAGGTCAATGATTATTTTACCCTTCTTAAGGATACGTGACACTAAAGGTCTTGCTGCAGTCATTGAAAAGCTGTGCTCTAGTAAGAGTAGAACTACTGGGCACAGTACAAACAGTAAGCCTTACAGCAGTCCTCAAAAAATGTTCAGTGTAAGTGTAATTCAAAACAGTACACATGAATGACCTTCTTTTTTTTTTTTTTTTTTTTTTTTTAATTAAGTTAGGCAGAGGCAAAACTACTCTTGTCTGTACAAGTGAAACCATTGTATGAGCTGTTCTGTGGTAGTTTGCTGACAGGTTGGGAAAGCGAGTTTTAGCCTCTCTGCTTCTGGGTGACTGGCAGCTCCTGTTCCACTTTGTTTAAGATGAATCCCATCTGGGATTTCTTGTGGTTCTGCAGTACTCACTGCCTGGGCTGGCTGAAGGCACAACAGACCTGCTTGAAGGAATGCAGATTCAAGTCTTGCTCTAAAATGTCTGCCTGCCTTTTTAGGATAAAGCTGCTACCCAGGACTGGATATGTCTAAGGAAAAGTACTCAGCAAATGGAAATTAAAAATAAAAATACTGGCTATATTAGAAGATTATACAGTAACAAATTTTGACTTAATGTTAAACTATAGAGGAGAGCAGATCTGTGGCTTTGCTGCTGATCCTCTAAATGTACTTTGTTAGTTGTTGTTTCCCTAGAGTACGTGCTGTATTCTGAAAGGTGTTGACAAGCAAATAAAGCTTTGACTTTTAAATAAGCCCCAAACCTAAAGCTCTTCCTGAAATGCTGAACACTGCTAATACTGACATGTTTCTCTATAAGCAGTGATCAAAAAAAGTAAATGCTTGGTTAATCACCCTAGGTTTCATGATTTGTGTTCTTCATGAATGCTGCTTTTTTTCTCTGCTGGGGATTTTTTTAAGGCCTCTGAAACCATATTTGTCATCCTTTAATGTCATAGCAATAATAGAAAATTAATTTGAATTTTGTTACCACAGTGGAATATAACCTTTTTAAAAATTAGATCAAAGATTTTAAACTGGTAGAAAAATTATTGTTCAACTTTATACACTAGCTATAAATATGTCTCCTTGAGCAGTGAGTCTTGTACCGAAAGTCCAAGACTGAAAATCAGGAGGAAAAAAGGCACAGATCTCTTAGCTGCTGTAGAAGATTATATTCCTCTTTGCTATAATGCATATAGGTAATGTTAGGTGCTCCACTATAGTCCAAAATTGTATCTCATAAGGAGTATATAAAAACTTTTGTTGGTTCTTGTGTTTACATCTCTTAGCCAAATAGTCAGTGTGACTTGGTAGCCCAGAAATTTGTAAGACAAGACATCTGTGTTAGGTATGAGTGCAGTGATAGAAATGTTACAGTTTTTCCATTGTACATAAAATTAAGTGGCACTCTGCCCGATTCCTTTTACTATAGTTATTAATGAGTTGCACAAGCTTGTAATAATTTAGTGGATACTCAGTGATCTGATGGTGATCCAAGCCCTGCTTTAATTCTCAGCTCTCAGTCTGATTTTGTTTAGCCATAGCAGAAGTGGCCAGGAGGGCCATTTCATTTAGGGAAGGAAAATACTCCAAAATTTCAGCATAAGCTGAATGCTTAACTAGGGTAAAATGTGGTGAAAAAGAGGGAGTAGTGAACAAGGAGAGTACTCTAGTGTTGTACTCTGGTGCCTGTCTTTGTCAGCTTCTTCTAGCTCGTTTCCCTCCTGTGCTTTCCCATCTCCTTTTGTGCAGAGGTCTTAGCCCTTATCTGTGATGTACCAAAACTGAACTGGAGATGGTGGTACTTGATACAAAACCTTCTTGATCATCCTGCTTACTGAAAACTTGATTTCATTCTAAAAAGCTGTTCAGAGTTTGTTTTGTATTTTAGAAGCTTATTCCACTAAAATACTGCATGTTTGATTTTGGGAAGTACATTGAATACTGGAAGAATGTACATTTTTATGGAATCTGAGATCTGTGTGCCCTGTGTTGAGGGTCTTAGCCAGGGCAAAGTGGAGTTTATTAAACCTAGAAGAAAGAACTGACCAGAACCTTCCCAGCTCTGCATTCTATAAACAGTACTTCATTAGCACCAAATATAGTGTAATTTCCTGAGCTCAGTTTACTTTTATAAACTTGTTTAGATGTTCTCTGTCTTCTTAGCATGGGATATAACAGGAGGATTAAATAATTGATCAGCATGACTGTAAGCAGTGGCCAGCAGTAAATGATAATATTCTGATGGAGATAGTACGTCCCAGCCACTCTCAGAGACTTGTAAGCAGAAATGAAACAAAATGGCACGCAGGCAATCAAATTAGACTGCATTAAAAACTTGGAATAATCTGCTTTTCTACAGTGTCCCTGCTGATCCAGGCTTGACAGTGTGAAGTGGGGAGGAGGAGTTCCTCCCTGAATAGTTGCATAATTGAGACACAGAACGAGCATCTGTTATGTTCAGCTAACTGTGGGAACTTAAATGTGTTAACGACAAGAATGTTGTAGCTTCCAAGGCACCAGGCTGCTGGCATCACTTAGTCCTTAATTGGAGGTTTATGTGAAACCTCATTTTTTGAGTACTAAAACTTAGAAATACACAATAATGTGATAACCAAGACACATACTGTTGGTATTTAAGAGCACACAGAGTAACTAGTGTGACTTGTCTGTATCATCTATTCCAGTGTTAATGTATGTTGTTGTTGTATGTTTGTAGAATTACAACTCTCTGTTTTCTATCTGTGTAGACTTCTTGGTGTTTTCTGTTCAAGTTTGTACAGGCTTAAATTTGTTCCCAAAAGTCATCTGGAAGGGATTTTTTTCTTACAAATTGAGGTTATGCATATTATTTTCGTGAAGCAGAAAAACAACTTGAAAAGGCTAAAAAGAAATTCTGTTTTCATTAACCTTCAAAATATCAAGACTGTCAGCCCAGGTCTTCTGTGATGATGCCGAAGGACCGAGATATATACTGTTAGCTCCTGAATCTTAAATGAAGCAGCATATGTGTTGAATCTTTAATAAATTCATCTTTTATCCAAAATGTTAGATGCTGAAGTGAAGTGGGTGTTAGTAAAAACAAACAACAGTGGAGTTTTGAGATTCGGGTTGAAAATCCCTTACTTTCTGTTATTGCATCTCTTTCTGTTTGCTCCTGCAGCAATGCTTTCCCAGTTAGTCTCTAGTTGTAGCGTGCCCTGGTTAGCCAAGACCCAACTTCTCAATGTGAGAAAACTTGCAGGTTAAGAAACTGGTGTCTAAAGGCGCAGATGTCTTCTCTCCGCCTTGCCCTGCTTGACATCGACTGCTATTTGTCTTAGGCATGGAAATAATAGTCTCTAATCTGCTTTTGAAAGTTTGTGGGGTTTTCATGTTGTTCATGAAGAACTTGGTAGCAGTGAGGTGGACAGTTAAGCAGCTGGCTCAGTGGTATCACTGTCAGTTTGAAGGCTCTTGTCTATGGGAGGTGGTAATGTTCTCCAAGGATGGACCTTGCATCTGTGAGGCTTGTTTTTAGCACTTGGGGTTTTCTCCTTGTTGCGGTTTGAAACTGTGAGTAGTGTTGTGCCAATCATCAGACCATTTGCTGTCAAGGAAACAAGGGCTAGGAACAGTCTGAGGTGGTTTCGGGGGTCAGGCTTTCTGTTTCCCCTTAGAAAGCCACACATTCCCCTTGTACAGATTACAGTGGTTTGTGCTGAGGTTTGTGCAGAGGCTGTCAGTCTGGGAGTTTTTGTGAAAAGGTGCAGGACAGGTAAGGTACATTTCTTCTGTGGTTTTTCTGATGTGCATACTGGTTTTGGAAATTTGTAGTATCTTCTGATATTTCTTTCCCAGTTGCTTTGGGATGTTACATGTGCATTCATTTGTGAATGACACAGGTTTAACTAGGAGGTAGTCTGAATGCAATAATGTTGTGTCACTACAGAGATTTTATGGATCTTTGATAATAATCCAGGCTGCAGATACCTGAATGTTGGCTTCCTTTGCCTTTTACTGTTTATCTGAGATAGGAACCTTTTGATGGAAGGAGGTGCTGAGTTTGCTATCCCATCTGTTAGTGGCTTGAGATTTTCAGGAATGAAATACACAAAAGCTATTGTTTGACTTACACATTAATAGGAAATTGTCTTTTCTTCAACATGAACTATTTATTACAGCAAATTAAAGCTCAGTGCAGAGTTCTGTCAACTTCTTGCTCTTTTTCCTCAGCCCTCTCCTTATGTCCCTCTCTGATGCTCTTGCTCTCCCTGCCTCTCTTTTCTGTACTCTTTCTTCTTCTTGTCTTCCCTTCTCATCTCTCTTTGCCACATATGTTTTACTTCTGTTTTCTTTGCCAGCTTGGTTGCGTGTTCCTCTTTCTCCTCTCCTTTTCCCCTGAAAAACACTCAGGCCTCTGTCAAAGCTGATCATTAGGTGATCTGTGGATTTTTGTTGTCATAAAAAAATAAGCCTGAGATGATAGCCCTATGGTCAGGGTCACGTAAACACTGTCTGGTGGATCCTGGCAGGCTTCTGATTCATCTGGGTACATCTTCATCTTGCCAGTATGGCTGGCTCAGATGAATTGTCCAAGTGGTGATAGTCTACTTGCTGCTGTAGACCAGAGAAGCAGCATTTGTCATGTCTCAGACTGTAGTCCGCTGGTGCTCGACTCTATGGACTTCAGGGTTTCGCACATGTTAAGTTTTGTGAACAAGAAAAAAGTTTTTATTTGTTATTCCTGTAGACAGGAGAGGAATAACCCTTTATTACTCCATGGAAACTGCATGTATTGAGCCCTATACCAGTTTAATATGTGGTTCTTTCTAAATCAACCTGGTAAAAAGTATCATTGAATTTGTTCCATGCACATACTTGGTCAGAGCTGCTTTGTTTGCTGACCAAAGCAAAAATGTATGTGGTTTTTGTTTGGTTGGTTTTTTTTTTCTCTAACTGCTCCTCTAGGAGTCAGAAGGGAATGACCTACCTTTGAAGGTCTACTAGATAACAGAAGTGCCACTTATACGTGAGCTATGGCTGTGCCTGTGCAAAGCACTACACTTGTGTGCGAGAGCCTAGAAGAGTCCAGGGACCCTGAAGTACTGAGGTGTATCTGAGGAACTGCATTGTTTTGTAAACCCTTTATGTTTGAGAAGAAAGGAGCAACCTTGTTGTAGCTCTGATGTGCTATTATTTCCCAGATAGGGAGAGAGGGTTAAACCCTGATTTTCTTGGGGTAGTCCACATCTGTGCCTATTTTTTTTCCTGCCCATCTTTTCTTCCCCCATAGAATTGAAACGGCAACAGTGCCCCTCTGTAGTATATGTGCGTAAGTACTAAACCCTTGGGAAGCCAAATTACTCACCAGGACCAGTTATTGCTTATTTAAGTACTGGTCTGATGGTGAATTTTTAGGACAAAGATATTTTTTTTTTCAGAACTGTTTTTTGCAATTTTAGCTAAAAGCAAGAACTAGCCCATTCTAACTTTGTGGATCTTGTTAATGAGGGCAGGAAGTGGAATTTTGTTGAATCATCTGAGCTATCTCCCTCCTGGAAATGTGTGCCTGTCTGGTAGCTAGAGATGAAGCTGATAGCCAGGACAGAAAGCTCTCACTTCTTCTCTGCCTGCATGTGAAGGATTTGTTTATCGCCTGCTGCACTTATGCATCAACGCTCCTGTAAACTTCACTTTTTAAAGCATTTTTGACACAGCATCTTATAGAAGTGCTGGTTCTGAAGCTCTTCTTGGAGTTGCAAGTTGTGTGCATGCTTCCAAGGTGCTTTGAGGATTGTATTGTAGTAGTTTGTTGCCTCCATCAAACTGAGTATAAACTTGGGTTGACAACATGGATATTGATAAATAATAACTTGGCTGTCTTACCAACTTGCAGCTTAGCTTTAGCATGAATTTGTTGTCACCTTTAATTTTCACATGGAGAGATTTGCTTACTGTTGTGGAATTAATTTGACTATTTGCATCCTTAGGATGCAGTGAGACCTCTTAAGTTTTTTACCAGGGTGTATATCTAGCTAAGAAAGTACTCCTCACTTAATGCTAGTTTACATGCACACAGATAGTTTTTCATGCTATTATTACTGGTGTGGTGCTATCACCGCTGGGTTAACTTTGTTCTGGAAAGGGGCAGAAGTGGAAACATGAAGCAACTTTTGCCACTTGCCTTACACAGTTTAGCCTAGATACTACTCTTAACTGGACTCTGGTTTCTGGGTCATTCTGTAATCCTGATAACATGTGTATTAGGAAATAACAGTGTTTAACTGCTCTTGCTAAGTGGTGTGTTGATAACTATTTTGTCTACTTGTGTTAATAAATGCATGATTGCTTAATAATTCCTAGAGTTTATAGTGATCTTAATCTTCAGAATGTCTTATAAACAAACTGGGCAGTGAAGACTAAGCCCCAAAAGAAATTTAATGTTGCATTTATAAAGAAAAAATTCTCTTACATTTTCAAGCTCGCAATCTGTAAGGCATTTTAAATACATGAATAGTATGTTTGTGGTTTGTTTTTCTAAGCTTTCTTTTCCCATTCCTATTCTTTGCTGCCATTTGTGTTACATGCAGGCAACTGGAGTTATTTCGGATGGGGAGAGCAGCTGAGTACGTAACAGTTTGATTTCTTGCAAGTTTTCTGATCCTATAGTGATGCAGCATGCTCCAGTACGAGGAAAGTGGAAATATTCATGCATATAGAAATTCTGTTCCATTGTATTTTCTTTTACTTTCACTGAATCCTCATATTTGTGTGGATGGATGGCTGTTAATTTTTTCACTGTTTAGCTTTGTTTTGGCCATGTTTTAAATGACTTGCTTGTGCCTTCTACTGGAATTTGAGGATAAGATGGCAGAATTGGACTATTATTCTTTTCCTGTAAAGGTGATTCTGGTTTTCAGCTTGTATACATCTTTTGTGTTGGTCTTCATAGCCACGTAAGTCCAAATCAATGTTTGGAGTAACTGAAAAGCACAAGGGTATCTGTAGTGATTGTTTTACTAAGATGCAAAGATATGCTGGACATGATCACAGAAATTCTAAATCCTACAAATAGGAGCAAATCTGAGAGCAGAAATGGCTGGTGCACACCAGTGTGACAGAAGGATTGTAGGTATTGTGGCATATTCAAGCTCAGTGAGACAGTATCATGACAAAAGTAGTAGGGCTTTGCTTTAACTAGTGCTTACCAGCCTTTGAAAGATAAAACTCATATACCACAGCTGTCTGTGATCTGTAGAGCTAATGCTTGCACCTGAAGACTGGTGTGATAACTTTTGCAGAGGGTGCGAGGTTTTTGTTAATTTTTCCAGAAAATGTGCATGAAGCTTCTTCACTTTCTGGAAGTCCTACAAGTTCCAACAAGCAAGGCTTCTGCTCAAGGTACAGTGCATGGCTTCTACTGCCCATAGGACCTGCAAAGATAGGTCCCTCAGTCTTAAATGAAGGTGTCAGTTCCCTGTGTCAAAACCAAGAGTGAGGGTGTTGCTGAGCATGCAAAGAAAAATCACTGGCCGCTGCCAGCAGGGAGGAGATGCTTTTTTGGTTTTGACATAATGGAATTTGGAGAGGATACTCTTACTGCAGCCAAGTAACTTAATTCTAATGTCCAGCTAATTTACAGTGCATTTCACACATGGACCTGTTCTGCATTTTAGAAGTCTTCCGCCAGTGACTTCCCAGTTTCTCTTCCCACAACATGTTTTGTCCTCCTTGTTTCTGCATTTTAGAAGTTTTTAACCAGTGACTACCCAGTTTCTCCTCCCACAACATGTTTTGTCCTCCTGTCTTTGATCAAACCATAAGTTCTCTGGGTATCAACAGTGTCAACCAACTTCGTCATGCTGTCAGTGTTGGATATCTTAATTGTTTGGTGTTATTCTCAGAGGTGTGATAGGATAACCGATAATTAATTCAACTTTTGTATACTACTGAAACAAAGATTAGTGTCCTAAATAGCTGCTTTTTATTCCCCAATTTTGTGTGTGTTTTGGAGGGAAATGGGGTGGTTAGGCATTGGTCAGTCAGAGATTAGGAGGGTTGTGCAGAGGGTATTTCTCCCATTTATCTGGAGTGTTGGTGTGTTGTGGTTTTGTTCTAAAAGGTACTTGTATAGAGCTTGCTCCTTCCCTCCCTCCCTCTACTTCATCCTTCCTGTGCTGTCCTCTTTGAAATCACGTTAGCATTCTTATAGGCAGGCATGGGCCAGTGTTGATGATGTTTTCAAGTGAGCTCCATTAGCTTGATGATGTAATGAAAAATATACTTCTAATTGTAAACTTAAAACAGCAACTGAGAAGAAAGCAGCAGAAACAGCATGTTGGTAGCTGGAAGACTTTGCCCTGGTGAGAGCTTCTTGCAAGAGGAGTGCTGTAGCCCAGAGCCTTGCTAGTTGGGTTGAGGGCACTTTAGAAAATGGACATCTTGTGCTGCTGACCTGTTTTCATTTCAGGAAATGTAAGGACTTAAAGAAGTAGGGTAGACGTTCAAGTCAGTCTTTGCACTTCAGACTGTCAGTCCAGTTCTTGACTGTTAAGTGTTTCAGCAGCAGAAAGTATTTTCAGGTGGGAAAGACAAGGTTATGAAAGCTCTTAAACTGAAGACTGAATATTGCTAACTTGTGTTAAATTTATGCAAATTTCTAATATATTTTTAAGTGATGAGGGCAATAGGATGGATTAATGACCTGCAAAGTTACACTTAAATAATTTCTCAAAACCTATGAATTTTTGGCATGAAGAGCTATAGAAGAGCCTCAGAAAAATGCCCTCATGTCCTTTTGAGATTTTTTTTCCTTCCTTGTTACTTCAGTAGTCCTCTTTAAACTAGTATGCCTTTTGTTTGTAAGAGTTCAGAAAATGTACATGATTGTCAGAAGTGGCCAGAGGTTTGGTAGACGATGGAGTGTTGGTGTCTGAGACTTAGGGTATGAACATGTTGGCAGCTATCGTGAAAAGCCATTTAAATGGATGAAGGGTGGACTTCGTGTGGAGGTGGCAGAGGTCTCTTCCGGACTTGGACTGAACGTCATTCCTTCAGTTAATACACTTTCTTCTCTTCTACTGTTATAAAAATAGATAAAAGCCGCGAAAAGCTTGATGGCTTATTTTGGAGTAGTGGGCTTTTGGAATAAAGAAGCTTACATGAACCTCCTTCTTCGCAAATGCCTGAGTGTGCTGCACTTACTGCCTTTGTCCAAGTTTTTACTCAAGTTTGTGGAAGATAACTAAGCTTAGGGACTGGACCCCAGCTCCCAGTGACTGATGGCACATCACTGCTAGAAAAGCAGGAGGCAATTTCAACTGAATGCAGCCTTTTGAGAGGAGCTCCTGCTGTGCATTGGGACCTTAAAACAACAAAAACACTTTGAAAGTTCATTCATTCAGCCACCTGTAATAATTTTGCTGTTAGCTTTCCTTCCTGTCCTGAAGCTTGATGTAAAGAAAGTTGCCAGAGGTTAAATGTGACTAATAAAGCTGGCATGACAGGACTGTGCAAAGTGGTTTTGAGGTCAGTATATTAAAGCTCTATGTGTTCTATCCTGCAGCAGTGGTCTAATAACTTCTGGAGGTAGGAGTGGGGACGAATAACAGGGTTTCCAGGAGGCAGTTTGTTTCAGAGAAGCTATCTCCTTTCTTAATTTTCCCCACTCTTTGTAAAATCCTACTGTGTGATGTGCCCATCCAATGGGTTTTCTTCTTATGCTGCCTATATGCATGAATATTCAATTATTAAACAAGAACAGCATGCTTCTGCCCTGCTCCTTCAGCCTTACCCCCTGCTCTCTACACAGTGGGTCCAGTGACAAAGAAACAGTTTTCATCCCTTGAGAGCTCTTTGGTATATGTGAAATTTCTCAAACTGGGATAAAACAATTACTGACTTTTCATGTTTATTGTTACGTATCTTGTTATTAATTAACCAATCTTCAGAGACTGAGGCTAAGCTACAGCTTTCCTTATGGGAGACTTGGTATATCATCTGTTTGAAGAAGATAGTGTTTGAATTTATCACACCATGTGTGTTGTCAGGGATATTTTGCTGAAACATGGGCTGTAATGCCTGACCCCTCCTTTTGAAGGGATGCTGCATCCCCAAAGCTGCTTCTGCAAGTTCTTGTCAGTCTCTTGCATACACAAAATATAAGTGTCACATATGTTAATGAATGGGATCATCACCAGGTGCAGGCATTTCACAGTATGTTTTCTTGCAAAGGTAATGTGTGCTATAAGCCACATATGGGCCAAGTTTTGGTGCTTTTAATCAGGCTGAGCAAGGTCTTTATTGTGAACACTTCCATTAAATAAAGTGAGATTGCTCATAGGGTAGGTGCAATTCAGCATGAATAAGAGTTTCTGGAGTTGGCCTTTATTTATGAGTCAGTTGAGGATTTCTGCCTGGTATTAACATCTATGCATGCTGTAGGTGCATGGCGCATACATCAGAGAAACAATGTGTTCCTGCCTCATTGACATTTGTGGTAGCTGGAGCTTTGCATCCTTTAAACATGTCATCAGGAACGTGTCATGACATCTAAGAGACTTCCTCATGTTAAACACCAGTAAGAACTGGGAGAAATTCTGGTGCTACCTTTTATAAACATGTATGCTGTAAATGTCTGATTAATGTGTAAGCTGATCAGCTATTTTTAGATGTTGCTTAGAGATGCTGTGGTTCATATGGGAAATCTTCATCTGATGGTGCAGAGGTGAGATGCAATGACTGGTTAACAAATCCAGGTAGTGCTTCTGCAACAGTCTCATCAGGGAATTTGGAAATCTCTGAGCCCATCAGCTGGGCAGAGTCGCAGACACAGAGAAGCCGTGTCTTGCTTCCTGATAACCATAATTGTGTAAATCTTTGCACGCCTTGATATGAAGTTTAGCCTAGTATTAGTGAGTTACTGGATTCACTATTTTTTTTACCTGGATAATTGTACTAATGATTTGTATTTGTTATTATACTGTTGTGGTGAGATAAATTATTTATCCTTGAAGCTGTTGGTCTGGTGTCTTTTACAGATTATGAACCTGTAATTTTGCTGGGCTGCCTTAAGTCCCTGCAAGTGCTTATAATGATTATGCAGCCACAGCTGGAAGAACCTCACATCATACCAGAGTTATTTAGGCTTTGTCTTAAATGAGAGTTACATCTGATGGGAAGAAGAAATAAGTTGAGCAGCAAAGTGAGGCATTGGAAAGCTCTTTGAAACAGTGTTTCTGCCCCAATAAAAGTAATTATCGTGCATGAGATGGTAATGGCTCTAGTGTTCAGCAATGACTTGCTCAGCTGAGTAACAGCTCATTATCCTTCTGAGGATGGTGGCTGCCTTGTGATCTACAAATAGATCAGCCTTTGCTCCACAGAGTGGAAGTTTGGCGCTCCTCAGAGGGGTTTGGCACTTTGGCATATCGAATCATTTTTGTGTAGCACATCTTGAGTGTTTCTCCTAAGCACTGAACTGTAATAAAATTGATGGACATTGTACTTTTAATGAAGCCGAATAAAGCAGTGCATGATTGCTATTCATTTCTGCTCAATTGACTAGAGACTGACAAGAACTGTGCAGCATTTAAACAACTAAAAAACAGGAGGCTTAACTCCATTTTCGGTGTGGACAATCAAATTGAATTGATTGTACTTAAGAGAGTAGAGCCGGGAGTTTTCAAGTGGTTTGTATTTTGCAGATATATTTACTACTGGGGTTGTTTTCTACTCTTCCATCCACTTTAGGGCACTGATATAATCTTACTCAGTTGGGAAGGAACTAAGAACAAATTCTACCCTCAATTAAAAAAAAATGAAAATTGAATTGGAGGTGTGGGAGGTGCCAGTGGAAGAAAAAGGTGTTCCCTGATGCTGCATTTCAGCAATTAAATTCAGGGTCTTTTTAAGGATCTGGCATGAAAACAGCACTTTCACTTTATTGTTCAGCCTCATGGTGAATGCCTGTGTAGGACACATACCATTGAACAACTTACCAAAGGGGGCTTTAATTTGATTGTCCTTTTTAGACAGGCTTTTGGTGGCAGTGAGAGTAAATAATGGCTGATCCTTATTTTCCTTTGTTTCAAGCATGTTAATGGTGCACTCCACTGCCTTATGGTGTGTGTCTTTCACTTTAAGCTTGCAGAGATAACCTTGCACCTTGCACAGCCAAACACAGCCATACACCAATATTGTATTTTTCATACCTTTCCTCACTATAATTCTGCATTCTCTTTTCCTGAAGGGTTAGTGAGCAAAGTGTTTCTTGCAGGGAGAGGGACTCATCGGAAAGGAGCTTTTTCCTTTGTGAAGGTTATTATTAGTGTTGACTGCCAAACTCAAGCTAATGCGCCTTTGTGGGCTAAATGTAGCAATTTTTCTCCTCTAAGAAGTATGTAATTGTTGATAAGGAGAGCTGCTCTTCCAGTTCTTCTGATTTTCTTACTGAGTGTTTTTCATTTGTTTCTCTTAACTTAAACTAATACTTCTACAAAAAGGAGGGGGGGGGGGGAGGACTGAAAAAAAAGTATCCAGAACCCTAGAGTACTGGTTAAGGATGCTGAGAAGAAGAGATAGTATTATAGTATTACAACTTAAAGGTTGAAAAGTTTCCAGGAAAGAGCTCCTTTCCATAAAGGAATGTTTTGGGGGTTTCTTTTCCAATATGTAAATGTTCATTTTGGCAGCAGCAAATAACCTGAAATTTTAAGTGTTGAGGTGGTTTTCTTTGGGGTTTGTTTTTTTTTTTTTTAATAAAAATGTCTTAATCTGCTTATTAGGAATGACTAAAGAGAAATAAACTCCTATGATAGGAAGTGGGAAAGGAAGGTATGGAGGTGATCACTGGAATTCCTTGGTACACACTTGAGAGAATTGGAGGTTATAACCAGCTACCAGATGGAGATACATCCATAGCAGAAACAGCAGTTTTTGTCATTCTTTAAAAACTAAATGGGCTTCACTGTCCCAGTAAGGCAAATTGAGAGAGCTGTGCCCCTAACTGCTTTTGTTTCTTAGCCTTTGAAGATGCTGACAGTGCTGTGGATGATCGAGATAGTGACTATCGCAGTGAGACAAGTAACAGCATTCCTCCTCCATACCACACAACTGCGCAGCCCAATGCCTCTGTGCACCAGTTCACTGTACCATCACGCCTACAGCAGCAAGGGGTCTTGCGGGAATCCTGTGCTGACTCCGTACAAAATTATGATCTGGATTATCAGGAGCATGTGGCCATCAGGTGGGTGCTATATTCTAGGTAGCTCTTCTTTTCCCATTGATTTTCCGTAACAGATCCTGAAGGTGCCATGCTAGCAGAGGAGGGCAGCTCAAGGGCTCTGAAAGGCTTCTGATGGGAAGGTGTTACATGTTTTGTTAACGAAGGGACTCTGCTGTGAACCAGGAAGAACCCATAAGGCTATGTGTTACACCAGGTCCAGCAGTTTAGTGAATTACCTTTTAAAGATGTGCTCAACTCTGAGTTCATTTATTCTTGGTTGCACTTTCACCTTACCTTTTAAAGGCCAGAGCACTGGGTAATTGGTTGTTCTGGTATCATTGCATGGGTGTGCCTCCCAAGCCAGCAAAACTCAGTCTAGCAGAATTATCCTATTAGGAGTTTGTTTCTTGGGGCAGATTTATTTCCTTTTGGATTAGCTCCTGTTCTTCTGTTAGCTCTGCCAAAACAGCATATTCAAGAAGGTCTGTAACCAATTAGTTTTTGGGGTTTTTTTTCCTGTTATCATGTAGCACAAGAGTATGTTTTCTCTTTTGGTTTCGTTTGAGCTGTATGAAAGATAGTGTACTTGCTCTAAATTAACTTTTTCATCATAAATCAGTAGTTTCACAACTGCTTTTGTCTTCTTCAAGTATGAAGCTTTACATCATTAACTTACTAGGATCAATGGCTGTGAACTAGAGCTGGTTGTGCTGGCAACTGTAGAAACTTTACAAAACCACTGTTCCAAATAAAGGATGGGTTAAGTGTAAGGGGAAGGCAGAAGAACTTGGATAGTGCTGGTCAGCTTGGTAAGCGTGGGTGTGTAGAACAGGTTACGCTGCTGCTTCTGCCTTTGGTGTGGAAGGAAGAGGCAGTTGCTCAAACACTGTCACAGTTAGAGGTGCAGGGTTTCTTATGTATTATAACTGATTTGTTCATCTTATCCCCCTTTTTAAGAACATTCTTATTTCCTGAAGCCTGAACCTGAATTCAGTTGTCCTCATGGGTGTATGACTGAGGTTTTTGCCTTATGGTCTTTAATGGTAAAAGCTGAAGTTTAATGGTTACATTTAATGTTGCTACTGTTACTGAGATTTCAAGCAGCGGAGGCAAATGTGCCAACAAAATGCATTTACTGCAGTGTGATATGTCATTCTTAGTGCTCTTTTCCTGGTCCATTAAATATCTTATAGAATCAAGTTATTCCCTTTCCCATGCTATTCTGTGCTGCTGGTTTGCACTGGTAAAATTGCTGAAAATCTTACAGAGGGTCTTGGAAGGTGAGCTGAAGCTTTTTCTTTATGGAAGAGCCAAGCCAAACAGTGGTATTGGGCCCGCAGTCTGGGGAAGCTGGTGCTGGCTGGGTGTTCTTGAAGTTATGTGACTTCTTGGGGTGGTGTTGACAGTACAAGTAATCTTTCATGGCTTGCCTTGCTTGGAGGCAGGGTGTGTGTGAACTTTTAACTATATCTAATGGATAAGTGTGTTTGTAAGACCTTCCAAAGAAGCACTTCTGGTTTGAATTGTTACAAGAATACCGAGATGGAGTATGCATCTTTTTTTTCTGATTTCCTGAAGGTATTGATATGAAAGGATCTGGACTGATAAAGTTTACTTAAAAACTATGACCTTTGTAGTCTGCTCTGGTCTAAAATTACTTTCACTCTAGGAAGGCAAGTCCTAGATGGATTGATTCCTTCTGAGCATTCCTGTTCCCATGTGCATTTTCCAGATGCCCAGGAAGATTTTTTGCTACATATTTAATCTTAAAACTTAGAAAATGCAAATAAGCTTTCCAAAGAAGCTACGTGGGATTATTTTTCTTACAAGGAAGGTATTTCTAACAAGAGCTGGCTGAAAAGAAGCATGTGGGTAGATCTTAAATATTTTCAAAACACAGTTGTAGCTGAGTATTGCAAAACCAAATTGTATTTGACTTTTGCTCATGGCAGCTCTAAGTGCTGTGGACCAGGCAGCCACCTGATGAAATTAGTGTTCCTGGCAGACTGCAGTTGGTGATTGCTGAGGAAATGACAGCCTGTAGGAGGCTGTCCTGGACAGACCCAGAGGAACCAGACAAGGTTCTCCTAGAACCTGCCCTGAATTGGGCAAAAAGTTGTCTATGCCAAAACACTTCAATTGAAACTGGCTGTAATAACACCTGTTTTTATCTTACAACATTTGAGTTCGGCTGGAAAAGTTCTGATCCTCTTTATCAGCTGTTACATGTGATTGTATTCCTTTGGACATGTATTTTATTCCTCCCTCTCCTAAGGATGACAAGCATTATTCTTATTTGTCCTTGGAGTGTGTTTTGCTGCCAACAGCCAGTTTGGTTTCAGAATAGCAGACATCATCTCGGATTTTTTTTAAGCACTAACTTTTCTTTGCAGTGTTCGTTTTGTGTAACCATGTCTCCTCCATGTCTCTCTGCTCTTGCTGTATTTACTTCCAAGGCGATATGATAGCATAGACTCCACTGTGAGTGGCCGAACTGACCTAGAGACCACATCTGAGTCTAGTCAAATGACAAGCCGCCAGTGCTCACTAGGGAGCAGGCGCTCTCTAGATCTGTCTGATAGGTGGGTTAACCTCTTTGCAGCCTGTGTGCCTGTCTCCTTGCTGTTGCTGCTGTGAAGTGGTCTTGTGGTACATTTTTCAGCTGATACTCGCTCTTTGCCATGGCTCTGTTTCAGATCTGTGGTAGTTAAATGCTGGGCTGATGTCATCTTTTTCTCCTCTCAGGTGTTCGACTTCTTGTCATTGCTCTATTTCTAGTAGAAGGAATGTGTTGTCGAATAACAGGGGAGACACTTACAGGGGGGGAGCTCAATTAGAAAGAAAAGTAATTTCTTTTATGCCTAAATTAGTCAATTGTTTGTTCAGCATTTACAACTAATGGCTCTTCATGCATTCATGTAGCTCCCATTGCTTTCAGCTGAGATTTGAAAGGACTTGACCCAGTAACTATGGTGGCCCTGGGAGTCTTTTAAATTTCATTAGCTTTTTTAAGAAAATTATTTCAATTACTGGCTTAAAATTGTAAGCAAGAAGAGTAGCAAGTGTTCTAAACTGTGTACAACAGGGGTCATTTAAAGTAATTAGTATCTTTCTAATTATTGTAAGTTAGCTAATACTGGTGGAAATGAAGCACTAAACCAGCAGTAGTGAAAATGCGATTACCTATTTCTCTTCCAGGGCTATCCCATCAGTATCCTATATCAGGGTGCCCCAAGCAACTCTCAAGGTGAAGACTCTTGTATTAGCAGTATCCATACAATGCCCCTGTGCCCTTTGCCCTTTGTTTTCTCTTGCCCTGCTCTTATGGGTCAGGGGATGCATGCTCCTTAGTTCTCAACAATGAATGATGTGAGACGAAGATGCAGTGCATCTTTCAGATGAGCATTTTGATTTTTTTACATCCACTTTCTACCTGTTTTTTTTTTATGTAGGCTGGCAGGAACTCTTCCTGTGAGATTTAGATAAAGAGGAAGCTTTCTTGCTACCAGCCTTTGGGTTGTTGACCAATTGAGATAATCCTTCTGATCAAGGGCTAGGAATTGATCCCAAAATCCTAAGGGTCATTTACGTGGGTTTCTAGGAAGCTGTAGATTGTTCGAAAGCAAAACACTAGCTGCTTTAATCCATTCTCCCACAATGGGCAAGTATAGATTGCCGGATCTGTTCAGAGGCATTATAAATGGGAAATATAGATTCTGAAAAGCATCTGAGGCTTACAGTGGGCTAATATCCATTGCCAATGTTTTGTTTGCCTTCTGATCCAATAACAGCTCTGAGGATCTTCATTTTATGTTGGTAGGAGCCCCCTGAGGGCATTAGCTGCAGTGAGAGATCTCGCAGCAAAGAGGAGTGGTGGAGTAGCTGGAACTCCTCATGTTGCTGGTGTGCCCAGTTTGCATTTTGTCCCTAGTCCCTACTTCCCTGAAGTCCAATGACTCCTGAGTCTTTGCATGTAGTCTTTGTTCTGTAGCCACCCTTGGGAAAAACAAAGTGCCTGTGTGCTTTATGAATACTGCTAAAACAAAGTCTGCAGCCTAGAGTGACCGAAATGCATGCATAGCATAGTGGAATGGTGTGCGTGGGCACTGTATCTCAAAGTAGTCCTGTTGCTGTAATAAGTGACTTTTTTCAGCATGCCTAAAAATGTAGCAGCAGAGTACTGGTACAGCCAAGGCTGTGTGCCCTCACTTGATAACAAAAAGCTGTCCTCCTTCAAACAGGCATTTCTAAATTATGTGCAACTGTAACTGGTGGAGTATCATAACCCATGCTGCTTTTTTTGACTGTTTGATTGAAATGTAATGGTGGTAGATTGGCAGGTTTTCAGTTTTGTTATCTCTGGGTGTTTCTGATTTTAATTTTCCTTTATTTAATGCATGTTTTTTCATTACTATTTTTTCTGTCCTTTCTAGAGCCTTTTTTAAAACTGTTATTTTCCCATTCCTGTTTTTTTTGCTGCCTCTCTTCCTTTCCCTCCCACTCCCTTTATTTCTCATCTTAGACAAGGATCTCTAGCTAGAAATGAAAGAGTCAGGATCATTCCATTTAACTCTGAAGATGGAGAAGAAGAACAGGAGAGTAACTATGAAGAGCTAGGAAAACTGCTGATAGAGGAATTCTTAGAAAAGAGTCATAAAAATAGAAGTTGGCAGGAAACCAACATAAAAAAGATGCAACCTCTCTCAAAAAGAGAAAATTTCAATCACTGTGAAAGGTCAAGGTGCTGCCAAAATGTGTGTGTGGAGTCAGGGTCTGTAGATGTCCCTAGGTATCCTCAGGAATATGATACAATAGATAGGAGAAGGAAAAAGAAGCTGCGATATAATTTGGAAGAGAGTGAACAAATAAGCCTGCAAAGTAATGAAGGTCTGCAGTTTCCTGGAGAGAAAACAGTTTATTTCAATGGTTTGGCAACTAGTTCTGAACCTAATGATGATTTCCCAGTATATGACAGAACTGGAAAATATATCGGTATCTCTGAAAGTAAGGAACGGTTGCCCGCTTATCCCATCCTGCGTCCATACAAAAATGGCTTAATGGTTAAAAGCGGCAAGTTGCCCAACAAGCAGGGAGTGAATCATGAGGGGTCACTTCATCTCAGTAACGGCAAAGACATGAAACTCATAGGGATGCCAGATAACACTTTTCTGCCTGTGGATATCCTTGAGGAATTTGACAGCAGTGCTTCTGATGAATTCCAGTACTCTCCTGTTTCAGATGATGAAATGGAGGAACTGGCTATGCTTTCACAAACGTGGTGTGATTCTGACATCAGCCATTTGAGAGACTTCACTGTTAATTACCCTGCAAATTTGGGCTCCCAGTTAAAGGCTAGCACTGATAAAAAACACAAGACTAAAGGGAGCAAGCATGGTCATCCTATGCAAGACTTAACACTGTCTCCTGTTGAAGAACCCAGCGAGGAGTATATAGACACAATGGATGAACTTCAGTGTCTGGTAGAATCAGTTTCAGAATACTTGGCTGAAAAGGAGGAAGAAATCAGTAAATTTGGTACATTGCCAGAGACCAGAAAAAGTATTGAGAGCATGTCACCGAAGCAGGATAATGCTGATAATTCAGCAGAAGGCAGGAAGTCTGAACAGACCAAACATCCTGCTGCAGAGGAGGGTACCAAGGGCAAATCTGAATCTCTCCCAGACCTGTCAGGTGTGAAAAATACAGTGAATTCCCTGTTCAGCTCTTTCACTGAAAAGGTGGGGTCAAGCACAAAGCAGCTCACAGCCTCTGTTGAAAAGCTTGTTTCTTCCACTCCAGAGAAGACAGAAACCAGAAGCTCATCAGAAAGTGGAATCTCAAATGTATTTTCTATTAAGTCCAAAAGTGAGAGTCCATCTTCTGGAGTGACAGCAGACAATAAAGCCGACACCAAGTTCTCCATTCACTCTTTGCTACCGTCCCAGGTGAGTAGTGATAAAAGAGCCCAGAACATAAATTCCAACAAGCCAGAAACCACCGAGGTGGACAGTAAGGCTTCCACACCGCATCATCTCCAGCAATCACAAGGAACTACCACCAGCAACCAGCAGAACCAACATTCAGTTATGAGTTCTGTTCTAGGCATGTTTAATCCTTTAAAGATCTTCTCTGAGAAGGAAGTGCCAAAACAAGAAGTCATAAAAGAGGAGCACACCAAGGAGGACAGCCATGCTGTGAAAGTTGATGAGGCGAACAGAAGTGAGACGCCATCTGGACAGATGGCAGCCAGGACCAGCAGTGTTACTCTGGAGATTCGGCCAAATGAGACTAAAAGCGAGGCAGAGGTGAACGCAAATAGCACTTCTGTGGCTTCAATCTTTGGCAGGCTCACAAACTCAGTCAGCTCCTTCAGTTTGAAAGCCAATTTTGATGGTCTTTTGGCTCCCAAGCAGCAGGATGTGCCACAAAAGCAGTCAGATTTGCATCATGTTACAGATCAGCCAGATGCCACTGTGAAAGAGGGTGCACCCACTGCTAGGGAGCAGCCTCCTGCAAATCACTTAGGGGATCAGCAAACTACAGGTCATGGACTGGGAAACAAGCAAAACAGAGCTAATGTGGAACTTAATTCACAGCCTCGAGATCAGGGTACAGCATCTGAAAGCTTTTTCAGTCCACTCAAAAAGTCTTTCAGTCAATTGTTGCTTCCTTCTGCCGACCAAGGGCAGAAGGAAAGTACATCCGGGCTTTTTAAAGGCCATAAGTCTGAGGAGGATATAAGACAGAATAGTTCATCAAATGAAGAACGTTCATTTCCTTTCACTGGGAAACTTTCTTTTTTAAGTGGGTTGGGTTTTTCAGAGAAGCAGGAACATACGAATGAGAAAGGAGGCTTTATTCCTTCATTATTTAAATTTTCTTCTGCAGAAAATCTAGCACCTTCACAGGACCAAAGAAGTCATCAGAGTTCTAGTGGCATTTCTTTGCTTCAAGACAAAACCAGTAATTCAGAAAATGCCACTTCATTAAAATCTAGCTCTGTTCCAAGTTTATCAGACCATAAAGATGAACAAACAAAAAACGTGACTAAAGAAAACCTATCCAATGCCCAAGTAAATAGAAAAAACCATCAGGAGAATGCCTCTGCTACCTTTAAGGCTGCAGGAGAGCAGCAGAGAACTGAGAGTACTCAGAAAGAACGTCGAAATGTAAAAGGAGGATTGACAAGAGAAGGACTAAACGCACCAGACTTAAATGACAACTCAGTTGAATCCACCTCTTCAGCCAGAGGGCCAGAAGCTGCAAGTGCAGATGATATGCAGAAGAAGCACACACCAGGTTTTCTTTCTGGGTTTCTTCGCATTTCTTCCAATGAAAACACAGCCAGTAATCAAGACTTGACCGTTAAAAGTGAGAATGATGGCCAGAAAAGCACTTCTCCTGGATTATTTTCTGGTTTATTTAAATTTGCTTCAAGTGAAAACTTATCTGAATGTAAGCAAGAGAAGGTGAAAACAAACTCTCTAGGCTTCATGAAGCTTTTTGATAGAAGTGAGGATTCTAGCTCAGAGACAAAACCTGGCAACTCAGGAATGGCTTCTGACTCTCAAAGCAGCACTGTAGAAAAGCAGGAAGCTTCTAGCTTCTTAAAAAATCTCCTGCCCAAACCAAAGGAGAAACTGGATAATATGAAAATGATGGAATCTTCCAAAACTACTGACCACCTGTCCAGTGCAAGAGTAGACAAAACACCTGAGCCCCATGTTCCCCACTGTGGGTATCCTGTGTCCCCTGATGCTCTAAATCCTCAAGACAAAGTACAAGACTTATCTGGAAAGCCTATAAATGGGAGGCATATCCCATATCAGGATGCAGAATCTAGAGTTTTTCCAAATCTTTTAAACAAAGAATCAAATGAATTTCTCAATTTGACTAATAAAAGCTATAACCTTACAGAGCAGTACTCAGCTTATCAGGAAACAAGAAGCCATTCTAGCTTTGAATGGGAATATGAAGTGGGGGAACTGGCTGACACTCATGAAATAGCAGTACCAGTTTACTACGTGTTAAACCAGAACTCTGTTCTGCCCCCTCAGTTCTTGGACTGGCCTGAAAATGATATGGTGGTGAATCTCTGTAAAAAGGATGGAAATGCAAATGTGATGGATTGGCAGACTAATGCTAATTTTGATGAACAGAGTTTAGATTTAAGTGTGATGTCATATGAGTCATTTGACCAGTTAATGTTTCAAGATGTTTGCTCAGAAGAAAATGATGCATGGACTGCTAATTCTCGAAATGAAAGTTATAGTAACTTTCCACCATTTGAAAGAGATGGCAGTTACTCATTAGGAGAGTTACCCATGGATTTAAGCTACTCCTCTGGCTGTGATGGAACTATGTGGACTCTAATTGACCAAGAGACTTTAAGTATGGATGAAAGCTTTATGTACTCATCCTATAGCCAGGAGTATCAGGAGTGGCTAATGATGCTTGAGCAGGGTATATGGTGGCCATCAGAAGATGGTGATTGTGGATACTACATGTACAGTGATAGCCAGTATGTGTATTCGCTGCTCACTGATCCCACTGGGCAGTATGTCTATGTGTGTGCTCCTGAAACATATTCCTACCCAGACTGCTGGGATTATAATTTTCAGATGGATTCCATTCCAAGAGCTGTGCTAGAAGACAACACAATTGCAGTTTGTGGTTTTAAAGTCCCTCTTGGCAGTGAAGATGAGCTGTTTTGGTTTGCTGAAGAAGAGTCTTTAGGTGATTATACAACAAATAAACCCCTGGATTTGTCAGTAGCTTTGCAGAGGAGCGATCAGCTAATGCACATGAATTTGGAGACTTTTTCACAAATGTTTGAGGAGTCTATTTATTATCAGAGAGAGCAGCCGTTAGACTTCTCAGGTTATAAACTTCAAAAACTCAAAGTAGATTTTAGACCTGAGAAGGAAACCCAGAATTATTCAGAGGAGCCTCCACTAACCCTTGATCTCAGGACACATTCCAGAGCAACTTTCAATAAATCGCTGAGTAAGGAAGTCCACACCAAGGAGGTGGATAAGGCTGTCCCAGTGACAACTGCTGGGAGTGGGTCATCAGGATTCTTTGGTTTCCATCTGTTTCAATCTACTCCTAAAGCTGAAGAAACTGCGGCATCTACTGAAAGAGTAACAGAAGCAAAAAAGACTGAGGAAGATAAGAAAACTCCAGTGAACAAGGTTAGCTCTTTATTTTCTGCTTTGGGTGGACTAATTGGAAAGACTTCAGGTCCTGGACCTGAGACATCAGAAGATTCTGCCTTGAAGAGAACAGACACGCAGTCAAAATCATCTGAAAATAAAACTGATGTTTTATCACTTGCACCAAGTAGAAAATTAGATGAGGCACAAGCAGGACAAAAGTTGCCTGTTGTATCAGAACTGAGAAGAAATACTTCATCAGAACTTAATTTGGAGGCTGCTAGAAATGAAAAGCCAGAATTAAATCAGAATGAAAACATCCATGTTAAAAAAACAGGATTAACAAAATCTGCCTCTCAACTAAGCCAACCTGCTCCAGATGGCAGGCCCATACGAGAAGAGAGACCTGTTAAAGCAACGCCAGCTTCCACGCATCTTGAAGGGCAGGCAAGTATTAATGAACCTAGTCAGTCACAGCCAAATCAGAGCCACCCAGCACCTGAGCCTGAGGAGACATTATTTAAAAGTGCTCTGAAATTGTTCAGTCTTGGAGAAAATTCTCCTGCAAGCTCAACAGCCAACAAAACACAAGCTTCTGGATTTTTTGATTTCTTTAAAACGCAAGTAAGCAAAGCACCACAGCCATCGCCAGATTTGGAAAAAAGTCAAAGTGATAAGCCAGAAAAGGTGACACAGCCAGAACAGAAGGAAACCTCTGGCATCTCATCATTATTTGGATCCCTTGGAGATCTCTTCAAAGTGGAGGCTGTCTCTCCTCAACCAACCTCAAGTACTACGACTCTGCCAAAAAACAATAGCAGAACTGTGGCTGAGTTGAGACAAAAACCTGAGAAGTCTGGAGGTCTTCAGAGTGCCAGTATGCCATGTCTGTCCTCCACCCCTAAGGAAGGGGTGAGAACAGAAAGCATGGACAGGCAGGTCTCTTGTAGCCCTGGGGTGCAAATGGAGCAACAAAGCAGAAAAGCTGAGGAGGAGTCTCCTGGGAGTAAAAAAGAGCCTCCTGGAAACACTTCACAGAAGCCAATGGGTGTAGGTCCCAAAATAAGCCAAGTGAGTCAGTCAGCTGTGCAGCAAAGCAGCATACCCACAGTTACACCAAAGCAACAAGGAGGAAATCGTTTAGGAGGCACAGTTAATCAGGCAAAACCAAAGCCAGATCAGACTGCTAAAGAGTCGGGTTTCAGTTTGCCATTCAGCTTTTCTGGTATCACTGCTTCGAAATCACAGCCAGCCCAGCCATCCAGTAGGAGCATATTCTCCTTCTTCACTGGATCAGATGAACCAAAGCCTTCAGCACCTGCTCCTTCTCCTCCTAGTGGGAAGCAGCAAGAAACAGAGGGGCTGTTTCATCTGCCCTCCTTCTTCTCCAGCGGTCCAGCTGTTGAGAAGAGCATACCTCAAAGAAGTACTAGCTTTGGCTTCTTCAATTTGACGTCCTTTTTGGATGAAAAGCCACAAACTGCTCCAGGACAGGAGAGCAACACAAAACCAGCTAAACCAGTGAACTCTAAGCCATATGTGAAGCAAAGTATTTCCACTGATTCTGGTGTCAAAATTAGCAGTTCTGCCAGGCAACAAGATGCAGATAATGAAAAAGAAGTTGATGATATTATTGCAGCATTGACTGGCAAGCAAACGTCTAATAACCTCACAATCCCAGAAAATAAATCAGAAAAGCTGGCAGTGGAAAACGTAGAAAGTGTTGCTGAGGTAGCTGCAGAGAGTGAGTTAGAGAAGCTTCCACAGACTGATGACGCTTCAGTAACTAATTCAGCTGCTTCTGGTCCTTGCCTTCAGACTCCTAGCGTGCAGGAGGGTTCTCAGGACCAACAGACTATTTCCTTAGGGGCAGAAGAAGATGCTTTGGATAGCACGGGGAAAATGGACAGTGTTGCATTTCCTGTTGATAAAGAGGAGCCTTATTCTTCAAAAGAAGAAGCTTCTGAAAAGAAAGATTATACCATAGCCTTAGGTGATAAAATGGATTCCCAGAGTCTAAATGACTTAAATATTCTAAGTGATGTAAAAAATGAAGCAGTCTCTGAAGAAGTATGTGTACAGCCTGAGTTGCCAGAACATAAATTACCCGAACAAACTCTTGGTGACAGGTTACAACAGGTACAAGAGCTACACTCTCCTTCTAAAATGCCAGAAGCATCTAATTTGCAAAACAAACCTAAGGAATCTGAGAGTGATAAATCCGTACTGGATTCTTCAGTTGAAATGTTTTCAAGTTTCATGACAAAAATGAAACCACCTAAAACATTATCTGGTTTCTTTTCCCAACCTCAAGCTACTGCACCTCCTACTGCACAAAAGAAAAGCTCCTCTTTCTTTGGTTTCTCATCCCTCCCAAGTGGTCCAGCACCAGCTTTCACAAATGATCTCTTTGGCATCTTCAAAGGTCCAAAAGAATCTCCAAAAGAGATGCCTCCAAAATCCACCCCTAAACCTCAAAGCAGTAGGGTGAAAGATGTCACTGATCCAGTTCCAGCAAAAGACTCTAGCGAGACAGAAAATACACCTGCAGCCAGAGAGTCTAAAAGAGATGTCATGAGCTCTCTGAAGGAGGATATATTACTTGTTTCAGCAGAAGAGAGCTCCACAAAAGAGTCTCCTATGAAAACAGAAACCAACGAAAATAGGAACTTGGAAACCTGTAAAGAGGAACCTTTGAGGATCACTTCAGGAACAGCAGTCTCTAGTGAAAATCAAGCCCTCGAGGTTCTGCAGTTGGATAATGATGCACAACCCTCTGAGCTGGTAGATACTAAGCCATACCAGTCTGATTTCACTAATGCAGTTGATACAGTGCAGGCTGAGGCCCCTGACCAGGCTGATGTAAACGCATGCCAACTAGATGTGGGGTCTTCACATCTAACAGAGGAACAGGCT
Source organism: Astur gentilis (assembly GCF_929443795.1). Lineage (NCBI taxonomy): Eukaryota > Metazoa > Chordata > Aves > Accipitriformes > Accipitridae > Astur > Astur gentilis. The sequence continues at coordinate 78,190,830 of NC_064919.1, read as the reverse complement.
GCTCCTACAGACAAAGCAGCCACTGACACCCTCCAGACTGGCTCTTCTGATGGGCTTGAACTGGAAATGGAAGCGCCGACTAATGGGGCAGACACAAACCTTTCCCAGTTGGACCAGACTGATACACTTAAATCAGAGCCTGCTGTTACAGGGGATCAGGCCAGTGCTGGTACTGATCAGGAGGACATGATCAGTAGTAGTGGTAAAGAACCCACAGCTCCAGCTGATGAGCACAGTGTTCATCTGCTCCAGCTGAATGAAGAGAAAACAAGTCAGGTAGAAAAGCAAACTGCTGAACAAGACACACATTTAGCAATTGATGAGGTGCCTGCAGAAGGGATTGCTTCCAAATGTGACTTGAAGAAACAGGGTAAACCTAATAACATTCCTCCAGATGCAAACAGTAGTAAAACGGTCTTTGAAATACCAAACATGCCCAGTTTGCCAAAATTCAGCTTCATGTCATCTGCTGATAGTGGAAAACCATTTGGGTCATTCTTCTCTCAGCAGCCACCTTCTCTTAATAAAGCAGGGGCAGATCAGGGTCTCATGTCCAGCTTTAAGAAGCTTTCTTCAACTCTGTTTGAAGGAGGTAGTGAAGAAAAGGTGAGTAAGTCAGAGAGTGCCCAAGGAGCAGTATTTGGGAAAAAGCTAGATTTCTCCTTTCCCTGGCAAAAAGACAACAGGGAGACCTCTGCCAAAAGGGAACCACATGTACCACCACAGGCTGTGTCAAAACCAGATGACAAGGTGTTAGGAACAGTCAGTTCAGATGAAAACTCAAAATCTGCAGTCTCAGATCAACTGACTGATGCAAATATAGAAGTAAACTTGTCTTCAAAGCAGCCTGACACTGTAGACAATGAACTTTCTGAAGAACCATCTGGTGCAAGCACTGTTGATGATACATCCAACAAAGAGCTGGGAGAGAAGCTTGATAAAGAGTCAGAAGATCAGCAGAATGTGATTTCAGGTGAACTGCAGAAAGAAGATCAGGCAGAAGAGCATGCACCAGATGAACCTGAACTGAAAGAAACTAAGCTTGATTCTGCTCCTAATGGAGCAATGCTTCATCCTAGCACACAGGCTGCAGATCTGAATAGCGTGGAACAACTGAATGAGAAAAGGCTAGTTACAAATGAGGCATAATAAATGGTTTCAAGTTTGTGACCATTTATAATGCAATATTGCAGCAGTAGATATTGGCCTTGGTGTCTGATGTTTGTAGCTCAGTCCCATCCCCTATTTGTTGTCAAGTGTTTGTAGTATTACTGATAGCTGTCACAGAGGCAAACTGCAGTCACTAGTTATCTACAGGCCCTTAGACCATTTTCTCACCTTTTCCCACTCTTTTTCCTGTAACTGTAATTGCATTTCCCATGTTCTTATACTGTGTCCCATGAATGAGAAGCTTTTACTGCAAATTTCATTAGTTTTTCAGAAGTTAGATTTTTTGTTTGTTAATTCTGCTGCATACAATTCACTTTCTTGTTTAGTGGTAATTATGTGGTATTTACTAAGAAAAAAGTAATGGTACAACATATTGGAAGGAATGAGCATTTTGTTCTCAAAATGCAAGGTAGAAGCTTCTAATTTTAAAGATAAATTTAACTTACTGTTGCTGTATTATAGGACTAATTAGGCTCATTTCACATTATTGAAGATTTGAAAACATTTTCTGAGATATCAGTGAAGGTATTCTAATGCTTGCTATTCCTGAAATCTGTGCAAAGGTTATTTTATGCAGTTAGGAAAGCCACTGAAGGAAGGTATCAGTATTTCCTGAGTCTGTATTCAGTCCTGTGCATATGTTAAGTTACAATTGCCCTCAAAAATAAAAATAGAGACTTGCTAAACTTATATCTCAGCATGATATTAAGTGAAACTTGTGCCTCTGATCATACAGTTGCAACACTGCACCCCCAAAACTTTCTATCTGGCTTCAAATTCTCCTAAGTTTGCAAATGAGAGAAACATTAGTGCTGCTTAATTCTCAGACTGAAAAGTTAACTGTGGCTAAGCTGTAGTTTTCCTGACTGCATGAGAAATTTCCATCCACTGGATTTTGTGTGAGGATTCTAGGAATTCAGTCCTGGAAGTGGTGTCTTGCATCACAGAAATTATGCCCCTGTGGTGCTGTTTTTATAAAGAAAATTCTTGAAAAAGCTCTATTGGAATGAGACATGTGGCTTCCCTTTGAACAATTGCTCTACTTTTGTAAAAGGTTTTAAGTTGATAGTCTTCACAACCTTAACCTTGACTGCAATATATTTTATCGTAAACATAATACATATAAAAATGAAGTTAACCTTAATTTAACTGTACTTCTTAACAATAGTCAGCTTAAATGGTCATGGTAAAGACCTTAGCTGCAGTGAAACTGCAGAAGACAGAACCACTTAGACTCTGAATTGCTATGTTTCCATTCTTATTCCTGTCTGGTTATTAGAATATCTTCACTGGCAGCTTCTAGCTGATGTAAGGTGAAGTAGTAGTCATTGGTGCAAGAAAGACCATTGGCATATATGGTCTATATACTGGTAGGCTGTGTATGACGTATTTTCACTGCCTACCAAAGTTTTGAGGTTCAGAAGTCTAGATCTAGTTTGGGGAGCATAATAGTTAAATGACTTCGTAACGTGTCTTTGCAGTAATACTTAGTGTCCCACTCTGATGTGCAAATTGCTTTGTGTTTCTCCAAGCCACTGTTTTTTCTGATGGACTTTCTTATTCTCTCATAGTCCTGTTGACAGTAGTAGATATGGCTCCTCTTGTAATGTCAGCCAGGGAAGCTCTCACCTAAGTGAGCTGGACCATTCCCATGAAAGTGCCCATGGCTCTGAGCAAGAAGATGATCACCAGGAAGGAGTGCCGAATCATTCCTACCACAGTTCGGGCAGCTACCAGAAGGATGGTCAGGCATGGCTCAGGGAGCAAGAGGAGCCTCATGGTGAAGGAGAGGAGGAGAAGGTCTGCGAGACAGAGGAGAAATGTGCAGACCATTCTGCAGCTAAGTTACCTCTGGAACTTGAGAAGCCCAAGGATGTTGATGCACGAGCCCAAGTGAGGTAGGTGAAACTCTGAGTTCTTTTCAACTAATTCAAAGAGGATTCCTCTCTTTCCTATTTCCTGGGGCAAATTAAATACATTGCTCTTGCAGCCTTCTCTAACAACTAATGATGTTGCTGATCTGTGAAATATCTTTATGTGCAGGACCAGTTATTTATGAGACATTGGCTAAGCTTAAATTATGTTTGCTATGTATGTAAAGCGGAATGCCTGCTAGTGCCTTGAAGCTCATTTGCTGTATTTTCTGTTTCTGGTTGGATGAATGTAGTCTGGACCAAAGATAGCTGCTTCCATTGCTCATGTGTGATCAAGCTTATGTGTAAGCAATGAAGAGCTACATGTAGTCATGGGTAGAGCTGCACTAGTTCCTTCCTTGTGTAGTAGGCTACCACAATTAGAGTTAGTGTTTATGTAGTTGTAGGTTGTAGAATTACAATATGAATAGACATGTTGCTCTGACTCACTGTGGCAGCTTTTCTTGTCCTTGCACTTGGGCTTTCCAAGCTGTCACCAGTATTGAAAACAGTCTTCAAAAGTATTTCAGCTAAGTTTGGGGGAGTAATGTGCTAGGTTTTGTACAGGTTTTACACGAATTTCAAATTTTACTACTTAATTTTGGGACTCACTTTTTTCTTGAGGTAATCAAGTCATTGCACCCCCTAGTGTGGATATGGTTATGCTTTCCTAAGTATGAGGGTTTGTGTTCATCTGGTACAATTAGATCCATGGAAGGATATCTGCCTGTCTGTACCCTTTCAAGGGTACAGCTGGTGTCACTGTGCTTATATGAGGGAATTAACCACAGCAGTTCATGTGTAGGCAACCCTTACACTAAAGATGAAAAAAGGAAAACAGGACTAGTAAAAGTGTTAAACTGTTTTTTAAACTCTGACTCACTTTCCTCTTCTACTTACAGAGCAGCAGGATTCTTGTCCCAGAATGGCTGGCCTATATTTATTCACAGGGAAGGTTATTCACACAGTCTATTTCAGCCTAATTTAGGCATCTAACTTAGATACTCCTGCATCACTGGCTCCCTTTCTCTCCACACTCTGGCAGTGCTTTACTATCTCCATGGAGTATGCATGGAACTGAGCTCTGAATGTTGATCCTTAGAGTTGCACCTGAGCTAGACATGTAGCATGGATGCATGTTGCTCTCAGCTATGTTTTTTTTGTACTGTTAGCAGTGAGGGGTGCTTTGCAGACAGGGAAAGATGTTTGTTACGGTGATTTACACCTCAGCAACATACAAAAAAAGGAGTGCAACCAAAGGCCCAATGTATCATGAGGTTAGGGAGTGTAAAATGTGCTGTGGGGCACTGAGATGGAGCATTGCTGCCAGATGCACATGCCCTCTTGAAAAGCTGTAGGAAAGGATGGAGTGGGAAAGGTGCAATGAATGGGGAAAAACACAGCTGAGCCCTGTTGCCAGTGTTTCCACTGAAGAGGGGCTGCAAATTTGTAACCATAGGGGTGAGTAGAAAGAGGCAGTGGTTAGAAGGGACCTGCAACAGGCAAGAGGATGGAAGATCTTCCATCTGCCTCTTTGTGTGTGCAGTTAGGATACCAATGTATTGAACTGGCTTGATCAGGTATCTTGGACTGCTTTCCTGATGTTCTGACCAACTCTTACTCCTGGGGCTGGATTGTATCCTAGTTTATATCTTTCAGCTCATCAGTTTCCAAGATGGTTCCAGTGTATAAGGAAACCTTTGCGTTAGTCTCTCACTTCCCAGAGCATGTGCAGGCCTGTGTTGACTGGAGCCTGTTGGTTACTTCAGCTTCCAGAGCTGAAGCTGTGATTGCACTGTGTAACATTGAATCTTTAATGCTACAGATGAGTGTTTTTCATACAGTGTTTTTATGTTTCTTGCCTTTAAGCTACCATGGTGACAATGAGCCACCACCATTTCCTCCAGCAAGAGCCCGTTGGATTAGAGCCATTAGCAAAGTTCGACTGCAGCTTCAAGAGGTAGGATGGAGCATTGCTTCGCTGCTTCTCTATGCTACCAGGGTTTTAGATCTGTGGCTGAAGGTTTCATCTCTTCTTCCTTGCAAGACACCTCTTACAATTTTAATGTTCTGCAGACAAAAAAATTAATCAAATGTATTGTATAGGACTGCAGCATGTTGTGATGGTCTTAGAGCTATCTAATTCTACCAAACATTTTGAACATCATTGTGTTGAGATGAATATCAGAAAAGATGCAGAAGCAGACAAATTAGCTCTGAATTTGTAACTTAGTAAGAATAATGTTTGAGACTAAATGGTTTGTGTTAACCTGTTCAAAATGAAGACTTTTTCTCAAGGCAACTTGAGGATAGCTTGTTAGCTTAGTAGGAGTTATCTGTATTATTTGTCGTGTGAAAATGTTCCTTGGGAAACTTTACATCAAATATTTTTATATATCCTAAATGAAAGTGGGTGTATAATAAATCTTGGTATTTCCATCTCATGAAAGTAAGATTTAAAAATAAATAATGTGATTTGGGAAGTCAAAAGGAAAAGGTTGTGACATTTTCTTCAACAGTATAAACACTCTTGTTTTAGAAAACAGCGATTAAGACCCAAAAAGTTGTTGTTGTTGTTTTAAAAAAAAAGTATTATGCTTTCATCCATCTGTATGCCCACAGAAAGATAACATATGGTGTTCATATTTTATAGATGATAAACTATTGCCTACTACTCAAAGTGCAGAGTTAATATATTTCATTTAGAAATACTATTTACATCTAGAGCTCTCTTGGTTTGTTTTTATAAAAGATTATTTTACAGTATCTATCAGTAGCAGGATTTTTCTTTCTTTTCTGGATTTGTTGCAAATTTTTAGGAAAACAATTTTTATTTTTTTTTTTTAATCTGGGGAGGCATCTGACGTGCCATAGCAGAAGTAGTTTTTCCCTTGGCTTATCCGGGTTGTAAATCCTTTCCTGTCTAACAATGACTGTGTTACTTCACTTCTGAGCAGAAGTGATTTGGGTCAAAACTGTCAGTGTGACATGGAAAGTGAAGTTTAAGAACACTGTTAGTAGCTAAGAAGAAAAGGAACTTCTGTTGTGGTTTTGTAGAGCATGCAAATGAAACAGCTTAGTTCTGTGCCTTATGGAAAACAAGTGAACAAACATGCTAGAAAGGACAGGACATTCAGTGATGCCTCTCCTTGGATAGCTCTCTCTTTTTTTCTGAGAAAGTACAAGATCCATGAGGTGGTTCAGCATCAGTCTTTGTGTTTCTGCTGAATTGGCAGGAAGACATGCTTTGAGATGACTGTTAAAGAAACACTAGTTTAGTTATGACAGCAAAATGTCATGATTTGCTTTGCCTTGACTACTCCTAACAACTATTGATCCAAAATTCCCTTAAAACAAAAAACATAAGAGATGGAGCTTTCCAGCAGCCTGCTCCAGGGCTTAGCTGTTTTACTGTCCAAAGGCTTTTCCTGACCTCTGCTCTAGATCACTCTTGTGCTGTATAAATCAATTTCTCATTATTAGGACAAGTAGTAAGGGAGCAGAACTGATTCCCTTCCTCTCTAGAATAGTGAAGGTGTGCTGCAAAGAGAGGATGAAGCCCCACTCACTCTTCTCGTGTTCACTAAATGACCCCTTTTCTTTTAGGCACTCTTTAATCAGCCTGTCTTTTTTTTTTCTTCTTTTTTTTCCCTCTCCTTTCTTTGTTTCTTCTGAAATGCAGTGTCCAAAGCTGAATGTAGAAACCCCACTCGTGCACTACAGAGCAATGAAAAGTTTGTTCTCCAGGCTGTGATCCTGATGTCCCAAGATATCAGATATTCTGCTGTGATGGTGCCATTTTATTGCAGACTCACACTGATGCATAGTTAGCCTCTTATCCTTTCCAGAGCTGAGGTTCCTTCTGAAGAAGGGCTTTGTCAGTTGTTACCTAGCCTATATTTGTGTTGGATTACAGCTGAATATGGCTTTGCATTTATTCTTACAGATTTTTTTTTCACTGCTTAAGCACATTGCTGTCTGTCTCTTCCTAATCTGTTATGCCTACAAATCCTTCAAGTTGTATGTGAAAAAGTTGTGCAGTACCCAAGCTGCCAGGCTGTGTGCTACCAGAGCTGCCTGAGGGACCCTGCTTGATACATTCTTTGAGTTTGGGTACCCTGAGTATAATTTTTTCCAGTGTGTTTGCATCTATTTTAGCAGTTTCATCCAGACCTCAGGATATGAAACTTCTACTGTTCTTCTCCTACCCCTAATACTAATTTACCTTGTCATAGAAGGAAGTTAAATGCATTTGACACAGTTCTGCTCTTGATGAAACCATGCTTGCTGTTATTTCTCTCCTTTTTATGTTCTAGAAGATTTGCAAATAATTTGATATTTGTTCCAGTCTTCAATTCCTAGGAGCAGGGGGGAAAGTCAAGTTAGAGCTTTCCCAATTATCCAAGTCCTCCTCTTCCTATTCTTTAAGCAAAAATGCTTGCTTTGCCCTTTTCAAATCTTCAAGTGCACTGCCTGTTTTTCAAGGTCTTAGTGCTTTGTGATTGTCAGCGTTGCAACCTAGTACCTCAGGATGAAGGGCCAGCTGACTTAGAAATAACCATCTTATCTGTTTGCTTTTAAATTTGTTTTCCTTTACCACAGCCTGGTTTTTACAACTTGCTGAACTGTTTTTTTCCTTTTTGAAAAAAACAACATTAATTCTGTCAGCTGCCTGACTGCAGTTGTCTCTGTTAGTGAGGACTTGAAGCAATTAAGGCAGCAAATGTTCCAGCCTTCTTAATGCCACCTGATGATTGATAGCTTTGTCCTCCTATGAGTAGCAGCCATGTTTTGTTTTGTTTTTTTTTCATATTGTGTGTTTGCTGCTAGGTGTTTAATGTTGTGCTTCGGCCTTTTGATTTCTTCCCTGTGCAATGATGCTTGTCCTAAGAATCTCAAGAAGAGGGTTCAAGTCCTCTGAAGAGGGAGGCAGGTCTCTCATTGTATGTCCTTTCCTTCCTCTTCACTGGGATAGCTTGTGATTTTTGTCATTAGCGCTGTTTCATTAACTGTTAACAGCTTCCTGAACCCCTTGGTCCTTTAAGCCTGTTTCTCATCAGCTCTAGCTACTGATTTCATGAGGTTTTATTTGTGTTCTTGAATTACATAGTGTTTTTCTAGCTTGTCTAACTCCTTTCCTTCTAAAATATCAGGAAGACTGTCACAGTTTTCACAGATGCATTTGCATCCTCATTGCTCTCTGTACGTTTTTTCAAATCTAGAAGGGCATCTCTGCTAGTTGTTTTCTGCACCTTGTGCATCATCAACTCATTCCTCGATCTTGTTTGAAAGTCAGTGTTATGAATACAGACTATCCAGATAAGTATCAGGATTTTAAAGGTCCCTGTGATGATAGTCTAACCAGGTGATTGTTTTGGTAGTTAGAAAAGGTCATGTCTCATTTTTCTGATCACCCTATTAACATCTTCCCATCTTCTGTCATTACCTACAAGCTTTCAAGAGGACTACCCTTCTCTTTTGTTCCGGCACTCAGAGCACCTGCTAATGTCCTTAATGTTCAAAGCAATGCCTCTAGCTCTTCTCCATGTTCCCCTTCCTCAATGTGCAATATCATTTCATTAAGACACATGGAGCTCCAGCTCACAGATCTGAACTGCTGGATTCCTCTCACATAGACTACTGAAATGGTTCTTATGACTCTTAATTGTTAATGATCTGGCTGAAATTTTAAAGAAAGAAAAGGGGGGGAAGACACCCAAGAAGTTTCCATATGTGATGCGATTATAAATCCCCTGAGAAATTCAGCCTCCTACCTGGGAAGAGATTAATATTCATGTGAATAATATACATGCATCCTGCAGTACCATGAGTCAGAAAAATGTAGTATTTTAATTAAGACTTGACAGTTATAAAATGGCACAGAAATTTATAACTGTGCATGTTAAAAAAGCTTTGTGGTAGCATGCACGTTTTTTTCTTCACTTCTGCTGTTTTCCTTGTTCTCTTTCTGTGTTTGTGAAGAGGCAACTTAATTATGCCAGAATCAAACTAGGGTTTTCAGCCCTGAGAGGAATGACTCAATAATTCTCACCTTCACACTTAGAACTTTGTCTACAAAGAGGGATTAATTGATAGCTTGTCTGCTGCAGTCGCTCTGTAGGAGCTTCTTTTCCAGAAGAACAAGCGCATAGCTATTCCATCTTCAACTTGCAGTCCTCTTTAAGTGAAATAGCCTTCAGCTAGGGACATGGGTCTGTGACTTTTAAAATTACACAAATTGTAATCTGAGTTTTGTATAACATAGAAGAATTGGCAGACTGGAGAAGAGCAAAATTCAGTCAAATCATCAAATTGCCTCTCTTAGCAGTTCTTTCAAGTATATTTAAGTATTAGAAGAGGGCGTGGGGTCTGGGATTGCATCTGCTTATACTGAATTTGTTTACAGGGGAAAAGAGTCTTATGCATCATTTTCCTCTTTTGTGTCAGGAGATTAAATACATCATAGAGTGGTTTGGGTTGGAAGGAACCTTAAAGATCATCTAGTTCCAAGCCCACTGCCATGGGCAGGGACACCTTCCGCTAGACCAGGTTGCTCAAAGCCCCATCCAACCTGGCCTTGAACACTGCCAGGGATGGCTCATCCACAGCTTCTCTGGGCAACCTGTTCCAGTGCCTCACCACCCTGACAGTAAAGAATTTCTTCTAATCTAAATCTACCCGCTTTGAGTCTAAAGCCATAACCCCTTGTCCTATCACTTCATGCCCTTCTAAAGAGTCCCTCTCTGGCTTTCTTGTAGGCCCCGTTTAAGTACTGAAAGGCTGCAATAAGGTCTCCCCGGAGCCTTCTCTTCTCCAGGCTGAACAACCCCAACTGTCTCAGCCTTTCCATATAGGAGTGGTGTTCCAACCCTCTGATGATTTTTGTGGCCCTCCTCTGGACCCACCCCAACAGATCCATGTCTTTCCTGTGCTGAGGACTCCAGAGCTGGATGGACCTCCATGGGGTCCCACCAGAGCAGAGTAGAGGGACAGGATCATGCATATTGCCAGGTCGTATTGAGCTTCTCGTCAACGAACACCCCCAAGTCCTCCTCCTCAGGGCTGCTCTCAATCCATTCTCTGCCCAGTCTGTATTTGTGCTTGGGGTCGCCCTGACCCATGTGCAGGACCTTGCACTTGGCTTTGTTGAACTTCCTGAGGTTTGCACAGGCCCACCTCTCAAGCCTGTCAAGGTCCCTCTGGATGGCAGCCATTCCCTCCAGCATGTTGACCGCACCACACAGCTTGGTGTCATTGGCAAACTTGCTGAGGGTGCACTCAATCCCACTGTCCATGTCGCTGACAAAGATGTTAAACAGTCCTGGTCCCAATACCGATCCCTGAGAAATGCCACTCGTCACTGCTCTCCACTTGGACATCAAGCTCTTGACTGCAACTCTTTGAGTGTTTTGAGTAAATTTAATTGGTTTTGGTTTGAAAACCAAAGTCATGGGAGCAGTGTTTCCTCTTTGGTTTTTCTTCTTCTAGATGCCATTTTATACCAATTATTTTGATTTTAATCTTTGTCTTTCCCTGTTAAATGTCAATAGTCTTTTTTTTTTTGACTACTATGTAACTAGATCATATATTGAGATGGCAGATGTAGTTCATGACATTGTTTTTCTGGAATATGGTAAGCACCTGCAGCAGGGGGGACTAAATGACTATTCTCTTCTAGTCTTACAGGTACCCAGTCATATCCTCAGTCTTATTTTACCATGCCGCATAGCTTCACAGTCAGTACTTTTGATGAAGCACCTGCAAATATTTAAGAACCATCAGGGCCTTGCTTTTAAAAGCCCTGGTCTGGGGAGGGTGTGGTATTGGTGATTTTGGAGTGTGAAGCCCTATTTTTACTTTGAGAAAGCAAGCTGTTAGTGCAAACTACCACTATTCCTTTCTTATATAGCTGTGGGGTACCCTGAAGAGTCCTTTCTGGACTTCCATTGTTAGTGAGGAGACGAGCCACGCACTGACTGGTGCCAGTTTTGGTTGCTAGTTTGATTTTAAGGTATCTGCCTACCCCCAGTCCCTACATGTGAATCCAGGCCCACTGATCATTAAAACCATGTATTGTATACCAGCCCAGATGGCTAGTGGAGGACATGCCTGCTTTGAGCCAGTCACCAAAAGATTAGAAACTGTCCCTTTCCACCTCTCATGAACTGTGCAGTCAATGCAATAGTTTACTTTTGGTACGTTATTTCCTTTAAGCTTTGTTGCCTAGGTGTCTTTTTATCAGTCCCGTGAAGATGAGTAAGCTCTGCATTTTCAAAGCCTCCCACACAGTGGCAAAGAAGCAAACTGAAGCACTGTGACTCTAACAGAGTTACTAGAAACTTCTCTTCATACAGAAAAACTACATCTCCAGTTAAATGTCTTCCTTCTTTTCTACCAGTTGTATTTATGAAGGTTATCTTTAACTTCCACCAAAATACCAGCACTGCTGATCAAATGTCCCAGGAATCAGGGTTGGTGGGGAGCTGCACAACACCCTTGTGCTCATGAAATTGCTGTTTCTACACCAGAAAGGAGATCAGATCTGTGTAGGTAAGGCACGATCTGAGGGTCACTGCCGGCTGTAGCGCAGACTGTCTTGTTGTCAAGTGGCTGTGCTCGCAATGGCATGCAAATGCTTTCTGCATACCTTATCTATAAAATGCATATGTGGCTTTCAGATCCCTTAGATATTGCACAACAGTAATTATTTAGAAAGCATTTAAATACAAAAGTAGTGGAGGTGTTCTGCTATCTCCCCATGCTGTAATCTTACTTCCCTGTGTTGCATCTGAGTTTGCAGACTGGCAAGTCTTGTGGGACTCCCCAAAGCCCATCATGGCTTTCCCAAGGTAGCTTGTAGTGCAGGGTGATTCCTCGGTGCTTGAACAGCCTGTGTCTGTTGTCTCTTCCTGTTGCCTTTTTGCGAGGGAAGGTTCAGCTGACATGCTATACTCAGAGGAGGAAAAGCTTCTTTCATCTCCGAGTGTCTTAAATAAGATACCTGCATATTCGCATCTGTTTGGAATAAAATACATGTTTGTTTATCCTTATTGAGATTCTCTGAGATCTAGTATTAATTTTTTCACCTGCTTTACAATGAAAGTTAACAGTTATGTTACAGCAAAGAGATAAGTAATTGTCTGTACACACAAGAAAACAGTGTTGTGCTTTCATTAGCTGCTGTTGTGGTTTTTGAGTAGCTTTTTGATAACCTTATCTTCAGTGGGAAAAATCAGCAGGCTTGCCCTTTTTAGAGTAGTTAATGCTAAAATTAAGAGACATGCTCTTTTGTGGAGCAAAATGCTGGTCAGAAATGCTTTTCATACTGACCACGGCAGCTAGGAGCCTATTAATTGCTAAGAGGATTTTTTGCAAGCTTCCCTGAACCTATCAATGTATTCATACTCAACTTCTATTCACCTTTGCTAAAATAACAGTTCTGGTGTTGATGGTCTGTATTCCCTGGCACACAGGACATCTGTCCCCTTCAGTGACAACGGAGTTCCTCCATACCTTTCTATTGCTGGTTAGAAAAAAACCGACAAACTTGGGGAGTTTTCTTAGTCATAACAGGAGTTTGCAGAGTGGAGAGCTAACTTTCCTATAATGCTGTTTTACTATTTCACTGAAAGCCTCCTGTGGGCTTGCAAGACCAGGGGTAGCCTCCATGAGAAGGCAAAAAATCCTGACATGTTATTTCTTTTCCTGATCTATAGTAGTATTCAGGACTATAGCTCTGCTTCTCTAGTTTTTTATTGTAAATTCTACACATCTGTAAGTCAAGATTCTTATGAAGCCTTTGAATGGGACTGCAAGTGTAATTTACTTTTCTTCCAAGGTTTATTCCATTGATTTCCTTAAAAAGAAAGGGAAGGTGTTTGTGCAACATCTGGGCTATAGTTTATAAACACAGGATGTTCCACTATTGGGTGCTTCTCTTACTTTGTGTCAGCACTGCACATTAAGTTCAAGTAATCCAGTTTGGCTGAACTGTATGCTTCTATTCTTTGACTTGTAAAGTCATATGACAGTACTGGAACGCATGTGAATAGACTGCTGTTACATCTCTTTTTTTTTTTTACGTGAAACACTTCATGTGTGAACATTTCACTTCTGGAGTGAAGCTGGTTGGAAAGTGGCTGCTGCTTTTGCAAAGTATGGGGTTTTTTGGGGATGGGTGGGTGGTTAAACTTTCTGGTTCTGACTTTCTGAGATTGACTGAGATGCCAGATGGAAAAGCCCTCTGTGGAAGAGCCAACAGTTTAAGATAGAATACATGTAGAATAAGGGGGCAATAGGACCCTAGTTCTTGATCTAAACTGGGCAATACTGAGCTCTTAACCTAGGTTTTCCATGGTTTAGAAAAGTGCATTGATTGCTAGGCTGTAACACTCTTCTAGGGAATGACTCTTCCCTGCGCTCTCTCCCCTGTTTGGACATCTTAGACCAGAGAAATATTCCTGTTCAAATTCATTTTGGTCCTGTAAAGCAGATTTTTGATTCTGACAAGTTGGTGTTTTCTGAAGGAAAAGGTGTCTTAGTCACCTTCACTCCTTTCTGTGGAAGTTGTGCCTCTGTTGATCATGATCAGAGAGCAAGATGTTGGTGGCAGCAGTGGGCTGGCGATGTGGATGGATTACCTATGTCTTGTACAGCTCCTAGGTTCCTAATTAGACTACATACCCAGAATTGCTGCCTTTTTGTCTCTGGCATTGTTTCACTTAGGCAATCTGGTCACAGCAATTTCTGTGTTTATCTTCAGAAGTGACTTGCCTGTTGCAGGCTGAAGGAACTATCCATGTGCACAGAGTGCCTCTGAACCAAGATGAACTACAGTAAGCTCTTTTCTGCTGTCTGGTGCTGCCCAGCTTGCATTTGCATTTGTACCAACACTTTTCCAAATACTTGGTCAAGCAAGTACTTGTCTTTTTGCAGGACCTGCTGCAGCAGTTGTCTGAAGCTTTCAGGAAAAATGGAACTCAGATCTGTTTGGACAGTGGACAAAGTCCTCTACATAGTATATACCAAAGGCTGTAGAAGAATACTAAAAATGTTGGAGCTGAGGCAATGGTTGCCACCTTATGCAAAATGCCCTTCTTTGCACCTTGTTTTGGGGATGTAATGGCAGAAAGAATTACAGCACTGTTGATAGAGGCTTGTATCTGATGTGGAGTGGGGCACAGAAGCCTGTAGTGTCCTGACCACCTGGACATGGCACTTGCACATGGTGCTAATCAGTAGAAATCAAGAGAGCTTCAGCTAGCATTGGAGTAAGTCAGTTCCTCCTGTTCAGAATAGGGGTGCAATGGGAGACGTGGGTGGGGGGACTCCTACCTGCCACATATGCAGCCCTCAAAAATAGTTAAAAATAGCATTGGCTGTTGGGAGAGCCAGACTTCACACTCTTATTTTTAAGGTTCTGTGTGGGAAGAGGGGATATTTCCCAGTGTTGTGTATTACTGAAGCAATCTGTACAAGAAATGCTGCACCGGAGAGATAGCAGTGAGCTTTGGCTTACAAAGCACAAGACTTGGGGAAAAGATGAGCTAACCAGCACTGTCTGAGGGCATCATAAATGAAGCATTAACTATTCATGCACTGTTAGCAAATGCTTTGAGTAACATCATAACTTCATAGGAAGAGGCTGTAAGGCAGAAAAAGGGGTTTGGTGCGTGACAATTTTGTCTTTTAGTGTAGTTTTTCTTTCACTTGTTTCTTGTTTTCCAAGCTGTATGGTTACACAACTTGTTTAGATGTAGGGCAGAGTTGCCTTGCATGCTTCTGAGCTAATATTTGGAGTGCTGTAAGGGTTGTTCTAACTGGAATCTTCTAGTACTGTGCATCTGGATTTAAGTAAGATGACTCCCTGACCCCCCCTCCCCCCCGCCCCGTAAAAGTGGCATTTGGAAGTCAAAATGCTGTGAATAATGCTTAATGTAATTCCTGAAGACAGCAGGACTCCAGTTCTGGCTGGTGTTATGTGGTATGTAAAATAGAGTAGCATTTTTATTTTTTGCACATTTTAATATCAATGATTTCTTGAATTCAAGCCACTTGAAGGTCTTGTGGTACAGCAAATGAATGCTGCCCATTAGGACATAGTTCTTGCCAGGTGATAGAAAAACTTTCTTTGCATCCAGACTCCTTTCTTGGCATCCAAACAGGATTTTTAAGCTGTAGCATGGCCACCAACCATTTGTCTACTGTCTGCTCATATTTAGAGCCTGAACAAGTTTGTGACATTGTGGGGGACTGATCAGATGAGCCTGATCTGGGTCAAGCTGTGGATTCATTTCCATTGCTGTGATGGTTAATTACTGGCACTTTCAAAAGGGCTTTTTGGTGGTTCCCCATTGGTTTAATTTGAAACCTGTATGTGGCAAAGGTGGAACCAGTCCTTCTTGGCTTTTGAATCTGTAAGGATGTGCTTGCAGCCTTTCCTGGCTGTCTGTGAGCTGGGTTTGTAATATGCATCCTCTGCTGAAAGGTGCTTGAGAACATCAAGGTATCGGATATGTGTTCTGCAGGAATAATTTTCTGACTGTATTGACAGTTTTGTTCTTTGTATGCTATAAAACTAAAGATAATTTAGGCATAAAGCTGGGGTGAAATCCCCAATGTAGCTTGAGATTTTCATCTGTTGCTCAAGCATGCAGGTACCAGATGCTGGAAGGGCTTGATAACTCTGACTGTTAATTTACCGGGGCAGCGTAGTCTCTTGCTATACAGGGTGGCTTGTTCCTTTAGGCTTGCAGGATTATGTGGTGCCAGGTGAGCAGCAGTGCTACTCTGGCCTGTGGGAGAATCCTGTTAAAAACAGGAGGATCCTGTTTAAGCCACTCTTATGCATTGAATCAGGAAAAGAGAAGGAAAGACTGTTCTGGGTAACTCATTTAGTCTGTCCTCACTAGTGTATGAAGCTATAGAAATAATTGGGGAAGAAAGTGATACTGCCTGGCAAATGGGAAATTAGTAAAAACACTAGTTGCATGGGGCTTTATATTGTGTGCTACACTGTGACAGACCAGGTAGACAGTTAGGTCTTACCTGCCTGTATTTCCATAATATTTCTAATATGCCATGTAGGAAATCAGCAAATGATTTGGAGAAGATGGGGATTATTGGAAAAACCAAAGAATAGGTTATTGGAGTGGGAGAGGAACACTGGGGCAGTCCTGGGAGGGGAGGTCCTGAGAATGTGTGAGATGAGACCAAGGAAGTATGGCTTAGCCTAGCAGACTGGAAGCTGAGAGTGGATGTTGCTGTCATGTACTAGTAGAGCATGGGAGTAAACATTGGCAAGTTTACAGCTATTTAAGCTAAAGGTTAATGTTAGTGCAAGAACAGCAGTGTATAAGCTGGTTATGAACAAACCCTGGCTAGAAGTCAGAAAGTGATTTTTCTAATTGTTAGTGAACAGCTTCCAAATGGGTTTCTTTGTCCTTTCTGTTTCTAATTAATCTAAAAATGGATCTGTTTACGAAAGATATTATATGACAGTTGCCTGTGGGAGCAAAGAATGGGACTTCATCATCCAGGAAGCCTCTAAGTAGGCTGTGAGAAATGTCCATGGAACCACAGCCTCCGTAACTATTTTTCATAGTGTGGCCTCCCTGCATTTGCACTGCCCACCTGCCTGCCTTTGCTGCTGAGCTGTGCCACGTTGCAGGACCCTGTGGGTTTCGGAGCACAACCAGAGGTGCGTAGGAGAGGTATTTGCTATTTAGATGCTGTCACTGAAGTAAAATTGTGAAAATCATATTTCAGCCCCTCTTGGATGGTGGCTTTTCCATGCAGTTGCGCAGCAGATATTAAAGATGCTAGACGGTGTGAGGGGTTTCTTGGAGAATGGTAGTTATTAGTGACTCATGCCTGGTAATGAACCTGTCATAGACATAATTTTGTTTTCTGACAAATGTTCAAGTGGTAACAGTTTCAGAAAATATGGTGTAGTTTGTAAATAGGTTTGGTCTTAAATGAGATTTTAAAAATTCCCCATGGGATTTCAGTTGCCTATTTAGACAGTAAATTGCAATTGAACCTATATTCATTAAAAGTTTTTAAAAGCTAACACTGGAAAATTATTTTCTAGGAAAACTTGAAAAGCAACAGAAAATATCAAGACAAAATCAGTGATGTGTACTAAAAAGGAGATAATAAGGCTATCCATCTAGAAGGAATTTAGATTTAGCCTTGGACTGATTTATCTATTTAACCTCACTTTGGTCAATACTTTTAAGCTGTTACATACAAGAATATATGAAATACAAATAGAGATTGCTTTATGTAAAGGATCGGTTTATTTTAACCATGTTTCCATCTGTTTTTTTATTTTTGTTAATAAGTCAATATTCACCTTGTATTTTAAGATAACACACACATTTCTGAGTAACTGTTATTGAGAAACTGAGAGTGCTAAATTTTATTGCAATTTATTTAAATTTTTCTATTTTTATTCAGTGTATCATGTTAGTGCAGCAGATTGAAATGCATGGAAGTGTTTTTGTGATATCTCATGTAACGGGTGCTTGAAGGATTCAGTTTTGTCTACACAAATATCTATAGATTGGCTGGTGTATTCACTCTGAATTTTGTTATGCCTAATTTAAGGAACTTAATTTAAAGCAAGTACAACTCTCCTTCATAATTTGTGACATGGGTACATGTTACTCATCCTAATTAAGTCACTCTATTTTTAGCTTGCAGTAGTAATAGCTAGTTAATACACAACTGTGTACAGCTGCTAGAATCATCCCTTTTTCATCCTGTCTTTACATCCACTTCTCTCCAGTTTTGGTGAAGGTGGAGTGGCTTCTGTAACCTAAGAGCACAGAGCAGAGGCAGCCGCTACTGAAATGACTGTTCCACCATTCCTGCTCAGTATTTGGGTGTGTTTTGGTTAGACTGTGCTTGTCTGTCCTGTCACAGACTTGCCAAAGGGCCAATTGACCTCTCAGTCAGCTGATTTAGGTCAGCTATGTAATCAAAGCCTGGTTTGTAGTGCAGTTTTCATCCTTTTGCAGAGGCTTTCTAAATCCAGTCATTGTCATTTTTTTTGCATTAAATTTCCTCCCCTGTCCCTCCTAGTCAGGGGAGCAGACTGACTGGGTTTCTAGACCCAGTTAATCCAGGCCCATTTTGTAGAGCTTGTCAAGTGCCTTTACTGGAGGTGTGAAAGCTGCGTCTGGGCTTATTAATATGGGTGTATTTGCTGTACTAGGCTTTGTCAGAGCTACAGTGTGGCAGTGCTCCTTTATTCTTGTTCAGTGTCTATACTAACAGCGTCCACAGAGATTGACAGAGGCATATATGTGGTTCATAACAAGTATTTATGGGGTATTTTGCTTCATTAATAAACTGCTGCCTTCTGCAGGTTATATAAATATATGAAAATTATTCCTACCTACAAAGGAAAGCATATTATTTAAGCCACGAGTCATAAAGAGAAAGGTAGGGTAGTAAAAAAGATTCTTTCCCTGCTTTTTGAAAGTTGGTGCATCTGTGGCAAATGAGGAAGAAAGTGCTGGTAGAGAACACAGTCTGTTGGTGGAGGTAGTTGGGCATTGCTCCATAAGGTTATTGGATGTTATTCCTCCACCAAGCAAGCCTTGGTGGCTTTTGAAAAGGGTTTCCATTGCCACTCCCTCTGATGCATTAATTGATTTCTGGTTATTTGATTCAAGATTCTGAAAATGAGCCATCAGAGCAGTAAGTGAAATAGCTGGAAGCCAGACTTCACGGTGTTTGATGTGCTCCAGACTTAAGTACTCTGAAAAGTCAGGCTTTTGTTATCCCGAAATGGCTGTCCAAACAGGGGAGAAGGTCTTGACCTGAGTCTGCCCTCATTCTCCGCTTGTAATAGGGACATTTTCACTTCACAGGTATGCTATGAAAACACCAATTAATGCTTGAATTACTTGATTAATAAGGTGATAAGTGCAAAGAATACTCCTTAACTCACTGCGTGTGACGGTAATGTAACTGCATGTAATAGTAGGGCCTGGCTGTGATACAATAAATAATGCATGTGGTCAAGCTTCGAATAACATGAAGGAAACAATATTAAATAGTTTCTTGTTCAGTGAGCAGTAGGACGCCCTCTCTGCTCACTGAAAAGGGGGTTTACCTCCAACTGGAGAAGGAATCATCTTTAAGTTCATACTGGCTGCTACCCTGTAAGATCAAGGCTCTGAATTCCTGTAGCCAAGTCCTTATGTGTTGGACCAACCTTTTGCAGAATGCGTGAACAGTTTTGTCAGAGACCATTTCCCTGTTCTCACTGTCAAGCTCAGGTAGGAAAACATGTTCTGCAGTGTTTGAACTAAGTCATTGGACTGGGTTGTCATACAGACCATCCATAGGGACTAATGCACCTTCATGCCTATTAGCAGGTATATGTGTAACCATGTAGTTTCCTAACTGAGACAGGTTCTGGAATGATACAGGTAAGGAGCAATAAAACCGAGACCTGGGCAATATGTGAAAAAATTGACTAGACCATCTGTCTTCCTCAAAAGCATCCCTGAAAAATTCATGTACTCCCTCTTGTTAAAGCCTTCTGGGATACAGATTTTGTAGCTTACCTAGACAATCCATGCTCACTTATGATTAAAAGCTTTTCCAGATGTCTAACCTAGCTTTCCACTGCTACAAGTTGGGCCTGTTATTTCTTTATCTCTATTTACAATAGAAATGCTGAATAGTTTACTTCTCTTGTGTTTCACTCAACTAGTTCATGTTTGAAGGTTGTTATGTCTACCTGAGGTCTACATTTCACAGTATCTGCAACTTTTCCTGCCTAAGTTTCTTGATCAAAAAAGCAATTACAGCTTTGAGAGTATAATTTCGGGTTTTTCCACCCCCAGAACATGTTTGTGCTCAGATGCCTTTGCATTTTAGCGATGCTGATTATTTAATTAGATGTGCAATTAAGACATTGATTGTAATTTTCCAATTCCATGAATTATCAAGTCCTTATGTTTTGGATGCCATTAGGAGGGAGAGAGATGTAATTTGAAGGAGGAAGCAGCAGAGGGAGAGTTTACTCTGCTATAAATGAATGCTTCTTCACTGCCTGTTGACCTAAGGTATTCAAGCTGACTCTAGTTTAAAAGCCAGTGTAATCATTGTTTCTGGAATGGGGGCACACAGCTGGTAAAATTTTCAAGTCAGCTGAGTTGCAGAGGGCAGCATAGACATGCTAAGAGTCCATCTTCTACTTGTACTACTTGATTAAAAATGGAGAATGACAGTTCAGCTAGGTAAGGGCTTTCATGCTTTCAGATGGGCAGTCAAAACCCAGGACGAGAGCTCTGGGGGCATTCAGTTGTTTTCAGGAGCACATTTAAGGAAGGTTTTGTGTCGGTCATTGCTGGGGCACAAGGAGACAACATGCTACCCCAGAGTCTGTCACCTGAGACAGCTCTGTTTCTAAAGTCTCACTCTGATTTTGAAGGCTGGTGTGGGCTGTGACAAGTGGAGTTGGCACTCTCTCGGCAGCAGCTTCTGGAAGGACATAGTGTCTGGGAGGTAAGGCTTGTTTGTGCCCCGACGTGGCTGGAACTTACTGGATGAGGAATAAATAAGCCTTTTCTGTGAAGTGCTGGGTTGCAGAGCTCTTAGTAGTTGGTTTTGTATCCCAAAAGTCAAGAGCACAAACATCCACATGGAGATAAGAAAAAGCCAAGCAGGTTTAGCCTGTGCATTTAAAGGGCTGCCTCACATCTCTTAGGGTAAGGCTTCTTGTCATTGTGAGTGACACTGATGACTACAAACAAATCAGATGGAGGATTATTTTAATCAGAGCTTTTCTAACTTTATGACCAACACTCCCTTAAGGATTTTGCACCTTAAGAATTCCCATGTCAGACTAGATCTGTTCTAGCCCCTGGTGGAGTTTTTGACTGGTGTGGCAGCAGCAGCCTCAGAGGGAAGGAGATGGGAGCACTCATTGCAGGCAACTCTAAGGTCTCTGATGAATCCCTGCCTGATAAAGATTGTCCTAAACTGTGAAGTGTAAAGATTTGTAGCTCTGCAAAAGCATTAGTGCTATGTTAACTCATTTTTTCATTAACCTTATAAAAGAATCCTAGTCCTTGAAACTTATTACATTCTTAGCCTTGGAAATATCCTTTATTCTCAGGCATGTGAAAGTCTTTCCTTCTATTAGTTCAGAATGTTCATGCCTCAGGGTTCAGCAGACATCCTTACAGTCAAATAATGTTAACATGTAGAGTGTAAACATCTCTCCTATGAAGATGAGTCAGCCAGTGGTTTGGTCTCACCTGTTCATAACAAATGGACTCATGTTGTCTGTCTTTGAAAGGTAAACAGTCCCAGTACCTGCAATCTTTAACAGTTTTTCCAACATGCCAGGGCTATTCTTGTTGTCTTTCTATAAACCAAATAATTCAACTTTTATTGGAGGAAAAAAACCTTTTTAAGGAGTGAGAACTTTGGGGGCTTTGGGGAAGATTATCTTAGTCCTTTTCTTCCAGTGTTTCAAGGCTAATGTTTGGCCATCACCAGTTTCCAAAGTGCTGTAGGAGGTACCTGTGCCCTTCTTCCCTTCTGAGCTTGTAGGTTGCCCTTGCACCTTGCCTTACTCTTTCCTAAAGTGACACCTTAAAGAAACTTGTTCTTTCATCTAAAAACAACATCTTAAGCATAGTTTTGTAAGTGTGTTCTGGAGCTATTGTAACGACAGAAACAGCATTGACAGGGTAGTTTGAAATGCCTTGGAATATACAGTCTCCTCTCAGGCTTCTGCCTCAGCAGCACTGCTTAGGTTGTGGTAATGCACAGCTCCTCAAAGCATGGTATTCATTGAGGACAGCTGTCAAACAGCAGGAGGTCACTGCTTTTTCATTAACACTTCATCTTTAGACTGCTGATTGAGTCCATCTTGTGGCTTTGAAGAAGATAATAAATAGTATATGTTCACTGCTGAATCAATTGATAAACTTTTACACTGTGTATTTGAACTTCTAAGGTCTAATGCAGTACTGAACTCAAACTATCTTGCTGAGAACTCTGTCTTTAGGGAGATGCAGCAGGCAGTTTCATTTGGAACAGGTGGTTCTTATTTTTATTCCAGTGAAACAAATAAAAAAAAAATCTGTTTTAGAGAGCTCTTGGGTCTGAGATGTCTGAGGCCATTTGTGAGATGAATTAAACCTGAGTGTGAGTTGGACAGGATTTGGCCCTGCTGTTCTAGACAAGCTCACTCCATTGACTTTTCCCTCTTCTCTCTTGACTTTCCCCCCTCTTGTCTCTTTGTTTCATCTCTCTGTAACATTCCCATCCTCTAATTTACTTAGCCACCCCATTTTGTACTTCCCCAAGAGCCAGGACATTAGAAGTGTTCTTGCTTATCTTCCTGCAGGGGGAAGGGATGTGAATGTGGGAGTGGGAGGAGCCGGACCTGTGCTCGAAGCATGCTCATTTTCCTTAGGTTAATCCACTCGTGCTCATGAAGAAATTCCTTACTTTTACAATTTTATCAGTAATTCAGTACTTTACAGGAAGTTGGAATGAAATAGATAATGAGGATTAAAAAAAGAAGAAAGGGTAATGTATACCTCGCAGACATCAAAGCATTTGGCCTATATAGCTGAGCCCAGCTTTATCAGTTTTAATAATTCCCTGCTGGCTCAACCTAAAATTAAAATCTGTTGGCGAATTAAAAAATCGCACTAAGAAGTATTTAAATTTTTAAGTGGAAGTTTATTTCTCTAGTAGAAGGCAAATAACTCAGTGCTCTGAGCCTTAAGGTAAAGCACACTCTTTCTCATAGGCTTTTTTTAGATGCAAGTTTCTGACTGTTTTTCCCAGTTCTGAATTATCTTCATTATTTCAGTAAACAAAACATCCCTGAAAAACAGAGCTTGTCTCAATCTCCTGTGCATTAAGTAAGGCGTTTAAAATGTTTGAAAGGTGCAGTTTGCCTTGCTTCTGAAGGCACCTGTGGTTTTGTCTTTTCGTAGCCACATTTTCCTCTCCAGCTCCTTGTGAGCTGTGGTGAGGGCTGTGACATTTTCCAGCACTTTGTTGCTCATGACCTCCATTATTGATGTCTCATCTCATTGTCTAATGAGACTTGCTCACTTCTTCCATGTTTTTTTCTGCTTCTGTTCTTATAAGGCAGCCATGGGAATATTGGGATTTTATGTGACACTACTTGGAAATCTGCATAGGCTCATTGGGTCTTAAGAGTTGTGGCTGGAGGATTGGTTTTGGCCCCAGAGCAATGGACGTGCTAATGTCTGGTGTTGATGGCTGCAGGGATAGTCAAAGACCAAGGAAGGAAGAGATGTGAAGGACAGAGGCAGTGATGGCAAGATAACATTAGCTCCACTTGTAGTAGGATCTCTGGAAAAAGTAAGGCAGGTAAAAAGCCTGGGGGGCTGTCTAATGGATGCTTCAGGTACTATAGTGAGTTGAGGCGAATAAGGAAGTGTTGTCTGATGGATGCTGAATACTTTTTTTTTTAAAACTATTGCTGTGAAAGAGACCCCTGGCAAGATCTTTTTTGTCTTACTCATATGCAGAGCTTTGAAGATACTAAGTGCCATGCAAATCCTGGATTGCATTTTTATTTTCTCAGCTGGGCAGTCCTCATCCTTATGTGGATGAATTTGATACGGAGCTTCGGCTCTGAGCTCAAGTGCTATAATTGGTATGTTTAGTAGCAACCATTTCTATTGCAGTGGAACTCGGTGCCCTCGGTTGGGTAGTAGCCCTGTTCTCCTGGTGGGGTGCAAACATATAATGAGAAACTTGGGGTCAGACTCTTAAAATCATTTAAAGCTAAAGCACTTCTGAAAATCTGACCTATGGTCCCTGCCCTGAAGCAAGGGAAGGAGCAAAAAGAGGGAGCATTTTCTGGGGGATGGAGGGTCTGAGTGACCACAGATGAATGCCAGCCTTACAAGGGGGTCTGAAAGGAGGTCAGTGGCCTAATTTCTGTGCCTGACTGCAAGGAGCAGTGCTATGGCTGCACATGGAAAGAACAGGGAGGTACTGTTCAGCAGTGGTGCTGCTGAGACAAAGAATTTTGAACCATGGCATTAGTCTACCTGTATGCAAAACTTGTGCTCATATCCATCAAACAAATGAGCTCAGGGGGACACCAGCCTGGCTGTTGCCAGCTGACGTTTCAGCAAGGTGCTGGGATGGAGCTGTGGGACCAGAGGATAGAAGGTGCCAGGAGAATATCCCATGCAGTGAGGGCAGGGCTGGGAGCACAGTGATACGCTCATGGAGGAAGTGGTGAGTAAAAGTTGGTGTTGGTGTAGATAAGAGATTGGAGGGAGTGTATCATTTACAGCAAGGCTGGCTCACAAGGAGGTAGGAGGTATTTGAGCAGATGGGAGGATAGTGGCATTTCCACAGCTAAGTCATATAGGCCTCTTCAAAATCCCACCCCACACTGTGAAAAGACTTTGTTTTGTAAGATGCAGTGAGTTGTCCTTGAGCAAAACTGGAAAATGTGCACAGCTCCCATACAGTGCCTTTGGTGCTAAAGGCAGAGAAACAGCATTTGGGAAGGAGGTGGGTGCTTGAGTCAGGTGCATGAAGAAGGGACACAGGATGAAAGGAGCATTTGTGAAAAGGAGGATGTGAATGTGGACCAACTGGCCCGGAAGATTTCCTTAGCAGTGTATTGGATGTCCTTGGAGTAGCTTGTGGGGCAAATAAATGGTGCCTTTAATTCAGGCACTTCTTGCAGCATGAGTGCCTGCTGCTGCTCTCTCCCCAGAGAGAAGTGTCAGTACAATGTGAGTGGATCTGATTCTGTGCACAACATTTCTGCAGTCATTCTTTTATGTAACAATGTGACTTTTATTTTTGGGAAAGGCGAGATCAATGGGTGTTCAATCCCCCCCACTCATAGAAGAACTGATACTAGTTTTCCTTGGAAACTGGATACTGTTCATTTCAGTGAGGGCATTGCTGAATCTTGCAGGTTAGTCTGGGGGTGAACAGAAGTTATAAAAATAAACATCTGTATCAGAGTTAGGTGAAGAATCTTGTTGGAGCTGGTTAATTATTTTGAGTCCCGGGCTTTTTTCCCCAGCCCCCCTGCTCTGCAGTCCTGCAGGGTGCCAGGAGTCAGGCAGAGTGCTTTTCCAGCACAGATCGGCTCACTGCACTGTACTGCCTGCTCTCATAATGCCAAAGGAATACGCTTTGTCTTTAGTCAGATTGGCTCCATCAGTTCGTATTTCCTTCTGAATGGATAATAAAGTGGAGAATCATTTTGAGGCGAGGAGTGTTGGTGCGCAAGTGAAGCGGGGAGGATGCTTGTGTGAGGAGCCAGGCAGTGAGCAGCTGACAAGGAGGAGTAAAGTAGCAATAGCTGCACAGCTTTCTCTCTGCCTCTGAAGTACAGTATTTTCTGTTGAGTCACAACTGAAGAGAAGGATGAAGTTTTAACTGTACTTGGTACTGCCTGAGAAAGGGAAAAGATGCACTGTGGCAGTGAACTAAAGAATCTCTGTTGAGGGATACTCCTGGAAGCCAACAGGAATACTGCATTTTTGTTTTTTACATTCATTGGCTTCTGCTGTTTTTTGCTTTTTGGATTTTTAGTAGCTGTTGGTAATTTTTTTTTTTCCCCTTCAAAACATGCCTTCAACTTTATGTGATTTCTCATCCTAGTGCTGCCGTGGAACAGGATACTTTTGGTGCCTTTAAACGTTGCTTTCCCCAATACCTGAGATGGGACACCAGCAATATGTTGATAATCTCCACAGTGAAAGTTCATTATCTGGTGAACCTTTAACAAGATTAGGAATCCTTCAGGACTTGTCTTTTCTATGAGAACAAGCTATTGTATTCTATAGTTTTCTATTAATTCTATACATTCTCTTTACATTTTAACCTTTTATTTTATTTTGAAGCAGCAAGGTAAGTGAATGATTGGAACGAAAGAAGTGGCTGGGTATAAAATGCAAGTAGGCAGCAACCAAGGAGAATTGCTCTTTTATTTTTAGAGTAGGCTCTGTGTGTATGTTTACTTTAGCAATACAATAGCTCCATTGGAAGCTGACTGGATTTAAACACTTGCTTTGTAAAAACAATTTACTCTTAGTATGTTCATTTGTATGCTTTATTTCTTGGTTTTTATGTTCACCCGTTAGACACTAATTGTAGATGTCTTATTGCTGGTATAATTGAGGTTATGTCTGTTTACTTATCATACTTTTCTGTTAAGAGGGTTTGTATCTCAGCTGGAATTTGACATCAAAATCACAATGTGAAGAAGAGTTAAAAGGAAAGGGATTTGTGGATAATTTAAATTTGATCACTTGAAAAGCAAATAGCTTGAGAGTAATTCAATTACTGGTTTGATTCTTCCTTAAATGTCACTTAAAACAGGCTTGCTTTTAACCCAGAGTATTTGTCACTAGCCTGATTTCCTGTGCTGAGATGCTTGTGAGTTGATGAGATGAGATGAAATGACTGGCATGCAGGAGCGATGAGGATGCTGTACAAGCTCGAGAATCAGAGCAGATGGTGTGACTCTCTCAGATATCTTCTCAGTTTTCATTCCTTTTATATGGGCAGCTTTCTTTTGCTAATGGAGCGAGCCTTTGGGGGATAAACATCAAGACTTAATGCAGAATGCTAAGGTCTTCTGTCCTCAAGATGAAAAAGAAAGCGTATAGAAGTAAAGCTGCAGTTTTAGCCCAGGAGGATTTTAGTTGCCGAGTGCTGCAGTTTAGCAGCATGAGCTGGAAAACCCTAATTATTCCATCAGCTGCCTACGTTACCTTCACCCAGCCTGGCTGAATGCTTCTGAGTGCCTGCTGTAAAGGAGGGCAGGGCAGGGCAGAAACAGTCAGAAAGATAATGTAGCACCAGTCTGTACTGCAGCTGTGCTATCACTGCCCTGACAACAGAAGCTGGATCTCCTAATTTGTCACCCTGGGTTGGTGAGTGCTACCTGTCCCTCCCCTACCTGAGTGTCCCTGTGAGCTGAGGTACTGTTACCTGGAAAACCCACTCCAGACCTCCTGAATAAGTAATCAGAGTTTTGAGAAAATTTTTAGGGATGAGTGTTTTCCTGGTCGTTCTTGTCAGAAATGCAGCACTTGGAGAGTTCACCCTGTTGCTTCAGTAGAGGACAGGTACAGCATGTTCTGTTTCTGTTAGTCTAGGCAGAGCTCTTAGCATCCTTCCACATTTTCTTCATGGTGCACACAAACCTTACTTAAGCCAGAAGTATTGGATTTTTACTGGCAGTCCTGTCTGTCTGCTCCCTGGTTAGAGGTAGCTGAATAATCAGAAACCTTTCCCTAAAGCCTAGCAGACATTTCTACAGTTCTGATCCCAAAGCCAGCCAATTTGTCAGCATGCTCCAGTACTTGTGTTTCAGTTCTTGGTGCCGTTTCCTTTAACCAAAAAGTTGGTTCTTGCTCCTGGCTCATCTATTCAATACAATACTTGGTCCTTAGGACCCTGGTTTGGGGAAAATCTGTTTTAAGGAACAACAAGTGCTTTAGGTTGTCATGGGTAAACCATTTACTGATTGATACAGCTGTGTACAAAACCTGTGTGCTCTGGAAATAAGGGGGCTGCTGAACTTAATTGCTTCTCAGTTTGCTCTTAAACTGCTGATAGCTGCTGTTCAGGTTTTGTATTTACTCCTAAGGAGTGAAGTAACTTTACATAAGAACAACAGAAGCAGTTGTGATTTCCTTTCTTTTTTTAGTAGTCAGTTATCCTTTTTGCCTTTTTCTCAGCATGGGATGGTCTCAGAACTATGTAAGTGCCTTAGACTTAGCTTGCTGCTGGCTGGGCATGAGCCTTGCACTTGTGTGGTCAGCAGCTACCAGCCTGTGCTTCCCTGTGCGCTCGGGGACAACCCCTATTTCTGTCTCTGGATGCTGCTTTTTCTTGGCCGCCAGGTAATCACAGACCTCATTTGTTACTGCAACCGGTGCATTGCTGTGCCAACCACTGCTGCTTTTAGTTTGCAGAAAAAGCTGTGGTAAGAGATGTGGCTGCAGAGGGAATGAGCATGTCTCGAAGAATGACAGGGATGCCTGGTGCCGAGGTGCTCTTGGGGGGCTCCTAAGACAGCTGGACTAAAAAGGCCTGAACATCTCAATATCTCTCGGTCTGTGCTCACAGTAGTTGATGCCAGGTGGATGACCGACATCAGTCCCATTTTACAGAAAGCTGAGAGACACTTAGCAACTTTTGTGGTGTCCCCTACATTTGTATTAAGGAGTACTAAGGAGCCAAACCATGTTGTGCTATCTCCTTCCTCTACTACATAGTGATGCTCTTTAATTACATGAATTTAATTTCATGCTGTTTCACAACAGAATTTTTTACGCTGGTGAATGCCCTCGCAACACTTCAGTGGGTGTTTCACTCTCAGAGATTTTTTACTGTTCCTTCACTCTGTAGCTACACTGGTAACTTGCTGGTAGAGCAAAACGTTATTTAGAGGTGTTTTTTGCCTCAGTTGAATGGCCTTATGTAGAAGGTAAGAAATAACTGCCATTTGGGAGGTGCAGAACCTTGTAATTCATTTGGCCAATATGTGGTGTTGCCTGGATCAGTTTTCCACCATGAGGGTGACTTGGCTGGCCAAACCTGAACTTTTGTCACATCTATCAAACTGCTTTGGATAGATGTCAAGTGTTTTTTCTAAAATGTGACAGGTGGGAAGGCTGGCTACCATTGATGTCTGCATTGAAGTGTTCTGACAGTTTTTGCACAGTGTTATTGAAACAAACCTGTAGGTACAGGTGAAACCTGGAAAACATCATGGGAAGTGCTTTAAAATTTCAGAAGGTTCTGTAAGTGGGGCTGGGATCTGGTTTCATAGCTCATGCAGTAATTCCTGAACAAAAACTTAAGTTGAGGCTTGGCTGCAAAGGGACTGTGAAAGGGTTACCAAGGGACGTGTAATAGTTTCTTTGCTCATGTTGTTTTGTTTTAAAATAACATTCATCCTTTTGTAACTACCATCTTTTCAATGGTATGGGCGTATTTCCTCTTTAATCCACTGTGAAGTGCCATGTGTCTCTTCAGTACCTTACTTTCAGCTGAAATGTCCTGAGGTGAACACATTTTTCAAGAGTATTGTTCTCCAGTCCTGCTGGTCTTCACCCAGGATCGCTCAGCTCAGTACCTTCTTGTTCTGATCATTCATGCTAGGACTCAAAAGTTAAGAGGTTTTGTTAATTATCAGGAGAAGGCTTGAAAAGAGACACATTCTCAGAAGCAAGCAATAATGCCATGGTTAGGTATGATCCAACCCAACATTAAATCTAATCATGTTAATTAGAAAATTGCATGCTTACCTCCAGACGTCATACAGTAGCAAAGCTGGTGGTAACCCTTCATAGCCTGTCAAGCCTTGTTAGGATTCTTTCAGCAATTAAATTAATGTGTTTAAAAGTGCTATAATATACCCAGGAAGACTCAATGTTTCAGCATGCAGAGTGCTGGGGCGATGTTGCTATGGCAGCATTAGCCATGATTTCTTTGTCTTGTTAATGCCAAAACCTTTTTTTCCCAGAATGGCCTGCATTTTAGTTATTGGTATTCTTCATGTCTAAATGGTTCTTTATAAAGTGGCAAGACCATTTATCAGTCATTTTATTGCTTTTCTTAATATAATTGCTAGTACAGGTAATGCAATACCACTTTGTGGAAGATACTGTAAATATAATCTAAAAGACTTCACTCAATGCCATGGTGGCATGAGTTGATAGAGAGGCTGCTGTGCAATGTTTACCTCTCTGCTGGTAACTGAACATTACATCTACCTTGGGGTATCAGCACGTTCTGACATGATGGTATGAGATAAAGGTGCCTCACTATTTCCCCTAGTGTGAGAAAACCAGATAGCCAGATGAACCTACCTCATTTTAGCAGAGGTTTAATGGACGTAGGCATTGTGCTCTCACTCCCTATTCTTCCACTTGACTGCAGCCAGTTCACTGCTGTGTGGGGCAGTGCTGAAGGCACTGCAGCGCTGCCTTTGTTTTGAACCACGTTTTTCCAGTGGCTCACAGAAGTGAAGATACTGCTCAGGGTGGGTTGCAGCCAGCTCTCCTCTCTCTGGTGAGAGTCTGACCTTCCCCAGAGTACTGTTAAGTGTGAAGTACGACTGATCACCAGCTGATGAGCAGAGAACTCATAATTACATTTTATTCCTTCATGGGATTTCTCACGTTCTTTTTTCTCACTCATTGATGCTGGCGTGCCATGCTTTTGCTCCTGTTGTCATCACAGTTCCATATGTCAGGAGGAAAAGTAACTGTTACTCATGTATTACAAAGATATTTCGAAAGTGTGCCCAGTGACAAGGTAATAAGCTGTGCAGTGTTTGTGGTAGTTCATCTCTTTCCCCTGTTTAAAATCTTAATATGTCGGTTTTGTCTTCATGGGAGTAGCAAAACAACCCAAACATCCCCAAGTAAAGCCAGTGATGTTTTCCTCCTGCTTAGCTTGAACCTGGCTTCCTTTTGGGAAGTTGGGGCATGTAGAAATGGTAGTACCTGGGCATGCTGCACCACACTCAGAGACAGCTGTGCTGAACTGAGCATGGAGTTCTCCTGAAGAGAAATGCTGCTAAAAAAGCAGTCAGAACAAAGCTTGTATAGTCAATGAGGGCTTGCAGTATCTGGCAGGATACCAGGATGCAAATACTCTTCCTCTGAAGACTTGATTTCTTGTTATGTGTTAATGTGACTCCAGGAGTGATTCTGGAAGGGAAGACGACTCCAGCAAGGATTTGCATCCAGTTCAGATTTTTTTTAATTCCACCCCGCCCCCCCCTTCCTGGCTGAACCTGTATTAACTTTCATTGTCACTTCCCTGTTTATGTTACGAAGAAGCGTGACCCTAAGACAAGCAACATTAGAGGAATAAGAGATCTTTATAGGAGACAAGTGACTGCAGAGCACCTAGTCTGGAGCAGTGGAAGGGCACAGGAGCACACACACAACCCTGGGTGGAGAGGAGGAGTGAAAGACCCTGGCAGGAGATGCAGAGGCACAGTGGGGCCAGCCCACAGGATGAAGTGGGCAAATACCCAGAGCTCCAGGTCTGAGTGTGGGTCTGGGGTGGCATAAAGCAGGGAATAGAGGGAGGAAGCCTGTGGGAGAGGTGCAAAGAGGTCAATTTTCTCACCTGCCCCTTGGCATTCTTGTAAGTGGGCAGTGATTTGCTCTTTGGTGGAAAGGGAGATTTCCGTTTACTTCCACCTACTGTAGGGAGAGGTAGAGAGGCTTCCCTCTGAGCCAGAGCTGCCATCCTCATGTTCTGCTCTGGCTTTGTTCCCAGCCTGGGAGGAAACAGTTTCTGTCCTTCTTGGGGCAAGCTGGAAAGGTATTGCTGGCATTTGAAATAGATGTTTTTCTGAAAATCTCTGATGAAATTAGTATTTCGGTGTATCTATATATACATATAAATACATACACATACATACACATATATATACCATAAACACTATATATATAAATAAAAATGACAGCATTGTAGTGTTTGCACTGAGCTGCCTGCTTTGGAATGGCTGCTGTCCTGCAAGTAAGTGTTCAGCAGGAAAAAGTGTTCTCAACAGCTGCTGCTGTTGAGTGTTGCAGCATACAAAGAAAATGAGATTGAAGTCCAGTTGGAACTTATTTCTTTTTTTAAACTAAAATGATCATTAAGCGGCTCTGGTGCCTTGAAATCTGCGTGTGGAAGGCAGCATGATGAACATTGAGTTTTCTGAGGCAATTCTTGCACAAGTATGTGTAGGCTTTTCTCTTAGCGCTTGAGGTTCGATATGCTGGAAAATATTTGAAATGAGCATCTCTGTGTGCTACCCTCAAGCAGCATGTGTAGGGCGCCATAACTGTAGACCTCTTCTTCTTGGCTGCCATTGAATTCAGGTACTTGCTCTCTGAGGGTTCATTTCTTAATATTGATGCAGCAGTGTTTTTCTGGTGTTAAATATCAGTTGGCCACTCAAGTGAAAAGTAAACTGTGTAAGTAGTGGAAGAAGAGAGTCTGAGCAAATATTTCTTAGGTCAACCATGTTCTATGAGGGAGTAGTTAGATAAGAAAGGAAAGAACCTGAAAAAGGAAAACTGATCTTTATGGACCAATGGCCTTAAAATTCTATAAAATTAAAACTTCTTTTCTTTAACAAGCTGACAATGAATCTAACAGGGAATTTGTTCAGCCTACACAATGGCAGGTATTGCCTTTGGGATGGAAGTTCAGCTGACATGCTGGATGATGGGACTTAAACCTGAAGCACAGATGCAGCTTCTGTTATAGCGTGTTAATTAGCTCTGATTATAGAGATTGGTATTTGCAAATGCTGCTTCCTCCAGATCAAAACCTGCTCTTTCCTTCCTTGCCCCCAAAGTGAAACAACAAAAATGAAACCAAGATAGTCACTGGAATGAAAATGCTCACTAACAGAGAAATACTGATGGTAGTGTAAATGCCTGTCAGGAGGAGCTGGAGGATGTGTTATGGAGGGGTTCTGCACTGCAGCAGCTTGTGATCAGTACAGGTGTAGAAACTTTGAGTTAATGCTTTGAAAAAGGGAATTGTTGTATCAAGTCTGAAAGAAGCACCAGGTGAAAGCTTCTGTGAACTCTGGAGTTGGCCCTTGGCAGTGAAAATGCTCTGAGTGAGTTTGTTGGGCCCTAGATCAAGTCCTCAATTGAATGCAGACAGACCTATGGTGGTGGTCAGTCCTCTGCTTAGCATGAGAGCATGAAATATTTGGGCTCAGTACCTAGGCCAGCATTCTCCACTGGGTGCTGCTGGGACAACATGTGACTCTCCCTGCAGAAGACTTTAGGGTTACAAAGCCCATGTTAGGAGAGCCAAGGTTACCAGACCTCAAAGAAGGTGCAAATGCAGCAGCAAAAAACATCTTGGTATGAACTGTAACACATTAGCCTTAAAACAGCTAAACCAAAAACAAGGTTAGAAGCCCTGTTACTATTCCTTTTAACATGGCAGAAAACTTCCTATGCAAAGCTGGATGCACTTGACAACATGTAAGTTAAGCTGAAAGTTGTGTGTGATAATTATGTTTGTGCATTGTGGAGCTTAAAAAAATTTTTTTTTAGAACTAGGTAGTCATAAAAATGAAAGTCAGTTACTACGGGTCTTAAATCAAACAAGAATGTGAAAAAGAATATGTGCTTCAGCAGCAAGTCCAAATTGAATCATCAAAGACATTGGCATTCCCCAGTCACTTGGCTCCAGGAGGACCTCTGGATGGGTCTCTGTCTGCCTTACTCTCTGGAGGGAAAAGCTGACTTTATGTTGCTTAGTAAGTACAGCAGTGAAGACACATGAAAGTTTTAAGTAGTTAACATAGGTTTTTTGGGTTTGGGAGGGGGGTTTGTTGGGGGGTTTTTTGCTCTTTACAGAGGGGATTTAAATCGGGAGACTGATCCACTGCAAAATCTTGAGGGTTGGAGTAGAAGTGACGTGCAGAATCTTCAGGCTGTCAGTTCAGCCTGTTTGTACATATGCTGAGTGTAGCATATTTATCTGCAGGTTAGCTTGTAAGTTTTGAGGTTTGGGGTTTTTTTTAGTGTTTGGTAGCAAAATATTAAGATTAAAATATTAAAATAGCAAAAAGGTTTTACACCTAAAATCTGTCATCCAGTCTTCCTGCCACTTTACATCACTTTGTGCAATTCTTGTGGGATAGCTGGTGCTGTGCCAAATTAAACTTGAATTCTGCTTTGGTTTGAAGCAAGAAAAGGATGAAGACTGTGGACTTGAAAGGAAATGTGCAGGGATAGAATCCCTAATAATTGTCTGAATTCTGTATTCAGAGGGGTAATTAAATCACACAGTGCCAGGAGCTCAGCTTAGAGTAATTTGCAAACCTGCTAGAAAAAGGGAATGGCCACAGAACTGCTCTTGGTTTTTGTTTTGGTTTGGTTTGTTTTTTTTAATTCCTTGGATAGAAGAGGGAGCGAGGAATACTGATTTTGACGAAGACAGACCTGATCTGGGGAGGTGGCCAAAACTAAGATGATGTCTGTACACTTTAAATAGCACATCCTCTTTCTGTCTGCTTGTATGTGGATGCTGTTTTTTTTTATTCTGCTGCTTAAGTTACTTTGGCTATTTCTATCTGAACCAAACTGTAACGTTTTTTCCCCTCTTTTGGTAGCTGCTTCGTGACAGAATAAAAACTGGATGTGAGTTGTGCATTGGGAAGTGATTGATGTGTGCTTGTGCAGCTTGTAGCACTATGAGAAACACAGGTGCAGCTGCTGATCATGTTTGGTAGAAGTAGATTGAAAAAGCAAGAAAATGAAATTGCGCTTCTGCACAGAAAACCTGTTGTAAAACTGTGGGGCAGGAAGCAATTCCGGAAGCAAAAACTCCATTTGTTTCTGCGGGACAAAATGAAGAGGCTTCTTCAAGGCCAGGTAGATGAGAATCCAAACCATGCTCATCACTGCCAGCTCTCTCCGGTGGAGATCGAAACGGACATGTTTGTTTGTGGAATAAAGAGGAGTTCCGCGAGCACCGAATTTTCCACTGCTGGAGGGGACTTTCATCAGGATGAAGAACGTAATTCCAAGGGAGTGAGCGAAGTGTGTGTTGGTGAGGTAGAACTGAACTGGGATGGCTATGTAAAAATACCATGCTCGGTTCAACAGAACAAGAAGGACTTGCAGGGAAACTCTTCTGATGGTACGATGCAGACCTCTTCTGAGAGAAAGGGCAGAGTGTCTGAGGGGCAGGACCTTTCTTCCCTGAGCATTACCATGAGCTGGAGGGAGGTAGCTGAAAGGCAAGGTTGCTTTCCTCAGGAAAAATCCACTGCATACAAGAGTCATAGACGGCAATCAAGAGATCGCTCAGCTGATGTGGTTGATTACATTGTCAAAGAGCTCCAGGGAATAAGTCGTATCCAGACAGAGATTGCAGAGCTCCGGCAGCACCTCACCTTGATAAAAGGCTCTGTGGATGAAGTCTCCAGCTGTGTGGATACGGTCTTGAGTGAGATAGAAGGCCTGCAAGGTGGTTCTACTGGCAAAACCCACGGTACGCATGCTCGAGAGCCAAGCAGAGAGGTACACAAGGAAGAACCAGTATTATATTTTTATGGCATCCCAGAAAAAGATGGTGAAAACACAGTAGAGCTTATCTACAGCTTCTTGTCTGAATATCACTGTTTCAATGGTATCCAGTGCAGTAAGTATATAAAAGACGCTTATAGATCAGATATTGGTACAGGCAAGCCATTAATGCCAAGACCAGCAGTTGTGAAACTTGTCAATTGTGAACAGAGAGACTTTATTTTACAGAAGTCTATCCTTCTGCAAAGCTCAGGGGTCCGGATTGCTACCAGTGAAGACCAGAGACAGCAGAATGGCCAGAGGGGCCGTAAAACAGATTCAGTCTCTTCGCAGTCTGGCTTCAAGAAAAATCATCGCAACTCAGTGAATCCTGATGCAGCTCAGAGAACTGATGCAGTTGGGCACCTTCGAACAAACTCATGCCAGGTTAAGTATAAAAGCACGAGCAGGAAAACACAGTGCATAGGAGAGAGACTTGATTCTGTGCAGAAGTCAACCTTGACTAAGAAAAACAATTCAATACCTGAAACTGAGAAGGAAGCACAAAAAATAAGCTGCAGTGAGCAGCCTTCAGATGACAGTGATGTTCACCAGGCCCTTCATGAACCTCTACAAAATCTGCAGGTGACCAATTTGGCCAAATCGGGTGATGGAAATTACCGCTGCTCATCTGACTCTTTGGGCCATGCAAGCCAAATGTGTGCTTCAAGCAATGATAGTGAGCACAAGCTTGACACTGAAAGCGTCGCTGGGAATTGTTCTTCGCTTCTAGATAAAGATGAGGGGATAACCACAGAAGAAATTGAAATAGACTCTGATACTCCATGCAAATTTACCAGTGCGGAGAAAGTTGATGTTCAAAGAGAAGATGTCTCTAGTGGGGTGACAACCATTAGCTATGATCATACAACAGATGAAATGGCTGATAGTAGTGACAGCTTGAAAGATATGATCCAAATGGACCTGAACGATCAAGATCCAACTGATCAGGTCTTTAGGGATGTCCTGGAAAACTCCCAGTACTTCCTTGACCATTCCCGGGATAATATTGATCTTGTAGACATGAAGTTTTACACTAATAAGCTTGGGAAAGCTATTAATCACTTCAGGTCTGCTCTACAGGTGGTGTTTCACAAACTGGAGACGAGCGATTCTGAAATCCTTTTGGAAAATGATAGTGGCTTACAGATGGATGATGACAATACGCTTATGCTGACCAGTTCAGGTATGTGTGGCAGCTCTGACAACTTTGCAGAAACCCCTCCTAGTCAGTCCTCTGAGAGCCAGGCAAATACAGCTGTCAACAGCGAAGCATGTGCTCAGATGCAGTTTGTTCCTTCCAGTCTTTCCTCTGTTCCACATGAGCCTCCTATTTCCAGCTTGATACCATCAGCTGACAGTGAAATCCCTGCTGGGCAGTGCTTACCTCCCGAGGAGCCTGGAGATACGAACTCTCTACCTGAGCCAGCAAAGGAGTGCAGACCCATGAGCCTTGACAAGGTGTGCGCAGAGACCATCTACCTGAACAAATGCATCAACAACTTCAAAAATGTGCTGAGGGAAAAGAGACAAATGCGTAGGAGACTCTTAAAAGAATTAGCGCAGGAAGGAAACTGGATTTCCACTGAGGAGACAAATTCAGGTAAACAAAAAAAAATGCTTCTAAGGAGATGTCAAAATTTTATATTTGTGTAGTCAGTAGCCAACATCTCACTCTGTGGGTGAATAGTTTATTAGAAGTTATGAGCAAATAGTTATGAAGGCAAGTAATATGCTGTAGAACAGTACTGACCAAAAAGACCTAGAATGTATTGTGTAATACTGAAATGCAAGTTAGCAAGCTTCACCTTTTTCTTTTTGCTTTTTCTTTTTTTTTTTTTTTTTTTAGTTTTTGAGAGAGATAGATTTGCAGTGCATCTTCAAAATAGCAGGTGTTAGGGTTTTTCATCATAATTCGTGACTTGGTTTCTTGTTAAATAGTTAAGACATGTGATAACAAAGTGTGCATTTGAGCTATAAGTAGCTAGATTTGCAGTTTGGGGAGTTGAGTGGATCCAGACTTCAAGTGGCTCCATCACGAAGTGGGAGTTCTCAATGTTTAATCACTGCTAGATGTTATCCTAGTAGAGACCTTTAAAAATAAAAATAAAAAGTTTTAAAAAAAAGCTGTTGAGACCTATGTTTCAGTATTGTTTCTGTAACTTGTCCACAAGATGAGAAATTTTCCACTTCTGTGGAGCTACATCCCTTATTGCCAGCACAGATAATGAAGTGTTTGACCACAGCAGATGTGAGCTGATACAGTGGTGGAGCAATGCTGATGAACCCTTTCCTGAGGATGTGGGAGATAGAAATGACTGACGTGTTTTGATGGGCCATGTTTTGATAGGCCTTGATATGGTATAACGAAACCTAACCTTGAAATGTAGGTCCATCTGCCCCTTCCCTCTCCAGGCAGTGAGAAAACTTTCTTGATGTCATCTCTGTCCAAATCACTACAAAGTTAAAGGAAGAGGCTTTCTTTCAAAGGTGGAAGATACTGGAACTGCAGCTTGAAATCTTAACATCCTTATTGTGAACCTTCTGGTATCAAATATTTTGTTCACTTTTCTCCTTGCAATTATGAAAGCTACTCAGAATAATCAGAGTGCTCTTTTTCCCATTGAACGAGTTGTCTCACTCTGAGTGTCTTTTCTAGTGACTGTGCTTTTGCTATGAAGAAACAATCTGTAAATCTGTACTTGACTTCTGTACCAGTGACCTTCTCAGTTACGCAGATCATAAGTTTGTAATCTACTCTTCACTTTCTTATTTTGTACTAGGTCCTTAGTAAAGAGCTGATTCAAACAATAGGTTTTTAATGAGGGAAACACTAGGATTTGTTAGCAGGCTTGGCACAGATACATACGTATTTTTTGAGTTTCAAGGGAATGTTTAGATTACTAAAATATAGATAGTACAGATGAAAAAGATTTTTTTTTTTAAATTCAGAAAGCTATTTTCATTTTCTGTTCATTGGTTTTTTTTTTTGTTTTGTTTTGTTTTTTTTGTTTTTTTTTTTTAGTGTTTGTGTAGTGCTCAAGTCCTGGACATGTGTCCTAATTTTAGTACGCGAGGGAACAGACAGTGGTTTGAATTAGCATTTGCCACAGTGCATGTGAGAGGAGGCTGCTCATCTCAGCACAGTTTGAGCAGTAGAGACATGTTCACAAGGTGAGAAGTAGCCAAAACAGTTACGGAGGAGGGGGATCACAGCTGGACTTTGGTAGCTTCGACCTGGCTCTGAGGTGGATTGGCATTCCTGAGCCTCCATGGTTCAGTTCTCCTGAACATCATCTAGTGATGTGACAGAGTTCATGCTTGTGGGACACTCATGTAAAGGTGTATCTATATGGTAGACAGGACAACTGAAGTTATAAGTATGCGATGAAATCATGATATAGGAAATGTGCTCTGAGACACAGGAGGAGTCTTGAGGAATCTTGGGTAGTGGATAAAGGATGAGAAAAGGGAGAGAACTTGGAAAAAATGCTGGAGGAAATGTCAGGAAGCAAAGCAGCCCAGACCACCAGAGCAAGGCAGCGTTGCTCGGAAGGGAAGAGGATGCCTGTCTGGAGTGGAGGTTGAAGGACTTAAACCAAAGCAGCAGTGCTGGCACAGGACGGAGCAAGTGGGCAAGGAAGCAGTGGCTGAATAACCTCTTGGCAGTAACCAGAGCGAGAGAAGGGGATGACAGTATTGCCAGAGCAATACTGTAGAGCAGGGCAAAATTAATCATATACTTACTCAGTTTGAAATAGGGTTGTTGCTTCACATGCATTTTCTGAGAAAGTGAAGCAACAGTTTCATGTGCTTCTTTGCTGTACTCAAAGTAAGTTTGAGCCAAGCTCTTATTTTGAAAAATCATGATACTCAGAATGCAATGAAAGGTTGTTGGTTTGCTTTTTTTCCCAGCTGCAGATGAGTGTTTATGTCTTACTTTAAAAATATAATTTGTTCTTAATGGGCTTTTAAGTTACTGGGTCAGGTCCACTGAAAACCCAGTTCTGCCTGCTGGCTTTTTGGTTCTGAGCCTGAACCACTATATTACTCATGCCTGCTTGAAAGTTCAGTGCAAGGTATTTTATTAAATGTGTTTGGCAGTAGTCTGCAGCAAAGGAATGGATGATAAATTTGAATGTGTTGGTAAATCTGTGTGTTTTGGTGAATCAGAGATGATGCACTGGCATAAAGGTTTAAATTATTTATAGTTGTACGCAGATGCAAATTACTGGAACAGTTTAGAACTTGGCAGATGAAGTAAATAATTGTTGTGTTTAATTTGAAGTCAAAAGAGAAAAAATAAAATATCCCTTGAAAATCTGAGCAAGCTTTTAAATTTTAATTTGAGAAAAAGCAAAAAAAAAAGGATAAGTGAAGGTGAAGTTAGTTTGACTTTGTGTATCTTTTAAAAAAGCTCTGAAATGGTAGAGGGTTTTGTAGATGTATGTTGACTGCTCAAAAGTGGAATGGTGAAAGAATTCTGTGTTTGGGTTTTAACCAAGTTAGTCAGTGTTGATGATGCTCTGAGCACACCTGCTCTAATAAGACATAATCAGAAGATTTTAAATCTTTGTCTGCAGTTGCTCAGAGCTTTGCCAAACTTTGTATTTGGCCTGAAACTGTCCCTAACAGCTTTAAACTGAAGGGGCTCAGAAATCAAAGATATGTATGAAATTTAAGCCAAAATAATCCTTCTTTTTTTTTTTCCTTCTTTTTCCTGAAAGTGAGTCTAATGCAAGATTTATTGCCTTGTGTTTGTATAAAAATAAGTTTGACCTAAATTTGAGAAGCTCTAGTGCCCTCAGGCCTTAAAATTTGGCAGTGCTAGTCTATGTCAAGGATTTTTCTGTGCAAAGTCAACCCCAAGAGAGTGAAGTGAATAAGCTTTTGAAAAATGTGTAGTTTGCATATGCTCACTGGTAGCTTGCTACAGTTGAGCTGTTGTGCTGCCAGAGACTCCATCTGTCCTCAGTGTTTTCCAGCTGGGGGCTAAAGCAGGGCTTTCCCTGCTTGGCATGACTGAGAGCCATGTCAGACCTGAGAGTGGACCCAAGTCCATGTCTTCCACATCTTCTGCGCTCAGAGACTTCACAGGAGACATCAGGAAGGAATTGGGTTCAAATACAAATGAGTTAAAAACACAGGAATGAGGAAAGTCTGGATCTGCCTGGGACACACTGAAACAACCCCAGTGACCAAGCCAGGAGAGATTGGGCTTGGGTTTGAAGGGTTTGGGGTGACTGTGGAAAAAGAAGGACAAAACCAGAGGACTTGAAGTGGAATTGAGTCTGTCTAGGTGAGAAGGTTTTGCCTTAATAGACCAGGATAGGCAGGAGGATGACATAGAAAATCACTTTAGAGGGGAACAGTCACAAGTATCTGTGCCTAAAAAAGTATGTTCCCATCAGAGTCTGGGATGGACCCCAAGTTTCCTCAGTTTTTCCAGGTCAGCAGGTCTGTGCAGAGCTGACTGTCAAAACATGGCGCTCCTGTTATGCAGAGGACAGCAGCGTCCTGCCGCTTTCATTTTCTCCTCCATTTGCTCACGGAGAGGCCTGCAGGGTGGTTCAGAGGCTTTCCTCCCTGATGAGGATCCATGCAGGCATGTCTTAAGGTGTAAAGTAGGGTTTTTATTTTAGCTACAATCCAGCACTTCATTTGCTAAAGTAATTTGACTTCTCCTTAGTGATTGAGTTAAAATAGCTTCTCTATTTTCCTGTCTTAGTGATTGCATGTGTGTAATTACACCCATACAGACAGTAACTCTGAAAACTATTTTAGCTTTTAAACCAATTTGAGTGGCTCTTGTTGCCATGAAGATATTCCTTCCCCTCCATCTTTCATACGCAAATGAGTAATATGATTTTCTTCTGCAGATACAGAATTGTTTGATTGGAAGACTTAAAAAAATACCATGTCTGTACCGGAAGTTTTGAGTATGACTGTCCTATAACTTTACTAGCCTTGAAATTGCCTATCCATAAACATGAGATTTAGTGTAGGAGGCTTCTGGATTTTTTTCTTGGAGGAGAATTGCCTAGATTTATAAAACCAGAAAATATCTCTGCATTATGGTATTTGCAAAAGCAAAATGTGTTCCGTGGGAGCTACCAGTTTCCCCATAACGGGCAAAATGTACAGGGAGCGAGGAGGGAAGGAGGGATGCTTCAGATGCAGGCAGTGGATGCAGTCTGGGGGAAAGGGAGAACAAATCTGTTCCTTTCTGTAATAAATACAGGTTCACTTTCCAGTATGGTAAATAGCAGCTCCAATTCTGTATTAAGATTACTTCAAATTCTTGAGTTAATAAAACAGGAACTGTAACTCTAAAACTCAGCTCTCAAAAGCATATGTTCTGATGCATGTGCAGTTATGGATGAAATTTGATTGGTTTAACACGAGATTAATTGGTAGAGATTAATTAACTGGTGTGCATCCCAGGAAGCACATGGGAAAACTCTCCACTGCATAAATATTTTATCAACTTGCGGCAAATGTTTGCCCCACTTTCTGAAATCATTTTACAGAGCTCATGGCAGAAATCTGGTCTATTAACTTTTGTTCCTCTCCTTCTCTTTTTTTTCTTCACAGAAGGAGGTAGAGGAGAGCTCCAGGTTGTACATGTTGTCCCTTGTAACCAGCATCTCTTTCTGAAACTGTGTGTGCATGCCTTGTCTTCATGTAGCCAATTGCTCCCACTGAGGCACTGAGATTCAGTTTAGCATGTTATGGTTGTCAGAGGAATTGTTAACACTGTGTATGAGTTAAGAGTCTGTTCAGTGTGTATTACCTTGTACAAAGAAGAAAACATGAATGCTTGGAGTGATCTCCCTTATGTGCTCTGTGGGGGGTGTGTAATGTGCACAGGCACCATGTTAGCAGAGTACAAATTGTTTGTCTTTTCCAGTCTTCCTCTTTATTAATCTTGTTTAAATCAAGAATTTCCTCATTTTTTCTCAGTTGTATTATTTCATTCCATCTCTATCTGCTTCATACACTTACAGCAATTAAAGTCAAAAGTACCTCTATGGGCTATAATACTGAGATTAAGCAAGACTATGGATGCTGGGAGGTGTCTGCTACAGATCCTGTGCCTTTTTAGTTAGCTACAGGCTGCACTCAGCTTTAAGCAGGGCTGTGTGCCCCTTGGAAAGGGCAGGACTTTTCCCTGAATACTTACAGCTACTGCCTCTCCACTCATGGACCGGTTGCCTCTCTGCTTATCACCCTGTGGGCAACAGGTAACTCTTTCCTCCTAAGAGGAACCGCAGAATTTTTTTGTTGACTGCTGTGTAACATCTTAGTTTGTATTTGCAACTGTACCTCATGTAGAGAAATTTCTGGCTCTTGGATTCTCAACTGTTTTATCTTCTTGAATCTATGCTGTGTGGATTCAGTGTCTGCTGTGCTTCTGCCTCTCCCTTGGATGTATGAATCAGGCTAAATCAGCTTCCTGGAGTAGGCTGAATGTTGCATGGCTTTTGGGCCTCCATGACTATCTCATTCTTTGAGTTTGATGAATTTGAATTTCTAAGCTTTATCGGCTCATGTATCAGTAGTTTTGTTTCATTCTTACTGGTAAATGTCTGTCCATTAATGCTTTTTCAGGAATGCAGAGATACCTGATGTCAAATATTTGGTATCAAATTCTGTCCTCTTCTGGCTTCAGTGCAAAAACACTGCAGCCTCCTTTAAGCTGCTCATCTGGCAGCTGGAAAACCGGTACTGGAAGATACATCAGATTGAAGGAGCTTCCTTTGGGGCTCTTCAGTCATTATTTAAATTGATGCTGTTGCAGAATACAGTGAATTTAAATCAATCCCTTGGCTTGTTGCAGCTTTGGATTCCATGTAAAATGTAGCATCCTTGAGTCAATGAAGACACTGAACCACAAGACCGACTAGTTTAATTGGGATTATTTAGTTCAGTCTGATTCTGCTAATATCCCTGAAGAAATGGTCTAATTAGGCATGCTAGAAGTTTAATTTAGACAGCGAAACAGTTGCTCCTTGTTTTAGCTTGATTCAGATTAATCTGTAGCTAAATTGAGGTCTTTGAGGTTTAATAATGAAGCATGGTATTTGAAAACAAGTTAGGATGATTTTCAAAACAAATAAAAAGTCATTATTGATTTTTTTCTTATCTGTTTAAATAAAGCAGCTTTCCATGTTTTACATCTGTTTTTTTATCTAAGAGGATAATGTGCTAGACACAGTACTTAAATGTGATGGAAAGTTACATTGTTAGAAAGCCTTTCATGTGGAGAGATGGATTTATATGGAGAGGGCTAATAGATCTGGGGATGTTCTTCCTTTTCCTTGTGCTGTTTGAGACTTAGTGATTTTTTTTTTTATGCCTCTGTCCATTTTATGACTTTCTCTTCTACAGAAGTATGTAATTGTTTGTTCTGTCTGTTAAAACATCTTGCGCATGGGATAAATTGCGAAATTTACAAATTGCAGCTTGGTTAAATAACATCTCAAATTACTTGTAAGCCTAGCTGCTGCTTTTCCTGAGTAAGCAAAACTGCTATTAGTTTCCTTTTTAGGCTTCACCAAACGTTGCCTTCCCTGTGACTGAATACTGTGCCTTAAATAATCATGTGTGTTGACTTGTTTAATCCGGGGTATTAAATTTATGCTACTCTGTTACTCGCATTGTTTTGCTAACTGGTTCTTGGTTGATAAGAAGCTTTAATTACTTGGAGAAGAACCTTTCAGCAACTGATTGCAGCATGCTTTACTATGAGCGAATATACTGCATTACTAGGGGTGACAAGCACTTTCCCAGCTGAAGGTATTTGCTGGACAGCAGATGTAAAACTGTTATCCATCAGCATCAGAAATAAAAAAAAAATTGAATAGAGATGTGATGGACTGTTTTGCTTACATGTTTGCTTCTCCATCTTTGCAGTGTTGCTTTATGTGCGTACTGGAGATTTTAAAAAAATAAATTTCAGATTCAGGCTGGTCTGGCTGCTTTCAAGGAGAGGTCAAGTGACAGACCTGTACAGAGAAGTGAAGCATAAGCCAGCAAAACACTTTGTGACATGCAGCATGCAGACGTCTAGGTGTTAAACATGTCTACTTTCCCTTTGCCCTCCTATTTGTTTTGGGAAGGACAATGCTAAAAACTCTTACAGTTTTTCCAGGGTTCTTCTCATCTGCCTGCCTCTAAGTGAGCCAGGCTTGTTGTCATGGGCTGAACTCAAGCAGATCCATAGCTGGTGACAAGACCCAGAGCAGCTACTGGAGCCCTCCTGTGCCCTGGTGCGAGTGCTGCCTTCAGAGGGTGGGGAAACTCCCCAGCTGCAGCAAATCTATCTAAACAGCATTGCCATTTGCCTTCTTTAAATGAAGAGGAATATATGAACTGCTCCTACCCACAACAGTGGTGTGAACTATGGATTATGTTGTTTAACTGGCACTCCTGGAGGTGTCTGGACACTGTTAATCCTCATGCTAACACTTGTAGGTAATGCAGCTTCTGGTTCTTTGACTATGTATGTCAGTGCAACAAGGGACTGCAGAGTACTTCTTGGTGACTGCCAGCCTTCTGCCTCTGTGTGATATTGTGGCATTACCTCATGTATAAACTACCCAATTTTCTTCTTTAAAACTTGTTAGGTTTGGTGTCTGCTTCTCCTTTTGAAGGGCTACTATAGAACTGTCATGGTTAGACACCTTTGAATTTTCATCCCCTGTTTA
Organism: Astur gentilis; assembly: GCF_929443795.1. NCBI lineage: Eukaryota > Metazoa > Chordata > Aves > Accipitriformes > Accipitridae > Astur > Astur gentilis. The sequence continues at coordinate 78,145,911 of NC_064919.1, read as the reverse complement.
TATTTAGCCACAGTTGTTCTTCCATGAGGTATGTTATCCTGTCTATTGAATAAGCACAGAAAAAGGTTCTCTTTGCTAGAGTAAGCAAGCTGTCCTATTCTGCACCTACAGTATTCTGTTTACATCCTCATGCTACTTTTGCCATTTTCTTTTGTGAATTCTTTTTACTTTGGTATAGAATAAAAAGATTGTATCTGCCTTTCTGAAGGAGTCTTGCCAGCACAGTACAGACATATTTATGCTTTTAGTTTTGTGGAGACGTTTCACTGGCGATACTCTATGGATGATGTTCTCTTCTTACATGGCTGTGTCATAGTGGCTCATGGCCGGTGTGATGACTAGAACTCAAGTACATTGTCACGTGCTTTTTTCCACTGAGGAGTGCCTTGTATGCAGTCAAATTCATAGCAGGTTTTGGGGCTCTGACCTTGCCATTTGTACCATGTTTAATCCTCCATTATTGCAATCTTCACTGCCATCAGTTCTTTCCATTGGGCATCTGAGTTCTGTATCAATAGTTCTCCTGTGTTTGTCATCAGCAGATTTTATCAGCAGATCCTACTTACTCCCACTAGCTTCCTTATTGCGTTGTCCATGACTGGCTCAGTTACAGTTACTTGTTTACCCACCTTAAAGCTCCCTACTCCTTCCCAGCTTATCCGGCCTCATTGATGTCATATGGCATTGCATCAAAATTGCATTGCATCTTTGCTGAAATGAAATTCAGTTGATAATTCATTTTATGGTCTAAAGAAAATTGGTTGTTTTGTCAAAAAAAAAATGTTTTCAAAAATGGTGTGTTGTATTTTTTTCCTGTTTTCCAATTGCCTCCATGTTAATTCTCTCCTTCATGTTTGCTCCGAAGACTTTCAAGCTGTTGAAGCCAATAATAAGCCTACAGTAGTCTAGATCACATTTCCCTCCTTCCCCCACACACCTTAACTGTGGGTACTGTATTGGCTTTTCTACAGTATCAAGGATTCAGCCCTCATTTGATGGATGTCAGGTGCTGGTTCTCTCAGCATTTTCTCAGGGAGGTTGCTGTCTGGAGCAAATTACCTCTTTGCTTTGCTTTCAGCAGGTGATAACTCCTGTTTCCACACAGCCATCACCTGTCTTATCCCTGCATCAATATTGTCACTTACTGAAAGCTTTTTCTTTTGTTTTGTGCTATTGTACCCAGAGGGTTTTTAATCTTGACCCTACAGAAGCTCTTTCCCTTCTCTTTTCTTTTTATTTCCATGTCTAAAAGGCTTGGCAAAAGTACTTATAATAAATGAGCAAAAGTCCAGTTTATCTGGACTCTCAGCAGTTTTTACTTGGCATGTCTTAAAATCTGGGATATGATGGAGATTTGTTTCCTGATGATGCTTTCTGCCCCTCCCTGCATCCACACTCCTGGCTGTTCTGTCTTGAGTCGTGATTGCCTGTAGGAAGTGGCTGTTGGCCAGTTAGGTAACAGTTTTCCCTGGATTGTCTTCCCCTAAACAGAGTTCTTGATGCTCCCGTGGTCTTCAAGCTGCAATATTGCCCATGCTATTCGTGGTCTGTTAATGTCTCAAATATTTGTCGTTTATATTCAGAGTTTCTCAGATAACCTGGTTGAAAACCCTGTTACACTAATTTCTTTTGCCTGTAAATGTTGCCATGTTTGTGTTTGTCATTGTCTGTCATTCAGTACAGCTGAACTGATGGGTGTCAAGCTCAGTCCAGCATAAAACGTTGTTCCGTTTTAGGATTGCTTTCTAGCCACAGCTCTTCCAAGTTTTCACAGGCAAAGGTAGAGATGTCCTGCCTTGTGTGCTCTGAAGGATCTGGTTGCATTTGCTTCATGAAATCTTCTCTCTTGACCAGCAGTTGATTCAGATCCCTCCAGAGGAAATGCAGGTTTCAGGCTGAGGGATTTTGGAAGCACAACTTGGAGTGGAGATGCATAGAGTACAATCCATCCTGCAAGAGCCTGGAGCCTGGTCTGCTGCTCCAGCTGTGGGGGAAACATACACCTGTGCTGGACCGTGGGTCTGGGCTCCTGCCTGCTCTGCAGGCCTGTGCAATCATGTAGAAAAGCTGGAGTGTCCATTCAGTTATGGATAATGTCATGTTGTTCATGCCCGTTTAAAAATAAAATAATAAAAATTATGTAGTCTTCAGATCTGCCTAGCCCTGGAGTTGTAGGGCTAACAAATAAAAAGTTTGGACTTTTGCTGCTGTACAAGTTGAGACCTGAAATAGAAACTTGTTTTCCTTGGTTATTTCTGTTCTTCTTGGAAGACCTTGTCTGTCACCTATGAACAATCTGATGTTGCACAGCTCACCCAAAGCACAGCACAAAAAAAAAAGAACCTTTCTTTGGGGCTGGTCTCTTTTATCTTGCATAAAACTGGAGTTATTTCCTGACAGATACTCCTTTACTTTCTTATGATTCTCAGGTTGTGAGTCCCATGGCTGGAGATACTTTGTTTTCCACTGTGTGCAAGTTGCAGCCTCTTTATACTCTTGGCAGACATGATTATCTGAGTTTGGAGTGTTAGCTGTTGGCAGTGTGTCTTACTTAGTCCTGTTTGAAACCAGCTTTTTTTTCAGGGAGTGCAGGAGAACGTATGAAGCTGGAACAAAGAGGTTTCCAGTTATAGGTAAACCATCTTCCGCTACATTGCAAGTGTTTAAGCACTTCTCGGCTCTAATCAGTCCACTGAAGATCTTCAAAGAAACAAAACATTGCTCTATAAATACACTCCTAATATGAACATAAGGACATGGTTTGAATTCATTAATATGAATCTTCATATTTGCTGTCTGTGGTGTTTTCCATCATACTGTGAGATCCCAGTTCACCTGCAATCATCTTGCAGATGATGGCCCTTGTTTGACACTGGTTGGAAATTAAATACTTGCATATGAATGCGTGGAGGTGCACTGGGACCTTTCTGCTAAGGGGGCTAAAGAGTCTTTGCATTTGAGCATGAACTAAGCTTACAGGCGTTTGTACAAAGTTTCCTGTTGACCAGTCATTTGTGCATTTCATACAGGTGATTTTAGTTTATGACATCTTCATTATGACCATGTTCACTTTTAAGTGGTGACTTGTAGTAACAGGAGCTCTCCAATAACTCATGTTTTTGTTGGCTTGGAAAAAAAAAATCAAGTTGGTCTTCAAGACTGCCTTTTGAAAGAGGAGGTGCACTGAACAGGCTCTTCAGGTTCCAGTCCTAGGTGTTCAATGAAATCACATAGCCTGTCTGCGTCTGTATGACTTGTCCTGACATGTTGGTCATTGGAGGTGCTTGAATGAGTTTCTGTATGCATTTACCTGCATGCAGTGTGGTCTGTTATCATTTCCTCAGAATATAATCTGCATACTTTTTCTGGTATTTTTTGAAACGAATCTCATATTGTTCTTTTCCCCATTTAAGGGTCAGGATGAGGCTGATCCATCAAAACCACCGTGGCTCAAAGGAGGGTAAGTGATATTTTGAGACCTTGTTTCCCTGTGTTTATAATTGCAGTGTACTTCGAGGTCTGCAGTTCAACCTAAGTAAAAACAACACTTCTGATGTTTTTAATGGCTGTTTTTCAGGAATAATCAAGTGGTCATGCTTCACTTAGGGCCAGGCTGCTGCTATATTTCAGAGTCTCCTCTTAAACAGCTGGAGGTGGGCTGAGCAGCTCTTCAAGAGATCTGTGGTTAAGAACAAGGTTATAGTTCCAATGTATAATCTGTAACACGATGGTGGCCAGTGCTTATGGCAGCAGTATTAAATAATCCTTACTGAGCACCACAGAGTGGTCTGGATGAAATTCTTTTTCCTGAATCAGTCACTGATGGTATCAGGGAAGAGAAAGAGTAGCTCAGAAAGATTGCTGTGTCTTGCTCTTAGAAGAAAAAGGTAGCTTTGGGGAAGTCGTCTGTCTTTGCAATGATTTCTGTGGTCATTGTAGTAGTCAAAACTGCAGTAACTCTGGAAATCATTGCAGTTTGTCATGTTTAAAGCAGTGTGCAGCATGCCTCTTTTACACAGGTGAGAGTAAGGGGCCGTGCGTTCTCTCCACAACACACTACTCGCAGCAAATAAAGCAGCCAAATTCTGATTGTGTATAATTTCAGCATGACACCCTGCATAATAGGTGCCAGCATGGTAGCTTCCCTAGAATCCTCTCTGGAAAAAAAAAAAAAGGCAATGACACATTTTACAAGCTGCTGGGTTACATGCCTTGTACACCATTAGGGCAATACGGTTTGGTGGTGGTGCACTCATTAGGAGCTGACGTAGCAGCAGATTTGCCCTGAAATCTCAGCAAGAGGTTGGCTTGCTACACGCGTAAGTTAATTCTCATACTGCTGAAGGAAGCTTCCCTAATAAAATGCAAAGTTAAATTGGAGGCTTCATTATTCGGCTTACTGCTTTTGGCGTCATTGTACTGTGATGTTGGTATTCTTGCAAAGCATCCTCCACACCTGGAGCTGCCTAGCAACCCTGTGCTCTCCTAAGGAGCCCAGGACTTCACTGAGCAGGCTGCTGGAGAACGGGCAATTAGCAGGAGCAAAAGACAGTGATTTATTCTAACTATAAACAGCACCTTCTCCTGCTTTAACAAGGAGACAACGTACTGATTTTACTGGTTCACGTACATGAAATGATTTCCCAGCCTGGAAGAAGAATACACCTACAGTCCTAAAATACTTTAAAATGTGTTTTGTCAATTCAAGGCAATGTTTGCTCTAGTCTGTAATTTCTTCCCTTTCTATGTGAGATACAACAAAACAGTCTGGCTAATGTAGTTTTGACAAAAGTTTGGCTTATTCGCTGTATCCCCACATGCAAGGGATTTCCAGAAAAGGTGGTTGTGGGTGGTGAACCTTTAATTCCACCATTAGCCATGTTGTGGCTTATTAGCCATAAAGTGTATTAAACCGTTTATATGTTTGGAGTTCTTCCTTTGGTGTCCTTTGAAGGAAGTAATCATCTTCTGCCATTGGAAACCATCTTTGCTTGCTTAAATTTTCAAGATTTAATGGAAGCATCTGTGCGATAAAACTTGTATTAAAAGATGAATACATGCTTCAAGCTATTTGCATTTTTAGCATAATGGAACAGTAGCTCCCGGTCTGGGGAGCTCTGGCTTTGGAGAGATAGCTTCAAAAAAAAGTACAGTTGGTATTATGGATCAGTCTCTGGGTGTAATATATCTATATATTTTATTTATTAGTGCAAATCATCTTCTCATACAGAAATGCTATTCACTCGTCAATGCAGTGCTCCATAATAATGCTATAAATGTTACATGCATTGCAGAGGAGAGTTACCCTATTACAAAGCTACAGTGTGCATATTTGAGGCACTGTAAGTACTTCTGTCTGTGCAAACTTTGTCATTTTGTTAAGCAAAGTAGAGATTGTGCTTGAATAAAGAGACTGAGGTAGCTCAAAGAACAAGCTGAATAATTTTGAAAATTAAGAATTGTTGCTGAATGTTTTTCAATGTATTTCTTTAATATTAACAAGCTAAAAGCGGCTCATCTGAGTGTGTAATTATCTAGGTATCAGGATACCTCTCTTCAGTGGCAAATATAAGCACCTTTCAAATATGATTGTTCTCTGACAGTCTGGCTTACAACTGGTTCTGTCATAAACCTCAGTCTATCATAAATATTTTGCAACAAACCAGGTTGTAACTAGACATGTTTCTCAAGCACAATAACTTGTTTAGGTTCATCCTGAATTTATAAAACATGCAATTTCAATGTTTTTCTTTCCAGGGAAATGTCAGAGTATCACAATTTCCTTCCAATTGAATTAGAAAAAATAAAAGTATTATTGGAAAACATGTAGAAAAGAAGTGTAAATTCCCAGCTGTACAGTTGACTTTTAGCAGGATCATTGACTCTGGATTTTTACTTGTGACCATTTTGTTGCATCTTTTCAGCTTACAGACTCTTCCTTTCTATTTTGCATATGCTTTCATAATTCAAGTGATTTGACACAAATCTTTGACCCAAAACTTACCAATAAGCTGTATTGTGATTTAAATAATGCTGAAACTCTTGGCATCATCAGGGTAGTCTTTTATGACACCTGTTTTACCCCAAAACAGCATTGCTAGTATCAGAAAGGGTTTGTAACGTTAGGGCAGCAGACAAAATTCCATGTTTGATCCCAGTAAGACTGTTCTTAGTTCTGACAATATAAACACTGTATGCAGATATTTCTTATTTCTTGATGTGGGTCAGATTTTTCTATAATAAGTCAGAAGGGATTATTGCACTGTAACTTGGGCAAAAAGTTTTTCTGGAATTCTCTATTGGAAATTAGGCTAGCCTTTCACCATGTAGCCTCACTGTAGGGATTTCCAGTGTTGGAAAACTGTTCTCATTCTTGTCCAAAGATTCCAAGAGTTTTAATTAACTGCTGTAAATCTCCACCTTTCTCATGTCCGAATTTGTCTTCCATTCCCAGCTGTGAGGTCTAGTTGTTGCAGCTGACTGTGGGTGGTTTGTTTTCATTGTGTAGGAGCACAGAGAGCCGTCCTCGGTGCTGCGGTGCAAATGTGACTCATGCTGCATACAGAGCCGACGCAGTTCACGCAGTTATACGTGACTGCTCACCTTCCCACCAGGCTTGTTCAGCCAGCAGCAGCTGTCAACTCAGCCGTGGCTCGGACATGTCACCCTCCTACACCCTATCAAAAAAGTCAATTTTACCATTAGAGTGCTATGGCATGTTTTCGTGTATGGTAGACTGTTACCCTCTTTGACGCAGCCTTGTTAGTACAAGGCCATGACATCCTTGTCCATCCTAGAGCATGGTCTGCTATAACGTAGGTTTGGTCACCCCAGGTGTTTTTTTGTCTTTTGGCTGTATTCAAAGAGGGGTCGAGTAGGTCCTGCCTGCTGAGGGGTGCAGGTTGCCTCTTGTCATTTACCAGCCTCCAAATTTTCATGGCATGTGCAAATTTGTAGTAGTAATTTGGTTTCCTAGATTGCTTTAAAGGGTGACTCGTGTGTCTTTTATTGCAGTAAGAGCAGTTTGTCCCATACTCCTCTTTCCTGTAGTTGTGGTGTCCTAAAGCATTTCAGCTGGGTGCAGTGTACCAAGTCAGCAAAATACGCAGGTTAAAAATGTCAGTGGGTTTATTATGCAACAGCAAAAAGGTGTAAGCCAGCATGGTATGGGGTGAAGACAAATGGCTGAGGATAGAGAGGCAAAACGTTCCTTTACAGTCTCTGTAGCCAAGAAAAAGGTCTCTGGAATCATAGTGTTAGCAAGGCATGAGAGCAATGTGGAGATGGGGAACTTGAGTGAGACACTGAGAAGGGCTGTCAGTTTTGCCTGGTGGGCTGGGTGTTCGTTGCAGGGAGGGAGTCACATTGCAGGTCTGTTCTGCAGTTCAGGATGAATATGATAGGCACAACAGCAGAGAAATGTGTGCTCAGTTTCCAGCTTTAGCAAAAAGCATTATCTTAAGACCTTACAGATGAATGCACTTGATTTACTGGGGGCCTTTAAGCTGAATTAACAGACCTTCTTCAAGCACAGGCTTGCATCCCTGTAGTGTTACCAGTGAACAGCAGGATCCAGGTACAATTATCCAGGCTGGACTCATTGGGAAGGAAGCAGGTTATAGTGTTCTATTTTGTCAGGCTCCTAGTGTTGTGGGGGTAATGGTCCTTTTGCTCCATTGCCACTTCCACCAGCGGATGGCAGCTCTTGTGTGTAGAGGTCTGCATGGCTTGAAACACAGAGCACCACAAATGGTCCCTTTTATAGAAATAAAAATAATCTCCCTTATCCTCAGATGTGAGGTTTTTCCCAATAATCATATGGGCCTCAAGGGCCAGGATTAAGTATGTTCTAGCCTATAATCAGATGATGTGTAGCAGCATCCTGCCCCTTGTCTGATCTGCTTTGACATGCTCCCTTCCAACCACAGTCACCAGGCAGGAATGTCTGGATTGTTGCGTGTGAAGAAGATAAACACTTAATCATTTTTAGCATTAACTTTACACTTTCTTACGTATAATCTTCTGGCTTATTTTACTTCCTCCAGTAAAGCATCTCCCTGTTCAACCCCCAACCCGAAACTAATTAAATGGAAAGAAAGGGGATGGAGAAAGACTGGAGACAGGATGTCTTCAAGTTTCCAAAGTCTTTCCTGCCATGGTGCTCAGTGCCAATAGCAAACTATAAACTGAGCTCTCCCTAAGGAACAAAAGGTGCTTCTGAAAGTAGAGGCGTGTGGCTTAATTACCACAGACCAAGCTGCGTGTGAATGTCGTGGTTTAACCCCAGCTAGCAACTAAGCACCACACAGCCGCTCACTCACTTCCCCCCATCCAGTGGGATGGGGGAGAAAATCGGGAAAAAAGAAGTAAAACTCCTGGGTTAAGAACAGTTTAATATAACAGAAAAGAAGAAACTAATAATGATAATGATAACACTAATAAAATGGCAACAGTAGTAATAAAAGGATTGGAATGTACGAATGATGCGCAGTGCAATTGCTCACCACCCGCCGACCGACACCCAGCCAGTCCCCCAGCGGCGATTCCCTGCCCCCACTTCCCAGTTCCTATACTAGATGGGACGACCCATGGTATGGAATACACCGTTGGCCAGTTTGGGTCAGGTGCCCTGGCTGTCCCGTGTCCCAGCTTCTTGTGCCCCTCCAGCTTTCTCGCTGGCTGGGCATGAGAAGCTGAAAAATCCTTAACTTTAGTCTAAACACTACTGAGCAACAACTGACAACATCAGTGTGTTATCAACATTCTTCACATACTGAACTCAAAACATAGCACTGTACCAGCTACTAGGAAGACAGTTAACTCTATCCCATCTGAAATCAGGACAGTGAATTACTGCTACGAAGCTCTGGTTCTGCCATTGGGAAAGTATTTTTGTGAATTCTGTGCCCCACAGAAGCAGTGGGTATAAGGCTGCCTTCACCCACCATGCTGGCAGCAGTGACTCTGAAGCACTGGGTGCTCCGCAAGCACCTGCCCAACCTGCTCTGAGCTAGCTCAGACCCCAGAACCGAGAATGGGAGAATGACCTTTTTTCAGTGTGTTAACTTTTGTTTAGTATTTTCATTTGCAGTGAACTGATTCTTATTGAATATGATATTAGCAAGGAGACTGATGTTTTAAGGAAGTTTTTGGGTCATGTCTTTACTGTCTTTCACTGCAGGTGAGATTTTTAATTTTTTGTTTTTCCTCCCCTCAATTTCCAGGCCTGCAGGTGGTCTCTACGGCATCGATAGCATGCCCGATCTACGCAAAAAAAAGCCAATTCCACTTGTCAGTGATCTGGTAAGAGATTTGTTGTTCTTCTGCCACATGGCCATCAGTCCAAGTGGCTTTACTTTTTGACGTATGGTAACGTTCACTCTCACTTCAAGAAGCTGAAGGTTTCCTGTTTTGTTAAGTTAATTCTTACACTAAAGGGTTAGGAGTTGTGCTTGGAAAAATTTCAGTGAGTGAGCACTACGTTTTTGTAGATGGTTTCATTCATTTGGCAGAATTAAGATATTTTTCGTGGTCTTTTTCCTTTTTGTTCTACACAGAATATTTGATTATTTTTAGGCCTGCCTTATTTTTAAATGTTTTCCTAAAAATCACATACTTCAGGGAAAGTTATAATGTCCATGTAAGGTTTGGCAACTTACCAGAAAGTTGGAATTTCAGAGAATAGATAAACGAGCATATGTGCTTGGATTTTTAAAGCAATTTGCAATACTGCCAGTAGGCTTCTGCACTGAGGAAGCACGAGAACCAGCGAGTAATGAGGACAAGTTTCATATGCTTGTGTGATACGGTGAAATGAGGCTTCTGCGGGACAAACGGTTTTCTGTTGGCTGTGTTCAGTACATGTAGCAATTTCATACTTGGGAGAAATGCTGTAACAGCTGAAAGACCAAAGTTTCCATATCCTGTAATTCATGTGGAAAGATGCATGCCATTCTCTCTGCCAGCTTATGCATGGGAAGCTTAATGTGTGTCTTACTAACTGCTTGTATCTTAAATCTTTCCAATAATGGCATTAACTTGTGTTACTTCCTTTGTATGCTTTCATCCTCTCTCTCCACAGGCCATGGTAAGTGCAGCTAAAGACTATCCACCAAGTCTTCACTAGAAACAAAAATTATTTTACCTTATTTTCCCTCCACTTTTTTGCTTTTTATCTTGAACCTGCAGTATTGCAGTGCATGCATATCCAGCACTCTGTCCTGCTGCATCACTGATGGAATAAACTTTTTCAGTCTGTCTTCAAACAGCATAGAGCATAAATTGAGGTTTCTGATAGGGTTTGATGATTTCAAAGCAAATTTGCTATCTTTAATTTCCTTCTCTGCCTTCATCCAGCCAGAGTGGCTTGCTGAAGAAATCCTTTGTATGCCAGTATGAGGTGCTGCAAAGACACTGCCCTGTGCTGCCCAAGGCTGCAGAGTTTAGCGTTGTCATGATGCAAAAGAGGCAGTTTGGGGGGAAAATGTGGTTCATTGTGTTTAGTGATGGCCAATGAATGTGGTACACCAGCACATTCAAACCTGTGCTCCCAACCTACTCTGTTCTTTTTTTATCCTGTTTATTTGCAACCCTTTCTCTGTCACATTTGTGAGTATGGTGTGTGTTGTAGAACTGATGAAATAATGTCCTTTTGGATATGAATGAAGTTAGATATAGAAGAGTGAGTCTCATGTAGTGACCTTATGCAATCGCAGAGTTACCATTTCTACCAGAACATAGAAGTGGAGATGTGAACCCAGGTTTCACTGACAGTTCTTGCCAGAGAAACAGATAGAAATCTACCAGAGTGATACTGGTTGTGGGCAGATGGAAACAAGTTGGAGACTTTCAGAGTATGCATTTGACTCTTCTGAGATGTGAGCTATCATTTAAGAAACCAACTTGAATGTAATAGTTGATTTGTTGTCTGGCGTGACAGAGTCCCTTTGGTCACATCTCTGGGCATGTAGTGCCAGTGCATTTCTGAATATTGGTAGTGAATAACAAACTTTTTTCGTTCTTAGTCACTGGTTCAGTCCCGGAAAGCCGGAATTACCTCAGCAATGGCCACTAGAACATCTCTCAAAGATGAAGAGCTGGTAAGTGGGAGGGTTGCTTGGCTCCTGTTAACTTTTAGTAAGCAAATTAAGGGAATTTGGCTCTCTGGAATGCAGAGCCAGCTTCACAGATGTCTAAAAATATAAATGCAAAGCTTCTTGTATAATTTGTTTAAAGAAACCAAACATGTAAAAAATAACATTTAATGTGTCAATATGATCCTGAAAAATGTAATCTTACCATTTCCTTCTGTGCTATCTACCATGGGGGACAGTGTGTGAAACTTGCTTTATGCAAGATAGTCCTCATCCACAAACCTTAATTCTTTTCTTCCATCTCCTCCACTTTTTTAAATGCCTGAGAAACATTTTTGGAAGGGTGTCCTCTGCTGCTGCTTGTAAAAGTTTGATAAATTTGGCTACCGCAAATGTGTGGATTTATTGCACTGCTCATGCCTTTTCCCTTAAAACGCATGTGTTTGCCAGCAAAAATAGGTTCAGTCACCTTTCCTGGATGTTGGTTTATGAGTGCTCTTGCCTTTCAGAAATCTCATGTCTATAAGAAGACCTTGCAAGCCTTAATTTACCCCATTTCTTGTACAACGCCGCACAACTTTGAAGTGTGGACAGCTACAACTCCTACCTACTGCTACGAATGTGAGGGGCTGCTGTGGGGTATTGCACGGCAGGGAATGCGCTGCGGTGAATGTGGAGTCAAGTGCCATGAAAAGTGCCAAGACTTGCTCAACGCTGACTGCTTACAGAGTAAGTTGTAGACAGTGGAGTGCGGCCGTCCCAAAAGCATTACCAGAGCTTTTCTAAATGTAGAGGTGATACATCAGTGATCAGTGAAGCTGCGTTTATTAAAATGACTGCGTATTTTCTGAAAAAGTACCACTGGGCTAAACCTACCCCCACTGCCCTGTGGACACAGACAGCTCCGCTGACACAGAAGAACTTCTTTGCATCATTGTGCTTGATGTGCTTTAAATGAATGTTTAATTCTTGACTCTTTCACATCTATTTGTCTTTTTGTTTTAACCCGTGTAACATGTTTAATCTCTCCATGTCTGCTCAGGTGGTGTGTTTGCTAACATATCCTGCATGTAAGAGAGGCAGTGGGCTGGGTGAATAAGGTGCTAGGCAGGATATTCTGACTTTTGTTCTGTCCCTCCTGCTGGTATCCCAGTCAGGTTGCTTGTTTCAACCATCAGCCTGTTACACTGTTTTAAGCTCTTCAGAGCAGCACTGGATTCCTGCTTAGGGGATAGAGTCCATGGACTTAGTTTGGATTCGCTGTACCAAGTGCAAGTTGGGAAGGCATTTTGTCTTTTTAACAGTAGGGTCACACGGCTGAATCACTTAGAGATCTGGGGCTCAGTCAGCAGAGGTGTTGGGTCAGATAGGAAGGTGGTGTTTGAGTGTATGGGCAGTATTTCATCTTCCTACCAGCCTTTCTGTTTATTTTGTTGTGTTCTTTTCTTCAGTGTTCAAAAACTAATTCCTCTCTTCAAAGAATAGCTCTTCAAAGAGCTGTGACTTGACAGAATAAATGAGACCTTACACAAACAATGGAGAAGTTTAAAAGGAATTTGATTAAAGAAAAAAAAAGAGAGAAAAAGTATTAATTTAAGCATCTGGCTGGATCTGGTTATTTTTATTTGCTTGTAAAACAGTTTCTTAATTTGGTCTCAAATTTATGTTCCTGCTTGAGAGCAAAATATCTTAGTCTAAATGGAATACAAATTTCTGCCATATGTGTTAAATCTTGAGTAGGAAGGTGGGGCTGTTTCTGTTCACTCTTGATTTTCTTGGCATTGCAGCTTGATGGACTAAGTCTAAGGAATCAAAAAAGTTTGTGAAGTATAAACAGATTTATTGCAAATCTGTGTCAGTGATTATAGGAATATAAAGAGTCAGAGCTTTTATCTGCCTCAGGCTCTAGTTGTTTGGGAAAGCCAGGCTGGATGATCCAGCAAGGGATATCAGTGAATCATAGGTCACTTGTTTTTGCTTATGGCTTATCTTAACACCCCAAATGGACCTTGCTTATGCTTGTATTTTTGATGTGTGCAGAGTTTTAAATCAGTCATAGTTAGGACTGTGGCTATTTGCAATGGCTTATTTGTCAGACAGAGCTGATACTGGTGAAACAGCTCTGTTCCTCAGTTGCTTAGCATTTCTACATTTGTCTTTGAGGGTTGCAAGGTGATCTTTACAGTTTTATATCATTGTCATCTTGGCTTTGTTGTGACCTTCTTGTGACTAAGCAAAGAGCTGCTGTGTTGCATTTGGTTCAAGAGAATGTAGTTAAGTCATAATTCAGTTTTCTGACACAACCTGATGTAGAGGGTCAGTTAGACTGAGGATAACTTTGTTTCTGGAGTTCACTAGAACCCTCTGCTAACTGGTGATTTTCAGTATTTGAGATGAAAAGCTTCTGATAAGCACATCCAGCCTTGATTCAGATATATGTGCATGATATTATAATGTTGCAATGGAGTTATGATATCTCAGTATGGGGAAAATGCTGTGGAGAGCAGAGGAAAATTAGGTTCACACGAGTAGCAGCAAAGAAACAGGCACGAAGTACTGAGCAGAGGTCATGAAGTTAAAAACAATCGAAGAAAAACTAAAATTAAGAAACAGCTAATGACTAAAAGGAAATATATTCCTGCAGAGGACATCTGTGGCTATCTGCATGCAAGAAAGGAGACTTCAGACTGGGGTGGGTACTGGAGAGAGTTCAATGGTAATGGGGAAAATATGAGAATGTCCCGAGAGAGGATGGTATGAGTTTGTTAATCTTTCAGAAGACAGGCTTGGCAGTGTGGGACTGGAGTACAGGAATGATGCTCTTTCAAAAAAATAAAAATAGCCATACTAGGTCTGCCCCAATAGAATGTTTCTAAAGGGATGTTGTGGAGCCCAAGGCAGAGGTGTGAGACATGTGAATGTAGAGCTCCTATGACTCTGGCTTACTCTTACGGTTTACAGCTATCCATGGCTTAAAGCCTTTCAGAGCAGGAGATGCTATGTTTAACAGCTGGCAGTGATGGCTCTGTGAATTGGTTTAATCCTTGTTTGAACCTCTTTATGCCTGAACTGTGTTGGGGAAAAGGGAGATAAGCAGCAAGGAGGAAGATGGTCTGTTTAAGCTTGCTGTTTACAAAAGAAATAATGGAATAAATGTGCTGTAAGAAAATTAAAGGTGGAAGCAGAAGACAACTTCAGTGATGAGAACAGGGAGTCTCTGGAACAGCCTCTGGAGGATAACCATGGTGGCAGGTTTTCTGATCACTGCTGGGAATTAAAAGTTCATGCAATGGGCTGTGGGATGTGATGATGGCAATAGTCTGCACTTTTCTATGGAACAGAAGTTAACAACTGGAAACGACTATACTTTTCATATATGGCAAAGCATTAGATAAGAACTTGTTCTTTTATTCATGGGATTGCAGATGTTTGCTTTGCACATTTCCCTTCAAAATGTAAACATGAGATACTTCAGCATGCAGAGTTAAAGAAACAGAGAGAAAACCACTGAGGGTACACTGGGCTCAAAACTTGTGAAGCATGTAGAAATGTAAAACCTAATCAAACAAAAGCTTTACTTACTTTATTTGAAAAAGTTATTTGAAAGCTGCCCAGCATCAGAACAGGGAAGATATAGACACTGTGAGCTGGGGTGTCTGTGGATGTACCCCCAGACAGTGGTGGGTATCATTATCTGGGGTAGAGATGTAAAGGAAACTGAGGGTGGCAATTGTATAATTAAAAGACAGAGAAGTCAGAGGAAGGACAGTGCTGGGAGATTAAGAAGATGGTGGGGCCGATGTGTGGATGTGCTGCCGGGTTGGGAAAACAAATGTTATCAATACTAGAAATCTATCAAAAGGCTTTTTCAGGCAACTGTGTTGTTTGCTTTGGCATGTTCATGCTGAAATCCTTCTCACTGAAACCCACCAGGCCAGAAGAAAATGAAAAAATTAAATTCATTATTATATATGTTTGAAGAACATAGGCTGTGCTTGAGGAATGAGAAACAGGGTTTCTGTGGGGCAAGCAACAGTTTAGAGATCCAATAAATTCCAGACTGAACTTTCTTGTATACTGAAGTCATGAGGGATTTTTTCCTAACAGAAGCTTTATTGTTGCTGTCGGTAAAAAAATCCACCATTGTCAGGACATTTCTTCACCGAGGTCTATTCAATGCTTCCAGAAAATGTTGCATTGAAGTAAAATGAATTTTCAGGCTGGTCACAAATAGAGTTCCATTGTCTGTGCCTTGAAATTTTGGGTAAACACCTGGGGTTTTATTCCTTAGAATCAGAATGTGCTGTTTGTTTGTCTTCTATCCGTCAGTGCCTTTCTGGGGGAAGTAAAGGATCTCTTTCCTCATGTCTATTAGCATTAAGTTTGGTTATTTCTTCTTTAGGGTGTTTTTCTTACTCAGTTTCTTAAAAATGTAGAGGGTATCTGATACCATCAACAAAAGTGTGGGACTGCAGTGATGAAATGCTCAAAATTCAGCAATGCTTTCTTGCAATTTGAATCAAAATCCATTTGCAGACTGGTTCAGCAGGGCTGTTCCTTGAATTGGCAATGTCTGAAGTGCGGTAAGCTGGAAAACAGTTGTGACGTGTACTGCAGCTATCTCGTTTATGGCTTTGTTGGCAGCACCAGGTTGTTTGTCTAAGGATGTTTCTCTATTGTAAGATATTACTTGGAAGATATTACTCTGATGATGGGGCACTTACCTTTTTATAATAAGCTCATAAATTCTTGCTGACGGGAAGATGCTCTCTTTTTAGCCTTCTGCTGTTCTTGGAAGTACTTGAAATCTTTGCTGCATGGGTACACTTTCTTTCTTATTTGGCTGAAGATGGATGGAGGGATGGTCTTTAAAACCCCTGTAGCATGCAAAGCTTTTGGAAAAAGAGAGCTGTTCTCTCTTGCCCTGAGCACTGGTGTAGTACTAACTAAAATACAATGGGTTGAGCAATGCTGGTATCAAAGGAAGAGTAAATGGATGTGTAGGATACCAAGGATCGGATGCAAGAAGTAAGCAGAATTACAAAGGGGGTGGAAGGGAAGGATGTTATGCTAGCAAGATCCTGGTAAAAGGGACCTGTACAGTTCCGGGCTAGTATTTGAAAAGCCGCTTCTGCAAGTGTGTCTTCATTTTGGGTTTTTTTTTTTGTAGTGATTCTCATCTAGTCCTCAGTAGATTACAGTTAAGCCTGAGAAAAGAAATTGCCCTGGGAAATCAGAATCTGGTCCTCTGGAGATCTTGAAAATGAGGAAATGAGATCTCAAGCTTCAACCTACTGTTGAACATGAAATCTGTGTTGTGAGTGTGATTAGCCATATGTCTTTATTAGTGCTTCTTCATGGTATGCTGGAGCAACAAACCTCAGAGGACTTCACAGGAGCTGTCAGGGCTGTGTTACTGAATGCCCTGCTTTTGGTACTGTTTTGGCTCCTGGGATCTTGGTTCACCTCTGGAGTTGTACAGTGCTTTTTGATTCAGGACTTGAAGTCAGGTATGTTTGTTGCTTTTTGGATGTGAAACTTGTGTGTGTTGCACTCTGAATTCAGAGACTGCCAGTCCAGAGATTGGCTCGGTGAGTGGACTTTTAGTGAGACCAATTAAGTCACTCCTGTGATAATCATCTTGGCTTCTGTGTTGAATGATGATTAGACACCATGGCGATGAATACTTGTTTCATCCCAGAATGCTATGTAGGAAAATATTTGCACAGAAGGAGGAAGGATACCTTTATCTGAAACTTGAATATCTATTTTAAGTTTCAGGAATATATAATTTCAAAGCATTATCCGCCTACTGAACAGCTGTCTTCTATCTTGCCAGTGTTGCTTTCTTGACTTTTTCCTCTTAAAGCATAGGATAACAGCGCTGGCAGTTTACTAATAGCTGTATCAATACAATTCCCTATATAGAAATACTTGCTTTCTGTTTTCAGTCATAAATTCACTCATCATTCAGTCCTAGAGAGGAAGAGAGAAGGAAAACCCAGTGCCATTTGTATGATACTGTATACAGTACTTGTATATTCCCATGCCTTTTTTTTGCCATTTACAGGACTACTTCAAAAGCTATCCATTGGTCAAAACCCTCTTTTTGCAGCTAAATAAATACGATCCAAGTCAACAACAGGAAAAGCACCCTCTGCCATCAAGTATAGTGATGTCTTTGGGTTTATATTACATACATCATAGGTAATTAGTCCCCCAATGGTTGTTTTGAAAACTCTGGTGTCTTTGTACCAACAAGCAGGTGTTAAAATTAAGAGTGTGTTGCTGAAACAGAGGGTTTGTCTGTTCTTTGTTAGTCCGTATTGTTAAATAAGATGTCTGTCTGGTTCTGGCTTTTGCACTGCAGTTCAGGTGCAACCTCTGCAGGGAGAGACAGATCTTTCCGAGGAAGGAATAAAGGAGCCTTCTTATCTGGGCAAATTATCTGGGCAGAGTGGGGGAGCAGCATGGACAGAGTTGAGGGATTTCCTTTGCATGTCAGGAGGCAGAGCCAAGCCTTAGAGGTGACTAAAGAGAGGGCTCTCTAGGGATCTATGTGACATTGCTCGCACATCCTGCAACCCACATGACCCGGACTGCTGCTAGCCTTGCAGAGGTAAAAATGCACCATGCAAGGTCTCTGAAGGTGGTGGCAAGTTTAAATGTTTTTAACTAGAATTCTTCTACTTGCCCAAGTTTGCATTCTAAAGCATCATTTGATGCTCCTGGAGTGCTTGCATTAAGGCAGTGATACAGACCATGCCACCCCAGAACTGTGATAACTCTTGTCCCATCTCAGTGATGAACAGTGAAAGATTTATATTTGCAAGCTACCTGGCTAATAATTTATTTAGAAAATGGTTCTGAAATAGAGCACTCCGCTCATGCACAACATAAACTCTTAGTGTTTGAATCTGGTTGTTAATTTCCTTAAAGTCAGAAAGGGCAGGGTAGGGTTGGTTTCTCTGGATCACAACAGATTTCAGAATTCCAGCTAGGAAAGAAATTGTTTGGTTTGGCCTTTCCCAATTTCCCAATAATTTTCTGTAGCTCTGCATATACTGCGTAGAGTCCACCTTCATCCCCAGAAGACCTAGTTCTGTTAAAGCTGAATAGCATTTCTTATCTGAAGTTCAAAGTATAGCCCCTGGTATCATTTCGGTTTCATATTCCTTTAATAAATGTTGGGTCTACAGCTGGATGATTGCCTGATACAAGACATCAATTTGGGTGGTGCTAGTTCTTCATCACTGGTGAGTAGAGACAGCAGGGACTGCATAATTAATTCCAGTATTTTGATTTCATTTCATCTTAAGCCAACAATAAGAAACTCTGAGGCAGAGGCATTTTATTGTACTAAATGAAATACTGAACATCAAGCCTCTAGCAAGTAAAATGAAAAAATAATCAGGTAATGTGAAGTTATGGCTTGTTTTATACCCAGGTCTTGAATAGCATGCCTTGGTATGCAGTGTCCTTAATGAACTTTTGAAACTTTAGCGGTCACAGTGTGTTCCAAACCGTGTTTTTATTCTTTTTGGTTTGGATGGTGGAAGTTATAATTGAGTTTTGTTTCTTTATTGAAGTGAATTTAGTAACGGTGAAAGATGTTAGACTGAAGGCCCTAGAAATGGATGTCTTTAGGCAGTATTAGTCACTGGGCACCCTGTTGAGCCTGCTAACAAGGTTGCCTGTTATGTTGTACTGCTGGGGGTCCTTTATGTGTGTGTATTCATAGAACTTTATTCATATTTGTTCACTACCTGCTGAAACTGTTTCATATGCAAAACTGTAATGCCTTATATTATAGGTGCTCCAGGTAGCATATTTGCCCACTTCTTTCAGAAGAAAACAGTTTTGTGTATCTTTGTGATTGATGACTCCCTTTGCACACACTTGCACCTGCTTTAATACATGTTTTTAAGGTAATTTAATATTTGGTGAACACCTGGATGAAGATAATTTTTTCTAGGACAAAGCTTACTTTAATTAAACTATCCCAGAGAACAAAAACAAGCAAAAGTATATTAAACTAAAGAGAAATATTATGATTTAATGTCTTCACAGGACTTTTGTACTGGTTTAACTTAATCTGATTTAAGATCATAACTTGAAATTATTTCAGAGTGCATGTAGAGAGACTGTGTGCAATCTTGGGTTCCTGCTTTTTGTTTCACACCCAGGTTTGTCTGCCCTGTTAGCTTGTGCCAGTCCTTTCATTAACATACAACTCACATCTGATGCAATAGTCAGCGGCTGAATTTTGACAGCAAACGTAACTGTCAAAATTGAGTAGGGAGTAGTTGGTTGTGGGAGAATTCTTATCTCATAATTACATGAATTTCTAAGTTTTGTGAGAGGTGTGCAAGTGACCAGAGGCCTCTATTTTTCCAGATACATTTGAATACCTGTGTCGTACAGACCCTGTGCCTGGCTCTTGTGTATCCAGCTACTGGATACTGTACTAGTACCCCATGCTTATGGTGTCCTAAGTTTTTAACTATTGAATTTCCTACCTTATAGGTATTTGTTATAGTTATTATGCCTATGTGATTTGAAGAATGGATTATTTGAGTTGTCTGCTTACAAGCTGATAAAATAGAGTGAGATCCAGAGAGACACTTTGGATGCCCTCCAGCTTGATGCCTGATCCAAGCAGGGTGGTTTCAGGCAGAATGGGACATAGATTGTGCAGTGACTGTGCTGCACGGGGAGTCGTGTGGCACACATCAGTAGGAAATGCTGACCATGTCGGCCCATCTGAACTTCTGCTCTTCCATGGTGCTAAGGTGCAGCATTGAGACAAGCTCATAAATAGTGTTTGTGATGGAGGTCCTATGTACTCTTCTTAGCACTTGCCTAAGCAGGGATTTATTTATTCAAAGCAAGATGATGAGAGGAGGGGGCACGTTGATGTCCATTTTTAAAGAAAGAACATTGTTTCTGGGTCTTCCTCAGCTGCAGGGATATTATACTCAGGCCTGTTGTCAGGAGGGAGACCCGGTCCCTGGTTATAGAGGAATCCAGGCACTCCCCTTCCATTATCCCCTCCCAGCTCTGAGTGGTCCAGATTTTCTTCCGTGTATGTTGAAATGGGGGGCTTCCGACTGTAAAAGTCAATAGCAACAGCCATCATGTGGAGGGTAACTCATGGCTTTGATCCTGCTGTCCAGATTCAGTGAAACATGATTTTGTGTTTGTCTGTTTCTGATGAGCATTGTGTACTTTCTGGTGCACAGGAGCAGCAGAGAAGAGCTCGAAGCATGGAGCTGAAGACCGCACCCAGAATTTCATCATGGCAATGAAGGATCGCATGAAAATCCGGGAGCGGAACAAGCCAGAGATCTTTGACTTGATCAGAGATGTGTTCTGTGAGAGCAAATTGACACATGCTCAGCAGATGAAGACAGTGAAGCAGAGCGTGCTTGATGGCACCTCAAAATGGTCAGCAAAGATCACAATCACGGGTGAGTGAGGGAGGCATGGGTTCTCTTGGCCTCGCTTGGGAGCCTAAGGTAAGAGAGCTGGTGTGAAGCTGAGAGAACAGAGAGGAAGGAGTTCTCTGACCTGTGTCTCTTTTTGGTCAGTGTCCAGGTAGCAGGCGGAGATGCTCCTACGCCAGGCACTGTAGTGCACCACAAGCTGAGGCTCATCAGAAGAGCTCTCATGGGTGATATTCCTGTTTCTCTGGCCATTCTGAGCTGCTGCTTCAGGGGGTGTGTGGACACATTGTCTTATTGCGTGGTGGTGGTAACCCTTCTTTTCTCCTTCCAGTGGTGTGTGCTCAGGGTCTGCAGGCCAAAGACAAGACTGGGTCCAGTGATCCGTATGTAACTGTTCAAGTGGGTAAAACAAAGAAGAGGACAAAAACGATTTTTGGGAATCTGAACCCTGTATGGGAAGAGAAGTTTTATTTGTAAGTGCTCTTACAAGGACTCTCAGCCCCATTTTGCCTGTTTGTATGATCTGTGCTTTGACAGCTATGTCTCCTCTGTCAGTATGCATTCCCACATCACCTGTAATGTATGATGGTTTTATTTCCGCTCAACATTGCATGTGTGCTTCTGAAGGATTGATGTCTGTAACAGTGTATATAGTGCACACCTGTTCATCTCATCTGTCCTGCTTGTGCATATATAAATTGTCTGCTCTGTGAACACTTTCATAATGATGTTTTTAGAGAAAGCTAAAGAGAAAGAAAAGTCTTTAACTGGGCTACTTTTCTTCCTGAGTAATAGACATAACTTCCAAAATTATTTGTAACATAAAAGAGTCAAGTTTGTATAAAAGACTAAGCAAAGTTCCCATGATCTATTGCTGTGACCTGCTCCTGGTGTTTGTCTAACAAAGGTTAAAGGTAGTTAGTTGTCTGTCACTTGTCTGGGGTGCTACCAGTCTCCCCTTTTAGTTCTGAAAAATCAATGTTAACATAACTTGAGGGATTATCTGCTTTCAAGATGAGCAATGTATCCATGTCTGAATTGAAAGCAAAGGCTGGAGGCACAATTCTTTAGATATCAATTATTCTCAGAAGGCTGAAGAATGCTTTTATTGAATAAGTAAACAGCACCCTCAATTTATCACTGACCATGTTATAAAACAAAATGGGGACATTAAAACCAGCAAGCGTTTTCTGAATATTCTGGATGATCTCATTCTACCTCAAGCATCTTTATTTCCTTTAATGTGTAAGCTCTGCCTTTGTACCTTGTCTGTCTTTCCTTTTTTTTTTTCTTTCCTGTTTTATCCTAAACTGCTTGGGGGGAGCTCTCTTCGCAAACTGAAATTTGTTTGTGTTTTAAAATCAGGCTAATATCAGCCCAGCTTTGTCTTTACAATGTACAGTACAAACAAAATTATTTTTAAAGTAGTTTTGAGCTACTCATTAACATCAGAAAAATCTCGGTACTATTTTGAGCGAGTAAGCTTTATTCTTAGTTTAATCCAAGGTAACATTACTGCTTGGTAAGTAGTAAGTATGCTTAGGTGCCATTTGGATAACTCTAGTCACAATAGCAGTAAGTCTGTGTGGGAGCCTTAAGGACCTTGATTTACCATGCCAAGTAGTTACCATGGTATTTGCAGTGTGTTCCCCTCTAATTTTAGGAGCTTCAACAAATACTGTGTTTAAAGATAGATAGCACAATGTGATAAATGTCACAGTTTTAACACTGCCACTGTTTAGATTTTATCGCCATGTCTGTGATTCAGCAGATAATATGCTGTTGGGCATTAAAGTTGATGCTACTTTATCTTGCCTATGTCTAGGTGGTTGTTTTAATTGCCACGGAATAGTGGGAGGAGATGAAGGAAATGAGCGCAGTGTCCAGATCGATGGCAGGAGATCATTCAGTACTGGAACCAATGTGTCATTTCATTAGTAGATGTCAAAGCTCACCTTAATGCTGGACAAGGAGAGAGTTATTTAGAAGTGTATGCAGCACTGGTCTTTTACACGCCCATCTTCTTTTTTTGCATTTATGGATCTTTTTTCCACTTACAACTCTTAAAATTTCTGAAATTTTCTACCCCATAATCAAATGGAAATTTAAATCCACTTATGCAGGCCAAAAATACCCATTACATGCCAGGTTTTTTAGAAGAAATTGTGAGGGCAATCAAGAGATTGTCAAATTTAAAGGATTGCGGGGGGGCAGATGTGTTTGTTTCTTAGAATGAAGTTAATTGTTATAGTGAGAGAAAGGTGGGCTGGTAGTTATTGAAAGCCTACCTTGCAGTAGACATATGAAAAGTGTGGTGTCGAAATACTTAAACATTTCAATGGGCGCAAGATATGTGAGTAGAGAGGTCAGGTCAGTAACTAATGTGTGTGTCAGCAATTGCTGTTCCTTTTCTGTTTGTCTTGGTGAACAGACTTGTTTGTAGCCAGTGTCTTTTCAAAGGTTGGCTATAAAGCCAGAAATCTGTGTGCATCAGTCATTATAATTATAGCGTTGTTATTGTAATCTGTAGCATGAATTGAGGCAGACTATGTACAGCTGAGTGATATAATTCCTCCTACAGACTCAGTAAAGTTTATTAAAAGGAGCTTAAACAAGTTTTAAAATTTTTAAGGCTGCGGTAGCGTATCTCAAATAGTTTTTCTGTGCTTACTTACAGTGATAGATGGGAAAGTATGTTAACTTAAATAGCTCTCCTTAAATATGACTTTGTTCCTTTTCTGTGTCTTTTCAGAAAAAAATGTTCTGGTAGGCTTGACCCAATTTGGAAGTCCAGATTTAGAATTGTATTTTGGAAAAGGCAAGGTTGAAAACACTTTGGGTTTCCATTATAACTGCTATTTAGGTCATTACTAGCCTGTGTCACTGTAGGCATCATCTTAGATTAATGGCCAGTTCTTGGAGCATATTCACATTGTCTGAGCAAGTGATTTGCAGGTCCTGTTTCTTTCTGAAAATTATCTCTTTGTATATTTACATCTTTAGGAAATGTATTGTTACAGAGCGATTTTTTTATCTTTCATTGGAGTTTGAAAATATAAGGAGTTGATCTTTCTCCTCAGTTCAAAGTTTTGCAGGCTCAATGCAGAAACTCTGCATATGTGGTGCTTGTCAGGATGAAGCTTGAAGGGGGGCTCCAGCTGTTGCTGTGATCCAGAAATGTTGTTCTGTGAGCATGCTCTAAGGAAGCCCTGTTTCCCTTGGCTTTACGTCCCATTCCCCTGCCACAGTAATCCCCAATCCCTTTCCTATGGTTATGATGAGCAGGCTTATGGGTAGCCTCCTTCATTTGCCATGTACATTTCTCCTCGGTGCCTCAACTCTCCTCCCTTGCCCTTACCTCTGGCTGGACAGAAGGCAGCACATGTCCTGCCTGCAGTTGGTTCTGAGTTATCTGGATCGGTTGGTATATGAGAGCCAGGTGGCTGCAGACTTTCCAGGGATGGTAGCTGGTATGGGTTTCTCTTTTCCATCTAGCTGTAACTTTTTCACAAAATTTGTTGGAACATAAATCTTTCATAGCAAGTCTGCATAATTCTCATTTCCTTAGGAAACAGCCCAGTAATATTAGAGGGAAGATAATTTTGCACTATTGAATGCAATTAGAACAAGACATTAATTCCCCATTTAGATGTGGTTTAGACTGTCAGTAGAAAATACAGGCAGGCTTCCTAGAATCTTTTTTAATAAAAGCTGAAGCTGAGCATCCATTTCAATGGGTTACAATAGCAGACAGTGTTTAGGAGAATGAACTTGACCGCAGGACAGAATTTCCATTTTAAAGGGAGAGCTCTGAGCATACTTGGAATCTGCTAGTCCATACCTTTATTCAGGAAGAGCTCCGGTCTTTAACAACTGTGAACACTAGAAGTTACTGGATTCAGACAGGACGTTGCTGGTTTTCTTGGCCTAGGCACAGAATGACTCGTTCATTTTACAGTAATATCCCCTTGAAAATTGTATGGTCTGAGTACAGCTGTGTCTGAAGCTTTGAATGGTGGGTGTGAAATCATTGCCTGGAACAGATTATGTTGTCACTGAACAGTTTGCAATAAGCATGTTTATTCTCTCTCACTGCAGAAGAGTAACTGAGTTAAAATAAATGCAGTGCCTCCCACTAGCAGATAATCAATATTTTACTAGGACATGCAGAGCCCCACATGATACACATTCCTGTTAATACTTTGGGAATGGTGCTATTGCATAGCTAACCAGTGGGTTGTCACCCAAAAGCTTCTCTTCGGTTCCACAAGTTTCCTTTCAGCTGCTGAGCTTGTTATCAAGCTCAGCATCTTTTAGTTATCTCTGTGGTTACATGTGACTGTTCCAGAGCTGTATTTTAGACTTCCTCTTCTTGTTTTCTTTATTCTCCAGGTACTGCAGATACTGAAACTGGCACTCTGATAAAATTAAACTTGTTTCCCTGCTCAGTTACCAATGTGAAACTTAAATTTGAATGCAGAGTTGATGCCTTTTGGCAAGCACCTGTTGGGAAGCTGAGTTAATGTAGCTAAGAATGTAATGCTCAGAATCACTTTATCTGCTCTTTGTAGTTAGGAGAGCTGCACCATTAATTTGTCAGTCGGTGTTGTAGCATTGGGTAACAGCAAAACAATTGTACGTGTTCCCCTAAGAAAGGAGTTTTGTGCTAGTAAGAACAGAAGAGTAATTTCTTTGTTATTAGGCTGCAACAGCTGCATCTCAGGGCATACTATTGTGCTGTCATGCTTAACTTCTAAGCTACTAAGGATTTTAGCTTCGTTCTCTTACCACTCTGATTTTGCCTTCAGTGTTTTCTCCACTGTCCTTTTTTCTCCCTAGTAGAGAATACTTGGCATTGTTTAAAAATTAACCTGTCCTGAGAAGTTTTGTGCCTTCCATTCCCATTGAGGTTGGCCACAACAGAGCTGCCAGTTGGACCCTGCTGTGTCAAGAGACTTTACTTGAACCACATCCAAACCTTCCTGCTTTTCCAGCCAGACCATTTCCCATAGACAGCTTTTTTTCCCGCTCCCTCTGTGTGTGTTGTTCTCTTTACTGGGCTTTCTCATAGTGGTTGCTACAACTACTCCTTCCTTTGTTATTTTCCAGAAAATCACTTTGCTTTTTGTTGAAGCTTTGCACCTCAGAAGCAAAACTTTCCTTCTAAAATTATCACAGGTCCTAAAGTCTTGCTGATCTGTTCTCTCCTGTGCATTTTCCCACCTCCTGCACTCTCATCCATTATTTCTGCAAGCAGCTCTGCACTTTCTTGCTTTCTCTACCATTGCATGAAATGTCGCCTGCACTGGACTGTGAAACTTTACAGGCCGTTCTTGAGAGCTGCATCTGCCATGGTGCAGAAGGGAAGCTGCTCACAGAATGTGGCTGTATATTCACTAGACTCTACAGTAAATATTTTTTTAGTATCAAAACACAACAAAACTACTTAATTCTGGGCTTGACCTACTTTTAAATCTGCAAAATATTGTTGCTTCCTCTGCTCCCTCACTTCCATTGTTTGCATGGAACAACATCTACTTGTTGCTTTTTGTCTTTGTTACCCCGTCAGCTTTACAAGGCAGGGGCTGTCTTCTGCTCTGAGAGCTGCAAAGCCCAGTGGAGTCCTGGCTGCATTTGAGGCCTCTGGACTCTCTTGTTCTTCAGGCAGAAAATACAAGAAAACAACATAATTTAAGGAAACATCTTTAGGTAAAATGCACATGTGGAGTGATAGGGTCATGTTGGCATCCCACCTCTCAAGTCTGCACACTGGATGCATTCTAGAGATGCACAGTCTAGGTCTCACTGCAGCAGTAGTGGAACGAAACTGAGGGCTTAGTGAGTCCTGCGGGGTTAATGTGTTGGTAACACCTTTCTTGAGATGAGAAATTAATTGGGAAGAAATGTCCATGCGGGTGTGATATATATGGACCTTCACCCCTATGGTTATTTACCAGAATCTGTTTGTCTTCATCAGTGTATGTTCACGAACATGAGCTAATGGTGTCAGAAAGTTATAGTTTTCAATTTGGTACTCTCCATGTTTTAAACTTATGATCTTTAGTGTGGGTAAAGATCATTTTGTGAACTGCTGGACACATGGTTTTATAGGTACACCTTTGTATCTCTTATGGCAGAATTTTTGCTAATTGTCAGTGTTGCCACAACTTAACAAGGCTTATGACTTTGGCTTTAACGTTCCTGTGGAGGTTAAGTAACAGTCCTGCAAATGCTGTTAGCACAAGCAGCAAAGGATTAACAAATTCGCACAAATGTAATTGTGTTTTTTTTCTTCAAAGCATGAATCATTGGCTCAAAAGTGGTGTTCTGGTCATTTTTAGACACTTCTCCTTTTTCGAAAGAGGAGACAAGGTCCAGTTTTTGGAGGAGACAAGGCACATGGAGTACTCTGTCCCAGACCCCTGACATTATCTGAGCCAATTTGGGCCAACCTTTACAGATGGGCAGAGGTCTTGGAACTAAGAATCACTTTCTACAATTATTTTGAGGAAGTTGGAGTTAGATTAGAAGGATACAAATTGCTAACTTCATCGTAGGAGGCACTACAGTGTAAATTCAGCAGTTGCCTATTCTGTTTAGCCACCAATATACCAATTAGCGTGTGTGTGGGCATGTCACTCTGTGTGCAGACCAGAATTAGCTACAGCTTCGTGTGCTCACACGCTTCCCCTCAGCCCAGTTGCTAGCTGGGCACGGGATGAGGCCAGTGCATTTACAGTGCAGGGGATGTGTGTGGGGAACTGGTGGTTCGGGGTTGGGTAAGGCCAAAGGAGAATGTAGCAGAAGAGTTGGAGGTAGAGAGTAGGGTAGAGAGCAAGTCAGCAGAATCAGGATCAGCTGCTTCCACTCTCCTGCAACCACTGGCTTCAGGCAGAAAAACTTCATGGAAAAAATTCACGATATATTTGATTTGACTTTTCTTAAAGATTTGGTGTGCTGTTTCTTGAAAATGTTATTTTATTTAGTCACTTGAAGTGTAAAAGTAAGTTCTTTATAAAAATGGCACCACTGCAAACATCAGGACAATATGGATACAAAAGAAAGGAACAATTTCTGAGCCATGTGCAGAGGGAACTTGGTTTCCAGTCTCTTGCACTCTGAAATGGGCGTGAAAGCATTTGGTAGTTTATTCCTTGCAATGGGGTCACACAGAGTTTTTTTTCTCTGTATCCTCTTGGGAAAGCTGTGGGAGCTCAGCTGTGGGAGACTGAACAGACGTATGTGTGCACACAGTGAAATCAAGCTTCATAAAAATGTAGCAGGAAGTGGGGCAGGCATCTTTAGAAATGTGCCAGCTCCTGTATTAATGAAGGGGAAAGTTTCTAGCAGCAGAGCTTGTTAGCCACGGTCTTACGGAATAGTGTTGCTGTCACAAATTGGAAGGTATTTCTCATTAGTTAGGAAGCCTGTTATCAGTCAACAAGCCCAAGTCCCCCAGTGTCATGGTTCTGTTTTGGGGTGCTCTCTGGAAGGTGGGTGTTGACACAACTGTCTTGCTTCACTGAAAGCAAGGACTGTGGTTCCCACAGACTTAGATGGTGATGTTTTACAGGTAAGCCACCAGACCAAGGCTTTCAGCTGCTGTGAGCGAGTGATAAGGCTTGCTCTCTGGCATGGGAGCAGCATAAAGAATATGAATTGAGCAGTCTCTTAAAAACAACAGTGAAAGGTGTGGTTAATGCTGATTTCTGACCATTGGTAGCAAAGAAACAAAATCAAAGTGGTCCTAACAAAGAAGTGGTGTGCCAGAAGGTTAGGTCTCAAGAAGTGAGGAGCTAACTTGGTGGTGCTCTGTAAATGGCACTGTGGTCCAATCTGTGTTTTTAGGCATCCATGAAGTTCTAAACACTGAGCCTCTATGGTACTGCCAGGATGTACATTAGTGGACTGTGTCAGGAACAGAGGATTTCTTTT
Source organism: Astur gentilis (assembly GCF_929443795.1). NCBI lineage: Eukaryota > Metazoa > Chordata > Aves > Accipitriformes > Accipitridae > Astur > Astur gentilis. Next base: position 78,117,437 of record NC_064919.1, on the reverse strand, counting down.
ACATGCTTATGCTGTGTTGCTGGTAGATATGGCAATGGACTCAGATAAATTTGGGAGCTGCAAAGAGCAGCAGTCCAAGCCTTCCCTGCTTGTGAATGCTTCCTGCATGGTTTTGTTGAAGGAAGACATCCTTGAAGTAGGGGAGGAAGGGAGAATAAAGGCAGGAAAGAAACATTGAACCTTCTTTCTTCTGAACTCTAAATACAGCTTTGATTGCACAGCAAAGGCAGGGAGCAGCAATGCTCTCTGCCCGTGATCAGAACTGCATGGTATTGCCTCTAACTTGCTCTGTATAATTCCCAGCTATTCCTCTGTACTGGAAAAATCAGTAGGAGCTGCATGGATGTCTGTTAAGCAGTCCTGAATCACAATGGTGGCAATAGGAGCCCAAATGATTTCTTGGTAGAGAAAATGCAAATACCAGTCACTGCCACATCTTATTGACCAGGCTTAGCAGATCGCTTCTGACCCATTTCTTCCTTCTCCCTGTTGCTTAGCAACAGATGCAGCATGTTAATGTTAAAAAGGCTGGAAAACAGGCCTTCAGCAGAAGTTGCCTGTTTTCATAGGTTTTATTTCCTTGAGGGCAGACATTTGTAGTGGTTATAGTGCGTAACCACCCTTGTCATGGTCTCACATGAGCATTCAAATTGCTTTATTGTATTGCATGCCCTGTAAATGAGCAGAGCTCTTATAATAAGGTTCTTCTACCCACTTCTGACACACAGAAGCCTGTTTGGATCTACAAAAGGTATCTGAACACCTAAAAAGAGGGGGAGGCTGCAAATTCTGCCTGTGCATTAAGCTGAAGGGTGCCGATTCAGCAAACAGTAAACTGTTTGTTTTTTAATGGAAATGTCTTTACTGATCTGCCTGGAGCACAGAGTATCAGTCTGAGCTGTGAATAATAGGCAGAATCAATTCTAGTAATTAAATACCAACTTTGTAACTACTGTATCCCACCCTTTCCTCCCAGGCACAGGCAGTGTTTATCATCTGATTGTAATGTATTGTATATTAATGCACTACTGCTTTGTGACTATCTTAAAGTAAGAGAGCTACCTCTACCTGAGCTATTTATTTTTTAGTAGAAAACAGAATGAAGGATGTTTGTCATAGGCCTTGACCATGCTATCCTAGATACTGCACATGTGTAAACACGAGTAGCCTTTAATCCCTACAGCTGAACAGAAGATCATTGATGGGGAGAGCTATCAGAAACCAGTGAGGTACTCACTGGCACTTTTGGGGTGTGTATGCTGGGTTTAACAGCCTAGCTATCATCAGGCTTTTGTGGGCTTCACAGCAAAAGCAACAACAGTGAAGAGAATTCCCAAGTTCAGGGAGCTGCTGCTGAGAGTGAGGACAAGCAGGAGAGTCACAGCCACTTAGCAAGTCTGAAGTCACTGGTTGCAGTCAGGGCAGGGCACTCCTTCAGCATGCATCTGAAGTGCAGTATCTACCATGTCATAGGAACGTTTACAGTGCACCAAAAAAGTTGTTGTGTAGTTCCTATCAGACATTCCACTTGTAATCAAATGCCTATTTATTTAAATTTTGTTTATGCATCCCTCTACTGTTGGACAGTGGGTCAAGAGGAATGTGAAGTGTGTAGCATATAAATGTTGGCTGTATTATGTGCTCTTCAACATTATGTTTTTCTTGTTTGCAGTGAGTGCCATAACTCTTCTGACCGGATCAAGGTGCGAGTATGGGATGAAGATGATGACATCAAGTCTCGTGTGAAGCAGAGACTGAAACGCGAGTCAGATGATTTCCTGGGGCAGACAATCATTGAAGTCCGTACTCTGAGTGGAGAGATGGATGTGTGGTACAACCTTGGTGAGCAGGGCTTTGGGATTGAAAACATATCATATGTTAGTTTGGGAATATTTGAGAGCACTTGGGTGCATCTGGACAGTTTGCAAGGAAGGAAGAAAAAAGCTCACATGACATCAAGGGACACATGATGGTGCTGCAGGCAGCTGCAAGGCTTTGATCCCAGTTAAAATGAAGAGGGGTATAACATATCAGAAGGGTGATGGGTTTTCCCTGTCAGGCATTGAAAAATACATTGGATAAAATGCTTGGAGCAGGATTGGATTCCACCTGGACTGGAGACAAGTTTCCTGTCCTGTGCCCTTTTTTGTGCCAACATAAGCATTTTACCAGTCTATAAGACCTGCAAGTGCACTGCACTGGGTTGGGAAGTTGTTGAGACCTTTCACAGTGACCAAAATAGAACGTTTGTAGAAAGTACTGGCAAATAACCAGATGGTGCTGAATTGGCAGGGATAGTAATAATCCTAGGAGGTTCAAAATCTTCTTAATAGGGACACCCAGCAATTCCCAAGAGCTCAGGACTATGGTGAAGTCAGGAACAAATTCCACATCAGTCAGCGCTGTTCTCAGAAAAGAGATCTGTCCTTGGTGATTCTAGTTCAGCTGACTGAATCCAAGACCCTATAGCACATTTGCTGTTAGAAAGGCTGTCTTACGTCTATAAATGTACATAGTTCTAGCTAGATGTGTCATATTGAGGGTGTATCGTGGCAGTTGTTTTGCTGATGTCTGCTTAGTATTCAATGTTTTGAAAGAAAAAATCAGAAAGTTTTCTCCATGGTGACTTTGATCACAAGCCCAGCTTGAGCTCCCAGCAGTTTCTTTTCCAGTCTTGTTACTCCAAGATGGCTCTGCTCTGAACATGAACAATGCATATAATTGCTGATGATTTTTCCTTCTAGAGAAGCGAACAGATAAGTCTGCAGTGTCTGGGGCTATTCGCTTACAAATCAGCGTGGAGATCAAAGGCGAGGAGAAGGTGGCTCCATATCATATTCAGTACACTTGCCTTCATGAGGTAAGAAGCAGGTTCAGCTCAGTCATCACCATCTTCCTTCTGTCTATTGAAGAAGCAATTTTCTGACCTTTATTTCCTTGAAGTGTTCATCCCTGCTGTAGATGAGCTTTCTATGCCCTACTATGCAGGCTTGGAAACATGCTGAACCATCAGACCCACATTTGTCAGGGAGGAAAAGAAGGCTTTAGGCTGTCTCCCCCGCGCTGGGGACTGGCTGGCTCAGTCTGTCCCACTGTCACAGCTGTACTGCTGTCAGACAGAGATCAGGCATTGATCCAACTCTGAGCCCCCCATGAGTTTAATGTGGAGAAACCTCTGAATTTCCTTGACTGATGTTTTCAGCATGTACTGTACCTATGTCTTTCTTTAGAGAAGGCATACTAAAATACTTTATGAGTAAATTCTGATCTGGGGAGGGCTTCAGCTCTGGCTGTTAAGTGATGCAGATATTGGTGGTATAAATTTTTCTGTGCTGCCGCACTGGTGTGTAGCTATGAACAACTGCTGGGGAACAGGAGATAAGCTGCAGTTACTGGGTACTGACCTGATTCAGGGTGGACTGACCTGGGCAGGAAGGCAGTGCTGCAGAAGCTGGGAGAAATCCCAAGATGACTTGTGATAAGGACTAAAGGGAAAACCCTGTCTTGGAGAGATGCATGGTGCCCAGTGTATCTATCAAAGAGAAGGCACGTGGCAGGGTCAGTCTCCTAAGTGCTTGAATAAGGAAGAGTATTCAGAGCCCCTTTCACCTGACATAGTAGAATATCATGAAGTCTGGGGAGGTTTAAGCAAATTCACATCAGAAAAGAAGGAGAGTTGTATCACAGAGAGGAATGTTTAGCTACGGAAACAACATATTTATCCAGATGCTGGGCTAGATGAGCCCAGACTTCTGGCCTCACCAGGGAACAGTAGGCTTTTAGTAGGATGTGTTGTGTCCTTCAATACATTTTTATTGTTTTTTAATTGACAGATGGTTTCTATTTGTTAAGCTGTTTCATTTTTTTCCCTTCTGAACATGCATGATCACTTGCTGCCCTTCTTTTTTGCAAATATATCTCTTAAGTATCACCTTCTTTCATTTGTGTATTGTAAAATGAAGATGATTTACAGCTAGAATAACTTAATCAGGAAAAAGAGAAGTGTAAAGCAGAGTCCTCTAGCTCCTAATGAGATCATTGGACTTTTGCATCCCTTACTACAGGGAGCCATCTGTCTGAAAGGCTGATGAATCTGTAAGTGACGTGAATTTGAGGATTACTGAGACACCCACTGAACTGAATGTGCAATCTCTGCACAGCAATGATAGCTGAAAGCCTTTGCAGTGTTAGATAAAGTGAAAGGTTATGTTGAATAATAATGCAAACATCTAGTTGTTAGGGGTGCTTTTAAGGATGTCCTTTTCAGAAAAAAAATATCTGTTTAGACTGTTCTTCTGTATAATAATAATTACAAAGCTGATACAGAGCTGTTATGTCAGCTAGTTTAAATAGCTTGTCCATGTTAAGGCATTTCATTCTGAGGACAGAAATGTGTAGGTTTCAGGAAACTAATTAGTCTGTGGTTTCACTGCTTTGAAACCTCCTCTGCATCATTCACAATGTCTGCTGGGTAAAGTTGTAGGTATGCATGCAAAAAATTCAGCTAGGAGCACTCAAGAAGAAAAGAAGGTAAAAGCAGAAGAATACATAGTTGGTAGGGGGAAGAAAGAGGGAGGAGAGCAAAGAAATTTGTGTTAGTGCCATCTCAGCAGTTCCAGGCTCTTCATGAAACTCACTTGGAGGCTTCAGCCACCTCACATATAATTTCATTCCTGTTTTATATTTCAGAACCTCTTTCACCATCTCACAGATGTGCAGGGGAACGGGGTGGTGAAGATCCCTGATGCCAAAGGAGATGATGCCTGGAAGGTGTATTTTGATGAGACAGCTCAAGAGATTGTGGATGAATTTGCAATGCGTTACGGCATTGAATCAATATACCAGGCCATGACGTAAGATGCATTTTATGTGGTCTTTAATGTAGATAATCGGTGTAACTAATTGATGTGACTGATAATGGAAGGCTTGGCAGTGACAGCTGCTCCTTATGGGGCTTACTGTGAGCAGGAAGAAACTGCCTGTCTCTGAATCACTGATTCCTCAAAGTCTAGAAGTTAATGTCTGACAAAGTGCTTGAATTAAGCATCTATCTGAGCAGTTTGTGTGAGCACCTTTAAAACTAATTCTAAGGAATTATACTAACTTCGGTAGTGTAAATTATCATATTTTATTATTGACAGCCGAGCCATTCCTGTTTTAAGACTCTAAAATCTCCATTTGAGCACTCTTCTGTTAAAAAGGTATTGCCCAAGGATCCTACTGAAGATTTCTGATGATGTGAGAAGGGATGAGATTTTGTGAAAGTGTTTGTCTTACACGTCTGTTGTGGCAATTGCTACAGTCCTTTGAAGTCACTAATTTCCCAGGTGCTGCTGAAGGCATTTATAGGAAGTTTGAGTAATGGAGCTGATTTGTCCTCTTTGGAGCTGGGATAATGCAGTTCTTGATCTTCAAAGAGCGTTTTCCTTGTCACTATACTTTTACTTGGGTTTGGGATTAGCCATTCTTCCCCTCAAAGAAGTGCTATGCTTAGCTCATTTCTTATTTCAAATGTAATATTAAATATAGCAGATAAAAGTAACCTTTTCCATGTTGGAAGCTGAAAGTTTTGGGGTCTGGGTCCTTGGATGAGTTAAGGTCACCTTATGTCACTTATGTCACCTTGCAAGCACCTTTTCTGCCTATTGTTTTAAGCCAAAGTGAAAAAGAATTGGAAGGTACCTCCAGAGGTCTAGTCCCTGCTTTTAGCAGGGCTAACTTGGAAGTTGGACCAGACTGCTCAGGGCCTCTTTCAGTTTGTTGAAAATTTCCAAGAATGGAGATTTACCACCTCTCTGGGTTCCTGTCCTTAGGCTGTATTACACTGGGGAAGAAATTCCTGGCTGAAATCCAAATTGGAAAATCCTACTTTGAACATCCTATACTATAACTGCTGCATATTGATGTTTATCTTTTATAGTCTTCCCTCTAAAAGGTTTTTGGCCTGGCTCAATCTTCTCACCACCCCTCCCCTCTCTGCTAAGTAGTCAAGACATGGATTAGATCCCCACTCCTCACCCCTTCTCTTCTTCAAGCTAAACAAAGCCATTTTATATGTCTGTATTTCCCAAGGGCCTAAATGACCCGTTGGTACATAGGTATCGTGCAGCAAGCAAGTTAACATTCAGGCATCAGTATTGTGTTTGTCTGAAATACTGACTTGTGAATTTCTTTGAAATTCTCTCGCTGGAGCTTTTTTGGTTATAATCATTTGTAGATTAACTAGCACAGAAGCTAATGTCTGTGATAAGTCCCTTAGGGAGAAAGCTACATTTAGAAAATAGTTCCCAAATATAGTTTTGGAGCTCTGTGAGGATTTCTGCTTTAAAAGGACTGCTTGAAAATGGCTCAACTCTCCTGTCTGTTGGAATGAACTTTACTTGACATGTCCCATAATATCAGACCTCTTAATCTCTGATTTTTTTTCCCCTTATGTCTAACAGATTTTTCTTTGATTGTTTAATCATTTCACAAGCCCAGATGCTTATGGCATAATTCTGAGACTTCCTGCAGGAGGGTTCCTTGCACTTTAATGAGAGCAGTTAAATGGGAAAATGCAAATGAGCATGCATGCTTCCTGCAGGCTGGAAGGGTTAGCCCTAAGGAATTACATATCAATGCAGCACATAAATACAAGTGTGTGATCTCACTGTTCTTGAATGCTTTCCAATTCCTGCTGCCTCATGTCACCTCAGAACCTGTGGCTACCTCAAGTGGCAGTAAATTATATAGATTTCCTTGTGTCAGGCTTGGTGCTAGGAACTGGCATCAGGACCCAGGGTATCACCTAAGTCAAAAGCTGCTGGCAACAAATAGTTGAGAAGCTATTTTATGATCTGGAAAGGACTGTAGTGAAGGGATTTCTCTTGTTTCGAGCATATCTGTTGTCGAGATGGCATATTTCTGAAAAAGCTCTGAGATGCTGGAAATTTACAGAAAGGGAGAAAACATAACTTTTGTCCATTCATGGTGCCAGCCAGAGTAAGGGGGCTATTAAAGGGATAGAGTCAAATTTTGCTACACAAAAGAGACCAGAATGACTTACAGAACTGTCCTTTTGCAGGCATTTTGCGTGTCTCTCCTCTAAATACATGTGCCCAGGCGTGCCAGCTGTGATGAGCACGTTACTTGCCAATATCAATGCCTATTATGCGCACACCACTGCCTCCACAAATGTGTCTGCTTCGGACCGCTTTGCAGCCTCCAATTTTGGGGTATGTTTGTGTGTTTGGTGATGTTACAATTGGACTTCTGTAGTTTGCCTGTGGTGCTTCTGCCTTTCAATAAATAACTTGTTCTATTTAAGGAACATTAAATCTGTGAGGAGTTAGAAGCTGCGGAGCTCTTCTAGACTAGACAAAGAGCACAGTTTTATTGCAATCTTCACGCATTTCAGATATTAATCAGTGTAATGCATTGTGACGTTTATTCTTCATGTTCAAATTACAGTGGAGTACAGATGGTATGGAATGAGCAAATAATATTGAACTGCGTGGTGATGCTGTTGATAAAATCTACTCTGTGATCTGATCATTTCAGAACCTTGTTTTTAAAAAGAGCAACTGCTTTAAGAAAAAAAAAACCAAAAAATCTATCCCCCTATTGGTTAAAATGTTTTTTGTATAACATGTTGTGGAACTGAGCATGCTGGAAGGGTATTTGGAAAAGCTCGTGCTTCTCATCAAACTAAGAATTTATAGATTGAATGAGGAGGTGTTCACGATGCCAAATCAGAATCCAGTGGAGAGACCTGACGTTGAGAAGATAGTCATGAGAAGCCTGTAATACTTGTCACTGAACTAATAGATAAGATTTTGGAGCTGTGTCACTGCTCTGAATCTGACCTTTTTCTGCCTGTTCCTTTATTCATCTCTGAATAAATATTTTCTATTAAATCTAAGTTTGGTGCAAATTGCAGACTAGAAATCAGAGGAGGTTTTGTTCTGCCTCTACTTCAGAGTGATAATGTAGTTTTCTGACGATTCTAATATTACACAGACTCCAGAAATACTTACAGTATAAAAGTAAATCCAAGAATCAAAAGAAAATACTGTTTGCACAATACCATGCATCCATATTGCTTCCTTCTGCTCTCCTGAGATCTGACACTAACTCCCTGATATCCTGCTGCTTAATCTGAACATCGATTCGACAGTGATGATATGTGATGTTTATTGGTGTTTTCTGCTCAACAGAAAGAACGATTTGTGAAGCTTCTGGACCAGCTTCATAATTCACTTCGGATTGATCTCTCAATGTACAGAGTGAGTGGGAATAAACAGAATCCTTTCAGGCTTTCTGGTGGGCAGAGGGGAAACAGACCATTGGATTTCTCTTACATTTCTAACCATTTGGGTAGTTTTTGTTTTACGGAATTGTCATGACAAGCTCGTTACCTGAATATCGGTTTGTTTTCCTCGTAGATAGAACTTAAACCGTGTTTTTTATTTCCATTATAACTTCCTCAAGACTTCTGTAGTAATTTAAGGATTGTGAACTATGCTGATCTCTGATACTCTCCGAGAAATGCAAGTTGGATTGGATTAATTATTTTGAATTTACTCCTTCAGATGTCATCTACAAGGGAAAACAGACTTGTTCTCCCCTAGTAAGACAGAAGTCTTTTAGAGCACCTGCAGCCGTGTTGTCACGTATTTTAGGTTTGGCAAACTTGAATCACTGTCCCTGACTCTGGATCTACAAGATGTGCTGTCAGGTTGAGATCCCCTCCACTTCAGCAATAGGGAATAGATGAGTTTCCAATGTCAGCATCTGTCCATCAGGCTTCTTAAACCTTCTAGTTTCTTTCTTTGCTGTTCCAGAGTCAACCTAGTCTTACCATGTGACTTGGCTTTTTTTTTTTTTTATTCCTTGCTATATTATTTTAGTTAGTGACTAATTCATTGAAAAAATCTAAAAATGGTGGCAAAATGTGAGCTTCGGTTTTATTTATTTATTTAAAAGTAGATCCTCTTCTGGTTAGTCCATTCATATGAAACACAGTAAAACATATAGAGGAGGGAAACACAAGGCTTTAAGAGAAGTGCATTAGGAAGACAAACAAAAAAACCAAGGGGCAAGGTGCAAAAGAAGATAAAAGGAATGTTGCATAAAGAGCTATTCTAAAACTACATTACTGGTAACAGAAGGTCTAAAGAGAGCACTGAGCCACTGATGAGCAGAGGGAAAATTATCAACACATGGCAATAGGAATCTGTAGTGGTGATACCTTTTTTGTTTGCTTGGTCTTCAGTAAAAGCTGCTTTCTGGTGGCTATTGCAATTAAACCTTAGACAAACAAGTAAGATCTTATGTAAAGGACCAGGAAAGATTTGTGTAATTTAAATACTGTAGATGTTATCTAATTGGCAGTTTATTTAGAGAAATGGCTGAAGCAATTTGGGAGCTTTTACTATTTTAAGACCCCTGAAGGGCAGGTTAAGTTCTGGAAGAAAAACGTGTTAGTTTCCAGATTTCAAGACAGGAGATGGCAATTTACAACTTAAATTACCCAGATTAAGCCTCCCCCTTTCCCTAATTTAATCAAGCTATTTGTAAGCACTTAAAATAGTGAATAACCAGCAATATGAATTTATGAAAGAGGAAGTGTCGAACCAGTGTGAGTTCCTTCCAGGGCAGGGTGGCAGGTGAGGAGGGGAGAGGTGGAGCCCTCTCAAGAGTAGCTCCAAGTCACCCTCTGAATAATTATTTCAAAAAGTGTTTTGTGAGCAAGTGCAGTTATTCTGTATGCATGTCTGTTGTTCTTTTTGTTGGTTGGTCACTAGCTGACATAAGCATAGAGGAGGTTGAATTTCAATATAGCTAATGTTATCTTTTCCTGATTAGTATTCCTAATCAAGAACACGCATTTATTCCCCAACATTCATCCAATGGTTTGTGTTTAAATCTTGACCCACGGAAGTCTTTGATTTTGGTAAATACCCTGAGTGCCAGAGAGTCCGTGTGTGGACAACTTACCTTTAAAAGAAGAGTTTTCTAGGAATTAGCTTCTACCAATGACTGTAAAGAGCATTAAATTGCTTGCAGTGATTAGCGAACGGCAGCAATACTCAACTGCTGTCAAGAGACAGCATATTTTTCTGCAAGTCCTCAGTAATAAATGAAAACTTGTTCCCCTCTGCCCTTTTTGCGTTTGTCTCTAATAATTTTTGAACGTGCAAATATGAAGAGACTATCGGAGTGGAGGTTGCCTTTGCTATTTTACTTGCAGCGAAGCGAGTCACATCAGCTTGAATGTAAGGATACACTGAGGAACATGAACGCTGTTAAAGGACACAGGAAGGAAAGAGTGGGAATGTAGGAAAGAGCATAGTGCCTGAGGTCAGAAAGGTAACAGCCCCTTGCAAGAGCAAAGCTTGCTGCATCAGCATATTCATTTACATGCATATAAGTACATACATAGACACACACACACATATGTATCATATGGGGCCAGATGGGATCCACCCAAGGGTACTGAGGGAGCTGGCAGAAGTGTTGACCAAGCCACTTTCCATCATTTGTCAGCAGTCCTGGCCGACCAGGGAGGTCCCAGTTGACTGGAAGTTAGCAAATGTGGTGCCCATCTACAAGAAAGGCCAGGAGAAGGATCCAGGGAACTACAAGGCCTGTCACTCTGACCTCAGTGCTGGGGAAGGTTATGGGGTAGATCATCTTGAGTGCCATCACGCAGCATGTACAGGATAGCCAGGCGATCAGGCCCAGTCAGCATGGGTTCATGAAAGGCAGGTCCTGCTTGACCAACCTGATCTCCTTCTATGACAAGGTGACCCACTTAGTGGATGAGGGAAAGGCTGTGGATGTTGTCTACATAGACTTTAGTAAAGCCTTTGACACTGTTTCCCACAGCATTCTCCTGGAGATACTGGCAGCTCATGGCTTGGATGGGGGCACTTTCCACTGGGTAAAAAAACTGTATGGACAGCCAAGCCCAAAGAGTGATGATGAATGGAGTTAAATCCAATTAGTGGCCAGTCACCAGTGGTGTTCCCCAGGGCTCAGTTCTGGGGCCAGTTCTCTTTAATATCTTTATCAATGATCTGGATGAGGGGATCGAGTGCACCCTCAGTAAGTTTGCGGACAACACCAGGTTGAGCAGGAGGGTCGATCTGCTTGAGGGTAGGAAGGCTCTACAGAGGGATCTGGACAGGCTGGATCGATGGGCTGAGGCCAGTTGTATGAGGTTCAACAAGGCCAAGTGCCGGGTCCTGCACTTGGGTCACAACAACCCCATGCAGCGCTACAGGCTTGGGGAAGAGCGGCTGGAAAGCTGCCCGGTAGAGAAAGACCTGGGGGTGCTGGTCAACAGCTGGGTGAATATGAGCCAGCAGTGTGCCCAGGTGGCCAAGAAGGCCAACGGCATCCTGGCCTGTATCAGAAACAGTGTGGCCAGCAGGAGCAGGGAGGTGGTCGTTCCCCTGCACTGGGCCCTGGTGAGGCCACACCTCGAGTCCTGTGTTCAGTTTTGGGCCCCTCACTACGGGAAAGACATGGAGGTGCTGGAGCGTGTCCAGAGAAGGGCAACCAAGCTGGTGAGGGGCGTGGAGCACAAGTCTTGTGAGGAGTGGCTGAGGGAGCTGGGGCTGTTTAGCCTGGAGAAGAGGAGGCTGAGGGGAGGCCTGATCGCTCTCTACAACTGCCTGAAGGGGGTTGTAGTGAGGTGGGTGCTGGTCTCTTCTGTCAGGTGGCTGGAGATAGGATGAGAAGAAATGGCCTCAAGTTGAGGCAAGGGAGATTTAGGTTAGATATTAGGAAAAATGTCTTTACTGAAAGGGTTGTCAGGCATTGGAACAGGCTGCCAAGGGAAGTGGTGAAGTTACCGTCCCTGGAGGTATTTAAAAGATGTGTAGATGTGGCACTCAGGTACTTGGTTTAGTGGTGGACTTGGCAGTGCTAGGTTAACAGTTGGACTTGATGATCTTAAAGGTCTTTTCCAACCTAAATGATTCTATGATTCTATATCTGGAAGCGACAATGAGACTTCTAATTTCAGTGGAACCCAGAGAGTGGAAGAGGAAGCTATAGCTATGGACAGCGGGGTGGTGGGCAGAGTATGTAAAAAAAATGCCTTATAGAGTGAAGGAGGCACTGAAGGATACATGCTTATCTCGGGAGATTGGATCTCACAGGGGGCTGAGTGGTTACAATGACTTCTTACAGGGAAAAGTGCTCATTTTCCCTTCTCAGTCCAGTTTATTTCTCTGGAGAAATTGCTAATGTACTGCACCTCTTGGTGTCTCAGAAGAGAAGCCAAACACGAAGCAGTGAGTACAGAAAGGAAAAGACCTGCACAAGCAACCTCAACCAAGAGGCCACGGCTGCTGGTGGCAAGGCTGTTGCTCCCTACCTGCTCCTTCTACAGCCAAGGAGAGATCTCCTGCCACCAAGGGTTGTCAGTCTCCTGGCATCCACAAACTTCACATTCATATGAGAAGCTATTTAACTAAGAAAACAGATAAGCTCTTGCAGCAAAAAGGCCTTATTTATGGAGCATTGTTTTGACTGGTACAAGCTTCTCGAGCAGGAAATGTTTCCAAGACACTTTCCTTATTTAGCACACGCTTGAAGCCTTGCATGGATCTGACTGTGCTTTCCAACAGGATTTCCCTTTTTTGTTGACAGAATAACTTCCCAGCCAGCAGCCGCGAACGGCTGCAGGACCTGAAGTCTACAGTGGATTTGCTGACCAGCATCACTTTTTTCAGAATGAAGGTAGCGTTACGGGTGGGGACGGGATGGGGCCTCTGCGATTTTCACCACAGGAGTTGGTTTCCCATTTTCAAACCATTGTTCCATGTCATTGTGCTTTAGACACTTCGGGGAAAATGGAGATCATCTGCTGACTGTGTAATAAACATCCACATTTTATCTCTATTTCACTGTGTTTTGCATCATGAAGATAAAAGTTGTTTTTTCCCTGGGGTTTTTCAGTCATAAATATGACACAAAATAATTTAAAAAAAAAGATGAAAATTGTCTGGTTTTAGGAAGTTAATTTACTTTTCTTATGAGCATGAGGAAGTTTTTCCTATGAAACTGTCTACAACATTTATCAGTCACTACCATCTCTTCACTATCTTTTATCTAGTAAATATTTTTAATGTATTTCTTGGGGGGTAAGACACTGAAACAGGATAGTATCTCTCAGTAGAGATCCCAAAAACTTGTTGTAAATGCTAATGTGCTGGTTCTGTAGCAACATGTAATGAGATTATTTTTTATTCCTGATTTTTGTTTTTAAACTTTTTAAAAAATACTGTTGTATGTTAGCACATGCCACTTAGTAATTTTTATCTCATCAAATACAAATCAAGTCTTTAATTTGAGCTATTTCAGGAAGTGCTTAAAATATTATTCTTAAGCCCTAGGGTAAATGATGTTTTAGAACTTTATTTTGAAAGTGTTCATTCAGACAATGTGTCGGTATTGAAAGTTTGCTTTACAGAAATACTCTGAAAAGTTTGAAGGTAGTGACAATATCAAAATTTTTCTCAGGTTGTAGTTTTATTTGCAGGGTGATGCCTGCGTATCTGTTTAGTTTAAAAACCCCTGTTTTTCTAAAGCAATGTAACAATGAAATAATGGAAAGAGCTGTTGTTGCAAAAGAAGAAGGCATATGGGTTGGCATGTCCCTAAGGATTCTGGTGTGCTCTAAAATTCAATAAAGCTTGTGATTAAATATGACCTTAAAGTTTTTGTATTTAAAGGCATGTGAGTGTTTGGCCTTCAGCAAGACTTTCTAGATAAGATGTAATGTGCTCTGCTAGTCTCTTGCATATTCTTCCAATGTTGGAAAAGATTTATCACTGTCTTCATAGCAAAATCCTATAAATTTACCAGAAATTGTGTGTGTTTGGCACACATATCAAGCCACATGATTTATTTATTCTGAAGAATCTTCCTTGGCTCTTCAAAATCTTTTTTATGGTCCAAGTGATCCTGTGGGGATGTAAGTGTTATCACTGCTGTTTTATCCCTGGGGAGAGTGACCCATTCATGGTTTCAGGTCACTGATACCACCAAGTCCTGGGTAGTTACCAAACCGGTGACTTGTTCTTTCCCCATTTGATTCATGAACAGTGCTTTATTTGACTCTCTTTGCTGTCTCCTTTGCCAGGTCCAAGAACTGCAGAGTCCACCTCGAGCCAGCCAGGTAGTGAAGGACTGTGTAAAAGCTTGCCTCAACTCTACTTATGAGTACATTTTCAACAATTGTCATGAGCTGTACAGTCGCGAGTATCAGACAGATCCTGTAAGTAGCTGTTAAGCAGGCAGAAATCAGTTTCTGATTTTCTTAAGATAATAACGAGAATACTAGTTGATATAAAAAGCCAACACAAGCAAAATTGTCACTTATATTCTGAATGCACAAAAGTTGTTATCAATTAATGAGCACTAATTAGTAAGTGGAGGATGATAATTTTTTTACACTAATTACAATTCATTTTGCCAGCCTCAGCTACTTCATTTCATGAGGAGTTATTTGTGAAGGGAATGTTTGATGCAGCTCTGAGTGAGCAAAAGCCAATTACAGCAAATGTAGACTGATCAAGAAAACTGTCTTCAGCATAGATAAACCTCAAACAGTGAAATTTTATCCTGTTTTCTAGCACCCAGTGTCCTGCACTGGACTTAGGAGGTACCTCTAGACACAAACTGTTTTCAAATCTGAGGTCGTCCTACTTGCCCCTCTGCAGGAGTGCACACACATATCAACACGGATGTATTAATCAACTGAGGTGCCTAAAAAGCAAGTATTTGGAACAAACTTAGAGCAAATGATGTCTCAGCAGGTCGCAAGGAGCCTGACCTGCTCTTGGCACAGTTAATGACAAAACAGGGATTATTTGAGTTTGAGGCCACCAGTAAGCAATATGGTTTGGCATGTTACTGTGTTTCACATTAGATCACACAAGTTACCAGCAGACATAAATAATTGTGAGCTCTTCAGAAGAAAGGGTCCACAGGTAATTAGCGTTTAGAGTTTGTGTGGTGATCTACGTTTGCCAGCTTTTTCTTTCCCCATTTAATTTACACTGGTTTTCCAATGGCTTCCTTTTCAGAACAAAAATCAGGACCTTCCTCCCGAGGAACAGGGCCCCAGCATCAGGAACCTGGATTTCTGGCCCAAGCTCATTACTTTGATAGTTTCCATCATAGAAGAGGACAAGAATTCTTACACCCCAGTCTTGAATCAGTAAGAATCTTCCATGTCATGGCTAATGCTAGTCTTTGTGTGCTCTGCTTTATTTGTTAAACTGCTTTCTATCTCTTCTGTGACTTGTGTATTTATAGAAGTACTTATCTTGTCTGTCTGTCTTTCTGTCTTATCTGTCTCTGTCTATATAAATAACTCTTTTTGATTGGGATGGAAGAGTTTCAAAAGGTTCAGTTACGATGGCGTTCGAGCACAAACACCCTGATTATTACAATCCTGAACTCAGGGAGGCACCTGAAAATGGGGTGAGAGTTCTTTTGGTTTTTTCTGATGTTGAGCAGTTCTGGGATGCACATTAATGCACACAGTGGTGCCATGGTGACAACACATTATGCTGTGTTTTAGGAATGTGGTGTTCGGTGCAGCTCTGGGAGATTGCATTGGGTGGGTTTGGCACAGCATTGGAAATGAACCTGAAACTGGTCTGTTTAGCTGGTGTATACTCCTCCAACAGTCCCACAGGACAGGAGAGTGGGAGATATCTGACAAGGTTTTATACACAAAGAGCTGGATTATACCCTAGTGATCATTGATTTAACACAGCAGGGACACCTGATTAGTGTTTACTTACCAGCCTAGTAACCCTAGAAAAAAGAGCAAAAGAAAAAAAGAAAGGAATATGGTCAAGAAAGGGGAAAATGGTGCAAGGGCATTGAGATCACATTCCCAGAATTATTGTATGCTTCTCTTCCAGGAGACACATCCAGATCCTGGCTTTCTGACTTAAAACCAGTTTCAACAGCAGTATTGTTTTTAGGTTTTTTTGATCTATGCCACAGAGTCCAGTCCATGATCTCCAGTTTCCACCTGCTCATTTATCCAGGGTGAAGGAAGCGTCTGTAATGTTGAGCTTTTCAGCTTGTAGTTTAGCTCAGAGCTGAATAAAGAAGAGCCCTTTGCTCTGATACATGTCAAAGCCTTTCCTAAATGTCCTCTCAGGTTTCCTCAGGAGCTTGCTGTTGGGAAGATCAGTGCAGAGGTGATGTGGAGTCTTTTTGCCCAGGATATGAAATATGCCATGGAAGGTAAGAGAATTACTTACTTCTGCCAGCTGACTTGTTGCTGATCTCTTGTCCTCCATTCATTTGATGTAAATGAGGCTTAAGCACATTAGTAGCACCACTATTTGGAGCAGGGATTTCTAGTGGTTTGTTTGTGGACAGCTGCTTTATGGGTGAGAATTGAGGCTGAGATCTGCATGAGCTCTAGACCTGTGTGTCAGGCCGTGTTGCAAGCTGTTTATTGTCATCCCAGCTGGTTTGAAATCAGAGTTCACTTTGGCCTGAGGATACGATGGCTTAGATCAGCAGCAGCCTCTTTCTGCAATGTACAATAGTAGAAAGAGCTGGAGAAGTAGGTAGACTCTGGATTGTGCCATGGCTGTAGTTCCCTGGATGACACAGTGTAGACAGTCTAAGCCAATTGGCATAAATATGCTCTTAGAACAAATCCTGTGGCAGGCATCTTCATTTTGAATTAAACTTTGCATATTTCCACCAGACTCCTGGTAAAGGAGAAATTTTACTGTTTCTGAAAATGAGTTAGGGATACAGGAGCCCAGCAGACTCCTGAAAAGGAATTCTGCTACTTGCAGTACTCTTCTGATGGTTGATTACAGTTTCTGAACTTGGTTTTAGTTCTATAAATTCATTTGCACAATGTAATCGTCTTCTTACAAGGTTCAGAGAGCATCCAGCTCCCACCAGCTCTGCAGCTGCAGTAGCAGTTGTTTTCCCAGTATTTTGCAGGGTCAGGCTTTATGATCATCTATAAGGTGATACTGTGATAAAACAGAAGTGCCAGTGCTGCCTACAGCATGCTAGCTGTATTCGTATTCCAAAACCAAGTCAAGTTACTGCTTTTGGTCACTCACAAAATTATGCTTGATCCAATTGTCCACAAATTGATCTAAGCTCACTTACAGGGGTGACAGCCTATTAGACTCTTACTTTAGACTGCTACAAAAAACTGCTCCTAGTAAGAGAGTTTCCTGCATTTTGTTCTTTGGGAACAGTCTGTGGGGTTGCTCTGTAAGTAGATTGACTCTGTTTATGTCTTAGTCTCTGTCAGTGCAACAGGGGTAGAGGCTGTGCTGTGAGGGGACACCCTTTGCTAAGCTCTAGGCTTGAATACAGTAGGCTGCAGGTCTGGATGAATCTTCTCACTTCTGTGTTAGGAAGTTTTTATATACACTCGTAACCCACAGTGCTTTTGTCTTGTGAGGTCATGTTGATGTAAGAACAGGGAAGAAGAGAAGAAGGACTAAGACTAAGGGAAGAAAGACTAAGCTAGCTATGCTTAAGAGTCTCTTTTATAGTGACTGTTACTACTTGCTCATGTGTTAGATATAAGGCAACTGTGATAACTCCATGTTCACTTTCCCTAGAAACTGTTCCTGCAACTCATTTTGGCTTCCCTTTCCATTTTGTCCTTATTTACCCCTGTGCACTCACCCTCAGGAATTTATAATGCAGTTTGCTCTTCTACATGTCGAAAGTGCCATATCTTCCTCCTTTATCAGCAGCCATGAGAACTGGATCTCTCCAGACCTAGTTGATATCTTTCCTAAGATTCCCTTTCCCAGTTCATCCAAAATGCACCTGCAAAAAGGTTACTGATTGTGTGTGTGAATTTGACTGTCAAAGGGGACATGACTTTGATTTTTTTTCCTCTTTTAAAGGTTCTATTTGATTGCCAGTGACCAGGTTAACTCTGCCTCCCAGGTTTTCTCTGTTCACATCTTGTACCATGTCCCTTTTGAGTCTGTCTCCCCTGGTGAATCTGGGCTTATTTTAGCTTTTCCTGACATCCTTCTGGTCCTTGTGAGCTTCTTAAGACAAGGGTTGGCATGAAGTTTCCACCTGTGAGTTCATCAGTGCATAGCAAATACTTGCAGAAAGAGCAACCCTCTTTAAAGTATTTCTTGGTGAGAAAAGTTGACGCAAAGGCAGCTGATGGACAGCGAAGGGTTTGCATTTTGAACGAAAGCTGAAAAACTGCATGGTATGTATATTTGTACTCCAGCTGTGTAAGTCCTTCGAGAGGATTGAACAATGATAGAGTCTGTGTTGGTGTGTCTCTTCCAAATACATATTTAAGAAATCCTCAGGATGCAGAAGTCTGTTTGCAGCAAGTGTGATTCCTAACTGCTTTGCTCTGCAGAAACTTTTGAAGATAACCTTTAGAACAAGCTCTACATTAATTCCATTACAGGCCTTAGCACATGTGTTTTAAATACAGATGATTGGATTAGCTCACTGCATTTTTTTTAAAAATGAGGGAAAAAAAGGATTAAAGGAAACAGATTAAGTGATGTGAAGGATGATGATTAGATTTGCTGTCCTCAGCTCTTGGCTCTGTAATCCCTGGGTACATTTCTGTTGTGCTCCAAGATCTGTATGCATTAGGAGCTCCCTGCAACAAAAGCTAACCTGTTTTGTGGAGATATGTGCACATGAGCCCAGAGTATAACTCTTGCTTCTAACTTTTTTCATGGTGTTTCCCCTTATGTTCTATTCCTAAGTTCTGGATAACATGAGCTCATTCACCTCACCAAGTGGTAAGTTCATGCTCCTTGGTAGAGTTTATAGTTGTGAGTAGGCAAAGACTTTCATCTGTTAACCGTAGTTATAGCACTTTGGATGTAGTTGCTAATATTAGCTTTAGTGTCCTGTAGTTTTATGCCAGTGATGAGGAGATCTGCAAACAAAACTTTGAAGACCATACTGCTGCTGCAGACGTGGAGGGTATGTGCTGTAAGGAGACTGCTGTTCTGACTAGTCACTCCAGTTGTTTTTTTATGGTACCCGATACACTGAGCGGTTCTGGGCAAGAGACCCTTTGCTGGGTCCCAGGCATTAAGATGTAGATGATGTCTGATGAAGAAAAACTGCTGAGGTCAGAGCTCCAGTTCATGTGTGACTCTATACCTTCCCTCCTGGCTGGGGTGATGCTTGAGGATCTCTGGCTCTTTCACTCTGCAGTGGCAGTCAATTTTCTTCTAGCTTAAAGGCCATGCAATGGCTTTGGTTTAGAAAGAGTGCAGGCCTGGCTGCGTGAAACTGCCCCCTCCCTCCTTCCAGCCTGATGCTTCCACGTTGCTCTCCAGTAAGCAGTGTGGAAGAGAGTTGGGAGGCTCCAGTGGGAGATGGCTTCTCTGAGCTGGAGAGCAGTGCCTGGCTGTGTGAGTCGTTCTCCTTTTTCCCTACAAGTGGCAGCTAACCGTGCGTCTCCCAGCTGGAGCTTACCCCCATCTGCACTATGCAGCCTGTGCAGGGCAATATATAAATCCTAATTTGTACCTCGAATACAGTGCTTAGGGGCTTCAGAACCAGAAGTCTTGCTAGCCTGTGGATGTTGCAGCATGTGTCCTTTGGGGACCTTCTGAAGAGTTAGATTGCTAATGTGTAAAAAGATTGCTAATGTGTAAAAAGTTCAAGTTGTAAAAATGAAACACCTATTTTCTATTTAAAATATGTTCAGCCACTGGTAGCAATAGTCATGACACCAGTGTGTTTGACTGCTGGAAGGGAAGTGCATTGCAGACCTGTCTTATGCCTTCAACTCCCCTAAGGAGACTCAGCTTCTGAGACACAGCAGAAGCTCCAGGATTTACTGTGCTTGTTTTGTTTTCTCTCTCCCCCAAAGCAGTGACAGCTCAGGGCACCATGAACAGCACACCTGGCCCTTCCCTCCTTGCTGGTGAAGGCAGTACAGGACAAGGCATTGAGAAGTGTCCCTTGTTCCCCATAAACCCAAGAATAAAACAGATCAGATAGACATGTTGTGTGGCCCAGGATTGGCTGGCAAGATTGTGCTACCCTGGAGTCACTGTAGTGTAGAGGATGATTTTTCAAGTCGTACAGTTAGCTTCACCTCTCTGACCCAGAAAGCACAAACACCCTGAGCAAAGAGGGCTTCTGCTCTTCCTTACTGGGAAGACATTAAAAGACAGTAATAGAAAATCAGTGTCAACCTTGACAACAACATTTCATCTTATCTTGGACACATTAGCATTAGGAGAGTTGCAAATTGGAAGCATCTGTGATAGGAAGAGAGACTGAGTAGACTTGGAGGGCAGGATTGAAATAAATCATTCTGCTGCATTCTCATTTCTAATAAGGGGAGGGGGATCAGATGCATACACAGATACCAGCTGTCTAAAGTGTTAACACTTAACCAGCCTCAGTACCTATTAGAGTTTTTTTACAGAAATTCGGCATTATTTGCTAGAAATTAACCCATGGAAAGTAGGCTGACAATCAAGAAAAAAAGTGCACAGATTAAGGATTTGGTGGAAGTCCTTTTCTCTGCCTGAAAAATAGAACTGGACATGTCATTAGAAAGTGTGCTGCTAGAAAGCAGTTCCCTATTAATGCCTTAATAATATGGCCTCAGTGACCCTAAAAGCTCTTCTCCAGAGGAGACTGCTTGCAGATGAAATCTGCTGAGGAAATGTGAGAGACTTACAGAAAACTCTGTGGTCTTTTCAGGATAAAACACAGCAGTTGCTGCAAAATACCTGTGCACTCTTCTGCTGTTGCTGCCGCTAAGCTCTTTAAAAACCAGCAGGTTATAAAGCAGAACAGAAATGTGCTGAGACTGATGTCTCCCATGCTCTTCACTTTACTTCTTCTAAAATGGGTTTTCAAAGTATACCTCTGGCTGATGTGTTTCCATGTCACCTTCAAGTGGTCTTAAACATTTCCCTTTACAGAGAAAGCAGCTGATCAAAACTGTGCAGGGTCCATTGAAAGGGGGAAGGCAGATGGTATGAACTGTTGGGGATGAAGGGGTTTGGGGGCTTTGTTGGCTTTCTTTGTCCTCCAGCATGTTTGAGCTGTTATAGTTCACTTTTGTCTTTTCTTTGTCAAAAGCCCCACCTTTCTTTCGAATACGTAAAGTTCTCTTTTATGGTGGTAAGACCTTCTTTCTTTTACTTTCCTGTAGTTTTATCCCCTAGGTGTGAAGCCTCTTCTTTACTGTTTAGATGGCTAGGTAGTCCTAGTAGCAGTCCTTGGGCTTACACTTCTGTGGCTGCTTTGTGTCTTCCTCTTCTGCAACTTAGTAGTGTTTTAAATGTTCTAAAAAACAGGAAAAGGCTTAAATTACTTGCTTATAGTGCACTGCTTAGTTTTGAGGAAATAAATCTGATTTGAGTCCTTTTTACCTCCAAGTCAGACCTTCCCTCTGCAGGAACAGTGCTTTCCCCATGCAGGAATAGCACCTGAGTGGCAGCACATATCAAAGTTAATGAAGTTATAATTGTCCATTGATTTCCTCACTCACACAGGGAGCTAAGCGGGCACAGTTATTGCTGTGTTTGTTTCTGGTTTTAGATCTGTGGACAGAGCTTTGCATTTTTTATTTTTTTTTTTTACAACTGTTCTTGAGGGAGGCCAGCAGTTCAGACACTGAGTACACTCATACTTCGTAGTGCTCAAGAAAGATAGTAGATTTATTAATGTAAAAGAGGAATGGACTTTCCTTGGCACCAGTACAAGCAAATTCACTGTGGAGCGTAGCAGATCATAGTACATGTGAAATAGTAGCGCATGTAAAGTAATTTGTCCATCGAACCATCACCCCTGGGGACTATGTCTCTCAGATATTGGGCATTTTAATTTCTTTAAAACAAAGGTTGGGTGGGGTTTTTTTAGATTATATCTGTGTGGATCTGCTACATGTAAATTAGAAGGAAATCTGTATTACACTGTTACAGAGTTTTGCAAACAACTCACTGAAGATTTCTACTGCTTAGGAGTTCACAAGGCTTATGGAATAATTATGCATGAAAAGTTCTTTGGGTTTTGTGTTTTCAGTTGGATAATTCATAATTTATTTGGCCTTTCTTCTTGTGCATGTTGTTGAAGCTTCAAGAGAGATGTGGAAGTTTCTTAATGTTTTGAAATAGCTGCAAGAATTCACATTTACATGCAAATAGATGATGATATTGTAAGATAATCTTGTCTATCAGGTCACTGGACCAGAAAGCTGGGGCCATTTTACATCATTAAGACATATCTTCTGCTGATGAGTATCAGTAGCATGTATTGCTCATGTGTGCATATATCTACCAAGTTACTGGATACGTGTGCTAAAGTCTTAGATTAAAGCCATTCAAAGCTAAGAGAAAGACTTCCACTTTTTAACATAGTTGGATCCTGTCTACATGTCAGGAGTGATGCCCTTGGAAACTTACATCAATAATGAGGTAACCACATAACAAGTAGGAAGACAAGTCTAAAGTAAAATTTGGGGAAAAAAACCCTGACTCTAAGCCAAAATCGTGTTTCAGTCTCATATCTCATACTGTAGTCATGGACTAGCAGCTTGCTGTGATGCTAGAGTGAACAAAGGCGGCCGGCACAAAGTGTATTCATGCTGTTGAAGCTTGGCAGAAGAAAGAGATGGATATGGACAGGTGGCACTAGGGAGCAGCAGTGCAGAATTGGTCAGCTGATAATTCAGGATTGCAGCACAGGCAAAAGCCAGCTGCTGAGTCCTCTTAGCATCACAAAAAAGGAATTAATTTTATTCTTTTCAAGGAGGATTTTGAAGTAAAGCAGTACAGCAGAAGGAGCTGCCTGTGTAAGCTCGTGCGGGGTGGCTTGGGAGAAGGTGCTGAGATGCTTTTGGGAGAACTTAACAAGTAGTTTAAGAACAGAGATTATGGGCTGGTCAGAGGTGGGACTCAACTGCTGCAAGACGGTAGCATAGACATAGGCTGTGAAAGGCATTGGGAGCAAAGACATGGAACATACATCTCTCGTGAGAGAGAAAGGGTAGCAGTGGTCTAGGGAGATGATCTCTACAGAAACATAGGTCTGAGTATGGCAAGTGCTTTAGCAGCATAGATGTGTGGGAAGGGTTGTGTTGTGGAGGCATGTGCGTTATACAGGGAGGAACTGCATTGTCCCAACATAGGCTGGGTACAAAAACATAACAAGATGTGGCAGGAGGAAGAGGCTCAGCAGCAGGTAGATATGTATGGGTTGCTTCAGTGGACTGTGCTCAGGAAGGCAATACAAATAAGAAAACAGTTGCCTTCTGAAAGAGAAGTGTCATGAATTTCTCCAAACTGGGGATCAGGGAAGGCTCTAGCTCCTGTGTAACTCATTTGAACTTGCTTGTGACACACTGTCAGACTCTAAGAACTTGATGCTTTCCACTCTTTTCTCTTAGGGGATGTAGTGTAACATGTTGGTATTGCCTTTGTTTATATCTAGGAATGAACAGATTTGCTCTTCTTGATTTGTTTCCTGCAAAGACAAAATCTGGACTGTCATATGTTAAATGGAAAGGCTGCAAGAGATTGCTCTATTTTTATTTCTTTGACAACCAAAAAAGTCTTTAACAAATGGAAGTATTAATTGGAGCTACAGAAATAAATTGCAGAGCCCCAACAGTCAACCACCAAGAACCCCTGCCTGCTGCCAAAATCCTGTGTCATGAAGATTTTGTGGCACTATAGGTGTTTCATCCTCAAAACCATTGCATACTGCAGACATGCTTTATAAGACCCTCCTGTGCCTGATGCAGTGACAGTGGTAAATTCAGACCTAACTGCTTTTTTTCCTTCCTTACAGAGCATGAGAAACACAGACTGTGTAAAAGCGCAGACTATATGAATTTACACTTCAAAGTGAAGTGGCTGTACAATGAATATGTTCGTGATCTGCCTGCCTTCAAGGGAAAAGTGCCTGAATATCCAGCGTGAGTGTGTTATGTCTCCTATAGTAAATCCCCACTATCTGTCCCCTTGTGTTACCTTGAGGGTAGTCATTTGGTTCTCCTGTGGCTGCCTTCATGATACACTATTTCTTCATTCCTGATTTTCTGTGTTTATGTGCATGTTTGTCCCTCCTGGTGTTCTGTGCCACTGTCCCTGACACAATTCAATCCTTTATTGTGCAGTATCTCCCGAGATCTCAAAAGCTTTCACAATGGCATAGACAGTCTTTAAGCTACTTCATGCGTGCAGTGTGGGCTTCGGTCAATTCTTGAACAGGAGACTTCTGGATGTATGCTTACATTCTTGTGTTAAGAGATACAGCTTTATCTGTTTGTATGTATGTATATGAATGTAATATGTATACACACACAACATGATTTGTAAGGAAAGATAATGTTTTCTTTTTTTTTAGTAAGACCAGGTTGCTTAGTTAGAAACATCAGATAAGCTGTTGCTCTTAAGCTCTAAGCAATTGTTCACAACTTTTATTTAACTTTAAAAGAGCAGCAGTGGATTTATGAGCCCCCAAAGTTGTCTGAGCAACCTGGAGAGAATACTGTAGCTGAAGTCCCACACTCGGTCTAAGGCAAGAGCAGGTGTGTTGTTTCTGACCAGTGTTTAACTGGTTTTCAGAACCTTTCAGTGATGGTTGCTCCACATCTCCTTCAAGCAGCTTTTTTCCCTGTGCTTCACTGTTACCCCTCCATTTGAGATCTGGGGGTTTAACGCGCTCCCTTTTTTCCCCCTCCAAATATTTCTTGCTTCTCTTTGAGCTTGTTCTATCCTGTCCTACCAGCCTGGGCATGGAGAACAAATTGTTCCTGTTTTACAAGAGTAAAATGCTTTTCTCATGCCCCTTCCCAGTCTGGTTCCCATTTGTTTCCAGCTTTCCTTGGAAGTGAGATTTACTCATCTCTCTCGAGCTGGTCTGTGTCTGAGCATACAACACCCAGTTTTAAAGCCTGATGTTTCATCTAGACCATGCCTGGCATTGCCTTTCAGGCAGTTCTGCTGCTCTCACCTGCTGGGTTGATAGCAGCCTTTTGGTTTTTTTTTTCTTCAGTGGTATTGTTGACTAGTGATGCTTCCAGTGGGCCACAGACCAGCTCCCAGGCACCCTCAACAGAGCGTCCCACCTAGCTGTTCTTCCCATCCGGTATATGACTGTTCACTACTGTCTAAATGCAGCACTTTGCACTTGCCCCACCTGAAAAAAACATCTTGGCTTGGACTGTGTTTCCAGTTTGGCATTTTGAATTCTCTTCCCATCCTGTGGTACACATAGTCCATCAAGCTTGGTGCTAGCTGCATACTAATAAAACTTGAGGCAGTTGGTGTAATTGCTTAGCTTGGGCTATGGGTCTTGCTTAAGAAATCAGGTCAGTGAGAGGCATTAACTCAGTCAATAGGGTGCTGGAGCAACAGTCTCAGAAGTCCCATTCTCTTTGCTGTGCCCCTGAGGCTGTGCCTCTGAGTCAGTGCAGTCTCGGGCAAGCCATCAGATATTCTTAATCTCTCTTTTTCTCCTGTGTAATCAGGATAATGATGCTCAGTTTCATTCTGCAGTCTTCTGCAGGCTGTTCTGCTCTGCTGGCCTTTGTGGTAGAGCTTCAGCGCTCATGTACATTTGCAGCCGCTGGCTTTGTTACTTCACTTGTATTTAGTACAATAGCCACATTGTCAGACACAGGTGATGTTTATTTCAACCATAACCTTCACCTGTCATGAAACATCCCCTTGGTATCAATTACAGCAATGTGCTCTTGTCCTTTGATTTGCTTCATCACAAGTATTTTTAGTCTTGAATCTTCCTTAACCAAAGGAGTCCACGCATCACGTTTGCACATCAGTAAACACTTTAGATGAAACTAAATTGCTGCTGTCTAGAGAACAGCTGAGTTGTCTGTCTACTCGACAGACAAGAGGCTATCCACAAACTTGCTTTTCATTTTGAAACAATGAGGAACCATGTTTCTGATAGCCTTGAGATATGATTGAATAAAGTGAAGGCTCCAAAGTATTAGAGCTGAACTTTTTATACTCCCCTTATTTTCTGAAATTCAGCAGCAGTGTCTGAAACTGAAGTAGCAACATAGCTGGAAGTGGATCTTCAAAACTTCCTTTCTTCACTTTTAGCTGCCAGCTAAAAGCTGTGAAGTGTCAGTTTCCAAAAAACCCTAGCTTTTTCAATGTATAAATAAGTGTTCTATGTTTTGTTTTAATACTGATGTTAGCATGCAGCTAGTATTGTAGCTTTACTGGAGACTACCTCCTCTCTGGTAGGGGAAGGCATTCCTTCCTTTGAAATCCTGTCTTATTCTTCTGGCTCACTGCATCAAACATAGTATTTATTCTTTTAGTCTTTGAAACCCTGCCTGCCTTCTTGCCTCTGCCCTTGCCAAGGCCCACAGGATGTTCATTGGGTACCCACATGCATCAACACAGCAAATGAACAAGATTAATTCACCTGTAAAGTCTGAGACCACAGGAGCGAGGATCATGGCCAAGCTGAAATTGCAGTCTTTTGTGTTACATTACTGTTGTGCAACCAAGAGAGGTAAACTTTCATTTAGTCACAAAGCACCACTCCCTTTCCTGGCAGGCAGGATTGAGGCATATTCTGTGCAAACCTCGTTTGGAGAGGTTGTCTGTGCCATCTCGAGTCAGGCTGTGCTGACCCCTGCAAGCATAGAATGTCTCTGAAGCAGCACCATGAGCCTCTGCCTTGTGTGCTGGTGCATGAGACATTACGGTGTTTGCTTCTAGATCAGTAATTGAAGCAGACAAGGAAGAAGATATTTGCCATATAACCACATTTTTAAGCTATTTCTGCATGAAATCAGATTATTTTTATTAGTTTCTGTGCTAGATAATTTTGAATATCGTTTTGGATAGGTTGCGTTCATAGTGCCTTGAGTCCCCCATCACTTGCTCAGCAGCCCAAGACCTGAGGGTAAAACACTGTAAGGGGTATTTGGCCTAAGGTGACTCTAGGTTTGTGTTACAGCTCAAAGCACATTTTGGTCCTGATTGTGCTCCAGGACTGGAAGTATTTATAGATGATTTGTATCTCTTGTGTTTTCCTGCCAGCCAATAAAGGACAAAGTTGAGGCTGGCTTCGCAAATGTAGTTACAGAATTTCCTGACTTAAGTGGTTCACTTTGCACTTAAACATTTGTATTAAACCTCTTTTGGGAGGTGATGCTTTTTTTATTGGGAGGGGGAGCAAACACACCACCACCACCAACAACTACTCAGCATTACATTTTTGCCTTGCCACCTTTGTTTGGACAATTTGGTGAGACAGTGAAATACCTACCCACTTGATTTTGTGTATCAACATATGGTAGCCATAAAAATGGGCAATGATTGTTCTCAACAGTGAATGGCCCTTTCTTATGAATGTGGTGCGATAACTAAGGATGAACGATAATCAGGAAATTGCTCTACTCAGAGTGAAAATTGTGGCTTCTGGCACAAACAAGTAATCCTCCTTGTACATGGACCTATGACATGTGAAGCAGTCAGCAACTTGCAGCCTGGGAACTGTGAAACAGATGGAAGATGTGTAGTTGCTTCCTTGTAAACTGCCTGAGTTCTTTTCTAAGGATTGAGCTGTTGCTATAAAATATGCTACTGTAGTTTAAAACAAAATGTTGAAAGCTCAAGAAACTTGCAGCAGACTCCAAAATATGCTGACTTGCAGGAGCCTGAAGTGCCATTCAAAAAGAATTTTTCCAGAATACAGGAAGTCCATATGTCTGTGACAGTGTTCCACTGTTGCTGCCTATATTAAATAGGGCTGCACAGACAAGTTGCTGTTGGCATTTAACACTGTGTCAGTTATAATTTCCAATATTAGCACTGATGTGCTTTATATTTCAAAGTGTAGAGAGTATTTAAGGCTATCTAGTGTTCTCTGTCTGTGAATTTGCTCTTGATCTCCCTCTCATGTCTGGCACATGCTTTCATGTTCTTTGCAAACTTAGCCCATAATTAGTGCAATCTCTATGAACACAGCTGCCTGTTTAGAGGAGGCTGTACTCTGTGAAGCTCATGTAATAATCTCTTGTATGAACTGAAATCACACATGGGCACTTTTTTCCTTTATTTCTGAATGCTGTTTAGTAATATTTGAAATTAAGACTTACTTCAGCTGTGGTTTGTTGGCACTTACACACAACAAATCCTAGACATATTTAAATAAAGATGTAAGTGCTATGTTGTTGCTTAAACAGACACACCCTCCCCGCCTCTTTTGTACTCTGTGAATATGTCCCACAGAGCAGAGAACAGAAGGATGACCAGCTGTAAGATCCCATCACTGAAGCCGCTTCTTACCTTGCCTATTTGGCCAAGGTGGGATTGTGCAGAAGCCTTCTGTTCAGTGTAGGAGGTAGCTCCAGACACCACCTCATGTAAGGCAACTTCTTGAGATACAGCAGTGGCTGTTTCAACCACTGTTTGAGCAGAATCTTAAATTCTGCTCTACCATTTAGCTTATCCTCCTAAGTGAGGAGAAGGAACAGAGACAAACTTTGCTGTCCTGCCTCTACTACCTGCCTGTTTTGGAGACTTGACTATATGTTGTGGTTTAACTCCAGCTGGCAACTAAGCACCATGCGGCTGCTCGCTCACCCCTTTCCCCCACCTCTGGTGGGACGGGGAGGAGAATCGGAAAAAAGTAAAACTTGTGGGTTGACATAAGAACAGTTTACCGAAAATAAAAAATAATAATAATAATAGTAATGAAAAGGAAAATATCAAAGAAAGAGAAATGAAACCCAAGAAAAACCAAGTGATGCACAATGCAGTTGCTCACCACCTGCTGACCAATGCCCAGCCAGTCTGCAAGCAGCGATCTGCCCCTCCCAGCCAACTGCCTCCAGTTTATATACTGAGCATGATGTCATATGGTATGGAATATCCCTTTGGCTAGTTCAGGTCAGCTGTCCTGGCTATGGTCCCTCCCAGCTTCTTGTGCCCCTCCTTACTGGCAGAACATGGGAAACTGAAAAATCTTTGACTTAGTATAAGCACTACTTAGCAACAACTAAAACATCAGTTTATCAGTTATCAATAACATCAGTTAACATCAGTTATCAATATTATTCTCACAGTAAATCCAAAACAGCACTGTACCAGCTACTAGGATGAAAATTAACTCTGTCCCAGCTGACACTAGGACACCATGCTCCAAAGCTATGGTCCAGCACTTAACATGAACTAAGTTTGTGCTCCTTTAAAAGAAAACAGTAAAGAACTGCTTACAGGGCTGGCCAGTTTCCTGCAAGACCTAGCAGACATGCTGTGCTATCACCAGAAGTTAATCTTACCCAAGCATCTTCACAGCGAGATCAGCAGCCTGTAGAAATGGGAGAGTGTTCTAGAGAAGGCTTGGGGAAAGGGAGAGCAGGATTAAAGTGGAGAAAACTAGCCTTGATTCTCCCTCCTAGGACTCCAGAAATATGTCTATATCTGCAGATAAAGTGGCTGAAGGCCCCTGCAAAACAGGAGCTTCTTTTCCTCCCTTTATACTCTTTTGCATCTCTCATGTGAAAGATGGTACACCCAAATGGGCAGCAGGATAGTGTGCTGTCTCTCTTGACATGCAGAGAGAGTGTGTTTGGAGGTCTCCTTTGTCCTGTCCAGCACATGGGTGAAAGGGGAAGAAAAGACAAAGTGCTCTGAGATGATGCAAAGTTAAAGGTGATGCTCAAGGGGGAAAACCAGGATGCTCAAGGGAAGGTACCAAGGAAAAGGAAAGATGGGAGGAAGACAAATCCAGGTCAGGACCAACAGTGTGCAGAGTCTGGACTAGGCTGTGTTCTGCTGGTTGAGCCCAAGTGATGATACATGCCCTGCTCACCAGTGGCTTGCGTACAGGTAGGAGTATTTTGGGGAACTTTGGCTGCACACACAGATAACAGCATTCAGATGTCTAACAGTGGTGAGCTTTCACAAGGCTTGCTGAAACAGCAGCACTGTCTTGAGTCTGGTTGGGGTGCTGTTTCTTGCTGTAACTTGCTGTCTTTCCCGTCCCTCCTGCAGGTGGTTTGAGCAGTTCGTGATGCAGTGGCTGGATGAAAATGAAGATGTTTCCTTAGAATTCCTGCATGGTGCTCTGGAGAGAGATAAAAAAGATGGGGTATGTAGGTCACTGTGAGTGGAGGACTTGGCGCTATATCCTTCGGTACCCAGAACCAAACAACACTAAATTCAGCTGTCATGCAAATGGAGGATGCAGCCCTTTTTGCTTGCTAAACAACTGGGATACTCAGTTAGTTTAGGACTTTTCTCTACAGGTCACAGAGGGCTGTTTAATAGCAAGGTGCATATCATTCATTTATGTCTGTTCTGTTCTGCTGCTGTTAATCTGTCAGCCAGTGGCTTGGTACTCTTTCATCTCTCTGTGTTTGTGAGAGGTAATTGAAATATAAGGCACTTTGCATGTAGTTAGTCATGCAGTGAGAATGTGACCTTAATCCACTGACAGAGTAATCTTATTCTTAATTTGCTGAGTATTCCCGGTGGAGAGCAAGAGCCTTCCCATTTGTCCAGTGACTGTTGGTGCTGTAGTCTGTGATGCTAGTGTAAGCGTTCTCTTTAATAACTAAATTTTAAGAAAATCTAAAAAAAAGCTCTTTGCTCTCTCCTTTCCTCATTAACTGATATGCAAGCTGTGCATTTTATTAAGAGTCCTAGCATCATGCTACATTTCCTTGGTGCTTGTCGTGGTATAGTTGGTGAAGGACAGTAAACTTATAACCCAACAGAATTGGCTATTTAGCTCCTCTGGGCGTTTTGGAGACCTTTTGCCTAATGCTGGGGAAGATGTAGGTTTTTCGTAAAGTTGTCCTGCCTCCAGTGTGGCAGATGATGGAGACATGAAATGGGTGTGTTTCAGATCTTTCCATTTGAGAGTGACTCTTTGTACTTCTGTTCTAGTTCCAGCAAACATCCGAGCATGCTCTGTTCTCTTGCTCAGTGGTGGATGTCTTCACCCAGCTCAATCAGAGCTTTGAGATCATTAAGAAGCTCGAGTGCCCAGACCCTGTCATTGTTGCTCATTATAATAGGAGGTTTGCTAAGGTAATGTCCTCAACATCCAGCTGTTTATCTTTTCCTTAGTGGGATGCAAAACAGTATGATGTTTCTTTTGTTTTATTTCCTGGAGTTCTCCTGCAGTGATAGAGGACAAGTAACAGTGCTTATATGTTGTTTTTGCAGACTATTGGGAAAGTGCTGATGCAGTATGCTGACATCCTCTCCAAGAGCTTCGAGTCCTACTGTTCCAAGGAGAAACTGGTGAGTCATGCTGAGCTTCTCTTCTGTGCTGAGGAATCACATAATTGTCCTGATGAAACCAAGTTTCTCATATTGCTCCTGACCATGTTGATGGTGTAAATATCTTCAGTATTGTTTTTATCATCATTTGTGTGCTTTTGCAGATTGAATTCTGGCTTGGCTGTAGAACAAAACTAGGTCCTGAAGTTGATCTGTGTGATTTGGAGGCTGTCAGGTCTCCTTGAAATTAACTTCCACTCTGCCTGTCTGTGTTTCACAGAGGTGATTAAAAAACAATTTAAAATGGGCACAGATTGGTCTGTAGATCTGGTGCTTAGCAGCGCTCTTGGTTTACAGTTGTCTCCATCTAATTATCTTGCTGTTTAATCCTGAATTCAGTAAAATTCTATGTATTAAATAAAACAGGGCCTTATATTTTTGAACGCTGGGTCTGTCCCATGCTGATTTTGCTATCACCCACACCTGTATTGGGGATGCAACTCCAGAGGAAAGAGTCTATTGCTCAGGCTGCCCTTGACTGTTGCTCTCAGGCTTGGCCTGGCGGGACCCGGCTGTGTCTCTGAATCAGCTTTAGCTAGCAGTTCCCCTTCTCATCTGGGATGTACACCATTCACAGTAGTACATTGCAGCATTAAGAGACTGAAGGTGACACAGCTTGGACTCTTGCAGGGCACAGCAGGAGCTGCAGAGAGTTGGGCCTTGTCCTGAGACTGATTTCTTGTCAGCTTGTTCTCTGTTTGTGATAAAGCTGAGGAGAAAAATACAACAGCAGAGATATCCTTATCTGGGGATTCTATAGCTGGCCATTCCATTTCAAGCTGGACTAAAAATTACTTTTCTCTTTTACATTTGAGTGCTGAAATCTGTGCATGCCCTACCTCCTGTTTGACCCTCAGATCTGCTGGTACTTGGGGAAGGGTGTTGAGGCACAGACTCTACCACTGGTGAAAATGTGTTGGCATCCTGAGCAGTAACAGGCACCTGCTTTTGTCCCTTCAGCCCTGCATCCTGATGAATAACATCCAACAACTGAGGGTGCAGCTGGAGAAGATGTTTGAAGCCATGGGTGGTAAAGAGGTAAGAACACTAAGGGACTGAGTATTACTCAATTCTACTGCACTGTTACTAGGTTATTTGCATCATACTGGTTCTTGAAGACTGCAGTCATAAGGAGAGCCCCATGGCACCTGGCACTGTAATAAGTGTGAGGGGACAGCCATGCCTGAAGCCTTTTCAACTAAATTTATCATAAGATGCAGGAGTGAATGTTTTGAAGCACAGAATAGCATGGAGAAGGAAATAAAAGGTTACATACTGTGCTCACGTGGGCTGGATGTGGGCATGGCTGGTGGTTTCACAACTCTGAAGAAAGACAGATAGGTCTGAGAACGGTTGACATTGAATCATTTTATGTGGCATATAAATGTGGGACAGTACCTTTGGAACTAAATGTCCAATATCTAATATATTGCAGACATGCAAATAAGAGTTCTGTACTCATGCTTTGTTGCATACTCAGACGTGTCTATTTGTTCTGTGATGGCCATTTTTACAGAAATAAGGTTTTCCTCCCCCATATCACCATTTCTGTTCTGATATAATCCATGTATCTTTTTTTTCTCTTCTTTTTTCATTGCTTTTCAAGATTCGGGAAGATGAAGAAAAGGCTGCTGATGCTGATGTTAGGAAAAAATTATTTTCAAAGCCTAAGTGCATTTTCTTCGGTTGTGTTGTCGTAGAGCCTGTGCTATGACCTGTATGCCAAGAGGAAAGTCAGCTTTGCTGATGGGCAGCTCAGTTCTTGCCTGTATTGCTGTTTCAAATCTTTCTTGTGCACAGTGGCAGAGTTCTATGAAGTGACAAAAATCTCAACAAATAGATTTACACCATGAGGCAAGGAAAACTGCTGTCGTTATTTCGCATATGATCTCAACAATCCTAATTTCTGAGCTCTACATCAAGAACTAGCTGTAATAGCAGTGGTAGCTAAATGCTGATTTTTCAGGAAAAAATAAACTTGTGATGAAATGTTTGTGAATTGGTTTATAATGTTTTAATCCATATGCACCATTTAAATGCATTTAAATAGATTTAATCCATTTAAAACCTTCCTCAGGAGGTGTAAGTAAGGCAGAACAGAGGTAATGAATCCATTATTTCCCCTGTACTGTGGAATCAAAAGAAGAACAGGGGGGAGAAACCCAGACTGTGAGCAATAAAACATACAGGAAGAAATGTGGCAAACATGCTAGGAAGCTGGGTTTTGGAAGTGATTTTTTTCTTTTCTTTTCAAATGCTGCTTGTTCACTTCATTAGGCTGCCGCTGATCACCAGAAATAAATTGTGTTAGGTGCCTGCATTATTTGCTATCCCCAGGGGTTTCCCTCTTGGTAACTATGTCGTACTTTGCTTCTTGACTTGAAACCTGCCAGGTCCTCTGTTTTGCTAGAGTAAACAAGGTCTTGTCCTAGTCTGAGTAGTCCTTTTTCTGATACAGGTTGAACCTGACCAGTGAGTAACAATCACTGAGTGAGACAACAGCTTTGAAAATATAATGTGTAGACAAACATGCTGCTGGAAATGTATTATGGGTTTTATCTCCTTCAGGAAGGGCAGTTCTTACTTTCTGTGACAGATTTGAATATATTCCTCTATACATCACACAGTAGCTTGCACAAAAGTAAGCATTATCCTCACTGCTCTACCCAAAAAGGAACTGCTTCTTTGGGGGAGTAAGAAAGTAGCATAGTGGTATGTCCTGGTTGTCTTGAACTGTTGTTCACCTTTTTTGTGTTCTCAAAGCTGGTGTTGAGGACTAGGTACCAAATATTCCATTGTTCCTGTGGGAGGTATGTTAGACATACCATGTGTGAAGCCAGACCTTGGGGATTGGTTTCAGTTAATGGGTGCTTTGGCTTCATCTGCTTCTGATTCATAGATCCATCTCCATCTCCAGCTGTAGCTGTATAGCACTGCACAACTCTGAAAAGCTTTGAAATACTGCTGCTACCTAGTGCTCTTTGCCAGTGGGTCCAAAACACACTCGTATAGAAATCCATATCACTTACTCCCTTTTGCAGCAAGGGAAACGAAGGGACAGGGCTCATCCATAGTCACCCTGCAGTGTAATGGCATAACATGGAACAGAAGTGCTTGCCCACTACTATTTCTTGAGATTGGGCTCCTTGATATAGTGCCTTCTTTTACTATTTTTTTCCCCCAAATGAGGAATTGTACCTTTGCTGCCCCCCCCCCCCCCCCCCCCCTTATTCTTTCTCCAATTGTAGTACTCAGAAGGCACAAAATGGCAAAAATTGCCCAGCGTCTCTGGGTTTAATGTGTTGACATCATTTGGTCTGTGAACATTACTAGTCAGAAACAATAAGGACAGCAGCAGAGCTTTGAGAGAGCTCTGTGTGGAGGGATTCTCTTGGGTCTGTGCTTGAGATCTCAAGGCATATATATATATTTGCACACATACATATACACACAGGCACACAGAGAAAGAAGTATCTTAAATGATTTTTAGGATTTGTAATTAATACTTCTATTTCTCTTCTGAGCTGTGTTGAAATCACAGGATCAAAACAGCTTCACTGTGGCTCACTAGCATTCTCAGACATTCCTGAAGCATGTTTTGGAAAGGCAGCATTTATGGAGTGGCAGGTAGCATTAAAAGCATAATGAACAGTGGAATCAGGTGGTGAGTCGTGGATGGAAATTGGGTACATGAAACCTTTTGAAACCTTTGATTCCTCTGAATCATCTCCAATACACCCACAGAAAGGAGATTGTAATTTAGCTCAGTGCTAAAGCTGGCTCTATTGATTCATTGCTAGTGTTTGCCTGAACTTGGCCCCATTTATTTAATTATTCATCCATTATCTTCTAAAAACTAATGTAACCTGCATTTTTTACCCATCTCTGCAGTTTTCCTGCAAACTTCAGCCTGCTCTGTGTGCTGTCCCTGACACCAGAACAAGCCTTTCTCATTTCGCTCAAGAGAGATGGCTTTCTGCAGTCCATTATTTTGCTTAGCTTTTCATGAGTTATGAACTCATGGCACAAAGGTGCTGTACTGCATTGCCCACTGCTGGAGTCTAGAAGTGCTGTGGAAGCCTAGTTTAAAACATTTCTGCACATTTTTTTTTAATCCAAAGTCAAGCATGTGAGGTGAGTGTCAGAGAGAAGCACTGCTTAGGGAACCCAAAGAATTAGCTGCTGAGTAGCAGCAGATCATCATCATACAATTTTCATGCCTTCAGTTTCAAGCTATTCTGTATAATTAATGCTTCAGGAAACTCTCCTCCAGCCAAGTTAGCCCACATTTTAAATCCTAAACTAGCCACCTGAATAACAAATTGCAGGACAGCTTAGAAACAGCCAAGATTTGATAGGAATGTTCTCAAAGCATTTGCAGTATCTACTGATAGCTCCTCTTTAGCATCCTATGTGCCATAGCTAGTGCCACCCTAGTATTTGAGAAGCTGGCAGATGTTGTTTGGATTCAGTACTCCAGGTTCATTACTTTTGAATCCTATAGGAAAGTGGGAAGATGCATGAAAATTCAGTGTGAGTCCCTAAAAGGAAATTGGGTCTGACTCTGAAGAGAGGAGCTCCCAGGGGCTATTGGAAGGAGGCAGAACAAAAATCAGCAACTTCAAGCTAGAGCCAGATGAACTCTATAACTTGCATAAAGCTAAAATAGGATATAAGGGCAAAATTCTCTAGCTGCTGATATGTCATATCAGACCTGATGATTCCACAGGTTCTCTGGCTTTAAGATGTGAATTAACATCTTCAGCCTTCTAGAAGGCAAGAGCTATGTTTCTTCAGCTACAGAGGAGCCTTCCAGTTCTGGTTGCTCATGCTTCACCATTGTGTGTAGAAACCAAAGAAGAACTAATGACATCTCTTGGAAAACTTGCAAAGTTCACAGCAAATTCTTAAACTCATGGTTTCTATTTCATCCATGAGAGAAGCAGGAGAAGGTCAATCTAAAGTGAAGTTCATAACGCTATGCTGTAAATGCCATCATTCAGATTAGCAGAGAACTTGAGGTTCCAGCCCTGAATGTGCTTGGATGAGACTTCGAGGCCCAGATTCTCTTAAGTGCCAAGACCCAAATCTTTGCAGGAAATTAACAGGGCCCTGCTTTCTTCCCTGAAATTTAAATATGGGGTTACCACTTCCCACTTTGCATGCACCTCAGTTTTCTGTATTGCACATTTAGTCTTAACCAAGGAACTGTGTTCGTACCAGCCATTACTTCCACTGGAATTGCAGCACTTGCTCAGAGATCAGAAGCCACCTCACTGTGGGTACTGTCCCATGTTTTGCATAGAGAACTTTTCATTAGCTTTCATCCTCTGAATCATCTCCAGTACACCCACAGAATGGAGATCATAAGCCTGCTGGGCTCCAGCTTCTGATAGAAATGGTCTGGACGTGACATAAGGCAGTGACCCAACTGCCTAATACTGCTTTCTGCTTTACTCTACCAGCCAGATTTACCATGCAGTCCAAGTAGCATTTCCTGCTGTCAGTGATAGATGATATGTTTAGAATTCATTGGCTGAGCAGCAACAGCAAAACGTACACTGTTTCATGTGAGTGCTGTTATCATTCCTTCACCATATTGGCAAATAATAGTTTGCAGTTACAGGGACTCTGTAACTAATGTGTGATTTATATATGTGAAACAGTAGTACACACCTACCAGCACCTTCCTAGTGGACTTAAATCCCAGTCAGGTAATTCCCTGAAATTTGCTTTCAAGCCAAAGCGTGCCAATACCTAAGCATTAATGATTAGTAATGTATTATGTGGACTCCTCCTTCCATAGTAGCAGTTGCTCAGAAGACAGCAGCCTTTCTAGGATGACAGAGGAGATGATGGATACTGAACCAGAATGCTTACCACCAGGGTTTGGCTTCCTGAGGGTGTGGCTGGATGAAGTTAAATCTGGGCAGCTGTCTTGCCAGTTGCACCCAGAGAGTTGTGAGCTGATGTTCTTTCTGGAGGAGAGTTCCTTGCCACAGATAATGGAGCTCATCCTCTTGGCAAAGCATTGCTCCAGCTTATTGGTCCCTTCTTGCAGTACAGGGCTGGCAATCAGCCTTTCTTCTGCTCTCAAGAAGGTCAGTTTGCAATCAAAATGTACAATAGCAAGGAGAAGCTTAGAGGTGGTTGGTGAGCTCTTCACCTCACAGTAACACAAGTCATTAATTGCATGGTTCGTGAACCAGGGCAATAAGTTGTTGATGCTGACCTCAGACATCCTCTGGACTTGTAACACATGCATCTGGTAGCTTATAAAGAAGTAGAAGTAAATAGTGAGGAATAAGCATCTTGTGCCAAATTCTTCTGGCTTTTTTTTCTTTTTTTTTAACATGGAAAAGCAGTTACTTGAAATGTTTTGTTGAATCATGAACTGGTCCTGCCTCAAATCTAACAGAAGTGGCCAAAATCAGAGAACTGTTCGGTGCCATTAATTGTAGATAGCAAACCAGACAGCTTGTGACTTGTTGCCCCTTTACAGTAGAAGGGAAGGATGATGTAAGGGCAAAACAAACCACCACCAATAGATGCTGGTTTTGTTTTGTTACCTACAAGCTTGGCTAGAATGACTGCTGATTGGGCATGACATTAGCTTCCTTCTGCCTTTGTAGAGTAAGGGAGTTATAAAGGTAATAGAAATACAAATTAACTTTAATAAAGGAAGAATAATCAGAGCTAGCAATACCTGAAGTTATAAGCCTTAAGTAAGCATAATTTGCTTGGGTTTTTTTAAAATTATTTTAAAAATTGTGATCCAGGAGTTTCATTAGCACAGGTTCAAATGCATAATGGTGTCAGCTTTCTGTGCCATCTTACAAAGGAAAGTGAACTGATCAGATTCCAAATCCCCTAAGGCTTGGCTTTGTCTGACAGATGCTGAGGAATCTGAAGAGGGCTTCAGCATTGAATATAGAAGTGGGAACTCCGGTCATGCTCAAATCCTGTATAGCTGCATGCGTGGATATACCTTAAAAATCTAAACTGATTTTTAACCACTTTACTGGCCTCTGGCTCATCACTTTTGTAAACAGATGCTCTGCCTTAGAGGTAAAGGCTGAAGCTCTGAATGCCAAATGCAAACATTTCTGGAAGGTTTTTGTTTTGCAAGCAGCTTGCCTGCCTGCATGTAAAGGCAAATCTGTTTTAGAAGTTACTTTTTCAGAGCAAATAATCCCAAAGAATTCAACATGTGTTGTTATGTTTACACATAGATAGGTTGCTCAGAAGTGGCTCTTTCCAGGCTGGAGGGATGACTACAGTTGGAATACAGGGTACTGTATTCACAGTGTAAAAACAGGTGGCTTTGGGCTGATAATAATGGAGCAAGCACTTTTTTACAGAACATGCCAAGGTGTCAGCAGCATCCATGTGGTGCTTGGGCCACTCTTTTTGTTTGTTTTGTGAAGTCTTCTCTGAACATTTGTATACAAAAAGCTGTCTGGCTCCATGTGAGAGTGTAGAGCTACTTGTGCTCAATACCCATAGCTGGGATTATGCTTTCCAAAAGTGATCAGTGCACAACAGTTCCTGCCGTGATATT
The DNA here is from genome assembly GCF_929443795.1 of Astur gentilis. Lineage (NCBI taxonomy): Eukaryota > Metazoa > Chordata > Aves > Accipitriformes > Accipitridae > Astur > Astur gentilis. The sequence continues at coordinate 78,078,557 of NC_064919.1, read as the reverse complement.
GTGGCCAGATTTTCAAAATAGCTGGGGTCTGGTCTTATGAGAGCAGTAGCTGGGTCAATCTTAAGTATGAATACTTGACAGCAGGGTGGAAGGCAGCATCTTTCAAGACCATGCATGGAGAAATGCACAAGTAAATAGCATCCAGTCTGAAAAGCCCTGTCTCCTTCTAGACTTAGAGGGGTGAAATGACCCGTGAGACAAAGGTAATGCCTAGTGCTTGATGATTTCTCAGCCTGCTTACTCTGTTGGCCACAGGGAGTTCACATTCACTTTCTTGCTCAACCTTACAAATACCAGGAAGGCTATCAAAGGGTATTGGAGCCTGGGGAAACCACTTGCTGCTGTTTAGGCAAATAACTGTTGATGATTTCACAGCTTCTGTAACAGCAGCAGGCAGAGAAGGAGAGCATCCTAGCTGGCAAGAGTCCAGCAGTCACAGTTCACCTGCTTATTAAGAGTAGCTTCAACAGTGGGGAAGAGCACTGTGAAGGACAGCAGACTGCCCTCTGAGTTCAAGCTAAGTGCTCTTCTTTCATCCACAGTTGGATGCAGAAGCAAGTGACCATCTCAAAGAGCTCCAGGTGAAGCTGAACAATGTTTTGGATGAGCTGAGTGCTGTGTTTGGTAACAGGTGAGTATAAGGAGGTCCCTGTCCTTGCAGCATTCCTTTCTTTTCTCTAATCTCTTTCAGTCAGGCTAAGAGAAAAGAAACTTGTGTCAACTGCATTATATTTTTCTTTTTGTCATAAATTCATGGTCTTTCAAATACTGAGACTATCTAAAGAAGTGAGAAATGTTTTTAAAGTCTCTCTTTTCTATATTGCTCTGCTTGGAAATGTAACATGGAGATCTCTCAACTGTGAAATGTATTTGAATTACATGGAGTGATTTTTTTCTGTAAGTAGTGCTTGTCGGTAGCAGAATTGCCTGCTCCTTTATTGCTCAGAAAGCAGTTTCCAGCTTAGCGTTCATGAAGCAACATTCATGTTTAAACATTCTGTTCTAAATGTATGAAACAGCTGACTGATTTCTAGTTGTTAAATTAATATTGGAATAAAAAGGAAACAGGTTTAGAATTTGAGATTGACTTGTTCTAATGCTGCAGTGAGTGGTGTTTTCTAATGTTTCAAGGGGAGGAGCTCTTTAAAATATTGCCAGAGTAATTCATGGCAATTAAGTTTTATTGTAAATCATGTTACCATTTACCTGAGGATAAAAATGTGCTCGATTTCATAATAATTTTGTAGTGAACCATAAAAGATGTCAATTAAGCAAAATCTAGAAATACAGGGCTCCCAACTGATCTTCGAAAACAGCCACTTCTTATGATAAACCCCATTCATTTCATGTTGTGCTTTATAACAAGATTAATGCAGGCATGAATTGTAGTATAGCTGAAACATCAGAAAGGGTAATAAAGCAAATTGTACCAACTTGGTCTCCTACAATCTACAGATTTGCAGTACTTATGACCAAAAAATCACGGTGGAATTTGTCAGCGACTGTTTGGATTTCAGCACACAGAGCTAAGTGGGGAGATAAACGAGGAGATCCCATTGCCAGTAATGGATGCTATATAGCAAGAAATGGAGAGGTTCAAACTGTAACTGAATTGTATCGATAAGGTTCATAATTAGATGGAGGATGAGTGAGAAATCATAATTAGGGGGTGAATTTTGTTCTCTGAAACCTGTCTCCATGGTGTCAGTGCTATAAGACAATTAGGGTACAATCTTGACATTTGCAAATATGATTTAAAGAGATTATTCAGTATCAGCATACATACCAGGGAGTGTTTTAGAGAGATGTGCCAGGAAGAGATGTAGCAAGTCAGACAGCTCAGATGCTTCGCTCATTCCTTGACAGTAATAGGGAATGAAAAGCAGACCTGCAGTTTACTGTAAGCAGGATCTTCTAAAGGATGTAAATGTGGGAGGTAAGACAGACATCCACAATATTCTGTGCAGAGTCTGTAAACAGTTGTTCCTACAACACTCTGCACAGCTGACACTGCAGATCTTAACTTTTCTTCATCTATGTGAGATAACTGCCTGCTGGGCAAGCAGCACAGATCTGGAGAGCCTCAGCACCTTTGTGCTGAGAGAGGATTATGTTTGGACACAGAAGTGTTTTCTGCTTTAAAGGATATCATAGAGAAAAGGAGTCTTGAAAGGGTTTATACTTCACGCAAGGCTAGCTGCTGTTTTGTTCTTGGAGGCTCTAGGAGTGAAGGAAGGAATTCCTGCAGGAATTAGGGAGCAGAAGGCCCTGTCTGACAACATAGGGGAGGCTGTCTTTTAACTTGCTGCTGCCAAGGGCTACTGTTAAGCTGTACATCTGCACAAACTTCACTTTCAGGTGAACCTGTTCCCACAGTAACTAATATATCATTTTTCATAATTGGTGGCAATTCTGCCTGTATTAATTTTTATCTTTTAATGGAATCTGTTATTTTTCATACCCTGTCTGGGGGTTTACAGCATCTTGAAGCAGGGTCCTGCAGTTGATGGGAGGATTGCGAGGTGAGATTAGCCTGTAACAGTACAAGGATTGTCAGCAGTACAGGAAATTCTTTGTACTGTTTTGTTTGATGTGACTTATGTCTCTGGTTAACCTGTCATTGTAGCCTCAACTGACTGCTGCAAGCCAGTCTCTGCTAGGGACAGGGAATGTGGAAGTGGAGGCTGCATGGAAAGACAGCTCTGGAATTGCTCTTTGGAACTGCCCTAGTGAGAGTCAGGCTAGAAGTGAGGAAGAGGGACCATGAGGCTGGAGGTGGCAATGCAGGAGAGGAAAGAGATGATGAGGTGGAGAAGGAAGGTGAGAGCCACAGGGCAGAAGAGTTGCATGCTGGCACCCAACCCGCAGATGTCCTAGGTGGCTCACACAGCCAAAGTTCTACTTGTGCAGACATAAAGCTAACTTCCAAACCTGTGTACCTGCTCTTAAATCTCTACCCTAGCTCCTAGCACTGACTTCTTTTCCTGGTTTCAAAGCTCTGTGCTGTTAGTGGATAGCTAAATGTCACTTGTAATGCCTGTTGTTAGTAACTGTTCTTTTAAATGTCAAAGCATTTTCCTTTATTCATTGAATTGATATGTTGACAGCTCTTCTGATCTATTAATCATTTTTAACCATTGTATTATTTCATTTTGAACCTCCTCTTAGCAATAAGAGATAGAAAAATAACTGTGCTTTAATGCCTTGCATGTCACGTCATTGCAGTGACACTGTTGCACAGCTGAGCCCCACATCCCATTTTGACACTTCGATATAGCATGGACTGTATGGCAGTGGACTGGTTTCAGTTGGTGTCTGCCTTCAGGCTCTCTCTATTACTTTAAAGACTTAGCTCATGATGGGTCATAACCAGATTACTGCCGATGGACTCCTGGGTGCTCAGAGTTGTGCATGCATTGTGGCACTGCTCCATACAATAACCCAATCTCTGTGGTGTAACACCCTGTGTAGAAAGCAAAGATACAGCAGCATGCTTTGAGCTAAGAATAACAGCATTTCTTGAAATCAGGAAAGGATCATTTATTTTTCCAAGCTGAATGAAAAAACTCCTCTCAAATGTGATTGTGTCTCATGTTCAGAGGTGGTAGGCTCTCTGTGGATGATGGGCATAAGGAACTGGATAGCATACCCCTTGGCAGCAAATACAGTAAGGAAATGAGCAGCAAATCTTGGGAAGGACCAAGCATGTAATTGAGTGCATTGTTTATGGACTTGCAGTATTTTACCTTATGTACTAGACCTGAGATTTCTGCCACTGATAATCTTGTTTTTGCCTCTCTCCTATCTGCTCAGCTTTCAGACTCGTATTGATGAGTGTGTCAAGCAAATGTCTGATATCCTCTGTCAAGTGAAAGGGACAGGAAATGTTGCTGCTAATGCCAGAAACACAGTTGCACAAGATGCAGATAATGTCCTGAGGCCATTGATGGATTTCCTGGACGGAAAGTAAGGGAGTGTTCAAATATGTTACATACACAGTACATCAGATTGGGAACATGAGGGGGAAGGCAAAATAGCTCCATGCTCTTGGATTGTTCTTGAGATGTCCAGCCTCCAAATTTTCAGGAAGAATTAAGGTCTTTTTTTCCCATATCGGTCTGCATCTCGAGCCATGAGTCACCTTTCCAGCCTTCATTCAGTGCCAGAGCACACTCTTAATTCTCCTTTCTCCCTCTGGCAATTATAGCAGTCAGCAAAATACACTGCTGATCAGGTAGTGGGAAAGACTGAAATTCTAAATTTACTAGCTACATTTTTTTTCCTATACAAATTGTATTGTGGCTAATTAGAAAACGTATTCCAAACCACATTTACATACTTGTTACATATACTACTCAGTATCCCAGTCATGTTAAGCGTGTGTGTTCTAGACACACCTGGTGCTGTTCTGACTAGAAAATAAGTTTCTGAACTATGTGATGATCCATTGCTTTAATTAACTGTTGCCATTAACACCGTGCAGCATGATTCAGCTGTACAGGGACTTTTTCTGGCTAACTGCATGTAATTCTCATCAGCTAAGCCTTGAACTATAAAGAGAAATAGTTTTTAATCATGGTAGAAGTTAAACTTCTTGCTGATGCACAACAGTTCTTTATTTTGAAAGAGGTGGCCAGCAATTTTCATAATAAATGCTGTGAGGAATGTGAAGCTTTATAAGTTTAAAATATAGCTTCTTTTGTTGCTCTTTGTATTGATCATCCCATCCTTCTTTTGGGTCACCATGTAGTAAGTGACTCTCTGCAGCAATCATTACCTCTAGAAGTCTTCTCATTTGAGCATTCTCCATGCTTGCCTTCATGAATGCTGAAAAGCCACCTTCCTTTGTGTCACTGTGAGCTTGGTATGCTATGGGCTTTTCGTCCAGCTGTGGAGCAAGTCATTTTTATTATGATAATCTGAGCCTGGATTATTTTCTTTCCTCCTTTACAGAAGTAGAGTCTTTTTCAATGCTTCCTTCATCCTACCCACATCAGTCTTGTCCCTGTTCAGTTTTGTTCATATACTGTCTAACCAGCTGTGGGAAGAAGGGAAATCTGGGAGATGTTACACAATGTAGAAGAGTCAGCTATTGCCTGTGCACTGCTACTGGCTGCAGTGTTCCTGTTTTGTAGCTCTCCCAGTATGAACAGTAAATGCTGAAGTCCAACAATCATTTTGAAGAAGAATCTAACATTTCTTGGCCTTTTTGGTAGCCTGTACAATAATAAAGGAGGACAAACTAGGGAGATAAAGCAGAACTTCTTTATGAAAAAGCAGATAAATATATGGCAGGTGATTGGTGGTGAATGCAATCGCAACAAAATACAGAGCAGGAGTCCGAGAAATGCTTTGAGGTGGTTATAGAGGTGGAAGAATTAGAGACTTCAGCAGCAATCAGAAGGTGTGCAGGAACTTCTGCATAACAGTCTGGGAATTATTAATTTAGCTATTCAACAAAAAGCATTATAATAACCCCTTGAAGTTTAAAACCTATTATTCTGTATTTGTTTGTAAATTTTTCCTATATACTCTGGAAACCTGATACGTCAGGAAGTATCTTCTTAAAGGGAACAGTTCAATGGTACCTGCTCTTATTTGGACTATTCTCAACCACCATAATTTAGTGATACCTTCTATAATCCCCAGGTCAATAAATAGAAATGATTGAGGTCATACATGTCAATAATCCGTTTTGGCCAAACATCTTTAGTGCTAGAACTCTAAGAGTGAAGACAGGCTGTACTTTATGAAAAGAAAAGATTTTTACCCTTAAAGCAATTGTTAGGACAAACTGCTTTGGATGGGGCACTGATTCTTCCATACACCCCCCTTTTTTCCTTGCAAACTGCATTCTTCGAACTTACTCAGTCCTTGTTCTCTTCCTGCAGCCTAACACTGTTTGCGACTGTGTGTGAAAAGACAGTGTTGAAACGGGTGCTGAAAGAGCTCTGGAGGGTGGTAATGAATACCATGGAGAAGCTGATTGTGCTGCCTCCTCTTACAGACCATACGGTAAAACATTTTCTCCTTCCTGACTCATAGCAGAAAGTGTTGCCATTGCCTGTGTAACTCATCTCTTTGACCTAATGAGTCATCTGTCCAGGTAAATTTGCCTGCATGTAGCCTGCTTGAGGATGGAAAAATATGTCTGTAACCTAGTAAAATAAGAGAGCAGCTCTATTTATAGTACGGTTGCAAGATACAGAGCACACTCTTCAAAAATCCATGATCCAAAAGGAGTTGCCATCAAGTGTATCAAATTGCATTGGTTAGGGATTTGCAGTCCCTTAAAGAGAGCTGTGTATGTGGGATTATTGTGCAGTTAGTGTTGTCTTCATGGCATTATGTCAACACCTTAAACGCTTTTGTCTAATTGTTGTCATCTGTTAGTCAGGTGTCTCTCTGTATAGACATAGTTAATTTGGGCTTGCTTTTTAATGACACCATCCCCCGTTTTACCCCCCAGAAGGCTTTAGCATCAGTATGGGCTGGCATGATTTCTGTGTCTGTGATGTTGGGGAGTTGGGGCCACGTCCAGATAGTTTGCCTTCAAAGGTAGTCTTTTATATAATTGGTCAGCTGTGTGGACATGCTGGATGAATGTGTGCCATGAATGTAGTGATGTTTTTAACAATGGTGGATTAACTCTTCCCAAATTTTGAGAAACCACAGAAACTGATTAAATGTCAGTCACGTGTGCCCAGCTGCTCTGGGGGACGATACTCAGTTGGAGGCAGTGTGAAGTTTGGGCTATAACCTCATTATTTGGAGATGATCCAGAACTACTTTTCATCTCTGTGTTGGAGCAAACTTGCGGTCTGTGGCTAATTCATGCTGATGTATTTTTTTCCCCAGTAGTGAGTCGAACAATAGTGGTTTTCACCATTCAGCAGTTGCCTACTGTATTTTGAGTGGATTTCTTGGGTTCAGTGCCTAGGGAAGTGATGCAAACCTGCATCTTGCCCTAGGTGTTTCTTGCTCTGAGAGGGAAGGCTTTTGTCTTTGGCCTTGATGATGACAACTTTAAACAAAACTGCTGAGATGCAGTGTGCTGTCATACTTACTAAGCACAATATTAGCATGAGGCATAACTTCCTAAAGACTGCTTGCTCTGAGCTCAGATTTGGAGTAATCATTTCTGCTTGCCTTTTTTAATTTATAAAGGAGAAAAAAAATCTAAATTTAAGATTAAATTTCTGTCTCTCAGTTGAATTGCTGTAAAAAGGAGTCTTTGGGGATAGGTGCTAAAATCATCATGTAAGAGCAGCATTAACATGACCCCTTCAGAATGCAAGCAGTGAGATCATGGGCCTCAGAGAGAACCAGCGAGGAATTGCTTGAGCTTTATACTTGCTAGTTTTGAATTTTAAAGGCAGAGTAGGAGAGTGATTCAGTGCTTGTATCATAAAGAAGGCAATAACTGTGATCAGGCAATGCTTCCAACCTGCAGGATGTTGCTATAAGCCATTTTGAGGTTTTTTTACAAAGAATTTCTTGTTGCCATCACTTCAGTTTCAAATTGAGAAGCTCTTTCTGTGTAATGAAGCACATCCCCAGTTGTCTGAGATAAAGCAAAATGCTTATAGCTGAATTTTTAGCTGTCTAATCAATTGTATCGTAGTGAGGAGGCTGAACTAGTCCAAACTGGAAAAGAGTTGCTGTTTCAGAAAGGCAGCTGTGAACAATGCAATGATTAAAATGGCCTTGTCTTCAGTCTTTGAGCAGGGAACCTGTAGCGAGGCTAGATGGGCTAGAAGGGCAAAGAGCTGCTTCCGCTATCACCTGGGACATATAGTGATTTATTCTGTCACAACCAGATTTTCATGACCCATAGTAGTGAAGGCTGGCAGGGCAAGGTAATGGAAAACTCAGGGTTGGCAGTGTGGGCAGAAGCAGTACTTTGCTATTCTACTTCTTTGCTATGTGTCTTATCTAACTTTGCTTTCTTTTTTTTTCTTCTTTTGAAAGCACATCAAACTCAGAAATAGCCCCAGGCACTGTAACTCACTTGCCTTCCAGCCCTCAGCAAAGAAAGCCCTAGTGCTCCCTCTCCGTGTTTGAAGGACCACTGGATGGGGATTTCCCTCCTAAAACTCCTCTGCAACCCTTAAGAAGTAGGGAATATTCATGGGAGAAAAGCTTCCCTTTTATGGAATATTTTCTCTCCTTTCTGTAAAATTGCTAGAGGTGCAAAAGTGATTTTTTTTATGGTGGTCATGGAAAGCATACTTGGATAGAAGGTTCCTGACATGCTGCAGTGTGTCTCACTTGTCTCTTGCATGACCCTGTCACTGCACAGTGCTTTAATGCCTGTTAGTCTCTGGACTGATCTATTCCACTTAAATTAGCTCAGCCTGTATTACATAGGGAAGAAAATCTAAGCTCTGCTTTTCCATTCTTTGCTGCTTCTGGAAGATTTTGTGTGGAGTGAGGCTCAGGTGAGATAGCAGCCAGCTACTGCCTGTGAAGAATGCAATGGGGACGGGCAGTTTTACAGCCTTGCACTCTGAGGACCTAAGCTGCGGGTGCCTTAATGACTTTCAGATGAGTGGCTTCTACCTCTCTGAGTATTGACTGCCCATGGGTTGCGAGATTAGTAGCAACATCATCTCCAGTAACTCACCAAGCAATTCACACCTCACTAGTTTTAAGTAAAGATCAGCATTTAATTAAACACTCTCTGTCTTGGATGAGTGGATATGCAAAAACAGCTCTCTGGGAATCCTTATTTTGGGGTTCAGTGCACAACGCTTGGGGATATTAGCAGATTAGTTATACATTTCTTTCTCTCTCAGTGCTTAGGACAAAACTATAGCATGCCATCAGTGACTAGTCAGGTTGGTGAAGAGTTGCTTAATTTACACACAGATGATTCCTCTGGAGCCTCTCCTTTATTTATTTCACACAGTACGCTACAGCTATTCACATGAGGCTCCGTTTGTGCTTGCTCCTGCTGTGCTTTTTTCTACTTGTCAGACTTCTTTTCACTAAAGGAGAGCATGGTCCAGGATAAGAACAAAATTTTCTTTAAGCTGCGGACTGATTTTAATTAAATGCAACTTCCAAACTGGCTGTTCTTCAGGCTTGTCTGCAAGCAGCCCCACTCCAGAGCTAGTCTGTGGAGGAGTGTGGCCTTAAAAAGTTTTCTGAAACATTTCTGAACTCGTGTTAGTTTAAATGAATCCTCTCCCTTGTGCTAGCTAGGAGCAGAAAAGCCCGAAGCTGCCTCTGTTTACAAGGAGAAAAAGTTTTCTTAGCCTTGAATGAAATGTTGGTCTGTGAACTTCACATGTGCCCAGATCTCTGTACTGACAGGAAATTATTCTCCCTGTTTCATCCCCACTTTTAAGCCTCTTTTCTCAGTGTCACAACAGCTAAAAAATAGTCTCAATTTTTAATGGATGGTAGCAAACATTGCCTGATGATGAAGTTTCTAAATTAACTTAAAGGCTGCTAATAAAGGATCAGATCTCGTTGTTGAATGTCGGAATTAAAAAAATCTGGGAAAGGAATGTACAGTACCAGATGAAACTTCCTTGCACTGGTATGTCTCAGGAAAATAAGCCTGAGTAATAATATGTTTTCCAAAAATGGACTGGAATTCAAAAGACTTGCAGTAGGGTTTTGTTTCCTAACTTTGTCAGCTGAGCAGTAGGACAGTTAAACTGTGAGAGTTTGAGCCTCTTGGAATATAAATTGGTTCAGTTCTGTTGCCTTCTAGCAATTAGACTTGAGTCAGCTGATGATCCTTCTCTAAATGCTTTCACTTGAGGGGAAAAAAACCAGTCCATTAGCAAGGACCATTAACAAGGAATTAAAATTCTTTGTGTTGTGGACTACGGATGTCTTTCACGTTTCCAGAAAGTTTAGGAAGGTAAAACTAATTTCATGGGAAGAACCAGGAAAACCAGCACTAAGGTCTGTCCCCTTCCTAGCTATGTTTGACACAGAGCTAAGCAGAAACAATTCTTAATAAGGACTTAATTTTTCCTCATATTCTGTCCTTGACATTTTAATCAATTTCATTGTGGGCAGCTTTTCTCAAAGCTACCTGATATTTAAGTGTAGTTGTTTTCATTCCCTAGAGGCACACCTGGAATAAGTGCTCTCTGTAGAGCTTTGTGATATGTTTTCCATGAATAAATGACTTTTTTGAGGAGGCATAGCATCTTTTTTACAAGAATGCCATTTGGCCAAGGAAGGAGCTGTCCATTAGGTGTTACCAGCATTGATGACAAACTCAATGTAACAGTAAAATAACTTCTCCATGCAGACACATTAACAGAGATTGGCACTGACTGATTAGGATTTTCTTAGCAGGCGAGAACTGAGGAGTAGTTATCTGAGCAGCTTTGTTCCTTGAAGCGTATCAAGTCACTGGGTATTGCTTAGTGTTACCAACCTGCCCTCCTTAGAAGCCTGCAGCAGGGAAACTATGTGCCTAGGCTAGTTAATGTTGTTGTTCAAATGTATTTTTTTAAAAAAAAGTGTCCAAAGAAGGCTGAAAATACTGGATCAAGGAATGTTAATATTAGTGTGTTTTGAGATTACTCACTTAACTTTTTCAAAATTCAGGTTATAAAAATGTTTTTGTTTTTTTTTCTTCTTGGTCAACAGGCATGAAAACCTTAAGTTTTAAGACCTGTAAGTCAAACAAACTTCATGACCAATCATACGGAACAGCAGGCATATCTGTTGGGTGCCAGAGCACTGGCTGAAGCCATGTCCCCTGGTGGATTACTTGGTGTGGCCCACAGTGAAATCTTTGTGTTGCTTCTGGTGTGCAATCACATTCAACCTCGCTCGCTGGAAATACAGAGTATTTTGTACTCTATCAGTTTAGAGAGTTAACGTTACCCATTGGATACTGGCAGCAAACGAAGCTCCCAATCTAATTTCAGAAACTTTCCTTTATGGATGTATTGTCCTTGCCTGCACTTCTCCCCAACCCCGCCCAGCCCAAGGGTTGTGAATTTAATCAATTATCAAGAGCTTCTGTTTACCTACAAAGTCAATAATGTTCATTCTGTATTGATTTGTATTCAACAAACATAAAAGGCTGAGCAACAGTGAGCATTTAGGTGATGGTTATGGATAAAGCAAATCAAGAGGTTGTCTGTGATTTCAGATCACAAGAGTCTTTCAGCCTGAAAAAATCTCCAAAGCTGGCAAAACTAAAGAAAAAGCATCTCATCTGAAAAATCACTTCTGGACTGCTGTTGTAATGGGCAGAGGGTGTCCAGTATCCCTAGACTGGGTCTCAGTCTTTCCAGTGTTACAGCTGTAAATGATTTGCCTGCTTTCCTTCTGTAAAAGGGTGACCTGCTACCTCTAGCAACAGCTATAAAGACACTTTTTTTGCTGAGGGGAACCCATTAGTGGGGCTGATGTTAACTTTAATCCTAGAAGACAAAAAATTATTTCAGCAATGATCTTTGCAGTAGAACCCAGTTCCCAGAGTTTTCTCTGCAAATGCATGTATGGGGTAGTTTCTGCTCCACAGAGCACTGGCTTAAAAGGCAACAAACAAGTACTGAAGAAGGCAGCAAAGAAAACAAACTGAGTGGCATAGGCAGGGGTAAAGGGCAATATAATAATTCTGGGTTTACATCTTGCTTCATTACAGTTTGAGGGATTTTGGGGTGGGGACTGGTCATGGCAGTTGTAATTAAGTGGGAGGGTGAAAGACTGTTGAGATGAGAAAGGGTAGTAAAGGAGAGGAAAGGAGGGCTGTGGACAGGAGAACTGGATTTACTGGAGACCTTTGGGGAAGTGTGGTCCTCATGGAGCCAGCAGTCTCCAAATAAGATGAGCTTCATCTTCTTCCAAGTGTTTTCCTGAGCAAAAAGACCCTACTGAAGAAGATGAAGCTCATCTTATTTGGAGACTGAATTAAGCTTCCAGGGACAGACACTGGTGGTGCCACCCACCAGTGTCTGTCCCTGGAAGGTTATTTCAGGTATTCAGCTGGGACATCCCTCAGGCACTTCTCAACTGATACCTGTGGTGGCATTTACACATACTTTTAACAATAGCCCCTAATGACCAATTACAAGCAAGGAGAGCCAAAGATCATCTTTGGTAGGGCAGTGCTCCTGACATACTGAAGGCTTTCCTAAGAGAGATAATGGAGGGGAGGTTAAATTAGGGAAGAGGTGTCACCTCTAGCTTTGTTTTGGTCCTAAAGCCCAAATCTGACTAGCTTGAGAGGGCTGAAGTGGAGGGCAAATTTCATTATATGATAGATGTGCAATTCATAGCCAGAACTACAGTAGGCTGGGGTTTTATTCCGAGTGGAGTAATAGGCAGTTGTGACTTTTTCAAAGAAAAAGGCAAGATTAGATGAATGAAAAGGAGCAAAGTGGAAGAAAATAAATTCCAGCACACCCCATAAAGCACCTCTGGGAGAAGAGGCTGCAGAATTGTCTTGATTGCTTTTGGCTTTCCCATTGAATTTTGGACTTAATTCCCTAGGCAAAAGGACTATTACATAGCAGAGAAATGCTGTCGTGGGGAAAAGGAAAAATACCTTTGTTGTAACCACTGCAGAGAAAGTATGTAAAAATCCATTATACTAGAGTGTAAGCGACTTGAAGCAAAATTTCCCATCATTGGGATTTATCTTCCCTTTTTCTTTCTTCATTGGTCATACAGCATCAGTAAGACACAGTGGGGGAAGAAGAGCCATTGGCCAAGCTTTTGACGTGTAAAGACAATTGCAGCAGTATTCACTGGACTTTGTTTGCCGATCTCTCACCTGAAAACTGCTCAGACCCCGTTTTATTTCTGATCTGATATATGCTTACCCCCAGCCTGCTGATTGGGCTCTACTTCTATAGAGAGATTGTCATCAGTTGTGTGATCTTTTGCTTTGGCCAGTCATATGCTGTCTTCATGTGTATTTAGACTTGAAATCTAAAGGAGCACTTTGAGATTAAGCCAGTGTACTGCCTTCACCTCCAGCTTGTGCAATCCATTTGAACGCACATACTTATTAAGTGGGTGACTGCTGTAAGCAAGAGTGAACCAGTTAGCAGAATATTGTGTTCCGAAATAGTTCTTGATGTGGTATCCACGGAAATGCCAGATTTTATACTAGGTAATAAACTGGCAAAGAGTCAAGTTGCTGTGACTGGCCTTGGGGTGGTTATGTAAAGTTCTAGCTGTGAACTGACTTGACTTGCTCAAAGGAAAAACATGCAAAGCTTGTTTATAATCTTTTTTTCCCCTCCTTTCTTTTCTAACTTCTTGCAATCATAGGGCACACAGTTGATTTTCAGTGCTGCTAAGGAACTGGGACACTTGTCAAAGTTGAAGGTATTGTTCTGCATGGCTTGTGTTAATGTCCGTGTGCATAACCATGGAAGTGTAGTAGCGCATAATATGTCTGGTGCTTCCAGTGGTTTGTTGCTGAATGCAATTGTAGAGAAATGCTTTTAAATGCATTAAATGTGCTTTTAAATGCATTCTGCTAATATTAGTATTGTGTTTAACTGTTAAATTTTATTGTGGGTTTAATCATCAAAGTAGCTTCTGTCTTGTGTAGATACAGTGATCAGTTTGGTATATCAATTTAAAATGAAAAAAATAGAGTTCTCAATATCTGGCCAGCTCCTCTGTATCCTCATGTATAGAAGTGAGTCCCTTATGTGGTCGTGATAATGAGGTATTGGTCAGAAAGATGATTGTGCTAGCTATTGATGAATTATACGAACTGTTACAAAAATAACTGTTGCTTGTGGAAGAGAGCCTGTCTCTGTAAATTCCTCTGCGTGGGCTCTCTTTACAGGCAAGCTGGCATTTAGCATGAAGGCTATGTTGATGTGTTTTGACAGTGCATGACGTGACAGTGCATGACATGAGATTTACTAAGTGCACACCACCTCACCATAAGCCAATCAAGCATTAATTCACTGGTCACGACAAGAATGGTATGAATACAGTGACGCCTTACAACATTCAGATTGCACTATGTTGTGGTTTGACTTGTGCTACAAAACAGGTATTGTGCAAGAGGAGGTATAAATCTGAAGCGTCACAGTGCACAAACTGTGCTGCAAGGAAGATGGAGCTGAACGTGAACTCTGTCTTGAAGCATGATCAGGGAAATCTTCCGACAGCAAAGGGCATTCTCCTAAGTGATTAGTGCAATTTCAAAATGCATTTGTCTTTTCCCATAATATTTTTTTTTGTCTTGCGCACTTCTTTCAGCTGTCTTTATATGACTATCTATTTCCCTTGCCCAGCAGACATATTTTACATACACATGTTGATGAGCCAGGACAGTACACAGTTCATTTAAGGTAGTGCTTATTAGCAATCCTAGTAAGTGATCTGGACATGCAGGTGTGTTATTAGATGCACATGCTTTTCTCCAGCTACATTTTGAGGCTGTTACATATCAGTTAACAGTGACATAACATAAACCTTCAGGTGTGGTTCCCCAGGGGAATAGCTGTCACTTGTGCTGGGGCATGGCCCTGTGCAGTCCCACAGCCAGGCTGTCCTCACTGGTGATATGGCTCCCGAGGATTGCACTGCCTCCACCGCTTCCTGTGCTTGCAATGCTTTGTGTTGCTTCCATGGGAGAGGAGAAATGGGGAGAGAGGAGCTTTGTAGCCTGCCTGGGAGAATCGGAGCTGGACCACAGCCTCCTGTGAGTATCCCCTTCTCCTTCCAAAAACATCAGCAAGAGCTCAGCATTTGGAGGAAGAGAAGCCATCCCTGCCTTCTACATGCACTCCTGGTGTCAAAGGGGGAGAGCTTTGAATTTGCTCCATTTCTCCTCCCAGGTTGCAAGGACAAGTTTGTGCACAGATGACTGTGAGTTCCTGTGGCTTGCTTGCATTCTCAGGCATAGCCAGTGACATTCACTGTGACGTTTACTTCTTCCATATTTTCTCATTACTGGAATTTCTTAATATATACAAGGTGCCTTTTGCCAGGAATGAGTTGGAAGCTTTGCCACTTTCCATTTGCGCTGGTCAGGTGAAGGCCATCCCTCAGCAGTAGCCTGTCTTTGCTTCAGTGTCTGTAAAGCTTAACTTTGGTAACTCTGGACTGCATTTTTAGAAATGCACGTAAGCATGCAAATCAGGCAAGCCCTGGTGTGTGTTCAAGCCTTTATTTGCATAGCCACATATAGAACTACAGCAGCACAGGTACACAGGATTTTATATGTGGCAAAAGAGCTGTACACAAATGTGAAAGCACTTTACCATCTGAGTTCTAGAGACCTTTAGTTCAGACAGATGGTGTGAACTGACATTATGTCCAAAAATTTCCAGAAGAGTAAAGGTATTAAAAGAATGTAAATTGTTTGGGTCTGTATAAGCATTGTGGGTATTTTTTTTTTCCTTTCGTTTTTGCAGGCACATACAAGCTAACAGGGAAGGCATGAGTAAATGGCTTTTCAGACCCCCTCTCCTGGGCATTTTGCAGTTCCACTAAAAGCCTGGGAAACTTATAGGATGGATTTTAAGTTTTATTTGTCTTAAATAGAACAGGGAGAACAGAGCCCTAGTGAATCAGATAACTCAGCTGAAAACTGAGACTGACAAACCTGACAAGCACAGGCCCTCATCCTGATGACAAATCAATTTCACAGTGTATTTTAAAATGCTCAGAAAAGCAACCATAAACCTGGCACCTTAGTGCCACATATCTGCCCCCCATTTATTATCAAACTCTTTCTGCTTGGTTTGCTTAATAGCCAGCAGCCAGAGCAGGGAGCAGCAGCCTCATTTCCCTTGCACTGCCCCAGGATAACCAGCCAAGCTCTGACCACAGAAGTTCTTCTGGGAGTACCTGTGGAGAATACAAGAATTAGTCTGAGAGACTAGGAAAAGATTTTTATTATTTTGTTTGTTTGTTTTTTACTTCTTCTGCTTGAAGTTGCATAATTATTTGATGTAAATATTTGTGGCTTGCTGCTGGCTGGCAACCTGGGAAGTGCAGGGTAGCATTCTGTGCAGTCCTTTATAGGAACAGTGTGGACTTGCAGAGGGCAGGTACACAGGGCAGTGACAGTCCTGGGCTCCTCTGTGTGTAGGTGAGAGCGTTTAGCAGTCCAGTCACTGGGACGTTTTTACATGTGTTGAAGTAAAAGGCACTGGGAAGCTGTTTTAGAAAGCAGTGATGTGTTTTTGTCCATTGACAGCATGGACACTGGCAGGGTGACCACTCAGGGTGGGGCTGAATGAGTGCTTTAGGTGCTTAAGAAAAAGTGCTGACCACCTGGTTTCTGTTACAGTATGTGGAATCTGACAGGCAGACCTAGAAAGTCATTTCAACAGACATGAAAGTCCCTCTGCACTGGGGACACAGCTACATTGACTAAATTGGCCTCTCCCATAAATGTGAGCTCTGGCTGATTGTGCACTTAATCTGACTGTCAGACAGAGAAAAGAATGTTTTACCCTCTGTGTACTGAAGTGTGAAGCCACATCATCTTCAGTTGAATTACTCGCGGCTCATGAACAAGAGGGAGGAGAGCTATTGCTCCCCTAAGGACAGGTTGTTGCAACAGAAGATATGTTGCAGCTTACAGAGTTTCTGTGCCACTCACTGTACTTAGGTCCCCAGACCAGAAGCATCCTGTGTGGGGTGGAGGGCAAGTTGAGGTATGTCTCTAGTCCTCAAGAAAGCACAGTGCAAACTTGTCTGAGGTACTGCTGACTTGAGAGGCATCTTCTGTACAGTTTAATGCAGCACTGTGCAAAGGTGCTAGCTAGATGTCTGTAAGAAGCATGGCAAATGCCTAGCACTGTGCCTAGACTGCAGTGAGCCCCTTCTTCACCAGGCAGGAGATGGATCATAGTGGATAATGAATGGGAACAGCACCAGGCAATGTGAAGAATCACCAGGCTGCAAGATAGCCAGCAAGTTTATCAGCATGAAACGCACACATGATGCCATGTAAAGCATGGGTATGCTTTACTCAAAGACAATTTAGTAGATGTGTCTCCTGGAAGGTATCTGTTATCAGAGGCTATGACGTTTTTAAAGTAGGGATAAGTAGCCTTTGCCTGATTTGCCTGCATCTTCTTCATGAATGCTTCAGTACCCAGTCTGCAGTCAGCTGGCCTGACCCTCCTGCAGCTCAAACAGTTAGAATTTGGGTTTGTGCAACGCTTTGACTTCCTAAAATGTGCCGGTTTCCCCTGAGACCTAGACTAAGCATCAGAAAGAAAGAGCTTAGTGAAATACCAAAGGATGGCACATCCTTGTAGTCAGGCAGAAGTCTTAACAGAGACGTGCTTCCACTGCAGGAAAGGGAATCCCTTCCCAGTGGATTCCTGGTTCTTTGCTATTAGAGATGGTGGGTCTTAATGGGAACAATTTCTTTTAGTAAAGGTATTTTCTAGAACATGTTGCTTGTTTGTTTGATTTTCTTCCTCTGCACCAACTGTACGATGAACTAGTGACCTTCGTAGATGGAAGAATTAAAAAAATCCACAAATGACATATAGCAGCTTTGCCCAATATCCGGTTCGTAGAATTCCTTGATTTAGGTAGTCTTTTTAGAGTTTTGTTGTGGCTGCTCTAGAATGACAGGGGTGGCAAGCAGACTCCCATTGGGTTTTCTGAGAGACAAACTGATTTTAAATTGTCACTTACCTCTGTCCAGTTCCTTTCCTTATTTCTCTCCTTTGTGCCTGCAAGAAACAGAGAAAGTGAGTTTATTTTCAAGTTGAGTTGTAATAAATGACTTTGAGAGACTCCATTAAGTGTTCCTTAAATAGCTGAATTAATGCTGTGGCCACGTAGCCACAGCATAAATCCAGAGAAAGTGAAGATACTGGGGACTCCTTTTCCTTTGGTCTCTGACAACATACTCACATAAAATATAATGGTTGTTTGCAGGATCATATGGTGAGAGAAGAAACTAGGAGTCTCACTCCAAAGCAGTGTGCCGTTTTGGATCTGGCACTGGATACGATCAAAGTAAGTGATTCCATTTCTGTCTCTGTCATTCTGTTGCTCCATCCCCAAATACTATTTGGGAGGATTAGTGCCTGTCCCAGTTCAGGAGATGGCAGGAGTCTGTCGCTGCTGTTACAGCAATAAAGGCACTGAGTGAGTGATACTGCCATGTTAGTGTAAACCTGAATAGGCTCAAGTGACTGGCATGTGCTGGTAGGCAACATATTTATATTTAAGTGCTTTGGAAGAGGAAAGCCATGAGTAGTTGGTATCAGTTGGTCCAAGAGCTGGATTTCCAGTACAGAAGCTGTTTTGTGAATTTTTCTGGCTCTTTGCCATCTGCACCCACAATACCACATAAATGTTGGTTGCTGGTTGCAACTCTTTGTCAGTATTTTTCCTGTTTCTTCTTACTCTTAGCAATATTTCCATGCTGGTGGGAACGGTCTGAAGAAAACCTTCTTGGATAAGAGTCCAGACCTGCAGTCACTTCGATATGCTCTCTCTCTCTACACTCAGACCACAGACACTCTCATCAAAACCTTTGTCCAGACTCAGACAGCTCAGGGTAAGGCTCTTCTGTGGTATTGGCAAAGTTGAATGGAGCTATCTGCTCTGTTAATAACTGCTGTGTCTTGTACTGCCAGTTTGTAGAGTGCTTTTGGCAGTAATGTTTCTGGAAACATGACAGTTCAGAGCTTTTGAAACTGGGAAGGAGGGGAAGGGGGTTATTTCCCACTCAGCAACTACATTTTGACAGAGCAGAAATATGCGAAACATAAGGCCTGGGGTGTTTGTGGTCTTTTTTTCTGCAATCCTCACTTAACAGTCACGTTTCATGAATTAATGTGGGTGGGTGACTTAAGTGAAATTTGAAGTTACTGTACTGAGATTTACATGGTGGTGTGAGAGACCATTTCAACAAGATACCACCGCAGAAACTAGACTGTGCCTGTGTCGCAGGCCAGCTGCCAGCAGCCCCTGTAGTCCTGACTAAGGCTGATTGACAGCAGCGTGATGAGTCATAGAGCTACATGCTGCCTGTAAAGGGAAAAGTCTCTTAGGAGAGCAATGAAAGCACTGTTTTGTCTGCAGCCAGTACAGGATATGTGTGAGCTAGATGATTACAAATCACCACAACATATTAGTAAGCTGCTGGAATGGGTCACTGGAGTTCTTTGGTAGCTCTCTGGAAGGCGCGATAGCAGTGCTATTTCATTGATTTGGAAGGGATAAGCAGTTAATTGTCTGTATCTTTCATTGCTTTCATGTAAACATCTCCAGATTGTTGTACAGAATAATTTGGTCCCTAGCCAGGGACCTTCATTGGCTATGAACCTCACTAATCTCAGGAAGAGGGGACAGATGCTATTAGAAGTTAGGTCAAGACAGAAACTGTTCTAAGTTTATAAGCTGTTTAAATACAAGCCTTGGCATTGGGCTACTACATCTCAGCAGGAAATATCATACAACTCCATAGGGTGTCTTTCTGCCATCTTTTTGCTTGGGGTCCTTTTTCCTTTAATCCTGCCAAGCCTATGAGACCTGGTGACCCCACAGACTGTACTAGCTCTGTCAGCATACTGTCACAGCGACCCTGGACATCAAGGGGAAATCCCTCCCTAGCCAACACATTTTTCTCTCGTGCAAATGAGACTGCTTGACACTGGCATTCCCCAACTGGTGGAGAAAGTACTGAGAATTCTTGAGCAAAACAAGGTATGTTTTTAAAGAGAAAAGTTGAGTCTAGTTTTGGGGATGGAATCATCCCTGTCTTTAGCAGCACGATATATTCTTGCTTAGGTTGAAACATACTGCATTAAAACACTGAAGTTAACTAAAGAGTGAGCATTTGAGAGAATGGTCCTATAGCTGTGTCCCAGCAGAGCAACGATGACATCCAGTGGCCAGACAGGTCAAAGACTGCTACATTCACAAGGGACTCCAGGAACTTGGCTGTTGCCATTAGAGTTACACAAAACAATTTTAATGGGGAACTTGTGTGCAGTGTGTTTTCCATCTTTGCTGTTCTATGAAAAATGTTTCCCATTATATATCCAGACCATGAAGGTAGTTTTTTATGTGGATCCTGTTATGTTGTCATGATGAGCCAAGATACAAGGATGTATGCAGCACTGCTGTTCTACACTCCATGCTACGGTGAGGAGTGCTTAAAATTAGAGGAAGAAGGTGCTCCATTGAAGTCTCAAATTGGCAAATTCAAGCCGATATGAGGAAGCAGCTTCATGCAATGTCTGATTTGACTATAAAATTCCACTGAGGGCGAGTATTCAGCAGATACACAAAGATAATTGAACATAATCTAAGAGCAGCAGGAATATACAGGGTTGCCACAGAACGGGGCAGGAGGGATTTTTTTTTTTTTTTTTTTTTTTTTTTTAAGAAGCTTAGAAAGAATGAAGCTCTAGCTTTACGACATAAGATGCATGCATTACAACGTCATTGATTATATCTCATAGCTGATTGATTACATTCCTTTGTGGCTTATCTGAGCCACTTTGGGAGACAGATCCTGGGCATGGTAGGACACTGAGCTGGTCCAAAGCAGCATCTTCTACATTAGTAGGCTTGAGAGTTTAGGATCCTGTTTGGGGAACAAAAGACTTGAGCTACGCCACCTAATATCTGTAGGATCAGTGATGGAATATCTCTGAGAAAGGCATGACTTGCTCCTGGGATTGGGGCTAGAAAAGGATATTGCTTGCATACACTTCTCAGTAACCCCATTTGGTAGATTGGTTTGGAGATCTGCACATACGTTGGAGGGACAGAAGGGACAGCACTAGTATTTACAACTGGCATCTGCTTACCAGAGCTCTCCGATGTTTCCCTTTGTGTAAGTCAAGCTTCCCACAAGCCTATGGGAGGAAATGGCTGCATGCAGAACTATTTAAATGCTGGCTGTTTCGGTCTCTTACTTCACTGCTCAATGGTTGCATCTTCCAGTTCGTGAGGTATCTATTGTACTCATTTCCTTACTGAGCAGGCTTCTATAGCACTATGCTGTTAAATGTTTGCTCTGCAAAGTTGGATCGGAGCTTGCAGTTTAGTTATGCCAGCACAAATTCTGTTCTTGTTTTAACCCAGAAAATCCCTTACTTGCAGACAGCCTTGCTCTCCAAAGCCTGTGTTGGTGCGGAAGATCTAAAAGGATATTTTGTCTATTGAGAGCTAGAACTGTTGTTTTGTATTTGTTTGAGTGACACCACTAACTGGATTGTAATTCATACTCTTCTCTCTTTATCCTGCTTGCTTCTTGCCTTTTGAATTCATGTCTCAGTGCACGATGGGAAAGGTATTAGGTTTACCGCTAATGAGGACGTTCTTCCTGATAAGGGTATGTTCAAGTCTAATGTTGTTACCATAACAACATTAGTCAACTGCCTTGCTTTTGAAGTCATCTTGCCCATGCTCAGAAACCTTTTCCAGAGACCCGTTCCCCGTAGCTCTTTGTAGAAGTGAACTTTCACCAAACGCTTGCATCCCACAGACAGAGCCACAGGTTGCTCGGTTTAGAAGCTTGTACCTTGCCTGAGAGCCTGTCCCCAAGCTTGAGATTTTTTCACGGGATATGAAAGCTGTCTTGAAAATGGACTGGGATTTGAGAGATGCTACAGACTTGTTCCCCTACCGTTTACCGTGGGCTGTGTATTGCTGTTTCAAGTCCTAGACTTGCATGCGTATGGTCTGCTGAGACAGGCTACTGTAATACATGGTAACATCTGATACGCACTCAAGATTATGGCCGAGCTTGAACCATCTGGCTTGAAAGGGGGTAGCTAAAAGTCTGCGTGCTCAGGAGAGCCCTAAAAATCAAGCCTTGTTGTGTTTCATCTCTCAATTTATTTTTTGCTGTCCAAAGTCTTTTTGTTATCTTAGGTGAAATACATCTGTAACCCATTGCACAAGCTCAGTTCTGCAGTTTCACCTTCCAGTATCACAATACCAATGAGACTTGCATGTCAAGTTTTATATCTGCTTGTCACTAAATGTGCAAATATGTGTATGCACAGAGTTGTATGTGCTCAGAATATTTTTTCACTGGCCATCTACAAAGTGTTTTTTTGTCTCTGAACATTTCAGTTAATAGAAAAAGATTTTTGTATGAAAAGACAAGAATGAAGGTAAAAGAAGAAGAAAAAAAAAATTAAATTTTGTCCTTCTCAAATGTAATGGGATAATTCCACTGTCATTCCTCTGAAGCATCAGTGTCACCTTTATAACCTATTAATTACACTAAAGATCAGTAAAATAAAGACCTGAGTGTTTGGCAGCTGATATTTCTGCAGATGTGGCCTGGTAAAGTTGTTATATACTGTTAGTAAACTTGTCTGTTTCCATGGAAAATGCCGACAGTATAAGTGACAGAGCTGCACCATAAGATGGGTCAGGTCAATAATCAAGCCTACTAATTTTAAAGCTCTGTGCTTATATACAAAAAAGAAGGAACACTGCCCTTCTAAGCTGGGAGAAAACTACATTCAAGATCATGTACAAATGTTACAGCCTAGAGGCTGTTTATTGTACTCAGGTCAAGAGTGAGAATCTACCCTAAGATAAAAATTTTAAGTTCTGTTTTGCTTGCTCAGATACTTTTACTTGTATATTAATGTGACTTTCACAGCCTACAGTTCTGTGCCATGTAATTCTCTTCAGAGAGTTGCACAGATGAGCTCTCAACCTCTTGGTTTTTAAATGAGTGTTTTTGCTGCCTGCAGACTGTTCTTGTGAAAGTTGACTTGTTAGATCTATCTAATCAAAACGTTTGTTTAATTATATCCTTCAAGCTCCTTATCTTGAATTTCAAACACACCAATTCTTTCACTTAGTAATGTGTCTTAGCCTCAAAACTGACAAAACAACACTGCTGTTCCTAGGCACTCAGTTACCCTGTAGGTATCCCAATGACAACAGCATTGCTAATTGTCAGCCAAAGGTCAGACAGTTATAAAAGAGAAAATAAAATCAATCTCTTATCAAAGACTTCATTTTCATTTTGCAAAGCAGTCGTCTTCTGTAATTTACATGACATCTTGACTTTCCTACCCAAAAAATGTCATTTCCACATATTGCATGATAATTATCATTAGAAGTTAAAAAGTTGAAAACATCATAATACATGAAGATTCATGAGATCTTCTCCCTCTGTTACAACACGTTATATTTTCCTCTTTGGAGCTATATGTTGTTTTCTCCCTGGCTAACTGCTGAAGGGAATTAAGTATGCAAGTCGTGAGTGCTTCTCTCTCATCATTTTTGGTGCACAACAGTGAAGGGGTTCTCGTTATCCCCTGAAGGGAAGCAGATAGGCAGTCAGGATGACAACTTTTATCTGATGTACAACATGGAAAAAGGTTCTTGGAGGGTGAGACTGCACTGTGGGTCTGTGCAAATCACTAACATCTTTGTATTTTTTTCCCTAAACTTCCTCTCTGGTGTAATTTTTGTTTTGTTGGGCTTTTTGGTCCTTTCTTCTTCCCTGAGCAGACGGCATGCCGGTACCCACCACTGGAATGCCTGCATGTACACACGATAGCTTGGCACAAACTCTTGAAAAATCCTTGCTCTCTGTGAGGGTCCATTGTTAAGCTTTAGGTCTTTTAAATTTTTTTAAAATTCTTACTAGTATTCTCAACAGGACATGATCTTCATGGTGGAGTACAAAAAATGTTAGTGTTTGTGTGTTGGGCATGCAAGCCTGATGTTACCTTGCATCAACGTTACATTATCAGTGTCAACTGAAAAGCTGGCTATGGAAGGTGTACTGTGAAAATGCTATATTGTCTTGCTGAGGCCATAAACCAAAGACAGGTGCCAATAAACAATAATGCTTGTGTGCACGCTGGATATCAATTTTCTTCCAACAGGCTCCGGTGTGGATGATCCTGTGGGTGAAGTGTCCATACAGATCGACCTGTATACCCACCCAGGAACTGGTGAACACAAGGTCACGGTGAAAGGTATGGTGAAGCATGTTTTACTGCTCAGACTTTGTGACTGTGTCGAGGCAAACCTCCAGCTGGCAGTCATTATATTTCTGTGTTATCTCACGGGATGTGAATCCAGAATTGTTTTCTCTGTTTCACATTAGGAACATGTAGAGAAACAGCAAATGAGCTTGTCCAGCCAATGACATGGCAATGTGCAGTCTTGTTGTTTATTGGCAACGATATATGATGTAAACAAAAATTGGATGATGGCTCTCACCAGGCGCCACAGTTTAGCCTGGGCTGCAGAGAACAAGGCAGCATGACAGGGTGATGTTGCGAAATGGCTCAGTGTAAACCAAGAGATCGCAGAGCCAGTAAGAGCTCAGAGGCTCCTCTGCCCTTGTCCTGAAGACCATGTTGGTCCCTGAAGAGCTGCTCTGAAAATAACCAAAGCAGTGATTCATCCCAGGCTTCCTCTTCCTCCTTCATCTCGTTTGCTTGAATACAGCATATTTAACTACTTTAATTTCCTCTGAAGATTTATATAAACAGCTCTTCAGGCCTCTCTTCTGGCTAAATCTACACTGCAATGCAAAAACTGATTTTCGAAGCTATTTCCTGTGCTTCAGTCTGTTCCCCGCAGTGACCTAAGAGAGAATGAGAATTGAAGAGCTAATAATTCTGGGTTCTGGAACCACCTACAGCTCATGGGCTTTGTTTGTCTTACCTGCAGTCTCATTTTCCTTTTCAACAGAGACCTTAATATCAGCCCCCCAAATACCTATTTTTTTCCTCATCCCACACGTAATGTAGACGTAAGCACTGAACTGGTAGGGCAGCCTGCCCAGAGCTGCAGGAATGCCTATTGTTTTGGACTAATTTCTTGACTATGCGTATAAAAAAGCTAAGTGCTGTCCCAAGTATTAAATTCCCTTTACAGAAATTAAACTAGAGCAAAAAAGTGTTTCTTTGTATTACAAAAAAGTCCTGCCCATGTGTGTCAGGGCATTGGCGTGTTTTGAGTTGGACTTTGTCCTCTGAAACAAGAAATAGAAAGCAGAGCAGAGTGGAAAGGTGTCCAGAGCAATGGAAACAAATTAGTGTTTACTGTAAAACAGGTTGTGACTCTCTTTTCCAGTTGTGGCAGCCAACGACCTGAAGTGGCAAACGTCTGGCATGTTCCGTCCATTTGTTGAAATCACCATGATCGGGCCCCATCAGAGTGACAAGAAGAGGAAGTTCACAACGAAGTCAAAGAGCAACAACTGGGCTCCCAAATACAATGAAACCTTTCACTTGTACGTGTGAAAAATAGCCTGGGGATCTGATGTGGCAAGTGCAGATGCAGAGGACAGAGAGGGTTTTCCAGTGTCCACAAACAGCCTGCTCAGGGCCCAAAAAAAGTACATGAACGAGTAGCTTGGCCCAGTCTTTGGTGTCTTGGCAGAAAAAGCTACATTATGGTAGTTTCTGTGGTGGGTGGGATGCTGAGGTCTGTTCTATACCGTCAGTATCCTTTGGCTACCCTCTGAAATGCATTGTATGTCCTGTGAACATACTTTACTGTGCTCCACCATTTTAATGAACTTTTATTGGTAGAGTTGAGGCTAAAAGTTCATTACATATTTTTAGTTCTTTTAATGTGTGTTTGTATCCCAACTTGGCCTGTGGGACATACTTTCTTAACTTGTTTCCAGGGATACAGCCCTTGGAACTGGTAGTAAGTTGCACTGCTAAAATTGCAGTCTTTATCAACACCAAGCATTTATCTCTTCTTATTTGGCTTTCATTATTACAAAGGCATCTTCCTTCTTGGAAGGCTCAACACAGAGAACTACAAACTAGTGCTCACCCAGCTGTACAGTAAGAATGAGAGGAGAAGAGATGACCAGCAAAAGACTGTGAACATCCTGGGGGAGAGGGACTGTCTATACAATTTTCCTTTGATGTGAGGAATGGCATGCTTCCTCTAAGTGAAGAGATTTTGTCCCTTTTTTATTATTATTCTTTTAATTTTAGAAGCATCAGAAAGGTTGGAATGTATTTTTATTAGCCTTTGCTTTAATGGAAGGTTCTGAATCTTTAACAAAGACTTCATCTAATTAAAATATTAATTACTGAAATGGAGCAACCCTTAACAGAAGCAGAAATGTTTAAATTCATCTGAGTTGAAAACCTATTAGCATGGCTTTAATGTTCTCCACGCCTCTCATTTCACACTTTAATACACACACATGCAAAGGCAACTTGATAAGTGTTGCTGGTTTTTTCTTTTTAAGTAGCCAGGTTGACTTTATCAGCTGTAAATCGGCAAAAATGCCCATACACCATAGGTTTTACTCCTCCCCCTCTGACCAGGTTTTTCTGTAGAAAGGAGTTTTCTGTGGCTCATCAAAGCACTCCAGTCAGCTCCTGATGCCTTTATTTCGCAGAGGAATTTATACATTCTGAGAAACTGTAAGTAAACATGTTTGTGTTTTTCAGCATACTGGGAAATGAAGATGGCCCTGATGCCTACGAGCTCCAAGTCTGTGTGAAGGATTACTGCTTTGCTCGGGAGGACCGAGTACTGGGGATAGCAGTGATGCAGCTCAGAGACATAGCAGACAAAGGAAGCTGTGCTTGCTGGTGCCCCCTTGGGCGCAGGATTCACATGGATGAGACTGGACTTACGGTCCTGAGGATTCTCTCCCAAAGAACCAATGATGAAGTTGCCAGAGAATTTGTAAAGTTGAAATCTGAGTCCCGCTCCACAGAGGAAGGCACCTGAGCTGTGTAATGTTCCCTTTTCTCTTCTGCCTTGTGCCAGTATGTGCAAGTGTTCAACAATTCTCTTTTATTAATTACAGAAGTTTTTTCATGTTGTCTTTGTCAGCTCCAATAGCGCACTTGTGCTGTGCAGGAAACAAATCCGTCAATCTGATGTGAATTATTTATTTTTTAGTAGCTGGGTAAGACACCATAGAGAATGAGACAGTCTCTTCTTATTTAAAATGCAAATTCTGCTTTGTGTATATAAATTATTTTATATTGGAGGCTGGGTATGCTGGGTTATGTTGATATGCAGCACTGTGATTTTATCCTCTGAAGCTGGCAGACTTTAAAAAGGTTCTACATAATCACACTATGATACAAACACACAACTGTGTGGAAATTGGGAGAATAATAATGATTTGGGGTTTTGTCAAAGCACAGTTATCTCTCATTGAATTCGTGTACTGTGGAGCCGCTTGGGGATGTTCTGGCACAGATTATACCAATGTCCCAATGTGATATGCAGACACCTCAATGTCTGCTTAAAAAAATAAGTTGCAAATTGCTCTGAAGATGCACACCAAATGAATGTATGACCATGGATGTGCTGCTGTGAGCATGGGCGAGACCAATGGGACAAGTGCAGAGGGGCCTAAGAGCTCATAGCCAAAAGCTGCAAAGGCAACACACCAGGAGCAGACTGCAGCTGCTCTGCCGTTGTAATTAGATGGTGTGTCTCAGAGAATATAAATCCCCATGTGCTGCTGGGTATCCTTTATCACCATGGGGGTGCAGTAAGCTGCTAAACTCCACATTCACACTTTGGCTACCGTGACCGACACGGTAAGGAAGGGAACAACATTAGAGCCATGACAGATAACATGGCTGCTATGTATTTTTTCCACTTCAATATTCTTTTGTTAGTTTTTTGACATAGGATTGGATAATTTAATACTTGCAGGCTTTCTGTAGCATTTTGTTACCCTGGAGTAGCTAAGACCATCCTCACTATGAACCCAGAAATGATGGCTCGCTTGGGAGAGAGCAACATGTCTCTCCTCTGCAAGCACTCAGTCTGGAGTGCTGGTCAAGGGGCAGCAGGTCC
Source organism: Astur gentilis (assembly GCF_929443795.1). NCBI lineage: Eukaryota > Metazoa > Chordata > Aves > Accipitriformes > Accipitridae > Astur > Astur gentilis. The sequence continues at coordinate 78,050,819 of NC_064919.1, read as the reverse complement.
ATTCAGTTCTGATCTTGAAGTCACTGTTGGCCATGCTGCAGTTGATCCATGCTGATTGTCATTAATCTGTGATTTAACGATACCATTGAAAATATTTTTGCACTGTCTTAAAGAAGCATCCAGGTTTTGTTTTCTTGCAAAACAAAACACTGTCCTGAGCAAATTGATTGCAGGGAGGTCAGAATTTCTGACTGAAAATTCTTAAGCAGGAAGGTCTGGAGTAGTGATTGCACCTGAGGTATGGTTGTTGGAGGGCTTTTTAGTGTTTTGGGGATTTTTTTGCTATTTCCAGTTGCCCTTGTGCTCTGGAAAGTGCAGCTGGAACAAGCCAGTCCTTGCCCATAAAGTACTGTAATACTGTCAATAAATTCAAGGACTGCGTATTGAATTACATTTTTTTTTTTCTATTTTCTCTGACACTTGTACAGCTTTATGATACAACTCCTGTATTTCATGGGCCTGCTTGTAGAGTTCTGAGATAGCACATCGGTTTTGTTCTTGTTCGTGGTGTATTACTATAATGCTCTTCAAAACTCCATGCTATTTGTCATGAATTTGAATCATTGTATGTGCCATTGTTATGAAAGCTGTTAGTACAGTCTTTAATAAACTCTTTTAGCAGCATTTGGAGTCATCTGTTGAAGTGTAACTGTAATTGGGTTTGCTAAATCACACAGGGCAGAATCACTACTGCATCCTTGCAAATTATTCTCATTTAGTACGTAGATATTTCTTTGGTGCTGTAGATGCCCAGCAAGGGGTATGACTCAGACAAATCCCCCTTTCTCTGTCATGCCTCTGTCTTTGACATCTTTCCCTGAAGTTCTTGGCTTCTGATAACACACTGAGACATCACAGAAGAGCATAGAGATTAACTTACTTCCTTTTCTTCTCCAGTCTGGCCTTGAAGTCAAGTTTCCTTTGTACTCAGGTAGCCTCCTGAAGGTGCTGAATGAAAGTCTCAGGCAGGCAGTAGGATACTTTGCAGATAGCACATGAAGACAAATAATTATATACCAAACTTGATTCATAGCTTTCAGTCTGATATGAGCATTAATACTCTGTAGATGGTATTGACAAGAGATGAGAGAATAAACCTTCTCGATGTCAAGTAAACTACTCCCCCTCCTCATTTTGTGGGAATGCTGCCAATTTCTAGCAGACAAGCTCAAATAACTCAGAGACTCATATTTCATGATAATGCGGGTCTCTGAATTTTTGTGATCTGAGATGCCATTTTTTCCTTAGGTAACATATGCTCAGCAATGCGAGTAACTCGGCTAATACACAGTCCAGCTTGTAGATGTATTTCTGTTTCTGGCTTCATCATGGGGAAGTACTGAGTTTGATGACATACCCCATGTGTTGTTTAAAGCACGCCTTTAAAGCCCTACTTCAGTACCAAGTTAGATGGTATACAGGTTTCTAACTCATCAGTATGCTTGCTTGTCACCTCTTCAGTGAGCGCTGCAGTGGAGAGAAACCAATAAAGAGCTATTCAAAGCAGAAGTGCTGTCTGTAACCATGGGGAAGAGGCCTGGGCAGGGCAAGAGGTCAGGCCGTTATTAACAGAGCCAGGAACCTAAGGCTTCTGAATATATTGCTTATCCACCAGTCTAGTGCTTCTTCTGCAGACCAAGTTTGTGAACTTTTTAATCAGACTCAGTTTCTGTGAGTGTTGCTTTCTAACATGTTTGTCTAAAACTGTCTTATGATCTTGCCTTGTTTCTTGGGTTTACGCTCATTGTGATGCTTTCAGATTTTCTTTCCTGCCTGAAAAATCTTGCAGACTCAAGCTACAAACACTCAGACTTCTTCTTGTACCCGTGGCAGCAATACTGTGTTGTGCACGTGGCTCTATCTGAACACTCCTCAAAATGACAGCAGGATATAGGATATACACTGTGCATATCAAATATATATCATAATAAATATATTAAATGAATAAATAGAATACATATTTTATAAATATATATATATGTGCTGGTGTACCTGGGGTGGAATCAGCTATCCTGAGCTGGAAAAGGCTGTTCCAAGAGCAACGTGGCAAAGATAACAAGCAGCAGAAAGTGGTTAAGTTGCCTGCTGTCCCATCCAGGGATCGTCTGCGGAATGAAGCGACACTCACTTAAGGTGGGACAGGAGAGAGGTGAGAGACGAGCTGGATGCTGAGGCAGGCGGGTGAATTCTGCCGATGGTCTGACTGTTATTGCCCAGGGGCTTTCTGTGGGAAAAGCAGAGTGGTTTCAGACCAAGGGTCCATCTCGGGCAAATCTTACCTCCAGTAGTGGTTACAAGCAGCTGTCCAGAGAAGAGTAAGAACAAGATAAACTAATGATGCTTCCTTCTGATGCCTTTTACGGTGCTGGTAATTTTTAACATGGGGGATGTTCCTGACTCCATGATTTCTCTTTAGTAAGTCCTAAGCTATACTTCTCCTATCCCTTCTTGAGCCCCTGAAAAGGAGTTCCGTGGATTTACAAGTTGTTGCATGAAGACCTGTCTCCTTTTATTCTGAACCTGGTTCCAACCAATTTAAATTGATGTCCTCCATTCTTTTGTTCAGGAAGATGCTAAAGTGCTGGTCCTATCCACCCTTTCCTGGGCCATGGAGATACTGTAGAACTCTATCATATCCCACCCTAGTCATTGCTCTTTGAGGCTGCAGTGTCCCAGTTTCTTCAGTTACCCCAAACCTTTTATAATCTTTGCCCTTCTTTGAAACTTTTCCATTTGTATGGATCACTTCTGAGCTGTGAGGACTGGGAATATGAGGACCAGAACAGCATCCAGCATTCAAAATGTGGACCAGCTTCCAGGAGAAAGCCTTCTGAAGGTGGCAGTTTGCTCCTAATCTTAAGAGCAATATTCAGTAGTTCAAAAACAGCTTCCAGGCTGCCAGCGGAAGATACTGGCAGGCTGGTGGGAGGAGCAGGGAGGAGACACGCTGCCAGACCTCCCAGGTGACAAGGAGACCTTTTGTAGGAACCCAAAAGGGGAAGTTCAAGAGGTTGCTGCAACTTGGGAAATCAGCATTACTCAGAGCAAACGTGAGAGAGAAAGAAGCTACCCTGCTGAGATTTGGTGGATGGTAGAGAGCTGTTAAAAATCCTTTTATTTCTAGCCTTTATTTGAAAAGCTTACATAATTTTCTAAGAATAGAGAGAAAGAAAGCAAGCCTGTCTTTTGTACTTAACAGACTTTTTGCTGTTTGGGAAATTCCCTTCTAAAGCTGTGGCCAATGCAGGGCTGTGACACCATCAGAAAAATGAGTTGGGGGAGTGAGATAGCAGGACTCAAAAGGGCTGATGTGTGCTTGTGAACATGTGATGGGGATAAAAGGGCCTTACGGGAAAGGATGTTGTGTTTCTGGGTGTGTGATGGGAAAGAGCAGAGACCCAAGGGCAGAGGTGGGGAGGGTGGTTTATCAGTCTTCCTGGAAGAGATTAGCAAGTTGATGGATGGAAGAAAGAAAGTAAGCAGGAGAATGGGAGTGTTTGGGCAGTGACTAGGACAGACTGAGAAGGCAGCTGGCACTTCAGGCATGGGATTCAGTTTCCCTGTTTCTGGGCAGCAGCAGGGAGGGAGAAGGCAGCGTAGTGGCAGCGGAGGAGGTCAGGCTGCTCATGGGATTTCCTCCAGACACGTCATCTTCCTCCTTTTCTGCTCTTATGGTCTCATTTCCTCCCTTCTAGAGAAAACTTTGGACATAGATCTGTGAACATGTGCAATATTGCTAATGAGGCTGGTGGTATTCCCTGGTGCTTGTTGGAACATACACTGTGGGTCTGAGCCCTGCCTGGGCGTTGTGGTATAATCCCCCAAACTCCTTTTGTAAGCCAGGAGTGTGGACACTGGAGGATTTTTTCAGGACCTCAGTTCTCTGATACTTAAAACTGTCTTCTCAGTTGCTGCCTGTGATTTATGGCCAATCTAGAAATACTTGTACCACAGTGTTGTTTGTCATGATGAAGTCTCTTTAGTAGCTCCTGATGGCTTAGGTAATGTCTCCACTAAAGTTTGTTCTGCTAAACTGGACAAGGGCTAGGTTTCTGCTCGTAAGCAGTGCTCTCCATTTCCAGTCATCCGTGTGTAGTTCCTTTGCATCTGCTCTAATGTGCAGCCTTTCTAGCATCACTTTTCCCTAGCTTTAAGAAGAACTTCTCATTATCAGTCCCTGCCTTCACGGACTTCTCATATTTCTCAGCCCACCTCATAGTCCTTTCACTAATGTCAGCCTCCTCCACTTTCACCAAGAGTTCCCATCTGACACTGTATGCAGTGGGTTTTTTTGAGTCCACGTAGATTTGAGCTGCCAGATTTGTCCCTAGAATTAGGTTTGCCCAGCCATAACCTGTGGTGAAATTCTACTGGCTCCCAAATGACACTGACTGCCTCTTTACTATCATGCATTTAGTCCTGCAAGTGGTCACTGCTCCCAAGTCATCTCAGAAGTAATGGAGCCAGCTTAGAGAAATGCACACCTTTGACAGGTTAGAGCTGGGAAATCATTTATCAGAGCTAGGGCCAAGGTTGGTCTTTCTAGCTTTGCCAAACCCACATTGCCTTTTGTCTCACTTCCCATCCTTCCTTTTATTATTCTTTCTGTCAAGACTTCTTCTATAGCCTTGCATGCCGTTCAGGTCAGCCTAACAAGTTGGAAGTCACTTGGATATGTTATATTTTGCACATTATTCTCCAGTCACATAACCACCACATTCACAGATGAATAGACCCTTGGTGCCAAGCCTTCACTTCCATGTTTTGGTGTTATCAGAAGTGTAGTGTGGAAGTGATCCTTCCCTGGGGATCAGAGGATTTTTAGCCCTCTGACTGTAGTGCAGTATTTTCTGTTTCCTCGTTTTCTTTTTAAAGCCATTTCTTTCTCTATGAGCAGTCCCTCTCAGGCCAAGTTCTTCTGTGCGATTTTTTTCATCTGCCTGTCCTTCTTTCTGTAAAAGAGCATATGACAGAAGGGACCCTAGGGTCCCTTTGAAGCCTGTCACTCAGTCACCCATGACCACAAAACAGGCTTTAGACTCAGCAGAGTCCCCAGGAACATCCACTTCACTCCCCCTCAGACAAGAATGCCAAGGAAATCTCCAGCATCCTATCAGCAACCTCAAAATCTGAAGAAACCATGATAAGCTACGAGGAGAGAGCAAGCTGCAACCATAGCACTGCAACTACCTTAGGAAATACCTCACTCTTAAACATGTCCAAGTCAAATAAAAGCAGAAGAGCAGGCAGGTGAACTGTGCCTCTCTAATCTCAGACCTCAGTGACATCTGTCAGTCTGGCCAGGGGGCCTCCATACCCACAATCCTGCTTAATACTGAGCAAAAGCAAGATTGTGAGATGCTTGAGCTGATTTCTTAGCATCTTTTGTGCATTGCAAAATACTCTGAAAATTAGAGCAGTTACACATTGGGAAAGAAAAACAATGGTTTCTGGCAGCTTACAGGTGACAAGCAGAAGTCTGGAAGTGTAGCGTTAGTTATTTCAGTACAACATAATACTGTGTGATAAATAATGTAAACATATGGGAAGTTCAAGGAATATCAGATAAGATTCACAATGCTTGGAGACTAAAGCTTTTATTTGGAGATACTCATCTCACCCTCGAGCACTCAGGATGATGGCAGGCCTGCAGTGCTCATCACAAACTGTGTCAAAGACTTTTTCCAGCTCAGTAATGATTTTATTTTGAGACCAAAGCACTAGCTTCAAGTTCTGCCCTGACAAAGTACATAGCGCTCTGCGCTCCCTATCTATGTGCCTCAAATAAACTTTTTATTTTCTCTGTTCTCTTGGCAAGATTAACTCATATGAACTTTAATAAGTTCTTCCTTAACTTTACTTGATTTTTAATACACATGGGGATTTTTGTTGTTTCAGAAATTAAAACCCCTTTCCTTATCCCTGCATTTAAACTACAAATAACTATTCACTGGACAACAGTGCTTTTATGAGTTGCTCTTTTTAGCATTATAACTGTTTATTGAAGCAAATCCAGCATAACATCTCCTTTTATCATCTTTGACTATGTGCTGACAAAACCTGTCAACCTGTCAGTTGTCACCTCTGGTAGTGCCATTACTAATAGAAGCTATCCACTAATTGCTGAGATGCTAGTTTCCTGTAATGGCAACTGTCAGCCAAAAGGATTTCAATCTATTGGCTATAATTCAGATAATGTGAGAATATCAACCCTGTGAACAAACCTATGGGGAGGTACATTTGAGTTATGCGAATTCTGCAAACAAAGAAGCACTCACAGTTCCTGCTGGGCATCTCTTTTCTCCCCCACACCCCCCATCTTGAGATGCTCTTTCCTGAGACTGCCTTTTGTTACCCACTGGTGTTTGGCAAACAGAAGAACATAAGCTTTGTCTGTCAGCATCTTCAGCAGCAGAAAATGTAATTTACTGTGATTTACCTCCTTCCCAATCATAGCTAGAGATGCAGAGAGGTGTATGGCTTTGGCAGCTGCGAGAGGTGATGAAGTCAAAAAGCCTCCTTTAATTTAAGTTGCTGCTAAACATGGTCAGTTTATCCTTCTCTTGAGCACAGCAGCTTGTCAGGCTGCAGATCCTTATTTGGAATTATTTTTGTGCGCCTGGAGTCAAGCCTAGGTCAGGTCATCTGTTTCATCAAAGGAGGAAGTTTCTGAGGATGACCATCACAGATGCAATAAACCCACACAATAGCAACCAAGGTTTTCTCTCAAAGCTTGGCAGAAGCAATAGCTTATTCCCTTGGTGGGGGGAGGGGGGGTGCAGGGAGGCGGGGGGGGGGGGTTGAAGACACAAATACCTTCTGTGTTTCAGGGAAGTTTCTTGTTCAGTTTTGAAATATTTTTCAACAAAAAACACCCACCCTCTCACAGATATCCTCAACCCCCACATGCTGCGTATGTGAAGTCTTTGGGGCATTTTCCTCCTTGCCCCTCTTGTCCCCATTTGAAGTATCCAAACAGCCATCAGCAGAAGTTGGAGACCATGGTCAGTGCTGGATGTGAAGCTATTGTATTACAGCTGATTTCTCCAAATGACCCTTGATTTAATCTGATAACCCTGCATGAGCCATCCCTGCATGTTTTTCTGCAGGAAGAGCTTGTAGTCCAGTCTAGACATAGGAACCAGAAAAAACAACTGGAGAATACCTGGTTCTTTCAGCTGGAGTCCAGATTAACTAGACTTCTGCCATTACTCCCTGAATGAAGGAGGTACAAAGGCTTCAGTCACTTGGCAAGTGCTGCATGCTTTTAAATCCATTATCTGAAAGTGACAAGTTGTGAAGGAACTGAAAATAAAACCTCTGCTGGATGAAATTTTGTTTCACAGATTTGTAGGCCAGTGACATTTTTTTAATTTGGGAGCACTCTTGAAATAGGAGAAACATGAGGATGACAACCCCAGGATGACAAGCCAAACCTTCCACTGGGCAACTCACAAGCTCACATGTTAAACCCGGGTTCGATGTTTCTGTGCCAGCAGCAGCAATGATTTCCATGGTTGTAAGCCAGCAGGTACAAGCCATGGTTGCCAGCAGTCACTTGAGGATTGGCATGATGGCACTCAGTGACCACCCCCTCCCCCTCAGTCTGTTTTGGGCCCTTTCACAATAAAAAGACACCTCTCTAAGCAATATACAACCCTTAAACTTCATAGAGGTAGTGATGCCAGCAAATGCTTTTCTTGACTGTATTGGGTTTGTGTGGTAAGGTTTTTGGGGGGTGGGGGGGTGGGGGTGTTACAGGGGTGGCTCCTGTAAGAAGCTGCTGGAAGCTTCCGTGTGTTCGAGAGAGAGCGAGGCCAGCCGGCTCTAAGACGGACCCGCCACCGGCCAAGGCCGAGCCCATCAGTGATAGTGGTAACGCCTCTGTGATAACATCTTTAAGAAGGAAAAAAAGTTGGGATGTGGAGCAACAGCCTCCAGAGAGAGGAGTGAGAACATGTAAGAGAAACAACCCTGCAGTCCCCAAGGTCAGTGCAGAAGGAGGGGGAGGAGATGCTCCAGATGCTGGAGCAGAGATTCCCCTGCAGCCCGTGGTGAAGACCCTGGTGAGGCAGGCTGTCCCCCTGCAGCCCAGGGAGGTCCATGGGGGAGCAGATCTCCACCTGCAGCCTGGGGAGGACCCCACGCCAGAGCAAGTGGGTGCCCGAAGGAGGCTGTGATCCTGTGGAACCCCGCGCTGGAGCAGGTTCCTGGCAGGACCTGCGGATCTGTGGAGAGAGGAGCCCACGGAGCAGGTTTTCTGGCAGGACTTGTGACCCCGTGGGGGACCCGCGCTGGAGCAGTGTGCTCCTGAAGGACTGCACACCGTGGAATGGACCCATGCTGGAGCAGTTCGTGAAGAACTGCAGCCCGTGGGAATGGCCCACGTTGGAGGAGTTCGTGGAGGACTGTCTCCCGTGGGTGGGACCCCACGCTGGAGCAGGGGAAGAGTGTGATCAGCCCTTGCCCTGAGGAGGTGAAGTGGCAGAAAATAATGTGTGATGACCGTAAACCCCATCCCTGTCCCCCTGTGCCGCTGGGGGGGCTTGGTGGAGAAATCCAGGAGTGAAGTTGTGCCCAGGAAGAAGGGAGGGGTGGTGGGAAGGTGTTCTGAGATTTGGTTTTATTTCTCATTACCTTACTCTGGTGATTTGTAATAAATTGAGTTAATTTTCCCAAATTGAGTCTGTTTTGCCCGTGATGGTAATTAGTGAATGATCTCTCCTGTCCTTATCTCGACCCGCAAGCTTTTTGTTATATTTTTCTCTCCCCTGTCCAGCTGAGGATGGGGGAGTGATAGAATGGCTTCGGTGGGCACCTGGTGTTCAGCCAGGGTCAACCCATCTCATCAACTAAAAATAACAGCAAACAAAATGGAGGCTGATACATTTTGCATGGGAAGTCTTTTTCTTCTCTGTCTATGACAAGCCATTTAATGGCTTTCTCTTGTATTTCATAACTTAACATTTTTTGCCCAGACTGCCAAGGTGAGTTGTGCCTCTGTCTATGTTCAATCTTTTGTTTTGACATTGAGAAAATCTGCAGGATTCACCTGTGCCACCTGGAGTAACCATAGCAATCAGGCATTTTACTGAAATTTGAAAACTGTTAGCTAATGTCCACAAGGTTTGAACCTCATGGAAACAGAGGAGGGGGAGAAGAAGGGAACATGGCTTGAGGATATCCCACTTGCAATTTTCTCTGCACAGTGTAGGATGATGAGATGGGAGATAAAGAAACATGTTTTGCCTTACAACGTTGATACTGTTCAGTCTCCAGTGTCCGTCTGGTGCCATCCCCAAACCAGTAATAGCTCGCCCTTGGTAATAGCTCATGTCTGTTCTGCAGAGCACTGTTCTTGCAACATAATGAGCATCAGTAAACCTACAGTTAATGCTGTAGCCAATTTTGTGCATGCTGTGGGTTCCATCTGAGTCATGCAATGTGGTTTTAAAAGATTGACAGAAAAGCGTGACTTGGCAGAAAGCATTGCTAGCATGAGTTTTAACAGCAACCCTCTCAAGCAATTAAAAGCTATCAACTTCTGTGACAGAAGAGCCCACCAGTTCTCTCATAGTTTGCCACCCCGCCATCTGCCCAATACACTACAGACTATTACAGCCTTTTCCTATACTCCACCAAAGCAGTGATGACTGCTGTATGTGTAACATCTATAGAATTAGAGCCAGGGAAGGACCAGTAGGTCATTTCACCCAATCTACTGCATTGTCCAGGCCACAGTGCATCACCCAGTTAACTCAGCATTGAGCTCAGTGGCTTTTGATGTCTCTGTCACCTCTCCCAGAAAGATACTCTTCATCTTGCTGCTAAAACGTTGAGAAGTGGAGATCAGCTGCTGCTGCTGTTTTGCTCTATCCGTTAACGGTTTGGAAGTGTTTAGCTTCCTAATGCTTGTTTCTTTGGTTTGAGGCTTCCAGCCACTAGTTCTTACTTTATTAAACACTTGTGACAGGAGGTCAGGTGTTCAGAGCAAGAGAAGATGAGAGGTTTGACTGGGGTTGTCTAGCTGCAGGTTTTACCAGAAAAGCATTAGTTGCTGAAATGAACTCACATGGACGCAATCAGCTTGGAATTAAGTCTGGAACACAGAAGAAAGGAATGCCAGATAACAAACCATTGCCAGGTCTTATGCTTCGGTACTTCAGAAGTCTCCTGGAAGGATCAGGTGGTATTCCTCCCCTCTCCATCCCACTGAACAGCTGGTTAGAAATAAGCTAAAACTAAATATATGTTCCCTTCTCCCACCTTTCTCATGTAGAACCAGAGATTTGTTCTAGTCCCTCCTCCATGGGTTATGGGTAGCACAAAGTTTTCCTTTTCTTAAATGTCTGGTTGGTACATCTTGCTCAAATGCTCAATGTCATGCAGTTTAATGCATTTGGGATCAAGCAGGAGTTTCCTTTCAGGTCATGTTGACTTGTGCTGCAGAGGGTTTCCACCTAGCTCTTCTTCGCAGCTTCAAATAACTTTCCAAGCTCCTTTGTCATCTCTGTCCCAAGTGAAGATTTTTCAATGAAAGGGCCTTGCCTCCTGGAGGCTTCCTAATTAATCCTGTTACGTGCTTGGGGTAAACAGCAGGTCAGCCCTCTGAGGACTAAGATATTTTTGTCATGCAGTGGTTTGCGTTCTTACCACCTTCTCTTCTACACCTAGTCAGTTCCTCAGAGCATCTGATCTGACTATATAGTTCTGTAGAATAGGAATCCTAGGCAGAAATGGGTTTTTTCCCCTATTAAAAACAAGCCCTCTGAATCTTCAGGGATTTCTTCCTGTGTGACCAACATTGCAAATAATGAAGAAAACAGAATATCTAGTTCTAGCACAATTGAGAAAAGCACAGAGTTTATCTTTGTAGCAGCAACAATGCTGGAAGACTTGTGTTGCTTTTGGTTAGATTTCTTAACCAGACTACACAGGTCTCTGGAGGCCGTTACCGCTCTGTAGCCCCCTCATGCTTGTCATTTACATGGAGTAGGCGTTTTGCAACTATGTAATGGACCATTCTGCAGAACTATAAACACTGTAAATACTGACGTGGGGTATTTGGTGAGGATAAAATAATTTTCTTGTCAAATGGTGTGAAAGCAAACCTCCTTTTCTCTACAGCACAGCAGCACAAGCAGATGTCCCACATACCTGCTACAGCAGTGTGCCTGAATCCTGGTCTGCACATGGGGCTTCAGCTGGGGTAACACATCCTCCACCACTCACTTAAGGCCCTACCTCCATCAGGATCCTACCTTGGACAGGGTGATAAAAAATGCAAAATCAGGTGCTGTGCAGAGATACAGGAATGAGATCCTGCAAGTGTTGTGGTTTTGCTGGCCCAGTGCCACTCCAACCAACCACAGGGTTCTCCTTGCCAGCTTAATAATTGTATTGTTTTTCTTTGGAGCTAGGTCTGGCAGAGATATTGCTCCAGTACAGCACAATGAGGCCATTAATAGAGAACTTGGAACAAAGGCTCATGATACATGACAAAAATAATGATAAATCACGATTGCCTGGGAAAAATATTTTAAATGGGATGGTAGAGCCTTACTACATATATAAGGTCATTGTTAAAATAGCATTAAGGTTGATGACTCAAACTTTGGTTAATTTCCATGCTATCGAGCAAGCTGACTTTTCTGCCGCTTCAGGAATGCATGCGATGGTGGCATGAGCTGTGCAATCACAGCATCCATCCCTGTGTTGACTGATGGGCATGAAATCAACCACCCGAACTGAAGGCGTAACTGGAAGGGCAGCTCTGTCAGCATGGCAGAGTCCCAGCTGATCCCCAGGTGTCCACAGTGGCGTGCGTGGAAGACCCCATCTTTGTCCCGTTGTCCAGATCAATGACCCAGCCCAAGTGTGCCACACAGCCATCTGGAGTGTCCCCAAGGAGAAACACTATTTACTCAAGTTTCTTCCCAGTAGAAAGTAGGGCATGACACCCAGTGGTGAGAGATTACATATAAGGGCAAGACCCAGCAGTGTAGGAACGGGTACACAGCCATGGCTTATGCTTGGAGACTTGGAAAGGCTCTCAGGTGACCAGTTTAGGCATAATCTTTGTGAGCTGGTCACTGCAGTTAACTTAGTGAGAGGGACTCCAAGCCCTCAAAATACTGTCCATGCTTTGCCAAGGTCTAAGCACCCTGTCCATGGGGTTGCAGGAGAGAACTGGCTTAGTCATAGGCTTGCCTACTGGTTCAGGTAGCTGTTTCAAAGCAAAGTGCATGTATGTGTGTCTAAGTGTCTGAAGCAAAGGCCAATATTGGCCTGTTCGGTTGTATTTCATACTCTGACCCCTGCAAGGAAAACCAAAGCCTCTAACGAGCATATTTCTACTTGGATGTAGTTCATAGAAGTTCAGCGTAGAGCCTGTCCTGAGAAACATCACATCTTCTAGGGCTGACAGCATCCAGAGGCAGCAGAGAGGGAAACTGAAGTTGTAAATAGAAAATAACTTTCCTCTCTCCTTTGAAGTCTCACAGATGCAGTGCTGAAGCCAGCCCTCTTGGAAAGCACAGTGGCTCACTGGGTTATAAATTCACGTACACTGGGGCTCCTTCAGAAATAATTTCCAACTTCGGTGAGCAGAGAGTTGTGAGAGATCAAAGCCTTAGGTAAGTAGGGCACCTATTATACTGAGCCTTTATCTCTTCTTGAGAGGAGAGGGGAGAGAGCAGGAAGTTTGATGATTTTGCAAAGCTAAACCAAAAGTTAATTTTGGTAGTTGGGGGATATTGCAGGCATCTTCACAGCAGTTTTGAATTTGCATCTCAACATCTGATGTCCCAAGTGTGCAAGGAATATATAGGCACTCCAAAAACATGCAGGGAAAAGGGGAAATTATGCTAACAAGATAACATCCTCGTTTAACTTGATCTCCTGTGAATTTAAACTGTACTTGGGGGTGTCATTGTTGAAATTATTTCTCTTGTCCTTATTTGTCAGATGCCTCTTTTCAAAAGGCTAAATATTGCTGGGGAAAACAGAATTTTTTAGGTATGTCTGTGATGCTGCCTTAATTCATGCTGCCCCTGCAGTAGAGGGAAAACTATTCACGTGCTCAGAAGAGCACGGGAATGTGTAAAAAGTCTTAGAAAAATGTAATCCCTGCCTCATTTTTCCTCCCCAAACCTATTCCAGAGTCTTGGCAGCCTCAGGCACCTCTTGGGACACATCAAATAATGAAGAGCCAAAATCTGGGTGAGATTTGCAATAATGCAAATCTGGGTAACATCCCACCATTCCTGGGGCAAAAAGGTGGATTTGAGCAGGCAAGGAAAGCCAGGTGTGACCTGGATGCCCATGCTGCTGTTTCCTTACTAAGGCATGAAACAATTAATTAATGGCTCCTTTGTAAATTGACTCTCAGTGAGAGTCATGCTGTAAGAAGGGGATGTGACATGAGGGGTCCTTCAGGGGAGCAGCTTCTCGGAATGGAAACTGGATCATCCAAAGCTGCTGAGGTGAATACCAGATGGGAATTTGAGCAGTGGGATGTATTCTCATCTGCTGGACGCTGCAGATCAGTTTTGCTAAGGGCCCTTGGCACTGACTGCCTAATGCTGGAGGTTGAAGACATCCACCTGGCCTGGAAAATTAAAAAACTCAGGCCAATCCTTGACTAGCACATAGTATTGTATCTTAATTTCTGATTTATGCTGGGCCAGAAAATGGCCCTTAATATCTTGTTGCACAGGGGTAAACTGGGTCTCGTACTCTGCTTTGCCCGTCATGCTGAGCGAGTATTTTCATGTTAATCCTTTAATACAAACATGTCAACCATTATGTTTCTGGAAGTCCTTCACCAAAATTTCTCCTCTGCTAGAATGGGTATTGGTGTGTCTGAGTCTGCTTTTGTGGGGCATTTGAACTCCTTCATGCACTATGTCGTTCTTAATGAACCCTATTGTAATTGTATATGTGATGTGTTCAATAAAAGTATTTTGTAATGTTTTAGAGCTTGCTGACTAATTCAGGATGGGTGATGCTAGACATAGGTGTGTCGGTGATCACTTGCAATAATGTTTTAAACGTTTTCAGTTGTAGGAGTTTGTGTGTTGAACAACTACAAGTTTAATAAGTGTTTTGTGAGCTTTTACTTGTTTGCACACAGTTAGGTGTGTGAGGTCGAATTCTAATTTACGATCCTGTTGTAAGTTTAAAGTCTTGTAACATTAGTGATGTTAACTATGGATCATGTTAATGATGTTAACTTCAACCACAGAAAAAGTGAGCTGAACCTGAGCAGTAAGCTTGCACAAGCCTTGACATACCTCTAACAATATGAGCTCTGAGCATGCCGTTCATGCCTACGTGAGGATGTTTCACCTTCATTGGGACCAGATTTTATTCTCTTACTGCTCTTTAGCTGATATTTTATAGAGATGTATCTCATGCCTTTTAATGATCTTTTCTTGTAATGTTGTCTACATTTAACTGCTAATAAGATAGTTCAGAGAGCTGAAAGTTTTTGCTTTGCATATTCGGCCATGATTGAAACTTCTCTATTTCTCTAGAAGTCTCGGAAATTGTTGCTTTGAAGGTTATGTCACTGGTATTCTAACAAACTGCTGGTAAACTAAGGTTTTCACAGCAGCCAAAGGGAAGTAGGCGCATGAATCTTCCTGAAATTCACTGGAAGTTGACAACTGCACTATTGCAAAAGTTTGAAAATGGAAACTTTGGTCAGGAGTTCTCATGACAGTAGTGGGCTGTAATGATTACGTGACCACGTGCTGCTTGTAGACTCAGATTGTGACACCCTTTCTTTACTTACACCTTCCATTTTTTATTTTCCATCATGGTGCAAGCATCAGGGATTCTGTGCAGCAAACGTCTGACGTGCCTTAAAACAAATCAAACCAGAACTAACAACGCCAGGGCGGGCTGCCTGAATCCTAACCAGGAACAACAACCCATTTCTATAGAGCTGTCCCTCCCTGGGGTCTTGTGCTATTCCTTCATATTTTTTGGAATGAAAGGCTGTTTATAGCCTCATTACAGGGCACTTAGCATTAAACGTTAGGAAACATCTGCTGGCACATTTCTCAGTAGGAGACTTGTAAATTCTGCAAGTGAGTTTGGGTAGCTGTCGTGAATATACATGGGAGTTCCCTCCAGAGATTTGAATCCTGTCTTTGAAGGCAAGTCAACGCTGCCTTGTTGCAAATATGCTTCATAAAATAGGGTTCTCAGTAAATGGTCAAGCTGAATGTTCAACAGTAGGTGTTCTCATCTTCCCTCATTTCGGTAACATCCACTCTCTGGTCCATATTGTAGGCACCACTGGGAGGCTTCTTTTGCTGATATTATTGCCATGTGTGAAGGCACACTTCCATGAGACACTGGTTTGAGTCATTACACTGGCTTAAGAAGTTACCCTCTGCTGGACCCTAGCATCACAGTTCATTGTGTGGTGGGTATGATAACACAAGTCTTTGTGAGACCTTGTTTTAAACTCAGTTGCTGAAAAGATGTATTTAAAAAAACCCCAAAATAACAACAACAACAACAACAAAAAACAACCAAGAAAAACGAAAATTAAAAACCGTGTGGTCTGGTTTGTATGGCAATGACTGCAAGTGGGCATAACCAGACCCCCACCAGCTTGTTGTTACTGTATTGTGCAGACTGCTTTTACGCCAGTGAGTCAGGTAAGGGAATCAATCCAATAAAAATGCAAACCAATACCCCTTTTTTTGCCAAATCAGCTCCAAGTCTGAGAATGGGGACAAACAGGAACTGCTGGGGGTGGTTTCTGTGTTGAAGCCAGTGTCCCATGAAACTGCACTGGCAGTTTGTGGCATAATCATTCTGTTTGCAGGAAGATTTATTATCAAACCAATCTGAGATGTGGTGTTTTAACTCTAAGTGCCCATTTCTCTTCACACCCAACAGTACATGTTCCTGGATGTATGGCTGATAGATAACCTGTTTGGTCTTTGTGGCCTGCATGGCAGGTCCTAGAGAATGGAGTAGGCCTGGTCCTTGTCCAAAATGTTGAGTGAAATCATGTAGCTGACGGATGCATCTGTCTTAGGACCAGTCTTCAGTTAGACTGTTTTTGTCCTTCTGTTTGGATGTGTCTGAGGGCCAAACCCCAATATCTTCTGTTTCATCCATCAGTGTCATGCTAAACTTTCTTATGTCAGGATGATTGCTGTGCTTATTGCTGGTGGGGTGAATGTCCACAAGAAATCACGAGAGGTCTGTGGCATGCCTCTTTCCCAGCACATTACAGCTATAGGAGGAAGTCACAACATAGCAGGATATTTTTAAAGCAGAAACTGAGGAGGAAGAAACACGCTCAGTGGACTCTGAATTCACAGAGGACGAGAAAAATACGTTATTGGTCCCACCCATAGTCTGGAAGATGGGAGAGAGGGGAAACACTCCCCAATACATTGTATTTTGTAAAGGGAACAACAACTTTTGAAAGAACTCCTCTGGAGGAAATCTTCCGGAAAGAGCTGAGGGTCGTTAAGGGAAGAGCAGATCATGTAAGCAGTTCTTGCAAAATGGCTTTCCATTAGGCAGCAGCATGTCTTTCTTTTGCCCTTAAAAATTGCATCATTCTTAAACCGTAGCTTTTTAACTCCAAGCAAAGGGAGTTCTCATGCTACAAAGCTTTAATCTCAAGCTGTACTCTTAGTTCCAAATTGTTAACCATTGTTAATTTGAAGTTATTTTTACTTTAGTGACCAACATAGCAAAGACAGGAAAGAATTGTAATTTTGTGTATCCTCCAAGACCAATTTTGAATGCTGTGTAAAAGTCTTCCTACCAGCTCGCTGACTCATAGCTGTAGTTCTTGGAGGCAAAATGCTAGCAGGAGAGGCTGTCATATTACTATTGATATTGAACCTGCATTCTGCACTATGTGGTACCTTTTTCTTTAAGAAGACATTCTTCTGTTTCAATAACAGTATCAAGAACTAATACAAGAACTGGAAAGTGAACACAAAAAAGCTTATTCATTTGTACACCCCAGAAAGGTGAGTATGCCTATTTAAAAAAAAAATAAATAATAAAACTGGTTTTACCAGGACTGTCCACTTCAATAATTTAACATATTGCAAGGAATGTAAAAAAAAAAAACATAAAAATCTATTTCTTTGGAAAAAATCCTTATTTATTTAAACCTGACACTAATTCTGAATTTTTCAGGCAGAAGATTTCATGAAACCTAAAAGTAGATGGCAAAAAGGCCTAGAAGAGCAAATCAAAGCTTGTGAATTAGCACTGGAAGTCTGCATTATCAAGTTGTAGGCAAATCTGCAACGCTGGTGTATCTTGATCAATGCCATTATTTAGATTCTATTTTTTTTACCTTAAGTTTTCATATTACACCCTACCACAGTTGTACTTAGGCGATTTTTTTTAGATTAGCTCTGTCTCTTCTCTTTCTCAGAATTATCTTTGTAAACTTTTTTTTAGGCTGAAGAGGGCATTGAAACAAATAACTTTGTGTCAAGAGCTGAATCTACTTTTTTCTTTTTTTTTCACATAACCATGGTATCCAGAAGCCTGAATCAAGATCCTGTTGTACTTGGCACCATAACCCCCCCAAATAATTGATTATTGCACAGCAGTTACATACATTTTCTACATCCTTGTAGGAGGTAATGAATGTCTGACCTTTGAGAAAGAATATATTGTGTGATTGAAATTCTCCATCTGAGTGCTGTCTAAAAAAGTAAATCTGTTGATTGCTGAAAATTGAGCACAATGTCTCGTTTGCATCTCTCTGCTACTTTAGCCACAGCAGTGTGCACCAGCAGGTTTTTAAGGCCACATTTCTCCTACATGAAGTACAGAGTCCTGCCTACCTTTGTAACACCTGATGTCATACCCGAGTCCAACAGGCAATTGCTCTTTATTTACTCAGTGCTACACAGTGCCATGTTCCACCCACAGCTTTGGGAACTTTGCCTTTTCTCTTGCAGTCCTTATCAAGTGCGCAAAGCACACCAAGACATCCTGTAACTTCTGGATCGCGTTCAGCGTGCCCCTGCGCAGGTTTACCTCCACATCCTGGAAAGCATGGAGTTCCCCAGCGAGCTTCGCAGCTGAGCTGGGAAGAAGCCTAGTGTGCTCTGCGGAGAAACCATCTAGGGATTTTAAAAGAAGCTGCGGCTTTTTTGTATGGTGCTGAAAACGATCCCTTCTGCTTGTCGTGACAAACAGCTTCAGGGAGAAAAGAAGACACAGAACTGCCAGGTATGACAACTTTTTAATTTCTTCTTCGAGAAGAAAAGTGCAAAAACTTGCACAGGAGCCCAGATTTGGCCTATTTTTTCCTGTGTATTTTTTTTCCTTTTGCACACTGGATTATTCTGCATCTTGTAAATGTTGGTTCTCGATAATGGGTCTTGTGTCTAAGTTTTCTTTATGTAGTGCCAGCTTTAGGGTGCCAGTGACACTCAAAGGTAGAGTGAGTTGGGACCACTGCAGGGAGGCTTTAGCAAAGCTCTCCAGTGTCAGTGGGAAAACACATATCCATTTTACTGGCTTTGGATCTAGACCCCTCTTCTCTCCCTGTTTAAAATTTCTGAAGGGAAAGCCAGGCTTCTTCTCTGTGTGCTTAAATCTAAAGGTGCTCCGAGCTCTCCCTATCTTCGTTACCGGTGATTGCATTTTAATTTAATAGTAAAGGCATGAAACATGGGAACGTCTTGCCTCCATCATAAAGGGTTTTACATCATAACTGACCATCTCTGGAGGAGATGGGCTCTAGCTCAATCTGGTAGATGGGCCAATTAATGAGTGTTGTTTTCTGGCCTATTGTGTACTAAGTGATAAATGGTGTCACTGCCTTTAAAACTGGAGGGTGTGAGACTGGGATGGAGCATTTGCACCAATTCCTTAAGACCCTTATACAGAAATCACAACATCAGGTTTCACCTGGATGTGCTTTTCTTGCCATAGCTATTTTTGTTTCGTTAAACTAGTATGGGTCACATTGCAAAGAGGTGATGCCGACTCATGGATGCCCAAAGACCTTATGAAGGTGGAGAATTGACTGATGAAACAGATCCAAAGTGCCTTCTCTACTACAGAGAAAAATAACCCCTTCGCCCCAAATCCTTGCTCATCTGATGTAGAAAATCTTCCAATGTTACCCCATATCTGACACTAGCTTGACTGCCAACCCAGGAGCAAGACACTCTAGCATGTATTGAAGGAGGATTTTTACCACAGAGCATTGCTTTTCTCTCTCTGCCCATGAAAACATGATTATTCAGGTATCCTCACAGAGGCATAAGTCCCACAGAAGCCAGCAGGAGATTGCTTAGTGAGACCATGGGGGGAAGAAACCTATTTGTTATAGCTAAAGTGAACTTGCTGCGCTAACCTTAATATATACCTCTGCAAATGACAAATCAGTTCAAAACCAGTATTGAAAGGAAAGGTTAAGGCTATATTATTGGTGATAGAAGCCCTCTCTTAATCTCTCAGTGTTAACTTGGTTGCAAACCATCAGAGGAAAGTAACACCGCAGTTCACATTACAGAAGTAACTGTTTACTTCCTTTCAAGCAAATGGCTTATTTCCCTTAGTGATAAAAACTCTCTGTGGATCTCTATTTAGTCAAATGTGTGACAGTGCACTTTAGTTTTGTTCTAGGTGTTAGCTTATTCACGACCTACACATCATTTAGCATTACTGACAGTCACTATTCCAGGCTTAAGCAAAAAAATAACTGGAAGGAAGGGAACAGTTAAGTAGGTGAATTTGCTGATATCAGAGTAAATCATCCTGTTTGCTGGCAGCATGACTCTCTTCAAGTCAGCCTGGAAACCCGCTTCCAGCTTCACTGGGAACAGTTCATCACCATCGGACAAGACAGATCCCCAGGGTAAGGCCAACCAGTTGGTTGTCTGTCTGCATTACAGGCACTACTCTGTGCTCGCTGGTCACCCACCTTCCATGCACTTGACCTGGCAGCGTTCAGTCCAGATAGCTGTCCAGTCCCTTACACTCCAGTCTAGGACCCATAAATGTTTGCAGATGCTCAGTATTGGCTCCAGGAGGAGCAGGATTAGGTTCTTGCACACATGTAAACTGATGTAGAGGTAATGTTGAAAAGCCATCTGAGTCCCCAAGACTCATACGGCAGGAAAGCTCAAGGAGGCGAGTTCTGCTCTACTGTCTGTAGCTATGTATGTATTTAAATATATTTTTATATATTTAAAACTGATTTTCACATCTCAAAGTTTGAATTATGCGGTTTTACTAGTGTGTCCAGTGCCGTACCCCAAGCAGGAGCATTGAGAGGAATGCAGGTAGATCACAGTCCATTAAAGATTTTGCTTTTCCCCATTTACACCAGTGACAGACAGCCGTGTGAGATGCTTAGACTGAGGGCTGGGCAACACTATGGTGGATCCAAGGTCAAAGCTGGGTGCATGCCCTGTAGGCAGGGCTGATAACTATGATCCGAAGATAAACAAGACTCCTTTTCCCTGACTCACTCTAGGGGCCTGTGCAGCTCTCTGCCGACCTCCGTAGGTTATTCAGTATTATTCTTTCATCCATTGATTTCTTCCTACTCCATTGTTCCTGTGATCCTGAGTTTTCTGGGACTTGCAGCTACTGCGGGTTGCAATTTCAGCAGCAATCTGGATTACCTACTAGTCTAACATCAAGACCTTCACTTTCTTTCCCCTGCCCTTTGATAAGAGCTGTTGCGTGCAATTTGTACTCTTGTTGTTGTTGGGAATGTTGCCAATGCTTTCCCCACCTGCTATTTCACTTCCTGGACAAACAAGCTTTAGTTTACTTTTCCATCTTAAATCTATAGCTTTGGCTTTACAACAGTACGAAATATATTGATACAGGTGTGAGGGGAGCGAGAACAATGCTTTGCTTTATTTATGTTTGGTTGCAACAGAGTGCTGTCTTGCATCCCAATTAGGACTGCTTTCCCTCCTATTCTCTTCTAGACCCCTTCACCCGTTCTGTGGTATCCTTGTAGACTCTGGGAAGATGGTCTCTATCTCAGAGTCTTTCTTTCCAAGGGCTCCTGCTCTGCACCGGGGTGGGACGGCTGGAGTGGTAACTACCCTGCATATCTTCTGAAGCTGCTCCCCCATAAGAAAGCCAACCAAACTGATGTGTATCTCCTCCTGAGTTGCTGTAATTTGTAGGAACTGTCATGTGAGCATAAACCGAAATTGATGTTGATTTCTGTTTATTTGCGGGGCTCTAAACCACGACTACTCCAATTAACATCCTCTTCAGCTGTATCTGCTGCAAGACCAACCAATGCCTCAGCTGCCTGTGTTAGACTTCCCAGGTACGTTACAGGAATCCCCAGGCTCCACTCATAGCAAACATAGGCATCTACCTGTAAGCACATTAAACTGACTGGTTTCCAGTGCTTTTCATTAACGTTATATTCATCAAGCACTGAGTTCATCTTTCAGTTTAAGTCTGACTCTAGGACTGTCTCACTTCATCACAGTATGCGCCTAAATTTTCTTTTTTTCACATGTGAATCCTTTTGCTTCTGCTGCCTGGCCCTCACAGCTCCCTAAGTGACTTCCTTTTTCCTTTCAGTCTTCTCTTTCAGTCTTCTCTTTCAGTGCTGTAAGAGCCTCCGGGGAGGCCCCTTCTTGTTTCGTTAACAAACAGAAGACTAGAAACAAGAACCAAAAATAGACAAACCTGACCAAAATTGTAGGACACTTGCAAGATGAGCTGCAGACTGAAACCAGCTTCCAAGAAATCATTCATTCAAAAACTCTCCACCACACCAGGTATTGATTAATGAAGCAATACACACCTTGGTCTGTTTAAATTTCATGCCTCACTGGTGTGGTTGCCTCATGTCACAAACATCTTTGGTATAGACATGCTACCCACAAATTTACCACATGCCAGAGGGTTTTCCCAGCTACAGCTGGTCACCAGACACTACCAGACTCTGGCTGCTTGTCAGAGATCATCATTCTCTGGACTGTCACCACAGTTTCCCTTCTGGTCAACCCTTGCTGCAAAGCTGTGCTGCAAGTGGGCTGGCCAGGCTAGCATGTGCTTTTCATTATTTGGTTTACAAACAAAAGTTCTTCTCAGAATTTTTCTTGGAGTAGTGTAAATATGCTTTTCCCAAATATGCTCCACAAACTTACTTATGACGCTGCCTTTGCCAAACCTCTTTGTGTTTTATGCTACTTTTTCTCCTATGGCCAAAATAGCAATCTGATTGTGGGAAAAAAATTATGTCTATGCCTTTCTGGACAGACACAACCTGTTCAGCAGATGCCATCCAAAGAAACACTCAGACCTCTGTCTGAGCTGTTTACATCTCCGTACCACACTTGCCCCAAAGCTAATCCAGTCTTGCTTTTTCTAAGAGAAATTATGACTTTCATTTACTGACACAAGGCATTTATTCTGTTCTGATTATGCCATTGGAACAAAGGTCTTTAGAGATTACATGTGTTTTCTAGTACTTTGCTTCATTCCAAGGAACTCAACCAGAGACTAACTGTCCTTAGAAGACATTTATTCTTCACCCAAGCCCTGCAAATATTAGCTGTCAAACTAGCCTAAGCAGTTACATGGGCAGCTGTTCACTTGGAGTACCAGTAGCCTAATGTGGAGCTGGGTGATAGGCAGAGCACTGCAGAGCTCTGCTTTTGAGATGTGCCACATCTTGGATGAGGCATGGTTTGTTGCGTGCCAAAATTCAAGGCTATAAGAAAGTTAAAAATGCAGATTTGGAAATAATGATACACAGCACAAAAAAGAAGCTAAAATAACAAAACACACCCAGAAGATTATGCTTAAGAGTATAGTTTCTCACTGGCTGCACTAAACCTGATGTAGCTTCCACCTCTCTTTCTATTATTATAAGTTGGGCTGTCCTGTCATTATGTGAAGGTTATCTGTCTTCCTGGGGGGAGGAGGTACCAAAAAAAGATTGAGCTTCTCTTTCTGTGCCACACTAAGCTAGAGAGCCATGGGTTTTGTGGGCTTTTTTACTTCGTTGTTAGGAAAACTCCTTTCTTTATTTCTCCTGACTAGGCATTTGGTGCCCCACAGTACTGCTGAAAGCTTACTTAATTCCCTTTAGTGTCTCAGAGCCTTTGATTAAGTTTTCTGTTGTGTGCCTTCATTAGCACATTCCTAGCTTCAGGCTGTGTATCATTGCCTTCTGGAAATACACCGGCAAAACCTTGATCACTCTATAAGAAACAGCAAATGCTGTCTCTTCTTATGGGACCCACAACTAATCTTACCCTGCAAGCAGCACATGAAAACCTCACATAGTATGACAAATTGTAATGCTCGGAATAGGGTGTTCAATTTAAATATCTGCCTCACTTTCCATGTATCTCCTTGATTTTAAAGGGATCTTCTGTGATACTGCATCACAACCCAACAGGAGAAATGGCAACAATTAACCTTATCTGACCATGCTCCTTCACCACCAGGCAGAGGTTTCCTTCTTCTCAGAGCTCACAGAACTTGAGTTATGACAGGTCAAGAAGTCACCCTGTCCCAGTGATCAGCACTAGAATAATATACTCCTACATGCTTCTGTCCCCTTTTGGGATCATGCCCCTATGGAATGCTGGTGCTGCTGCACATCCCTAAAGTGAACATCTGTAGGTCACCCCTGAGCTCCCACTGATCTCTCTGAAATGGGCCATCTTATCACCATCTGGCCAGTAAAAGCTATAATAATATAAGGACCTAACGCAGAAAACAGTACTACAAAATATACAGAAGATTATTGATACTAGGGAGAATTTCATGGAAGGCAGCAGGTTGCCTCCATATTTTTCCTGGCAGGATAGATGTGATTGTAACCTGGAAAAGAGACAGTACAGGTATACATGCACATGGTGTATTTAATTTGGAGTTATTGTTAAAGTGTTTATGAGCATAATGGGTGTGACATGATAAAGGAATCCTCTCAGAATGCCACTGAGTTTTTCACATGAAGGATAATTGACTGTCAGAGCAATATATAATGCAAACCATGAGGGGCTTAAAGAAATAAATCCCAGATCTCTTGGGTAATGCTGTGGGGAATGCAGAAGTGATCTGCTCCCTGCAGATCCAAGGATCTCACATCGTCTCCACACACACTTAGTGCAGAAAACTGTGGAAGTGGCCATGGGGGAGAGGGCTGCATTGCCACAGTATGAAACAGCCTGTCTAGCATGGTGGACGCTGCTCCTCGATGTCCCCTGTGATTACCATCTGGAAAACTGAAGGGCAGACCCATTGCAGCCCTGTCCTCCTTGGCCTGCTGAGGTGTCCTAGCACAACTGTTAGGCAGTGGTTCTTGCTCTCCCATGGCAGTGGAGTTTACAGAGAGAGTACACGAGCAAAGCACAACCAGGACTACAGCATCTCTGAGAGACTATAGGAGATTAAACATTGTACAGCCATTACATGGCCCTTCGGGTGATGTTACACTGTGCCAAAAATGCCATTTCTCTCATGAGTGCAGCCCATTTTTCCCATACGCAGAGCTCGTGGGAAGACTCTGTAAAATGCCAAGGCTTTTTGTTGGCTCTGCATGGGTTGGATTTCCTCTGTGTGTTCAATCTTGGGGTCCCACTGAGGGGTATCCTAATTCCTCAGTGGTATGAGCTGGGTTTTTTGATGTGTATCTGAGGAGCGTGCATGTGACAGTGTTTGAAGTGTCACCAGATACAGCATATGCATTTGTGGCAGCTACTGCCTTGCAAATAACAGCAGGAGGTCTTGTGTAATACCAGTGTTACAAAGGGCACTTCAGTCGGAGGCTCTAACAAGCTGGCCTGTTGCTTTGCCCTCAGCTATTGATTTTTCTATTCACGTAGGCATGATTAGCTTTTAACAAGCCCTCCCAAGCATCCCCCCTGAGATTCCACTTTGTTCACTGATGATGATTAGGAAATATGTGCTAAAAGCAGTGTGGACACATCTGAGGTTTGCTGCAGCGGCTGATTAATCCCTGTGCTTTCCCTGTGCAGTCAGACATGTGCAGCATCATAGGCAAATGAAGAGACACAGATTTATAGGCCAAGAACATAATCCTGAGACAGGTGGATCTCCATCAGCTCCCCCTAATTTCTGTCCCCATCACGTCATGTAATTTCTCATGGGATCACAGCAAACATTTCAGACACCTGAGAGACTCCCTCTTGCAACAGCACCTTTCCTACAAGAGCAATGAAATTTTTGGCTAGAAGGGAATTTGTAAATACAAGATCCCAAATCTGGTGGGAACTGGACCTCAGAGACAAGATGATCTTGGGCCTTGTTCCCTGCAGAATTGAGCTCAGCTTTCTCTACCCTTCAATGTAATCTGAGCAGCTGAACCCAGCTGAAAACTCTTTGGCTGACAGGTTTTCAGCTCTGGTCCATCTCCTATGGGCTGCGAAGGGGACGATTGAGAGACACTATTAATTTCTGTTTTAAAACATCAGGAGGTATCATATTTGCAGGTGTTAGTGCCAGGAAGATGACATCAACAGTCACCAGAACAAGTTGCTGCTTTCTTTTTAAAGGGAAGAGCCTGTGCCTTTGTGCATTTCTTAAGATTTTCCCCAGCTGATCATTGTTTGTTAAGGGCCTGGAATATTGCAGAAGGGGATCTGATGGAGAAAGGGAATTTCTAGCCATGCACCCTTCCTTCCCTGCTGCAGGTAAGGGGCACTCCACCGAATCCTGATCAGTACGAGTCACATTATTCTGCACACACCCACTGAAACTATTTTCTGACCATTTCTATTTGGCATGTACCTTACAGCACTGTATCAGCTCCCACCTGCTGAGTAACTGGTGAGGTATGGGAATATTTCTGTACTAACCTGCAGTGCTGAAGCCACTCACTTCAGTTCAGATCACATCCAGGGGGATGGATGAACATGGGTAGGAATCCAGACCATCCCTTCAAATTGAGTTACTCTGGATTTCTACCAGTTTGTCAGTTCCTTGGAGAATCAGTCAAATGAATTTGGCTGAGTAGCTCCCAACAGGCACAGACAGACCTAGAGCAACTGGTCACTTCGTGACATTGCCTTCCTGTGTCCATTTAATTTTCTTCCCACAGTCTGGTCATGGTAATAGGAACACATAGGATTTATTTTTCACCTCCTCCGCAGCGCCGTGGTGTGCTTTCTGCTGCCAGTTGTACAGTTTCACCTGCCACATGCTCCACAGGGATCAAGGACACTGCCGGTATATTTCATCTTTCCACACCTGTAACAAGCACATTTTGAGACCTTTGGTCTTTCATTAGTCACTTTATGATTGTGCTGTTGTTTCCTGGACTACTGCCATTTGCAAATTGGATGTTCCTCCTACACTATATTTTTTAAACAGCTCTCTGATATTCAAGGGATGGTCATCAATGTCACAATTTGTTCCTTTCGGTCCCGTATTTCTTATGCATCCTACACTGACTTTTGACAGCAAGAGGATGCAGAAAGTCTTTCATAACAAGGGCAGTTGGGACAAGATGCCCATCTGACCCATTGTAGCCACTGCCGGTGCTCATAATAACTGATGTGTCAGTGGTCCCCAAAGTGAAGTATGCTCCTTATCCTTCACCTACACAAGGAGCTCCTCACCAGCCAGAACTGGTCAGGAAAGGGGAGAAAAGCTGGGATGAGGAAAGCATAGGCTGTGGGAGGAGATTCAGTCATCCAAGGCTGGCCTTTGGGGGTTCGTGAGGAAACCCTTCAGCACCATGTAGAAAGGCTTTTCTGGAGTTGTGACTCCCATGGTTAGTATGAGCAATGCACTTGTGTTGTTTTGGGAGCTGGAGATGAGGTTGTTTGGGTGGAAGTGATCCCCAAACATTGCACCAGTCGGGTGTGGGGGGAGACCAGCTTGGCTCAATTGGTTGCAGCCAATTCTCTGCAGTGAGAGGTACCAGCCATGGTTGAGCAGGTCAAGCTTCAAACCTTGAAGTTTGGGAGTTGCAGGCTGCTGTTACAAGACAGTAAGGGAAAGCAATAATCATCAGATCAGTCATTTTGAACTATGTAGGATAGCTGGGAAAGCATCTAGGCCGTAATTTTAAAAATAGCATTGAAATGGGAAGGGCTCCTTGCAAGGACTGGCACTTAGTTTAAGTCTACACTGTGGGATGCTCTAGAGTATGTTTCTCTCCTTTTTCTCTCCTATCCTCTAGTTATCCTCTCCAGTTACTTGTGGGCATATTAAGACCTACTAGGTCACCAGACATGTTTGGGTCCTGTGTGCTCCAGAGAGGGTCCTCTGCTCTCTCAGCTTTGCTGTTTAGAGGGAGAGTGAATCTGATCTGGAGTGTGGGCTGAGGGCATCCCTTTAACAACAGTGTCAGTAAGTCTTCAGTTTTGCATCTTCATCATAGTTGAAATGCAGCACAAGCTGAATGACTGCAAGTCATTCTCCCAGATACCGTCCTAGGATAAGGTCTTTACAGCATTAATTTAAATCCATTCCACTCTAAGCTAGCCCTCAGTGACTAGTGGGCAGCTGGGAAAGTGAAGGATTCAAAGGTGAAGCACCATGTTTTGGAGGTAGCTCGTTTACTGGAAAGACAACAGACCGAACTTCTTCTTCCCACAACGATGGGTCACAGCAAACTCACTGCTGCCTTGCTGCAGCTGGTCAGCTGAATCTCTGCCCACACCATACTGGCTGCAGTGGGAGCTCAGACACCCAGCATACATGTACACCCTTTATGCAGGCACTGAAATTTAGACAACTGACATTGCAGGCTGCAGCCCTCCCTGGTGTGTTCGGAAATTTGCGAAGGATTATGTGAATGGTGTGATTATTGGGAAGATGCTACCCAGAGACCAAATTGTAAGGCAAGGACCTCAGAGCTGAGTTCATAACACTGAGTCATTCCTGCTCTTCTGAGTGCTTCCACATGTGCTGAGCTTCCCTACATGAGCAGGTTCACTAAAGTCCATGGGGATAGCATAGCTGAGGGGAAAAGTCATTGCCAGTG
Organism: Astur gentilis; assembly: GCF_929443795.1. Taxonomy (NCBI): domain Eukaryota; kingdom Metazoa; phylum Chordata; class Aves; order Accipitriformes; family Accipitridae; genus Astur; species Astur gentilis. The sequence continues at coordinate 78,022,846 of NC_064919.1, read as the reverse complement.
TAGGTGAGGTGGATTTCAGTGCCAAGAAAAATCATTAGCAAAACAGCCTACCCAATTTTTAGCTATTTTAAAGTCTAAAGAAGTCCCAAGGCCAGCTTATTTTATGGTTGGGTCCATTCTCATGTCAAAAGGAAGGAGATGAATCTAACTTTAGAAAGGAAGAAAGGACTGTGGCCAAGGTCAAAGTAGTAACAAGCAAGTATAAAGACAGCAGCAAAGAACGTGGGAGTAGTGTGGGATGAATTGTCATTAGCTAAGATACTAAAATGGGGGGGGAGCAGAAGAAAGTTCTAAGAAGGAGGAAGACTCCAGAATGAAGCAAGAACAAGAGGTTCTGCAAATATGTAGAAGGACCGAAATTAATCCAGATTCTTGTACATTTGGTTGCAGGAGAAAACGTGATACTTGTGGCTGTTGCTGTTGAGATGGGGCGTGGGTGGTGAGAACATGAGAAATGGCTAGTGCAGGGGCAATTCCTTCACAAGTTAGATGCTTTTCAGTTCAATATCATCTGAAAATAACCTGGGTCTTGAGGACATTAGTCCTACATGCCATGTCCCATGTTGGATGTTTGTATGGATACTTCGTGTTGGAACTAGGAAGACAATTCAGTGAAGGTTGTCTCTAACAGGTGTAGCTTGGAAGAATGACCCTGGAGTCTTCGCAAAGGGGCATAGGCTCTTGTTCTTCCCTTAGAAATTGCTTATGCTGCTATAGAGTCCCTTTAATTGCCACTCTGCATTTCAACATTCATGACCATTATAGTACTGCCATTGCAGCATCCAAGGGCCTCCACAGCTTTTCTTGTGACAGGACTTTAGAAAATTTCACCTTCTAGAAAATACTCTCTGGCAAACCTTCACTCTCGTGTTACTATAATTAATCAGCTGATTAATGTGTTCAAGTGTTTGTGGATAGGTCTGAAATTAATTCTAACAGTGTTCACATAAATCCTGTGGGAAAACACAGAAGATGAAGGAAAAAGCAGAGATAAATACATATAAAAATCTTTTATGCTAAACTTCCTCTTGCTGTCTGCAATAAATTGGCATGATCCTGCAGGCATTACTGTCAACGCAACTTAGGGAAAGAATATAGTGATCTTAGAATAACTGCAATTCACAGGTATAGGGAAGCAGGAGGTGCATTAAAGTTGTAGTTGGCCCAGTTTTAGTCTTGTAGTGTACCTGGTATGCAAAATGCCAGGAGACTGGCATATAGGAGGGCGCTGTATTGTGAAGGGTCCCACAATTTGGAAAAAAAATTAAAGTTTGGTTCATTGAAGGTGGGAGGACGAGTGGGAAGGTCAGGAGGCTCATGAGAGTGCTGAGGGGTTTTGGTAGGGATGGTCCCCTCAACAGCGGCGAGGCCAGGCGGTTATCCAAGGAGAGGTCATGCTCTCAGGGATGAGCAAGCCCTGACGTTTCGGCACTGAAGCGATCCTCCAGCTGGCTGGAGGAAGCTCTGTGGTTGAGTTATGCAATTGTGCTCTATGAGGTTTTTTCTCTGCAGAGTTTTTGTTACTCACAACTATTGGAAAGTGGGTGAGGTGGAGCCTTGGAATCAGCTTGTAGGACAGTGTCTCTGGGTTTAAGGAGTCCAGACCAAATCCAGTGTTACGGATGCAGAAAGAGGGGCTGCTGCTGGGAAATGGATGCCTTACCAAGTCCATCCTTTTTTAAAGCAATTTGATATGTTGGACTGTTTTACTCGCTTGGTTTCCTTTTGAAAGCTTCCGTGTCGGCAGGAGGTGGGTAAGGCGAGCAGCAGTTGCCTCTGGAACTAATTGGGGTGCCCCAAGCCTAGGTGCTCTGCTTTTCTGCTTTACTCTTTCGCAGCTTGTTGTGCTGAAGCATTTTATTTTTAAGAGAGCTACTACACTCTCCCTATCTACAGGAAACAGAATTAAAAAAAAAAAAAAAAAGGAAAAAAAAAAAAAGGAAGAATTTGGCAAGGAGCCAAGCGCGGTTACTGAAGTAAGAAGTAGGGAACTTGGAGTAAGTTTAGTTACCAGGACATTGCATGGCAGAGCGGGTCCACAGTGGATTTTAAGGGGCTTGGAGACAAGCACGCGATGCCCACTTCACTGCGTAAAGAAGCTTTGCTTTCTCCGATGAATGTCCTGGCACTGTGACTACAAGCGAAGCTGTTGGTCTTGGGAGGGGATAAAGCTGTGTGTAAATGAGAAGAGAAGAGCATACTGGATTTGTTGCTGTGACTTTTACAAGCCTTCAAGGGTAAGATGTAACGCTTTCCTTCCGCCTGTTTGTTTTCTCTCTCAGTTTTTGGGGGCAGAAAACTTGCATTTTTTTCAGACCCGAGAGCTTTGCAAAGCTTAATCAAAGTGCTTGGGGTTGAGCTTTTTCTGCGAGTGAGCTGATAGACTTCTGGGTGGAGTGAGCTGAGCTGTGTATGATTTCAGGCAGCACCAGCTGCCTTGGGGAAGCTGCTATTGTTTGCATTGTTTCGGAGGGAGCAGACTGCAGCCTGCATTTCGGTTTGGGAACTCGCTCTGCCTCTGCTGTTGATCAGTAACTTGAGCGTTGCAACTAACTTACCCAAAGGAGCTGAATGCAAATTTTTGACTGCCGTTCTGGTGTCAGTTTAAAGAGTGTTTTAATGAAGACAGATGGAGGATATTGGATCATTACTTTAAAACGTGGCATATAACAGACTGAGTCTGTTTCCCAGCAATTATAGCTAATTGCATTGGCACATTTGAGTGTAGGGGGTAGGAGCACACAGTTTCATGGGTTTCTGTATGTATAGCTTGGAACAGCACCAAAAAATAGCTGGAGGGCTAGCTCACCTCATTCAGGATACCTCTTCAGGTATTTGAAAAGCTGGGGAGGTTTCAGAGTTACTTTCAAACTCTTTGCACTGAGCTAGTAGGTTTAAACCAGCGTCACCGCTCCTTTTACAAACCCTGATGCCAAGAGTGACAATTTATAGCTTCTTAAACTTATTCCAGGCTAAATTCAGGCAAATCTGATTTCAGCCCCTTAAGAGTGTTATTCTGGGATTAAAAACATGTTTCGGTTGTCTGTCCTGTGGCTCACTTTCTGTTTCCCACTTGCAAAGCAGGGAGTGGTACAACACATGTTACTCCCTGGTTTGCTCTTGATGTGTTCAAACACAAGAGGATGTAAGAAGGGGTGGAGAAATACAAACACTAATCTATTTCAATGTTAAAAGATGATTAGTACTAATTATTTCCAATGGCTGAAATTTTTCTGTTTACTTTCGATAGGGGAAAGCAAATCCATCATTCTCTGTGGACCAAAAATTGAGCAATTTGACTGAAATAGTTAATACACCAGAAGTTTAAAGGGGGTTCTTTGCAAACATGTCTTTGTGTGGCACATTATTACAAGGTCAGTCCATGCCAGGGGTGACAGGCCTTTACATTGCTCTTGCCAGAGCATTAGCAAACATTGCATCAACTGTGATGTCCTTCTCTGCGATACCTGGGAGTGAATGTGAGTCTCCAGCTTCAGTGCCTGATACGTGCACCCCCTTAGCAGGTGTGCAACTAAGGCATGGAGAAAACAGGGAGTTTGAGGGCCTAATGTATTTTAAACCCTTAATATTTTCCCAATTGTGGCTCCAAAATCAGTTTAAAGTGATATGTGTTCAAAATTTAGGGACTTAGATTTGTTTCATCTCATGATATTTAAACAGCGTTACTCCACCAAGAGCACTAGGCAGCACAGGCAGTCTTGAACTTTGTCTGTCACAATGCCTGGTTCTTGGGATCTATTTTCTCATATACTGAGCTATTAGTTGGGTATTTAGTACTTAAGCCTGGGGGAAAAAAGTTCTTCTAAGACCTGTGGGTATTTGTGATTATTACATCAGCTGAACATAGATGAAAAAAAATTTAACCTATAAATCTTGCTCATGTGCAAAAACTGACCCGATATGGAAAGCTGGTGACTGGAGGCATGGTATGCTTTCTGAATTTTTACCTGGACAGGGCTACTTAAACTTTTTTAGTGTGTATACATACCACACTACATTTGGTGGCAAAACAGACTGGAGAAATCTTGTTCTCCTGTCTAATTCTCCTGGACCCTGGGTGCTTGCTTCTAGTATTTATTATAGCACAATTTGCCACCCCCTCAGATCTGCTACAACCACTGCTTGGGAAGGAATTTTGGTCCGTACTGAACTACACCCCATGATCTGGATTAAAATAACCCTTCCAAAAAATTACTGTATTTAACATGGAGTGTTTCACAGAGCCTGGGAACAGGGTGATGGGAGCAGAAGAATCAAGTATTTTCTAATTCTCATTTATCATTGGATCTGATGTATCGTGTGGCTACATCCAAAGAAACGGGGCCAAGAAACTAGCCACGTTTTCCACCTGCAACACCTGCTCTCTGTTCATCTGAATTGTGCCATGTCTTTTCTGATTTTGCTACTCACCACTGTGGTGGGGGGAAGTGCCTCCCTCCCCCTCCAGTTTGCAGTTAGTGAAACATGGGTTTGGACTGGGCTGTAGTCTTTGCAAGTTCCACATGCTGTAGCTCATTGCAACCTGCCCCTCGTGCAGGAGGAGCTTTGCAGTTGTGCTCTCAAGCCAAATCTGGCTCTTGTCTCCCTTAAATAAGGCTGAGCTTGGTTTGTGAGAAAGCGTCCCTTCCCTGTTCCAGACTCATCAATATAGCTTCTCACTGTGGATATTAAAGGGCTCAGAGCCCATGATTAAACTGTCAGTAGCCATAAAGCAGGTGGATTGTCTTTGCAGAAGTGTAAGCCATAGCTAGATGGTTTGTAGAGGACTGTAGGTACAAAGCCTTCTATAGTGAGAAGGGATAATTTATTTGTAGCTTATACCCCCAAATCCCCATAAATGAGGAACTGGGAATTTGAGCTTTAAATAATTTTTGCTATAGGCTTTGGTAACATGGGGAAGTAACATGTGTCCTGCTAAGCAGAGGAGTTGGACCTGCATGATCACTCAAATACTGTGAGCTCTCATTGATTACTGAACAGTGCAGGGCACCTGGAGTAAACAGAAATGAGAAGAAAAAAAACCAAAACAAAACAACAAAATAATCAAGTGCAAAATGGAACAACAAAAAAAAGTCCAGAAGGGCTGACACAGACTATGGAAGGCAACTCGAGGAGATTGAAGTCGTGTTCCATTTTGCCTCTGAAAATAGCTGGTGCCAGGGAAAATGAAGGCAAACAGGAAATTGCCTTTTTTCTGACTATAGAAAGTTTTTGTGGGTTTTATGGGGTTTTAGTTAATTCAGGAATAGGAGGCTGTGAAAGTGTCTTACCAAAATTTGAGAAGTACTTTATGCCACATGAAAATGAAACATGAGAGACATCATTTTTTTCCCAGAAAGTGCAAAGGGAAATTAAAACTGTAGCAGTGTATGTGAGTGATATGAGGCTGAAGACCCATTCTTGCAATTTAGGAAGGGAAACTGAATCTCAGATTTAAAAAATAGAGGGATAAGTAAAGAAAACTGAACAGGGACATGAATTTTGATTACAAATGGAATCTGTGAAAAAAGAAATACCCTGAGGGAGATGAGTGTTGATAGATAGGGGTGCAAAGATCTCGGACCCTGCAGGTAGGATTGGAAGTCCAAAATACCGCAGGAAAAAGACCTTGGACTGAAAGGCAGGCAGAGCTAAGGTCAGCCAAGAGACCACATGTGGCTGTAGAAGTTGTGATAGCTGACACAAACAGGAGCAGTACCTGAAGCACCACCAAAAGGGACAAGTCCAACATCATTTGCTTAGGTTGGTTTTCACACTTGCAGCCAATGGTCAATGAACTATCAGACTGCAAACAGACACCTGGAAGTGTGAAGGTGTACTGGCACAAATTGGGCCATGGGCAGGCAGGCACACACAGAAGCTATAGCCACCATGAGAGTGGCTTGCTAGGTAAAGGAGTATGAGGGTTAGATGTGTGAGTCAATAACAAAGCAGCAAAGGAAAATATTTGCAATATTATGAAAATAAAGGGTATACCTCAGTGCAATAGGGGTGTGTCAAGCCCTTAATGCTACTCTGTGTGTGTGCCCATTGAATACTGACACATTCTCAAATGACATTGTGGTTTGGGCAAGCCAGGAACTGAGTTTTTCATAAAGGATCAGGTCAGCTTAGGAAGGATTTGTAACTCCTGGGCTTTAACTAGGTAAACACCTATGATAAATCTGTGTGATGGAAATGATGTACCAGAGAGGTAATTGGTACAAATGGAAATGGCAAAGTTATCACCCACACCTGCCCTAAAAGACAAGGTTTTGTGGGAATGATGAGCCTGTAAGGATGTTTGTGCTGGCCCTGACAGTAACTTAAATTTGCTACTGAGTGAAGATGTTCAAAGAATACAATCCTAATCAAAGGCACTGAGAAGATGAAGGAGTTAAAGATGCCCTCCATGCCAAAATAGTGTACTGTTGCAGTTCTGTTGTCATACTGTGGTCACGCCAGAAACCAGTGATTAAAGAATCACAGTAATTAACAAAAGCCATATGTGTCAGAGCTGAAGGAAGTTTCAGGTTTTTGTTTGTGAGACGTGGATTTTAACTCCATTTCGTTTCATGTTACTACTGAAAGAAGGCTTATAAGCACCCTCTCTTCTCTACTCACCCACAAATATAAACATCCTTTTTTGTCCCTCTGTTGAAATTATATGCCTTGTCAATTGAGTGCACATCTGGGAGAGGTTGGTAGTTGTAGGTAGTCTTTCAAAAACATTTGGCGAGCAAAATCCAGAGTTCAGCAGTATAACCATATGGTGATTACAACTAGCCAACCTTTTGCACCCTTGTGCTGCCAGTGGACAGTGATTGTCAGATCTGTGGCTTCTGGTGCTGTAGGAAATATCTGCGGTGCTTACCTCCAGGTGTATGGGTAGCACGTCTTGCTACTCCCAGCATCTTATGGGCACCTCTCAGTCCTAGTTTAGGAGGGGTTTATAAGATGTAATAGTAATCCCAATACATGGAAGAAATACATTGAAAATTGTAGATCAGTTAGGGATGGAAAGCAAGGTTTGTCAGAAGGGCTGAGAAAGCTTTAGCTTATGACACTGAGTATTGTAACTTTAAGTGGTTTAGCTCCATGGACAGAGGAAGTTTTAGGGAGAGGTGTTGCTCAAGCATTTGTTCTGGTAAGCAGAAACAGTTGGATCTACATGAGTGAATAGAAGAAGGATCTCTTTCAAGCACAGTGGGCACAAAGGCGTTCCGGAATGCCACGGTGAGTGGCAGGGAGCACCATGCCAGGGCTGCTCTATGCTCAGAGTGTACAGCATTTAGCTGGCTGGCTGGAGCTTACCTGCTACTGTTTGCCTTATCTCAGGCTCATTCAATTGCAGCTGCTAAATATAGCTCTGCTTTAGCATCTGGAATAGAGATCTGTGCAGAAATGTTCAACTTATGCAATAATTGTAGAGTTTTCCTTAAAGTTTACCTTTGTTTTCTGAAAAGACGTGAAGCTGAGCTTGCACTGGGCACAGTCCAGTGATGATGTGTCGGAATTGCATTTGGACAGTAGCATAGGCTGTATTCACATTTGCATGTTTCCAAAATATGATATATTATTGGCTGTACTTGTCTCCTTAGACACCCTTGCTCTGCACAGATAGCATAGGACAAAGTGCAAAAACTTCATTCGGACACCTAGAAAACTTGTTCTAGATCAATCACAATTCCCTCAAATGTCTCACCTTGGTTCCAGGGGCCAGTTAAGCAAGTGATACAGCGTTCCTGTTGGTTCAGGCTCCTGGTCAGCCAGGCATGTCAGGCAGTGCTGGCTTTTCCCATACTCAGAGATCTTTGCAGGCTGTCAGCACCAACATCACCATTAAGTCCTTTAAATAAACTGTCCAATGCTTTGAACACCAGAATTTTCGTTACTGACAGGTTTTGACATTATTTTGTTCAATGCTCAATTCCTCTGTGTATCAGGGTATATTCAGTGCCTTAAATGCATTTCTGGTGCCTGGCTTTTGGCTTCTGGGCCAGGAAGTTTGCAGCCAGCAGGGGAGAAGTTTTTTACTCAGAGCTGTACAGGTTAGTCCACCCCAAACACGAAGGGTGACCAGCAGATGGACAATAGTGTGAGCCAGCACACGGTGAGCACAGGCAGATGTACAGGAAACCAGTGTTTTCTGCTGCTTCCTCCTCTTCAGGGAGGCTGGTCTTGCTCTGGGTAGTCACACAGTTCCTCTGTACCTTAAGCACAAGTCCTGTGCATGTATTTTTCCTTTTCATATAGGGCCAAAGTAGTAGGAATGTCGTTTTCGGTCTCTCCTCCACCAGCCCCTTCTTTGCACCATGTCAGGAGATGAACAGATCAAAATGTCCAAGGTAAGGTAGCCCACACTGATGCAGTGCAACTTGTAAACCTGAGATGGTTTTGCATTTTAAAATACTCTGTGTGATGAACTGTAGCTGTTGGCCATGGGGCTTAGGAGTTTTGTTCTCCCATTCTATGGGCACAGAATTACATGTATAATGTGCTGCATCATGTCATGCTGCAGGAGAAGAAACCCCCATTGTGAATTACCTTCTCTTTTCTCTTGCAGAAGTTCCATGGAGTTGGACTAAAATAAAGTTTTGGGATGTCTCTATTTGGATTAAAATTTGGAAGGAAGAAATTGAAAGGTGAGTGCGGTCTGGTAATGCCATTGTCACGGCTGACAAACTAAGAAATGTAAATACAGCACATGTGCGAGCCCTTGAGACTGTGTTTGGGAGCATGTTTTACACCTGCAGAGCAGATGGGGGAAGACACACTTTCTTTATTTTTCCTGCATTTCATACTACCTTGGAGGAGTGCTGTGGACTGTGTACCAGTCAGCGGGGGGACATCTGCAAGTTTGTGCCCTGTCATGGCACATGACTGGCTCGGGGACGTTGAGTTTTGGTGTTTTTTTTCTACAAGGATCTTTCGGGGGACTGAGTGGATGAGCAATGCACAGTGCCCTCCCTCAAACAGTTTATAAAAAAGGCTAGAAGTAAGTTAGTGTGAAGGTCTGATACGGTCTTTTGATGATGGAATGTGTTGATGGCAATGGCCTGGATATTCCCTTCAATGAGAGGCAGGAAGAAGAGAAAATTACAGAGATGCACCCTGAGAGCCCCCCAAAAGCTGCTGATGAGAACACTAACTCTGGAGGAGAAACCAGAGGCTACATAATTCCCCCCCTGTGAGCTCCATGTGGCACCCAAACAAATGGGTGTGGAGATAAGGAGCAGCCATCCTCTGCAGCACAATCCTTACTGGACTTTGCAGCAGAAATCCCAGAAGAGACAAATGCTTGGAAGAAGTCCAGCAGGAGGGCTACTAGCATATCCTTAAAGCGGTCCACCTTCCTACAGCCTCTTAGGGTGCTTCTTCATTAGGCTTTCCAGCTGGAGCCACTGAACTGAGGCTCATGTTTTATCACTTCTCCTCCAGGCCCAGGGTGTGATCTCTGGTCAGGGATCCAGGTCCGCAGACACTGTGAAGAGGGAAAGCCTCTACCCTTTCTTTTCCAGTGTGTTCCTCCCTGCATTTGATGAACACACAGATTAGTGCCCTACTCGTGTTTTGACATGAAATTATTTTTTTCCAAACCTCACTGAGCTTAGAAAACTGAATAGCTTTTTCCCCAGGGTTTATTTTTACAATTGTGCTCCTGTTTCCCCTTCCTGGCACAGGGTAGACCATGAGCCCTGGTGTTAAGACAGGGGCATCCATTTGTTTCTATGATGGTCCCAGGAGAGGAGGTTGTGATTGCTTCCAGGGAAGGACCTTTGCCAGCCTTGAGGTCTCTTTCTCCATCTTGGCTTTGGTGATGATGGGAGCCACCATCAACCCAGGGCATCCCCACTCGTAAAGCAGTAGCTGCTCTGATTCTCAAAAGATTATGTTGCTATATTAGGAAAATTTTGTGTTTTGCCTGGCCCTCTGTCTGGGTTTTAGGAGAGAAACGTTCAGTACACTCCCCCCCTTCAACCAAGTGGCTAAGAAACTCAGATCTTCCTAGATAGAAAAACCATACTTTATAGGGAAAAATAATTTATTTAAATATTTTATGCGCTTTTGATCACCAGTTCAAAACCCAATGAATTTAAACTGGAGGAAGTTCAGTGAAGGATAAGGGAAGCTGGGGTGATCAGGGAATGAGGAGCTTCCATAACAGGAAGCTAAATGAGCATTGTTTCCTCCCTTTTTATTTTTAATTATTTTGCCTTGCAGCCCAAAAGCTGAAAGGGCTATGATTGCTCCTTGCAAACACTTCACCGTAGTAAATGCCAGTCTTGAAGTGCTATTTTAATCCAACAGTTTATGAGCCTTTGTATTTGGAGAAGTCTGTAAGACCGTGCTGCCTGAAAGCAGGCAATGCTCTTCCGCGGGGAACATCCCCTGCACTTATCTTGGAGAGACAGTATTGCTCATGGAAAGACCAAATTTCTGTTCCAAAACCAAAGCTGGATGACAGTTAACCTTACTGAAGAGCCATGCCTATGATGTGACTTTCATGGGAAGGAATGGATTACCTCAGGAGTCAGCTGCTGAAACTGGGATCAGGATCACTCCCTTGAGAACCAGTAATACTTTGTTTTTTCTCCCCAGCAGGACATGGCTGTTTCCACATAAGCTGAGATGCATGCAAAATTAGGAGAGTTTTTTCAGGGTAGATACAGTTTAACAAGACAGGTTACATGGTCTAAATTTCTTGGAGATAAGAGGCAGGTTTTTTATAGTTTTATGTTCTTTATACAAGGAATCAGGGATGTAACTAAAACTCATCTTCACAGACCAGTAACATGTAGTGTCATGTCAGATGCACAAAGGCTGTTGGAGGAAACCAGTTCCTAGATGACCAAACCTCAGTGAAGCTCTTCAAGCTGAACTGGGGAACTAAATCTCTTAGATAAGCAGCAGTAGTGTTTCTGTGGAAAAGATGCCCAAGATCTTTTACACTGAGGTTTAAGCTACAATGAACATTGACGAAACAGAAAGGAATAGGGACACTTTTGGTCCATGGAGTGTGTGGAAAGAAATAAGGACCGTGCCTTGGTGATGGCTGGTAAATGTGAAATATCTCTTCTCACTGACTTGATCCCACAGCAGCTTAACTTGGCACCGGAGCTTCATACCTTGAGAACGGGGATGTTCAAGTACTATCTATGAAACTGTTGTGGTTTAACCCCAACCAGCAACTAAGCACCACGCAGCTGCTCACTCACCTCCCTCCCACCCAGTGGGGTGGGGGAGAGAATCAGGAGAAAAAAAGTAAAACTTGTGGGTTGAAATAAAGACAGTTTAATAGCACAGAAAGGAAGAAAAAATAATAATGATGATAATAATAATAAAATGACAATAATAATACTAACAAGAGAATTAGAATATAAAAAACAAGTGATGCACAATGCAATTGCTCACCACTCGCCCACCGATAGCCAGTTAGTTCCCAAGCAGCAGTCCTGGCCAGCTTTCCTTCCAGTTGATGTACTAGGCATGACGTCCCACGGTAGGGAATACCCCTTTGGCCAGTTTGGGTCAGCTGTCCTGGCTGTGTCCCCTCCCAGCTTCTTGTGCCCCTCCAGCCTTCTTGCTGGCTGGGCATGAGAAGCTGAAAAATCCTTGACTTAGGAGAAACACTACTTAGCAACAACTAAAAACATCGGTGTGTTGTCAACATTCTTCTCATACGAAATCAAAACCATAAGACTATACCAGCTACTAGAAAGAAAATTAACTCTATCCCAGTCAAAACCAGGACAGAAACAAACTGAAATAGGGAACAGGGGGAACTCATCTACACAAATAACCTTTTGTGTGCTTCCAGTTGGTGGCAAGAGCTGTCATCGCTGCAAATTCATCTCCATAAGCCCAGCCTAGGGGCACTGTGAGAGGAAGAGGAGGGATATAAATTGAACCAGGGCTTTTGGAAAGCTCCATTGAGATTTCCTTCTTGCTGCTAGGGACAGCCTGCTCTCCAGGGCAGCTGGATTTTGAGCAGCTGAGCTCTGGGTAAAGCTTGGCAGGGGTAGCAGCTCCCTGTGGAGAAGGCAGCCCAAAAATGGCTCTAGAGACATAGGGCTGCCTTCTGGGATTCCCATCCAGACCTGATAGGAAATGTCTTACCATAACAGACATAGAGTATGAAAAAAATATTTATTTTTACATAATTTCCCATGAGGGAAATAACTGTGAATTGAAAAACTTCTCAACGTTCGTTTCAGAGCTGTATTTATTTTTATGATTTTTACATCACTTCCTATCACTGTGGATCACTGTTATTAACAACATGTGCAATTGTGTCAAGCTGTGGCATTACCAGCATGTCTAGGAGATAGTGTTTTCTAGCAAAGGAAATTATATGTGCCAGCCAGTCACTGTCAGACTAGTTTTTAAAATAAAAACAAATTACTATTTCAGATGCTTGATTTGGCATGCAGATATTGGTCAAAATAATGTCAACTACTATTACAAAAACCAGGATACAAAGTGATATAAAATTCTAAACCAAATTTGAAAAAGAATAGATTTTAAAATGAAAGTTTTCCAAAATGAAGAAAAGATAATTTCTACTGCTAATATATTTGAAAAATGCATAGTTTCATTCTGAAGTGGACTGAAAACAAACATGAGAAGATGTAGATGTTCTTGGGAAATAATCTGTTGCAAGGCATTTCTGAGACGGGTGAGTCCCCACCCCTTGCCCAGAGCCATGGCAGGTGGGTGAGACATCACTGGGAGGAGGAAGCAAAGGAAAACTGGTATTATTGCAGGAGACAGAGAAAGGGAGAGATGAGACAGCCTCTGACCCTTCCCAGCATAACCTAAAAGGGAATATTTTCCATTTTATGGTTATCTAGCACTTCCTCCAGGCCTGTGTACCCAGAGTGCTGTTTGACCACGAGTGTTGTACATGCTGCACAAATCTGAGGCATCCTTCTGGAGCCCTCTTTTCTTGTTTTCTCTCTCCTTATGGTGCTAATATCAAATACTTCATTTAGTAAAGGGCAGGATCTAATATTGAACTCTATCTTCATATTAAAAATTTACTGGACCTGAGGCAGAAATAATCCCCATTCACCCTCAAGATTTTTTATTTCAGACCTTGCATCTGCTGTATGAAAATGGAGGTATGTCAGTACATCCCTTAAGTGGGCACTCTGTTAGTGATGCTAGAAAAAAAAATAATTTTGCATTAATACTAGGGACATATGAAATCTTTTACCACGGTAGGAAATTCCAGTTGCCGTGTAGGGATTGTTTAGTGCTAGCAGGAGGCTGAGCTCAGTACCAACCACCAAAGACAGAATCCATGACCACAAAAGTGTGTTTCTTGCATTTCATTTCTTCAGGAGGAAGGAGTATTCTTGTTCTTCTGAAGCAAAAAGACATCTAAAGAAGATCTTTATTTAATAGTGGAAGAACAGGCAGGAGGGAATAGGGCTAAACCCATTTATGGTGGTGTCTCTGAATGGTCTTGCCGCAGGTTTTTTTTAAATTAAATCCCTTACACTCAGTACAAGCAACTCCATTTCAGAGGTGAAAATGCATGTGATGGCCAGCATAAATCCTCTCCAGCCACAGCAGCCAGAGAAGGCTCCATAGAAGAGGGGGCATCTCTATGTCAAAAATGTGCAGTTTTGTAACATGGAGCCCTGGTGGACAGCCCCTTCTTTGACTCAATACTAAAACCCAAGTTTGTTTGCCAGGCAACTGGGCATGCTCCTGCTCTGAGCAGGGCTTGGCTGTGACCTTCCCCTTCTCCGTTTCCATCCCACCAGGTTCTCACCGCTCCTCCTGCCCCAGCCTCGCTCGCTGCACCCTGCCAGGCTCTGGCTGTGGTTCAGGGCAGGGATGGGCTTCGGTTTCGTGCCGCAGAGCAGCAGGCACGCCGGCACTGGGCAGGTTACAGCATTAGGTTGACACTCGGGTAATGAGGGTTTGGCTTTTGTCTGTGTCCCAGACTGGCTGTGAAATGTATTTAACCACTGTGAGTCTCAGACATGTCGTATGGCTCTTGCCTTTACCCTTATATCCTCTGATCCATATTAAATGTTGAGCTTGTTGGGTAAAGACCTCTGGCTTTGGTTTTGGGTAGAGTTCACTCAGTGCAGCTCTGATCCCAGCAAGGCACTGCTGTATTATGAATGTGAAATCCTACGATATGGCTGCTGTAAAAAAAAGAATCCTGTTCTCTTTAACCTAATGGTAGGGACTCTACCCAGTATAGCACCTGCAAATCAAGAAACTTTTTCCTTCATCTCTTATGGTGGCAAAAAGGGGCAATTACTGCTTTAAGGTGAAAAGAGATTTTGGCTACTAGCTTGTGTAGTAACTTCCCTAGTAACAGCAATTTTAGGTGCCTTATGCAGTTTACAATGACTTGCCCTCTCCCATAGAGCTGCCTTTCAATGAACACTGTAATTCTCTTTTTCTGGGGGGAGGCTGGATGTACTGACGCACCATGGCAGGTTTCAGTTACTTGTGCACATGGACTAACCGCCCAGAAAAGACCAGAAATAAGGGCTAAGATTTCTCTGCCTGTGAAGAGATGGGTCGTCTCCTGGGTGCTGGATGTGAGGTGGCACTTGTGCCATTGCTGAGAGGTGATGCCAAAAGCTGGGTCACAGAGTAACAATGAGGAGCCCAAATGTAGGGTCAACAAAAGTAGGAGGGAGATGGAACAGGAGGTGGAAGGAGACACATCATGAGATCTGAAACAAAAAACGTGCTGCAGCTGGTGGAGGTCTTCTGAGACTGCGTATAGCCTGTTGCTGGAGAGACGTGAATTACAGTCTCAGGAAGGTCAGATATGTGCCCCTGGGAGCAGAGTAACCGTGTTACGGCTTTCACAACTTGATATTGGTAAGGTTAATAGCTTTGCTAAGAGCCACTCTGCAAGGGAAGCTGGGGAGATGAACCCAGGTCCTAGATGCCACTCTTTGTAGCTGGTCCAGGGCAGTGTTTGTGCTCTTGAGGTTGCTTGTTTAAAGGGTGGAGCAGAGATCATTATTTTTACAGAGTTTATGTTGTCTCTGTTCTGTTGTCAGGCTTAGTTACACTGGCACTCCCCTAATTGGGCTGTGTTCATTTCATGCATGAGGTATCAGGCCCTAGTTTGTATATGACTTGGCAAAACCAGGCAGCCCTTAACCTGTTTCTTGGAGCCACAAGACCTAGTATCTACAAAATTTTTCCAACAGCCTGTTGAAAGCATTACTCTTGGCATATACTCCTTAGCATAAACCAGAAACAAATTTCCAGGCTGTCTGACCAGACCTTGAATCTAACCTTTTGCAGGACTTTTCCGTGCAGCAGTCCTAAATGGAGAAGGCTGGTGGGCTGGCCAGTTACATTTATAGCTGATTTTTGGCATGGGTTTAATTTTATTAAATACAGATGTTATTCTGTGGTTTAGCTCCTAAATCTGTCTGCCTGAGAAAACAGCCACTTTCCCAGTGACTTGGTCTCAGTGGTTAGACCAAGAACTGGGCATTAAGCCATATTTATGTATGCTGAGTTTCCACTGATGCATAATTTAGAATAGTTTTCAGTGGCAGTGAAATGATAACTTGGAGCACAAATCCCATTCCTTCTTTCCAGTGATTTGTGACTGCAGTTTGAAGAAGGAGAAAGTTTGAGCTGCTTAGAGATATAAAAAAGTTTCAAGAAATGAAAAACTTCTCATCTGATAGCTCTTCAGGTTTCCCCTCCCTTTTTCCTCAATGCTTTCAGAATCAACAGGGCATGATAAGACATGAGTGCTTGGGTCTACAGCCAAAATACCCTGAGCTGTGGTTTCCAGGCAAAGCTGGTGTAATGCTTGACTTTCCATAACTTTTTGTTTATTGTGGTCATCCAAGAGGCTTCATTTCTGTCCAAACAGTTCCAGAAACAAGTAAGAGTTGTCTGTTCTCTGATAGTTGAGAACTGCTGGTGTAGGAGACACAGCAGTAGGACCTCATGGTCCTCCATTGGTAAAAATAAAACCACTGAGGCAGTGTTGCCCTGTGCATGTGGTCAATGGTGGTTCTCCTTTGGTGCAGCCAGAGGACAGAAAGTTCTGGTTGCTGATGTTGTTGGATGAGGCACCCTTTGCATTTCACTGTGGTTGTTCTTGCTTTATCCAAAGGTATTGCCCATTATCTGGTAAGGAAAATTAAAACCTCGCCACTAGAAATTAGCCTTGTATTTTGGCCTGTGGTGGGTTGACCCCGGCTGAACGCCAGGTGCCCACCAAAGCTGTTCTCTCACTCCCCCGTCCTCAGCTGGACAGGGGAGAGAAAAATATAACAAAGGGCTTGTGGGTTGAGATAAAGACAGGAGAGATCACTCACCAATTACCATCACAGGCAAAACAGACTCAACCTGGGGAAAATTAACTCAATTTATTACCAGTCAACCAGAGTAGGGTAATGAGAAATAAAACCAAATCTCAGAACACCTTCCCTCCACCTCTCCCTTCTTCCCGGGCACAACTTTACTCCCGGATTCTCTACCTATCCCCCCCCCCCTCCCCCCCCAGTGGTGCGGGGGGATGGGGAATGGGGTTTACAGTCAGTTCATCACACTTTATTTCTGCCGCTTCATCCTCCCTCAGAGGCAGGACTCATCACACTCTTCCCCTTCTCCAGCGTGGGGTCCCTCCCATGGGAGACAGTTCTCCATGAACTTCTCCAGCGTGGGTCTCTTCCATGGGGTCACAGCCTCCTTCAGGCATGTCCACCTGCTCTGGCATGGGGTCCTCCCCGGGCTGCAGGTGGAGATCTGCTCCACCGTGGACCTCCCTGGGCTGCAGGGGGACAGCCTGCCTCACCAGGGTCTTCACCACGGGCTGCAGGGGAATCTCTGCTCCAGCGTCTGGAGCACCTCCTCCCCCTCCTTCTTCACTGACCCTGGGGTCTGCAGGGTTGTTTTTCTTACATGTTCTCACTCCTCTCTCCACCTGCTGTTTTTGTGTCCCAGCAACTTTTTTTCCTTCTTAAATCTGTTATCACCGAGGTGCTACCACTATTACTGATGGGCTCGGCCTTGGCTTGCGGCAAGTCTGTCTTGGAGGCAGCTGGCATTGGCTCTGTTGGACACAGGGGAAGCTTCCAGCAGCTTCTCACAGAAGCCACCCCTGTAGCCCCCTCACTACCAAAACCTTGGCACACAAAGCCAATACATGGCCTTTAGGGACACCACCTCTGAGAGGGATGGATGCGTATGGCAGGCCAGAGACTTTCCATTCAGTTTTGAACCAGGTTCATAGCTATCTGGGGCCTTCAGAAATGGGTTGTCCTAAAAAACCTGCCCTTAGGTACCATACAATCAGGCACAGGAGTGCAATGCCTTGTGTGAGTTTCATTTGCTGTTCTGTTTCACGTCCCACTGCTCCATATTTCTGCACCATCCCTAAGCTGTTTGCAGCTATTTGTGTGTCTCACCTAAAAGTCAGCCATTCCTCTTGGAGAGTACATCTCTCACCGTGGTGAGAAGCCAGGCTCCTTTCCTCACTGGAGCAGATACACGCATGGTTTCTTTCTAGGAGCATTTGAGATCCTTGAATTCAAATGCACGTGCCAAGTGCCTCTTCCCTGGCTCCACAGACCCTGGGGGCAGGCTGAGGAAGGGGGACAGATCCTCACTCCCCCAGCAAGCCCTGGGGAGAGCAAAGGAGCTTGTGGCACGTCCAGCTGCTGCCAGCAGCACTTGGGTGTCTGTTTCTGTGCGCAGTCCCCTCAAGGGCTGCCCTGCCTATGAAAAACAAAAAGTCACTGAGAACTTTAGAGCGCCTCAGAAACTGCCGTGTGACCCCGAGGCTCTACCGTGTGCCCCGTGTCTCATGTGCTGGCAAGGGAAGAGATACCCAAAGGGCTCCAGCCCAGATTGGCAGTTCTGGAGGTCTTCATGCCTCTCTGTCCATCAAGCATTTCCATAGCTCCTTCTGGTGTGGCAGCTGGGCAGACCTGCCAGCTGTGAGCAGCCCAGACAATGTTGTCCCCTGTGAGTGTTCAGCCTTTCGTTTCAGGGTCACCACAGGTCTGTGGCTTGCTCATGCTGCTCCATGTAAGCGCATGGTGCATGCAAACAGCTCTGCCTCTGCCTGCTGGTTGCCCTTCCCAGGACTAGCACGGGCTTTGCAAGCATGCCTCCACAGCCCAGAAGGTTTTCGAGCTTTGTCATCTATTCCTATTTACATTACAGCCATTTATCTTTTCTGTGGCGTTTATTCCAGGACTAGACTTGGAGCCCCTGGGGATGGGATGAGAGTAGTCCTTACTGTACGAGAGGAAACACACGAGTGTTGGGAAGTTCTGATTTTAACAAATAGCTCTACTTTTTGTCTGCTTTGATAATACTGGTTGCTCTCATGAAAATTCCTGAAGGGGCACATAACACAATAGTTGAAGCCCTGCAAGCCTCGACCTCTTGAGCTCTGCTTCTGTTTTCCTCTGGGACACCAGAAAAGTTACTGTGATCTCTTTGTACATTGTTCTCTCCATTGTGAAAGATGAGAAAAATGTGTCGGAGGAAAGCAGTGAAGGATTAAGCACTTTGAGGGTCTTGAATGAAGCCTCTGTGGTTGGTCTGAATCACTCAGCTGGGGCAGATGGCAGTAGATTCGAAAATGCCTGATGCAGCTAGATGTGTGTGAGTTAAGGGAAAAGCACATTTACCCGCTAACATAGCTTTACATTAGTAATTAGAGGCCTTGATGAAAACAGCCCACAAACAGGGACCAAAAAAAATGGTGATCTGAAAAAGGGCTTAAAAATTAGGGATGCAAGGATAGCAGTCAATGCACTGAATAGCTTAGATGTTTGTGAATGCAAGAGTGAATTAACAGGAAGAACTTGATGTCTTAACACATTATTTAATAGGTGTAATAGACACATGCTGGAAAAACTCATGAGGCTGGAATATTAATAGAAAAGAATAAAGCTTATCCTGGAAGGCTAACAGGTTTTCCTTGTATGTCCATGTGCTCTGAGATCCAGCATGAAGAAAGAGATGAACAAATCACAGATCTCTGAGTAATGCTACAAGGGTAAAGAACACAGGCATAACAAACCAAGAAGGTCAGTCTTTTGTGGGGAAAAAAAAAAAGTTTTCTGAGAGACAGGGCATGGTGGTAAATGAAGAATTCTAGCTATGCAGAGGCAGAGTTGGAGGGGAGTATAGGGGAACATGACCTGTTCAGCTGACACAGTGTTTTGGTGCAGAGGTGGGTAATATTTTAGCTAGAGAGAAGGCTGTTCCAGAACTGATTCCCTCCAACAGGGAGGAGCTGGCTGGTCCTGTAAAAGTAGGAGGGAGTGTAAATGGGAATGATTATGAAATGACAGTATGATACTTAGGAAAAAGTGACAATAGCAAAGTGTTTAAAATGGACTTCCAAGAAGGAAATCTTCAGTAAATATGAAGATCTCGTGGGAAGGAAACCTGGGGTGGAGGGACAATTAAGCAGAGCTGTCATTTCCTTAAATAATTGATATTAAGGGCACAGGTATAAGTTATCATCTTCCAGGGTTGGCCTCAGAAGGGTCAGTAAAATGGAAAAATCACAAGCTCCTCACTGACTTC
Source organism: Astur gentilis (assembly GCF_929443795.1). NCBI lineage: Eukaryota > Metazoa > Chordata > Aves > Accipitriformes > Accipitridae > Astur > Astur gentilis. The sequence goes on along the minus strand of NC_064919.1, from coordinate 78,003,283 downwards.
AGGCAGAGGAAGGATGCCTCTAGAAGGTGTAAAGCAGCTTGTTTTATCCAGCAGAAACTGTGTGGCAAAGGCTCAAAGGGACAAAAAAGCTATTGAGGACATAAAGGGCAATAAAAGTTGTTCTGTAAGGGTTGCGATCTCTGGGGTTCTGTAACCCTTCTAGTAAGAGGGAGATCAAAGACGGTTTATGTCTGCTACTCAGGGAAAAAAGGCTAGCTAATAACGCTAAAAAAACTGGGGTTTGGATTTTTTTCTCTTTGGACTTCTAATATAATAGTTGCCAGAAACAGAGGAGAAGGTGGGAGGTTTGGGGCTGGAATAGAGAGGGAATGGGTTGGCTGGATAAGGTAGAGCATGGCCTGAAGCAACGCTGCCTTTGGGAGTTTCTGGTGCACATACAGGCAAAGTTCAGAAGACTAGGAAGAGAGCAAGCACAGCATCTGTCTTGAAACAGGGGGGAAAGAAAAGCTGAAAATATATCTATATTATAGATATATTAGCTTCACTTCTTGGGTAAATGTTAAGACAATCCAACAAACCACTTCAAAGTAACTAGAAGTGTGTGTGTGGGGAAGAGTGGATTAATAGTCAGCAGTCCTGGAAAACTGCATCAAACCAAAATTAATTCTGTATTAGTGGTAGCCAGAGGGCTAGGGAAAAAGCCTTAGATAGCTGTCATGTATTTTGACTGTCACTTACGGCATTTTTACAAGTAAAGTGGAGATACATGCTTGAGATAAAAATCACCACACAGCGAGTGCCAGACTGTTCAGAAAAAAAATACACTGACAATAGTTATCTATGACTGATTATGAAACTTGAAAGATTCATCAGGGATGTATCCAGAGTCTGGTATTCAGTATTTTCTTCTACATATTGAGTGGCAGAATAAAGTAAATCTGTGAACGGCACCACACTGGCAGGAGATACAAGTGCTCTGAAAGATTGGATTAGAATTGACTAGTTGGAGAAATAGTCTGAAAAAATTTGGATGCAGTTCAGCAAGGACAAATGAAAGATTTGCATTCCCTGATGGGGCATCGGCTCTGCCAGAAAGAATCTGCCAAAATGGATCATATTCTGGAATGCCGTTAGCTGCGTGCTGGTGGTGCATAAAGATATTATTTTAAATTACTTCTAGGTGAATTCCCATGTCAAATATGCATTGTCCACAAGGTAGGTGGAGTGTGTCTTGTGCTCCGGTCCACTTTGGTAAGGCCTCAGCTGCAAACTACAGCCCATTTTGGCCACTGCACATCCAGAATGAGGTAAACTAGCTGGGAAGTCCACTGCAGAGCAGGAAGAGTGATGCTACTTCTGACGGATTGACCCATAAGAAGTGCCTGAAGAATCTGAAGTTGCTTAGCCTTGGGAAGAGAAGACTACAGTAAGGCATAGCAGCCTTCAACACATAATGAACTCACCTGTGCGCTGTGTCCTTGGCAAGAACAAGGAACTGAGGAGGAGCAGAAGAGCACAGTTGTCCATCCCAGGAGAAGATATCATTTGTTTAAATCGAAGTAATGAGTTTTATGTATGTCAGATAATGGGGAAAAAAACTCCCCTAGGAGAGGGACACTGCAGTCCTGGAATAGGCTGTGTGAAGAACAGCCATCACTGGATCTTTCTAGAACATTTATTGGGAATGACAGGCACGACCCTGTCTTGAGGTAGAGTATAGGTATGATGACCTTTTGAAATCCCTTCCAGTAGTTTTTGATTTCATGATAGCTATGGTGGTGATGTCCCATCTGTGGGATGATGCTAGGAGGTGCATTTGTACTGGAGGAAGTGCACTAACAGCAGACTGATGGCAACAGCCCCAGAGACTTCGAGCGAAGAGGTGGAGCAGGGCAGGAATAGTGAGCACCACTAGTTAAATGCTAATGGTTACCCAGGAGGAGGTGAACAACCTATAAAACCAGTGCTGGTGTTGCAGGGGGTTGTGGGCAGAGGAGACCTGGAGTATGGGCTTGGAGCGCTATGGTATCTGTGCACAGTGCTGCTCTGTCAGTGTCACCAGCCTCTTTAATTCCCTGACATGGAGCGGTTAGCCCAGAGCACAGATTCCTGGTGGCATTGATTACCTTTAAGCAGCTCTGCTTGCATTTTCAGATGCTTCGTTCATATCTGTATTGACTCTGCTTACCTTCAAGCATGTCTGATGTGTTTTCTCTTCTTTACAGAGGAAGAGAGACAACTTCAAGCAAACAACAGGGATTTTAATCTGCAGTTTGAATATGCTGTAAGTAACCAGCAAATGTTGTTTCATGCAGATGTAGTCACAGAAGTAGCTGCATCTGCTTCATGTCTTGAATGTTGTTTCAGGGGGGTGACATGACTGCAAGCTAGCTATGACTCTGCAAACAGGGCAACATATACCAGATGAACCATCAGAGTTGGTTCATTGCCGAGTCAACCATAAGTAGCTCTGCCTTTGAAATCAACAGTGTGAATGGGCAGTTGAAAGAGACCTAATGCTGGAAAAGCATAACACAGTGACTTCACACACTTCCAGAAAATTATTTGTGAGTCAAACGGTTTGCAGGATCCTTTCAGCAAAGGAATCTGGGGGAAGTTTTCTGTTGGAAATGTGTCTCCATTTAAAGTAAAACATTAAAGGAAATGTGTCAGTTCCTCACCTCACCTCCTTTCTGGCAGGAAGGTTTTGAATCTGGCCTTTGTGGCTTCCTGCCAGCTTTATTTCCAGCTCCTTCACAGCCTACTTAGGTTCACATTGTGCCATGAAATCTGTGACTCCAAGGAGCATCATGACATGGGCTGGCTGTGACCCACGTCTGCCAGGCTACAGTGCCAGGCAGCCCCTTTGGCAACTTGATTTCCAAAGCTTGTGGACCATTTGCTGATACTGTATGCAGAGGATGGGTAGCTCAGTTGCTAGACCTGTACTGCCTGTCTGCAAGGTCATCTCCCCTGTGAGACAATACTGAAGCTGCATTCTTTCAAAGTGTTTGCAGCTGCCAACTGATAGTGAAATGAATTTTGTGAATTTTTGTCCTCTGCATATCTGAATTCCAGTGGTGAAATTCATCCTTCAGTTTTACTCAGGAGATCCTTTGAATCATGTTTTGGTTTAGGAACATGACAAGTATTTTCTCACTAACAACTGGAAAAACTCAGTATTTCAGAACACTGTAATTTCTCACGAGCTAGAAAGTCTGACTTGCCAACAGCTCTGTCTAAGGATCTTAATGTAGCTGATCTGTTGGCAACATGAACTGGATGGTTCTCAGTGGTCACCTTTCATCCATGAACTAACCAACACAGGTTAGAGACTTCCTAGGTACAGAGCTGCTGCATGTGTCCTGAAGGTGAAATGCGCTGTAGTTAATATATGTACAGGACTATGCAGCACAAATGCCTTAACAAACCTGGTGATTTGAGACTGGGAAAGTGCATTTGATTTGCACAGAATCTGCCATTAGACTACTGGGGTGGGTATTACCACTACGTTCAGATTTGTGATCTTTCATTGAATAATTGCAATGTATACTATGTGCAGCAGTGGGGCAGGGAAGCAGGAAGGAGATATACAATGATGTCAGCATAGAGAGAATAAGCAGCTCTTCGGGTTCTGAGCCTATTTCTGTGAAAAGCCTTTCATAAGGCTGACTTTGCATGTCACTGCTTCCCAGCTGATTGCTTACATGTCCAAGGATTTGCAAATAACCAAAATTAAGGAGAGTTCTGGAGGGTTTCCACAAGAGTCTATTGATTAGGTGTAAAAGTGGAGGCAGCCAAAAAGCCAGCTCAATATAATCTTAAAACTTGGCAGTCAGTTTCAGTAATCCTACCCCTCATTTTAGTCAGCTGTGGCTCATGATTTCTGGAGTCCAGCGTAGGCTGAGACTTAGGAAATCTAGAAAACTGTCCAGAAAGAGCCAACCCTTGAAATGGTGAGTGGGTGATGAGGTACTAAAAGGCTTTAAGTGGTGACGCAAGCACTGCTCTAACTGTATGGGGCTGTATATGTATATGTGTATGTATATGTCCTGGGCTGCATATGATGTCCTCGGCTGCTTATTTCCAGTAAGTCCTGGGAAAACTTCAATTTATTAAACCCACCTTGCCATGGTGTATGAAAAGGACTAACCTTGCTCATAATTTACTTCAGATCCCATGCTGTAGATTGCTGCTTGCATCTGGAGATGCCAAGAAGTGAGATAGTCTCCTGGTACCCTTCCATTAACATATGCATGATGCTCCTGAAAGTTCTTCCAGTCCTGTAGTCCACTGCAAGGGTCAAATCTGGGCCCCTTCCTCACGTGCAGATTTGTCTAAACACAGTGGGTTTGCACTGCTAAGCACTAGGATGTGATCCAGGGGGACCAAGAATGTCCAATGCCAGATCCTGCCCTGGGGTGCTCGGGCACAGCAGCTATTAGGCTCGGTTGCCTCTCAGCATGTTGACGTTTTCTGGACTGAGTAATTTCTGTCTCCTGCAGCCACAGTCCTCCCTCAATACGTCTTCCCACCTTCATGTATTTAATTTGACCTGTTTACAAGCAAACAACAGAAACGTTTGGATTGTCTGTGCTTCATTGTGGTGCTCAGCTCTGTGGGACGTGAGAATTGGCATATGTGGGCAGCCACACGGTGACTTGAGTCTTCTTTATAGAGCCAGGAGGAGAACAGCTGTTCTCCAGCTCTTGGTCCCACAGTGAGGACTGTTAGTCCTTGTCCTCCTGAACAGGAGTCTTGTCTTCTCTTGAGGCACAAGGAAGGTTGCACCAATAGCTATTCCAGCCAGATAAAAGGGACACTGTGCAAAAACTGGAAGGAAACCCAGCAATATAACAAAGCTGAGAAAGTATTTTAGGCAATGAAAACAAGTCACAGGAGTGAGGTTTACTTTGTAACTTAAGGCCATGTTAGCCATAAAAACCTATAGAACAGGTTCTTGTAACAAAGCTAGGTGAGGTGGTAAATGTTTCTTTGGGGTGAGGCAGTTGCTGAGAGAGGCCAGTAAGGAAAAGAAAGGGAAATGCAAGCAGAGGCATAGTGTGTTGCCTTACTGCTGCAGCCAGGCTGTATGTCACAGCTGGAGTGAAGGTTCAAGCCTGTCACTAAAAAGAGAGTTTCTATTATGTAGGCATGGATCAAAGGTATAGAGCTGCTTTGTCCTCGTTTAGTCTCAGTGAAAACAGGGAAGTGGGAAAGTACAATCAGAGGTGGGTGTGTTGTCCCTGAACAGCTGGTGGTTGTCGTTCCTTCACGGTGCAAAGTCTACAGTATATCTGTGAAGGGAGAAGAGAGGAGCTGAGAAAGGCTTGAAAACTGTGTTGTGTGTGGAGTCTGACATCAGCTCTGGCAGCTGCTGGAAGCTGGCCCTCCTGGTATGAAGCAAGACTCCCAAGTACGCTCAAACCAGCTTTGCAGGAACCTGATGCTGCACCGTGGAAAGCCATGTCTGCCAATGCATGCAAGGGCACGTCCAGATCCATTGCACTTGGACTTGCAGGAGACTTGAGAGGGCATATTCACTCCCAGAGCTCATTGGAAAACACACAAGAGGCCAAGCAGCAGTGTGTCCCTGCCACACTGCTCCAGTCGTTGAGCATCTTCAGCTGACCGCTGGCTGGGCAGGAGGGTTGGACGGTGCGGGAGGCTGGAATGATAGGGTAGGATGAGGCTAAGAGGTGGATAGAACTGCACATAGGGGAAATCCCCTTAGAACAGAGGCTTCACGGTGGTGAGGCCAAGGGACAGTTTCAGAGGGAGAACTGGATGCGTCCTGTGGGCATATGAGATGTGTCATCCAGTGTGCTGGAAAATTGGGGTGGTCTCCTTCATCTGTGTGAACAGAGGCAGTACAGACTGAGAGGGGGACAAGGGAAGTGTCTTTTACCTGAAGGAGCCTCTTATGTATCTTCTGATGGTTTTTGCTGTGATTAAATAATAGGAGGTTCCTGTGATTAAAGGCAGCAGCTTCAAGCAGTGGCAGTGCTTGGGTAGGTTGGGATTTATTTGGAATTTGTGTGAAGACTGAAGCTGAAACTAGAGCTCTCAGGCTGGTGCAGTCTCAGACATCCTTGGCCTTATCCTGCACAGCGAGAACACAGTAGCTTAGAAAAAATAAACTTTAAAACAAAGTGCTGTGCAGTTAACTGGAAGGGCTGAGTGTGAAGGTATGAACTACCCACCAGCTCACAAAATTAGTTAGGAATGACTCAGAAACCAAGTGTGAATGAGTGGCATGCAAAGGGACTTAGTGCAGCACAAAAACGGACTCAATATAGGTCAGTAAAAATGAAGTGTCAAGTCCTAATCCCATGTTTATCCACACTGCAGACAGCAAGATCCTTCCTGACTTCAGTAGGAGATTTGCCTGTGTAAAGACAGAAATAAAGTGAAAAGCAGGGTGCCAGATGTGGTCCAGCAAGCTTAAAGGGCTTTAACCAAGGTTCTTATCTGAGGCAATTCAATCTGGCTGCCCTGTCCCCAGTCTGCCTGCACTGTCCCTAGCACAGCTGCAGAGGGGACCGCCCTATGTGGGTCCACCATGGATGGCTCTCTGTCTATCAACACTCTGGAGAAGAAAAATCTCTTCTGGAGGCCTTTAATGTTCATTCTGATCCCAATTCCCTTTTATTCCTTGGCTTTCATACTGGAATTTAGCACAGCTGCACTGGGACGTCACGAAGGGCTGTGAAAACAACTTTGAAATTGGCTTTCAGACAATAGGAGAGGAAATGCAGGGCCCATGAGTCAATGATAAATTTCATCTTGGATCAGGATCTAGGGTCAAACCAGCATCCTTTCTGCAGGACCAGCAGCAAGGGGGCTGCTGGACTCTGCTTTTGTTCTCTCTGGTCACCTGGTGAATTCTCTAGTGAAACAGGAGGGATGTATATAACTTCCTGTGGCAAATACACTTTGCCCTGGGCTGGATCAGCAGTGGGGTTCTTAAATCTTTGAAATTTAATCAGAGAGCAAGGAGCTTCTGTAGCGGGCTCAGACTCTGCTCCACCTCCTCTGCTTGCATGCTTCAATCTGAGAAGGTTGCCTGGTGGGTTATCCTCACGGACCTTGTCAATGTGGTCAGGATGGTAGCAACAGCTGCCTTCTCTTCCCATGTCAACCTGCAAATATTTCCCAGTGTTCGTCATGCTCAAGGCTGAAGGGAGTGTTGTCTGATCATGCGAGACAGAAAAGTGGTCTAAGTAGCCCCTGAAGGAATAGCTACAGCAGCAACCTGCACTGTTCCTTCTGGGATTAGGAAGTTGTTAGCTGGATTCATCCGACGATCAGCTGAGGCGCTGCCAGGCAACAGCCAGAGCAGGACTGCCCTACGAGAGGGGAAAAGCTGGGACCCGAGGGTGACCCCAGCGCAAGCAATGCCCATACTGACCAGGGTGCAGTTCTGCAGCATCTGGCTGGGGGGGACAGGGCAGGATGCTAGTAATGGGGCCCATTCGGAGCATCCCAGACAAGGTGAGGTGATGAACCAGGTCCAGGGTCCACCTAGAGACCCCAGTCAGGAGCAGCGGAAGACAAGGCTGAAGACAAGACTACACCATAGGTCCATCTGGGAAACTAGGACAGTTGTCAGGCTGGAGACTGGTACTCGTACAGCATAGCTTAGGGAAGGACTGAAGGCCCATGTCTGGGCATAAGTGAGCTCCTGAGCCCTGGACAGGGGTTGTGGATAGAGACACCAGGTGAGGTCAAGGCCCTTAAGGCATATTAGGGCCCTGACAAGCACAGAAAGGTTGAGCTGTGCCAGACATGAGCTGCAGTGAAGTCCATAGGCTCCTTTGGACCAAGTCCTCCACTCTTCATCTCAGCTTAAATCTCATGGAGACAAAATTCCTGCTGTATTGTTTGGGAGTCTGGTTGTGTGAGACCTTAATGAACAGGGTATGGTGGTTTGGAGTTTGCCAGCTCTGCACCACTTGGCAGTGCTCTGCCCTTCCCTTCCCTTCTCCCAGCAGCTTCAGGTACTGAGCTGAGCGGGAGGAGAAGGCAGTGTAGTCGAAGGAGATGATTAAGGGACAAGACATTTAGATCCCGTACTTGGCCTGCCTGTGAGGGATGGTGTGAGGTCATCAAGCCATGCCACCTCCATCTGCCTCCATGTCCTCCTCTGCACCACCATGATGAGGACACTCAACACAGAGATGATTAACTGCTCTGTAACAGGATGACACCGGGCAGAAGGAAGAGAATAGGAAAACACAACCAGGGACCACATTTTCCTAGAGATTTTCCTGGAATACCCAATGTGCGATGGGATCCTGGAACTCACTACATTATTGCTGCCAAGAGGAGGTCAAGGGGTTACATATGTAAGACATTCCCAAAGCTGTTAAAAAGAAAAATCAAAACAAACAAAAAAAAACCAAACCAAAAAAAAAAACCCAAGAAAAAAAGCAACAAAAGAAAGAGTATTGTGGGCTGGATATGGATCTTTTTATTTCTGGTGTTTGGCCAGTCTTTTACTTCTGGGAGTCAGGATGAGATCTTTACAAGGACCAGATGAACACCATCAGCATCATGTTGGCCTTTCGCAGTCTTCTGTTGAGCTGGGGCTGCTGCCCACCTTCAAGAATATGGCAATGAACTTGGTAGCCTTAAAACTGATCTGGTCTGACTATTTTGTACTCCGTATGAAAACAAAGCCTCAGTGGCACCATATGCACTGTTACATGAGTTTATTAAATATGTTCTTGAGCACATTCACAGCCCTATGGTCACATTTCTGCATATGGCGTCTGTGTGCTTTCAAATTGCACTGCCGCAGTTAAACAAAGTGCCATAGAATTGTGCTTCTGCTGTCTCCTTGCAAGGCTTTATCAAAGCACCTGGGAAAGCCATTTCTTCTTCTCAGCTGCTTCATCCCTCTGTACCTTGTGCTACACAGGTACCAGTGAAATGGCCAGGTGTTGTGGCACAACACCTCCCTGCAGGATCGCCAAGGTTTTGCTAAAATTTGCTTTGGGCCAGGTTGTCCATCTGCTAGAAACTAATATGTCACTGAGCCAGGGGTATAAATTCAGGTGGCCAATACCTTGCCATACCCTGTCGTTTCTGGATATCACCCTTTAGCCCCTGTAATTTAGCCACAAAAGCAGCTTTGTCTCTTATTTCCAGTGACTTTTATGATGAGAAGCTGATCTGTTTGCTCAGCAAACAAAGGTAGGAGCCATCTGCTGAGCATTTGCCTGTGGTTGGACGTCACAGGCGGGCTTCTGAAAACACCCCCAAAGTAACAGATCATCCACCAGATCTGGACTTTTATAACTGTGGCGCGATGAGCACTATTCTTAGGGACAACATTTTGGTGGAGTCACACCTCCAGGAGGTGTGAATCTAGCCCCTGAAAAGAGCAGATGAGAATAATCCCTCACCCACAGACAACGTTGCTCTCGTGTCAAGCTTTGCATCTGGAGAGCTTGAGGCTGATGGTGGATAGCCACGCTCAAGCCTATTCATTTAGGACACAAGTGCATGCAGAGGCTGCCGATGGTCAATCAGAAGTGTAGGGCAGATGTGGGAATAAGTATAAAGATCTGGATTCGCATCTTTGTGCTTGGCCCATAGAGCTGTTTTTCTTAGCTATTTGATTTTTATAAATCTACAGCAGAAACAGAAGTTCCAGTAAGGCCTCTTAATTGCTACTTCAAGGATATTTCCTCTCCATCACTTTTCCCATATGGGAGTCTTCCTCATTGAAGGCAGAGCATGCGGGAGCTAAGGCAGATGATGCATTAGAGGCATTGCTTATAAAATGGTGGCTGTGTATGGACTGTTTAACACACTGTGGTGCAGCAGGTTCCCGTAGTACCCCTCCTGCCCCAGAGTCATGTGCTGGTACAGCTCTAAAGGGGTGACAGGGTGTGATGGTGTTAAGCATCATGGAGTCGGATAAGATAAAAGCAAAGGCCAACTGAGATTTCCCTGTAGTCAATCAAGAGCCCGAGCTGTCAAAGCAGGCAGGTCTGGAGCGTTGCATGAAAACATAAATTATATCTTACACAGAGCTTCAACTGTATCCATGATGTGGGAATGCAGAGCTTTGAATTGGAAAGGCTGAAGTTATCCCTGGTTTGTTTTTATATTCCTTTAGCCCCTGAGGACCCTGAACAAGTTAGTTGTTGAATGAGAAATCTTCAGAGTGATTATGAGGAATTCTTTTTTTCTGGTGGTTAGGTTTAATTATAAGTCTAGAATAATGAGAAGATCCACTGTAATACTCCCTGTCCCTACCCTGAGGCCTGTAGTGTCCCAATGTCCCAAAAGACTGTGTGTGTCAAACAATATCACAATTCTGAACTACTATGGAGAAAATACTGGAGGACCAGATTCCTGCAGTTAAGCATTTGGAAGCTGTTATGTCTGGGGTTTTTACCATCCCTAATGGCAATAGGAAACAAAATGAATGGCTCTGGTTCATTCAGTGGTTTTCCTGACGTAATTAATGGACAGAAATAGAAGGCAGGAATTGAAATAAACCACTCCCATTCTTTTCTTATCCCCCTCTGAGATTTTTGCAGGCAAAGATCTATAAACTTTACGTGTTTACTGAGTAGTTTTTCCCATGTTGTATGTGACCCTCCGAAATCTGTTGACGCACAAAGGTCGAGTCCCCTGCACTTACTTTTTCCTGCAGCTACTGTCTGCTCTTTTCTGAAGTGGTCATGATATTTTTCTTCAGATTAGTGGGCATGGAGCATCTTTAGATCCAGTTTTTGTTAAAAAATCTGCCAGAGTCTGTGTCTGGTGGACACAGACTTGTCAAGCAATTTAGTTCTCTGTATGCTGGCGTTTGCAGAGGATGCTGCTATTCCATTGCTTCTGTTTTAGCAGTGTCTGTGAAGCCTGTGCGCAGCATATATCCCATGGTGAAGAATTTTGAAATAAACCAAATTTAACTATGTGTAATGTCTTTTAGATCACAGGCAGAGTTAACCACACCCAGAGATGGCTACATGATGCCAGGAGACAGGCAATTTTGTTTATATGATGATCACTGATAAACATCTTTTCTTGCTGGAGTGCAATCAATGGGAGGATTTGGCTAGCTCTTCCATGAAGGGCGTTTCCATCTCTGCTCTTTCAGAGACTTATTCTTTGGCTTGTACAAGGGATAAAACATGAAGTTAATGCTGAAGAATGTTGCCGTACTTTGTGTCTGGACAGAGCGAAATCCAGTAACTGCCTAAAATGGAATAGCTTCCCCGTACGCAACTTACAGTGGTACTCTTAAATAATTGGTTTAATGGTGAAAACATGATGATATGTGTCAGCTTAGATGCTGAGATTCTGGATTAATGCATGGATTGGAAGTGGCCTGTGATTCATACTTAGCAGCTCCTGCCCTCCCACCATCTTAGCAATATCTAAAGGCTATTACAATACTACAACCACTGTTTTCTCTTCCATTGAACGAGCAAATCTGTTACTGAACGAAGGTGCACTGTAATATCTGCTTCCTCGTGCTGTCACACCTTAGGTTCCCTGCGAGGGGGTTAATAGGCATCTTCTGGAGAACTTCTAGGGGGAAAACTTCAGATGTGTTGGCAACAGATGGGATACATTCTTCCAGGACTAAACCTGGATGAGTGCTTGATAAATTCCATATGAAAAGAAAGTTTAGCACACCTGAAAATTGAAGGGACAGCCCAAGCTGGTGGGCTCGCTACAATGGATTGAGTTTGTCTATCAGGTGGCAAGAATTTGACCAGAGTGCTCTGATCTGTGCGGAAGAAAATACCCAGTTCTGTAATCTTGAGCTTGGGTCTTTCTCTGATTTGAAGAAGACAGATCGAGGAGCAGACATTGCTTGTGGCTGGAGGGGCCGTCTGCAATTAGAAATGGAAACTGGAAATAGGGAACAAAACTGCAACTTGCTTACTGAAATGGTGAGTTCTTGTATTAGTGGCTGTTTGCACAACACCTCATTCAAGTGATCTTTGTGGAATAGAAACAAGCAACCTCTCCAAGTTGCTGAGCTGAGAGGCTGCTGAATCAGCTGAAAAAAATTTCATGTTCTGCTCCTGGGAGGACCTATAGCTCATGTGGCTTTGTCCAGCCAAATGGTGCTTCAGAATCTCAGGCAAGTGATAGATGATTGACCTAGCCTGTGTTTTGTAACACTGCTTTGCAGATGCTACCAGCAAAATTGTTGTGTTCTGGTTACGGTTTTTAATTCTATTTGTGCATCGTGTAAGTAGGAGACTATTAATAAAGAGAAGATGCGTCTCTGTGAGCAACTACATGTACCTGTATCTACATGCAGTTGCACTGGCATAAACTGAGCATCATGTTTTCACCAATTCCAAGAGGGATTCTCTCTGTTTATCCAGGCTTGGCATGATTGTATAGGGAAAAAGGAAATGGTTTTTGAGCTGCTGTTGGAAACAATGCTATTGCCAAATATAAGCAAGTAAAAACACAGTTGAAATGGGTTGTCCTGTAATTTTGTTTCCTGTTTTACCAATTCTATTTATTTTCTTTTTCTCCCTACAGAACAATTCAATTAAAACATCAAAATACAACTTCTTCACTTTCCTGCCTCTCAACCTGTTTGAACAGTTCCAGCGAATAGCCAATGCTTACTTTCTTTTCTTGCTGATTTTGCAGGTATGAATTCACTGTGCTGTTTCTAGCAGATTGCATTGTCTGTTATCAAAGCTGGTCTATGTATTGATAGTTGTAATAAAGTGCAAGCTGTTATGAATTAACATGTTAGTAAAACCTTAAAGTAGATAGAAAGTAGGGCAGAAAAAAAGCAATTTCCTCTATTACCTTTGGCTATGAGGGTTTGAACTAAATGAAGAAAAAAATTTAATTAAACTTTTCAACAAATTGTGTATCTTTTTCATGCCCTGTCCTACCACCCATTTGTGTCTACTTCTGAGTGCTCCTGGCTATCCTCAGGTTTGCATTACTTTTTCTTCCTCTAGTACAAAAGGAAGTTGTCTCTTGTCCATAAGTTTAAAGGAAAATTCCATTGGCAGTCTCAAAGGAAACAGGAAGAAGAACAAATTTGTAACCTGTACTGTTTCCCTGGGAAGGAAGGAGTTAACATCAGGAAGGGTCAAAGTTGGAGCTAGTTTGCATAAAGCTTAATATTGCTGTACCTTGATCAGCAGGGTAAAGAAGGTGTCTAATATGGATCGTGTCAGACACTGGCAACACTATTGAACACTGTGGCTCATAATGGCATTGAGTTGCAATTTGCCCATCACTGTTGGTAATACTATTCTGTCTGAAAGCTGAATGCACTGGAGAAATTGATATCAAGATTTCTGCCCCATTGCACTTTGCTAGAATATGGTTAAATTCAGTATACTCTGTTGTTGCTGAAATACATGTTATGAAAAAAAGGGTATAATTTTGTTTATGTTTCAAGGATGATATTTTAAACCATTTCAGTGCACAGAAGTTTGCAAAATTATCTTTTTCAAATGCTCTTTTTCAATTTCAGCTCAAAAAAAGTATAGGCAAAATACTTTTAAGCCTGTAGCAAACTACATACAATCTTTTTTGCTTATTTACAGGGAATGAATTTGGGAAATTTCAGTGCACATGCATTTTTTAAGAAACTAGTGAAAGTGCTTTTTCAGCTAAGCTGACAACACTGTTCCTGTGTTGTTGTACTGCACTCTAGCTGTTTGTCTATCAAATTCATAATATTTCAAACCATTTGCCTTAAATTATTCCACTGTGTCTTTTGTTGAACCATCTAGGAGTGACTATATAAAAGCACACAGCTTTTTCTGCCTGCATCAAGGTAGGCTAAAAAGGGCAGCCATTAGTCTTTTATATTTACATATTCCCCCATTTAATTTTTTCCCTTTCTGCCCACTCACTCCATCCCCATAGCACTCGGAGTATCTCCTCCTTCATCAGGAGTGGATGTGATGGGTAGGCTGTGGAACTCTGCCTCCCCACTCCTTTGGCACAGCCCAGTAGGACGTACATAATCCCAGTGAAGTGAGAATGTAGCAGTTATGTGTCTCTGCACCATCCACAGCTGAGCAGGGCTGTGCTTGCCTCTAAACATCATTCCTCCTGGCTGGATTTGGTGGTGCCTGTAGGATCTGGATTGTGGCAGTGCGGTGGAAGGAGCAATCTCAAAGAGCAGCTCTCCACCCTTAAGCAGCTGCTTTAGGGCCATGAATGTCAACTTCACAATGCACATGGACCTGACGCTGCCCAAATCCAATCTTATGGACACAGGGATGCTGGTAACACATCACTTCCATCATTAGTGCTGTTAGTCCAGAGGAAGGGGAGAACTATGCTTTGGTAAGACATCCATCTCTGCATCACTGAAGGCATGACAAAGTCACATTCAACTCTTGGGTCCTCTCACTATTAAAGATCTGGGAAACAAAAATGGCTCTGTTGATCTTGGAAGAGCAAGGTCAGCCTTGGCAACAGCTGTGTGTTGTTTACTGATATGAAGTTTACTTCAGCAAAATGTGAAGAGTTACTGAAACAAAAAAAAAAAAGAAGCATTTGAAGGGTCCACACAGCACATCTTACTCAGGTAGCTCTGGGTCCCTCACAGCAGCCTTGCCCATGTCACTGCCTCCAGCGAGATCCACCAGGGACTTTGCAGTCCTAATGTTAAAACAGCAAGAAAGAGCAACCTACTGCACTTCCTGACAGTTCCAAGTTTATATCCTAAATTATAGCTTGTTTTGTAAGCAAAGCATGGGTTCCCTGCCTGTCTTACCCTTGTGGGGTCACATATAAGTGATAAAGCTGCATTTCTGTCTTTATTCTCTATTCAGATATCATAGAAACATGTTTTCTGCAGCTTCCACAGAAAACAGTGTTTTGTTTCCATCAGTTTGCTGAACTGGCAGGAAATTTCTCAACTCAGATCTTTTCTTCCTACAGTTGATTCCTCAGATTTCCTCGCTGGCCTGGTTTACAACGGTGGTGCCCCTAGTGCTGGTGCTGGCTGTATCAGGAGTCAAGGATGCCATCGATGATTTTGTAAGATCTGTATTGCTGACCTGTACTTTGGAGTTTGCCCGTAATTCTTCATCACAATGACTAAAGCAAACCACTTAAAATAAACACAGCCAGTGGCAGGCAGTTGGAGAACAGGTCTGTGGCCAAGATGTGGTCTGAGATTAGATCCCTGAATCTATGGTTCATTACCTAAAAAGGAGCTAGAATTTCCAAATCACTGAGCAGCCCAGCAGCTCCATTGGCTTTCTCTGAAACTGCCCAGCATGTCTAAAAATTTGGTCACTGATAGATATGTCTGGATGCATGCACAGAAGTCTATTCTTAGGCTTCTACTTTGGAGAACTCATCCTCTGCCATCTAGCTGTAATGTGGGCAGAAAAAAGATTTGGTAGGAAGTAAGCATACAAACTGTGTGTGATTTTTCAAACTTGCACAGCTTTGGCCAAAGTCTGCTTCCATCAGAAGTAATGGTCAAAGTCCCATCGACTTCATGGGGTGACATTAGAGCTGAGTTTAGCATCTGATTTTCTCTTGTTATTAAATAATTTTGATACTCTATGGAGACTTGGTCCAACTTTGCAAGTAGGCAGGTGAGAGGTGGCAAGGTCTCTCCCGGGGAGCAATGCCAGAATATCTGTGGCCAATTCCCATATCAGAACAAAGGAATGGATTTCTCTGGGTGCTTAGCTTACAAAACTGTGACATGCAGGACCAACACCAGCTGACTCAGGATTGTGCTAAGTGACGTATAAGGCTCTACCCTCCTTCCTCCCTCCAAGAGCAAGCTCAGTGTTGCCTGTTGTTCTTTGTAGTCCAGTTACGCCCTATGTTACCTGTGTAAACATGGGATTGACTATGACTCAGTCTTGACTCTAATCTGCCTGACCCATTCAGCCAGCTGGGTGAAAACCTAAAATGTTAATGAACTGCCTACAGCTCTTGTGCACTTGTTTTCCTGGAAATGCCTTTTAACGTACTGATCAAATTTTCAGAATCGACACAAAAGTGACAAACATGTCAACAACCGCCCAGTCCAGGTCCTGATCAATGGCATGTAAGTCCTTTTTCTTTTGCTGTAATTTTGAATGGGAAGAGCACTTTATTAGTGATAATTTTATTCTGTGTGATTCCCAAAGGTCACTAAACAATTTAAAATTGAATTGTCTTCCACACCATTAGTTCACCGTGCAGTTCTGGACTATGTGTCTGATTGATGAACCCAAGCAGAGTACCACAATCAGTGCAGACATTATGGCTGTAACCTTGCACTGACAAAAAGTAAACGTTTTCTGTTCCTGGGTGTGTGTGTATATATATATATATATATATATATATATTTAAATAAGTGATAGTTTGAGAGTATTGTATTATTTTACTCCTTACCCTAGAAGTGACAAGCAAGGCTATCTTCCCATGTCCATTTATGTTCATAGCATTTATTTCTGCATGAAGAAAAAGCTAGGCATTATTCACAAGTCATTTTAAATTAAGAAGCAAGAACAGCTTCCTCATACACGTCATAATACTTTGAGTGTGTGTAGCGCTTCTGACTTAGATGTACTCAAAACATTTCAGCTGTGTGCTTTGGACATTGTACTGCTAGCACTGTTCTTTCCTGCAGAAAAAACAGCAGAGGCCTTGGCTTTTGTGGCAGACAGATGTGCTGTTTACTTGTGGCTCCATGGAGTCCAACTATGCGTAGGACACAGCTGTAGACAGCTGTGAAGTCTCTGGTGACTTTTTTTTCCGTACTATAGATAGCAGTATGTTGTGTAAACTCCAACAGATGATCAAACAGTTAAAAATATGACTGGAAACTGAAGAATAGGAACATACTTTTTGTTCTTTCTCCTAAGTAAACCAGTTTCTTAGTGTACTGTGTATTAGTTACTGTGTCTAGGAAACATACATTGAAACAGAAATTTTTTGGTATTTTGCCTTTGTTCAAAAACTGGAAACCATAGGTCCTGCCCAACTCCAATGAACACCAAAAAAGCAAGGCTGAGCTGAACTCAGGCATGAATACCCAGTCCTGTTTTGATATAGCATTTGATATTTCTCACCTCTAGGCCAGGCCCGCACAGAGCCAGATCTGTTGCTCTGGCCCTTAATGTCACTTAGAAAAACTAACAACACAACTGATTTTCCCAGGTGTTTGGGAAGTGTGTTGCAAAAAGTAGAGGGTTTTTTTCTGAGACAGTGTGACCCTTTAGGAGAAGGAAGGGAGTAGTCAATCCAGACAGAAGGACAGTGCACGTGGACTGTGCTGCTATTGTGGGGATTGGTCTCAGCCCTGCACAGGTCACACCAATCACTGTTACCGATTTTTTGTATTGCGATGGTCCCTTAGCTTACTATTGATCAGGCCACATTGTGGCAGGCACTGCTCTGTCTTATCAACAGCCCAAGTCCTGATGGCACCTACAGCTTGGCTTCAGGAGCAGAGCCGAGCATCCTACTTTCCCAAGTGGTGTTTGCTTTATGTGCCTAATTACTAGGAGTCTTCTTGCAGGTTAAAGGATGAAAAATGGATGAATGTCCAAGTGGGGGATATAATAAAACTAGAAAACAACAACTTTGTGACGGTGAGTACAGTTTCTCTCCATCCTGCTCACACTTATTCTCTGTTATTACTCATCACTCGCAAGCGAATGAGTCGGTAATGATGATAACTGCCTCAGAGACCTGCAGTGTGCAGAAACCACAAATAGCATTGCGGTGCCATGCCCTCTGACCATGTGAACTCATGCCAAGTCTGTCTGTCTATGTTCAGGCCGATCTACTGTTACTCTCAAGCAGTGAGCCGCACAGCCTGACGTACATCGAGACAGCTGAACTGGATGGGTAAGTAAGGCAGGCCCTTGGGTGCAATCACTGCTGCCAGTGCAAGGCCAAATCTTCTCTGGTGACCCTAGGTGCTGCAACCTTACCTGCAATAGCTTTTGTTGCAAGAGTTTCCTAATACATAGAATAAACTTTGGGTAGGTATCTTGAAAATAAAGTCTTCTGGTGGATACATTTGCCTCTTTCAGTGGAAATGTCATGTGAGAAGGGGACTTTTATTTTTAGTTACAGTTCTTATAACACTGAGAGTTAGTTTGAAATGTGTTCTTGCACTATCCCAGGTCACTGGCAGAAGCTTTCTATTTATTCTGTCTCTCTTAGTCTTTTCTCTTAGCCAGTTTATCTGGGTGAGGTGATCACAATTAATAACTCTGGAAGTCTCCCTTGGACTGCTATACCACAATATTAATGCATGCACACTGCAAAGGCTTCCAAACGTTGCTCACTCCAGGGCACAACTAACCACAAGTCAGAGGGCTGCAACTAATTTGTATTAATTGGAATAAACTGGATCCGACCGCATCTTCATGACACAATTTGCATTACCTTTTCTGCATTGCCTGGAGATAGAATCAGCTTGAAGGACTAAGCAAGACCAGAGAGATCAAGAAATTGTGTCTTTCCCAGTACCCTACAGACACCTCTCTGGAGTTTCCCTATCTGATTTCTGCTGAAAATGAGCTTGTAGTTCCTGTACATGCAAGTGCCAGGAGGCTCTAAACAAATGCAGTGTTTCTTTGACATTGCATTTCAAACTCCCCAGGTAGCTAGTCCCAGGACTTCAGTACTCTTTAGGACTAGAATACCATGGGAGAAGACCCAGAGTGCTCCTATATGCTCAGATACCTTAAGGTTCAGTGTGGTATGAATGGCAGGATAGACAGTGAGCTGCTCAGGGAGCTGAGATGCCTAGTCTTGCACTTTGTAGTGAAAATGAGAAGACAGAGCCACCTCACTCTCTTTGGTACCAGGGTACCATGTCCAGAATTCCTCTGGCTTGCCTGTCTTTGCAACTGAAAGAGACAACTACACCCTTTGGCCAGGTAAAAAAAGGCCAATGGTGGCATGGTCCATCAGATGTCTAAGGAAGAAGACTGTCCTCAAGAACAGAAGTTACTTTCAGGGAGAGCTTTCGGTTCACATAGGACTTTTAGTTCATGTTTTTGTCTCATGTTATTTGTTACAGTGAAACAAACCTGAAAGTGAAGCAGGCTTTGACAGTCACTGCAGAGCTTGGAGAAGATCTTCAGAAACTGACAGAGTTCAATGGTGAGTCTACACGGAAAATTCACTTTCCAGAGGATTTGCCCAAACACCAGAGTCCAGAGAGTGCCTGGGAGTCTTCCCTCCAGGCTGTCCCCTGCTTCCTGCTGGGAGTCCTCTGGGTGCAGCGGCAGGAGAACACAATGGGCACATTGCAATCTGTACAACTGATATAAACAGCATACACGGAGAAAGAGATCCCCCTTCACTTGCCGCTCTTGGTGCCATGCATGGCTATAACCTGAAACTGCATTGGTGGGAATTCTCCTTCTGGCTGCGCACTTTTCTTTAGCATTTGTCTGTATATGTTGAGATTACCCACCTTGAACTTCAATACAAGAGTTTGTGTAATTGCCCAGTGGAAACTTTTTTCCCAAAACTGCATGCTTAGTTCTGATCTCAAAATATTTTCACACTGCACCTTTACATTGATGCAGCAATGCCGATGCATTGATTACATTTAGCTTCTGAGCAGAGGCACTTTCCAGACACGATGCAAACCAAAGGACTAACTGTGCACACAGGACAGGTGGCTACTTCACAGCCTGAAGCCTTGCCCTGCCAGCATTTCCCTCCTCTCTCAATGCCACAATAAACACTACATTTTAAAATATTTAAAGGCAAGCAGTGCAGATGTGGTTAACAGGCAATGTGTCCTTTCTTAGAACTGTTTTATATATTAAATATAGAATAGAATAGAATAGAACAGACTAGACTAGACTAGACTAGAATAGAATAGACTATTTCAGTTGGAAGGGACCTACGATGATCATCTAGTCCCACTGCCTGACCACTTCAGGGCTGACCAAAAGTTAAAGCACGTTATTAAGGGCATCGTCCAAATGCTTCTGAAACACTGACAGGCTTGGGACATCGACCACCTCTCTAGGAAGCCTGTTCCAGTGTTTGACCACCATCTCGGTAAAGAAATGCTTCCTCATGTCCAGTCTGAACTGCCCCTGGAGCAGCTTTGAACCATTCCCACACATCCTGTCACTGGATACCAGGGAATATATAGCAGCACATACACAGAAAGGAGCCAGACCTGTCAAAACCAGACTAGTCCATGCTCACACATCATCTGTCTGCAGAGAGAGGATGGAGGAACAAACCAAGTGGTGTTAGTCACGTTCAGCAGTGACCTGCTGGCTGAAGTGTGAGGGCAGGATTACGGGAAGAGTCGATATGGAAAGGGGTGGAGTGAGTGCTGCTGTCCTTGGAATGTCTCAAGGACTGCAAGCTCTCAGCAATTATTTTTAGATAAAGAGGAAAAATATTTTTTAAAAAATTCTCTTTGAAATAACTAGATGATTCCAGGACAAATGGTGGGGACGTGGCAGAAAGTCAGCATAGCTGGAACTGTCTCTGGTAGAGTCATCCAAAGGCATGGGTTTTGCTTTTGCTTTCTACGTTGAGGTTTTACGAAATAATGTGTGTGGTCTCAGCTGAGTGTCAGCTCAGTACATCAGGATTTCTCTGAAATGTTGGCTGAGGTTCTGAGTGTTTTAGGTCTTGAGAAATATGTTTTTACAGGTGCAGTTAGATGCTTTATGTTAGAGTGGTGTACCTTAATTATTCTCCTGAAGAGGCTGCAGTGTGTATCAATTTGTAAGCAAAATGTTAATCTTAAATAATTTTTCAAGGATTTTCTGTGTAATACTTATCTAAGGATACTACATTCTTGAAACTGCATAATTAAAAAGAAGTCTCAACATATTTTTGAAAATTAAAACTTTTTTTTATCAAATATTTATTTGTCCTTTAAATCTCTATTTTAGTTATATTGTAAATAAAAGTGGCCTCTTCGCAATACTTAAAATGAATAAAATGTTTCCCAGGATGATTTATATTTGGCAGAGTACTGGAAGAGTGCCCAGAATCAGACCCAACCTTGCATTTCCCCAGTAAACCTCTGTAGAAGTATTTAAATATTTATGTAACTCTTTATCTAATTACTTCTTAAGACAGGAAGAGAGGAAAGGGTTGAGCAGCTAATACAGGCACCCAGTGGAATGCTTAATGTGAGTTATGATGTTTGTTGACATCGCAATGGTTCAGATAAGGAAGATACTTGCAAAATGCTGAACTTCTTTATTTGATTTGGCAAACAGAGAGATGAGAAAGGAAACAATACTTTTCAGTTACCTACTACTTATCACATGTAGACTTGGCAGTATTTAACTCTTCCAAGTGAAATGCATTCAGGTATCATCTTGATGTTAATGGGAGGGAGAGAGAGAAGGCATGGTGCCTTGCCGAGGTATCTTCAGCTGCAGAGTTACTGGGGTCAGTGAAGGTATATTGGGTGAACCTCTAGAGCTTCTCACTTTTTTTTTGATCATTCTAATTCAGTTGAATCTCTTCTGATCTCAAAATCAGCATATCAGTAACCCAGACCCACCGGCTCACTGGAAAGCAGAGGTGGATGTTGACACACAAGTACTCACACAAGCATTGTCCCACAGCTGGCATGAGGAGAGGCACAGTCTTCCTGGTGGGGGATCATGCCCTGGGTTTGGTTCACCAAAGTCTCATTGTGCTGTGTTTCAGGTTGCACTGCAAAGCCTCTGCTTTCTTTGTACTCTTCAAGGGGTTGCAAGGGCTGCATTGAGACGGGTCTGGTTACTGTAGACTTTTAGAAATGATGGAGTACAGGTCTAATTGTTCTTGGATTGCCTAGACGATAGAATAGAAGATCAGCATAGTTGTTAGTATGAGCTCTGGTGTCACATATGTCACAGAATTTCCTAATCTCTTTATCTTTCAAGTCTGATGATTTGTCTGCCCTAGAGTAGAGCTACTTTTCTATGAAAAGAACATCCATTCTTGATCTTAAAATTTGCAGTGGTGGAGACTACCACAAAACTTGAAGTTGTACTTTTCTTCTGGACTTCCATGGATTTTGTTTCCAGTCTCTTAAGCCTGGTGTGTTTTGTCTAGAACAGCTGGAAGAGCTGTATTCTCTGCAAATGCTAGTCCTTATGTACATATTTTCAGCCTGTGATCAAAATAACTGTGATGTTCCTGCTGATTAACGGAACAGACTGAACTCTTGCATTCCCTTTCAGTAAGGAGTATTTGTACTTTCCAGTTCTTTTCAGTACGTGCACAGCGCTCTGCTTTGAATCTTTAGATGTCAGGTGCAAAAGGTGATTTAAATAATCATTTTTATACCAAAGTATCTGTGTTTACAGTTTTGTGTGAACATGTTTTATTACAAGAAATAAATATAAAGTGTCAAAATAGAAACAGGCTCTCCAATCACTTACAGTGTCAGCTGCTTGGCCAAAGAAGGTAGCAGTATCTTTTTTCATGTGCCACTGGACTTCAGTTATAAAACAGATGAAATTAAAACACAGTGAACAAAGACACCTCAGTTAATTATTCTTTTGCAGCCTTCAGGCTATGATTTTTCTCGCTTGGGCTCCTGCAGTTTTAAAGAAAATGGAATAGGGATTATGTGAGGTCAGCAGTTTTAGCTAAAGTTATCCAGTGACATCCTACCACTATGAACCTGCTGTGAAAGGATTAAAAGTTAGTTGCTGCTTCAACATTTCTTCTCACCCACATAAAAGTTGCGGAAACTTTGTTTTGTACTCTACCAGCAAAAATTTGCCATGTTCAAAGAATAGGATAAATCCAAGTTCATTGTAGTTCATTGGATTATGACACAAATATGGGGAAGGAGCAATATGCTAAACCATGAGTAAATATAGGATACAGGATGGGAACGACAGGGTCAGGAGTGGACTGCAGCTACAGTGTGAAATATCCCTTGTCTGGGGAACAGCTGAGAATGCAGGATTGACTGACATCTTTCTGGGCCAAGATTTCCATTTTTGTTTTTACCTTCCTTTTACAGGTGAAGTCAAATGTGAGGCACCAAATAACAAACTAGATAAGTTCACAGGAACTCTTACTCTTCAAGGAGAGAAGTATGCCCTGGACAATGAGAAGATGTTGCTGAGGGGCTGTACTATTAGGAACACGGAATGGTGTTTTGGTCTCGTTATTTATGCTGGTAGGTAGAAAAATTGACATGTTAATTGCAGAGCACAGCAGCACTAGCATGGAAGGACATCACACCCAGTGTGCACAAAGGAACCAAGTATTTTCCTCTTTGGAAAATATGTTTCTACCAGGTACAAGAACAAAAGCAAAACAATGCATGAGATCCCTTGCCTTAACTCTAGGCTAGAAATTATGCATATTAGAGGGGATTTTAATCTGAGATTTTTATAGTGGTCTGTGAGAGAAAACTGGATTGCAAATGCTACATTACAACATCCAATTTCATCTTGATTGAGTGCTTTAGTAAGCAGAAGTAGTCTTTTATTTCAGAAATGTATGCAGCAAAGTACATAGGAGAAGTCTTGACCAATCAATAAGAAAGCATAGAAGAATTAAATCTGTTTAAGATTTTACATTAAAGCTGAATTAAGTCTGCCTTTACTGGCCCACAGTGGGCCAACTGGAGTCTTTCTCTCACCAGGCTTGTTCAAAATTTTTCACTCTTAAGTGTATTTGATTAAAAATTCTGCATCATTTCTATGTCATTTTAATCCATCTTGGAATATCAGACTCATAAATAATATTATTGTAGACCGTTAGTTCTACACTTTTTGTGAGCATAGACCTTCTATTGTTTCTATACTGCTGTAGACATGTGAGATGATGTATAATATGTCACCAATAACACAGCAGTATCGGGTCTTCTGTGAAAAGTAATTAAACCTGAAAAGGAGGATTGACTGTTGAAAGAAGAGACCAGGGTCAAAATCCAAATTTAATGGCTTTATGTGACTCTCTCCATATAATCTAAGGCAAGTGACTTAACCTTTTTCTGCCTAAGTTTCCCACCGGCACTGTAAACTGTATGTACCTGCTTTCAAGAAATCTACGATGGGTATTTATGCTGTAAAGCACAGTAGGGCCTCAGAGGGAATCAGCTTTAGAACAGCTAAGCTTTATTACTGAAATTCACAACTGTGTTTCATCTCCAGGGCCAGACACCAAACTAATGCAAAACAGTGGAAAAACAACTTTTAAACGGACGAGCATTGATCGGCTCATGAATGTCCTTGTGTTGGTGGTAAGTCTCATTAATGTGTCTTCATTTCTTCAGATGTATTCATGATTTCCAGATGTTCCACCTCTTTGTCCACACAAATGAGAGAATATCAGAAGTGACTAATGATAAGAAGAATTATGTAATAATTTATTAGCAGCCTGAATTCCGCAATGCCTCTGCCAGCCCTTCTTGCAAAGCAAGACCATTACATTGACAGCATTAAGGACCTTTCTTCTGAGCTTTTAATTTGCTTTGCTCTCCCTTGCTTTGCATTTTTTTGTGAGAATCACTCTGAAGCCTACAAATGCTTTTCCCCCTAGTAATTTTGTCATTTTCCATTTAAATAAACATTAGCAGTTCTCCCTCTTCCTCCTGATTTCTTGGCATCTCTGGTGATATCTGCATGGGACTTGATAATTGAGTTTGTTAATTTACATGATGCCAGCTTCTGACTTAACGCATCAGGATAAATGTTAGACATGGTCTCATTAATACTCAGAAACTGGTGTTTTTAGCAGCTGGGAAATTTGAGAACACTAATCTTACATAGCAGACGCTCTCCTCAAATAAGAAAATAGATCTGATTCGAGGTTAAAGCTTGTCAGTGATTTTAACAAATGGCAAACAGTTCCAGGCAGAGGTAGTGACCCTTTTATGGAGACTCTCCCAGGTTTTTTTGAGTTCAAAGCTGCTCAGAAAATGAAGACGTACACTCTAACACTGCTTTACTCAATGTTGCTTGAAGAGAAGCTTTTAAGTTTTAGTCTTTTATTTTCCTTTGGGTCCAAGTTTTTCATGCTTTTTCATGCATGCTGCACCACCTTCAGTTTATGACACTGGGAAGGTCTGGTGGCCACTGTTCCCTCTTCTTCCCTCCAGCCCTTGCTCTCCAGCCTAGCCTGCCAAGCCAGGCTGGGACCAGGATCCAACATCAGGTGCTGGAGCAAGCCCTGGGGAAGACAAAGCTTGAGATGTCTGACAGCAGCCTGCCCACCACAGCAAGGCTGCCCTGAGCTCTCGCTGCCCTGTGTGACTTCATGTCTCCTCAGCACTGGGGCTTGTAGCACAAACATCTCCAAGACTGCCCCGCTCCCCAACCTTGCCACGTCATCCCAGCCCCTGCCCTCCTGCTTTTTTTCTCAGGATCCCAAAAGCTCTTTAAGCGGGCTCATGGATGGGAGTTGTTACAGACCAAGCTGTGCCTCTGTGAGACTGAAGTAGTGCCAAAGCAGGACTGTGGTTATCCTGACTGCCAGAGCTGTGAAGCAGTGTCCTGAATATCTGTGTACACATATTTGCTGTAAAGCAGGGCCACAGCACAGAGACACTCCAGAGTCATCTTCAAGCCCTCTTGAGTCCTTGCTCCACGTACAGTAAGAACACAGCCTTGACTGTAGTAACATTACACCAATCTCTGCCAAGTGAAAATCTTGATTACCATCATCAACTTGTTTTCCTCAGTGTTTTCTTCCCTCGCACTTAAGGGCACACCAAAATCAAGCAAGGTTTGGGCCTCTTACATTCAAAAATTTGCAAGTATTTGAAAAAAAATCACATTTTCTTAGGTGTTCTGCTATGTTTTAGATGGAAAGGAGGATGGGCTGTGCAGTAGGGCTGTGGGGGATCCACCAGGCACAGAAACGGAGCAGACTAAAACTGAATAGGTAGCTTGGAATTTAGCATTTGATTAAGGTTTGCCAAATCTCCTTTCAAAAGTCAAGGGTCCCACCCAGTGGTTTCAGTCTGTTTGGCCTCTTTTCATGAGTGCAAACAAGATGAATTTACCTCCTGGCTCCATTTTAAAAAGCTGAGCAAGTTGCGGTTGATTGTATCAGCCTCTGCCTGGGTTCTTGGGCTCTGATGGACACAAGGGTGTGTTTTTCTCCTTCACACATTTTTAAGGCACCTAACATTTTAGTGTCGAAGTAAAGCTCTGTCCTACCCTAAGCACCAGGCTCTTTGTGCACAAGAGGGATGTGGCATCAGGTCCTTCCAGCTCACTGGGTGGTTGAAGGTTACAAAGCGCGGTCATAAAAAGAGGCAGTATATTGCGCTCTTGAGTTTGGAAATACAAAGCATCCACAGCTTGCTCTAAATAGGTCATTTTAAGTGTAATGAAACTTGTTCCATGTTAACACTGGCAAAGCTATTTCATGTTTAATTGCCCATAAAACTTCCAGGCACAAAGCAGTGTTTAAGCAGAGTTTGCCAATGGACTCCTGGTTAAATGTTGCCCTGGTCTGTCCCAACAAGGGTTAATCAGGAATCAACCTTTCCAGATGGCAACCATAACTGTTTTTTCATGTTTGGGAGTGTTTCTCGGCAATCTGAGAGAGAAGTGAATGTTCCTCCACCAGGGACGCACCCGCCAGCTCCAGAAATGCTTTTTCCTCCAAAACTTGCTTTTTAACAGGTTTGGGGAAGCATTTTTTCAGAGAAATAGGGCTGTCACCTTTATCTCTTTTTTTCAGAGAAATAGGGCTGTCACCTTCATCTCTTAAACAAGCTACTGCTTCAAATCCCGGAGCAGAACTCAAAGTGCCAATACAGAAAACGAGACAGTTTGAATTCACAGTCTAACAGGAAATGTTTGTCAAAAGTCACCTCCTCCTTACAAAAATCCTACTCAGTCCTGCAGAGGATCTTTTGCAGCCAGTGCATGGGCAAGACCAAGAGAGGGACAATGTTCATGATAAGAAGCCCCATGAGCATCCACAAGCCTACGATCAGGGTTTTTTCACATCCTTCTCTTGCAGAGCTGTGGTTATGATTACCACACCCTGCATACAGTTGTTTCTCCACACAGAAATTAATCTCTGGGGCCACTGTTAACATCTCAGTCATTTGCATTTGTGTCGAAGTGAACAGCATGTTAGTGAACTTTGTGTAAGCACAAGTATTGCACACAAGTTGAGCTGTTAGGGACGAGAGAGTTGACATGCCAAATGCACATAAAGTAAAATGTACATAAAACAAGTGCAGTTATAGACAAGAGCTGATGTGACATGGGTAAGTCCAGCTGCTGTCTTGCCCCATGGGCATTTCTGTTGCTGAATCACACATTGAATTTCCTACATGGATTGTAATATTGTACAAACCGACTATTCTTAACTTGTGAGGAAAACTAATTAATTTCTTTTACAACAGTCAAGGTCTGCAGAGAGAAGTAGTATCTTTCACTTGACCAACAGAAATATCTATAAAAACAGGCAGGCTTGTCTATTTTCTCAATCTATGTCTACTGGTTTCATAAGGAACATTACCTGTCCCTGGGTCATGCCTCTCATATATCCTTAAGTCCTGTGATTACAACAGCACAAATTGAAGTCTGTTTTTACTGCTGGTCACAGAAGCTTAAAAACATTGCACCACATTCCTTACCAGCAAGCAAAATGGTCCCCATTTCACAAGTGGAGTAATTTATTGGGCCTCCCACAATTAAACAGAAAGCTACTACTGATGTGGGAAATAAATATGTCCCCTGAAACTCAGTCCAGCACCTTTACTTACTGCAGTACACTTTCAGCAGCTTCTTGGTATTAAAACTCAAGTTGGTCAGATGTGAATTTTTCACCAAGTGATTTAAATCACTCCATAAAAATGTCCTTCTTCCTCTCCTAGAGTACCTCAGCAATACAAGTATCAGCTCTATCAGCAATGTTTCGATGTTTGTATCTCAATTATTGTTTTTTAAAAAGGTTGATTACTGTTTTCATGTGATGATTGTTACTGGGTGGCCTTACACATAATGGCCCAACTTACTGATATTTGCTCCCTAATGATTATACTTGCAAAAGATTATTTTTACTTGCTCTGTTGTGCAGCCTGTTGTTTCTGTGTTTTCACATTTTTATTGGGACGTTGGTTGTTTTAAGTCAAATGTTTGAAGAAGTCTGTATCAACAGAACTGGTTTTATTAATCATTTGTCCAGGAAGGATGTCAAGCTGACTTCAGTTTATCTTTCCCACAATCACCATTTCTACCTTTCAAATATTGGAATTACGTTAGCAGATTTTCAGGGTGGTGGTGCTTCCCAGTTTTCAAAGCATTGTTAAAAATTAACCTTACTTTTTAGAGAATTTCTTCGTTAGTCCCTCTAAGCTTTCATCTTTAAATTACCTGGACCCACTGGATTGAAAATGGTTATTATTAGCAGATAGAGCCACGCAGTATTCCTTGTCACAGAACATAATCTGTATTTTCCATCTGCTATGTCATACGGGATAGAAACTTCCTTCTGCTTTCTTCTTCGTTCATTCTTAGAGGGCTGTCTCTTGAACATGCCTGCTCTTCTCACACCTGTTCATGAGTTTACCTTTTTCTTTTTTTGATATTTTATATGACTATTAGATACTCATAGTTCTATAATTTGCTGCAGTTTATAATAATTTCTGTTAACTTCCCTTCTTCCCCTTCTTTTTGTATTATTTTCCAAATAGTTGTACTGCTATGTTCTTGTCTTCTTTTAATCAGGAATGCTTTATGACCTATGTAATGGTTTTGTGTCTATTAAATGGTGTTCCTGAGCAAGTCCCAGTTTTCACTAAGGTGTCCCACTTTGAAATTCCTTTCCCAGTTGCTCTTCCCCTGGTTGCTTTAGGCTTTCAGGAAATAGGCTTCTCTAAAGTCCAAGGATACACATCACTGGTTAGTGTTGCCTTCTGTTTGCTCAAAGGAAATGTAATCAGATTGTGATGGCAGGTACCAAGGCAGCCATTAGTTCTGAGTCAGTGATTAACTCTCCGTTAACCATCAGAATGATACCCAGTGCTGAATTCCAACCTGCACAGTGCTGGATTTTCTGTGTTAAAAATTATATTTAGTAGTTTTTCAGAAATGGCGAGGAAAACTATAATGCACCCAGCAAACAGCCAGGTAAAGTCCTCCACGCAGTTTCTACTCCCAAGTGTGCAGCCAGATGTTTGAGGACCCGTAGCTCAACTCACCTCTAATGAGGTTTGATGTTCTGCAGCCAGCTGCCCATGAATACCCTGGTTTAGGTGTCTGCTTGGGACTTAAATCCCCAGCTGTTTGAGGTCTTGTGATTCCAAATCGCCAGACTCTGCACTGTGTAATTTTGTCCTTGATGTAAAAGTGTCATAACTTTGCTGGTTTTCCTCCTTTATCCCTAGGAACATTTTAACGTGATTCAGGCTGTCCAACCCAATCTCATTAGGGTCTTCTGATTAACCTGTACATAATAAATTCTTTGTTTCTAAAATGCAATATTTTGGGGTTTTTTTGCAGATCTTTGCATTTTTAGCACTCATGTGTCTTATCCTAGCCATTGGCAATGGCATCTGGGAGTATGATAAGGGCTACTACTTCCAGGTCTATCTGCCCTGGGCAGAAGGTGTCAACTCTGCCTCCTACTCCGGCTTCCTCATGTTCTGGTCATACGTGATCATTCTAAACACGGTGGTGCCAATTTCGCTCTATGTCAGGTATGTGCCCGAACCTGCTTTCATGTTTCATCTTAGGAGAGCTTTAGCTCTTGCCTTAGCTGGGAGCAGCATTTTCCCTAGACATAAACGCAACTCCATTGTGGACAATCGCTCATAACCACAGTGATGCTTTTCTTATTTCCGCTGCCTTTAGAGGTGAGGTTTGGACCAGGGACAGCAGTGAGCCCTGGAAGGGGAGAGGATGATTTTGCAGTTAAAGGGGAGGTGCGGGTGTCGGATACTATAGGAGTAAGGCTGGAAGCCTGCTACAATTACCGTCTTGCTCTCTCCCACTTGCACTGCCCATCAAACAAAGTGAATGGCATGTTCTTTGAAGTTGCTGTAGGGCTCATGTGAGGAGTGGTTTGCCAGGTAAGTAAGTGCAGTCAGGTTGAGGATCCACAGTACTTGGTGCTATATGAGCAAAGTGAATGTCTCCACCTCCCAGAGAACTTAGTGCTATGTTGGTTATTGGAGAGAGGTAAGCAGGGGTAAAGAGTAGGCAATGCAACCGTGACACTCTCAAAACCTCGAGGCTGGGGTGTAGACTGTATAGTTTATCACTGCACCTAACCCTTCAAACAGCTTTGCTACTGAGACTCTCTCTCATGTTGGTAAATATGAGGAATTAACCCCATTCCTGTCTAGTATGTCACACCAGCAGCAAAGCGGAAATTCATGTTGTCTGCAAACTGATACGGCTCCTTAGTTGTATTGAGTTACACAATGACTTGCTTGTTGTGGAGCTGTGGGTTGTTTGAGCCGTGGCTGCACTCATCCTCTGGCACGGGGCTCAGCCCAGCCCAGAGCCCTGCTGGAAACTGTCCCCACCTGAGCATCACTCCCAAAACTGCACCAAGTGAAACCCACTGCTCTTGCCTTGCTTTTCAGTCTGAAAAAACTTTTCAAATACATTTATAAGAGGTTGTTTTATAAATAAAATAAAGGAATATACTATAAGCCTAACAGATTGTTTCAGTGGGACCTGCTTCAGCACTGCTTGCTACAGGCCATTTAAGGACAACCTGATGAGTACACCCTGTCATTACCTTCAAAGTTGCCTTCTAATTGCAATTGCTAATGGTGGTGCTGAAGATAAAGATCTTGTCCCTTACACTAATGAATATTCCATCACCTCCTTCTTCTGTTTCACCAGTGTAGAGATTATACGCTTGGGTAACAGTTTCTACATTGACTGGGACCGTAAAATGTATTATCCGCTGAATGACACGCCGGCTCAGGCCCGTACCACTACGCTCAATGAAGAGCTGGGGCAGATCAAATACATCTTCTCAGACAAAACAGGAACTCTCACTCAGAACATCATGTGTTTCAACAAGTGCTCCATCAATGGCAAATCCTACGGTATGTTATCTTATTTGTCTTACTCTCTGAGTTTTATTCCATTGTATGCCTCTTGGTCCAGAGACAATAAATGTGATATCCAAAAGACAGTGTCTTGTAAGAAGCTGCAGTGATGAAGCACAGGGCTGCCCGTCAGGGATGCCTGGACAGCCCTGATTACATCATTTGCATATCTTTATATCTTTTTCCTGTCCCTTGTTTCCCCTTTTTGCCACCCTTTTACTTCCATTTTTCTGCCCCAGTATCATCTCAGCTAAAGAACCTGCACCTTATTACTTTTTCCTCATTGGTCCCTGTGTTCCTACATCTGTACTGAAATTTGGGGTTTTTTTCTGATATCACTACCTAGGTAATCTCAGCCTTTTATGGTATTATTGACATGGTCACGCAGGTATTGCCAGCCCTGCAAGACTTAACACATAACTCACATAACTAACTCCCTCTTAACCACTTGTGGTTAAGAGCCATCCCTCATGGGGTTATCTGCAAATTTTGTCAGCTTCTCACACTGTTATCTCTCACATTCAGCAATTTCTCATGTCATGAGCAGCAGTTTTCCACATCCTGGTCAGGTAGCTGAACCTTCAGTTGGCACCTAGTCAATGGTCTGGTCATTTGTCTTTAGCCCTGACTTACTTCACCTACCAGAAAAGTTTGTAGGGAGTTGGAAAAAATGGGAAACAAAAGTTGTTAGCTCTGATAGATCCTAACAGCCATTGACTTAAAAGGCTCATACATTGTATCGCCCCAGGCAGTTTTCTTCATACTGCTCAAGAGGTACTAACAATTCACAAACTGACTAATTGATTAACATCATTAGATTACCCCAGAGAAATTAGTCACCACTTATTTGTAGGTCGATGATTGTTTTGCCTATGTCAGACCAGCTGATGGACTAGTGTGCCAAAAAGCTTGTCTTTTTTTCTCAATGCTATCAGCTGGCCTAATAAAAGAAGTTATTTCTTCCTATAAATCTTGTTTGGTGTACATTTGGAGACCACCATATCTCAAACAGCGCTACAATGCTAGCCAATGTTAGTGCTGCTAAACAGTTTAAAAAGTACTCAGTCTGTTCATTCATGTGTCCTTAGTTGATTTTTCCAAACTGGATGTCACCACTAACACAGATATAGGGTGTGGGTTCAAGAAAAGAATGCGAAATATGTGGGAAGAAGGTGGACAGTCTGTTGCCTATAGTTTTCTAAATGCTTAGCTTCTTCCTAGGAATGTACTTCTTTGGATTTGCCAGAAAGGATGAAATAGTTTTGCTGACAGGGAACGTAATCCAGAGGTTTAAGCTTCCAATTGAGAAGGAGATGTCCAAAAGCTGGGGGTTGCAGGTCCCAGGGGATCAACTGATGTGCAGTTGTCAGGAGAGATGACTTCTGAGTTTCTTCTACACCCTCAGGGCTTTTGTGAGGGAATACCACTACCTACAATTGACTTTGTTTACAGCTGAGGTTGCTGGTACAGGCGTGGATCTATCATTCATGTAATTCACCGTATTTCAATCTTATTTCAAGTGTTGAATCTGCCTGGGCTGGCCACAGTCCAAACCTTCCAAGTGGAAATTCTATTCAGGCAAAAAAAGTTTCAATGGTGTTTCCTGGAGATGAGATGTCTTCCACTTCTGTGACGAGTTCATCAGTTCAACAAAAATGAATAAAGCAGCCTTGCTACCTAGAGGTGGGAAGAATGGGCTTTAACAACTCCTTCTCTGTAGTTGTCTGGGGCCTGTTGCAAATCCAATACGATCCAGTAGCTGGATTTTATCTCACATTCCAAAGGGAAGGTACAAGAGAAGTATCCCCTGAAAGCACCTTCGTTTCCTACCTAGCACTATGTCCTTTCTGGGTTCAGCATGAGCCAAGACTACCTTACCCACATGCCAGTCATTTTTATGATAACAGCTTTGTTTCAAGCATCTGTCAGTCTCTGGATTTTGCCATGGATTAATATAGAAGCTGATTGATATGAATCATGAATCTCCAGTGCCCATGTCAAGATATTTATGCTTACTGAAACTTTTTAATTAGATACTAGCTTCAAAACACTTTAACCAATTTTTTGTGGTAGAGAAGCTGAGACTGTACTTAACCTGGAGTTTGTGACTATAACCTCAGTCTTTCTTACTTGCAGGTGATGTGTATGATATGTCTGGGCAAAGGATAGAAATAAATGAGGTAAGTGCTCAAGTGCTATCAGGATCTGTGCTTTCAGTTAACCTGCCTGCCTAAGTGCTAGTACACACAACCCACCCAGGCATAGCTCATGTTCTTGACCTTGCAAGAGCTCATGCTCTTGACCCTGACAACAGGGGGGTGTGTTTTTGTGGATGCCAGAAGATTGCCAGAGTTGCATTCCCTTCCAGTAAGCCTGGTTTAAAACTGCAGGTCAGCTAGCCTGAGTGCCCACTGTTTCCCCGGCTTCACATTCTAGTGCGTGCACAGCTCCTCTTGAATACTTGGCTGTTGATGATTGTTGGAAACTTGGACATTGGTGAATTTTATTATCCTTGGCAGTTAATTAAAGCTTTGGTGGGGAATCAGTGAGTTCAGTTCACATCAATAACAAGGTCACTGTCAAATTCCCCTAATATCTGGACATTGGGAAGTGTGAAAATGGGTGACTTCTCCATTTCTCTCTAGCCTCTCATTGCTGGCACAAACCCACGGGTCTTGGATTTCTAAAATGTCTGAAGACTGCATGCAGTAATCCAAGTAACAAACGGCAAGATGATGATGAAAATCCCACTCCTCATTCCAATGATTCATTTCCAGGCCATTTAAAACTTAAATTACCCACTGAAATTGGCTGTTTGTGGCAAGTGCAGTCCCTCCAGACTGCCTTAGCTCAGGCAACAAAATGCAAAGGGCTGGCTTGCTTGGGGAGACATGCTGGTCTGCTGCCAACTGGCTGCCCAGCAGCTCCTCCTGCCCATGATACTCGCCAGAGCAGAGTCCTGCTGCCCACACATCCATGGTGTTGCAGTGCCTGGACCTTGCTGCGCAGATGAGTGTGTGTGAGGGGTGGGTCTGTGCTCTTGTAGTGTGTGCTAAATGTCAGCTTGCAGAGGTCAAAAGGATGACTCCCACCCTGGAAACTCTGAGCTCATCAGGGATGGGACGGGAGTCGGAATCGTGCCGGGCAGGCTCAGCAGTGCATTCCTCCATGACACATCATGCTGTGAACTTCTGGCCATATCTCCAGTACGTTCCCCTTCACTTGGGGCTCCTTGTTTTTAGACAAAGCGGTCAGTGCCTGTGGAGTTGAACCTTTACATCACTTGTCTGTCATCTTTTTTCCATATCAGGATTTTTTCTTGCTTTGGGAGAACAGGGTGGAGAACACAGCCTTTTGAATTGGGCTCCCACATTCCCCTATCACAGGCAGCCATTGACATCAGGAGCATGACGCCTCCAAGCAGGCATGTGTTGAAGACAGGCATTTCTTCGCTATAGAAATCCTTTGGCAGTGATCCTGTAGGAGCACTTGCTGTCATACAGAGACACAGCTTTAGCTAATCAGGTTCTCAGCCCGAGTGCTGCTCTGAAAGGCACTTCAAGTGCTTGTCCTCTCCTGTGATTCAGTAGCTTTCATGACGTCCCTCTTACTTAGACTCACCAATCTCTGTCATGAACAGCCCTGCAGGAGAGGACCCTTTATAAATGTGAGGAAGAGGGAGGGGTTGTGATGGGCAAGCACTGGTGTACAGGCATATGAGAGCTCCACAGATAACACCAAGCCTTATTTTTGCAGAACACAGAGAAGGTTGATTTCTCATACAACCAGTTAGCTGATCCGAAGTTTGCCTTCTATGACCATAGCCTGGTTGAAGCTGTGAAGCTGCGTGATGTCCCAACACACAGGTTCTTCCGGCTGCTCTCACTTTGCCACACAGTGATGCCAGAAGAGAAGAAGGAAGGTGAGGACTGTTGAAAGCACCAGACTGAGTGGTTATGTTCACCCCACACCACAGTATGTCTTCTCTCCACAGAAGCTGTTTTTGGTCCTTTTGGCTCCCTGGTGATTTTCTGTAGTATATGGCTACACATAAATCAATGTCTTTGGAGATGCCACACGGGAAGAGAAAGGACCAGGGCCTCCACTCCCTGTGTGTTCCTGTGGTGGAGCTGACGCTACGGCGAACACCACATCTCTGGAGTGCGGAAATTGCAGGTGCCACAGCTTCCCTGAGGTGGCAGATGGCTTGCCCCACTCTTTCTCTGCTCTGCACCAAGTCCCATAAAGCAAAAAGCATAGAGCACCTATCCACTAGAGACTCAGTGTTCCCACAGGTATTGGGTCAGTCTCCTCAAATCCCAGACATGGTGACTGTGCTTTAAAGGCTAGAACCATTAGTTGGCACACATAAGGTGACAATACTGATGAGAAAAATACGTGCAGATGTAACTAGAAAGGGTTAAATCCAAGAAGTTGTCCTCTCAGTGAGATCTGTTGGACTCCAAAGAGTGATAAAAGACCCCAAAATAGTCTAGGAGGCCTCCTGCACTGGCCTAGAGGATGGGTTGATGAGACTTGATGGAGACATGTGGACATAAGGTGCTTTTTAGTGCTGCATCTCTGGGGATAGACAGAAAAGCGAAGGATTATCTGCTATATAATGTCTTTGATTTTGTGTTTGTTTAGCCTCATGTTTAGCCTCATGTGGCAGAAACCACATTACTTTTTCTTTCTTGTATGTCAGGTAACTTGGTGTATCAGGCCCAATCTCCTGACGAGGGAGCCCTTGTCACTGCTGCCAGAAACTTTGGATTTGTGTTCCGGGCTCGCACACCGGAGACCATCACCGTTGTGGAAATGGGAGAAACAAAAATCTACAAACTCCTGGCTATTCTTGATTTCAACAATGTTCGCAAGCGAATGTCTGTTATTGGTATGTTCCCCTTGCTCCCTTCTTTCTTTCCAGACTTTTTAGGCTCTCAAATTGACCCTTCTGCTGTAATGCCTTTTCCTAGGAGACCTCCTTTGCAATGCTTTCTGAGTAACATTTACTTCTGAGCGCTTGAGATGGGCTGTCTTGACTTTTCTATTACACAGCAACAGTGCTAGATAAAAACTTAACTTAGGCAGGTGAGAGAACATTTTAACATAGGGACAACAATAATGCAGCAACCTCCTGAAAACGTTAAGCTTTTTACATATCTTACTTCCATCATGACAATGCAGGAAAGACCTTCCTTGTAATCAGCTTGAAAATTATCAGTGAATTCTGAGAAAGTGGGAAAGAAGAAATCAAGGACAAGCAGAGAAGCCCACTTTCCCAAAAGGAAAATGGAGAAATGATTCAAGAAACCTCCTGTAGCCTTTATTAGCGCTCCAACATTGCCAGATATTTCAGGAATTGGAATATCATAACTGTAGCAAGAGAATGGTAGTACCTTTACTTGGTAGGAGCAATAAGAGCAACAGGACCAGTTCCCTAAGAACAAATCATTCTTGACTTTTGAATGCACATGTCCTGCCTGAAGTGCTGCCTGTAGGAACCACACAGTTCAACAGAGCACCTGCTCAGACCAATGCAATCTGGGTACAGTTGCCTGTACTGCAACTGCAAAGGTGGAGGGTAGTTGCATTATCTACTTTTCTAAGCAAAGTTTGTCTTGATTCCTGGGAGTTTGCCAAAACTCAGTGGAGTTCAGACACCTCTAAAAACCTTTGTTTTGATGGAAGTGCTGTGAATCACAAGTGCACCAATCTGGGATTTGTAGCATTTCTTTTCCTCTTCCTTGCAGTGCGGAGTCCAGAAGGTGACTTGACTTTGTACTGCAAGGGGGCTGACACCATTCTTTATGAACTGCTTCATTCATCCTGTGACTCTCTGAAAGAGGAGACCACAGAACACCTGAATGTAAGTGCTTCCTTCTGCACAACATCTCTGCATTTGATGGTTTCCTTTTCTCCGGGTATAGAAACGTATTCTGTGTTAAGACTAAAAACATATATCAGAAACAGCACCTAAGCACCAATTTTTTTTAATTGTGGAATGGAGAGGGAAATTAATTTATAAAGCCTTAGGTCTCAAATCAGTTGCTTATGCATGGGCACCAGGTGCCATTTAAACTGCTCCAGGACATCTGGGCATGGATGGCAAATACAATGCAGGACATTCAGAAGACATGTGTTTCTCTGGAGTAGGACTGGAAGCCAGGCAGTGTAGGTGAAACACCTGAAATGACACAATACATCTGTGTTTTGGCAACTAAATTCTATCCAAGTCTGCCGTTACTCTACAATGCATACACCCAATGCATTCAAGCATGCCTTGGATTGGAATAACACAGGTGATCAGTAAAGGGCCACAGAGCTGCTTAACTTCTTGAATACAATTAAGATCTGCAGTGATTGCGATCCGAGAGGTCTCAGTCAGCAGGGACCTCTTCCAGATCATATAGTGGCATATGGACTGGGCGGCAAGGAAAACGCATCACTCAAACTTGTGGACTTTTATATTGTTGATGGTGCGCACTGGGAGGTGCTTACTCACATAAGGGGATGTTTTGGCTAATATTTACTCCCCCTTGTGATGCCAGGTCCTGTTGGTATGGTACAGAGGACAGGACAACAGCAAGTTTTGCCAGAGGAGTTGTGCAATAGCAAAAACATCTCTGCTCACTGCTGGGGGGAGCTAGAGAAAGTTGCTGGCAAAGGAGAAGGCAGAGCAGAGCAGTGGTTGTGGCCTGCTCCTGATGCACCTTTACTTCAAGCCTGAGGGAACACTTCAGTCTTTACAAATAGATCTCTGTTATTCCACCAAACACTGATATTCATACTGTCAGTCATACATCTACAGAAAGCACAGTTACAAGGACTGGCTGAGATGTCATGACTGACTGTGCTCATGCTGAGCATTTCAGCCAGCATTTGTACCCTCAAAATATTGAGCCCAGGTCCAAAAGTCAAGGCTGTGTTCCGTGCTTATTTAGGTCTCACTATTCTGAATCTTTTTTTGAGAACTATGAGCCTAGGAAACAGCTGCCTGGCTAATGTAAAGATTTAGAGCCAGAAAATAGGAAAGCCCTTCTGATTTTGTTCTTTGTAATGACCATGAATGGCAATGATAAAGTGGTCTGAAACTAGTTTTTAAAAAGTACCCCAATATCTGTTGTCTAAAGTGCGATTTTTTTCACCTTTCCTCTGCATACTTTAGGCAAAAAGCTTTTACAGATAGCTGTTTGCTTTCCGAGGGTCCTTTGTAAGCCCAGGTGAGCAGACCATTCTTCTGTGACCTATTCTGCCTCACCACTGTCTTGCAGGAGTTTGCTGGTGAAGGTCTGAGGACACTTGTGGTGGCCTATAAAAACTTGGATGAAGACTACTTTCAGGACTGGATCAGGCGTCACCATGAAGCAAGCACTGCCTTGGAAGGACGGGAAGATAGATTGTCGGAGTTATATGAAGAGATTGAAAAAGACCTAGTGGTTGGTGTTTCAGGGAATCTGGGCCAAGCTCTGGGGGAGGCAGTGAGGATGGTGGTTTGTCAATAAACAGCTCAGTATGGGTGCAGTAAACATTGCTCTGCAAACAGCTCAGTGGGTTGTGTGACAGGAGTGGTTAAGTATATGGCAGTCCTGGGTTTTCACTGGCACCTCTGTCAGGAGCCCGTAACTGCGGTGTCAGCCACCAGTGCAAGGGAATGGTTTTATTTTAACTCACGTGGGTGTCAGAGTAGATTTCTCGTGATGAAGTGACATACCAGAGCCTGAGGGAGATGACATGGACACAAATATTTCATAGCTATCCTTTGTATGTGCAAATGGCTGATCTATTTATTTTCCTGTCTTTGAAATGGCAGGCAGTGAATAATCCCCAGTGCCCCTCCATTTCAGAGTGTTGTCTTTGTTCTTGCAGCCCTGAGCAGGATGGGGAGATGATGTCCATGAACATGTTTCTGTCAATTTGAAATAGGGCTAAACTGTGATCTTCAAGTCATTCTTCTCTCCCTGAGTGTTGTTACAGCTTTCTGAATGCCCAGGAGGGGGGTCTGCCTGTGTTTTAGAGCCGTAAATAATGAATGAAAAGGATGTGTGGGATCTGAGGGGAAGCAATTCAGCTTTTGCACTGGCAGCGGTGCTTTCCTGAAATCTCAGAAATCCTCGGAGCTGCATGGTTGCTCCTTCCATCAGCTGTACGCTCAGGATGCCAGCAGGGCCTGGGAAGAAGCAAGTGTAAGCCAAGGAGATGCTGACCTCTGGAAGTTGCATAGTCCATGGGGCAGAGCCTACTGCCCTTCTGGGTCTCAACAGAGTAGTGGAAGATGCTGATCCTCCAGTCCAGAGAATACAAATGTGCAAATGCTCTGTGGGCTGTGTTCAAAGCAGGAAAGTCATGGAGCTTTAGGAGGTTAAGGGGCCGGGTGCTTTGCAATAAAGGGTTATGAAGCTCATGGCCTGAGTAGAGAAAAGGTCATGGGCTCATTGCAGGAAGAAGTGTGGCTCAGAAAAAAACACTGTTTACACCAGACCCTTCTCTGGAGGAGTGACTTTACTTCTCAAAGGTGCTGTGGGAAGGACAGAGGGTGGGTGGGTGTAGGAAAGCCTGACTTTTGACTGGGAATGAGTGTGAGAGCCAGAATCATCAAGGAAGTAGATGGGTCCTGTGGACATGTAGAGGACTGCCAAGTACCATAGTCTGGTTGATAGGCAAGAGCAGAAGTCCCTGTGTGTGGCAGGCTCCTGCTAGGGCCCCTCGGGGCGGGGGGGGGGGGGGGGGGGGGGGGTAAGGGTATAAGGACACAAGGGGTTGGAACACGGTTAGATTAAGAGAGTAGTAGTAAAAATACTAGCTATCACTGATTGACATAAAAACTAGGGAAGATCCACAGTCAGGAAGGCATCACGACTGTCCCTCCAGCTGCTCTTACACCAGGTCACGGGCAGACAGGCAAAGGCCTGTCAACAGTACTATTGTGCCTTTCTGCAGCTCCAGAAGGACAACGGCTGTGGGGAATGCAAGCCCTTGTTCTCTCTTCCTGGGCACATTTGACATCAGTGTCCATCTTAAGGCTTCCAGCTCAGACTCAGGCTGCCAAGGATGAGCAGGTGCTCCCAGGAGGTGGCTTTGTATGCTACAAGCATTCACGGTCTCGCTAGCTGGACCAGGGACTACTGCCGTAAAATGTGGATTGTGCACTTCTGAGGACCCTACAGAGAAATTCCGTTAGAGCTGTTGTCTACATTGATAACACTCAAAGCTGATGAATGATGAACATCCCAGGAAGCCAAAAGGGATCTTGGGCTTAAAGCCAACCTCTGAATTTAGTCTCCCAACAGCAGGAGGTAGGTGGTAGCAGATGCTGTCTAAACCTGAGGTAGCAGTGAAACCTTCATCTCCCTTTGACGATAGGTTAAAGCCACCAAGTATCTCCAAAATGCAGAAAAAGCAGTAACTTTAAAATAATGAAGGTTTGTGTCCTGAGCCATCTGTGGTTGTTTAGTTGTGTGACAGTGTGGAGGAGGGGTGGGGACAGGTCTGTTAGGGGCTGGAGAAGGTGTTTAGCAGCCATAGGACAACTGCTGTACAATATAGCTGGGAGCAAGCTCCACATGAGAGGATGCATATTGAGGTTTGGGGACATGGATCCACAGCTGTCTTTGTCCCTCAGTTAAAGCTCTTTCTGCTGTGAAGGGAACACGTGGACGAACACAGACCTATAGGTCTGAAAACACGTTGCCAAATAATTTCATGCATGTTCGTGATCCATGTGAACCTGGGGGATGAGAGACTAGAACATTTGCTGGATCGGGGCTCTACTCTGCACAATAGATTTGCTGAGGAATAATGAAAATCAGTACAACCTTAATCCTGGATTTCATTTGGTTTTGCTTGAGTAATTACCTGGAGGTCTAATGCTTTATCCTTTGCTAGCAATGGGAAGACTTACCAATTCCCTGCCATTTTCTGTTAAGCTGCTAGGTGCCACAGCGATTGAGGACAAGTTGCAAGACGGAGTCCCACAGACAATTGAGACTCTTGCCAAAGCCAACATTAAGATATGGGTTCTCACTGGAGACAAGCAAGGTAAAGGGGCTGCAGGGTTGGATGTTTCTGTTCTCTCCCACCGGTGGGATGGTT
Organism: Astur gentilis; assembly: GCF_929443795.1. NCBI lineage: Eukaryota > Metazoa > Chordata > Aves > Accipitriformes > Accipitridae > Astur > Astur gentilis. Next base: position 77,962,245 of record NC_064919.1, on the reverse strand, counting down.
CTGCTAAGACCCATGTTCTCATTCTTTCTCCTTTGAAAACTGCACAGAAGACAAACTTACAGGGCTTTTCTTCACTGCCAGCAAGGCAAAACTCCAGTTATCTGGAGTTAGACCACATAACTATAGCTAGTGCCTGTTCTTAATTCCTGTCCTGAGGATGGAGGCAGTGTGAGGGCAGCATCCTTTGTGTTGGAGAGGTGACAATGAGCATCCCATAGTCCCTGTCATATGCTGTGAAAAGGTGTCACTTTAGTCTGGTCGACTGTCCTGGTGAAGAAGGTGGAAAAAATCTTGTCTTGCTTTCCAGGAACTTTAACGCTAAAGCGGTTGTTGGGTCTGTTTCAGTTTGGCCCTGGCATTAATGATCCAGAATAGAAATGGAGGAAACACAGGCTTTTGGAGAAAGCGTTAAGTTGGAAAGAATGGTAAATAGTCTCCAGTGAATTCTTTTGGAGAAATAGTAACTTCACTGAAACAATGGTGTTTCAGGGAGGCCAAAAGTGTTTGCAAATAATTTCATCCAAGAAATGAGCAGAGAATTTTTGAGAAAAATGAAGCATTTCATTTTGTTATGTTCCAAATGTAATAGTTTTGCTTATGAAATACCACAATACTTTGTTTTTTAGAATTTTCTGAAGAAAATGTCTTGATATTCTTCAGCACTATGGTTTGGGGCTTTTCTGGGAGTAGGGGGAGGGAAAGTTAAAAATCCTGAAAAAAATTTTTTGAATCAATGTGACATGTTTTTTGTTGCTCCAAGTATGTTGGCCAAAGGGTGTTTTAAGCTTTTTCATTTTGATAGAGTTATTTTTTTCTGTGGCCTTGTGAAGCTCTGTTAGGGGAGGGAGATTTGCTGCTACATCCATTAATGTGACTCTCCTGGCTCTCTTAAACTTTCGACTCTGAAAGGCTCAGAGTGATTTTGAGTGAGAAAGAGAGCTTTTGTCATGCGTGTAAGAAGGCCACAGAGATGGTGGGTGAGTTTGAGGCTGCTAAAATGGATCATCTTCCTGGTTTATCTTTCCCAGAGACGGCAATGAATATTGGTTACTCCTGCAACTTGCTGAATGATGACATGGAAGATGTTTTCGTTATTGAAGGCAGCACACCCGATGACGTACTTAATGAACTGAGGTAATGGCTGAAATATACAGCTTCATTGTTGTGCGCTGAGACTACTTGTATTTTGTATTATTCTGCCTTTTTTGCCTGTGGGCTTTGCTTGGTGCAGTTCATTCAGGTACCTTAGATAAGGGCTAGCTGGCTCCCTGGAAGATCCAGCAGCTAAACACAATGTAGAAATCTCCTCTGAGGATAAACTCTGAAGCTTCTTGATCCAAGAGGTCAAATCTATATAAATGTATAAGAAAGCAGAGTCAGGCAGGCAGTATCAGCTGACATTTGACAAGTGATCTGGAGCAACAAAGCCTTTGGCTCCAGGCTGGAGCTATGCTGTTGCTGTACTGCTATTGCCCTTCATCCACATTGCGGTCATTTGTCTGGATTACCAGTCCTTCTCTACCATTATCTGGAAATCTACCTTCCTCCCTAGCCTTGTCAGTAGACACAAATTTTTAGGTATAGGTGGGAAATGTGAAAGATTTTCAATCCTTTTCTCTTGAAATAGGCAGTTGCCAGACAATATGCACAGAAGATTGGGATACCCTTTGGGATACTGTCCTTCACGACATTCAGATGGTTTGTTTGACTTTAAATAAGCACAAGTTTAGCACACACCTGTTAAGAGTTTCAGAAGCATGTGGATCATCTGCACAAACAGCAGCAGCTAAACTATGCATGTTGTTGTAGGGATACAGGGAAAATTGAACTAAACTATCAAAGGGAAGCATCAATTTTTTATTTTCATAGAGTTGATTTAATGAAACATATGTATCTTTACAAACTTTTCATTATTATTCTGGATTTTTTTTTAGGAATGCAAGGAAAAAGATGAAGCCAGACTCCTTTCTGGACAGTGATGAAATCAACATTCAGTTTGAAAAATCTTCAAAAAAGCCAAAACTTATACCTGATGAACAAGCAAATGGGGTGTATGGTCTGGTTATCACTGGCCACAGCCTGGTAAGGAAGGTTCAGAGTCATGTTAGGGCTGTTAGTCATGTCAGTCATGTTGATGTGAGAGACATACTAAAAGTCTGAAAATGATTTAAAAATTTAGCTCTAGAGGAATGGATTCCTTTTTTTGCTAATTGAAGATTAGGTTCAGTGGTTATCTGAAACATGAAAGGTGATGGGCAAGGTTTCAGAAAACTGGAACAGGGAAGAGTTGGACCGATGTTACGTGAACAAGAGGGGCAGAGTAGCAGCATAAATTTTCATTTCCAGAAAGATACTAGGAAAATAATCACACAGTTTATAGATGCAGCAAGGAGACAAGAAAACATCAGAGGTGCGTTTCAGATATGCCAGGAACATATTCTACTAAATGTATCTGATAATGAATACATTTAACAGATAGGATATATATCTTATAACTTAACTAATAAATTGCTTGATGCTCTCTCCCATGATGTTCTTCCAAGCAAACTGAAGTAATATGGTCTAGATGAAATTGTTAAGTAACATATGCAAGATTGCTTGGAAATTATGGCTCTTAAGGGCTCACTGTTGATCTAAAACAACAGTTAAGTGGCATCTGCAGGGGGCTATCCCACATCTATTTGATATTCCGTGTTTGCATTAACTGCTTAAAAAGAGAGCAGGTAACACCAGGCTGGGAGAAACTGCAGGCATGATGGAGTTCAAGATTAGATTTGAAAACAATTTTAACTAATTGGAGAAATACTTTGGAAAAATGGAGAATGCAATTCAGTAAGAACAAATGCATTGTTCTCCACTTTTACATAATCAACGGCACACATACAAAATCAGAGAAATGTATGTAAGAGCATCATCTGTAAGCCTTGTGAAGAAAGCCTCCTCTTTCATTCAGCATCAGTAAAGTCTAAGCTGAAATAATTCCACTTATTTGGGCCATTTTCTTTGAGAAAATGTAGACCAACTAGAAAGAGTACAAAGAAAACTGTAAGAGTAGTCATGCATGATGTGGAAAGCACATGGGAAAACTGAGGGAGTTAGGATTTCTGAGCCTGGAGAATACCTATCAGTCTTGGTAATACTTTTCAAATAACAACAGGTAAAAAAACTAATGGAATTAAACTGAGATAAGAGAGTTTGGGGTGAAATATCTTCCTGGTGAGAACAGTGAAGCACTGGAATAGATTTTCCATCCTTGGAAATTTTTTAGAACAGGTTAGAGAGACACACAATTTAGATAGATACATTTCAACCTGTCTGGGAGGAAGGCTTAATCTAGATCAGGTTTATTTGTCTATTGTATTTTGCTTTCCCAGACTGCAGGGGAAGCAGATAGGTAGACATGGAGAGTCAGGAGGCACTGCCTTTCAGAGACAAGATACTTCTGTACCCTGTGGTTGCTACCTCTCTTGATGGTAGTCCAGCAAATTTAAATCACAGATCTATACCAGCCTGGCAAATTACTATAAAAAAAAAAAATCTCATCTTGCTCCATTTTTTGCTTGTGTGCCATGTATACCAGACCCTGGACTAGAAGGGACACTTTCAGGCGGTGTCTACATTTTCAGGTGCCACCTCTTCCTCTTTTACACTTGTTCCCTCTTTAACTCCAGGGCCATGATCCCCTTTAGATCCCCACTGCAAAACAGACGAGCTCTATCAAGTTCCGTGCATGTGCATGGGCAAATCCTCTGACATTGCAGTTGGCCGCAAGCCCCTGCCTGTTCCTACTCCATCCCTTCATTCTGCAGCACAGACCCCAAGTGCTGTGCTATGAAAGCACCACTGGCAGCGGTGACAAAGCTTTCTTTTTATTCCTGGAAAACCACAAACTCACCCACACCGTGGCAAGGAGATATGTCCCACACAAAGAAATTCAAATCTGTGCTGTGTGGGAGCAGCCAGCTCACAGAGCCTGCAGCAGAGTGGACACAGCCAGTCCTGCCAAGACCATGGCTTCCTCCTGGATGTGGACCATAAGGACAGTGTGGACAAAACTATATGTTATTTATTTATTTCTGTGGACGTAGAGCTTAAACAATAGTAATAGTGCTGATACTGTCCCACTCAAACACAGCATCTCTTCAGTGCTGCATCCCTGTGTGCAGATGGGTGGGATGGCAGCACTGGGGCTACGTACACATCTGGTCTTGCTTAAACAAAGTGAGTGAACAGAAGCACATCACCATCCGTAATGGCATCATCATACTAGTTGATTTGTGTGCAGTACCATTAATATACTATGTGATAACATTTTGCTAGGGCTGTGCAGCGAAGGTGTTGTGGCAAAAGCCGTCTCTAACTGCACTGACAGGCCAGTATGAAAGCCAAACCATGAAAAGGTCTCTTGTTGAGCAAGCCTGCCTGCCACTGACAGGAGGGAAGCGGGGGTGCTGATGACTCACAGCACTCTCTTTCAAGAAGAAAGGCTATCTGGGCTAAGGATTGTCTGCCTTACGCAGTGGGCTGGCTGTAATGGCTCTGAGAAGGAGACAGCCCTGTAGATTCCTTCCATGCATGTCTACGGAGAAGAGACACCAAAGAACAGAGCCAAAAAGCATGATTGGAAAGAAATATGAAAAGCTAACATTGCTCCCTCCTCCTCACACAGAGCTGGAGGGGTGACCAGACATCCAATTATCTCTGTGTTTCCTCAACAGAAATAACACAGCTGACTGATTTAAAAGGTCAGCACTCAGAGCAAAGTTGTCTTCTCCCTGTCTTTGTGTTTTACTTTGTCATGCCCACCTGAGCTCAGCTTTTTCCATATTGTTTTTTTAATTAAGTACTTCCAAATTGAAATTGCTTCTATTTATACCACAGATCTCCCAGAGCTTAAAAAATAAACCAAGAGGGATGAGCAGAGACTCTCTCACATGGAGATACGCAAGGTTGTCTCAGGCCCAGCAGCAGCTTCATTAATTTAGCGCTCCTGTTGTTTGACATTTCTGCCGCACTGTCGGGTTACACCAGCCAGAGCAGCTGTTGTGCAAATCCAGCTGTGCTGCATCCAAGGTGCCAGCTCGTAGATGTACACGTGTACATGATGGTGTGCATGATGGTGTGCAGCATGGATGCTCCCGCGACCGAACGGGTGGATTCACTTGGGGTATCTCATACCTTCCTTCTGCCGAATGGAAGAGCTAGCTCAGTTCTCATTCCCTTCCCACCACGTCCTCTCTGTCAGGCCATGAGCTGCTGCTAGGCGAACACCTCCTTTGCTCCTTCTTTTCAGGCTTACGCGCTGGAAGGGAATCTGGAGCTGGAGCTGGTGAGAACCGCCTGCATGTGCAAAGTGGTGATCTGCTGCCGGGTGACTCCGCTGCAGAAGGCCCAGGTGGTGGAGCTGGTGAAGAAGTACAAGAAGGCTGTGACGCTGGCGATCGGAGACGGCGCCAACGACGTCAGCATGATCAAGAGTGAGTGATGGCTGACAGCCCGCATGCTCTAGCAAACTGGCTCGCTGACGTATTTGCTATCCGAGGCGGCCTAGCAGCAGGAACACGTATCCGAGTGCCTTCTGTACCACCCGCTTTGTGGCACCAAGTGGCTGCGTCCCAAGTTTTGGCAGGTTTCTACAGAGCACTGTCACTGTAGTCTACTCGTGTCTCCAGCTTTCCAGGACACTCAGGAGGGCCCTTTGCTGTGCTCCCAACACCAGGATCGCAGGAAGCTGAGGCTGCACTTACTGTTTCTGCCTTAGAATAGACAACAGCCCACCGGGGCTGTGACATGTCCCCCTGTGCGTCAGTGTGGTCACCATCACAAGGGCATACAAAGAACAAACAAGTTTGTTTCAGAGAGAGCCTGTCTGCAATGCGGAAAGAAAATCTTCATGCCTGTAAATAGTCTGTATAATGTTACATGATTTTTTTTAGCGTTTCCATGTGGTAAGGCCATTTGTCAATTACCTCCCTAGAGTTATAATTCACGGGCTTTTAGACCCCTTTGTCCTTGAGCATCATTTGTTGCTGCATTGCCTCAGTGAATTTATGAAAAATATCCACTAACTAGGTATAATTAAATTAAGATTATTCAGAAGGGCCTATTGCTAATCTTCCTTGTGTTAATTTGCAAGAATTTATTAACTGGAGCCTTTCAATTAAGAAAGAAAAGGCTAACTGGGAGCTTCAAGGGAGATAAGTCAGGCAGTCAGTAAAGAAAAGTTGAAGTGTACATGATAATTAGAAACTAACCCACTCCCCCCATGAGAGGGTTGGGACTGTGGGATTTTATCAATTCACTGTTCCATGGAAACCTCTGAATCTAACAAACCTCCAGCCATCAAGATTGTTCTCATTAGTTAAAGCTGCATAATTAGCTGTCACATTAAACTTATGTCCATGTTTAATAAACCCAAGTTACTATTAAAAAAAGACGTGAATCTTCTATGTAATTATTTGATTGAACTAATAAAGCCCGGGAAACGTAAAAAGGCTACAGTCTGCCTTGTAGCACTGTGTCTGAGAAATCTGTAAGGGGTTTGAAGATTTTGCTTGTCTGGAGTGATGTTTTAAGGCTGCTGGAAGGACATGCATGCATGTAAATGTAAGTCCCATGTCAATATAAATTAAAGTGTTTTTTTCATAACAGCAGCTGTTATGAACAACAGCATTTATACTGTTGGAAAATGTTCAGAAAGAAAACATGAATTGTGACTGAGGGTAATTTCATTCAAACAATAAAAGGCCAGTTACTGGAAATGTATCACCACAGCCAAAATCATAATGCTGCTGAAACAATTAGTGCCCAAAAGTTTTTGGTTTTCTTTTTTAAAATAACTTTACATATGATTTTTTATGAAGGCCGGGAGGGAATTAACACAGTGTCCCCATGCGGGGACCCCATTTAAAAAATGGGGTAATCAAAACTCTCAGTGTAATGACATGATCAATAACCTTCTTGTTGCAGCTGCCCATATCGGGGTTGGTATCAGCGGCCAGGAGGGGATGCAGGCAGTCTTGTCCAGTGACTTCTCCTTTGCACAGTTCCGTTACCTGCAGCGCCTGCTCTTGGTCCATGGCCGGTGGTCCTACATCCGCATGTGCAAGTTCCTCAAATACTTCTTCTATAAGAATTTTGCCTTCACGTTAGTGCATTTCTGGTATGGCTTCTTCTCTGGCTTCTCAGCACAGGTAGGTCCAGCTTCTGTTTTCTCATGGTCATGTCTAGCATTTTCAAGCAGAGTATGTGGAAACATTTTAAAAGGAAATAAACTAAGCCGTTCCCCCGACTCCACTGAATGGCACACTGGTCTGTCTTCTTCAGCGGTATGAGTATAAAGCAGATATTGTTGCCTTCATTGTGCTGCTGGTAGAGGACAGATGCCTGAGGACATTTAGGTGCATTATGAAGCACACAGATCCCTCGTGGGATTTTCAAAAGTGTTCAAATTGACTACAGCCATCAAACGAGGACACAGGTTACACAGAGGTCTGAACAGTTTGGTGCAGATCCAAGACCTGTGCTTGCCCTGTTAGCATATTAGAAGCAAACAGTTTAACCCCAGTTGTGCTTCAGCAGCTTGGGAGAGGAGCATATCACCTGCAGCAAAAATTCGGGTGGGCTGAAGGTGCAGGGGTGCAGGCAGGGCGGTCGCCATCCACCCCTGCCTGCTGGCTGCCTGGTGTGGGGCGGGGGGGTGATGGTGGTGGGGTGGATCCTGCTCTGGCTGCGGCCGGCAGTGGATGCTGAGCAAACAGGGCTAGTGTAATGTCATCCTTCCCCCATGTATTCCCACAGCTTATAGTGATGAGCTGTTTAGGGCTGCTGAGTTCGAGTCACCTTATACATTTCGTCTCAGTAGTATCTCAAACCAAGATGTTAGAGCATTTAACTGTGTATGCTTTCAAAGAGGTGGAAAAGGCAGCCTTTTGCTAACTTCATGCTCTGTTGTCTGGATTTTTTTTCAGACTGTCTATGATGAGTGGTTCATTACGCTTTACAATTTGGTATATACCTCCCTCCCGGTGCTTGGAATGAGCCTCTTTGATCAGGTACCGTTTCTAACACCACTTGGATTTTTTTATAGGGGTTTTATCTCCAGGCTCTTTGAGCTGGTTCCATGAAGCAAAAGCAGCTGACTTTTTGGCTAGCTATTGTGGTAGCCCCTGAAACAGTTTCCTGCCAGTAAGACCTGAGAGCACAAAAAAGGATGGACCAGGGAGGAGATGGGGTATTACCCTGATTTGGCCGGTGGGTTACAGTGTGTGATGAGACTTTTGGGCTAGGCTGTCGGTTACAGTAAAAGCTTGCCATTGCAACACTCCCCTGAAGTAGTCATATCTTACTAGCTGTGTTCCTGAAGCCTAAACTTTTTAACAACACACAAAACAATGAATGAACTAGTTCTCTGAAACCAGGTGTTCCAGGTTCAGCCTTTCTAGTGGAAGTCTTTCTGCAGTAATTTCAGATACTCATTTCTACCTCATTATTACTTTCGGCAAGACACAGGAGCAATAAAGCTCTTCCTATGTGCCTTTTACAAGTTAAATAAGTACTTGCTACACTGCAGTGGTTCACAGTGTTGAGCTCCAGATGCTTAGGGGACCCAAGTCAGCCAGCCTTGCCTGTTTGTGGACCCAGGGGAGGTATTTTCTATCCCTTAGCTTCCAGGCAACTCTCTGGAGGGCAGACCATGCAGTCTGCTTAAGTTGAAGCGTACCTTCTTTTTTTTTTGCAGCACTTGTCAGTTTTCTCAGCATAAGAAAGGTGAAATTCAACATGGAAAATATGTTTAGGTGACTTTGGGATATGGCATGCTAGTCAGCACAACTGACTGAATTGTGTGCTAAGCCTCTTCTCGTAGAAATGCATGGCACAGGGACACGGCGACCCTAAGTGGTCTTGTGTGGTCAGTTGAGCAGATGCCAGCAAATCTGACCATCTCATCTCTACTTTCAGGACGTGGATGATCGTTGGAGCATGCTATTTCCTCAGCTATATGTGCCTGGCCAGCAGAACCTGTATTTTAACAAAATAGTGTTTGTCAAGTGCATGATGCAAGGGATCTACAGTTCCCTCATTCTCTTCTTCATCCCCTATGGGGCCATGTACAATACAATGAGAAGTGATGGGAAGGCCATTGCTGACTACCAGTCCTTTGCACTGATGGCCCAGACCTGCTTACTGATTGTGGTGTCTGTACAGGTAAGGCATCCCAGGTAATATTTTTAGGAATTAGTTGTTGTTTTATGAAGGCAGCATCTGGAGGGCCACTTGGGATCTTGATAGCATTGTATTTGCTGCTGCACCTTGCATTCTTGGAAAAAAAAAAAAAAGTTTCTTGACACCAGGTTATTCTCCTCAGTTCAGCAGAACAACAGATTTGTATGTTATGAAAGAGCAAGGTGACAGGAAAGCAGAGTCTTTGCTTTGGGAAGTTTGCAGTCATAACAGACAAAACAGTTACGGCTGGGAATAGAGAAGGACTCATTCCAGTTTTATGGGACGGGTTTGAAGCACAGGACTGTCTATCTGCTGTCAAGCAGTTATTTATAGGGCCTCCATTATGGGGCTGTCTCTGTAGCCTGGCCCCACACATGATGCAGATGCTAGGCTTGCACCTGCTGGGAGAAGTAGTAGGCTTGGTGGTACAAAATTCAGATGGTACTAGCAGGATGAGAGAAACTTCTTAAAAGAAAACCAATCAACCACACATGCCTAGATAATTGATTCTGCTGTCTGGGATCTTGTAGGCTCCTTCTCCTGACTTCCAATGCTAGATCACAGCTTGGGGGTGGGGACATAAGCATGGATCATTTGAACTTAGTATCCTGTCTCCAGTACTGGCCACTGGTGAATGCTTGAGAAGAGGGCAACAACAGGGCAAACATACTAATGCTGCCTTGAATGGTCTCCTAGCATCCTATGATCTGTGGCTTGGTATTTCCTGAGACTTGAATGAATAACAGTCTCAGGGGCAGGTGTACAAAGCAGAGGACAAGCTGTGTTCAGCACAGATCTGCTAAATAATTAAGGCACTGACAATAGCTGTATTGCTCCATTCTTTCAGATTGGCTTGGACACCTCTTACTGGACAGTTGTGAACCAGTTCTTCATCTGGGGCAGCCTTTCCGTTTATTTTGCTATCACCTTCACCATGTACAGTGATGGCATGTACCTGATCTTCACAGCTTCTTTTCCCTTCATTGGTAAGCCCTGGGACAAATCTGGATTGCACTCAAAATGGGCATACTGCGGGGCTTAAATCTGTCAAGTATTTCTAGTACATGTTATTGCCTCTCTGGAGGCAGTAACAGTATATTGATTGCTTTTTCTACAAGAAATGCCAGGGTATTTCTGAGGGCTGCTGGGAATGCTTATTTTGAATCTCATCCATTGAAGCGAACGTGTGCCACGTTCATAAGAGCGCACATTCACATGCAGCCACAGGAATGGTCCTTTAAATAAACCTACTGAGCTCGCTGGAATGCTGCTCTTTTATATTCTGTTTCCAGGTGTCCAATTCTTACAGATATCTAGGAGTGTTTTGTTTGCAGAAGGATGCATGTTCTTTTGTAAATAGCTTAACATATTGTTATAGGAAAGTATAGAAGTACAACATCCAGTTAGACATGAGAAAAACGTCATGTGATTATGATGAGCCTTCAGCCAGGTTAAATGGCAAATTCCCAGCCAAAAAAATTCCAGAAATGACCAAGTCTTTGGAGTTACTCTACATAACAGATTCCTGAGCATATGCAAAAAGTGAAGGATAACATAAAAAGGAGTCCATTTCCTGAGACTTTAACCAGGAGGAAGATAAAAGCTTATCAAAGTAATTTAAATGTTTTTAATAGCTCTGTGCATCCATAGCCAATATTAATACAGCATTGTTGTGAGACTCTACTTCTGAAATCCCAACACTTTTCGTTTCAAGTCTCAGTTTGGTGTATTAATCAATGCCTTTATTTCTCGACGAATTGTTAAGCCAAGACTTGTTCTGCCCATCTTCACGTCAATACCAAGGTGCTTGGCCATTTTAGAAATATTTGAGATGCAGGTCAGTTGTTGCAACATATTTTCCAAGCAGATGGTCACATCCACTGTAAGATGGCTTTTAGTATCAAAAATGCCGAGTGAGAGAAGAGTGTCAGTTCAACTTCCAAAGACAGGTGGTAACTCACTTGCCAGGGATATCTCTATCTGCTGCTCTGTTGGTACTACGTAGGTCAAATTAGCCACAATGCTGAGGGCCACTTAAAAAGGTCTCAGTCTGAAACCATTTTTAAGGAAAGTGTTTCTAGTCTGGACTCAGACAACTTGTTTACTTTAATTTCAGTGGAGTTGTATTACAGCAGAATTGGGCCAACTGAAAAGAAAACATTCAGCAACTTTACTGCCAACAACAGCATCATTAAGCCCTGTAATGAGGGTTTTGCAGACTGTTTGTTCTATCTTACATTCCTTCAGTTTTGGAGGAGCCAGAAGTAAGCACTTTGGTTTAAAAGAAGGTGGCAGTGTTACGCCAGCACATGGCAGTTGCTCTGCCAATACACCCATCAGGCTATGTTGTCCATGCAGACACCCAGAGCAACACATGCTCCTCTAGTAGAGGGCTGTGATCCTACAGTCTGCTGGGCAGAGTCAGTACTCCATGTGCTTCAGGAAATGGTGCTGGTAAGAAAATTCCTCCTTTTGCGTGGGAGTTCTAGCAAAAGGTGAGAGGGCTGGACTGCTGCTGAAGAAGGTGCCCTGAACATTTATACCAATCCTTTGCAGTGATTTGACTCTTTGTAAAGAGATGAAGCATTCGCTCTGACATTCTTGTCTCCCTGAGTTGTTGCTGCCATTGTGTCTGGACGTTGAATTTTTCTTTACTCATCCCAGACAGTGGCATTGGTATTGCTGTCCTCTCTACAGCAAGCTGACTTCACTGTTGGAGATGGTGTCTGCTTTGTATTTTGGTCTGTTTGCCAAGTGCTTCGGAATCACAGAGAGTGAAATGTACAGGTGAATGATGGTGAGAGATGCTGCTGTTACGGTTTTAATCATGCTTTTGTTTTTCAGGTACAGCTCGAAACACTCTCAGCCAACCAAACGTGTGGCTAGCAATCTTCCTCAGCATCACCCTCTGTGTGCTGCCTGTAGTTGGCTTTCGATTCCTGAAGGCTCAGTTAAAGCCAACTCCCAGCGATAAAGTAAGGAGATACCTTATTAAGCCAGAAATACTGCTTACTACCACCTAAGCTTACCGTGGAGCCATATTGCATGGGCTTGGCGTTGCTCAGAGCATATGTCCCTGTAGGTGCAAGTGCTGCCATCTGTCTGTCCCTTGGTCCCTTGAGAAGGAGGACTGAAGTTGGGTTTTGGCACAGTTCAAACCATCTGCAGCTGGGGCCAAGGCTGAGATTATTTAGATGTGGATTAGACTGCACTGGAGCAAGGAAGTTGCACTATTGTTAGGTGCAGGGTTTAAGTGCTGTGGCTCAGTGGCAACGCAACGGCGGATTCCTCCTGCCCCGCTGCTGTACAGTTTCTAGCCTGGCAGTCCGCAGACCTTCACCCTCCACCCAGGCGTACGTGTTTGCTGGGGATTTTTTTACTTCGTTTGTAGCCAAAGGTTATACACCCCCTCGGAAACCAGCTGCCCTCCCATCCCCAGGAATACGAAGATAAGGCCACTTGGGCAAGGAGAGGCTGGGAGAGGTGGAGGGGGCAGAAAGTGCACAGCTCACCGCAGCCCACGGGCTTCTCCAGAACACCAGCATAAACTCAGCTCCCCGGGCTCGCTTTCAAAGAGGAGCATCTGCTAAATGCTGCTGCCACCTGGTGCTCCCTGACTCTTCCTGCACGGAGCTGCGAGAAACAAGTGTCTGTGAGGGCAGCCCCAGGGGCACGCACCTCAGTGCTCCTCAGGGGAGCCCTGATCATCCTTGAGGTGTCTGTCAAGCTCCCTAGGTGCTCCAGGACTGATGGAGAATGAGCGAAGGGGAATTCTCAGCCCTTGCAGAGGGGCTAGGTGGGTGCTAGAGATGACTGCTAGGATGTAAGGTCCTCAGGACACAGAAGCAGTTTGGGTGTGTAAAAATGAGCTGAGTTTACCCTTCAGCTGATTAGAAGTCCGACACAGCTGTGGCCCAGAATCCCAGCCTCAGTGCTTGGGTTGGGCATCTCTCTAATGCAAAATCACTTTATTTTTCTAGCTCCTCTGAGAAGTGAGTTGTCAGGGGAGAGGAGTGTTTGGGTTTCCTGCTGTACAGATATAGCCACTTGGCAGTATGAGAGGAACTTAAATACAGACCTGATGCTTAGAGAGGCCAAGTACCTACAGCTGCCACTGTCCCAAGCAGGAATGACATCGATCCAGTGGCTGGGGATTCTGATGAGCCGCTGGCACTCAGTACTGGCCTCCTGCCTTTGACAGCCCCTTTCTGAAAAGACGCTTGTCCACAGATGATCTCGGTGGCCACAGGGGAGCAGAGAGCCCACTACCTACAAATAAAGTGCATTGTTTCATTCCCTTCTGCCAAGGAATATGGGAATCTGTTGATCACCATTCTCATCACAATGAGCTTTTACATACTGGAGATCCCCTTTACTAGTCTGTTTTCTAGATTAAGTAGGCCACTTTTTAAATGTTTCCTTATTTGTTTTCTGGACTTTTGTCTATCGTTGAGATGACTTCCACATTTTGGGTTATTTGACTGAAGTGCCTAAAAATGCTGAGATGCCCCAACTAAGGCATCACAGAGCTGTGAGGAACAATACAGTGAAATCATGCCCTCCCATCACTTACAGATGACGCTCCCATTAACCCCTTTTAGAATAAGGTTGCATTTTCCTTGTAGGAGGCTGCCAACCTATGCTGCCAGTTCAGTTCCTGCTCTGCAACCCCTCCAGCCACCCCCCTGTTTTGTCAATCATTTTTGGCTTTGGACCCCTGCTTCTGTTTCCCTTTCTTTGCTTCTCTTTTACTTTCCTTGTGAATAATGATGCACTTCCCACTTCTTCCATTTTGTTTTCTGATTTCAGGTCCTGCTCAAGATCAAAGAAGCCAAAAAGCGTCCACCTCCACCGTCACCCAAGAGACGCCTGCGTCGGACCAGCACCCGCCGCTCCGGCTACGCCTTCTCCCATCAGCACGGCTTTGGAGCACTCATTATGTCTGGGAGAAATATGCGGCCAAAATCACCTTTTGCCACGACAGGAACATTTTCACCAAATAGTGACAAACATAAACACAAAGGACTGTAAAAAAAAACAAACAAAAAACCAAAAAAAAACAACAACAAAGCAAACCAAAGTAAAGGGCTGTCAGGAGAGGAGGCTGTGCTCCCTGCAAAGCGCCAAGCCAGTGGCTGCCCAGATCTCTGCCCTCTGGGCTACGAAATCAAGGACTTGGGTCTTTCCTTTCACCCATGTGCATGCTCTGACTTCAGCTGCTCCTTCAAAGAGGTGTGCTGCTTCCAGGGAAGGTGGGCAGGGTGAATTAGAGCTGGTGTATGATATCCCAGAGGGCCTCCCTGGAACAAGAGAGAACATGCTGCGGGAGGCATCTCCGCTCCCTGAGGTTGTTCGTAATGCTATTATTTTTTTTTTCCCTCCCTTTAACTACATACCTCAGAGCAAAGAGAAGTCCAGGCTGAGGAAAAGGCTGAATTGATGATGTCTTTCTCATTTGCATGCCTTTGTTTCTGTCATGAGTCCACTCTGGGCCGTATTACTGGGGTGACAGTATTGACCCCAGGTGTGCCTTCGGTCCAGCCACACAATCCCCAAATCCCCAATCTTTGTAATATGTGTAATTCTGTAGCCTTTTGACTGTACACAGGCACTTTGGAAAGAATGAGTTGGAAATAACCTCCTTCCAAAATAATGGTTAATCCAGTTTCTCAAGAGGTGGCCAGTGCCCAAACACCGCCTTCTACCTGCATCTGCAGTCGGGAAGTGCTGCAAGCTCAGAGAAACCCTTAGCTGGTCAAGGGACAAGGACTTGACATTCATCAGCCTGCTCTGTTCTATCTGCATTGCAAATCTGCTCTTGTAAAAGATCATTGTCGTCAGAGCCCTCTCAGGTTTTGTAGCTGGGCACCAGCCATTTCATTTAGACTTAAAATAAAAGGGCAGAAGAAGCTTAAGCTCCCATACGGATCAAGCTCCCATACGGCCATAAAATCTGGCCCTGAGAAGCCCATGTCATGGTTAGGGCTCATCTGACCTGCCAGCACCAGGTGTCTCTCCCACCATAACAGACTGAGGCACACGCACATCTGACTCGATGGAGATCACACAAGCAGTATCAGAGGCAGAGATGCTATTTCACAACTAGTGCAGGGTGTCCTGCCCTTTACTCCACCGGTGCTGTTGCTCAGTGTAAGGGATGAAGCATGACCTGGTAGCTCCCTCACCCTCCCTGAGGGGTGGTGTGGTCAAGTTTCAGAGGAATTTAGTGAGGGCCCAGGAGCTTCTGCAGAATTTCTCTCTGCTGGCTAATATTTTGTTTGGGAAGAGTTCATCTGCCAACCATGAGCTGCAGAGAGCTGAAAATCCTATCAGTCTGACTGCCAGCAGAGGGACCTAAGATGCACAGATGCAGCCGAAGACATGGTGATCCTGAGGGACTGGGATTTGCTCACTGTTTTGTTAGACCAGCTCCATAATCAGTGGGGTTACTGGGTAGAAGGCCAGCGTGGCAGCATCAGAGTCTGTCCTGCCAGCACTGCTGAGCTGTCTAAACGGCGCTTTTTTTGTGCAGTGGACTAAGCAGTGTTGGCTGTTTCATTTTTTTCAGCTCCTTTACACAAATTTAGACTCTTTCCTTTTTTTGAATTGGATTTTTTTGCACAGTAACCATCTGGTATTTGTTGAGAGCTCTCTGACTTCAGTCTCTGAGCTATCTGTGGAGGCAATGTATGATGGCAACAGGGCAGCCATGTCCCCATTTCATCCGGTCTGTGTATACCACCTTGCTGCCTGTGTTCCCAGTTTCAGCAGTTACTGTGTGAGATTGTTTAAGCTTTAATAAAAAGGTTTCATCTCCCTGGGTTTAACTCGGCACAGAGAAGAACTTTCTGTTGCACCTGCTGCTTTGGGAGGCTTGTTGCAAACTGTGCTATTAAATTTCAGAATGGCCAGTGCAAAAGTAGAGCTGGGACAGGATCCAGACTTCAGCAGCTAGGAGATGCTTGCTAGGGAAGGAGCAAATTCTAATCCGCTGATCTCCCCTGCAAGGAGATACCTAAGTAAAGTGAGAGCCTGCACACTGACTGAGGAAACCGTTGTGATATTTAGTGCTTGTCACAGCCCTTTGATTTACCATTCCCTTTGCAGAGACAATCATGGCTTTCTGGTGAGGATTATGTCTTTCACAGCCTCTCTGGGGCTAGAGGGAAAAGAATTTATGCAGGTAAGCAGACATCCCCACGCTACCCAGACCGGTCTGTGGACCTACAGTCCTGTCAAAGCTGGTACTTAGCATGTAATGCAGCAGGATATAATGCAGAGCAGCAGAGATGCAGAACTTTTGCTGACAGAGCAAGGCCACTCTGAGACTGTGTCGCTCTTCTCATATGGTTTATGTGCAAAGCACTCACCTTCTGGCTGAAGGGGATTTGCAAATGCTGCATAGCATGTGCAGGGGATAATAAAGCTGTTGGTGAACTTGCACCAGATACAAATATTTCAGTGGTTTGACAAGATCAGCATTCGAAATGTATCAGCTGGCAGTGATGTCTGTCCTACATCACTCCTGATTTTGTAATTATTTTTTTTTTTTAAAAATAAAAAGACAATATTGGGATGACCAGTTCCTTGCCACTCTGATAATTGAACAAAGGAGTTTATAACCAGGTGTGTATGTCATTCCTGGACTTTCTAAAGCGGGAGGACGGTCTGTGGGCAGATGGATCTGAGCTGATAGCCCTTTTCATACCCTATCCCGATTTGGGAGACAATCGAATTCCCGAACTTTGGATGCAGCAGGGATATTTTTACTAAGAAACTTAAGAGGAAACGTCAGACATCCTTAGAAGGAGGACGCCAACTCCCGGGGGGGGGGGAGCGGGCGGGCAGCGCCGAGATCCCGCCCCGCCGACCGGCTGTAAACAGAGGAGCGCAGCGGAGCCGGAGGCTGGTAAGGGGCGGCGGCGGGGGCGGCGGGCGGCGGGCGGCGGCGTTCGCCGCCGCCCGCCGCCGCCGCCCCCGCCGCCGCCTGTGGAAGGGGGACTTTGTCCGTGGCAGAGCGGGCAGCCCTGTGGGTGAGGGGTGGGAGGGTCGGTATTTCTCGTGTGCGCCGTCTCCCGGGGAAGGTGGGGGGTTGTGTGTGTGTGTGTGTGTGTGTGTGTGTGTCATCGGTCTGAAGATGATAATTTAGTCTTTTATGAAGCTGTTGGATTTGATAGATGTATAAAATATTAATCCTTCAAATGTGTTTTGGGTCCATCCTCCCCCCTCCCCCCCCCACCCCACCCCCCCCCCCCCCCCTCCGTCTCATTATTCCATGCTGTAGAGCTTCATGGTTTGAACACTCTGTTCTGCTGTAGCAACTAAACACCAGCCCACTGGGCAGCAGTTTCAGGATTAAGAATGATAACGCTTTGATGATAAGCAGTGATGATGTGGTAACCTTTCTCACACTGTAGCAGAGGAGGGCTTAGAGCATCTTCTCTCTCCCCTGAATCCAACAGGGTGACTTGGAGCAACCTCTGCCACTAGTAGTGTGGGGCATCAGGTGCTTTTGGGCAGGGGCACCTCAAGGCTGTTCTACATGGCTAACTGCAGCACCTGGATTCCTGCTAGGCTGCCCCATGGCTCTCACTTTATCCGTGTGCGTCCACACAACTCTTTTCCACTGACCTGTAGTCTGGATGTCATTACTCATGAGCGGCTCTTATGGAATGGGAGAGTGAAGGACCACTGCATGCTTGTCCTAGGTTCTCCAACTGGAGTGATCCTCAACAAAGTCTGTTTTAAGAAAGGAGCTGTCTGAATAATGACCCATGCTAATTACCAGCTGGGAACAAAAAACAGGAGTGAGGGACCTCTTGAATATCTGTTGGCAGAGGTGCTGTGTTCTATGATCTTGTCAGACCACTGATAAAACTTCATCCTAAACCCATCCATTCCAGCTGGAAAGCTTCCTCTTCTGATGGTTGATTTTTTTTTTCCCTCCCCCTCTAATTTTCAACCTAAATGTGTTCACAGTGCATTTATTCTCGTGTTGTCGTGCCAGCATTATCCTTTTGCTTCAGCAGTTTTGTTTGTCTCCTGTGATATATTTAGAGAGCAATCCTATCCGCTCTCTGCCTACATTTGGCTAGGCTAAACAAGCCAGGCTCTTAAGTTTCTTCTTGTTTGATAGGTTTTCTCTTTCCCCCAGGCCCTTTCTGCACCTGTTCATTTGAGTTTATCATTTTTAAATGCGGGTGACCAGAATTTTTTTTGTATGATGCTCCTGTCATCAAGTGCCTGTACAATAGCAGTGGTATATCACTGCCTTGTCTAGACTGCATTTACTTTTCTTACAGCCTCATCATTTCTGTGACCCCTAACGCAGCTTTAGTGTTTTTTCCCCCTAACTTTACTTCTGCATAGGGACAATTGTTAGCTAAATTGTGTTAGCTAAATAAATACCTCTCTGGTAATGTGGGGAGGAAGTCATCATAGCGTAAGTTTGCGCATGTTGATGCTTTAAACTGGTGTCTTGTCCTCAGGGGCAAGCTTTTTCCATGGGGGCTGGCAAGGGGTTTTTACTACATCTACTTAAGTGTTGGCCGATGTTAACATGCTGGAGCGAGGGAGCTGTCATTCCTCCCAGCAAAGGCGAGTTCCCAGCCTCAGCTCCCTCTCTGGGAGCCACCTCTAGCCCTGTCCCAGTGATGGGGGACTGGGTTGCTGCAGGGGTGGATGTGATGCTGGGCTCAGAAGAAGAGCACAGGGCCCTGCAGCCCAGGCTTGATTTGCGAATGCTTCTGGCCATAGCTGCAGCTCAGCTGCTCTTCAGTTTTTCCAAAGCTAGTCTTCTGCTGCCCTACTTTTTATAATTCACTCAGAAGTAGAGAGTGTTTTTCTCTGCCTGCCTGGCACTCTGGAGGAGCAACCTCCCTCCTGTCACTCCCAGCTTGAAGGGAAATGGTTTTCATAGTCCCCGTCTCTCTCCCCAGCCTGCCTCTGCTGCTGGGTGGAGCTGGCTGTACTGAGCTGTCAGCTCCCTGCCTTTCTGCACAACGCTGACCCCTCTGCCAGACTTTTCAGCTATAAATGGATCTGGCCTTTTCCAACACCCCCCGCCCCCAGCCCCCCCGCCACCCCTGACACGAAGAGATGTTGCGGGAAATCGGAACCAGGCCAGGCTTCCTCTGAATTAGGAAAACATACGATCCAACCACTGGCTTTTTGTAGGTTCTCTGGAAGCATCGTGCCCGGCTTTGGGGGAGCTGTCTGTGCCCCGGTGAGGGCTGTGCTGCTGAATGGCTTGTTTGCACTGCGACAGTGGTTATTCCCAGACCCGAATGCAAAGCTGGGGCAGACCTATAGGTGCTATCTCCAGCCCCATGCATCACCCTACAAACAAAGCACTGTCTAATCTCAGTGTTGTGTCTCAAGGGAAGGCAAATGTTTTTGTTACTGACTGCATCCTGCTTCCCCATCCGTATTAGGCACTTAATAAAAGAAGCCTGGCTTTTGTACATAGTGAACAACGCTGTTTGCCTCCCTTAACTTTGGGATTTATGGCAGAGATCCCGGGATCTTTTAAGCTTTATTGCATTCTCCCTCCCCTGAGAGTCAGGGAGGATCAGTATCTTCTCATTCAGCAGGTAGCTGAGGCCTGAAATATGCAGACCAAGGTGACTCAGGGAGTCAATAGCTGCCCTGAATTTTAAACTGAAGTCCTTTGTGTCATCTGGAGTAGAGTGCTACCTTCTATCAGCCCCACAGGCATCCAGGCCATTCATTCCATGTACAGTACAGGTCTGTATTTAGAAAACTAATTTGTACTCTCATGTTGAAAAATTGTAGTCTGAAAGTCTCCTAGTTTCTGTGCTTCATAGAAGCTGCTGGGCCAGGTTCCAGTCTGGTGACCTTTCGCTGGCAGCAGTGGGTTTGCGTCCTTTGGGCTTAGATAGCAACACCTAGAGCAGCTGCTTCAGAGGCTTCCTTACCTCCTGGCAAGCGTCCCTCAAAAACCTTCAGGCTGTGGATAAGGGAACACAGAATATTCAAAAGGTGCAAGCCTGGTTTATGTTTGCCTGTATTCTGCCTGCAGTTCTGCTTCTGGTTCAGTTTTTGCTGTGGCAGCAGATGCTGTCTGACACTTTTTCCTGTGCAGGATGCCTGGTATCCTGAGTTTTCTTTACTCGGTGAATTGGTTTTGTTGCCTTTTCAATGGGTTGGTGGAGCTGTTGGCTGGGCAGTGTTCAATGGGCAATGTGCAGGACATATATCTGTTCTCTTTTTATGTGAGCTGGAGAATGTAATATCCCAGACCAGGATATTACATAGGGGTTATGGTTCACTGAAACCTCCTTTCTGTCTTTCTGCTGGGATTGCAGGCGATATTTTGTGTGACACAGACGAAGGATAGATGAAGTGCCTCCTTCACCCCTCCTCATGCCATCAAGCTGCTGTGTGGCAATGGTACCTTTGGGCTCTGGGAATAAATGAAATTAAGATATTGTGTGTAGCTGTAGCTGCCTGATGCTCTTTCCTGTGGTAAGCTCTGCTGAAGCTGGGCCAGGCATCAGACCCTGATGGTTTGACAGCTCAACTTGGAGTCCTTCAGGGTAAACTTGGCTGGGAGAAGTTTTTCTGCTTGCTGTATCCCTCCCAGATGTTCAGGGAGGCTGGTTACCCCAGCTCTGCTTGGCTTTACGCAATCTGCCTTCCACTGAACACTTAATTCCCAGTTCTTCACCAAAGCCCTGGGCACATAGCTGGGTGTTTCCTGAGATTTGTTGGCTATAGGTCTCTGTTCCTCTGTTTCTGGAATGTGAAGCCTGGTTGGGGTTTTGCTTGTGGTATCTGCTGCTCATCCAAAGTCCACATGTTCTCCCCCTCCTCTTCCCATTCCTTTTTGTGCTTGCCTGGACTGGGAATATTGGTTTCTACAATTCACATCTGTTGTGCCTGGGGTGGGTATTTCCTGAGCATCTTTGTAGTCCTTAAGCCTTGCCCTGGAGTCTGCACTTTCGACTGAGTCCTCAGAGGAGCTGTGGATGGGAGTGTGTGTCTGTCACACAGCACTGACAGATTCTTTTAGGGATCCTTGGCAGAATGATGGCACTAAATCATAGTTACAATTAAAGCTTTATTTTCTTAACAGGTTCCTGCGTACCAGGAACATTAAGGCCAGCAGGGAGGGGAAGAGGAAATCAGTTTGGTTTGTCTACTTGGTGCACAGGGCCTTCAGGGCCTGATAATGAGGAGAAGGGAAGGAATATGTCACCTGCTCAGTCACGGAGAATGGCTGCTCGCCTCATAAAATGGCGTTAGTTGTGCTAACCACATTGCCAGGGATTGGGAGCAGGGGAACTGGTCACAGTGTCCTCCTCAGGACTGCTCCTGTCTGAACAGTCTCCCCATGGACAGCTCTTGGGCTGCTGTCACAAATGTTCTGCTGACAGCAGTATCTGTCTGGCACAACCTGTAAAGGCTGCTGTTGGAGTACACTGCCTTAGGATGCTTTCAACCTCTCTGCTAGTTCAACTGCTTTGCAGAAAACCATGCATTATAGTGGTGGTGGCTCCTGGGTGACTTGTTCACGTCCTTCACGAGAAGGCTGATTTCACAATGGGTGGTTCAAACTGCACCCGGATCCTCCACAGGTGCCAGGGCAAGATGCTGTTTCAGACAGTGGTGCGTGAATGCAAATTGTTGTGCTGCTAATTTCATCCCAGCAATGGGATGTGGAGAGTGGCCATCCTACTGCTGTAATGGTTGTGCTACCATGTACGCAGCATTGAGACTGTGCCTGGCAAAGCCTGTGGACTATCTGGTACAGCTGTCTACCTGTGCAAGGTCCTGTGTCAGCACAAGTTCAGGTGCAGATCATGAGTTTTAGAGCTCCACAGATCCTCCACACCATCAAGCCATGGTGGGATACCCCACTGAGATGGAGCATTCCTGGTCACTGTGCTTAGAGCACTCCTTATCAAATGCCATGCTTTGCAGTACATCAAAGCTCTGGTGCCTGCAGTGCCTGGGTCCCATGGGCATCTCTGTGGAACAAATGCTGGGCAACACATATAGCTATGGTTTGGAAGACGGAGCATCGACTGTAATTTTCTGATGAATCTAAGTTAGTCAGGGTAGTTGGTTTGAAAACTGCCTGAGGAATTACAGGAGTGTCTTGCAGAACTGCTGATAAATGCCACAATTTTATGCATGCAATGGTGATTTGTGAACAGTTCTCACTGCCCACAAGAAGCCCTTTGGAGTCACTGTGGATCGTTAATCTGAGCACATCAGCTTAATGTTCATCTGTAGCCAAAAAGGCAGACCTCATACTGGAAATAAAGAATAAATCAAAAAATGCTGGTGTATGTTCTTGTATACTTAGGTAATACAGTCATGTTGTGCCTGCATCTTGAGTACCACATACAGTCTGGTCACCCTCTCTCAAAAAGAGTGGCATAGACCTGGACATGATACAGAAAAGGGGAATGAGGATGATTAAGGCACTGGGATAGCTTCTGTAGCAAGAGAGATTAAACAGGGAAAAGTAGATGATAGTGGCAAAGAGTAAAGGCCTGTAAAATAGTATACAGTGGGAAGATGTTGAGTAAGGAATGACCTTACTCAACTTTGCCCAGAGGAAGCATGCCCAGCAAAATTATTTATTGGGCAGGAGGTTAAGGAAGTCCTTTTTCAACACAGTTGATTTGCAGAACATGTTGCTACGAGATGGCATGAAGGCTGAAAATACACACAGATTCCAAAAGGAACCAGACACCTCGATCGGAGAGATGTGTTTCAGTGGCTGTTGAACATGGTGGTCAGCGTGCAACCTCCAGCTCTAAAAGTTTCTTGACTGCTGATTGTTGCAGATTGGAAAAGTGTGGCCTTAGGAGAGATCACTCCATACTCTGTGATACGTATATGCCAGTGCCAAAATGTCAAGGATAGGGGAATAGACCAGAGGAATTCTTGGTGTGACCCAATATGGTGGTTCTTGTTACCAGAACGTGCTGAAACAGTGGTTGAAAATTAACTAATTTGGTTTTGAGCACTTCTGGTCCAATGGCTCTCCTGTGGGAGTTACGCACAGGTCACCACAGATTTTCTTATACCTTTTGTTAGCGAATCTGAAAGCACTTACAGGAGAAAGGGACTGGTGCAGGCATAGCCCACCAGCTCAGTGTGCCAGGCACTGTTGTGGTTGTTGCAGAGTATGCCAGTTCAATGACTACTGCCCAGCCAGCCAGGTGAGAAGCCCGGCGTTAGCTGTCTCGTTCTATGTTTGCTCCCCCTTGGCTTCTGATTAGGATCTGGACTATGCCCTAGTGGAAAAAAATCTGGATTCTTAGAGCCTCGTCTTCATATAACTGTGGGTGTTACTGATATCCATCCAAATGTCTCGTCCTACGGAGAGGGGAAAGAGCAGGCTATTGTGAATTCTATTGTGAATTCCTCTATCCTTTCCAAGTCTGATGTTGCAATTTCCTTCACAGTCTAAGTAGCAAAATGTCTCCAGTCTCCCTCCGCTGAGAACTGGGAAAGGCGGAAGCTGCACTGCCTTGGAAAGTCTATTTGTTGATAATAGAGTGCCTTAGATGCTCATTTTAGGAGCAATAGCAGGAGCCACTGTTATTTGCCACTCACCCCATTGCAAACTTACCAAACCAATGTTTTTTGTCATGGAAGCTGGCTGAGGCTGTAAAGCAACCAGACAGTAATGGACTTAGGATTTTTGTCTGCCATTCAGCTTGCTGCAGGGGGATTCTTAACTGCAGAAGTCTGATCATGGTATTGCAGTGAGATTGTGGGAACACTGGCCTCAGAATCAAGTCAGAATTTTACCTCTGCCTTGTTCCTTGAACCCAAATCTGTACACTCACAAGCTCGAATGTTTGTGCCTCTTTCAGTGGGATGGATAAAGAGTTTAAAGCCCCTGTTAGTGCTGCCCAATTCCCTGCTCCCTGCAAAGAAAAAATTCTCCTGGCAGCCTCAGGCTGTTTTTAAACGAGACAAATGCCCAGGGTGCCTGTCTGCCAGAGCCCCCAGCCTGTACACCGAGTCCCTTTTTAGCACGCTTCTCCGCGCAGCTATATGTGGCTCCAGTTCTTTGCTCTGGGAACGTGACCTCATCGTTGTTTTGGTATTTCCAGTGATTCAGCCCAGTCCGGGGTAGGGAGGAGTCATTCCTGGTGCAGGCTGACAGGGTGTTTGTGCGTTGCTGGAATTCCAGAGCAGTGCAGCCCCAGCCCTTCCGCTGCCTTGACATCTCTGCTGAGGTTGGGCTGGTGCATTGCATTCCTGCCTCGCAGATGGCCTGGACACAGCTGGTACAGAGACTGAAGCTCCTGCTTTTGGGGGTAATGGGGATCCCTGTCTTTGCAGTGTATCTGCCGTGGTGAGGCTGAAGAAAGCTAACGTGCAGTGGCTTGAATGCCTGGGAGAGCCACAAGGAGTCTCTGCTTTATGGGTGGAAGAAGAGTCTCACAGAATGCTCACTACTGTTCACAGACTGCCAGCATCCCGTAATGAAGTTAACTTTACAACATCTGCAGCAACGTGGTAAGTCTTATGATCCTTATTCCACAGGGGGAAAACCGAGGCACTGAAGAGGGAGGTGGTCTGCTTGAGGTTTTAGGCAGCTGAGCTGGAAAAGTAAACTCCTGTGAAGTGGTGCTGCCTGTGCCTCTCCTGTAATGGCTAGATTCCTCCAGTGAACGATGAACATGGGCAGTGGGTCAGACTGAGGTGGAGCAGTACTTATAGGGAATCATGGAATCATAAAATCATAGAATGATTTGGGTTGGAAGGAACATTAAAGATCATCTAGTTCCAACCCCCCTGCCTTGGGCAGGGATGCCTTCTGCCAGAAGAGCGGCTCCCAAACTTGAGACGAGGCCAGGCTGTACAGATTGCTAAACCACATTTTCTGTGGGTATCGCTTCCCACCATGTCTCCAGGGGTGGTCAGAAAGCACAGGAGAGAGCTTCTAGATAGGGTTCCCCTGCCAAGGTCAATGCTCATGCTCCTGGGAGGCTGAGGATGCTGCAGGGCTGTCACTTGTGCCTTGACAGGATTGCTCTTGCTGCAATGTGGTAAGCCTTATTGCAGCCTTGATCTAAGCACTCTCAACTGCCTCTTTTGAGCCTGTGTTGTTGTGAATCGTTTTTAAACCATTTGGGATCACCTGGTGGTTAGCCATTCCCTGGCTGAGACTAGTTTGGCTGCAGAAGCAACTTGGTAGAAGATACGGCTTCAGCATTGTCTTGCTTAGCAGTGAACCAGCTTTTCAGTATAGTCGCTTCACCCCAGGAGGGTTCTGTCCTGGTTTGTCACTATGCAAGAATAAGTCATGAAGGCTCATCATGTTGGAGAAGCAGCCCCCTGCCTGGAGCCCTCTTGCCCGTGTTGATGAACCCTTGGCGATGAAGTCCTGGCCGTATTTTGTCTCAGACAGGCCTGGGGAGCTGCACCTTGTACCAGATTCGCTGTTACATTGGGAAGTTTTCCCTTTCTCTTGTGCAAGGCTAGCTCAATGCCAGGAGGGTTGCCTCACACCAAGGTCAGCTGGGCTGGGCTGTGGTGGAGAACCTCTGCACTGCCGAGGGGGAAAGCATACAGCGCCTTCCTCATTGCAGGCACTGTCAGCCCAGGGAAAGGATATCGTCATTTGCAGGAATGGGGAGTTTTAACTCCAATAGCCTTGCTTTCCCAGTTGTGTGGAGGGGTTGCCGCTCTACCAGCAGTTTGCTGGAGAGAGGAGGCAATAGATAATACAACCTGGCTGCTCTCATTAACAGGGAGCATTTCAAGCTGGTTTGATGCCCAGCTCACTTCACCTCTCTGGTAGTCATCACCAGGACATACACCTATTACTTTGGGGTCCCTCTGCTCTCCTTGAAGCTAGGTTTTTAATAGCACTCACTGATGACCTTGCCCAAGTCAACTGTTTTCACACTTTTTCTTTTGAGGATAGGCAGTATTTTTTCAAAGGAGGTCCCCCCAGCCTCTACAGAGCAGACCTCAGTTGCTTCAGAACTACATGAACTCCCCGTCCTCTGTCACCAGTTGCACCCAGAGGTCACTGGCATGAGCTATATGTCTGTCTGGCACCAGGCTTACTGAAAATAGGCTATGCCCTCTGTGGTATGCATCCTGAAACAGCTCCTTCTCAGCCTCTTGCTGAGGTCTTTCAGTGCTCGTTTAATGGGCAGTGGCCGAAACCTGCAAAATCTCTCTACTGCTGGTTCCAATTGTGGGCACAATGGAGGCAAAGCCCCCAAACCTTTTGACACATTGCTTCTTTGCCAAGCTAGTCCCTATCCTCCATCTTCCTCACTTGGTGTAAATCCAGTTGCAATACAACTTGCAAGTTACCCCAACATGGCAAGGAAAGAAGAATCCTAGCAAGAGGTGCCAAAGGCAGTGAACTGGAGAGAGAGAGTAAGTCCCAACAATGTGGAGCCCTGAGCGTGGGGAGAGTGCCTGGACAACAGGAATGGGCTCCTGCACCATGAGCTGGTCACACACACAGATGGAGCAATGCTCTGATCAACCTTCCTCCCAGGCGTGATGGGCTGCTGCAGCACTGTGCACCAGAGAAGGTGTGGGCCTGGGGCTGTCCCAGGTGAGGCGTAGGATGGAAAATTGTATAGGTTTGCATTACATGCTGTGTGTGGAGCTGTAGGAGCTGCTAGAGAGTGTGAGTTGGGGGGGTCTCCCCAGGCTAGTGGTCACTTCACCCCACAGCCTCCCCTCACAGGCAGCTGCCCTCCCACCCCCCTGCCTTAGCAGGCAGACCGTGGAGTCAGCCCACACAGCCCCATCATGCTCGCTTCTTTCTGAGCTTGCTGTAAATGGCTCTCTGTAACACGAGCTGCATTTCTGCCATAGTCCTCTCCAGAGTGCATCTGTATTTACACTGGGGCTTTCATTAGCAATCTGGCCCTTGCATTGCCAGCAGCCTGCAGCCCTCGCTTTTCTCTCCTGCCCACATGCTCTGTGAGTGAGACCAGCACCCTGGCACCGCTGTGCCCGAGGAGAGGCAGGTGACTGGCAGCTGGAGGAATCCCTGAGCCAGCTCCTATCTGGAAGAAGTGCCTTGTCATGTTGCCTCTCGTCTGTCATTCTGCAGCAACAGGGGAGCTGCCTGCAGAGACTCCCCAAAGCATGGCTCGCTGATCCCTGAGCTGACGTGGGGACAAGCTGGTTTTGCTTTGGATTATCACTGGCTCTGCATGCTATATTCTTCCTGCTGCTCTCATACCATTGCTGCTGAACCCGGCTTCCAGCTGCAGTGAGCTGAGCCCATGATCTGGAGTGATTGCATCTGGCAAGGTAGGAGCTGATCCCTTCCATTTGTTCTGCTAAAAGTAATGTGCCCAGTCCTGCCCCTGCCTGGAGAGCATGCTTCCATTAGTAGTGTGTATGTGGGTTTATTTTGCATTGTTCTGTAGCTCTGATGAACAGTGAGTATGCTGCTCAGGCTGTAGCCTCTATTACATGGAAAGAAAATTCATATATCTATTTTCTTTTTACCTTCACACTGGAAAATCAAACTCTGGCTCCCTTTCTACTCCAGGATGGTGTGCTGGTGCTCCAGAGCCTGTCTGTCTTCTCTGTTCTCGTGCAGCATCCTGTGCATGTTCTGCACGTTATGTCACCTGCTTCTGCAGGAGATGTGAAAGTAGGGAGCAGTCTGAATGTGTCTTGGGAGAAAGGGGAGGGAGAAGAAACTCACAGAAGACAAAAATTAAGGAAGTTCAATAGGCACAGAAGTGGCTTTAGAGAAGTTATTTTTACCTCAGAAAATTAGACAGGGGAAGAGACTCCTTTCCCTGGATAGTCTCAAAAGGGTTGTTGTTGTTTTTTTTTCCTTCAGTCCCTTTGGGCAAGCTGTTTTGATATGTAAAAGCCTGAGGCTGCTGTTGTCCGTAGGGCTGAAGGAGAGTCAGTCTTGTTAGTCCGGTGCCTTCCTTCCAGTGAACCTCACTGGTATCTAATGCTCTACCTTCCACCGCCACTGCACACCTTTACTGGAGCTGTGTAGGGAAACGATGTGATGACCAAGACACCCTGCTCCTGATGGATTTCCCTGGAGTAGCCAAGGACAGATAAAATAGGAGGGCGGCAGCACTTTCTTCTGACCTAGCTGGTCTTTAGGCACAACAGTTCCCTTTTTAGTCCACAGCAGCTGGGATGTGCCTGCCCCTGTGCACACAGCCGTCCATCATCCCCAAGCTTGCTCTACCTGGGCTTCCCTCCCATGTAGACTAGAGTCTCCTAAACAGGACAGACAAGGATATCAAGCCTTCTGCAGGTGGTGGTTCACTTCTGAGAACTAGGCCAAACAAACCATGTTTCAGGGCTCCCCTATATTCCTAGTTGCTAAGCTGTGAGGAGGGAGGGGGGTCCTCTAACTTTCCCTCCATAGCATACCCTGCTGTGCTGCCAGTGGGTGTATAAATAGTGCCCACAGTATACTATTTTGGTGACAAGCTCTTCCCAGGATTCATCCAAAGAGTTATGTGAGCAAGTGTTAAAAATAACACCAAGCCCTGCCCAAATGCTGGCATCGTTTCATTCAAAGTGTTGGGAATCTTCCATAGAGAGCAGCCTTGGACCCTTGGGAGGGAGCAGCAGGAGGGGGTCCAGCAGGGCTCCCCATGTTTTCCTCTTCTTGCTGCCCTGCTGACCACAGGGGATGCTGACGCTTGGGTTCAGCAGATGTGCTGGTCATGAAGAGGATGTGAGACTTTCACTTCTAATTAGGTTATTTGCTACTGAGCTTTCCCTGTATGTTCTCAGTATTATCGCTAGGTCTAATGAGAGGCACATGAATTCCAGGACGGGTTAACCTGAGCTTTAATCTAGCCTGCTGCCAGGTCCCTGCCAGTGGCCAGAGCTAGCTGCTTCCCTAAAAAGTTATGGGCTGTAGCAACGGCATATGGAGGGATTCTGGCCCTGTGTTAGGTTTATCCCAAGGACTGGTAGCTGGAGATAAGTTTAATTGTGGAAGGCATATCAAATCTGTATGTTGAATTAACAGCTATAGGTCTAGACATTCTTGCTATCCACATAAACACAAAAGTTATTCCAAAATTGTGCCCTTTTCATGGTGTGGTCAGTGCCTATAACTGAAAACCGGACCACACTGCAGAGATTGCTGGGGAGCCATGCTCCTTGGGCTGTGTAGCCAGTGCAGGATGCATCATCCCACTGCGGAGCTGGAAGCTGCAGTTTGTTTCCCTCAGGCTGGGTTTCGCCTGGTGTTGGTCAAGTCCTATGCTAGGTATGCAGTTCATCTGCTCTCATGCTGCTGCAGCTTCAGCCCCTGCTGTGTGCTGCAAAACAGGAGACCCCACTAGAAAGCAGCAGACCCTGCTGAGTACTTGTGTTCAGTGTATGGAGCCTAGAGCTCACAGAAAGGCTTCTCGGAGGGCTCATGCTCATAGAAGCCCCATCTGAAGACAGAGATGCTCCTTCCTGCAGGTAGATGATGTGGCTCCACTCTTGCCTGGTCTAACATGGGATGAAGGAGAAGTTACCATGTGGGACTGGCGCACCCATTACTGTTACATGGCTTAATACAGAGCCTTGCACACAGAAGAGGAGGGAAAGAGCTAAGATGTCTCCTGGCTGCGAACCTGGGGAGAATACTTGGGCTTACCTAGTTGCTCAGAGTTGAAAGCAGCAGTGTCATGGACAGGGGAGACCACGCTTCTCTTTCAGATGCTGGGGTTCAGGACTACAGCATTAATTCCCCTCTATAGCTCCTTGGCCTCCACGTTTGCGCCCCCAGATACATCTGCGCTAGTTTCTGGCTTTGTACAGGGAGGGCCAGATGCTTCTGCAATCTCTGAGTACTTTACTTTCAGAAGGGCTGGATTTATTTTGAGCTGATACAGAAAGTTGCTGTGAAAGCAGCAGATGTGCAAAAATTGCTAAAAAGGTCACAAGACCTCTTTGGCGCTCCATGCTTCACCTTCTCTGATAATGGGATTCCTAATTCTGGCAGATGTTCCCAGGGATGGAGAGCAGGTCCTCTTAAAACATCATGACTGAGAGTTTTCTCTGGCTGTTGCCCTGAGAATGAGTGAGAGCAGAGCAGGCACTCATCTTCTGGCTTGGAGTGTTGCACCTCACATGCTCAGCCCTTGCTAGCCTTCCTCCCTGTATCACCATTTAGCTGGTCTTCTCTTTTCCTTGCTGTGTGTTGGAGGGCACACGCAGGGTTTGTGCACTAGACAGAGTACTTTCTTAAGTGTGTATTGAAAGCACAGACTTCAGAATTGTCCAGAGATGGAAACATGTCATGGAGATGAAAAGCATGTTTCTGGTTTTCCAGGAACATGCTCTGGGCAATCAGTCCTTCATCAGGGGCTTCCTGCTCCTCCGTTCCTCTGCTCCTTCCCGCTCCTTTCCCATGTCCAGCCAACAGAGTAGCTCTCTGAGTCATCATCGTTGCTGCTTATTAGGCCTGAGCCAAGGCTCTGTGTATCATCATACATTACAGAGCTTCTGAGGGCTCTTTCAGGGCCCTTTCCACCCTGGCATGCTCTTGTTCCCCTGATAGGAATGTTTCTGGGGTGCATGGGGACACAAGACCTTGTTTGTTGCCTTTAAGCACCTCTTCACTGGATGTTTCCCAAGAGTCTTCTGTGTGGTGCCAGAGCCTCAGACCATGGTTTCCAGCTGTTCCTGAAGTGCTGAGATGTCTCCATGGGGAGCCCTGAAGAGCAGTGTGTCCCAGCTTCATATGAGGTTGAGCCCTGTTTCAGTCTGTCCAACACAATCTAAGCTTGGCGTGTTTGTCAGGCATCTCCTGTGACCTGCTTTGACTTTGTGGCCTGCCTCTGCCAGCTTTTATTTTCTATTTTAAAGAACATGGCAGGATTTTCTCCCACGCACGGATCCCCTTTATCCCTATAGCATTTCCTTCACCGTGGGTCTTTCTCCAGCCTGAGCAAAATCGTTGCAGGCAGCCAGCAGGCATGTACTTCCCAGTTCTCCCTCTGTATGCTTGCCTCCGTATGGGATGGCTGCCTGTTGGCTGAACATGTCTTTTGGAGGAGGTGGACTTTGCACAACTGGCTGCACAGCAGCTAGGTGCTGCAGATCAGACTCTTTGCGCCAATTAAACATACACCAATAAGCACATACAGCCAAAAGGTTGTTTAATCATGGGCTGACCTGTCATGGAGACTTCGAGTACAGCTGACTGATGATCCAGGACAGCCTGCTCTATTAGATGGGAAGAGGTTAATAATAACCAGAGAGAAACTTAGAAGGGTTCTCAGCTGTGGTCAAGGATCATCTTCAATAAGACTGAATTCATGAGAAAAAGTTTCTCCACTGTGGTGGGTGAAAGGAGGATGAATCCACTGGCTGAAAGCTGGTGCTAAGCATATTCCATTTAGGAAGAAAACAAAAAAGGAGTCTGTTTTTAACAGCCAGGTGGATTAGCTACCAGATCAGCTGGCATGGGATGCTTTTCCACTCTCAGGCTGTTCCTGTAGAGTGTCTTGGCTGTGTCTTTATAGGAGTGTGTTTCTGCTTCTCTGGGTATTCTGCCTCACAAAGTAAACTGCTCTGAGCTTTTAATCTGCATTAGAGGCTTCCAGCTCCTCTGAGTCAAACAGAAATCATACAAGAATAAGACCTCCAGAAGCTGTAGAATTACATCTCCCTGACTCAGGCATAGTGGACTCGGGCTATGCCATTCCTTTTGTTTCTTCATCTCTCTAGAAGCTCGCAGTGACTGGGACATTATCTGCTGCATCCTGCTTCTTAGATCCCTCTATCGGTATCTCCTGATGCCATGGCACTCTGGGTTGGCCAAGATCCTAAGATGGGCATCTCTTCAGCAGCAAAGCCAGAAAAATAAATTTCCAATTTCTGACACTAAGGGGCTGTGAAAATTAATAGGGATGCATGCCTCTAAATAAGTAAAGCAAAGAGCTTTTAAAAAAAAGACAAGACATGCCAAATGTTAAGAAAACCAGTCTTACCTCCTGACTACTGTGCTTTTTTGGTGGAATAATGAACGGCTACTCTTGTCTGTTACACCTTATGTCTAACCTAAACTTCCCTGGCTGCCCCTCAGGGACCTTATTCCTGTTGTTGAGGGTATGGAGAACAGCTTATTCACTTGCCCTTGGCAGCAGCCTTTTACACATTTCAGAATGGCTTTCATGTACCCCCTGGTTTTCTACAGAGAACTAACCCGCTTGCTTTGCAGTTTAGTCCTTCCTGGTTTTCCTTGCTGTCTTTGAACTCGCACCAGTTTGTCCATATAGAACATGTCCGTGAGGCATGTGCCAGCATTGGGCAGAGAGGAAGGATTACTCCACATCTTGCATATGACATGCCTATTCACAGCCCTACATACTGTTTGTCTGCTTCAGAGCAAAATGCCCCTATTACTCAAGTTCAGCCTGTGATCTACAGTAACCACAGATCCCTTCTGAATGAGCAGGTCACGAGTGATGATTATGGGTGGGGATGTGCAATCTGTGCTGTGTGAGGTGTCATGGTGATGATTATAATTTATGTCACTTTGCTGTTTATGTATAGACCTTATCCTTTCAGCTAACAGTATCAGTACGGTAGACAATACGGGTGACAAGTGAAAAACTGCTCCATCTGAGAGCCAGCAGGTTAAACGCAGAAGTGGTGAAGTGGTGAACAGGGTCTCCAGGATTTAGTTACAAGCCTGCATTACAGAGGCTTTTTAGCAGAAGTTTTCGGTAGTCCTGTTTCCTCTCCCCTTTGCAGATTTTCTAGGTGCCTACTGGGATGTGGGTGCTCAGGAGCACAGGCAGTCTCTTGGGTGGCACTAGAGTCCTGCCAATATTGTGCTGTAGCATTGGTGCTAGTGGGTGGGTTTTCAGTGTCCCTTCAATAGTCCCTTTTAATCATAGAGTGCTTTGCAGAAGCACAAGCTATCTAGACATTGCTTTATTTGCCACTAAAGCATAGCCAGCTGGGGCAGGTAACACTGCAGAGCAGCACTGCATGTCCAGTTTGGGTGGTAAATGGAGAAACTTAGAGGAAAAAAATAAGTGTAAACAACCATAATTAATATCACATGTCTCTAATAAATCAGCTGTTGGTTATGAGCTCCCTGGGCTTCGTTACAGAGGTGGGAGTGTTTGAAAACAGGGAGGTCTGCTAGGAACTGGCTTTGTGGTGAGTTGACAATTCTCACTGCTTGACTTTTGCTGTTGCTCTGAGCAGCGATGCCAGGAAAGTGCTTTGACATGCACAGAGGGAGGTGAATGTGGATTTTTCTGCATGAAATCCAGAGCAGTTTTCATACTTGCCTTGGAAAGTATGAAACTCTGCGTGAAATCCAGAGCAGTTTGCTTTGGAAAACTGGAATATTTATGACTCAGTACTGAAGCAGGAGGGCAGGAGGCTTTTTCCATTCTTGGATGTGGCCTCTCTTGTGTCCAACAGTGGTGTTTTTCTTCTTGTCTGCTTGCCCCTGTCCTGCTACATCCCTTCCATTGCAGTCTCCGTGAGCTGAAGCTTGTTTGCAGTGCAGTCACCCTCACTTTGAGTCAGCCAGGCAATGCCCCTGGAATGAGAAGGGAATGTCACTTTGGTATACATCATAGGAACCATAAGCAGTCACCTTCCTTGAGCAGTGCATGCTGTGTACACAGCAATCTGTGGTTGTGCTTAGTATCTAGACAGTGAACCATTTCAGGGTTGCGGATTCAGCTCAGCCCTGCAGCTTTTTGGCTGCTTAGTTGGAAATACATAATTTTTATTTGAGGTCAGAATACAAACTGGTGAATACAGCAGATCTGCGGCTGCTAAATTCGCCAGCTCCGATACACTATATAATGTGGCAACTTAAGGCTTTCCTCATGGCAGTGGGGAACTATTACAGTGAAACTAATTATTTAGGTAAATTGTGCTGTAGAGGCAGCATTGATCCCATTTTGAAAAATATTTTTAATAGGAGTGAAGCCAGTAACACCTTAATATCTGCTGTTACCATGGGCTGCTCAGAGCAATTGGTTGGTGGATTAGAAGGCATTATCTTTTTTGTAATAATACCCTTTCTGCTCCTTTTGCCAAGGCTTTGGTGAAAGAGTTTATATTCCCACTCGGCTTATCATCAATATTTGAGTGAGCGCTTGAAGAAACAGGGTTGGTGTTAGAGTTGAGCTCCTGCTTCAAACACTCTGAAATCTCAGGCTGGATCAGCTATGTCCAGGCTTCGCTTTAATTCAAGGTCTTCTGTACAGCTTTATGAGTTCAGTTTATCAGACTGAAGCCGAGGCTTCAGGCATGATTCAGTAGCTGCTGTGTTGTTTCTGTCGTGATTTCCCTCTGCCTAAAAACGTTCAGCTATTGCTTTGTGCTATTGCTTGGGCAGTACTAAGTATTAGGGCTAAAAGTTGGGCACTGGAGTTGTAGGATCAGCTCTCCCTTTCCCACAGCCTTCCAAGTGATTCACATCTCCTTGCTGCCCCAGTCTCCTGCGTGTAAAATGTTGGTAGCAGCACTTCCCTAGAAAAAGAGTATGAACATACTGGAATCCTGGGCTGGAAGGGACTGGAGGCAGACAGCTGGTTGTGGGATGGGTTTCGTTTCCCCGTAGATGTCTCAGTATTGTAGAGGTATGTGGAGCCCTGCCCAGCCCCGTGGGGAGCCTTGCCAGCACTAGCCCTATCTGGTACTTGTGACTTTTTATGGAGCTTGTGAAGGCCTCTGTTCTTGGGCAGTGAGGCATCAGCTGCTAGCATTAGGAAAGATTTGACCTTAATACAGGAAGGTGGAAATCAAGGTAGTGATAAGGAAGAAGGAACCACCTTGCCCAATAGGATTTTTCCAAAAGTGGTTGCAGGTGGTCAGCTAGGGAGGACGGGGAGCAGGGCAGGCAGGTTTCATATCCTAATAATTTTTTTTTTCCAGGGGATTTGCTAAGTCTATTATATTTATCTGTTCAGTAAGCTGAAATGGATGTCTCAAGTGCTTGTCCTGCCTCCCTGAGAACCCATGTGGACTTCTTCCACCCATAATACCTTTTGAGAACTGAGAAGCAGTAAACAGACTAGAGGAAGGTAACTGGAATGTTGAAAGAGGAACTACTGGTCTGAAGGGAAGTTGTTATTAGAGAGTAGCCTCAATATGGAACCTATTCAATAGGTCAAATAGTGCTCTGAGCATTAAACAGTAAGATTTTACTAGTGATGTTTCCTAAAGACACAAAGCTAGGAAGCATCATCAGAAGCAGTTCAGGGTTATTCAGAAGGGAGAGCTTGGATGTCCTTAAGGAGTAATACAAATGGGATCTGGATAGTTCAAAATTGCATGGTTGTGTGCATGAGAAATGAGCAAAAAGTTCAGCTCCAGCTGGGAGCTCACTGGGGAAAGCGAGAGAGACGGGGGAAAAACTATGGTCTACCAGTGATGTGCAGGATAACTATGAGCAGCTAGTATGAGGCAGCTATGAAAAACATAAATGTCATCTAATGTTACACGTTGGACAAAATATTTGTAGCAGAGATGGGGAAATTTTAGTGCATTAAGGTGTCCTGGTTTCAGCTGGGATAGAGTTAACTTGTCTTCCTAGTGGCTGGTACAGTGCTATGTTTTGGGTTCAGTATGTGAAGAATGTTGATAACACTGATGTTGTCAGTTGTTGCTCAGTAGTGTTTAGACTAAAGTCAAGGATTTTTCAGCTTCTCATGCCCAGCCAGCGAGAAAGCTGGAGGGGCACAAGAAGTTGGCACAGGACACAGCCAGGGCGCCTGACCCAAACTGGCCAACGGTGTATTCCATACCATGGGTCGTCCCATCTAGTATAGGAACTGGGAAGTGGGGGCAGGGAATCGCCGTTCGGGGACCAGCTGGGTGTCAGTCGGCGGGTGGTGAGCAATTGCCCTGCGCATCATTTGTACATTCCAATCCTTTTATTACTACTGTTGTCATTTTATTAGTATTATCATTATTAGTTTCTTCTTTTCTATTCTATTAAACCAGTCTTATCTCAACCCACGAGTTTTACATCTTTTCCCGATTTTCTCCCCCATCCCACTGGGTGGGTGGGGAGTGAGTGAGTGGCTGCGTGGTGCTTAGTTGCTGGCTAGGGTTAAACCATGACATA
This sequence comes from Astur gentilis, assembly GCF_929443795.1. Lineage (NCBI taxonomy): Eukaryota > Metazoa > Chordata > Aves > Accipitriformes > Accipitridae > Astur > Astur gentilis. Next base: position 77,925,947 of record NC_064919.1, on the reverse strand, counting down.
AGGCATGGTGAGACCTTGCTTGGAAGACTCTGTACATTTCCAGTCTCTCTCTGAAGGCTGTATGCAAACTGGGTCAGGTCCAGAGAAGGGATACTGGTATCAAAGAAATGAAGAGCCTGCCTAATGTGAAGTGATTAAAGAACTCAGATGATGTAACTTTAAACACAGACTGGATAAACGCTGACGTTAAAGCTCATTTTTGGAACATGAGTGAATAGGGGTGAGCTGTACATGGATAAAGATAAGCTGGAAATTTAGAGGATGTAATTAAACATCAGAGGAATTTATTTGGGGAATTAATTCTGTTAGAAAACAGTTAGAAAACAACAAGGAATGTTCAATTTTTTTTTTTAAAAAAAAACAGCAACAGCTTTCTCTTCTCAAGCCATTTTCTTCTATGGAGGAGTGACTCCTGCCTTGGGTTGCTGGTCCAGAAGACATCAGTACTGCTGCTCTGGGCAGTGGGCAGGGCTTGCTGGGGCAAGATCGTTGTGGGGGGCTGGTGAATCCTGCTGTTGCAAACATGTCTGCAACTGGCATAACCCCACAGACTCTTGTGCCTCTGTCCTCAGATCCCCTCGGAAGGCAGGCTTAGTGGGGGGGATCAGTTAGTGAGCCCCTGGGGAAATGTGAGGACTGAGGGCAGGCATTGCCACTAAGCTAATGTGTGCTTTTCTCAATCTTCTTCGATTCTGACCCGTCATTCAAAAATTCCCATATTTGCTCCCACCAAACAGAAAAGTTGTCAAGCGCATGTTGGTAACGATCAGCCTGTATTGATCTCTGTGTGTTTGAGAGAGGAATGTTGATTGACCTTGAAAGGCAGAGTTGGCAGGGATGGGGAATGATTTTGGTTTTTCTTTCTCGGGATTTTTATAAAGTTTTCAGCACCTCCTGCTTTCCTGATGGCCTCTGTGTTCTGGTGCCCCCTGCTCCAGTCGAGCAGGACCATGCTCTTAGTTCAGCTCTGACCAATGTCCCTCTCTCTGGCATTCCTGAAATGGTCTCAGCAGTGGTGGATGGGCTTGCCATGTCTTGAGGATTCAGATTTCTGCCTTGAGCAATCAGTGAGTGAGGTGGAGAGGCGCTGAATGTCTCCCACCTTGCTCCTGAGTGGTCCAGCACATGGGAAAGAGTGATGATGTCCACCCCTCCTGTGGCCGTGCTACAGATGGGGTCATGATGACCCAGAAGCTGTAGCCTAGGCACGTTTGTGTTGTTTCACCTGCAGATAGCAAGGCCCAGATTGTCCGCTATGATGATGAGCTTGCTGTTGCTTGTACCGCTTTCTGTTTGCTCGAGAGGCATGGGCATGCTGCAGGTAGTGAGGGCTAGGTCAAAATATCCATCCTTGGGGAGGAGACTGGGTTATAGCCATGAGCTGCGGTGGAGAGGTGGCAGCCCTGGGGCTGTCTGGCGGTTGTGAGGGTGGGTGGGTTGTGCATCACGCCTGACACTGAGGGGCACGTACAGACCTGTTTCTGCCTGGTGCTTGGTGTCAGAGCTACAACCCAGGCAGCCAGCTGGGATCTGGGGCTGAGCTGTTTCCAGTTCACGGATCACCAGAACAGATTTGCCGCAAATAGCCTGGGCTGCTGGTGGATGATTTTGCTGTATAACTGCAGCAAAAGTGGAAAGGTTTCTTCCTTCTTCTATGTGGGGTCATGCTGACCTTAGCAGCCAATTCCTGCATGGTATGTGAAGGCAGGAGCCCAAGGCCAAGACAGAAATATGTTTGGCTTTTTTCCGCCTAGATGATCTACTTGTGTCCTGGTTGTTGTCAGCAAGCACTCCAGGTTCACACACAGCTCATGTCCAGTGTGAGTGCAGCATATGGGACTCCCCCAAAGTGGTAAGCTCTGCTGCAGCCCGGCACTGGGAATGGGATGTGCCTCCTTACTGGAATTCACAGGTGGCAGAACGTGTTGAGCATTGAGTTCTCACACCCTTGGAGCAAGGGGGAAGGAGGTGACATGACAAAAACCCTGCCTGACACCTGGGATGCCTGTGAGTAATGAGACTGACGTTGCTTGATAAGCAATTTTCTCCTGCTAAGCTGCATGCCGCAGTGCTGGGATGTGTGGGAAGCACCTGTCCCTACCTCTCCAGGCCAAGCAGGGCAGGCACCCCTATTATTGTAGGGGCAGGTGTGTTCCGGCACCTCCGTCTCCCTCACCTTGCTTCTCTGAGGAGCACAGTCGCCGGCCTGCAGCATCCCTGCTCCCCTCCATGCATGAGACTGCGGAGTCAGCCATGCTCTGCTTCTTGCACCGACTCATCTTTGTGATCAAAGAGAAGTCATCTCCTAGAAGACAGTCCCCAAGAAAGAGCTTTCTTCTTCCTCATTAGTGCCTGTAATCTCTTACTACCTATGAAGCTTTGGGACAGCCCATCAGTTTTTAGTGCTGTTGCTGAGGGGGGCAGATCCTGGGAGGCAGATGCCGCAAAGGGGTGCTTGCTGCAGCAGTGCAAGGCTGCATGAGCTTGGGGTAGGGGGAGTGGGGGGAAGGTGACTTGGGGAGGAGGATACAAATATTTATGTTGGGAACAGATGATGTAAATAGGCATGTTTCTCTGGGACCCCCTTGTCTGCTGCATTGCTCTAATTTTTAACAAAACGGCCCCCTGACTCCATCCGCTCTGGTGTGCGTGTCTGCTACACAAGCCAGGCATTGCTGTCAGTGAATTGGTTAATGCCAGTGTCCTGTGGCAGGGACAGGGATGCAGGCAAGCACTCAGCCTGCCAGCATTTATACCTCCTGGCGTCAGCATTGGCAATGCTCATGGAGGACTGGGGAGGGCACCGAAATAGTTTCCATTCTCCTCTCTGCTGTGGGAACCAGTCTCCTGGGTAACAAACGCTCCTTGTTCTGCACAGAGCTCCACAGCTGAGACTCTCTGTCTCCTTCCTAGCTGCTGCTCCCCGGCTGTCCCAGCTGAACAGGCCAGAGACGTCTGCTTGAGCCTGCCTTAATTAATGCTGACAATACAATGGGACTGGCCGTACGGGGGTCCAGGGGCTGCACGCTAATGGGAGTACAGTAAATAGTCTCATTTACTGCAGCTCGGGTGGAGCAGAACCCAGCAGGACTAGCTTTCTGCTTGCTGAAATGGCCAGGCGTGGAGGAGGTACGTCCCTCTCTCCTGCATCCTCCCTAGGGCTTGTCCCTGCTGCTTGAACGGGACCAGGTGGTGGTGTGGGTCCGAGCATCCAAGGAAAGGCAAGCAGTGGGCTGGGGAGCGTGAAGTACCACGGATGGGGCAGATGCATCGGCCCCTTCGCAAGGACCTGTGGAGCCTGAGGTTTGGGCTGGGCTGAGGGATCATGCCCCAGTGTTTTGGAGGTGAGTAGCAGAGCCGTGTGGATGGCGGCTCCAGTGCATTGCAAATGGGCTGCACAGCCCCACGGCCAGCCCAAGGCCCTTTTTCTTTTTTGATTGGAAGGGTCTCTCTGCACTGGGGGAGCGAGTCCTGGACTCTTGCCTCTGGAGCCTTTGGTGGGAGCCACCCACCAGCCACTGGGTTTTTAGTCAGAAATCTGATTTGTATGTTACCTGAAGAGATACTTTAAAGGTTTCTAGTGGTCTGGGATCCAAGACAATCGGCAGCCACTTCCAGTAATGAGTCTAGTATTCTTCTGGCATAGCTTTTTGTGTTGGCTTCTCCAGAGGCAAAAGCTTCTGCAAAGTGTTGTATTGTCTGGGCTGTTGTATTTGGTTTGTTTGGTTGCTGCTTTGGGTCCATCGTGGCATAGAGCAAAAAGTACTCAGGCATGTGACAGCTCTTCATTTCTCTGAACTGTGGGTCTGTGTGACATTTTTACCTCTTCTCTGACTTACCCACTCCCCATGAAGCCTCGGTTTAGGCAATGGGGTTTGGTTTGGGCTCCACTTCCTGAGCTCTGCTTAGCTCCTCACAGGGCAGGGGCTGTAGGAGCGTGGCTAGCTGATAAAGTGCAGTAATGTGAGTGGTCCCTCCGAGATGGTTGTCTCAAGGCAGCTGCTTCAGCACTAGAAACATCTGCCCTGGCACAGCCTGGAGCACAACTGAGTTTCTGGGGTGTGTGGTCGTGCCCAGACTGTGGTAGAAAAACAAAAGTAGCCTCAGGGGTCCCTTGGCGAAGCTACCTGTGCCCTGTCAGGAACTGCACTGACTTGCCTATGGAGCAGGTTGCAGCTCAGCTACCTCTGGTGAGAGAGGGTGATGGAAAAGTCCTTTCACATGGCCCCAGGATAGCAAGAGTGCCTGGGCTTTTGCAGGTGGCGATCCCTTGTTTTTCAGAAAGGAGGGTGTGCTATGGATTGCTTTGCAGAGATGCTGGGATTTAGTCCAGCTGATGGGCAGCAATTTAATCACAAGCTGTAAGTTAATAGTTGCTGGGATCTTGATTTGAGATTCCCTGTGACAGCAGGGACTTCAGCCATCCTGTCCCTGCCAGGTGTGTTCAGCCCCAGGGGAAGTGCTGGTGGTGGCTGCATTTCAGGGGTGCTGTGTAGATACTGTTGGTGAAGCTCTTTAGGGCAAGGCACTACAGAAATGTGAAAGAAGCTTCAAGAAGCTTCTTGTAGTCTTCCTGATCTCTCAGTAATAAGTCCTCCCATCCTTCTCCTCCTGTGCGTTGCTTTGCAGACTAGCATTTTATCTCCAAGGGCTCTGGCTGCCATTGTCAATGGTAGGAGCACAGCACTCCAGTTCCTTTTGCTTTCCTTTGCAAAGGCAGGAGAAGAGGTCAGGTAGCTTGCAACCACACAGCATCTGAAACCCAAGCTCATCACAGAAAATGATGCTGCAGCTCTGTTTTGTGGTATGGGTTTTAGTCTTTTTATTTCTCCTCATGCTACCTTGCTCATTTCCCAGTTCCTGTAAGAATCAATCCTCCATCTTCCAGCTCGACTTATCTCCCCTCCTCTCCTTCTCCACTCCCTCCCATCCCCTGCCTTGTCTGAGGTCCCGCAGGGAGTGATTGCAAGCCGGAGCGGCGGTGCTGTGGGCATGCTTGCTCCTTCACACGCAGCAACGTCACAGCAGCAGCAGCAGGAGCATTGGAGATGTGATTGCGCAGACCCTCTGCATTGCCAGGGATGCAGCTGTGAGGGAAAAAAAAAAAAATAAAAAAAATTTTACTCCGTGTTTCACACAGCATCCTGGTGAGAGAGGACAGAGCCTGCTGGAATCTGAGCGCTCAGCAGTGCCGAAGCAGTGTGTGTGCAGTGAGAGGAGACAGGGAACGGAGGATCTGTGGAAAGGTGAGACGGGGAAATGGTCGGGGTGGGCATTAGTCGTACTGATGGTTTTCAGGCTGTTCGTTGTCCTGCAAAGTGGCTGGTTTGTTTTTGTAGAGATTGCCAGCTACCCAGTGAAGCTTAAAAGATTTTAGGATTGCTTTGCCTCTTCAGAGGCTGCGTTGCTTTGGAGCTGCTGTGATTATAATGGATGTAAGCGAGGGGAGGCTAGTGTTGCTGCGCAGAATGCATGTTTGTCCGTCGTAGCTATGAAATAGTGGTTGTCATGTCCGGGACTGGTTGTGCAGAGGCGAGCCGTGCTTCACCCCGACAATGCCGCACAGCTCTCCATTGTGCCTGCCGTGACAGCCAAGCCCACACGGATTGTTTTGGTCCTGCCAGCTACCATGCTCTCTGTGCATCCCTGGTGGTGATGCTGCTGTGCAGCTCAAAAGCTGTTTTGACAGACAGCGCTTCCATGAAAAGCCAGAAACAAAGGACGCAGACAGAGGAAGGGCTGCTGTCAGTGCGGCTTTTGGCTCCCCACCCCCCACCCCCCTCCAAATACTGGTAAATCAGTTGCTCAAAAGGCATTAGGATAAAACATTGTGGCAGGTAAAACCCTGCTCTTCTGCTAAGAGATACATGGGCTCTGTACAGGAGGTAGTTCTTTGTGTTGCCCAGGGTGTGTCTGTGCTGGCTGTGTAAATGGATGCTTTCTCCCCACCTCTTTTCACAGATCAGAGGAGAAAGGTTGTCTAAGAATGGAGGAATTACTACTTTTAATTACTGAAATTAGGGGTCCAGGCTGGGTACCAGTTACTAGAGCTTAATTACATGGTCTTGTTATAGCCAAATCCCTCTTTTCCCTCCCCGCCTTCCCTCTTCCCTCCCCCACGCTCTGCACAAATCCTTCCATCAAATTGCCTCTGCAAACACAAAGGGAGAAGGGCTTGAACAAAGAGAAGGGTACATGTAGGATAGGGGTGTAGATGCTGGAGAGACAGTGTTCAGGATGACAGTCAGTGAGAACAATAAGGCAAAGGTATAAAAGAATGAGGTATCAGTATGTGTGGTACAGTGATATGGCTGTAGGGGAATGTACACACGGCAATGTAGTAGCAAAAGGGATAAGCAAATAGCAGGTGCAGTGTTTTGAGGTTGTGGAAGATGCTGAGCATGTGGGGTTGCAATTGCAGGTGTTTTAGGGGAGTGTGGTGTTAATGGGAGTTACATTAGCACTGGCTGTTGAGGAACAGATCATACAGGGTTCAGACTGATGGGTGTCATAAAGGTGTATGGAGTATGGGAGAAATAAAGATCTGCTTTTTTACCTCCAGTCACCTACAGCCTCATATACTGATGTTGCTGAAGAGCCAGCTTGGCAGATCTAACCTATTAACAAAAGCTTTCTGCAGTTTTCCAGTGACCCAAGAATAATTCAGATAAAGCATCTTTAGGCCTTTCAGGAGCAACAGGATGGTTGGAAAAATGTAGATGAAATGGTAAATGTTTGGCAGAGCTGTAGAGGAGCCATGAAGCAGAAGAGGCAGGTGTGAGAGGCATTGCAGAGCTGGAGGAACAGGGGGTTGTCGGTCAGAGATCAGCAGTGGAGGGCACAGAGGAGAAAATTCAGGGCTGTCATTGTCAGGCAATGTAAATGTGTCTTTTGTACTGTCATTCTCCAGCCTCTCACTGTGTTCCCTGGGATGGTCAGTGCTGTGTGCAGCCCCAAGGGGTTGGTGGAGGTGGGAGCGATCCTCAGCACAGCCTTTTCTGCAGCAGTTTTCTGAAGGAACCATTTTGCTCTGCAGGTTCTCAGTTGGTTGCTCCCCCTCTATCCCTATGGAGTGGCAAAGCTCTCTGACCTTTACACCTGGTGGAGAAGGTAAACCCAGAGTTTCAGTGTAGCGTGCCAGGGGGAAAGGAGAGGGCTTCCAGCAAAACCACAGGGCAGAGTTCATTCTGCTCGCAGCTCTGTGACAATGCCCTGGAAGCACCATAGGGCTTCCTGAACTGCAGCTCCTTCTCATCATCCCTATGTTGCCCTGGGACCTGGGAACTGTTGTCTCCAGGTCTCCGTCCCATTCCACCCGATGGTAGTGGGGGGCAGGATATGCTCCTGTAGGTGTGTACCAGACCATGTTTGTGGTGCTGGTGCAGAGCAGGCTCCTGCAGAAGCTTGGAGGGGTGGGCGGTAACAACAGCATATGTGCGTTTGTAGGTACATTGTGGGCCAGAGGACACGACATGCAACAGGACATACCTATGCAGGATACACGTACTTGTATTGGGATGTGGAAGAAAAATTGTGTATAGTTTGTCTGTACAATGCTTGCCTAAAGAAATAAAAAGGAGGTGATGCAGCCTTCTTCGCTGTGTGGGATGGGAATGCTCCCCAGAACATACAGGCTGTGCCTAGCTAGTAGGTGCCACTCTTACAAGAGCATCTGTTAAGCAGTGAGAGTGCACAGATAATCTCTGCCTTGAGATGCTTAAAAGATGGGCAAGAGCTTCTGGCGACTGGAGCTGACTGAAATGATTCATAGGAAGGAGATCTAATCGCTGCTGTGTGTCTTCCTTGCTGCATTGATGCAGAACGCTGGAGATAAAGTGCAGCTGGATCTCTAGATCCAAGGGACTTGGACCTGCATTGCAGAAAGTGCAGGTGGCCCAGGAGAATATGCCGTGGACTTGGGAATGGCCTGCCCATGGCTCCATTACTGCCTCTCAGGTGTCTGAGGCTGTGATAGCAAGCAAAGAAAGAATTCTCTGTCCCAGAGATCTTCATTTTCTTCCAGTCTCAATGCCAGTCAAGATCTCACTCTGGTATTATTGCTGATACCCAGACAGTAGCCCAACTTTTGCAATCCCATTTTCTGCTTTGCCCCATTTTTCAATAATTTCGTAGTCTTATTATTCTTTTCCAGTGTTTTCTGAAGCCTAAGGGCAGGTTGATATCTAACATGGGTCACTTTCATTCCTCTTTCAGAACAGGTACAGACTTTATTATTTGCCAACCACACAGCATCCCCTCCTTTCTCTCTTTCCCCACAGGTGTTTTTGTCAAAAGCCCTGTTGCTAGCTGCGATCATGCAACTATTCTTGCATTGTTCTGGGGTCAAGAATATCTTGTCCCTCTGACTTGAGTGCATTCATCTTCTTGAATTTGTTTCCACTTCAAAAGATCATTTCCTTTTCTGCACCCCCTTTCCTCTGTATTATCTAACCTGTCATTGCCACAGCTTCAGTACTCTTGCCAAAATGGCACCAAAAATGCTGTTTTACTTACCTCTAATACACTTCTCAGTGTGGTTATTTATTCAGGTTGGTCAGGAGCCCTGCTCTTCTAATTTCCTCACCTTGCTTGGTGATTCCATTTTTTAAATTTTTTTTTTTTACTTACAGTGTACATTCAAAGTCTTTTCTGCAGTACTTCTCCAAGGTCTTTGTTCTTGTTGGCTTTATAACTGTTTTCCCTGATACACCAGAGATCTGATCTTTAAAAATTAAAAAGGTTTCATTACAGAGCTGTTTGCTTTTCACCCTTCTGTTTAATATAAGCCGGGTCAGCTTGAGATATTCAGTCCAAAGCCACTTCTATATTGTAGATGCTGGGTGATAACTCATCTCAGTAGGCACAGTTCTGGTGGTTAAACCCATGAAAAGCAAACTGAAAGTGAGACATGCGGAGATCTGTGCAGGTGGTTGAGCGGCAGAGGATCAGAGGTGGAGGTGCCTCCTTGTCAGCTGTGGAATCGCGGGACAGTACTGTACAAGAAGATTTTGTCCCCGTGTTTGTGGAAGTCATTGAAATCCGACTGGTAGTGGGAAAGCTCACTTGTCTTCTACCTTGCTGCTTTGTGGGAAGAGTTCAGATGTGGATAAAGTGCTTCTGGCAGTTCAGTCTTTAAGTCCAAAAGAGCCAGAAGTTCACCCCATTCCAGAGCTATGTGAAAGGCAGCAGGATAAGGTTGGAAGTAGCTGAGAGATCTCAGCTGGCAGGGGGTGAAATCCATAGCAATGATCAATGACAGATGTGTTGGTAACTAGCCTTAGCAGGGATTTGTCATGTTATCTGCTGAGCAGGTTCCCTGCATGCCCTAGTGCTCATCTGAAAGTTGGTTACTCTCCAAAGGGAAAGAAATGGGCTGTCGAAATGGCTCTAGTCCCTGATTCTGCTCCAGTTTTCTCCCTTGATGAGAATTATTTTAATGTTCATTTACTGAAGGAAGTGGGTCAAAGCAGGGACGTACCAGTTAAGACGAGTGCAAAAGCAGGCTCATCCACAAACTCTTCCTCTCCCCATTGCAGTTGTGTTGCAGCCTCAGGGTCACGTAGACAATGTTTTTTTCTATCCATCAGACACATGCAACTGTTTCTTACTGGGCAAGGCTGCTAGTGGTTCTATCCGCAGTTAGGAGTAAAAAAAAAAAAAAAAAAGACTGCAGTTGCTAACTGTTGTAAATGTGAGGGAGATGGAGCGCAGAGCTGTAATGTAGGTGAGTGGCTGCAATGTATGTGATGGCAACTTCTGGCTCAGGCTCACCCTCTGAGTTTAAACTCTTGGGACAGAGAGCATGTGTTGGTCTTTGTGCAGTGGTGAGGGTGTGGGGCTGGCAGTACCTTTGAGTAATAAATAATAAATATTTGAGTGATGGCAGCAATGCTTTTTACTGACATTTGGCAAGTAATGGGAAACTGACACTACCACCAAACTATCTCTCTCTTTGCTCCAGCATAAGATGCTCTCTGGAAGTAGAGAGCAAGTGTCACTGCCCTGTTGTTGTGCTTTTGGGCAAGTGGCACAGACGTCTCAGAGTGATGAGAGCTAGCAGTTTCTTCTGACAAGAGGGGATATTCTCCTCTGGGAGTTACAGGGGAAAAAAATGCAGACTGTAGGGAAGATCTTGGCAAACATACAGCAGATTGTCACCTGACACCTCCTTTGGACCCACTGTTAACCTCAGACTAGACAGTGCTCTGTTCTTGGGAAGCATGGGACACATGGACAAGGGATGGGTACTGGACTCGGAGAGTCTTCCTTCTTCTTGGTTCCAAGATGTGCGAGAGACTCACCTGAGCATCTGTGGCTCTGGCAAACACTCAGGAGCTCTCCTGCATACCAGTGCCAGAAAAAAACCTGCATACAGTTGCAGGAAAATTAGTTTCTCACAAGAACTCAAGTTGTGATGTGAGATTTGAGCTGATGAGCTGCTTAACAGTGATGCAGTCAACCCTGGGGAAGATCTGTGGTCCTGAGTGTTGGCTAACACAGACTCAGTTCAGTAACAGTTAGATAATCTCTGTCAGCTCCTTCTGACCCTCAGGGAATGGGCTTTTTGGGTGTTACTCTTCAACGGAGCAGGGAGCCCTTGCTCCTTACATAGACTAATCTCATCACCTTAACTCCAGAAATGCACCTTATTCTTTGTAAACTGGCACCAGCTGCCATCACTTCTGGAAAAGTGTGAGCTAAATGCTCTCAGTGGGCAGGCTCTTCTCCGTTCTGCTCTGCCTGCATTGGTGCAGGACCAACTGCTTGCTTACTTAGCCTCCTTTTGCCTAGTAGGTCCAATTGACCTGAATTGTTTAGCAGGCCACCTTCTTTTGGTCCTTCTCTGGGGTTCCGGTGGTGAAGAGCAGGGACGTGTGCCTCATGCTGCACTGTCATGTGTCTTTGGTGTAAGCTCAGATAGCATGGCTGTCCTCACAGATGTCCTTCTCAGCAGGGAGAATGACCTGTCTGGACCATTGTGCTAGTGCAATTTTCTGTTCTTTATAGTGAGGCTAGTTCCAGTGTCTGCTTGCATGGCGTTTTCCTCTGTAGTCCCACCTTCAGACCTTTTCCAGTAACTAAGGTGGCAGATTTATAAGCCCACATATGAGAAGATCCAGTGGGAGGTATAAATAATTCATATCTCTGGTCCCAGAATGTTGTTGGCCCACACAGCATATCATCCTTGGCTTTGCCTAATTCATTCTAATGATCGATACCCAGAGTGACACATCTGCCCTGGGGTTTGGCTTACTCTGGTTGACCTCTCCTTCACCACTTGTTAGTATATGAGTTGTTGTGGCTTCTAAGGGATTTCTTGCCTGAATGTGGCTTATCGCGAGCAGTGATTGTAGCTTGACCCTTCAGAAGAACAGCGTGAGGATTTCAGCATGCATCTGTGCTTAGCCATTTTCTACTGGCAACAAGCTGTTCGCTCTTGTCTGCAGTCAGTGGCACCTAACCTAACGTACTGCTGAGACTTATCCTCCAGCTGCAGGTCATAGTGCTTGAAATGACCATTGAGGAGAGCATCTTCCTTACCAGATGTCTCCTCCTGCCTTCAGCTCCATGTCATATGCCTCATTTTCATTTCTGCAGGCACTTGCTATTTATAATTCCTATATTTATAAAGCACTCTGAAGGTGGTGACTACTTCTTATTCAGTAAGCCTGACAGCCTTTTTATTCCCATGTGTTTCCCTTCCTTGTTTCCTCTTAGACTAGCTGTTTTTGAGGGAGGACTGGGTCAGCAGAGAGGTGAGGCTGCATGGAGCAGAGGGAGACCTCAGACATCCCTAGAGGTCTCTAGACCATAGTGCAGCAGGGCTAGCCAGTTCATGGCACAATAACAGAGGAGGAGAGGAGGAACTGCCAGAAACAGGTCTGTCGAAGGTCTAACAAGCAGCAGCATGAGGGTGGTTAATGCACAGAGGTGGCAATGCTCTAGTCACGTGTCATTAAGTTTATGTTTGGCCATATCTTGTTGAGACAATGCTAGTAGTTGTTGAACGATTGGGGTTTCTAATACCTCTGCTTCTGTTGGTGACTTTGCACAAGCTTCAGAGACCCCAAAGAATGTCTCCATCTCTGTGAGCCTGACCTCTTCCAGGGTGTGTGCTGATGACATGATTTGGTACTGCAGGGTGGAGAAACACCCCAAACTGAAGCAATTCGTTTGTATTTGTGCTGGAGGCACTGAGGGGTGGTTCCCCTCTGTACTGGAGCATGTTCAACAGCCAGTATTTTGGTCTAATGCCTTGTTGTCTGCTTTCCCCTTGGCACAACTTGAGGTTGAAAAGGAAAACCACAACAACATCTTGGCCTGCACATCAAAATGGAAGGGTAATCTTTTTCCATGGAAGCAAGCCACCAGACCTACTGATTTAATGAGGCAAATTCACCAGGGAAGATATCCTTCAGCCCAGACCTTAGTCAGACATTGAGGACTCTCTTATCTTTTGGGGGACCACAAAGAGAATTTGCATGGGGGTGTGGGAAACCTCTACCCACAAGCCTACACCAAGAATTTGTGCAATTTGAGGGAGCAAACCCTCCAAAACCCGTACTCCACAAACAGGGAGAAGAAATTCCTTTCCTCAGAGAACAGCTATGTAAGAAAAATTCCCTGGTTTCTTCTAGGCTAGTCTTGTTGTAAACCTTGATTTTTTGGGGCTTGATGCTAAGTTATGTAAATGTGTGTAACAGAAGATAGTCACAAAAGTACACTTTGTCAGGTTCCAAATCATTAAACTGATTAAATTGATTCCAACTCATTAAAAAGATGTGATTAAACTGCAAAAAGTACCTAGATGCCACCCTGGTCATAACGGACTTTATTTGGTGAGTGTCTACATATGAATGTTAAGGTACTGTCACGGTTTAACCCCAGCCAGCACCTAAGCACCAGGCTGCCACTCACTCACTCCCCCTGCACCCCCCCAGTGGGATGGAGGAGAGAAATGGGGAAAAAAAGCAAAACTCCTGGGTTGAAATAAAGACAGTTTAATAGGACAGAAAGGAAGAAAATAATAATAATAATAGAACTGGAATATACAGAACAAGTGATGCACAATGCAATTGCTCACCATACGCTGACTGATGCCCAGTTAGTTCCCGAGCAGTGATCCCCCCCCCACGCCAACTCCCCCCAGTTCATATACTGGGCATGACATCACATGGTATGGAATACCCCATTGGCTAGTTTTGGTCAGCTGTCCTGGCTGTGTCCCTTCCCAGCTTCTTGCGACCCTCCAGCTTTCTTGCTGGCTGGGCATGAGAAACTGAAAAATCCTTGACTTAGTGTAAACACTACTTAGCAACAACTGAAAATGTCAGTGTGTTATCAACACTATTCTCACACTAAATCAAAAATATAACACTATACCAGCTACTAGAAAGAAAATTAATTCTATTCCAGCCAAAATCAGGACAGGGGCATAAGAAATGGAGTGGTAAATTATGGTACAGTTTTCTAATGTTGATACAGAAAGCAGGAACATCCCCCTGTTGATTGGGAAACCATGTGCAATTAGTCACCTCAGCTCAGAACCATGACTGCAGAGTTGGAGGGAACTGAGAAACTGCCCAGAAGACTACAAAGTCCTGGAAAACTCTCGTAAGTGGAGAGACTGAAGAAATGGGAATTATTTGTGTTAAATGGGAAACTGTCGGGTTAGTGACATGAAATAATGAACAGCCTAGAGAAAGATGATAATGATTTGAGGTGTCCTGCCTGTAATGTCAAAGTATTCCAGGAAATGAAGGAGGATTATTTGAAACTGGTAATAGGAATAAGTTTCACATACTGTGATTAATTAGTCCACAAATCTTGCTGTCAAACTTCAAAGCCCAGCAATATTCCCAAATGGCTTGGCATTTGTGTGAATAAGACTACTCAGTGTATTTATAGTACATGTTCAGAAGTTGCAGAGTTTCGAAAACTCCTGGTTGAGTTGAGGCCCATCTCGGTGCAAGGGCTTAGGAGAGGCAAATTCTTCCTCACCACTTGTTGCAGGTACTTGTTCTTTTCTCTGATGCATCTGGTACAGAAAGGACCCAACAGCTTCAAGAAGGGAGGTGTCCTAATGTGAGCATGTCCTAGCTGGGAAGATCTGGGAGCCTACAGTCTTGAGGTGTCTCCTCAGCCCTCTCAAACACCCTTGAAGTGATTAAAAGCAGAGTGGTCATCCCTCCAGTAGACTTGGTGTGTCCCCTGGGACTCTGACCTGCTCTTCCAGTACAGAGCCAAGGATCATCCCTGTTCGCCTTCCTTTTTTCTCCTAGCGAAAAGGTTTATGCATCCTCTGCAGCCCAGCAAGACTTTCCTCAGCAGAAGACCTTGGTTAATCCAGGGTTATCAGATTTAGTTAGTTAGACCCTTAATGCTCTGTTGAGCCCAGTCATTGCAAGCCTAATTAGCACATGAGCTGTCTTGTGGAGCGATATCCTAAAATAAACTGTCCCGAATAGAGCTTTACAAGCTGAGTTTGGTTTGCGTTGCCAGTGCCTGCAAGGGATAAGTTTCTCCTCTCAGAATAGAAGTATGTGTAATCATTAGGAGAGCCTGGTCTGCTTCATAAGTATTTTATTAAGGTTCTGGCTTGCCTTTTGTTCCATGGAAAATACTCTGTTATGTAAATTGATGCTGCGGTTTCATCCAGATCCTCTTGAGTTCTGCCTTGCCACCAGCCATGTGAACATACATCAGGAGGATACTTGGAGAGAGGTTGGTGACCAGACCAAGGATCTGGGAATACTCTTGTATGTGAGTGGAATGAAAAGCTTGGGACTGCTCAGAGGGGTGGCAAATGTAGTAGAAAATATGATACTCTCCCTGCCCTAGCCCAAGGACAAGCAATGAAGTTAAATGCCCATATGTTCAAAAGGACTGATAGATAACTACTACTATGGTGTGTAATTTGGTGTGGAACTCACTGGTTCAGGAAGTTACGAGACCTAAAAGTTGCAAGAATTCAGGAAAAAAAGGGGACCTTACAAGGTATGTCAAGAATATATAGCACTATGATTTATAGGCTCCTAATTTTCTATGGGAGGGTCATGAAACCCATTTCTAGATGTCAACTGTTCTCATATGGAGGAGGCTGCCTGTGACCTGGGGGGAAAATGGAGCAGTCAAGTCACTCATTTGCTCACTTTGGGGTTATTTCACATCATTCAGAGCATCTGAACTCTGCTGGCAAAGATGGAGAATGGGGCTTTACCCATCTGATTCAGTCCACAGATGTTTATGTTCCTGTTCTGAAATCAAAACTTCCCTGTAGCAGTTGATCTATGAAGACTAAATATGTTCATCTTTCCATTGCGTCTTTCTCCCCCCTCATATTTCTGAGCTGGTGGCAACAGTTGCCCTTGATTTTTGTCTTTCTTGAGAAAAGCGTTCTTAATAGACTTGTTTTGGCCAGGGAGGTCATGTCAAGACCTTCTGTGTAGTGCAAAGGGCCATTTCTAATCTTGCACAGTCTCACTGTGGTCCAAGGATTTGTTCCCAGATCCTCTTGTCCCATCATCCTGGGAATCATTCTGCCCCCCCCCTTCCCCCCCCCCCCCCCCCCCCGAATTCTGCTGAAGTGAGATTCGGACAGCATTTGGACATGATTGCAGAGGACCTGTTTGTTCACAGACCTAGCCAAAAAAGGGTCAAGAAGTGCACAGTCTTAACAGTGATAAGGCAAATTCCCTTTTCAAAACTGTGTGCTCCACGATCCTTTCCTCCAGCTGTCTTCAAGGGATTACAAAATCCAGCCTGTGGTCTAAAAGCAGTTAGATCTATCAGCAGCAGAAGTGTACGTGGTCCTGATGTCCTTCAGAGGCCAGGATAAATTTGATGCATTAGTCTCACCAGATGCTGCCTTTATTGGGCTGATACTCAGCCTTTTGGCTTTGTAGCATGCTATCATCCATCGCCTAATCAGGGTGGTGCCAGCCTCTAGACCATTAAATCGCTCATGGCATATTCCTGCCTTGGAGAGACAGAAAATTTTTTCCTGTGTATCCAGTTATTGCTTCTGGTCTTGGCAGAACTACCTAGAGCTAGGAAGGGTTAAAATTCCTGCAGTCTTAGCAGGGTCAGCTATTGGACATAGCTGCTGTTTGAAAAACCATTTAGATATGCACTGTGCAGAGGAACATCTAAAAAAACGGGCTGCTGCTGGGATGTTTTCTGTTTGTGCTTGATTTTGGAGCTCCTGATCTGCTTGCACACACTGTGTATTAAATTCCATGTAGGATTGCATCATTTACAAATAATACAGCTCTGCAGATGCAGGCATCCTGGCTCTCTGGCAGAACCAATGCCCATCACAGCTAGGAAATGCCATGTGTGCATTGCTTCTCCTATTCACTGGGACATGGCAACCCAGTCCTGGTAGCAAACCATTGCACCACTGCTGTGTTCAAGTCTGAAAATAATTCTGCTGGAGCTTTTTGACATATCTAGGTGCTTTATTTATGGTAGCTTGTGGAGTGATACTTTATTTATTTCAAGAACTTGGCCCTGCTGTGGTTTTACTTCACTATCCCATACCTACCTATGCTGGCTGTTCTGCTTTTGCTGTGTTGCTACATGAGGTACATCTATAATCTTCCATCCCAGAAATGTTTGTTTGTCACTTGATAGTGAGTGATTCCTATATATGTGGAGCTCTGGGCTGAACAGACAGTAAACATGATTTTACAGCCTTTTTGAGTGAGTTATTTTAAGACTGAGTTCCTTATTTCTTGGGCTTTCTCCAGTGGTCATTGATGCATTTGCTGTCCAGGGAGGGTTCAGGATTGTTTTGCTGCTGTGATTCCTGCAACGCATGGTCTGGACAGAAATGCAATGCCAGTTTTAATCTGGATAGAAAGGAAGCAATAGTGAAGATATGCAGCCATGGAGTGGCTGGAGTTTGTATGGGTCTGCTGACCTGTACTGCAGTGATATCTGACTCCCTGTGAAAATACACCTTTGCTTTTAGAGCTTAGCTCATCTCTTTTCCCCAAGTCATGAAGTTGATAGGGGATCTAGGACTACTGAGGTGGAGCTGTCCTCCTGTGCTTTTTCTTTGTGCAGATGAAACTTGCTTCTGAAATTATCCTCGCATAAGCCTTGGATAAGCAGGGCCTCTCCTTTGCTATGGTCTGGGGAACACCAAGTTGTCTGAAGCCAGATACCAGTAAATGTTAGGGAGGAAAGTCCTGAGGGCCTAGTGGAAGTGATTTGTGACCTCTCATTGAGAGGTCTTTCCAAAGTATATTAATTCTAGAGATGCTACAGATCCCCAGCAGCTTCTGAAATCTCCAGTGCTGTTGAGAATATCTCCATCCATATGAAGCATCCGTGCCCTCTCCACCCCTTGGTATTCCCTTGGGAGCCTTCGCCCCTGCAGCACGCACCTGAGCAAGAGCAGCTGCTCATTCACCATTGCGTGTAGCCATAAAACAGACTTTGTGAGCAGCTTTGCCATCTTGTTTGCCTGCAGCACAGGTCAGTGAGCCAGCTTTGATTCACAAAGGTGCGCTGAGTTTGATGCCGGGCTCCCTCAGCAGGACACTTTCCTGTGGCTCTTGTGGTGGAGAGTTTTGAGCTCACAGCTCCCAGGCATAGAAGTTCATGGGAAAACCTTCAGTCTGCCCTGCTTCTGGCTTTGACCCTGGTTCACCCACAGCTGCTGGCTGTGGTTTTGTTACTACTCAACTGCAGCCTCTGCTTCCTAGGGTCCTTGGGCAGGTCTGTAAAAGGAGCTGTTCATGAGGCAGCCAGCTGACAGCCCTGCTTTGCAGCTAAGCCCTGGCCAAAGCTGTGCAGTTAAGGAGTTAAGCTTGGCATCTTCAGCTACTGATTCTGCCCAGCGGTTTCATTTGCTTAAAGGATTTTTTTTTTTTCTTTCTGTGTGCGTTCTTGAGTGCTCTGGGAACCCTGCAGCAGCCAGGCTCCAGCACCCAGGCAGATCCGTGTTTCAGAAAAGAATTGTGTAATTTCTGCTCTCATAAGATCTTCAGTTTGCTTTCAGAGTGCTCAGGCAGAAGGGTGCTATAAAAGCATAGCCCCTCCTCCTGCTGCTGCTACTAGAGTGTCTGTGATAAGAAAGGATTTACTGTGTCTGCAGTTCAATTCAGCAGCAATGTCAGTGTGATATTAACAGCTAGAAACATCAGTCTTTTTCTCCTCTGTGGATTTGCATATAGTAATTAGGAGCATATGTGGTGGGGGCTGGGGCAGAGGATGGCCAGTGGGGAGAAGGAGGAGCAGCTTCCAGCCCAGATCACCTCGGTGGATGGTGGATGCTTCTGAGTCAGAGCCTGTAAGTGGCTCCTGCCGAGTGCCACATGCCAGATGATGAGTCACGGAGCAAGAGAGCACAGAAATGGGAGAAACTGGTTCGGTCACTGTCCAGCTCCTGTGTTAGCTGGTATAGATCTGTTGCTTGAGCTATTCCTGGTGTCTTGTGTAACTCAGAATGCCCGAAGCAGCTGGGGCTTCTTTTCCTCTGACTGGGAGGCAGTACCTGGCTCACGCTAGTTGTGTTATCGGCAGGAATATACATACTACCTACTGCTTATTTTTGTCTCACGCACCCCCTCATCTCTGCTGGCAAGCTCCCCATCCCTGACCTGTGCAGCTCCTTGGTGCCATGCGTGCAGCGGCTGTGATTGATTGTCATGTGCTGCAGTTTCCATTCTGAACACATCATAATCCTATATAGTTCTGGGATGTAATGATACATTAATCACGGGCTTAGTCAGGCTGTCCTGGAAGCCACTGGAAAAAGCCCTGGCCCAGGCAGCACCTCATTGTGGAAAGACAAGGGAAGTGGTCTTTTCAGGAATCACTGTTTGCTCAGCACCACAAGAGGAACCAGGCTGAGCTGAGGCAGAAATTTAGGAAGTATTTAGTCTTTCTATCTTGCTGCACCCCCCTTTAAAGACTGAGTGCTGGAATATTCACCCTGGGACCAGGCAGACCACCCTCAGTATGCTCCCTGTTCCCTGAGGCAGGGAAGGAGAGCTGAGGTTTAGGATGAGTCAAACAACTAGTATTTCCTTTTACACCTTTTCTTTCATTAAATGTGCTGGATGATTTACTAAAGCATTTAATGAAGGCGTGAATTTGGCAGAGATGTATTAGCTGGCAAGAAATAAACAGATGTCCAAACAAATACTACGAGCTAGTCCTACCCTACAGCTTACAGGCTTCCTCATCTCCACCCTCTTCTTACTCACCCCGATGGTTCAGACCCATCCCCAGGCCACTCATCCCATGCCCCTCACCCTGTCCTCTTCACTGATCCTTCTCCCTGAATGCCCTCCACCTTCCTGGAATTTTATTGTTAAGGTTTTTTTAAAACCATTCAGTACTTTCTGGCAGCTTTTGGAGTGGCAAGGCTGGGGCAGGGACAAACTGCATTACTGGGGTCCTGGAAACCAGAGCCAGAACCAGTGAGCCCTGAGATCCCCCACACTGTCTGAAGAGTGGTTTGGATTCATCTCCCAGCCCTTTTGACAGGAGGTAGACTTACAGGGACTAAACTGAATATATTCCCCCGCCCATGGAGCAAAGAGGAGACGTCTGTATTGTGCCTCTGTCTGCAAGCTCACACAAACCGTTGCTTTTTGCAGCATTTCTGCTCATGCTTGTTTTGTAGAGCTGTGTGGTTTCTTCAGGCATGTTAATGCAAATGCTCTGTAGGAGTCAGGGATTCACATGGAACAACCCTCAAAGAACAAGCAGCTCTAATACAAAAGGATTTTTGCTGGTTCATCTGTGAAACTGAATGCCCAGCTTTTAACCGTGTTTTTCCATCTTTCACCCTTGAGTCACATGATGGATCTTGTTCTGTCTGAGGAAGATGATGATGACAGTGAAACCCTAGCCATTCAGAAAGAGGCAGCAAGAACACTCACAGTTAAAGGTTGCCATTGGGCATTCAATTTCATAGAGGAAGTGACTTGAGATTTGTAGAAACAGTAATCTGTTCAGAAAAGTCAGCCTCCAAAAAGCCAGCATCGCCTCCAGCTGACAGTTCTGATGATCTTGCTCCTGCGTCTCCATCCTCTGTCCTGTATATGCAATCTTTTTCTATTTAAATCACATTTATTTCTTAAATCTCTGCATGCCTCCCCTGCTATTGCATTACATTTTACGAGGAAACTTGTGTTGCTGTGTGTTGAACCCCATTGCCCCATGTGTGCAGCTAACAGTGCTGAGCAGAGCTCAGGGTATTAAGCAATCAGTGATGGAACTCCAGACACCTGGCCAGAGTGGTAATGACAGCAGGGTATGCCTGGAGGTATGTGACCACCACACCTAAGGCATCAGCACTTGGAGGCAAGGCTGGTGTTTGCACCAGCCCCCTGCAATAGAAGCAGAGCCTTGCAGCCCAGTTTGGAGCCAGCTCTGATGGCTTCTGCTTCTTCTCAGCAATATTGCAGAGGCAGGAGGTTGTACTCCAGAAGCCCTGGAGCTGCACTGACCACCCTTAAATTAGCACAACGTCCTCAGTCTTTGAGGCTACGACTGAGGAGGGGTTTGGGGGCCTCTGTGTAGTGTTCAGCAAGGACTTAGATGGCACGAAGTGGAGAGCCTGAAGGGCTCAGCTCTGCAAGGTGCGGCATGCCCCTGTTACCTGCAGCATGCTGCCTCCTTTCTAAAGCACAGACATAGCTTGGTAGGTGGCTCTCAGATCAGTTGCTGAACCATCCTTTGTTGCTCTGCACTCATCCCCTTCTACTTAGCTAGAGCTTTGCTGCAGCTAAGGAGTTTTTGTCATGTGTATGTGTGTATATATATATATATATATACACAGGGGTACAAGCGTTCTTGAGCAATTCCACACCACAACATAGGTGTCTCACAAAAAGCCATCCTTCTCTGCTCTGTATTATCTTGACTGGAATGAAGCATCTGCAGGTAATGAAATGTCTGGCCCTCGCCTTCTCCAGGTAACCCTTAGAACCTCAAGAAAGAGCTGACTGAATAAGCAACCCATATCTGCCATGTAGCAGCAGATGGTGTCAGTATAGAGAAGGCAAAAAAAATTTGACACTTGCAAATGAAATGGTTGTTGTACTGATGCATCTAGAGTCATGGTTCTCCCTGCACGCCTGCTTGCCTTGCACTGCCATGGCATGCTTTTCTGGGCAGGGATTGTTCCTGGATGCTCTGTTTGCTGTTGTATGTATAGGATTGAGCAGGATACAGCACTGTGGGCTTGTGCTATTGCAAATGATAAGAAGAATGAATTGATTTAGCAAAAAGTGTTCAGGTGCAGACTGCCTATCCACATCTGGCAACTTCCCCTTGCAAAGGGGTGTGAGGGCTTTACAGAGAGCTGATCAAAGCCAGCAGAATCTTGCTTGCTGGACTTTATGCCCCAGTCTCAATCCCAGCCTACCAGACCCTGAATAGGAAGAGGGAGGATCCTTCTATAGTCTTCCAGAATCTGGGAGGCAGAGTCAAGGGATAATACAGACACGGGGGATGCTCTGATGTTGGGAGCTGAATAATCCCTGCACTGGCAGTGCCATTGCCCAACTTCCCTGCATCCCTAAGACAGGAGGAACCCAGGAGAGGTGTCCCAAGGGAGAGAGGAGGGGTAGCTAGGGCACAAAAAAAGTCATGCATATCCTTAGGGAAGCTGTCAGAATGGCTCCCGTCAGGACCTAGCTGTGTGCCACCTGTGACCTCAGAGCCTTGTGCTAGGAGCAGGCTGTGGGTGCAGGCAGAGTGGGCGTCCGTCTGCTGCAGCATCTGTGACAGCCAGTGAATCACAGTCCACCTGGGGAGCCTGTGCTGCCGCTGAAACCAAATAGCTGGACAGAGTGGCATGTCGCAGCCAGAGCTCCAGAGAGACAGCTGGGAAATGGCTGTGTGTCAGCTCTCTTGACATTTTGTTGTCAAATGTCAAAGTGTGCCTGTGTGTTCTGGTTTTGGCTGGGAACTGACTGGGCATTGGTCAGCGAGTGCTAAGCAATTGCACAGTGCATCACTTCTTTTGTATATTCCAATCCTTTTATTTATTATTTTTATTTATTATTGTTATTATTAGCTTTATTATTTTCTTTCTGTCCTATTAAACTGTTCTTATCTCAGCCCACAAGTTTTACTGTGGGTTTTCCCCAATTCTCTCCCCATCCCACTGGGTGAAGGGGAAGTGAGCGAGCAGCTGTGTGGTGCTTAGTTGCTGGCTGGGGTTAAACCACGATGCTGTGCAAGCCTTGTCCTCCCACAGCAGCTTCTGCAGCAACATGAAGTATGCATTGCTCAGCAGGGCTTGTCAGCAGATTGGTGCTGGTGCTGAGAACCGGCTCCAAGCAGCCATTTCCCAGAGGCAGCAGAGCCCCGGTGCTTCAGCAGTGAAGTGTGCTGTCATCACGGTCTATATCCTCAAAATGATGCTTTTCAAGTGGTTGCATTGTGGCAACACTCAAAATATAGCAAAGCCTTATGAAGAGATGTGATCTAAGCATTACAATCTGCTACAGAGGCAGTAACAAGGGCAGGGTAGGCCTGCATGAGCAGATAAGCACTGGGGGACTAGGTTTTTTCCATAATGCTGGAGGGGTGGGGGGAGACAGGATAAACAGGGGCTCCTGCTGCTACATCTGCCATGATCAATGATGCACAAGGTCCAAAATGGGGCACGAACACTGTTGCAGCTGTTGAACACCACTTCCAGCGCGTGTGTGTGCTAGGCACAGAGTCAGGAGCTGCTGTTAACCACGGTGGTTCTTGAGCAATGTGATCTTGGGAATCCCTGATGTAAAAGATCTCCCCCCAGGAACTGGGCTGAGGACAGAGTGATTCCTTTCAGTCTTTGCGGCAGCAGCTGTAGGAAAGGAGCCAGAAGCTTGTAAGACAGAGGAGTCACTGAAAGGGGAGTGAAGGGAGATAGAGGGCTGAGGGAGGCTATAGGTGAGGGAGAGTTTAGGGCTGCACAACAGTCCAGCTGGATATGGTCTAAGTGGTCCAGGTGACCTCTCTACTTCATAGCCTAATCCTGGGTGAAACATCCCAGCAGAAGCAGAAATGAGGGTGAGTGTGCCCCTCATGTAGGTCTCATGATGATCTCTGGTAGAGTCTTCCAGAAGGCTTGTCTGTTCACTAACAGTGGTGTTAGCATTAACTTTTACATCATTGGGTGTTTACTGTAAATGCTAGGTCCATTTCCATCTTTGTAATTTTTTTCCTGCCAGCAGCATCCTGTGTCTGTGAGAAGCACTGTTAAGCGTGGGAGGAAAGTACGTCTTTTGATGATTTTTTTTTAGCATCTTCTAATTGCTATTCTTATGCCATGAAGCTGAAAGAACTGAAGTTCTTGATCTTTCTGTGGAGCCGTCTCATTGCTTACACTGTTGTTCTAACTTCACTTATCCCACATTTCTCAATTTCCCTCCTGGCCTTGCATGTGCCTTTGCAGCTCTACTCCAAATCCACTATCATCCCATTGTCACAAATGTTGGGGTAAGGTAGGTGAAGACAGATCCTGTGAATGCCGCTTTCTGGAGTCTGAAGGTCAGTGGTGGCAGCCAACCCGGGGTCCTGGAGCCCGGAGCAGGATCATAGTACGTCGTGTCAGGCTGCTGTGAGCACTGAGGATGCCTGGATGAGATATGGGATGTAGATTGCTGACCAAGGGTGTTTGGGCCAGGGTTGTCAGTACAAGTGGTGTATCTGTGAGAGCACTGGGTCATTTTTTAATCCCTCAGGATCATCCTGGATCACTGTTGTCTTTTGTGGTTTCTCTCCTTGCTGCCTTAGCTGCGTTGCCTTGCACTTCTCTGCATTGGCTTCTCTGACATGTAGAAGGGAAGACAAGAGGGAAGTGCATTCCAGACTGTCCTGGAGGCACTTGCAGGCTGGACGTCTGGGTTAGATGGGGAAGGAGGAATGAATATGTGCTCTGTTCTCCCATATCAAATGCTGGTGAATATCTTCCTCTAGGTTTATGAGAACCTGCTGTTTACTGAACTCTGAGTGAGTGGGGCTCAGTGCCCTGCCTGTACGGCTCCTGGGACTGTGGGCTGTGGTAGTTGTACTGTTGTGAAGTGCAGTAGGTAATAAGCAAGCAAGTGCCACAGATAATGTGGCAGCATGTCAGAGAAGTGTGAACCAGGCACCCCAGACCACAAGAGGAACCAGTTTGAGCTGAGGCTTAACAATCAGCAAAAGGTCAGCAGAAGACAATGTGCTGTATGGGACCTATTTAACCATCACCACTGGTTCCTCATGGCCCCACTGAAGTCATCCGCTCCTTTTCACATAAGAGGCCCTTGTGTGCATAAGTAGCTGCATACTTTGGCATGCTCCCCTGGCACCATTAAAAGAGCTCAGGAAACTCATGGGGGCTCCTGGATTTTGGAGAGGAATGGTTGTTGTGGTTTCCTGTTCCAGTCTGTTCCTCCTTTCCAGTCTCTGCCTGGACTTGTGCATCTCTAACGTTGCAAGGCCTGGCAGTGTAGTTTAGTGTTTGGTTCTTAAAGGAAAGTTCAAGGTTCCTAAAGGGAGACAAAGATATTTAAGCCAGTGGGAGATGATGACTGTTCTCATCAGGGTGCAGCACATTATTTCAGACCCTGTGCTGTCTGCCTGTTTTCCTGTGAGCATACAGTGCCAGCCACAGTGAGGTCTTCCTTTGGCCCAAAGCCTGTGCAGCCCTTTCGCCACTTGAGTGAAATCAGTCACTCACTTCACATAAATTTGAGAGGGGTCAGATGGAAGCACAAATGTTGTCCCACAAGTCTGCAGGGACGGGGATGTGTTTGTCTTACATTGTGATGCTTTCCCTGAAGAAGGACAACTCAGGACCTTGTGTATAGGTATTTGTGCTGACAAGGACCAGTCTGCTTGGTTCAGTCAAACCAAGGATGCTCTAAATAGTCACTGCCTTTCCTGAGAGGTGACTTCCTTTGTGTTTTTGTCTCTATTTAGGTATCTGAATTCCCTCATGAGAAGTGTCCTCCCTGCCTCTCATGTGCAGCCCTATCTGTCCATGGGTAGCACCAGCTTAACTGATGTCCTGAAGAGCATTCCTCACCATGGATAGTCCACCCAAACTGACTGGTGAGACGCTGATTGTCCATCACATTCCCCTGGTCCATTGCCAGGTCCCTGATAGACAGTGCTGCTCCGTGAGCAAAAGGACCAATCCCTTCTGCCAGCCAGAGCTCAGCATTACACGGACCTCTGCCCTTCCAGACAGAGACCTTTCACAGACTGACTCCTTGGTGTACAGCAGCTTTCTCCAGACCTCTGAAACCTCAGCAGAGGCCTCAGACAAGAAAGAAGGCAAAGCAAGGGATTTGATTGTCCCTAGTGTCAGCAAGCGACACAACCCTTTCCTGCTGAGTGAGGGTGAAGACCTCACCATCTTTGGGGATGACTTGGGTCAAAAATCTTTCCATCTTCACAACTCACTTGTGGCTGGCAAACCTCCCTTTCATCTGCATGAGCTGGCCTTGCCCCCTTTCCACCTCCACGACTCCAACCACATTGTGAAATCCTGGAACATGGCTAGCCGGTCCGGTGTGGTAGACGGGCAAGAGGACAAAATCAGCAGTGACGACGTCCAGAAGAGGAACAACGCAAACAGGTGTCACCACACCTCAGAACGCATGGAGCTGGATGAATGCAGCTGCCATCGTGGCAGCTCCTCCAGCTTCTCCTTCGATGGTGGTGACCAGGAGTGGAACCAGAACACGGGTGAATTGCTGAGGAATCAGGATGCCCTGCACAGCCGGACCTGCAGCTGTTCCAGTTCGGAGCTCCAGCACTGTCGCTGCTACAGTTCGTCAAGTCAGTCTGAGGTGATTGACCAACAGATGGGCTACATCAGTGACTCTTCCTGCAACAGCTCTGATGGGGTGCTGGTGAACTTCAGTGCTCTCTACAACAAAATGAATGGTCAGTCTCGATCTAACCTGAATTCAGCCAACCTGTCCTGTGACTCTTCCTTCTGCAGCCACTCAGACACAGGAGCTTTTTACCTGGATTTGCATTCATCGCCCACAGAATCCAAGATGTCTTGCGAGTCGCATCACCCAGAGAGTTCAGGGAAGGTGTGTGGGTGTCATCACTCCTCCTCACCTGTCCTTGATGCTAACTGCAACTCCTACCACCTCCACTGTGAGCCTTGCGCTTCGGAGAGCTCAGACCTCACTGCCTGCTTACAGAGCCAAGCACGGCTTGTTGTGGCTACTCAGAATTACTATAAGTTAGTCACATGTGACTTGTCTTCCCAGTCATCCCCCAGCCCGGCAGGATCTTCCATAACTAGCTGCTCAGAAGACCATACCAAAGGTAGTCCAGCCCAGCCCACTGAATACTATCTGTTCAGAAGGCCTGACCTGAGACAAGAAGAAAGCAACGTGGAGTGCAGTGAGGAGGAGGCAAAGGGAGAATCCACCCAAAACATGATTGAGGGTCAGGTCTATGTGAACGTGTCACCACCTAACCTCAACACAAGCCGGCAGCGCTCCAGGAGCTATGACCAGAACCTGGACAGGAGTCCCAGCGGCAGGCTGGGCTCCTTGGAACGCATGGTGAGCTGTCCGGTCAAGCTGAGTGAAAGTCCAGCGATACCTATCCAGAGTTCTCCCCCAAAACGAGTGACATCTTTTGCTGAACTGGCTAAAGGCCGGAAAAAGAATGGCACCTCCCCACCACTCCGGTCCAGTGGTGATTCCTCCTTGGAGTTCTCCCCTATCCCTGAGACACAGCGGGATTGCCCAGCCTTCCTTGAAGAAAGAGCTCGTCGCAGCCAGAGTCTTCCACCCATGCCTTTCGTCCATGGCCTGAACCGGAGCTGCGAGGGCTTCTGTTTGAATCATGCTTTTGGGGACAGCCAGGCTTTGAGTTCCACCAAAGACTCGGTCTCCGGTGAGAAGGTCCCCAGTGGGCATGGGGCAGGTGAGCAAGCCTCTCTCTCCCTGCTGACGGAGGCAGATGCCAGCTTCTCAGGTGGCTCTGCCAGTAGCCACGGACAAAGAGGTGCTAGAGCCCGAGCAGACGGTAAGGAGCCAAACTAGGCAGAATGGAGAAGTAAAAAGAAAGGCTGCTCTTTGGGACATCAGGGGAGCAGCAGAGGAACCTGCATGGCAATGGGAGACCAGTGCCTGTGTGGTTTATTTCCTGGTCTACCACTCCCTGGGACAAAGCCCTGCTGTGCTTATTTCAGACCCAGATCAGTGCAAGAGTCTTGTCCTTGTGTTTCTAAAGCCTCTTGAGGTTTTGTGGAAACCTCTCCTATCGTGTAAGGGAGGACATGGCCTTAGCACTTAGGGTCTGTGCAGCTTGGATTGTCTCCCTTCCAGGGCGTTGTACTCCTCCAGTCCATGAGAATCACCTGCCTTTAGCTCCTAAGATAGAGATGTGAAGATGCTCAGCAGAGTCACGTTCCCAGCAGATGAAGGGAAGGGAACCATTGACGAGTTTTGGGGGCAGAGGTGGAGAGGGAAGAGGCATAGCCAGCAGTCTCCTCTCAGAGTCAGAGAGCTCACACATTCTCTGCTGACACTTACAGCATGAGTCCTGAAGAGATTAGAGGAGCTGTGTGCCTCTGCTGGAATATCCCGGTCATATCCTCCACAATGGATTGGATTGCAGCAAAGGTTCCTATGGAGGGTAATTGTCACAGTTCCCTCTGCAGGAAAGCCTGTAATACATGAGTTGCTTTCCACCTTGACATTGCTGTCACTTGTCTTGGTGAGGAAGCTATGTGACAGCCCCGTCAGAGGTATGGCCATTTCTTTAGCATGGCATGGGACCTCTATTACTGCCCTAGACAATTCTCCTACCTGCTTCTCAGGTAGGAGCCTGTCTAAAATGCCTCTGACCAGACTGCTGCAGTAGGTAGCCCCTAACATGCCAAGGACCAGACTGTGTCTCCATTTAATGCCCTGAAGATTTCTGGCAGGAGATAGGAAGAACATGTCATTCATTGCTATGGCAGGTGTGGGAGATATCTTGGCCTTCGGAGCAAGAGCTTTTTAAGTATTGTGCTGTTTGTTTATTGAGTCTTGAATGTGCGCTCGGTGTGGGATGGCAGGGAAGGCAGGTCTCTGCTGGGAGAAGGCAGTGTGGGAGCAGCCCTCTTCGTTTGCAGAGGGAGTGCTTGGAAGGAGCAAGAGCTGCTCAGGGAGGAGGGGGCAGACAGGGGCTCTCAAGGCAATAGAACCCAACAGTTCCTGCACCACCTGCTGTGGTACTTTCGTCCGGACTGTGACAGCAAGGCAGGCATTAGTGCTGCGCAGAAAGCTCCTGCCTGCAGCTGGAGATAAAAGCAGAGCTGCTTTGCTCCAGCTGAGAACACCATGCAAGCCTAGAGGGTCTGAGAAGGGACTAGAGGGAAAGCAAGTCCTGCTAAAAGCTAGTTATAGAGACAAAGACATGGCACACCCCACAGGCAGCAGGTTAACACCAGGGCTGTGCTTGGGACGGGTCATTTGTCCCAGGATTTGCTCTGAGCTGGAGGAGTGGGGGGGGTGGGCAGGGTGCAAGGGAGAAGGTGCCACACTGCGCTGGGATGCGGCGCAGCTGGTGATCAGGGATCCCAGTCAGCCAGGTGTGTGCATCCAGCGTTGTGTGTTGTGCAGAGCGCAGTGTGTCATGCTTCATCTGTGTCCGTCAGGATATTGTAGCCCCCAGCCAGGAGCTGGAGGCATGCACACATAGGAGATAGCCCGGCACACTTCCTTGGAACATCCCTGTCCATCATTTGCTGGAGCAGACCTGCGCTTTCCAGGGTTGGAAGCTCTTCTGTTTCTGCTGTGGTCCTGATTTGGCTGGGAACATCCTGCTTAGGTCTGGTACAGGCAGGGGGATGAATGGAGCTATGTGTTCAGAGGGGGGACAGTTACAGGAGAAAGAAGAGGGAGGGAGAATGGGGAGCAAGCAGCCTTTCTGACAGCACCAAGTGTGATGTGGGATGCAGAGCTGCAGTTCTATTGCATGTAATGCTTATGCTCAGCTGGGTGAGTTCTCAGCACGTGTGGACAGTCCTTCAGGATAAGAAACCTTGCTGTACCACAGTGCGTTGGGCCACGTCTTTGTGGCACGGCCTGGGCAGAGGCAAGTTGAGGGCAGGCGCTTGGGGCCATGACTTTGTGCTGTCCTAGGAGCGAGGTATGCTGAAGGGATGTGAAGCTGGTGACCCTACCAGGAGAGACAAGCTCCTGGTGCAGCACCCTACTCTTCCAGACAGCTGCCAATAGCTGGAAACTCTGCATTTAGGGCCACATGTCTTTATGCTGCCAGCTCATGATGTATGTAACCAGTTCAGACTTGAACCACTCTGCCTGTGTCTGGCCTCTAGCTGTCCTCTTCCTCCCACAGCTAAGAGCACATTCCCTTTTGCCTGCGATCTGCCGGGCTGGCGATGATTGTCCCTCTGCCCATCCTCACACTTTGTTCACCTTTCTCTCCCCAAAGGTGGTGGCACAGACAGCAAGCCTGTGGTACGCTACAGCAAGGACCAGCGTCCCACGACTCTGCCCATCCAGCCCTTTGTTTTCCAGCACCATTTCAGCAAGCCACCCAAGGCCCGTGCCCTGCACAGCCATTTTGCTTCCAGCCTTTCCCAACTCTACAGCTTGTCCAGCAACCGGTCTGCCAGCCAGCAGATCTCCTCCAATTCCCAGTCCTCAGCCTCGGCCACCTTGGCAGAGCAGGCGGCGGTGGCGGGGAGCCAAGCCCACGGCACGCTCCTGACCCAGCGTTCAGCGGATGGAGCTGCCTCCCGCAATGATGGCTGCGTGAAGAAGCCTGCACCGGAGACAACCCGACCATCCCCCCTGGGGAGTTACTCTCCTGTGCGATGCAACGTGCCTTTCTTTCAAAGCGTGGACTCCTCTTCCTCACCCACCGCGGAGAGAGCTGGAGAGAGCCAGCCCCCCAGGAGCAGGTCCTGCCCCATCTCCGCCAGCCTGCTTCCCACAAGGTCTTCCCCGGCTGTCAGTGCCATGCAGCCCTCCCAAGCCACCAAAGCTGATGCCCTGAGGCAAAAGGAGAACCCCAAGCCGGTTCCCAAGAAGGAGGCACCGCTGGAGCCAAGCCCACCACTCTCTGAGTACCGGCTCCACACTGGGTCCCTCCCGCCCCTCTCGGTGGGTGGTATGCCTGTGAGCAGAGTAGGAAGCCACGCAGATCCCCACTGGAGAAGTGGTGGTGAGACGAGCATGGGCATACGGCCCCTCAATGGTAGGTACCCATCTGCCAGGACGTGCTGGTCTGGAACATCTCCAGCTCCCTATGGCTGCGGCTGTTCCCTGTAGCACCACCTTCTCTTAGAGGTACAGCCCGGGGCAAAACTGCATCCGGGTGCGGCAGTGCCCAGCAGCCCCTACCATCACTTTGCCTTGCAAAAGAAAGTCCTACACTAAGAGCATGTGCCCCCAGTCCCAACTCCTACACTGTGTCTCTGGAGAGGGCGGCATGGGCTGGGCTACTGATCTTACAGCACCCCATTGCCAGGTGCTTGCGCCCCAAACCTGCTCCTTCTATGCCTGCAGCTGCAAGGCCACCCAGGCTCCTGCCCTGCTCTGCCAGGCTGTGGCCTCCACCTCCCTATATGTATGTGTGCTAATGTCCTGAAATGCTGCTGGACTTTAATGTGCTGTTTCTCTTTCTCTGTCCTTCCTCTTTCTCATCTTCTCTCTCCCTGTTTCCCCTCCACACGCTGCTGTCTGCTCACATCCTCCCGTCTGGTGCTCACTGCCTGCGGCATCCTAGCGAACCACCTCTCTCCCCAAGCGCTGAAGTGGCGGGAGTACAGGCGGAGGAACCCCCTGGGTCTGGACCGCATTTCGGGGCTGCCCAGCTTAGCAGGCAGCCTAGACAGGAGGCAGCAAGAGCCTCGGCTGAACCGGGGGAACCCCATCTTTGAGCTCCCTGGCACTCTCAACACCAGCCATTTCCACTGCAAGCTGAACGGTGCGCACCACCTTTCTGCTGGGGGGTCTTGGGAGGTGACCTTGGGGCTCAGGTTCAGCCTGGCTTCATCACTGCTCTGCCTGCTCTGAGAAGGAGGGATGATGCATCTGCTCACAGTGGGGCTGAGGGGTACAAGAGGAGGGTGAAAATTGCCTCACTGATCAGCACAATCTGTGTGGAGCCTCCCTCCTCCATGAGCTGAGAGCAGTCAGGTCCGGCTCTGGGCTGGATTGAAGGGGAAAACGAATGGCCCAAGAGCCTGCTTGAACCTCAGCAAGCGTTCCTGGACTGTGTTGAGCTTGCAGTTCATGTCTCACATAGGACTTGTGGCCCTTGGAGATCTTGTGTCAGTGCCCCACAGTGTCTGCCCGTCTGCCCATCTGCCCCAATTCTGGCAGCATGCTAGATGCTGGGCTGTAGCTTTCATGGGGCAGCTGGCAACACTGTAGGGCTTCATGGGGCTCTGTCTTCTCCATGCTTTGCCCTTAAGGTCTTTGCTATCCTCCAAAACCTGTGCAGGAAGGTCTGAGAGGGACAGGCTGCTTTTGGCTGAGCCTTTGAGAGTCCTGTGGGAAGAGCATTGTGGTCTCTGTGGGGAGGGAGAGTGTTCTTCAGGTCAGCCTCAAGTCATGGAGGGAATTCCCCAAAGTTCTACACCTCACTCTGCCAACCCAAACAGTTTCTCCATCCCTCCTTCACGGGAGAGTGCCTCGCAAGAGAGCTGGAGAATGAACCAGATTGAAATTGAGCACATGAAAGAGCTCCTGCAGAAGTCACCCCTTGAAAACAGAGGCCATCCCAGGGGACAGGCAGAAGATATGTGGTTTGTTGCCTGTGCATGCCTGGGTGTGACAAGTAGGTATTCTCTCCGTGCTCTACTTTTGACCCCACTTGCCGGGGCTATCGGCACAGCAGCCCCGAGAGTCTCGTGCAGCAAGGTTTCCCTTAGCACCAGCCCATGAGGGTGAATCTCCCACAGCATCTCCCAGTGCCCATGGACCCCAGTCAAGCTGGAGCTAGATGTTGGGTGAGCTGTGGGGTTGAACTTACAGGCTCACGTTGCAAACCATTGCTGGGAGAGTAACAAGCCTGTGGCCTTGCTGTCCCAGCTTTGGACAGGCTGGGGTGAAGACTGCTGCTGACACAGCATGCTTCTGGGAAAAGCAAACAATGTGGGAGAGGCTTTGGTATAAGGGCTTGGGGCTGATCCTTCTCCCCCCTGTCTTGGCCTTGCAGGACAGTCTATGAGGCAACTCCAGCTTACCTACACTGACTTCTTCCCTGACTACTTCTCACTAGCAGAGAAACCCCCCGCTGAGTTCTGCCTCTCCCCAGATGGCAACACAGAGTCCATCTCCATCGACTTGCTGCAGAAGAAGGGTGAGTCTGTGCATCTCTCGCAGACAAGAGTGTGGCGTGGTACAGCGTAAGGCGAACAGTGCTTCTCTCTGTCTCATCTCATCTCTGTTGACATAATGGTTTCTTTCCCTGCCCTTCTCTACTGTAGCATCATAACTATATGTCCCCCTGGACTGACGGCTGTTTCCATGGCAGGTTCTTGTGTTCTCTGCACCATGCAATGTGCCACGGAGTATGTTTGAGCTACTCATCACAGGAAGTGTGATTAGAATGAATCTTAAGCCCACAAGAAAGGGCAGAGAGCAGACAGGCACAGGAGTATGACCCTAAGGCAGGGCATGCTGCCACCCCTGTCTCAGTATACAAGGGTGGATCTGTGTGATGTTGCAGATGTGCTAGCCTGAGATTTTGTAATTTAGGTAAAAGGTCTGTTGGGTCCTACATGGTGAATTGTTTATATGAAAGGGTGGGAGAAAGGATTCCAAAGCAGGACATGGCTGTGATGAGATCCATGCTAGAGGCAGGGTTGGGGACTGGATTGTTGGCAGCTGCCTCAGTATCATTTCAGAGGCAAGAGATGTGCAGAAATGTTCCCATGCCTTTGTCAGCTATGTGTTGGTGATTACCAGATGGCAGCTTTCCCCTCTATTCCACTTCTATTCTTGCATCATGCTGATGCAGATGTCAGATTGCCCACCACTCTTGTTACCCAGAGTCATTACATAGCTTGCCAAAGGCGTGGCTTCTGCATTGCTGCCCTGTAGGATCAAAGTAGCAAAAGACTCATTGCCTCAGACCCCATCTCTGCTCCCTCAAGGGATGGTGTGTGGAGGTGATGGTCCATGTCCCTCGGGAATATTGACAGGGTATCTTATGCTTCAGCCGCTTCTAAAGGTTGTCCTACTGTTGGGCTGATAGGTGAGTGTTGGAACCAGCAGGGCCAGATTTGGTGAGGAGTTAGGAGGGGCTCTGCATGTTTTTGGCTGAGAGGGCTTGTGTGCTGACATGGGCTTGAAAAGCCCCTGCCTGATTTCTTTGTGAAGTGTTTGGTCAGGGTCTGTCCTAGAAGCCCCTCAGGCAGCGCTCTGACTCATCCTTTCCCTCTAGGTCTGGTGAAGGCAATCAACACTGCTGTTGACCTGATTGTGGCTCACTTTGGAACCAGCAGAGATCCAGGGGTGAAGGTATGTCTTGCTTTCAATGTCATGTGTGACATGGAGAGGATGGAAAAAGATTGCCTCTCCATTCTTGTCCAGTCAAAAACTACAGGGTATCCAATGAAGGTGGTAGTACCAAGAAGAAACCAAAGGCGATGGTACACCATGCAGCAGATAGTAAATCTGTGACAATTCTTGCTCCGTGATGCTGGAAGTACTGAAAGAGTACATGGATTTAAGGGCAGATCAGAAAAACACAGGGAAGAGAAATTCATTGTGGTCTATTAAACACATAGGAATAATGTCCAGCTTAGGTAGTCTCTGAGTTGAAAGTAGTTGTAGGCTGCAAAAGTATTAAGGGCAAGTATTATATATGTTTGCTCTGGTTTGGGTCTTTTTTATGTACTTACTCATGGCTCTTTATAAGAAAGAATACCAGCCCAGCTGGACTTCTGGTCTGATGCAGTACACCAGCTTTTTTTCTTATACAGTGGGGAGTTGTGTCTCCCTCCTCCACATGTCCCATGACAGGGGGTGCCAGGACACAGTGCAGTGTCCCCAGTCCCTTGATGTGTCACAGGGCTCCATAACAATAAAGAAGTGCATCAGTCATTGCCCAGTGGGGCAGATGGGCATCCCATATAGCCCCTGCCATGAACCCACTAGCTTCAGAGTGCATCTAGGTTGCCTGTGGAACTGGCTGCTTTTGGCCTGTGCTCCCCTCATCTCTTATTTCTGGAATAACACAGAAGCAGAAAAGTTTGCTTCCATTTGTACCGGGCAGTGTTTGCAGTCCTATGACACCCAGCGTGTTTGTGGTGCCTCCTGTCAATGCTGAATGCTCTGCTTCAGTCAGGGGACGATGGGGCAGCAATGTGACACTATTTGGACATGACAACTGCCCTGGAGTGCCATCCCCAAGGAGAAACCTGACTGGGACAAATTCCAAGCCCATTCAATCTTATCTCAGAGCTCAGGGTAATTTGCCCCTAATTACAATTTTTGCTGATGTAGAGATTGCTGTGCATCACAACTGGATCTGTTGGGATTCCCACAGCTTCTTAAGGCTCCACTGTGAATTTCCTATTCTTGCAGTATTGGTTTGGGGAAGAATTGCAACATTCCCCCATTACTTTACTTACCAGACAACCCTGGTAAGTAAAATGCTGGGGTTTCATTATGCGTCAGTGTGCCAAGGGCTGAGCATTCACCTGTCAAAAGGCAACACCCATCCCTGATGCTCCCACGCTCAATGAATCTGACAGGATTATTCCTGACCCAGAAGTTCAGTCTCAGTTCAGGGCCTTTGTGGACCCATGCCAACTGGCCAGTATAATTCCAGCTCAGCTGGTAAAATCTGTGTCCTGAACACAACTGCCTGGGACCACCAACATGACGTGCAAGGCCTGGGGCTGACCCCTTTGCATAGACCCCTCAGCAGCTCAAAGACCGTATGCAGCAGAGTATGTCCCCACTCTGCTGATGCTGGACTCTTATGTGCTTCGTCACCTCAGCCTGAGCTCTGTCCATCCATTTTGCCCTCACCCTGTTTATTTATAGTAATCCCTAGGTATTATAGCTCCGCATGTCACTGAGTTAAGTGTTCCTTAACCCTTTTTGGTGCTGGTAGTTCCTATGTGGCTTCAGGCTTCCTGCTTCAAAAATAGCAACAAGAAAATCTACAGCAGCAGAAAAATGCCATGCTCTTTTCTTCCTCTAGCAGGACAGACTTTTTATACCTGTAGGCAGAACTAGGTGTACCTTCTAATTGGGATATCCTCTTCCCAAGTTGGGATATTCTCTTCCCAAGCTGTTGCCTCATCCCAGCCTGGGGCAGACCTTGCAGGGAGCAGTCCAGAACTGGTGTATGAGGCAGTAGGGGTGAAGGGGAAGAGACTGCCTAATTAATGAACTGCTGAGCATCATTGTAGCCTGGATATTGCCTGCTGGGTGTCTGTAGTAGGCAAGTGGGGCTGGACTTTTTGCCTGCATCTTACCTTGTAGAGCAGTTACCAACAATTTCCCTGTTGCCTGTTGTCCCTTAGGCCAAACTTGGGAACAGCTCTGTGAGCCCCAATGTGGGGCATCTCATCCTGAAATACCTGTGCCCTGCTGTCCGGGACATTCTGAGTGATGGGCTCAAGGCTTATGTCCTGGACATGATCATTGGCCAGAGGAGGAACATCCCCTGGAGCGTGGTGGAGGCATCCACCCAGCTAGGTATGGACGGTGTGCAACGGAATCTGTTGCTCTGTGGTACTCCCGTGTTATGGCTGGGAGGTGCTGGGGAAGGCTGACTTTAAGGACGGGAAAGCAGAATAATACCCATCTCCCTGCATGGAATGGGGTGCACCTTGCCCTTCTCTTGCAAGACAGGAGAGCCACTGCTCTGTTCTGCCCAAATATTTATTGTCATTTTCCCTGAAATTTCCAAATTCTCCTATAACAGGCCCTGGAAATGGAATGGAATGGAAAAAAGAAAAAAAAAGAAAAAAAAAAAAGAAAAAACAACAAAAGAATGCCCCTTTCACCCCTCTAAGATTCCAGGGTGTTTGTAGACCTTCATCTTTAGCCCTGCACAGCTACTGTATAAAGCAGAGCTGTGCTTTAGCCTGGTCTGTAAGAAAATTTGCACTCACAGCTCACTTGGCTCAAGCATGCCCACAACACCTGCACCCTCTGCTAGTACCAGTCTGCACCCTGGATTGTGGCCGTGACTACCATCCAGGATAACTCCTTTCCAAGGTTACAGATGGCAAGGCCACACTGATTTCTGCATCATGAAGAGCTTATATCCAGGGCTGGAAAGTCTTGTAGCCTGTTTGTGGCAAATCTCCAGCTCTGGCGTTCTCTCTGTGATTCCAGACACCCCAAATTATAACCACCCACCACAATATTCTGTTTACCTGCTGATTTTGAGCCAAGGCCTGTGATTGTACCTAAAGTGTGGGAGGCAGGTCCTTGCAGTATTGAAACTCTTCCAAAGTTTTGGAGTGGCAGTCTGGGACAGACCACAACCCATCTCCCTTGTGGAGCCTAACTGTTGGGATGGAGTGAGCTTGTCTTGGAGTTTGGTGGAAAGGCATTGCACGCACAGGCATGGGCACCCAGCCAACGTCTGTCTTTGCCTTGATGCTCCTTCCCATGGTGCCATTTTGGCTTTGCTGACCGCAAATCAACATTCTGCTTCTTTCCATAGGCCCCTCTACCAAGTTGCTGCACAGCCTTTATAGCAAGATCAGCCAGTACATGGAGCTCACCAACCACACCATGAGGTTCAACGCATTCATCTTTGGCCTCCTCAAGTAAGCAGGCTCCGTGGGCTGGCTGCATGTCACTGTCCAGGGTGGGCAGCAAGTGCTGGTCCTTGACTGCAGGCAGGCACAGTTGGCAGTGAAAAGATGTAAGAAACTGGGAAGCCGCTCCACGGCTGTAGGTGAAGGAAGGAAGAAGCTGTGAGCCTTAGAGAACTCCAGAAGGATCAAATCCTACCCTACCAGGCGAGGACTGAGAAGGGGTGGCTGTAGCCCACTGAAGAACATTGTCAGCTTGTTTTAGCCCCAAAACATTAGGTGGGAAGAGCCTGTCTGTCAGGGTTCATGCAAGGTTAGACATAACATATGCACAAATTACTCCTGGAAATCCCTGCTTAAATCACTGCTTCCTGGAGCTGCTGTGAATCCTAGGGCATGAGGCTCTGAAGGAGAAATTTCCCTGGTCCAGGACTCAAGGCTGGCCCTTCCAGGTTGGATAAGGAGCATGCACAATACATGCAGTCAGTGTTAAACAGAAGAAGTCAGCGATGACTTTTTGCCGGTGAAGGGATAAGTGCTACTAGGATGGTATTTCCCTGCTCCTCTCCAGTGGTTGGCAAGAGCTCTGGCAGTGGCAACAGAGTCCCCAAGATCTCCAAATGTTGGAGGATCCCTACAAGCATGAGCAAGCTCTGTTCTGCTCTCCCCTGCTGGCACAGGATACCAGCATAGTTTGGGCCAAGCCTGCAGCAATGATCTTATGTTTGTAGATGATTTGCTTCTTTCACATGAGCCCCTCTTGGCAAAGCTAAGTTCTGCCAAGGACATAGGAGCTAAATGGTGAGGAAACTTGCTGGAAACGTGGTTGTTAGGGGTTACAGTTGTACGATGCCTCATGTAAATCAAACTGGATGGCTCTGAGACAGGCTTGGTGGTTGTGGTCAGTGCATGCTGATGGGAGTGAGCCACTGTCTTTTCAATAGGTCTTGGGGTTCACAGGTTCATGCTGTGTAAATGCCCTTTTCCAGCCACACTTCTTTTTGTAGAACAGCAAGGATGGAGGGGGTGAATTGATTTTCACTCTTTCTTTCTTTCTTTCTTTCTTTCTTTCTTTCTTTCTTTCTTTCTTTCTTTCTTTCTTTCTTTCTTTCTTCCTCTGCTTGTTTTCCCCTCCTGCAGTATCCGGTCCTTGGAATTCTGGTTTAACCACCTCTACAACCATGAAGGTAGGAGCCTGAGGGCTGTGGGCTGCGGTGGGGGCCAAATTCTGCACACTGTAGAGCATGGGAGGGATATGCGTTTCTCTTGCTGGTCTCTTAGCCTAGGCTGCTCCCCTCTGCTCTGAGCTGAAGGACTAGACTATACACAGTCCCAGTGTACCAGGGAGGTCCCAAGTGGAAGTCCAAGCTCCATGCAGGTCCTGCCACCTGAGCCTGGCCAGCCATGTGCTTCCCAGCTGCAGGTAGTACCCAAGGCTATCACATCCAACACAGATCCCTCAGTCTACCCACAGGAGACCAGATCTAAGCCTCTGCACATTTCTGTGTTCCCTGCCCAGTGCCTGAGAGCTTTGTATAGCTGGAGATGTGCACACTTGGCTAAAACCGTTCAGGAATGGGAAATGGAAAGAAATGGAAAGGAAAACCTCCTGAGACACAAAAAGCAGATTTTGCTGGTTGTATCTGTTTTTTCAACGAGAAATGTTTCTAGAGTGTGCGGATAACCCAGCAGCAGGATCAAGCTGCCTGATGCCTAGAAGCAGCATGACTAAGTGCTAAGTGCACAGTGAGACAGACGCCCTCAACCTGCTGGATCCCCGGAGAGTGCTGCTGGCTCAGCCTGTGCTCAGCCCAGGGCCCCATGCAAGAAGTCCAGCCCAGTGTCTCTGGCGGGTTTGGGGGCTGACAGCAGACATTTTCCAGGTCTGTGTGTGCCGTCAGCACTTCTCTCTGGAGCAGGCAGGAGACTAGACTTGCCTTTGTACTGAGCAGTGTGGCAAGAGAAAGCATCCTGGTTTTCTGGAGCAGAAGACGACCATCTGTTTCAAGCCATCGTTAAGAGCTGGAAGTGTGAGCAAAAGCTAGGGTTGTCAGGATGATGAAGGCTAGGCAAAGGGGTTGGAGATAAGGTGCAAGTCCTATCTGTGGTGTAAGTTTGTTATCTCACTGGGACCAAATGGCCACAAATCCTATTCCCAACTCTCTCCCTGGGAGTGAGACTTGACAGCAAAGCTGGGGGGGATGGGCACTGTGGATGTGGCCAAATGAAGTGAAGAATGAATGCTGCAGGTAGAAATGTTAGTCCATTTTCTGTTAGGATCTACAGTTCAGCCCAGCCAGATCCCTGGAAAAAACTGTATTCAGCTGTCTCTGACACCTCTGTCTGCAGGGGGGACTGGTGCTGGCCAGATTTGCAGCTCCTTGTTCATCTCCAGGAGGTGGGGAAGAGAATTTTAACACGTGCCATCCCACTGATTCTCTTTATACTCACCCTACCCCCATGGTATTTTGTGGCAGAGATCATCCTGGTGGATAGTTTGATGGGCAGGTCTGGGCTGCAGGTGCATCTGGAAGCAGGACCTGGGCCAGCTCGCCCAGAGCTCACAGAGCATCTGGTGCTCCCTGACCCAGTGCTGAGCCTAGCACTGCAGCCACAGGTGTGACCAAAAACTAGTGTCCAGCTCCTTTCCCCATAGCTTCAGCAGCTTCTTGGTGGCTCTCCTGTAATTAATGTCTCTTGCCCTACAGATATCATCCTGGCACACTACCAGCCAGTGGGCTTCTTGTGCCTGTCTCACAGCGTGTGCCAACCTCTTTTTGAGGAGCTCTTGCTCCTGCTCCAGCCTCTCTCCCTGCTGCCCTTCAACCTAGACCTCCTTTTCGAGCACCACCTGATGCAGATGGGCAAAGAGCAGCAGCAGCAAAAGGAGCTGCTGCGTGTGAAGCAAGACCTGCTGCTTTCCGCACACTCCACCCTGCAGCTGATGCGGACGCGGGGCAGCAGTGAGGATCCCGACGGCTGCAGCACTGCCCCCGAAGCATGCAAAGCGAGTGCCAGGGATGGTGACATCTCACCAGGCCACAGCCCCCAGCAAGCTGCGAGCGAGAGGGTCAAGGGGGTGGGTGCCTCCTGCGGCGATGGCGACAGGGAGGAAGAGGGGAGGAAGATGCAAGAGAGCGCGTGGGAGGGGAAGAAGGACAAGCAGGCAGGCTGGTGGTACCAGCTCATGCAGAGCTCTCAGATTTACATCGAGGGCTCGGCTGAAGGCTCGAAGTTCGTCCGCTATGAGAAGAAGAAGAAGGCTTTGAATACTGTGCCTAGGTCAGCGGAGACCCACAAGGCACCACCCCCCCGCGAAGGGGTTGTGGAGGGTGCAGAAGCTTGCCCCATTGCTGAGGGCACCTTGGAGGAGAGGCCCAAGGCTGCCAGCAAGCCAAGTCCTGAAGCCATGGAAGAGCCC
The DNA here is from genome assembly GCF_929443795.1 of Astur gentilis. Classification (NCBI taxonomy): domain Eukaryota; kingdom Metazoa; phylum Chordata; class Aves; order Accipitriformes; family Accipitridae; genus Astur; species Astur gentilis. Next base: position 77,885,793 of record NC_064919.1, on the reverse strand, counting down.
TTGGAAAAGCCCCAGCAGGTACCGGTTGGCGAAGAGGTGAAGGAGCGGAGCTGGCCCTTCTGGATGGGCAGCCCCCCAGACTCGGTGCTTACAGAGCTGAAGCGCAGCAAGGAGAAGGAGACTGGGACTCAGCAAAGAGTGGGAACAGCAGCAGCAGCCTCCCGAGAGGAGAGCAGCACCAATGCATCAGAGGGCAGCCAGCCCATCAAGTGGGGACACTTGTTTGGGTCCAGGAAGGTGCAGAAAGAGCACAGGCAGCCTAACAGGTAAGAGCAGGGATGGTTTGGGGTGGGGGAGGGCTGGTTAAACCTGGGGTTGCAGCGGTGCAGGTGGAAGTCGGGCCAACAGACGACTGCTGGGCTACACCATGGTGGTATATCAGAGGCAGTGTGTCAACAGAGAGGACTGTCACCCCTGGCCAGCCCTGCCAGCCTGCTGGCTTGCCTTAATTCCTCCCACACCACCATTCCCCTTGGCACCTACCCATGTTCAGTCCACCTCAAGGGCTTTCCTCTTTTGCCTGAGCAATAACACTGTCCCGGCCCCTAAGCCCCCTCTCTGGGGGAAGAGCCCCTGCTGCATGGCCCCTATCACCTCATCCCTCCCAAAAACACATACTGAGAACAGAACGTGGAGCCACCCCTGTTGTGCACGACCCATGAGGAGGAGGCGTGAAGTTGTCCTGTGTAGCTGGGACCTCCCGCTCTGCCTCTCCGTCTGTACCCTTACTGCTTCTGCAGCCACTGGAAATGTCCTTCCCAGTCTAGGCCATGGTGTGTCTGGAGGATGCTGAGCCCTCCCCACCAGAAGACAGCCTGGGGACTGCAGTGCACGTTGTGCATGGAGCCAGACCTCTAAGGCGTGAGCTTGCCACAAGAGCGGCTGCTCCTTGCCCCCAGGTACACTTCCCTGCCACTACCTGTTTCTGTGTTCTTCTTGCAGGTTGCCCTCTGGCTGGCTCAGCTTGGACAAGTCTGTCTTCCAGCTGGTGGCCCAGACGGTCGGAGCAAGCATGTGGCGAGAGGCAGCTCCTGAGCCGGAGCCCCCCCGGCCAGAGCCACCTGAAGTGGACCCCGTGGCGCAGCCAGCCCGGGGGCTGTCTCCCCACCCTCCCTGGTGAGTGGCACCATGTGGCCATCCTGCAGGTGCTGGGACGTGGGTTGGGGTTGGCAGGGCTCTGCCTGTTGCAGTTCGCCTGGTCCCCTTTGTACTCATGGACCAGGGGACAATTCAGGGCAGTGATGCGGCTTGTGCATCCATCCACACCGACTCTGCAATCTGCAGGTGAGGGGCAAATGGGAGCCTGGCTGGGTGGGGAGGCAGGGGTTGTTTTCCTTGCTCCTCTGTGCCCATGGTGGTCCCTGGGCTTCAGCAGGGTGAGCATCCTGTGGCGAGCTAACCCGTCCTCCCTTCTCTTTGCCTGCAGTGAGGTGAAAGCTCTTTGCCATCACATCGCCACCGAGGCAGGACAGCTGAGCTTCAATAAAGGGGATATCCTGCAGGTCATCTCCAAAGTGGACGGTGACTGGCTGCAGTGCAGCCTCGGCTCCGAGAAGGGACTGGTGCCCATCATGTACGTCACCCACCCGGAGGACGAGGACTATTGACGTGGCTGGGAGGCCAAGCACAGTACCGTGGGCTGCTGAGGCTCCTCTGGGGAAGCCCACCCTGCCAGAGGAACAGACACAGCTTCTTGCTAGTTTCTTACCTTTCTTGCCATTACAGAATACAGTAACCGTAGGTGGTTCCTTCTTGCTCCTCCTTGTGCAGCTGCCAAAGGCCAGCTTGGCCCCTGGGGTTTTCTGCGAGCTGCACCTCGTATTGCCAGGCACCACCGTGCATGCAGCCACACTAGGGACCACCTGAGCCCCCTCCACCCCACGCCATCTCCAGCACCTGTAGGCTGTAGACTCGTACATAGCAGGAACCCAAGCAGTCCCTGCCAGGGCAGCACTGCCCCACTGCCCGGCTCAGTATCACAGTGGAGGGCGCAGGATGCTGGCTTTCCCCTCCCTGAGGGTGGCAGTGCAGTCTGCAGCCTTCAGCATCCCTGGCATCATCAGCCACAGGAGTGGGAGCACCGTGCATTGGCAAGGTCCCTGCAAGGCTGGGCTGATGGGTTGCATTGTGGCTTGATGGGGGCTGCGAGGTAGGTTCCCCCACGCTGGAGCAGCCCTGTCCTAACGTATTATAGTTGTGCCTGGTGGGTTGTACTGGGCCAAATGGCCTGGCACTGCCATGCGGCAGGGCTGGGGCTGTGCCTGGCTGGGGTTGTGGGGGGGGGGGGGGGGGAAGGGGTATGTGTGGAGGTGTGGGGGGTCATGAGAAAGGGGTGTGGATGTTCAGTGTTATGTAGGTCCGGGATGGGTAGTGCCACCCTGTGCAGAGATGGGTGCTTTGGGGGGTGGCCCTGTGCCCTCCACGCTGAGCAGGGAGCCAGTGCCTGGGAAGCCCTGGGATGCTCAGTGGAGGGGGGTTGGAGGGGAGGTGGTGAGGGCAAGGTCCCTGACTGGGCTAGAGATGCTTTTTGGAGTTGGGGGCAGTGCTCCCGGCAGGTAGATTGGGGGATGCTCCCAGAGGGAGCTGGGGAGGGAGGGGTGGTGCTCCCCTTGGCATAGGGTTTCTGGTCTTGCTGAGCAGTGCCGTGGGGTGGGGGGGACAAGTATTGTGCACAAGCACAAAGGGGATACTAGGGGTCCTGGGGTCCTTGGCAGAGGCAATGCCAGTCAACCCCTTCCTTGCCATGTTCATGCCGCCCACTGGGGTGGGGATCCTCACCTGCCCGTCAGGTGGGGAACAGTGTTAGTGAAAGGCCACGCCAGTATTTGGTGCCTTGGCCGGGTTGACGCTGCTCGCAGCATCGTGCCTGGGCTGGCTTCCCCATGGCAAGGGGCCCTGGTCTTGCAAGGTTACCTCCTGCTTGTACATCGCTTAGCAGACATTGCACCATATTTAATTTGTATTTCCCTGTTAGAACGAGGTGTCTCGCCTTTATTTATTTCTTTATTTATGATGCATATTAATAAAAAAGGTGCTGATTGAGCTCCCTGCTATGCAGCCTTGTGATTTCAGCCCGTCCCTGGGAAGGGTCTCAGGGTTACCTGTGCTGGGACACTGCACTGCAGGCTTTGTCCTGCCTCCACCACAGCCAACACCAGACCTTCAGAAGGAGATAGGTTGCCCACAGCTATCAGACTTGTCAGTTCAGGCTGGGAGGACTATATCACATCATCAGATGATGGTACGTCTTGGCAAGGCAGTGTTGTTCGGGGTTCCTTGTCTTTATTCCTTGTGCATGCTGGTGGGGAACCAAGCAGGTTTCAGACAGGAGTTTGCACCATTTCGGTCTGGCGTCTGCATCCCCAGGGTGTTCCAGGTGTTGTCAATAAAGTGTCAGTAGGTGCAGCCAAACTGGAACTTGTAACCTGCGTGCAGTGGGAGGAAGTCCTGAGCAGTGTGGGAAGGAGGGGGTGAGGAATGGTTGTGGGGCTGGGACCCAGAGCCTGGGACAACCTGGGCGTGAGGCTCAGTGGCTGCAGGTCACTTACGAGGAAAGGCTCCAGGGCTTTTAAACTTAGACTCTCACAAGCATTGGACCTCAAGTCCCATCAGGAATGAGCCCCAAGAGCCCATCCCTTCCCTTTACAGCTCAGTAGCTCCCAGGAAAAGGGAAGAGCTCTGCTTGAGGCTCCAGCCTTTGCTGCAAGGACACCACACTGGAGTTTGTTGCAACCACGTGGACAAATGGCCTGCAGCGGTGGAGTGAGTCAAAGCAGTTAAAAAAAAATCCAGAAATGAAGCAGTGTAAGCCCCTGTCCTGACTTGGGGAGGGCTTTCACATGGGCTGCATTAATTAACTGCTCAGAGGGGGTGGTAGTCAGGGCTGTTTACAAATTACATGGAGCCAGGCTGTTCCTGCTGCGTGCACGGGCTGGCCCAAGTGGGGAAGGGGACTGTGTGCTGGCCAGGCCAACAGCCCTGTGGGGTGCTGAGTCAGCCCCGGAGTGGGAAAGGGGATTTCCAGCTGCCTGTGCTGCCAGCACTGACATGGAGCAGCTCACTGGGTGCTCGCTGCTGCGGCAGGCTCAGATGCAGGGGAGGCATGGGGTGGTTAGGGTGTCAGAGCCTGGGTTTGGGGTTGCTGCTATGGGATTTGCAGCTGCTGAACTCTTCTTCGGGGTCATCTGGCTAAACTCAAGCAGGTCCTGTTGGTGGCTATCAGATAGCCTGTCCCAATCGGGAACTGGCCGTGGGGCAGGAAGCCCATGAAGCCTGCAAGGCTGGAAGGCACACAGCAATGTGCATGGGGCAGTGGCTGCCAGCCCTGCTGCTGTGGCTGGGTGTCCCTGCTGGTGGCCTGGTCCCGGAGGTTCAGCTGCAGGATGCTGATGGGGACATGAGGCCATGAGTACCACCAAGCGCAGGCTGAGCAGGGACAGGAACTGCCGGGTGCTGCTGTGTCCTGAAGCTGACACTGGTCTGGGGAGGGCAGCTCAGCCAGCCCCCAGCACACGGAGCTCAGCACCCCTTCAGCTGGGACATGGCAGCAGAAAGGTGGGTGCTGTGGGGTGTGGGTGGCGATGGAGAGAGGGATGGGTGCTGGCCCACAGCCTTGTCAGTACCTCCACAGGAGATGGGAGCCGGTAAGGTGGTCATGCTGTATGGTCATGACCCCTGCTGGGTGCTTCCCTACACCCAAAAGCTGCAGCAACACTTCGCTAACAAACAGTGCAGGTCCCTGGCCTCGTTACTGCACAAACTAAAGTCCCTTCCCAACCTCCTGGTGTCAGGCTGCCTGCCAGCCCCAGCCCCATGTCCCCCTGCCTTCCACGGGCACAGGGCAGAGCAGTCACCAGCCCCAGCACCAGTGTCAGCCCCAGCACCATTGTCAACCCCAGCACTGATGCCCACCTCACATGTCCTGAGGTGCAGAGAGAGGCCAGGGGCAGCTCTGGACCAGCACCAAGATGCACCATTAGTCCTGCCTGTCTCATATCACCTGTGTGGGGTCCTGGAGTAGTGTCAGCGTTCTCCACTCCTGCTCCTTGCAGGCAGCTCTCAGCCGCTGCTTGGTGAAGTTGTTCCTGGTGTCCTTGTAGATCTTGGAGTAGGTCTTAGCAAAGAAGTGCTGGGCTCTGAGGATGAACCCTGGGAGCAGAGCATGTGGGAAGCAAAGAGGAGCCCACCTTCATGGTACAGAGGTACACTTTGGAGTGGTGGTGGGGAACTGTGGGACCCAGTGGTGGGGGACATAAAACCATGGGGTGACAGTGTGGCTGGGGGTGGGCTAAGGGTGCAGTGGGAGCCCAGATGCACTTGACAACCTGAGGGGCATGTGAGAGGTGGAGACATGCTGGTGCCAAGTGCTAGGGGGTCCTGGCAGGTCCCCTTGGACCTTCTCTATCCAGGTTGTGAGGACCTGGCTCATCTTGAGGGGAAAGGCTGTGACCCGTGGCCCCTGGATGCCTGCCGGGGCTGAAGCAATGCTGGCAGCTCTCAGAGGCTGCTGTGGGGGACTGGGAAGGGAGGAGGCACCTGAGCACCAGCAAACTGCCAAGCTGCCTTGGGCCTGCAGGTGGCTCTGACACCTCTGCAGCCACTGCTTTTGGGGACATCAAACTGCGTATGAGCTTGTATTAGCCCCTGAAAGCTTTGGCATGCTCGGAACAGCTGAACATCCAGCTTTCAGCCTAGCCCGGCTGCAACACAGCCTGGGGACAGGCCAGCTCCCTCCACAGTGGCTGTCCCAGCCCGGCATCACGGTAGCTGCTTCCCAGGTCCCTGGCTGGTGTGACCCTGCTCATGGTAGTAGCCCAGGAGTGCTGAAGCAGGACCTGATGCTGCGGCACAGCCCAGTTCCCTTTCAGCTGGAGGAAGGATAGTGCTGCGGTTGCAGCACCATCCTGGGACTCAGCACTCACATCGATGTGTGCCGTGAGGACTTCCTTCCTCGTCCCCTTCCCTGACTCCCTCTCTGCCTCAGTGCCCCCATCTGTACAATGAAACCCACGAGGTTTCCTCTGAATGAACTTTGGTGGCAGCATTGCCCACAAGCAGCTTTTAAGCCCCAGACCCCCCGTTTCCCCTTGCTGCGATATTCATGGGGCAAGAGGCAGCCTCTGTGCGTTAGCAGCTGCGTGCAGTCCATGGGTGGCAGCGCAGCGGAGATTTTGGTGAGGACTGGCAAGCCAGGTGCTGCTCCTGGAGAGCATCATGCAGGAGAGTATCACACATGGGTGCAAGCACCGACTTCCAGCTGCAGGCAGGAGGCCAGGAGCAGACAGGAGCCCTTTCTCCAAGGTGTGATCCCCACGTTAGAAGAGGGATGCAGACCTGTTTGCTCCACAGATACACCTTTGGGAACAGGGTTCCCCACCAAAAGAAAGAGGCAAGGTATAGTACTACTGCTGTTGGTCTTCAAGCATCCTGATGGCTTGTTTGCAGTAACAGGCAGAGACAAGCAAGGCATCGGTATGTGGCTCCTCCACGTACGCCACAAGGCCAAGGACGAAGATGGGGAACTAAGGTCTGTGCAGGACTGGGATGAGCACGTGTGCAGGAAAGGGCTGTCCACGGATGACAGCCACAATATGCTTCATTTCCATGACCCTGTGTAATCACCAAAGATTGAAAAGTCCACTGGCATCTTGTTCAGCTTCGGAAAGGGGAAATGCATGAAATGAGGAAACTTGGATAAAATGAAGCTAAAAGAAGCAGCATGGTCACACAGTGTCCAGCAAGCTTGCAAAGATTTAGGGCAACCTTTCGAGGCTTTTGCTATCAAAAGGTAGAGAGGAACCAGCAGGGCGAACCACCAGGGCCAGAGGTTATTCAAATCAGAGAGGGCCCTTCAAATAGGTGAAGTCATGTCTAGATGACAAAAATAGCATCAGGCAGGTAAGATGTAAAAGCTCAATAGGAAAAACAAAAAAGAGAGCACAGAATAGCCTGTAGAAGCAGCCAGCAGTCCTTTTTGCAAACACTTCAAGAGCATCAAATCTGCCACAAAGTCTGTAGGGTCGATAGAAGAGCATGTCCTCGCAGTGGAGGAGTGACGTCCCCCAGGGTGGCAAGACTGCTGCGAAACATGGCTCAAATGTCAGTGCACTGCAAGGTCTGTGGAAAATGGGACACGTCCGTGGCAGCATGCCTGGACCCTGGCATTGCAGCAGGATGCGGCTCACTGCCTACACCCTGCTGAAATATGCTCTTGCCCATCCTCCTGGCTGTGCCAGATCTGCTGGTTTGCAATGGGGTGACACTGGGAAGGCAGTGGGACCTGCCTGACCAAGAAACCCAGGGACACCTACGTCCTGTCTTGTTGCAAACAAACCAAAGCTGTCTCTGTGGTTTTGGGTTTGCCGTGTGTGACCAGAGCACATAGCTGCTGGACATGCTGGGGAAGGTGGCACCAGCTTGCAACACCCCTCCATCCTCTGTGCAAGAGCCCGGGTTACGCTCAAGGCTGGATTTTTCCGATGTGGAGCAAGGGGAAGTGTGAAGAGTGAGAACACGAGCGGGCTTCCTGGCAACTGCTTGGGCCACACTTCCTCCATGGCTTTTGAGGTTTCAGACAGGGTAATGAAGGGCTTTTGGAGATCCATATACTGTTAACATAGGAGCTGACAACCACTGTGCTGGGACTGGTGCACAGAGGGACTGGGAATGTGACTTTTTTAGTTGTTTTTTTTTAATTTATGGAATTTCCCTACTCATTTTCCAAAGATCCTCCATATGAGGAACCTATTCCTACTTATATAGTTTGCTTTTGCAGCCCTTTAATTATTTCTTGGAAGACCCAGAAGCACCAAGGGGCAGGGAGAGGTGATGTCTGAATTACTGCTGTTGCTGAAGGCAGAGGAGCAGTTGCTTTCCACCGCCCCACAAACCTGCCACCCGAGGCAGAGCACAGCTACCTCCCAGGCTGTGCCTTGCTACGATGCCAGGGTCCTGAGTGTGCACCTGCAGCCCCAGGGCACTTCTGCCAGGGTAAGCATGTTTGAATATGGTAAACTCACTATGGGTGAGCTTCGCATCTGAGCAAAGGAAATAAAAAGGCACGTTCCTAGGGGGGACCACTGGCCCTGCCAGCTCTGTTGCAGGAAGAGATGAAACACAGGCAAGGGAGATGAGGCTAAGACTGCCTTTCTGAGCACAGGAGGGCACAAGGAAGGTGGCTGGGTGTCATGGTTTAACCCCAGCCAGCAACTAAGCACCACTCAGCTGCTCACTCACTCCCCCCCCCACCCCCCAGTGGGATGGGGGAGAAAATTGGGGAAAAAAAAAAAAAACTTGTGGGTTGAGATAATAACAGTTTAGTAGAATATAAAAATAAGAAACTAATAATGATAATGATAACACTAATAAAGTGACAGTAGTGATGATAAAAGGATTGGAATATACAAATGATGCACAGTGCAATTGCTCATCACCCGCCAATCAACACCCCGTTAGTCCCTCAGTGGCAATTCCCTGCAGGCCCAGTCCCTCCAGCTGATGTACTAGGCATGGTGTCCCATGGTGTGGAATACACCATTGGCCACTTTGGGTCAGGTGCCGTGGCTGTGTCCCGTCCCAACTTCTTGTGCCCCTCTAGCTTTCTCGCTGGCGGGGCATGAGAAGCTGAAAAATCCGTGACTTTAGACTAAACATTAGAATCATAGAATCATAGAATCATTTAGGTTGGAAAAGACCTTCACGATCATCAAATTCAACCATCACCCATGCCCACTAAACCATGTTACGGAGTACCCTGTCTACGTGCTTTTTTAATACCTCCAGTGATGGTGACTCAACCACTTCCCTGGGCAGCCTGTTCCAGTGCTTGACAACCTTTCAGTGAAGAAATTTTTCCTAGTACCCAACCTAAACCTCCCATGGCCATTTCCTCTTGTCCTATCACTAGTTACTTGGTAGAAGAGACCAGCACCCACCTCACTGCAACCCCCTTCAGGCAGTTGTAGAGAGCGATCAGGTCTCCCCTCAGCCTCCTCTTCTCCAGGCTAAACAGCCCCAGCTCCCTCAGCCGCTCCTCACAAGACTTGTGCTCCAGGCCCCTCACCAGCTTGGTTGCCCTTCTCTGGACACGCTCCAGCACCTCCATGTCTTTCCCGTAGTGAGGGGCCCAAAACTGAACACAGGACTCGAGGTGCGGCCTCACCAGTGCTGAATTACTATTGTTACTATTACTGTTGTTGCTATTACTTAGCAACAACTGAAAACAGCAGTGTTATCAACATTCTTCTCATACTGAACTTAAAACATAGCACTGTACCAGCTACTAGGAAGACAATTAACTCTATCCCAGCTGAAACCAGGACACCGGGCAGACTCCAACTCTGTCCCCGAGAGGTAAAAGACTGCTGGAGTATCTTCCCTCAAGCACCATAATTGCAGGAGGAAAAACAACCAAAACCAAAACAACCTCCCTCCCACCCCACAAAAAAAAAAAAAAAGAAAACAAAAAAAACCACCCCAAAATGTAAGACTTCTACCACTTTTTGCTTGCTTAGGGTCAGATTTTTGGGGTGGCTGTGGAGATCGTATTTGGAGAGGGCCACCCCACAATGGCTTGCTCAATGCTGCTGAATAAAGGTGTTACAGGATGTGCAAATTAAGCAAAGCATGTACATCAGCAGAAAGCAGAGCCTGGCCCCAAGATGGGGAGTACCGGGCATTGCTGAAGAGCACAATAAAGAGGAAGGCCATCACAAGGGGCTGCAGTTCTGCTGCAAAGCCTCAGAAAATATTTCAGGGCTTGTTTTTCTCCCAGCTGTGTGTTGCAGCTGGGACGTGGGCCAAGCACATCCAGCAAGGGCTGCTGGGCAGCTGGGGAAGCTGAAGCACAAATTCATTGACTTTTGCCTTGGACAACCTCTGATGGTCAGGTCTGCTGCCATGGCCAGTGCCACCAGCCTCTGGCTGCACAGTCAGTCTCACAGACAGCCTCTTCCCTGACCACTTCTGTGCCTGTGCCACCTCCGGACGCCTTCAAAGTCATTCCCATTCCCAGCATGTGTTGGCAACACAATCTGCCACAACACTTGGGCTCCAGGACCCCAGGGCTCTGGTCAGCTTGTTCCTGAGCCCAGCCTCTCTCAGCACAGTCTTGAGCACCCAGCCGCTTCTGCCAAAACCTTGGCTTTCCTGCCCATGGCATGCATTGCCAGGTAGTTAAGATCACCAGTGCACATCAGAAGTCCTTTTTATCACAATCCTTATCAGGCAGTAACAAGGTGAGGGTTGTCCTGATGTAGTCTCTGCTTGACTTTACTGTGTGAGTATGGAAGCTACGTCTTCCCGCAAAACCCCAGTCAAGAACCAGCACAGCTCACAAGTCCTTCTGGGACAGCTGAGATCTGTTCTGGGAGAGGAGGCAACCCAGCTGTTGTGTCTAGTAGCTGCTCCTGCCAGAAAGGCTGAAAACTGCGGTTGTCAGAGAAGAGATCAGAGAACACCAGGATTGCAAAGGGGCGTGAAGCTGCCCCGGTGCACACAGGAGAACGAAAGCGGCGCTGACACTGGTAGAAGTTCTGTCTCCAATGAGGAAGCCTCTTGCACCATATATGATTTCTCTGCGTGGCTGTTTCCTTTCTGTGCCTGCACCTCTTGCAATCAGACAGCTGTGCTGTGAGGCAGCCGGGGGGCTGAGACCTTAGTCCTCCCCTGGGAGCATAAGCAAACATGGCCCTGCTTTGGACATTTGTCCTGCTCCTCACACCTCTGCTGGCAGCACAGAATCAGGAAGAACCGGACCCCAGCACCTCTGGAGAACCCCAGGAAACAGGTAAGAAGTGCTCTCTCCTCTCCCCACAAGAGAAGGTTTCACTGCTTTCCTGCTGCAAGGTTGGTGCATGTCTTTACCACGTTCAGGATGCAGTAGCTGTATCAGAGAGAATTGGAGCTGATGTTCACACCAGGGCCCAAAACACCTGGGCATCAGCTTGGTTTTGGTGGCGTGAAGCTCTGTTTGGGGATGGAGGACAGCAATCGTTAGTGTGCTGGGAAAGCCTCTGCAGGGGCCATAAAGTTCCTCCGCAGAGTGGGAAGTGTCCCTGGGAGCACAAGATGGCCATCTCTCTTTGCAGAATGTGCAGATGCCACGTCCTCACCACAGTGGAGATGGGTGCTAGTGCCCAGCAAAGACCTGGGGAGCCATGAGCTGAGCCCCTGTGTGTCCAGGAGACCCTCGGGGTGGGAGTTATGATGTGCTGGGATTGCTTTTTAATGGGCTTCCTTTGTGCTGCAAGTCCAGGACACCCCCAGGGCTCTTCTGGGCTCTTTCTACACAGGCTGCACGCATCCAGCCCAGCAGAGTCAGTTGGTGGGTATCTGTAGGCTCACATGTTATCTAACCTCCCGGGAGACTGCACTGTCCCGGGTTTGAGCTGTGGTCCGGGGGCTGTCACCTCGCGTTGCTCTGCATCTGTCTGAATTGGAGTATTTCTCTAAACCAATCTTGCCGGAGCTAGGTGATAAAACTCATTAAACTAGCATCTGATCATTTTGTCCCAGTCCACTGTGGGGATGTGTCTGGGCTGATGTAGGCTAGAGAAACCTGATAGTCTAAGTACCCTGGCTATGATAGAGGCCAGGGAATGGGACCAGGATCTTTAGTTGCTGATGTGAAGTGAGAGCAGGGTCTATACGGTGTGCTAGGGGCCATAGGAGCCCGTTCCCAGGGGAAATGTGTCCCTGTGGTTACAGGGAACATGAGCACAGCACTCTGTCACTCAAAAACCAAGGGCTAAACCTGCAACAGAGGATATCTTCCTGCCCAGAGTGGCTTCTCCTTGCCCAGATCCCCCACTGAAGCTGTCCTCCCAGGCCAGCATGTGCAACCATGCCCAAGCATTGTGTGGCTCTCCAGCTTGTTTGCACCGTGCACACTAGGGCCAGGACCTGGCCATCCCATGTGTGGTGGGACGTAGTGGGGACCCAGTGGCTAGCAGACTCTTGGTGCACTCTGCACATCTCAGTCACCCAGCCACCCCTGGAGGAGTCTGTCTGTGGCAGAGATGGAATTGCTGAGCTTGCACCTTGGTGTTTGTAAAAAGAGGAACCAAGACAAAAACATTTGGCAGCCGCACCCAGCAGTGCGGGCAGCCCTGCCTGCATCCTTAGCAGGTGGCCTCATCCCATCCCAGGATCTGTGCTGAGGTCCCCACCTGATGGATCGGGGGCCTTCTCTAGCTGAGGGACAGGACAAGGGGGATGGCCAGGGTGTGGCAGGAGGGTCCCTCCCATCCCCATTAGGGTGTAATGGGCTCCTGTGGGGCAGACAGTGGCAGTGGGGCAGGGTAGAGCTGTTGGGCAGAGATGGGGGACATAGGGACAGGACATGACCCAAGGGTCCCCCTTCCCAGGCATCCCTGAGCATCTCCCATGACCCTGGCAGATGTAGGGTGCAATCAGGGAGAGGGAACAGCCCAGTGGCGACAGTGGACAAGCTCCTCCCATTGCACATTGCTGTCCCCTTCCAGGCACCCACAAAGCCCCCCCCAATGCTGGGAGGACCAGAGTAGCGGGCAGTGTGGGCTGTCCTTGTTCAGCAGGGCTCCTGCATGCCCAAATGACTTCAGCCAGCTTGTCGTCCCCCCCGCCTCACCCTGTCCCCCACCCCCAGCATTGAGCACTGGCAGCACCGGTTCCTGCAAAGCCACAGGCATGGCAGTAATTTTGGGGAAGGGCCGTGGGCCACAGGGCCTGGTGCTCGCTGAGGAAATGAGGCCAGATGGCAGAGCCGCATCCCAGCTCTGGGCAGGAGGTGAAGGCACACGGGGTGCTGCTGGGAGCCCGCGGAAGAGCAGAGCAGCTGCAGGCAGAGGATGTGGTCAATGCGTGTGGTACAAATGTGAGCCAGCGCAGCACTGCTGCTCTGCTCACCCCATCATGGGGGCACCGTGCACTGAGCAGGGTGCATTGTCCCATTGTCTTATTGTCACCTTATTGTCTTGCTGTGCCGTTCTTACAGGGTTTTTTCTCCCCCCTGAGATGCCACATCTGTACAAAAGCCTCATCCCCTTATGGTCCCAGTGCACCTGGGAGGCAGACAGAGAAATTTTTATGGGATGTTTTCCCTGCAGAGGCAGGGTCTGTGACCCAGGTTTGACCCTGGCCCCTTTCTCATCAGCCTTGCTTGACATTACGCAGTGATTTAGTAGCAGCTGACAAGAAGCCCTAGCTAGGGGCATAGCTGCAAAGCCCAGTGGGTGGGAGGGTGCTAGGTAAAATAAGGCCACACTCAATCTGAAAAGTTCTGTGTCAGTGGGACTCAAATTTCAAACAGTGCCTAGAGTAAATCCTGGGGGGAACACAAACAGTAAGAGATGCTGCAGAGGAGCGCCTTGGGCCTTGACACCCCTGGGGCTGTAAACTTACTTTCCACCATGCTTCCACTTCCCATTACCAGAGTACGGATTCTGGAAACAAGTATTTCACCTCCTGTTCTTAAAACCCTGTCGGATGGCCTTTTGCGTGGCAGAGACGTACAGATTAAAGTGCCATCATTTCCCTGCTCTTCCCACGGTGCCTTGTTCAGTGACCTGCTTTGCCACCTCCTTTCCCTGGCACTGCTCCCAAGCAGAGCAGCCCTGAGGTCTCTCTGCCCCTTTGCCACCCTCACACTGCCCATTGCTTTTAAAGACCCACTTGGTGTCTTTGGCTGCTAGCAATAGGTAGAGAGATGCTTTAAGACACGTGCATGTCTTTTCCATAGCTTGCGATACCACTTTCCACTGGTGGAAACAGTGGTTGCTTTTCTTAGCTCCTCTCAGCAAGCAGACGGCATCAAACGCAGCGAGACTCCAGCACGCTCTGCTGTCACCTCTGTTAGCTGCTGAGCTGCCAAGGGAAAAGGGTTGAACTTTGCCTGCTGCTCCTTAGATTTCACCTTGTCTTTTATTCTTTGTGTATGGGATATTATAATGTAAGAAAGTACATCTTTTGCTGGTAAGCAAGGGGCTGAACCCAGGAGCCTGACCTGAATTACCAGCACAGCTATTTCTCCTTTCTCCTGATCCTCCCTGACATCTGCTTCTGGGGCACACTGGGGCTTTGTTTTGCCTGCCAGACTCATAACTCCTTTGCAGAAGGAACAGGCAGTCCAGATATTTCTGTAAAATGCTTTCTATATTCATGGGTATTGAACCATATTAACAAGTAGGGTATTCATTTAATAGCATCAACTGAAAAAAAAAGGTAACAGTTAATCTCTGACTACATGAGGCAAATAGACTAACCTTTTGTTACCACTCCTGCCTAGGCATTCAGCATCCTCCATTTTGCAGTGAGCACACATTGCACATGATAAGAGATGCCTGTTTGGTCACATCTACACCATATTTTCCATGCTGAAATTTCACTTGTCTCAGCCTCTTTCCTATAGTTGGGGGCGGAGGGCCTGTGGGTGGCTGCAGGGTGAAAAACAGTATTTGATGACTGTTTCTTTACTCTCCCGGATGCTGTTAGTCCCTACAAGGCTAGAAGCTGAGTGTTTCTTTCTTCTTTCTCTCTGAGTACCCTCCCTTCTCCAGCAGTGCCCCATCCCCCTGCACACAGGCATGTGCATCTGTCTCCTTTGCACAAGTGGTGAGCTCCAACCTGGTGGAGATCCAACACCCTCTGACGCACGTATGCCACACAGCTTCCCGTGGCCACCACTGAAGCACAGAAACAGCCACCCTGGGTTAGAGCAAAGGTTAGAGCTCCAAGGAGCTCTTTTCCCATGGCAAATGTTACGGAGTGATTGGGGAAGGAGTGTAAGAACGAGGACGAGGACAGCAGTGTCCCCCATAGCCTGTGCATCTCGACTGCACCCAGCAGTCACAGATTCGTTTCTCCCAGTGAGACTCAAATCATAATCACATGCCTGCTACGCTTGGGCTTATTGGAGAAGTGAGGTTGAATTGGATTGTATTCAGCGATGTTCTTGAGACAAAAACAGATGGCAGTGTCTTCTCTTCCCTCTTCTGTGGGGAAGCAGAGACTTCTAGGCTTTACCTTCAAGCACTCATCAGAAAAGCCACCAGGAAGGGCTCTGAGCAGCTGCAGATGCCTGAATGCAGATGGTGTCAGTGCTGTGGCACCCTGCATGTCTTCAGCTCCTCTACAGCAGCAGGGGTGCAGGTAGGAGGCAAGCCCCAAACCTGGAGGGGATGTGACAGCATGGGTGCTGCTAGCAGGATGCTCTGTGTACAGGAGGTAAATAGGCTTTGGCAGCCTCCCAGGCTGTTTCACTGGTGTACACTACCCCTTTGGAAGGCAAGCAAGCTAATTTTTTCATACCCGTCCCTCTGTCAGACAGTGTTAATTCCCAGGCTAATTTCTGAGACTGGTGCATTCCCCTAGGGCAGCACTCTCCAGGCTCTGGCTCCTCCGAGGATGGGGATGAGCTGTGGGCTCTGCCTGCCTTTTCTGAGCTCTCCCATCCAGCCCTCAGATTCTGCCTGGCACGGTCCATGCCTGGCCTGGGTCTGGGTGCTGTTATCAACCCCTACCTACCCCGTGCTCGGCAGGGCCACATCTGGCAGCCCAAAGTGCATAGGGGAGCCTGTGGGAAGAAAAAAAGTGGGCCAAATGACCACTCCCACAGGTCAGAGGGCTTGGAAAGGAAGGGACAAGTTGCAGAGGACTGGCATCCCGATGGTGCTTGCAAGTGGCTCTGCAGCCACAGCCAGGTACAAGGAGGGAGCAAGAGGGTTTGCCTGCAGGACTGCTCACCAGTGTAGTCCTTGTGCCCGAAAGGCAGATGTGGCCACTGACACACTGCTGGCACACATGCAGTCTTTGCAGAAGCATGTTTCAGCCGTCTGGCCTTGCCTGATGCTACAATGGAAACCACGCCGGATCATAGCAGCTCCCCACCACCCCCTCCTAGCAGACACTGACAGGAGGACTGGGGAAGACCTGGAGCAAAAATGCACCACTGCCAGCCCCTTTTCACCTGAAAAAAATGAAAAAGGGCAAAGATGCTGAGATGTCTGGCAAAGCATTAGGGCTGATAAATCCCCAAGTTTAAGAGAAGTGATTCACTGGAGTCCTGATGAAGATGGCCAGCCTAGTCAGAAATGTGTGGCTGTTGTGACAGCTCAGTCCAAGGGATCCCTTCACACCTGCTTCCAGCCCGGGATCCTTACACAGAACCTATTTACTTGTACTTTAGTGAACCACCCATGACTAAGGGAAAGGCTGAATCAATCATAAGTGCCTGTCAGTAATAATTAGTATAATGCTGAATACACGTCATTTCAGCATGCAGAAGCTTCACCTTTTAGTTAAAAAAAATCATGAACTTCAAACAAAGACTAATTCTCCATTGTACTACAGTAAGTCTGCACTGTATTATACTTCTAAAGCAGCAACCATGAGATGCGACCTTTTTAAAAGTTGTGTTACCCCTGGCCTCCATAAGAAAGCACCATACAAGGCCAAAAACCTCTACGGAGTTCATTCATGGTGCAAATGCTTTGCTACAAAAAGGGCACTAGAGGTTTTGGTGTGAGGTTCATGGAGAGCTGGCAGCAAGGCAGAGATCTGACGTACAGCTGCAAGCACCCCTGCCAGCAAAGCATTGGTGTTTGTAGGAAGGCGCTGTCCCAGATATCTCTTGAAATCTGCACCTGTGTCAGCAGGTTGCACACGAAGGAGACTTTCCTTTTTCTTCCTTGTTTCCTGCCCAGCAGGTTGCCATGTCCTGTGCTACCATTGGGTTTTGTGTCACTGCAGGGACTGTAACAGCTACCAGGAGGTATGGAAGCACTTACAAAAGGAAAAGCAACAAGCCCCTTTGCACTGAAGGTCAGGACTGGGGCAGTCTGGGAGAGGCCAGCCATGCCCATGAACACTCGTATCTCCCTCGGCTCTTAGGGCTGTCTCCACTGGACAGGTTTCATTCCCTCAAACTTCTTCGTGCTTGAGGTCACGCCCCACAAACCTCTTTTCAAGCAAGGGTTGTTCATGTTTCTGCTGTAACTCTAAGCTAGAAGGATGCCGCATCGATGAATGAACTTTTTACAGGCATGATTTTGGGCCCTGAAATGCAAAATGAAGCACTGGAAATGCCTTCATGAGTAGCTCTCACCTGCCTGAAATAATTGCTGCTCAATTTGCCAGTCTGGAGGGATTTTACTCCATTTATTTGGCAGGGCCTTTGTTCAGGCTGAGATGATACAGCTGTTGTGGTCTGTTGGCCTGCTGCACAAGAAGTGCAGAGTAATCATGGTTTCATGGTGAGTCCTAATGCCATTTGGGTGTGTTGGGAAGCAGTGCCTGTGCCTGCCTGGCTGCGTCCCAGTAACTTGGACAATGTTTACAGCTGAATTTGTTGTATGAAGAGATCTCACAGAGTGGTACTTTTCTTATTGCATGAAAATTGATATCTGATCAGAGAGTAGAGACCCAAATTAGTGCCATGCAGAGAGACAGCAGCACTCCTGTCTAGAAACTAATGGAAAATGAATATGAAGATTTACTTCCATCAATTGCCCAATCTACATGTTGCAAAATGCAACTAAACATGCAGCTGGTTAAGCACCTACCTGCAGTCCCTGTCGAGTCCTTTCTGCCAACCCAGGTATGGGGGTGTTGTCCCTCCTGGGTGAGCATGGGAGGAATATGGGACAGGAGGTACCCAGTCCTAGGATCCAGCAGGTATTTTGGGCAAGAGATGGGGAGGAGAAAATAACCTGCAAAGCAAAAGCAAATTGGCAACTTGAGTGGACTTTTTGCTGCAAATAATCATGCATATGGGTGTGAGCAGGTAGTGCCCAGCAGGATGACAGGAATGCAGGTGAGTGGTGCCAGCGGAAACTCACTGGGTCTGGTGCACTCCCACAGCCCCTGTCTCTGGGGAAGAGAGTGCAGGAGAGAGCAGCATCCACTGGGCTGCTGGATCCTGCTGGCTGGGATCCCTCCGCAGCATGTGAGTGGGCAGCAGGGCCTGCAGGTAACCCTCCTGCACTGCACCTGAGGGTGCAAGGAGGGTTAATGTACCTGGGGTCTGGGGCCTCATCTGGGAGGTGCTCATCTCTGCCAGCCCTCTGAAGTGAGGGGGACCAGCACCCCTCTGGACAGGGCCTCCTCACCCCCGAGGATGCTGCCGGAGCCCAGTGATGCTCAGGGCTCTCGCTCCTGTCCGTCGCACACAGGGAGACGTAAAGCTCCCTCTGACTGGGAGCCCAAGCTGCAGTTTCCCCCAAACCAGAGCAGCCATGCCTTGAACAATTTGGGGCAGCTGAGCTGTGCTGGGGAGTATGTGCCATCGGTCCCCCAGCTCAGATGCATCTCCAGTGGGACCCAGAACTCGTGGAACGGGACTGCCACCTGCAAGGGTAAGCACAGCCCCGCATCACCCTGACCCTGGGGTCCTGAGCTGGTGGCAGACCCTCCGTGACATGGTCGTGCTTCAGCCCTACCTGGGTGACAGTCCCGGATCAGGAGACCTGGACGCCTTGGCTTTCCCCCTGTCCTGGCAGTGCCGGGGCACTTTTTGTCTCGGCGCCTTGCTGCTGTAAGCCCTGTGCCTTCAAACAGTGCCTGGGCATATGGCCGAGGTGGTGGGAGTGGAAGGACCTCTGTGTGAAGGCTAGGGAGGAGCCCAGTCCCTGGTCAGCCTTACCCAAATGGAGCCTGAGTGGGAAAGCCTACACCTCTGTAGGGATGGATGGGACTGCTCTTGGGGTGGCCTGCTGCCACCCTTAACTCTGCTCTAGGCTGCAAGAGAGGGATTTGCAGTCGAAAGTGGCAACCAAAGGAGCTGGACGGTGTCAAACTCAGGGCAGTAGACCCCACAGCAGGCACCTTCCCATCCTGCTTACACCCGCTCCTTCTCCTCTGTGCAGAGAGATGCCAGCAGCCCCAGTGGGACTCGAGGCTCCACTTTACCCCAGAGCAGAGGTTTTACAGGTTCAATGAAGAGGTGACACTGAGCTGCTTTGTGGAGGACCCTCCTCCCCTTGCTGTGATCAGATGTGCAAATGGGATGTCTCCAGGTTGGAAGGATGCCTGGGAGGTGAAGGACATTCAGGGAACATGGCATGTGGTGGCAGAGAGCCTGACCTGCACCACAGGTAAGTGGGAGAGCAGTAGGTCTCCCCTGCTACATGCACTTCTCCCCAAGGAGGGACCCAGGGCATCCTGCCGTATCTGTGAGACACCTTGGCCACAGCTCAGAGATGGGCCCCAGCTGGGAGCCGTCTCCAAGGTGGGGAGGGACAGAAGCCTTCAGTGTGGGGCCGGTTTTCTCACTGTCCCTGCGTCTCCTCCCAGTCTATTCCTGAGTTGCAGGTCGGAGGAGGCCAGATCCTGCCCCTCAATTCACCTCTCTCCCAGTGTCCTATATCACCACTTTGCCCAGGCACAAGCTCCTTTCCTGCACCTGGGGGCCCTTGGGTTTCCTCGTGGTGTTGAACGCTGACACCACAGTCAGTCATGGCAAAGCCTCGGTCCCCCTCCTGCCTGAGCATCCCTTGTCCCCGAGAAGGACTCTCACACTTTCTGCCTGACAGGAACATGCCCAAAACCCCAGTGGGATGAAAGACTTTGGTTTCCATCAAACAAAAAAAATTACCGACTGAATGAAGAACTGACACTGACCTGCCCTGGAGATCTCAAGCCATCCTTCCCCAAGGTCAAGTGTGCAAGGGAATTTCTGCAAGTGAGTTCTGGGGAACCAGTCTATGGAGATGCCTGGTGGGGCAGGAACAGCACAGGTGCCTGGACGCACATTGTGAAGGCTGTAGAGTGCATTGGTAAGTGAGGCGGCTGCAGCTCTCCCATGCCCCCTCTCTATCTTCACCCTCCATAGCCAGTCATGACGTTGTCCAGCTGAGCTGCAGGCACGCCACAGTCCCTCCTTGGTGCTGTGTTGCCCCTGCAAACTGTTGAAGAGGACAGCCCAGCCAGGGGACGAGAGACAAGGTAGTGCCAGCCAGGCAAGCCAGCAGCTCCTGCAGTCTTTCCTGAGCACGCCAAGCGTGGGGTCCTGCAGATGGGTGCCAGGGCCTGGGGCCGGATCCGGGGCCGGCACCGAGGTGCCCACGGAGGTGCCCTGCTCCTTGCTGCGCCTGCAGGTGCCACCGTGGAGTGCACAGCTCTGCTTGTCCCCCTCTGCCCGTGTAGGTGAGGGACCCTGGGGACATCTGCAGCCCCAGGGGTTGGAGTGGAGGCGACGGAAGGGAGTCCTGAGTGCCCGGGGCTGGGTTAGCCCCTGGCATCGGGACTGGAGGCTGTGGGGGGTGCACCAGGGGGAAGAGCAATGCCCTCCCTCAGGTGATGGGCATGCGGGGCTGCCCTGGGCAGGGACAGACCTGTGCAAGTGTGGGGCTGGCCGTGCACGGGCAGCCTGGTGCTCAGGGGAGGCGGGCAGGGAGAGACGATGTGGGAACCTCCCTGCATGAGGCTGTGGGAGATGGCTATGAGTGTCCACGGACACGGGATGGATGGGAGAGGTTGATGGATGAGTGATCATTCACACTTTGGGTACACAAGGAGAGCCCGCTCCAAACACACATTGCCTACAGGTAACGTTCTGGCAGATGGACATGTCACCATCCCTCTGGATGCATTTGGCTGGATGGATTACAGGGGACTTCTCTCCCACCACCCACCTCTGACCCAGCCTGTCACCTCCCACTCCAACTAACACCCACTTTCACCTCTGCCAGAAACTTGCCAGAGGCCATCGTGGGACCAAAGACTACAGCTGGCACCAGACCAGGAGAATTACAAGAAGAACGAGGAAGTGAGGCTGAGCTGTCCCAAGGGTTTCCAGCCATCCTTCACCGAAATCAAATGTTCAGGCAAAGTTCAGCCCATCAGTTATGGGAATCCTGTATACAGTGACCCATGGCTGGGAAGGGACATCACGGACGATTGGATCCACATTCAGTCCAGTGTGGAGTGCATTGGTAAGAAAGGCATCAGGGTCTCTCCTGGCTGCCTGCTCTACTCCAAACTGAATGATTGCTGAAATCCCACCACCCACCCCAACTAACCCCCACTTTCACCTCTGCCAGAAACTTGCCAGAGGCCGTTGTGGGACCGAAGACTCCAGCTGGCACCAGACCAGGAGAATTACAAAAAGGATGAGGAAGTGAGGCTGAGCTGTCCCAAGGGTTTCCAGCCATCCTTCACCGAAATCAAATGTTCAGGCAAAGTTCAGCCCATCAGTTATGGGAATCCTGTATACAGTGACCCATGGCTGGGAAGGGACATCACGGGTGATTGGATCCGCATTCAGTCCAGTGTGGAGTGCATTGGTAAGAAAGGCATCAGGATCTCTCCTGGCTGCCTGCTCTACTCCAAACTGAATGATTGCTGAAATCCCACCACCCTCCCCTGACCCAGCCTCTTACCCCCCACCCCAACTAACCCCCACTTTCACCTCTGCCAGAAACTTGCCAGAGGCCGTTGTGGGACCGAAGACTCCAGCTGGCACCAGACCAGGAGAATTACAAGAAGAACGAGGAAGTGAGGCTGAGCTGTCCTGAGGGTTTCCAGCCATCCTTCACCGAAATCAAATGTTCAGGCAAAGTTCAGCCCATCAGTTATGGGAATCCTGTATACAGAAAAGTTTGGCGTGGAAGGGACATCAGACGTGGCTGGATCCCCATACGGTCCAGGGTGGAGTGCATTAGTAAGGGAAGCATCAGGAGCTCTCCTGGCTGCCTGCTCTACTCCAAACTGAATGATTGCTGAAATCCCACCACCCACCCCTGACCCATCCTCTTACCCCCCACCCCAACTAACCCCCACTTTCACCTCTGCCAGAAACTTGCCAGAGGCCGTCGTGGGACCGAAGACTCCAGCTGGCACCAGACCAGGAGAATTACAAGAAGAACGAGGAAGTGAGGCTGAGCTGTCCCGAGGGTTTCCAGCCATCCTTCACCGAAATCAAATGTTCAGGCAAAGTTCAGCCCATCAGTTATGGGAATCCTGTATACAGTGACCCGTGGCTTGGAAGGGACATCACGGGTGATTGGATCCGCATTCGGTCCAGTGTGCAGTGCATCGGTAAGGGAGGCATCAGGCACAGGATGGTCCTTTGCAGGGTCAGGATGCTGGCAATGTGTCTGGGTGAGAGTCAGCATGGGAAGGTCATGGTTTTCCCTTGGGGCCCGTGCTGTGATGTTTGATAACTGTGGAAGCAGCTCCTGTAAGGCCAGGATGAAATGTGTCCCATTGTGCTCTCCCATGGCACCGAAGGATGATTGCAGCCACACGCCTCAGAGGGTGTGAGAGCAGAAGGACCACTTTCTTGCTCCTTGTGAGCTGTGATGTAGCCCAGCTGGGGGGGACACTGTCCTGCGCTTCCCTCTATTCCAGCCTGCCACGTCCTGATGTTTGAATGAACGGGGGCAGTTGTCTCGCTGGTAGAATTATCCCAGAAGGTCACATCCAGCTTCCAAGAGTACCACGACCCCAAACTCCTCCTGCTCCCCTACCAGAGAGCTGGAGTGACCAGTTTCAGCCTCTCGCTTTGCCTCCCACCCGGCTGGTGGGGAGCAGGGCTGTCGGACTGCAGCACCCTTGCAAGGCTGGGAGGGGAAGGGAAGGGGGTGACCCTCTTGCAATGTTTCCTTCACAGATGTCCTCCAGGTTGTCCCTGGGACCTTGGAGGTTTCCAGCACCAGCATCAAACTGAACTGGACCTGCAGGCTCCCTGATGCCTGCCAGCAGGTTCGGGCCAGGTGCCGGCTGGAAGAGCATTCCTCCCTCTCCTGTGAGGCTGAGGAGGTGAAGGGAGAGGAGACGCTCCATGGCCAGGAGGGAACATTTACCTGCCCCCCTCTGCAGCCCTTCACTGACTACAATATCACCATCTCACTGCTGCCCAGCACGATCCTTTTCACACGGCTTCTCAGAACAAAGGAAACGGGTATGTTTACATGAAATGTAAAGGTGCCTTTTGCCCGGCAGCTCAGCCGGAGCATCCACTCCCTGCAGTGGTGGTCCTGGGATCAGGGCTGATGGGATCCTGTGGGGCGCTGGGGAAGGGGATGTGCAGGGCCCTGGAGCAGAGCACGTCCCCTCCTCGCTCTCTCCCCCTCCTCACTACACCACTGCTGCTCCTGCTGCTGCTGAAGCACATGCGGCCTTTGTGGGGGATAAACCCTGCTTGGGGGTCCCTTGGCGGGCTGTCCCCTGGTCCAGAAGCTGCCTGCACCCTGCTCTGGGCTCAGGCCCTCCTCGCCGTGCCCGTGCGTGACCCCGTCCTCCTGTGGTTCCAGTGCCGGACAAACCGGAGAAGCTGCGGCTGGATCCCAGCACAGGGTCCCTCAGGTGGAAGGCGCTGCCCTCCTGCAAGGGGGAGATCATCGGATACCAGGTACCAGGGGACCGCAGGCTGCCCGTGGTCTCCCTCGCCTCGCCAGGCCCCCCTCTGCCTGGAGCTCTGTGCAGGCAGCCTGGGGGAGAGCGGGGAAGGGAAAGCTGTGATGGCCCCCAGTTCCCAGCCAGTCCAGCTGAGTGTCTGGCCGTGATGAGCATGAACGTTTTCTCGCTCACCCTCAACATTCCTCGTGCTGTGGAGTTGCCCGGAGCGGTGGTGGGTGCTCCCCGGCCTCTGGGCGTCCTCCCCGCGTCCGCTCAGCCTGGGGTTGGGCAGACTGGGGCTCGGTGTGCAGCACTTGTTGACATGTCTGCTGGGGTGGCCTCCCAGGATTTCCTCTGCCTCTTGCGTGCTTGTTTCTGGTTCCTGCCACAGAGAAGTCTGTAGTCTGAGTCATCCTCTGAAAACCCCTCTTCTTTCGGGAGAGTTGCACCGTTCCTCTGAGTTTTCCTTAATGCGTGGCTCAAAGGGCCTCGTCTGTCTCTGGGTTCGGGGCTCTTCCCAGAGTGCAGCCCTGCTTTCTAGCACTGAGGCGGGGTGAGACCCTTACCAGTGTGCCCTGTGCCCTCTCTGAGGACAGACCTCTCCGTGGGGTGACAGGGACCCCGACATGCCGGTTTGTCGCGCCCCTCTCAGCTCTTTCCTGGAGCAAGGGGCAAAGAGGGGCCCTGACGGCATTGCTTGCGGGTCTGTCCCAGCTGCTTACCTGCCCCCAGACACCTCTGTTTGCGAAAAGAATCCTTCTCTTCTGCCTTCAGTCAGCTCCTTATTTGCATATTCCCAAGATGCCATTTCCGTAAAGACCCCGAGAGCAGTGAGGATGGCCCGGGGTCTCGTGGCCAATGCAGGTGATGCACGTGGGGAGCCTCCATCACTCTGGCCTCCCCTTTTCAGGCAGACAAAGCCTTCAGAGCCCAGCCTTGCGCGGGAGGGGAGAGCAGCTGAGGGCTCCTCTCGTGGGGGGTGTCACCACAGTGCCTGCGGTGTTGCAATACCGTAGCGGTGGCCTGGCCTCGGCCTCCTTACGCGCATATACGCCTCTCCAAAGAGCCAGGCTCCCTCTTGCCCTCAGCTCTTCGCAGAGGCTTGGTCCTCTGCTCACAGGGGCAGCTGCTCCGACGCCTTGAGCCTTGGCTCCAGATTCCCCCTCTCCTCCTCTCGCCTGCCTCGAGGTCCACGCGCGGGGCCAAGGTTGCCCCCCGGGAGCCTTCCCCAGCAGGAGCGGGCGCAGGGAAGGGTTGGCTCGCAGGGGGGCTTCGCTCCGTCTCGGCGTGCCGCGGGCAGGTTCCCGGAGGGCAGGCGGGAGCTGCCACCCTCCAGCTCCGTCCCCCGTCCCCAGCTGAACGTGACGGCCAGGAGCGCGCAGGACGGCAGCTTTCTGGAGATGGAGCGGCTGCGGCTGAGCGGCTCCGTCACTGAGCACCCGCTGCCTGAGCACAGCCCCGGCAGCAGCTACGTGGTGGCGGTGCGGGGACTCACGGCAGCCGGAGCCGGGGCTGCGTCGCTGTGGGAGTTTCAGACCGACGGCTCGGGTAAGGCTCGCCGTGCCCCGGTCCCTCCGCCGAGGGCGGCCCGGCCGCGGCGTGCGCCCCGGCTGAGGCAGCTCTCCGGCCCCGGCCCTGCGGGCTCCCGGCCGGCGCCGAGGAGCCTGAGCACGGAGGAGCTGTGCCCCGCAGCCGGCGCTGCCTGCGGCCGCCCCCGCTCCCCGCACGGCCCCCGCAGGGCTGCCCCTGACGCTTCTCCCCCGGGTCTTCCCCGCCAGACGCCCCGCGCCCTCTCGACACCAGCTGCCGCGGCGTGCGGGACATCTCCCCGTCCCAAGGGACGGCCGTGCTTGCCCTCCACCCCGTCGCCCGTGCCCCTGCGGCGGCCAGGTGAGCGCGGCCTGCGGGCGGCCCCGAGGCGGGTTTCCCCACCGCAGCCGCCTCCGTCCCGCTCTCGCCGGCCCCGGCCCGTCTCCCCCGGCCCTCTCACCGCCCTGCCCCGCAGGGAGCACCAGCTCGTCGTGGTCGCGACGCGCAACGGCACGGCGGTGGAAGGCGCCTGCTCGGGGGACCCGCAGCCCTTCAACGCCAGCCAGCTGCCCAGCCCCTACGTGGCCGCCGTGCTCAACCTCAGCACCCCCGTGGACTTCGTGCTGGGCGATGGGACCCACGGGCAGGGCTACCACAACGCTGCCCTCCGGCCGGGCTGGGACTACACAGCCCTCCTGCGCCTCGTCCGCCGCTCGCAGCAGGTACCCGTCACGGGGGGGTCCTGCTCTCCGGGGACGCCGAGCCCCTCGGCAGGGTCTGGGCCGGCCGCCGGCGGCGAGGAGCGGTGCCGCACGGGCTCCGCTCCCGGCCGCTGCGCCGAGAGCCCGGGCGCCTCGGCAGGACGGTGTCCCCGGGGTCCTCGGCCGCAGCCGGAGCCTGCGGTGGCCGTGGGTGGGAGGCCTTTGCCCCCAGTGCAGGCGGCGGGGCAGGAGTGGCCTGAGCTCTCCCTCCCGCCTCTTCCAACAGGCAGACAGGTTCACCTGCGTCTGTTACAGCTTCTCTCTTGGTAAGTGGGCTCCTCGCTCCCTGGACCCGAGCCTCTCTCCCCCATCTTCCCCTTTCCCAGCCCGGCCGCTTCCCACGGAGAGGAGCTGGCTGAGCACGGGAGCCGTGGGGTCTTGTTGCCCTACTTTCATCTTCATGGCGGTTCTCTGGATATGGATCCTATGTATGGTATGTGGGCTTTGGGCAACCTCAGGCCGCTTGGGCAGTTGTGACAGCAATGACAGCTGGACACTGTGCAACATCTCTGCCATCATCGCACAGTGCATCTTAATCCTATTGTTCCCCTGGTGCATGTGCAACCCCAGAAATGCAAACACCTCACCAGGCTCTTATCATGCCTGGGACAACCAGGGATATAGGGCCCACGCTGGAGGGTATCACACCAAGCGAGCACCTACTCTTTCTGCACCAGCTAGCTATTCTCCAATGCAAATCTTGTGGTGGGAGATGGGGGAAGCTCCTTTTCACCCCATGCTCCTATGAGATCTCCCGATGCCTGGTTCAGGCTGCATGGGAGTCTGAGTCTGGGCTGTGCTGGTTGCAGTGCAGGAGCCGGTGCCTCTGCTGAACAGGATGCCCGTGGTTATGGCAGTAGCGCTGGTCATTGCATTCCTGGCACTGGGGATTTTGCTGCTCTTCATGCTCTTCAGGTCAGTATGTGCCTCACCTCTCCTGCTCTCTGTGAGGCATCCAGCACCTTGCACAGCCAGGGGGTGTCCAAGGGGACCCTGAGATAAAGCAAGGTGGGAGGCAGGGCTGTTACATGAGCAACAGCCTCTCCTCTGTCTTTCTCTTCTGCTGGTCTAAGGGCCTGACTTGCTGTTTTGCAGGCGAAAGTACGACAGTTCAAAAACCTCGGAGAACAGCAGCACTATCCCCCTGCGAAGATGTAGAGGAGGTGCAGTATGAGCAGAGGCTCTGCATGCCTTATCTGGACAGGCTGTCTGTTAAAAGCATAGGCAGGGTGCTTACAGGTTCTGTAAGTTCCTTACAGGCTCTGTAAGGTCCTTACAGGAACAAGGGGATCAGAACTGGCTGGCATGGGGAAAGGGACACCTCCCAGGAGAAAGGGACATGCACGGGAAGGGACAATCTAGGGTTTGGTGGGGTCCTGACCACCACAGTGCCAGCTCAATCCCAGCTGCAGAGCTCCAGGGCCAGCCATCAAGTGCATACCAATCTCCTGGCCTTGTGGTCTCCATAGGTGTGTGCAAGCTGAACACACAGATCCCGGTGGAGGAACTGCTGGAGGCTCTGAAGAGGTTTAAGAGGGAAGAAATAGAGGCTGAGCAGACAGAAGATGAATCAGTCGACAGGCATGGTGCTGGACGTCTGAGAGAGTATCAGGTCTGGTTTACCTTTGCTTTCCCACCTGGCTGCACTGTCCACCCAGCCCTCACCCTTTCTTTGGGTGTGTGATGCAGTTGGCCTTGGCCAGTCCCAGAACACATGCCAATGCAGAGTGGGCTTGTCTTCTTCCTCTGCAGCAACTGTCCTCCACTTTGTTGCATCCCTGTGATGCCGGGAAGGAGCTATGTAATCAGAGCAAGAACCGCTACAAGAGCATCATCCCATGTAAGCAGAGCTCTCTAGGGTCTGGCACAGGCACTTGGAGGTGGTTGGGCTGTACAGTGTGCTGGGCTGGTGTAGGTGCCCCTCCAGCTCTTCAGCAATGCTGAGCTCCTTGTCTTACCTTCTGTGGCCACTGAAACCCAGAGGGATTTTTCCAAAATCATCATGCTGGCCCCACTGTTCAATATCCAGTTGGAGAATCCTTGTTCTGCCCCTCAAATCTCCCTGCAAGCTTAATCATTCATCATTGTATTCCTGTTCCTCCTGTTAGTCATCGCTGAGGACTGCTGTGTCCCATCCAGAGGTGGCTATTTGTGGGAAAGCAGAGGGAGTGACCCAATTTCTATGAAAACTTAAAGCTCCTCTGGGGCCCACATGGTGTGAACATTTGGCCACTGCATTAGCAGTCTTCCCCAAAAACACATTGCATTTCCTGCTGTGCCATGTCACCATTCATCTCACCGCCTGTTCTTTACCTTTGAACATGTCCTGAGGCCTGCAGTGCTGCTGAGGAGGGAGTGGATGATCCTGGACGTTCTTAAATTACCTCCCCCTGCTTAAACAGTCACTTCGTTGCTACCCCAAAGAGACAGTCCACCAAATCCCACCTCCCTTCTCTTTCAGACGACCACTGCCGTGTGGTGCTACAGCCCTCTGACATGGGGAATGGCTACATCAATGCCAGCTACGTGGATGTAGGTAGCGAGGAATTCCTGCCCTGGGCAAGGTAGAGGTGCCTGGGCAGAGTAGGAGAGGTGCCTGGGAACACTGGGTGAGGACAGTCCTGCTCACACAGATGGCCCCGAGTTCTGGCATTTGCTGCCCCTCAAGGGCTGGCAGACCTTGGGATGTCACTTTCCTTGTGCCCTCTCTGAGCTGCCCGGAGTACTCTGGGTTTGTGTGCCGTTCTCACCTCTAACAAAAGGGGACCTGTGTGAGGGGGCAGGAGCCGAGGAACAGCCCCTATGTACCCACTCTCCCTGCTGGACAGGAGTGGGTGCTGTGGGACACACTGTTTGAGGGCTCTGGTGCGTGTGGGGATGGGTCCTGTATTTCATTTTCTGTTAAACATTTAACCCACATGATTGGAGCTGTTTGAACCTCTCCCCCACAGAGCTACCAGAGTCCACGCTTCTTCATTGCAGCTCAAGGTAGGTGCTCCCAGCCCTTATGCTCAGGAGATGCTAGTCGCTGCCCTGAGCACTTTGGGGAGTGGGGAAATGGGACAGCAGCTTAGGAGCTGTTAATGGCTCAGTCCAAAGCCCTGTGTCTCCTGGGCCTCAGTCTCGGACAGTGGTTACATCTGATGCAGGGTGTGGAAGGCCTCAGTGGCCGTTTGGCAGTGGCCAGCTGGAGCTGGTCCCTGCACTGCCCAGGCTGAGGACGTGATCCTTACACCCACAAGCCTGGTTTTTTCCCTTTGGCAGCTGGCACGACAGGGACAAACCTGCAAAAGCCTGACACATCTGCACTCAGTGCACTTGGAGACAGGCTCCTTCCAACAGTACAAAGTGGGGATAGGTTAGTCTGCTCTGTGCAGTATGCGGTGAGGAGGTCTCAGGCTCCTTGCAAAGCTGCAGAAATGCTTTTCAGGAAATAGGAGCAGCTCACAGTCTTCTTGAGGGTCTGGATGGGGAAGCCACTGACATGTCCTGGGTCACCTGCCCTCCCTCTTCCTTGTCCCAATTTCTAACACAGGTGATGAAGCCAAGGTGCCCAGCACGCCCTGCTAGGCGCTGCTGTGCCCAGGCTGTGCAGTGTTAGTCCCCAGGTGGAGGGAAGCTCAGGGATGCTCGTAGCCTGGGAACATCTGAGTTGTGCCTGGGAGCAGCTATACAGCCATGGCTCAGACACTGGTACAGGGCTCTCCTCTTCCTCCCCAAGGCCCCTTGCCTGGGACCATGGTGGATTTCTGGCAGATGGTCTGGCAGGAGAAGACCTCAATCATTGTGATGCTGACGGGCTTAGTGGAACAGAACAAGGTATAGAAACCATCTCAACCTGTGCTCGGCTTGGGCCTCCCCAGAGCCCAGGCTTCCTTGGCTGCTTTGCTTTGGTTTTCTCCCAGTGCAGCTTTCAATGAGGGCAGAGAGCAGCTCCACATTACTGCTGGCTTGCAACACTCCCCTCATGAGTTTGCTAGTGCTTAGAGGTGTCGTTGCTGTTGACAGACCAAGTGCGAGCAGTATTGGCCAGAGCAGGAGCAAGTCTACGGGGACTTCACCGTGACACTTAGCAATACCAGGACCACCACAGGCCTTGTCACACGCATCTTCTGCCTGCAGAAGGTAAGCCTGGCTTGTAGCTGAGATGGGGATGCAGGATGCTTTTGGGTTTCAGCAGCTCATGAGAGCTGTCAGCCAAGAGACGCTGTGGGGAGCCCTGTCTGCTCTCCACCACTAGCAGGTCAGCATAGCTGTCACTGGATGCCATGCTAGGGCATCGGCCCCAGGTTTCTGTGCCAGGCAAAGGCAATTGATCAGCTCCACTGGTCACCCCAGCTGGGTCTGGACTGAAGACACATATGGGCAGATTGTGCATCCTTGAGGGCTTGGATGAGGTGATCAAAAAAGGTATAAAAGCAGTTAAAGGGTATAAAATGGCATCTCTGTACATCCAGGATGATGGCACAAGTGCCTGCCTGTCAGCTGAGCCAATCTGCAGAAGGTCCACATTGAAGCTCCATGGTCACTTACAGCTGCTAAACCTGAACAGATAGTTTATGGTTTAAGATAACTTACATAATGATGTTTCTCAAGATGGGTACTTCTGCTGAAGTTAAACCTCACATAAAAAGCAGAAACTGAAGGAGCTGCAAGGAGGGGAAAACAGGTACAATATAAAGAAATTGCAGTTATGCATATTCTTGTCTTCTGTCTTGCCCAGAGCAAAGTGTAGCTGAAAGGTAAAGGTCCAACAGCACCTGCTGGTGGGACATAGCAGTTCATTCGTTCAGGCCAAGTGAATGTGATGTTTACGGAAAAATACATCTTGGGCTGGTAACAAAAGTGACTACATTCACGTCAGTGCAGTAGCAGCCTTAGGAAATACCTTATTTGGGGAAGCCAGGGCTTTTCAATGACTATGGAAACACTCTAAACTGTGATTTTATTTTTTTTTCCCTGTGGGGCACAAGCTGCATTCACTGCCGTGAGTTGACTCTTCACAGCACAGGGAAGCAGAGAACAAAGTTAGTTGTGTGGCTGTGTGCTGGGTTGCTGTCCGATGAGCTATAGCGGAGCAGTCATTGTGGTGGGGCTGCTGGGGGAACACTGTGTTGTGGTGTCCCCCTGGAGTGGTTTTCTCCACTGCTCACTACTTGTTGGCATGCAATTACTTCACACAAGTTTCCAGGTTGGTTCCTGCTCCCTGCTTGCAGCCATGTCTCCTTCTTTGCAGGCAGGCTGTGCTCTCCCAAGAGTGGTGGAGCAGTTTCACTACATGCTGTGGCCAGACCATGGGGTCCCCAGAAACCCTGCCCAGCTCCTGGCCTTAGTGGATGTGGTGAACAAGAGGGGGCTGGAAGTGCCTACTGGACCCGTGCTGGTGCACTGCAGGTACTGGGCTGGGAGTGCTTGGGTGCTGGGGCAAGGCTGGCTGGGGCAGCACTGACCACCAATTTTCTGTGTCCTCAGCGCAGGGATTGGGCGCACAGGTACCTTCATTGCCTTGGACTTCCTCCTGAAAATGGGGAAGGCTGAGGGGAAGGTGGATGTGTTTCACTGTGTGCAGAGGCTGCGGGAGCAGCGGGTCAGCATGGTGCAGACCAAGGTGAGGAGAGTTACCTGCTCCCTGCCCACTGTCAGGCTGCAGATCTGCTTCCCACCCTTCCCAGGGATGTGGCATGCAAAGCCACGCTGGCCTTGCTGTTCATGGTCTAGCCACAGGGACTGGAGCTGCCAGGTGATGGAGACTGCAGGATCTTGTTTTCAATGCTATGTCCAAACCTAGTTTGGGATCCATGTTACCCTGAGACCTTCTGAGGTGCCAGGAGCATTCATAGGCACCAGTCATCCTGGTATAGAAAGGCTGTCCTGTAGGCAAGGAGCATGAATGAGAGTCCACATTTCCTTCAGGCTTTCAGGGTGTCTGCCCCCATGGCATCTTTTGGGCAGCAGTCTCCTGGCCAAGGAACCACATCCCCATGGTCTGCTCAGTGCTGGGACCCTTTGGAGGAAACTAGGTGGGGCAGGACCATCCAGCTGCTTGTAGGACGACTAACTAGTTCACTGGTTTTCTGGGTTTCCTTCCCCAGAGCAGGGTTCTGGTATGAAATGGAGCATTAAACCACAGGAAGATGGTCTTGTCTGGGTTTTTGCAGTTGCTAGCTGTTTCTCAGAGCAGGGCTGCCTGCACTGAGAGGTGTCTGGCCTCAGGACCCCACAGAAGGCAGGTGAAGGATGGACCTGGCTTATTCCTGGCACAGGTCGATGCCAGCAAGCTGGTGGTCTGGAGACCGAGGGCTCCTCATGGAGCAGCTCCAGACTGTGCAGCTGACCCATGTCCTCATGCAGGAGCAGTACACCTTCCTGTATGAGGTGCTGCTTGAAGGCTTGCTCTGCGGCAGCACCGGGGTCCCAGTGGAGAACATCACCAGCTATGTCCACCACCTTCGAGAAGCTGAGACCTCAAGGCACAACAATGTCCTTGAGAAAGAGTTCAAGGTACCATCAGGCTATGGTGCACTGGGTCTGGTGCTGCAGGGGGCTGGTCTGTGGTGCCTCCCCCCTACTGCTCCCCTCCCCAGGAGAAGCATTTCTCTGGGGTGGCTGAAGAAGGGGAGGAGCTGACAGGCAGGACTTGCTTGGCTGAATCATCCCTACAGGCCCTGCAGAAGTTTTCTGAGTTGTTCCAGCTCCTGCCATGCAGAGAAGCAGAGAAACCCAGCAACCAGCCCAAGAACCGCAAGCCAGGGATCCTGCCAGGTACCACTGGCAGGGCTGGGCAACCCCTTGCTCTGTGACCCAGCACCTGAGAGCCTCAAGGGGGGGACGATGCTGCCCTGCTGCTTCCCTCTCCAGCACCAAGCCACTGGCAGGTTCCGCCCAGGGTCCAACTGTCATTTTTCTAGTTGGTAATAAATATAGATTAGATTGGTCCCTCCATGGGAGCAAGACCCCATCCCTGCTTCCTTCTGGGCTTGCTGGAGGAACACGTTCATGGGGTACACCTGGGATAAACATGTCCCTGGGTCTAATCTTTCCCAGTGGAGGACACCAGATGAGGCATCAGGGAGCAATGAGGAGGGTGGACCTGCTGTGCCTCTGCCTCTGCCCATGGGGTTTTGGACATCCCATGTCAGGCAGCCCTGAGCTGTCCTGGCCACAGGGCTGGCGGTGCCTGTTCATCCAAGCCTCTCCAGCCCACGCTGCAGGGAGCCTCGCTGACCCCACTGCTTGCAAAGAACGCCCCATGCCACTGTGTGGGGACAGGATGGCTCATCATTTCTCTCTCTGCCCCTTGCCTCCACAGCGGATTCCTGCCGGCCCATCCTGATGTCCTCACTGAATGCAGACGGCTCGCCCGGTTACATCAACGCAGTGTTTGCCAGCGTAAGGCTCCAGCCCCAGCGGAGCACTGGTGGGACCTGCTGAGAGCAGCAGAGACCCCTCCGGGCACCAATGCTCAAGGCAGGGGTAGGCCATGCCACCCTGGTTTGGTGTCCCTGAGGTGTCCCAGCCGTGGGTCTTCTTCACAGTGACTACTTCGGCTGGGGCCCTGCTGCCAGGAGATGGCCCCCGTGATCAGCCTAAGCCCTGCCTGCACAGGCAGCTCAGCAGGCTGCCGCACGGCTGCCAGCTTTTGCGTGCTGGGAGCAAAGCCCAGGTGTGATGAGCTGAGGGGGTCTCTGAGCTGGGACCCAGCCCGGGATCTCCTCGGGCTCTGCAGAGCCCTGGCTGTAAGGGAGGCAGGGAGCAGTTCCTGCTGTTGGAGGGGCTCTCAGGGGGTGGATTGTGTGACCTTCTCCTCCCCCACACCCCGGTGTGTTTTGCAGACGTACACCCAAGAGGACAGACTCATCGTCACCCAGCTGCCTTTCCTCACCACGCTGGTGGATTTCTGGGCTCTGGTCTGGGATTACACCTGCACATCGGTGGTTGTGCTGAACCAGCTCCAGGAGCTGGACAAGGTCAGCAGCCCATACGCAGCCCTCTCCTCTCCCAGCTCCCCATGAGGCTGGGCAATATGCTTTCTGCCTTTGCCCCCTCACGGCTCTTCTCACAAGAGCCCTGCTTGCTGCAGGAGCCCACCGCAAGCTTGTGGGCTCCACCTGGGCGAGCCCCGAGGACAGTCCCAGTACCATGGCACTACAACAGTGGTGTGTTCCCAGTCTCACAGCAAGGGATCATCCCTCAGGTTTTTCTTACCCCTGCCCAGGTGTCCTCTCTGTAGGAGTGTTATCCTTCTGGCTGCAGCACCACGGGTTGGTCCCCAGCAAATGGCAGGCAGAGCACCCACGTGCACACTGTGCAAGGCTTACGGGCGAGGGGCTGGTGTGAGCGTACCCATGCAAGGTGCTGAGCTCTGCCACACATGGAGGCTGGGGTTGTGTGTGATCACACGCGTGTCTCACCCCCAGACATACGTGGAGTTCTGGCCCACCCAGGGCGAAGCTGCCTACGGCCGTTTCCATGTCCACCTGGTCTCAGAGGAGCCCGGAGTTAGCTTCACAGCCTGGACATTTGCCCTCACCAACAGGCAGCAGGTGGGCTCTTTGCACAGAGATGGCAAAGTCCTTTGAGAACAACCTTTGCAAGAGCTGGAAGGACTGGCCAGGCTCCAGTGTCAGCAGGCTTTGATTTGGGGTCCAAGTCACAGCTAGGGGTGGTGGTCAGAGGGATCTGATGGGGTCCTGGACGGGCAGTGGCCACAGCAGGGCCCTTTGCCTTGAGAAAGAGGTTAGTCCCAAGAGGGTGAGACTGCAGGCAGAGGTACATTTGTGTACCTTCCTAACTTGGAAGACAGGAGCTGTGGATAGAGTTTGTGCATCTTGGTGGTGGTTCGTGGATGGGGACAGCTATCACAGGTAGCTGGGTGCCGGACTGGCATCAGTCTGAGCTGCACCTAGTGCTCAGTGCTTATCTTGTGCTCTGTCCCTCTGCCGATCTCAAAGCACTCAATGGAGAAGGTTAAAGTCTGGGACTGGGCCATCCCACTGTGGAGCTGCTCCCTTGATACAGTGTGCATGGCTGAGCCAGGACTGACACATGCTGTCCCTCCCTTCCCTCCAGGAAGCCAGTGGGTTTCTTCTCTGTCCAACTCACTGTCTTTCTTCCCCACTAGCCCAAGAAGTCTGCACTGGAAGTCCGGTTCTGGCAACTGAAGGACTGGCCCATGAAGCAGCGTCTTCCCCCGCAACCTGCCACCATCATTAGCCTGTTAGGGAAGGTGGAAACACACCATCGGCAGAGCCAAGATGGACATATCCTCGTGACCTGCTGGTGAGTGATGTCTCTTGGAGGAGCAGCCTGTGGCACAGAGCTGGCTCAGCTCGGGCTGCCTCAGTGAGCTTGGGTCACAAATCCATCTTGGGTGGGTGTATGGACATGA
This sequence comes from Astur gentilis, assembly GCF_929443795.1. Lineage (NCBI taxonomy): Eukaryota > Metazoa > Chordata > Aves > Accipitriformes > Accipitridae > Astur > Astur gentilis. Next base: position 77,850,801 of record NC_064919.1, on the reverse strand, counting down.
ATTCAGCTGTGTTCAGGGAGGAGGGCTTCCCTGTGGAGGCTGACTGGATGCAGCATCTGTGGACAAGGTCCATACATAGCCTGTATGTCTAGTGGGACACTTCTGAGGCTCACCCCTGCCAGGTGATCCCAGAGCAAGTGACTCTCCCTTTGCTCTCCTCCACAGGGATGGTGCCAGCCGGAGTGGGATCTTCTGTGCTGCTACTTTCCTGTGTGAGCAGATCCAAAGCGAGGGGCTGGTGGATGTATCCCAGGCTGTGAGGATGCTGAAGAGGCGGCGGAGACAGCTGATTAAAGATGTGGTAGGTCAGGATGGCAAGACCAGAGCAAGAGCCATAGCCTGGACTGTCCCAGCAGCTGCCCTAGCACCTCTGTGCTCAGATCATCCTGGGGCCAGCAGGAATAGATGAGACCTCTGAAAACCCTGGTTTTTGCTGCTGGCACATACTCACTCACTCAGGGCAGGTTCTGCAGAACCAGATGGGCACTGAAGCACCCTTTGGGTGCATTGCCCCTTTCTGGTCCACCTGGCCTGCTCAGCAAGGGACTGTACTGATGGGTGCTCAGCTGCCTGTCCTGCACCCACATCACCACCTAGTCTGGGTGCTAGAGGCAATCATAGGGTGAGCACCCTTGATGGGAGTAAGTGGCAGGTGCTTCATGCCATGGATGCTGGCTCTTCTCCCAAGACCAGCTGCCTCCAGCATTGGGGTAGACGAGCTGTCAGCTACTGGAGCACATGCCTGTGATTCCTCAGTGGGGCAAGGTGGGCCTCAACTGTGAGGTGGAGAGTGGGCTCTACCTGCACCTGGCTTGCTCAGGAAGCTGTTGGCAACCGAGGCTGGCCTGCTACTGCAGGTGTTGGTGTACCAGGTTCTCACATGCATCCTTCTGTCCACAGGAGCAGTATGGTCTCTGCTACAAACTAGCCCTCAGTTACTTGAATTCATTTGAAACCTATGGGAATTTCAAGTAGAGGCATGGCCACCGCCCATCTCTGGCCATGACTTCGACTCTCTTGACAGCCCTCCATCAGTAACAGTGGAAACCAGAGGAGATGAGAGGGGTGTGCACAGCCCCAAGATGCTTTACTCCCCTGAACAGTCACCCCAAGGGTCCTCTGTGGCTGGAGACCACAAGCTGGACTGTCTCCAAATTGTGGTCAGGCTTTGAAGCAGGAACCTGACCCTTTGCCCAGAGTTTGCACAGGAACTTACATGGAATCACAGCCTGAGTATGCAGACCAGAGCAGAGGCACCAGGACTTGATCTGTCTGTGCCAGGGATGAAGATAATCAGCTGTCCCATCCAGGCTCCCTTGTGCCTTCAGGCAGCCCCAGGGAAAGTGGGATAGCTCCACCAACACCCAAACTGTGTTTTGCCAGGGGACCATCAAACCGCTGTAAGATCCATGGGGCTCAGGAGCACAAGCTATCTGTCCTACTTTAGCATGAAGTCCAAGGCCAACAAGAGCCAAGGGAGGGACAACCCACAGTCCTGTAGGGCTAGCCTGGTCCTTTCCACCCCACACAATCCCTTCTGGGAGCTCCATCTTTCTGATGCTGATCCAGGTGCCACAGCCCTTCCAGGTCCAGAGACACTCCATCCCTAGCCTGCCTGGCTGCACCATGGCAATCCCAGGTTGTAGCAGCTCAACTTAAATATCCTGGATGTGGTTCTGGCAAGGGCTGCTGCACCACGGAGGCTGGTTCTGCCTTCGCTGCTCAAGGGCAAAGGGCCTCAGAGCCAGGACTGACCCCATGGCTCTGTTCTGTGTGTCACCAATAAAGACTCTGTGCTCGCCGTGGTGGTGGTGACCTCTGATCTTCACTTTTCTTCCAGGTTTGACCTGGCACAGGGGCTGCAAAGGAGCTGAGAGCACACAGGTCCCTCAGCTCTGGCCACAGCATAGGTACAGAACACACTCCTGCCCAAGATGTACATTGAGCGACAGCACCCTTCAATGATTCTCACCATGCACCCCATCCAAATTCACGAGAGCTGCCCAGCACAGCCCTAGAAGTCGGAAAGGCTGTCAGGCACCACCTGGGGACATGGGGTCACAGCAGCCCTTCTCATGGCTTCCCCTCAACAAGGTGCAGTTAGGTCCTTGCAGGGCGATGTGACCCCACAAGGGCAATGAGGGGACCAGGCAGGAGCTGCAGCCCCCTCCAAACCACAAGGCTTTATTGATTGTCCAGACAGAGCAGGCAGTCATGAAGGCATCCCAGTCAGGCCAAGCTCCAGCAGAGCCCTGGATTTGGCTGAATATCAGCAGACAGAGCGGGGAGAGGGGTTGGGAGCACAGGACATGGCAGGAGCATGGACCATCGTTCAGCCTGAGCCCATGTGAGTCAGGGACTGTGAAATCTGGCATACAATTCCTGCTTCCAGGAAAGCAAAAATGAAAGCAAAGCCTAAAAAAAGAGCTACAGAAAGTTGCGTTCAAAGGCCTTAAAACAGCAGTAAGTGAAAGCTGGGAGGTGAAGGGAGTGAGGAAGGAAAGAACTCACAACCCTCCTTGGCCTCCTGTTTTCCTCTTGCTCTGCTGAACTGGATGGGACCACCAGTGCTGGTCACAGTCACAGGTGAGCCAGGGGGCCTGGCAGCCATCAGCACTGAGCTGGGGTCATCCTCCCAACCTTCTCTGCTCCCTCACTGCTCTGAATGTCTCCTGTGGTCCTGGGAAGGGGCTGGAGTGACTGATCTCCAGCCTGGCCACCTTTACCTGTGGAGACCAAGGGCACCCAGGGTAGAGGCTGCTGCGTGCCCTTGGCTGCGTGGGGAGCTCAGGTCACCAGAGCTGCCTGCACACACGAGTGTCTGAGACAGGCTGGAGCACAGGGCAGTGCCTGCCACAGCCTGACTCCTTTGTCCCAACTGTGCCCAACCACAGGTCCCCGGAGGTGCCCACCAGTGCCCAGGCAAGAGCAGCAGTCCTGAGACACCTCCCAGCAGATCTCTCCCCTGGGGGGGGTATGACACAGCCATGGGTCCCTCAAAGGGCTGAGCCATAAGCCACCCTTTGGGATGCTTGGTTTTGCTCTTGCCTGCCTCTGCTGCAGGCTGGGAGCAGTGCCTGGAGCCATGCTCTGCTGCTGCACGGAGCTTAGCAGGCAGAGCCATCCTCACTGTCCCGGATATCGGAGGTCTGGGGCAAATGGGGAGACATGTCAGTGAAGACTATGAGCAGATATTTCTCCTGAGGGTCAGGCTCTCCTGGGAGATCTCTGCTCTCCTCCCAGTTGCCACCCAGCCCTACAGGCCTTTCTGCAATGGAGGTCCAGAGAATTGCATTTTCCTACCTTTTTAATTATCCTCCTTAGCTTTGCTGGTCAAAGACTTCCTTTTCCTGGAAAGGCAAAGGAGAGCCCTGAGCAAGAGACTGACATTGCCCATTGCCCTGCTGAACAAGTCCCCTTCCTACTCACCTGCAAAGCACGAACCACAGGATCCCTGCAGATACGAGGAAGAGTGCCAACAGCACAACCACCCAAATCACAGTTCCATGCCATGAGCCCAGAGGCTGCTCTGCAAATAACAAACAGCCAGGAGTGGGTGCCACAGCCTGGGCCATATTCTGGCAGTGACACCAAAGATGGCAAAGGGTGTGTGTAAGTGTGTAGATGTGTGTCTTGGCTTAGGCTTCTTCCGAGATAGAGGATGACCCGATGTATGGGAAACGAAAAGTTTGCTCTGCCCCCCACGAGAGCCCACGGCTCCCGTGCTCAGCCAGCTCCTCTCCATGGGAAGCGGCCGGGCTGGGAAAGGGGAAGATGGGGGAGAGAGGCTCGGGCCCAGGGAGCGAGGAGCCCACTTACCAAGAGAGAAGCTGTAGCAGACGCAGGTGAACCTGTCTGCCTGTTGGAAGAGGCGGGAGGGAGAGCTCAGGCCACTCCTGCCCCGCCGCCTGCCCTGGGGGCAAAGGCCTCCCACCCACGGCCACCCAGGCTCCGGCTGCGGCCGAGGACCCCGGGGACAGCGTCCTGCCGAGGCGCCCGGGCTCTCGGCGCAGCGGCCGGGAGCGGAGCCCGTGCGGCACCGCTCCTCGCCGCCGCCGGCCGGCCCAGACCCTGCCGAGGGGCTCGGCGTCCCCGGAGAGCAGGACCCACCCGCGACGGGTACCTGCTGCGAGCGGCGGACGAGGCGCAGGAGGGCTGTGTAGTCCCAGCCCGGCCGGAGGGCAGCGTTGTGGTAGCCCTGCCCGTGGGTCCCATCGCCCAGCACGAAGTCCACGGGGGTGCTGAGGTTGAGCACGGCGGCCACGTAGGGGCTGGGCAGCTGGCTGGCGTTGAAGGGCTGCGGGTCCCCCGAGCAGGCGCCTTCCACCGCCGTGCCGTTGCGCGTCGCGACCACGACGAGCTGGTGCTCCCTGCGGGGCAGGGCGGTGAGAGGGCCGGGGGAGACGGGCCGGGGCCGGCGAGAGCGGGACGGAGGCGGCTGCGGTGGGGAAACCCGCCTCGGGGCCGCCCGCAGGCCGCGCTCACCTGGCCGCCGCAGGGGCACGGGCGACGGGGTGGAGGGCAAGCACGGCCGTCCCTTGGGACGGGGAGATGTCCCGCACGCCGCGGCAGCTGGTGTCGAGAGGGCGCGGGGCGTCTGGCGGGGAAGACCCGGGGGAGAAGCGTCAGGGGCAGCCCTGCGGGGGCCGTGCGGGGAGCGGGGGCGGCCGCAGGCAGCGCCGGCTGCGGGGCACAGCTCCTCCGTGCTCAGGCTCCTCGGCGCCGGCCGGGAGCCCGCAGGGCCGGGGCCGGAGAGCTGCCTCAGCCGGGGCGCACGCCGCGGCCGGGCCGCCCTCGGCGGAGGGACCGGGGCACGGCGAGCCTTACCCGAGCCGTCGGTCTGAAACTCCCACAGCGACGCAGCCCCGGCTCCGGCTGCCGTGAGTCCCCGCACCGCCACCACGTAGCTGCTGCCGGGGCTGTGCTCAGGCAGCGGGTGCTCAGTGACGGAGCCGCTCAGCCGCAGCCGCTCCATCTCCAGAAAGCTGCCGTCCTGCGCGCTCCTGGCCGTCACGTTCAGCTGGGGACGGGGGACGGAGCTGGAGGGCGGCAGCTCCCGCCTGCCCTCCGGGAACCTGCCCGCGGCACGCCGAGACGGAGCGAAGCCCCCCTGCGAGCCAACCCTTCCCTGCGCCCGCTCCCGCTGGGGAAGGCTCCCGGGGGGCAACCTTGGCCCCGCGCGTGGACCTCGAGGCAGGCGAGAGGAGGAGAGGGGGAATCTGGAGCCAAGGCTCAAGGCGTCGGAGCAGCTGCCCCTGTGAGCAGAGGACCAAGCCTCTGCGAAGAGCTGAGGGCAAGAGGGAGCCTGGCTCTTTGGAGAGGCGTATATGCGCGTAAGGAGGCCGAGGCCAGGCCACCGCTACGGTATTGCAACACCGCAGGCACTGTGGTGACACCCCCCACGAGAGGAGCCCTCAGCTGCTCTCCCCTCCCGCGCAAGGCTGGGCTCTGAAGGCTTTGTCTGCCTGAAAAGGGGAGGCCAGAGTGATGGAGGCTCCCCACGTGCATCACCTGCATTGGCCACGAGACCCCGGGCCATCCTCACTGCTCTCGGGGTCTTTACGGAAATGGCATCTTGGGAATATGCAAATAAGGAGCTGACTGAAGGCAGAAGAGAAGGATTCTTTTCGCAAACAGAGGTGTCTGGGGGCAGGTAAGCAGCTGGGACAGACCCGCAAGCAATGCCGTCAGGGCCCCTCTTTGCCCCTTGCTCCGGGAAAGAGCTGAGAGGGGCGCGACGAACAGGCATGTCGGGGTCCCTGTCACCCCACGGAGAGGTCTGTCCTCAGAGAGGGCACAGGGCACACTGCTAAGGGTCTCACCCCGCCTCAGTGCTAGAAAGCAGGGCTGCACTCTGGGAAGAGCCCCGAACCCAGAGACAGACGAGGCCCTTTGAGCCACGCATTAAGGAAAACTCAGAGGAACGGTGCAACTCTCCCGAAAGAAGAGGGGTTTTCAGAGGATGACTCAGACTACAGACTTCTCTGTGGCAGGAACCAGAAACAAGCACGCAAGAGGCAGAGGAAATCCTGGGAGGCCACCCCAGCAGACATGTCAACAAGTGCTGCACACCGAGCCCCAGTCTGCCCAACCCCAGGCTGAGCGGACGCGGGGAGGACGCCCAGAGGCCGGGGAGCACCCACCACCGCTCCGGGCAACTCCACAGCACGAGGAATGTTGAGGGTGAGCGAGAAAACGTTCATGCTCATCACGGCCAGACACTCAGCTGGACTGGCTGGGAACTGGGGGCCATCACAGCTTTCCCTTCCCCGCTCTCCCCCAGGCTGCCTGCACAGAGCTCCAGGCAGAGGGGGGCCTGGCGAGGCGAGGGAGACCACGGGCAGCCTGCGGTCCCCTGGTACCTGGTATCCGATGATCTCCCCCTTGCAGGAGGGCAGCGCCTTCCACCTGAGGGACCCTGTGCTGGGATCCAGCCGCAGCTTCTCCGGTTTGTCCGGCACTGGAACCACAGGAGGACGGGGTCACGCACGGGCACGGCGAGGAGGGCCTGAGCCCAGAGCAGGGTGCAGGCAGCTTCTGGACCAGGGGACAGCCCGCCAAGGGACCCCCAAGCAGGGTTTATCCCCCACAAAGGCCGCATGTGCTTCAGCAGCAGCAGGAGCAGCAGTGGTGTGGTGAGGAGGGGGAGAGAGCGAGGAGGGGACGTGCTCTGCTCCAGGGCCCTGCACAGCCCCTTCCCCAGCGCCCCACAGGATCCCATCAGCCCTGATCCCAGGACCACCACTGCAGGGAGTGGATGCTCCAGCTGAGCTGCTGGGCAAAGGGGACATTTATCCCCCTCCCCTACCTGTGACACAGCCCAGGACTGTCCCTTCTCTCCCATACTCATGTGCACATACCTGTTTCCTCTGTCCTGGCAACCCATGTGAAAAGGATTGTGCTGGGGGGCAGGTACATAGTGATACTGTAGTCAGTGAAGGGCTGCAGAGGGGGGCAGGTAAATGTTCCCTCCTGGCCATGGAGCGTCTCCTCTCCCTTCACCTCCTCAGCCTCACAGGGAAGGGAGGAATTCTTTTCCAGCCGGCACCTGGCCCGAACCTGCTGGCAGGCATCAGGGAGCCTGCAGGTCCAGTTCAGTTTGATGCTGGTGCTGGAAACCTCCAAGGTCCCAGGGACAACCTGGAGGACATCTGTGAAGGAAACATTGCAAGAGGGTCACCCCCTTCCCTTCCCCTCCCAGCCTTGCAAGGGTGCTGCAGTCCGACAGCCCTGCTCCCCACCAGCCGGGTGGGAGGCAAAGCGAGAGGCTGAAACTGGTCACTCCAGCTCTCTGGTAGGGGAACAGGAGGAGTCTGGATATGAACAAATGTGGGTGAATGTGTGGACTACTATTGCTCATTGCAGTTTTCCCCACTGAGTCAAAACTGAGGTGTCTGTGGGTCCCAGCATCTCTACAGTCCAATAGATGCAGCTCTTAGAAAGACCTGGCCCTTTCATGCTCTGCATAAACCCCAGGAGAAAGGCTCATTTTTCCTGACAGTATAGTGAGAGACAGAGCTCCAGGACACTACACGGAGTAGCTCTCCTACACCACATCCCCAGGAAAGGGATGAGGGGGAAAAGGGCCCTGTGCTGCTTCCCCCAAGCCTCCCTGGAAAGGTGAGGAGCAGGAGCTTGAGGGACTAGGGCACCCACAAGGGGCTCATACTGTGCACAAAGCTTGCACAGTGACTGCTGTACCAGCGTTTGATGCTGGTGCCTTGTGGCATCATCTAAGAAGCCAGGGCTATTTCATGCCTTAGGAACCTGCCAGAAGTCAGCAAAGCAGCTAAGGGCACCAGGCGGGATACCCTGAAAGCTTGGGCCATGCACGGAACTGTCCCTCAAGGTGGGTCACAGAAGAAGCATCCCTTTCCCCTCACACGGACTTCCCCACACTACCCATGCTCCCAGCTGCCTGTGGGGAACCAGCCCCAAGTCCTTTTGCTGTGGCCCTGGTCTCATGGCACTCAGTGAGCTGGGGAGCAGCAGAGGACTTTCAAAACTTCAGGGGCTTCTCACCGGGTTCCCAAATCAGCCCACTATTGCCCTGTTCTCCCTTGGAGCAGACCTCCATGCCCCAAGCTGTGAGAAGATGGTGCCAAGCCTGTGCCCACCGTGACACAAAGCCTGGAGGGCACCAGCCTACAGGGAGCAAGCTGTGGTACTCACAGCTGCCTGGTTTGAGAGGACACAGGCAGCAGAGCCCCCTGATCCCCCTGCCCCAACTGTGATGTCATGCAGACCACAAATTCCACCACACATAGCTCTCCCATGCTTCTCTCCTTCATGCACATGCTCTTGCCAGAAGCCCTCAGAGACACCCTTATGACCCGCATGTCCAGCAAGAACCTCCCACCCACTGGTGAACCGTAGGCTAGACCCAGGGCAGGCTCAGGGGCTGCCTCGACACGGCCTTCAGCAGCACCTACCATTTCCCCAGGCAGGCAGAGAGCCTGAAACCTGTGCATGCACAGCCTGCCTTCCCCTGCTCAGGAAGGCCAGAGCAGGGCAGCCAGGAGAGCTCCTGATGCCTCCCTTACCGATGCACTCCACACTGGACCGAATGCGAATCCAGCCACCTCTGCTGTTCTTTCCAAGCCAAACTTCTCGGTATACAGGTTTCCCATGACTGATGGACTGGACTTCACTTGAACATTTGACATGGGTGAAGGACACCTGGAAACCATCAATGCAACTCAACATCACTTCTTCATTCTTCTTGTAATTCTCCTGGTCTGGTGCCAGCCGGAGTCTTGAGTCCCACCGGGGTCTTTGGCACATTTCTGGCAGAGGTGAAAGTGGGTGTTAGTTGGGGTGGGAGGTGATGAGGTGGGGCATGTGTGGGCAGTGGGAGAGAAATCCCCAGCAATCCATCCAGCCCCTGAAGGGAGAGGGAAAATGACATGTCCATCTGCCAGGATATGACGCACAGGCAAGGCTTCTTGGGAGAGAGCTCTCCTTGCGTACCAGAAGCGTGAATGATCGCTCATCCAGGAACCTCCCCCGTTCCCCCTTGTGTCCAGGGACACTATATTCTCTCTTCCACAGCCCACAGCAGGGAGCTTCCCAGGACAATCACCCCTGCACTAGGAGACCCCCTCCAGCCACTCATTCAGACATGTCACCCACCCCAGCTCAGGCTGCCCTTGATGGGCCATGGCACCACCAGCCCTGCTGGGATGCACATCTCTCCAGCCATGGCTCATCCTTCCCACAGGGATCAGAGATGCCCCTGTTACACTTCAGGGCTCCCTATGCTGGCTCAGTCAGTCCCTCAACTACTCTCCTACTGCTCCATGCCACCGTGCAGTGGAACACGGGGATGAGCAATGCCTTCTCCATTCACACCCTCTGCTTTACCACAGCCCCTGCCCTTTTTCCCTGCCACAAGCCCTGCTCCATCATCCACATCCCCTCCTCACCGCATTCACCATCCTCCAGGCTGAGCAGGTACGGCCTGCCCCAGCAGTTTGCTGAGTGCTGTGGGGGGAGGCTTTGTGGCAATGATTCTTACAGGCAAAGATGCTGGCACCTGGGAAGGAGCACTTCCCTGTTCCAGCCTCTGCAAGGGGCTCTGGAAGTCCTTGGAGTGCTTAAAATACAATCTTCCTTCTCCCAAAGGGGCATAGAAGGGGTCTCACAAGGTTCAGACCATCTTCTGAACAGCCACGAAGAAGTACAGACATTCCGGTGAACAAGTCATGGTCAGGCTTTGCTCTCAGACAACCCCGACTGCAGAAAGCAAGAGATGCCCAGCTGAGCACAGCAACCAACATCTGTGTCCTGCTGACACACAGCTACGACCTACTCCATGCCCAGCCACACAGCCACTCCCCATGCCCAGGCCCATCCAGCCAGCAAAGCGGCAGCAAGTTCCCTTTTGCTCTGCTCTCAGCACGCACAGTGTCCCTCAGGCACATCTGGGGATAGAGTGTGTACAGAAAGTGGTATCCCTGCTCCCTGAAGACCCTTCCGCCTGACACACTATGCATGAATTCATGCCTGATTCATGCCCACAGCCTCCAGGAAACGACTGGCAACTGGCTCGGTGCAGGACATGGACCCATCCCCGACTGCACAGCCCAATCCCGTCCGTCCCACAGCACCCCCAGTACACCCAAACCCCACTGTGGCTCCTGCCCCCAGGGATCTCCTGGAGACAGCAGATGCCCCAGCTGACACAGCCCTCAGGGGTCCACCTGGGTTCCAGCCCAGGGCTGCCGGCAGTAAAGATGCACATCAAACTTGCAGAAGGAAGAGCAGCAAAATCTCTCCAGGGAAGAGAAAGAACTGCTTCTTACCTGTTTTCCAGGGCACTCCTTGGACCTTGGGATCAGGTTCTTCCTGGCCCTGTGCTGGCAGCGGAGATAAAAGGACCAGGAGAAACCTCAGAGCCAGCAACTGCAGGGCCATGCTAGCATGAAGTCCCCAGGCAGGACTGAAACTTCAGCCCCACTCGCTGCCTCTGAGCCCAGGCATCTGTGACTGACTGCAAGACTTGCAACAACAGGAAGGAAACCGACACGTGTGGAAATCTTATGAGGTACAGGAGGCTTCCTGGGAGGGACCCTCCCATCAGTGTCAGTGCTGCTGCCTTTTGCTGCCTTTTTTCCCAAGGGGCATCCAGGCTCTGGTATTCAACAGAGGAACCCCTGTCAAGATCCTGGGGTTTCCCCACAAAACCCTCCTAGTTACCCGAGTGCATTCACAAAGTGCTGCTCCTATCTCTGAGGCAATATCCATGTGCTTCCCAATGCCATTGCATGGGGTTTAGAGTTGTGATGAGTCACTGCACTTCCCCTCAGTGATCACAGGAGATGGAGGACTTCTGAGAAAGCACATAGGGAAGCAGGGGCAGGAATGGGGAAGTGAGCTGCAAGGGGTACCTCAAGTCCTGAAACAGTCCTTGGCCCTTCTGAAAGACACACTCAACCCACACCTGCTCATCCTTCCCTGCTCCTTCATCCCCAGCTGCCTCCTCCTCCTCCCCCACCGCCTGGCAACACTCTCCTCTGTCCCAAGGGTGCAGACCACCCTGCCCTCCAGTGCCAGCTGAGTACCTGAGGAAACCCTCACTCAGCGCTACTAAACCATCACCCTTGCTCTGCAGCAGCTCCTGCTTTTCTCTTCCTCCAGAACCTCCCATGGGCCCACATGGGATGTCTCACATCCCAGAGAACTGGGTGATTAGGCACAGGGGCTGCAGAGGAGCAAAGACCAGGTTCATCCCTCAGCTTCGCCCGCGGCACATGCACAGGACATGCTCCTGCCCAGAACGAACGCGGGGAGCACCACCACTGACTGGTTCCCAACACACAACCCATCCAAACACACGTCAGAGCTGCCCAGCACAGCCCTGAAGGCCTGGGGAGGTTGTCAGCCACAGCAACCCTGTCCATGGCCTCCCCAAACCATGTGCAGTGAGCTCAGCACCCCACAGGGAACATGGCCCCACAAGGGCAACGAGGGGACCAGGCAGGAGGAGGGGGGGGGGCTAGCAGCCCCCTCCAAACCATCAGGTTGTCAGACAGAGCAGGGGCAGAGTCATGAGGCTGACAGCCCAGGGACTGACTGGGTATGGGGATACAGAGTGGGGAGCGGGGCAACCCAGGAGGGGGCAGGAGCACAAACCAACCCTCCGTTTCCCCATATCCCAACCCTGCGCTTTCCCCTTTCTCAACCAGCAGCAGCTACACAGGGTCAAGCTCCCTCTTCCCCTCTCTGCTCAACACCCATCAAGAGCAGCTCCGTCAGGCACGCAGGTCACACCACAAAGCTCCATGGGAAGGAGATGCTTTGGTCCCAGGGGCCAGCTGCAGTGCCGCAGTGGTGGTCAGACAGCTCATATGAAGGACTGCCAAAACGTGTCTTCACCGGCACATGCAGCTCATCCTAGGCTGAAAAAAAAAGGCTGGAGAAGAAAGCGGCTGATTGCCCCATCTTCCAGCAGTATCCTCCTCACCAAGGAGATCCTTCGGGCTGCCCTTCAATCTCCAGGCTGCACTGGGCACCAGCATCCCCCAGTGCAGGAGAGACAGTGGCTGCTGGCGGCTGCACTGGGGTGACAACAGCAGCCGAGATTAAGCAGATCCCAAAGGCTGCAGGATGGGGATTTCCCAAGAGGGCCAGGGACAGCTGCAACTTACAAAATGGGAAATGAGCACCAACACCCATGGAGGGGGTCACAGACCAACACAGAGGTCCAGCTACGCCTAGTTGAGACCATGCTACTTGTAGGATGGGGAGGAAGGAAAGTAGCAACCCGAAGCCTGGCTCTGGGAGCACGCAGTTTCTCAGGCATGCTTCCTCAGGGTTGTTGGGGGCTGGAAAAGCCTAGTCCGAGCTCCTCCATGATGATTCATAGGGACATGGCTTTCACACACAAAACAGGGAGGAACCACGACAAGGTGGGAGCTGTCATGGGGCAGGCAGCCCCTGCACACCAGAACAATTTATTGGTTGGTAGGACACAGCAGCACAACTGCAAGGGCAGTGCAGTTGGGCCAAACTCAAGCAGAGGCTGGGGTCTAGATGGACATGGGGATATGGCGTGGGGAAAGAGAGGTTGGGACCCAGCAAGCTGCTTCAGTCTCAGAGGGCACTTGCAGGCACCAGAATGAGGGTGAGATGGCTTTGCCAGAGCACTGGAGGACTACCAGAACACATCCTTACTGGCACAAGCCTTGGGCTGCTCCTGCTCTGTGACAAAAGATGCTGGAGCTTGATGAGGGAGGAAGTTTGAGGGGGAGCAATAACCCAGCACAAGCTATATGAGGTCCTGCTTCCAGCCTGGGAACACCAGGCCTCGAGAAGGGACTATGGGAAGTGCCATCAGCACCGAGTGTTGGACATCCGACCCATCTTCTTTCCCTCACTGCTCTGACTGTCTCCTGAGGACTCCAGAACAGGCAAGAGCTGGGGCAACATCTCTCCAGCCCGGCCGCCTTTACCTGCAGAGACAAAGGACACCCAGGGCAGAGGCTGCTGCGTGCCCTCGGCAGCGCGGGCAGCTCACGTCACCAGAGCTGCCGCTCTCCACCCGCTCTCTGCCACGTCAGGGAACACAGGCAGGGCACTCCGTGTCCTACCTGCATCTTCCTCTGCCAGAAAAGTCCCCTTGATCACGCAGTAATTATCTGAGTTCTCATAGGGCCGGAGCTCTGGGCAGACAACACAACAGAAACAGCCTGAGGGACGCGGGAGCCGTGGGAGAAGGCGCAGGGCAGACCCGGGCAGGCAGCAGCACTGGGGGCTGCAGGGCACCCTGGGACACACACCAGCAGGGCAGCAGGACTGGGCAGAGGCAATGCCTCCCCCAGGCAGGGCGAGCACGAGGGGAAGCTCCCAAACCTTACTGGCACCACGGGGGGACCCCAGCCAGGAGCTGCTGGAAGAGGCAGCCAGAGGATGCTCTCGGCTGGGCATAGCAGGCATGGGACGCACCTCTCTGGCAGGTCAGCCAGAGCCAGCTGGGCTGACTGCAGCCACCCCAGGATGGCAACAGGCTCTCCTGCAATAGACCTGTTTCCCTCCCAGCTCCAAACCCAGCCTTACAGCTGTCTCTGTCATGCAGACCCCACCTGTGTAATGATCCTCTTCTGCTTTCCTGGGCAAAGCCTTTTTTTTCCTGGGAAGGCAAAGGGCAGTCCTGAGTCGGGGGAGAGGCTGATGTGGCCCAGGGCCCCATGGAACCCAGCGGCAGAGGCATGGAGGGCTCTGCCCACCCTCCCTCTGGGCCCCTCGTGAGCTGGCAGGCATCGCCCACCAGCACCCCAGGGGACAGCAGCAGCGGCAGCAATAGCAACAAGGAAGAGGGTCCCTTAGCACACACGGTCACTGCCACAGCCCTGAGGAAGATGCTTATGAGCCCCAGCCAGGACCCCTACAGCCAGCTATGGTAGGACCAGACAGCTGCATCCTCCATGGCCAGAGAAGGGTGGGAGCAGCTGGGGGACCCCCATCTCCATCCCCATCCAGCCCACTGCACAGCATGGCATGAGGCAGAGCAGTGACTCCGAGTCTCTTGCCTACTCACCTGGACAGCAGAAACCAGAGGATCCCTGCAGACAGGGGGACCACCACCAACGCCACCACCACTACCATGACCACCGACCCAGGCCACAGACCCAGAGGCTGCCCTGCAACTAACACAGTCAGGAACGGGTCCCACAGCCTGGACCATGCGCCAGCAATGGGCCCCACCTTGGCATTCACTGGGGGTGTGCATGGGTGCAGACACACGTGCCCAGGCTCTGCTGTCCTGGCTGCTGCAGGGACAGGCAGTGAGGCACAGCCTTCCCCTGCCTTCATGTCTGCAAGGCAGGGTAGGGCAGAGGGAAGTTCTGGAGCATGGGGACTTGCCCCATCTTCCATACGCAACCAGAGGGTGTGAAAGCCCACTCAACGAGCCTGCACACAGCAAGAGGACACACAGACCCAGGCTCAGCAGCCCTAGTGCTGTCTGGCCTTGAGCCCCAAGTGCATCCTTATGCAGGGATGGGTATCATCTTCTTCAGTGGAAGAGTAGAGAGGCCAGCTCTGCTCTCACATGCACAAACAGGGACTGAGCAATGCAGCTGCTCTGAGGACCAGGCAATGCACCCCCTCGAAGCAGGACTCATCCAGCCCCACAGCCCACTCTTGAGTCGGGCTCTCAGGGTGACAATGCTCCCTGCCTCTCTCTTGATGGGGACAGAGTGCATGGACACACAAGCTCTGGAAGCTGCTCCAGGCGCAGTGCTCGCTCCCAGGGGGACCACCTTAGCCAGAGCTAGGGCAGAACAACCTTTACCTGAGACATAGGTTCGAAATTCCAGGCGTGATGCAGCCCCAGCACCAGCTGCCGTCAAGCCCTGCACTGTCACTGTGTACTTGCTTCCAGGTGTCTGATGAGGCGGCGTGTACTGAGTGGCAGACTGGTTCACCAACACCTGATTGAATTCAAGGAAGCTGCCATCGTGTGCTCTCCTGGCCGTGATGTTCAGCTAGAGGAAGGACAGGGAGCTGGTGGGGAGCAGCACCGACCTCCTGCACATAGTCAGGGAGAGGCACAGCAGAGAGGGGCTCCTGCTGCTGATGGCTGCAGACAGGAGGGGACCTCACCCCACCAGAACCTCCAGCACTATAGAGTTGGTGGGCGCTGGCTGAGGACGGCTCACACTTCTCTCCCAGGCTGCCTGCACAGAGCTCCAGGCAGAGGGGGGCCTGGCGAGGCGAGGGAGACCACGGGCAGCCTGCGGTCCCCTGGTACCTGGTATCCGATGATCTCCCCCTTGCAGGAGGGCAGCGCCTTCCACCTGAGGGACCCTGTGCTGGGATCCAGCCGCAGCTTCTCCGGTTTGTCCGGCACTGGAACCACAGGAGGACGGGGTCACGCACGGGCACGGCGAGGAGGGCCTGAGCCCAGAGCAGGGTGCAGGCAGCTTCTGGACCAGGGGACAGCCCGCCAAGGGACCCCCAAGCAGGGTTTATCCCCCACAAAGGCCGCATGTGCTTCAGCAGCAGCAGGAGCAGCAGTGGTGTGGTGAGGAGGGGGAGAGAGCGAGGAGGGGGCGTGCTCTGCTCCAGGGCCCTGCACATCCCCTTCCCCAGCGCCCCACAGGATCCCATCAGCCCTGATCCCAGGACCACCACTGCAGGGAGTGGATGCTCCGGCTGAGCTGCCGGGCAAAAGGCACCTTTACATTTCATGTAAACATACCCGTTTCCTTTGTTCTGAGAAGCCGTGTGAAAAGGATCGTGCTGGGCAGCAGTGAGATGGTGACACTGTAGACAGTGAAGGGCTGCAGAGGGGGGCAGGTAAATGTTCCCTCCTGGCCATGGAGCGTCTCCTCTCCCTTCACCTCCTCAGCCTCACAGGAGAGGGAGGAATGCTCTTCCAGCCGGCACCTGGCCCGAACCTGCTGGCAGGCATCAGGGAGCCTGCAGGTCCAGTTCAGTTTGATGCTGGTGCTGGAAACCTCCAAGGTCCCAGGGACAACCTGGAGGACATCTGTGAAGGAAACATTGCAAGAGGGTCACCCCCTTCCCTTCCCCTCCCAGCCTTGCAAGGGTGTTGCAGTCCGACAGCCCTGCTCCCCACCAGCCGGGTGGGAGGCAAAGCGAGAGGCTGAAACTGGTCACTCCAGCTCTCTGGTAGGGGAGCAGGAGGAGTTTGGGGTCGTGGTACTCTTGGAAGCTGGATGTGACCTTCTGGGATAATTCCACCAGCGAGACAACTGCCCCCGTTCATTCAAACATCAGGACGTGGCAGGCTGGAATAGAGGGAAGCGCAGGACAGTGTCCCCCCCAGCTGGGCTACATCACAGCTCACGAGGAGCAACAAAGTGGTCCTTCTGCTCTCACACCCTCTGAGGCGTGTGGCTGCAATCATCCTTCGGTGCCATGGGAGAGCACAATGGGACACATTTCATCCTGGCCTTACAGGAGCTGCTTCCACAGTTATCAAACATCACAGCACGGGCCCCAAGGGAAAACCATGACCTTCCCATGCTGACTCTCACCCAGACACATTCCCAGCATCCTGACCCTGCAAAGGACCATCCTGTGCCTGATGCCTCCCTTACCGATGCACTGCACACTGGACCGAATGCGGATCCAATCACCCGTGATGTCCCTTCCCAGCCACGGGTCACTGTATACAGGATTCCCATAACTGATGGGCTGAACTTTGCCTGAACATTTGATTTCGGTGAAGGATGGCTGGAAACCCTCGGGACAGATCAGCCTCACTTCCTCGTTCTTCTTGTAATTCTCCTGGTCTGGTGCCAGCTGGAGTCTTCGGTCCCACGACGGCCTCTGGCAAGTTTCTGGCAGAGGTGAAAGTGGGGGTTAGTTGGGGTGGGTGGTGGGATTTCAGCAATCATTCAGTTTGGAGTAGAGCAGGCATCCAGGAGAGATCCTGATGCCTTTCTTACCGATGCACTCCACACTGGACTGAATGCGGATCCAATCACCCGTGATGTCCCTTCCCAGCCACGGGTCACTGTATACAGGATTCCCATAACTGATGGGCTGAACTTTGCCTGAACATTTGATTTCGGTGAAGGATGGCTGGAAATCCTTGGGACAGCTCAGCCTCACTTCCTCGTTCTTCTTGTAATTCTCCTGGTCTGGTGCCAGCTGGAGTCTTTGGTCCCACGATGGCCTCTGGCAAGTTTCTGGCAGAGGTGAAAGTGGGTGTTAGTTGGAGTGGGAGGTGACAGGCTGGGTCAGAGGTGGGTGGTGGGAGAGAAGTCCCCTGTAATCCATCCAGCCAAATGCATCCAGAGGGATGGTGACATGTCCATCTGCCAGGACGTTACCTGTAGGCAATGTGTGTTTGGAGCGGGCTCTCCTTGTGTACCCAAAGTGTGAATGATCACTCATCCATCAACCTCTCCCATCCATCCCGTGTCCGTGGACACTCATAGCCATCTCCCACAGCCTCAAGCGGGGAGGTTCCCACATCGTCTCTCCCTGCCCGCCTCCCCTGAGCACCAGGCTGCCCGTGGACGGCCAGCCCCACACTTGCACAGGTCTGTCCCTGCCCAGGGCAGCCCCGCATGCCCATCACCTGAGGGAGGACATTGCTCTTCCCCCTGGTGCACCCCCCACAGCCTCCAGTCCCAACGCCAAGGGCTGACCCAGCCCCGGGCACTCAGGACTCCCTTCCATCGCCTCCACTCCAACTCCTGGGGCTGCAGATGTCCCCAGGGTCCCTCACCTACACGGGCAGACGGGGACAAGCAGAGCTGTGCACTCCATGGTGGCACCTGCAGGCGCAGCAAGGAGCAGGGCACCTCCGTGGGCACCTCGGTGCCGGCCCCGGATCCGGCCCCAGGCCCTGGCACCCATCTGCAGGACCCCACGCTTGGCGTGCTCAGGAAAGACTGCAGGAGCTGCTGGCTTGCCTGGCTGGCACTACCTTGTCTCTCGTCCCCTGGCTGGGCTGTCCTCTTCAACAGTTTGCAGGGGCAACACAGCACCAAGGAGGGACTGTGGCGTGCCTGCAGCTCAGCTGGACAACGTCATGACTGGCTATGGAGGGTGAAGATAGAGAGGGGGCATGGGAGAGCTGCAGCCGCCTCACTTACCAATGCACTCTACAGCCTTCACAATGTGCGTCCAGGCACCTGTGCTGTTCCTGCCCCACCAGGCATCTCCATAGACTGGTTCCCCAGAACTCACTTGCAGAAATTCCCTTGCACACTTGACCTTGGGGAAGGATGGCTTGAGATCTCCAGGGCAGGTCAGTGTCAGTTCTTCATTCAGTCGGTAATTTTTTTTGTTTGATGGAAACCAAAGTCTTTCATCCCACTGGGGTTTTGGGCATGTTCCTGTCAGGCAGAAAGTGTGAGAGTCCTTCTCGGGGACAAGGGATGCTCAGGCAGGAGGGGGACCGAGGCTTTGCCATGACTGACTGTGGTGTCAGCGTTCAACACCACGAGGAAACCCAAGGGCCCCCAGGTGCAGGAAAGGAGCTTGTGCCTGGGCAAAGTGGTGATATAGGACACTGGGAGAGAGGTGAATTGAGGGGCAGGATCTGGCCTCCTCCGACCTGCAACTCAGGAATAGACTGGGAGGAGACGCAGGGACAGTGAGAAAACCGGCCCCACACTGAAGGCTTCTGTCCCTCCCCACCTTGGAGGCGGCTCCCAGCTGGGGCCCATCTCTGAGCTGTGGCCAAGGTGTCTCACAGATACGGCAGGATGCCCAGGGTCCCTCCTTGGGGAGAAGTGCATGTAGCAGGGGAGACCTACTGCTCTCCCACTTACCTGTGGTGCAGGTCAGGCTCTCTGCCACCACATGCCATGTTCCCTGAATGTCCTTCACCTCCCAGGCATCCTTCCAACCTGGAGACATCCCATTTGCACATCTGATCACAGCAAGGGGAGGAGGGTCCTCCACAAAGCAGCTCAGTGTCACCTCTTCATTGAACCTGTAAAACCTCTGCTCTGGGGTAAAGTGGAGCCTCGAGTCCCACTGGGGCTGCTGGCATCTCTCTGCACAGAGGAGAAGGAGCGGGTGTAAGCAGGATGGGAAGGTGCCTGCTGTGGGGTCTACTGCCCTGAGTTTGACACCGTCCAGCTCCTTTGGTTGCCACTTTCGACTGCAAATCCCTCTCTTGCAGCCTAGAGCAGAGTTAAGGGTGGCAGCAGGCCACCCCAAGAGCAGTCCCATCCATCCCTACAGAGGTGTAGGCTTTCCCACTCAGGCTCCATTTGGGTAAGGCTGACCAGGGACTGGGCTCCTCCCTAGCCTTCACACAGAGGTCCTTCCACTCCCACCACCTCGGCCATATGCCCAGGCACTGTTTGAAGGCACAGGGCTTACAGCAGCAAGGCGCCGAGACAAAAAGTGCCCCGGCACTGCCAGGACAGGGGGAAAGCCAAGGCGTCCAGGTCTCCTGATCCGGGACTGTCACCCAGGTAGGGCTGAAGCACGACCATGTCACGGAGGGTCTGCCACCAGCTCAGGACCCCAGGGTCAGGGTGATGCGGGGCTGTGCTTACCCTTGCAGGTGGCAGTCCCATTCCACGAGTTCTGGGTCCCACTGGAGATGCATCTGAGCTGGGGGACCGATGGCACATACTCCCCAGCACAGCTCAGCTGCCCCAAATTGTTCAAGGCATGGCTGCTCTGGTCTGGGGGAAACTGCAGCTTGGGCTCCCAGTCAGAGGGAGCTTTACGTCTCCCTGTGTGCGACGGACAGGAGCGAGAGCCCTGAGCATCACTGGGCTCCGGCAGCATCCTCGGGGGTGAGGAGGCCCTGTCCAGAGGGGTGCTGGTCCCCCTCACTTCAGAGGGCTGGCAGAGATGAGCACCTCCCAGATGAGGCCCCAGACCCCAGGTACATTAACCCTCCTTGCACCCTCAGGTGCAGCGCAGGAGGGTTACCTGCAGGCCCTGCTGCCCACTCACATGCTGCGGAGGGATCCCAGCCAGCAGGATCCAGCAGCCCAGTGGATGCTGCTCTCTCCTGCACTCTCTTCCCCAGAGACAGGGGCTGTGGGAGTGCACCAGACCCAGTGGCCCTCTGCTGCCATTGCTCACCCTCCAGAGTTGTGCTCACAAGCCAGCTGCCGGCACCAACAGCCTAGCCTCAGACCTTCACATCTACATTCACAGCAGTGACTACAAAGCTCTCACCCCACTCCATGCACCCAGCCTTTTCTGTGCACTTAATCCAAAATGAGCTGGCCCTGTCCTGCCCTGGTAGATGTGTCACCCAGGCTTGCTCACCCAGTGCAAACTGAGTCCATTAGGAGGCATCAGGGTGGGAGGTGGCCTCCCCTAAATTAGGATGAAACACCTCTCTTCATCTACGTGCATCTCTACAACTTCCCACTACGTGCCAGCCAGCACTCATGGGGCTGCACTCCCTTCCACTGGAACAGGGGCATCACCACACTTCCCTTATCTGGTAGTGGGTTCTCACATCATCATCTCAACCCTGCACCCTGGCCCTCCACCACAAAGGACAGTGGCTACCAGCCCCATCCTTTGAGACCATGTGTGTTGTGCAGATAGGAAACTTCTTCTTCCCCCACAGCTGGATCCCTCACAGTGCCCTCAGATCACACACTTCACTGTGACAGCCAAAAGCCTTGACAGACTTGAAACCCTTCACTCAATCCGAGCCTTGTTAGGCATCCCTGGCATGTACCTTCCCCCCTCCCGTCATTAAATCACCCTGAAGTAGCGTACATGCCCTCACACTCCTGCCCCAAGGTGACATCCAGGATCCTTCCCACCCCAGCAGAGTCCAGGGTACCTGCCCAGCACCAAACATTTGAACAAGGATACCAGCTAGCAGGGAGGACATCCCTCTGCTGCGGGAAAATGAACCACGCTTCAAAGAGCAGATTTTCACCTGTGGGAAGGAACATTTCTTTCCTATTGGTACTTGTCAGGAATCAGATCCCAAAGGCTGGCTGTCCCTAAGATGCTCTACAATCCAAAAGGTGAGGGAGCAACACCCTTACACAGAAGGAGGACAGAGGATGCACTAAGAGCACAGCCTGGCTCAGTCAGGAGGCTGACGATGACCTGCAATGCAAGAGGACACAGTGACAAGCAGGTTGCACTCTTAGGGGAGTAGAAGTCGACAAGAAGAGCCAGTGAGGAAACAGCTGGCAAGGCCAAGGCACAAGAGGGGACATAGCAAGGGGGGCAATGGGAACACAAGGCTGTCTCATGCAGACCTCAGTGCAGAGAGGAAGGTGAGCAAAACTGGGCCAAAAGCACTGTCAGCAAGTTATGCAAGCCTTTGTTGTCTAGGTCTGGTCTAGAAAATGCATGTGGGTCATTCAGATGTTCATGGCTATTCCTGAACAGCAATGACACAAGACACAAAGAGAAGGTGAAAAAAGCACGCATCTATGGCAGACATGATTCCTTGATGACACTTGAAGAGAACCGACTGCAGCAAAAGCCCTTGTGGGCCCTTGGCTTGGCACCAGAGCTTTCCTCTCAGTACAGGAGGAGGCAAGCTCTGCCTCTGCCTACAGCTCTGCTGGGCTACCCGTAATCCAGACTCCAATGGCCGCCTTCAATGCTGCAGATGCCAGTGGCACAATAGAGGATAACGGTCAGAAGCTCAGTTTGGTGCCCACACGTCTTCTTCAGACAGAGAACCAAGAAATCTTCCCCAGCCACTCAGAGCCAATGCCTCTACTGAGCCCATCACACCCTCCTCTACCTGGTACTCCTCAGGCCAAGGAGGGAGAGCCATGACTATGGACAGGACTTCCCAGGGATGGGCTGTGAGGAACAGGAGGAAGGGCCAAGAGCTGCTGCTGAGTCAAGGGGAACAGGGTCCATCCTGCCCTGGATAGCTGAGGGGTGCCCATTGCTGGAAGGGCAGCATCCCTCCAGCCACCAGGGATGGGTGACATGACTCATGACCCATCCAATGACTTGGCAAGCCACTTCTGCTCCCATTTCCCTGCAGAGAGAATGACTCACGCCTCAGGACTGCAAGCCCCCGGGTGCAAAGAGCAGCCCCTCCTGCTGTGCCCATGGGGACCTCAACAGCTACTGGCAACCCCAGGGCACAGCACACAGTCTCTGTAGGGAAGCCCACATTCTCTGTAGGAAGAACCCAGCAGAGACCCAGGAGGTGCCCCTAGCCCTCCTGGCATGGAGAAAGAGCAGAGCAACGCTGTTAAAGAACAATCCCACCAAACTACAGTTCCCCCAACCCTAGGGATTACAGGAGAGAGCAGGCATCCCAGCTAGCACAGGGATTCACCTCACAGCTCACCCCGTCTTTGCTGAACACCATCACGACCTTCCCCTGCGATACAAATGCTGCCTGGATTGCCCCAGGAAGGCCACCACTGCTCTCATTGCCCCGGCTTCATCTGTCCACGACGTAACAGGAATCAGCCACCTCCTGCCCCCAGGGACACTACCCACTCACCAGAGGGACACTGCAGCTCCCATGCTCACGGAGGCTTTCCCAGCACACTGACATTTGCCACCCTCCATCTCCAAACAGACCTTTGCCCCACCACATCCCAATGGATGCCCAAGTGTCTCAGGACTGATGCAAACACTAGCCTCAGCCCTTCCCAACACAGCTGCTGTGGGCTGAGCAGGGTAAAGCCATGTAGCAAATATATAGGTAGAAGAGTAGCAAAACCTTTTCTGTAGGAGAGAGGTGCAACCCACTCTTACCTGTTTCCTTGGCCCCCTCCTGGTTCTTGGGACCAGCGTCCTTCTGTCCCCACACAAGCAGCAGAGGGGCAAGCACCAGGAGAAAGGCCAGAGCCAGCCCTCGCAGGGCCATGCTGGCATGAAGTCCCTAGGCAGAACTCAGTCTGAGCCACTTAGGAAAGGTACATGCGTAACCCAGCACTGGAGCTGTGCAGACACAGAAATGAAACAGCCATGTACGGAAATCACATGTAGTGCAAGAAGCTTCCTCTTTGGAAAGAGAGCATCCCACTAGCCACAGGGCTGCTCCTTGCCCATCTGCCCGCAGGTAAGTGGGTCCAGGCTCAGTCTGGGGTCTCCTGGGTACCTTGGTCCAGCCTTTCTGCCAGCTATTGCAGGACCCCATAGCCCTGCTCCCACAAACACCCCCAAAACCTTCTCGGGTCTGCCTCCCACCTCTCTTCCTCCAGATCCAGGGGCGGATGTTGAGGAAAACAGCCCTGGTTCACATGCCCACCCAAGGGTACTCTCATCATGCATCACTTTTGCCTTGAAAACTCTCTACTTATTACCTTGAACTGACCCAGCTGAAACAATCTTGCTGTTGAATCCCACCAATAGACCTTCCAGATCTGACAAGCTCCTGAACAAGCCACATATGGCTCATTTCCCTTCTCCAAACCTTTCCTGCTACCCTGCTCTGAGCTCCACTTTCTCAGTGCCTTCTAGGATGTGAAGTGCCTCGACTTGGGCAGCGCACACAGTACTGGGGGTAAGGGGGGTCTTCCTGGAGTTGGATGGAGAAGATCTATTCCTGTCCTTGGCTAGGCCAGGCAGGGTCTTTGGGTATGGGAGAGAATTCCCCAGGCACTCCTCGTTTTGGGCCATAACTCCAAGGCTGGCTCATTCACATTGCCCCAGTCTCCTGTCCCTGAAGACACCACTGCCAAGCTCTTCTCTGAGCTCTTCTCTTTCCAGCTCACATACTGTTGCATGGCCTCAAGCTTCCATGAGTCCTGGCTCCCTGCACTGTTGCAGCTCTCCTGGGCAGCTCCTCTTTCAACTTTGTGGTTTATATGGCCTCCCTCTCTCTGTCGCCCTGGACAGAGAAGTATGATTCCTCTATGGTCCAACACAATCAGTGTGCTGGGAGTGGGTGCTGTCACCCAGGGTGCTTATCACCACCCTCTGGGACCAGCTGGCCCAGAGCTCCATGACAAATCCTTTCCCAGGAACCACCATCCTCAACACCACAGGACAGTGCCTGGTGTATCTATCTGCCTTACCCCAGGAGAGCAGCAGCACTGACTGGTTTCTGGAAGCTAGGTCTCTCCTAAGATCCATTCAGGAACATCAGTATATCAAGTCCAGCTGTCTCACATACAGCTGTTGTTAGATTAATGGGGTAAAGTCTTCTAGCAAGCTTGCAGCAGGAGGAGCAACAGCACTAAGTCATGTCCTCCTGTTTCCTTGGCTGTTCCCTGGCCTTTGGGAACCAGGCTTTTTTTGTTCCTGTGCAGCCAGCAAAGGTGCAAGCACCCAGGAGAACGGCCACAGCCAGCACTCACTTGGTGATGTCCTCATAAAATCCCAGTGTTGGATGTAGACACTCTCACTGCCTCTCTTTGCTATATGGAAGAAGCAAAAACAGTGAAAGAAAACAGACAAGCTTCAAAAATGCACTTGTGGTGCAAGAAGTTTCCTATTGCAGCTGATGCGAGTATTTATTTTCTTTACCCCTATCCTGAAATGCACTGTGGCCTAGCAATTTGTGTTTGGCCTCTTCCCCCTTAGAAATCTACCATTTTTTGAGATTTGTTGTATTGGTGTATAGCATGCACTGGAAAAATGGTGAAAAACTACTGAAAGCCAGCAGACTCAGCCATGTGCCTAGCTCTTACACAGTCTAACATTAGAGCTGCTAGTTCAAGTGATGATGCCTTACTTCACTGGGAACCACATAGCAAAGTTCAAATGAGAGAAGGTTTCCAAGGGACTGTCAAGCCACAGAGCAACTCATGAATCCAAACTCAGCATGGCATGATCAACAGGAGGTGATGAGCTTCAGCTTCATGAGACCACTTGCTGTACTTCCAAGAACACATCACGTGTAGGCTATGCATATTCTGTGTACACCACTGTAGCCCTTGCAGCAGCACTAAGTCTCACAGAACCATCTCAACACATCTTAGATGCTTTCTTATACAGATTTCCTGCTGTAGTGTGCAGTGGATGTGTACACTTTTGCACTTAATAAAGCCAGCCAGTCACATACCTTCCTATCAATGGGGCTGAGGCCCCAAGGCTGTTGATTTGATCACTGTAAGCATCATTGATGGGCTGTTCCCTGAAGGTCCAGTTCAATTGTCAATGAACTAACACGACTCAGACCTTCAGACTGAAGAGAGAAAAACCTAAACCACCTTCAATTTTGTCCTGGTTTCAGCTGGGATAGAGTTAACTGTCTTCCTAGTAGCTGGTACAGTGCTATGTTTTGAGTTCAGCATGGGAAGAATGTTGATAACACTGATGTTTTCAGTTGTTGCTCAGTATTGTTTAGACTATAGTCAAGGACTTTTCAGCTTCTCATGGCCAGCCGTGGCACAAGAAGTTGGCACAGGACACAACCAAGGCACCTGACCCAAACTGGCCAACGGTGTATTCCATACCATGTGATGTCCCATCTAATTTAGGAACTGGGAAGGGGGTTGGGGGCAGGGAATCGCTGCTCGGGGACTGGCGGGGTGTCGGTCGGCGGGTGGTGAGCTATTGCCCTGTGCATCATTTGTACATTCCAATCCTTTTATTACTACTGTTGTAATTTTATTAGTGTTATCATTATCATTATAATTTCTTCTTTTCTGCTCTATTAAATCGTTCTTATCTCAACCCAGAAGTTTTACCTTTTTTCCCAAGTTCCTCCCCCATTCCACTGGATGGGGGAAGTGAGTGAGCGGCTGCGTGGTACTTAGTTGCTGGCTGGAGTTAAACCACAACAAATTTACAATCAGTTTTACTGCTGATAGGGAAGAACGTTGAGGGCTCAAAACCATCCGTAAAGCCACAAGGGAAGGAGAAGCAGCCGTGGCTTCTGACGATCTGGCTTTGTGGAAAGCACTGTATGTGCTACTATATCCAACCATGTTCCCCTGCAGTAAATTCTATTCCTGCGTCAGACCTCACAAATAACAGAAATATATCTGGGGCTTATCTCCATCCCTACTCCATACCTGTCGTTGAGGGAGCCTGGTGTGGGGCATACCTATAGCTCATCAGACACAGCCATGGCGATGGTGGTGGGCTGAGGCCAGGCTGGGATGTCATCCCACAGGGTCAGGATCAGGCCTGGGGAGGGTAACCCAGTCAGATCCAGCCCCCAGCTGGCCAGGCAGGGGTCTGCTCCCTGCACAGCACCAGCGCACGATTCCGTGTGATCTGGGGGTCTGGCTCCCCACACGCTGCTGCCTCCTCTCCAGGACACAGCATCTGCCTCAGCCAGGGCTGCAGCCTGCGCTGCCAGAGCCCAGAGGCACTTCTGGCAGGGAGAGCTAGAAAATGCCCACAGGATCCCAGCTACAGCCCAGGTCCAAGCCCTGCTGTAGGGTTTTCCTCACCCCTCCAGCAACCTTCCCGACCCCACCAGCCCTGAACCTTCTTCTATGTAGGGATCTTGCGGTGCTGTCAGGCGGACAAAGGCCAGGGCACGGTGCCACCCTGCACTTAGGAACCCTTCAGCCGCTTCCTCAAGGTGACAGTAAAATCCAGATGTCCCGGTCCCCTACAGCACATCTCTCCCAGAGCTGGGGGAGAATCCCAGACCTATGGGCAGAAAGAGGGTAAGGGGAGCCCCAACAGTGCCGGGGCACAGAGGGATCCCTCCAGGGAGACAGCCTGGTCATGATGGGTTATCACAGCCTGCCTTAGGCCCAGCAAAACATCTGGGAGGTCTGCAGGGAGCTGTTACTGGCTTGGGAGTTGCCATCGGGACATCTTTGCTGTCACGCAGTTGGTGGCAGCAGCCAGGGCAGGGACTCCCTTTTGTGGCACCGGCCACCCAAAGCTGCGTCTCTGCTCCCAGGGTGGCCTATGGAGCTGCCAGGTCTGCCCGTGGCCTGGCCTCCCCCAGGACAGGTGGGCTGAGAGCAGAGATGTGAGGGGGGACAGCCCGGCAGGGCGCAGGGGTCCCAGGATGCTGAGCAGAGCTGTGGCAGTCCCCGGGCGCTGGGTAACCATCCCTCCTTCCCCTCTGCAACCTCTTTCCAGGGGAGGGAGCAGGACCTGCTGCCTGCTCTCCACAGCAAGCATCTCCCCACCTTTCTGAGTCCATCTGTGCATGGCCCCCCACCCCCCCGCCATGCCCCTCTCCTCAGAAGCATGGACTCAAGCCAAGCAAGACCGTCTGCCCTGGCACTGCCACCTAGACGCGTGTCCCGCTGCAGTGACAGACAGCCCACGGCCCCCTGCCCAGCCTGCCCAGGCCCGTCTGGCCTTGTTCTGCAGCCCACACCCACCCCAAATATAACCCCGCTTCCCTTTGCTCCCAGACTGCAACCCTCTCCCATCTGGCTGCACACTTGCAATACCAGAAAGGTATTTTTAGCACACAAAATTGGACATAAGCAGTTTGCAGCTGGGAGCAGGGTGGAGTAAGGCTGGAGGGGCGTGGGATGCTGCCTTTTGGTTTGAGGAAGATGTGCTCAGAAATGGGGTTTCCAGTTCTGACCTCCAAGTAGTTCCACATCTGGTCCAGCTGTTCCTGCTCCTATCCCCAGGGCCATCTTCAGCACATCCCACCCTGGTTCTTGGACAGGGAACCTGGCTAAGCCCAGGAGGTGGGAACTGCAAGATCTGGAGCAACACCTCAGACCAGACTAGCTTCTCCCCAAACCCTGCTGCCTGAAGGTGCCGCTTTCGAGGCAGGCTCTCTGCATCAAGATCAATACTTCTGACCTGCTCTTTCTGGTCCTGTGTTTCATACCCACAACCCCTCATCTGCCCTCTGGCAGGGGTGGCATATTGCGCCTGTGGTCTCTCTCGCTGCCTGAGTGGAACAGCTCTCTATCTCCTAGACAAACCATTTACTCTGCACTCCTTCATTGCACAAGCCTCTCTACATCACTGTCGTTCAAACACTCCACCCAACCCCATGTGCTGGCCCCACACGTCACAGCTATCTCTCATAGGCAGCTGATGGAGTGCATGTGTTTGGTGGAGTCATGAATCTCTCCTGCTGTACGCGGGTCTTGAATAAAGGGCTTGGCATTTCCCCCTTTCAGTTCTCAGCCTGTACAGCTTCCAGAGGAAAGCAAATCCTGACGAACTGCCTATGCCACCCAGGGTAGCTGGGAAGAGAGAAGTGCTGAAAATATCCTGAGCCCGGAAGGAACCAGATGAATAGGGAAGAAAAAGCTAAGCATCTGTTTCCCCAGTGAAATGGAGTCTGGCTGGGGGAAGGTGGCACAGCTGGTGGTGTTATCTGGTCTTCTGGGGGCTGCACAGCCCCATCGTCCTGCCTGGCGCTGTATGATGATGCCTTGGAGGAGGCATCGCTGCTGCCAGGGGGACCCTGAGCTGGCACAGCTCCCACCTGACCCATCCCAGGATGCCTGTCTGTGTCCTGGCTGTGTGGTTGCCATCAGCAGAGCGCTGTGCCTCCGCAAAGGAGCTTCCCTCACACATGGGGAACTGGAAAGTCAAGGTCTGGGCTGGGCCCCTGCTCACCCCTTTCCTCAGTGTGTGGCCCTGCAGAAGCCCCTGGGAGTCTGCTGGCTTCCCCCAGCCTTCAGCCTCTGACCAAGGCTTGTCGTGGTATGATGCTGTTCCCCAGAAAGGCTGGGCAGGTGGAAGAGGAGGGAGGAGGGCACTGCATCCTGGAAAGTCAGTGAGAGTGGTGGGGATGGCATGGTGCCCAGAGCCCAGAGAGCAGCTGTCCTTTGTTTTATAAATAAGTGGATAAAGTCACGTGCGTTTCCAGCCCAGGATCAAGCCAAGGGGAAAATGCTGAGCAGATCTACAGCAGCACCACAGCTGACCTCTGGGCAAAGGGAAGGCTCCATCTCATGCAACAACCTCCTGTCAGGAACCCCCACTTAGCCTGGCCTATTCCCCCTTCGACAGCAGAAATCCCACAGGGCCCAGGGCCATGAGACAAGCAGGCTGGGGAGGCAGGTTTCCAGGCAGGAGGCAGTGGAGAGGGAGGATGGATGCTGCTTCACCCCTGCCGCGGAGGAAGTCAGTCTCTGGTTGGCACTGGGAGGAGGATATCAGCCTCCCTCTGAGGAGCCTGGCGAGATGATGCCTGTGATGGTCCTTCTTTGTGAGAGTCCAGGCTGCAGGGCATCCACACGTATGCTCCTGAATGTCCCATAAGAAAGGACTTGCCATGCATCATGGTGTGCCTTACACCCCAGGTGCTAGACTGGTGGTGACACACTTGGCTCACCCGCAGCCTGCAGCACCAGGTCTCTCCTGGCTGTAATTACCCCAGGAGACCAGTTTGTCCAGTGCTGGCGCAATCAGCCACTGTAGAACAAGAGCTCAGCAGGGTGGGGTGACCAGCCACCCATGACACAGGTGGACAGAAATTAGGCCACAGTAATCAAAAGTATTAATAAGTTGTGGTGGCATGCAGGTGCTGCCTGGGAACAGGGCTGCAGTGTGCAGGGAACAGCAGGATCAAAGCCCGGCCCCACGCACCTCAGCTCTACCTTTTGCTGTATCTGATGGAGATCCCAGGTCAAGGCAGCACTACCACAACTTGCCCTGGCTCAAGTATCATTTGCTTCTACTGTTGCTGGCCTGGGACCATCAGCCTCACATGTTTGCCACTAAGGAGTCGGACTCACTCTCCTTCCTGATTTTTTACCCACCGTGGTGTACAAGGCTGCCATGTGGGGACAGCCCTGCTCCTGCGCTCTGTTGTGTTGTAGAGATGTCCCTGCATAGAACACCACACTTCCTTTCCTTGTCCTTGTCTTCGTGGCAGACCCTGGCACACCTTGTCTGTGCCAGACTCCTCCATGTACAACAGGGTGCGGAAAGGTTTTTTGGCCCAGGCCCCAATGTGCTGATGCGCTTCCTTGGAGGTCAGGGTGCCTTGACTCGTGGGAGAGGACAGAAGACGAGAAAGGCTGGCAGCACTGCTTACAGAGCTCACTCAACTGAATGAGATTTTCAACAGCCAGGAGAAGCAATAAAGAGCTGTGATTGAATTGGCTGCAAGCAGCGGCATGATGGCGACTTCCATGCCAAACACAGCGCAGCTGCCTTCCCTCCCTATGCTGGGCCATGCTCCAGCCTGTGCTTCCTCAGCCTGCCCTGCCTCCTGCCTGGACAGAGTCTGGACAGGGCACGGGGACAAGGGAAATGACTGGGAAGTGCCTCAAGTCACAGGGAGCTCCTGATCTTGCTAGTGCATGGAGAACTGATGCTCCACTTTCCAGCCTCTCCAACACCTGGACAGAGCATCACTGCCCACACATGGCTGTGGCATCAGTGACCTCCAGGTGAAAGGCTCCCTGGACATCCAGAGCCCAGCACCGTCACCCTGCTCCTCTGTGCCCTGGCACAGAGAAGGGAAGTCAAAAGGGAAGTGTCAGCAGCCGCAGGAGGACAGGCACACGGCTCAAGTCTCCTCTCTGCCTGGAGGTGACTGTGTCTACATTTTCTGCTGGGAATGGCTCTGGCCCATGACCTCCTTCGAACCTGTCCTATTTAGCACAGGACAAGACTGTGTCAGGGAACCAGCCGAGCGGTGTGGGCAATTACAGGACCGTGCTCAGGCCAAGGAGTTACTCAGAGAGGTGTAGCCTGAGTGTCTGCCGGCGCGAGGGTGAGGAGCCCCTTGCAGCATCTACTTCTTGCTCGGGCATCTGGGAGAATAAGCAGGGCTCCACAGTCTCTACCTGGGGACAGGAGAGCAGGAGGGACGGGGAGCATCTCTCTCACCCATGCTGCTGTGGTTGGGTCGGGTGTGCCCTTCCCAAACAGAAGCTCAGAGCTCACCAGGGGATGGTTCTCCAGCCTGATGCATTGCTTTCCTCCAGAAGGTTTTCCTTTTGTCACTTCTAGGATGGGTAAGTAAACCAGGGCAAGGCTGAGGATGTTGGTTTGTTCTGTAGGGTCTCTGGCAGGCACTGTGCTGAGCTATGCATGCCCTCACCGGCCTTTCCCTCCACATTGTTGTGCTGCTTCTGAGTTCCTCCCTGCAGCAACATCAAGCCGTGCAGATGAAAGGGCAGTGATGAACCACAGGTGAAGTCTCTTCCCCAAAGGCATAGGCCAGGACCCACTGAGCACTTTCAGCTCTGCTCTGCTGCAGCTGGTGCTGTGGATCACAGGGCTGTTCCCACCAGCTCAGCCAAGGCCAGTCCTGGACCTGCTCTGATGTGGTCCTGCTTGGCCCACCACTGCAGCCAGACCAGGTTCTTGGCGTCTTTGCTCCTAGTTTATGTCTGGCAGAACCACAAGCACTTCAGGGACGCTGCGCTGTGGCTGGGGAGTATTACTAATAGCCTGGCAAGAGGCAGGAGATGGAGAAAGGCTGGCACAGCCTCCCTGGGGTGAGTGTGGAGCTGCTGAGAGCCCCATTTCCCAGGGCCAGGTCAAGAGGACAAGGAGCAGCCCTGTTACCTGCTGAGCAGCCTTGGAGGGTGGGAGCATGGCAGGAATTGTGAGATAAGCTGTTCAGGCTGGTTCAGGAGTAAGGTGAGAAATGCTGGAGGCGGTAGCATTGCCCCTACCTGTTTGGCACCAGGTGACGAGCTCCTGGTGACCAGTGAAGCTCTCTTCAGTGCTGGTTCACTGCAAGGATATAGTTGTGCTACAGGTGGTGAAGGCATGGCCAGAGCAGCCAGACCCTCCTTTTCAAAGGTGGTGGTTGGTTTTGTTTCATCAGTATTCTCAATGTTTTCAAATTCACAGCCCACAGGGCTTCCAGCAGGCACACACTCATCTGGGTTCAGGCACCACTGGCTCAGTCCCCTGCCACCCTGTTGTGTACCCTGGCAAGGGCACTGGGGCTTGTTTGAGGAGAAGCAGTGCAGGAAGCTGAAATCACGGCCCACCACTAAGAGATAGGGATGGCATGTGGATGCTGCCTCCGCAGATATCATGGTACTGGCACCCAGGCATGAGGAGCATCAACAGGAGACAACGGGAGGCAGTGAGCAAATGCTGCCAGGAGCTGTGCCGGCTCTGCTTATAGAAAAAAACACAACAAATATTTGAAGCCCTCTCACTGCAGACAGCCCCGTGTTGGCCTTGCAGCTGGAGTTCCAGGGAGGAATGGGGGGGGAAACAACATGCCTGCACAGTGGGGACCTCACCAGTCCCTGCTCACAGCTGGACGTGGGCTGCTGCAACTTGCAGCCATGGAGCAGAGCACGCACGGCCCTGCACTCGCCGAGCTCAGCAATACACAGTGCGCTGGGAAATGTAGTCTGCTGCATCACCTGTACTGTGTGCTGTTGGGCATAATGAGGCTGCACATGAACCACTGAGGGGGGGACCTTCTCCCATGTGCTCTGGGCTCCTGCACTGACCAGGCCTCCTAGCAGGTTGCAGCAGACCCTGCTGTGCCCCCCTCTCCTACTTCCTATGGGGCAGAAAAGGGAGATGTTTGCGGGGACTAGCCCTCTTATAAGCAAGGAACTGGGGAAGGCGCAGGACACAGGCAGGTGCGGAGATCTGCTGGGTGATGTGTGGTAATGTGCGAGAAGAGCAGAGGTTGTCAGGGGACAGGAGGAGAGAGGACACCTGGAACCAAGAGGCTGCACCCACATTCTGGGAGAAAGCACCAAAGGGAGTCATGTGAGTCAGTTGATTCTCCTTGTCCTGCTCACCTCTGGGTCTGCACAGTCTCTCCAGGCTGGAAAACCCTCCTGCAACGAAGCCTTGTGCCTGGTCTGGCACACACTGGCTCCCCACAGCCATCCCTGGACACCCCACAGCGGCAGCCATTGATTTGCCTAAGTGTTTGCGGAGAAGATGCCTCAGGTGTGGATGGGCTCTCGCACATGGATGCACAGGAGGGGACTGCTCCAGTTCTGGCTCTGGGGCTCTGAGCAGGACAAGCCTTCGGACAGGGTGGGTTACTGTTGGCTGATCCCAGCCAGACCTGTGCTGCAAGGACCCGGTGCCGCAGGTACTGGTGTGAAATGGAGGTGGGAGTGCACAGAGAGCACCAGGGTTTCTGTGTGGAAGTCCCCCTGCATCCCTCACTGCCCTGCATGCAGCCTGGCCACCCCACTGCTGTGGTGTGCCCTGATCCTTACAGAACATCCCCAGCCCCTGCACCTCTCCAGCAACAGCCTCCCTGGGCTGCTTGAAGGCTCCTGCCCCTGCTCTGCCTGGGTGAGGCACCATCCCCAGCGGGCAGGGAGAAGATGTTTCTTAATCCCTGAGCCTTCTCCCCGTGAGAGGAGGAGGGTGAAGAGCCCAGATGGAGAAGAGCAGAGAGGACAGAGTCCCCTCCTCTCCCCACAGCAGCTTCACAGGAGCAGAGCACAGCCAGGGAGACTTTCTTGCTGCTCTTCCTTGCCGGGGCTTGAGGAGCTTAATTCAGGGTTTGCTGCAGGCTCAGCCCAGCCTGCCTTTGCACCCAGCTGCCCAGAGTGTACCTGCCTGTACCACGGGAGGGATTTGTGGCACTGGGGACCTTTAGCTATGTCTTACCTCAATGCTGCTGTGCCAGGCAAGAACAGAGCATGGTGGAAATAACACAGTAGAGTTACCAGCGCTGATGAGAGAAGGGACCGTAAATCCTGCAGCAGCAATTTCCACAGTCAGGGCCATCTCCAGGGCTTTAATTTATTTGTTACAACTTAATTGGATGTAAACCCAGTCACTTGCAAGCAGCAGGAGCCCTGAACAGGCGGTGGTCCTGAGCTTCTCTCTGCAAGTTGCCTCTCCAGGACTCCCCATCTCTGCTGCGGTGCCTTGACCCTCAGGGGGCTGCTACTCACGTGCACTCAAGGGAAAGGGAGAGGCAACGTTCCCTCTCCTCCTGGCCCCAGCCGAGCTGGCTTTGCTTCTCTGAGCAGCTCCCTACACCACTGAGGAGCTGGTGACTGGGCTGTGGGTGCAGCAGGGTGCTCAGATTTCGAGTACCAGGGCTGAGCCTGGGCAGGCAGGAAAGGCACCCAGTGCCATCTGAGCAGCTGCAGCTGGCCATGGTGGTAGAAGGGTAGAGCCTGCAGCCTCCTGTCCCCACATGGTCTCTTCTCTCCGTGTCCATCACAGGAGGCCTGTGAAGCTGCTCCTGTCATTCTGTCAGGCTATTGTCAGCAGGACAGACGCGTGAGGCCCAGAAAGCCCGAGAATGTGGCCTGTTGCACAGCGCGGTTCCCCACGGCTGCAGCAGCCTCCCTAGCACACGCCATCAATCATCCTGGCAGGCAGAGGCACCAGGCTGGAGTGGTACTGGTGAGGAAACAGATGGCTCAGACCCATCGAGACAGGGACTGGCAGAGCCCTGTCCTCAGGCTCTGCTTCCCCACACGTAGGAAACTTGCCTTGCACAGACCCACTCCCTTCTGTGGACCTGGAAGAGCAGAA
Organism: Astur gentilis; assembly: GCF_929443795.1. Lineage (NCBI taxonomy): Eukaryota > Metazoa > Chordata > Aves > Accipitriformes > Accipitridae > Astur > Astur gentilis. The sequence continues at coordinate 77,816,601 of NC_064919.1, read as the reverse complement.
ATACCAGGCATTTCCAGGGGAGGCAGGATCCCACTACAAAGAAGTCAGAGGCTCAGTTCACCTCCTCTAGCCCACAGGGTTATTCTGCCTTCTGGGACAAGGAAGAAAACCCACGGCTCAGGGTCCATGGTGTTTACGCTGTGTTTGGTGGCACCTGGAGCCGAGCACTGGCCAAAGAAATGCCACACCAGGAGACACTCCATGTGGCTGCTCTTCCCAGCGGGGAAAGCAGCTAGAGCTGTGCAGGGTGTGTGGAGCCAGCCAAACCACACAGGGAAACAGCTGGAGCAAAGCAGTTGCGAGGTAGCTGGGGCAGCAGAGCAGCACAGGAAGGTTGCGGGAGCGGGGGAGACGGTTGGGGCAGGGCTGGGCCAACACAGGCGGGTGGATGCCAAGGAGAGCAGCAGCAAAATGTGTGGGACAGAGCAAGGGCAGATCTAGCTGCAGGGAGTCCCTGGGCAGGAAGGACAGGACAGATCAGCCTCGGAGCAGGGAAAAGGCCGGGGCGGGGGTGGAGCAGAAAGCAGGAGGAAAAGGGGGAGAAGTGGAAGAGCTCAGGAAAGGGAGAAGCGCGAAGGGGTGCAACAGGCACTGCGCATACTGTCACTGAGAGGCTGCGTTTCCCTGCTCCTCCGGAGGACAGACCCCGCAGCCCCCGGGGCCCCATCCAGGCAGGGGTGGGTGCACGGGGAGAATCAGAACCCCACATCCGTAGCATCCTTCCAGCCTGGTGATGGCTGTAAGGAGAAATCCGAGCCTGTACCAGTGGGGCCCATCCTGGCACGTTGGGGGAATTGGACCCATGCTCTTTGTATCGGGTGGGGCTGCATATAATATGGGGAGATCAGATCCCCACGACCCTGGTCCATCTGCTCAGGGGCCGGTTGCTACGAGGAGAAAAAGTCCCGCAGCTACAAGGGGCATCCCGGCCGGGCCGGGGGTAGGGGAGGATCCGAGCACTGCCTCCACCGGGTCTGTCCAAGCCGTGCACCGGCAGCTCAGGTCCCCGTAGCCCACGCAGGCGCCTACACCGATGCCAGCTCGGCCCCCACGGACCCTGCAGGGGCCGGGGCCGCTGCATGCGGACATCAGGCCGTACGGGGGGCCGGGGGGGGGGGGGGGGGGGCGGTGTCGGGGGGGGGCGGCGGCTCCGGCAGGGGCGCGGCGGCGGGTCCCAAGGAGTTAAGGGCTGTTCCCGCCCCGGCTCCGCCCCGCCGGTGCCTGCGCTCGGAGCGGCGGAGGCGCAGCGCCGGGCCGCGGCGGGGGTCCGGGAGCTGCCGCCGGGCCATGAGCGCCGTGCGTCCCCCCGCGACGCGCCGCCGCCGCCGCTACTAGCATCGCCCCGGGGGCCGGGCCGGGGGGGGGTGGGTGGGGGGGTGGGGTGGGGGGGAAACGGAGGGTCCCCGGCCGCGGGGGGGAGGGCTCCCCGGCCGGCGGTGTGAATGGCGCTGGGGGTGCTCGGCGGGACCGACATGGAGTGGGAGAAGACGCCGCGGCGGCCCGGGGAGGGCGAAGGAGAGGCGGCGGGGCCCTGGCCGGGCTGCGGGCGGCTGCGGCCCTCCTCGTACCGGGCGCTGCGCAGCGCCGTCTCCACCCTGGCGCGCATCGACGACTTCTACTGCGAGAAGATCGGGGCCGGCTTCTTCTCCGAGGTTTTCAAGGTGTGCGGGGCGGGAGCGGGGATGGCGGTCCCCGAGGCACGCCGCCGGATTTGGGCATCCCCCGGGGACCGCGGCTCCCACGCATCCCTGGCCAGGCCCTCGGGGAAAAAGGGGGAGGGGGTAGCAGGGGGGGGGGGGTGGTGGTGGTGGTCTGGCCCCCCAGCCCCGACAGCTGGGCGAGGTGGGGGGTGCGCGCCGTGCGGCGGGGACCTGGGAAGTCGGGGAGCCCCGTCCCCGCCGGGGGGTGTTGTCCCTCCATCCCTCCGCGCAGGGGGAGGGGAGCGCCGGCTCTGTTTACGGCCCGGGAAGGCTGAGCGCTCCGAAGCGCCGCGGCGTGGGTCGCAGCGGGGTCGCGGGGGGTGGGGGGGGGCGCAGGGCACCGGGTCGGTGTCGCGAAGCCCGGCCCCCGGGAGCCCTGTCAAAATGCTGGAGCCCCGACCCCGCCGGGCGCAGGGTGTGCCTGTGGCAGGGGATTTGCAACCGGTCCGAGGTGATTTCCAGCATCGCTGGGCCTGCTCCAGCCTGCGCTGGGCAGGTGGGTGTGCAGGGTGCCCCACGGGAGCCTCACGAAGGCGACCGGGTCTGGGAGAGGGCCGCGATGCTATAGAGCGGTGTGGGGGCTGGCCCCCGGCTGGGACCCCGGAGCTGCCTTTGTCCTCCGTCCTCTCTGGGACTGCCAGAGTGGGGATGCCTTTGTGTGGCCCACACCCTCGTTTAGGGGTGCGTGGGTGCTGGCGGGGAGCTGGGGGTCCCAACAGCGTGGCAGAGGTGCGTGGTGAAGATACCCTGCCAGCCCACACACTGCTGCCGGGGCCAAAGGGCTGTTCCCTGCCCTGCTGCCACGGCCGCCTCTCCCCTTCCGAGGGGACGTGTGTGCACGTGTTGTTTTCGTCTTCAGCCTTGCTTAAGGCACCACAGGCCGTTGGGCAAGGGCTGCCCTTAAGCCATGCTTCTAGTGGCTTCACCCTCCTCAAAGAGCAGCTTTGGGCTGGGCGGGACCCCCACCACCTCCCACCACAGTCGCTGGGGTCCCGGGCAGTGCTGCGCTGTGTCCCCTGCATGGGACCATGCTCCCACGTGCAGCACAACTGGGCATCCACATCCCCTGGGGTCCCTCTCCAGCCCTGCCACCATTCCCCACGCAGCAGGGAGACCCCAAGACCTTGCTCCTCTGCAGCCACAAGAGAGGTGTCCTGCGAGGGGCTATGGCAGGCGTACAGAGGGGTCCGTATCCTCCGTGCTCCCTCCTGCCCCTGTGGAGCCATAGCCTTTCTGCTGGCCAGGTTCCTGCTATTGATCTCTGGCCTGGAGCGCACGGCAGCACCTTGGAGCAGAGGGAGGCATTTAATAATGTCAGGCATGGATATGGCTCTTTAATAATGGATGCTCCCGTGTCTTGGCCAGGCCACGGTCTGTCTTTGCCTTGCTGTTTCTGTTTTCCTGGGCCCTGCGGGAGCCACAAAATGCTCCTTGTCCCACCCATTGTTTGTGTTCTTGTGAGGCCACTTGCATGTAGGATTTGGGGGACTGGCGGAGGTTGGGGGGTGGGAGCGGGATCAGGCGGCAGGAGCCGACGTGTGTGCATGCTGAAGAGGATGCAGGGGCAGGAGGGGGCCAGATGGGGCTTTGTGCTCATGCGGTGGGTTGAGTCCAAGAGCTCAGCGGGATGGTGGGGCAGGCCCGGGATGTGAGCTGGGGTTTGGCTGCCTGAGCTTGCGACGAGGATGGAGCTTGGCAGGGCAGTGCAGGACCTGTTTTCCTCCCACAGCCCTTGTTCCTGCTGTTGCTTTTCAAGGCTGTTGGCTCACGGCTCCCTCCTCTGCGTGGCTGCTGGGTCCTGCCTCATTCCAGCCTTTGTGGGTGTGGGGGACGGGGGAGGAACCTGGACATCTCTGTCCCTGCACAGGTAGCTCAGCCCTGGTGTGCAGCTGAGCCAGGGCCAGGCAGGGTGCTGGGCTGCCGGCACGGGCATTTGACTGTCCTCCCAGCATTAAAGGCAAAGCGTTCAGCGTGTCTGAGCCCTGGTGTCCCAAGCTAGTGCCTGGGTTGAGCCTTATCCTGCTAAAGCCAAGCACTTCTCTCAGAAAGGCTGTCTGGAGTGGACAGGAGACACCAGTGATGAAAAGCTGCCCTTTTTCCTGGGGGTTGTTCCCAGCTGGTCCCCTCCTGTGCTGCAGAGCTGGGCCCTTTCCCTCTGGAGCAGCTGGTTCTCATTGCCTTTCCCTGTGCGATTTCAGAGGTGCCAGGCCCACCTGTTTTCTCGGGTACACGGACATTGCAGCGAGCCACCTCTCTGCCTCCAATAGACTGAACAGATTGAGCCAGGTGTGTTTGTGCCAGACATTTTCTCCAGCCCTTAAACCACTGTTGCATCTCTTCCCCAGATCCCTCTCTTGCTTTCTCATGTGCAGTCTGCAGCAGACACGGGGGCTGCTGGCAGCATCCTGGCTTCGCTCTCCTGGGGGCTGTATCCAGAGGTTTTCACTCATCCAACTCTGCACCTTGTGCCCTGCTGTTGCAAATCCTCTTGGAGACGCTGCTTCCCCAGGCGCAGCCCTTCGGTGTGCTTGGCCCCGGCACCCCATTTCCACAGTGCTGGGAGGGGGATTAGCAGCTCCCAGCTCCCAGCATGGACAGAGCTCAGGAGAGGGCTTCAGTGCTGCTGCCACCCGCCCATCTCCGCTCGCTTCCCCGCCAACCTTTGAGGGTTTACATTTACTCCCAATTTACTGGGCACAAATAATCATACAACTCCCTCCCTCTTATCTGCTACCCTTCATCAGCAGACCTTGCCTTGTTTTACAAAGGAGGGTGGAGCAGCATGACACAGATGGGGAAACTGAGGGATGCGGAGGTGGAAGCGAATTTGCCAAGGTCAGCCAGCCACGGCAAGGCCAGGAGCCCCAGGGAACTGGAAACGTGTTGTGCTGAGCAGCCGGGGACCTGCCGGCACCTCTCCTGTGCTGTCACAAGGCGTGCTCCGGGCTTGCTGGTGAGGGCTGGCAATGGCCCGCCACGGCGGTGTGACTCTGGCGCTGCCCCAGCTCCTGGTGCTCCTGCGGTGCCGAGAGCATGGGAGGTGAGGGCTGCTGATGCTCAAGCGTTCACTGGGAGTGGGTTCTGCATGCCCTGTTCCTTTCATTTCCCTGGAGGAAGTCTGGCTTGACCAACTCTGCCTTTTCTGTGCGATGTGCAGGTTTTCCAGTCCCACCCAGTAAAAGACCTGTTGCACTACTGGGATTCCCGTGAGATCCGGCGCAGCCATTGCAGACAGCTGTGAGATTACTGATGGTGTTGCTAGCTGCCTTACCTGCCCTCCCGTCTTTCCCCGCCGGACTCACCGGGGCAAGGGGTGCAGGATGATGTCCCGGTGTGATGGTGCCTTGCCTCTGCTGGGCTGGGCTGCGGCTAGGGGACGTGCGCTGAGTGGGACTATGTGCGAGCCTGTCCCCAGCGTGGGGTGCAGGGGGGCTGGCTGCTGAGACCCCTGAGTGGGGAGGTGGCGCGGGGGCTTCGCCCCATGTCTAGACAGGAGCGCCGGCTGTGGGGAGGGAGCAGGCCGTCTGCTCGCTCTGATTAGCATGCTCTTTAAATAAGACTCTAATTTCCGCTGTTAAAAGAGCTCAGATCCCTTGTGCCCAGGCTGGGGCTGCAGCCAGCCCCATCCCATCCCCCAGCCCCACTTGCTGGCAACAGATGAGATGGGGACTGACATGCTATGGCACCCCAGCTTGGCCACAGTACCCCATGAAGCACCCAATAGAGGGGCCATGTGGGGTGCTGGGGGACATTGGCAAGGGGCGAGGGCTTGCCTGGCGCCTGTGTGGCTTGTCCCCCTCACCCTGCACCATCCCCCCCACACCCCAGCATGGCTGCCCGGCTGAGCTCAGCTCCGGGGAATGTGCTGGGATTCCTGGGCACCATGCCAAAGTGTGGAGAGGCAAGGGAGGATGCCGGCCTGCCTGGGGAGCTTCTGCTGCCCACTGCCTTCCTTGGATAGTGGCGGGGAAGGAAACCCCCTTAGTAAGGGGCTGCATCCCTCCTCTGCTACGCCTGCTTCTGGAGGGCAGCCAGGGTGTTGGGTTGATGCTAGCACCTGGCCAGACTGGGTTAACTGGCCAGTGCATGTGGGAGGCCGTGGGAAGCCCAAGGGAGCATAACCCATTCCCTCCCAGCCTGGGCAGGGGCTCACCTTGAGCTGTGGAGCATGCAGGGGAGATGGCAGGATGGGGCCTCACAAGTGAGTTCAGGGTGCTGGGCACCCTCGAGGAAGTCTTGCTCCATGTGTGTGAGGCTGGGGCCGTCCTGGGAGCCCCTAGAGCCCTCCCTGCCCTTGGGGATGGAGTCCTGAAGCAGACCACCAGGGCAGGTCTGTGCTGGCTGGGGGCTCTTGGGGTCCCTGGGAGAAATCCCAGGGAAGGGTCTTTCACCAGACCTTCTCTCCCCGAGGCTGCCTCTCCTCCAGGATTAAGGTGTTAGAAGCCGTGCGGCTCCGCTTGGACCTGACCCAGCCTATTGCAATGGCAGGAGGCTTATTAGCGAGGGATTAAGCCATGAGCACGTCCCAGCTATGTGGGGCTGAGCCAGTGCCTGCCGGGGGCTGCTCGCTTATGCAGGGATGCTGCTGCTGACGAGGACCTGGCCAGCCCCACAGTGCACGGCCACCAAGTGCCAGCACTGTACGTGCTGCCCAGTGTTCCCATCGTGGGCGTGTGGTGCCGGAGCCTTGCCGCCCGCAGCCATCCTGGCGGGGCCAAGCCTGCCTGCATCTTCGAGCCGGGTGCTGGCGCCTGACAGCTGCTGGTGCCAGCCAAACCAACCAAGCCAGTCCTGCCATCCCCGCACGGCGTGGGAAGGGAAGGCAGCACTGCCGCCGGGCAAGCTGAGTCGGGAGCACTGGGCTTTGCTGGGCAGCACCCAGCACCGGGGGCTTGGTGGGGCTTGGGGATCCTGCTGGCCTCATCCAGGCTCTGGCTTCCTTGTCCCTGGCTCCGCAAGGAGCTGGAGGGGCAAAGGGGAGACCCTGCCCACCCTGCTTTGGCCAGGGAGGTCCCCTCCTTAAAAACGGCACAGCCACCAAAGCCAGGCTAGGAGCCCCGTTTCTGTGTTTGGTGCTGCCTCCAGCTGCCCTGCACACAGGGATGAGGTGGAGAAGAGGCAGCGATAGTGGGGATGGGACAGGGGTGCCCCTTACCCTGCCTGCTGGTGCAGGTGTGGGCAGGGAGCCCTAGGACACTGGGATGGGGCTGACAGCAGTGCCAGGAGCTGCAGAACAGTGACGGGGTGGGGTGAGCAGGGTGATGGGCATGGGGAGGACCTGGGGTGCCATTAGATGGGGAGCCCTAGGTGTTCACAGGGCTGGAGAAGTCGTGCTCCCCACAGCAAGGACTGCGCCATCACCCTGGGATGGGCTCTCCCCGAGCCCAGGAGCTTTGTCCAGTGCTCAGCGAGAAGGAGGTGTGGGGGAACCCATCCTCCTTTCTCCCCACAGCGTGGTGGGGGGCCGGGATGGGGACCCACGGTGACAGGTGTCTGGGGGGGTCCCCTCCTCGCTCATCCAGGGTCTATCCTGATCTCCACTGCTACATGGACCCTGCCTGCAGGCCAGGAGTGCCAGCTGGCTGGCTGCAGGTGACGCAGGTGTAACAGGAGCGGGGTGCCCACGGGCAGACGGCTGCTGAATTATTCAGAGCCTCTCCACGAACTCAATGAGCTGGTGGTGGCACGGCAGGGTCAGACTTGGCTGGGCTATTGCCTCTTGCTTCCGCTCTGCCTGGGGCTGGTTTGGCCTTGGTGCACCCATACCTGTAAAGGGATCTTTATAAAGCACTAATTTTCCCCCAGGCCCTTTGGTGGGGGGGAGCTACTGCCCATCCCCTGGGTATTGGGTGCTTGGATGGGTCCCCATCTCACTGTGCACTCCAGGACAACTGCCCAAAACAACGCCAGCCATGGGGTGGGAAGAGAGCCCCAGAGCGTCCCAGCACACCAGCCTCCCCCTGTTGTGATGGGGACAGGGGCCAAGCTGTGAGCAGGATGGGGGGCACTAGGGACCCTTCTTCCAGCCAGGCCCCCACTGTGTTTTGCCTGGGGAGGTGATCCCTAAGGCGGGGGGGGGGGGGGGGGGGGGGGAGGAAGGGGTGCAGGGGCTGGCACCAGCACAGCAGCCTCAATCAGCATCGACTAAAAAGGAGAAGAGTGGGGAGCTGACGGCAGCGGCGAGGAATGCCTGCGCCTCCATGCACAGCTCAGTGTGTGCCGGGGGGCAGCTGGGATCTGCCGGGTTGTCCCCCCCTACCAGCTGCTGTTCCAGGGGGGTCCCATCCCACCCTGAGCACCCATTCAGGAGGGAACCCTCAGCATTGGTTTGGCCCCTTCCAGCGTGGTGCTGGGGTGGTGCTGGGGCAGGGGATCCCGTGCTTGTCCCTCGCCCTGCAAGGACGGGGTTGTCCACGCTTGGCCACGCTCCCAGCTGCTGTTCCTGGTGAGGGGCCAGGCTCCCAGCTCGCATGACAGCAATGGGCTGGGGCCAGCTAAATATACAGTGTCGTCCAAGCGGCCTGCCCCACCAGGCTGGGGTCGTGCACCAGCATGGTGTTGGCTGCCCCTGGGGCTGGTTCAAGGGGCCGTGTGCCCCCTCTGTCCTCCACCCCATGCTGGTAGCATCTGGCTGGGTGGTCCTGACCTGAAAAAGCTCTCCCTGGTGTGCCCCAATCCTGCACCTGCCTGTCCTTGCAGCAGGATTGGGGTCACAGCTTGCAGGAGCTGCTGTGGCCTCTCCAGGAGGGCTGGACAGTGTAGCGTGGAGGGGGCAGGACGACAAGCAGGGTGAACTGGGGAGGATAGGGATGTGCGTCATCGGCACTGGCGGTCCTTGGGGTGCTGCTGTGCCAGGAGTGCTCCCCCCGTAACCCTGGCAGTCCTTGGGGTGCTGCTGTGCCAGGAGAGCTCCCCCTGTAACCGTAGCGGTCCCTGAGGTGCCCTGTGCCTTGGGTGCATGGGGTGCTCGGCTCCTACCTCTAGGGCTGGGGTGGATGCTGGGTGCAGGCTGGTGTCTGGGGTAACTGCGGAGACACGTGGGGCTCAGCCTCCCCTGTACCCCCCTCCAGGTGCGGCACCGCCAGTCGGGGCAGATCATGGTGCTGAAGATGAACAAGCTGATCAGCAACCGAGCCAACATGCTGCGGGAGGTGCAACTGATGAACCGTCTCTCGCACCCCAACATCCTTAGGTAGGACCTGCTCCCCCACTGTTGTCCCTGTTGCCCCCCTGTTTCCCTAGCCTGGGGGATTGGAGCTACCGCTGGCACTGGATGAGCTCCTGGGGCAGGTCCCCTCCGCAGCTACCCTCAGGTCCCCTCTATCTCGCAGGTTGATGGGGGTGTGTGTGCACCAGGGACAGCTGCATGCGCTGACGGAGGTGAGAGTGGGGCAACGGCCGTGAGTCTTGGGGTTCCTGCAGGCCTGGGGAAGGGACAGTGATGGCCCTGGGGACATTTTCCAGCCCGTGGCATGCATGCTGGGCAAGGACTACTACTGGGGGGCTGTGTCATAGGGTGGTTGGGGGATGTGTTGGGGTGAGAGGTGGGTGTCCAGCATTATGGGAGGGAACTGGGAAGCAGTGATGCGGCGGCCTGGCTCTTCCCATCAGTACATCAACGGTGGGAACCTGGAGCAGCTGCTGGACAGCGCTGTGCCCCTCTCCTGGTCCATACGTGTCAAGCTGGCGCTCGACATTGCCTGCGGCCTGCGCTACCTGCATTCCAAGGGCATCTTCCACCGTGACCTCACCTCCAAGGTACGGAATGCTCCAAGGCATCCCATTGTCCTCGTCCCATATACCCTTGTTGCTGCCCCAAGCATGGCCGGCTGGGGAGCAGGAGGCTGTGCTGTGCCGGGGCATCCCAGGAGCCGTGGCCAGTGAGGCAGGGCTGGTGTGACGAGGGGTCCTCCTGTGCCCCCAGAACTGCCTGGTGCGCTGCGAGGCCAATGGCTACACGGCTGTAGTGGGTGACTTTGGCTTGGCGGAGAAGATCCCCACCTACAGGTGCGTGGGCAGTGTCCATCCCCATCCCTGGAGCGGGGAGTTTCCAGCCCACTTGGAGCAGGAGCTGGGGAGGGATGGACATTTGGGACGTGGCTAGAAGGGCGGGGATTTGGGGTGGTGGGGGTAGTCGCCGGCGGTGGGGACTCATGGGACAGATGGACGCATTTGGGGCTGTCTAGGAGGGGATGGAGAAGGGGATGGTGTGGGTGGGGAGAGATGAGTTTGTGGGGTGCATAGAGAAGGGTTAGCCCAGGAAGGGAGATGGAGATGGTGATTTGGGCTGCCCCAGTGGGAAGATGGGAGGTCAGACAGGGACAGGGGACTGTGGGCAGCCCCTGATGTCTCACCGTGTCTCCCAGTGAGGACAGCGAGAAGGAGCCTCTGGCTGTGGTGGGCTCCCCATACTGGATGGCACCTGAGGTGCTGCGAGGGGAGATCTACAATGAGAAGGTGAGGCTCCGTGGCTGCCGTGCGTGGGGCTTTATCCAGGCTTGCGCCGCCAGCGGTTTGCAGGATTTGCAGCCCTGGGGGTGGTCGGAAACACAGAGGGAAGGAACTGGGCATCTCTCGGGTGGTGAGGTCGCAGGGCCCCCCGGTGCGGCTCTGCAGGGAGAAGGGGGGCTGTGGGTTGACAGAATGGTGGGCACATCGCCTCGGGGCTGCAGGGCCCCCCCGTGACTCCCTGCTCTCTGCAGGCTGATGTGTTTGCGTACGGCATCATCCTGTGCGAGACCATCGCTCGTATCCCCGCTGACCCTGACTACCTGCCCCGCACCGAGGTGAGTCCGTGGGATGGGGATGGGGAGGGAGGGTGGCGGGCAGCAGCACGGGAGCTGGGACCGCTTCACCAAGTGAGGGGGATCATCCTGCTGTGCTGGGCAGAGCCCCATGTGCAGGAGCTGCCCCGCATCTCACGGCAAGGGTGTTGTCCCAGATGCTGCCCGGAGAGGGATGCTCTCTGCCGATAACCTGTCCTCGGAGCCCATAGTCAGCCTGCGTGGGAGAAGGGGACAGTAGGATTCAGGCAGAGAGCAGGAGGGATCTGTGTCCCAGCATCCCCCAGCCTTGCTCCAACTTGGGGTGACCCCAGGGTCCCTTCTTGCTGTGCCCCAGCCAGGGCGCTGCCAAGTCCACAGCCCTGGGTGGCACGCAGTCGTGGGGAGGAGGGACCAGACCATCCCAGGTAGCCCGGGCTGTGTGATGCCCCAGGGGACCCACTCTTCTTTCTCTTGGCACAGAATTTTGGTCTGGATGTCGCCACTTTCTGCACCATGGTGGCAATCGACTGCCCAGCGGCCTTCCTCCAGCTCGCTTTCCACTGCTGCAGTGTGAGCCTCCATCTCCACTGTCCTTCCCTGCCTGGGCAGCTGGGCAGGACAGGCAGCCTTGCCTGCACAGGGGGAGAAGCAGGGAGCTGCCATAGCTGGGCAGCTTGGGGTGCTTGAGGGGGGCTGCAGACCTGACGGTGAACCCCTCCTGCCCGCAGATGGAGCCCACCTCCCGCCCCTCGTTCCTGGAAATCACACAGTGCCTGGAGGGCATCCTGCAGCACCAGCCAGGCGCCGAGGGCACCGGGGCTACCCTCTCCTGCAGCGGGGAGAGCCTGCCTACACCTGGGATGGCGGGCACACTCAACGGTATGTGGGCACCCTGGGGACAGGCCACGGTGGGGTGCCAGGAGCGGGGATGTGGGTTGTCCCATCCTACCCCGGCAGCTGTAATGGAAGGAGACAGGGGTTGCATGAGGTCTGCAGGATGGAGCCAGTCACTGTTCCCCCCCCCTGCCTCGGGGTGCTCCCCTGGGTTGTTGGGTGCCTGGCACCCCATGGCACCCCACGCCGGCAGCTGGTGACCCGCTTCTGTGCCCGTGCCCAGGGGTAGCCGGGAGGGCAGCCGGCCGCGCCGAGCAGTCGCCCCTGCGCGAGCTGGGGACGCAGCACCTACAGCCAGACCAGCGCCTGTCTCGCAGCCAGTCCGACATGTTCTCCCCCAAATCGCCCGCGCTGCTGCAGCCGCCGGAGCCTTGTGGCGAGGCCAGGACCAAGGAGACGTCCCCGCGCGTCAATCCATTCTCCCAGCGCGAGGACCTGAAGGGAGGGAAGATCAAGCTCTTCGACACACCAAGCAAGTCGGTCATCTCGCTTACCTTCGACCTGCCGCCTCCCGCCCCACTCCAGCTCAGTACCCCCGTGACGCCCGATCCCGCCGTGGAGGTGCAGTGTGACTTCTCGGCTCCCACTGCCACCCCCCGAAGGTGCCACTCGCTGCCCGCCTCCCCCGAGCTGCCCCACCGGGGGGGCCTGGCACTGGGCATGGGGTCACCCCGTCCTGACGACACCCCCCAGCCCCCTGCCCTCCTTCCTCCCCCAGCCTGGGGACGAGCCCCTCCCCTCTGCCCCAGGGTGGAGGAGCAGACGGACCGTGGCCCCGAGAGCCCCGAGCCGCCGCAGCCCCCTCCACCACCCCCCAGCAGCAACTTCATCCGCACAGCATCCTCGGGCGCCCAAACCTGGCAGCCGGAGCCGCAAGCCCCCAGCGGGCTCTTTTTCAACAACAACCATGTGGTGGTCAGCAAACCCCTGGCTTGGGAGAGCGAGCTGGAGCACAGCTTCTCCGAGCTTAGCATCCCCAGCACGGCGGCGCTGGAGCAGACGGAGCGTGCGGCCATGCTGCCCGGGCACAGCTCTGGCACCGCGCTGGAGCAGGACGAGGTGCTGCCGTGTCCCGGCTGCTGCCTGGGTCCCTTCAGCTTCGCCTCAGTCTGCCACCGGCCGGCACCCAGCCCGCCCCGCTACCAGAACCTCAACTGCGAAGCCAAGAGCCTCCTCTGCCACGACCGGGGCCGCCACCAGAAAGCCCCAGGGCCAGTGCTGGCAGAGCCCAGCCTGAAGCTGCCAGAGGCACAGTCCTAGTGGCGGGGACCCCCGGGGAGAGGGGCCGCATCGGGCCACCCCTCGGACCCTTCCGCAGCCACAGTGCAGGGCAGGTGCCGGAGCCTGGCGCGTCCCCACGGTCTGTCCTTGCTCTCTCCGTGCTTGGTGGCCGCCAGTGGCTGTGGTGCCCCGAGCTGTGGCCGCCACGGCGCTGCCCAGGCACTTTGGGCACACGTCCCACCAGGATTGGCCTCGGGGTTCTGCGGGGAGCCCTGGGGGTGGGCTGGGTCCCTGCCGGGGACTGAAGTGCAATAACACCCCTGCCCCAAGTGAGCTCCAGCGCTGGCCCGGGCGGCAGGGCTGGTCCCCCGCGGAGCCCCCGGGGCTCAAACCCTGGATGCAGGACCCCACTTCCCCGAGGGCTCACCCCTCTGTGGGCTCTCACAGAGGGGCGTGCAAAGAGCCTGCTCCCCTGGGAGAACCAGGAGACCCCCGCAGCCCCTCAGGCTGGGGGGGGTGAGTGGGGCCAGGCTAGGGGCAGAGGGGTCAGCGTGTGTATGTGTGTGTTGAGGGACCCTGTGGGGCTGGTGGGTATCCCCATGTGTCCCCACAAGCGCAGGGAGTGCATCTGGCCCCTGACGCAGGGAGAGGCACGTAGGGGGCCAGGAGAGGGGTGATGCCCATGCAGCAGTGCAGGGGGAGGATTGCCAGTGCTGGGGTTGCCCCTGCCCACCCAATGCTGAGGGCTGGGTGCTGAGTCACGTCCCCCCCACACATCGGGTTGGCAGTGGGGTGCTGGCCGAAGGAGTGGGTGCCATCCTGGCACCAGGGGAAGGGGCCAGTGGGCAGCACAGATGGGCTGCCCAGCCCCTGGCAAGGGTGGGAGCCGGCTTTCCTCCCTCCTGCACAATGCACTGGTGAATGCAGAACTCTTGTGTTTTTTATTATTAATAATAATAATTGCTAGTAATATATACCCAGCTTATTTAAAGTGTTCAATAAAAACTGAATGTCCCAGCAACTCGGGCTGCCGCTTCTGTCTCTTAGACGCACATCAGACCCAGAGTGGAGCCTGGCCCCACAGAGTTGCACAGGCTTCCTTGGGGCTTCAGGGAAGCCCCTCAGGGACCACAAGCCAGCCTAGCTCAGCCCAAGATCTCCATGCCCCCAAAGTGGCCATCTCAGTTGAAATGGTTTCAGTCAAATTCCCATTTATTATTTAGCTTCTTTGGGTTCATGCCCTTGAGTCCGTGTTTGTGGTGGTACACAAGAAAGCAAAGAGCAGACAAGCCATGTCTCTTTATTGCTACAAAGTGGGTTCAGCCAGCGGACAAGGAGTGACATGTGCCACCTCCAAAAAGCCTGCCTTTAACACTCTCTTGCTCTTCAAGCAAGCTAATTCACACAGCAATTAACTATATATGGCACACACGACACTGTAATAAACTGAGAGTGTCTTTGCCTGATTGAACATGACTTCCTCTGCTCTTGCCTGGCTGCAATGTTACATCAGGGCTATTTTGCTTAATCTTTGCGTGTGCACATGTGTAGTAACTATTTAAAGTCCTGATGTAGTAACTATTTAAAGTCCTGATGACTTGTCTCGCAAAGCATCAGTCCGCTGCAAGTGCCAGAGTTGCTTTTGCTTTTGAAAGGCACCATCACATCATACAATCCTGAAGGTCATTGCTCTACTTTCTAATTAGCAAAAAAAACTCAACCGCCAGCACAAGCACCGGCTGGTTCAGGCACAGCTTCCCTCCTTGGGCGCCAAGGCTTTGCCAAGGCTATTGCTTGCTGGGATGCCCGAAGGCTGTGGCCAAGCTGCTCCTGGGATGGGCCCAGGCGGAAAGTTCCTGCCGTGGGGAGGGGACCTGGCCAGGTGTGGGGCTGTGCTGTCCCCTACTCCCACGTCCTTCCCTGCCAGCACCACAGCTCACTCTGTGCTGGGGATATTACATGGCTGCAGCGCTAAGCATCAGGACTTGCTCTGCTCTGTGGCTGGGTCTGGGGTCCCCATCGTACACCAGCCTCTCTGCGCAGGAAGACCCAGCATACACCATGCAGGTGTGGGGCTGAGCTGTGGGGCCCATACTGCTCTGTTGAAGCACATCAGCTGGGGGGGAAATGGCCACTGCTGCCGCCTCCCCCAGCCTCCGTGATGCTGGAGCATCATGGCGTTGCTGAGAAGGGCCTGGGCAGCCCATGGGCAGGGGTCTGTGAGAGGGAAGGGGGTTGCTCGCATGGAAGGGACATCGCAGGCAGGGGGGGCAGCAAGGCTGAAGCGGAGGCGGTGCAGGGTGCAGGCACTGCAAGGGAAGGCAGAGGGTGAGGTGCTGCCCAGCCTCCATTGCACACAGCAGGGCTGGAAAGGCAGCTTGCAAAGGGTTTTCCCCCATATTGCCCCTTTGCTGCACCACAGCTTGCAGGGGTCTTTTGAGCTACCACAGACCAGGGGCTCCCGTGGCAGTGAAGGGAAGGAGGCAGGCTCCACCCAGCACAGGAAGGTGCCTGCATCCCTATCCCTTTCCAAGGGAGGGGGTCAACATGCCCCACGCAGAGCCCCAGGCTCCCCACTTTCCTCCATACACACCCGACAGGCCCCGCGCACCCCAGGGCTCGGCAGAGCCTGGCAGGGGCACACTCACCACAGCGGTGCTGGGGCCAGCGGCCATCACCCCACGAAAGGGGAGCTTGGCCCTGCCGCCTTCTCACAGATCCAGAGGTGCAGGTCATCGGGACCAGCGCACTGAGCGGGTTTGATGTTCCCGCGGCTTATTATGGCACAGGATCCATTTGACTTTGACTGCCATGGCCTGGATGGGAAAATGACACATGAGGGGGCTGCCACTGCCCTATCTGCTACCCGCTGCCGAGGCAGCTGCGGCTGCTGACGGCTGCCTCTTGTACAGTCGCATGGGAGGGGATGATGCTGCAGTTAAAGCGGGGATCCCCCAGTCCTCTCCTACTGATTTCAAAGGCTGAAGCCTCAGCTGACACATCTCTGCCGTTACTTGGGCAGGCTGAGAAACCCCTCTGCAAAAGGCTTGCATTGCTTGTGATTCCCCTTAGCCTCCCCCCTGCTTGAATCTCAGCCTCGCTTCTGGGGGATATTTCATCCCTGCAACACCCAGTGGTGGGGAGAGCCTGGTCCTCCCTGAGGTCCTGTGGGTAGGCAGAGGAGCTGCCCCGGGCCACGGGGCTGCGGTGGGGTGCAGCCCCCCATGGTGGGGCTGAGGATAGAGGAGAGTCAGGCAGAGGGTAGGGGCTGGGTACCCAGCACCCAGCCAGACGGGTCTGTTCCTCCCCACTGCTCTCAGACACTGCAAGAGGAAGCGGTGGTGAGCTGGGGAGGGGGTGCACGTGGTGGGGAGGAGCCCGGGACCCTCTGCAGGCGGGAAGGCTTGATTTCCCCTCGAGAAGGAACCAGCCACGCACGTGGGAGACAGAGGTGCTCGAATGCTTTGTCTAGACCCCAAATAAAACTTGCGGTTTCTTTTGTCCCCTCTCGCTGCCTTCTGCTTGCACGTGCCCCCCTACATCTTGGCTTTCCATTTCCACAGCCTCTAAGCACCTCATCACACCACTGCACCCACCTCCCCTTGGCCTCAGCTGCTTTGATGCTCTTTGTTGCCTGGTGCTTGTGCCTGGGGCCGGGTACCAGTGGGATTTAAAATGCTCCCTAAAGCTGTGCTGGAAGAGAGGGGGTTTTGTCAAGAGGCTGTGCTGCCAGGTACCTTTCATAAAGGGAGCCGTCCACCCAGAACCAGGCATCCGACACCCCATCACCATCTGGGTCCTCTTCCTCCAGCCAGCCATAGTCGTACCAGGGAAAACTGCCCTTCTGCAGCCCGATCCAGTATGGGATGTCTGCGTTCTTCAGGAAAGCCTGGGGAAGGCAAAAAAGGGCCTTTTAGTGGCTTTTCCATGGTACCTATGTGCTGCAGTGTTTGCAGGGGGTGGTTATCTCCCCAAGGAGCCCCTGGGGCTGGAGCTCCCTGGGGCAGGACAGCTGAGCAGCCCTGGTGCCCTGCTCCAGCTTGGGCAGCATCCAGGGGTGCCAGAGCATCTCTGCCCTATTTCCACCAGCAGCCATGCGCTCCAGAAATCAGCCTTGCACCCTCCAATGTTTCGGCAGGCCAGGGGCCCCTGGACCCAGAGCGGTGCTGGCCCACCTGGGGAGCCCAGAGCTCGATGCCCCAGCTGCTGCCCTCAGCTCCCCCAGCACCCTACCGGCACAGTCCAGCGAGTCCAGGATTTGGTGACCAGGAGCTGAGAATATTTCTTGTCACACTCATCTCTGCTGTCCTCCCATGTCTTCTTCTCTGACGAGATGAAGAGGCACTTGCCCCTGTATAGCAGCCAGCCAGAAGGGCAGCAATCTGGGGGCAGGGGCACAACTCAGGTACTTGCTCAGCTACAGATGCCCTGGGGGGAGGACCAGAAACAGCCCCACATATTCCCAGCAGATGTCACAGGCTTAGCCTCTGCTCCAAGCATAGCTTCAGCCTTCAGACCACCCTGTCTCTACCATGTGGCCAAAAAAGCAGGGGCTTGTGCCTTGGCACTGCACCTGCTGAGAGGTGCCAGTCCTCCAGGGCACCCCGTCCCTGCTCCACCATCTCCCTACCTATAGCTGTGCAGGAGCGCAGGATGGCCACGGTGCTCTCGCTGTTGTTGAGCTCCCTCTGCACCTCCTGCATCTCCTTCTCCATCTTCCCCAGGATCCCCCTGGCGCGCCCCAGCTCGGCGTTCAGGCTCCCCAGCTCCAGCTGGCTGCTGTTGCCCTCCCGCCAGGCTCGCTGCAGCTCCGCTCTGGCCCACGCCAGCTCCAGCCGCGTCCGCTCCAGGCTCTGCTCCCGCGCGCTCGCCTCCTGCGAGAGGCGGCCCTGCTCGGCCGCGTGCTCACGGGAGGCGTCCTGCAGGCTGCGGGTGACCTGCCAGTCTGGGGACACGGGGGTGAGCTGGGGCACGGGGGGGGACGGCCCGAGCGGGGGGATGTGGGACTGATCCTGCTCAGAGGGGAGGATGGGCAGGGCAAGGCAGGGAGGTGTCCATGCTGGATGGGAAAGACATGGCAGGGAAGTGTATGTTCAGGGGCTGGGCAGGAGCTGGCAAGGGTAGAGCAGGGCAAGGCAGGACAGGGTGTAGGAGCAGACAGAGCAGGGCAGGGGCAGGGAGAGTACAGCAGTATAAGGCTGGGCAACGCCTGGAAGGGAAGGGAAAGGAGCAGAAATGGCGAACAAGGTGGGGAATGTGGGTGATGGGAGGCAAGGGCGGTATCCATGATGTCCAAGGGATATGGGCCAGCTTGTGGCAGTCAGGGCAGAGGGACACAGCCATGAGCAGTGTGTGTAGGCATGCCTCTGTTCATCCCCGCCGTTCACCCATGGCACCCAGCCCAGCCCAGCTGCCTCCCTCTCCCCGTGCTGCCCAGCCAGCCCCAGCCCCAGAAGTGCCCACCCCCCTACTCACAGCAAGCCCCCAGGGCCACAGTGGCCACCAGCAGCAGCAGGCATGTTACCAGTAGCCCCACAGGGATGCACAGCCGCCAAGACCAGCGCCCTGCAAGACACAAATGACCACAGGCGTCAGCTGTTGAGCTGGGAAACCCCTGGCAGCCCCCAGAACTCCTGCCTGCCGGCAGAGGAGTGGTAGCATGATGGCACAGGTGGCACAGTGTGGGCGCTTCCTCTTTTCAAGGATGGAAGCGGGAGCACCCCAAAACACCACCCACTGCCCACGCCAGGACGTCTCCGGATCCCCTGGGCTCCAGCTGGGCACTCACCTGGGCTGGGCTGGGCCCCATCCCCGTCCTGCCCCGCTGGTGCCGACTGCATGTTCTCATAGGGGCTCTCCGCTTCATCCATGCCAAGGGCTGTTGGAGGAAGGCAGGGGAGAGCAATTGAGTCCACGGGGCTGGGCATGGCAGGGGCATGTGGGGGGAGGGAGGGTCCCATGGGCTCTCACCTGCCTCCAGTGCCTGGCTGGCCATGCTCCGGCCCCCCATCACCTTGGCAAACCTCAAGTCAGCATACACCACGCTCTGGGCCATGTGGGCAAGCGCTGAGCAAGCCCCGAGCCCTGCTGGCTCCCAGCCTGCCCTTGGGATGCCTTTGTGGGATGGTCCTCCTCCCTGGTGATTGTGCCGTCTCTCAGGGGTGCAAAGGAGAAGTGCAGCCAGTGTCTGCAGAAGCAGAAGTTTGCTCTGAGCTGCAGCAGATGGGACCAGCGAGGCACGGCTGGGGGATCAGCACCCTCTCATTGGTCCCAGCACCACTGGCCCATCCCCTCCCACGCCCCGAAAGTGCTCACGGTCCCCCCAGGCACATGGCGGCCTGAGGTCAGGGCAGGCAGAGCAAAGATGGAACCAAATCCCTGGGCCAAGAGAGAGCTGGGCGAAAGCAGGGCCAGCCTGGACACAGGAGCACATTGCCCTGGGGGGGCAGCCCTGTGGAAGGCTGGAGGTCTTCGCGGATGATTTCCCCTCCTGGCCTCTGGGAATGGGAATTTCCCCATGATGTAGCTTGTGCCACTGCCGTTCATCCTCTCCCTGGTCCCCTCCTTGAAGACTCTGGCTCGGCATGTCTCCCACCCCGCCCCCCCAAAGGGTTGCATAGAGCAATGACGCCCGCTTTGCCTTCCCTTCCCCAGACCACAACCCCACTACTCACAACATCTCTTCTTCGGTCCCAACATCCAGCCCCTCAGCATCTCAGAGGTTTCTACTGAACTGTATTTGGAGAAAAGCAGGTTTCAGAAGGGGCACTGAGTTGGGGACCAGCTGGGTATGTCTGGATACAGCCAGTTGCTGGAACAGGACTGCAGGTGTGCAAGGGTGCTGGTGGAGCACAGCATTGCAAGGCCACTCTCCATCATCTCTGCAAGAGCAGGAGAAGTCCTTCATCACTGGAGAAAGGCAAAAATCACAGCCACCCTCAAGGAGGACAGGAAGGAGTTATGGAAAACTAAAGGTTGAGCAGCTTCCACCCAATCCCCAGGAAGAAGATGGAGCACATCCTCTTGGGCACACAGTGGTCCAGGCCCAGGGAGGACATGGCAGTGTCTCGGGGGAGCCCAGCAGAATTTACCAAGGGCAAGTGGTGCCTGCCCAACCTGCCTGCCTGCTGCTGTGGGAACACTGGGCTGGGGATGAGGTGAGAGCAATGGGGGCCATATACCTTGACCCTTCAAGGTGTGGGATGTGGTCCCCTGTGGTATCCTTGCTGGCAGAGTGGGGAGATGTGGCCAGGAGAAGGGGAGAAGAGCAAGAGCTCATGCTGCAACATGGAAACCTGTTTTAGCCATTAGGACAAACATTTCTGCACCATAGTGATGCTCAAACGCCGGAGCAGAGCACAGAAAGGGGGAACCTCCAGCACCAGAGCCACCTGTTCCCACATGCCCTGCCCCAGGGATTTGGGTTGATTCTCAGTAGGCTGAGTCCTGCAGCTCTGCCCAGTTGCTCAGCCTGGAGCTGTACCACCCCACTGCCATCCCAGGGGACCCTGAGCAGTTTCGGGGCGTGGAAGGGGACAGGATGGAAGCACCAGAGCCAATGGCAGGGCACTGGTCTCCGTAGCTGGGCTGTCCTGCTCCTGTCTGCCACACAGCACAGTAAACTTCTGCTTCTGCAGAAACCAGCCACACTTCTCCTTTGCAGATCTGAGAGAGGGGGCAACTGCAGCAGAGCAGGAACCATCAGGGCCATCGGGGCAGCGCAGGGCATGGCCCAGAGCGTGGTCTACGCCGACTTGAAGTTTGCCACAGCCCCACCGGTCACGGCCCCCAGCTGCCCCGCAGCCCCCGATGAGGACGACAGCCCCTACGAGAACGTGCCACTGGGGACGGTGACTGCAGCGCCCAGCCCAGGTGAGAGCCCGGCCACGGGCACCGCTGCGGGGATGCCCCGACACGGCGTGGGCAGCGAGCGGTGGCAGTGGGACCACGGGGTGATGCCCATGGGCGCACATCTCTTGCAGGGCGCTGGCACCGGCGCTGGCGCATCCCTGCACGGCTGCTGGCAGCCAGCCTGCTGCTGCTGCTGCTGCTGCTGCTGGTGGCCACTGTGGCCCTGGGGGCTTGCTGTGAGTCGGGGTGAGGGCCGCAGGGTGGGAGGCACGATGGGGAGAGGGGCACCGGGAGCAGGTTCGGGGCTGGGTGAGGGCTGGGCTGCTGGGGGGGCGTGAGGGCCAGGGTGTGCCTGGGGCTGGCGGTCCAGGGCAGCGCTGCTTCTTGCTTGGCACCCTGAGCTGCCCTCCCACGGCATCTGCCTGCACTGCCTTCCCCCTGCTTCTCGCTGCCTTCCCATTGCCTCCCATCACTTTCACTTTCACCCGCCTTTGCTCTCCCTCCTCTTGCTCTCTTGTTGCTGCCCCCTTCCCCCCGCCTCCCCCTCCCCCTGCCTCCTGTCACCTTCCTTTTCCCTTCCCGTTGCCTCCCGTTGCCTTTCCATCGGCTTCCGTTTGCCTTCCTATTGTGTCCCACCGCCTTCCCTTTGCCTGCCCTTTCCCACCCGTCGCCTTTGCGTTGCCTCCCATTGCCTCCCCTCGACATCCTTGCGGCTGTCTTGTCCTCCCCACGGCCTGGCCGTGCCCACCCTGCCCCCTGAGCAGGATCGGACCCGGGTCCCCCCCCGCTCGGGCCGTCCTCCCCCCGTGCCCCAGCTCACCCCCGTGTCCCCAGACTGGCAGGTCACCCGCAGCCTGCAGGACGCCTCCCGTGAGCACGCGGCCGAGCAGGGCCGCCTCTCGCAGGAGGCGAGCGCGCGGGAGCAGAGCCTGGAGCGGACGCGGCTGGAGCTGGCGTGGGCCAGAGCGGAGCTGCAGCGAGCCTGGCGGGAGGGCAACAGCAGCCAGCTGGAGCTGGGGAGCCTGAACGCCGAGCTGGGGCGCGCCAGGCAGGAGCTGGCTGTGCTGGAGCAGGAGGTGCAGGAGGTGCAGAGGGAGCTCAGGGCCAGCGAGAGCTCCGTCGGCCGCCTGCGCGCCTGCGTGAATACGGGTAGGGTAGGGTAGGGCCGCGGAGGGCCGGGGGAGCGGGCAGTGGTGCTGCTGGGGAGATGTCGGGGCCGATCCTGGCCGGGCTGGGCCCCCCGAGCACCCGCGGGAGGGCGAGCGCCTGAGCCGTGCCCCTGCCCCCAGATTGCTGCCCCTCGGGCTGGGTGCTCTACAGGAGCAGGTGCCTCTTCATCTCGGTGGAGAAGAAGACCTGGTGGGACAGCTATTACGACTGCACGATGAAATCCGCTCGGCTGCTGGTCCAAGGCGACTGGCCGTCGTGGACGGTGCCGGTACAGAGCGGGGGGGCTGCGGCAGCCCAGGAGGGGGGGCGCGACGGTGGGGCTGGGCAGAGCCCCGTGGGGCCAGCAGCAGCGGCATCTGCGGAGGTGCTGGGGTGGCACTGCGAGCCCTGGGTGCCCACCTCAGCGGGCTGCGGGGGGGAGCACGGTCGGCCCCGGGGCTCCCGGGTACCAGGTGGGCACTGGGCACGGGGTGGGCAGTCAACAGCTTCTGTCCCCCCAGCATTTTGTGCAGGTAGATGGTGCCACATACTGGATCGGAGCAAGAGTTCATCTTGACATGAAGAATTCTGTTGTATGGCTGGACAGCAAGCAGTCTTACTTGTAAGTGCAGCAGTCCATGGCACTAGCATCTGCCCTTTAATTGTGCCAGGGAGGTGCTGTTTCACCCCTGTGAGACTTCCCTGGCAAAGGGGGTGATGCTCCAAAGAGAAGTGCCCCAAGGTGGGGAGGGGGCCCTGGGCAGACCCCAGCTGCCTGGTGCACATCCAGACCTCCAAGTGGCAGAGCAGGAGGCTGGGGGGAGGAATGTGGCCCTTCCTCAGACTTTTCCCAGTGCCAGGCTCCCTGCCTGCCCCAGCAGGACTGGGACCTGTGGGAAGAGGTGTCCACAGTAAGGGTGCTGTCACTACCCCACTGAGATATGCCGTCTCTCCTAGGTACAAAAATTCTGGAGACTGTGGGATATCATATAATGGGAAAATAGAGAGTTCAAAATGTCTGAAAAGGTACCAGTGGATCTGTGAGCAGCCCCCCAAGCTAAGCAGCGCATCCAAGACCCTCCTTCCTCTCCTGGTCGATGAGTGACTGTGCTGTCACCCCACTCCATTGCAGCACTGGGGGACAGAAACTGGGGGTGCACGCCGAGACCGTCTCCCCTGTACACACATTGCCTCCACCGTGTTGCAAAGAGCTGGGAAAGAGTGTCTGTATTTTAAAGCAAGACTTATGGAAAACAGACCTTATTGCTCTCTCTCACACTCACACATACACTTACACCACCTTGCACCAGCCCTCTGCATGTCCCTGTGTGGCCCAGCCAGCACAGCTCACAGGGACCTGGGACTCTGGTGCGGAGCCCAGCTCCCACCTGCTGTGCTCTCCCAAGGCTGCCAGCAGTGCACTGGTGTAGGCTGTGCCATTTGCATCTTTTCAGAGATGGGGGATGATGGCACCATTGGTGTCCTTGACTGGTCCTTTTTGGAAAGTCCTGTCCTCTACTGGTCCTCTTTTGGAAGTCCTGTCCTCTAATGCCTGTCCCTTCCATCAGCATCGACAGCTCTCTCATCCTGCCCTTTCTCCTCCCTCCATCACCTGCCCAAGGCTTTGGGCTGAGCCTTGCCTGGGGAGGCTGCAGGCAGGGGTGCCATCAGCATAAGAAACTGCTGGAGACCCCCGAGACCATGGGGGAGATGGGGGAGTGCTGGGGAGACCTGAAACCATGGGGGGTGAATAAGGGAGCCCTGAGGCCATGGGAAGAAAAGGGGGTGCAGCAAGAAGCCTTGAAACAGTGGGACAGAGGGGGGGAGCACTGGGGAAGCTTGGGAACATGGGGGAAAGGGGAGACCCCTGCCACCATGGGGGAAAGATCCCTGAGAACATGGTGGGACCTGAGCTGACAGGGAGGCGATGAGGGAGCCCTGACCCAGCTGGGCTAGGTGAGGGAGTCCCGGGGCAGCGCTGATCCTCCCAGACTCACTCAGTGTTTCTGCAGAGAGGGGGATGAGGCAAGGACCACTTTGCCAAGCTGGATGTGGGCAGCTCCTGGGAGACGAGGTGTGGAACGAGGCTGGTGGAGCCAG
Organism: Astur gentilis; assembly: GCF_929443795.1. Classification (NCBI taxonomy): domain Eukaryota; kingdom Metazoa; phylum Chordata; class Aves; order Accipitriformes; family Accipitridae; genus Astur; species Astur gentilis. The sequence goes on along the minus strand of NC_064919.1, from coordinate 77,792,921 downwards.
CCCATGGCACAGGGAGGCTGGGAGGCTGGGACAGGATTGCAGAAGGTCCCCTGCAATCTCAGCTATCATGTGAAACAAGGATTTGCCGTGTCTGGCTTGTCCTGGGGAACCCAGACGTGGTCTCCCTGGTGCCTGCAGAGGAGCAGGCTCCCTGCCCCTGGAGCCCTGAGCTCCAGCCACCACAGCCCACAGTGTCATTGGGCTCTGCCACCACAAGGACACACTGCTGACTCCTGTCCAGCCACTGGTTCGTGTGTCCCTCGGGCTTGTTCAGCATGGCTGCTTGCTTGCCCATCTTGCCATGTGGGGTTTCTCCTTCTTTCCCAGCTGCAGGACTTGCTCTTTCCCCCATCCAGCATCAGCAGGCTCCCATCACCCAGTTTCTCCAGGCCCCTCTGAACACCAGTCCTACCCTCCAGTATACCCACTACTGTCCAGTTTGGTGTTGTCCCCCATTTGGCTGAGGCCACCCCCATCCTTCACCTGGGGCACTGGTGAAGGCTAAGCATCAGCCCCAGGATTGACCCAGCAGGCTTATTGCCATCTGGATGAGGGCATCACTGACACTCCCTTGCAGCCCTCCTGCCATTCAGGTTTCCACCCACCACCTTCTTTCCTTCTCCTGGCCACATGTCCCCACTCTGCCAGCAAGGAGACCAGGGGAAACCATGTCCCAGACCTCAAAGGTTCATGAAAAATGGCCCCCATTGCTCTCCCCTTGTCCCCGGCCCAGTATTCCCACAGCAGCAGGCAGGTCGGACAGGCATCACTTGACCTTGGTAAATCTTGCCTGATTTTCCCCACCCACCAGCACGTCCTCCCTGGGCCTAGACCACCACACACCCAGAAGGACATGCTCCATCTTCTTCCTGGGATCAAGGCTCTTCTCTGACTGGGATAACAAAGCTCAGCTCTGGGACAGGCTGTGGCCAAGGGCAGGTGATGGAGAGAGGAGAAAGGGCAGGATAGGAGCCAGTGACAGTGACAAAGGCAAGGGCAGCCAGTAAAACAAAAGGACTCCCCGAGGGGGACAGTTTGGGGACACCAATGACACCATTATACCCAGCTTCACATGGTGCAAGGGGGACCTCCCAAACCAGCCTCAGCAGAAGGCAGCATAGGTGAGCAAGAGTTGGTACTGGCATCCCCTCCCTGAGTCACAGGAGCTGGGGCTGAAGGGCTGGGGCTGGGCATGTAAGTTTGGGCATGAGTGTGGAACACAGAAATATGGTCTCTTTTCCATAAATCTTGTTTTAAAATGCAGACACCTTCTTTCCCAACCTGTATCCCCAGAGCTCTGCAATGCGGTTGAGGCAATGGTGCGCAGGGATGTGGCTGTGCAGGAGGGAAAGGGTGCCTTTGCTGTGGACTCCCAGCTCCTGCCCCTCAGTCCTGTGATAGAAAGGGAGTCTCAGAGTTCACCCGTTGGCCAGGAGAGGAAAGAGGGTCTCTGATGGGCTGCTCAGATCTGGGGGCTTCTCACAGATCCATGGAAAGTCATCAAAGCAGTAGGAGTTGCTTACCTTTCCATAAGATGGTCTTGCACAGAGTGGGAACTAGCTGTTCCTAGACGACAAGGAGCACGTGAGAGGTGCCACCACCATGCTCACAGCCTGCTGCCAGGCTCATGGTGTCTCCCACATAGCTGCAGCCCCAGGGCCCCTTAGCCTGGGCAGGAAGGCCAGAGCACTGCCCATGCCTGAGCATCGGTCCCGTGGTCAGGACAGATGCCTGAGCAATACCCATCACCTCTACCCATGGCTGTTGAAGGTGGGAGAGGTGCAGGTGGACAGGATGGAACAACTTATTCTTTAAACAGCTTCTCATAAAAGCCATCAGGTTTACCATGAAGATTTTATTATCTCTCTCCGATGCAGTACTTGGAACCATGCACCTGCACAAAATGCTGGGGGGACAGAAGCTGTTGACTGCCCACCCCGTGCCCAGTGCCCACCTGGTACCCGGGAGCCCCGGGGCCGACCGTGCTCCCCCCCGCAGCCCGCTGAGGTGGGCACCCAGGGCTCGCAGTGCCACCCCAGCACCTCCGCAGATGCCGCTGCTGCTGGCCCCACGGGGCTCTGCCCAGCCCCACCGTCGCGCCCACCCTCCTGGGCTGCCGCAGCCCCCCCGCTCTGTACCGGCACCGTCCACGACGGCCAGTCGCCTTGGACCAGCAGCCGAGCGGATTTCATCGTGCAGTCGTAATAGCTGTCCCACCAGGTCTTCTTCTCCACCGAGATGAAGAGGCACCTGCTCCTGTAGAGCACCCAGCCCGAGGGGCAGCAATCTGGGGGCAGGGGCACGGCTCAGGCGCTCGCCCTCCCGCGGGTGCTCGGGGGGCCCAGCCCGGCCAGGATCGGCCCCGACATCTCCCCAGCAGCACCACTGCCCGCTCCCCCGGCCCTCCGCGGCCCTACCCTACCCTACCCGTATTCACGCAGGCGCGCAGGCGGCCGACGGAGCTCTCGCTGGCCCTGAGCTCCCTCTGCACCTCCTGCACCTCCTGCTCCAGCACAGCCAGCTCCTGCCTGGCGCGCCCCAGCTCGGCGTTCAGGCTCCCCAGCTCCAGCTGGCTGCTGTTGCCCTCCCGCCAGGCTCGCTGCAGCTCCGCTCTGGCCCACGCCAGCTCCAGCCGCGTCCGCTCCAGGCTCTGCTCCCGCGCGCTCGCCTCCTGCGAGAGGCGGCCCTGCTCGGCCGCGTGCTCACGGGAGGCGTCCTGCAGGCTGCGGGTGACCTGCCAGTCTGGGGACACGGGGGTGAGCTGGGGCACGGGGGGAGGACGGCCCGAGCGGGGGGGGACCCGGGTCCGATCCTGCTCAGGGGGCAGGGTGGGCACGGCCAGGCCGTGGGGAGGACAAGACAGCCGCAAGGATGTCGAGGGGAGGCAATGGGAGGCAACGCAAAGGCGACGGGTGGGAAAGGGCAGGCAAAGGGAAGGCGGTGGGACACAATAGGAAGGCAAACGGAAGCCGATGGAAAGGCAACGGGAGGCAACGGGAAGGGAAAAGGAAGGTGACAGGAGGCAGGGGGAGGGGGAGGCGGGGGGAAGGGGGCAGCAACAAGAGAGCAAGAGGAGGGAGAGCAAAGGCGGGTGAAAGTGAAAGTGATGGGAGGCAATGGGAAGGCAGCGAGAAGCAGGGGGAAGGCAGTGCAGGCAGATGCCGTGGGAGGGCAGCTCAGGGTGCCAAGCAAGAAGCAGCGCTGCCCTGGACCGCCAGCCCCAGGCACACCCTGGCCCTCACGCCCCCCCAGCAGCCCAGCCCTCACCCAGCCCCGAACCTGCTCCCGGTGCCCCTCTCCCCATCGTGCCTCCCACCCTGCGGCCCTCACCCCGACTCACAGCAAGCCCCCAGGGCCACAGTGGCCACCAGCAGCAGCAGCAGCAGCAGCAGCAGGCTGGCTGCCAGCAGCCGTGCAGGGATGCGCCAGCGCCGGTGCCAGCGCCCTGCAAGAGATGTGCGCCCATGGGCATCACCCCGTGGTCCCACTGCCACCGCTCGCTGCCCACGCCGTGTCGGGGCATCCCCGCAGCGGTGCCCGTGGCCGGGCTCTCACCTGGGCTGGGCGCTGCAGTCACCGTCCCCAGTGGCACGTTCTCGTAGGGGCTGTCGTCCTCATCGGGGGCTGCGGGGCAGCTGGGGGCCGTGACCGGTGGGGCTGTGGCAAACTTCAAGTCGGCGTAGACCACGCTCTGGGCCATGTGAGCAGGTGCTGCCGCAAGCGGCAGCAGCCCAGGGACTCGGTCCTTCCCTGCTCCACCGCAATCAGGTGACAGTCTGTGGCAAAGATTGCATGGGGTGGAGCCACATCTTCATGTTCAGAAAAGCAGAAGTAGTTGCTTTATTTATAAAAAGTGGTTTTATTTCTGAGGTTGCTCTTGCTTCAGGGGCTGGGGGCATGAACAAGGTCTATCCTGGGCAGCATACTCTGCATCTGCCTCCCCAGGCTGCAAGGAGCCCTGAGAGCCCGTGTGTACTGGCCACAGTGGGGCCCTGCTGCTCCATGCATCACCTTTCCCATCCCAGCCCCTGCTCGGGAAATGGGATGCAGTGATTGTGGGGGCTTAGTCCTCCACATGTGCCAGGAGGGACTCCCAGGCATGTCCATGCCAGAGCGGTATGTTGCTGGCAAATCCCAGGTGGTCTATATTGAAACCATAACAGCCCCCATGACCAAACTCCTCCAAGCCAAGCCCCAGCAGGCCTTTTAGGTTCTCGCACATCACCCAGCCTCAAAGCAAAGTGAGGGTGTTTGCTGTGACCTCCTCAGATTGGGCAGGCACCAGGAGACAAACTGCTGCCCAGCCCAAGCCTTCTGTGGGACTGGGGAGGCAAAGGCTCACCTCTCAGCTGCCTTTCCCAAGAAGCATAAACCCCAGGCAGCCACCATGACCAGAAAGCCCAGAGCTTTGGGCGGACCTGCTCCAGCCTGCACAGGAGCTGCTCCACACTGCCACCAAGCCATGGGGACGCTTGGGTGGATGCTGGCTCCCAAACACTTCCTTCAGTGCCACAGCAGCTGCAGTTTGCCACTGGGCAGCAATGCAACCCAACCGAGTCAGTGAGCTGGAGGATGCTCCTCCATCCCACCACCTTCATCCCCCAAAGCCAGCCACAGCATCCAAGTGCCAGAGTTTATTGGCAAAGTGCAGAGATCCAGGGAGGTAAAGAGGTCTGAGTGAGGAGGCAGCAGCGGCCGGGGACGCCCGTGCGGTGGGGTCAGGCAGGGAGCAGGGTGGTGGGACAGCCTGGAGGTCCCCACGGTCATCATGGCCCCACACAGGTGTAGGTGGTGTTTCCCCAGAGGAAGGCGGGGGGTGAGGACCGGAGCCACTGCAGGGTGGCTGCGCTCTGCTCGCAGACCCAGCCGAGGGCTTCCCCGCACAGACCGCCTGACAGCCCCAGGCCTGACACCCTGCCGCAGGCCAGGAAGGAGCTGGTGGAGCGCTGGATTCGGAAGAGCCTGCAGGGAGAGAGCAGGCTGAGATGGGATGGGTGGGAAGGGCTGGGGTCATCCCATCAGCAGCATCTCCAGCCAGGGACCAGAGGCTGCACAGAGATGCTGTGGGGGCAAAGCTCACCCTCCCCATGGAGCACTGTCCCCTGCCACCCTCCTCCCAATTAGGACACATGCTCTGATCTCCCCCACACTACCTCTGCCTGTTTGACATGCAGCCCCCAGCCCCATCATGCCCGCAGTACCCCCAGATCCCTCCTGGCAGGGCTCAGCACCAGTTGCACCAAGCAAAGCCTGGGAACCTGCTTTGGGGGGAGCCCCCTCAGCCCCTCACCCAGCCAAGGTGTGGGCACCAGAGTCAGGCCCCCACAATTTTCCCTTCCCTAAAATGCCCCAGTGCAGCCCTGGGAAGACAAGAGGTGGCCAAAATGTGGAGCACATTCCTGCATGCCAGTGGGCTGCCTGTCGCCCTGTCTCCTCCTGGCCCTGATGCTGGACCCTCAGCTGTCCCCTGGCTGGGGACAAGCTGACAGCCTCACCCCTTCAGTGCGGTGCCATCCAGCCACTTCCAGTCAGACCTGGAGCCATCCCTCTTCAGTCCCACGTGGAACACCTTCATGTTGGCTGTGCGCACCAGGAAAGCCTAGCACAGGAGAGGACCTGCATGAGCTCCCTGGGGGGACACCCAGCCCCAGCCACACCATTAGTGATGGGGGCTGCGCAGTACAGGCACAGCATCACCAGCTCCCTGCCTGGAGGCTTGGCTAGGCTTTGGGCATGCGGGCCAGAGCCAGGGAGCTGAGACCCTTCTGGTGATGGCTGGGTGACTGCTGAGGGACCTTGAGGTGGTCACCAGCACAGCCCAATGCCCATGGGCAGATGGACAGGCCAGGCTGGGTGCACTCACCAGGGTGGTGTTGGCTCGGATGGTGACTAGCTGTGCCCCTTTGGAGCAGCAGTCTTCTCTGCTCTGCTCCCAGCTCTTTTTGGCAGAGGAGAAGTAGTAGCACCGCCCTGCATCCCAGACCCAGCCAGCCGGGCAGAACTGGCATCTCCCTGCACACCAGAAATACAGCCTGCAGGAGCAGCCGGGATGGGGCAGCTGGTAGGGGATGCCACCAGCCCCCAGCCCAAGGGACAGGAGGGTGACAAGGGGCAGCCAGGGTACCAACCAGCCCATTGTACTCCTGTGGCTGCCCCACGGAGAGGACCCTCCACTTGCCTTTACTCTGGAGCCCAGGTCCCACATCACAGCCCCAGCTCCCCAGTGGGAGCCTCAGGGGAGATGGGCTGGTTACACGAAGGTGCTGGCATTGGGCAGGTGGGTCAGGAAGGAGAGCTCCAGGTTTGGGGGTACGATACAAGCATCATTAGCAAAGCGCTGGGAACACAGTGAAGATTTCAGCATCACCAGACACTGGTTGAAAGAGAGCACCTGATGCCATTTGGCACATGGATGCTTATGGCAGCCATAAGCCTGATGCTCGTGGCAGGCCCACGCGACGCTGAGCTGCGCTGGGGTCATCTCTTCCAAAGGGGTCCCACCAGTGCAGCCTGTTCAGCAGCACTGGGGCAGCATTCCATGCTGTGAGCCAGGGGACAGGCAGCGAGGCTGAAGGAAGACTTGGCGGGGGGCACGTTCTGGAGTAGGGACAGATCCTGCCTCTTGAAAGAAGCAGCCAGGCTCTCTCCAAGCCTTGCCCAGGAGCCCACCATGTTCTCCTACCTTGCAGTGTCTGTTGCCCATAGCTGGGGCTCTCCTCCATGCTCCATGGACCATGGGTGCAGCTCTCCTGTTGTCCTAAATCTACAGCAGAAGAGCACAGGAGAGTCCCCGCCAACCCTGGGCTCCTGCTCCCCGCAGCACCCAGAGTCCTCTCCCACGGGACAGGCCACGGCTGTGGCTGAGGGCATCCCCCGCTTTAGGTGACCTGCCAGCTAAGCCCGCCAAAGGTCCTTGCGGCTTTTGCTGTGCTTGGGGGCTCATCACACAACAGGCTTTCGGGGAAAGTGCTTCTGCCTTTCGGTTTCAGTGTCACCACTCTCCTTCCCTTTTAATTTCATTGCCACGTGATGGAGCGGGATGCCCCAGCACCATCCCCAAGCCCACGCTGTCCCCTCGCCTTCTGCTCCCAGCCAGGCAGGCAAGGTCTTGCCTCACCAATTTTCCTGCTTGCCCCAGAACCCGCAACACCCTTGGCCCCAGGCAGGAGGTCCCGGCTCCGTGGGCAAGCTGCAGCTCTGTCTGTTGCTACACAGGCCCCATGGTGCCAATCCAGAGCCCAAGACCCCAGCCAGAGAGGTCTGGGCACAAGCAGATACTCACAGTGGAAGCTCAAGCCAGCGAGGATGATTTGCGCCAGCAGGAGCATCAGGGAGAGGAGAGCCAGGCTGATGGCTGCCCAGCACCATGGCAGACGCAGTGGCTGCTGAGGAGCTGAGAAAGGGAGTTAACGTGAGCCCTGGGGGCTTGGTGGGAGCAGTGGGGACCCCCTCAACCAGGAAAGGTCTGTGAACCCTGGGCAGGGTCTCAGGAGGCAGTGGGGGAGACCAGGAAAACTGAGGGAGACCCTGTTTGCAAGCCCTTTGACCCTCCTAGAAATCGTTTCCCTGCAGACAGCGCTTGGCACGGGGTGAGCAGAGCGGACCGAGGGGTGCCTGTGTGTGCTGTGGCACTGGGGTGCAGTGGGCATCCCCTGCCCTTGAAACCCTCCTTGAAACCCTTGAAACCCTGAGAGCAGGCAGTCTGCAAGAGGGCTGGAGAGTAAGCTGTTTGGGAAGAAGATACCCGAAAGGAGCGAGCAGGGGGGAGCAGGGCTGGGGGAACAGCCCTTCAGAGGGCAAGGGGCTGCAGGAGGGCAGGGGACCCACCGGAGAGCTGGGGTGCCAGGGGCAGGGAGCAGCACGCCATTACCTGGTGTGGGGGGCAAGCGCAGATCCGCATACGTGACCCCCTCTTCCATCCCTCCCTTGGTCTCTCACTCTGTGTCCCACAGGGGAAGCGGTAACCCCCTCCCAGCCCCCTTTGGCAGCCGGGTGTGACGCGAAATGGAGAGTGTCACTTCCTGGTGGGGTCCCCAGAGGCACCACCTGGGCCCCAGCCCTGTGGGGTCACGGTGCTGCCAGCAACTGGGGTGAGGGGGAACCCCTTGTTGGCCAGCACCCAGGCATTCCCCACACCAGGGAAACCCGCACCCCTGGCTGGGGGGCAGCGAGCGGTGGAGATGGCTGCTAGCTCAGACACAGGGCCAGGGCTGGACTAGGCAGCCATGTCAATGCTGCCTTCCGTGACCCGACGCCTCGGTGCTCAGCAGATCTGTCCTAGGGACCGTGCGGGGGACCTGGGCATCCTTGGGGAGCAGGACATGGGGCCCTGCCTGCATCCCCGGGCTCTGCACTCTCAAAGCAGCAAGACCACGGGGTGTTTGCTCAGATGTGGTTTCTGCTGCCCCCCCCCCCCTTTTTTTTTCTTTTTTTTTTTTTTTTTTGTGCATGGGCCTGCAGCTGCATCTCAGCCCTGGAAAGCAGGGGCCTGGGCTGCTCCTTCCAATCCCTGAGCCTTGAGGGCTGTCGTGATGGCCATCCCTGCTGTGCCCTCGGCATTTTGGGGGGGGCAGAGATCCCAGGCTCCCTGCCACACCACGCGCCTCCACCCTGTTGTAAATGAATTTTGTCCCAAACAGGATTTTAAACAAAGTTAACAATTTATTAAATGAATAAAGGCAAGCAAACAGCACTGGGCACACCGGGACCTTCTGCTCTACCAAGACGTGCGCTGTGAAAAACAAGACAGCTTCTTTTATAGTCTAACATTCGTTACATATTCATACTAGGCGTGTTCTTCTCCATCTCCTGGTTGTGGGGGTGCTTAGAAACTTGTCTCTGACCAGGCTCCCCACTGTTCGGGCCAGACCGCAGACACCCTGTGTGACCGCCGGCACCTTGCACAGCACCAGCCGCAATCACCAGAACCCAAACAAGTCCACAACAGACCCCCACCCAACAAATACACACAACAAATGGCCCATCAAGATCCCAAGCACCGCAATCCCTGAGGCCAAATACACATCCAAATGCCTCAGTTCTCTTCTAGGATAGTTAACAACAGAACCGGTTTTGGGTTGGCAAAAAGAGAATGAACTACGTACATATCATCTGTCTCCTCCCGGCCTGCGGTTACACAAGGATCGACAAAATGGTTAAAGATCACATAGACAGTGAGGGTCACATTTTATTATGCGGCCCTAGCATTGTTTATATTGACACGAATCAGACGAACATATCTCACAAGCCCTACAGCCGGGCAGGGCAGGCAGGAGCGGGGATGGCTGCGGGCAGACAACGACCCCCTCCGCCCGGCTGGCGGGTGATGGTGGGGGGGCGTTAGCGAGGCCGGGACTACGTTTCCCAGCGGCTCCTCCCGGGGCTGCACATGCTCGGTGCGGCTCCCGGCGACTCCCGGCAGCTCCCGGCGCGGCGCCCGGTGCCGCGCAGGAGCGCTCGGTGCGGCTCCCGGTGCGGCCGCCGGTGCGGCTCCCGGCGGTCCCCGGCGCGGATCCCGGTGCGGCTCCCGCTGTGGATCCCCGCGACTCCCGGTGCGGATCCCGGTGCGGCTCCCGGGGCCGGCCCCCGGTGCAGCTCCCGGCGGCTGCCGGTGCAGATCCCTGTGCGGCAGACTCCCGGGGAGCGCACGGCCGAGCCCCGGGGCTGAGCCCTGCCCATCCCGGCCTCACCACCGGCCCGGGGCCGAGGTTTCCGCCCGGCACCCACCCTCGCCCCCGGCAGCATGCCCCGCGGGCGAGCCTGGACGCAGGCGGAGGTCAGCAGCCTCCTGGCGCTGGTGGGGAGCTCCGGGGAGGCCGCCCTGCTCATGGCTTCCACGTCGCGACCCAACGAGGCACTGTGGCGGGAGATCTCCCAGGGGCTGGCGGCGGCCGGCTACGGGCGCAGCATGGCCCAGTGCCGCTCCAAGTGGAAGGCGCTCAAGCAGGCTTTCCACTCGGAGCGGGAGACGCGCCGGAGGGTAGGACACCACTCACCCTGCCTGCCCCCGCACTACCGAGCCATGAAGAGCATCTGGAAGGCGGCCGGGCGGCCCGTTTTCGGCGAGAGGAGGATGCCAGGTGGGTGCCAGGGACGGGTGGGCGAGCTCTGCGGGGTGGCTGGACGTGGGATACTGGGGGAGCGCTGGTGCTGCATGGGCACCCAGGGTCTGTTGATGATCTCTTTCTTTTCCTCTAGACCTGGTGAAGCTGACCCCCAGGAGGCGCAGGTCAGCCCTTGCTGCCCACCCTTCGTCCTCGCCAGAGCCACCAGGTACTCGTGAGCTCAGGCAGCTGGAGTGCGGCTTGTCCCAGCTGTGGGATGGCAGGCACACCTTGTCTCCCAGTTATCGAAGCTCTTTTCTGCAACCCCTCACTCTCCTTCTGCAGAGCACGACGTTGGCAGGGACGCCCCAGGCATGCTGCTGTCCCCGCTGCTGCAGTGTGTGAAGGACGAGCCAGAGAGCCGTAAGTACTGGTCTGCCCCGCTGCACCGGGCTGCACGGCCACGGCTCCAGCCCAAGCCCATGCCAGCATGATGGGAATGGGGGGGGCTTAGAGGGTCAGGTGTCCCATCACAAGTCCCTTAGCAGGGATGCTCGCCAATGGGGATGTTGGAACCTCTCTCCAGAGGCTTTGGCTCCAAACCAGCCCCAGAGCGTGTGGGGATGGGGATGGTTGGACAGGGCAGGAGGGGGTCCTCAGCTCTGACCCAGCCTGAGGGCATGGCGAGGCTGCTGGGTGCCCCATGGCAGGCTGTGGGGCTCAAGGTCTCAAAGGGACGGTGGCCCCGATCCAGCTCAGGGGGCTCTTGCGGCTGTGCGGCACTGCAGGGCATGTGACTCCCCTTCCTTCGACAGGTCCTGGCTTCCCCCTTCCCCAGTAACACCATAAACCTCCAGATGAGTTAGGACTGGGTGTGAGGGCCAGAGGTGCCTGCAGCTCCCCTGCCCTGCAGCCCACCCAGGGGTGGATCCTGCGTCCCCCTCAGTGTTTGCACTCTTGAGGGTTTGGCACTGAGGTGATGCAGGGTATGTCCCTGGGTCTGATTTGCGTGGGTGCCCCGGCCAGCATCCCGCACTGGGTAATTACCTTCTGTCTCCCTAAATTCCCCCTGCAGTTTCAAGTGGATGTGGGATTCTCCTTCACTTCCAGTCCTAATCTGTTGTGTAGCGTTGCTGCGCGCTGCTACGCCGCTGCTGCCTTCCAGCCCAGAGGTGGCTGCATTGCAGTGGTGGGTGAGTGACTCCTGCTTTTGTATCTAGCTCGTGAAACGCTTTGGGGCCCTGCAGGGTGCTGTGGAGCTGTGGCTAGGGCATGTCGGGCTGCGGGGCTGGCCGGGGCAAGCTGGGCAGACCCCGGGGTGGTGGTGATCCCCCACAGGTCCCCTCAGACAGTGCATCTCTCCTCTCTGCTCTCTCCCAGCAGCCAGTGGGGACCACGTCGCTGGAATGCCACCCACTTCCCCCACCATGCCACGTAAGGCTTTCCTTGCCCCGCTCAGCCCAGTAAACCCCCTCAGCCCCACAAGCAGGGTCTGATACGGTTCTCGTTGCAGACACCGGTCACTGCTTCCCTCCCCTTCCCCTCCTGGGTGAGTACCATGCCCAGGCCACTGTGCTTGTGCGCCCCGGGGCAGGAGGTAGCTGAAGCTCATGGACTGCATCTGTTCTCTTTCCAGGTTGTCATACTGCCCTGAAGCAGGAAAGAGCTGAGCAAAAGGCTGGTAAGTGTCTGCAGCTTTGAGCAAGTCCCCCCTGTCCTGTCCTGCCTGTGGGGACGGAGAGCAGGGGCTCCCACAAGCAGTGCCCACCTGGGGCTCTGTGGTGGGATCGGGCTGTGTATGGGGCTTGGGCTTGAGTGGCTCCAGTGCTTTGGTTGCTCCCTCCATGCCAAACCATTGTGGCAGATTTTCCTGGTGAGATGTCCCCAGGGTTGCAGAGAGGAAACCAAGTGCTGCCAGTGGCCACCGCAGCCCCGGGCTCCCCTGGGACAACTGCCATGAGTGAGCAGCCAGCAGCAGAAGGGGCATCAGATGCAAGCCTGCAAGGTGGGTCCTCCCTGCAGCATCCCAACAGCCTCACGGCAGGGGCTCTCAGAGCCATGGTGAGGGTTTGCTGCCACTGACCTGCCTCTCACTGCAGGCTCCAGCATGGCAGGCTTGCTTCAGAGCATTCAGCAGCTGCTGGTGCAGATCCTGCAAACGTCGCGGCAGCAGCAGGCGCTGCTGGAGAGCCTGGCCAGTGACACCGTCTCCCACCTCCACCTCCTCTCCCACAGCCTGGTGCAAGTGGGCGAGACCCTGCACCAGCTCCTGCTCCGGCCGCAGACCCACCCTGGCCCACTCGGTCACTACGTCCCCCACGTGCCCTTTTTTGAAGGTGGCCCCGGGGTGCCCTGCTCCCCAGGTGCTCCCCACACCTCTCCAGATCACAAAGAGGAGCCTCAGATGTCCCCTGCTGCCGGCTGCACCCCCCCATGAGTGCCACCATCCCCAGCCCCAGGGGCAACAATTCACTACACAGCTGTGGCACAAATCTTTATAGCAGAGGCCCTGGATATTTTGGAAGTTTATAGAAGAGAGACATTTTAATAAAATTAAAAATAGCTTTTGTACCAGTGACAACAATCGACCGATTCTTTCCCCATGTCCGGGGGATGTTCCCCTTCTCACTTTCGAGATGAGCAGAAGGGGAACTGGGCTATTTATGGCCTCCGAGAAACTCCCAGGCCACTCATGGTGGGGCAGGTGTATGTTCCATGCCCCTGTCTGTGCCCTGATGGCTTCCAGTTATGTCTGGGGCCGACGGGACCCTGGCCTGGAGAACATGCTGCCAGGTTGTGGAGGGGAGCAGGGCTGCTGCTGGGGCTTGGAAGGGCAGGGAGGCCAGATGGGACATGAGCTGCATTGTTCTGCAAGGGAAGGGGCCAGGGTAGGCAATGCTGGGCAGCACGGGGGCTGGGGAGGCAGTGCGTGCTGCAGCCCTGGTCCCTTGATCGCTGGGTCCTTAGGTGGTCACTTCCAGCAGGTGAGCTGGGGCTGTCACAGACGGTGCTGCGGACTTGCAGCATGCTGCGGTGAGCCCCCTCCTGCTCCCAGCACTCAGGACACAGATCACCATCAGGTAGCAGTAGTTGCAGATATGCCATGGCATATTGCGCTTGGCAAAGCGGTCACTGGCTCTTATCTGGACCCCTACCACCTCCACCAGGATGCCCACATCCTCCATGGGGATGGGGCAAACGTGCTGGCTGCCTCCAGAATCACTTGGCCATGTCCAGGGAGAGGATGTAGGTGATGCCACCTGCATAGGGCAGGTAGATGTCAGAACAGTATTCCTGCCATGCCACGTGCCGCTTGCTGGAGGGCTGGCAGGTGACCTTCCACTTCTCCCAGGAGAAGAGGGACCCCACAGAGAGGCTGGTCTGTGTCAGGTCAAGCCCAGCCAGGAAGATGGGCAAGCAGTCCATGTTGAAGCAGTTGTCATCCATCTTGAGGATGTAGCAGGGCCAGCACTGCTCAGAGGCCGTGCGTGACCTTCAGGGTGAGGTTGCAATACATATCCATGTAGCTTCCCAGCAAGACGTCCCCCAGCTCCTGCCCTTCCTGCTGCACACCCCAGCCCACTGCTGCCTTGGATGCCTGCCCCACTAGAAACACCACTGCAGGGGCTTGCCAGGGCACCCCACGTCCTCCAGATGCACACGCTAGCGTGCACCCCACATGTGGCCAAGCCATGGGGAGCAGCCACGGGCATGGCCAACGGGGGCCACCAGGGAGGTAACTGGGGGACAGCAAGTGCTACAGCACCACTGAGCAGCAACATTACAGCCCAGCTGGCATCTGGCAGGGGAGAAGCGTGGGTGGATGGTGCTGGGAAAGCCCGTTACCTCTCACGGCACCGTCCCTCGTCCCACACCAGCTGTGCACCCTGGATCAGAGAGAAGGGCCATGCTGCGGAGGCGTGCTGGCCCCATGATGCAGCGGCCAGAGAGCTGGGGCCCATGGGAGCTGCTGGGTGTGGGACCAGCCCTGGTGGGGATAGGGGTCCCATGGCCGTACAAAAACCATCCTCTGTGCTCCAGAGCAGGGAGCAGAAACCGGCTGGCTGCTGGCCAGCAGCTCTCAAGCCTCCTGGCAGTGGGACCACTGCCTGCAAACAGCTCTGCCCTGTCTTTCTCCTTTGGGGCTTACCAGGGTGGGCGAAGGTAGGAGAAAGGTGGGATCTCCCTTCCTGAGCCCTGCTGCTTGCAACCAGTGAGGTTGCAACAGGAGGGCACCTTTGGGCTGCGGTTGCCCATGCTACCCACTACCATGCTGTGCTCCCCACCACCCAACCATGCTCCTCACCATCCTGCCTTGCTCCCTGGCATCCTGCCATGCTCCCCACCAGAGGCTACAGCCTCCTGCCTCCAGCTCTGAGACACCATGGCACCCAATTCACCAAGGCCTGGGGGTGCTGGGGCGGGGGGGGGGGGGTTAGCTGCTCCCTCTCACAGAGAGAGGCCAGGTCCAGGTCCCTGGAAGGAGGTGAAGTGCAGTGAGGGGTGACCTGGGATGGGGTGCAGTAGGGGGTCTGGCTGCAGAGGAAGGTGGAGTTGCAGTGGGGTGCTGTGAGGGTTGCAGATCAGGGGTGCGTGGGGTGGCATTGGGGGTACAGCGGGAGACAGTGGTGTGTAGTACCGGGAACTGGGAGGGTTAGCCCGAGCGTGCAACGGGGTGCGTGGGGCTGCAGTGGGGTTGCAGTGTGAGCGTGTTGGGGTACGGTAGGGGGGCGGTGGGGGTACAGGGGGGCGGCAGTGGGGTGCAGTGGGGTTCAGTGGGGTGCAGCGGGTGCGCTGGGATCGCTGGCCGCGGGGTGCAGCGCGGTGCACTGGCCGTGCGGGCAGGGCCGGACTAGAGTGACGGGACGGCAGCCAATAGGAGATCAGGGTGGAGAGGCAGGGGCGGGGTCAGGAAAAGGCCCGCCTGACGGTCAGAGGCGTGGCCGAGGAGCGCTCTACCCAATCGCAGAGGCTGGGGCGGAGCAAAGGGGGGGGGCGGGGAGAGGGCAGGGGGCTCCCCCGTGACGTCACGGGAGGGGATCCCCCGGCGCGGCCGGGCGGCCGGGGGCAGCCCCCGGGGCTCCTGCGGGGGGGTCTCGTTAGTCGGCCAGGTCCAGGCTGCCCCAGGGTTGGGGCATCGCCACTCCTCCGGGTTGGACCCCCTAGAACAGAGGTCGCCCCCTCAGTGCAAAGGGGGTGAGTCCCCCCCCCCCGGGGTCTGCTTCACACACACCCCCGCCTCCTGCCGGTGCAGGGGTGCGTGGAGTGGGTGCTGGGCAGGCATGGGGGTGTCCTGCTAGGGCCACGCTGTGGCACTCACCTTGTACCTTCTGCTCCTGCCCTGCCCCATGCAGCATGGCTTGAGGTGCCCCCCACCGGACACCCACCCCACCCCCCAGCTTGGGCACAGGGGGATGCCAGAGGGGCCGTGGGGAAGAGTTGGACCCCAGCCCTTTTCCAGCAAGCCCCCAGCCCCGGGATGCAGGCACCAGGGGGTTTCAGAAAGGTGAACTGGGGCTGGCACGGAGGGCACGTGGGTGGGGAAGGGTCTGAAATAGCCAAAGCCATCTCCTGCTCCTGGGGGTGTCCATCTGAAAAAATCTCTGTGCCTGGTGAGATCCCTCCCGCTCCAGATAAAGGCAATATGCCCACACTTGCAGGGCTGGGGTGATAGCCCTGGGGAGAGGAAGGTGGGCTCCTTTGGAGGCATGCAAGGCCTTCTCCAGGCTAGAAATGGAGGTGAAAGCAGCAGCAGATCTCAGCAGGATTTCAATGCTGTTGTCTTGTTGTCCAGCGGCTGTGAGTGTCCTGCTCCAGTGTGGCTCAGAGAGATCCTGCACAGACTTCACCTTCATCAGACCTTAATTTTTCTCATGTGATTTGCCTGAAAAAAACTCCCTGTTGCAGCAGACAGGATGAGAGAGAAGTGAAGGCTCAGGGATGAGAGCAGCCAAGTTGCCTTTGGACGATGAAGTCAGGTGGGTTTCTGAAGGCAGCCCTGAACCAGAGCACACCTGGGGTCTGAGACTGAATTTCGGTTGAAGGCAGGGTGCAAGAAGATGCTCAGTGTCTGGGACCACTTGGCACCTCCCCACAGCGGGGACCGCACCCTGATCCTTGGGGTGTACTAATGCTTATGGGGTCCTTTGAGAGAAGCTGGGTGTTGCACCAGGTCCCATCCCTCCCAAACAAGGAGGAAGCCTCCAGCTCAGATTATCCATCTTCCCCATAGGAGATGCCTTCATTAGTTAATTAGAACAACAATCCTCATGGGCTTGTCTGGGATTTGTAGCTGTGCTGGCAGGAGATTTGCTGACTGCAGGCGAGCCCTGGGGCAAAGCTCCTTGGGAGCCCACCGGGACTTACTTCCTCTCCTGCTGAGCCAGGAGGCTCTGGATTGCACTTGTTCCAAGTCCATTTAATTTTAGCCAAAATTCTCCTCCTCGAAATGTGAAGCTCTGGGTTTTAGCCCTGGAGGTGGTGAAGCATCTTTATATGAAGTAAGAATAAACTGTAATATTCCCCTCACTGTAGGCACCACTCACATTCCAACAGGAATATTCAATGTGATTTCTTTAATACTGCTTCTATTGGGAGCACTGTTCATACATAACAACATATTGCTTAGCAGTTGGTTCTCTCCAGGGAAATTTTAGTGGTGGTATTTGGGGGGGGGGGGGGGGGGGAGGGAAGGGAATCATTTTTATGAGAAAACTTTAATCTGCAAGCCATAAAGGTGTTGTAAATGAATTCTGTCCCAAACAGGATTTTAAACAAAGTTAACAATTATTAAATGAATAAAGGCAAGCAAACAGCGCTGGGCACACCGGGACCTTCTGCTCTACCAAGACGTGCGCTGTGAAAAACAAGACAGCTTCTTTTATAGTCTAACGTTCGTTACATATTCATACTAGGCGTGTTCTTCTCCATCTCCTGGTTGTGGGGGTGCTTAGAAACTTGTCTCTGACCAGGCTCCCCACTGTTCGGGCCAGACCGCAGACACCCTGTGTGACCGCCGGCACCTTGCACAGCACCAGCCGCAATCACCAGAACCCAAACAAGTCCACAACAGACCCCCACCCAACAAATACACACAACAAATGGCCCATCAAGATCCCAAGCACCGCAATCCCTGAGGCCAAATACACATCCAAATGCCTCAGTTCTCTTCTAGGATAGTTAACAACAGAACCGGTTTTGGGTTGGCAAAAAGAGAATGAACTACGTACATATCATCTGTCTCCTCCCGGCCTGCGGTTACACAAGGATCGACAAAATGGTTAAAGATTACATAGACAGTGAGGGTCACATTTTATTATGCGGCCCTAGCATTGTTTATATTGACATGAATCAGATGAACATATCTCACAAAGGGAACAGTGGCTTTGCATCCCATGGAAAATGTTCTCAGCCTCTGTTAACATGGTTTTATCTTCCTCTGCAGGCTTGCTTCTTAAGATAAATTTATCCAGGATTGCATTTGGTGTAACAGTTTGATTTCTGTTGGTGCGAGGCTGATTTCTCACGAGAGTAACTGCCTTAATTTCCTACCACTTGACAGCGAGTGCAGCTGCAGTTTGTACTTGTAGACTTTGTTCTTGCAACCA
This sequence comes from Astur gentilis, assembly GCF_929443795.1. NCBI lineage: Eukaryota > Metazoa > Chordata > Aves > Accipitriformes > Accipitridae > Astur > Astur gentilis. The sequence goes on along the minus strand of NC_064919.1, from coordinate 77,775,271 downwards.
CAGCCTGCGGGAGATCCTTCTCCTGCTTGCTGGCTGCTACGCACAGAGGCTGCTCTTCCAGTCGCATCCCTCTGTGTTGATATGTGGGCCCTGGATGTCTGCTCCAGGGCTAGAAACACTTGACTTTCTTGTCCTACTACAAAAGGCAAAAGCTTGCAGGACATGTATTTCCTTCCCCAAGATTCATTCAAAGGAGGCAGGTCCAGGTTGCAGCACTCTGGTGCACCCCTGGACACCCCCAAGGTTTCATTGCTACAGCAACGTCTCAAAGTTGGCATTGCAAAATTATTTGCAATTTTATGCTGTAGCCAAGGTCTTCCTCAAAGCCTTTTTGGGTGTTGTTTTGCTCTTGTTTTCCATGTAACTTCATCCCCTTTCCCCTGGTCTTCATTTTGAAACAGCTCCCCTCCTTGAGGAATGACCTTTCCCACCCGTTCGCCCGCTCTGCTCCACTTCTCAGCCGCGCTGGCCCTGCAAATCTCTTTAAAGGACACATTCATTTACTGGAAGTCTCCAGCATACTGCTCTGAGCAATTCTTATGCTGTCTGCACGCGCTCTGCCCTCCTGGCTGCTCTATTAATTTCTTTTAGCAAGCTCCCTGATTTCTATGCAGTTCCCTTGATGAAGTTAAGCACGACTCAAGTGGCTTTTCCGCTTGGCAGAGCAGCTCTTCAACAGTCCTCGTCTAAATTGCCAGGGATAAAGTCCTGAGTCTGCCTCGCCCAGCCCCCCCCCCCCCCCCCCCCCCCCGGGTTTCCCCATCAGTGTCTCCAAGAAACTCAGTTACCAGCAGCTAAAAATTGTTGTGCTTTGCATCACCACCACATGTACCTGGTCTCCATGTCACAGTGTCTCCATTCCCTGTCCATTGCTCCCCTCTGGCCATGCAACAGTGAGAGCTGCTGTTTATCCCTTGACACAGTCCCCCTGTGATACTCTGGTCCCTGTGGGTACAGCTAAACCATTTGTCCCTCATCTCCATGGCCCCTGCAACCATACCCTCAAACAAAACTGGGCCTGCCCACGCTGCTGCTTTCTCACACCTCCAGGTGTTGTGACACAGGGTGCTGCTGGGGCAATCCTGGCTCTTGATGCCCCGGGTCCATCTCTGAGCCCCTTTGTCCCTGCTCTGGGCTGGCTTTGTCATGCTCAGCTCTGTCCCAGTTGCACGGGACAGGTACCCATGACATGGTGCTCCCCTGGAGAAGGGACCTGGAGAGGGGACCTGGAGGCATGACCCTTGGCAGGAGCAATGCAGGAGCATGCACTGGTGCTGGGCTTGCTCCATTGTAGCTGTATCTCCTGCTTGCAGGTGCCTGGCTCCCGTCTGGCTCCCCCCTGGCCCTCACCCAGCACCCTGCAGACTGGGGATGAAGCTTTGAGGGGTCCCTGATATGGGATGAGGGCTGGGGATGGCAGCAGGGAGGGTGAAACACAGGGCTAGAGGATGGGGAAGAAGGAAGGGTGAGCAAGCAGGCTGCACGTGGGTTGCTCCAGGGGAAACGGGGTCCCTTTGCATGGTCAGAGCTGCTCCCCCCAGGCCATGGCGGGGCCGCTGTCTGGGGGGCTGAGGGACAGTAGGGCAGGCGGCTCCAGTGCCTGTGATCTGCGCAGTGGTGCCAACAACGGGTGATGGATGAGTCTGCACAGGGAGGGCAGTCGAGGCTTGCTACTTTGATGAGAAAATCATCGAGTGGCTGCAGGGTGCACTGGGCAAATTGCAAAAGAAGAGAGCAGCCAGGCCATTCTCCCAGCCTTTCATCATCCCCAGAGCAGCACGGTGACAGCTGTGCCCAGCCAGAGAGCAAGCTCTGCCTGCCCCCATGGTGGGATTTACGTTGACTGTGGTGGAAAGGCTTTGTCTCGCTTGGGCCTGGCAGCACAGCAAGCAGGAGGGGGGCAAGGACCTCCCAGGGCAGCAGTGGGGGATCTGCTGCCTCTGGCCATGGGGTTTCATGAGGTTGCAGGGAGCAAATGCAGAGGTGGGGACAGAGCATGGTTGCACATACCTCCCTACACACATGTCCCTGCACCCTGCAGAGATAATGCCATGCTTGGGGACCACCAACCCCCAGGCGACCAAGCTGGTGGCACCCACAGCCACCCTGCCACCCACACCTTGCAGGCCCCAGGGCTAGCGAGGGGCATAGCACCCTCCTGCACTCAGAGAGACCCCAAAGGCTGGGATCTCTTGCTGCCCCCCACCCGCTGCGGCCCACTTGGGCACATGTGGGCAGGGAGAGGAGGAGGGATGGTGGGTCCTGCCTCCATGCACGCAGCCCACTGCAGGGCTCAATAATTCAGGCCTGACACATTAAAGTTGCATGACGTGCAAATGGCGTCTGCAATGATAGACTGTGTCAGGGCTGCTGTCTGGTGATCTGGCCCAGAAAACGTGGGTGGGCAATGGCAGGAGGGCCCAGCAGCCCTGCCGGGGCTGTGAGCAATGGGCAGACCATCCCTGCAGTGGGAGTTAGGGGTGGGCGGAAGCATGGTCCTGGCCTTTGGGATACACACTTCCAGGGAGCATGTGACAGAGCAGGGAATGCCAGCCTGATGGCACTGACAGCCCAGCAGGCAGGATGGGGCTGGGATGCAGGAGGCTGAGCCAGCGTGATGCTGTCTCCAGGGCTACCTCCTTCTCCTACATCACCTGTGTCCCCTGCAGCCTCCCTAGCAGGAGAGAGGCCATGAAGACTTGTGCTGCCCCAGGCACCCAACCAAAGCCCTTCCCATCTCTGTCTGTCCCCACATCCCTGCAGCCACCTGCCCTGGTGAGGATCAAATCTCCCCCAGCCCTCCCCAGCACTGAGGAAGCAAAGCCCATCACTGGCTATTAGGGGAGTTGGTTGCCATGGGGATGTCAGATGTACCTGGTTGTTATAGGGACACTGTTTCCATGGTTATGCTGTTGCTGTGCCAGGCAGAGGCAGGGATGGAGCATCAGGAAGACTGTTTACACTGCAGAGGGTGGGAGTCACAGAGACCCCAACTCTTTGAGCAGGGGGAAGGCAGAGTCCAGCCTTGTCCCCAGACGCATCCCCATGGGGCTGGGGCTGGAGACCATAGGGAGCACAGCCGCAAAACTCACCCAGCCCTGCAGGGATGGACAGGCCGGTGCTCCTGACCCTGCAACAAAGGGAAGGTGGCTGAGGGGGTGCAGATTCTCGCACAGGGTGTCCCAGCACACTCCCAGGTCCCCCACTCCTCCTCAGGCTTGGTGGGAGAGACAGTGCCACACACCCTGTGCCAGGTGTTCCACAGGAGAAAGCGGCTTCTTGATGCTTGGTGCTGGGAGCACTGAGCAAAAACCTTTCAGTCCTGCGAGACTGCGTGTCCTGTGCTTGCACCGCACCACAATGCCCCCCAAGCTGTGCCAGCCTCCTGTGCAGGTGGATGGGTTTCTGCCTCACTGGGGCTGGGGGGGGGAAGTGGGGAGAGAGATTCCCAGCTCTCAGCAGGCAGCCTATGGGCCCCGGGGGACAAGCTGGGCTAGATAGCATCCCTGGATCCCCTCCAGTGCTTCTTGGCTAAGCTCTCTCCCCGGCAGCGTGGTCGGCCACTTGGCCTGTCCTTGAGATGAAAAATGCAGTCATGGGTTTAATTAAACCAAAAGGGAGTGCTGAGCCACACTGGCAGCCCGGAGAAGCGAAGTCCAGAAGAGCTGGTGCGTGGCTCCTCCGGGCTTCCCTAGGCAGCTCTGCCGGCTAAAAACCCTGCCTGCCCCTGCCAGGTCCCCTCAAGGGTCCAGACTTGCATCTGCCAGCCCATGCTGTCTGCCGTGGGGCAGGCCAGGGGCTGCGTACCTGCTTGCAAGGGGAATGCACATCCCACTACATGCTCGCTAGGCTCTGTTATTGTAGGGTCTACACAAACTTGGCAAGCAGTGGGTTTGCACTTCAGCCCTACAGCAGTGAGCTGGAGCTGAGGGTCAGGTAAGGATGCTGTGTGGAGGACTGACACCTCCATGAAATTGGGGTGCATTTGTGCACGACCACTCGCTGGGCTGGTGTGCACGCTGGGGTGGCCTGAACCCTGTGCTCGGTGTGCGCTGCACTCCGGTGTGTTGCTGACGTAAAAGCTAAAGCTGAGCTCCTCATTCTCTTGGGGGCTGCTAGGACCAGGGCGATGCAATTGGACTTGGTGAAGTGAGTAATATTTTTAATTAAAAAATTAATCCTTAATCAGCTGCCTGGCTGGACCAGACAGGGCATTTTGTGTGGCAGAGAAAGGGCTGGAGGGTGAGCTCTTGGGGGAAAGGAGGGTAGCAGGTGCAGGTCCCCCAGCCCCCTTGCACAGTGACTGGGGCTCCTGCCCAGCCACCCCAGGCTGCCCGGCACACCTCCTCCCCAGGCTGGCTCTCCACGGCCATGATCCCCCGCAAGGCCCAGAGATGCAGGCAGCAAAGCCCTGAACCTAGCACTGCCACCGTGGCCCTCGCCAGCTCACCTCTCCTGCTCTGTTCACCCCATCCCCGCCACCCCCTCCAGCCACACTCACAGCCCACCAAGCCCACCCCGCTCCGGCCAGCTGGGGCCCAGCTCCCAAGCAGCAGGTTTAATTAGATTGCAATCCTATTACATAGCTGCCTGCCCGCCCACAGCTGCTAATCCTGTTAGGCATCCAGCAAATCTCCCTGTGCCGGGCTCTGTCCCCAGGCTATGGGGAGAGGGCTGCTGGCATGTGGGCCCTGCTGAGCCGGGATGTGACTGCTTGGGTGCAGAGCTTTGCCTGGAGACTAGACCCCTGTGGAGTTGGAAAGAGCCCAGGGGGTTGGAGCAGTCCCCAGAGGGGTAAGAAGGGGCAGTGGGTTTTCCCCACTCCTCTCTGGCCCATCTTGCCCTCTCTGAGCTGCAGGAGGAGGGTGGAAATGCCCTGTGCGGGTGTTTGCCACCACACCATGGTCATCACTAGCTCCAGCGGGTGCTGAGCCTGTGGGTCTGACCACAGGGCAGGATGAGGAACAGGGGCTGAGACAGCGTTGTCCCAACCAGAAGGGGGGGTACAGTCCATGCAATGCCCCCTCCCACTGATACTCAGTGCCCTGTAGAGACATAGCAGCAGCTCATGGCTGGTGGCAACAACAGGGACACAGGGTTACTGTTCCACGGTGGATGGACCCACGTGTTGCGTGATGAGGGGGGGCTGCTCCAGGCATCAAGGTGACACAAACGGGCTGTGGGCTCCTGAGGATGTGGCCCTTGCAGGCAGTGTGCTCTCAGACCTGTGCATCGCCACAGCAGGCAGCACCAGCACCACTACCCAGTGGCAGCTACCCCAGGGCTATGGGCTCTCCGTGGTCCTGCCGGCTTGGAGGGAACCCCAGCTGCCCTCTCACAGCACAGCTGCCCATGGGTCAGGCATTACAGCCATCCTGTGAGAGCACAGTGCCATCGCAAAGTCATCCCAGCTCTGCAGCCTGCCCTGCAGCGAGCGGAAAGACTGCAGCCCCTGGCCCCCCACCTCTTGCCGGCCACCTTGCTCTATGCCAGAGCTGTGTCAGCCCCAGAGCAGCCCACTGCAGAGTAGCAGCTCTTGCTGTAGACCCCTGAGTGAGAGCCAGAGACCATTGCTGTTCCCTGCTGCACCCCCAGCCATGTCCCCTGGGTACCTCCATGGCCCAGCAAAGAGAGAAGCATATCCCCAGCAGAGCCTCAAGCCCCCCCCAGCTCTGCACCGGACTGAGCTGCAGCAACTCCTGGAGACAGTTCAACCAGGCTGTAATTGCAAGAACAGGGCAGCACGGGTGGCTCTGTGCCTGCCCAGAGGAGTCCTGCTGCTCCCAGGGATGGGTGGCTGGCAAAGAGAGCTGGTGCTGGGGCCCCACGGGGCTGCTGTCCGTGCCAGAGGAGTCCGGGCTGCCGTCGGCATCAGCTGGTACAAATGCTGTTGATGGAGGCCACGGCTGGGTCAACGAGGCCCAGCTCCTCCTGTTCGTTGACACAGAGCTGGTACCCACAGCCTTTGCGCCGGGGCAGCGGCCCCAGGCGCCTGCTGGGCTTGGCACGGGGTGGCAGCAAGAAGCCAACGCTGCCGGCGATGAGAAGGTGCCAGATGCTGTGGATGTAGAAGTAGTTCTCCTCTGTCTCCACGAAGGCGTAGAGCAGCACGGCAGCTGCTGCAATCAGTGCCCCCGGGCACAGGTAGAAAGCCCAGCGTTTCCAGGTCGGTGGGTAGCAGTGGCGGCGCCGGATGGTGCGAGCTGTCTGTGGTGGGGAAAGGGGGAACTGGAAGAGGCAGCCCCAGCAGGGATGGGCACGGCCCCTGTGCTGCCATGCCACATCCCCCAGGAGCCAGGGAGGAGGGTTCATTGGGAAGGGTGAAGGCAGCAGAGGGGAGATGCTGGCAGAGGAGTGGGGCTACATGGCTGGGCAGGATGCTGAGCGCAGCCAAGATGGGGACATAAAAGGACAGGGACAGCATCTCCTTACCCAGGCAATGGCCATGATCCCTAAGGCGAAGAGGCTGGGCCCCAGCAGGTTCCAGAGCCCATGGCGGTCCATCTGCAGAGCCATGGAGAGCAGCATGGCCCCCAGCAGGTACAGGACCTGTGGGGCAGCAGGGCACACATCAGGACAGGTCCTCTCTGTGCCCACCCCACATGCCCCATTCCCACACTTGCCTGCTTGACTACAGGCTGGAGGCGGGCCATGGCAATGACGGTGACCCAGACAGACATGAGGGAGCCCAGGAAGTCACAGAACTGCAGCACATCGTACTCCATGATGCAGAACACCACGATGCCCGGCTGGTCACAGGCATGGTAAAACTGAGATAGGGAGAAAGGATGTGAGACCCACCCCACACAATCCAAGCCCCTCGTCTGCCCCCCCAGCTGCCCCCACCCCGTGCTCACAGTGGAGAAGAACATGGTGAAGATGTAGACGGCAGCTTCCAGGAGGTAGTGGCTGCGGACAGCGATGGCCACGGGAGGCACAAACATGACATTGCTGAGGCACAGCAGCAGAGTGGAAAGAAGCTGGAAGCCGTAGGAGAAAGCCTCGGCGTTGTCTGTGCAGCCCCAGCCGTTCCAGCCTGTGGCCAGGGAGAGCCGCCGTCACCCCTGCAGCACTCACAGGGGCTGGGGAGGGAGCAGGGAAGCCCCTTTCCAGGGCCCTGTGGAGAGCTGATGTGGGGGGACTAACGAGGTGCACAACCCCTGGGGAGGAGGGGAGGATGCCCGGGGGGGTCCCTGGGTGCAGTGGGCACCGTGGGTGCCCGGGAGGGTTCTCACCAGCTTTGCACTCGCAGGCGGCATACAGGTAGTTGTTGGTGCGCAGCAGCTTGCACTGGCCGTAGATGCCGCAGTCATTGATGCAGGGTGAGAGGTAGGCACGCAGGTACACCTCAGCCGTCACGTTGGTGCAGGGCTCGAACCTGCGGCACAGGAGCAGGGGGTCAGCCCTCACCCTGTGCCCCTTGAGCAGCCTCCAGCAGAGGCACCCATCACACCCAGCCTTGGCAGGCGATAGGAGACCCAGGGACTGGGCGAGCGCAGAAATGATCTGCTTTGGTGCTACGTATGGCAGCTGAGAGCTGGTCCCCAAGGACCTTGTGTGCTACAGTTGTCTGCGCCAGGCTGGGTAAGCAGGAGGAACATGGCCACCCTTAGACCCACTTTGCCTTCAGCAACACACTCAGCTGGCTCTTATTTCATTTGGATTTTGCTGTGCAAACACTGTGCCCTGCAATGCCTGCATGTGGCTATGTCAGGGAAGGACCGACTGCAGCTGGCAACTCAGGGTGAACTAGAAACGCAGTGGAGGAGTCAGAGCAGGCACAGCACCCCCACGGCCCTGTGATGCCCACGCACAGGGCTCTGGGCACAACCAGCACCTTGGCAGCCCCAGCATGCAGGAGAACAGACAGACCCACGTCCCAACAGCACACACCAACTTCTGCCTGTGCACACGCAGGCACCCCAGCATGCACACACATGCAAACGGCGCAGCCTGTGCACATGCAGTGGGCATGCCTGCATGTGCATCTGCTGTCCCTGCGTGTGCTTGCACAGTCAAATCTGCACACACCCCTGCCTGCTTCCAAAAACCTGAACATGCACACAGAGCTGTCTGCATGTGTGCACCCAAACGTGCACCCAATACATGCAGTGCTGTCTGCATGCATGTACCAAATGTGCATGCAGCGCCGTACACGTGCATGCACCAAACACCCAGTGCTGCCTGCATGCATGCACTGAACATGCACACAGCACCATCTGCATGGCACAGAGCCCCACGGGGACTCTGGCATGTACAGACACACGCACACAACAGCCCCTCTCCTCCGCAGGGCTCTCAGGCAGACACGTGAGCCAGGAGCAGAACCACAGACACAGGACCGGTCCCCGGAGATGCTGAGCAGAGCAGGGGCACAGCAGCCTGATCAGAGCTGCCCCCTCATACACACAGCCAAGCCCTGTCCTCGCAGTGACAGCCCAGTCCCCTCCTGGGCACAGGTACAGATGGGCACTGCGGCGGAGATGGCAGGCACCAACAGATGCACGGCGTTCGCAAGCTGACAGGCGCTTCCTAACCGTGAGACAGAGGGAAGAGCCACAGGGACCCACAGATGGTCAGGCAGGCACAAGATAGAGCCATCCGTGCCCACGCAGGCACTCACATGGTGACACACAGCCCACCAAGCCACGTACACACACGTGAGCGGTGACACACAGAGCAGCGGCTGGGCACACCCACGGATGCACGGCACACATGGATGCAGGCCATGGTGGGGACATCCCCTCTGGGCGCACAGGGAAGGGACATGCTGAGGGCTCTTACCCATGCTCCGTGGCACAGAGCGAGCGCAGGCTCAGGTACCAGCTGCCTGTCTGGGGGTAGGGGATCCGCAGGCGGCTGAGGCTGGCCGTGGCATTGACGGAGAGCAGGAAGCCTGCCAGGGACTCTGCGGACCGGGAGAGCTCTGGGTGAGCAGGGCAGGGGCAGCCCCTTCCCCTCAGCAAAGCTGGGACAGGGACAGAGGACCCTGTGCCAGGCTCCAGGGCCAGATGCCCCCACGGTCTCTGCCATCTCCCACCCAGTCTCTCGCCAGACACACTGCGGCGTGCGACCCCCACAGCCACGGCAGGGTGAACATGCATAGCCCAGCCTACCTGTTTCACAGGTGACCGACGCATTGTCACTGGACGTCAGTGGGACTTCATGGTTCAGACACCCAAACACTGTTACGTTCTCGCCACACAGGGAGCTCTGATGGCAGAGAAGGAGATGGCCCTAAACCAGTGCCTGGGATGTCCCCTGCTCTGACAGCACCCAGATCATGGCACACCACCTAGCAGTGCCCAAACCCACTGCCCATCACCCAAGAACACCCCAGATCCAGGCCATCATCTGGCCCTTGGAGCACTGTAATCTGTGCTCCATCACCCAAGAGCTCCCAAACCATGGCCCGGGAACCAAGAGCACCCCAAATCCTGTTCCTTGCCCTGCTGCAGCCTTGACATCACCCATCTCCCAGCCTGTCCCACCCTGGGCTGCCCTGCCCCATCCCGGGCACAGCGTGGCCACCTCACCACATTGAGCCGCAGCTCCAGGTTGAGCACCCCACCACTGTCCAGCACTGGTAGGAGGTTGATGACGAAGACAGCAGGGCGGTCGGGTGGCACTGACACGTTGGGACCAAAGAAGATGTAGAAGTGGACGGAGAAGGTGTCCAGCTCATTGCGCAGTGTGGGCCGGACCGGCCAGCACCGCTCACCAGCAGATGAAGCGATGGAGATGGGGACTGGCTTTGTGCCGTTGGGGCTGGCAGGCGGAGGGCTGTCCCCCAGTGCCAGCCCGCCCACGGAGCCGAAGGAGTGGGGCATATTCATGGAGGCGCTGGAGGGCAGGAAGGGTGGCCGGGCCAGGCTGGGTCGGGAGCAGTCTGCAGGGCAGAGTTGTCAGTCTGGGCACTGCACAGCTCATCCAGCCCCTTCTGAGTTCCCACCTCCCCTTCTTGCCCACCGCTCACCTCCATCTGCAACCCAGCCCCAACAACTCCCAGTGTCTCCATCCCAGCAGAGCTGGGTATAATCCTGTGCCCAGCTGGGGCCAGATCCTGAGGGCATCCTCTACTCCCCCACCAGTCACCCAGGCAGACTCAAGACCATGCCCCCCACCCACACCTCCCCATGAACCCTCACCTGTGAGCTGCACGGTGACCTGGAAGGAGACGGTTCCTGGCACCCCAGGGTGTTTCTCCACCAGCACGTAGTACCAATGCTGCCAGAAGGGCAGGTCCAGTGCCAGCTGGCAGCGTGCATGCTCCCGGCAGTCCAGCGCCGTGGAGTTGTGCAGGGGGGGAGCCTTGGCCCGCATACGCAGCCAGAGTGGGCAGCCCTCGACCCCACGGCACCGCAGCACCTCCACCAGCACTCGTGATGTGTAGCTGGGCACAAATACCCTGCAGGACAGCGGTGTCAGGTCCTGCTCCTAGGCATGGACCAATGGGGCTGGGGAGGCAAACCAGAGGGAGGGGGCACCCTCAGCTCCCCACCCTGGGGATGCCCCCTCCTTAGGACACCCTCTCACACTCACTTGTAGAGGCAGGAGCGGTTGTGGGGGGCCATGCTCTGCTCAGTGATGTAACCAGGGTACAGCACGGCAATGTTCACCAGGCGCTGCACGATGAGCTGCGGCTGGAAGAGATACTGGCACTCTTCGTAAAGCCCCTGCACCAGCAGGACAGTCAGTACGGGGCAGGGAGCATGAGGCACTGTCCCCAGTTGGGACACCTGCCCCCGGCACTGCCAGACCAGAACAGTCAGACCCCGGCAGAGCCCTGCAACGAGCCCTGCCACCCCAACGGTCCCCCCAAGCCCTTCACCTTGACAGAGATCTTGCCCTCATCTTTGGGCAGATGGGCAGCCAGGAACCAATCCCCGGGCAGCGGGCTGGTGACGTTGAAGACCCCGGTGGTGCGGTTGGGCAGGGTCCAGGTGAGGGTCAGCGCAAAGGAGCCAGGGACAGCCGTGTCCTTGGGGAAGTGCGTGTGCAGTGGGTTAATGACGGAGGGAGCCCCTGAGCGGAAATACCTGCGGGAGAGACAGCAGTTAGCAGGGTGCAGGCTGGGCATCAAGGGAGAGCCAGCATGCCTTACACGTGGGGTTCTGTCCTCCATGCTATTAGAAAGCTCAAAGACATCATGGGAAGCCATCTGTAAGCTGGGACTTTGCTGGAGGCTGTGAGCTTCCCTGGGTGGGTGTTCCAGCAAAACTGTTCATGTATGAGGTGCACAAAAGAGTGGAGCCTGCAACAGTCCTGGGAAGTTCAGTCATGGGGACTGAGCATGCCTGTGTATGTGTGTGCACGTATGTGCATATATGCATGGGTGCACGTGCATCTGTGCACACGTGTGTACCCACATATGCATGTGTGTGCATGAGTGCTCCTCTGTATGTGTACACACGTATACATATATTAACCTGTGCACATGCAAGCAGGAAGTGAGTGGCCAAGAGCAGGCAGGCTCCAGGGCACATCCAGGCAGAGGGCAGCAGGGGCAGGCAGAGGCAGGCAGGAACAAAACAGACAGAGCAGGCTGCTTACTCACACGGTGATGCTACGGTCTGGGCATTGGTCCCCAAAGGTGCCACCCTGCTCCTTGAAGGTGATGAGGTTCCAGACGGCAATGACTGTGTCCTCAGGGATGTGGAAGTGGAAGAGCTCAATGCTGGCAAAGGAGCGGAAGGGGCTGAGCTTGCGTGGTGTGCGGGTGAAGTAGTCGGTCACAAAGAGCCCATCTGCAGACGAGACCCGAGGGGCTCTCAGCAGGGTGGAGGACTGGGGTGGGTTGCAGCACCCCTCCCAGACAAGGCCCACCCACCCAGACTCCGAACATGTCCCCATACTGGCAGCCTGGAGGCAGGAGGGGCTGGGACTGTGCCATTTCAGTGAGTGCCCAGGGCTGATGTCAGCTGTGCCCAGCCCTGGCACAGCCTGCATCATGCCTCCTTCAGCATTGCCTTCAGCCCAGTTTCCCAAGCTGTGGGCGGTCATCCTCTGGAGCCTGAGGAGCCCTCAGCCCTGGCTGCTCAGGCTCTGCCCTGGTGCAGTCCACCTCTTTCAATTCATTGTCCTCTTCAGTGAGGACCTGCTCCCTGCATTTTACCTGTAATAAAGGGCCATTCCTCATGGCTCCAGCCCTGACCCAACAGGTCAGCTCCCACAGGGACACAGATTCCCCCCTTCTCTGCCTGCTGAGGAGGCTCAGCACAGAGCCCATCATAAACCGCAGAGTCCCACCCCAGAGCCACGAGAAGGAGCGAGCAGTGCACTTCCTGCACAGCCTCCCAGCTCTCCCATGGTTTGCAGAGGAGGAATGGTGCACATATGTGTGCACATACGCATATGTGGGTGCTGGCTCCATGCACGGCAAAGTGGAGGCGTGCACACCCACATGCATGTGTACGCGTGGCTGTGCACAACCCTATGTCTGCAAGACATTTCCTGCAAGCCCACGGCACACACTGGGGCTACCTCCCCCTGCCCAACTGTCTGACAGTTTGATTTCCAGGAGCACCAGCAGCAGAGGGGCAGCCACGTCCTTGGCGCAGTAGAGACTAGGGAGACCTTGTCTCCACACAGCAGCTGTAACTTCACCCTCCTATTGCCTTACTTCCCTAGTGCCAGGCTGGGACACCCATCCATTATTCCCCAGAGATGCACCAAGGACGAGACACACCTCCACACAAGCTGCCAGCAAGGTGGCTGCCAGCAGAGGATAGACTGGGAGCAGAGCTGTGCCCAGAAGGACTCATCCAGTGGGGAGTGGGATAGCTGAGAAGAAGGGCTGCTTTGTACAGCATGTGCCTGGTGCATGTGCTTGTGTGCATGTGTGGTTTTGCTGCGTGTGTGCAGCCCCAGCTGGCTGTACACTGACATGCATCTGCTCCCTTGCCTGGAACAAAGGCAGCTCCCCCTCCCCTTCACTTCCAGACGACACAAGCCAGCATGAAATACCTGTCTCAATGCAAGAGCACCCGATTCCAATTTCCCCACTATGAACCAACAAGCCTCTCCACAGCTCACCTCCCCACGTGGGGACAGTGACCCGGCAGGGAACCCCAGGGAGGAGGGGGGGATGTTGAACGCACCTCTAGGAGGTGGCATGGGAGGAAGCACCCGGAGCTTCCCAGTCCCAGCGCGGTTCCCCCCATGCCCACGTCGTGCCCGGGGCAAGGCAGGGGGAGCCAGCTGCCGGCAGAGGGCCGGTCTGATACACCGTGGCGGTGTGACTGACCGGAGCACGGGAGGGTTGCTGGAGCACAAAGCGGGATTTCCTACCCATGGAAAGCGGGGAGGGGGCGGGGAGGGGGGAAGGGAAAGCAAGTGCCTCTCTGCCTCAGCTAGCGGCCGGAGCCGCGGGACCCCCACACTCCGGCACCACAGCCCCAGGTGGCGGCCGGCGCTCAGCACCGCGGACAGCTCCCGCGGCCGGCGGTCAGCACCGCGGACAGCTCCCGCGGCCGCCCCACCGCTGCCCCACGGCGTCCACGGCCCCGCCGCACCGGCAGCCGCCGGCCAGCTGCCCCCCTCCCCAGAGGATGCCTCCCGCCAAGCCCCTGGGTACCCTTCCGCATCCCCATCACCAAGCCAGCTCCCCCTGCCCCATAGCTCGCTCGTCACCTCACACAGTCCCGCTGATGTGTGTGTCTCCCCGCCCCCGGCGCGTCCCGACGCCTGGCTGCGCGCACACCCCCCACTCTGCAGGCTGTCCATCCCCGCTGCCCCACTGCATGCACACAGCCTTCTGCCCTGCATCTGCAGCCCCCCGGGCCCACGGCCCATGCACATCCCCCCCCCCCCCCAACTCTCCCCAGGGTGTTCCACTGTACGTGCACCGCCTGCGTCCCCCTGGCACGCACAGCTCTGTGCCCCACCGCGCGTTCATCTCCCTGCCCCACTGCGTGGGTGCCCCATTTCCCCACGGCACGCTTATCGTCGTGCCCCGCCGCACGCGCGCCTTCGCGCCCCGTTGCACGGGCATCTGATACCCTCTGCACCCCCATCCCCATGCCCCGTTACGCAAATACCCCGTCGCACACGCGTCTCGGTGTCCCATCGCACCCACGTCGTGCCCCTACCGCACGTGCACCTCCCGCCCCACTGCCCACACCCCTGCGCTCCGCTCTCACCCACCCCACGGCGCGCACACCCCACCTCCCCACTGCTCGGGTACCTCACACCCATCGAAAGCTCATCCCCCTGCCTCACCGCGCGAGCACCCTCTCTACCCCACCGCGCACGCCCTCCACGGCCCCACAGCACGCAGACCTCTTACCCATTGCGCACCCCCCACCCCCCCCACCCCACGGTAGACGCACCCCGCGCCCCACTGCACGCGTACCCCGTCCCCCTCGCACACGCACCCCTTCCTGTACATCCCGGCGCCCCACGGCACACGCACCCCACGCACGCGCACTCCTGCCCCCCACCCCGTTACTCGTCCCTGTGCCCCCCACACCTTGCACGCACCCCCCCCCCCCCCCACCCCACCCCACCCCACACACGCCCCACGCCCCCGGTCCGGCGGCACTCACCGGCGGCCGGCGGCAGGAGGAGGAGCGGCAGGAGCAGCAGGGGGAGGCGGAGGGGGGGGGCGAACGGCCGCCGCTGCCCGCCGCCCCCGCCGCCCCGCCGGCCCATGCCGCCGCGCCGGCTGCCGTGGGGCGCGCGCCGCCAGCAGCCCGGCCGCGTCCCGGCCCCCATGACGTCACCCGCCCCGCCCCCCGGGGCCGCCCCCGCGCGACCATTGGCCCCCGCCCGCGTCACTCGTCGGCGGCAGCGCCCCGCCCCCCCTTGAGCGACCCCATTCCTCCCCCTCCCCAGGACCCCCCGTATCCCCGGGGTGGCCCCGTCGCTGCTCGGGGTCGCCGAGGGGGCAGGGGCACGGGTGGGGACGGGGATGTGGGGCTGGGGGACGGGACCACAGGCTGGAGTTGGGGACATGGGGCTGGGGGACAGGGACATGGAGTTGGGGGACAGGGACACGGGGCTGGAGTTGGGGACATGGCGCTGGGGGACGGGGACATGGGGTTGGGGACAGCAACATGGGGATGGGGGACAGGGACATTGAGTTGGGGGACACGGCGACAGGCTGGAGTTGGGGACATGGGGCTGGGGGATGGGGACACAGGCTGGAGTTGGGGACATGGGGCTGGGGGACGGGGACACAGGCTGGAGTTGGGGACATGGGGCTGGGGGACAGGGACACAGGGCTGTGGACAGGGACACAGGCTGGAGTTGGGGACATGAGCTGAGGGAGAGGGACGTGGGCTGAGGGACAGGGACATGGGGCTGGGGACAGGGGCACAGGCTGGAGTTGAGGACAAAGGGCTGGGGACAGGGACATGGGGTTGGGGGACAGGGCCACAGGCTGGAGTTGGGGATATGGGGCTGGGGGACAGGGACACGGGCTGGGGGACGGGGACACGGAGTTGGGAGACAGGGATGTGGGGTTGGGGGAGAGGGGCACAGGCTGGAGTTGGGGACAAAGGGCTGGGGGCTGGGGACATGGGGCTATGGACAAGGACACAGGCTGGAGTCGGGGACATGGGCTTGGGGGACAGGGACACGGGGCTGGGGACAGGGACACGGGGCTGGGGGACAAGGGCATGGGGCTGGGAGCAGGGATATAGGCTGGGGACAGGGACAATGACTGAGGACAGGGATACGGGCCTGGGGGACAGGGACATGGGGCTGGGAACATAGATATGGGCCAGGAATGGGCACATGGGGCTGGGGACAGGGACCTAGGGCTGAGGACAAGGGTACAATCTGGAGACAGGGACATGGGCTGGGGACAGGGACAATGACTGGAGCCAGTGATACAGACCTGGAGGTCAGGGACAGAAGCTGGGGACAGGGGCCTGGGGCAGGGGACAGGGCTACAGTCTGCGGACAGAGATAAGGGCTGCGGGACAGGGGCGCAAGCTGGGCTCAGGGAGACGGGGCAGGGGGACAGGGGACATGGAGCCGGGATGCAGGTGGCCTTGGAGCTGGGGGTGCAGGGGGACAAGGGGGCTACAATGCCGGGGGCACAGAGGGTGTCTTGTGGAGAGGGGATGGGCGACGGTGAGGGCTGCCTACAGGGGCTGGTGGGGGGACTACCGATGGGGGGTGTTTGATGGGGGTCGCGAGGTTTTCTGACCGTGGCTGCCATCTTATTATAATGATTTATAATATTTGTCTTACAGAGGAGGTGTCCGGGAGACGGGGTCTGGGCACCGCCTGCGGGGATGAGGACACCCTGACTGGAAACGATCTCATCCCGCTTCCCCCAAACTCCCCTGACATCATCCCCGGACTCCCCTGACATCACCCCCGAACTCTCCTGACATCACCGTCCGCCTCGGCCACGGCGGGCGGGTTACTCGTGGGCGCAGCCCCACTACCGGGGGTGCTCTGCCCTGCCGATCCTGGCCCAGCCCGCTCCCCACCGCTCCCCCCGCCCGGTCCCGTGCCGGTCCCCGCCGCCCCCCACGGTCCCGGTGGCGGAGGCGCGTTTGCTTCCCCCCACTCCACGCACCCCTCCGACCGCCAGGGGGCGGTAGTGCTCCGCGCCGCGCTGCCGCCGGCGCGCCGCTCTAGTTCCGCTCCATTCTCGGGCGCTGATTGGTGCGCGGTGCTGTGGTGTCGCCACTTCCGGTGGCGGCGCCGTTCCCGCCTGGGCACCGACCGGCGACGGCTCCCGGACACCGGGACCCCCCCCGAGACCCCCCCCCCTCCCCCGGGAACCCCCGAGATCCCCCCAGATCCCCCCCGGGACCCCTTCGGGACCCTCCGGCCCGGTCCAGGCCCGTTCCCGCCCCGCGTCCCCCGGCGCCATGGAGTTCCCGGCCGTTCTCTTCCCCTCGTACTTCAGCGTCGGCCCGCCCCGGGAGGAGGGCGGCCCTGGTCCGGCCGCCGGCTGGGGCGAGTACGGGCAGGTGCTGGAGGCCGGTCCCCGCCGCCGCCAGGTGAGGTCGCGGCGCAACCCGCCCTGCCCGGGCGCGGGGCTTCGGGCCGGACCGTGGGAGCCCGGCGGGGGATGCGGGCAGGGGCCGTTCTCACCTCCCGCCTCCTCTCCCTGCAGGCCGAGACGACCTTCGTGCCCCGCCGGGGCGGGACGGGCGAGAGCTGGGAACCCGCCGACGCCGCTGCCGTGCCCTTCCTGCCTCCCAACGCGAGTGAGGGCTGCCGGGGTGGGGGTGGGGGGGTATCCTGCCCGGGAAGCGGCGGGGGGGACGCCCTGTTCAGTCTCTGCACCCGCCTGCCGAGCTGCCCTGCGGCTCGAGATCCCCAGTGGCTCTGCCGCACTGGCACGGGGAGCTTTAGTAGCTCTCTCCGGGGATGCTAGCACAGGAGGGAGACGGGATGGGTGAGCCATTGCCCCGTGTTGCTACAGCGGTGTTGCAGTACTTGCATGGTACCAACCAGCTCCTGCCCTCTCCTCGCAGGCTGCTGGATCCCCTCACTCGTGCCTCGGGACATCCTCTACCGCGGTGTCCTGCGCAGGAAGCTCCAGGCAGGCAAGTCTGCAGCCGCTCTGGACTTCACCAAGCAGGTAGGGCCTGGGGTGCCGTGTCCCGCTGAGGACCTGGGGGGACAGACCAGGATCCCTGCACATCCCAACCTCTCCCTGTCCTCCCCGTGCAGCTGGGCCACTTCTTTGTGGACCACCCAGAAGATGCATTTGGCTCCCTGGGGCGGCTGCTGCACAAGAACTTCTACCTGGGCAACTCCAAACTGAGGGTCAGTGTCTATCCAGGGGTGACAATGTTGCCCCCCACCCTTCCCCTTACAGCTGCCAGCCCCAGCCTCTGTCTCTTCTCCCCACAGAGACAGGCCCGGGACAACACCATCCGGATGACGGCCCTGATGGAGGAAATTGGCCGTCTGGAGGCCAGGCGGTAAGTGTCCCCATGTCCTCTGCCCTGGAAAGTGCTGAGAGGACTCCTGCTTTCTCCCCCCACCTGATGTTGTCTGTACTCCTGCAGCGGCTGCCCCCGACAACACCTTGCCCCCCGCCTGCGCTGGTTCTCTCACCTCTGCCGCGACTGGCTCTTTGAGGTGCCACTGGGGCTGCTGGCAGACTATGTGCATGAGGAGCTGCTGCTGCAGTGGGCCAGCCTGCTCTTTGATGACAGCTCTACCGGGGGAGCGCTGGCCTGGTTGCCCCCCAAAAACGTGGGGGCACGAATGGGCCGCCTGGTGTACCCCGGAGGCCAGGCCATGAACCACCTCTGTATCCTTCCCCATGGGGTGTCCTTGGGGAGGGGAGAGGGGGTCGCATTGCACTACCCTTAGCCAGCACCCCAGATTTCCAGGACGTGGTGTTAGAGGAGCTGCCCCGTGCCCGAGGCTCACCGGCACAGTTTGAGCTCAATGGGCACATCCGGCAAGTGGCTGCTGCCCGGGTGGACGGGGAAGGTGAGCCAGCCCTGGGATCCGTAGGCCGGGATATGTACCTCGGGCTGGGCAGGGTGTGGGGTGGGGTGGAGGGACAGCAGGGAGCCCCTGGAATGCTGTCATCTCACACGCTGCCTCCTGTTCCCTGCCAGATTTCATTGGCGTCCGCTCGGATTATCACTGTGGCGTTTGGAGGGTTCCGGGCAGGACAGGGGCGGCCCCCACCCCGCTGCAGGTCATCCGCACCAGTGTGCCTGCCTCCTGCCTCACCGTCAGGTAGGTGCTGGGGGAACAGAGCTTTGCGAGGAGGGGGCTCTGCTGCCTCTGCAGCCCTCCCCACTGTGGCGGATGCTCTCGCCCCCGCGGTGATGCTGTGCCCTCCATCCTGCAGCCCTCACCTCCCTGGGGAGCTGTCTGTCTGCACCCAGAGTGGAGCCGTCTACCTCTGGAGCGTCGAGAGGGGGTGAGATGGGGTACTTGGGGCTGGGAGGAGGCTCACACAGAACCTGGGTCTCAGGCGATCGGGGGGCACCCAAGCAAGAGGGGCAGCTCTGCCCTGTGCCAGCACTGCCTTCTCCCCGCAGGCTGCAGCGGCTCCGACACGACCCCCAGACCATGTTTTTTCGGGACCATTCCCCCTGGCGATGGAGCGACTTCACTGCCCACCCGCGGGTGCTGAGCTGTGCTGACCGCACTGGCCTGCAGTGCCTGGATGCCCGGGTGAGCCCGGGAGGGTGGGCAGGGGGCTGGTGGTGGGTGAGGAAGAGGGTTCCGAAGCCCGGATTGCTGACAGGACCCCGCTCTGCTGCTGCAGGCCCCTGAGAGATGCCACTTCGGCTTGTTCAAGGTGGGCGAGGAAGCAGGCTGCCAACAGGGTGAGCGCGTGGTGCTGCCCATGTACCTGGGGAGGGCTCACCCTTCCCAGCACCTCGTCACCACCCAGGTGAGTCCTGCTGCACCTTGGAAGGACAGCCGGGATGGGGGAGGACAGCCCAGCACACCTCCCGTTCCCAGCACCCGTGGGGCAGGGGGATCGCCCAGCTGAGGGGGGCTGACACGGCATGTTTGGGTGAGCCCCCCCTGAGCCGTGCTGTCCTTTCCCTGTCCCAGTTCTCCGTGTACGTGCTGGATGAGCGGTTGCCACTGGTGCCTGTGCTGAAGTGGGCACACATGATGAAGGCCCCCCCTCTCTTTGCCCATCTGACACCGGGGGGCCCCGAGAGGAGCCATAAGGTGCTGCTCGGCGCATCCCACACCCAGGAGCTGCTGCTGCTGCAATACCAGGGTGAGAGATGGGGCTTTGGGGTGCTGTGGGACCAGATCTCCTCTGTGCCCACTTTCCAGCCTCCTTGCCACCAGGACTAGCTGCTGCCCCAGCATCGGTGCTCACTGACCAGTTTTTGGCCTGTCCTTCCGCAGGGGGAAACCAGTCGGCCTGCCAGCTGGTGGGGCCTCCACAGAAGCTGCACAGCATCGCCGGCTGCCTGCAGCACCTGCCTGCCCAGCTCCCGCACCGCCACCACATGCTCCAGCAGCGCCTCAGCGCCCCAGCTGCCGGTGGGTGCCCCGCATCATCCTGGGGTGCAGGTCCTGGGGGGGAGAATGTGGGTTGGAGGGGTGTTGGGGTTATAGCCCTTGCTGTGCCCTGGCAGGGGGGGACTGGTTGAAAAAGCAAAAGCAAAGCCCTGAACAACCCTGTCAAAGAGATTAATGACCTAGAAAAGGACATGGGGGGCAGGAGCAAGCAGTGAGCGTGCCCATGGTGGCGGACGGAGGCAGCCCCCACTGCTGGCCAAGCCCCAGGAGGGTCCACAGGGCCAGGACACCAGTGGCAATGCCTCCCCTGTCCCCACAGGGCTGGCTGCTGCACTGCAGGAGGATGGTCCGTGGGAGTCCCTGCTGGTTTTCCAGCTCTCCGAGGCTGGGGACGTCTTCTGCCAGAGGCTGACCCACAAGGCAGCGCAGCCCCCTGCACCCACCTCAGGGGATGAGGCCATGACAGCCCCTGGCTCTTCCCCACTCTTCGAGACTCCTGCCAGCAGCCCGCCGGCCTTGCGCAGCGAGGAAGAAGAAGAAGAGGAGGAGGAGGAGGAGGAGGAAGAGCAAACTTTCTACTTGTCCAACCTGGAGGTGATTATCAATGAGGAGGAAGAGGATGTGGGCACACCAGCAGCCCCGGAGGAAGCCAAACTCCCCCAGCAGCCCTGTGCCAGCCCTCAGCCCTCCCCAGCGGTGCCCAGCCCAGCCGCAGCCCTGCGCTACCGCCGCTGGCTGAAGGCTCTTTCCGAGGGCTGCGGGGAGCCCCCCCGGCACGCCTACCCCGCCACCCTCGGCCAGAAGCGCCTTTTCACCCGCAAAGAGCTGGCGACACCAGCGGGCCCCAGCACTCTGCACGAGCAGCTGCGCCGGCAGCTGCGGCAGACCATGCGGGAAGGGGGCTGCATCCAGCGCTGGGACCCCCTGGCCTCCCAACCCTGCATCCCACCGCAGCCCCTGGAACTGGTGGGGGATCCGGACCCCCTGAGCACCCGTCTGACGGCAGCCTGGTCCGGGGACTGGGGGCAGTGGTGGGAGGAGAGGACGAGCTTCAACATGGCGGAGAGGCAGCGGGCACTGCGGGAGCGGCGGCGGCGGCAGAAGCGAGCCCGGGGCCGGCGCAGCCTTTCGGCCAGCTTCACCTCCTCCCTCACCTACCAGTCTGAGCTGTCGGAGCTGAGCGACACGGCCCCCACGTCACTCTCCCCTGGCCCACCCGCCGTGGTCCCACGGGAGGGTTCCCCACCGGCTGGTGTCCCACCTGCATCACCGCTGCCCGACGAAGCCCTGCTCTCCTCCCAGAGCCTGCGCTGCCGTGGCATCCCCAAGGAGCGGCGGAAGACGCTGCGGGACTACCTGGCGGTGTGGGCCGACGACCCCCCCGAGCCCCCAGAGCTCCCTGGCAGCCAGGCCAGCCAGCTCTGCATCCCTTCCTCCCAGAGCCAGCTCTCCTCCGTCTCCCAGCCCCGCCGCAAGCGCCCACGCATGGGCTTCTGAGCACCTAATAAACACCGTCTGGCCCAGCCTCCCTCCCGGGGGTCGTTTTTTTTGTGTGGGGGTACCCCCACTCGTGTTCATGTCACCCACCTAGGGGGTGGGAGTTGTGCCGCCACCTGTGTTCAAGGCACCCACGGGGGGGGGGAGGGGAGCCCTACACGCTCCTCTGCGGCGGGTGCTTGGCGTGGACAGGGCCCGGCAGTGACACGCGTGGGCACAGACGCCTGCGGGCGCTTTAAGATGCCGGGGGGGGGGGTGTCTGTGTTAGGAGTGACAGGGACGGGAGCCAATGAGGTGGCGGGGCGGTGCCAGCGCGGCGGCGATGGCGGCGGTGCTGGCGCGGGGGCTGGCGCGCGGCTGGGCGGCGCGGGGCGCTCTGCGCGCGGGGCAGGTGGGCGCGAGGGCGGGAGTCGGGGAGGGGGGGGGGGGGGGAGGGGAGGGGACCGGGACCGGGACGGGTGGCCGGGCCCGGCCGTGCCTTCGCCCTGCTCCCACCCCCGGGCAAGGTCCGCGGTGGGGCATGAGCCCCGCAGTACCCACCCCCACGCCGCGGCGGGGGATTGGGGGGGGGGGGGGGGGAGGGGGCTGGGAGCACCCACGTGCGTCCCATCACACCGGCACCCCCCCCACACCACCCCAATCACCACCCACTTCCCCCCCCCCCCCCCCATGCACCCCCACGCCCGTCACCCTTCCACGCGTGTCACCCCCCCCCCTCCGCCATCCCAGGCCGGGGGCGGTCCCCGTCCCCCCGCGGAGGGGCGGGGGGCCAGGCCGTAAGCCCC
This sequence comes from Astur gentilis, assembly GCF_929443795.1. NCBI lineage: Eukaryota > Metazoa > Chordata > Aves > Accipitriformes > Accipitridae > Astur > Astur gentilis. The sequence goes on along the minus strand of NC_064919.1, from coordinate 77,753,057 downwards.
CCCCGCCGTGTGCCCCCCGGCCCTAGCGTTGCGTGGCGGTGCCCGGCGGTCCGGACGGGGAGGTGGGCGAGGCGCGGCGAGCCGCGGCGGCCGGCGAGGAGGCGAGCGGGCAGCCCACCATCTTCAGCAAGATCATCGCCCGCAGCGTGCCCGCCACCATCCTCTACGAAGACGACAAGGTAGCGGGGACATTAGGGCCGCCTGTCCCCACCGGGGTGGGGTTTGGGAAGGGGGGGTGGAAGGCAGCACCCATGGGTGCCGGGCTCAGCCTGCTCTCCCACCACTCCCCCGGCAGTGCCTGGTTTTCCGCGATGTGGCCCCCCAAGCCCCCGTCCACTTCTTGGTGATCCCCAAGCGCCCCATTCCCCGGATCAGCCGCGTGGGTCCCCAGGACACCGAGGTGAGTCCGGGTGGGTTGCCAGGGGGTGGGGGGCGATGTCCCTGGGACATTGGGTGAGGGACAGACAGACGGACACGCACGGTGCTGACCCTCCTGCTCCCCGACCCACCGCCCCGCAGCTCCTGGGGCACTTGCTGGTGGTGGCAGCACGGACGGCGAAGGCAGAGGGTCTGGCTGACGGCTACCGCCTCGGTGAGTTGGTGTCCCCTGCCGTGCCATGGGGCAGGACCCTCGCCGGTGGTCCCGGGGGTGAGGGGGCTGGGGATGTGTGGGGTTAGCCTGACCCCCCCCCCCCACCCCCCCTCCCGTCCCTCTCCCGGCAGTGATCAACGACGGGAAACATGGCGCCCAGTCCGTCTACCATCTGCACCTCCACGTACTGGGGGGGCGGCAGCTGGGTTGGCCCCCTGGCTGACACCCCACCCCCCCGACTCGCCGCCCCCCAATAAAGCATCTCCTTGGCAGTGGCTCTGTGTCGGGGTGGCCCTCCTGGGGGTGGGCAGCCTCGGGCATCACGGCAGCAGGGACATGCCAGCAGGACGTGGGAGAGGGACCCAGGTGGGAGTTGGTGCCCTGCTTCTTGGGGGGCTGGGGGGTGTGGGCGCGTGTCTGGGCTCCCCACGTCCCAACCTGCCCACGCTGGAGGTGCTCTGGAGCCCCCCAGTTGAAGCAAGAGGTTTTTGGGGGGTGCCCACGTCCCACAGCCAGAAGGCCCATCCTGGTGCTGGGCAGGCCAGGTGCCACAAGGGTGTCCCCGAGCTGGGGAAAGTCCCAGGGGTGCCCACCCAGCCCCACTGCCACGACGCAGCCCTAGCACCCCTGCATGCCCCCCACCTTGCACCTGGGTGCCCCCCAAGCAGCCCTGTGTTGCTGCCAGAGCCCTGTGCCAGGTGCTGATGGCTTCTCTGCCTTGCAAAAGTGAACTAACTGCACTAAATTGAACTACAAGCGCTAATTGCACATCTACTCCACCCCCGAGGGCCCTCGCTGGGAGCTCCCAGGTGTCTCACAGCCATGAGCTACAGGCAGTGCAGGGTGGGCTGCCTGGTGTGCCTGCTGCCCACCGCACGTACACCAACCGCTGTACCACCGTGCTCGCCGGCCCGTGCACCGCCATGCAAAACTCGCTGCCCTGCACACCCCAGGTCCCCACTGCATGCATGCCCCTGTGCATGACGTTGCGTTGCGTGCAGCAGACCCCCCTCCCATGCACGCACGACTGTCAGAGAACACATCGTGCCGCACACCACAGACACCCCCCCATGCACGTGCACCGCCGTGCAAAACACAAGCGTTGCACACCACAGAGTGCTGGGACGTGGACGGGCGCCGTGGCTATATTTAGCATTGGGGGGGGCCGGTGCTGGCGTGGTGCACGGCCCACCTGGCACGGACGGTGGGGCCGCCTGGGCCCCCCGCCAGCCGCAGAGGGGACCGCAGCCCGCCGGGCAGAATGACGGCTCTGTTCAGCCTCCGGCTCGGTGGCGCTGGCGGCAGGGCCCCCCCCCGCCCCAGGGAGCAGCGTGGGGTTGTGGCAGAGCCCAGTCACTTCCCCCCACCTATCTAGTATAGTACGGGGAATGGTTTTGGGGTGCGAATGAACCTTAAAAATGTTGGGTGCTGCTGCTTCCAGCCACCGAGACCCGCTCGAGCCTCGGCACAAGTTGGGGTCACTTTTGGACATGGGACAGCCCTGCCTTGGAGCTGGGAACCCCAAAGAGGGGCTGGGGGTCCCTGGGGAGGTGAGGACTCCAACGAGGAGTCAGGAATCCCCAGTGCATCTCCCCCCCCCCCAAGGGCTCAACAGAAGCAGTCCCCCGGGGAATGCCGTGCCTGGCGGAGGGCAAGTGCTGGCACGCGAGGTCAGGGGCTGGACGCCTGCAATTGCATTTCCTTCTGCGCCAGGTTTATTTTGTCAGTCCCGGGGCAGCACAGCGGTCACAGCCCCATGGGGCTGGGCTGAGGTGGGGGGAGAGCAGGGGGGGCCAACGGCTGTTTTCATTCCTCAGCCGAAGACTATCACAAATGACGCAAATTCCCAAAAGATCTGGGCAGGGGGGCGGTGGGGGATGTGTCAGCTGGCGAGAGGCAGCCAGATGTGCTCCAGCAGCTCTAGGGCTGCTGCCCCACGGTAGTGCTGCCAGGGTGCAGCCCCATGGCAATGCCGCATATGCCACCCGAGAGTGTTTTGCCCCACGGTGAGTGCACACCCCCAGGCTGGCATCGCCAGGGTCCCTGTCCCACACTGTATTGTGGTGCCTTTCGTGTCCCTTCGGTGTCCCTTTGGCACCCGTGCTGCCTGGCCAGGCTTTTGGATGCCCCAGGGTCAAGGTGACGTTTGTCTCGTGGGGAATCTGGGGATGCTCCTGGGAAGACCACCCTAGGGTGCAAGCTGGGGCAGGGTACCCAGGCTGCCACCCCCCTCCCCCCAGCATGATCTGGGGTATGGGTGCACCTCAGGGGCCAGCCCTGTGCCCGGGTCCGAGCATGGGGGGCACCACCGGCAGCACGCACCCCAGCACCCTCGCAGCAAGCACCCAGCCCTCAGGCCACCCAGATTACCCACCTCCAGTGGCAGCAGGGCTGGTGCGGCCCCAGCATGGCGGGGAGGGCGGGGGGGGGGGGTTCCACTTTGCCGAGCCTGAGCTCCGGCGCACGTCCTCTCCCTCTTCACCGCAGCTGCGCAGCAGATGGGCTCGAAGGAGCCCCTGCTTGGCGCAAGGCCCAGCGCCCGGAGGGAGGAGCGGTACCCGCTGGGGGCCCCGGCCGGCTGAGGCCAGAGGGGCCAGGCACATCTCCAGCCAGGAAAAACAGAGGCCCGAGCTCCGAGCACGCGGTGGCCCCGGCGGTGCGCACCGCAGAGGGCTGGAATAACAGCCCTCGCGCCGGAGCCCGCCACGCGCTATCAAAGGGCCCTTCTTCTGCCAGGCCTCCGTGGGGATGGGGGGCCGGGGAGGGCCCAGCGAGGCCTGTCGGTGAGAGGGGAGCTGGTCCACGCCTGCAGGGGACCGGCTGTGCCCAGCCAGGCGCCAGGACCGTCCCGCCCTGTCACCCTGGGCCAGGCCTGGGTCCCTGGGGTGGATGGGTGTACCCGAGGGCCAGGCCCAAATGGCGGTGAGGGGGGTGTCACTTGGGTGGTGTCATGGGGAGCAGTGTGTTCCCAGGCCCCACGGGGCCAAGCTGTCCTTGCCAGGGTGGGGTGCCCACCCGTGTTCCCCCTCCCTGAGAGCCTCTGGGGCCACTCCTTCCCCCAGGCCAGGCCCTGCGAGCCCTGGCTGGGCACAGGGCTCCTCCCTGGTGGCAGACCCAAGGCACCAGGGCAGGCCGGGGCCGGGGTACACGGACCCCCAGAGGTAGGGACAATTCCCGGTCCTGGAGCCCGGGCCGGACGCCCAGCAGACCCGGCCATGCGCCTTCGTCCCTTCCTGCCCCCCCCGCCACGCCCACTTACCCCGGGCACGCCCTCTCGCCACGCCCACTTGCCCTTCTCTACTCTAATCCTGCCCCCCAGTGGGTCCCGCCCCCCTCCTCCCTTCAGGCTCTCCGCCAATGGGAGGCGCGCACGCACCCGGCACCACCAATGAGCTTGCGGCCGCGGGCGGGGCGCGGCCGGTGTTTACCGTCTCCATGGAGACGGAGCGGTTTCACCCTGCGCAGGCGCCATGGAGCCCGGAGTGCAGCGGCGGGGGGCTGAGACCCCTGGAACGGGGTACCGGGACGGGACGGGGCATTAAGGGGTGTAGGGCCCTAGAGTGACTCCCGAGGGAGACATTTGGGGGGGCAGGGGCCTGGGGGCAGGGCCTGAGGAGCATTGAGGGGAGGGGGGGGCATTAGGAGATGGGGGGGTCGAGGGCATGGCGAGGCGGGGGGGGGGTGGGTCACACGTGGGGAGGAGGTAGGGGGCAGAGCCCAGGCAGGGGGTGCTGGGGGGTACAGAGTGCCGGGAGGGGGCACAGTGGGGGGGGGGGATTGCGGGGGGCAGAGTCTGGGCTGGGGACACTGCAGGGGATGTTGCTGGTGGGGGGCAAGGGTGGGAAGGGGAGTTATGGAGGGGGGAGACCCTTCCAGAGCGCAGACCCAGCATCAGGCACCGCTTCCACCCCGCAAAGGGAGAGGAGTCCCTTGTCCCCCACTGCCGGGTGGGGGTGACACTGTGGCGGACCCAGGCTCCCCAGCCTCAGAGCCCTGCCCACGCTGGTGGGGGATGGGGACACGGTGGCCGGGTGGGGGGCAAAGGGTGCATCCCACCGCCTTTCCTCTGGGACTGTCCCAGAGGACAGTGGCTCCGACGGGCTGCGTGCCTCCCGTGTGCCCTGGGGAGAGGCCACCGTGCGTGGTTGGGCTCCAGCGTGGTGTCCTTCCGCCTGAGGTGCCCACAGCAAAGCCCCCATACCACAGGGAGACACTGATGACCATGACCGAGATGCCCCAGGAGATGTCAGCCACAGCTGAGGTGCCCCAGGAGATGGTGTCGGCCATGGCTGAGCTGTCTGCTGAGGCCCTGCCAGCCGTGCCCAGCGTGGTTCCAGCTGCTGAGGCTGGGAAGGATCCCTGCGGGGTTGAGCTGCCACCCTGCCCCGGCAAGTGGGGGACTTGCCCCACCGAGGTGCCCCTCATCGCGGTGCCAGTGCTGCCCACTTCCCTGCAGCCGCCAGTAGAGCAGCCCAGCCGGGTGGTGCCCCGGGGGAGCTGCCTGATCCGCAACTGGCAGGAGGAGGTAACTCCCCACCACCGCCTGGGGGGCCAGCAGGGGAAATGTCCCTCAAAACCCGCCCCACCATGTCCCACATGCTGATCCCGTGAAGCCCCCCGCTCCTAGGCAGCCCCCTCTCTTTAAATAGCTGCCCTTGGCCAAGCCGGGGCTCCCTGGACGACCTTGAGCCCAGCAGGATGGAAAGGGGATGAAATTCAATAGCACAAAAGGCACTGGCAGGCATGTGGGGAGCGACAGGGGGGCTTTGGGAGGAGAGACGGGAGCTCGCTGCTGGGTTGGCGGGAGCTGATTGTCATAGCCCATCGCAGGGACATGGGCCAAGCCATGCCACAGCCTGGGGACCCCACAATTTGTTCAAGTGCCTTCAGAGCGCTTGGCCAGCCATAGGGGCAGCCTGGGCACCCGGGGGGTCAGGGTGGCTGTAACGAGGCTGGCTGACCCCCGGCAGGCAGGAGAGGTCAGCCCTGCCTAAGTTGCAGGTATCCCCACTCCAGCTTTCCTGGGGAGCTGGCTGGAAGGACCATTTCCCCTTTTTGCAGCTCATGCCTCTGGGGCTGCTGCCAGGGCTTGTGTTGGGCACCTGCCTGTGTGGCATGACCTTAGATCTGAGGCAGTGCCCCCAACTTATGGATGCTCAGCAGGAGGAGGTGACTTACCCCCACCTCCCAACACTGCCCAGAGCCCCATGGGACTATCAAAAGCCTAAAAGCTGGAAGTGGGCACGGGGCACTGCAGGGTGGGCTCCTGCCCCCTTCCCGCAGCCTCTGCCATCCATCCCCAGAGAGCCACGAACCACCTAGACACCATGCCGGGGCAGGAGCCGGGCAGCGAGGGCTTCACCTACCGGCACGGCCACCACGGGCTGCTGGTCCACCAGCTCGTCTCCCGGCCCACTGACAGCACCACCACAAAGGACACCTACCACCCACCGCAGAGGGCCCTGCTGCTGGGGCGAGGTGAGGCTGAGGGCCCCCACACACACCTGAGTGTGCCCCCCAAAAAGGCAGTGATGGGATCTCAGCTGCGGGGCTGATGGCACCTTCCCCCTGCAGGGCAGCGGGAGGCCATGCTGGAGTCCATGCTCTACCAGAAATACAGGCAAGCCTGCACCCCCGCTTGCCACCCACCCCTGGAATCATGCCCTGGAGAAGGGAACCTGCCCAGGGTGAGGGGACACCCCAGAGCTGAGGGTTGTGGGGTCTGCTCTGCCGGTAGGAAGGAGATGCTGGAGGAGATCCGTCCCCGGCAGATGCCCATGGAGTCGGTCTCCACCACGCACCGGGATTACCGCGTCGGGGACTGCCAGTTCACACCGCTGCCTGCCACCCACGTACAGGCAGGGGTGAGCCCCCGCTCAGCTCACTGCAGCCCCTAGGGAGCCCGCAAGGCTCCTGTGTGTCCCCCGGGAATGCTGTCCCCCCTGCCCACTGTCACATCGCTTCCACCTGCAGCCCCACAACTACCGCACGGAGCAGCCCTGCAGCTTCTGGCTGGAGCAAGCCCGCAGCCTGCCTGTAAGGCCCCCAGCACCCTGCCCCGCCAGCACCTGGGGCAACTCAGTGGCTTCTGACAGGGACCTCTTTGCTTCCCTCCCTTCCAGGGTATCACCAGCATCTGCAGTGGGGACAGTCCCTTTCGGAGGAACGCAGCCTTCTCCACTCCCATCACCGAGTACCTAGAGCCGACCCTGCCCTGTGCACCCCTCACCAGCTGGCTCCAACCCCGCAAAAAATGAAAAGCAGGGGTGGCACAGATGATCCCAGCATCATTGCCGCCCCAGGGTTGTCCTCAGGCTGGACACTGGGAGGGGGAGCACCACATCCCTGGCATCCCCTTCCCCGCAGGGCCATGCAGCGCAGGCGTGGGGACAGCCTCCAGCCCTTTCTGCAAGTCACTGTTGCCCCAGAACACGTTATGGCCCCAAGCCTCCGTCCTTGGGCATGGAGGGAGACCCCCTGGCACAGCCCTGTCCCCCGGGACTGTACTCTCTCCCGGCGCCCCATGGCGGGTGACACGCGGCCCCCAATCCTGTCCCCAAGCACAGGTGGGTTCCAGTAAGAGGCGGCAGCAGCGCGGCCAGAGCATGAGCTCAGAGGAACGCACTGCAGCCCTCACGCCAAAGCAAACCCCGCCACTGTGCCCCTGCCTTCCCAGCACCGTCCCGAACCCTCGCCAGCCGCCACCACAGCCGCCCTGCACCGGCTGGTTCCCCATGCCTGGACCCCCAGCCCACACCACAGCCAGACCCCCGGGGTACGATCCTCTGGCATGGTCAGGCATCCCCAGCCCAGGCTGAGCTCCATATTGGGGTCCCCCCCCTCGGGCCCCCACCCTGCTTGGCACTCTAGGGCAGAGCAAAGCAGAGGTCAGGGGACGGAGGGATTTGGGGAAGTTTGTATTTCAACAAAATAGTTTGCAGCGATTCCTATATTTACACCTGGGGGAGGGGGGAGGGGTATTTACATGACCCGGCGGGGCTATATACAGGGGAGGGGGAGACCGGGGAGGGTGGGAGCCGTGGCATTGAAGCCTGCCCTGGCCAAGGGGTCAGTCCTGGCAGGAGCCCCCATTTCCCACCCCCCGGGGAGGGGGTGACATGGGCACAACTTCTGCCAGGGGCCAGGTACTGAAAAGAGACGGCAAAGTGCCCTGCGGGGCAGCCAGGCCCCGGGAGCGGCTCAGAGCCAGCTGAGCCGTGGGGGAGAGGGCAGGGGCGGCAGGACCCCAGAGGGTGGGGAGGGATATAGGGTCTCCCCCGGTCTGGATCGGGGACAGTTCCCCCCCCTCCAGCAGAGGCTGTGGGGGGAGGTGGGCTTTGCTGGTGCCGATGGAGGGGGGGCAGGCGGTGCCGTGGCTGCTAGCCCCCCCCGTGCCCGAGCCCTGCTGAAGCAGAGGGGCTGCAGTGGTGGTGGTGAGCTGTGGTGATGGGGGGGTGCCGGTGCATCCCGAGGGGGCCAGGCGCTGGGAAGCATGGTGGCCCCATCGGGGTTGGGGGCTCTGCCACTGCCCCCGGGCTCAGATGACTTTGGGGTCTTTCCTCTCACCCAGCAGCCAGTACGTCCGCATCTTCCCCTTGCCCTGGGGGGCGGAGGGGGGCAGTGAGACCCTCCCTGTCCCCAGCACCGCTCCTTGGGTGCTGTCCCCAGCACCAAGGGGGACAAGGGACCCCAGCCCCAACTCACCCACCTATCGCATGCCCCTGCGGCAGAAAGGGCTGGCACCCCACCAAGGCCCCCACACCCTCACCTTCATCTCCACGTCCCCACGCAGCTCCAGCTCAAAGCAGCCAAACTCATCCAGGACTTCCTTGGTGGTGGACGAGACGTGGATCTTCAGGGCTGGGTGGCACAGAGGGGCAAAAGGGACATGTCTGGGTCCGGGATTGTGGCACGACCCGTGGCACCCGACCCCGGCTGCCAGCCCCATGGCTCACCCTGGCCGTTGGACTCCATGCGGGATGCGGTGTTCACCGTGTCCCCAAAGAGGCAGTACCGTGGCATCTTCAGACCCACAACTCCAGCGCACACAGGACCTACGGGCACAGAGATGACCAGGGCTGCTGCAGGACGGGCAGGCGGGCGAGCATCCCCCAGCTGCAGCACCAGCCAGCACAGGGGCTCACCAGTGTGTATGCCGATGCGCAGGCGGAGCTGGTCATTGGGCCGGTGCCGGATCCTGAAGGTTTTGACTGCCTCGAGCAGGGCCAGGGCCATGCGGACAATCTCGCGGGCGTGCAGCTTCCCATTGCGCACCGGCAGCCCTGACACCACCATGTAGGCATCCCCAATGGTCTCCACCTGCAGGGTCAGGGAGAGTGGGTACACCCCGGGCTCCCTACTGCCTGCCTCATTTCAGGGGGCTGCGCTTGCTCACCGTCCCCTCACCTTGTACACGTCAAAATTGTCGATGATGGCATCGAAGCAAGTGTAGAGATCGTTCAGCAGCGTCACGACCTGGATGGAGGAAGGGTGCATGTGAGGCTGGGAGCAGACATGTCTCCCCAGCCCCACAGGTAGCACTGCCAGTGTGTAAGCCCCTCCGCCAGCCCTGCAGGGGGGCTGTCCCCCAAGCCCTGCTCTCACCTGCATGGGGGTGCTCTCCGCTGAGAGGGCGGTGAAGCCCACGATGTCGCTGAAGTAGATGGTGACGCTGTCGAAAGCCTCGGCCCGCACTGTCTCCCCGCGCTTCAGCTGCTCCGCTACGGAGCTGGCGAGGACAGAGGGGGATGGTGGTGGGCTCCCACCCAAAACCCCCTGTTCCCCCTGCATCCCTTGCCCTACGCCAGCATGGAGAGCCAGCAAAGGACCCCATGCTTGCATGGCAGTGGGTGCACGCTGACCCCATGCCAACCCCCAGACCCACACGCTCCCGTCTCTGCCCCCTCTCACTGAGGCAGAATCTGGTAGAGGAGGTTCTCCGCCTTGCGCTTCTCCTCCAGGTAGGCCTGCGTCCGCTCCTCCACCAGCTTCTCCAGGTTGTTGGCGTACTGCTCCATGCGTGACAGCAGGTTGTCCAGGATGCTGGTACTGCCCTCCCTGCCAGGGTGCAGGCAGCTGTCCCCGTGGGAACAGGTACCCCCCAACCACTGTCCCCGCTCCCACCCAGGGCCACCTTCCCCGCTTGCCAGCCACTCACTTGTTGAATCTACGGATGAAGATCTTGATCTGGCTGAAGTCAGGGCGCTCGGCTGGCTCCTGCGCCCAGCAGCGCTCCATCAGCACTGCCAGCTCCTCACTGTGCACCCCGATGTCGATGGAGGGGCGGAAGAAGGGCTTCTGGCTGTTACGCACCTTCTGCACAATCTCTGCCGGGGGTGGCTGCCGGTGAGTACCGGACCTCCCCAGTGGGGATGGGACCACCCCCCACTTGCCCCTCACGCTTACCTTTGGGGCTCAGGTCCATGCCCTCGATATAGAAGGGGCCATTGCGCAGGGCGACCTCCTGCACGATGATGCCGAAGCTGTAAACATCAGCTTTCTGCATGCCTGGGGTGGGCAGGCGCCCCTTCTGCAGCAGCTCCGGGGCTGTCCACAGCTTCTCTGGTGGGACACGGCCGAGGGGTGGTGAGGCAGGGCCACCCCGTCCCCCTGGTCCCCCAGTCCCTGGCAAAGGGCACTCACTGGCATAAAGGGCATGAGTGTCCTCGCCGTCACAGGGTGAGCGGAAGCTGGCCAGCCCGTAGTCTGTGATCTTCAGCACGAAGCGGCTGTCCACCACGCAGTTGGATGACTTGAGGCTGCCGTGGTGGCCGATGATGCTGTTGTGCAGAAAGGCCATTCCCTGGGACAGACAGATGCAGTGAAGCCAGCATCCCTCAGGCACCTCCCCCAGCCCTTCATGCCCCTCACTTGGGTACCTTGACGATGTCGTTGATGAGGGAGTAGCGAAACATCCAGTCCAGGTTGATGCTCTCGTTCTCCAGGACATCCTGGGACAGCACATTGAGTGGACCCCGCCAAGCACCCCGGAGATGGTGGTACCAGCACCAGCCTCGCCTAGCACCCAGCTGCGGGGGGGGGGCTCTGCAGGTCCCACCCCCTTCCCTCCCCTGGCCTCTGATGCCTGTGTGGGCAGCTCTGCTGTGAGTCCTGTGGGGCTGGGGTGGCCACCAGCATCTACAGCCCTGTCCTCAACACCCAGCCCAGCCAGGTCACCAGGAGTGTGTGTGTGTCACCCGCAGTCCCCCCAAGCCCCCCTACCTGCAGGCTGCCCCGCGGGCAGTACTCAGTGACAATGCAAATGTTGGGGGGGTCAATGCACGCCCCAATGAAGCGGGTCAGGTGGTTGAACTGGATGTCCCGCATCTGGAAGTGGAAGCAGAGCCGAGATGGGCTTGAGGTCAGAGGGGACAGGCTGCTGCTCCCACCAGCCCCCCTCCCACTGCTAGAACCAGCCTCTGTACCCCCAAGCAGGGTGCCCACCCCAGCCCAGACCCCAAACCTACGTGTTTCAGCTCAAAGAGCACCTGCCGCGTCAGCTCAATGCGCTTCTTGTTGATGTGCTTGATGGCCACCACGTTGCCCTGGGGTGCCAGGGAGGGGGAAGAGGTCAGTGCCCACTGGGCAGATTTGGGGAGAAGACAAGGTGCCAGCATCCCATAGGGTGGGGGTGCAGCCAAGGGGAGCACCGCAACAGGGCTGGCGGCTTTCGGGGGCAGGGCTCAGTTCCCCACCTGCCACACTGACCTTGAAGTGGCCGGTGTTGGCGAAGATCTGGTACTTGCCATGGGTGGTCATCAGGGAGCCGTAGCTGGAGCCACGCTGCAGGGAAGGAGGGGGTTAGGGATGGGCACCCTGGGGCAGGGGGTGACAGGCAATGGTGGACCAGGGCCGGGACACCCAGGGGTGTGCAGGGAATGGTGCAGGACAAGCTCTGCAAGATCAGGACAAGTTTTGCACACTCTGTAGGGAGGATGAAGACTATCAGATGAGGCATGGTGTGCTGCAGGGGATGTAGGGGATGAATCAAGTGTGTCTGCAGCAGATGGAGGGTCATGCAGGGGATGGATGTAGTGTGGCTCTATAGAGGATGGAGAGCTATGTAGGGGATGGAGGGCCATGTAGGGGATCAACAGGGGAGGAGTGTCATGCAGGGAGGGAGGGCAGCACAGGGGCAGGGGCAGGAGGAGGGTGGTGCCCCAGGCCTGGCAGCTCTCACCAGGGACAGCGTGAGCCGGCTGCCCGCTGCCTTGTGATACCGCTCAGGGCTCCCAAACTGCAGCTCGTCCCAACGGATCCTCCAGAGCATGCTGGCAAGCTCCTTCTCCAGCATCAGCTTCCTGGGGGGCACATGGGGGGTGAGGCCCCCATATGCCCCTGCTCTGCCTGCCCCAATGCCACAGGCTGAGGGGTGCCTGGTGCCCAGACAGAGGCTCCCCCAGCCCCAACTGACCTGAAGATGAGGAAGCTGGAGATGCCAAACATGACGAAGGTGAGGCCGGTGCCCAAAGCCACGATGGCCAGCATGGAGAGGGGGGCTGCAGGCAGGAGGAGGGGATGTCAGCGTGGCCCAGCTGGCCATGGGTTCCAGGCTGCCATGCACCCACAGCAAAGGGTGCTGGGGACCAAGGGACATGGGGAGCCAGTACACCCACTTTTATCACAGGAAGGGTCATCCACGTCGAAGACGCAGGGTGGGTTGTCCAAGGGGGGGGCCCCCTTCACCCAGGGGATGGGTCGTCCCAGCCAGTGGATCTGCTTCTCCACGCCTGAGTAGTGTCCCACCACCTACAGCAGAGAAAGCTGAGGCCTCCCCCAGCATCCCATCCCCCAGTCCCAGGTACCAGCAGGATCCTGCTGCCAGCCCCCACCTCGTACTGCCCGCTCTCGGGGTCACCCATGGCCCATAGGTTGAAGTCGGTGTCCCGGTCATTGTTGCTGTCCATGCTCACCAGCCCCGTCACCCCTGTGGGAGAAGCAAGACCAAGGTGGGACAGGGACCAGGTTCCACTGCCCTTGTGGCACCCATAGCCCAGCTGTCCCTGTCCCACCATTACCCTGGAACTTGCGGTCACGCATCTTCTCGATGATGTGGGTGGCGTTTTTCTTGGAGCCGCCCTCCTGCAGGGTCTCGTTCAGCACCATGGCGTACAGCAGCATCCCATCATAGAAACACCCCGCCACCAGGTTCATCTGCCAAGGGGGACCTTAGCACATCCGCGGCCACGCGTGCAGGAGCACCCTGGCCCCAGGACCCCCACACCGGGGCCACGCACCCACCCACTGCCCCATAACCCCACACCAGAGCCAACATGCACCCTGCGGGGATGGCAGTCCCCATGGCTGTTCCCACCAGGGATGGCCCCTCTGGCATTGCCTCTGGCCATGTCCCACCCTCTGCATCCTGGTGAGGTGCCACAGCCCCACGTGGAGGGTCCTCACCGCCCCATCATGCAGGCAGACTCACTCACCAAGGAGTAGTTGAGCTGCACCCCGAATTTCTGCTTAGCTCGCAGGATAAGCTGAGTTTGGAAGTGCTGGTACTCAGGGTTTTGGGGCTCATAGTAGGTGATCACCAGCACCATCTGCAACAGAGCACAGCACCCTGGTTCACACAGCAGGGCCAGGCTGGGCAGGTCCCCGTCCCCAGGCAGGCGGGCACAGCTCACCTGGAAAGCTTTGCGCAGCCCCGAGTCCTGTCCCGGGCTCTGCTGCCAGGGCTTGAAGGGGTCACGGGAAGAGTCACCCCGCAGGCTCTCCCCAAAGACATCCAGGTAGAAGAAGACATAGTCGCCATTGGTGAGGTTCTCCCGCTGTGCCAGCTGCATGATCTGCCGCAGCATCTCCGGCGGTCCGCAGAGATACACCACTGCCAGCAAGACACGGAGCGTCAGGGGGGCGACGCCACCCCACCCCACCCCGGGACACCCCAACCGGGTGTGGGATGGGATGCTTTCCCTTGGGGCGATGGAGCAGAGCAGCTCCGGGGGCACACTTGATGACTGCGGGGAGGATGGAGCAGGCAGACGGGGCAGTGCTTGGCTCACCGCCTTCTGATGCCACGTGCCCCGTGGCCACAGAGCCCACTCAGCCCCACCACTCTCACTGGCCCTGACCCACCCTTGCCCCATCAGCCAGCTTGGGCTGAAGGGGGAAAGGAGAACAGGCGAACCCTTGCTCCAAAATATGAGGCAGACACCCCACGCACAGACCCCACGCACCCTGCTCCAGCAAAAGCCACCCCCGGCATCAGGTCCCCAGCTGCTCCCCCGGGGGGACGGCGGGGGGGACGGGAGAGGCGTCGGAGCCGTGCGCCAGAGGCCCCTGGGGAATCCTGGCTGGGGAACGGGACAAACCCATGTTTGGGTTCGTGGCTGGCCGGCCGCGCGGCAGGAATGCGCAGGTTCCCGGATTCCAGCACCTTCGGCGGCCGCCGGCGCTAATTGGAAACAGAGCATCTCGCTAGTGCGACCCACGCAGCAAGGGGGTGTCCGGGCCCCGGCCAGCCGCCCCGTGTGCCCCCCACCCACTGCTGGGGGCTCCGCCAGACCCGACGGGATGCCCACCCGGGTGCTAAGCGGGGGGCGGCGTGGGGCTGGCACAGGGCACCACGGGCCGTGGGGACGGGCACCTGAGAGTGTCCGAAACCCCCCCAGGCAGGGGCCCTCCTTGCCCTTTCTGAGGATCCTGCCACTGCCTCCTCCCTCCCCCCGGAAAACCAGGGCCCCCGCTCCAGCCAGCCTGGCTGGGAACCCGGGATTGAGCAATGGAGGAGGAGGAGGTGGCGGGGGGTGCTGGAGGAATGTCACGCTCGGGCGCCGGCCCCGGCGCGCAGCCCTTCTGCATGGGGCCCGGGGCCCCGGCTGGATCCAGAGTGCTGGGGACAGCAAGGAAGCCCCTCGCCCTGGGGTAGGGTCCCTGCTGCTGGAGGGCACCCGGCCATGCAGGCAGCAGGGCTGGCAGGTTCACCCACGGAGGCAGCGAGGCAGCCCACGGGTGGGAGAAGAAACCCAGCATGGGCACGGGAAACCCACAGCGAGGTGTGGAGCGGCTCCTGGGCACAGGGGAGAGGGAAATCACAGCAGCTTGGGCTGTGCGTGAGCAAAAGCCCGTTTCAGGGTCTGAAATGGTTTCCCTCTGAGTGCTGCAATACCTCAAATAAACACTCCTGACTTGCCCTACTTCTCTAGTCCCGCACCCAGAAATGTGCCGTCCCTGCATTTCTTGGCCAGGACAGGCAGCTCAGCACCTCCACAGCATGCGGAGGCTAAGGGTCCCCCCCATGGGGACACAGCATGGGTCCCTCCCCACGCCATAGCAGAAAAAGGCAGCCCGTGGCACCACACGGGCTGGGGGGCCACGACAGCTGGTGGCAGATGGTGGGACACCCCGGGCAGCCAGCCTCCATGGCAGCGTTGGCAAAAGTCCGCCTGGTCAAAGGCTACCGAGCAAGGGGATCCATGGCGCCTGGACGGCTCCCCAGGGACAGGTTGCAGTAGCCACACAGAAGGGAAGGGTCAATGCTCGGGGTTCTTCATGACACTAGCAGCTGCCTCCAGCTGGCAGCCTTCTGACTGGCCAGCAGCACCCCTGCCTGCTCACGCACCCCCCCCCACACACACACCCCCACCCCCAGGGGACAGTGAATGGCCAAAGGCAGCCCCAGCATCACTGAGGACAAGGGGAACAAGGTCCTGGGAGGCTGGGGGTGCATGCTGCCCCCAGGCATTTACTTAGGGGGTGCCCATGATGGAGGAGGCAGAGTGCATGGCCCCAGGGGACAGGCAGGACCCTGAGTGTGCAGACAGGGTGGCAGGACAATGCCTGACCCCTGCATGATGGAAGATAAACCTGAAGTGAGGGCCAATCCCGGTTTTGGGCAACAAATCCCTGCAAATCCCAGTTTTGAGCAGCCGCACCAGCGCAGCACACTACAGTGCAGAGACCCTCACCCTGGCCAGGCGGCCGTCCCACGCCTGGGGGGATTGTGGGGGGTGACGACCAAATGCACTCCCATCCCAGCAGCAGCACCCAGCCATCTCCCCAGGCAGGGGACCTGGGCTTTGCAGGCAGATGCTCCGGTAATTCCCTCAACCACAGCTCTAATTATATCAGCGCTTTTGCAAGTGGCAGGAGAGACGTGGGCCCCTGCACGTCGCCCAGGCACCAGTGAGGGGGCAATGGGAAATGCGAGGTGGCCATACACGGGTCGGGATGATGCACCCACGTCCTCCCCATTCCCACTCTTTAAACAAGCCATGAATGTCAGGGGTCGGCAGCATTGCGGGCACATGGTGGGGCAGGGAAGCGGCTTTCCCCAGGAAAGGTTTACCACACTCCTGCCCACCAGCTGGGAGAAGGCAGGTGACATGAAGAGGGATGACATATGGTGTCATTGCAAGGCATGGACATGGATGCGGCTGCAACCAAAGCTCCTGCATCCCTGTCCATGCCAAGCCATGCAGGGGTGGGCATTCTGAGACAGCCTTGCAGGGTCCCCACTCCCTGTCCCACACACCCCGGTTAGGAAAGCACCTAACATCAGCATCACAGCCCTGAGCACCCGTCCCTGTAGGGCCAAGCACTCAGCCCCACACCCAGCCCCTATCTCTGGGCTGTGACCAGAGGGGCCCAGACTCCCCTGCATCCTGGCTCAGAGGGACACCAGCTCTCTGCCCACGCCTGACCTCCTCCCCCAGCAGCCATGCATCAGGAGGGATTGATTCCCATCGGGGTGATTTACGGCACCAAGCCGGAAACATTGACAGGAATAGCTGATTTTAGCCTTTTTCCCTGCACGGACCTTTGCCACCACCCCACGTGAAGCTCCACACCCCACGGCTGGTGATGGCACATGCAGGGAGCTTCCATCCCAGCTCCTCAGCCAAGCAGACAAGCAGGGCAGCCACAAGCTGCTCAGCTCCCACAGCCCTCCATGGGATGCCCAGCCAGCCCCATGGACCCAGCCCCACCGGCCTCAGTTCCTGGGGAACTTGGTCCAGCACCCCAAAGCACCCCAGCCACACGCCCCCAGCCTGGTCCCACGCAGCCTTGGCCACATCTCCTGCTGGCCCATCTGGCTCCACTTGTCCCAGCTCGATGTCCTTCTTAATGACACAGCATCTCAGGATCCATTAAGAAGCATCACAGAGCGGCTGGCTCCGGGATCGATACACCCCGCTCATCAATAATGAAAGAGCATCAGGCTGCCCTTGCTCTCCAGCTGCCTCCGTAAGCCCCTCCATTTCCTCCCGCTCCAGATATAGCCGCTCTCCTGGGGCACTCACAAGGCACCAAATTGATTTATCCCTCCATCAGCAGGGTGGGGCCATCCCCAGCCCCGTCCCTGGGGCGCAGTGGGGACAGGCACAGCCTAGGGCACTCAGCTGCCAGTCTGGGGGGCTCTGCCTCAGCCTGTCGGCACCAGGCTGCTCTGGGCATGTAACCATAGCAGGCGCTGCCCTTCGGATGGCCACGTCCACACCATCACCTTCAGCCTCCGAGGAGGTGGCTGGTTCCAGCCTGCCCCCAGGGACACCCTGATCCTGCTAATGCAGAGGTTAGGGTGGCCCCAGTGCCCCCACACGCCAAGGGGAGGGTCTGCCCTGGCTCTCCCCCAGCACAGGGTGACCGGGCTGGGGGGCAGGGAGGGGGACCCCGTGGCCCCCCACCCTGCCATAGACCCACCCACTGGCACTGGGGTGGCCCAGGGGTCTCATGTCCTGCCTTGTCCCCTGCGCACCCACCTCCCCATGCAGGTCCCGCTGCTCCCCCCGACCCACCGTGACAAAATGTGCTCACCCCTCACTGCGCCCTACAGACAACTTGCTTTGCCCAGCCCTCCCCATGCCCCACACGGGTCCCACCGTGCCCTCAGCCCATCCTCTTGCCCCACACAGGTCCCACTGCGCTCCAAGCCCCTCCCTGTGCCCCACATGGGTCCCGCTGTGCCCCTGGCCCCTTGCCATGCCCCACACGGGGCTCACTCTGCCAACCCCCTGCTGCACCCCGCATGAGTCCCACCATGTCCTCGGCCCTCTGCTGTGCCCCACACAGGTCCCGCTGTGTCCTCAGACCCTCACGGTGCCCCACAAAGGTGCCACTGTCTCCTGGGTCTGTTGCTGCACCCCACACAAATCCCACTGGGTCCCCGTCCCCTTGCTGTGCCCCACACGGATCTCGCTGCCCTCTCAGCCCCTTGCCGTGCCCTCCATGGATCTCAGCGGCCCCCTGTCCCCTTGCTGTGCCGCAGATGGGTCTCACTGCCCCCCTTACACCTTGCTGTGCCCTGCGTGTGCTCCACAGCACCCCCGTCCCCTCGCTGCGCCCCAGACAGGTCCCACCACACCCCCAAGCCCCTTGCTATTATACCCTCTGTGTGCCGCACTGCACCCCCATCCCCCCACCTGTGCCCCAGACGGGTCCCACCGCACCCCTGCCCCCTCAC
This sequence comes from Astur gentilis, assembly GCF_929443795.1. Classification (NCBI taxonomy): domain Eukaryota; kingdom Metazoa; phylum Chordata; class Aves; order Accipitriformes; family Accipitridae; genus Astur; species Astur gentilis. Next base: position 77,735,058 of record NC_064919.1, on the reverse strand, counting down.
TGTGCCCCACACGGATCCCACGGCTCCCTCAGCCCCTCGCTGCGCCCCACGGAGGATTTTATCCCCTCCCCTCTCCGATTCCCCCCCGCGGGGAGCCCCCTCCACTCTCCCCCCCCCCCACCCCTCCTCCCCGGGGCGCTCAGCCTTGTCCCCCGCGGGGTCCCCCCCCTCCCACCACCGCCCCCCCCCCCTCCCCCCCACGCCGCGCCGCCCCACGCACCGCGCCCGTTGGCCTTGATGAAGTGCACGGCGGTGTCGGGGCCGCCCTCGTCGGGGGAGTAGATGTGGTGTCGGACGGTGAGGTTGCTGCCGTCCTGCAGCTCCTGGTAGACACCCTCGACGGTGAAGTAGTAGGGTCGGTCGTCGGTCTTGCGGTCCACGTAGAGGAGGACGGCGCGGGTGCTCCAGTTGAAGTGGGCGTGGAGGTGGGAGACGAAGGCACCCAGTTTGGGGGCCGAGGGCCCGGTACGCACCGTCGTGCTGTAATGCTCCCGTTTGCGGCTGAAACCGGCCGCCACCGCCCCGCCGGTGATGAGCGGCAGCCGCCAGTGCGAGGCGAAGCGCCCCACGGAAGCGGCGGGGTAGACGCATCCCGGCCCGAAGAGGACGTCGGGGTCGTGGTAGAGCTTCAGGTCCACGGCGTTGAGCGGTGCCACGTACTCGGAGCAAGCGCCCTCCAGCTCCGAGCTCATAAACTCGACGCGCACCGAGAAGGGCCGCGGCAAGAGCGGCGGTTCCCCCCGCTCTAGCGCTTCCAGCGCCAGGCTCAGCGCCGGCCCCACGCGCGGCCAAGCCCACGCGTAGCTCACGTTACGCTCCGGCAGTACCACCGCCACCGTCAAGTTAGCCACCGTCCCGTCGGGGGTCGCCGCCGCCCGCCGCCTCCCCCCGCCTTCCCCTCCTCCTCCTCCTCCTCCTCCTCCTCCTCCTCCTCCTCCCGCCACCGCCGCCGGTACCGGCGGCAGCAGCGGCAGCAGCAGCAGCAGCGGCAGCGGCAGCCGCGGAGCCATGGGCCGCGCTGGCTCCTCCGCCCCGGCCGCCGCCCGCGGCTCCTGCGCCCCGCCGCGCCCCCCCCCCCCCCCGCCCGCCCTCCCCGCCGCCTGCGCCCTCCCCCGGGCGGCACCGCCCCGGGCCGGCCAGCGCCCTCTGCCGCCGTTCCCCGCCCGGCCGGCCGGCACGGGGATGGGCGGCACCGCGGCGGGGCGGGGGACCGGTGGGACGGGGAGGGGGGAATTGGAGAGGGGTGTCCTGGGGGAGGCACGGTGGGAGGCGGCGGGGGTGGTCGCCTTCTGGGTGACCCCCGGTGGAGGGGTTGGGGAGGGGCTTTGGGGACCCCAGTGCGGGGGTCCCGGTTGGGAAGGGTTGAGGAGGGGGGTGCCTGGGTTGTAGGGGGTCCAGGAGGCGGGTTGGGGAGGGGGCATCCGCGTTCGGGGTGTCCCCAGTGGGTGAGGGATTGAGGAAGGGGTATGCCGGTTCCAGGGAGGTCCGGTGAGGAGGGGTTGGGAGGGGGCATCGGGGTTCTAGGAGGGGGGGCAATGGCCGGGGATTGGGGAGCGGATTGCCCCATTCTGGGGGTCCCCACCAGCTGGGGATTGGGGAGCGGATTGCCCCATTCTGGGGGTCCCCACCAGCTGGGGATTGGGGAGCGGATTGCCCCATTCTGGGGGTCCCCACCAGCTGGGGATTGGGGAAGGCCGTTGGCAATGGGGTTGCAGGGTGTGTGTGTGAAGGGGCCTCGGCAAAGAGGTGCCCTGGGGAGGGGTGTTGCCAGTGGGGGGGGTTGTCATGTGAGGAGGCACACAGCTGTGGGGTACAGCCAGCTGATAGGGGAGATGACATCCTCGGTGCACATGTCCCTATCAGGGATTTTGGGGACGTCTTGGGCTGTGGGGTACAGGGGGAGTCAGGCTCTGGGGAGGGGGTGCCTGGGATTTGGGTGCCCCCTTTGGGGGGACATCCAGTGCGCTGGGTGTGGGTATCCCCACTGAGGGCAGGGGGGGAGGTTGGGGAGGTCCCTGGGGATTTGGGATGTAGGGGAGCAACTGCGGAGTCAGGCTTCAAGAATCAGGATGCCCTGGGCATCCAGGTGTCCCTGGTACCCAGGACGTCCCCCCAGCAGTGGAGGGTGCAAGTGCCACAGGGGTCTGGTGTCCCTGCACGACACATAGCCTGGCCGGGGCAGGCGAGCAGGGGGGCTGAGGGCAGGGGATGCTGAGGGGGACTGGAGGCAGTGGGCACGTCACCACTGTGGGTTTTAAGGCTCCAACCCCTCTGCTGGGGGGCACAGGCCTGTGGGGTGGTGGGGTAGAAGGGTGGGGGGCTGCGAGGGGAGCAGAGGGGCCGGGGGACAGCCCGTGGAGCACAGGAGAGCACTCTGGTGCAAGGGCTGGCTATGGGGCAGGGAGCCCTGCACAACCCCCCACAACCCCCCAGAACACCATGAGGCTGGGATAACCCAGGCAGAGTGGGACTGCTGGTCCTCCCCGGGGATTTGGGGAAGGACCCAAGGGGGTGCCAGCCCCGGCTGCCATGGGGGGCTACCCCAGCCCGGGGGACACACGGAGGCGCTCAGCATTTGCCGGGGGGGGGGGGGGGGGGGGCGGCCTCGGTGGGGCAGGGGGATCTCAGCGGGGGCAGCGTGCCTGCGGTGCATTCCTCACATTCCCAGCCTGCTGCCTGCTCCCATCGGGCGGGAGAGGGTTGGGGAGGGGGGGTGTTGACAGCCCCTGCCCCACAGCTCTGTGGGGGCGGCATGCGTGCGGAGGAGCGCAGGGGGGAGTCCAGTGGCTGCACGGGGACCCCGTGGGTCTGGCTGGTACCACTGGCCCTGCAAGGTCCCTCGGGGATCGGATGCGTGAGGGATGCTGCACTGAGCGGCGGGCAGGGGGTCCCTGTCCCCTCCTGGGATTTGGGGCAGGCCACCAGAGCAGAGCAGTGCTGCAGTCATGACACCCCAGGGTGCCCCGACACCGATCCCTCCATAGCGGGGGCTGCCAGGAATCTCTGTAAAATCCACTGCCCCTCTCGCCGTCCCCGCTGGTGCCACTGCGGGTGTCCCCACCGTGAGTGACACGTCCTTCCCATCGCAGGGTCATGGAGCTTGGCTCATCCAGCCCGGCACAACCCAAGCTGGGGGAGGATTGGGTTGCCGGCTACAAATACCCCAGTCCGGTGGCGGTGCGGAGCCGGCAGCGGTGCCTGAGCTGAAGGACCGTGCTGCCGCAGGACGGTGAAATCCAACCAGCAGCAAACATAGGCAAGAAAGGAGAAGCTGGAAGTGTGTGGAAGAGCTTCGCTGTGGAATGTGGGGGTGGGCACGGTGGGTCAGTGATGGTCCCACCGGGCACCACAGCTTCTGCAAAATCCCTCCTGCTGCCGGGGGCTCACGGGAGCTGATGGTACCAGGCCCCGGGACTTGTGTCCTGTGCCACGGTGGCATCTCTGAGCCTTGGACTGGCCTCACTCGGTGGCACAGACCAGGGTGCAGCGGGGGGGCAAAGGGGCTGGCAGCAGCCCGGGTGGCTTCTCCGATCTGTTCTCTCCCTGCCTGCAGCGGGCAGGGAGCAGGCGGTGAGTCGCTTGTCTGGAAGGTGGTGATGCTCTCGCAGGACCTGCCACTGGCAGGATGCAGCCACCGGAGGCAACGACCCTGGCAAATTAAAAAAAAAAACCAAAACACGAGATGTGGGGGAAAAAAGCAGAGGGGGGGTGTGTGTGGAGGGAGCATGGGGGCAGCCTGGGGGGGGACTCGCTGCAGGCAGGATGGGGTGCATGGAGTGCCCGGGGGGGGGCTGTGGGTGCCGGGGTGCCCCATGTTTGTGTGTGCAATGCCAGCAGAGGGGGCCCAGTCACCACTGCCTGTACACCGTACACCATACACCCCTACAATCGGGGACATCAGCCACAAGCTACCCGGCTGTGCCTGCTACCGCTCGGACACCCAGGCAGCCAGAGGGCACGGGGGACCACTGCCCCAGCTCTGCATCCCTTGTCAGACCCGGGCATCCCCCCATAAGTGCACAGGGTGGGAGAGGAGCTGAGGTGGGGATGGGTTCATGCGGGGCTTGGTGTGGTTGCTGTTCCCTCAGCCTGCTCCCTGGGGCATGCGGGGCTGAGGGTCACCATGCATTAGGGTTTCTGTAACTCCGTTTCACCTTCCCTGATCTCTCGCTGAGTTTTAGTCTTTCTGCACTTGGCATCCCATGCCTCGGAGCTGACAAGTTTTCTTTCCACAGGGCTGTGCCCAGCACCCTGGTCCTGGTGATCTGTAGTGGTCCATGGAGGTCTGTGGCAGCCTGCAGTGGTCCGTGGTGGTCCATAATGGTCTGTGGCAGTCCGCAGAGGTCCATGATGGTCTGTGGTGGATTGTGGTGGTCCCTGACAGTCTATGGTGGTCCATGGTTGTCTGTGGCAGTCCATAGCAGTCCACGGAGGTCCATGATGGTCTATGGATCACTGTGGTGCTCCACAGTGATCCATGGTGGTCTGTAGTTGTCCATGGCAGTCTATGGCTATGCATGGTGTTCCGTGATGGTCTGTGGTGGTCCATGACAGTTCGTGGTAGTCCGTGGCAGTCCAGGGTGGGCTGTGGTGGTCCATGGCAGTACACAGAGTTCCGTGATGGTCTATGGTGGACTGTGGTGGTCCATGGTGGTCTGTGGTGGCCCACAGCAGCCCATGGTGGTCCTCACACTGCACCAGAGTGTGGTGGGCACCAAAGGCACAGCCATGCCCGCCTGCCCTGGGGAGCTCATGCCCATGAGGTTCCCATCTTGTTTTCCGTGTTCCCAGTAAGTGAAACCAAGCCCCAGGTCCCCAAAGCTGAGGATTGTTTAATTGCTAAAAAATGTTTTTCTACCTCCTGGGGTGCAGCAACATGAGCTAGTGGGCTGCAGGGCCCTGCCAAGCGCCTTCACCTCTGCACTGAGAGTGGGGCCAGAAACCTGTCAGCCTCAGGAGGTGGCTGTAAAGAGCATGGCAGGCACCACAAGTGGGTGCCTGTGGCACGGTTAGCTCTGCTGGGGCCAGGTGAAGGAGTCGTGCAGGCACTGCTGTGCCAAGGCACGCATGGCACTGGGTCACGGGGAGGTCTGGCATGAATGGGCAGCAGCCCCATCCTGCTGGAGGCTGGGGGCTGTAAATGGGGTTGTGAAGGGGGCGGGGGGAGCACAGAAAGAGGGCCCAGTGGGGTTCCCCATCTCCATCCAAGTGGGAGCCAGGGTCCTACTGGGCTTTCCATTCCCAGTGCTGGAGGAGCCACCCTATCCCAAATGGGAGAGGAACACCTCCAGAACGTTGTGGGCAGCTTTGGCCAGGTGGGCACGAAACACAATGGGACAGTTGCAGGCACGCTGGGCGACCTTTGCATGTATGGGCTTCCTGTGCTCCTGCTGTCTGGGAAACCTGAACGGCTCCTTGTTTGGGTTTGGGGTTTGTGTGCCAGTAGTGGAAAAAATGGAGCAGAGGCAAATACTTTAAAGGGAAAAATGTGGGTAATGCAGCAGCTGTGTCATCTCCTTTGTTGAGGGCAGGGGCTGTTCCAATGTGTCTGCGGGGAGAGCTTCCAGCACCCACACCTCTCTGTGCTTCAGACCCACAGTGGGACCCTACAAGTGTCCTTGCAGGACATCAGGACAGGACATGTCACCCATGACCCCCTTCAGGTGGGTACTGCCTGTGCTGAGTGGGGGTACCTGCTGCATTGCTTTCCCCTCCATCTGCTCCAGGACTCCCAGGCTGGCTACAAGGTGTCCTGGCCCCATGCCCAGGTAGCCTTTTCCACCATGAAGCCACTAGCCATCCATGGCTTTTCCTATAGGGTGTCCCTAAAGCAGGGTAGCACCCCAGGGTGCTCCCTTGGGTGTCAACCAGCAGCCCATGATGAACCAGGGTGGTGCAGGGGGGATCTGCCTTTCTGACCCCAGACAGAGGCCAGAAAACATCTGCAGGATCCATCCAGGACCCAGAAAGCCCCAGCGTCTCGAGGGGCTCTCCCTGTCCCTGCATCCAACTGAAGCAGGGTGCCCAGGACTGGTCTGGGAGTCCTGGGGGACTGAGGGGCTCCTCAGCACGTCCCAGAACAGTTGCATGCCGGGATCAGCGCTGGTGGCATTGCACTGCCATGGTAAACTCCCCTCCATCACAGGGTGCCTGGACCCCTGACCTCCCCAGCAGGTCCCCAGGCCCAACAGGCACATGGTACTTTTTTGGCTGGTGTGGCTCCTGCGTGGCCCAGGAATGATCTCCCAGGGTTATTTCTGACTCACAGGACAGGAAACGTTTCGGGGTTTAAGCCGAGCTGAATAATGTGCTCATTTCCTTGTGCCAACTACAAAGCACCTGCTCCAGGGGATTTATGGAGTGCCGGCCTCTCGCACTCACTGTGCGGCTGCCCGCCCGGATGTTTTTATTTTCCTGGGATAGCCAGCAAGTGCCAAGGCCTGTTTTCCTAAACACCCCGTGCCCTCCCGGCACGTTTCCTTGGGGGGAGCCTGGGCAGAGCCATGGGCTGCAGCACACGTAGGGTGCTGGGGTACCCAGGGTGCTGGGGTGCCAGTGTGGGTGCCAGCACCCTGCCAGGGCTGAGGAGAGTGTGAATGCATGGCTAACCCACTGGTGCCAAAACCTGGCCTGGCACAGAGCAGCCACAGCTGGGATAAACGGCCTGGGAGAGTGCCAAAGTATGGTGGAGAGGGATGGAGCATGGGGGCGAGCAAGGGAGGATGAGACCATGTGAGACAGAGGACAAAAGGGCAAGGGAGCCATGGCATGGGGCTGCCCGGACTGTGGACCCCTGCCAGCCACCAGCTGCGGGGAGCAGGCACCAAGCCTGGGGTGGGCAGAGCCCATCCCACAGCTGCGAACTCACAGACACCATCCCACAGCAGACCCCATTCCATGGCTGGGGACCCACAGACACCATCCAACATGGGCTTGCAGAGCCCCTGCAAAACACTGCACCCAACCCATGGGGTGGAAACACCCCGTGAGGAGGGTCAGGGTGTGGGTCCCGAGGCCAGGGATGCCCATGGGAGATACAGAGCATGCCAGCATGCCTGCCAGCCCATGCTCCTCTGGTGGCACAAAGCTCCATCCAGTGGGCAACCAGCCTGCAGATTAAGGTGACATCAAGGTCTTCATCACGTCCCCTCCGCTTTGTGCCCTTTTTGGAGCAACAATCTCATTGCTTTAGTTATGGTGGGGTCAGCTCTGAGCCCACCTGTACTTCCAGCCTCCGGGAGCTATCCCATCTGGCTTACTAGCTGCGGGACGAAGGGTGGAGTGAGACGGCCATCGTTCCCTGGGTAGCCCTTTTTCCCCTCCTGTCCGCCTTCCCAGCTCCTGGTTGCCCAGCTCTCTGACCCCCCTGCTCACCTCTCCCCGGAGTCTGGCCATTCCAGTGACTGGTGAGCGTTCAGGTCAGCAGACATAGCTCAGAGCTGGCATCTACTGCATGCTGCCTGCACCCTGCCCTGGTGCCCTGGGGGCTCTGAGGCTTGAAGCATCTTCAAGGCACTGGGCAAAGAGAGGTGCCCACATCCCACAGCTGCCTCAGGGCCTGAGGCAGCACCAGGGCATCTCAGCACAGTGATAAGTTGGGGTTGGGTTTGGGGTTTTTTTTGCTGTTTAGAGAGAAAATAAAGCACTTGTGGGGAGCAGGAGCCAAGCTCCCCAGTGCCTAAAACAGCAATCACAGCACTTCCTCGGATTTATGGTGTTTGCTTTCACAATGCCAGCCGGGATCCTGTTTGCTTCCTGCTCTGCAGCTGCAGTCCCAGCTGAAGGCTCAGGAGATTCAGGTTTTATAACACTCCTGGATCCTGCCGATGGCAACTTGTCCTGCATCGTTTATTACCCCCATGCCTCCTGCGGGGCTGGGGTGGGCTGTTGTCACCCCATCCCAGCACCCACCAGCTTGGATGCTCAACCCTGCCTGTCCACAGGGTCCCGTCCTCTGGCACCGGGGGCTTGAACAGCAGCTCTGCAGAGGGAGCACCCAACTTTTGCTGGGAGAGCAGCCCAGCAATGCTCTGCCCTCGGTGAGGTGCAGCACCCAGCTCTTCTTGGGCACATCTGAGAGCCAGGCCAGGGAGGAGCAGCTGAGTCCTGCTGGGGATGATGCTGAGACACAGATGTGACCTTCTGTGGGGTCCCAGGATGCTCAAGGATGGTGACCACTCCTCACCGTCATGCCTGGACATGAAGTTACTCCCTGCTGTTGACCTCTGCCTGATAAACCGAAGTGACTGAACTTAGAGCAAGGCACTTCTTCCAGGCCCTACATCCCTTCTGTAGCTCTTCCCCAGGTCTCAGCTGTGTCCCCAAGATGTGAGCACCAAAACAGGCTGCCCACTTCTACTCTCCAGGGCCAAACCTCATCCAGGATGCATTGGCTAGCACAGCCAGAGAGGGTGTCATCTCCTCCAGGCACAGCATCCCTTGGGTACCTTAGCTGAAGCTCTCAAGCACCGAGTCCAACTCCAGTTGATGTTTTCCAAGCTACAAGCCCCGTCCTGTACGAACCGGACTGAAATGCTCTGGAACCCCCATGGGGGATTGTGCTGGGGCCAGGCAGGGGCCCAGGGATGCAAAAGTGGGGGAAGGAGAGCGGCCAGGAGGGGGAAGAGTGGGAGCGACAGGCTGGGAGGGACCACCAGGCCCAAGTCCTGATGCACAGCTACAGTGTAGAAGGTGACTTGCTGTCCAGGTTCCTCTGCAACGTGCCAAGAGGTGTCCTCACACCCTTTCCTCCTCCTCTGCGTTTACCCAGCGAGCTGCTTTGATGAAACACCCAAAGGCCAGGAGTGGGTGGTAGCTTTAACCCTCTCCTTAGGAATCCAGAAGCAGAAACAGGCTACAGAAGTCCTGGGAATGCCTCCCTGTGTCCCCAGCGAAGCAGGGGCAGTGCCCCTCCGTACAGCTGAGAGATGCTCTCGCCTCAGATTTTCAGCACCCTTCCGGAAGCCTGGCCAAATCATGTGGGCCTCCCAATGAAACCCACTGCTTTTGTTTAACATTTGCTGTACTCAGTGATGAAATGATGATGGATTATTTCATTGTGGTTACTAGTGTGCCAGACTTCTTTTTCCAAACACACAATAGGAATATTCATTTACTGCTCCAACGACAAACGCTTTTATCCTCTTTCTATAGTAACAACTCTTCACCAAAGAGTGAGTTTCATTTGTCACTGATACACTTCACCATCCCAGCTCAGGGGCCCACAGTCAGCAGGTTATTCATGGGTGCCCCAATCTTCTCTGATTTATCATCAGCCTTTTCCAATTGATCCCACCCTTGCTGCCATCCAGCCACCCCACCTAGAGTGGCACAGCATCATCCAGGGCACTACAAGAAGGCTGGGGTAACTCTCTGAGGGGAAGAGGGAAGGCAAAGGCAGGGCTGCTGCCTCAGAGGCGAGAGCACGGGATGCGGGATGGGGATGCAATGGGATGGTGAGGGGGCCCGGAGCACCAGCATGAAGGGACGATGCCTTCAAATCTGAAGGTGGCGAATCCAAAGCGGATAAAAGGAAGCGGGGGTTTTTTCACTCTGTGCTTAATTAGGCTGCCACAGGAAAATGCTCAGGCCAAAATTTAGCAGGATTCAAGGAGGGATTGGGCATTTATGGGGATAACAAAAATATCCAGCTATAATAGCGGATGCCAACACAAATTCTGGAAGGGATATTAAGCCTCACGCGTCAGGGTGTAAACCTATCCCAAACTCTCAGAAAGTAGGGAGATTAACACAGGGGCAGATGACCCACATATGCTACCGCTACCGCTGCCGCCTCGCTGCCGGCACGGCCCTGCGCTGGCCGAGCCACTGGCTGGACCGTCCCTGGAGCCCCATTTCCTGCTGCCGGCAGCGCCTCTGACACGGGCTGCGAATTTCTCTTGGCAATTCAGCCTTTCATTTGTAGCTCTCGGGGGCCGTGTGGCTCCCAGGGCTCTGACCTCCTCCATCTCGCCCATCCCCTCACTTTGCCAGCTGATAACAACCTTATTGCTTCAACCCAGAGGCAGCCTCTCTGGTTAAAGGTCTGTGCGGACCATAGGCAGGTCCCTGGGTGGTGTGGCATCCTCCCATGGCTTCTTGCTATCAGCCAAGCCCTTGTTTCCCTCTCAGGTCACTTGTTGCCCAAATGCACCTTCACTTTCTGATTTCATCCCTCCTGTTCCCTGTCTCTACTGGGCCTGGTCTCCTCAGCTCCAGCGTTTCATGGGTGCTGCACGTACACAGTCACACAGCCCCACTTTCATGGGCACTGCTCAGATGACCCCTGGGGCATGCCTCATGCAGAGCCTTCCTCACCCGCTCTGCATCAGTGGCAATTGCTGTACTGCCTGCACTTGGCGAAAAAAACCCGCTGCCACCCCTGGCCTGTGCGTGGCCACAAACCTGGCATGGCTGCAGCCCAGGCTGGGGTGAAACTGCCATGCTGTGGTACCTGGGAGCTGGGTGAGAGCATTTCCACCCCTGTCGAGGATGGTGCCATTGCATACCACACTGGCTGTTAACAGGATGCCTGTGCCACTCCGGTCCCCGTGAGGTGGGATGCTCCTCAAACCTTGGCCGCTGTGAAGGATCAGAAATGGCTCAGCATGACCAGAGGGGAGCCTGGAGCTCTTCTGGTTGGGGGCCAGAGTCTTGTGCACTTGCCGCTTGCGTGCTCACCACCCTCCCGAGGGCAACCCCACTGGGGTCCTTTGGATCTCTTCTCGCTGTGGAGCCTTGCACCCACAGGGGCTTCCAACTGGAGACATTTCTGGAGGGCATGAATCAGCTTTTCACAGCTTGTTAAAAATCTTGATCCTACCTCTTGTTTTCATGCCTTTCAAATCAGGAAATGAGTTTTACAACTTTTCCAGTGGGGCACAGCTGGTGGCCAGGGTCGTAAAGCTGAACTTTATAAATATCTCTTGTTGGGATCAGGGGAAGAGCATTAAAAAGGCGGAGAGAGAGAGAGAGAGAAAGAGAAGGGAAAGGAGCAAAGGCAATACAGAAGCAAGACAACCTCGGCGAAGAAGCCCAGCTCAACGCCGGCCATGGCCATGCAAGTGCAGAAGATGGGGTGTGCTTGGGGCAAGCTTTGCCTGCTGCTCTCCCTCGTCCTCCAGCTGCCGGACTCCCAGGCCAAATGCTACTTCCAGGCTAAAGGTAAGTGTGGAGGTGAGATGGGAAGAGGCTGATGGGAAGAAGAGGCCTCAGCTTTCCCCAGGGCGCTGGGGCTCTGTCCTGAGTGCTTGCAAAGCACAGGAGGGACTGCTCTGAGCTCAGGAGTGCAATCGTGGGCCAGTGATGAGTGGAAGGAGCAGTCTATAAACCACAGAACAGCTCCCCAGGGCTCTGGCTGAGAAACAGCTCTCTGGGCCATGAAGAGCTCCTGGCAGGAGCCCGGCTGGGGCTGAGCGTGCAGGACTAGCAGCAAAGGGAGGAGGGCTGCCCGTCTTTCCTCTGCTGCCTCCTTCCAGGGCTGCAGAGATGCTCAGACCCCAAGGATGTCCTGGATATGTCCTCTCCAGGGAAGCAAGAGCCACTTGCCTCTGCCCTAGGTCCCTGGAGTAGTGGGGAGAGCCTCAGGGCATGGGCAGGAGAGGATGGATGGGAGCATCGCCCTTGGCAGGTGCCTAGGCATCCCATACCTGCACAGTGGCAGGGAGACCACCAAGTATCTTCTGTACCATAGGGCGGGTGGGAGGTCATGGTGTCCCCCCTGTCCCCTCTCTCAGGGCGCAGGGGTGCCAAGGAGGCTCCCACGCACCCCAGCGCAGGCTCATGTGTGCTCATCACCACCATTTCCTTTGCAGCTCCCTGCGAGTACGAGGGGAAGCAGTTCTCCCTCGGGGAGTCGTGGCTCAGCACCAACTGCCTGCTCTGCACCTGCCTGCACCCCATTGGCGTGGGCTGCTGCGAGACGTGAGTGAGAGGCTGAGGGGTGCTGGGGGTGGGCTACTGCTGGCAATGGGCTACTGCTGGCAGTGCTGCCCTGCTACTGCTGTGCCTGCAGCAGGGAGGGGGTTGTGTGGGTCTGCTGGCTGCAAACGCAGCGGAGCAAATGTCAGGGCCTTGGGGGGCTGCGGGGCACCAGGCCCTGGGGGACAAGGGGCAGAGGTGGGCAGGAGCCCACCAGGGTGGTGGAGTCGGGGAGACTAATGGTGGGCAGGGGTGTCTCAGCACAGCAAGATGCCCAGACATGCCAGGAGCTGTGGCACAGCCTGCCCAAGCTGCCCTGGGAGGCACCCTGGCTTGGGGGGCTGGCAGCAGAGGAAGCCACCCGGCCCTGCCAGCAGCCCCCTGGCACGAACCAGGGGAAGCTGATGGCACGGTGCCCTCTCCTGCAGCACCCAGCACCCCATCGACTTCCCCGACTGGTGCGAGGCCCACTACGACTCGCAGACCTGCCAGATCTCGGTGGTGCAGAAGGCCAACCCCAGCCTGCCCTGCGTGAAGAGCATGGAGCACGAGTGGGGCTCAGCTGGCACCCCTGAGCCGCTGAGCAACAAGGTGCTGGGCGCAGGGCTGAGCAGATAGAGGCTCAGCAGCGGCCCGCACCCCCTCAGCATCATCCTCCCCTCCTCCAGAGCACACCTCCCGCATGCTCCAGACCAGCCCCATCCCGTAGAGACGTCACTGCCGCCACCTTCGAGGGAAACCACTATCCACACACTATGGTACTGAGTTAACATTTACACCCTAGCGCTGCCACGGTACGGCTTTGCTTCTGCCTTCAGCTTCCTGAACCGAACAGGGGCTCCCTCCCCGTGAGATGTCCTGCACGCGGTGGGAATGCAGATCCTACAGGATCTACTCCCAGGTGGGCAGGAAACATCCAGCTACTAAAGAAAGGGCTACAGGACCGAATTAGCCTACTTCACAGCAGTCTTGTACTCCTGCGCCCAGCCTCAATCTAAGCAGCTCCCTGCTCCCTCCCAGACCCCCATCCCCCTGCATAGCAGCTGATGGGAGCTCACTGGGGAGCACCACAGCCCCTCGTGCAGGACCCAGGCACCCCAGCCAGCCCCTTCTCTGCCCCGGAGCGCGAGGGGCATAACCCACCTCTGGAACCACTAATGCCCCCGCTCCCACAGCCCTGGGGCCAGAGGGGGTCCTCGGCACAGCAGGCCAGCCCTGGGCAACACTGAAACGGAGCCAGCCCAGGGCTGGCAGCAGAGCGGGGGGAACCACTAGAAGATGTGCCCAGAGGAGGCCCCATCCCAGCTGCAGGGGAGCGGGGCAGGGAGCCTGCTAGGGTTCAGGGAGCTGAAACAATCCGCATGTGCCAGGGTGGAGCCAGCCACCCTGGCAGCCCACCCCAGCTGGTGCCATGCCTGTGTTGTGCAGAGCCTTGTGTAGATGTTTCTGTTCTTGCAATAAAGATATAAGACAAAGAGGAGGTCTCCAGCCTGTGACTGTTGTGCAAGGTGGGCTGTGTCCACCACTGGGAACAGTATAGGAATAAGGCTATTGGGAAGGCAAAGTTTTCTACATTCAGACATTTATTAGACTTCAATGCAAAGAGGATAACTCTTTGAAAGGTTTGGTAGAAATGGGGAGCTGGCTGTTGAGCAGGGAGACCTCCATCCCAGCTCCTAAGCGCACAGCACGCATTCCCTCCAGCTCCCCAAGGATCCCAAGACCAGCAGGACACCTTTGCACCCAGGAGCGCAGGCAGGGAACACCCCAGGCGCTCAGGGCTTCTAGGTTTTGGATCATCACTATTCTGCTGCCACAGCACGTGGCTGCATCCAGGACACCGGCACATGCCAGCAGCTCAGAGCCAGCCTGCCAGGACCTGCCTCCTCCCGGTGAGGGTAGCAGGGGAGCTGGGCTGTGGACATGAGACACCCCTCACAAGAGGCAGGACGTGTGCCAGGGCAGGAGAGCAGGCTCCCACACAGCCCAGGTGGCCAGCGTGCCTCACCTGGACACTAGACATCTGCTTGCAGGGTCTCTCTGTAGGGGGGATGGCCTTCACCGAAGGCTGGTACGGGGCTTCACTGGAAGAGCTCCCCTCTCCTTTCCCTGGGCTGGGCCTTTCCCTCTTGGAAGCCGCTCATGGGGCAAAGGCACATCAGGCCATTCCCTGGGAGGCAGATTTCTTTTTGTTGAGTTCTGGGACTGACCCCTTCACCCAAGCAGGAAGAGTCCAGCTCCCAGCCAAGGGCTGCAGCATGAGACACCGCAGCAAGCACAGTGCTCCTCCACCCGCAGGTGTAACAGACTTGCCCGGTGCCCACCTGGGCGTTGCAGATGAACCCAAGGGGACATTGGGATGTGCTCTCTGCAGCATGCCAGTGACAGACCTGCCCACCGTTCCCAGCAGCGGCACATGCTTGCAGCACCGCAGGCCCCCACCAGCTCTCCTCACTTCAGATGGTGATGGAGTTAGTGCTGGAGAACTGAGATACGTAGGAAGCCAGGATAGGATTGGTTGGAAGAACTTTGATGGGCAAGTCCCAGCTGAAAGTGTCTACTTCCATCTGCTCCACCCCAGTCCAGGTGACGGCCTCCGACTGGCTCCCACGAACCAAGCAAGTCCCTGCCGACTCCCCAGAGGTCACAAACTCAAAGTGCAGCCTCCACTTCAGGGACACTGTGGGCAAGAGGGGGGTCAGCAGCCAACACCACAAGGGACAGGGACAGCAGCTGTCTCAGTGCTGGCTGTCCTGGCAAGGGGACACGCAAATAGGCCCACTCATGCAGCCCATCTCCCTCCCATAGGACACAATCCTGCTGAGCAAGGGCAGCACTGGGGACATCGCAGTCCTCCTGCTGACATAAGCAGGCGTGTGTCCCTTCCCTGGTAGCCACTAACCAATATTGGTGGTGAATCCTGGGGTAGAGCTGAGCGGGATGGGCAGGCTGAAGCTGCTCTGGGCTGTGTGCAGGCAGGCCTCCTGATGGCGGGCGTGCGTGCTGAAGGAAACAGGCTGCCCCCGCCGACGTTGGTACTCCTCCTGGATGCTCTCCTCCGTCTGCAGGCTCACTGAGAACTGCAGGGCAATCGGCAGGGTGCTTGCTCTCACAACCTCACACAGCCCTGGGGCCTCCGTTTCCCAAACAAGCTCAGCACTGGAGCCCTTCCACACCTCATACCCCAAGAGGACCTCAGCTGGGTCCCACTAGAAACCCTCAATAGAATCCCCACAGCTACCAGTGCCACCCCAGTCCCTTCTCTCTCTCCCCCACCTGAGAATCCTGCCTTTCCCCATAGCGATCCTGAAGCCAGCACTGACCTGCAGACACGGGATGTCTCCTTCCGAGAAGTTAAAGGTCCCAATGACATCCTCTCCGATCTTATACACAGTCTTAAAGATGCAGAATGACCCCACCTTCCCACGAGTGTTGCTGATATTATACAGGTCTGTGGAGTAAGAAGAGGGGGGGGAAGGGTTGTGGCAGGACAAGGCTCTGCTCCATGCGGTGCTCTGGGTTAATCACAGAGCCCAGCAGACACGACCCCATGCCCGCTGCATGGGTGTGAAGGACAGTCCCTGCAGGTGACATTCCCTTTGGGAAACACCTGCAGTAAGCGAGAGCAAACCACATGCTGGCTGCAATACGCTGGGAAGAGGGTCTCTGGCTGAAGTGGGAAGAGTGTCTCTGGCTGAAGTAGGAAGAGCCTGAGACTGGCTGGGAGGAGCCCATGGGAAACTCTCACCCAAGCAGGTCCTGACGGAGCTGCTCCACAGCCCCAGTCAGAGCTTCACTTGCCAGCGAGAGATTTTTGCAGCGAGGCCTGAGCTGTGCTTCACGCACAGGTTAAGACAGCAGGTTCAAGCAGGAGTTATGACCTACGCAGACTGCGTCGGGAGGTGGCCACCATTAGCAGTTCTGTTGCCAGGTCTGCCAGGCGAGAGTCTTTCTTCAAACCCTCCTCTTCCTCCAGGAAAGGGTTTGAGGGTGCAACGGCCTCATCCTGTGGGAACTGGTAATCCTTGAGCCCTTGGGGAGAAGGTGAGAGTGTCAGCGGGGCAGGGTGTAGCCAGGCCTGTGTCTACAGGGAGGGGAGCCTGTGGCCTTACCGTGTAGCACGAGGACACGGAAGGGTACACGCAGGAGCTTGATGGGGGAGTTGACACGCTGGCAGCCGATTGTCAGCTTGTACACGTACTTTACCGACTGTCCGCGGAAGGAGGGAGGGCCGTCTATGGGCAGTGTCTCACAGTATGAATCTGCAAGGAGTGCAGAAAAGATTGCTTTCCAAGCCAAAAGAAAGCTCCTGGAGCTGTTGCTCACAGGCTCCCTGCACCAAGGGTTAGGACCAGCAGTGATGCTGAGCTAGGGACAGTGCCTGGTGCTTTCCGCCATCTCCTCTTTCCCACAGCAGGCCAAGCACATCACCAGCTTCCCTGCACCAGTGCACTGCTCCTCACATCACATGCACCGTCATCCAGACATTGCTTCCAGCACATACAACCACACACAGAAATTCTGCCTCAAAAGAATGTGAAAGATGTAAAATCCAGGAACACAAACACATAAGAGCTAAACTTACTCATCACGAGTTCAACCTGAATTTGTCTCTGCGCACTTCCTTTGCACGTCGCTTTCATGAGGCAGTCACAGGCTGCGGTTTCCTCAGGGCTCTGCCCCATGCGGCAGAGGTGCTGATCAATACCTCATGCCTCTTTTGATATTTGCTTTACACAAATCCCAAAATCAGCAACAAAAATTAGTTTCTTCCTGTGTTTTTCTCTGAAGCACTGGGTCTAAATGGCCAAGAAACAATTAAGAGACCTTCACAACAACGTGGGGTGTATACCCCATGAGAGACTGATGACTTAGACCACAAAGCCTCTGACGCCGAGACCTCTGAGATGCTGGGGCCTGGCTTTACACCAGATTTAGCCCTCTCAAAGCCCCTTGGCCACCACACAAACCCCAGTGCTTCTCCACGCAGCATGAACACTTCTGCAGCTTTCCCAAACCACACACTGTATAGTAAGAAAGGCGCAAACAGTGAACTGTGTAAAGTCTCCACCTCTCTGGCTTGCCCACCATAATGCAGATACACCCTGCCAGAGGAAGGGCAGCATCCTGCTGTGAAACCACAGATCCTTCCCCATGTTTGGCACATCCTAAACATTGAGGCTTAGATTAAAAGCTAGGGTTACATTTTAAATATAACTTCTAGATTTAAAATAACAGGACTGTAAGGAAGTAAAAAGCCTGTGCTACTGCGTAGCGTCCACAGGCTGTCACACCTTAAAACACAAGGCTGTCTTGCTGAACCCGGGTGCAGATAAAGCTGAGAACTGTCTTGACAGGGAGGAGAATCAGGTATTTCCAAAGAAGGAAGCAGACTGCTGTAACCCCCTGTATCAGGCTTAACATGAGCGCTCACAAAGACCTTCATGCCCAGTGAGCATAATCTAAGCAGAGACCACCAACTGTCTGAGGAGGATGGGCGGTTTGCTACCTGGCACAGGAATGCTAAGACTCGGGAAGTCCCAGCTTCCGTGCATATCCCAGAAGGAAGCACATTCCTGATGCTATGGATGCCTGCCTTACATACTCGCTGTACCCTCTGGCTGGGCTCCCGGCCCGTGTCCAGGCTGCTTCCATTTCCTCCCCTCTCTGTGATCTACCAAATGTTTAAAGGTATTACAAAACCGGAGAAGAGGCAAAAACAGCCACAGAAATGCCTGGAGGGCTTGAGAAAATGTTTTACAGTGACAAATTTAAAGAGCTCAGCCTGGGCAGTGTGTCAAAGGGATGGGAGGTGAGTCAACTTCAACATATAGGCACCACAACAAGGGGAAGATATTGGGGAATAAGCTGGTCAGCAACTGAAAACAAGGCCTTTTATCAAGATACAGCCTGACACAACCTCAGCTATATGTGCCAGCTCTGGCTACAGTTTAATAACATAGTACTTTGCTGAAGCAGAATTAAGATTTCTTGGGGGTTTTTTTGCCTTTCCAAACTGTGCAGCAAAACTCAAAACTTCTGAAAAACAGGAAATGAAGAATTAAGATACACACCCACACAGCCTTAACTCTGCCTCCACGGAGCTGGCAGGAGCCCCCAGGAATGATCTGCAAGCATGCCAGCTGCAGTCTCGCGTGAGAACAGCAGCTCCGCAGGCCAACGGGATTGGTATGAGCAGCATGGCAGAGCCGGGGCTGTGATAGAGGCGTTTCAGTGCTAAAAAGCCCAGTGTCACACACAGCAGCATTACACACAACTTATGCAATGGACATCTGCATCGCAGAACCAAGGGCAAAGACTGTAACATATGGACATGGAACATAAAAGTGTAGAAGAGTTTCTGTCCTTCCTATGGAGCTGCATCCAAGTGCAAGGCAGATGCAGGCTGCTTCTGCCAGTGTCACCCAGTGGCAGAGCGGACACACACACCCAACACAACACTTCTGGGAAGGCCATACTATTGCTAGCTTAGCTGGGGGCTGAACAGCTTCTGTCTGCAAAGCCTGTGCACAAGGAAATCCTCTCAATCCATCCCAGTCACCTGGAGGTTGGACTGCGGTCACTGATCTGCTCTCCCAGAGACTGCCGAGCCTGCCTGAGATGCAGGCCAGGAAAAGGGGCTACCCCCTGCTCCCAGGGAACGGATGCTCCAGCCCTCCACCTGCCAGCAGTGAGGAGCAGAGGAGAATTCAGGTGAGCCTCAGGCCAGCTGAGATTTCTGCCTCCTCCTCCCTGGCATGGCCACTTTCAGAAAGCACAGGGGACCTTGGCTCTGATGTGGCAGAGCCAGCTCCTTTCCCCCACATACTGCTGTAGAATAGCGAGTAAATAACTAAACGTGCTCAGACAACAGGCTTTGCAGTTTAGGAGACACAGCCCCAGACAGCACTGCCCCACCCCGCTAACCACCTAGCCAAGGCAGGTTGGTTTCACCCTGCCTGCCTTCCCCTCCAGTCAGGCCCCTCCAAGCCTAGAAAGGTAGATCCCAGCTTCAAAACCAGCACATCAGAGCCCGCAGCAACTTGGTCTCACTTGCAGCTCTGCTCTCACCTCCCCAGAGCTCAACGCTCCAGCAGAGTCCCCTTCACCACAGGCACTGCCTCTTCGCTCCCTTTGCTCTTTGGCTTGAGAGGTCTCCATCAACTGTTCCCAGCAGATCCCTGGGACAACCTGGGGGAGCTCTCCACACACAGCCTGCAATGCCTGATGTTACGCTGCTGCTAGACCATGGGCCGCTGGGACGCAAAGGAGATCCGACACAAATTGACAGGCTGGGTCACGCAGCTGCCAACCGAGAGACAATAGCATATACTTGTATTTTCACAGCTGCCTACTCCAGTAGAAGCTGCCTGGAACAACAAAAATGAGTTGCTGCAAATTCCTTGTGAAAAGGACAAAAATTTCTCTAAACTGCAAAAGTGAAAGTAGTGATGAAGGAGAGCTTAAAGGGAACCCACTGGATGGACACTATTTGAGGACTTTGGAGACGTGGAGAGCTTTGCGCAGAGAAGATGAAAAGTGCTCACTTTTACAGCAGGAAAACTAGAACAGGCAGAAGACTGCAATCTCCAGGGCAGCCACAACCTGAAGAGGAAGATCGGACCTTCAGAGGACGCCAGCCTAAATCCCAAGAATACTCCAGTGTGACTGAAGAAATAAAGGCAGGGAAACGCAGGTGCGTGTAACCATTCCTTCAGCTGCAGCCAGGTATTTCAAAACATTTTATGCCTTGCAGCTACACAACAGACTTGCAGCAAGGGGTGGGCCAGGGGCAGCACCAAGGGACATCTTGCAGTACGCCGTCCTCATACAGTGGAGAACAGACTCTGGATGATGCAGCAATTCCTTAGCACTCCCACTCCCACCAAAGCACCTCGCCTTCCACAAGCACCAGGGTCTCCCACTTGCAGCACTCAGTTCTGCAAAGACAGCTTTGAGAGCAGAGCTCCCCAGAGGCAAGCCCTCTGAGAAGGGGAAGAGAAGACAGGACTCACAGGACTTTGACTCCCCAGGATCCAGTCGCAAGTCACAGAAGAGAATCTTGGGTGGGGTGGACAGGATACACTGACCCCGCTCTCCTGGAAGAGAAGAACCACCACATGAATGCTGCCCAGCCTCAGGGCCCACGCTGGCCACCCAGCCAGGCCTTATCCTCACAGGGGGAATGGGGAAGAGAAGGGGCCAAGGAGGAAACATCTCATGCCCCAGTTAGATCATGAGACATTCCCAGAACAGATGGGACAGGTAACCCTCATGTTCCGCTGCAAGCTAATGCCACTCTGAGCTCAGTATTAACGAGGTCCTGCAGCAGCCAGCACCAGGGAAAGCAACACGGTCTTCCCACTCGCTTCTATGGGTGCTGCTCTCCAGTCACACATTATAGTGTGCTTGATTCCTGCTGGCTGTGCTCTCACCATCCCTGCCTGGGATTACAGGAGTAACACTCACCTCTGTTGGGGACGAAGACTGTCTCATTTTCTGCCTGTACATCATGCTTGCTGCCATCAGAGGGAGGGAGTGCTACCCGGTTCTCACTGGCGTGAAACTGGCAGTGAATCTGGGCACTGGCCCATGCCAGCATCTCACTGAAAGCAAAGAAGAGCAACACTCATGTCTACATTTTAAACCAGGATTACAGCAAGCATCAGTTGGGAGAAGAGCAGCTCTTGCTGCTCAGCGCCACATGGGACTGCTTGTCTGTAAAGAAGAAGGCCTTGCTTCACTGTCACTGAAGCCATTCTCACAGCCTCCCTCCAAACAAGCCTTTGGAGCAGGCTCGAGCTGGAATGCTGACCCAAAGACACTTCCATACTGGCTACTGACAGCAGTTTCACCCAAGGCCTGCGTGTTGCCCAGGGCTCTTACTTAGCAGCAATATTTGCAGTCAGAGCCACAACACCTTGGGCACAGCATAGAAACAGAGTGAGGCAAGACCCCTTCCCCAAGAAGCCCACTGCACACATGTGGCAGAGGACAGCAAGCAGTTCAGGTCAGCAGCCACCCCTTCCACAGGGATAGAGACAAGGTGGCCCGTGCAGAACCCCACAGGGAGCTTCCAGCCAACACGCTGAGGTCAAGCGTCCCTAGATCTGCCCCAAAGCCTTACTCACTTGGTCGTCTTTCTCATGACCCACAGCTTGGGACTGTCCACAGACTGCACTCTTGAGAGGACACCTCTAGCTGTCACACACGGGCCAGGCCTGGCAGAGGACTTTTAGCCACGAAGAGCTATATCCCAAGCCAGAAGTGACATACAGAGCAGTACTCCCAAGGTGCCTCTGGTAATAATGCAACCATCAGGGAAGTGGGCAAATTCAAAAGCCGTATCTGCAACTTGGGGTCAGCTGCCCCTGCCCACAGCACCCAGCTGCCCAAAGCTTGACACTCCTCAGGGCAGGCAGGGCACAGACGTGCTCCTTCCCCACAGCACCACCCCCTTCAAGAACATCAGCTTTTGGTTGAGTCAGACCAGAGAAGGATGCTTCTGTGTCCTTCATAAGCACCGATTTTCTCCTCCTGATGCAAAGGATTTGCTGATGGCTAAAGGGGAGGTGAAGGTGTCATTTTGCCCCCTCTCTGTACAGCCACAAGAATTGGTTGCATCCAGCATGAAAAATATTCTTGCGTCTTAGATTCTGCTACAACCTCAGCCATTCCACGGGGCATTTCTCATGGCATTAGTGACACCTTTCAGTTTCCAAAACAATCACCTGTTTTTATTTCAATAATGGTCTCATTAATTTAGCCAGTGTATGGTTCCTCTGGTGTTTTCTAACATCATGATCTGATTAGTAAGCACTGACACCAGAGTTTTAGGTGGCACAGGGATTTTTTGTGGCACACAGGTATCTCTCAACATGACACATCAGAGCAGTTAAACGTCTAGACAAACCAGAGAAAAAGGCGTGCTGCATTCGTTTCAGCTGACTAACAATGTGCTATTTGATCTTTTGTATGCGCTGGCTGCCTTTACCCAAACACGTGTTGGTTAGTCTACCCAGTTACCTCTAACCCCGCAACTGCAATTCTGTATTTTCAAAAGTACCAGCGTGGCTTTTCCATACGGGCTGCCATCAGGTTTTCTGTTGTAAGGTGTCTGCTATATGGAAACAGAGAAATGGTCTTGCTTAAGAGACAGCATTTACTAATTTTAGATAAGCTTAGCGTGATTACAGTACCTTCAAACACTGTACTTTGAATCTTTTCTTTTTTTTTTTTTTTTCTTCGAGTATTGCCCAATGATATGCCACTGGATTGTTTTCATTTTTTTAACCAGACACCCAAACGAAATTTGCATGTGCCTTCCTACCGGCAGACCTGGCTTGTCCAGCTGGCAGGGCACAGATGGATCCTGCGCTGGTGCTTAGGTCGCTTCCCTCCTCTCTCGCCTCTCCCTATAACTCCTGTAGCCCACAAGGGCCATGCTCCACGCAGCCTTTGGGCAGAAGAGCTTTATTTCTCGTATGTCTCATACACCACAATCAAATTCACTTTCTGCTGTTCACTTACTGTCCTTCAGTTCTGTCCCTACGCTTGAAACGCATGCCTCTCAGTTTTTCCACCTGCACCGCAGCTTTTGCCAGCCCTGAAAGCTTCTAGTCCCTGACAGGTCTATCTGCCTGTTGCAGTGACTGTGCTTTGATGTGTCTCCTGCCTTTACGCAACCCACAGCTTCTGTTTCCAAACCACCAATCTATTTGGTGTTGCCACTCCTATGACTTAGCCAGGTCTCATCAGTTTGGTCACCTGCTTTTTTATTTTAAAAGCTTTTCTTTTTTCAAGAGGCAGTTTTCTATGGACCACAACACACCTGAAGTTCCCAAATGAAGGTCCCATAACTGGTGCTGCAAACCTCCAAAACTGCTCCACCTGGTACCCTTGCAGACTCACATGTTTCAGAATTGGGAAAAACAGCACTGTCACTGCACAAGACAAAACTTCGCAAAGCAAGATGCTTACGCCACAGACAAGTTTAAAAGCTGGATTCAGCAGGCAAGAGGAACCAGGAAGAAAAGATGGAAAGTTAAGGAAGGCAATAAACAAAGAAGCCCTGTAGTGGTAATACAAGAGAGTGCTTTGCTGCCGCTGAGACTGCAAGCACTGGAAGTGGGTCCACCAAAATAGTCACGTGTGAAACGTGATGAAAAGATGCTGAACCTGACAGGGCTGGAAATGGACACTTCCCAGGAAGGGCTCAAGATGTGAAAGCACTCTCCACCCCCTGGAGACTCAGACAAGGCAACACACTCAGCAGACATGGATGCTTTGGGTGACAACTTATGATGCTGTGTCACCCCATGAGCCAAGATAGGAAGCTCCCATGTTCTCACATTTCCTCAACACCTATTTCAGGCACAGTAATGATAAAGGGAGAGATGCAGCGCTCAAAGGCTGGGCCACAGAAAATGCTGCCACAGAAGGCTGGCTCTTTCTGACTCTAGGCAGTGCTCGCCCCTGTGACTGCCAGCTCTGGAGGCAAGGATCACACTGATGTAAGTCAGTGCAGTGCTAGACAGAGAGCACTCCTTCCTAAACGTAAGAAATAGCAATGTTGTCTAGATGTTGCCCTGTGAGACTGTCACCCTGGTCTAACTAGATATCCTGCTTTGATAGCCAGTTTGGCTTCATTTTCTGCCAGTAAGCCTGACACTGAGAGCTTACCTGAGGGGCAGTTAAAAGCATCTCTAACTGCATACTTTTTTTCTTGCCTCTTTCTTGGGTGCAGAAAACCTGAATAATTACCCCAGTTTCAGCCCTGAAATAGCAATGGCGCAGACCCCCCTTAAGGGAGTACCTCGGGCAGGGAAGTCACCCATGGCTGAGCTGGCACCATTGCCCCACAACCTGGTCATGACTACACCTGGCTGCTCAGAAGGGAGGGATGGCCGTTCCCTCTGGAAGGACCCAAACAGCTCTGCCACTTCGAGGGTCCATGCAGAGAAGAGCTCACCGGCACAGGGTGCCGTACCTGCTGGCGGAGGTAGACGAGGCCGATAATGGGTTGGTGAACGTGATCACGCACTCCAGCACCTCTCCTGCCAGGAAGACGGGCCCACGGCCCAGCTTGGCCAACACCTCGATCATGGCTTGGACAGCCCTACTGCACACCTGCAAAAAAAAACCAAAAAAAAAACCCCAAAAAAAACAACAGCGGGCATGGAGAGAGGGCTGGGTGCTCTAACAGAGGGGGAATGGCAACAGCCAGGCCGGGCATACGTGCATGGGGAGGTCAGGGAGAGCCCCAGCTCTAGACAGAGCGCACAGGCATGTACGGGGGTCAGGGGCAGCCGGGGCCTTACACACGCACGGGGCGGGGGGGGGGGGGGGGGGGGGGGGGGGGGGGCCAGAGACAGCCTACACAGAGGCAGACAGACAGACAGACACAGGGACACTGACACACGCATGCGCAGCCTGGCCATACACATACATAAACCACCCCACCCCCCCCCCCTCAGCCCCACACGGACGCAGGGGGGGCCAAGACATACTGCGGGGGGTGAGGGGCAGCCCTGACACCCCCAACCTCGGTGTCCTCAGGGGAGGCCCCGACCGCAAACACACAAACGTAAACGCTCACCAGAGGGGCCAGGGACACAGAACCGCGCAGCCCCCGTCCCAGGCCGCCCCGGCCCCACTCACACAGATACAGGCCCCGCTCGCCGTCCCGCACCACTCCGGGCCCGGCTTCCCCTCCGCCGTTCAGTGGCTCTCCCGACCTGCTTCGGCGGGGCTCGGGGCCCGCTCGGCAACGCTCGGGCAGCGCTCGGCACCCGCTCGGCAGCGTTCGGGCCCCCCTCGGCAGCGCTCGGGCCCCGCTCGGCAGCCCTCGGGCAGCGCTCGGCACCCGCTCGGCAACGCTCGGGCCCCGCTCGGCAACGCTCGGGCCTCGCTCGGCAACGCTCGGCAGCGCTCGGGCCCCGCTCGGCAGCGCTCGGCCGGGCACCCTCGGGATCGCAGGTCGTGCCGGCGGCGGGGCGGGTCCGGGTTTCCGGACGCGCTCGGCGGTTCGCGGAGCGCCGTGCCCCGGGGGCGCGGGCGCGGGCGCGGGCGGGGCGGGGCGGGGCGGCGCGCGCGGTGAAGAGGGCGCGCGCGGGGCGGGGGGCGGCGGTGGCGATGGCGATGGCGGCGGCGGAGGCGGCGCCGGGTCCGCTGGTGCGGCGGTACGAGGGGGCGGCGCGGGGCCGCGGCGTGGCGGCGGCCGGCTGGCGCGTCTGCCTGGCGCACCGCTTCGAGGAGCCGCGGCAGCCCTACGGCGCCGGCGACGTCCCGTTCCACGACGTCCTGCGGCACATCGGCCTTGCCCTGCGGTACGAGGCGGGGGATGGGGGGGACCGGGGACACCGCCGGCGGGGTGGGGGTGTCCCGAGGGTAGGGCGAGGGAGCACGGCGTCGCAGTCGAGCCCCTCGGTGCTGTGGGCGGCTCGGCCCGGGGAGGCACCGGCGATGCCCCGGTGCACGGAGGGCAGAGTACGGCGGATCACGGAAGGCCCCGGGCTGGAGGCGGCCGCTGTCCTCCCGCCCCGAGCCGCCGGCGCCCTCCCTCCTGCCTGGTGCCGGCACTGGGAGCGCTGGTGCAGACTGGCCGAAGCTGGATTAGGGGCAGCACCCAACGTTCAGGCTCCCCAAAACCGCGCAGGAGCTGGGAGGGCTTGGGGTGATGCTTCTGGGGGGGGTGGGTGGGGGAGGACACCCCCCCCATCTCCCACCCCCGAGGCTTGCTGCTGGTGCCCATCACCGCCCCGTTTCCCTGGCCAGCGTCAGGTGCTCAGCATAAGACACCTTTTGGCAGATGGAGATTAAACTTGAATTTAACTGGGAGGATTTTTGAAGCGCTGTGTGCTTTAACAGGTTTGGGAATGAGGACTTCTCCCAACTTTGCGTTAGGGTGAGCTGTGTGGGAAACAACAGTGTTATTTTAACCTTTAGAACTGCTGCCCGGGTGTTGGCGGTGTTTGTGTACCCATCAGACTAAACGTTGGAACCGATGACAGTGTGATTTATTTCCTTGTGCTTGCCTTATATCTCCTGCCTCCATTTTCTGAGCTTTTTTTCCTGCTTGACATCCTTGGAGATTGCTGCTTGCAAAGCTGGTTCCTGCAAAGCCTGATGAAGAGGCAGATAGCGGACCGCTTCGGGGTGCACGGCGTGCTGGTCTGACCTGAGACATCCCGGCGTGAGCCTGGGCATCAAGGGAGGGAGAGCGTGGGTCGCGCACAGGAGATGAAGGTGGCTGGAAAAGCCGCCACGGCAGGTTGGGAATGAGCTGAGCATGTGGGAAAACGTGAAGTTCTGGTGGGGTGAGCGGGGAGGAGAGGCGATCGCCTCTGTGCCAGCTTGGGGAGGCCGCTCCTGGCTTGTTCTTCTCCTGGCCTGTTCTCATTGGGGTCTCGGAGTGGAAGTGCCTTGTATCAGTCCTAGAAAAAGGTTTTAAGGTTCAAAAGCATGACGCTAAAAGTCAGACTACTGCCTCTTCCCCTGTACAAATTTAGGAGGTAATTTGGTTGTCATCTCAAAATACTTGTACAGGCCGAAGCTTCCTTGCAAGGAGACTCCAGGCTGGAGAGCAGAGGAGAGGAAGGGCCAGGATGGTAAGAAATACCTGCATGGGTTTGAATTAAAACCCAAGGACAGCGGTGTTGGCTGACGAAGGGCAGCTAATGCAAGGATGCAAGGGATATGTACGAGACTGCGTGCTCCTGGTGTTCGTGGGCACCCATGCGTCTGCCTGGTAGAGGCAGCCAGCTGATGGAAACCTGGGCGCTGGTGATGCAGGAGGAGCCTGGAGCTCAGTCCTGTGGCATGACGCGTGGCTCTGAACCTCTGGAGCCCTGCAGGTTGGCGTTCCCTCTCCCAAATGACCCTCTTGGGGGCACCCGTGCCAGGAGTGCTCTCAAAATCTGGCATGGCTTGGTGCATCAAGTGCAAAGTCACCTGATGCAGGTGCTTATACCTCCCAAGATGGCTGGGAGCACCTTAGGGTTGCTGCATGTCTTTGGATGAGGAAGTCTAGGACCATCAGAGGAGCCACCACATCCTGGGTTGACGTGATGTCATGTTGAATTAAACCTCTGACTGATGGGTGTCCTCTCCTGCAGCAGGTGGCATGGCCGGGGGTGTTGACAGCCCTGGAGTGGGATTTTTGTTAATTGGGGCTCATTGGGGTAACTCCTTTGTGGGGATACCCACAGATGCAAATCTGGAAAGGAAAGGTCGTGTGAACATTTGGGCTGTGGCAGGTGCTGGGGCTGGCGGAGCAGGAGAAGAGGTGCAGGCAGGTTTCTGCAGAGGTGGCTGGTGTGCCCTGGGAGGGGGTCACGGCACAGATCCAGAACAGCTGGGTGATGTCTGGACAGGTTTTAATTCTGCTGCCAATTTGAAGGGAAAGAAATGCCCTCTGGCCCTGGCAGGGCTTTTGGTGCTGCGGAACACGAAGACTTTCTCCCGGTTATTCTGCAGGTCTGGCTAATAGCCACCAACTGGGCATCAACCACCTTCTGCTCTTGGCTTGTGCGATTTTGGGAGAAGCTGGCAGAGGAAGAATTTGCTATTGAGATGGCAAAACAGTTTGGGCCGTGGCTGGCTCCCAAACCTCTCCTGCTGCGTGCTCCTGGAAAAACTGCTTTTTTAAATCCCTCTGTCACCTCCTTTCCAAGGAGCTGGGATGCCCCACCAGGCCAGGCCAGGCCAGGCCACAGCTGCTCTGCCTGGGCATCTTATTTGCTGTCATCAGAAACCTGCTGGGGAAGCAGCTGGGTCAGTTCCCTGATGCTGGGTTTAAAAAAAAAAAAAAAAAAAAAAAAAATTCCTTGAGAGAGAGCATGCTGCCAAAACCTTGCCTCAGCAGTGTAAAGGCAGGGCTGTCTCAGCTGGGAGAAGAGCAGTTGCAGCAGATGTAGCTCAGAGATAGCAGCAGGCCCTTATTCAGGGCAGTCACGCAGGACAGGCTGGTTCTCATGGTGCCCTGGACCTCTGCAGGCAAAATGTCCTTAAACAGTCTAATGTGAAGGTGCGTAGGAATGGAGAGTGAGCTGCAATCAGGTCCTGTGAGACTGCAACCTGGAAAATCACCCTGAGAGGGGTTTGGGGACCTTAGATGTTGGTGAATAAAGGTGAACTTCCAGTGACCATGCAGCCAAAAAGGGAAGCGTGGGTTGTTTTTTTTTTGGGGAGGGATAAGTAGGAGCAGGGCATGTCATGGAAGAGCCTCTCCCCCTTGCTTCTGGGGGTACATATCCCAGGGGATTAGTACTCACCCATTGCCCATCGCCTGGGCTCTGCACCCTGTGAGCTGTTGGAGCGGGACAGGCTGTGTGCTGCTGGCTAGGATGGCTTTCTCCTCTCGGCAGTACGGCATCAGTGCCTGCAGGTAGCTTGGGGATGTTCCTCACTTGCAGGGGCTCCTGTGCCCCCACCGCCTGCCTGGCACCCAGGTCTGTGGAGGCACTGGTTGGGTCTTGCCTCTGTGTTCGCTGGGGTAAGTTCAGCAGCTTCTTCTGGTCTGGCAGCTGGTTTCCGTATGCTAATTGTCTCTGTGTGGAAGATTTAACTTGGGGCGGTTCATTAGCAAAAGCCAGTCCTTTACGAGCACCAGTGTGGAGCCCAGCCCTGCTCCTCTTGCCCGGAGTGATGCCGGCACACCCAGGTGCAGGTGTGCCCTTTTGGGTGTCTCTCGATTCCCAGGCCTTTGGGTGAGAAATTAAACTGGTGGGCAGTGCTTGGCTGCGCTGCTGGTGTGCAACCAGAGGTGAGTCCCCAGGATCCTGCTAGCTGCAGACGGCAAGCTTTGCCTCATCCAGGGCAAGGCTGCCCTGTGTTGTCTGGCCCCGGGCACGTGGCAGGGCTGTGTGTGACAGTGGGGACGTGGAGGTGGACGAGCAAAGCTCATGTCTCTGGAGGAGTGTATGGCTTCTCTGGGCTTGTGCCTCTGCTCCCTGGCCTTCCTTAACAGGACGTGCGCTACCAGTCATGGAGGTGGCGGTGGTCCTCGTGTGCGTTCCCACTTCTCCATAGGCATCTGGATGCCCCTGCGTGAGCTGGGAGCCCTGCTCTTGGGTATTGGAGTGCTCTCTTTTCACACTGTGCCCTTGCAGGCAGCCCTGAGCTGCCTGAGCTCTGCCTGCTCGTGCCTGCTGACCGATCGGTACTGCAGATGGATGGCGTGGGCTGCCATCCCATGCGCCCTGGGACACAGGTTCCCGTTGTACAACTGTAGAAGAGGGGCAGCTGCAATGTGCGCTGGTCATGTCCTGCCCAGTGACACTGAAGGGACAGTGATGCCTGCTCCTGTCTTCTTTCATGCTTCTCTTTCCCTTGCAGATACTTCAGGTGGTGGTACAAGAAGACCCGCATAGAGAAGAAATCTGCCTTCATTGACCTCTTGTGTGCTGTTCCTCTGCAGCAGATCTACGGTCAGCCTGCAGTTTGGGCACTGGGGTGGTGCAAAGCCCAATGGGCTGAGTGGGCAAGGGATTCACAAGGGGCTATCAAGGTGCTGGAGGTGTGGAGCGGGTCAAGGAGCTTCTGGGGTGTGGGCGGTGGAGGGGCCCCTGCAACTGCATGGGGGGTGTGAAAGAATTTTCAAACATGGGTTTCTCTAGGTTTGCTTTATTAACAACTCAGAGTTGGGCCACCACTGCAGTAAATGGCAACCTTCCAAAATTTCTCGGTCTTATATACCTTTTACCACCTATTATCCCAGTTGAAAGTCTTTGTAATTTTCCAGTTGATCTCAGTTCCCATGTTGTTATCATTCATCATCATCTTATCTCATCAATTCTGGTGTCCCGGTTCTTCTGAAGTTAGTGGTCATAGGCAGGTCTCCAGTCACCACAGTGACTTATCCTCTTACACATCAAAGATCACCTTTGAATTTCTGAAAATCATTCAGGTTGTTTTATTAATTCATCTTACTCTAAAGTTAACCACTTACTCTTATCTATTCTTATGTCTTAGGTCTAAGACGTATGGTCCTTCTTGTGTTGATTCAGCTTGACCGGGTTGTAAGCCAGCCACGGTGAGGGCTATCCAAGGGACAAATAAGCAGCTTATGCATATTGTTTTATAAGCACCTGCATTCTATTAATCACATCTAAAACAATCTCTCATCATTAGTTATATGTCTGATATGAATAGTCTTAGTAACAACGAGGTGTAAGGCCTAGTTCCCTTTACAATTCCCTCCTTTTGTTTTCCATCGCACTCCTGCGATCCTATTGATAACTCCACGTTTCCTCTTCTATCTTCTGTACTATCATAGAGCTACAACTTACACGGCATTGAACAAAACAGTCACATGTACTACTGTGATTATAACAACAAAGACTATTACAATTAATCTTTTACCCAAGTAGTCAAAATTGGAAACCAAGACGTTAAGAGAATGTGTCACATTTGGAAAAAGGGTTTTTGCAGATACAAAAGGTATCGCATTACCTGTTCATCTCCATCCAAGAGGCTAGTCTTTGTTGGCACATATATACCTGGAGCAGCAAGTATTCTCCCAAAAGGATCTCAGCCAGAGAAACCCCAAAGAATTATAAATCTGAAGCAGGATAGCAGCTGTGGACTGGCTCCCTCAATCTGAGTCAATTACTTCAGGAACTCCATACCTTGGAATAATCTCTTTCGGTAAGGCTTTTACTACTGCCTTAAAATCATTTTTCCTGGTCAGGAAAGCTTCCACCCATCCTGATAGCTGATCAACTATCACTAACATGTAAGAGTACCCTATTGGTTTTGGTATATCTGCATAATCAATTTGGAGTTTTTGAAAAGGAAAGGAGGCTGGAAGTCTTTTCCCACCGGGAGGTTTAATTTGCAATGAACCATATTGTCTGCAAAACTTGCATCCTTCACAAATTCTTTTTGCTGCTGTGTAAATTCCAGAGTCTCTGGATTCAGAGCACTAGGCTCTCTGGTCCCCCATGGGTCCTCTCATGGTGCCACCGCATCATTGGTAATAAATACCTTTCTGGAAGGAGAGGTTTGTTATTCAGAATCCACTGCCCTTCTTGCCGGTGGGCCCCCAGCTGAGTCCATTGTTGTTTTTCTTCTTCAGGGAGGTCTTCATAGAGGTTATTCATGTCTGGGAGCTCAAATGTCATTTATCACAGATATTTCAGAGGGCAATTGGATCGCTTCTAAGAGGTCTTTGATCTGTCGTCCATGGGCCACAGTTTTTCTCAACGAAGTCGGAAAACCCCTTTCCTTACCTAAAGTCCCCGTAGCATGATGTAAACCAAAGGCATATTTAGAGTCTGTATAAATGTTAACTCTTACTCCAATTGCATATTTAGCAGCTTCAGTGAGAGCAATTAGTTCTGCTCCTTGTACACCTAAAGGTGCAGGCAAAGGTCCAGCCAACAGTACCTGTGTTTCTGTGGTGACTGTGAAACCAGTATATCTTCGACCTTCTTCGTAATAGGATGAGCCATCTGTGAAGAGGTTCAAATCAGGGTTATCTAAAGGTTGATTTCTCAGGTCGTCTCGTGGCTTGCTGGTTTTACGTAGGAGTTGAACACAATTGCGGTTATCTTTTTCTCCATCAGAGCGTAAAGGCATTAAAGTTGCAGGGTTTAAAGTATTGCACCTTTCCAATTTCAAATTATCGGCCAATAAAAGAATTATTTCATATCTATGTGCCTGTTGTGGAGAAAAAGCTTTCTCTGCATAGTGCTTTAACAAAATTTCTACCTTATGGGGTACACAAACAGTTAGTGGATGCCCTAAAACAATTGTTCTGGTTTTCTCAACCATTTCAGCTGCAGCTGCTATTGCTCTGATGAAAAAAGGAGTTCCTTTAGTCGCTGGGTCCAATGTAGAAGAAAAATAGGTAACAGGCCTCTCGTGGTCCTAAAGTTTGTACTAACATTCCCTTTGCAACCCCTTTTTCTTTTCTTCTGGGCTTTAATATAAATCCCAAATATTTTACTTGCTGTTTGCAGAACTGCAATTTAGGTGGAGATGCACGGTGCCCCTCTTTAACAAGTTGGATACACAGATACTCATTATCTCGAATACAGTCATTCTCAGTTTTACATGCCAATAACCAATCATCAACATATTGCATCAGAACCGATTTGCTTGGAAAGACTAGGTCTTGTAAATCATTCTTCAGAATCTGAGAAAAAATCATTGGTGAACTGGTAAAACCTTGTGGCAGCCTGGTCCAAGTAAGCTATAGGGACTACAGCATTCTCTCAAAATCCCCTTTTCTAAGAAATGCACAACTTGTTTTCCAATGCTAGGAATGGCTTTGTTTATAATTGGATATTGCCGAATTGAAGGAGGAGTCCCTCCTTTTGTTTTTATCACAACTGGTTCAGCAGATTTCAATAATCCTACTTCATCTCCTGATGTATTCCAAAATTCTCTGGGAACTCCAGCTAATTTGAGTGGTATTTTTGAATCACTAGGGTTTTGTTCTTTAAGTTGGATTACTTCAGAACCTAATACAATTAATTGGATCCCTGTAAGCACCAGAGAGATAAACGTACCAAATTCCTGCAAGGGGTCTCATCCCGTAAGGAAAATGGGAGACTCTGGAGAAATTACAAATCTTTCCCAGACTGATTTTCCATTCAAGACTACTGGTAGAGGAGTCGACGAATATTTTTATCTCTTCCCCCACCACTCCCCGTATTATCATAGCTTCATTTGACACCTGGGGGATTTTGAAATTTAACAGAGACAATGTCACTCCCATATCTACTAGGAAAGTAACAGGAATACCATTTACCTTTGCAGAAATCTGACTGCACTCATCTACCTTGATTCCGACAGGTTCCATTGCTCTTTTAGTTTCCAGAGAAGAGGAGTACCATTCTTTACTGCGAATGAGGTCATGGGGGTTGGGCAGGTGGAAGTCCTCCTTAGGCTGTAGCAGGTCTCAGTGGACACTCTCTTTGCATATATCCTGAATTTCCACAATAAAAACACTCTAAAGAGTTAGCATATTGGGAAACAGGGGGGGCTCTGCCTTGTGCCCCTCTTCCCCTAAATCTCCCCCAGGAAAATCCCCGACCTCTCACTCACGGGTTAAAATTCTCAGTAATTGCTGCAGCTAACAGCCCAATTTCTCTCTCCTTCTCTTTCTGCTCTCACTTTCTTTCAATTTTTAATTTCTCTTCTTCCTGTTTTTGTGTTTTTTCAGCTCTACCGTTGAAAACAAAGGCAGCAATACTTGGAATTTTAGCTAATGTCTCACCCTGCCAACCTGGCATATGTTTCTTAAAATATTTACTTATGTCTGGAGCAGATTGATCTACAAAAACACTGATAGCTAAAGGCTCCTGGAAATTGTCACAGGTCATACCCCCATATTTTGTTAAAGTTGCCTTTAATTGTCCCCAGTAATGACTCATATGTTCATCAGGTCTCTGCCTACATTCTAAAACCTTTGTCCAGTGAGTTACTCTTTCATCAGCATGGCAAACTGCTTCTATTAATTGTTGAATGGCAGCTTGGTGAGCCCTAGTTCCTTCTGTGGTTGCGAGATTCCATTCCGGATCTTGTTCAGGCCATAGGTTTAACCCCTGGCCTCTCTGAGCAATTTCTCTATCCTTTTGAAAAATCTTTTCTTTCCTCTGCCTGAAATAATTCTTGCAGCAGAGTCCTCATATCACTCCAATTAGGGGTGTAATCAGTGACAATTCCTGATAACATTTGAGCACATTTTTCAGCATCATCACGCAGCTGAGGCATCTTCAACTGCCAAGCTACTAAATCACCTTGTTTCGAAGGTTCATGCCTTGTTACTGCAGGAACTTCAGCAGGTGCACCCGGACCTGCTCTTGGGTTTGGGATGTAGTCCAAATGCATTGGGTACATGCCAACACCCTTGGAGAAAAGCTCAGTCTCCTCAGCCTCTGGAGCCGAGGAAAGTAAACTGTTCCTCATTTTCAACAAGGGAATTTTCCTCCTTTGTTGTGCCCAATTATACCAAATATACCAGTAATCAATATCTCAGCTTCTGGAATCTTCCAAAATCATCCTTAAAAACTTCTGCTTATGAAGTTGAAATGTTCCCTTAGGAAGCCACTCATTCATTGGCCCCCGTCCTCTATTTCTCGTCAGGAATGGCCATTCCTCTTGGCACAATATTATCAATTTCCTTTTTTGCAACATCTGTGCCAAGGGTATCTTTTTTCAATTATCTAAAACCTCAGCAAGGGGCATCCCCCTTTCAAAGCTGGGTGCTGACCCATCTTTCTTATTTTTTTGCAAGTTTAAACACAAGAGTTTCCTAAGATAATTTTATCTGGAATTACCCATGCCCAAGTCTCTAAGGTGAACTCACCTGATTATTTCTGCTGGCAATTAAGTGTTGGTAATGGGTTTGTCCAGAGAAATATCCAGTTGCTGTCTTTCTCTCTTGTGTCCTAGAGTCCCATCTGGGTCGCCAATTCTGTTAAAGAATTTTAGTCATGGGTTTCTGTAGATTTGCTTTATTAACAACTCAGAGTTGGGCCACCACCACAGTAAATGGCACCCTTCCAAAAATTTCTTGGTCTTACATACCTTTTACCACCTATTATCCCAGTTGAAAGTCTTTGTAATTTTCCAGTTGATCTCAGTTCCCATGTTGTTATCATTCATCATCATCTTATCTCATCAATTCTCGTGTCCCAGTTCTTCTGAAGTTAGTGGTCATAGGCAGGTCTCCAGTCACCACAGTGACTTATCCTCTTACACATCAAAGATCACCTTTGAATTTCTGAAAATCATTCAGGTTGTTTTATTAATTCATCTTACTCTAAAGTTAACCACTTACTCTTATCTATTCTTATGTCTTAGGTCTAAGACGTATGGTCCTTCTTGTGTTGATTCAGCTTGACCGGGTTGTAAGCCAGCCACGGTGAGGGCTATCCAAGGGACAAATAAGCAGCTTATGCATATTGTTTTATAAGCACCTGCATTCTATTAATCACATCTAAAACAATCTCTCATCATTAGTTATATGTCTGATATGAATAGTCGTAGTAACAATGAGGTCTAAAGCCTAGTTCCCTTTACTGGGGGTCCTTGGGTGAGATCCCGTCATGGGAAGGAACAAGGATGCTAATTTCTGGTGTCTTTTCCAGGGTGCCCGCTGGGTGGGATTGGGGGAGGCACCATCACCCGTGGCTGGCGAGGCGAGTTCTGCCGCTGGCAGCTGAATCCTGGCATTTATCACTACGAAACAGTTATCGCCAACCAGGTGGGTGTGGCAGGGTCTGCAAGGGGTGCGAGCAGCACCACAGCAGCCTCAGCAGTTGAGGCATTTGCTCTTGGGCTCATCTCATCCCCTCCACATGCTCTTCTCCTCCCCAGTTCACTGTGTGCCTGCGTTGCAAGGGGCAGACGGTTTACCAGCAGGTCTTGTCCGTGGAGAGACCCAGCACTCTGCAGGGCTGGAACTGGGGCTACTGTGGCCACTACGCCTTCTACCATGCCCTGTACCCCCGTGCCTGGATGGTCTACGAGCTGCCGGGGCAAAATGTGGTGCTTACTTGCCGCCAGGTCTCTCCCGTCATCCCCCATGACTATAAGGTAAGGAGGTGATGGCTCCACGCTGGTTGCAGCCTGTCCCATGGGAGCACTGGGCCATACCGTGCTGCAGCAGCATGGCTCGTATGGAGCGGGAATGTGGCAGAGCTGCCTGCATGGGAGGGTGTGGTGGGTTGACCCTGGCTGGACACCAGGTGCCCACCAAAGCTGTTCTATCACTCCCCCCTCCTCAGTTGGACAGGGGAGAGAAAAATACAGCAAAGGGCTCATGGGTCGAGATAAGGACAGGGAGAGATCACTCACCCATTACTGTCATGGGCAAAACAGACTCAGCTTGGGGAAAATTAATTTATTGCCAATCAACCAGAGTAGGGTAATGAGAAATAAAACCAAATCTCAGAACACCTTCCCTCCACCCCTCCCTTCTTCCCGGGCACAACTTCACTCACGGATTCTCTACCTACCGCCCACCAGCAGCGCAGGGGGATGGGGAATGGGGTTTACAGTCAGTCCATCACATGTTATTTCTGCCACTTCATCCTCCTCAGGGGAAGGACTCATCACACTCTTCCACTGCTCCAGTGTGGGGTCCCTCCCATGGGAGACAGTCCTCCACGAACTTCTCCAGCGTGGGTCCTTCCCATGGGCTGCAGTTCTTCACGAACTGCTCCAGCGTGGGTCCCTTCCACAGCGTGCAGTCCTTCAGGAGCACACTGCTCCAGCGTGGGTCCCCCATGGGGTCACAAGTCCTGCCAGAAAACCTGCTCCTTGGGCCCCTCTCTCCACAGATCTGCAGGTCCTGCCAGGAGCCTGCTCCAATGCGGGGTTCCCATGGGGTCACAGCCTCCTTAGGGTACATCCTCCTCCTCCTCCAGTGTGGGGTTCTCCCTGGGCTGCAGGTGGAGATCTGCTCCCCCGTGGACCTCCCTGGGCTGCATGGGGACAGCCTGCCTCACCAGGGTCTTCCCCATGGGCTGCAGGGGAATCTCTGCTCTGGCGCCTGGAGCACCTCCTCCCCCTCCTTCTTCACTGACCCTGGGGTCTGCAGGGCTGGTGCTCTCACATGTTCTCACTCCTCTCTCCAGCTGCTGTATCTGTCTGTCCCACAACTTTTTTTTGCTTCTTAAGTCTGTTATCACAGAGGCACTGGCACTGGCACTGTTGCTGATGAGCTTGGCCTTGGCCGGTGGTGGGTATGTCTTGGAGGCAGCTGGCATTGGCTCTGTTGGACACAGGGGAAGCTTCCAGCAGCTTCTTACAGAAGCCACCCCTGTAACCCCCCCCAATACCAAAACCTTGCCACGCAAACCCAATACAGAGGGGGAAAGTATCTGTAGAATCATTTAGGTTGGAAAAGACCTTCAAGATCATTGAGTCCAACCATCATCCATGCCCACTAAACCATGTCCTGAAGTATCTTGTCTATTCGCTTTTTGAATACCTCCAGGGATGGTGACTCAACCGCTTCCCTGGGCGGGCTATTCCAATGTCTGACAACCCTCTCGGGAAAGAAATTTTTCCTAATATCTAACCTAAATCTCCCTTGCCTCAACTTGAGGCCATTTCTTCTCATCCTATCTCCAGTCACCTGACAGAAGAGACCAGCACCCACCTCACTACAACGTCCTTACAGGCAGTTGTAGAGAGCGATCAGGTCTCCCCTCAGCCTCCTCTTCTCCAGGCTAAACAGCCCCAGCTCCCTCAGCTGCTCCTCACAAGACTTGTGCTCCAGGCCCCTCACCAGCTTGGTTGCCCTTCTCTGGACACGCTCCAGCACCTCCATGTCTTTCCCGTAGAGAGGGGCCCAAAACTGAACACAGGACTCGAGGTGCGGCCTCACCAGTGCCCAGTACAGGGGAACAACCACCTCCCTGCTCCTGCTGGCCACACTATTTCTGATACAGGCCAGGATGCCGTTGGCCTTCTTGGCCACCTGGGCACACTGCTGGCTCACATTCAGCCGGCTGTCGACCAGCACCCCCAGGTCTTTTTCCACCGGGCAGCTTTCCAGCCGCTCTTCCCCAAGCCTGTAGCGCTGCATGGGGTTGTTGTGACCCAAGTGCAGGACCCGGCACTTGGCCTTGATGAACCTCATACAACTGGCCTCAGCCCATCGATCCAGCCTGTCCAGATCCCTCTGTAGAGCCTTCCTACCCTCAAGCAGATCGACCCTCCTGCTCAACCTGGTGTTGTCTGCAAACTTACTGAGGGCGCACTCGATCCCCTCATCCAGATCATTGATAAAGGTGTTAAACAGAACTGGCCCCAATGCTGAGCCCTGGGGAACACCACCTGTGACCGGCTGCCAACTGGATTTGACTCCATTTACCACAACCCTCTGGGCTCGTCCACCCAGCCAGTTTTTCACCCAGCGAAATGTCCAAGCCATGAAATGCCTTGAGAGACAGTGTCAGAGGCCTTGCTGAAGTCAAGGAAGATAACATCCACAGCCTTTCCCTCGTCCACTAGGTGGGTCACCCAGTCAGAGAAGGAGATCAGGTTGGTCAAGCAGGACCTGCCTTTCGTAAACCCATGCTGGCTGGGCCTGATCCCCTGCTTGTCCTGGACTTGCCACGTGAGTGCTCTCAAGACAAACTGTTCCATAATCTTCCCCAGTACCACGGTCGGGTTGACAGGCCTGTAGTTCCCCGGATCCTCCCTCTGACCCTTCTTGTAAATGGACGTCACACTGGCACAGGAGAGACAGGCCTGTACTGTGTGATGGTCAGTGTGTCCCATTGTGATAGCAGAAGCTTGGAGCTGGTGAGTTTTTGACCCCTGAGCATTGCCCGTGCGTCCAGGGATGCTGCAGTAGTAGAGGAGTTCCTGGTCCCTCCTGCCCAGCTCAGCATTGCCTGAAGACACCCAGGCTTGCCACCTCGTTAATGTTCTTTCCCAGCCTGGTCTCTTCTGTCCCAAGACCCTGTCCCTAGTGCCAGCTGCCGGCTCTGTAGCCGTGGGACCCTGGCAGGCTTTGCCCCTCCTGGGACAGTTGGTGCTGGAAGAGTTACCCCTTTTTTCCTGTGCTTAGCTCTGACAGCTGCTCCTGTGCTTTGACTCTTTGTACTGCTTGTTTCCTGCCTTTGGTTTTGTCCTGTGACCATCCCAGCTCCCATCCACCTGGAATGGCAGGTCCAGAGCTGCGGCCTTACTGCCCGGAGCATCCGGTGGTAATGTTTTGGGAAGCTCTCAGCCTGTACTTGTGGGTTGGTTTGTCAGCTGTGTGTTCCTGAGAGTGTTTTAGCTGGCTTTTGCCTGCCATCCCCAAGGGAAGAGCTGCTTACTAGCTGGGCTTCCCCAGCTGGGCTTTCCCAACATTTCCGACATGTCTCCACTCAGTGATGCTCCCAGGCAGGAGGAACCCCGACAGCAATGCGGAAGCTCAGGATGGCAGCAAGGGATGCCTTGCCGCTCCTGCATGCTGCTCCTGCTCGCTCCCAGCCCCAGGCGAAGGCGGCAGGCTGTGCTGCTGACACACCTGACCTTCCTCTTACCCCAGCAAAGCACGTGAGCCTGTATCAACCTGTTGAGCAGATGGGTGGTGAGACACCCGTCGGAGCCTTAAACACTGCTTTCCATCTGTGCATTATCATCGAATGATCATCGAATGGTTTGGGTTGGAAGGGAGCTTAAAGATCATGGGCAGGGACACCTTCTGCTAGACTGAGCTGCTCAAAGCCCCATCCAGCCTGGCCTTGAACACTGCCAGGGAGGGGACATCCACAGCTTCTCTGAGCACACAGCCCCACAAACCGGTGTGGGGTTTGCTAGCCCAGTGTTTGTGATCTGAATGTTGTACTGCCTGGCCCCAAAATTCCTCTGCTCCTGCTGCTGCTCCCCAGCTTGGCAGTGGACTGTGAGACCGATTGTTCCTGGTACTCTTGCTCCTGCTGCATCCCATGTGGTCTTCCCAGCAGCGGGAGAAATGACGCTCTGACGGCTAACCATGGAGCACCAGCCCTATACGCAGTGTTGTCTGTCTCTGCCAGGACTCCAGCCTACCGGTAGGAGTGTTCATCTGGGAGGTGGAGAATGGGAAGGATGAAGATGTGGATGTCTCCATCATGTTCAGCCTGCAGAATGGCACAGGAACGAAGGAGGACAGGAGCGGAGGGCACTGGAATGAGCCCTTCGCCTATGAGAAGGACGGCGAGCGGGTTGCTGGAGTCCTGCTGCACCACTGCACACGCGTGAACCCCTTCACCCTCGCCATCTCCGCCAGAGAGAAGGTAAAGGGCTGGCACTGGTGGTGTGGCTCTTGCTGGTGGGCTTGCACAGCCCTGCTGAATGTGGGGGCGCTGCTGCCAGGCAGCTAGTGAAGGATGGGTGTACAATGGGTTGGGGTCAGCACCGGTCCTCAGCGCTTGCCTGACTGCTGGAGCAGGAGTGGGGACATGAATTCCCTGAGGGCATCCTCTCTGGGGGTGGGTGCCAGGAGAGGAGCTATGGGTAAAGCTTGCAGGACAGCGGGTGAGTAGGTTTAGAGTTAGCATTGCTGGGCAGCATGTGGGGAGTGAGTGTGGGCTTCCAGAGTTGTTGGGGGCAGGGGGCCTGCATCTGCCCCTCAAAACTACCAGCCCCTGATGAGGCTCTTCCCTTCCCCAGGCAGGCACGGGAGTCACCCACCTCACGGCATTCAATCCCACCGGATCGGGTAGAGAGGTGTGGCAGGACCTCCTGCAGGACGGCAGGTTGGATTCCCCCGCTGGTGAGTGCCTCCATGGGATGGGCAGAGGGGAGCAGGAGGAATGGGTTGCCACGCTGGTTGTGGAGCACAGGGCACCCAAGCAAGAGTGGATTTCTCTGCCTCTGGCCACCTCGGTGCCTTCGCAAAAAGCTCTTGGTGGCGCTGTGGCTCGTTCCCAGCTTTAGGCTGTATCCAAATTTCTCATTGCTAGTCACGCTGTCATTGTTATGGTTCTCCAAAAGCTATTCACGCCAGTAGGGGGCTGTTCTCAGCTATGTTAGTTATACATGCCACTATCTTTTTAGTCTGTGTAGGGTTGAACACTGAGTTGAGATTTCTGCTGAGTAGTCAGGGTGATAGCCACATTCCCCAAATTTCCATTGCCAGATCTGTGAGCTGGGTGCTATCAGATTCGTTCTAGCGGGTGTTTAGCAGTCCTTGGGTTTGGTGCTGCCGTTGCTTGCTGTCGTCTTGCTACTCTATCAGTTCCCTGGAGGTCAGTGGTGTTGCCTTGATACTTCTGTATCACCCTCAGTTGTCTGCTCACTATCTTGGCAGAAGCCTTGAAGCAGCACGGTGTCTCCCAGCCCTTGCTGCTAATCTCTCTTTGCAATAAAAAGTGACGATTTGCATTATGTCTCTGCCAGCTTTTGAACAAGGATGGTCCTGATAAACTAGTGATGCTGGTACTGGGCCTTTGCAAGATTTCTTGAAGCTTAAATTATGTAAATAAAGCATTTACATAAATATTTCTGGAAAACCAAGTTTCCTGCCTAAATGCACTCGGAGCTCACCGGGCTATTGGGATGTGGTTTTCCTTTATGCCTGCTAGGCATTATCATAGTCAGGATCCATGCTTCTGTTAAAATTGTTGCTTTAATGAGTTTACGTGGAACACATGTCAGAACCAGCATATAATTATCTGGCTGCCTCTGGGCTTTTCTTAAATATGGGCACAGTTCAAGCACCCTGCAAAAAGCTGGAGATGATGACTGTCACTAGAAACTCACAGTGTCTCCGAGTGCAACGCAGTTAGAGAGTCATGGGATGCCCTGTCCCTTCCACTCGTGCCTGGTGGCTTTTCCTGCCTGATTTCTTCCTCTGCTTTGATGACTTTTTTAACCCCTCCGCCCATGGCAGGTATTTTTTCCTGCTTGCAAAAAGCAGTTACTCATGTGCAGTAATGTCATCCCTTAAAACTCTGGGCATGTACCCTCCAAATTGCAAGGAGGCTGGGGCATGCCCAAATAGTCTTGTCTGTCTTGGAGTGCATGGGAGCATCAGTTACCACACCCCCCATAGGGCTTCCTTGGTCACTTGTGAGTATTTTTTTTTTTCCCCGGCAGGTAAAAGCAGCCTGACGGAGAAGGGGGAGGTGACGGCAGCAGCGGTGTGTGCCAGCTGCAGGGTGCCCGCCCGGGGGCACAGGACGCTGGAGCTGGCCCTGGCTTGGGACATGCCCCGTGTTTACTTTGGCTCCAAGGAGAAGCTGCACCTTAGGTGGGTGGCTTGTCTCCAGTGGGCCTTGGCTCATGTCCCCGCAGCCCCCTTCTCCCTGCCTCCAGGCTTTAGTACCGCCTGGGGAGCCTTGTGCCACCCGTTCCCTGCAGCCGTGGCCCTGCCAGCCCCTGGAGGGGACCCTCTCGCCAGCCCCTGCTCCTCAACACCTCTGCACTTGCAGTTGCATTATTAATCTGGTGTTCACAATAATCCAGCCCCTCTCCCATAGCCGAGTGGTCTTCCCAGGCTGAGCCCACGGCATACTCACCAAACCCCTGCTCGGCAGGCGGTACACCCGTTTTTTTGGTAGCGGAGGTGATGCTGCTCCTGCCCTGTCGCATCATGCCCTGACACACTATGAGGAGTGGGAGAGGAAGATTGAAGCGTGGCAGAAGCCCATCCTGGAGAACAGGTAGGGTAGGGGTGGGAGCACCTTCCCAGTGGCCTCCTGGGGCTGGTCAGAGCAGGAGCATCACCGCCTGGGCCACCGTGGTTGAGTTTCCCTCTTGCCCACAGCCAGCTGCCTTCCTGGTACAAGTCAGCCCTCTTCAATGAGCTGTACTTTGTGACGGATGGGGGGACCATCTGGGTGGAGCTGCCCCCGGACTGCCATGCCGAGGACCTGCAGGGGCCAGCGGGGGCTGGCCTCTCCCACCTCCTCCCTGTCCTGCGGGAGTATGGAAGGTTTGCTTATTTAGAAGGTAACTTGCAGGGACGTGATGGATGGTCCCAACTCAACCCCTTCCCATTGCTGTCACCAGGTGGTTTTAACCTGCCACGGGGATGTTTTTCACACCCTGATGGCTAGGGAGCAGCGCTGTTCCCAGGAAAACCCCTTGCAGGACCAAGCCCTGTAGGACATGTCACGAGACCTGTTTCAGACTCCTGGGTGCTATACATAGAGAATAAAAACCACTTCTAACGGGAGCCCTTGCCTGTGCCAGCAAAGAGCCCATCCTCCTGGGCTGTGTGGGAGGGAGGACCTGCCCCTACTTTGCCTTCCCTGTGGCAGGTCTCCCATCCCTCACTGTCTCCCCGGTCCTTCCAGGCCAGGAGTACCGGATGTACAACACCTACGATGTCCACTTCTATGCCTCCTTTGCTCTCGTCATGCTGTGGCCCAAGCTGCAGATTAGCCTGCAGTATGACATTGGTGAGTGACCCAGGAGACCCTGGCTTGATGCCTGCTGCTGTCTTCGCCTAGAGAAGCGACGGAGGATCTGGGACAGCATCTGCCATAGAAATCTGTGCCATGGAGCCAGCATCCCCCTCCAGCTCCTCTGCTGGGCCCAGGACTTGCAAACCCCCCACATAGCCGCCTCTCAGCATCTCTCTGCCCAGCACTGGGATGCCTTCTTGCCACACTTGGGGTGCACGGCTGGCTCTGCCTGCCCTGGGAAGTCCCTGGTCTTACCATCTCTCCCTGTGCTCCTTGCAGAGGAGAAGCATGGAGCTGTTTGCAGACCCTGATGCTTTGGGTGGGCTTGGAGGCTGCTCGGCCTGGCCAGTGGTGGAGCACAGCCCTTTGCTGGGCTGTGGGAGGGCTGAGCCCACTGGGGTTCCCTCCCAGCCCTGGGTGCTGCCACCACCTTGCTTAAGGGGGTGGCGACAG
This sequence comes from Astur gentilis, assembly GCF_929443795.1. Taxonomy (NCBI): domain Eukaryota; kingdom Metazoa; phylum Chordata; class Aves; order Accipitriformes; family Accipitridae; genus Astur; species Astur gentilis. The sequence goes on along the minus strand of NC_064919.1, from coordinate 77,691,832 downwards.
TTGCATGTCCCCTGCTGAGGGGAGACTGGGAGCAGCCCCCTTTGCAGAGGGCTGTGATCTTGCAGCCGGAGCCCCAAAGGGCGGCCTTGTGTGCTGGTGGCCCTGCCTGTGCTTGGAGCTTGCTTGCTGCAGTGCCTGCTGCCTTTCTAATGCCTTTTGCTCTGTGTCCTCTCCAGCTGTCACAGTGGTGAACGAGGACGTCCAGCCCCGGCAGTACTTGATGTGTGGTCAGACAGCCCAGGTGAAGCTGAAGAATGTGGTGCCGCATGACATTGGGGACCCAGGTGAGGTGATCTGGCTGGGCATGCTGGCAGGCAGAGGGGGTGAAGGTCTGCTCACATAACTTTCTCAGGGTAGTTAACTCCCAAGCTGTGGGAAAGAGGTATGATGCATGGAATACACTGTTTATTTTCTGGGAACGAAAAGCTTGGATGATTTGGGGTGGTGATGAGGACCACACTGCATGAAGCTTGCACAAGGGAGACAGAGGGAAGCTGAGCAGCAGCAGGAAGGCTGCTTTCACTAGAGATGGCACAGGATGCAACATGTTATTTTAGTGCAGTTTAATCACAGCACCCTTGGGACCTTGCTCCTGGGTAGGAGAGAGGACATTTGTTGCTTGCTGCCCTGCTGCATCCGCTCTTTCCTTGCTTAGGTGATGAGCCGTGGCAGCGTGTCAATGCCTACCTGATGCATGACACAGCTGACTGGAAGGACCTCAACCTGAAGTTTGTGCTGCAGGTGTACCGGGACTACTACCTGACACACGACTCCCTATACTTGCGGGACATGTGGCCAGTCTGCCAGGTACTGGGAGGAGATCAGACCATGGCACATCCCCCTTCCCCACTTGGGAGCCATGCGACATCCCAAGAGGATGGACTCTCCTGAGCAGAGTGTGAGGGGCTGCCAGCATACGGGGGCTGCGTGACCATCTCCTGCCTCTCTCGCAGGCTGTGATGGAGTCGGAGCTGAAGTTTGATATGGATAATGATGGGCTCATCGAAAATGGTGGCTTTGCTGACCAGACGTACGATGCGTGGGTGGTAAATGGAGCCAGGTGAGCAAGAGAGGCAGGTGTGGCTTGGAGATGGGGCTTGTGGGGTGGGAAGGTAGCTCAGAGCTGGGACTGTGGTCCCCATCTGTTGTGGGAGCTCTGTGCACCCCATGGGGTGTCCCTCGTTGCTGATGCTTCTGTCCTTTGGCTCCGACAGTGCCTACTGTGGCGGGCTGTGGCTGGCAGCTGTCTGCATGATGTGCAAGATGGCAGAGGTGCTCGGGGATGCTGAGATCCAGCAGAAATACATGGACATCCTGAGCAAGGGCAAGGAGGCATTTGAGAGGATGCTCTGGAATGGTGGGTGCTCGCTGGTGGGGAACCATGCTCCGCTGGTCATGTGTCCCTTGGGAAGGGGATGGCTCCTTCTTGAGTCACGGAGCCTTGGAGGGGATAGGGGAAGGAGGGAAGAAGCTGTCCCTCCAAGTGGAGGGGAAGGAGCAGGTACCAGGGAGGGAACAGAAAGGGTATGATGGTTTGGGAAAGGAAGAAGAAAGCCTTCTGGAAAAAGCTGCTGTGCTCCTGCCTTGCAGGAGGAGTGTAGGAACAGGACATATGAGCTGGGGTCCTAAACTATCAATTTTAAACTGTTTCCTGCCTTTTCCAGGCAAATACTACAACTATGACAGCAGTGGGAGTGACACCTCCAGCAGCATCATGTCAGACCAGTGTGCTGGGCAGTGGTTTCTTGGGGCTTGTGGTCTGGACCAAGGGGAGTTTGAGGTAAGAGAAGGGGCAGCCTGGTGTGAGTTGGGGTGAGATGGGACCTGCAGCAGAGGAGAGCAGCGGCAGGGCTGGTATGTGGTGTGGGTTACATGTTAGGGGCTGGTGTGGGGGGCTTCAGCCCACTCCTCCGCAGCAGTGCATGCTCAGGTGGAGGCTGTTGGATGCACGTAGGTGCAACCCCCCTTAAACCAAAATCCGCTCATGGAGAGGCTATGCAGCAGGGGTGTGTAACTGCAGTCAGCTCTGGCACATCTGGAGGAAGGTCCCACTGGAGTTTGCTCTTGGCAAGGTGCTATTTGTTTAAAAATGGAAGAAAAAATTGTATGAAACTCTCCACATGTTATTTTCTGCCGAGTTTAAAGTCCTAAATGAGTATCTGAGGGAACAAAGGCTTATTTGGGGCCCTAAAGTCTGTTGCTCTTCAGTTGCAAGGGAACAATTGGTTGAAGACTCCTCTTGCCTGATGGGATGGTAAGAGCAGCTGCTGGTGGTGCAATACCTGGAACAGAGCTGGCAAGTTGGAGAGCCGTTGTATGGATTATTTATGACCCATAGACAGTTGTTAGACCAAAGCTGTCTGTGGTGGTGATGGATGGGCAAATGCTTTGGGTGACTGGAGGAAGGAATAACTCTTGGCTGTGTGAGAGTGATGGACCATTTTTCCCTCTGTTGATATCAGAGGGGAGCTTAAAGTGACCTTTCCTGGGAGCAGCTTGTGCTCAACGCTGTGGGATTTAACAAGAAATGGGTGCTTGGTTGTGCCCTCCTGCATTTATCCCACTGTGGTTCCCTATACTGTGGGGACTGTGGCTGTGCCTGGGGCTCCTGGCAGGTTCTGGCCCAGACCTCATGCGGTAATACCCAAACATCCCTTTTAGGGGCAAACGGTAAACCCAGTGCAGTCCAAAAGTCTTGCTTGCCTTTCCATAGCCTCGGACTTTTGTTCCTGAAGGTGGCACTCGTCTGCTGTCTCATGAGTGTTGAGCTCACTGGAGATGGGACTCGTGAACTTCTCTCTTCTGTTAGTATGACCACTGAGGTTTTTCCAGTGCATTTTGATTCCTTGCCTGGCTGGCAGCACTCCTGATTGTAACCTCATTAACGCACTCTGCGTGCACAGGTCAGTAATGAAATACAAAGTAAGAAAAGCCTGTGACCCCAGTCCTGAAGAAACTGTGCCCTGAAACCTTCTGCCAGAAATGGCTGCTTCACACCACCCCTCTGCTGACTCTTGCTCCCTAACAGCACTTCGGCTTACCTCCGGAGCCACATGGAGAAAAATGACTGTGTCTGATGCTTGGCTTTAGTATAGATAAAAGGGATCTGCTGCCTTTTCCTTTGAGTGTACCAAAGCTGTCTGGTTGGACTGCCCAGCCTCCCTTAGCAAGCTCCTGCCTAGTGTCATCCCACTTTCTGCTTCTTCTGGCTCTGGTGGTACCGGACTGGCAAGAAAGGTCTGGCATGTCCCTGGGCTGAACTGATGAGCCCTAAGCCGCCTGGCTCTTCCCTTCTTGCAAGTAGATGTCGCGGTTGCTCTGTGACATTGCTTCTGACCTTGGTCAGTCTGCAAAGTTCTTGTTATGACTTTCTTGCTGTTAGCTGGCCATGGGATGAAGAGGAGCCAGCCCTCCCTTTGCAACATCACCAAGTCTTGAGCTTTGCTTTTCTCACCAAGGCTTTTGCTGCACTGACACTTCCTAGTTTTATTGCCAATAATGAAAGTAGTGCAGAAGCTTTATTTACTTTCAGCTGTGTGAAGAGGCTTTTAATCTTAATGCAGTCCTCACTGTGTTGCTGCTTGGGGATTTTTAGCAGCAGGTGGGGATGGGGTGAAGTGTTTTGTTTTTTTTTCTTCTTTGGCAAGAACGTACACAGCATGATAGTTCAGTTTGTTCTCGTAAATGTTTTGAGTTCTTGGCTTTAGTTTGTTGAACAACTCTTTTTTTCCCTTATCGGAAGGCGAAGGTTTTTACTTCCTCCTGATAATGTCCTGAAAGGGCTGTTTATCCAGCGAGCACTGTTGACATTTCACAAGTCTGTAACTTTCACTTGGGATGAAAATTTCAAATCACTTTTACCAGACACAGAAGACAATCAGGCATCCTGCACATCTCCGTTCGACCTCTTCATCCCCAGGCTGCCCCTTCTCTCACTTCAAACTGCTCTTGGTCCAGGCCACGAACTCTTGCATCACTACCCGATTACAAAATTGGAAGCATTAAAGTCCTTTTGAAATCACTCAAAACTAAGCCTGTTCTTGTTTTTCCTCTGAGCTGAAGCTAATTTTTTTTCCCCCTGTGTTTTTTCCCCCCAAGATTCCCAGCATTTATCCAAACAAACCTACCAGCATCCACAACATTAACTTTGCAGCTGCAAGATGCATTCTGATGTCATCAGACCAGCTTTGCTGTAATCTTTCCCTTTGGCAGGAAAATACCTCCAGCCTCACTGATCCCTGACCATCCTTTGGCCATCTCTGTCCAGTGTCCCATCTTTTGTAGGCATTGCAATGCCTTTTGTAGCTGGTGCAGATGCGGAGAGAACAAGGACAGTGGTCTTACCAGGATAAAGTCTGGGCCTCAAATTGTCATTAGCATGAGAAACAAGCAGTGGTGACCATAAACCAAGATGAGGATGTGGTTGGCCAGGTCCCCAAAGCAAACTCCCAAGAGATGGGGGAGGGGGGGTTGGCCAGTGACAGAAGGCAAGAGGCTGTTTTTTGGAGACATGCTAGTTGGATGAGCTGTCAGCCTCCCCAGGAGGAAGGTGGAATGAAGCTCAGCACCTCTTCTGTTGAGCAACTGGTTTTTGGCAGTTGTTTTTTTCTGGTCTTTTTGGGGAAAGAGGCTTTTTTACTTCCTCCTGTTATTTTCCTGAGGTAGCTGTTTACCGTGTGAGCAGTGTTGACCTCTTTCTCATGGAAAGCTTAAACCTGCTCCCTGGAGACCCGGCCTGAGGGGTCTGCATAGGCGCTGATCCCAAAGCCCTCTCTCTCTCTCTCTGCAGGTCTTCCCCAAGAGTCACGTTGTCAGTGCGCTCAAGACCATCTTTGAGAAGAACGTCATGAGCTTTGCCGGTGGCACCATGGGAGCGGTGAATGGCATGAGACCTGACGGGGTGCCTGACACCTCCAGCGTTCAGTCCAACGAGGTGTGGATCGGCGTGGTCTATGCCTTGGCTGCCACCATGATCCAGGAGGTGAGTGGTGGTGCGGCACCCCTTGGCAGATGCCATCTTGTTGTGCTCCATGGAGGTGCTGATGGTTTTCTTCCCTCTGCCACAGGGGCTGGTGGAGGAAGGCTTTCGTACAGCGGAGGGCTGCTACCGGACGGTTTGGGAGCGGCTGGGCATGTCTTTCCAGACACCAGAGGCCTATCGGGAGAAGAAAGTCTACCGCTCGCTGGCTTACATGCGGCCCCTTAGCATCTGGAGCATGCAGCTGGCCCTGGAGCGTAGAGCTAGCCGGGCACCAGCACCCGTGCAGTCCCCCCAGGTCCCCATCCACCCTTGAGCCTGGTGGCACTGAGCGGGGCCGTGGGTGTACTGGGGGGCTGGGGGCCCTCAGCTGGCGGGCAGGGACCTGTCCCTCCCCTTCTTTGATTAATACTCGCATTGCTGTTTTCCTTCCCTACCTCCACTATGTACCCTTCATTTCAGGGGTCTTCCAGCCACTGATGCTGAGCATGAGGAGGGACCAGAGATGCAGGTGATCTCTCCTTGGAGAGGAGAGGGGTGGGATAAGGAGGTGCTGCTGGAGCCTGTGCCTCCCCTTAGCCATTGCTCAGGGCTCTGACAGCCTGCAGGACCCCCAGCCATCCTCCACTGGAGCTGGTACCTTGCCCAGGAGCACAGGAGACCTCTCTCCTGTAGTCAGTGGGCTGGGTAAGGTGGGAGCTGGCCTGCAGGGTGAAAAAATGTGTGAGTGTATGTGTGTGTGAGGACAGTGGACTGGTGCATGCAGGCACATGGGTGCTGTAAGTTGTTTCTCTGTTGTGTGACACTGCAAATGCTGACTGGCTCTGCCCCAAGGCACCAGCCCCAGGAGAGCCTGTGGCAGATACAATCCCCACGGGAGCCCCAGCTCCCCAGCCGGTGACAATCGGAGCCCAAGCAGCAGGTCCTGGTCTGGTACCGTGACACCCCTCCCTGCTGGCGCCGGGGGTGGGCAGCAGAGCACGTTTTAGGGGATGAATCATTTTGAGTTCTTAATAAATTTGTCCAGCTGTCTCCTTCTTCGTGTGTGTCTTCTCTGCCATGGGGTCAAGCTGGAGGAGGGAGCCTCTGTTGCTCCCCCTTTTCTTCCTGGGCTGGGCTGGAGGGCTGGGGTTGCAGGAGGTGCAAGTGCTCATGGCAGCCTGTCTCTGTAGGGTTTTGCTAATGGGAGCAAGATGTGCCTTTGCCACCAGCTGCGATGGCAGGAGAGACCTGCCCCTTGTTCTCTCCTCTTCTGCCTGCAAGGCAAGGGAAGGCAAGGAGCCTAGCATTCCTCCTGAAATTGCCTCTGTGGGGAGAATGGCCCTTGACTGAATATCCCCTCCTGCCCGGGGCTGGGTGCCTTTCTTCCTTTCCCTCCTTTCTCTGCTAGCACAGCATTTGAAGGTTGCACCTGCCTGGTTTTGAGGGGGTGGGAGAGGGCCCTGCCCCCAGATTTGGCTACGAGGTCTTTGTGCCCACTTCAGAGCTTTAACCCCAAAGCCCCCTCTTAATCCGTAAGCTGCCTCAGGGCTGGGGTGGGAAGCAGCCTGTCCTCCCTACCGTGACCGTTCCCTGCCACCCTTGTCTGCCCTGGGAGCTGGTGCAGGCAGGGCATCGCTGCGGTGGCCTGCTGCTGCTAGTGTGTGATAAATGGCCTTTTCTTCGCTCCCTGGGGGAGCGTTCCTGCATCCGCCTGGGCAGAGGAATAATGTTATCCGGGAAGGGCAGGTTGACCCAGATGCAGCCCCCCCGGACCAGCTGGAGTCATTCTCCCATGGCAGAACCCGCAGTGGGTGGAGAGGGACCAAGATGCATTCCCTTAGGGTCACCGTGCAAGACTGGAGGGCGATGGGTGTGCCAGGACACTAATGTGGCTCACCTGAGCTGCCTGCCTCCATTTGTCTTGGGTTGGCAGCCACCAGGGATGGTGACATGCCAATCCAGGTGGCAAAGAACAAAAGCCAGCACAATTTGTGACCCGGCTGGGTTTTGTTGCTGCAACCCATCTGCAACGCTCCTTAACCCCAGGCGCTAGGTTGCCCACAGACTTTCTTTCAAAGGTTGGGGCGTTCAGTCTGTATCATGGGATATGTCTGCTCTTTCCTATTCTTCTGACTGTATCATCTCAGTAAAAATGTCATCTTAAGAGGCTCAGCTTTAAGCAACCTCTGCATGGGCACAGCTGCAGGCTGGGAGGACTATCCTTGGTTACAAATATGATATTCTCTAATATTTGCCTGTGCTACTGTTTTTCAAAACTAACTCAATCCCAGCTTGAGCAGCAAATTTAATTATTCATTAACCCTTTATTCTTATTCATTAACCCTTTTTTGACCCCTGACATACATGGTTTTAAACCACAGCCTTGCCGAGTTTTAACTTCTTCAGCACTTTATGCTTTGGACTTCCCTGCCTGCCTGTTCCCTTTTGCCCACTCCCTGCTGCAGCAGAGCTCAGGCATGGCATCTCAGGATTTAGCCCTGGTAATGATTGCTAGCCCTGAGCTGCTTCACTGGGCTGCCCTTGGGAACATGCAAACCCTGTGGAGATACCCCAGCTATTTGCTTGTTTTATTTTTGACTTGGCCTAGACTGATCAACAAAACTGTCTCCTTGAACACTGAGCTGATACTCGAACCTTCAAGATATGCTGCTGGGACAGTGATTGTTAAATACTGGAAAAATAAAGATTACAGGCAGAAAGCAGCAATATTGTTTGTGTGATGCTAAAAAAAACCCCCTATGTCTGTGAATGAGCTGTGTGTTGCCATCAGCAGCAGCGCCAGCATGCAGACCTTTTGTCGCCCATCCCTGTGCCCACCAGTGGCCATGGGATCCCTGCGGGAGCTGCCTGAACCAAGGTCATGCCAAGCGGGTGACGGCAAGGGGATGATAGCAAGGTGGTGACGGCGAGGGATAAGGGCAGCCCCTCCTGCCCCCTAAAACATTCCCAGACTGACCATACTCCTTATCAGGAACCTTGGTCACGCTCTAGGTACCACCTGCCTGCTGAAAAAACAGCCGAAGCAAATAGCAGCTGCATGGGAAAACATATCTTGTTGTGCAGTTAATTTCTAAGACAGAGGGAAGCAAACACCGGGGCAGGATTTTCCCACAGGCAGCCAGCTCTCTGGCTGGCAGCTCTTGTGGGCAGGGGTGCAAGACAGCTGTGGGGCTCCTGCAGAGAGGAGAGGGGTCTGTTGAGATGCTGGTAGAAGAAACAGAATGTTCCCCAGACTGGGTAGTAATGAATTTTACTGTTGGAGAAAAACTGGGGCTCAAATGTGAGATTAAAGGAAAAGCAAAATTTGGGAAGTATTTCTGAGGTGTTGCAAAGAGTTGCCCTGTCTCCATTTTAAGAAAAGGAGCATTTTCTGGTGAAAAGGACTCCATCAGCTCTTGCTATGATGACTGGGGGAATTAAAACTCACGTATTTTAGGAGAATGCCTTGAAAATCACTGAGGAATGAGTGAGAAAATCTGGTGTGAACCAGGCCACTTCAGCCTCCCCAGCCAGCAACGACTAAAACATAAGGGGAATTAAATAAATATGTACTTAAAAGTTATTTAAGAATCCCTGCATATATACAATACTTGTCAGCATTAAAATGTGATGTCCAAGATATTCGGGGAATGTTTGTTTTTCATAAAATAATTTCCTTCCAACAAAAGCCAGCTTGTAATAACAGCAGCAAACCTTCATGCCAGCCCCGGGCAAGGAGACTGGCTGCTTTGTAGCCTGATCTGTGGCTGCTTCAGTACTAGCAGGGGGATAAAGCAAAACCCCAAAAGGAGCCCAGTGCTGGGTGGGTTTGCATGAAGATGCCTGGTGAGGAGGACCAGGGTGAGGCCATGCGCTGTGGCTGACCCTGGGATGCCTTGGGGTTAAGGCTCCTTAGCACCTCTAGGTACCCCAGGCAAAGCAGTGGGTGCTGTGCCTGAGGTGGCAAACAGTTGGCAGAAGGGACAGCAGAGCCCAAGAGGGGTTTTCCCCAGCTAAGCATCTTTCCCAGCAGTCACAGATCTGCAGGAGCCAGGGCCTCCCATGGACGTGCTAGGGACATGTAAGCAAGGAGGGGCAGTTCCAGCTGGTGCTTCTGGGAATATTTGCCTGCAGCCACCTCTTATACAGCCGGGAACTGCAATTTTGGAAACACCCAGATTGCATAATGCCCTGGCCAGAGCTGCCACCCACAGATCTGGCAGCAATAAAAAGGCAAGAGACCAGGCACATCAGCAGAGCCCTGCAAGGAGGACATCCCTGTGTACACCTGCTCTCTGCCTGCTGTCGAGATGGTGCAAGTGACTCCACTCCTCCTGATACTCGGCATGGTGCTGGTGGCTCCTGGCTACTCTGCAAAAAAGGTAATGGCAGGGCTGGGATCCACGGGGCAGGGTGGGAAGGGTTGCCTACGCCTGCCACCATGCCCGCACTTGGGCTGTGCTGCAGCACCAACTCTGAGTCCCCTCTGCTCTAGTGTGTGCTGACTGGGCGCTGGATGAATGAACTGGGCTCCAACATGACCATCATGGCCGTGAATGGAAAAGGCGAATTCAGTGGCTTCTACCATACGGCCGTGACAGCCACCATGAACGAGATCCAGGTGTCACCACTCCAGGGGTCCCAGCACCGCACGAACCAGAAGAGCCATCCCACCTTCGGCTTCACTGTCAACTGGAGCTTTTCAGGTACTTCTCCTTTCCCAGCCTCCCTGCAGTGTCCCCAGAGCTCCCCTGCCCTCCACTGTGATGTCCCCAGACCTCCCCTGCCCTCCCTGTGATGTCCCTGATGTTCTTCTGCCCTTCCCTGCAGGGTCCTTGTTGATCCCCTGCCTTCCCCTGTGGTGTCCCAAATGCTCTCCCATCCTCTGTGGTGTCCCTCGTGCCCCCCATCCTTGACCCCAGAGCTCCTTGGCTGGTGTCACCTCGCAGTACCAGGGTGCAGAGGTTGTGCTGGGGGCTGAAGCCCGCTGCTGTCTGCCCATCTCCAGATGAGACCCCAAGCCCCCTGTTGCCTTCTGCCTCCTTTCCCCATCACCACTGTCCCCAGAGGGCAGGGACAGCCCAGGTCTACTGTCCCTCTGTGCTGGGGCAAGCTGCAGGGCTATGGGTTGGCACTGACTGGCTTTTTCGGTAACGTGACCACTCTCCCCTCCATCTCCTACCCCATCCCTGCAGACTCTGTCACCGTCTTCACCGGCCAGTGCTTTGTGGATGATGAGGGAAATGAGATTTTGAAGACCATGTGGCTCCTGCGGTCACAGGTGGACAACATCAAGGACGATTGGAAGGCCACCAGGTGAGCCCCCCATTCCTGCCCTGCGCAGGTCCCCTGAGCATCCCCAGAGGGGTTCGGGACTCTCCCACCCCGTGGTGCTCAGCGTCTGGCAGAGCTGCTGCCAGTGCGGGGGTGGTTGAGGATGGGGTGCTTGTGCACGGCCGCCCTGCGGGTCGCTCGGAGGTGCAAATGCTGGGGGAGGAAGCAGGGGGGCAGGGACGGGCAGGCGTTTGGCACAGCAAGGCTGCGTTTCTCACTCTTACATCTCCTCCCTTTGTGTCCCCACAGGGTCGGCACCAACGTTTTCATCCGCCTGCGCCCCCGGCAGGAGTGTAACTGGCAGCGAGGGGATTCCCAGGCCAGTGGCAACGCCGACTCTGCATCCCGCTCCTTCTGCTCCGCCGCCTGCTACTCTCAATAAAGCTTTGCAGCAAACACTCACCCGTCTCCTGTCGTGTTGCGCCTCAGCGCCCGTGTTCCCCTGTGTGTCCCCCACGGCATCTCATGCCCTCTCCGGGCTCCATCCCCGAGGCCCGGTGCCTGTCCCCCACCATGACCCCTGCCATGGCCTGGGCTCCTCCGTCGCAGCCCCAGTTTGCCCCACTGTGCTCCCTCGGGACCTCCGCCTTGCCCGGAGGAGCAGGACCCCACTCAGTCTGGCGTGGTGGCTAGTGGCCCGTCTCCCACCAGGGTGACCCTTGGCAGGAGGCCCAGCACGGGCGGCCACTGCCTGTCCGCGGGCCCCTCCACCATAAAAGGGGCCGAGCGGGCAAGGGGCAGCAGCGCAGGCAGAGCCCGGGCACCGCACACGGCCACCGCCGCTGCCGCCATGGGGAGCTTCGGCCGCTGCCTCCTGCTTACCCTGGCCCTGCTCAGCCCCTGTGCCACTGCTGCCAGGAAGGTAAGGGCAACCCGGGGGCCAGTGCCCGGCTGGGGGCTGCCCGCTGCTGCCGTGCCATGCCGTGCCGTGCCGTGTGGTCCCCAGGGTGCAGGGTGGCTGGAGAAGGGGCTGCATGTCCTGGCTGTGCCGTGCTGTGCCATGCCAACCCTGGGGTGCAGCGTGAAAGGTCAAGGGGCTGCCTGCTCTTGCTGTGGCCTGCTGTGCTGTCTGGTGCCATGCTGTGCCGTGCCATGCCGTGCTGTGCCGCACTGTGCTTTGCCACAGTGCGTTGTGCCACGCTCTGCTGTGCCCTGCTGTGCCGTGCCGTACCGTGCAGTGCCATGCCGTGCCAATCCTGGGGCACAGTGTGCACGGCCGAGGGGGTTGCATGCTTTCACTGTGCCATGCCGTGCTGTGCCATCCCAGCACACGGTGTTTGTGTTGGGGGGCTGCACGCTCCTGCCCTGCTGTGCCCTGCTGTGCCGTGCTGTGCTGTGCTGTGCCATGCCGTGCCATCCCAGGGTGCAACGTGCGTGACAGAGGGGGCTGCCAGCTCTGGCTGTGCTGTCTCTGGGCAGTGTTGGTCACCTACCCCTCGAACGGGGGGGTAGGGGAGGTGTCCAGCACCCCCAGTTCTGCACTGCCCTGCCCTGCCACGGGAGGGAGAGGTCCTGGCCCAGACAGTGCCCATGCCACCGGTCCCAGCTACTGTGGAGAGGAGCCGTGCCACTGCCCAGGCAAGCTGGAGGGGGGGCTGTGGCTCGGTGCTGCCCAGGGCACCCACATGAGCCCCTGTTGCATTAAAGGGTGATGACATTTGGCAGAAGATAAACCCCCTTGTGTTCCAGCTTATGCTCAGGTATCAGAGGGGCTGGGGACAACGAGGCTTAGATTCTGAGTGATGCCCAATTCAATGCTCGAAGTCCAGTCAAGTTCCATATATATCGAACTATAATGATTAGGGATGCACTATTAGCACACTGTACTTTCTACTTAGTCACGTTCAACAAACTAGAATGGCCAGACTTTAGTTGCATTCAATGAACTGTCACAGCTAGATTTTAATGAATAGTACCGTTTATTAAAGTGATGGGAGTACAGCTTTTTTTGGATTGCTGGTGATAAATACACAGTCTGCAAAGCACATGCAAATAATGATACAGTCAACCACAAGCACACTAAATTATGGAAGAAAAGAGTTCTAAAGGTTTCTAAGTTTCCCAGGAAAGCATTCAGTATAGTCCAGTGTTTGAATCTTACCCAATAGGTGTCCCTATGGAGGGGAAGAGAGGCTCAGACCATCGAGGGATCCCAGAAGTCATCGGTGTCCTCCCAATTTGTCCATGATAATATCTTTCCTAACAGCCCCCCTTTATTAAGGTCTTTTATACTATTTTCCGACTTTCAGGTGGAGCTTGAGTGACTCTATTCATACATACCTTTACCATGATTGGTATAAAATCTCCTCGCTTTACTTTTAAAGGTACATGCTAGATAAAATTCAGAGCGCACGCTCAGTGAGGAGTGGTCACACCTCAGAGGCGGGTAGCCTTTGGGATGGAGGTGTGTTTTGGTATTATAATAAGCTTTTAATGAGCAGAGTTCACCCAGAGGACATGATTTTGACAGAAAATGATTAACTGCAGGTCCAGGGCTGGCTCAGAGTTAACAACTATGTGGTTTATCAGTTCCATAGTACCATCCAGTTCCCATCCCTGCGGTGAGGTCGTAGAGTCTGGCTGCGGTGCTTCCATGCCACTCCACCCTCCATGTTCTTTCTCTCAGAGTCAGCACACCAAGCTCCCCTGGCATTGCTACCATCTAAGGTTGCAGGTTATATTGCTCAGGGAATTATTATGGAACCGATTCATTGCACGTCCACCATATTCTGCACTGGAGGTTTACCTTCTCTTAAGAGGTGGCCGTATCGATAAGTCACCTCCAGCAATCATTCCACACCCCCGGTCCCCAGTGCAACCTGCAGGGCCTGTGGAGGAACGAGCTAGGCTCCAACATGACCCTCTCAGCTCTGGACGCAGCCGGGACCTTCTCGGGCTCCTACCACACCGCTGTGGCGGCCACCAACAAGCAGATCCTGGTGTCACCCCTGCAAGGGGCCCAGCAGCACCCCAGTGCCAAGGGGCAGCCCACCTTCGGCTTCACCGTGCAGTGGCAGTTCGCAGGTACAGCGGTACCCGGCACGGCATCCCAGGGCAGCCAGCGATCCCCTGCCCGTGCTGGAAGCGGGGTGCCACCTCAGCTGGTCCCCCACACCCTCTGGGGCACCCAGGGAAACACTGGCTGTGGCCACAGGCTGGCCACATGCACTTGGTCCTGCCATGGGACGTGGTCGGGGAGGGCTGTCTGTCTGGGACGGGTGGCAGGGAGGTCCATCTGTCTGTCCAGGGCATGTGGTGGGGGGTGTCTGCCTGTCTGTCTGTCTGCCAGGATCAGGTAGCCCAGGTTCCCCTGTCTGGAGGCATAGGCTCTGAGCCCCCTCTGCCCCACTTGAACCCCGCCAGACTCCACCACCGCCTTTGTGGGCCAGTGCTTTGTGGACCGCCGTGGGAAGGAGACACTGGAAACCACATGGCTTTTGTGGGAAGAGGTCCCGTCCCGCAGGGACACCTGGAAAGCCACCAGGTAAGCCCTGCTCCTGCCCTCCTACCCCGCATCCCTCCTTCCCCTCCTGCTGACACGGTTTCCCTGCAGAGTCGGCACCTCCATCTTCACCCGCATCAAGTGATAGGGATGGGGACCCCAGCTGCCTGCACCCTGCTGTCTCACCTGCATCCCTGGGGCTGTCTGCTGCCCCGGTACCTGGCTGGCATCCCGCCTGCTCCCAGCATTCTGGCCAGGAAACACACCCTCACCTTGCCCTGCTGCCTCCCAGTGCCTCCCAGTGCCTCCCAGGAGCCTGCCGGTGGGGCCTCCCCTTCTCAAAGCTTGCTGCCCCCACACATGGTGCCGAATAAACCTTTCTCTGCCTGGCAGAGAGCAGTGCCCCATGTGTCCCTGGGGTGCAAGAAGCCACTCTGTGGCCATGGGCGGAGGGAGGTGGTGGCTGGGGGAGGGCAGGGCAGTGGTTTGGGGCGCTGGGAGGGATGGGGCTGGGGGACAAGGGGAGGACAGCAGCTGGGTAATCCCACTTCCTGGCCATAGCTTCGGGCCTCAGCAGATGCCTTCTTGCCTGTGCACCCCCTTGGGGTATCTGCAGGGGCCCTGCGGTGGGTGGCCCCAGGCAGCATCCCTGGTGCGGAGCAGAAGGATGCCCCACGGCCAGGGGCCAGTGAAGGCTGCATGCAGGCAAGTCAGCAAGCTCACCTGGCCTGCTCCTGCATCTCTGCACTCCAGTCTGCCCTGTGTTCCCATTAAACTCCATTTCAAGCTACTGCTCTGGGTGGGGGGGCTCGGTCCTGGGAGCACATATGGGGCAGGGCTGGGTGCCAGCCCCCACAGAGGGGAGCATGGTCACAAGCTGGGAGCCTGCGGTGTTGGGGTGGTCCAAAGTCCAGGCTGGATACTGGAGGGACCAGAGGAAGGACCTGGGACTCCAGGGGCAGCTACTGGGCAGACTGCGTGGCTAAGGCCAGATACGGGAGGGATCCCTGCTGTATCTATGTGCATATGCCTGTATTTCCCACCTGATCAGCCGGAAGGTAGAACAGAAAAACACCCCTTTCGGGTGCTCAGATTCACAGGACGACATCACCTGCATGTTAACTTTATTTTGTCAGCTCATTAGGAAAGCAAGCAAGCGAACATGTCAAACAAGGACCCAATGCCCTTTGCACAGACCCATCTAACACATGAACTCACTAATTCATCACTTCAGCAGCTCATAAAGTTTCTGAGTGAATGGAACTCAAGTTCCCTAATCCATAACATGCAATGGTATGTAAAGTGTTGGGAGCCACTCTAATGGCAGCCAAACAATATGGGAGTGTAAGCAAATCTGCAATGGCATGTGGAGTGTTAGGAGCCACTCTAATGGCAGCCCAACAGTACAGGAGTACAAACAAATCTGATGAAAGCATAATATCTCTCCAAAACTTAGTGATGAAGCTGCAAAATCAGTTGGTGGAAGAAAGGGCTAGAAGGGTAAGAGCAGAGACCCTGTTAGATGAGGAACACAAGGTGAACTAGCAACTTCATACCGACCTGTTTGATTTATGGGATAGGGAGAAAATACTGTGTGAGGCACTTAAGGACCAGAGCAGAGCTAGAGACTCTGATTCTGAAAGCGAGGCAGGTTTTCCATCGCTAGCAAAGAGACAAACAAGAATCCCAAAACCCCAAACCACCCTTTAAAAGATTTGAACACTTGTAGGAGAACATTTTCTCTTAAGGAAAGTAAAGTGGTATTACGCCCTTTGATAAAAACTGAGATAACATACACTGGGGAGAAAGATGAAGAGACTGTGGTAAAACAGATACCATATTCGGCCTCGGACTTGTCTAAGTTTCAGGAAAAGCTTAGCCGCTTGGCAAAGGAGACTGAAATTGCATATGTGTGGAGGCTGTTGCTGACAGGGGGTGACAGAATCATGCTATTGGAGGACGAATCCCAGGGATATTAGGCGTCAGGGGTAGACGACCTTAGAGAACCTTGGTCACTGACCCAAAAGGCGGCTTATTGGGCAGGATGTTTAGACTCTTTAGAAAGAAGAGATCCAATCAGTATTGATACCCCCAATATTGATCACTTAACTGAAAGCATCCAAAAAAACACCTGCCTCCAACTCATGCTTCATAGACAATTAATCTCAAAGCAACCATCCCCAATGCTATCATTAGCTGATCCCAACCGAATGACCCCACTTATAAGGGGCCTGCCAGACTCCCTAAAATTATATGAAATTCAGTTGTAAGACCGAGTAAAGGACACCCTGACTCCACAAGCAGGAAATCCTGCCAGTCTAAGAACAAGCAGAGCCCTAACCTGGGCCAAGATTGCCCAGGAATTAATTAATTATGGAAGGAGAATGGGAGTAATTGGAGGAACTGGTAAACAACGGGCAGTGATATGGAGAGCAGAACCAAGAGAACAACCACTCTCCCAGAGAAATCAGGCAGTCAGGAGGAATTTATTATGGGCTGAAGGAATTGAGAGGTGAATTCCCCAAGATTGAATGGAGGGGATGCCCACCATGGCACTGGAGAAGCTTGTCCGTGCGTGGAGCGAAAAGGGGGAAATACCCCCAAAAGAAGGACCACCTACTCAAGATACTACTAGGGCAGAACCTAAAGTGAGCCTGCAGAAGAACACTCCCTCAGCCCCAGAGAGAGATCTAATTGACTTGAAGTCAGGGAATGAGACGCACTGTCCCCAGTAAGTGAGCTGGGGGACAATGGGTGGGTCTGCACAAGGAGGCTCACAGAAAACAACCAAGGGGATTTAATGATTACTTTCCCCCTTGGTCCCCTTAAAACACCTGTCACCTTCTTAGTAGATACCGCGGCTCAAATGTTAGCAGTTCAACAAGATGTTGCCGACCACAATGGGATAGTTGCTGACAAGAAACAAATATGGGTAAAAGATGTATTTGGAAACTCTCAGCCCCAGGCAACTGCTCGAGCTAAGTGTTGGCTGCCAGGAGATGAGTCTGCAACAGAAGCTATAATGATACTGGGACCTCTACCAACTAACATTTTGGGACTAGATTTGCTGAAAGGATGAGCCTAGATAGAGTCGAGAGGAAGAGAGTGGGTGTTTGGTCTCCCCACCATGTCTGTATGATTATTACAGCCCGCACCTGAATTACCTACCCCCTTTTAAGGCTGTTAATGCCAAACCTTACTTGCTCCTCCTAGGGGCAAGAGAAGGGATCACTTCGGTGATAGCCGTATTACAGGAGCAAGGGATAGTTGTCCCCACACACTCGCCTTATAATTCCCCTGTGTGGCCAGTCCGTAAACCCAACGAAAAGTGGCAATTGACCATTGACTATCGGTGCCTGAACACCAACACGGGCCCCTTGACAGCTGCAGTGCCTAACATAGCTGAGCTGATTGTGACCATTCAAGAACAAGCCCAAACTTTAGTAACTATCGATGTAAAAGATATGTTCTTTATGGTCCCCTTGCAGGAAGCAGACAGAGATTGCTTTGCTTTTACATGGGAAGGCATGCAATTCACTTTTACACATCTCCCCCAGGGATATTGGCACTTGCTGGCAATGGCTTATTATGCATTGGCTCAAGAGCTTGCCAAAAACACTCCTACTGAAGGCATTAAGGTATATCAGTATATTGATGATGTATTGATTGGCAGTCCTGATATCAAAGAATTGGGACAGACCCGAGCAGAGATAATTGCTCACCTAGAAAAATTTGGACTCCAAGTTGCAGATGAAAAGATACAACTCCCATCTTCCAAAGCAAGGTTCCTGGTTATTTAGTGGAAGGGACAAACAGTGTACATTCCCCCCAAAACCTTAACTAGCCTCGAACAGGGTAAAATGCCTGGAAATAAGAGGGAACTACAACATGCCCTAGGTTCGCTTGTATTCTGGAGGAAACACTTTCTCAATTTCTCTATCATAGCCTGGCCCCTCTCACTTAACATGCAAAAGAATTGCTTGGGACTGGACCCCCACTCACAAGGAAACTCTGAAGCTCTTAATCTTTGAGGGGGGGGGTATATCAGGCCTTAGGGCCAATACACCCGACAGATCCACTCCACATCAAGTGGGGTTTTGCAATTCACAGACTGTCCGTACATATGTGGCAATGTGGACCAGAAGGCCTGACTCAGCTTGTCGGATTCTATTTGCGCAGTTTCAAAGACGCTGGAAAACTGTATTCAGTTTGGGAAAGCCTCTTTGTAGTTAGCCTAGCTTTGCAGGATAACAGGAGCCACTTTACTGCCAGGGTGGTCCAAGAGTGGGCAGGCAATGAAGGAATACAGTGGGGTTTCCATACCCTATACTACCCTCAAGCGAATGGGATAGTGTAGCATACTAATGAACTTCCAAAACAAGCCCTAAAACCCCACAAACCGGGATGGCCGCGAGTGCCAGATGCGGTCATGTAAGTAAATAGCTGCTGGGGGGTGAATGGATGTCCTAGACTGACTGCATTTTGCCCCAAACCCCCCTCCCTACTTCCAGGAAGGGGAGATAAGAAAGATCCAACAGAGCAGCTCTGCTATCCTGGACAATCTCTCCTGGTAGATTTACCTACTGTAGGGGAAGTAATCTATGCATTATATTTGCACTTTGTAGAAGCAAGGAGAAAGATGGCAAGGGACCTGTGTTAGTCCTAACTATATTAATTGTTATTTGTGTTATCAGTTTATTGTTATTTGTAATTTTTTTCTGTTATTATAGAGAAAAGATTCTCCAGAATTTAGCTGGAATCTTGTGACATTGTTAAAAGAACATGGGGTATACAGGATGTTAAATCTCACAAATGGAGAATGCCGTCTCACCATATACAATGCAACTACCTCCTTAAAAGATGACAAAAGTTACAGACAAGACTGGAGAACTTTTCTAAGCGATTCAACCAAAAGACTGACTTAAGGGAGGATCGTTGCTGACCTCTCTCCTAACGTCGTTGGGACTCACAGGGTGGGGAAAAATGGCTCATGAGCATTGGACACATGCTGTTATGTGGATTTTTTGTTCTTAATGCTTGGACAATATATTGTTCACTGTATGATTACCCATGCCATCCCTTCCCTCTCTTCTCTCTTCTGTCCCTCTTCTGTCCCCCTCTAAGTTTTATATGTTATCTCTCTCCTTTTTCTCTCTCTCCCCTTTCTTTACATCTAAATCACCAGCCTGAGAAAAGACTACTACAATGTTTAAGCCATGGGGTGGTGTGAGAGACTGAAGGAGTTAACAGCTGAAACATTGTGGTGGGGCAAGTTCTGCCGAACGACTAACTCTGCATAACAAGGAACTCTGCCTAGCAAGGAACCCCAGATGAAAAGAAGCCCACCCATCAGCAGCACCCACCAGCAACAGGACCGTGCTGGAAGGTGCACAGCTCCCTGCTCTGCTGTCCTGTTCTGATGTGCTGAGCAGGGCAGCTCGTCATGGATGGCCAAAGATCACCTCTGCGGGGAAGGGGAAGCTTCTCCCCAAACGACCCCCAAGCCCATGGCCCAAAGGCTACCTAATTAGCCTAATGAGTTTGAGTGCCCACCCGAAGGAGGGGCAAGGATGATAAAAGGACACAAACTGAAGCCCCATGGGCGCAAGCCCACTGGAACCAGACCCCTTGGCTGACTGGACCCCTTGGCTGACTGAACCAACGCTGGATCCAGGACCAGTGAAATCTTTCTCTTCTCTCTCTCTTCTCTCTTTCCCTTTTCCTTTTCCCTAATCCCTACCCTCATCCCTTTAGACATAAACCGTTGACCAAGTCTGGGACTAGCAGTGGATCCAGCCACCCCTGGGCCCTTCTCTGAGGAGGAGTCTAGAAAGCGATGGGGTCTGCTCTGAACCTCGTGACCCAACGGGACGACTTTCCTTATTGACTTCCCTGACCTGATCCCAAAATAAGCAAGGCCGGTAGTATATGTTTGGTAATGTATGCTTAGCACATGTTACGCGGTTCACTGACACGATGCCAATTTTTGTTGTGAGTGTACCAGTTTTGGGGGTGAGCATGCCAATTCTTGTTGTGAGCAAATAAAAATTCAGTTCTGTGAGTTAAAGGATGCCTGGTGTCATTTCATCTTAATCCTGACCTCGAATCAGCAAATCTGAGTCATCATCCTGAGAAATTGGGACGTGACACACTTAAAAGAGGGATTAATTCAAGGGTGCATGAGTTCTCACTGCAATGGCAGTCACAGCTCCCAGATCCAGGGAAAGCCCAGCCCAGCCAGGACAAAAAAAAAGCTTAGAAACAGCATCAGAACTTGTAATGCAAGAGGGGACTGCCATGAGGATGAACTCCTATGGATGGACACACTGCCGTTCAGCACAGCAGAGAAGAGCTAGTCGGGCTGTGCTCGCTGCAGCGCCGTGTTTGGGTCTCAGGACTGGGACGGTGGCGGTGGGACAGTGCCAGGCTGTGCCCACCCCAAGGACTCGGACTCAGACCTGGCAAGGAATGGGCTGGCAGAGCCTCTTGGAGAGTGGATGTACAAACCATCCCTGCACCCCCACCTCTCTCCACAGCCGTGCTCATCCCCGCATTCCTCCAGGACTATCCAGGTCACGGTGACCTCCTTTACCTCCCCTGTCCCTGGCACCCTGCCATGAAGCCACCTGCCCTGCAGCTGCCAGCCTGGTGCCTACAGAGCTCCGGTTACAGCCCTATAAAGAGATTTGAGGCACAGGGCTGGCAGGGAGCCGTGTTGGGTACTTCGCAGCCCCACGGCCATGAGGAGCAGTGCCTTTGCCCTGGTCCTTGCCCTGGCCCTGGCATCGTGTGTCACCCCTGAGGAGAGGAAGGTATGGGGATGGGTGATGATGGGGACGTGGCGGGCACGGCACTGGGATGCAGCGTGGGCAGCCAGGTGTTGTATCTTAAATGCCATTTTAGGCTGGGACAAGCAGGAGAACTGTGCAAGCACCTAGTCCAGGCAATGGGCAGGGTATCTCTGGGTCACCCCCAGCCACCTGGTACCACCTCCACAAAGCTTTGCTCCCACAGGGGCACCAGGCACCGGGCATCCCCTCGCAGGGGGTCTGTGCTTAGGGGTACAGTGCACAGGACATGCCCTCCCATGGGGTCTGCGTCTGGGCATACCATGCATGCTGACGGGCTGGGACATGCTTGCCTTGCTGCACTGTCTGCTCAGCAGCCAGCAGCACCTGGGGCACCATTTCCCCAAAATGGGGACAGGGAAAGCTGTGCCCCACAGTGGCACTCACAGCAGGGCTTGTGGCTCTGGCCGTGGGGCGGTGGGAAGGATGGTGACCTGCTCTGCACCATGCTCAGGGGCAGAGGACCTGTTGCTTTGTCCCTTCAGTGCCATCTCAGCGGGCTGTGGAGGAATGAGCAGGACTCGCTGATGGAGATTTCGGCAGTGAGGGATGACGGGGACTTCCAGGGGAAATACCTCACACGGGTCACCCTTGCTAGCGTCTGTGCCCGTGTCTCCCCCCTGAAGGGCGCCCAGCAACAGCCTGGCGAGGGGGGCTGGCCCACCTTCGCCTTCACTGTGCGCTGGGACAAGTTCTCCAGTAAGTGCTGGGACACCTGGGGATGGCACTGTGGGGGCACTGGGAGCCACAGAGGTGGCCAGCAGGACTTTTCCTCTGCTGGAAAGTCTGCTGGGTAATGCTTTGGTACAGCTAAGCAGAGGGAGGCAGTGGTGCCTGCTCAGCATGGGGCTAACAGGTAATGCTGGGCTCGCATGGGGCAGCTTCTCCTCACCCAGCATCGTTGCACCCATCTCTGCCAGGCAGCCCAAGATGACGGTGGTGGGTCTGGACCCTGTTAAGTCACAGGGGATGCTGTGCCACAGAGACTGCCTTGCCCAAGGGAGCTGCTGAGGAAGGGCAGGTCCACCCGGCAGGGGTTTGGTGGGCGCATGGCTGTTAGAGCGGGAATGTGGCTGTGACTGGGAAGGACCCCAGGGAGGGGGAAGTAGCCAGCGAGCGTGGGTGCCATCCCCACCAACCCCTCACCAAGCACTTCCCCCAGATGCCACCACCGCCTTCGCGGGGCAGTGCTTCGTGGACACGGGTGGAAAGGAGACGCTGACCACCATGTGGCTGCTGCGTGAAGCCGTCGGGTCCCTCGAGGAGGACTGGAAAGCCACGAGGTAATGGGAGGACATGGGGGGCAGCAGGCCCACAGAGGGGCCCTCCCCAGGACCCCTGAGGACACGCATCCCCCTGGGTGGGGGGACTACCCCTGGGAACCCCCCAGCATGGGTTTGCAGCAGGGATGCCAATGCTTTCTGGCAAGGGGTTTGCCCTGGCCAGGGGCATCCAGCAGCTGCTTGAGGCAAGTTGGGGGGCATTTAGGGACAGCCCTGTCACCTGCCGGCACTGGCAGCTCTGCGTGGGTGGTGTCTGCAGGTCATCCCACAGGAACTCTCTGCTTCCCACAGGGTGGGCAGAAATGTCTTCACTCGCAAACGCACCCCAAAAGGAAAGATCCTGCCAATCTGGTCCCCATCCTGTGAGGATGCATCTTCACCCACCCCATGATGGCATGCTCCAGCTGCAACCTGGCCCCACCAAGGCAAGAAAACCTAGCCTCTCACATGAAAATAAAATGTAAAAATCATGTCAGCTGTGGCTGTCTTTTAAAAAACTGTCCTTGCTACCCCTGTGAGGCAGCTGCTCTTCCCACGGGTACCCCTGCAGAGATGAGGGCTCACCACTGCCCTTTTGCAGGGACATCTGAATCCCTCCCTGATTCCCCCCATCCAGCTCCCTGGGCTCATTTCCCACCTCATCCTAACCCTACCTTCAACTCTTTGCCATCACTCCCCACCTGCCTGCTGGTGGCAGAAGTGGCATCAGCATCCCAAATCCAGCTGCCTTCCTTGCAGTGCATTCATACCCATCCCCACCAGACACCTTTCCAGTCCCAGGACTTGGTTCTCCATAGAGTTGGGTGATGGAGGTAATGGTATCAGTAGATGTGAGATGTCAGTAAAGTGCTTCCCTCGCTCTGCACAGTACCTGAAGTAAAATGTGCACAGTTAAATCTCCCATCCCATCCCATCCCACTGCATCCCATTGCATCACATCCCATCATGTTCCCCTGGGTTACAGCCAGGGCTTTTACCCTTCTCTGCTGCTGCATTTCGGCAGTGCCACTCTATCTGCCTCTGTGGACACCTGCCAAGTTTAGTCAGCTCTTTCGACACAAAGTTTTTGGCAGCTCCATGGGTGAAGACAAAGCCTCTTGCAGAAGCATTACAAATATAACCCAGTCCTGGGGATGACAGCACACTATCCGTACAGCCTGTCAAGCCTGGCCCAGCACCAGCAAGTCTGGTACGCACTGCCTTGACGTGGAGTGGTGGCTGCCACCTCCCTGGCACCTCAAACAGGGTGGCTTGTCCCTGCCAAACACCATAGAAAGGCAGGGGCTGGTGTCAGGCCAAAAGGATGGAGCAATGCATCAAGGGCAAGAGCAAGAGATCCTGGGGGCGGGGGGGGGGGTGGGGGTGTGTGCATTTCTCAGGCCTCTATGATAAGCCTGTGAGTTTGGGACTGTAAAAGGTGACAAGGAGTGATGTTCTAGGAGAAGGGTGGCTTCTGCTCACCCCAGCCTTTGGGACCATCTAGACTGGACGAAGAGGCGCTGAGCAGCAGCAGCAGGGTCCCAGGGTATGCCAAGGGTTGTGGCAGGCACTAAGCGGTGCTGCCCCAGGGTGGGAGTCCTCTGCCCCCAGTACGCACAGCACAGCCCTGCTGCCATCCAGTGCCCCAGACACTGCTGTCCTGGAAACAGCATGTGTTTCTGCAGCTGAATTCCACCTTAATTTTCAGTTGTCCATAGCCCAATGCCTGCTTCAGGCACTGCAGTGAGCAGAGAAGCAGCTCAGGAGCACAGGGACAGTGCATGCTGTGTTTTGTACATCCAAAGACCCTAAGAGCTGCAAATAGAAGAAAGAGGTGCAAATACAAGGCTGGTTAGCATGCTGGGTGTATTTAGCAAACACACTCTTCTGGACCCCAATGCCCCTGTGTGGTTACTCCTTCCTCTAATTCTTGTAAAAGCAAAAGCAGCAAAATTAGCAGCTGATATCCAGATGCTGGGGAAACATTATTGCTGCTAAAGCTGAAGGCAGTTACGAGCCCTCCTTTCGGTGCAGTGCTGCAGCTGCTGCAGTTTACCTCTGCCAGGGATGCCCTGGCACCACATAGGTGACAGCCTGGTCAGGCAGTGGCATCAGCAAAGCAGGGAGCGATTAAATGTTTAAGCGGGTAATAATTTCCAGCCTGCATGCACAGGAGGTGGATGTCCAAGGACGGTAGTTTGTGCTTTCCAGGCTGCTATAAGGGCCTTGAAAAAAGCCCTTGCCGCCGCCTCTCTCCACAGCCGTGCTTGCTCATCCCTGCATTCCTCCGGCACTGCCCAGGTCACACAGACCTCCTCATCTCGTCTGTCCTGTCCTGGGCACCCTGCCACCAGGCCACCCGTCCTGCAGCTGCCAGTCTGGTGCCCACGGGGCTCCAGTTACAGCCCTATAAAGGGGGCCGGGGTGCAGGGCTGGCAGGGAGTTGTGCTGGATGCTTCACAGCCCCGCGGCCATGGGGAGCGGTCCCTTTGCCCTGGTCCTCGCCCTGGCCCTGGTGGCATGCGTCACCCCTGCGGAGAGGAAGGTACAAGGGATGGGTGGTGATGGGGACATGCTGGCATCCTACAAGATCCCAAAGACTGCTGCTGGGGCTGCAGTGCTCAGCACAGAGCTGGGGCTGGTCTGCTGGAGCTGGTGGGACCAGCACTATGCAGTGGAGGGGCTGGGAGGGAGGGGCCGCTCCTGCAAGGATGCTCGTCACTGTGGGAATCCGCCCAGAGACAGGCAAACAGAGCCATGCCCCAGCGAAAACCCATTTCCCACCAAGCATGCAGGCAATGCAGAGCACCCTCTGCTTTAGCATGGGGCAGACCCGCTCTCCCGTGGGTGGCAGCAGCAAACAGCCCAGAGCAGCGGTTGGGCTGAAGGCAATCAGTGCCACGAGTGCCATGTTCGCGCCAAGGCAGCGATGCCGGTGGCACCAGCTTCACACAGGGTCCGTGGTGTGTCCCCCGGTGTTGCAGGCATCCCTGGGCAGAGCCAGGGTGGTGGGGCAGGAAGAGGATGCCCCCCCTGGCTGGCCGGGCACCCCAAGCCACAGTGCTGGCCTTGCAGTGCCTCCTCTCCGGGTCATGGCGGAGCGACACTGGCTGCCGGATGGTCGTGTCCGTCCTCAGCAAGGACGGCAGATTCTCCGGTTCCTACCTGCCGGGGCCTGCCGCCGGCAACGCTGAAATCCTCACTTCACCACTGGAGGGGTCCCAGCAGGATGCGAGGTTGGTCCCGCATCCCACCTTCTCCTTCATCGTGCACTGGCAGCTCCGAGGTAGGCACGAGGGGGCCATCACCCCGCAGCGGGGATGCCAGCGGGATGCAGCCGGGGGTGGCTTCGTGCCTACCACCCCAACTCATGCCACCTTGGACTCTTCCAGGCTCGGACACAACCCGGACGACTGCCTTCCTGGGCCAGTGCTACACCGGCACCAACGGGGAAGAGACCCTGCATGCCCTGTGGCTCCTGCGAGAGGCGGCCGACAGCCCCACTGAGGACTGGAAAGCCACCCGGTGAGCACCGGGTCCCGTCAACTGCTGTGCCAAGCTTTCCTACACCCCAGGCTGGAGAAGGGAGAAATCCCACGGGATGAGGCATGGCAGGACCAGGAGGGTGAAATGGGTTTGTCACCGATGACAAGCAGGGGCTAAGGAGCATCCCTGTGACCTCGCCAGCCCCTGCATCCCAGCTGTGCCTGGTGTCTGACCCCAGCCAGACCCCCCCCCCCCCCCCCAGGACTCCCTTGCACTCTCCCCACCAGGGAGAGAGCAGGACATGGTGCCAACACCCAGCACAGCTGCCACTACAGGGGGTTGGAGCCTGGGACACCCCACTCAGCACCCACCAAGGCAGGCAGCAGGGAACACAGTGCCCCCCCCCTTGGGTTTCCCCTCTACTCTCCATCACAGCGTAGGTGACCCTGGCTGGGTGAACCACAGTGATTTGGGGTTTCCTGCAGGGTTGGCACCAGCATTTTCACCCGAATAAAATAACAGGAAATGGGGAAATCCAGGAGGCCCAAGACCGCAAGAAGACAGTGCTTCCCCCAGCCAGTCTCTGCCCACGCTGTCATGCTGCATTTCAGCAGCTCTCTGCCTGCAGGTTCGTGCTTTCCCAGGCAAGTTCAGCCCAGCATGAAGGCTGGGCACCAGGTGAAAAATAAAAAGTTTCTGTGGCAATACAGGGCTTGGCTCTGGTTTCTGCCCTGCCTCAAACCTGCAGGGTTTGTCTTGCCCCGAAGGCACCCTTGCTTGGGGAGGCTTCATGCAGCATCACCGAGGGCAGCGGGGTCCCTGGGGATGGGGGCTGTCCCATGTCCTCTCCCTAGCAATGTGAAGCAGTGCTGCACCTACAAACCTGCCACTGTGCTGTGGGTAAGTTGTCCCTCAGGGTCCCTCCCAAATACCCCCAGGGATGCGGGGCAAACCAGGCTGCGACCAGGCAGTGGGATGAGGCACAGCCTTGGTGGGATGCCATGGGCAGCATGTCCCCGGGCTGCAGGGCAGGCTCCAGGCAGAGCCTTCCCCGTGTGAGCAGAGCAGAGGAAGTTTCTTGGGCGCCTGAATGCTCAGGGCGGCTGCAAATGGCTTTTGCAGAGCCAGCAGACTCCCTTTCCCAGCCCCGGCGGATGCACTGTGGTGGTTAGCTGCCAGCTGCCCTCCTGCCCCAGGGATTGGGAAAGCTCCCAAACAGCCCATCCCAAGAGAGACCCCTCGGCGCGGCCGTGTCCCCTGAGCAATGCACGTGTGGGGGTCTCCAGTGAAGCCCCTGCTGCACCATGCGTAGCCAAGGAAAGGGAAGAGGGGAAGGACGCATCTGGCACTGGCTGGGGTTTTTTTCAGGCATTCCAGCCCAACCTCTCAGCTTTCTGCCTCAGACGCCTTGCCAAAGCGGTGCTGACATGACCGGCTCACTTGGGGGTTCAGTGGCCCCATGGCTGAGGTGCCCCATTTCAGGAGCGGGGGGAAGGTGGTGGCTCCATTGCTGTATTTCCAGTTGCTTTTTTAGCCTGGCACTCAGATTTCTGATGTTTCTTCTGTTTCTACCAATACCCAGCAGCTGGTGCTAGTGGACAAAAATAGGATGGATGCTGACATGGGGTTTAGGTTTCCCTTAGAAAGGAAGGCATGTCTTTCTTCTGCTACTGACTGAAATTCCCACCTCTCTGAGAAACCCTGATTCCTATAAAGAAAAGGAAAACCTGATTTCTTTAAAGCTGTGAGCAGGAGGTGTTTCATACCACCCACACAGCCCAGGCCCTCCTCAGCAATAAGAGGCAAATTTCATTTCACGCTGTCATAACTTTCAGTATGTCACTACTGTGGAAAGGAGATGGCACTACTGACACTCGGGGAGCGACCAAGTGAAAAAGAGAGGCTTTCAATTTGATAACACCTGTACGGGACTTGCCAAGGTCTGAGCAGAACATTTTGACCTGAAAGTCTCATGTTTCTCATCTGTTGGCATACTCCCACGATGCTTGATGCAGGCAGCTTCTGGGGAGTGCATGAGATACAGGTCAACTTTGGGAATAACAGAGGGAACACGGCGGGGGCGGGAAGGGCAAGCAGGGACCATCCCACCCCCCTCAGCCGGAGCGCGGGGCCGTGAGTGCATGCAAGCAGCGCCGATGCACACACAGCCTGCGCTCTGATCGCGGCAGTGTGCAAGGGAGAAAGGTGTCGCGGAGGGTCTGCAGCAAGGAGGTGGAGGGGGGCAGCAGAAACACCAGACCCCTCCTGCTCCTCTGCTTGACGGAAACAAGGTGTGAGCCTCCTCGGCTGGAGGACTCATTCTGGGCATTTTTATCATTTCTGCCCTTTAACCCAAGGTGAGAGGCATAGGCTGGGCTTCCTTCCTCCTGCTGGCTCAGAGCCGCTGGCTGCGAGACCAGCACGAGAACAGAATGTGATGAAAAATATCAGCCCGGGGCAGCACGGGCTGAGACCACAGAGCAACCATCCCCACAAGTCCCAGCACAGACAGGTCCCCAGTGCACTACGGGGACCAGCTCTGGGCTCTGCGATATCCCAGCCTCTGCCGCAAGCTTTCCGCACGGAAGGTCCGTGCTGGCTGGCGCAGGCAGCACCTGGCAGCAGGAGCGTGTGTTCGGCTCCGTTTGACGAGGAGCCCGCTGCGCTCGCCTGGCTCCCTGCCTGCTCTCCCAGAGCTCTCCCCCCTCCTGACATTTGGCCAAGCAAGCCAGACTGCTGCGGACCACCGTGCTGATCCCATCACTCCTGGCCAAACACCGGTTCTGGTGGCTGCTCCCTGCTTCGCTGGCAACATCACTGCATAAAATGACACGAAAGCAAGGATGGGGTCCTAGACCCTCCTGCCACTGCACACAGCTCCTGGGGGAAAAGGCCCAGTGCTTCCCTGGGGATGCTCCTGGGCTGCCTGCCCCGGCCAGGGCAGAGCTACAACTTGATCCCGTTACTCTGCCTGTCCCGGGACAGGGCCTGTGGCTGGGCAACCCCTTGCCTGTCTCTCCTCACCAGGCAGAGAGGACACAATGTTTGATTTTATAACTTGTTCTCCAGCACAAGCACTCTGCTTCCCCGGTGGGTTGCAAGCACGGTGCTGCTGTCACCCATCACCTCGCTGGGCTCCCGCACCCCCAAACCCCATGCTGGGCTCCCACACCCCCAAATCCCTTGCTGGGCTCCTGCACCCCCAAACCCCATGCTGGGCTCCACAGCCTGACCTCAGGGTCTTGCTAGTGCCTCCCAGAGACCCAGACGCCCCAACCAAAGCCAGGGCCCAGCCCTGATTTAGCAACCACCCAGCCACCCAGCACGCAAACCCTCCCCAGCAGAGGGGACGGGGCTGTTGCACCACCCCAGCTCTGCTCCGCTTCCTGCGATTGTGCAGCTCCCCCGTTACGAAAGCAGCAGGCACCTTTACGAAAGCAGCAGACACCAGCAGGAGACCCTGGCTCCTTGCTCTTCCTACCAGGGAAGCTGCTCGCTTCCCCGGCGCCGGCTGCTTGAGTGCACGCAGGTCACGGGTGGTCTTTAAAAATGGTTCAAGAGCGTTTTCATACCCTCGAAGTGGGGGTGAGGGCAGAGCAACCGCCCCACAAACTTGTACCCTGTCTCAACAAGCCCCTTGCCCCTCTGCGAGGCCGCAGCCATGGGAAGAGAAAGCAGCGTGCGTTCCCCTTCGTTAGGCTGCGAGAGCGATCACCCCCCAGCCTCCCTTGTGTTCCCCCCACAATGGTCCCAGCCCCTACCCCCCACCCAGCAGCCCGGCCCCTCACTGAAATGACCACACAGGACAGTCTCGTTGTTAGTATTTATTTAGAAGTTATTACCAAGGAAATCACTACGTGTTAACTCAATCTAATTGAAGATGTTCCTGCTCACTGCAAACAGGGATTGGACTAAATGACCTGTAAAGATCCCTTCCCACCCGAACTATTCTATATGATACTATGAAATGCCCTTAAGTAGGACAAAGAGAGATATTCAACAGGTACTACTAAACTGCACTCCAGGAAAGACACCGCTCACAAGCTTGAAATGTTTCTGCTCAGCCCTGGGGAGGAAACAGTCTGCTAACTGCATCACCAGACGATGCAGCAAAGCTCAGGCACACAAGGACGTAGCTTTGAAACCATTCTGTGGCCAGGAAAGCCATCAGAAGAGCAAGCAGACCTGCTGCTCTCTGCTTTACACACCCTCAGCAGTTGGGTTCGAGGTGTGCCTTCTCCTTGAGGCTCAGAATCCCTTGCTCCCAGGGCTGCGGGAGACAAAAGGCCCGACTGAAGGGAAAGACATGGCTTAGGAAGGACTCCACATTACCTTCTCTAGCCAGTCTGGAAGCTGTGCCCATGGCTCAGAAGGCAGCAGGAACAGGCGACATTCATGATCTGTCGCAATGTCGGGATCACTCCCCGTGAGGGCACTGAAGGTCAGCTCACTATATCACACCTAGAAATCAGGCAACACTGCAGGATGAAGGGGAAGGGACAAGGGACAAGGGACAAATGCTTGCAGCCACCAGTCATAGCAAGAACTGCAGGACCTAGCCTGTTCAACTCCACCTGGGCAGGGAAGAAGCAAGGCAGGGGCCTCCATCACCAACTGCATCCAATGAGACCAAACACGGGCACCTCAGGCCTGACCACCTTCACCCACACTGTGCTAGAGCCCACCCCTGCAAGCCACGGGACACACTCTGGGCTGCAAGCCACATCAGAAGTCACAGCAAAATTCTCATCTTAGGTAGACTTACACTATATGATACTATAGATACACACAGCAACGTGTCAGAACAGGTCAACCCTAAAACTATTCCTCTCTGCTAAACCCTCTCTAAGCTGACAGCAATAAGGAGAATATTCAGAAGAATCTGCTTAGATGGACTATCTATTAAGGTAGCTGTTTGCCCCTTCCTGGCAAGGTGCCTGGCATTACCCCGAGAAGCAGGAGGCAGCACGGTCACATCCCATCGGCACGGTGATGCTCAATGACAACCGTGGCAGCGTGCTGCCTTTCCTCCTGCGACCCGTTCTTCCACACCATCGACACCACTGTTTGCACAGGGCTGCTCTCGACATGCTGCTCCTGAGGCTGGGGACAGCCCGGCTCAGAGCCTTCTGCCGTCAGAGGGTCGGAGGACGAGTTGCTGTTGACAGAAGATCTGGCATCCATATTGGGAGCACTCTGCCCCTCTTCCCCGGAGGGACTGAGGCTGCCAGATGTCGAGGGTTCCTCCGGCTGTGAGCTGAGCTCCTCAGCCACAGCACCCTCCTGCACATCAGGAGCTGCCTGGTTCGGGACCTTGCAGATGCGCTGTGTCTGCACTGCAAGAGAGTTACAGCCAGACATGACATTCCCAGCCTCTCACCCTCCTCCTCTGAGCACAGGCCATCACGAGAGGGGAACAAAGTGTTCAACTAGGGATGCCTCCTGCCAGGGGAAGCCGGGAGAAGACACAGCACAGCTGCCAGTGCTCCAAGAGGGACTGGATGCCTCCAGTTCTTGTACCACCTCTGGCCCAGGGCCCTGGCCCCAGGCAGGCCTCTGCAACGGGGCTGAGGAAGGGTCCAGAGCTGCGGCAAGACAGCAAATCCAAACCTAGTGGCCACCCCAGGCAAGGGGATGGTGGGTCGGAGGCAACGCAGAGTTCAGGCTGTCTTTGAGGACAGTGGTCTGCCCT
The DNA here is from genome assembly GCF_929443795.1 of Astur gentilis. Classification (NCBI taxonomy): domain Eukaryota; kingdom Metazoa; phylum Chordata; class Aves; order Accipitriformes; family Accipitridae; genus Astur; species Astur gentilis. The sequence goes on along the minus strand of NC_064919.1, from coordinate 77,660,808 downwards.
GGAGGGCAGCGCTTTACCCGGAGCCAGCCCTCACCCCCCCCCCCACCCCCGGCCCCAGCACTTACCCCTGATCTCCAGCTTTCTCTCCCTCTTCCCAGGCAAGCAGAGGTTGGGTGGGACCTTGAGGGTTAAGGACAGAACCACAACCTGGAAACAGAAAGAAGATCAGCACAGACCTCAGCAAAGGACATGCATAGGCATCATCAGCTGCAATAAACGCCTCTCTCCCAAACTTATAAGGACAGCAGAGACCCCTTCACAAACACTTGGGGCTGAAGCCACTCACCATGCCACAGGTTGTTATTGTAGTTCTGGCTTTGGACTGTTTCAGGGAGGCCCGCAGTTTCTGCAACTGCTTCAGCAGTGACCTGCAGGAGAGCAGGCAACGCAGGTTAATGCAGTGGCTGAACCAAGAGCCACACGCTGCCCTCCTCCCCGCTTTGCAGCCCAGAACAGGCCACAATCCCAAGGAGACAAACAGCCTTCTCCACCACATCTCCTGCCATCTCCAATAAGAAGAACTCACATGTTCTGCTTCTGCAGCAGCTCCACCTTCTTCTGCAGCTTCTGGTTCTGAGCGATGCAGTCTTCCAGCCTTCCCAGGAAAGGTGAAGAGCATGGGGGAAAAACAGAGAGGGTTTGTTAGTCAACAGCAGAGACTTCACCAGAGTCTCTCCTCAGGTAATCAGCCACCACCTTTGGGTGGCCGCGGCAGATAAAATTGCTCTGGGGTCTACCTGGCACCACCCGGAGCAAAGCCCAGAGAGTGACAACTCACACCAGATTTGGGGAGGGGTGAGCCCTGCCCAGTGCCACAGAGAATCACCAGACTAATCCCTCAGGATGCTCACTCCTAGCAGCATACCAGCCCTGCAAATCCACAACATCAGGCTGTATTCTAAACTAGCCTGACCTGGAGAACACAGTGGACCAGGCAGGCCAGGACCTGGCTTGAACAGACCAAGCTCTGGGCCATCTCCAAGCATTAAGAGAGCAGGGCAAGCTATGCCCCTAGCTTCTGAGCCGCCTGAGGAGAGCTGCTGCCCCAAAGCATCAGCCTTACTTTCTGCCCAGGGTGGCAGGACCGCAGCAGCAGCACAGCACAGCTGCTCGTAACCAGTACCGCCTACTCCTGATCCCTGGCAATGTGGTTAGCACAACTAATGCCATTTTGTAAGATAAACGGCCATTCTCTGTGACTCAGTGGCTCATGTTTTTGTTCCTGTCCCCTCATTATCAGGCCCTGAAGGTCCTGTCCACCAAGTAGACAAACTAAACAGATTTCTTGCACCCCTCTCTGCCAGCGTCAAGGTTCCTGGGTGCCAGGCTGGTTACTCCGTTCCTCACCAGCCTTGAAGGTCCCAGGCACCCAGACAGCCCAGTGTTTTTGAAAACCCTGTCACAGAGCAGGGAACTGTAATAGCTCACAGAGCACTGTCCACAAAATCAAGCAATTACAAGTCCTAAGGGGGAACTGGGACTGGAGCTGCTGCTAGACAGTGAGACCCACGATGCCCCCAGGCCAGGGACACCTCCACCATCACCTGCTTCCTCCCATGATTAAGGGAGTGATTCGTATAACTTTATATCATTTTCGAGTCTCGTTTATGATCATTATACTGATAGAGAAAACTATGTATTAAGATCTGACACGATCTGCAGAGGATCCAGGTGATTAGAAATCATGGCAAGTTGTATTAGGGTCTAGGTGATTAGAAATTATAAGTTAAGTTGTATTATAAATTCTGTATTACACTGCTTAAAGATTGTACTACATTGATTCTGCTTGTAGGAATCCCCTGCTGTTCTAATCATAAATTCTATGCTGTATTAATCATAATATGTTAAGAAAACAAAGCTTAAATTGAAACTACAATTTAGTGCCAGCATCATTCTGCCAAGGATTCCTAAAAGAACCTGCCTGTCCCCTCACTGTTGGGTGACACTGCTGTGTGCCTGTACCTGCGTTCCAGGTCATCCACATACATCTTCCTCCTGCGACGACTATCAGAGGCTGAATGCTTGTTCCGGATCCTCTGACGCACTTTCTTCAGAAGCCTCTCTTCAGTCTGCAAGGGTCATTTCTCGCTAGCAGCAACCCCAGGGCGTTGGCAATCCAGCCCTCACAAACCCAGCATACATCTCAGTGCTCAGCCCGCACGCTTTTGTCCTTTCTCCCTCCCACACCACTGAATGAACTGTAGGAGCTCCAAGACAAGGAGCTGATGTGGCCAGCAGCTTCCCCTGGTGTAGCAAAAGTGAGGCATACCCAACGGAGACGAAAAGCACACAGCCACTAGGCAAGGGGGAAAAAAATAGGTTGGAGGCACTTGGGGTGTAACTGCCTCCTGCAAGCAGCCATGCGCAAGGAGACTGACAGCAGCCAGGTCTCATTGCTCTTTGTATCTATCTGATTAGCAAAGCAAAGGCTGCTGTGCACGTGGACACCGCCCAGGCCTCGAAAGGAGGAAAAGGACACCAAGCCCTGCTGCACGCTGCCCTGAACAGAGCACCTGGGCACCAATGCTCTCATCAAGGCACCATCTTGTATTTTTGAACCCCTGCTCTGGCTGAAATACTCGAGTGGTCTGTTTGGGAGTGACAGGCTGTAGCAAGGACTCACCTTGTTCAGTGGCTTATGGGTTGGCAATGAAATACCTTCTTTCGCCAGGAGCTCCTTCTCCTCCTCTGTAAGGACCAGCTGTGGGAACGTGGACTAGAAAACAGCAAAAAATGCACCTGCTGAGAATGCAGAGTAAAGGCAGTCCACCCCAGGGCAGAGAGGTCATGCAGAAAGCACACAGAACCGGGGTCAGCAGTCCCAAAGCAGCATCACACTTCCCTCAGAGATATCCCTCACAGGAGCCTAGACAGGAGAGAAGGGAGATGTGAGCAGAAGCAAAGGGCTTGGACCCACATGCATGGCAGTGAGTACCTCTGCAAGCTGTGGTCCGGCATCCACAGCAACGGGCAAACTGGAGCTCTGTTCCTCTTCCAGTGCCTTGATTATGGCTTCCAAATCCATCCTTGTCCCTGGGGAAGGAAAGGAGAGTCAAGCACTGGGCCTTAGTGAGGCAGCACCTGATCAGCCAGTTTTGAGTAGCATGAAACCACAATTTTACGGCAGCAGAAAGCCACTAAACTTGGTGCTCTCCATCGCTGCCTGGCACTGATCCAAAAAAACCACCAATGTGGGACTGTTTTTCTGCCTGTAGCCGGAACAGAAAGCCCATGCACATCACTTACCAAGGTCGACGAAAGCACCTCCTTGTGCCATGTCAGACATCGTGCTTTCCAGCATAGGCTCATGCGCATGGAGGGAATAGTTGTGATCAGCGTGCACAACACCTGAGCTCCAAGAGCTGCTGGCAAGGTTGCTATTAGTGCTACAGGATGGAAGCTGACCCTCAGAAATGCTGCTGTCACTGTCGGCAGGCAAACAATCCAGTAGTGTGCCTGGTTCATCTGCAAAGGTCATCAAGGAGTTGAGGAAGTCATCTATCTCCTTGTCTAGGACCTGTGGAGAAAAAGCTTTTCCTGAGCAGGGAGCCAAACCTCCTGAACCACAACACAGCAGCAATTCCTCCAGAAGAACTCACCTTGTCCTCTAGCATGCCCCAGTCTTGCATCAGATCATTCCCCAACTCTGGGAGTTCAGGGCCGGGAACATCATCCTTGAGGATGAAGTCAAGAAGGTCCTCATTTATAAAGGCAGACAGATCCTCTGGGGATGACATCTGAGTAGGACACCCAAAGTGAGCACAGGCACAGGGGGAGACACAAGCATTCCTTCAAGACGTCCCTCAGCCCCTACAAACAACGTCAGCCCCTACAGACAACCTCAGCCCCTACAGACAAAGTCCCCCCGTGCAACGGCAACAGCTGCCAGGGCCCTGCAGCAATGACCAGCCCAGGAGTACTTCCCCAGCAAGGCTATTATACCAGCACCAGTGGCCCCACCACACCAGTTTCCCCACCAGACTACGGGGACCCTGCCACAGGAGCTATGCTCCACCAAGAATGCAAAAGCCAGAGAAAGGTGAGGGAAAGTGGAAGGGTCCCAGACTTTCTGCTGTAGAGAGCATGCAAGACCCTGCCATTCCGCTGAAGCCCGAAGGTGCCGTTCCTCTGGCGTGCAGCCAGCGAGATCAGCACTCCTCTCACAGACAAATTATTAAAAGAAGTTATCATTGTGGAGTTAAATAAAAGGGTTTCATTAACAATTAAACGATGGCCAAATTGCAATTAATTGATCACTGAACGGAATTGAAATGATAATCAAACAGTGATTAAGCAATAACTGAATAGCAATTAAACAGTCATTGGACGACTTAAATGATGATTTAAACAATAAGTTAGGCAGCAGTCAAACACTCCACTACTTACTACACTTCTAATAATTAAGCAATAGCTGGAGGTGGGTATATATAAAAATGCAAAAAATTCACTTTTAGAACAAAAGTAAAATGCTGCTTACCTCGCTGTAGATATCGGATGCTGGGTGAAGGGTGTCTCAGCCTCAAGGAGTAACTCCAAGAGGTGTCCGTGCTCCATGGGAGATCACTGCCGTGCAGCACTCGTAGAGAATGAAGTGGGCTCGGGCAGGGTGCAGGCTACTTTTATAGCCAAAAGTGATAGACGTGGTAGTCAAACCACCCCCTTGGTGTTTGTGCAGATGGGCAGCTGTGGCAGCTTTAGTTTTGTCTAGTCCCAGCTTGGACAGTCTTATCTCCTGATAAGACATGGCCTAGACTTCTTGGTCCCTGAGAAGATGTGGCCTTGCACGGTTCTCACGGTTTGCACAGCACGGCTGGTATCAGCCAGGCTGGCATGTTGGTGACTCCTGAACCAAAGCATTGCTCCCTCCAAGCGGGGGCATGCGTCACGCCTCCCCCCTACCACTGTTAAGCTTTTACACTTAGCTGGCAGGTGTCACGGTCCGAAAAAAAACCACCAGAAAAAGAACCACCACCGCCCCTGCCCCAAATCCCACCCGAAACCAGAAAGCCAGGGCAGACCCCAGCCACAGGGCAGCTCTGCCAGCTGCCTGGCAGCGGGAAGCGGGGCTGCCCTGCGGGACGGCATGGCGAGCAGGGGAAGGGGAGCTGGGCGGGGACCGGGCCGGGGCCACTTGCTTCCACAGACACGGAGGACTTTTCTCCCGGGAAACGTGCACCGGGGAGGCAGCGAGGGGAGGACGGGAACACGAGGAGACGGCCGCGACCGAGGCAGAGGGATGGGTGACAGGAGGGGCGCGGGGCAGGAACCGCTCCCACCGCCTGGACACCCACCCGAGGGGAGCGGGCAAAAGCCTCCCACGGCCCCAACCGGGCGAGCGCGGCGCGACGCCGCCTTGTCGTCCCACGCACATACGACCACAGCCCGAGGCGCGGCCGTGCCTGCGGGGACGGGGCAGCACAGCCCCAGGCTTGACAGGGCAGAGACCCTCGCGGGGAGCAAGGGGCGCTGCACACCGCCGGGCTGACAGCGCCGGGCCGCCCCGGGGCCGGGCGGCTCACCTGGCCCGCAGAGCCCCCCTCCGGCCGCGGCGGTCCCTGCATCGGGGGGGGGGGCCCCCAGCCCTCGCGAATCCCCCGGTCCCCCCGGTCCCCCCCATCCCGCCCCGCCCCTCTCCGCTCCGCCCCGCCCCTCTCCGCCGCGCTCCGCCCCGCCCCGCCCCTCACGTCAGCGCGAGGCCGACCGGTCCCGCCACTTCCAGGGCGCCAGCAGTGACGCCACCCGCCTCCCAGCAGATCCCGCGCGCTCGGCGGCCCCGCCCCTACCGGGGCTGACGCGACGGCGCCTGCGCCCATTGGCCGGTGGCTCATGGGCGGCGGGAGCGCGCGACGGCGGCGACCGTGACCGGGGGGTGGGGGGGGAGGGGGAACACCGGGAGCGCCCGGGACCTACGGGACCCGGTGGTGCGCCGGGCCGGGCGCTAGGCCCGAGGGTACGAGCAGCGGGCAGGAGCACGGCCCCGGGGTGCGGGCGCTGAGCCATGCCCAGCCCCGGGGCGCAGGGCCGGGCTGCGCGGGTACCGAGCAGCATGACGTGGGGCCGGGATGCCGGCGGGGGGGGGGAATCGTGGCGGGAGGGAGCGCAGTCCCGGGGTACCGTGCCGAGCCGAGCCGAGCCGCCCGGCGGCGCCCCGTACCCAAGCGCATGCGCGGCGGGAGGCGGCGGGGCGGGAAGCGGGCGGTGCCGTCCCGCTCCGCTCCGCTCCGTACAGCCTCGGCGGGGCCGCTGCGCTGCTCCTGCCCGCGCACAGGTACGGGAACGGGGAGGGAGACACGGGGGCCCGGTAACCGGGTGAGGGGGGCGGGGCGGGGTACGGAGGCCCGGTAACAGGCAGCGCCTTGGCTCCCGGGGGGCTACCGGAAACGGATGTCCCGGGGGAAGGGACCCCCCCCCCCCCGCCTCCGCTTACCGGGGACGGGGCGGGGGGGGGGGGGGGGGGGAGGAGTAGCGTCCCGGTTACCGGGGCCTCCTTGCTCCCACCGGGGCTTCTCCCCCTGCCAGCGGTGACCCAGGGGCTTCCGGGGCCCGGTCACGCTTTGCCCTGGTTTTGGGGCGCTCCCCCCACCCCGGGGCCGACGGCTCCCGAGCACCGACCCCCACCGGAGTAGCAGGAACAGTCCCGGCCGGGCCGGGCCCGGCCCCGTTAATCCCGGCCCTTTCCTTGCCCTGCCCCAAAATAGCCACCACGGTCACAGGCCTCAGCCCGCAGACTCTGCTCCCCAGGACCGGGATGGCATCCCCGCCTCGCCACCCCGCCCCGGGACCGGTAACGGGAGAGGCCTGGCTGTCTGCGGCCACAGGCCCTCCAGCCGGGGCGGTGGACGGACACGCTCCCTTTCCTGCCCACCCTGCCTGTACACAGTGGGGGGGGGGTTGGGGAAGCGAGTGGGAAGGGTGTCTCTGGCCCGCGGCGCGGTTTTGGGTGGGGACGCCGGCGGACACGTTCCCCATGGCCCCGCCGCAGCCGGGGAAGGTCATTCCGGCAGCTTCCGCCGATCATCCTGGGATGGACAACCGGTCGGTTCCCCCCACCCCCACCCCAAACTGGGACAGGGCAATGGGGTGGGACACATATGTCTGGGGTGGGTGCTGTGGGGCAGGACTGAACCCCGCCGGGGAAAAACCTGGCTCCCCACCGTGCCCGGGCTGGAGCAGCTAACCGGGCGAGGGAAACTCCCGTTCCCTGCCCCGATTCCTGCCGGATCCTGCCCGTGCCCCTGCGAGCTCCCCGGCCCTTTGAATCTGCCGGCAGGATGTCTACATGCTTCTGCCGTGGCTTCATCGCTGGCTGTTAGACCCATATTTGGTAGCAATAATTGTTTACTCCCTTCTCTCTCCCTAAGCCTCGCTGCTGAGAAGGGGAGGGGACATATTTTTGGGATCTTTAGCTTTGCTAAAACCTGCGGGTTGCCTGGTAAAAGGTCCGAGCCCCCACCCCACCCTCTGCAGACCACGGTGTGAAACCCCACAAGTGCTAAAGCATGAGGTGATGGTGTGTGGTGAGCACCGGCCGAGCACGCTGCTTGCTCACCCAACGGCAGCGGCGGGAGTTTGCTGCAGCCCAAAGTGGCACATCCTGGCAGATTTGGGGAAAGGGAGTGGGAAACCTTGAGGGAGGGGGAACAGGGACCTGCGGGGTGTGCTCCGTTCTGGAGCTGAGCTCTGCCGACTGCCAGGCAGAGAAATGCCCCATGAAACCCCGCCACGCTTCCCTCTCACTTTCCCCTTTCTTCCTGGACGGCTGCAGGCGAGTCACTTGCCGTGGCAAGCGTGGGTGCCCGGGATGGGGCACCCGGTGGTCTCCAGAGGCCATGAGAGCACCCACTGCACCCCGAGCGCTGCTTTTGGAGTGCTGTGCCAGAGGCCCGGCTCACTAAGGGTCCAGGAGGGGCTGCAGATGGAGTCCTGCCCTTTCTTGCCCCTGTGCCTGCCTTGGGGGTGCCACATTCCATGCCCCCTCCCTTTGGAGGGCAGGGGAGTCGCAGCAGGAGGAGACAGGCCTGGGGATGTGGGAGACGCTGGCAGTTAATGGCCGGAGCTGCTTCACCTTGGCGTGGGTGAGCACGCAGGCGGGCAGGCTGCGGCTGTGACCCTCCAGCCCCGCTGCCGTGCCCCCTGCCCGTTTCCCACACCGAGCGGGGCTGCCCTCCCTGCGAGGGCGAGAGGATGCTCCCACCCCAGCCGTGGGTGACAGCCGAGTGGTCACCGAGGTGCCGTGGGGCTGGGGCTGGCCTGGTCGGCCGCTCGCGCTCCCTGGGAGGCAAGCTCAGCCTCGGCTGAAAGAAACCATCTTCCCATCTGACGTGGACGTGCGGCTGGGAAAGAGGAACCAGGCTGAAGGGGCTCAGCGGTGTGCAGCGCCGTCACTAGCCAGGACCACCAGCTCAGCCTTCCCATTGGCATGGGACTGTGCCCCCAGTGCCTGCCGCGGCTGTGTATACTGGTCCCATAGTGGGGAACCCAGCCAGAGCCTGGTCTGGCTTCTCAGCAGGTTAATTTTTGACCCTGTTCATTGTGCTGTTGTGCAGACACTGATGTGCCGGCAAAGCCACCGCTGGCAGGTTTTGTGGTGGCCTGGTACCTGCCTGGCTGTGCCGGCCGCGTGCTGGCTGGGCCAGCAGCCCTGTGCCTGTGGAAAACCCTGGCAGTGGGGGCGGTTTGCAGCTGATAAAGCTTCCTGCAGCAATTTCCCAATCCAGGGGTGGTCCAGAGTGGGGCCTTTCCCAAGTGAAATTTGGCATTGCCATAAAAAAAAACCACACACAAAACCACAAGAAACCCAAACCTCATCCGGAGTCTCCCTTAGAAAGAGCATGTTAAAAATGGCAAAGTTGTTGCATCTGAAGGTTTGCAGCTTGTTCTGGAAACGAGCTGTGAGTGCGCCAGCAGGCTGCTGTTGAATTTTGGCTGTTTTGGTTGGGTTTATTTTTTAAGATATAAACCCTCTGTAACCATTCTTGCAGTGCTAAACCTGGCCGATACAAATATAGCAGTTACATCACGTGACGGAAAACTCGCTCTCAGTGGTCCCGGCAATGATGCGGTGGTTCCTTGGGCCGGCGCCGCGCTGCCTGCCCACGACCATCCCTGCCTGTGCTGCCCCTGCCTTTAAGCAGAGCCCGGAGACCTCCACCACCGGGATGGTTTTGCTCACCTAGTGCAGGGTGAGATGGAGGCAACTGGGATGGCTTCTAGGGGAGAGGGACCCCATCAAGAATCTCCCCGCCCCATCCCCCATTTCGGGATCAGCTCATGAGTGTGCTTATGGCTCAAAAGGTTGCACACATCTTGCTATAAAATGCAGAAGTGTGTTAATCTGGCTGCCGGCTGGATGGCTTGCCGCTCCAGTGTCATATCTGCCTTTGCATACCAACAACCGATTGAGAACGGGTTTGCTTGCTCTGGAGGTGAGCCAGCACAGAAATGTGGTCTGTGTTCATTGAGACTTGGTTTGTTTGGGTTTTTTTGCTTTGCAGAAGGACAGCTTGAATTTCGCTGTCCTTTTCCTATATTTTCTGGTTTGCAGCGCTTGACTCCCATGCTGTCTCATCCATTATGTCTACCCTGGCTTTTCCTTCCCTGCGTGGTACCTTCTCTGTGGAGGGGAGAGGTCCACAGGGGCTGAACCCTGCGTTGGCGCCCTTGCAGGAGGCAGCAGATTTGCAAACCCCATGTGATTAATTTCCACATTTGCTGACAAATCTCTCAAGGGTTTGAGGAGGTGTACTGCTCATGCAGCAGAGAGCATTTCTGCTTTGATGTCAGCACAGTTCAGCTGCTGGAGCCTGAACTGTTTCTGTAGAATATGGAAATTAAAAATGAACCATCTCCCTTTCCTCTGAGGATTTCCTTGATGTGGTGGGCACCTTCCCTGCCGAGCTTTGTCGTTTTTGTAAGAGCTCGGGAGTGGGAAGGCTTGAGCAGTTACCCTCCTGCGGTGTCTTGTAAAACGTGGTGGCCCCTGTGTAGGGTATGCTAAGGGGTGCCTCCACGCAGCGCCTGATTCTGCGTGGCTTTAGGAGGGCAGGAGGCGGCTGCGGAAATGGCCAGGCATGGCCTGGCTCCTCTCGGTTCCTCTCTGCCGTCTGCCGTCTTCCCCTTCTCTTCCTCCATGGCCTCTGACCTTGTCCTGGCAGTGGCATGTTCTCCTTTTCCTGCAGAGGGAGGGAAAGCAGCTTTATGTTCAACTCAAGAATATTTTTAGATAGAGAGAAGATGGCCTGGTGACCGCAGCAGCCCGCCCTGTGTAGGAAATATTCAGAAAGCCCTTTCCACAGCAGGGTTTTGCTTGTCCCTTCAGCTCCACAGCTTTGCTGGTGCTTCTGGGTAGATGGCAGTGGCACAGGCGGGCACCTCTGCCACCTCCTTCCCACTGCCGCCGGGCTCCCTTGCTCTGGACCCGAAATGTGTTTCATTCCTCATCAGCAGAGCCAGTGGGGGCCGCGGGCCTCCGCAGAAACATTGCCGAACGGCTCAGGAATGCAGAGCTGGAGCTGCTCCATGTGCTGGTGGAGGCGGCATGCTCCTCTGTCCCTGCCTCCCACCCCACACCACCAGCATGGCTTTATGGCTCTGCAGGAGCAGGACCCCTGCCTTCTGACTTACTCCTGGCCAAAACTGGATGCAGGAGCTTTTTATCCGTTGTAGGTCCTGCGCGTAGCCTGCTCAGGTCCGTGGTTGGGAGCAGCCTGCCCCAGCGTACCCCCTTCCACGGGGGACCAGAGCTGGCAGCGCCAGGCAGGGGTGCACAGGCTCGCTGTGAGCTGCTGCAGTGCGAGGGAGGCTGCCAGCAAGTCTTGGCCCAGGAACCTTCCCGGGCCAGGCTGAGGATGCACGTGGCCAGTAACCTTTCCCTGACAGCCATAATAGGAGAGCTGGTAGGAGAAAAATCAATCTAAGAGAGAACAAGCAGATGTGGTGCATGCCACTGGTGCTCTTGTGTCCTCCCACCAGCTGGGGTTTAAGGACAAGGCAGCCTGGGTCGATGCAGAGCAGGGGATTCCCTCCCCATCAGCAGGCTCTCAGGGAGAGGAAAAGGCATGTCACTGCTGGAGAGCATCGGGTTGGGGCTGGCTGGGGACTGGGAATGCTGAGAAGGGCAGGGAACAGCGAGGCAGGGCAAAGGACCCGGCGCAGGGACCCTGAGGCATGTGGCAACCTAGGAATGCACTGAAAGCTGCTGCACAGTGCGTATACCCGAGGGAAAGGGCTCTTACAAGCCCTACAGGCTGTGTCAGGCAAGCAGGGGGCTTATTTACAACCTCCTTTTACTTCTGTTATTTCTTTATGATTTTACTCTGCTATAAGAATATTGTGGTTCTAATTAGTTGTTATTAAGCCTGGTGTTCTGGAGCCTTGTTGAGGGGTGCTTGCTCTGAAGCTGATCTGTGCAATCCTTAAAGCTTGAAGCTGATCCTTCAAGCTGGGCCCGGCTTGGGGCGTGTTTCACGCGGCATGGTGCAGCTCTCGTGCACTCTTGCAGTGAGACCTGCAGTGGCTGGTCCCTTGCCCTCCTGCGCATCATCCTGTGCACAGATTCCCCGGCCCTGGGTTTGTGCAGCAGCTGCTGCCATAGACCCTGATCTCTGAGCTCGCACTCGGTGGGAGTGGTGCTTTCCCCAGGTAATTATTTTTAACAGCCAAGCTTGGTGCCTGGTGCCCTTATCTTGCCTCCCCGAGCAGCTCCGGGCTTTTCCGTCCCTCTGGGTCCCTCTGTCCTCAGGCTGCCAGCTCAGTGTTGTCTGCTGGTGATGTGGGGGGCCGCGATAGCCGGGGCAGGGCTCTGCCAGCTCCGAGTCAAAGCTTGGTTTTCCTCTTGTGGCTTCTGTGTCATGGGAGGCTTAATTATAACCCCTTCCATCACGTTCTCCCAGCTTATCTCGCGTGTGTCTGTGTGCTCACTTCCTCCTCACTGACAGCATCTCTGCTGGGTACCAGCCACTGTCGCTCCTGCAGGCGAGCAAAATCGGCTTTGGGACCTTGGGACAGAGAGGCAAGGGTCCCAACGCTGGCTGGAGACCCTAGGGTCAGCACAGGTCTGGAAAGTGGGACCCCCTCGCGGGCTCGCCAGTGTGAGGTGAAGCTCTTGCTTGCCTCTAGAAGCTGGGTCCTGGCTTTCGGAGAGCAGAGACACTGCCAGAGGGGAGGAGGAGGAGGAAGGACACCAGAGGGGCCAGCAGTCAGAGCTAACCCGTGTGTCTCCTCCAGCAGGTGACGCAGCAGTGGGGACAGCCCAGCCGCCACCATGGTCGCCCTCTCGCTGAAGATCAGCATCGGCAATGTTGTCAAGACGATGCAGTTCGAGCCTTCCACCATGGTGTACGACGCCTGCCGGATGATCCGCGAGCGGGTGCCTGAGGCCCAGATGGGACAGCGTAAGTCTACTGTGGGGCTGGCTGCCATGACAGGGCCACCCCAGCTGAGGTCCTGGCATTTCATCGGTCTCCCTTTCCTCTCGTGTCTCTGTGCCCATCTGGGCTTTCCCAAAGCAGTGGTGGGGGGGGGTGGGAGAAGCAAGGTCCAAGTCCTCCTGCCCAGTTGAGGTGAGGGGCAGAGCTCCTCTGTCTCCCTCCTCGGCACCCCAGAAGGAACTTGCGGGTTTGGGGGGGTAGGAAAACACATTTGGAAGTAAAAGAACTCAAGCTCTTTGAGCCTGCTGCCCTTTCTGTCTCTGCACCTCTCTCCTACTTGCATGCATCACCACTAGCCAGGACTAGGTGGGTTTAAACAGTTGCAGAGGTTGTAGGGAGCCCTAATAAACCATACATGAGATAATTTTTCCTTTCCTGGGGGATATATAGTACTCCATCGGGTCTTTCCCCTGCCAGAAGCTCTGCCAGGCCTGTGCTGGTGCTCTGTTACCTTGCTAAGCTTTCTCAGCTCTAATATCTCCGTGCTGCTGCCAGGCTTAAATTTAAGCTTATGGCTCACAAGCTCATGATGTGACTCACACCCATGCGGACGTGGCCTGTCCTCGGCATGGATGGGGGGGCTGGAGCTCCGGGACATTGACTTGTGGGCTCTCCTGGGTCCCTGCTGCCCCTGAAAGCAGCTGTGCCACAGGGGAGAGGCAGCAGGAGGTCAGGAGTCGTGGGAAGAGGAGGGGGAGCGCGGAGACATCTGGGAGCAGCAAATTCCTCGAGGAGGAAAGGAAATGCCTTCTTGCGCGTGCCCGCCTGGCCAGCAGTCTGGCAGACCGTGGCTTTCGGTTTCGGAGAGGGACTGGATGTTTGTGTGGATGCGGGGCTGTAGCAGTGTTGGAAGGAGCATTGCATTTCCTGCTCCTGGACATGAGCCAGCCTGCTTATAAAAAAAAAAAAAAAAAAAAAAAAAGGCGAGGGGAAAGCCTTAAAGGGAACTGCTTATTCCTGAGTTCCTTTTCAGCTGCTCACAGCTCTTCTTTTCCTATCAGTTCTTTGCAGCTTTTGTTTCTCTTTGCTCTCCTTACCCAGTGGCACTCGGGGGTAGCTTTTTGAGCTGCCCTGGCTTTTTGTCACCTTTGGGCTGGGGGAGCTTCGGTGTAGGTTTCCAGCTCTGCTCTTGCTCTGTCTCAGGAAGTGCCTCTCCCCGCCCAAGCTATGGATCTGGGGCAAGCTGCTCGGTTTTCAGTGCTTTAGAGTTATCCTCTTGGGATTTGCTTTGAAAATAGCTTCTTTTTTCCTTTCTTTTTTTTTTTTTTAAATAAAATGGCAAGCCTCTGTGATTTTTCTGCTCCCTGTTTAGTAGGATCTTAACGGCAGTGTTAGCCAAGCAGGAGCAGGGCGGCTCAGGAATTTGTCCTTCCCCGCAGAGAGCTGCCAATGCGATGACGCGTTATAAACATAGTCAGCCAAGACAGCCTGCGGCGCAGGGTTGTTGCAAAGGTGGAGAAGGACCTTTCCCAGGGCAAAGCCAGGTGTGGTCCTGGCCTCTTGCAGCAGGAAAACAGGGCTATCCTTGGGGCTCTAAGCTGGGGTGCCACTGCCTGGGCTCCAGCAGCAGCACTTTCGCCGGGTACCCCAGTCCTGAGAGAGCAGGATTTGGTGAACAGTGCTTATTTGCCACTTCTAAGACCTTGTAAGACTTGATCCCATCCTCCTTCAGCCTCCTCCTCCCCAAACAGAGAAGTCCCATGTCTTTTAATGCCTCTTTTAAAGCCTTTTAAGGCTTTATCATTTAAGTTTACCCTCTCTACATCTTTTCAAACTCTGCTACATCCTTCTGGGGAGGTGCAGACCACACCACCATGGAGTACTCGAAGTGTGAATGTGGCTAGGTTTTATAGACCAGTTCCCAGCACCCTTCCTGGTGATGCCCAGCATTTTAGTACCTTGTTTTGGCTGCTACTGCATGTTGCACCAAAGATTTCAGAGAGCTGTCAACCACAACTCCAAGCTCTTCCTTCTGTTGTGACTGTCAGTTCCAAGATCAGCATTGCATAGGCATGCTTCAGATGATTTTTTTGGTAGATAACTATGGTAAAACACGTACCTCAAAGCTTGCTTGCCAGCTTTGTTGCCCACTCATTAGCTTTAGGCTCCAGCATTCGTGGTACTGCTGCGCCTTGTGTGCTGGGCTGCACTGAGGCACATCCCTGGGCACAGGCTGGCATCGTGGTCGCCCTGTCCTGCTCAGGATTACCCTGGCAGAGACTTCCTGTGTTTTTCAGCCAATGATTTTGGGCTGTTCCTCTCGGATGAAGACCCAAAGAAAGGGATCTGGCTGGAGGCTGGAAAGGCTCTGGACTACTACATGCTTCGCAATGGGGTAAGCATCTATCCCACCTCGTTCCAGCTGGTACCCGCCTTGGCTCCATGGTTGGATGTGCCTGCAGGGTCGAGCTGGTGTGGGTGCCTGCCCTGCTGCCTTGCATCGTGCCCTGCAGCACCCCATGTCCCCCCGACAATTGCATCAGGGAGATGGGAGCGGGTGGCATGGTGGTGGGATGTGGGTGCTCTGCGCCAGGGCCGCTGCTAGGAGCTGTGGTCCACTGTGCCCACAGGACACCATGGAGTACAAGAAGAAGCAGCGGCCCCTGAAAATCCGCATGCTGGATGGGACAGTGAAAACAGTGATGGTGGATGACTCCAAAACCGTCACAGACATGCTCATGACAATCTGTGCCCGGATTGGTGAGAGGAAGGGGCAGCAACGGGGGAAGAAGGGAGGTGGGGAGAGTGGACAGCATCTTGTGGGGGGTACCACGGGAGTGGCAGCAGCTCTGCAGTGGATGGCCTGGCAACGGGGATGGCTGAGGGGTGCATGATGCTGGGGAGGGGAGACTGCATCCCTGCGTCACTCCAGGCTCTATATTTGGCAGTGATGTGCTGAGCTTGGTCCTCTGCGCTCCTGCAGGCATCACCAACTATGATGAGTACTCACTTGTTCGGGAGATTATGGAAGAGAAGAAGGAGGAGGTTACTGGCACCCTCAAGAAGGACAAGACCCTGCTGCGAGATGAGAAGAAGATGGAGAAGCTCAAGCAGAAGTTGCACACAGATGACGAGTGTAGGTGCCTGCATGCGCTGGGGAAGGGGTCAGCCCATGCCAAGGGCAGCAGGGAGGGGAGCCGGGCCCCCTGCAAGGGGAAGAGCTGGCACAGGGGAGCAGAGGCGACAGTGGAGAGCACTGTGACAAGGGTATATGTGTCCACGCTCCCTGGATTCTCTCCTGCCTGGAGGCCCAGGGCAGAGGCACGAGAGCTGGGATGCACCAGATGGACATCCGTTTCTCACTCCACTTGAGCAGCCCCAGGGCTGGGACCAGCCCTGCCTGGGTGCCCGTCCCTGCTCATGCCCTGGCATTGCCTGCAGTGAATTGGCTGGACCATGGCCGGACCCTGCGCGAGCAAGGCATCGACGACAATGAAACGCTGCTGCTGCGGCGCAAGTTCTTCTACTCTGACCAGAACGTGGACTCACGAGATCCTGTGCAGCTCAACCTGCTCTACGTGCAGGTACAGCTCCCTGGAGCACCTGGCTCCACTGCCCCGTGCCAGCCCCCTGCCAGGCCTGGTGGTTAAGGGTTTTGACCAGGAGCCACCATGGAGGGCACTTCAGGATGCCCAGTTATCTCCTGGATAAGAGCCAATGCTGGCAATCCCAGTCCTGCCCTCTGCATAATCCAGAGCTCCCCAGGGGATCCTGTGTCTCCTCTGTCTGGCAGGAGCCATCCTGAAGTCCTGCCATTGTTCCTCTCCCAGGCTTGGTGATGGTCCTTGTGGGGGACAGCCTGGTCCTAGATCCTACTCTTTTTCAGGGCCGCTTCTTTTAAGCCTGGAAAACAGGTCCGGCTCAGTGTCAAGGGGAGTGGTGGCAGGGTTGTGTGGCTGCCCAGCCCACGGTGGTGTCTTCTTTTCCCACTCAGGCTCGCGATGACATCCTGAACGGTTCCCACCCTGTCTCCTTTGACAAAGCCTGCGAGTTTGCCGGCTACCAGTGCCAGATCCAGTTCGGGCCGCACAACGAGCAGAAGCACAAGCCGGGCTTTCTGGAGTGAGTGTCCCTGGGACCCCCTGAGCTTGTCTCGAGGTGGCTCAAGGAGCTTGGCAGCCCCCAGCACTGTGCCGGCACACAGGGCTCCCGGGGTGCAGTTGCCTCTGGTGTGACCCTTCTCCTCCCTGCAGCACAGTGCCCAGGCGTGGAGGTCCATGCAGGCTGCGAGGCGTGCCAGCCCCCCATCCTGTTCTCTCTGGCACCCACCAGGGACATGCATCCAGCTCTGATGGGGGGGGGACACCCCAGCCCAGCACATGGCCTCCCCTAATGCTGCAGGAGGGGCTGCATCCTCAGCACCTCCAGCCTGCTCTTAGCAGCTCCTTGGACAGCTTTTGTTACTGCAGCAACCACTTCCATGCTTCCTGCTCCCAAAAACTCCCAGTCTGTGCCCTGGCTGGGGTTTGTCAGAGGCTCTGGGTTTGGCCTCTTCATAGTTGAAGAGAAACGCTGGCTTCAGGCTCTGCTGCTAACAGCTGTCTTGGCTGTCTCTTGGCAGACTCAAGGATTTCCTGCCGAAGGAGTACATCAAGCAGAAAGGGGAGCGCAAGATCTTCATGGTACGTGCAGGGGGGTGTTGAGACCTGGGCTTCTTGTTCCTCCTTGCCAAAGGTTGAGGCTGCTTTTGCCTGAAGGCAACACGTAGCAGCTTGGCAGGTGAGAAACAGGAGCAGGAACCTGTAGGTGGGCAGACAAGGCAGCCTCTGAGAGGTCAGAGGGCGATGAGCTGTAGCAGGGGGAGGAGGTGTCGGTGGGGTGGGGAGAGCCTGGAGAGGCTGTGACAGGGCAATGGTGGCTGTGAAGCTAGCATGATGTTCTGTCTTTGCTGTTGCAGGCCCACAAGAACTGTGGGAACATGAGTGAGATTGAGGCCAAAGTTCGCTATGTGAAACTTGCCCGTTCCCTCAAGACCTACGGTGTCTCCTTCTTCTTGGTCAAGGTAGAGCAGCAGCCCCCCTGGTCAAACGTCTCACTGACCAAAATTACTCTTCTCCAGCATCCCTCCATCTGTCGTGTCTCCAGCTGCTAGCCCTCAACCCATGTTGCTCCAGTTTTCCCTGTGTCTCCACTGTCCACCTCTTCTTCTTGCCTTTCCCTGTGCAGTGCCTTCCCACTCCTTGCTTCACGCTTTTTCTCATTTTCAAGCCCCATGTCATGGTTGTCACCACCAGAAAGTGTGGCTTTGGGAGTGTTTGGTAGCCACAGCATGTCTCAAAGGTCTCTGCCTGGATGGATCTGCCCCAGAGATAGCCCACAAGCCTTCTATTTCGGCCCACAGGAGAAGATGAAGGGGAAGAACAAGCTGGTGCCGCGGCTGCTGGGGATCACCAAGGAGTGTGTGATGCGCGTGGATGAGAAGACCAAGGAAGTTATTCAGGAGTGGAGCCTGACCAACATCAAGCGTTGGGCAGCCTCACCCAAGAGCTTCACCCTGGTAGGGACCAACACTGGCCCTCCACCCCCTCCCCAGCGGGGAGCCCCCCCGTGGGGGGCTGCTCTCACGCCAACGCATCTCTTGGGTATTGCCCTGCGGTGGGACAGCCTTGCCCTCCTCTGGTGCCTCTCCTGGCTCTTGTGTTGGAGGCTGGCGCTTGGGCGCTTAGCGCATACCAGAGGGGCTCAGGATGGCCGCCAGTGCCCTGCTCCAGTGCTACCCTGTACCCTGCCATTGCAGGATTTTGGAGATTACCAGGATGGTTACTACTCGGTACAGACGACTGAGGGGGAGCAGATTGCCCAGCTGATTGCCGGCTACATCGATATCATCCTCAAAAAGGTGAGGCTGTGCTGAGAAGGGCACTGATAATCAACTCCTCTCCAGAGAGGGGTGCAGGGTGCCCCTTCCAGCTGCCTCCAGACAGCCATTGGCACACGGTGCTGCTGGGGGAGCTGGAGATCGGGTAGGGGGACCCTGTGGCCCTGGTACAGTACCTGGCAGCAGGAGGAGGGGAAGGCTGGGAGGTATGTGCTGGCTGACACGTTTTCTCTTTCCCTCTGCAGAAAAAGAGCAAAGACCATTTTGGACTGGAGGGGGATGAGGAGTCCACCATGCTGGAAGACTCCGTGTCTCCAAAGAAGTAAGTCTTCCAGCAGCAATTAGCTGCCAAGCAGGAGTTGAATGGAGAGCAGGCTCCAGCCAAGCTTGCAGCACAGTGTGTCTGAAGGAAGAGCTGCCAGTCCTTTGGTGGCAGCACTCCCACAGATCTTGGTGCTGGGGCTGTGGGCATCCCTTGACCTGGTATTTCCCCCCTTTTCAGGTCAACTGTCCTGCAGCAGCAGTTTAACCGTGTAGGCAAGGCAGAGCTGGGCTCAGTGGCCTTGCCAGCCATCATGCGGACAGGTGCTGGAGGGCCAGAAAACTTCCAGGTGGGCACAATGCCGCAGCCTCAACTGCAAATCACCAGTGGCCAGATGCACCGAGGGCACATGCCTCCCCTGGTAAGTTCTCCCTGTGCGCACCGTAGGGCACAAACTCTGAAAGGTGCTTATCTGGCTTGTGTAAACCTGCCCGTTTGGGTCCATGGCCAGGCGTCAGCTTGCTGTGAAGAGCAGGGTCTCTGTGCCGCTGGCCTTGTGTGCTTGCTGGCCTGGCTGAGCTGGTGCCCTCCTGTACCGGCTCTGCAAATTTGAGCTACACCCTGGTGTCTTCCCCTGGCTGGCAGCTGCAGCCTCTCCTTCAGGTTGAGCTGCCCCAAGCTGCTGTGCCTGGCCAGCCCCACCAGTGCTGTGGCTTGCAGCAGAGCCCTGTGCCTAGCTTCAGGGCCCCCCATGTCCTCTGCAGCTGGAGAAGTGGTTGGAAAAAGCCATGAGAAGGCTGTTTTCTTTGGCCCTGCTCAGCCTGCTGTGGGGCTTGCTGCAAAAGCCTTGTGGGGTCCCACTGCATCTGCTCCCCACTCCCTGAGAGCTGGTTAACTGTGAGACCCACTTGTACCCGTGGTGGGACGGGGCATTTTCCAGTGGGAGGTGCAGAGGAGAGACCCCCTTTTTGCTAGATGCACCCCCCTTTATGGAGACACCTACCTAGAGCACTGGCATCAACAGCACATTATACCATGTTGTAGCGGGGCATATGAGCCAAACGTTTAAGCCTAGATTTCGAGCCTCTGGTGTACTTCAGTCTGTCTCTGTGTTGCAGACTTCAGCCCAGCAAGCCCTTACTGGCACCATCAACTCCAGCATGCAGGCTGTGCACGCAGCTCAGGCCACACTGGACGACTTCGAGACCTTGCCGCCCCTCGGGCAGGATGCTGTGAGTGCTGGGTGAAGGCAGGGTGCTGGGGGGGACCTTGCTGGAGGTTGTCGGCTGGGCTGGGTGAGACTGGCCACATTCCCAGGAAAGATTTCAGCAGCTCCTGGGAATATCTGCTGCCTGCAAAGAGGTGAGGTTGTATCCCACTCTGGGGGGCAGGAGTGGAGGGGATACTTGGTCATGTTGCTTGGTCAGGATGGGCTGGGGAGTTCTGGGTGGGCACAGCTCTTCCTTCCCTCTTCTGTGTCTCCTCTTCCCTTCATCTCTCTGTGTAAGCATGGGTGCAGCTACCCACCACCTCCACGACAATCTCCTGACCCTGTTCTCCCCATTTCAGGCATCCAAAGCTTGGCGCAAAAACAAGATGGACGAGTCAAAGCATGAGATCCACTCCCAAGTGGATGCTATCACTGCTGGCACAGCCTCGGTGGTCAACCTCACAGCAGGTATGTGGAGGGTCGGAGAAGAGGCATGCCCCATCTCTGGAGAAGGCTTGGTCTTTCTTGTCTGGCTGAAGGTCACGGCTCCTGCCCTTCCTCAGAGACTGGAGGAGCCAGCCTGCCCCAGCTAGAGCTAAATCAGCCCGAACTGCTGCTAATATGCCTGTAGAGCTGGCTGTGCCCCAACAGCTTGCCCTGCCTTTAGACCCCTGCCTGTGCCCAGCCCAGTCCTTCCAGTCCTTGGCTGACCAGCCATCCTCTGGACCAGGAGCGTGTTGTCCAGTCCCTGCCATAGCTCTGGGCACAGCCGTGGCACGGTGCAGTTTTCTTTCCCCAGGGTCCCCTGCCCAAACTCAGCTAATGTGACAACATTTCAGGCTGAGGAGCCAAAGGGTCTCTCCCTCCCCTCCCAGGAAGGACAACCACATCAGTGACAGGCACAGGGATGCTCTTCAAGCATCACTTGAAATGCATCCCATCTTGACTCACGTCCTCCCTGTGCAGGGGATCCAGCGGACACAGACTACACTGCCGTGGGCTGTGCCGTCACCACCATCTCTTCCAACCTGACGGAGATGTCTAAGGGTGTGAAGCTGCTGGCTGCGCTGATGGAAGATGAGGGAGGGAATGGGCGGCAGCTTCTGCAGGCAGCCAAGAACCTGGCGAGCGCTGTCTCGGACCTGCTGAAAACAGCACAACCTGCCAGCGCTGAGGTGGGGGCAGGAGAGGCTGTGGGGCCAAGGGGAGGGTGGAAGCCAAGGGGAACCACTGTGTTTTAGGGCTTGCTCACAAGCCCAGTGTTGATTTTACCTCATTCCTTGCAGCCTCGCCAGAATCTCCTGCAGGCTGCTGGCCTCGTGGGCCAGACCAGCGGGGAGCTGCTGCAGCAGATCGGGGAGAGCGACACCGACCCCCGGTTCCAGGTGAGTGTACCCGGTGGCAACCGGGGATGCACACTACCTAAAACCATCAGCCTTTGCACAGGACCTGACAGGAGGGCTCCGAGCCAAAGCTTGGCCAGTGCCTGGTGGTGACTTTGCTGAGGGAGGGGAGAGGCCATTGCCTATCTCTCTGCCTAGAGCTGCTGTGATATAACGCCTCTTGTCTTGTGGATTCCCATGTAGATCCCAGAAAGCCGGCGTGCTTGGATCCTGCCTACCTCTGACCCACAGACGGTAAAAGGGGACTGTAGGCATGGCCTGGTGGTCCCTGC
Source organism: Astur gentilis (assembly GCF_929443795.1). Taxonomy (NCBI): domain Eukaryota; kingdom Metazoa; phylum Chordata; class Aves; order Accipitriformes; family Accipitridae; genus Astur; species Astur gentilis. The sequence continues at coordinate 77,639,415 of NC_064919.1, read as the reverse complement.
CCTCTCCACCATGAGGGATGTTTCTCTCAAGATTATCATCTGAACTCTTTGGAGAAGGGCGCTTGTCAAAAATCTGCTTTTCTGGTGGTTGGCTATCAGAAGTTTATGCACTCGGGTTGCCGCTTGAATGAGCACTGCCTTGGGAGTTTGTCCTTGCAGGCGCCTTGGCTCCTGCCTGTGGGAGCTGCCAGTCTGCCCCTATCAGAGACCCAGAGTGGCTGGAGCCATGTGGGGTTGTTTGTTTGGGCTGACCTGATTTCCAGCTGCCTTGTTTTCCCGCAATGGCTCCTTCCATGATAAGGGAGGTAGCACACTGTGCTGGGGAGGAGGATCCAGCTGTACTATAGACCAAAACAAAAAAAGAAGGACAGGGTTTCTGTTCATGGTGGCTGCACAGCCTCAACACAAGCAGAAAAAGCCTGGACAGATAGCCAAGGGGAGCAGAAAAGCTAGCACCGGGGCAGGAAGCCATGCTCGACCAGGTGGCAGTGCCAGGACAGGGCAGCAGCAAGGGGCGGATTTAGGATCTGCAAGACAATTTGCACACATGCAGCGGGATGCTCTGCCTCAGACCTGCCAGACCCGAGTGTATCTACTTCCCTCCTTGGGCTCATATGCAGGAGTCTGAGGACTCTGGAGCTGGGTGCATGCACTCTCTGGTCTCTCCTCCTGTCTGGAAAGGTGGTGGATTGCAGTGGAAGTAGTCTTGGCTTGCAGGAGGCAAGGGGACGCTGTGAGACTTCTGGCTTGGTGGCTGGAGGCTTAGCTGTCATGGGGTGTGGGGCTGCTCGCCGTGAGCACGCACACGGCAGGAGGACCGTAGGCACAGCAGGCAGAGAGCGCTGCCCTGTGTGCCAAGGTCTTTGCCCCAAGCATTTGCTGTCTAGTATGGGTGCTGCCAGTTTTCGCTGGCCGCATGCCACAGGAGCTAATCCTGAAGGCTGCGGTGTGACGTCAAGTCTGATACCCTGCGGGAAAGCAGTTTGCTGTGTGCTGGTTGCTGCTGGTTGCGTGCTGGCAGGGCAGCCCCATGCCTTCCCTGCTGACCCTGGGGGAGAGAAGGCTGGTTGCTGTGTCATACCTCTCTTTTAGCCCCGGGAATGACAGCAGAGATGTAGGGCATTACTAACGAGCTAGGAAACAGCTGGCATGCCTGCAGTACAGGTGACCAGCGTGGGCAGCACCTCCCACTCCCCTCTTGCTGGTGGGGTGAGCCTGTGTGCAGGCAGCTGCCGCCGGTGTATCTGTACTGCAGCCGGCTTGTGCCTGCCATTTGGCCAGAGGGTTTTGTCATTTTTTTTTGTTGTTTGGTAGTGCCAGCGGTGCCTTGCAGCAGGTTGTCTCTGTGGTACAATCGGGGACTTGGTGTGAATTGTTGCCTGGGGAGTGGGCAGTGAGCAGGTTGTGGGTGTTGGGGTGATGCTGAGCATTGCCCAGGCTGCTCTGGGCAGAGTTCGTGGCAGTGCCGCGGTGCAGGCTGCGGCTCAAGACCAGATTACAGCCTCGCCGCCGGCTGTAGCACACAGTAGCGACGGGGTCAAGGTGTTGCCAGCCACTCCAGGTGTTCAGTGCTGCCGGTGCTGGGACAGAGTGGTTGAAAGGCCCCCGAGAGCTCACATTTCCCTGCTGAATATTTCACGAGAGCCCTGCGGGCGGCTGCCGGTGCTCCCACTGCTGTGGCTCCCACGCTGACCCTCTCCATCCCCCCGCAGGACATGCTCATGCAACTGGCGAAGGCGGTGGCCAGCACCGCTGCTGCGCTGGTGCTCAAAGCCAAGAACGTGGCTCAGAAAACAGAGGATGCGGCGCTGCAGACACAAGTGATCGCTGCTGCCACCCAGTGTGCCCTTTCCACCTCGCAGCTGGTGGCCTGCACCAAGGTAAGCAGCAAGGTTAACCCTTGCCTCGGTGGGGCTGCAAGCATCACCCGGCTGGTGGCAGCTCCACGGTGGGGTTGTACGTGTGCCAGGGCCACACGTCCTCAGATGGGACACGAGGGGTCTGGCGCCAGAAGCGTGGCTGCCTTCGGCTGGGGTCCCTGCCACTGTGCGCAAGCACTGACTATCCTCTTTGGAGGAGCAGAAGCTGGGAACAGCTGTCCCTGCACAGCTCCTACGAGGAGCCCAGCATGCTCGCTGCCCAGCCTTTCTCCTCCCCTCCAGGTAGTGGCTCCCACAATCAGCTCCCCAGTTTGCCAGGAGCAGCTGATCGAAGCTGGCAAGTTGGTGGCCAAGTCGGCAGAGGGCTGCGTGGAGGCCTCCAAAGCAGCGACCAACGATGACCAGCTCCTCAAGCAGGTGGGGGTGGCAGCCACGGCCGTCACCCAGGCCCTGAACGACCTGCTGCAGCACATCAAGCAGCACGCCTTGGGTGGGCAGCCCATTGGGCGCTACGACCAGGCCACCGACACCATCCTAAACGTCACCGAGAACATATTCAGCTCTATGGGCGATGCTGGTGAGAGCAGCTGATGGCACCCAGGGTAGTGCACGGTGAATGGGGAGGTATTGGGGAACCCGTGGGACTTGCTAACAGGCCACTCTTTCTGTCCCAGGGGAAATGGTGCGGCAGGCTCGTATTCTGGCCCAGGCCACCTCCGACCTCGTCAACGCCATCAAAGCAGACGCAGAGGGAGAGACGGACCTGGAGAACTCACGGAAGCTGCTGAGCGCAGCCAAGATTCTGGCCGATGCCACTGCCAAGATGGTGGAGGCTGCAAAGGTCAGTGGTGTGGGGGAGGATGGACGCTTGCTTTGGCCCCCAGGCCCATCCAACGCTGTTGGCTTGATGCTGCGGAGGGGGCGAGCAGCCCTTGGGTGCGCGGGAGGGGTTCCCAGAGGAAGGTCCTGTGCTGAGCTGGGGACCTGTGCAATGGCGTGGGGCTTCTGCTGGTGCTGTAGGTGGCAGCAGAGGAGCTGCTAGCTCTTCTGCTGCTGCCCTCTCCCGGAGAGGCTTTGGGCATCTCCCCTGCACCGCAGGCAGCCAGGCCAAAGCACAGGTGCTGCTGCTTCAGGACTACAAAGGTCCCTGTGGTCCCTGCGAGGTGTGATGGGTTTGCTCTTTCTCCAGGGAGCCGCAGCCCACCCGGACAGCGAGGAGCAGCAGCAGCGGCTGCGTGAGGCAGCAGAGGGGCTCCGCATGGCGACCAATGCCGCAGCCCAGAATGCCATCAAGAAGAAGCTTGTGCACAAGCTGGAGGTGAGATGCCGGGCAAGGGGGCCACAGAAGGCAAGCAGGCATGGTCAGCGAACAAGACAGGGCTGGGAGCCCCCACATCCCTGCACTTTCCAGAGGGATAAAGTCCTTTTCATGTACAGTGTCTGTGCTGCATCTGGCAGAACCCCTCCCACTGCTCCCTTCCCTTCCCTTGTGCACACTGTGTCACTTTGGGATGCCGGACACCAAGGGTGCTGGAGAAGCTCCGGTGTCGCAGGCAGAGGCATGAGAGGAGTTTAGGGGGAGCTCATGGTGGGGGGGCTCAGGGCAGGCTGCCCTGCTGCTGGTGCTAACCCATGCCTCTCCCCACCAGCATGCAGCCAAGCAAGCCGCCGCCTCCGCCACCCAGACCATCGCCGCTGCACAGCACGCCGCCTCCTCCAACAAGAACCCTGCTGCGCAGCAGCAGCTTGTGCAGAGCTGCAAGGTAAGGGTCTGGGCCTGATCCTGGCTTCTCCTGCGCCGCCTTTCCCCATCCCTTCTCCCATCAGCCACACCAGGGTTCCATGCTCAGCTGTAGCAGGCAGGCAGGACCTTGAGGTCCTCATGCAGCTCCCCCGGGAGCCGATCTTTCTGTCACTGGCCCTGGATTAGATTCGTCTCCTCCCGGCCAAGCCTCTCCAGTGATCCTCCTCTCTGGCAGGTGGTGGCAGAGCAGATCCCGATGTTGGTGCAGGGCGTGCGAGGAAGCCAGTCCCAGCCGGACAGCCCCAGCGCCCAGCTGGCTCTCATTGCTGCCAGCCAGAACTTCCTGCAGGTACCCACGCTGCCCGGAGCCTCCTACACCAGCTCTGGCATTACAGCTTTCCTACCATGCCTGGCCCTCCTAAGATGCTGGGATACCTGCCGCATGTAGGCAGCGGAGAGATGCTGCCTGTTTGTCCCCTCCTCACTGCTTTTCCTTTTGGCCCGGCAGCCTGGTGGGAAGATGGTAGCTGCAGCCAAGGCCACTGTCCCTACTATCACGGACCAAGCCTCTGCGATGCAGCTCAGCCAGTGTGCCAAGAACTTGGCCGCAGCTCTGGCTGAGCTCCGCACAGCTGCCCAGAAGGTGAGAGGCTGGGTCCTATCCTGCAGCCGGACCCTGGAGCAGTGGGCACGACCCAGTGGCAGGTCGTGGTCTCTGCCGCAGCAGGGTGGGCTCAGTGGTCGCCCCGCTCACCTTCCCTTCTCCGCCACCTCAGGCTCAGGAGGCGTGTGGACCCCTGGAGATAGACTCCGCGCTGGGTCTGGTGCAGAGCCTGGAGAGGGACTTGCAGGAAGCCAAGGCAGCTGCCCGTGATGGCAAGCTCAAGCCTCTGCCGGGAGAGACGGTGAGGACGCGGGGAAGGGCAGCACAGGGTGATGCAGGGTGGGTGCCAGGGCAGGGGGAGTTGCCAGAAGGTGCAGACCACCAGCATGTCCCCACTCATCTCCCTGCAGATGGAGAAGTGTGCCCAGGACCTGGGGAACAGCACAAAAGCCGTCAGCTCCGCCATCGCTCACCTCCTGGGAGAGGTGGCCCAGGGCAATGAGAACTACACAGGTACTGGCCTCCACGCCGTGGCTGGGAGAGGGGAGAGGGCTGTGTCGGCTGAGGTCGGCAGTCACTGACCTCTGTGTCCCCCCGCAGGGATTGCTGCCCGAGAAGTGGCCCAGGCCCTGCGGTCACTCAGCCAGGCTGCCCGTGGCGTGGCGGCCAGCACCCCTGATCCGCAGGCGCAGAGCGCTATGCTGGAGTGTGCTAGTGATGTCATGGATAAAGCCAACAACCTCATCGAGGAGGCGCGGAAAGCAGTGGCCAAGCCCGGTGACCCAGAGAGCCAGCAGCGCCTGGCCCAGGTGGGGAGGATGGGTACCTCAGTGTGCACCCCTAACCTGCAGGAAAGACATGAGGGTGGCCAGGTGATGGTGACCGCTCTTTGCTTCTCTGCAGGTGGCCAAGGCGGTGTCACAGGCCCTGAGCCGCTGCGTTAACTGCCTGCCAGGGCAGCGAGACGTGGACGCTGCCATCCGCATGGTGGGAGACGCCAGCAAGAGGCTGCTTGCGGATTCGGTGAGTTGAGCTGGGGCGGGAGGGGAAAGGAGGAGCCTTGCAGGGATGCAGGCCGGTCTGTCTGCACCGGGTTCCTCTGTAGCATATCCCCAGGCATGTGCCAGGTCTTCATCCTCCATCTCCATCCTCCTTGCTGCCTCTCCTAACCTGTCTCCCTGCTTCCAGTTCCCTCCCAGCACCAAGAGCTTCCAGGAGGCGCAGAGCCAGCTTAACCAGGCAGCCGCAGGACTCAACCAGTCTGCCAACGAGCTGGTGCAGGCATCGCGTGGCACCCCTCAAGACCTGGCCAAGTCCTCTGGCAAATTTGGACAGGACTTCAATGAGTTTCTGCAGGCAGGAGTGGAGATGGCCAGCCAGTCCCCAGTGAGAGCAAATGCCTGTTGGGGGATTCTGGGTACTTTGACAGGTTTGGGGTGCCTGAGAAGGTGGCTGACCACAGGTGGGGTGACCGGGCAGCAGTGGTTAGGGTGGCAGTGGCCGATGCGGAGGGTGAGGTGGGGTCTGCAGCTGTGCAAAACTGCAGCAGCAGAAGGGGAAAGTGGCTTGGGGTTAGTTCAGCAAGCGTTGCTGCCGTATTGCTGCTGTTGGCGGGAGAGTTGGATGAAGGGAGCTGTCTCAGCTCGAAAAACCACCAGAGAAGACCCAGCATGGATGTGGACCTTGGAAGCCTGCTGCAGGTAACTCTTCTTCTCCCCTTGCAGAATAAAGAAGACCAGGCGCAGGTGGTGTCGAACTTGAAGAGCATCTCCATGTCCTCCAGCAAGCTGCTGCTGGCTGCAAAGGCGCTCTCTGCCGACCCCGCAGCCCCCAACCTCAAGAATCAGCTGGCAGCAGCGGCACGGTAGGAGGAACCACTCCCTGTGAGCTGTTTGCTGTAGCGGTGGGACCGGGTGGTGGAGCTGGCGTTGATCTGTGGGTCTTTCTCCCTTGTCCCTGGCAGGGCTGTGACTGACAGCATTAACCAGCTGATCACCATGTGCACCCAGCAGGCACCAGGCCAGAAGGAGTGCGACAATGCCCTGCGGGAGCTGGAGGTGAGAAGCCACATCTTGATGAGGCAGCAGAAGGGCTTGGATGGCTTGGGGGGGGAGCTGCGCCCTACCGCGAGGGGCAAGAGGGAGCAAAGAGGAGGTGCAAGTGGAGGGCGCGGACCCTTCCCCTGGGTGTGACACCTGTGTCCCTGCAGACGGTGAAGGAGCTGTTGGAGAACCCCACCCAGACCGTCAATGACATGTCCTACTTCAACTGCCTTGACAGCGTCATGGAGAACTCCAAGGTGAGCCCTGAGCCCGGAGTGGAGGTTTGGGGAAGGACAGGGAGAGTTTGGGAAGGATGTGGGGGCAAAGGGGAAGGTGGTTCCTCCCCTGTTGATGAAGCACGAGGGTCCGTCTGACCCTCGGAGCCCCATGGGAGCAGAAGGTGGTCTCCATAATCAGTGCATGGTGTGTCCTGCAGGTGCTGGGCGAGTCCATGGCTGGCATCTCCCAGAACGCCAAGAACAGCAAACTGCCTGAGTTCGGGGACTCCATCAGTGCCGCCTCCAAAGCTCTCTGTGGCCTGACGGAGGCAGCTGCCCAGGTGAGACATGTTGGGTTCCAGCTCTGAGCGCTACCCCTTGTGCGTAGTTGCCATACACACCCCTCCCCTGCCCCTCAAAGCCTGGACGCGTGGTATGGTGCTGCCAGCCTCCTCTGCAGCCCGTGCCTGCTCTGAGCCTTTCCCCTGTGCATGAGCTCTCACTGCCTCTCTCATGTTCCTAGGCTGCCTACCTCGTGGGGGTCTCGGACCCCAATAGCCAGGCTGGACAGCAGGGCTTGGTGGACCCCACTCAGTTTGCCAGAGCTAACCAAGCTATCCAGATGGCCTGCCAGAACCTGGTGGATCCTGCCTGCACCCAGTCCCAGGTGAGTATGAGTTGGGGCACCATTACAGGTATTTTCTGGCATGAAAGGGGGTGTGAGGCTACTCGAGAGCTGCGTCCCAAAAGTTGGCCAAGATTATGGCTAGTGTCTCATCAGGCCCCATCAGCTGAACAGGGAACCAGCTGGCAGCTTTGGTGCAATGGTGACAGTCCACATTGGGGGGCTGTATGGGTGTGCAGGACCTTGGCAGTCTTCCTTGAGTTCCGAGGGGGACCTCTGTGCTCACTGGTGCCCCACATGGGGCTGACGCGAAGGGAGAGCTGTGGGGATGGGGAGCCGTGGTGAATCCTGCCTCACCCTGCTTTTCCCCGCAGGTGCTGTCTGCAGCCACCATCGTGGCAAAGCACACCTCAGCCCTGTGCAACACGTGCCGCCTGGCCTCCTCCCGGACCGCCAACCCTGTGGCCAAGCGCCAATTCGTCCAGTCAGCCAAGGAGGTGGCCAACAGCACGGCCAACCTGGTGAAGACCATCAAGGTGCGGTCTCTCCTGGAGCACCGTGGTGGGGATGGGATTTGGGGCCTGGTGGGGGCTGGGTAACTGCTCTGGTCTCTCCACACCAGGCCCTGGATGGCGAATTCAACGAGGAGAACCGGGAGCGGTGCCGTGCCGCCACTGCCCCTCTCATAGAGGCTGTGGATAACCTGACGGCCTTTGCCTCCAACCCAGAGTTTGCCACCGTTCCTGCCCAGATCAGCCCAGAGGTGGGATGCCGCAGGGGCAGGGAGGGATGTGGCCTGGCTGTAACAGGGTGGGAAGGAGCTGTGCCTCCCTCTGAGCTTGGGAGGGAGTCCCAGTGCTGGGCTGGTGCCTTGCGGGGGTGTGATGGGGAGGTGGCAGCAAGCCTTGGGCTTCAAGGGGCTGCTCCAGGGTGAGTGAGTAACTTCCCCTGCACAGTCGCTTGCCTCACCAGCCCAGCCTCTTCCTGTGCAGGGTCGCAGAGCCATGGAGCCCATTGTCTCTTCAGCCAAGACCATGCTGGAGAGCTCTGCCGGCCTCATCCAGACTGCCCGCTCTCTGGCCGTCAACCCCAAGGACCCACCACAGTGGTCGGTGCTGGCTGGCCACTCTCGCACCGTCTCAGACTCCATCAAGAAGCTGATCACAAACATGAGGTGAGGCAAGTCCTGCCCACTTGACTGTGGCCCTGTCCCTGCTGGCAGGTACCCCTGCTCTGAGCGAGCATCCGTGGGGACATTTTGGCTCATCATCTCCTTGGCTGCTGCCACCAGGGGGAGGCAAGGGATGGGACAGAAGATGCCATCCCTCTTGTACTGCATGGGAGCTGCTCCTCCAGCTCTGGCATGAGTTGATGGGAATGCATGCCAGAATGCCTGGGGTCTGTGACGCTGGGTTGTCCCAAAGCGCAGGAAAGGGGTCCTGCCGCTCACGGGCATTAGCCCAGGCTGGGGGCGAAGGGTTGGTGTAGCACTGCCAGCGCTGGGCTGATCCTTCTGTCACACAGGGACAAAGCTCCAGGACAGCGGGAGTGTGACGAGGCTATCGAGGTCCTGAACAAATGCATGCGGGAGGTGGACCAGGCCTCCCTTGCTGCCATCAGCCAGCAGCTGGCTCCCCGAGAAGATATCTCCCAGGAGGTGGGTCGGGGATGTGCTGCTGCAAGCTTAACCAGGATGGGCATCCTTCCCCCTGGCTCCCAGCAGCCCGTGGCGACCCCAGCCCTGCTGCAGCCTCATGCGATGCCCTCTCTTTGCAACAGGCTTTGCACAACCAGATGATCACGGCTGTCCAGGAGATCAGCAACCTGATTGAGCCCGTGGCCAGTGCAGCACGGGCTGAGGCCTCGCAGCTGGGGCACAAGGTAACATGGGGATGGGGAGCTGCTGACGAGGCACTCAGTGTCCGTGCAGGAGCTCATGGCAGGAGGAAAGGCACAAGCAGCCAGGGCTGGAAGCTGCTGGTGCTGATTCTGCTTTTCCCTAGGTGTCCCAGATGGCTCAGTACTTTGAGCCACTCATTATGGCGGCTATCGGCGCTGCCTCCAAAACACCCAACCACCAGCAGCAGATGAACCTCCTGGACCAGACCAAAACGCTGGCCGAGTCCGCCTTGCAGATGCTGTACACAGCCAAGGAGGCTGGTGGGAACCCCAAGGTGAGCAGGAGGTGCACATGTCAGTGGCGTGCTCCCTTTCACGTGTGGGTGACGGTGTGGTGCATGTGGGTGGGCTAAGTGTGCAGCATCCCTGTCGGGAGGAGAGCTGCTGCCTGCCTTCCCTCACTCTGGCTTGTTCTTGCAGCAAGCTGCCCACACCCAGGAGGCTCTGGAGGAGGCCGTGCAGATGATGAAGGAAGCAGTGGAGGACCTGACCACCACCCTGAACGAGGCAGCCAGTGCTGCAGGTGTCGTGGGGGGCATGGTGGACTCCATCACCCAGGCCATCAACCAGGTGAGTGGAGCATGGAGTGGACCTGGCCAGGGCTGAGGATGGGGGAGAGGAAAACTCAGAGTCACACCCTGCAAGGTCTCTGGGCTGGGGCTGGAGCCAGAGTCTCGTGATGGTCTCTTGCAGCTGGACGAGGGGCCAATGGGTGAGCCAGAGGGCACCTTTGTGGACTACCAGACTACGATGGTGAAGACAGCCAAGGCCATCGCAGTGACTGTGCAGGAAATGGTGGGTGCAAGCGAGCCTGTCACTGCAGAAAGCGTTGCCTGACACCCAGGCGAGGCAACTGCCCTCCTTGCTTGCCCGTCGTGGCATGGGGCCACTCCAACTCCTGCTCTTCTTCCATCGGCAGGTCACCAAATCCACCACCAACCCAGATGAGCTGGGCATACTGGCCAACCAGCTCACCAATGACTACGGACAGCTGGCGCAAGAGGCCAAACCAGCTGCCCTCACCGCTGAGAACGAGGAGGTACGAGCGTGGGGAGAGTGCTGGAGTGTGCTGTGGGGCAGAGCGGGATCTGCTGGGGTGTGAGAGCAGATGACAGGGACACTCGAACCTCCCATCAGAGCTGGGGGCCGGCAGCATTCATACCTCCCCCACGACATGGTGTGGAAACGTGGATCAAAGCCTTGTTTGCTTTTTGCCCCTCCTGAGTGGGAGGATTGAGAGAGAGGAGCTGGCTGGGGCTGGCTAGTGTTTCCCAGCGGGTATCACGGATGTGGGGCTTAGTTCCCTGCTGGCTCACGCGCTCATTTCTCTCCAGATTGGCTCCCACATCAAGCGCCGGGTGCAGGAGCTGGGTCATGGCTGCGCTGCCCTGGTCACCAAGGCTGGAGCCCTGCAATGCAGCCCCAGTGATGCCTACACCAAGAAGGAGCTGATAGAGAGTGCACGCAAGGTTTCTGAGAAAGTAAGTGGTCCAGAGAGAGGGGTGACGATGTGGTGAGGCGAGAGGGATGCTGGATTGAGCCACATGCCCTTGGAGCTACCATGCTAGGTTCTCCCCTGGTCCTATTGGGCTCTGCTGGCTCTCTCAGCCATGCTCGCCCTGCCCAGCTGACAGGGTGGAGGATGGATCCCCCTCTCCAGACACCATAACAGCAGCTGGTGCTGTGAGGGGTGAGTGTGATGTTCAGGTGCTGCCTGCTGATATGCCAATGATGGCCTGCCAGGAGAGACTGATCTACACACTGGTGGCAGCTCAGGGCTCTCCAAATCAGCTCTTGAAGTGGTGGGCATAGCGTTTGCTGTGTCTTCAGCCAAGCTTCCAGCTTGTGCTGGGTGATTGATCTCCCACTCACCTTTTGCTGGCATGGGGGAAAGCGTCCTGTCTGTCAATCTAAAGATCCCACTTCTGAATAACAGATGAAAACATAGCTTAAAAACTCTAGCCAGTAAGGGCAGAGCAGCAGTGCTTGTACGGAAAATCACAAAAGCAAAAAAACACTTGTTCACCATGCCTGGCACGTGCCTGCATGCTCAGGACCTCCCGCAGGTCCTTCCTTTCCAAGATTGTTTTCCGTCAGGAGACTTGTTCTCCTTTGAGTGCTTGCCCAAGTACAGAAATAGAATTTAGCAGCTAAAGAAAGAACAAGTTGTGATGTTCTGATGCCCACCATGCAAACCTTATTCATTTGGAAACTACCAGAGTCCAATTTCTCCTGGACCCCCAAACATGATAGGTACAAGGTAAAAATAAATAACTGGAAGCTAAGAAGGGGTGTCCAGACCACATGATTCCCAATTCCTCTCCTTGGTATAGAGCGGCTCCATCCTTGGAGGTGTTGGAGAAGGTGTGTGCCATGCAAGTTGCCTGAACTTGCTCCGCTCCCCAGTCACCCTACTCATACCCCACAGGTGTCTCACGTGCTGGCAGCTCTTCAGGCTGGGAACCGTGGGACGCAAGCGTGCATCACAGCAGCCAGCGCTGTCTCTGGCATCATTGCTGACCTCGACACCACCATCATGTTTGCCACAGCAGGAACCCTCAACCGGGAGAACTCGGAGACCTTCGCTGACCACAGGTACTGAGGCACCTTGTCCAGCCTCTGCTCAGCCAGAGATGGGGGATCAGGTTCTGTCCCATGGTCTCCTGGACCAGCCCCAGGGAAAGCTGCAAGTTCAGGCTGACTCTGTTTCCCCTCCTGCTTGTATGTACAGAAGGCAGGGTCCACAGTTTCTCTACACCCCAAGGACCATGTGTGCTTGTAGAGGACTGCGTCCTCTCTGACTCCCTTCTTCTCCCCAGGGAGGGCATCTTGAAGACAGCCAAGGCGCTGGTGGAGGACACCAAGGTGTTAGTGCAGAATGCCACGGCCAGCCAGGAGAAGCTGGCCCAAGCTGCCCAGTCCTCTGTGTCCACCATCACCCGCCTGGCAGAGGTGGTGAAGCTGGGTGCTGCCAGCCTGGGATCTGAAGACCCAGAGACTCAGGTGGGATGGGGTGTGTGGGGTGAATGGAGGCTGCTTATAGTTTGCTTGAAGTGGTTGAGGGTTGCAGGTGTCGTGTGGTGCTCTGGGCTGGATCCTGTGTGTCATGGAGAGGGTTGGCTGGGCTTTGGCTGGTGGTGGCTGAGCTGGACTCCGAGTGTGCCCTGGGGTGCCCAAATTTCTCACTGCTGGACCACATCACCCCAGCCTGAGTGTGACCGTAGCCAAGCCATTGCCCTGGTCTTGCTCTCCCCAGGTGGTCCTGATCAATGCTGTGAAGGATGTGGCCAAGGCACTTGGAGACCTGATTGGTGCCACCAAGGCAGCTGCTGGAAAAGCTGGGGATGACCCTGCTGTCTACCAGCTGAAGAACTCCGCCAAGGTCTGAACCGGGCATGATGGGAAGGAGGGGATAAGGTGGGGGGCACTGGAGAAAGAGCAGAGGGGCTTTTCTGCCTGTTTGGGGTCAGGAGGACAACTGGGGGGCAGTCAGGGCAAGAAGCAAGGAAGGAGCCTGTAAAACGTGGGGCACAAGATGCAGAGGAGGCATTGGTGGGAGAACAAGATAAGGTGGTGTGAGTGGACTATGGGGGGAGGGACAGGTGCCAGCAGCAGCCCAGAGCTTGCGTGGGGCTTCACCTGGTTCTCTTCTCCCTTTCACAGGTGATGGTGACAAACGTCACTTCCTTGCTGAAGACAGTGAAGGCTGTCGAGGACGAGGCCACAAAGGGGACCCGGGCGCTGGAGGCCACAATAGAGCACATACGCCAAGAGCTGGCAGTGAGTACAGCCACGGTGCTGCGGCTGCCATCCCCCCCACTAGCTGCCCCGTGCCTCACTGCTGCGTCTCGCCTCGTAGGTCTTCTCCTCCCCTGTCCCTCCTGCCAAGGTCTCTACCCCAGAGGACTTCATCCGTATGACGAAAGGCATCACGATGGCCACAGCCAAAGCGGTGGCTGCTGGCAACTCATGTCGGCAGGAGGATGTCATCGCCACGGCCAACCTGAGCCGCCGTGCCATTGCGGATATGCTGCGCGCCTGCAAGGTGGGTCGGGCAGGAGACATGGATCTAGAGCAGGTTTGCGGGTGGCTGTGGGTGCCGGCAGGGATGGTGCTGGATGTGAATCGGGGCTTCCCTGTCTCTGGGTTTCAGGAGGCTGCCTACCACCCGGAGGTGAGCGGGGATGTGCGGCAGCGGGCGCTGCGCTTCGGCAAGGAGTGCGCTGATGGCTACCTGGAGCTGCTGGAGCACGTGCTGGTGGTGAGTGTCCCTGCGCCGGTTCCCAGGGTGGGCAGAGGCTGCCCATGGATGCCAGGGTGTTCCCCGATCCCCAAGGTCCTCTGGACTCTGCACCTCCTCCCACTGAGGTCTTTGCATGGCCCCCTTCACTGCCTGTGCTGGCACAGCACATGGCTGAGCCCCTGCCATGGAAGCAGATGTCAGAGAGATAAACAGGCTCTGAAGAAAAGTATTTGGCTAACAACAGACAGAGATTAACTGGCCATAAACAGATGGAGGCTGGAAATTCGGCAACACAGGAGCAAAATCCTGAAGCAGCTTACAGTAAAAGTGGTGGGAGTAAGAGACTTCAGGCAGTGTGAAAACAGACCTTGTTAAGCTCACAGCAGAGTGGGAGATGGGTATTGCCCACAATAGCAGAGGTGATGACTGGAAGTGCCAGCTGCTCACTTTTGATCCAGTCTTCCTCTATCTGATTCCTTCTGAGGACTTCAGCTGACTGCTTTAATTAGCTGTCCAAGATAAATGTAGTTTACAAGAAGCAAATTAAGACCACAGAGCGCTGGAAAGGATCCAGTGAGGTCCTTCCAGCGGTTTGCATTCTTGGCAAGGTCACAGAGATCAAGGGTGCTGGAGGGATGTGTGGACCCAGCCCACAGAGCTGCGAGAGCCCTGGAGGCAGGGTCAGGACAAAGATTGAGGGCAAGTCAACTCTGTGGCAAGGTTTCACTAAGCTTGTTAGAAGTGCTTGGTGAGAGTCTGCTGTTCAGGTTCAGCAGATACAAGGCAGTGGAGCTCAGACTGTGGTTTCCTGCAGGGAAAACCCCTTTAGGCAGAGGGTAACCAGCACTGGCAGCACAAACAGGAGGTGGGCAGGAATTGATGGCTAGAAGTTGAAGCTAGGTGGAGGGCAAGTCAAAGTGTGGTTTTAACTGGAGGAAGTAACTACTGGGGTGCAGTTTCAAGGGGAGCAGTGAGTTTTCTGTCCTCTGCATCTAGATCACATGTCTGTCTGGAAGATGCTTTAGCCACAAGTAAGTCAAGGCAGCCAAGGCTGGAGTGCCGAGGAGAAATTCTCTGGCTCACCTGTTGTTAACAGATGATTGGGCTAATGACAGTGTGGCAGTGCCCAAGGTCAGCCTGCTTGCAGGAACATGCTATTCCACTGTATTTTGGGTGTAACTGTCCAGCTGCCATGCGACACCTCTTGAATATCATGCATTGGTACATCCCATGAAACGTTCACTGGAGGTGCATCTTCGCAAGCTTATAGCTTCCAGGGTGCCTTCAGCTCCAGGAAGAGACCATTTAGCAGTTTTAAACACGTTTTCAGAGTAGATAGCAGACTTAATAATGTGGCCTTTAGCCTGGATGCACTTATGAGGGCAAACCAGCCATCGCTGTGTGCCTTCAGCTCGGGGACTGAGCTGCCACATGCAGCTCTGGTGACTTTGCTGGATGGCCCCACTCAAGTCCAGGATAAAGCTATGACACCTCCAGCCTCCGCAGCACTCTGGTCTGCAAAGGGAGGAACGAAGCTCACGGGTCCCATTTATCAGAGGGCAGCAGGTTCCTGGAAAGCCACAAGCATGAAGGATGTAGGGGAATGGGAGGGGAAATGGCAGATGCAATGCTGCCTCACTCCGCAGCAGCAGCAAGTGCATTGCTGTAAGTTGTGTCCGCGTGGGAACCAGTCCCTTGCACGGAGCATGAACAAGCCTTGTTAGGGTTTGAGAAGGAGGGTTATTTGACTCAGGGTGGAAAATGTGGCTCCCAACAGAGAAGTGGGAAAGCCTGCATATTTCACTGGGGAGGGGAAGGAATTTGAACCTCCATGAGGACTTTTTCGTAAGAGTAGGTCTCTCCCTCCAAAAGCAGGAAGATCCAGTGGCTGAAAACTGCAGTGAAGCAATTCAGGGTGGGGAGAAATAAGGTGTAAAGGGGGGCGAGGAGGAGAGCGGCTTCACGGCTGCTCTGGGCGTAGGTGGCTTCTCCAGCCGTGGGAGCCTCATCCAGGTGCCCCGGCTCCCCCTGCCCTGCAAAGATGAAGTATGAGCTAATGATAGCAGCACAGCTCCACACCCGGGACCTCTGACCCTTCGTTCCCACCTCTCCTCTTGGCTGCACTTCACCCCTCACAGGAGAGCACCCACCTTCCCCTGCCCTCCCTGGGCCCCCAGTCCCCAGCGCCCGCGTGTCCCGGCTGGGGCGTTCACTGCTTTCTTCTCTCTCTTCTCCCTCCCTCCCTGTAAGCCGGTGAGTAAGGCGTCATTGGGCTGCCTGCTGGTGTCTAACCTCAGCATGAGCCTTGCTCACGGTGTGTCTGTGTGCCCAGCCCAGTGCTGGGGTGGCACTTGTGTGTGTCCGCAGGGACCCAGGGTCCATCTGTGTGTGTGTGTGTACTCACACCTGCTCTAGCTGATGGGCAGCTGCTGCCTGTACGGTGCGAGTCAGGCCAGCGGTGAGCTCTGCTTGTGTGTACAGACCCGGTGTGTGTGCACACGTGTGCTGTGGTATGTGCATGTGTCCCCCCCTCCAACCCCAGTGAAGGACCCTCATGGTTCTGCCTGCCACCTTGTCCCAGCGGGGCCAGCCCTCCTGGGCTGGGATGTGGCTGCAGGGTCCCCCCCTTTGCCCAGCCTGTGTTTGCAGACAAATCTCGAAAATGGGGACAGCGAGGGGGAAATGCTTCTGGAGCTTGAAATGCTTTTGGGGGGGAAGAAATCCTGGAGGGGGTAGCTGCTGAGTGCAGGAAGGCTTTTGCTGAGGATCTTGTGTCTGTGAGATGTCCCAGAAGCCGTGGATGCAGAAGGGCTAAGGGGAAGCTCATCCCATCATTGGGCAGGAGGAGACCAGCCAGGCTCGCTCAGGAAAGCATCACAGACAACGTCTGTTGTGTACACATGTTAGGGGGGAGCTGGGGGATCCCACCCTGCTTCCCTGGGAAGCGCACCTTAAACAGACCTCCAAGGTCCTCCTTTTCCAGGCGTTTACATCTGCTTCTTCCCCGCAGATCCTGCAGAAGCCAACTCACGAGCTGAAGCAGCAGCTGGCAGGCTACTCCAAGCGCGTGGCCAGCTCTGTCACCGAGCTCATCCAGGCAGCCGAGGCCATGAAAGGTGAGGAAAGGTCCTGCTCAAAGGGGTAGGACTGAGGGCTGGGATTAGGGTGGAGGGCTCAGCTGCTGATGGAGGAGGTAGGGCAAGTCAGAAATGAAACCGCACACAAGTTTAACCTGCCTTGCTTCCTGTTTTTTCTAGGGACAGAGTGGGTTGACCCAGAAGACCCCACCGTCATCGCTGAGAATGAGCTGCTGGGGGCAGCAGCTGCCATTGAGGCTGCAGCCAAGAAGCTGGAGCAGCTGAAACCAAGAGCCAAGCCCAAGGTAGTGGTGCTGAGCCTTGGCTGACCCCCCATGCTCAGCTTGGGGTGGTCTGGGGCTCTTCTGCCTGTGTTTCAGCCACATGTGAAGCCCCATCCAACAACTGGTCCCTCTTCCTGTGCTCCTGCTGCCTCCCACATTCCCAGCTGGACCTTCCTCGGGCAGCCCACGCCCTCCTGCACCCCACAGCCCTTAATTCAGCTTTACATGTGCCCCTTCAGCCCCCTGCAGCCATCATCCTGCTCTGCTCCATTTGTCCTAGCACCCTTGCCTGAGACTTAAACCCCGCTTTTGCCCACAGCAAGCAGATGAGAGCCTGAACTTTGAGGAGCAGATCCTGGAAGCTGCCAAATCCATTGCTGCAGCCACTAGCGCCCTGGTGAAGGCAGCCTCAGCAGCCCAGCGAGAATTAGTGGCCCAAGGAAAGGTAAGGCTGGAAGAAGGAAAGAAATACAAAAATATAGGGCTGTGGTGGGTTCTCCCTTCTCCCAGGGCTGCTTGTAGCCCTCGTGCTCTGTGGCAAGGGGTGTGCGGCGTGGTGAGCCTCAGTCCTCCTCTCCTTCCTTGCAGGTGGGCGCCATCCCCGCCAATGCAGTGGATGATGGACAGTGGTCCCAGGGACTCATTTCAGCTGTGAGTATCAAGGTCATGCTCAGGGGATGGGGGGGACCCTCCTTTTGGCTCCTTCTGCAAAGATGAGGATGCTCTGCCCTGGCCGTTCTCCTCAGTGGAAGAAGCTGCCATGCTTCTTACTCCCTCTCCCACCATCTGAGACATGGCGTGGAAGCTGGTTGTCACCACCCCACGCTCCACAACCTCCTTGGGGCCGGTCAGGGCATACCCTCCTCAGGGGAGGCTCCCAGACCCCCCCTGACAGCCTCTCTCGCCGTAGGCACGCATGGTGGCTGCTGCCACCAACAACCTGTGCGAAGCCGCCAATGCAGCGGTGCAGGGCCACGCCAGCGAGGAGAAGCTCATCTCATCTGCCAAGCAGGTGGCTGCCTCCACGGCGCAGCTCCTGGTGGCCTGCAAGGTGAAGGCTGACCATGACTCGGAGGCCATGAAGCGGCTCCAGGTGAGTCCCAGGCTGCCCCTCCAGCCCCAGCTGCCTCCTCCCAGCTGCTCAAGGGGTGCATGGGAGTGGGACAAGGGCACATGGGTGTTCTCCAGGGCTCATGCTCCCTGTCTGTGTGCCATCAGCAGGGACCTCATTGGAGCACAGGCTCCAGGTTGCTTGGACTTCACTGGTAGCTTTGTGCCAGGCGAGGGAGTGATGCTGGGCTGCTGAGCCAGGTGGATGATGAACTGGCACAGGAATACCTGAAATGCTGTTGTGGTTTAACCCCAGCCAACAACTAAGCACCACGCAGCCGCTCGCTCACTCCCCTCCCTGTGGGACGGGGGAGATAATGGAGAAAAAATAAAACTCGTGGGTTGAGATAGAGACAGTTTAATAGGACAGAAAGGAAGATAATAATAATAATAATAATAATGACAATAATAAACTGATTAGAATATACAAAACAAGTGATGCACAGTGTAATTGCTTACCACTTGCTGACCAATGTCCAATTAGTTCCCAAGCAGCAATCCACCCCCTCCAGCCCACTCCTCCCATTTCATATACTGGGTATAATGTCACATGGTATGGAATATTCCCTTGGCCAGTTTGGGCCAATTGTCCTGGCTGTGTCCCCTCCCATCTTCTTGTGCCCCCCCCAGCCTTCTTACTGGCTGGGCATGAGAAGCTGAAAAAGTCCTTAAATTAGTATAAACACTACTTAGCAACAACTGAAAATGTCAGTTATCAATGTTATTCTCATAATAAATCCAAGACATAGCACTGTACCAGCTACTAGGAAGAAAATTAAGTCTATCCCAGCCAAAACCAGGACAAATGTGTGCACTGTGTCACTGGCATTCAAGAGGATAGTGTTTTGGGGGCATTTTTTGTAGTACTCTTAATCCTCAGAGGCCATGGCACACAAGAGGTTAATGCCCATGTGTTGGGGAGTTAACATGGGGTCCCAGCACTGGTGCCTTGGGGCCAAGGGCTGAGGAGGATCTGAAGGGCTGCCCCCCCACTCCCTGCCCCACGGCTCAGACAGGAGCCAGAGCCTGGCTCTGAGCAGCAGTGCCTGAAATGGTCATGAGCGGGTGGCAAGGCAGCGAGCCATTTAAAGGAATCCCTGCCTGCGGCTCCCAGCGGGCCTGGCTGCCTGTCCTGCCTGCCAGACCAGCCTGGGGCAGGGGTTCTTTTGCGCCCCCAGCCCGGCATCAGTCGTACCCTGGGGCTGTGACTTAAACACTGCCGCTCCCCCTCTTCCCTGCTGCAGGCTGCCGGCAATGCAGTAAAGAGAGCGTCGGACAATCTGGTGAAGGCAGCGCAGAAGGCAGCTGCCTTCCAGGACCATGACGAAACGGTGGTGGTGAAGGAGAAGATGGTTGGGGGAATTGCACAGGTGAGCTGGGCTGCTCTGATGGGGCAGGGGTGGCTCTGGCTGCCACCACAACCTCTGTGTGCCTGTCTGAGGAGCATGTCCTACCACCCACCAGCACGGGGCATGTCTCCAGAGAGCCTCACAGAAATGCTGCGGGTGTTCCCATCCCACCCAGTGCCAACTAAACACTGTGGCTTCACCATCGTCCTGCCACATGAAGCGGTGGGCACAGCCTGTGATGGTGCATGCTTCCAGTAGTGTAACGGCCTGACTTCTCCTTGGTGCAGTGCCCACACCATCCCAGTGTCCATGACACGTGTGAAGGGCAAAACATTGGGTAAGGGGTGAAAGCTGCCACAGGTCCCAGCACTGCCTCCAGGCCACAGGCTTGCAGCTGAGACCCCTCTACAGGGTGCATGGGGCTGTGCTGCGGCAGCTGTGCTGCTCCCCGTTATGTCCAGAGGACCACGGTCCCACCGCAGGGACAACAGCCCTCGTGCCCTGGGGCCACACCAGCCCAGGGAGTCTGTGGCTTTCACGGGTGGGAAGCAGCAGCCGGAGAGCCTGGCTCTGGGGTCAGCCTTGCCGTGGCAGAGGCTCCGGCCATCCCTGTCAGAGACGGCTGTGACCCCAGGGCTCTCTCCCGGCAGATCATCGCCGCCCAGGAGGAGATGCTGCGCAAGGAGCGGGAGCTGGAGGAGGCGCGGAAGAAGCTGGCTATGATCCGGCAGCAGCAGTACAAGTTCCTGCCCTCGGAGCTGCGGGACGAGGAGCAGAACTGAGCCCCGCGCCCTCCTGCCGCTCACCGCACAGACTGCTGCCCGCCCGCCCGCCCGCTCCTATTTAAGACAACCCGCCTCAAGCGAAGGGCTGCCTGGGCTAGACCAGAGCTCTGCCTGCACCCAGAGCACCGGGACTAACCCAGCTGCCGCTCCAAGCCGGCGCCGCACCAGCAACGCCGCTTCGCTACCCCAGCCCACCTTCCCACACGCACCCAGGGCACAGCCAGAGCGCCTGGAGGGACACAGCAGGGGTGGGAGCCGGGGCTGCACGGGTTCAGGGCTCCTCCGCCAGCACCAGTGTGCAGGGCTGGAGAGCTCTTCATTATAGGGGATTTTTCCGTGTGCCTTCGTCGTTCCCACTTGTGCTCCTTTCTTCTCTCTCCTCCACACAGGAGGGGGAGAGGCTGGCAGCTTGCCCTCTCCTGTGCGATGGGTGCAGGGAGAAGCATGGTCCCTAGCTAAGCTCTCGCACGGAGCCGCCTTTCACCTCCAATGCCTTATTGCTGGCTGAATATTCCTTCTCCTCTTCCTCTTCCTCCACAACTTCCCGGGAGGCACTGAGTGTCCCCCCCGTGAGCATCTTTTTCAGCCTGGGCCTCTCTGGGGAGCAGCAGGGCTGGAAGCCACAGTGCCTCTGCTCAGGGATGCGGGGCGTGCGATGGGTTCAATCCCAGAGCCGCTCTTTGCCTTCCCGCAGGGCTTCTCCCTGCCCACGGCCCCAGCCAGTTCTGCCCTCCTCCTCCTTCCCAAGTGCCTGCATCGTGTTCCAAGATCTGCAGTATTTTTGTAACTTTTCCATTTCTCTAGTATTGAGCCTGCAGCTTTCCAAGTTCATTTATTCCCTGCCCCCAGCTCGTTCCCTGCCCACTAACACCCAGCTCTTGCTGTGGTCCCGCAACCCAGCATCCCAGCCCTCCTCGGCTCCGGGACCCCCATCCCTCCCCCTTTGCACTTGCTGAGGCTTCTCTCACTATTTTGATACTTTAAGCATCCCATATTAAACATTGAAGGAAACCAGCTCCCCCTGAGGCTCCAGGGTGGGGCAGGGGATGCCGATGTCTCCTAGGAAAGACACGTTCATCAATAAAATCTGGTTTTCCTGCTTCCTTGCCACCTGGTTATCAATGGGACCCCCCCAGGAGAAAGGCAGGACTGGTGGGCAGGGGGGCTACAGCCACCTGCCCTCCCGGCAGAGGCGGGGGAGGATAGCACGAGTGCTTATACAGCACGGAAAATATTTGAGGCACGTCCAGCCCAAGGCACCCGGCAGGCCAGACCCCCGCTGCCAGCCATGTGCCGGCCCTCGCAGGTGCTGCTGGGGGAGCCGCCACTGCGGGAGGGGGCCCTGGGGATTTTGTTGCTGGGGGATTTGAGATTTGGGGGGGCGGGGGGGGGGGGGTGAGCAGCCGGGCTCCTGGCCCCACTCCTGCTGCCAGCTGAAAATATCCCTGGGTAGGGTGCTACAGGGGTGCAGGTGGGAGACCCCCCGGTCACTGGTGGCCCACCGGTGGACAAGTGGCAGCCCTTGGTGCTGCGGGTCTGGGAATGTGGCCGGAGCCCTCCCGGCTGCTGGCGCTGAGCTCACGCCCCGAAATAGCCCCCCAGGGCCAACCTGTGCGGCCAGCAGCTGCCCTGAGCATGTCCCCCCACCTGTTCCCACCCTGTCACTCAGCGGGGGTTCGGGGGGCCCAAGCAGCGGCGGGGCAGGCAGGGATGCTGTGGGGTGGAGCGGGGACTCGGGTGGCCTGGCACGTGTCCCCTGCCTCCGGGACCTGTCCCCAGCAGCAGGAGCTACAAGCATCACGAGCAACGAGTTCAGCATCCCGCAGCATCCCGGCCGGTGACCCCTGTCCCCTTGCAGGCACGTCCTTGGGGGTGCAGAGGGGCTGTCCCCCGTGGCATGCTCACCCCTGGCCAGGCTCCAGGGTGGATTTGTGGCTCTCGCAGGCATCCCAGTCCTCCCAGCTGTCCCCTGACAATCTGCGCTGGCCTGACCCTGCACCAGGCTATCACCCAGGTACTGGCCAGGCACAGGGCCCCTCGGAGTGACCAGCAAGGACAGTGAGCAGGCACAGTGTGGCAGCAGCCCTGGCCTCATCCCGGCGTCCTGGGACCAAGGGAGCTCCAACATCCCGGGCAGAGGGCTGCAAGCACATCTACTGCTGTGTTCTCTGGGCTGGGGTAGGGGCAAGGGGTGGTGGCACCAACACCAGGGGAGGGAGATGGGGTGCAATTCACCCCAGCCCCCTAAATCTCACCCACTGGAGCAAGAGGTTATTTTGGCAGGCAGGTTTGGACAAGCACATGTGGAGGCTTGGAGCTGGGAAGCCACAGTCAAGACGCACCAGCACCTCTGCAGGGACCCAAATCCAGCTAAGTTGGAGGCAGGCATGAAAGCTGCAGCCCAACTTCTCGAGGAGCCCAGGAATGGCGCGAGAGGCTGCGGCATTGGTTGCACCTGGGAAGTTCCTGTCAGATGGCAGGACAAGCCTTTTGCTGGGAGCGTGGTCAGACCCTAGAGTGGGACACGGAGGAGGGTCCCCGTCCTTGGAGACCTTAGCCCAGTGCAGGGCTGGGCATTGGGTCAGCAATGGGAGGGATGTGCACGCACACCCCTCTGCGCTTGTCCCAGAGGTCACCCCGGAGGACAGCCTTGAGGGCAGACTCACGGGCCTGGGCACCTGGATAGCCCTAGCTGTGCCAGTAGGATGTGGCCATGATGCCTGGCACACAGGGGAACGGGCAGCAAGGGAAAACTGCATCTTTTGAGGGGACATCTGAGGGCTCCAGGGCAACTGCCTGGCTGCTTGCACTATGCAGATCATCGTCTTTCCCTCATGCAGTAAGCCCATGAAGTTGCTTGGGCCAAAGCATCTTGCAGAAAAAAAATCCATCCTCGCCCGGGAATGATGGGAGATGGATCTTCCCCCTCCCCTCAGAAGCCGTGTGCTGGCGGTTACTGAATCTCCTTGTCCAAATATGTGCCTAATTCGTCAGTATTAATAGCGGCTCTCCAGAGTCCAGCAGTGGCTCTTCTGCTGCTTTCCCCATGGTGCCAGCAGCCCCTTGGTCCTCGGCTGCTTCCATCACTCCTATGGTCCCCACAACCCTGGGCTGAGGGCTCCTAGAAAGCCACTTTCTCCAGCTCTCGAAAACCTTTTGCTCCTCTCTGCTTGGAGCACAGGTGCTGAAAAGTTGCAGCAGGCAAGGGCTGGATGCGTCCCCCGGCCGATGGGCTGGGGGACCCCACACACCGCTCCTGTCCCCATCCCATCTCAGCCTCCCCACATGCTGCATGGCTCCCGCGGCCCCTTCGCTGGCTCCTTCCAGCCCCCCCTGCCCAGAGCCCACCCTGCAGCTGGGAATGCGCCAGAAGCATTTACGAGCGTTATTAAAGTGTGGGTTATTTTTGGAGGAGCCAGGATCTGAAGGGTTTGCATTTTTTTGCCTGTGGAATACAGTTTATTTAGAGCAGAAAGATGGAGAGGGGTGGCGTGCTGCCCTGCGTCACCCTGAAATGCCACCCTATGGGCTGTGCCTATGCCAGGTGTCCCTGTGGGTGCCAGGGACAGTGGCACCAGGGTGCAAGGTAGTGGGGAGCTGGGTCCCAGGGAGCCTGCACGGATCTGGGGCCCTCCTACCTCACCATGTCACAGAAGCTGGATGGGGAGGTCAGGAGCTCCACTGGCTTCTCTCCCGGGAGATTTTCCCCATGTGGGCAGTGCCAGCCCATGGTATCCCCAAATGCAATCTCAGCCTGTGGGTGTCCTCAACTGCAGTCACAGCCCGTGGGTGTCCCTGAGTGCAATCCCAGCCTGTGGGTGTCTCTGCAGTGCCAGCCTGTGATGTCCCCGATTGCAGTCACAGTTTATGGGTGTCCCCAGCTGCAGTCACAGCCCGTGGGCGTCCCTGAGTGCAATCACAGACTAAGAGTGTCTCCAAAACTTCAGTGCCAGCCCACGGGGGTCCCCAAGTGCCGTGCCAGCCCCTGAAGTTCCCCCAAGCCATCGCCAGCAAGCAGGGTCCCTCGGGCCCCAGGGTGCAGTGACAGGGCATGAAGTGTGCCCAGGGCCGTGCCAGCCATGCGATGTCCTCTAGGGTGGGGACAGCTCTGGCCGGAGCAGAGGCAAGGTCTCAACCCCTGTGGGGTGGATGGCTGGTGGTGTCCCCGGGGCGCAGTAACAGCAGTCCCCAAGCGCAGGGCCAGACATGGCGTGTTCCCCACCGCGGTGAGAGGTCACAGGGGTCCATCCCCCCCGACCTCAGCCCGGCACCACGGTGGAAGTGCCGCCAGAAATGTCCCTACCGCTGTGCTCGGGGGTGTCCCCACCACGCTGCCCCCGGGGTACCCCTCGTGCGGTGCCCCACGGTGGCCCCGGGGCACCCCGACCGCTGTGCCCCGGGCTGACCGTCCCTCGCCCGCTGGCCCCCCGTGGGTGTCGTCGTCCCTCGCCCGCTGCCCCCCGTGGGTGCCCGGCGCCGGGGCTGTGGCGGTGGCCGCCAGGGGTGCCCCCCTCCCCGTCCCGCCCGGTGCGGCCCGCAGTGGCCAGCCTGTCCCTAAAAGGTTCTGGCGGGCGGCGGGGGAGGTCCCGGGGCAGCCCCCGCCCGGCGCGGCCCCTCCCCGGCTCTTAGGCGGCGCGGCGAAGCCGGGGGGGGCTCAGTGCCGGTGCTCCCGCCGCCCCCGGTGCTCCCCGCCTCGCCGCCGCTCCGCGCCCCGTCGCCCGCCCGCCGCCACCATGGAAGCCATCAAGAAGAAGATGCAGATGCTGAAACTGGACAAGGAGAACGCCATCGACCGTGCCGAGCAGGCGGAGGCTGACAAGAAGCAAGCGGAGGACCGCTGCAAGCAGGTGAGTGTCCCACGGTCTCGAGACCCGGGGACCCCCTCCTGCTGGGTGTTCAGCCTGGGCACCCTCCGCCCTGGGGGTGCCTAGCACCGGAGACCTCCACGAATTAGGTGTGCAGCCTGGGTACCCCTGTCCTAGGGGCGTCCTGCCCTGAGGACCTTGCCCCACTGGGTATCCCGCCTGTGGATCCCAGCTCTAGGAATGCCCAGCCGCGGGGACCTCACCCCACTGGGTGCCCGTCCCCAAGGACCAGCATTCCAGCCTGTTGCCCTTGACCACTCACGTTGGTCCCCCCAGACGTGCCTTATCTCAGTGCGACACCCCGGTGCTACATCCCTATCCCTCTGCTAGGGAGACCCTTGGGGACAGCGTACTACCACCCCAGCCACACAGAGATGGGGACCTGCTTGGTGCCCCCCCAGAGCTGTGTCCCCATGTCGGGACCTCTCCAGTCCCCTACACAGGGAGGGAGCCCACCACCCCCTTAACCCCCTGCCAGGCTCAGGGGTGCTGGGGGCTGTTCTGGCCCTGGGGACCAAGGGCTCCCTGAGGATGTGTGGACCCAAAGTTGACAGAGGGAGCATGCCCATGTGCTCCTGCTGTGGTCCCAGCCTCCCCCAGGAGGAGGATGACCATGCTCCTCAGCCTTGTGGGCACTGCCATCCTCCCTGACCCCTGCTTCCATCCCTTCCCCAGCTGGAGGAAGAGCAGCAGGGTCTGCAGAAGAAGCTGAAGGGCACGGAGGATGAGGTGGAGAAGTACTCCGAGTCTGTCAAGGAGGCCCAGGAGAAGCTGGAGCAGGCGGAGAAGAAAGCTACAGACGTATGTAGGCGCGCCAGCAGCTCCTCCCCTGCACAGGCGCTGGACCTCTGGGGTGGGGTGGGGGGGGTGAAGGAAGAGGGGGAGGCCTTATATGGAAAGTGTCCTTGGGGAAGACTGTCAGGATCCCATTCCTGCAACGCTGACACTGAACCAGGCTGAGATGCAGGGCAGGGACTGGACAGATCCTGCTCAGGTCATGGGGGCCAGGGCAGCTGCAGCAGGCACCGCTCAGATCGCTGGTCCCGCCTGGAGCTTTGTGGGCAGCCACCTGCCCGGCTCCCCAAAGCTAACGGTGACGAGTGTCCCGAGCTGTGTCGTTGGTCCCCAGGCATGCAACTCTGCAATGCTTATAGGAAAAACTCTGCGGTACTTGGTAAACTGCGGCGTCAGGGTAGCAAAAAAGGGTAGAGAAATGGAAGAAGCTCTTGCCCGTGGCCAGCTGCCAAGTGCTGGCTGCAAGGAAGGATGCTCTGGGTGCCTGGGGAGGACTTGGTCATTTTGGGGTCCAATGTGCCACCCTGTACCCGGGGAAGGGCAAGGCCTGGAAGAGTTTTATTATAGTGCCATGACTGATGTTTCTCCTGGGAAATGGATCCCGCTGGGGAGATGTTAGGAAGGTGTTGAAATTGGCTTGTGCCCGGCCAGGATGAAGGGTGGAACAGCTGTGTGCGGCCACGGAGCCGCTCGGGAACAGGGTATAACGACCGGCGGTGCCACACAGGGTATTTAACACCCTATAAATAAATCCTCCTTTTGATAGCCAGTCCTTCTTTGATGAAAACCAACCCTGGAAACTGGAGAAGAAGCTAAAGGGGAGCTGCCTGGAGCATGGCCAGCAGGACACGGCCAGGTTTTTTAGGATTGAGAACAAAAAATTCAATCCCAGCTGGTTTATGGAGCTAAATGGGGGAGATGCGTCAAATCTCCGAGGCAGCCGCCAGGACAGGGGTGAGCAGACAAGGACAAGCAGTGGCAGCACAAGTCCCTGAGGTGGCCCAGAGCCCCTGGGGAGTGGCCAGGGGACTCCCCAGCCCCGTTTGCTGACCCTACGGACCTGCCCCAATTTAGTTAGATACTAAACCAAGAAGTTAAAACACTGAAAATCCTCTGGAAGGGCACATTTATCCCAGTGTGGGGCAGGCACGTCAAGCTGGGCAGGGTGACTCCTGTGTGTAGTGGGGTTCACACTGGTCCCACTGGATCCATACTGCTGTGGGACAGAGCAAACTCAGTGTGGGATCTGGCTGAGCGTGGACAGGACGTCCCCAGCGTGGGGCTCAGAGCAAGGGGCAAACAGTGACACTGGGCAGAGTCAGCCATGGGGTGCGGAGTGGCTTGCTGCTGGCCGTGGGCTGTGCAGTGCCGTCCTGGGCAGGGAGGGTGTCTTGCCCTGCTCTCAGTCCACCGTGGCTTGGCAAGTCTGTGGGCTTTGGCATGGACAGTCCCGTCCCAGATGGTGGACAGGAGCCACTGACTCCTCCAGGGAAGGGCTGGAGGGGGAGGCATGGTGAAGGAGTAGTATTGGGGAGGGCAGGCTGCCCGCAGCAGGTGGTGTGGGCAGGGCTGGGAGCCTGTCACCAGCACAGCCACCCTGGGTCCATGCCGAAGTCTGGACGGGCTGCGCCATGTGCCAGGTCCCCCTGCCACGGCCCTGAATGTGCTGACAGCACTAAGTGACAGGACTGGTGTCACCTCCTCCTGGAGGTGAGGTGCAGCGCAGCTCCCGGCTCCAGCGGAGGAAGGGCAGGGGGGACCCCCAGAACCCCCGAGCCCCCCCCCCCCCCCCGAGCCCCCAGGGACCCCCGTGCTCCCCTTTGGCTGCCAGGACAACGTGTGCCTGTGAGCACGGAGCGTCCCCATCCCTTGGCCAGGTCAGGACCCACCACAGCAATCCAGGCAAGCTCCTGCTCTCGGCAAAAATGTCATCCCTTAAAAGAATAAATCTCCCCCTGCTCCGGCACTGCCCTGCCTCCAGCACTGGGCGGCAGGCATGAAGCCCTCGGGGGCTGCACTAAGGGGTGCAAAGCGACGCCCAGGCACTTGGCGGGGGGGGGGGGGGGGGGGGGGGGGAATCAGATGGTGGGACGGACAGGGGAGCGCCTGACCCCTGGTGGCAGCTCTACGGTGCTGGCAGCCCCTTCCTGGCAGCTCTGCGAAGCCACCGTGGCCCCTCCACCTCTTGTCCCCAGCAGGGACAGCCCACGGTGCCCAGGGCAGAATGCAGGCAGGAGCTGCAGGGCACGGCGCAGCCAGGAGAGCGGGTTTAGGCAGAGCAGCCCCCTCCAGCCCACCATGTCCCCAGCCGGTGGCCTGTCCCTGGCCACCCCAGCAGGGCCCAGGGAAACTCCGCTGTTCCCAGGCCACGATCCGGAGAGCTTCACCCAAGTTCCCGCCCCGGTTGCTCTCCCCGGCTGAGACTTTGCTCTTATTTGGCGATTCCCCGAGCCGGTGGGAGGGAACGGGGCTCTGCTGGGAAGTGACTGCATCCCTGGGTGGGGCCAGAGCAGGAGGCACCCAGCCTGGCTGCCATGGAACTGGGGTGTCTGCCCCCCAACCTCTCCCCCAACCTGCTCCCCGCCTGCCTGCATCCATCTCACCCCTGCCCCGTTGCTGCCAGGGACCCCTCTTTCTGCTCTGGGCCCCGTGCACCAGCTTGGGAGCGCTCTTGGTATCCAGGCATTGTGCTGGGAGCGGGGCAGGATCGGCCAGGACCAAAGCCGAGGCCAAGGCCATGTGGTCCCAAGGGACCCACAGGGCCGCCTCGTCCACCACCACTTGGCAGGGGGATGGGGGGCTGCAGGGCGCTGCTGGCGATGTGGCTGGGTTCCCCCCCAGGACCCCTGGTCCTGGAGACAAGGGCAGCCAGCAGGGTCAGACTGGGAATTGGTGTCCCTGGAGGCAGGTGTAAAGCGCAGCTGGGGCTGCCTGGGAGCTGTCAGAGCTCCTTAAGGGAGGATTGAGTGCCGCCTTCTCCTGATGGGTCAAAGGCATGTGCCCCGGCCAGGATGCAGCGCTGGGAGCTGGGGGGACTAGTCTTCCCCCTAGGGCAGAGCCCCCAGGGTGGTTGGGGGGTGCAGGGGGCTCCCTGGGCCCCATGGGTCTCTGTGGGGCTGCCAGCCAGGTCCTCACCTGGGGGAGCAGATGCCAAGGGGCTGAATGGGATGACTGCTGGGGACCGGGCTGTGCCCTGGAGCTCCAGCCCTAGGTATCCTTGGAGGGTACACAGGAGCGGGCTCTGCCCCATCTGCCCCATGCCTCTCACTGACTTACTTATGGCCCCTGGGGGGACAAAAGTCCATGACCCCCCTCAGCTCTGCAGCAAGGAGGTCTGGGGGGGGGGGGGGGGAGGGGGGCAGAGCTGGGAGAGCACCCATGGGTACGCTGCTCCTGTGCCCATGGGTGCTCACAGGGGCCAGGCTCTGGCACTCCCAGACACCCTGGGCCCCTCTTCCCCCAGGGAAATGGACTCCCTGGCCTCCTCTCCATCGCTCTGGGGGATTTTGGTGGGACTGTGCACCCTTGCCTGGGGGGCACCATGCACCCTGCCCATGGAGGGGACTATGTGCCCTGCCTTGGGGAGGGGGGTGCTGCGTCCCACATCCTGGGGGGCACTGTGCACCCTGTCTGGGGGCACCATGTGCCCAGCCAGTGGGGACTGTGCATCAGCCCGGGGGGGCACCGTGCACCCTGCCCGGGGTGGGGGCACAGTGTGCCCTGCTCGGCAGCCGCTGCAGGTCTTGCCTTGGGTGGGTGGGCACAGTGACCCCTGCCTGGGGTGGGGGACGACCCACCACGTCTCCTGCCCAGGGGGGCACCCTATGTCCTATGTGGGGGGTTTGGGGACACACGCCACACACACACACACACACACACACACGAGTGTGCACCCCGTCCCCCGCCGTGGGTGGGCACCCTGCGCCCTGCCCGGGGGGGGGGTGTGT
The DNA here is from genome assembly GCF_929443795.1 of Astur gentilis. NCBI lineage: Eukaryota > Metazoa > Chordata > Aves > Accipitriformes > Accipitridae > Astur > Astur gentilis. The sequence continues at coordinate 77,609,948 of NC_064919.1, read as the reverse complement.
GTGTGTGTGTGTGTGTCGGTGTGCGCTGCCCGGGGTGGCGACGGCCCAGGTCGGTCGGTGGCAGCAGGAGGAGGAGGAGGAGGAGGAGGAGGAGGAGCAGGAAGGGATGGAGGCAGGGCGGGCGGCGGGAGCGGCCGCTGCCTGAGCGCTTCCTGCCCGAGCCGGGCGGATCCCACAAAGGGCTCGGCGGCGCGGCCTCCCCGCCGGCAGCCCCTCGCCATGGCCAGCATCAGCTCGATCGACGCCGTCAAGAAAAAGATCCAGAGCCTGCAGCAGGTGGCCGACGAGGCGGAGGAGCGCGCCGAGCACCTGCAGCGGGAGGCCGATGCCGAGCGGCAGGCCCGGGAGCGGGTAAGGGCCGCCGGGGAGGGGACGGGGAAGGTGGGGGGGGCGGGGGGGAGGGAGGCCGGCAGCTCCCCGGGATGCCCCACCGGCTCCGGTCCCGCCGCCGGCATCCCGCCCCCACCCCCCACCCCCACCCCGTGCCGGTACCCGGGGCTGGCCGCCCCCGGGGAGGAGGGCCGGGAGGTCCCGGTGGAGCTGAAAGGCGCTGGGTGCCGCGGCACAGCTGGCGAGAGCCCCCGGGGCAGGGGGCTTCGGGCAGCGTCCCTGCCTCCGGACTGCTTCCTCCGTGGGTCTTGCGAGGGATGCTCGGTGCGGCGGGGCTCCCCAGGGTTTCCCCGGGGAGCAGTCAGCAGCCGGCTCGGTCTTGGCTCTGCTTGGGGTCGGGCAGATCCTGGGAAAGGATTCCCTCCCTCGGAAGCCGGTGGCGTGCACAGCTAAAAATCCCACGCCCAGGTTCATGTCTGGCTTCCAGCGGGCTCTGCGGTCCGGGCCGCAGCAGTCACGGAGCCTTCAGCTCTCCGGTCTGTCCCTTTGCAGGGACAAGCCAGCCCTTGGCGCTGCCACAGGCCAGAATTTCCACTCTGGCAGTGGGATGGCATTTCCAAGCTGCAGCTTGTTCCTGGTCTAGCTTTTTTATTGTTGTTGGGGCTGGAGTGTTTTTTCTTTCTTTTTCCTATGCCCACTCCTTTAACATCCTCACCATATCAGGAGCGGCAGAGCTGGGCGCGGTACCCGGGCTGTTGTCACCCGGGCTGTGTGCGGAGGAAATGGCCCCTTCCTGCAGCCGCAGATCGGGTTCCCCGGTCACTGGGAGCTGCCAGAGAGCTCGTGTTCCCAAGTGTCCATCCAGGCAGTTCTGACCCACTTTGGGGGTGATTCCCTGGGAAAAAAAGGCTCCTGATGATGTGGGGCAGATGCTGCAGGCAGAGCATCACACCGTGGGGGCCAGCCCCTGCTCCCCGTTGGGCAGTCTGGCAAGGGACGAGCTCTCGGTGAGCCTGGAAAAAAAGGGTGTTCATGGGGTGGAGGTGACTGTTGTGTCAGCTGTGGGGCCGGCCACTCTCCCGGCGTGCTGCTGAGCTGCTCTGCTCAGAGAGGTGCTGGCTGCGCCAGTCCCCACCCTGCTCACCACGGGCGACCGCGGGTGCTCAGCAGGGCCACGCAGGGTGACAGCCCCTCGCTGCTCCCACAGTCCCCCTGCTTGGCCAACATCCCCCAGGCCATTCATTCCCGGCACTGGAGCACCAGGCCAGACGGGACCTGGCACTGCAGCCAGCCAGGCCTGCTCCAGCCTGTGAATAAGCAGGAGACATTATCCCCTGGGTTGGTGCATGCCTCCCTGCGTCTTGGTGCACGGGGCTGCTCCCCACGGTGAGGTCTCATCGCCACCCCGTCCCTTTGCACCCGGGGGTTTGTCTTTCCTGCAGCCCCCCCCCCGCCCCGCAGGGAGCAGGGCCGGGTGCTGCTGAGGCAGCGTTTCCCAGTGGTGGCGATGGAGCAGGAGGCCTTCACCAAATGGAAAGAGCACGAGGCCAGGCATCGAGGGTCTGGCGGGGGGCCAGGGCCACTGCTCCCAGCCAGCCCCAGCTCCCAGCCCTGCGCATGGGGAGCCTGGGAAAGTGGGGGGCCCCGGTCCGCTGGGCCCCAGCAGCCACAGCTTGGCCGGGTCCCAGCCCGCCGGGGGCGACTCGCTCCATTGCCCCTGGCACTGTGCTGTTCGCATCAGCTGGGGGCCGGGGGGGGGGGGGGGGGGGGGGGGGAGCTGTGCTTGGCTTCAGGCTGCCCTGTTGCACAGGCCCGTGGGGGGGTTCCCGCAGGAGAGGCTCCCGGCTCACTCCACCGCCTCCGTAAACAGGAAATCCACAAGCGGCTCCGATCTCCTTTTTGGGAGCAAAGCCGCACAGGGCATTCCTCCCCCTTTACTCACTGCTCTGCAAACCCCAAATACCATCCCCATGACGGCACGGCTGCTATGGCCACCCTACCCTGGGGAACGCACCTCGTTCCTCTGCGGGACAGGAGCCGGAGGTGTGAGGATGTAGTGGAGGGGCTGCACAGGCTGGGCTGGGGTTGTGTGGCTGGGAGGAGCCAGCATCAAACAGGGCACTAGGGATGGAGAAAACCTTGTTGTCCCTATAGGACGGCGAGGGGATGCATGGTCAGGCATCCCATTCCAGTAAGCACTGGCTTGTTGCACAGTGCCAAGGGGTGTTCTGGATAGCAAATGCAGAAGTAACCACCGAAAATGCTTTTTAAAAAATATATATGCATATGTATGTATGTATGAGACATGGGGTGATTGAGGGGTTTCTGCTCCCTTAGGCTGAGGCTGAAGTGGCTTCTCTGAACCGCCGTATCCAGCTGGTGGAGGAGGAGCTGGACCGAGCCCAGGAGCGCCTGGCCACTGCCCTGCAGAAGCTGGAGGAAGCTGAGAAGGCAGCAGATGAGAGCGAGAGGTGTGATGGGAAGGGACAGCAGGGGTGGCATTGGGTCACCATTGATTGCAAGCAGCCCTCTTGGTTTCACAGTGGGGTCCCTCTGAAGTGACCTTATGGGCTTTGTGTTGGTTTTCCTGCAGACCCCCAAGGGAGAGAGCAAAGCCACAATGCAGAGAACGCCCCCAGATACAGGCATTCTTAAAAGGGCTTTGAAATTTCCAGGGCACCCATAAAATCCTGAAAAAATTTGATCTGGTGTTTATACAAATATCAGGCTGTAACCAAAAGCAGAGGTTGCTTGGAGCCTGTTTTCTGCCCCTGAGCAGCTTCCTACACTCATGGGCTGAACAACAGCCCAGGAGAGGACATCTGTGCCTGGGAAACAAGGTCAGCTTTTAAGAACAAACCAGCATCATTCAAAAAAACAGTCCTGCAAAGTCTGTTGCCCCATCCTGCTGGCAAGCAGGTTTCCCAGGCTGGAGCCTGCAGGCGAGGGCATTCAGGTTGTACGGGAGTGCCTGGACATGTCACGGTGTTCCTCACAGTTACGTGAGCTCTTCCCTCCATTAGCAAAGACCAGTTTGAGCAACAGCATCCAAGTGAGAGGAGAAAAGTCTGCAGGAGTCCCTGCCATGGGGGTTCACAGGGGTTTGGTACCCCCTGCCTGTGAGCATCACCCCTGAATGAGAAAAGGCTTTGCCACAGGATGGTTTTTTAGCATTTCCTAAAGGTTGCTGGCCTGTCAGGCTGCTTTTGTGGAGGTTGTGACTGGCTCATCCTGGGCTGCAGACATTTTCCCCCCTAAATGATGGGTTCCGGACCTGCCTGGTTGAGAGGCAACATAGCCACAGGTCCTCTCTCTGGAACACGGCCCTGGGACCTGCTCCACTGCTGTAATTGCTCACAGGAGCATCCCTGGGGTACCGCTCGTGTGACCCTACTGCGTGGGGTTGCCAGCGAGTGCTGGCATCCCCAGGCAATGTCCCATGTCTCTGGAGCTGGAGTATGGCGGGGTTAGGGAACAAAGGGCAGGCAGGAGGTAGAGGTGCCACCTTGACCCATGGGAGTAACATCTTCTGGCTTGGGCTTTCCTCAGAGGCATGAAGGTCATCGAAAACAGGGCCATGAAAGATGAGGAGAAGATGGAGCTCCAGGAAATGCAGCTGAAAGAGGCGAAGCACATCGCAGAGGAGGCTGACCGCAAATACGAGGAGGTGCGTGCTCCCTTCTCCCACTCATGACACCCTGGTAGCACCTGGGGCTGCCTCCTTGGAGCCCTGTGCCCCAGCTGGAGCAAGCATGGGGCCAACACGTGCCTCTTGCTGCCCTCAACAGGTCGCCCGCAAGCTGGTTGTCCTTGAGGGAGAGCTGGAACGCTCGGAGGAGAGGGCAGAGGTGGCGGAGAGGTGAGCAGGGCTCCTGGCGGGCAGCGCGCGGAGGTCCCATGCAGCCCTTGCCCCAAATCCCTGGCAGCCGTGGGGACGGGGATGTCTGCATGGGGATGGGGAAGTCCCTCCCTGGGAGCGGCAGGGTCTGCCATTGGGGTGGTCCCTGGGCTTGCAGGCTAGGGGCAGGGGGATGCCAGCCCGCCGGCAGCACATCCTTGACCCTGTTCTCTGCTGTGTCCCCCCCCCCGGGGTGCCCCTCTTCCACCCCAGCCGAGTGAGACAGTTGGAAGAAGAGCTGCGGACCATGGACCAGACTCTCAAATCCCTCATTGCCTCAGAGGAAGAGGTACTGGGGCAGGGGCGCGGGGCGATGCGCAGCAGCCCCCCTCTCTCTGTCGCTGTCTCTCAAACCGTGCGAGCCACCTCTCTCCTCTCTGCACCACTGCCTCCACCACCGACCTCTCCGCACCTCCCTCTCTGGCAGGCGCAGGCTGGGCACGCTCCTCCATCCCACCATGCCTGCTCTTCTTCTTGGTGGGGCCGGCTGGCAGTGATGCACAGGGTGTCCGTGCAAGGAAGCACGAGGAATGGATGAACGGATGCGTCCCAGCAGCTCCTGCTCGCAGTGGCTCTGCTCCTTCTCCACCTGTGCTGTTTTCCCCTCTCTCAACTTGTTTTCTCTCTTTCTTTCCTCCTTCCCCACGACCGCTCTTTCTGCTCCCCCCCTCTCCTTGCCCCCCGGCCCTGCTCCCTCTCCTGGCGGCCCCTGCTTGGGATGTAGTAAATGTGGTGACCTAGAGGAGGAGCTGAAAATTGTCACCAACAACTTGAAGTCCCTGGAGGCCCAGGCTGACAAGGTAGGACGCAGAGGTGCTGCTGGGGCTGGGCAGAATGCGTGGGGTCTGGGGGTGCTGGGGTCTCCTGCTGGGGTGAAGGACGGCCGGAGGCATCCCTTGGGGCTCACAGGTGCCTGTCTCTTTCTCTGCAGTATTCCACCAAGGAGGACAAGTATGAGGAGGAAATCAAGCTTCTAGGGGAAAAACTGAAGGAGGTAAGGGGTGTGGGGCTGGCACTGCATCGATGCAGGCAAGAGTTTGCCATCCCATGTGGGTTTTGACCAAGTTATGCCTGTGTCCTCCCACTGTTCCCCAAATTGCAGCCCTGCAGCATGGCAGGTGCCTGGGTCTGGGATGCCCCCCCATCAGCCTGCTCTGGTTTAGGGTGTGGGGCTCCATGGGGACCCCTTGTCTTTCCCAGGGGTGGGCTTCTGGAGAAGGGTACCAGAGTTGCAGACGGGGCAGATTTGGAGTGCAGTGCAGCCTGCACCCATCCCTGTCATGCCCCACAGCTCACCCTCTCCCCGCTATGCTCCCACAGGCTGAGACCCGGGCGGAGTTTGCAGAGAGGTCTGTGGCAAAGCTGGAGAAAACCATTGATGATCTAGAAGGTAAAATGTCCCCGCTGACCCCATGTCCCTCCTTCCCAGGGCGCGCTGGCCACAACGTGCCCCTGGTGGGGCTGGACAGGGCTTGGCCAGGGTGAGGGGGTGGGCAGGGGTCCTGGGAGGGGGGAGGCTGGATGCCGTGGTGTCTAGTGTGGGAGCGCAGAGCTGCTGGGATCTGGGCTCTGCCCTCAGGTGGGAAATAGGGCCACATCCACATCGCCTGTGCCTGCACGCTCCTGCCACCCTTGGCCCCCTGCTCACAGCCACTCTCTCTCTCTCTGCCGCCTGCCCCCTGCACTGCCCCCCCGCCCGCCCCCCCCACCTGCAGACGAAGTGTATGCGCAGAAGATGAAGTACAAAGCCATCAGCGAGGAGCTGGACAATGCACTTAATGACATCACCTCCCTCTGAGCCCCCCGCCGGACACCAGCACTGCACCCCTCCCTGCCTGCCTCTTCCCTCCCCAGCTCTTGCTTGCCTGGCTGTCCCACTACCCTCCCTGCCTGGTCTGTCCTCCTCCTGTCCTTCCTAGCCTGTGCCTGTCTGTCGGCTCCTTTGGGGCAGGTGCCGGCCCAGGGTGTTCCCGCAATACCCGTCTTTGTGGGGAGTCAAGGTATAGGTGCTTGGGGATGCTGGGCAGGGCAGGGAAACAGCCTCTGGGACCCCAGCGGGCTGCGCGGACAGTGCCTAATGCAGTTGCAGGTCTGTGACACAGCATTGCCCAGTGGGATACAGGGCTGTGCCCAGGAGCCCTTTGCTCCAGCAGCTCCCTCCTTGGCTCCCCAGCAGCAGCAGCACAGGGAACCCTGCAGCTCTAGGGCCAGTGGGGCCACCTAACCCCCACATCCCCCCAACAAAGTCCACCAGTGCTGCTTGCTGGGCCCAGTGTGGGAAGGACCTGCACAGAGGAAGCAGCATCTCCGCTGCCAAAGCTCAGGCCCACGGGATGAAGGGTTGGGTCCAGCTGCGCAGGCAGCCCTTTCCCAGGCAGGCAGGCAGGCAGGCAGTCCCAAGACCCCCAGCTCCTCCCGCATCCCTGCCTCCCTTCTGTCCTTTGCACATCGCTCTTCAGTTTGCATTTCATGACTTTTCTTTTATGTTCTGTCCCTCTGGGTTACTGAGTTGGTCTCAATAAAGCATTTTTGTGTCCTTGGTTTCTCCTTTGTTTTCTTCATGCCACTCTGTCCCTCATCTCCTGCCTGTCTCATACAGGTGCTGGCAGCAGGGTGGTAGGAGGTGGTCGCAGGTAGCTCGCAGCCGCTGGACGCCTGGGATGGCTGTGGCTGAGCCCCGAGTGGCTCCCACACTGCCAGGCTGAGCGGGATGGGGCCCTTTTTGCCTCTGCCTGGAGATGACCCCTGCCACCCCCCGGCCCTCATACACAGCTTTCCTCATCTTGTGCCATCTTCTCCATGACTCTTTTGTCCTGAAATAGCAGGGTTAGACTTGGTCCTGTCCATTCCCTGTCCCCACTCCCTCACTGCAAGCAGCAATCTCAGCCATGGCATCTCTCCTGCATCACTCTCCCTCAGTGAAGGGGCTGACCCTGCCCTTCAGCAGCGATCCCTAAATGGGTCCCTGATCCTCCTCCTCCTTCCTCAGCATCCTACCCTGCCCCAGAACCCAGTTCCTCAAACTGATGGACCCACAGCCCCCTCCCTGGCCCTGGACCAGCTGCCTCCTCCTGCCAGTCCAGCTTGTCCCTGCTGCTGGCTGGGTGGCTGTGGGATTTCCAGTTAGGGCTTTGGGGAACACTGTTTTCTTTTCACTAACTTGCCTTTCTCTCTCTCTTCCCTCTGCTGCGCTGATGTCTCTGTTTTCTCTAGAGCGCTCCCGGCAGGAGGCTGAGAAAAACCGTGTTCTCACTAACGAGCTGCGGGTCATCCTTACTGAACTTAACAACTGAGCTGCCCAGAGCTCCCGGCCCCAGCCCAGCCTCCCTGCCCCATTTTGGCCAGGCTGGCTCGGGGCTGGGAGCCCCTACCCACTCCCCACCAGGACTAGGCAGGATGGGGAGCCTTGGCTTATGCTCCTGGGGGTAACCGCCCTGCTTGGGGGGGGACAGGGAGCCTCTCTGCAGCTGGACGGTTTTTCCTGGGAGAGGAATGAGGGAGTTTGAGATGTTGTGGGACGCCCGTGGTGATGGCTGTCCCCCGGCATCAGCCTGGCCCTGCCGGGGAGGGATGCAGCGGTTTCTATTGCTGCCTTCCTCCCCTTGTCCCAGGACTCAGCAGCCAGCCTCTTCCTCCTCACTCTGGTCACCCCAAACTGTGCAAGGAGGATCCCCTCAGAGCAGGGTCCCTGCAGGGTGCTGGGAGGGCTGAGATAGGAACTGGGGATCTGGCAGCACCCACTGCCCCAAACTTGGGACAGGGGACAGGGAAGAGCCCAGCAGGGAGTGCTGGGAGATGAGGCTGAGTGGGCAAAGCTCTTGTCCCATCCCCGTCTCTGGAGGGAAGGAGGACGCCATCTGGAAGTGAACACCGGAGGAGGCTGCCTCAGCAGTAAGCTGCCTGGCAGCGCTCATCCCTGCAGCCTCTTTAGCTCTGCTCCTTCTCTGTCTGCCCACCCTTCTGGGCTCCTGTCTCACTCCTTTTCTTCATGGAGCACCACTGGGTCATGCAGCAGGCACTGGCTCTCCTCTTTTCGCTGGCCAAGCATTTGTGCACATGCCCACAGCCAGCTGGTGGTGATGCCCTGAGGCAGGATGTGCTGGTGACTGGCCAAGGAATGGTACCCACCAGTGCTACCAGTGCTGCGGAGGGCCCAGCCATGGGTAACTGGGCACCATGGGACGATGGAAATGGTGAAGAGTGGGAACTGCCTGCCCCCAGTGACCAGCCTGGCTGGCCTGGCCACCCCGACAGGTCCTGGAGCAGCTGGGCTCATCCCTGGCAGCGATGGGGCTGCTTGCATGCAGTCTGCTCTGCAGGGATGCCCCACTTAGCAGGAGTCTGTCACTGTACTGAAATGTCCATCTGTGTGTGTGTCTGTGGTTGGTGTGGTGTGTGTGTGTCCGGCTGCACCTGGGTACACTTGGGCTGTGTCTGTGTGCGTGGCTGCGTGTCCCTTGTATTCACAGAGAGTCTGGCCAGTGCCAAAGAGGAGAATGTGGGCATCCACCAGGTCCTGGACCAGACCCTGCTGGAGCTGAACAACCTCTGAGCTGCACTGGGAAGCCCCCATCCCTCTTCCCTACCCCACACTTACACCCCACTGGCACACTCAGGACGTCATCACTGAACTGCGTCTTGGCCAAATCCACACATCCATTGAGAAGGGAAGCCCTGCAGCCTTACGGTGTGGCTCGGGGACATCTTGTCCGTGCACAGCCTGACTGGCTCTGTCCTGTCTTCATGTCTAAATATTAAAGCAATTTGGCAAGATGGATGGGTGTGTTTGATCCTTGTGGGTGGGCACAGGCACTGGGATACGTGATGGGGGTCTCCCTGCCCAGTTTGTACAAGGAGGTTCTGCAGGGGCTTGGGTCCAGGGTGGGTACAGCCAGCGTAAATATGTTCTCTGAGGCTGTGGGGGGCTGGGAGTGGTAATGCACACAGTCTGGGCGGTGTTCCCTTGTCTCCATTGCTTCCTTGGGATGCACAGGAAACCTTCACGTCTCAAGCTCAGTCCAAACTCACCATCCTCTTCAAGTGCACAGTGATAGACATAGGTCACTGGTGCGTCCCCTTCCACAGCCAGGATGTTAACTGCCTAGCACTTGAGGAAGCCACAAGGTCTTTGACCTCTCTGTGGAGCCTACTTCATGGTTCGTGTTCATGATGGCATCTAAGGATGCATACAAGTATGTGACCATGCATGCACGCATTATTAGTTATAAGGGTCTTCTCCAGGTCTGGGGTTAGCTGCTTACCCTGTGTACTAGTTGCATTTACTATTACTAGTCACTGAATGCCTGCCTGCCTGAAGGACAGCTGTATAAACTAGGAAATATTAATGCAGTAGGCAACCAATTCCCAAAGCATTCAGGAAGTTTCCTCTTGGCTTGCTATATTTTCTCCAACACAAAGAGAAGCGCAGCAGGATGTGTCTCATTGCTGCCACCAAAACAGGCTGGATTTCCTGGGGATGCCCAAAGTCATGATCTAGTCCTGCCCTCCGCTTTGAGCCCTCCATGATGTGCACCAAGCCCTGTTGTCCCACACTACCCGGCGGATATCCCTCTAAAAGCACAGACTCATGCTGCCAGGAAACATAATTCTTGTTGACCCATTGCTCAGCTAGGCCATTGCCCCAGTGAGCAGCCGGTAGGGACAGCTTTCGTTATCTGCTTTCCTTTATTTGCTGAGCCTGTCAGCTCAGGAAAAGGAGGGTGGTGAGATTGCATCTCTTTCCTGCCCAGGTGCTGCTGGCCTCCTGCCCTCTCCCTGGCCCGGCACCTCTGGTTTGTGTCTCCAAGACCTCCTCCTACAGGGAAAATGGCTCCTCTTGCACAGGGTGCTCATTTTCTGGTTGTCCTCGCAGGGTGCGAGACCCGCCTGAGCCACAGCCTCCCACCTTGGATGTGCTGGAGGGGAGGATGGTGCACAGCTGTCCTGGCCTGCTGAGCTGGCCCTGTGCAAGGGCTAGAACTCCTCCCTGGGTCCACCTTGCTTTTCTGCAGCACATCAGCTGAGCCATTCCAATGTTTGGTCAAAGCACCTTCCAGGCAGGGGCTTGTTTGGCTGCAAAAGGAACAGGAGTGTAAAACTACCTCCTCTTCGAGAGCTTGCAGCCTGCACTGCAAACAAGCCTGACCTGTGCTTGTAACAGGGTGCGTCCCCAGCACCCAGCCTCTGGGTGCCCTTCACCTTCCTGCTGGGACAAAGAGCCCTTTCACACCCAGTGTTTTTCCCCATTAGCTGCTGCTGCCTCCTAGTTTGGACCAGTCCATTTAATTTAACCTTTTACACCCCACTGCAAGGGCCTTTTTTTTTTTCCTCTGAACTTTCTGTGGTTTGGCAGTGAGATCTTGGCTGCTGTTGCCGGCTGATGCTCTGCCCCAGAGACATAAGCCTATCTTTCATGGTTCAGCACAGTTTTGTGTTTCCTCCATCTTCCCACTCATGTCCTTCCCCCCATGGCCTGCAGGAAGATGCAGGCTGGGGGAAGCTCTGGGAGGCCTGGGTGCTGTGGAGCTGCTGGCAGGGCAGCTCGACCTGGAGGCACATCTCCCCACATGCGTCACTCAGACCCACACTGAGGACTGCACTGCCAGTCCCCTCCTCCATCCCGCCCACTGCACCTCTCCCATTGAATTTCAACCTTTGGATTTGTTTATCTTGGCCTGATAGGCTGAAGATCTCCCTGAAGACCTTTCAGCCCTGGCGTGGGCTGCCACTCCATTGATAAACCACCACATTAACCTCTGGCAGCCTCTCACCTCCATCCTCCACTTGTTTCATCACTCTGGTGCCTCATCTCATCTCTGAATCCTTCCTGTTCAATATCCTTGAACTATGAGCTGAAGGGGAAGGACCACACAAAGAGCATCACAGAGACATTTTGATGAGACACATTGAGCTGTGCACAGCTGGACACAGACCACTGCCACCCCCCAGTCCCTCCCTGCATTTACAGGCTGAGAGATTTGGGTACCCAGAGGGCGGGAAGAGCCGTGCTGCTGAACTGTGCGGGTTTTGCAGGGCTCTGGGTGATTTTGAAACAGGTCAGGCCACCTAAAGCCAAGTGCCACACAAAGCTCCTGGTCTCCAAATCTGTATTACTGATTTGTTGATCCCAGCAGAGGACAAGGCAGCTGGAGGAAGACATGGACAGCCATAACCACGCAGCGCTGCCTCATTTCTGTACGAGTTATGTACGCCCTGCATGCAGTGCTTAGTACTGCAGCCTACATTGGGTCTGTGATGCCTGAGCTGTGAGAGTGGAGCGGGTGGTGCAGGAGGAGCATGCAGCCCCTACCCCACACACTCTGGCGCTGCAGTAGGTCTGGGAGCAGCACCGGAGGGAGCAGCACTAGAGCCCCCCTGCAGTGAGGCAGGCCGATGGTGGGCTGAAATGCAGCTAGGGACCCCTGGGGACAGCCAGCACTGTTATCGTAGAAAAAGCCATTCAAAGAAACTCTCTAAAACTCAATTTTGGAGTTTTAGAAAGCAGGCGTTCTAGGGGATAGTTCCTCCTAACATGCATACAGTTACCTACAGCAAGCAAAGCTTATATTGTTCTAATATATACATATTAATTATATTTCCTGGAATTGTCATATATATTCATGGTATTTCCCAGAAATCATTTACATAGTGTCCGCGCTTCGGGGCACTTACTATTAAATGGGTCGGTGGTCTTTTGGGGTCTTTGAAACCCTCTGGTGGTCATTTTCTTGGTGTCTGCTAATTGAACTCTCTCTTAAGGCGTGTGCAATGTGGGTCATTTCAGGTGGTTCATCTCTTCTTCCTAGTTAGCTGGTCCTGGCAAATTTTAATCACAAAGCTCAACAGAACTTAAGGCTCACTATCTATTTGTGCTTACTGCTTGCTCTACAGAGGGATCTGGACAGGCTGGATCGATGGGCCGAGGCCAATTGTATGAGGTTCATCAAGGCCAAGTGCCGGGTCCTGCACTTGGGTCACAACAACCCCATGCAGCGCTACAGGCTTGGGGAAGAGCGGCTGGAAAGCTGCCCGGTGGAAAAAGACCTGGGGGTGCTGGTCGACAGCCGTCTGAATGTGAGCCAGCAGTGTGCCCAGGTGGCCAAGAAGGCCAACGGCATCCTGGCCTGTATCAGAAACAGTGTGGCCAGCAGGAGCAGGGAGGTGGTTGTCCCCCTGTACTGGGCACTGGTGAGGCCGCACCTCGAGTCCTGTGTTCAGTTTTGGGCCCCTCACTACGGGAAAGACATGGAGGTGCTGGAGCGTGTCCAGAGAAGGGCAACCAAGCTGGTGAGGGGCCTGGAGCACAAGTCCTGTGAGGAGCGGCTGAGGGAGCTGGGGCTGTTTAGCCTGGAAAACAGGAGGCTGAGGGGAGACCTGATCGCTCTCTACAACTGCCTGAAGGGGGTTGCAGTGAGGTGGGTGCTGGTCTCTTCTGTCAAGTAACTAGTGATAGGACAAGAGGAAATGGCCTCAAATTGAGGCAAGGGAGACTTAGGTTAGATATTAGGAATTTTTTTTTTACTGAGAGGGTTGTCAGACATTGGAATAGGCTGCCCAGGGAAGTGGTTGAGTCACCACCCCTGGAGGTATTCAAAAAGCGAGTAGACGGGGTACTTCAGGACGTGGTTTAGTGGGCATGGTTGATGGTTGGACCCAATGATCTTAAAGGTCTTTTCCAACCTAAATGATTCCATGATTCTATGAAACCTCAAGGTCTTCTCACATACCAGAAGATTCAAAGACGCTCAAGCCAGCAAAAATTAAGCGCTACAAAATACAATGGAGTCTTTCAACTCCAGCCTCTACTGAAGGCATCAGCACCCCTCACCCAACCGCCGGCACCCTGGGCTCGGCCCAGGTCCCGAGGGGCCGTGCAGGACCCCCCCCAGCTGGCCGGACCCTCTGAGGGCAGCGGTGACAGACCCATGCTCCCCTGGCTACAGGCCTAGTCCTTCCGTCACAGGGCCGGGTGCCCCCGGTGACGGGACCAAGCCATCCCGCGGCGGGGGCCGTGTCGCCCCCAGTGCCGGCCGTGAGCCCTGCCGCAGGACCCGGTGCCCCCCGTGACAGGCCCCCCGCCCCCCGCCACAGGCCGAGCTCCCCCCACCCCCCCCCCGCCGACACCACCCAACCCCCACCGTAGGCCGTGCCCCCCACGTGACAGGCCCCGGCCCCGCCCCACACCGACTCTCCGGCCCCGCCCCAGTGCGCCAATTCCGCCGGCGGCGGCGGCGGCGCGCGCAGGTGGCGCGTGACGTCAGGCGGACCCGGAAGGGCGGGAGAGGGGGGAGGGAAGGGGGGGGACGGAGGAGGTGGTTCGGTGCGGTCCGGTCCGGTCCGGTCGGTCCGGTGGGTGCCTGCGGGTCCTGTCCCTGGGCCCGGGCCCCGGGTCCCGCCGCTATGACGCTCGCCGTCTTCTTCGGGTGCACCTTCATCGCCTTCGGGCCGGCGCTCGGCCTCTTCCTCTTCACTATCGCCCACGACCCGCTACGCATCATCATCCTCATCGCCGGGTCAGTCCCGCTCCAGCGCCGGAGGGCAGGCACGAGTGCCATCGCGGCTACTGGTGTGGGCGTGATAGGGGCAGTGGTACAGGTACCGCTACTGGTGTGACAGCACTGTCGGTGCTGGTACCGGTATGGGCATGACGGGGTGCTGGTACCAGTATGGGCGTGAGAGGGACGCTGGTGCTGGTGTCGGTGCTGGTACCAGTATAGGCGTGACAGGGGTGCTGGTATCAGTGTGTGTGCTGGTACCAGTATGGGCGTGAAAGGGGTGGTAGTACCAGTGCCGGTGCTGGTACCAGTGTGGGTGCTGGTACTGGTATGGGTGTGACAGGGGTGCTGCTACCAGTGCCGGTGCTGGTACCAGTATGGAAGTGGCAGGGGTGCTGGTGCCAGTGCCGGTGCTGGTACCGGTGTGGGTATGACAGGGCTGCTGGTACCAGTGCGGGTGCTGGTACTGGAATGGGTGTGACAAGGGTGGTAGTACCAGTGCTGGTGCTGGTACTAGTATGGAAATGGCAGGGGTGCTGGTATCAGTGCGGGTGCTGGTACCAGTATGGAAGTGGCAGGGGTGCTGGTATTGGTGCGGGTGCTGGTACCAGTGTTTGTGCTGGTACTGGTTTGGGTGTGACAGGGGTGCTGCTTCCAGTGCCAGAGCTGGCACCAGTATGGGTGTGACAGGAGCACTGGTAGCAGTGCCGGTGTTGGTGCCGGTGTTGGTACCGCTGTGGATGTGACAGGGGTTCTGGTAGCAGTGCCAGTGGTGGTACGGGTATGGGTGTGACAGGGGCGCTGGTACCAGTATGGGAGTGACAGGGACGCTGTTACCAGTATGGGTGTGGTGAGATGTTGGTAGCAGTATGGGTGTGAAAGGGGTGCTGGTACCAGTGCTGGTGCTACTACTGGTGTGGCTGTGGCAAGGCTCTGGTACCAGTGCTGGTGCTGGTACTGGTGTGGACGTGACAGGAGCGCTGGTATCAGTGCCTGTGCTGGTACTGATATGGTTGTGATAGGCTGCTTGCGGTACTGAAGGTGGTACCAGTATGGGTGTGACGGGAGCACTGGTAGCAGTGCCAGTACTGGTACTGGCATGGGTGTGACAGGTGCTGGTACTGGTATGGGCATGACATGGGCGCTGCTACCAGTGCAAGTTCTTGTATTGGCATGGGTGTGATGAGGCGCTGGTAGCAGTTTCAGCATGGTAGGAACGCTGGTATCAGTAGGGGTATGACAGGTGCTGGTAGCAGTGCCGGTGGTAGTAGTGTTGTGGGCGTCAGGGGTGCTGGTACCAGTGCTGGTGCTGGTACTGGTATGGGCATGACAGGGGCACTGTTACTGGTGCCAATGCTGGTAATGTTATGGGCGTGACAGGGGTGCTGGTACCAGTTCCAGTGCTGGTATAGGTACAGGCATGACAGGGGCGCTTGGTACCAGTATGTGTCTCATGAGGTGCTGGTGCCACTAAGGGTGTGACAGGATTGCTGGTACCAGTGCTGGCGCTGGTAGCAGTATGGTCATGACAGGGGCACTGTACAGGCTTCATGTGATGAGATGCTGCTACTGGTATGGGTGTGACGGGTGCTTGTACAAGTTCCAGTGCTGGTACCACTATGGGCGTGACGAGGGTGCTGGTCCCAGTGCTGGTGCTGGTATTGGTATGGGTGTGAGAGGGGCCCCGGTAGCAGTGACGATGCTTGGACCAGTATGGGCGTGACAGGAGAACTGTTAGGTGTATGGGTGTGACAGGGGCACTGTTACCAGTAGGGGTGTGACAAGGGAATGTAGCATCCAGAGATGAGGAAAAGGCCAAGGTACTTAATGCCTTCTTTGCCTCAGTCTTTAATAGGGACACCAGTTATCCTCAGGGTACTCCACCCCTTGAGCTGGTAGGTAAGGATGAAGAGCAGAACATACCCTCCTTAATCCAGGAGGAAATAGTGACCTACTACGCTATCTGGACACTCACAAATCTATGGGACCTGATGGGATCCATCCAAGAGTACTGAGGGAACTGGCAGAGGTCCTTCCCAAGCCACTCTCTATCATCTACCAGTGATCCTGGTCAACAGGGGAGGTCCCAGAGGACTGGAGGCTTGCCAGTGTGACTCCCATTTACAAGAAGGGTCAGAGGGAGAATCCGGGGAACTACAGGCCTGTCAGCCTGACCTTGGTACCAGGGAAGATTATGGAATGGTTTGTCTTGAGAGCACTCATGTGGCAAGTCCAGGACAAGCAGGGGATGAGGCCCAGTCAGCATGGGTTTACGAAAGGCAGGTCCTGCTTGACCAACCTGATCTCCTTCTCTGACTGGGTGACCCACCTAGTGGATGAGGGAAAGGCTGTGGATGTTATCTTTCTTGACTTCAGCAAGGCCTCTGACACTGTCTCTCATGGCATTTCATGGCTTGGACATTTTGCTGGGTGAAAAACTGGCTGGATGGACGAGCCCAGAGGGTTGTGGTGAATGGGGTTAAATCCAGTTGGCAGCAGGTCACAGGTGGTGTTCCTCAGGGCTCAGTACTGGGGCCAGTTCTCTTTAATATCTTTATCAGTGATCTGGATGAGGGGATTGAGTGCGGCCTCAGTAAGTTTGCAGACAACACCAGGTTGAGCAGGAGGGTCGATCTGCTTGAGGGTAGGAAGGCTCTACAGAGGGATCTGGACAGGCTGGATCGATGGGCTGAGGCCAATTGTATGAGGTTCATCAAGGCCAAGTGCCAGGTTCTGCCCTTGGGTCACAACAACCCCATGCAGCGCTACAGGCTTGGGGAAGAGCGGCTGGAAAGCTGCCCGGTGGAAAAAGACCTGGGGCTGCTGGTCGACAGCCGGCTGAATGTGAGCCAGCAGTGTGCCCAGGTGGCCAAGAAGGCCAACGGCATCCTGGCCTGTATCAGAAATAGTGTGGCCAGCAGGAGCAGGGAGGTGGTTGTTCCCCTGTACTGGGCACTGGTGAGGCCACACCTCGAGTCCTGGGTTCAGTTTTGGGCCCCTCACTACGGGAAAGACATGGAGGTGCTGGAGCGTGTCCAGAGAAGGGCAACCAAGCTGGTGAGGGGCCTGGAGCACAAGTCCTGTGAGGAGCGGCTGAGGGAGCTGGGGCTGTTTAGCCTGGAGAAGAGGAGGCTGAGGGGAGACCTGATCGCTCTCTACAACTGCCTGAAGGGGGTTGCAGTGAGGTGGGTGCTGGTCTCTTCTGTCAAGTAACTAGTGATAGGACAAGAGGAAATGGCCTCAAATTGAGGCAAGAGAGACTTAGGTTAGATATTAGGAATTTTTTTTTTTACTGAGAGGGTTGTCAGACATTGGAATAGGCTGCCCAGGGAAGTGGTTGAGTCACCACCCCTGGAGGTATTCAAAAAGCGAGTAGACAGGGTACTTCAGGACGTGGTTTAGTGGGCATGGTTGATGGTTGGACTCAATGATCCTAAAGGTCTTTTCCAACCTAAATGATTACATGATTCTAAGATGCTGGTACCAGTATGGGTGTGACAGGCACACAAGTGCCATTCCTGGTACTGGTATCAGGATGACAGGGGCACTGTAGCCAGTGCCCATGCTGGTACCGGTATGGGTGTGATGAGGCATTGGTAGCAGTATGGGTGTGACAGGGACGCTGGTACCAGTATGGGTATGGCAGAGGTGCTGGTACCAGTGCCGGTGCTCGTACCAGGATGGTGTGACAGAGGTGCAGGTACCCATGCTGATGCTGGTACCAGTATGGGTATGACAGGGATGCTGGTGCCAGTGGCTGTGCTGGCACTGGTATGGTCCTGAAAAGGGTGCTGTTATCAGTGCCAGTGCTGGTACTGGTATGGCTGTGATAGGGGCACTGGTACCAGTGCCGGTGCTGGTACTGGTACAGGTGTGATAGGGCACTGTTACCAGCACAAGTACTGGTACTGGTATGGGTGTGATGACACACTGACACCAGTATGGAGCTGTGTCCTGGATTTGGCTGAGATAGAGTTAATTTTCTTCCTATTAGCTGGTATAGTGCTATGTTCTGGGTTCTGTCTGCGAAGAATGTTGATAACACACTGATGTTTTAAGTTGTTGTGAAGTGGTGTTTCACTAAGTCAGGGATTTTTCAGTTTCTCATGCCCAGCCAGCAAGAAGGCTGGAGGGGCACAAGAAGTTGGGAGGAGACACAGCCAGGGCAGCTGACCCGAACTGGCCAATGTAGTATTCCATACCATGTGACACCATGCCTAGCACATCAACTGGGAGAACTGGGGCTTTGGGGAATCCCCGCTGAGGGACTAATGGGGCGACGATCAGTGGGTGGTGAGCAATTGCATTGTGCATCACTTGTATATGCCAATCTTTTTATTATTATTACTGTTGTCATTTTATTACTGCTATTATTATTTTTTTCTTTTCTGTTCTATTAAGCTGGTCTTATGTCAACCCGTGAGTTTTACCTTTTTTTTTCCCAATTCTCCTTCCCATCCCACTGGATAGGGGGGGAGTGAGTGAGTGTCTGTGTGGTGCTTCATGGCTGGCTGGAGTTAAGCCACAACAGTATGACAGGGGCACCACTACAAGTATTGGCGTGACAGGGGTGCTGGTGCCAGTGCCAGTGCTGGTACCAGTATGGAAGTGACAGGGGTGCTGGTATCCAGTGCGGATGCTGGTATTGGTATGGGTGTGATAGGGGCACTGTAGCCAGTATGGGTGTGATGAGATGCTGGTACCCGTATGGGTGTGACAGGGATGCTGATACCAGTGCCAGTACTGGTATTGCTATAGGCATGACAGGGGCATTGGTACCAGTGCTGGTGCTGGTAGCAGTATGGGTATGATAGGGGCACTGGTACCAGTGCCTGTGCTGGTACTGGTATAGGTGTGACAGGGGTGCTGCTTTCAGTACCGGAGGTGGTACCAGTATGGGTGTGACAGGAGCACTGGTAGCAGTGCCAGTGCTGGTACCAGCATGGGCATGACAGGGGTGCTGGCACCAGTGCCGGTGCTGATAACAGCATGACAGAAGCGCTGGTACTAGTGCAATTGCTGGTATCGATATGGGTGTGAAAGGATTGCTGGTACCAGGGCTGATGCTGGTACAGGTATGGGCATGATAGGAGCACTGGCACTAGTGCTGGTGCAGGTACTAGTATGGGTGTGACAGGAGTACTGGGAACAGTAGCAGTGTTGCTACTGGTAGCAGTATGGGCGTGACAGGATCCCTGGTACCAGTGCCAGTTCTGATACCAGCACCCTGACAGACCCATACTGGTAACATTGCCGGTCCTGGTACCAGTATAGGCATGATGTAGAGCTGGCACCAGTATGGTCATGATAGGGGCACTGTTACCAGTATGGGGTTGAAAGGAGTGCTCCTGTCAGTATGGGTGGGACAGGAGCACTGCTTCCAGTGCCTGTGCTTGTACCGGTATGGGCATTACAGGGGCACTGCTACCAGTTCCAGTACTGGTACTGGCATGGGCATGATAGGGGTGCTGCTACCCATGCCAGTGTTAGTACCAGTATGGGTGTGATGAAGCCCTGGTACCAGTAAGGACATTACAGGGGTGCTGGTGCCAGTGTGGGCATGATGAGACTCTCTAACCAGTATGGGTGTGACAGGAGCACTGGTACCAGTGCTGGTGCTGGCACTGGTACCAGTGCTGGTGCTGGCACTGGTATGGGCATGACAGGGGTGCTGGTACTGGTGTGGGCACGACAGGGGTGCTGTTACCAGCATGGGTGTCACAGAGATGTGACTGGTACTGGCAGAGGCACAATGCGGGGACCAGTACCGGTATCATTGTGGGTACCACAGGGGCACCCATACCAGTACTCAGAGTGGTGCTGTTGCTTGGATGACAGGGGCACCAATATTGTTTCTCTTACCGGTGCAGCCATGGATACGTTAGGGACACCAGTAGCCATACTGGTGCTCATGGTCACGGCAGGAGCACTAGTCCTGGTCCTCATACCCCTGTGACAGTGACATGGGCACCAGTATGCCTACTTGTACTGGTACAATTGCAGGTACAGCAGGAATACAAGTATTTGTAGTGGTACCATTGTGGGCATGACAGGGGCACCAGTACTGGTACTTGTAGTGGTGCCATTCTTTGCACAACAGGGGCACCAGTACTGGTATTGTACCGGTACCATTGTGGTCACTGCATGGTGTGGGCATGATGGGGAAGACACTAGTATTGGTAACAGCATGGGATCAGTGGCGCACTGGTACCAGTACCAGTGCAGGGTTGGTAGTGGTACTGCTGCGTATGTGCAGCAGGGGCACTGGTACCAGTACCACTGTGGGATCAGTAGGATATGGTACTGGAACTGGTACTGGCATGGATATGAGCCTGGTACTGGTGCTGGTGTGGGCACAGCTGGGGCACTGGTGCCAGTTCTGGTTACCAGTGGAGGAGGAGTGCAGACACAGCAGCAGTACCAGTACAGGCACTGCCTGCCCAGTGCTGGTACTGGTAGGAGAGTGGACAAGGCTGGGGCACAGCTGCCTGTGGCAGTACCAACATAGAGGGGTGCAGGTGTAGTGCCAACGGGCACAGGCATGGCACCAGCACTGGTCCCAGCACAGCACCGGTGCCAGCAGGCACTTTCTCTCTTGCAGGGCTTTCTTCTGGCTGGTGTCACTGCTGCTCTCCTCCCTCATCTGGTTTATTGCGGTTAAAGCCAGCAACCCCCAGGATGAGCCATTGCAGAAGGGGCTCTTGATATTTGGGGTGATGTTCTCTGTGCTGCTGCAGGAGGCCTTCCGCTTCCTCTACTACAAGCTCCTCAGGTAAGGGCAGCTCCCACCCTGCTCCAGCACCGCTGGATGGTCCTCCTGGCTGTGGTAGGTGCCAGATTCTGGCTGGGAGCTCCTAGGGTCGGGGGGATGCCAAGTGTGGCACCAAGCCACCTCAGTCCTTGCTCGGAGTGTGTGAATGGTACCTGTGTCGATATGTTGACCTCAAGTGGGTCTCAGGGTGGTGGAGCAGAGCAGCCCTAAGGTCTGGAAGACCCAGGGCTGAGGTGGCTGGTAGTGTCTCCCTGAATTCGGTACAGGTAGGCTGTGGGTTTGGGCTGCTGCAGGACATGTTACATCCTCTCTGCCCTCATGTGGCAGTGCTCCCACAGCTTGGGGGGATGCCAGGGGGAGAACACCAGGCACTGGGAAATGCCCACTTTGCCATGGGGTGGGCAGATGAGGGTTTGGGATCTACCCTCGCCTCCTGGCAAGTCTTGTTCCTTTCTTAGGGACGGTTTTATGTGAGCAGGCACAGCCTGAAGGTGGTTTTGGGGCTCTGTGGGGTGGCACATTGCCACTAGCCCTGTCTTTAGTGCCCTGGCCAGCCCAGGGCAAAGTCTTGGCACAGCCTCAGCAGCTCCTGGCCTCCCTGGTGCAGCCGGCCCGGAGCGTGGGGGCTTATGCTGCCTGCTGGGCAAGCACATGCTGCACCTTGTCCTGCGTTCGGACAGATGGATGCTGTGCTGGGGCTGGGCAGGCAGACGAGGGGAGCCAATGCTGGCGTCAGGTAGCTTGGTCTTTGGTGAGGGTCTGGGGGAAGGCCGGCCGGGGCTGGTTGTGCAGGCTCGCACCGCTCCCTGCCACAGGGCACTGCCGGAGGTGGGCAGGCAGAGGGTAGCAGAGCTCCGTGGAGCAGCCTCTTAACACAAACCACCGCATTTCTTTTGCTCTGCGGATGTCTGGTTGCAAGTGTTGCTGTCCTCCCCGGGTTGAGGAGCTGTCTTGTGTCCTCCTCACCTGCCATACCTCTAGCTGCTAAAAATTATGGAGCCCCACTCTCCCAGTTTCTGCCCCACAGAACTTTTTCTAGCTCTTTCAGCTCTTTCTGCACACCCTCCGTTTTTTTTTCAGCATCTTCTAAGAGTATGAATGCGGAGATCAGGTACACCGTCCTGGCATGCACCTCCCACGCCTGCACTGGGGATGTTTTCCACGCGGGGGTGCTGCTTGCTTTGCACCCGATGTTCTGCTCACCCCAGCCCTGCTCTGCGGGGCTGGCTGGCACTCACATTCCTCTGAGGAAAATCTTTCTGATGTGGTTTCGCATGGTTTTCACATGCGTCGTTTGTCTGGTGGTTCAGGGTGGTCACGCGGATGCTCTCCATGGTGGGTGTTGCAGCTCGGTGATGCGGAGGTTACCAGGAGGGTGGGATGGTGCAGAGTGAGACCCCAGTCCCATCTGCTCCATCCTGGTGCTGCACCGTGCCTCAGGAGGTGGTCGGGCTGTGCCGGGCTCCAGCATGCTCTCACCCCACAGGAAGGCCATTGAGGGGCTGGTGGCCCTCAGCGAGGACGGCTGCTCCCCCATTTCCATCCAGCAAATGGCATATGGTGAGTGCTGCACAGAGTGGGGCACCCCAACTAAGGGGCCAAGGGAAAGCCCAGGCCGGGGTGGGCATGGTGGTGGGTGAAAGGGAGGTTTCTCACGCCAAAGCTGGCTGGGAGATAACTGGGGTGGCCCTGGGAGGCTCAGGACCTGACGGTGTCCCTGTCCTGGCAGTGGCTGGCGTGGGCTTTGGCCTCATGAGTGGCGCCTTCTCCATGATCAACCTCCTGGCAGACGCGTTAGGGCCCGGCATTGTGGGCATCCATGGGGACTCACAGCTCTACTTCCTGACCTCAGGTGAGTAACCAGCACCCTTTGCTCATGTCTCTGCCCCACCACAGAGGTGGCAGACACAGGGTGGCTGGAGTCTCCCCTCCATGCTATCCCCTCCATGCTGCACCCTCTACCCATCTAGGCCCCTTACAGTCCCCTGTCACCTCTCTCTGTGCCAACCCTTCTTTCTGTCCCCCGTGACCCTCCCTGTTCCTCTCCTCCATCCCTCCCACACTTGGGGTCTGCGCCAGCACCTCCCAGTCTGGCCCAGCAGTGACCCTATTCCCCTTTCCCAGCTCCTCTCCATCCCTTTGTGAGCCTGCAGGCCAGGTCAGGTCAGGTGGTTCCTTGGTGACAACCCTCTGCCGCTCCCTGCAGCTTTTATGACCATGGTGCTGATTTTCCTTCACACCTTCTGGGGGATCCTATTCTTCCATGGATGTGAGCATCGGCGCTGGTGGGAGATCATGGCGGTTGTTGTCATGCACCTCGCTGTTTCCGGCTCGGTGAGTAGCTGGGAGCAGAGCTCCATGTGGGGACCTATATTTGGGGATGGCCGTGGTGCATACTGGTCCCCGTGTCAGGGGGGGAACAGCCTTTGGCACTAGCAAAGTGGTTGCATTTGGGGGACTTGCAGCTGGTCCTTCACAAACCAAATCCTGGAGCTGGTGTCCCCTGTCCTGTTCTGCTCATTGAGGTGGTGGTGCTGCCCCCATCCTGTCCCTGTCCTCTCCTGCCTGCTCACCCCTCTCCTCTCCCCACTCTCTCTCCAGACCTTTTGCAACCCCCTGTACGTGGGCAGCCTAGTGCCCTCCTACCTGCTGATGGCTGCTGCTGCTGCCTGGGCTTACCTGCTCTCAGGGGGATCTGCCCAGAACCTGTGGCGCTTCCTGCTCTGTAAGTCCTGTTCCATAAAGGGAATGGGGGACCCTGTGGGTCCCTCTGGGTACCAGGCCTGGCGCTGGGATGGGGAGAGGGTGTCCCCAGGGCTGGAACAAAGTCATCACCCCCTTGGCTGCCAGACTGGAGGAGAAGCTGGGTTTTGGGGTTGTGGTCTGGTTGTTGCATCTCCTGGGGGAAGTGGATGGGGTAAGGAGTCTGGTGAAAACTATCTCCTCTCCTCTTGGTGTCCGCAGGTCTACGGAGTGGAGCCAGCCCCCAGCCGCGATCCTGAGACCCTGCGGGATGTTCCTGTCCCCAGCCACCCCAGCCCTCCCCTCCATACTGGCAGCAAGAGTGGCTGTCAACTTCTCTGCAATATCTTTTCTCCTGTACTGGAGGACCCTGGCCAGTCCTGGTGGGGCAGGCGCTGGGGTCCAGCTGTGGCAGCCAGCCAACCCATGTGGCTGGGGCTGGCTTGCTCCAACGCCCCTTTGGGAGCGCCTGGAGAACAGCTCAGTTTTGGGGGACCTGGCTTTGCTGGCCCTGTCATGAGCTGAGCTCCAGTTAGCCTGCCTGGGAAGGACGCTACCTTGGACTGCCGGAGGCCTGAGCCCAAAGAAACCCATTGCTTCTCCCCCTGCTGCAGAAGATATGCCATCCCCTGTGCCAGGCGGGGGCCTGCATTGCCTCCTCACCACAGGGTGGAGGAAGCGGCTTTGCAAAGTGCTGCTGTGCTCGGGGCTGACTGCTGTGGTGCTACTTTCTTTGCCTCGTTGCCCAGCCTTGCTGCCCTGGGAGCCGCGGCCCCAGCGCTGGACTGCAGTCGCTGCAGTGAGCCAGCATCGTGGTGCAGGGAGGATGGTGCTGGGGGACCCAAGGGGACCAACAGGACCCAGGACAGGGATGGTACCCAAAGGGCCCAGTGGACATGGAGGGAGGTGGAGAGCTCTGGAGGAGATGCAGCCCCGCAGCTGGTGCTGGCACAGCTTGGGAAGGGGGTTCAAGGGGCCATTCTCTTGGATCATTGCCCTCTCCTGCACTTGGAGAGGGATTTTCAGGGGGGCACCAGCCCTGATGCTGTGCCACAGGGCTGTGATGGAGAAACTGCCATCGGGCTCAGGGCTGAGAAGGCCGTTTTATCCACAGTGGGCTTTTATACCAATAAAAAATATAACAGACAAGCAGGGCTGTGTGCGATCAGCAGCACTGCTCTCATGAGGAGGGTGCAAGCACTCTGCAGCAGTGGTGGCAGTGGCTTGTGCTGGTGTGACTGGTGGGGAGGGTCTAGCTGTTGCAGACCCCAGTTGCCTGGAGATCTTGCTCTTTCTCTGTCTATCCTAACAGACTGGGCTCTAGTTTTATTGCTTTGGGGTGGAGGCTGCTGAGCTGCAAACCTGCAGGTTCCTCCCCTGGCCCATTTCTCTAGGTTTTGGCATGGCTGTAGAGCACCCTGGGGCTTTCCTCCAGCTGCACTGGAGCCACCAGGAAAGGTGGGAGGCAGCCGTGGATCTAGGATCACTCCAGCTACGGTAGAGGTGGAGGGGAGCTGGGTGGGGACTGGCCAGCAAGGAAGCAGTGGCTCTGCCACCTTCAGCTCTGCCTTTCTCCAGCCCTAACAAGCTGCAGCTATGTTGTTCCAATGCTTTGCACAAATAAGAGGAGGAAGAAGTCCCAGAGTGATGGAGGGCAGGGCTGGGGTGTGCAAGGAGCCCTGTGCTGCTTGCTCTGGAGCTGTGCCCGGGGCATGGAGGCCGATGCTGTCTTCTGCCGGTCAGGAAGGGGTCCCTGCGCACCTCTCTCTGCTGTGGGTCCAGCGCCACCAGTGCCCTTTCCTGCCCCACAACTTTGCACAAGGAGAGCAGAAAGGGCTGGCACCATGGGAGGCTTTTACTTTTTTTTTTTTTAATACTTTTTTACCTTTTTTTATAACAAAAGTATCTGCCGGGGCCAGATGCTGCCCCAGGCAAACAGTCTGTGGGGGCAGCCTGTGCAGCTGAGGGATGCTGGAGCACTGGCCCTCTCTGCAGGTGGGAGTGAGGGGAAGTGGGGTGGCAGGCTGAACTGGCAGGGCTGGGACTGCTGCAGAGGCGCAGGGCTCACGCAGTGTTCTCCGTGGTGGCTGCTGTGTAGATGACCTTGGATTTGGTTGGTGAGTCCAGCCTGGTAGGGGAGGAAGGGGAGGACTGTTAGAGCAGGCAGGGGGGGTGCCCTGCTTATCCATCTGGCTGCCCGAGAGACCACCCTCAACCCCCCCTTCTCATGTCCCAGGCCTGTGCTACCCCTCGGCCCCCTCCTCCTGCAGCTCCCCATCACTCACCGTGCATTCTGGCTGCGGTGCTTGTAGATGTACAGCAGGAAGGCCAGTGCTGTGATGGCAAAGAGCACCCCAAAGAGCACAGCCAGCACATCCCCTGCAAGCCAAGAACAAGCACGTTACACTGGGGATGGTTCCTGCTGTGGCTACGGGATGAGGGAGACAGGGCAAGGCCAGTAGCCTGAAGGTAGAGGGCACACGAAGGCAGCAGCCTCTGCTGAGCACGCTTACCTGCATGAAATGAAGAGCTGGATTGTCCTTCTGCAAAGAAGACAAAAGATGATGGGAGCCAGATGCAGAGATGCTAGGGCAGCCCTGCAAACCCACCATGGGTACCTGCCAGCTCAGCACAAGGCTGCCATGTCCCCCCTTCCCAGACGGGTACACCCCCACAGCCACCTTCCTCTCCTTCAGGCCAGCCCCTTCACCTACCTGTTGTTGCTGAGCTGTCGCTACCTGGAAGAGAGACAACACAGTCAGGAGGCTGCCTGAGGTGTTTTGGGAGGGAAGCATCAAGCCTGCAGGACTTCAAGCTGCACGGCCAAAGCAGGGCTGCTTGCAAGACTCCCCATCACCCGTGAGCAGGCAGGGGAGAGCTGCCTGCCAGATCCCCAGCAGCTTACAGCATCTTGCTGCAGGAAGCCTAATCCTGACACCTTGCCAGAAGCATTGAGAGAAGGAGAAAAAAAAGGATCCCTGAACCACAGCCTGCACAAAAGCCTCACTGAGGCCAGCCCGAAACCCCTGTTGCTGTTGCCACCGCCTGGGAAGCAGGCAAGCGGGGTGCTGAGCACTGCAGCACCCCATGACTGCACCAAATCCTGCAGGAGACCGCGGAAAGGGGCACAGGGTAAGCCCAGCAGGCAGCAACCATGGGGACTGCGGTGAGATGGTGAGCAGGTCCCCAGGAGGAGGCAGCTGGCTGTTGCTGGCAGGGCACCCTGCATGGGGATGGCTCGGTGGCCCTACATGCTGGGCGGGAGCTGTGCTGGGCAAATATTTACCCGGCATGACAGCATGGCTTTTAAACAGCTGCATTATCATCTGTACACAGCTCGGGTATCACACACAGAGTGGCACTATCTGTGGGCCGTATCCAGCTGCGCAGCCACTGCAGGGAAGCCGCCGCCTTCGCCCAGCAGCCGGGGACAAGCGCAGCTCTCCTGAACTGGGGGTGACTGGGGAAAGATCAACAAGCGTGGGCGCAGGAGGTGCAGCTGCAAGCGAAGCGAGACATGACCCCACAGCACTCCATCTCAGTGCTCAGCGGCCCCAGGGCTAAAGGAGGCTGTTATCAGCACCAAGGTGGGGAGAAAACACCCACAACCCCGTGCACACAAGGTGGGGGACCGGTAACCTCATCCAGGAGTACTGGGACAGTGTCCTGGCACTCCAGGAACCAGGGCTTCATGGCTCTGTTAAAGTGGGGGTTGGATAGAAATAGCAAATAAGGAAAGAAAAGAAACAGGTGAGCTGGGCTACTCCCCCCTCGCCCCAGCCTCATTGGCTGGAGGGTTTGGAACAGCTTCTGCAAGAAAGTGGGAAAAGAAAGGCTTGGAGGTAAATGGAAAATATGATAAAGTATCTAACAGGTTTACCAAAGATAGAGCATGCCAGCCTAACCCGGTATCGTTCTTTGATAAGTGATATTCTATACAAAGAAAACGTGGTAGATTTTATCTCTCCTAAATTCAGTGAAGCATTTGATGCAGTGCCACGTGGGAAACTGCTAGCCAGGCTGAAGACCACGGTGATTAAAAGCCTGCAGTTAGCAAGCTGGCTGCAGGTGGGACGGTGAAGGGAAGTGCCTTGCACCGCAGTGTGTGGTTACGGAGGCATTGCCTAAGGGCCTGGGACCAAGCCTGTGTGCTGTTTCTGTTAGTCACCTTGACACAAGGTGTAGGAAATGCCATCAAAACAGAAAAGGAACAGGATGTTGGACAGAAAAACCCCAGTGACTTCTGAGAGCAGCAACAGGCAAGAATTCAGCGATGCAGGGCGATAGTCACACCTGAGGATTAACAGGAATTTCTACTCATCGCTGGAAACCACCCGTGCAAGAAAGGCCTTTGAGGACAAACTGAGGACGGGCAGACAGGGATGCCTCAGGCAGGGGACCATATGCCAGGCCAGGATGGCTGCGTGGTCCCACTGGCAGAGCACAGGCTTCTGGAGGGGTCCCCTGCACTGCCCTTCCCGCAGGGTTTGGTGGTGGGGTGCTCGCTGCAGGGCTGTACCTCTGCAGCTCCTGCTGAATTTAGCTATTGCATCTAGGGATGAAGAAGCTAGCTGGGATGCTAGGACCTGGCTACATCCCCTAGTCCTGCTACTGTTATTTCTGCCAGACCAAGGATAGAATATTTCCTAGAAACTGATCTTCCCCAGGCAGGGTGAGAGAAGTGCAGAAATGGGGGAGAGCAGGACCCTGAGACTAGTGCTGCTGTAAGTCACCTGCCAGGCAGGGCTAACCCATGCAAATACTGCATTTCTGTAAGCAATGCAAAGCCTTGACTCCTGCTCCTTGCCCTGTCTCTGTATCCCTGCAGCTGGGTGCAGCCTGAGCACGCTCACACACTTCTTACCAGGAGGCAGCTGCTTCACCGAAAAGACAGTGGTCTGGAAACTTGATAGCACCCGTCGCCTGTGCAGGTCCTGCATCATCCGGTAATTGTTCTGCAGAGGTTTGCTGTCGTCATTTCTCAGGCTCATCACCAGCATTGACATCTGGAAGGAGAACAACATGAGCAGAGTGGGGTGCATCCTGCCTTTGGGAGCCAGGCGAGCCCCAGGGGACCAGCACGGATGGTGCTCGCTTGCAGGGAGATGCTGGGCAAGCCCTGACAGACCTGGTCATGAGAGAGCAGCATGGTCTGGTTGAAGACTGTCCACTTCACCGTCTGGTAGCAGGGAGGGGTGGTCAGAGAGCCATTGTAGTGGAAGTACAGTTTCAGGTTGGCAGGCAGCAGACCCGCAATGTTGAATCCAGGCACCAAGACTTCCTCACCTGGGAGAAGAAGTACTATGGGAGTGAGACTGGGGCAACCCCTTGGAGGACAACAGGCGGGACCAGCACAGAGATCATGGGCAGCCTGGCACTGCTGCTACTGGTGCGCTGGAGAAAGAGCAGTGGGTTTGCCCTGGAGGCAAGGGAAAGCACGTGCGAGCAGAGGGCACCTTGGAGAGCTGTTCTGTGCAAGCTGTGCAATGCTTCCCTTCTCGCACACATACAGCAAATGCCTGCTGCAACCTCTCTCTGCTGTGTAGCAGGTTTCTCTGCTGGGCTGCAGCACCTGAGACAACTACTAGGTGGGACAGGACCTTACCTTCTCTTTGGATTTTGTACAGATGCTCAAGTATTTCCTGATAGTAAGGGTTCTCCCTTGGCCCGACCTGCAACACAGAGACCCCACAGTAATGACAAAGAAGACAGGGGCCAAATGGAGACCAGCCTGTGATGGCAATGCCAGCAGGGAGGTATCGCTTCCTCTGAGAGACACCCTATCCTGGTGACAGCTTTCTCCTATCAGGGCTGCTCTGCCCTCTGGACTGCCCTCTCTCTCCCCTTCTCCCCAGGAGCATTTGCACCTCTGCCAGTCCCCAAAACTGCCTGACTCTTGCCCACCCCAGTCCCACCCTCCCCCTGCTCCTACCCCTTCTTGGCCAGGGCCATCTATGGGACTTACCTCCAGGAAGGCTCCCAGTACAGCCAGGCCATCTGGATGGACCATTGCCTCCTTAAAGCTGTCATACTTGGTGTTGTAGTGGACGACATGGATCTGGAAGGGAAACATGCAATCCCAATGCAGAATGGGCACCTCCGGGAGGTGCTCACCCCCACAGGGCTCCAGCGTGCTGGAGCAATGGCCAGGAGAGACATGCACCCATGAGAAGCATTCCTCCTAGGAGGGGCATATGCTGGTGGGACCAAGAAAGTGTGCTGCTGTACAGCAGCAAGTGTGAAGGTCTGCCTACTGGAACTTCCCTGGTCAGGGACAGCAAAGCAGCACTCTGCCCTAGATACCAGGGGGTCGTACTGCAGAGCCAGGCTCAGTTTGAGGACAGCCACTAGAGAAGGAGGGATAAAACCAGATGGGAGCTGGCAGAGCAGGAGGACAGTGTGTACAGAGTAAACAGTCCCTGCAGCTTCTAAAGCAGGCTGCTCACAGCTGCCCAGGGATCTGGCTCCCCCAGCCCAGGAACCGCTTCAGCTCCTGCTCCATCAGCCCAGGACCAGGCTGCAGTGTGGGGACAGGCTGCACCGCTCAGGCATGGTCAGCCCCAGTCCACCTGTGGGCTGAGCATCCCAGAGGGTGGTCTCCTCTTCATCTCTGCACTGCAGGCTGCAGCACGAGTCTGGCTCAGTACCAAAGCTTGGCCTCCTGCATTGAGCTCTGCTGCTGCAGAGCTGCCCAGGGAGCAGGGACCCTGGTCAGGCGTTACAGTATTCATCCAGTGACAACCAGGTCCATGGGCTAGGAGCAAGACAGCACTCTAGCAATTGCCCTGCCCAGCAGCGGTAGAGGAGAGGATGCATCCACTGCCATGAGGGCTCCTTACCTCTGCAGCAAAGCGGTGCCCATTGACAGTGTGCTCTGAGCCAGGTCCTGATGGGGATCCCCAGTGCAGGTGCAGCTGCACAGCTCGATACTGCTGGGCATAGCCGCCAGTGATGGCCAGTGACTCGGGCAGCTCGAGGACAACTGCAGAGGCACACAGAAGAGGTCGGTCAGTGAAACACAAAGCCCAGTCCATCCCACAGGTATGCAGAGATGTCCCAAGGCAAAGAGTCAACCTGGGCTTGTGGAAGTAGGTCACAACAAACAAACTTTGCTTTCCATCTTTCATAAGGCTACGGGCAAGTCAATACCCAGAGCTGTGCTAATGCAGCAGGGTTCAACTTTCAACTTCAGGTTGTAGGGCACCCCAGTAAATACATCAGCTTCAAAAACATCTGCTGTGAAAATGCTGGAAAGTGAAGAGCCCCTCTGCAGAGATTCCCAGGGGCCAGCTCCAAGCTGAAAGTTATCCAACAAATTATTCATTAAGTGAGAATAATATAAAGAGACCGTGGACAAAATTCGTGGTAGAGTGGTGAATACCTACAAGAGCAGGGCAGTTGGACAGAGAGAGCTGCAGTGCTTGGCGAGCTGGAACCTTTCAAAGAAGCAGCCTCTTTGGGTACAGTAAATACATACTTGGTTTTGCCTTTTACTTTAATGTGGTTTAGCCAGCTATCTTGGACTCATGCAGCAGTGTGACAAATCTAAAAGCTGAGTTACCTGGACACATGGCAAAAATATTGGGAGCATTCCTGGACTCTGAGAAAGCCTGTCCTATCCTTCTAAGCACCTTTTCCTCGTTTTTAATATCAACTCTTTTCCTTCCTCCTTCTTTATAAGTGAAGTGTCCCTTAGTCACACCACAGAGCTAGGGCACAGATTCGGGATTAACTGCATAACAGGGCTGTGATGAGTCATTTGTCCTCTCCTGTGTTCCCTGCCACTGGGTTCAGAGATACAAAACTCAAATAGAGGCAGTGGCAGACTGCTCCCTCCATGGGAATTTATGTGCTTTTACATTTCTTTTGTATATCTAAATCATTGCATTCCTCCTGCTAGCTACCTGAGTCATTTTCAGGCCCTTGAAAAAACTTACACAGCGTATACACTTTATATTACAAAAAAAAGTAACTGTACAAATATCTTACTGGACTTGCAACTTTATTTATTTATGACTTTTCATAAAGCAGACCAGTAGTTGCCAGAATAAAAAAAGGCATCTTATAAGCATGTGAGAAACTACTTCCCCCACCCACCCCAATGAAAATGCTCTGACTGTTTTTTCTAAACACCAAGCAACACCAGATGCCAGGGTGTCTAAAATAGCAACTACTGAGCTCAACTAGTTTAACTCTACAGGCACGCTAGGGCAGGAGGCCATAATGCAAAGCTCTGTGCATGCACCACACAGCTGATCTGACCATGCACAGCAAGTCCGACCTGTTGAGTTTGCTGTATACACAAGTCAGCTCCATCTCGCTAGCTATCAGGGCAAGGGGGTGCCTTATCACACTGTCAGCGAATTTTTAAGTCCCTTTCTCCACCACCTTTTCTTAGCTCAGGGACTAGCAGACACCAGTGCACACAAAACACTTGGCTTGCTCCCAGAAAACGCTGGTAGTAACCAGGACCCAGCATCCCCAGCTGTGGGGTGGTGAGCAGGAAGGAGATGTGTTTTTCCTCCATATCTGGCATGGTGAGACCAATACTAAAATAATGTGAATAAGTTGTGTCCAGACTTTCCAAAAAACATTCTAAAATTGGAGAAGGGAAACAAAAGACCTATAAAAATGTCTTAAGGTCTTGAGATGGCATCCTGAAGCACAGACTTAAAGAAGCTGGCCAATGTTGTGTCCTAAAAGACTGAGAGGTAGGTACCTTAAAAGCTAAGTCACATCAGAGACTGACTAGTACTTTGGAAGTGAAATGCAGGGGAGGAACCAGTGGCTGCAAACCTGCATCATAAATACCAGGGGCATATTTTTAAAGGAAATGTGGATTTTAACAAATTCCTGGAGCCAGCTCCTAAAGGCAGCGAGTGGCAAGTTCTCCATCTCCTGGTTTCTCCCCTCCAGCCAGGAAAGTACATGGACCTGTAAAGGCTCAACAGCTCGATGCTTCCCGTTTGGCCTTGAAGGCAACATGACTGCAGCTGCAAAGAGAATCCCCTTCCCAGAGCACAGAAGAAGAGTTATCAGAGAAGCCCAGTCCTGCGAGGAGATGCTGGGCAGGCTCTGATTATGCTCCGGCCTCTGTCCATGCCTTTGCACCCACCTGTGTGCCCATTGTTCCTCAGCTTGAGCTTCTCATTGGCAGGCAGGCTGTAGCCAGAGAGCTGGATCGGCCGCAGCTGGGGGCTGAAGATGGTCTTGGCTGTGTCAATGTTGATGGGTGACTGCATGGTGCCCGCGCAGTCTGGGTAGTCCACACCCCAGTGCTCCCGGTCTGGTATGAGGAGGAAGGGAGGGAGAGCCAGTGAGACCATCCAGGCAAGGAGCCCACCAGAATGGAATTTTGGTATGGTGGGTGGTGGTGGGGAAGAGGACAGGCACTGGCCAGGGAAGAAGCCAAGCATGTAAGGCTAATTTCTATCAACTTAGCTTGGGAGCAGCTCTGTGCCACCATGTGACTGCATGCAGCTGTATCAGGAAAGGTCTTAGTGTGTGGTGAGCTGCCAGGAAAGTCTATTTTTGGGGTGTTTGGGAAGAGTGCGAGAAGATCATTTACAAGTGGACTTGGCAAGCTGGAGAGTTGCTGCTCTGCAGCTCATCACACACTTGCTGCCTTGCATGGCCTGGCCTCTGGCAGGTATCGACCCACCACTTTGCCCATGCTGCTACTCAAGCGAGGTACCGCAGTGCTGATGGGATCACACGAGCCCACAGCCACAGGTCTGACAGGTTCCTACCAGTTAACTGCACTGGTACAGCCCTGCAAAGGGCCAGCTCACGTGGCTGGGGTGGCTGCTTGAACTGCCACCTCTCCCCAGTGCCATAGCTAGGATAAGCATAGCTGATGCCCCAGAAACCTCCCCTTGCACTGCAGGGGGCTGATTCCAACACATCTTGGGCCAGTGCAAACCCAGGCTCATCCCCTGCCCAGCCCCTCACAGGACCCCCATAGAGATGGAGCTTGGCATTAGCAGGTCCAAGCCAGCCCCTAGTCCTGAGCAGAGCGGTGGTGCTGGCGCCTGGCCCACCACCGCAGCGGGAAGGGGTGTGTTTACACTAGCACTGCAGTGATGCCCAGCGTGGGTGCTGTGGAGAAGCCCCCCAGGCCATGATGGGAGGGCAGGGCCAGGCAGGATGGGGAGGGAGGGTGAGAGAGTGACAGAGGTGAGGACACAAGCTAATCCCTGGGCAGGTCAAAGTCCCAGCACGGGCTGCAAGTCGAGCCTGGAGAGCCCAGCCTGCTTCCGTGCTTGGCACAGGATCAGGGGAGCTCCTGTTCAGGGAGGAGCCCTGCCCCGAGGGTCATCCCCCCACACCCAGGGGCTGGGGAAACCCTTGGCGGAGCTGCTGCTTCCCACTCAGATCAGAGCAATCCCTGGCTCTTCAGCCCATCCATGCCCAGTTTTGGGCACCGCTGAAGCATCAGGGTCAGGCAGGAGGGAAGGGTGAGCTGTGGAGTGCGCACAGGAGCCCTGTAATCATTAACCACAGCTGGCTCAGGCCCAGGGTCTGCAGGGTGGTAGGAAAAAAGCAGGAGTAACTGCAGGGTATTTACCTTCATAGCTCCAGTGACTGTGGCCAGGACCTTGAAAAAAAGAGGAAAAAAAAAAAATCACCATGAATGGAAGGGAAAGGTTGGCAGCAAACACACCTCTGCCAGGCAGTGCTCCCAGCCCCGGCAGCAGGTCTCTGGGCTCCTACTACCTTCAATCGCTCTCCCTGCCTTCATTTTCCCACTCCTCCCACTGCCCCAGCCAGGGGGATGCTCCTAGAAGGCACTGCCTCTGAGCAGGGCCAGGTGTCCTGCAGTTGTCAGCCAGAGGGAAAACCCCAGGGCTTGATGCTTTGTTGCCATTCTTGTAATGGAAAAATCAGAAATACTGGCTTCCGTCACTGAGCAGCTGTACCAGCGCTCTTGCAGCTACTCGGGAGCAGCCAAAACCTCCCACTGTCCCAAGACAAGGCACTTAAAGAGGCAGGTCTGCAGCTTCCCTGCTCAGGCTCTGTCAGCAAGAGCAGCCAGGGAAGCGGCTGTCCTGGTGGCAGTCCTGCAATGCTGAAGTGCTGGAGGTGGTGCGGGGAAGAGCAGCTCCCACACCATGAGGAATTTGGGCAGTGAGCTGCATTGCACCGCACAGACACCCTCCTCACACCAGGGAAAGCAGCCCTGGGACTCACAACAGAGGAAGCAAACAAGGACCAAAGACCCATCTTCCTCATCAGTGAGTGCCCCTACCATGGGGGCAGACTGCCAAAGGAAAATGTGCCAGACCAAATACCCAGCTCCCATCCTGGCAGCCCCCTGTCCCAACTCACCCAACCTGCAAATTCCCTGCAGAGCTCCATAAGGGTCCTACCATGCACAAACCCTTTCCCTAGGAAAAGCAGGAGGGAAGATGGGGGAGCCTGTGCCAGGACCTCTGCGCATCCCATGTCACCCAAGGGGCACACAGTGGCCATGGCAGGGCAGGATGTGCCCTGGTGTGCCCTGAGCCTCCCATGGCTGGGGATGTCCCCAGTGTGTAGATCTATAGGGAGCAAAGCCCTCCTGGTGCAGGTCCTGAGGGCATGACAGCGCTCCACACACTGGCCTTCACACCATCACTCTCCTCCAGAGATGCCAGTAAAGCACAGGCTCCTGGCACACCACTGGAGCTGCCCTTAGAGGTGCTCCAGAACCTCTTCTCAGATGCCCCCGACAAAACACCTTGGCTATCCCCAGACTTTCTGCACGCAACCAGCTCCAGGCAAAGGGATGCAGAGCTTGGATTTGCCCCAGTCAAGAGAAATGTGGCCCATAAGTTTTATGCCCCTGCCCTGACTGACACAACAGGCAATTCATAGGATCCTCCTCTGACTTTTCCTTAACCAGCATGCTTGTCACTGCAGACAGGCTGTTGGCATATCCCGGCCCACGAGGGCAGGAGGGGAGGGTGCCAGGTTGGGACAGGCTTGGGGCAAAGGAGTGCACGCACCCAGCAGCCAGGGGCAGCATCTACAACTGCTTCCATCAGCTCCCCAGGGTGCAAGGACATGGAGGAGCATCTAGCAGGCACAGTCCAGCCCCGATACCACCTCTATCCCTTGGCAGGGCCAAATGCCTGCCAGCCTGGCCAGGATGCAGGAGGGCCTCAGCAGGTGCTGCTCTGGTCCCCATCCCTGCCACTGACAACAGCTATCGAGAGCCATTTGCTATTAATAGGAGTGAATTCCAGTTCAGGGGTGAGAAAGAAAGAGGAACACTTTCCCAGGCCCAGATGTCCTATGGGACACCCCAAGCGCAGCAGGATCCTGTCCTCCTCTCAGCAAGGATCCAGGCATGGGCTCTGCTGGGGGCCTTTGGTGCAGCTGCTGCCCTGGAGAGCAGACGGCCACAGCAAAACTGGGCTGGGAAGGGCTGGAGGGTGCTTAGGGGCACTAGGAGTTGCAGAGATGGGAATAGTCCTCGGGGCTTCCTCCAGCATTGCCGGTGACTCATCTCTGCAGCACTTCTGATGCTCAGGACTGATGCTTGGGGAGTCACTTGCCCAGGCATGGGGTACTCCCAAAGGCATATGAAGAAAGGAACAGCAAGCAGAGGGCTGGCCAAGCCACAGCTGCCTGCATCAGGCAGGAACACATATGCCCCAGGACAGGCTGCAGTGCCCTCTCCGTGCCTGCTTGCATGGCACTGCCCTGGGATGCACCCAGCTGTGCTGCAGCAAGTTGAGATTCATCCTGCCCACCTTGCTCACACAAAGCTTACCCACTCCCCAGACACCGATTATGCACCAAAATCCAGAGTACACCAACCCTCCTCTGGAAACACCCCATATCTTCCCCCACCCTGTCCCCACTCTCCTGCCCCACCTGGTACTATCTGCATGAGGTGGTCATGGCTTGCACACAAGAGCCACATTTGCTGCTTCCAAGGCAGGATTCCCGTCCTGCACCATGAAGGTGCCTATCGCCCTGCTGAGGGGCACTCACCATTGGGGCAGGTGAGGCACAGCAGCCTGGGGTTGGCACGTGGTGCCTTGGCTCACTGCACATGCCTCAACTGGCATGGCCCGCCCCGGCACCCCACTTTGTGCTCACCTCCAGGACTCTGCCTCGACAGAAAACAACTCAAACGTCATATTGTAGATTGAGCAACAGCACCGTGCTGGCACCTGCCCTACTGCGTCAGTACCATGCTACCCACCCTAGGCTCCCACGTCGCCCCGTGCCTGCCTGTTCCCTCAGCCAAGGGGGCTCTGGACCCTTCTTGCAGCCTCCCACCAACTCTGCTCAGCAGCTTTGAACACCCAAAGGCTGCAGCTGCACCCAGGAGTCACTCCAATCCATCCAACAGACTTCCCTGGGGGTCTCTGGGCATCAGAGCCAAGAGGATCCATCAGCACTTATCCACGCACTGAAGCCACCCGAGTGTGTTTCCCCATCCCGTGGATCTGGGTGCAGCTACGGCACAGGCAGGCCACCCAGTTGGGCAAGGGGTGCTGCAAGGGCAGGCTGCAAGAGAGCATCGAGGCGAGCCTAGTCCAGGCACTGGGCTGGGCTCTCAGCATCAGCCCCAGCCTCAGCGTGGCTCAGAGGAGCCCTGCAATACTCCAGTCCCTTCCACGTGGGGGCATTCGCAATCTTGCAGCCCTTTGCCATGAACATTAACCCACTGCCCTGCCCAAATGTCGATTTGCATAATTTCAGCCTGCCTCCCACGCTCCCGTCGGAGCACGTCTTCTCCCTCAGAAAGCTGCGTGGTGCCAGGTCTCCATTCTGCTGAACTGCTGCCACTCACCACAACAGATGTGGCTGCACCTCAGCAGTGGGTGCTGCAGCTCTTTGCACGCCCTGCCCTACCCGTGAGCACCCACAGCCCCGGCAGGGACTGCAAAGCACTCCCAAAAACGTGGGAGGAAACAACCTTGCTGCTGTGATGAGCACGCTGGGAGATAACATGCAAGAAGAGGACTCCTTGCACGGGTCCCAGCAGGAAAACCTAGCTGGGTACCAATAGGAGCTGCCTGCCCTTGCAGGCAAGAAAGCCTCCGTGCTCAGCCATGCAGAGCCCCTCTAGTCCAGCTGAGCACTAAATGCTACCGCTCTTCCCCCAGCAGCCTGCGATCCAGCCGAGTTTCCCCCTTTCACTCCCTCCCTCCCTCCTTCGTGCTTTCTCCCCCTGTTGCTCACTCCCTCTCGGACCTCCCATTTTGGGATACTGGCGCTGCTGCAAGCGCCAGCTCCCTTCCCTCCTTGACATCCAACACCATCCAACAACACTTTCCTGCCGAGTTCAGGCAGACGCTGCCATTACCAGCGTGCTGCTCGGCATGTTCCGCAGCCCAGGAGGGAGGGTAGGAGCAGCTTTTGGCAGGGTAAGGAGCCAGCACAACCGTGGTCCCACGTAGGAAAGGCACCGATGCAGCAGGCTGCTGCCAGGAGACCTCACCACAAAGACATAGGGATGTACCACACAGCTGAGGGACTCGGGATCCTTTGCACAGAGCAAGAGACACCCCTCAGCAGAGCCAGGCAATAAGGAGGGAGACCAGAGGGTCTGCCCTATATGTCTGCCCCCTCCAACTTCAGCTTGCCACATTTTAGGGGGTATGCAGCCTGAAGCTGCGGCAGGGCACCTAATGACACTGAAATTTGTGTGCCATTCGCAGCATGGATGCTGCCTGGCAGCAACGCGGCCATCAGTGCTGCCCGCTCACCTTGAACTCCAGCAGAAGTTCAATGGCTTGTGTGTGGCAGGCAGGGCAGCAGACTCACTTCTAGCTCAGACATCGTGCTCTTATCAACTGGGCACATGATGCCCTGTGCTCAGCCACAGGGAGAACTGGGATCCTGCCAGAGACTCCTCTCCCTGCTGGGACCCAGCCCTGGGCCAGATCCTGGTCAAAGCCCTGTGGGATGATACCAGTTTGCAGGGCAGGACCACTTGCTGTGACCCCAAGGAAGAAACCCCTGTCTGTAGATCACTCCCAGGCTGTGGGGGGATGAGTAGAGCTCATGGCTGAGAGAAGAGGGAAAACGGGGTGTTATTCCCGATGCTCAGTGAGCCAGGAGGTACCAGGACATGCAGAGATGGACAGAGTGGAGGTCTCAAAGCAGGGACCAGCCAGCAGAGATGGACAGAGTGCAGGTCTCAAAGCAGGGACCAGCCACAGCAGCCAGGTCCCAGTCTACAAAACACATCCAAGCACCTTGTCCCTTGCAAGCAGTAACCTGATCGCAGTACCCAGACTGTGCCACCGTGTTCATGCTGCCCACAGACAGCTCGCCAGGCGAGTCTGTGGCAAGCATGGCCCAGGCATGGGGTCTGGGTAGTGGGGCTCACAACCCAAGCATCCTTCTGCCAAGCCTCATGAGGAGCCTTTCTACAGGGGTCTGCGCAATCCCAGCCCTACCTCTGCCAGCACAGCCCTGGATTATCCATCCAGACATACACCCCATGCAGCACCTGTGTTTTTCAGCCCAGGACACCACCCTATGCACTGTCCATGGGGGCACTGATCCCTTCCAAGCCTGGCTGCACTAAAGCCCCTTTGTGTTTATAAACTCTGACCCACTGTAAATCTTTGGGATCAGCCTTTAATCTGCCACTGGTAGCACAGGTTGCTACAGGGATTGTTCTTTGTGCTCCTGCGGGAGGAGTGCTCAGGCTGCAGGGCTCAAGACTGGGCCAGCTCCCCCGGAGAGGAACAAGGGTTTGGGTGGAGGAAGGCATAGGGCAGGCTTTACTCCAGGGCACATTCCTGCTCCCTGTGCACCCAGCTGCACAACCAAGTGCCAGGGGAAAGTGGAAAAAAATCAGAGTGCTGCAGAGAAAGGGCCATCCCAGCAGAAGGGATAAAAATGGGGAAAACCCAGGTACAGATCAGTGCTTAGAGCTGGGGAATGAGATGAATAAGGGGTATTGAGCAAGAGAAATGGGCTCAGCTGGAAGAAAAGGACATTGGGGAACAAGCAAGAAGAGGACACGGAGAGCACGACATGTCTGAATAGGAAGAAGAGGGGAAACAGGCTGCAGTGGAAAAGGGAGTTACTGTTGCCCAAAGACACCCGTAATACAGGACTCAGGTCTCTGGGCAAGCCTCAGTGACAACCCCTTGGCTTGTGCTGAGTGCCTGGGGTGGGGGGGGGGGGCTACCAGCCTGACCTCATGCAGAAGCCTCAAGGAAGAGGGACCTAGCACATCGCCTGGCAGTGGTGCCAAGACATGCAGCCTCTAGTGCCTGGCGAGAGCCTTGGTGGATCCCAGCTGAGACCTGGTCCCTCACAGGACTCCAGCCAG
Organism: Astur gentilis; assembly: GCF_929443795.1. Classification (NCBI taxonomy): domain Eukaryota; kingdom Metazoa; phylum Chordata; class Aves; order Accipitriformes; family Accipitridae; genus Astur; species Astur gentilis. The sequence goes on along the minus strand of NC_064919.1, from coordinate 77,570,421 downwards.
ATCTTCAGCCTCTAACAGCGGTACAGCATGGGCCAGGCTGCCTCTTCCCTACCTATCTCCCTGCCACCTTCCAACCCCTCACCTCCTTTTCCCATCTCCATCCCAGTCTTCCCACCCACCCATCCCAAACCCCACACGGTAGCCAGCTGCTTGCTGCCAGCGCACCACACGGGTATGCTGAACGCCTGACACCCTCCCACCCTGTGGCCTGGGTTACTTCATCTCTGTGGCAAGGACCATCTGCGTCCCCATCTCTGTCCAGTGCTCAGCCCGGCAAGAGTAGCTCTGGTAAGAAATGTGATTCATTGCAATAACAAAAGCAGCTCCTGGCACCAAACACTTGCCGGTCCACACCACAGGGCAGCTGTCCTGGCACAGGTCAGGGCAACTTCTTAGCAGACGCAAAACCAAGGACATGCTATAAGGCTGAGCCCGGGAAACAAACCCACGGGCAAAGCTGAGACGAGGAGCATAGCCAGGGACAGGAACATCCCAGAGCAACGCTCAGCCCCATGCAAGCAAATGCACAGCACTGCCCCAAAATCCCTGCTAAGCACGGGCAGCGCCACAGTCCCCAGTCAGAAAACGGACCACGACCAAAGACCCAGGGCTTCTCCTCCAAAACAGTGACCCCGAAATCCAAAAGCCCCCACACCGCCACCAAGACAGCTCGGGGGAGGGGGGGACACAATACCACCCAGCTCTGAGTTCAGGCACGTCCCCTGTTTCCCATCGTCAGCCATGGGGCAGACCCCCACCAACTCCACAGCGGGGCCAGACCCTGTTCCTCGCTGGGCTGTGGGGGGACAACGTGGACGCAGGGCCAGGCACAGCGGACCCCGCTGCAGAGAGGCCATGCTGCAGGACAAAGGGGACCGGCTGCCATCCTGCCATGCCGGGGTCCAGGGCTGGACACTCCAAGAGGTCCCGGCAAGGCACTGCTTGCTGCACATCCCCGGCTACCCCCTTAGCAGCAGCTGTGAGCCCCCTAATCTGATGCAAAAGGGACTTAGTGGAGGAAAAGGGCTGCGCACAAGGCGGGGGCCCCCAGCCCCTGGGCAGGGGTCGGGCAGCACAGGAGTTGGCGGGAGCAGGGACAAAGGCAGGGACGTGCTGGCGGGGAGCAGCTCACACAGCTGGGCGATGCTGGGGGCGGGGGGGGGGGACGGGACACAGCCCCACAGGGACACCCCACTGGGACACACCTGGGCCCCTAACAAGGGTGCAGCTGCAGGTACAGCATCTCCCCCCACCCCACCCCAAACCAATTAGAGGGAGAGCTCCCCTGCATTGGGGACACCCCCAAAGCATTAGGCATCCCAAATCCAGCTCCCCATGCATTGGGGTCCCCCATACATCAAGGATCCCAAACCCAGCAAAGGCGGGGGGCGGAGGGGGGGGGGGAGGGGGAACCCCGTGCATCAGGGCGCGCCGTGCATCAGGGACCCCAAACTCAGTACTGGGGTCCCCCGTGCATCAGGGTGCGCAGGCGCCAGGGACCCCAAACCCAGCACCGGGGTGCATCGTGCCTCGGGGTGCCCCGTGCCTCGGGGACCCCCGAACCCAGCAGCGGGGACCCCCTGCTCACCTTTCTCCCGGGAGCTCGGGGCGTCCTGTCCGCCGTGCTCTTCGTCGTGCTCGCTGCCGGCGCCGGGGCGGCCCAGGGCGGCCAGGAGCAGGAGGGTGACCCGCAACGCGGCGCGGCTCATCTCCAGCAAGTGCGCGGGTGCGGGACGGCCGGCGGCGGCTCCGTGCCTGCCCGCCCGGCGGCGCGTACGTGAGAGCGGGCGGGGAGGAGGCGGCGGCTCTGACTCACGCCGCCGTTACCTTTTATAGAGGCTGGAGGCAAAGTCTGCCGCCCGGCCCGGCCCGGCCCGGCCAGGTGAGCTGCCCGACGACGGACTCGAACCCGCGACACTCCACGCCACCCGCGGGTCGGCCCCAAGCCGCCCCGCGTCAGCCCCCCGCCGGCACACGGCCGGGGCCCCTGCGCGGGGGGCGGGGGAGCCCCGTCGGCTCCTCGGACCCCTCAGTGGTGGGTGTCCCCTCTCCTCAGCCGTGGGTGTCCCCTCTTCCCAGTGGTGCGTGAGGAACCCCTCAGCCGTGGGTGTCCCCTCTCCTCAGCGGTGAGTGTCCCCTCTCCTCAATGGTGGGTGAGGGACCCCTCAACAGCAGGTGTCCCCTCTTTCCAGTGGTGGGTGAGGGACCCCTCAGCGGTGGGTGTCTCCTCAATTTTGGGTGAAGAACCCCTCAGCTGTGAGTGTCCCCTCTCCTCAGTGGTGGGTGAAGGACCCCTCAACAGCGGTGGTCCCCTCTCCTCAATGGTGGGTGAGGGACCCCTCAACAGCAGGTGTCCCCTCTTCCCAGTGGTGGGCAATGGACCCCTCAGTGGTGGGTGTCTCCTCTCCTCAGTGTTGGGTGGAGGACCCCTCAGTGGTGGGTGTCTCCCCTCCTCAGTGGTGCATGAAAGATCCCTCAGTGGTGGGTGTCCCCTCTCCCCAGTGGTGGGCAATGGACCCCTCAGCTGTGGGTGTCCCCTCTTCTCAGTGCGGGGTGAAGGACCCTTCAGCGATGGTGTCCCCTCTTCCCAGTGGTGGGTGAAGGATCCCTCAGTGGCAGGCGTCGCCTCTTTCCAGTGGTGGGCAACAGACCTCTCAGTGGTAGGTGTCCCTTCTTCCCAGTGTCGGACAATGGACCCCTCAGTGGTGGGTGTCCCCTCTCCTCAGTGTTGGGTGAGGGACCCCTCAGCAGCGGGTGTCCCCTCTTCATAGTGGTGTCCAGTTAAGAAAAGCATTTGTTTCTATTGAGTCTAGAGGAAGACACAGCTCTGCTCTGGGCAGAAGCCTTGCCTTTCATTTGCTCCTCAGAGGTGGTGGGAAGCATATGGCTGCAGCACGTATGTACATAGTGTACCTGGATCAAAAGCTTTGAACAAGGTCCTGCACGAAATATCCTTAGTCCATCTCATGCTATAAGATGCCAGTCTCCATGGTTAAGCAGAAAGGCAATGAAAGGTAGGATGGCAGGTCATTTTTTAAGGGGGGCGGAGGTACCAGAGATGCCTTTCTGAGGAGCTGCACTAGGGCTTGTGCTTTCCAGTGCTTGTGCTTTTCAGCATCTTCATAAATTGTCTGAAAAAGCACATGAGCAATGATGGGACAGAATCAGCTGTAACACTAAATGAGGGCAGTAAAGGACTGAAACTGCCTTGAAGAGTTCAAGGGGGCAATAACGGTGCTGAGTGACTGGGCACATCAACAGCAGATTGCAGTCCATGTTGGTAGATGCAAAGTGGTGTAATCAAGGATGCATGGCACAAGGGTGGACTTATATTAGCTAATGCAACTCCCAGAAGAGATCAGAGAGTTGCAGTGATGCCAGCTCACTGCTTGCCAAGAAAGCAGTGAAGTAAGCATCAGGAATTACCAAGAAAGAAACAAAAACCAAAACAAACCCCCCTAGTTCTGCTGTTGTATAAATGTTGGGTGAAACCTCATCTTAGTTATTGCTCATGGTTTTGTTTCTCCCATCACAAAAGGGTCAGAATCAGAAACAGCATGCATGGGGCCCCAGGGCTGTTTGGGGGCAGGGCTGGTTTCCATGCAAGGAAGGAGCAAAGCAGGCATGGCTGCCCACCCTTGTGAAGTGAAGTCTGTGCCTGTAGCATCCTGGCTTGTACAGGATTGGGGAGCAGGGAACAAGGACTTACTCTTGCAGAATAGCGGATTTTACAGCACGATCAATCGAAATCATCAAGCGGCAAATTTGATCCCAACCAGCAAAATAATTTTTCATGTGATGCAGAAAGGAATGGGGGAACTCCTTTTCCCAAATGTGCAATTGGTGCACACACAAGAAGGTATCGGACAGGTTAATGGACAACTTGCTCTGTGGCGCTGTCAGAATCACAGCTCTGTGCCATGCCCCATGGGCCCCACGTCTCTGCTAAATGAGTTTGCCCAGCTGTTTCCCAGCCCAAATCACTGGTCATCCCAGCACCTTCCTTTATGAACGTGTTCAGCATAGCCCATGTGGATACGTCTGCATCCACAGAATTGCCATCACTGCAAGAGGGCTCAAGACCTGTCAAGTGGTACAGAAGATCCTGCTGGGACTGCGGTTGGATTTTGTGCTGAGCAGAAGAAACGTCCCCCGAAAAGCTGGCAGCTGGGAACACAAGCTGCTGACCCTTGGCAATCTCGCACCATGGGCTCCTGCCCGCCGCCATGTCAGAGACATTCCCTTGCACCTGGCCTCTCTGAAGAGCCCTGTCTCCGGTGGTGACCTGTGGATAGGATCAATGTACTCCCAAACTGCATACTTTATCCTGATTCACCTCGTTCCTTCCAAACCCAGATAAAATGAACCATCAGACAAGAAGACATTGATTTATCAAGGCTCAAGGAAACAGGACTGTGAGGGGAAAACAGACAGTAGACACAATTCCAATGCTCCTTCCTTCTCACGTTCCTGTGGTTTATCTTATTAATGGTTTTTATCCTGAATGAAAAGAAGGCGGCAGCTGGATATGGCAGAGGAAGGACAGGCTCAGTCTACCCCTTTTTTAGGACAAGGCCCACGTGGTTCCCACCTCCCACCTGAGTATATCCCTTCTGTTTGCTTCCCCAGAGAGGTTACCCTGCATTCCCTTCTTCAACTCTGTGCAAATGGAGTAATTGTGGAGCCATCACCTTTGCTGCCCTGTCTTTCTTAGGTTTCATTGTCCTCCCTCTTCATTGCTCTTTGAGGCAGAGCGTATCATATCACAGAAGCTGTGATCGCACGTGTCTTCTTTCCACCTATGGTCTCTTACAGTTTGTCAGCTTTTTTGTAGAGATGATACTTGGCCACTGGGGACACTTAGAATGAAAGGTGACTCCACCATCACCAGGGCACTTTGTCTGGGTGTGCCCTCTGGGAACGCCAGGGGTTGTGGATCACAGCCCCATCCCACCAGCCTTGGGGGCCAAGTGGAAGAGTGCAGCATTTGTCCTCCTGTACAAGGTTCACACCAATGTAATATCCCTCACCAGAAGTTGTCCCCCAGGCTTCTACAGTAGACTTACATCAGAGGAGATCTGGTCAGCTGGATTCAGGCCCCTGTAAGCAGCCCAGCTCTGTGTCCTTCTTTGCTATGAGGTATCTTGAAATGCACAGCATCAAACCTCTGCTCAGCTCAGCACAGATCCAGCCTGAGGCACAAAGCACTGACACACCAGGGAGCTTCTCCGATCCTCAGCAACACACGATGCACTGGGCTGAGCTAGAGTAGATGTACTTCTGGAAACACTGGCTGGTCTTGTTTTAGCTCCAGTGCTGTGGGGAGGGATGACCTCTAAATTCTTGTAAAAAGGTTTATTCTCAGGAAAAAGACGTCATTCCCACGAAAATTAACTCATGCTAAGGAAAGGCTTGGACGTCTAGAAGAACTTTGGGACTCTGGGCCTGATTCAAATTTGTACCAGTAATCCTTTCCCACGGGATATACTCATGAATTCCTGAGCTCTTTTGCGGGCTATTGTCTGTTACTTTTAATGTAACAGCAGCAGGCACTAGTTTGTCAGCGCTGTTGTAGTGCCTATTCACAATTTAGAAGTTCCCTGGATGACTTCCAAATGAAACAGGGCTGATCTATGCCATTCACTGAGGTGAATCCCAGACACCGGCACCTGCAGTTTGTATTTCATTACTGAGATTTGGTTAGAATTGCTCTAAACCCAGTCTGGCCAGATGCTGGTCTGCTCTTCTCTGTAACCAAACTGTAGGAAGCAGGTAGCCAGAGGAGCCCATTGGCCCCGGAGCTCCTGGACCAAAGCCATCCCTGTGGTATGGCAGCTGCTTTGGAGCTATGAATTCTAGCAGCTCTAGTAGGGATGGTTTTAAGATACACAATTTTGTGTTTCTAGATGCAATTATAATGTATAAAATTTACATATCCATTGTTATCTGTTGGTAAAAACTAAAAAAAAAAAACAAACCCCAAAACCCAAAACACCAAAAAAATCCAACCCAAAACCTTGACTAACAAGAACTGAAATTTATTTTAATTTTAAGAGATTTGCTTCCAAATATGAGTTTCAAAATAACAAAACTTCTGGAAACTAGAAAGGCTGACTTCAGGCAAGGTCTACAGAGGATCCTCTGGAACCCTGTGTCAGTCTGTTACAGGTAGGCGAGCAACCTCCCGGCAGCTGCTGACAAACATCAGTTATAGTGTTGTTCCAGCAGGAATAAAATGTGGAGACTGGCAGTTGGCAAACACTTCCAAGAGCACTGAGCTGCGCCACAATCTCTCTCAAGTAGTTAATAAGTCAATTGTTTTAATTAAAGCAAACATAACAAGATTTTACCTATAGCTATTTGCAAATTAGGACTGAGAGCACTTGCCTGGGGACTGAATCTGATCACTCTTTGTTAAAAAGCAACTACATGGCCTCCCTCACAACTTGATCAAGCTATATGTGGAAAGCAGTGGTCCTCCTCCTGCCCTGTACTTCCTTGACCTTATTATAAAATCTCAGTGTTTATGAATATTCTTTGATTTTTTCCATTAAAATGTATTTATTTGTTCTTATGTGAAGGTTTCCCTTTTGGTAGAACTTATTCCCTGATGTATTTATAGGCAGCAACTCTATCCCTTCTCAAACTGTGTTTTGAAAGGCTAGACAGAAGTCAGAAAGAGCTTAGCTGTTCAGAAAATAAATGCCCCTTCTTCTCCCAATTGCATCAACCCTCTGCACCTCTTCAACTTTAATTAATCTTTTCTGAATAGACACATGCTAAATTATATATTTAACCTATATGGAAAATACTTCTCTTGCTACATGTGAAACTGCTTATAGTAAGCACACAATCAGGTGATTTGCCTGCTCTTCTTTTTTCATTTTCCTATGGTAGTTTATACCAGGAGTTCTCATTAGCAGCTCATCAGCACTGAGGAATACGAGGTCTCCTGCTACTGCAGTCTTTGCAACCCTGCTGCAATAGCTTGATTTTCAACTGCAACAGCAGGGTTTCCCAGCTTCATGTCATTGGCATAGTCTTGCATTTTGTGAAGGTCCCTAATGACAATGTTTATGAAAGTAGGTCCTAAAACCCACTTCAGTGGGTTTCAGTAATATCTTCTTTACTGCACAGTGCCTCTTTTCTTGAGATAACCTATTATTTTTCCCTGTGGTATTGAACATTTACAGTCCTTATCCTCTTCACTTTACTTAATACTCACATCTGAAATTGCATTAAATAACTTATTGAAATCCTGGTAGCGTAACCCAGAACACTTCCTTTGCCCAGAGAGATACTAAATTAGTTTGGTACAAAAAAATCTTAGCAAATATGATTCCATTTTATCCTTCTTCCTGCTTATTCTATAACTTCCCTTCTAAAGATATCCAGATTCCTCTTCTCCACTGAAAGTGAGGTACATTTATTATTCTCTCATGTGGCAGCACCTCCAGCTGGATACCAGACCTGCAAGCTGATTGTTGCTTCTTTCAGCTCTCAGGTTGTGAACTCCAAGCCATTTGAATACCTTTATCTCTGAGCTTTATTCTGCATGGGGTGGCCTATTCTTATACTTGTTTTTTCTTGGGACCTCTGCTTCTGCTCCTATGTCTAGCAACATGGAGGCAGATACTTATTCAGTTGTGGAGTCACACCTAATGTTTCATTTTTAATCTTTAAATTGGGGCCATCTACCTTCTGTTGTTCCCCCAATCTCCTTCACATACTACTAAAGACTCTTTTGTGGAGTGTCAGTTTCCTCTGCAGGGTCTCAGCTGGTAACAATCTTCACGTTTTCCTTGTGAATCTTCACCTCCAAGCCACAGCATCCTTTGCTGATCAACTGCTTTTACTACTGCTAGCAGATTCTTTGTTCATTTTCAGTATCATTCACTGTAGTTATACAACTACTGAGGGGTGGAGTTGCCTCCTAAAATATTTACACATTATTCAGGACACAAGTTTCAGACAGCTTTTTTACTGGGTGAACAAAAAAATTCTATGCCACTCTTTATTCCATGCCAAGTCCTTGTGCTGCTCAATCCAGGTGACTTCATTAACTAGTTTCTGTAATTTATTTCTCTAACTGCTGTCCTTGAAATTAAAAATCATGATTGTGAACATTTTTAACATTCTACTTTGTGTAACTAAAATTTTATCATTCAATATAAGGTTATTTTCTGTAACCAGATTGTATACAATAATTTCCCCACATCTAAGAAACAATGTTAATGACCATCAACTCAGGCTAGTTCCCTGGATGTTTAAATTGAGCAAGCAATGGCTGGTGCAAGTGGCTTCTGTTAGAAGCCACTACCAAACTCTGAATTGTGTTATAGCCACAGGAAACTACCAAGCATACTCCACCTTCTGTTGCTGCAGTGTGAACTGACATTAGGGTAAGAGAAATGACATCTCAATGAATAAGAAATGAGCAGAGTTGAGGATCTTGTCTGTAATTTACAGAAAGTTGTGAAATGCTTCCTGGTAAACATTTCCCCAGAACTGCAAACTCCACACCCCGAGAAACCAAACATGTTTCACTGCTTAGAAGATTCTCAGTGCTGGTTGGAGCTACTCAGACAGATCACTGCTATCAGGAGTGACTGCGTGGTGTCCTGCATGGTGACTTTTTCTTACTTAAGAGCTTCTCCAAAAAGGGAAATGGACCAATGAAGCCTCTGTTGGGGCCATAAGACCATAAGCCAGATATCTAAAGGAAGGGGAATTCATGGGACAGCAAGTTAAAAATAACCACTCTGAATTCCTGTGACAGTGTCTTACTGACCTAAAGCAGTTAAAACAAAATAGAAAGTACCTGGGATGGGGGGTAGGCTATCATTGTGGCAGAACAAGCAGAGGAGTTTGTGGTTGTAGACTTACAGCTGCAAAAAGACTGACTAGACCATTCTGCCTGGCTATGCATCACCTTAGCCAGTCATCCCTGGAACTGAGCCCAGCAGCTTGTGCATGATTTAATCTTCGCTTCTGGGAAACACATGGTTTGATCTGAAACCTTCAAATGATGGAGCTCCAAAAACTTAGGGGGACCTAGAATTTGCCTTAGGAATCTCCTCCAATGGATGTTGAAGTGACACACCTCACATACGTTTTTCATGAGTCTGACCGTAACAACGTGCTGCATGCTGGTTCTCGTTCTGTTGTGCTGCTGGTCCAGGATTCTGAACAGTCCCTGTGTTATTTTCCCATATCTTACTTGAAGAACTTCTCAATAGCCACCTTCATATACTGATCAAATGAAGCCCTTTCAACTTCTTTCTGGAGGGCATTTTCCCAGCCTTAGAGCAGTGTGTAATTTTTTCCTGTGCCCTCTCCAATTTTTGTCAAAGTTATTTCAAAGATGTGGACGCCAGAACAGGACCCTTTACGTCAGTCACAGCCTCACCAAAACTGCTCATGGAGGAAGAATCCTTTCCCTGGTCCCACTTACTGGTCCAAGATCCTTGGCTGGAAAAGCATTAGCTCCTCCTGGCACAGCATCCTGGTAGGAATTCATACCATTCTGCTTATAGGACTCAAGACCATATTCTAGCACATGGATTTCCAGGAAAAACTCCTTCATTTCCTAAGCCTGCCCTGCTCCCTGCTCACATGCTTGGCTTTCATGGGCCATGCTTTCAAACAGATCTAGGCCACTCAGCCCTCAGTAAATCCTTCTTTTCCCAGCCTTTGAGCGCAGCTGGGATTTTACCAGAGGGCCCTTATATTAGCCTCCAAAACAGAGATTACCCCGACCTAGAGCCAGTCCCTGCAGAACTCCTGACAGTTTCACAAGGGAAGGGAACAGTTTAGCTGTCAAACATCTCCAGAAGCGGAGCTCTGGAGCTCAGATGTCCTGAGCACCTCTGGTGCCAATTGTGGGGAAGCCACCAGATAGAAAATAGGAGGTCTCTTTAACATGTAGCAGGCCAGGGTACTGCAGGATCAAGGGAGACCCAGCACACTCTTTCATCTCTGTCGTTAATCATCATCCTCTTCAGAGATGAGCTGGCAAAATAGGCTGAATAAAAGGAAGTTGGATTCACAAATGACGCTTGCTGGGTTGTGACACAGGATAGGAGAGCCAAGAGCACAGTCAGAAAGACACACAGGAATCATGAGGCTCTGCCATATGTCAAACAGGCTTCCCTGCGGCAGCACGCTAGCACATCCCAGCACAGCCCAGTGCTTGCACCCCGGCGTGCTCGGCTCCATCCTCCTCCTGCCTTAGTGCCAGCTGCAGACGCACAGCCACAGGACGGAGGCTGCGTCTCTCTCAGGAGGGCACTGGTCAGGTGCAAGGAGATGCAGCACACAGACAAAAGAGATTTTACTCACAGCCACCTGGCTTAATTGCCTGAATCGGGCTTATAGAAAGCTAACGGGTCTCAAGCCCTGTCAGCACATGCTAGCCTTGATCTTCTGCAGCCTGTGCCTGGGGGCCAGGCCCTTCTGCATGCAGCGGCAAGCAGTAGAAGAGCAGACAGGCAGGGACCTCAGAAGAGAGTTGCAGCCAGAGCTCCCACAGGCAAGGCTCACTGCAACGCGATGGTTACTGGGTGAAGCCCACACCCGTGACTGCTGCATAATAGTGCAAATATAAAAGAGCTATAGATCAAACAAGCCAAACGTCTCTGCCCAGCACAGAGGAGCTGCCAGGGCATAGCATGTCCCCCATCACAATGGGATGAAGCTTCATCCATCTTGCCAGATTCAGGGGTGAAGAGAAGGAGGAGGTGAGACTGCTCATCAGAAACACAAAGCGTTGCTTTCTACCATGCAACCCAGGGTGGGCACCACAGGTCTGCCCTGCACATCTGTGGCCAGTGTCCATACACGCATCAGCTAGAAACACAATCACCCTAGTGAAGGGCTGGGAAAGCACTCCTGCTAGGCAGCACCCCCAGGGCTGGCCGTGCCTCCTGAGCAGGCTCTGTAATATTGCTGGGTGACAAATGCAGCTGCGAGGGGCCATCCTAGAAACTAATTTCTTAGAACACAAGCAGTAGAGCCAAAAAATGGTCTCTTGGGCTGAAAGGACCAGTGCTCTGCTTTGCAAACACCATACCCTTGCTCACCTCCTCTTCAGACCATTCAAGACTTTATAAACCCCAGGCCAGGCTCTGTGGCAGCCTTATACCACCACAGAATGAACCCAGGTGTTCCTGTCTTCTTTGGTTTCTGCCTGCTGCTAACTTCTGGTACATGGCAATGCTTTGCCCCTCACCCAAGTGATGCAGCTTTTTGGCAGACAGGATTGCCCAGAGCAGAGGCCTTGCACCCGAGGGGCCGGCGCAAACCAGCTCCCCCAGCCTGAAGGCTGTGGCTGATATCTGCTGGGAGCAGAGCAGACAGCCCAGCACCTCTAGAGTGAAGCCCTCGGGGAGCCAGCAGGACTGCACAGCCAGACCATGTCTGCATCAGTTGCATGACACTGGGGCACTGTTTTAATTTAAAATGGATTAGGCTTTGTTTTCTTTTCAGCACAATAACATTGCACGCATTGTTGGGCGATAAAACCCACAGATAACTATGCCAGCAGGGTGTTGGGGTGGACGTGATCAGCAGCACAGTATGAGCTGAGATGGTGAAGAGCAGGGAGGAAAGCCTATAGAAATGTGCTGCTGCTAGAAAAGATAGCAGCTCCTGGGGAGGTCCTTGCACAACCTCTGAATATCTCCTTCCTGAAAGAGCATGGAGAGGCCCACTGCCCAGAATTTGGATGACAGCTGGAGCAGGATACAGGGTGCAAGGCAGCAGAGATGCTTGCGAGGCAGCTATGCCTTGTGTCACTCCTACTCACAGCCATGCGGCGGTGATGGCACTGGGAAGAGGAGGTGCGGATGTCTCAATTCACCACAGTGTCTATTAGTAAATTGCTGTTTTTCCCAAACTAGTTCTGTCCCTCCCTGCCTGCCCTCCTCCTGATTTTCCTGGGCTTAAGCTCTGCATTTAGTGCTGGCATTCAAGGGAAGCATTGCCTGAACAAGGTGCTCTGGCAAAACCATTTTGTTTCCCAGGTTTCTTGGCAGGACCTTTGTATCACATGCACCAGGTTCCTTCACTACCCTAATCTGTGCCTTTTGGCTGGCAGCAGCGCAAGGCAGAAGGGATGTTACTCAGCAGCGCTGACCCTGAGCTGCAGGAAGCACTCCCAGAGCACAAGGGCTTTAGGGTGTCCCAGGGCCACACAGGTCAGTTTGGGGAGACCTACCTATACCCCACTGTGGTATTAGAGACCAGCCGTTATTTTTGCCTCCTGCAGAATCAGAGGACTCCCTAACAAATCCTCCTACAGCCTTGTTGGCTCACCAAACCAGCGTTACTAACCAAGCTGGCCCTTGCAGGTCTCTGACCCAGTTGTGCCTGGTTCTCCTCTTCAGTCACGTTGACTCCTGGCACACATGATGCCTGAGGAAGCTGATACTGCCAGCCAAATGCAGCAGGAGTGCTCCCAGGATGCTTATATAGCAGCTGGGGATCTGACTCTATGCAGCTCTCTGTGCAGTGTTCTCCCAGTACTTTCTTACCTGAAACCCTTCATAACCTCTCATGGCTTTTTTTAGCTTTAGTTTTGCTGCCGACGTGCTCCAGACCAGGCATCCCTTGCTTCAAATGCTAACAGAAGGCACCAGGCTCCCCTGGGATCCTTTGTCACTGCTCGAAGGACTGCATCTCCATGCGTGCAAGGGCAACAGGAGCTCCGGTGGACCTGGTGTGGGTTGGGGCTCAGGGTATGCTGTAAAATACTGTGGTAAGTGTAACCAGTGCTGCTGCCCCAGGCAGGAATGCAAGATGGCAGGAGTCAGGGGCAGCATGAGAAAACCCACAGTCCTGCACCACACCAGTGTCCATCTGCCCTGACTTGCCAGGAAAGTGGAAAAGCCCAAACCAGCAAGACTGCAAGTCTGTGCAGGCACTGTAGCAATGTGCTCTTGGGTGAGAGAGGTGCCTGGGTGGTATCAGCAGGCAGCCGCGGCTGGTAGGAACACAGTTGCCCAGGAGAGCAGAAGCAGGGCAGATGCTTTTCACAGTGTGGAAAGGAGCAATCAGTTCCCACTGGTGCTCAAGTGATGCCAGGACAGCCCAGAGCCACCAGGGCAGGAGATTGTCCCTTAGTGGGGAGGTGGCCCAGGGCACTTGGCATAGGCTGCTGAATCCACCGAAGCCTCAAGTGGGCAGCTGGAGATGATAGAAGAATGAGCTGGCATAAGCCACCTATTAGCAGCAAACCTGACATGCACCCTGGGTCCTCCTGAGCCCTGGGAGGAGGCCTTGCACAATGCGGTGAGAACTGCATGAAAGCCTTCCCCTGGGGCCATCTGAGAGGTCTGGCCAGGTGATCCTGTGGTCTCTTATGGGCTTAATACACCATGAATTGACAAGTCCTTTCCTGGTGGCAATTTAAATAGACCTTCTTGTTATGCAGAGACTCTTCTCTAGCAGGTATAATTACAGCAGGAATGCAGAGAGTACAGTTTTAGTTCCATCAGATGCTGGCAATTCCCTCCTCCCACAATCAGTCTTCCAGCATTTTATTTGTCTGACACATCAGATCCCATTTTCTTGGAGGGGAAAAGAGCTAGCAAAACACTGAGCAATAACAAATTAAGTGTCATTAAGTCAGGCAATCACAGAGCTGAGACTTAATGCCCCAATTTACCCAGCTCTTCCTGCAGAAGAGTTCCTCAGTGCTATATCCAGCTGTTGTTGAGGGACATTACATGCATCCAAGACTTGAGAGCAATGAAGACCCTTTACATTTGATCTGGGCTGACATTGTCCCTCCCAAGAAGCTCGAGACCTTTCAGCTTCTACCAGGACAGCAGAAATAGGGCTCTGCTAAGCCAAAGCTCATGCTACAAATTGAAACCTAAACACAGTTCCCAGCTGCCACAGAAAAACCCTCTGCAAACAGTAGATTCTCCTCTCCTACTCAAGTCCAACTAGATCAACCATCTCCTTTGGCAGCAGTCCCTACAGAAAGGGATACAGTTTACACAGAGGAGGCGTAGGAAGAGCAACCGGGCTGCTTTGGACTGGGGAGAGGCAGGGAGGCACTCATTCAAGTGCTAATTGCTCTTGCAGACAGTGTAACAAACCAGCATGAAAACAGTGGGAAGACAAAATTGAACAATTGAACAAACATGTTAATCACTGAAATTTAGAACACAGAACTACATGACTATTTTACATATATACATATATGTGTATATATATGAGAAGAGGAAGCAGAAAAGCTCTGTAAAACACATCACACTGAGTTTGGCCAGTACGGGCAGAATGCACCAGGTGTTAAGTACAAAACCTGGACAACTGCAAAGCCATCTGCACATGCTGCATTGAAACCTAGGCCATTTATTATTAAACTGCAGAGCAGCCTCTTTCTCGAACTGTATCCTCTATGGAGGACAGAAATCTGTCCCAGAAAAATTGAAGTTAGCAAACCCCACCAAAAAATGAGGAAACCCCACCCCAAACCCAGGACTCTCATGTCCCCTGTGAGCCGTCTGTCGGCAGGGCACCCTTGGTGGCATTGCTCTCCTTGGTCTGCTGCGCACTGCCAGGCTAATGCCCAGGGACAGCTGTGGGGCCCATTGAGCGCTCAGCCCAGCGGAGAGCCGACCCTGGCCTCCCGCTCTTGCTGCAGCAGAACCACGAAGGGATAACAGGATCAAAAGAGCAGTAACGAGGTCTGGGAACTTGTCAGACAAATGTGTTTTTAACTGAATCCCAAATGAGCCGCTGAAGGGGAGCATTAGTGCTGTCACGTGGAGCACATGATTTTGGAATTCATTAAGCCTTTGATGCAGTGTTAGCACTGCCGTCCCCTGTCCCAGCCGTTAGCCATCTGGCTGAAAAGTGGCCAAGTTTCCTTCACCCCAGAACCGGAGGAATGGCCTGTGTTTGCAGCAGGTCACAGGAGCTACAGAACTAAAGCACGCATGCACTAGACAGGCTGATTGCACCGGTCTTGAGAAAAAATGGCACCTCTTCTTGGAGGCCTTGGCACAAACATGTGACTCCCCTTGTCCTACAGGGCTTCTTCAGACAAATCAGACGCTTCCAGGGAACCTTCCTTTCTTCTTTCTCTGAGACAGGTTACAGAGGAATGAAAAACTTAGTTATGGAGAAGTGGAACTAGAGCTAGATGTCCTGCATTTAGTTACCAAGAACCAGAACAGAAGCACCTCAATTTGAATGAAACCAGAACAGAATAGCAACTGAAAGCTAAAGGCAAACCTTACTGAATGTTGTTGGCTCTGGCACAGGGTCATGTTTTGCAGCACTATCTCAAATACAAAGTCCCCTCCGAAACTCCAACTCTCCCTTGTTTGAGGACAGTTTGTAGATTAACCCTGCTGTGGATGTGAAGACACAGAGGTGGCTCCATCCATAGCCAAGACATAGTAAACATCTTTATAGTTTGCTTTCCAGGCTAGAAAAAGCTCTTTTTACAAGAGCTGAGTAGTTCCATCTCAAAACACTGGGGATTATGCACCAAGACAGCTGTGCAGCTCTGTGCAGAGGCCACGTGGTGCCCCACACTACTGGCTGATGTAAGCAGCGTGGTGCAGAGCTGGCTTGGAGCCAGAGCAGCACCCATAATAACACCCCCCCCCCACCAGCTTCAGCATTAGAAAGCACAGTGGACACATAAAAGCAGCTCTGCAGGAAACAGCTCATAGAATCATAGAATGGTTTGGGTTGGAAGGGAGCTTAAAGATCATCTGGTTCCAACCCTCCTGCCATAGGCAGGGACACCTTCCACTAGACCAGGTTGCTCAAAGCCCCATCCATCCTGGCCTTGAACACTGCCAGGGAAGGGGCACCCACAACTTCTCTGGGCAACCTGTTCCTGTGCCTCACCACCCTCACAGTGAAGAATTTTTTTCCTAGTATGCAATCTAGATCTACCTTCTTTCAGTTTGAAATAATTACCCCTTGTCCTATCCCTACACTCCCTGAGAAATAGTCCCTCCCCATCTTTCCTGTAGGCCCCCTTTAAGTACTGGAAGGCCGCTATAAGGTCTGCCTGGAGCCTTCTCTTCTCCAGGCTAAACAACCTCAACTCTCTCAGCCTGTCTTCATAGGGGAGGTGCCCCAGCCCCCCCCAGTTGTCTTCATGGCCCTCCTCTGCACCCACTCAAGCAAGTCCATGTCCTTCTTATGTTGGGGCCCCCAGAGCTGAACACAGTACTCCAGGTGGGGTCTCACGAGAGCAGAGTAAAGGGGCAGAATCACCTCCCTCGACCTGCTGGCCATGCTTCTTTTGATGCAGCCCAGGATACGGTTGCTTTCTGGCCTGCGAGCGCACACTGCTGGATTGCATTAAGTTTTTCATCCACTGATATCCCCAAGTCCTTCTCCTCAGGGCTGGTCTCAATCCATTCTCTGCCCAGCCTGTATTTGTGCTTGGGATCGCCCTGACCCATGTGCAGGACCTTGCACTTGGCCTTGCTGAACTTCCTGAGGT
Source organism: Astur gentilis (assembly GCF_929443795.1). Lineage (NCBI taxonomy): Eukaryota > Metazoa > Chordata > Aves > Accipitriformes > Accipitridae > Astur > Astur gentilis. The sequence continues at coordinate 77,553,941 of NC_064919.1, read as the reverse complement.
TCGCACAGGCCCACCTCTCAAGCCTGTCAGGGTCCCTCTGGATGGCAGCCATTCCCTCCAGTGTGTCGACCGCACCACACAGCTTGGTGTTGTCGGCAAACTTGCTGAAGGTGCACTCAATCCCACTGTCCATGTCGCCGACAAAGATGTTAAACCGTCCTGGTCCCAATACCGACCCCCGTGAGACACCACTTGTTGCTGATCTCCACTTGGACATTGAGCCATTGACTGCAACTCTTTGAGTGCAACCATCCAGCCAGTTCCTTATCCACCAAATCCTTATCCACCTTATCCATCAAATCCATGTCTCTCTCTAATTTAGAGACATGGATGTCATATGGGACAGTGTCAAACGCTTTGCACAAGTCCAGGCAGATAATGTCAGTAGCTCTTCCCTTATCCACCAGTGCTGTAACCCCATCATAGAAGGCTACCAAATATGTCAGGCATGATTTGCCCTTAGTGAAGCCATGCTGGCTGTCACCAATGACCTCCTTATTTTCCATGTGCCTTAGCATAGTTTCCAGGAGGATCTGCTCCATGATCTCACCAGGCACAGAGGTGAGACTGACTGGCCTGTAGTTCCCCACGTCTTCCTTTTTTCCCTTTTTAAAAGTGGGGGTTATGTTTTCCCTTTTCCAATCAGTGGGAACTTCCCTAGACTGCCATGACTTCTCAAATATGATGAATAGCGGCTTAGCCACTTCACCCACCAGTTCCCTCAGGACCCACAGGTGCATCTCATCAGGTCCCATGGACTTGTGCACCTTCAGGTTCCTTAGATGGTCTCAAACCTGATCTTCTCCTACAGTGGGCGGTTATTCATTCTCCGAATCCCTGCCTTTGCCTTCTGTGACTTGGGCAGTGTGGCCAGAGCGCTTGCTGGTGAAGACTGAGGCAAAAAAGTCATTGAGTACCTCAGCCTTCTCCATAACCTGGGTAAGAGGTCTCCTGTTTCCTTCTAGAGAGGGCCCACATTTTCCCTAGTTTTCCTTTTATAGAAGCTTTTCTTGTTGCCCTTGACATCCCTGGCCAGATTTAATTCTATCAGGGCTTTGGCTTTCCTAACCCAATCCCTGGCTGCTCAGACAATTTCTCTGTATTCCTCCCAGGCTACCTGTCCTTGCTTCCATCCTCTGTAGGCTTCCTTTTTGTGTTTAAGTTTGTCCAGGAGCTCCTTGTTCACCCATGCAGGCCTCCTGGTGTTTTTGCCTGCCTTCCTCTTTGTTGGGATGTATCGCTCCTGAGCTTGGAGGAGGTGACCCTTGAGTATTAACCAGCTTTCTTGGGTCCCTCTTCCCTCCAGGGCTGTATCCCATGGTATCTACCAAGCAGATCCCTGAAGAGACCAAAGTCTGTTCTCCTGAAGTTCAGGGTAGTGAGCTTGCTGTGCACCCTCCCCACTGTCTTGAGGATCTTGAACTCCACAATTTCATGGTCACTGCAGCCAAGACTGCCCTTGAGCTTCACATTCCCCATAAGCCCCTCCTTGTTGGTGAGAACAAGGTCCAGCATAGCACCTCTCCTCATTGGCTTCTCTGTCACTTGGAGAACGAGGTTATCATCAACGCATTCCAGGAACCTCCTGGATTGCTTATGCCCTGCTGTGTTATCCCTCCAACAGATATCGGGGTGGTTGAAGTCCCCCATGAGGACCAGGGCTTGTGAACATGAGGCTGCTCCTGTCTGTCTGTAGAGAGCCTCATCCACTCGGTCTTCCTGGTCGGGTGGCCTGTAACAGACCCCCACTATAATGTCACCTGTCCCTGTGACAGCTCTTGTTAGGCACAGTAGCTCTGGATCAGGGGTGACGATGCCTGATCCAGGCTGGCTTCCACAGAAGCATTTCTGTGTCATTGTGCTAGCAAATACTTGCCGTTACCTAAGGCATTGGGATTGCAATCTGTTCCCTGTCACTCCCCATGCGGCCTTAAAATAGAGTGATAACTGCCTACTCCTAACTGGGATCAGCATGGTGTCATGGCCTCAGTTCCTCCAGGGGAGCCACCACGCTGTCCTTGGGCTGTGCAGACCTCCCGCAGTACTTGCCACTTTCCCCCAACTCTCTTCCCAGCACAGTGGATGCAGCGGGGGGGGGAGGCTGGTGCAGCCTCAGCTCAGCAGGCCCTTGCTGTGTGGTGCTGTCATTCCAGCCCAGACAATCTTTGGGAGATATGATGCCTTTGGCAAAGACTCAACAGTCATGCTGATGCCCGTTACACCAGCCGCAGCACAGCTCAATTGCTGGCGGATACATCCAAGGCACAAAAGCAGCAGGAGAAACCCTTTAAAATACTCTCCTAGGTGTCCTGACACTGTGAAGTGGTTTTTCTTCTTAATTTTCCAACATCCTAATTTACCAAATGTTTTTGCTTGACTGGAAGCCAAGCACAGCTTTGGGAACAAAATCTGTGGTGCACCAGGGGTTCCCCTGGCTGTTAACTGCCAGGATCTGGGATGCTGAGAGCTGACCCTAGACATGGCAAGCTTGATGCACAGACCAGAAATGAGCTGAAAACCCTCCAGCCTGGCCTGCCCCGTCCAGAGCAGCCTGGTGAGCCTCGGAAACACTGTGCTTCCTCCAGGGACCTTGCTGCAAACGTGCCCCTGTAGTCAGCAGCATCCCAAAACACGAGAGCAGGGTCAGTAACTGCCCAGACCCTCATTCAAGTGTGAATGTACTGCAGAAGGGGCTAAAGGCTGCCATAACTGTGCTGCTGGACTCAGATCCATGGTGCTACTTTGGGCTTTAATCCTGCACCTTCTTTGCATGCTTCATGTCCCAACCTCCTCCAAAGCGGCTCTAAAGGAGCTCAAAGTGAAACTGCTGAAATCTTAAGTGGTGTGTAACCTCTCATGTGAAGCTGGCTGCAACAGGTAGAAAGGTGGCTAATAGGATGTGATTTTCGAGTCAGTTTCCAGGGAACTCCAAATTCTGAAGAACAAAATTAACATGCAACAGGATAAATGAGACATATTGGAAGAGATGATGCACCTTTTGTCATATCTCAAAACCTCCTGCAATTCTCTGAAGGAAAGTAACCACAATGAATTAAATAGAAAACCATAACAGAGTCTGTTAGAGGGATAAGCTGAAAAACTAAAAAAAATCCCCAACCCACTAAACCACCCCAAAACAACAACAAAAATTTTTTACACTGAAAGCTTGCCATAGAGTGAACAAATAACAGAGGTGTGAAAGACCATTCAGAGAAGACAGAGGCCCAGCAGAAGAGCACAATGAGTTACTCACACCAGCAAGGAACAAAGGGAAATTCCCATACTGCAACCTCCTTCTGCAGGGATGAATGAAGCAACCTGCATCAAGTGAAAGAATCAACAGGGTATGTTTCAAAACAAATTTATAACACAAACAGTAAATGACATAGATGGCATTTATCCAAAGGCTCTGGAGGAACCCCAACACAGATTTCTCAGCTGCTATGGGACGTGTGACCTGTTGCTTAATTCAGCCTGAAACCAGAGGAATGACATGAGGCAAATAAGATGCCAGGGTTGGGCTTTTGATTTTTTAAGAGCTTTGGGTAAATCTGGGGACCTATGACTTGTGAACCTGAGTTCCACACTGGGAGTTAGGAATAGCATCCCTGGGCATGTAGAGAAATGGGATTAAAGGGGAAGAAACAACCCCACTCTAGCAGAAGGAAGTCATGTCTCACTCCTTAAAGGAGTGAGGAATTCTGTTTCATGGATGTGGCTGGATAGATGGATGTACTTGGATGCCCAAAACACTTTCAGCAAGGTCCCATACTAAGTGTCCTTAGTTGCTCTTCTCCATAACATGTTTATTCCCATGGTTAATAACAAGGGAGAAGATAGTGAATGGAAAACTGTCAGTGTTTAAGATGGAGGAACATACCAGTGCTGTCCCACTTGGATCTGTGCTAGGGCTTGTGATTTTTGCTGTATTCATAAATGGTCTGGGAAAGGGTGTGAGCAGTGATGGGGCAAAGTTTGCTGGTGAGGTTGAGGTATGCAATGTAGTGAAAATGAGCACTCACTGCAGAGTTCAAGAAAGATCTCACAATGAACAGCTGGATGATTAAATGACAAATTGAAGTCAGTATTGGTAGATGTAACTTAAAAGGAGAAGCTCCACCTGCACAAAGAGAGAGATCAGACCACTTATTCCCATTCAGGGAAGTGGCCTGGAGGTCAGCTCTGTGTTTTTTCCCTTCCCTTTCAGAGAAGATACAGAGGAATTAAGAAGAGGCAAAAAAGGGGGAAAGGGAAATCAAATGCATAGGACAGAAAAGACAGTCAAAGGAGAGAAGCTGATGTATATAAAATCATTTGCAGTGAGTGAGGTGTTTTGGAAACAATTACTTGTGATGTTTTATAGTATAGAAACAAGGGCATATTGATTGAATAACAACATAGCAGGTTAAAAACCAAACAAATTTAAGTACTTTGCTATGTATCATAAGTCTGAGGAATTAATTGCCTGGGGTTGCTACAGAGGCAAAATAATCTAGAATGGATCAAAAGCAATCAGATGCTTTTCTGTAATAGCAACCCAGCAAGGACAGCTAGACAGAAGGATACTTTGGTCAGGTAAGATTAAGCTGAGTATTGCTCAAAACATGTAGCAGAGGAGGCATGGCTTTATACCTACATTGCTCTTCAGTCTGCTCTAAGTGTACCGCACTGGCCACCTTCATGACCAGGATCCTGTGCTTCATCACAGACAGCAGTTTCTATGCTCTTGTGATGCACCAGGAGGAGCAAGTTGATAAGCAAAGTCCTGGTCAAGTAGCCTGTCCTAAATGTTGCTGCAAAGCAATGGCACACCATGCAAGTATTTGGTGTGGACAATGAAGCTAACCAGATGATAGGAAAGACTGTATCTCAGAGATGCTGTTACAACACTCCACAGTCACTTGACATAGGCTGGAGTGAGGCTAAGAGCCGTGTGGAGAGCCTTGTCCAGGCTGAGGGCCAAATAGGTCTTTAAAACATATTTGGGGAAGAAAACATGTCAACATACACCATAGCATTGCCCAGGAAGAAAGCAAACAACATGACGGCTGCCAGATTTGTGGAAAGAGTTTAAGAGCCTTGGGTCACAGGTTCATGTTCCTAAACCTCAAGTCTACATCAAAGATGATAGCCATACTGAGGAGAGGAGAGGAAAAAGCAGAGCTGGGAAAAGGGGGAACAAGAAGGGTTGAGAATGGAAGGAGAGAAGAACAAAAAATTCTGGTTTAGCCAGCCTGATGGGGAGTTGCTGGCCAGATACCTCCAGGGCCAAAGGCAAGCCAGAGCTTTAGTTTGGACAGAATGAGACTCATCTGGAGTAGGTGTTAGCCTAGAGGTGTTTAGCTAAAACGTTTGCAGATGAGATTGTTCAGATGTAAAGCACGGAGGGAGGTAAGAAAGGGAAACAAAACCCTTCTGCAAAAACGGGGAGGCAGGTTAGGGAAGTTCTCTAAAAGATGCACTGAAGCACCAATTGTAGGGATGGAGTAGGGGGGACACATGATGATTAAGGCGGCACAGATTATGATATAAAATTCCTCCCAAGCCTCAAACCCAGAGGTCCCTTTAGCGCTTCCAGTTCTTGCTCCTGTGGATTGCAGATCCTTCTTGCTGCTCTTCCTACCTTCCTGGGTGCTGGGTCTGCCCAGCCCCCCACGCCCTGGCTTCTCTTCCTAGCCTTCCTCTCTGAGCTCAGCTGAAGTGCCATGGGGCATGAAACGCAGTGCTCAGGGGATCTGTGGGCTGCCAGACCTTCTTCTGGGTGCTGTCCCTGCTCACACAGCCTGATACAGCCTGGTATTTGCCTTTTATGTGAGTACATCCCAGTCAGTTCATCACACACCAGCTGAACTGTAACATGATATAACATGAACAGCTTTCCCACTTTGGCTTACACAATTTGATCTTTGCTTTTTCTAAGACATAACTTTCCGAGTGCCACAAGGCAAGCTGCTGCCATAGGAAATGATCTAGGGCTGCTTGTGTAGCTGCTCCTCTTCAGTGGATAAGATCATCTTCAGGTAGAAGATGACAGAGATCCTTAGCATAACTCATGCTCTCCCACAGAGCTGAAGCTCAAGTGCCTGACTTTGGCCACAAGCTGGGAGCATACAGGCAAAGACCACACTAGAGATGTCAAATCTGCATTTTATTCTTCAGCAGCCCATTGTATTCCCAGCTCTTCTCTCAGCTTTTCCCCATTGCTGGCACACATTTCTCCCCACGACAGCCCAGCACTAGCCAGACTGCTCTCCAGAAGCTTGGCTAGACCTTGTGTATAGGCAGAGCATTAAGTGTTTGCTGAAGCTCCTGCAAACTGCAGCCTTGCAGAAGTCATGCCGGTGCCTCCAGTGCTGCATAAACTCCTTAGCCAAGCAGCTTCTCACCCTTCTCTTCCCTTGGTTTCTTCTTGCCATATCACAGAAAAAGCCGAAGTAGCAGATGTGGAAGAAACCTGACCTGCCAGCCCAGGTGTGCTGCCCACATTTGTGCCAGGTTCCTGGCTGCTCACATTGCCATTCTACTTCCCACCCATTGAATCAGGGGCAAAAGATATCTGTGATTGATCTGCTCTGGTTTTGGGAAGCTCACCAGGAGATGTGCCATGCACACCCACCAGAGAAGTGTCCTGACCCTCCTCTGTTGTCATCCCCCCCCCAGTATCACTTGCGAGCTGTACCTGCAGCAGGACCCAGAAGGTACTGGAGATAGCTGCTGGGGGAAAGCTCTTCACCACCCTCCTTGGTTCAGCATTATCCCTGCCAGGCTACAGGAGTGAACAGTGGTTTGCAGCTGCACCTTAGCCCTAGGCTTCCACCATGCTCTGTGGCATAGGAAAGAGTTACAGAGCAGCTCTGTTACCGAAATGCATTTCTCATACATGCCTCAGTTTTGCACCTCGCCAAGTTTTTAGAAATGTTTTGGCCACGAAGTGGTTCTACATGCTACCCAGAAGGCAGGCTTTCCAGCTGCCGAGGGGTGGAGGAAGCCACGGAGAACATTGGCACAGAGGCCAAGGTTGCCCAGCAAAATGCTCCTGGGCTTAGCCAGGAAGACTCTGCAAACAGCAGCCTCTGACTGCCTGGAATGGTTCTGTCCTGAACAGCCTCAAAGCAGCTGCCAAAACCCAGCATGAGGAAGAGAAAAGGTGGGTTAATGCTGCAAAGCAGTGCTGGGGAGAGCCAGGACATCTGGCTGAAACAACCACCACTTCCCTGTCTGGTCCCCAGCAGTGCTGCCTTATAATCCAGCACAGCTCAGCACTACTGCTGCAGAGAGCACAGGGGAGGAAAGAGAAACAGTCCCATGGTTAAAGGCAGCACTAAGACACTGCCACAAGCATGCTGGATCACATTGAGCTTTGCTGGCCATGGCACTCACCTATGCAGCCTGGACTCAGCCACACTTGTGCCTCCCAGGGAGGGGTGAAGTGGGGTGGGCAGTGTGGCTGTCCTCCGGTGCAGAGGCATCTGCCAGGGAAGCACTGAGCCAGAGGGAGCTCAGCACAGGCTGCAAAAGGGAGGTCTTGCCCACAGCATACACAGGGGAAATGATGTTGGCATGGGAGGAGAGCACTGTTACAGGTGGCAGTTGTACACCAAGATTACTGACCCAAAAGCCTTCAGCTTCTGCACTGAGCCACTTTGCATTATCCTGTGTCTACCCTCAAGAGGCGTTAGCCGTTCTCCTCCATTTGCAGTCCACGGCTGAACTGACTGCAGGCAACAGAAACAAAGAAAATGCTGAGTTTCTCCTTGTACAAAGAATTTAATTTAGAAGAGATTTATCTTACAAGGTGGAAAAGATGTTACAAGTAGCACAGTCCCATATGTTGCAAGCCCTCTACCCTCAGTCTAAAGTAGGATGTTGTTGCACCCAGACTTGTAGTGATTTCAACCAGGATGAACAAGAGGGTTTCACCAATAATTCCCTGACTCCAGCTCTGGCTAAGCACACTGACGCAAGGGCAGGAAATTCCCTCTGCAGAAAGGTTTTCCTACCCCTTGTCTCAGCTCTTGTTCAAGTGCTCCTGCACTCAACAAAAAGGACACACCACGTTCATTCTTAGTTCCCAAGCCCAGCTTCCCTTGGCACCCAGAGTAGTGGAATCACAGGACTAAAACAGAGACAAAAGACTTGAAAAAGAGGTACGAAATCAGTACAGGTATCTGTGACAGAACAGGTTGCTGGGAGATATCCAGTTTGTGACTATTAACAGTGCAAAGTGAGGGGTCCCCAGGCACATTGAAGTATTGACACACAGACTGTCAGGCACTGAGGGGTCTGTGCAGAGTGTGACTGTTCCCATCCTCTCCCCTCTGCCAGGATGGGACTGGTCCAGATACTGCAGTCTCAGCCACTGAGACCAGCTGAGTGCTGATGTAAGTTAATTTCTGCAGCAGTCCTGTCTAAAGGCACATGGCCAGTGGGTGCAGCAAAAACAAAAAGGAAAAAAAAAAAAAGAAAAAAAAAGAAAAAATAGAAAAAAGGCTGTTGTATGTCTGGATATGTTCACCAAGTTAGGCAAGGCCCAGCAGTACTGGAAGATAGGGCTGAGCCACTTCGACCTGCAGGGAAGTCAAGAAACACAATTCAGTGGAGGACGTAAAAGGAGGGCTCCATTCAGCAATCCCAGTACAACACGCCTGCACTTATCTATGCAGATCCCACATGTTTTGTCTGTCTTCTGCCTAACCTCAGACATAAGGAGCATCCCCTGGGTACATCAATACCCACATACAGGAATGAAGCAATTGAGTCAAACACTTCAGGGAGAGGATTTTCTCAACCATAAAGAGGAAGACAAAACAGGCCCCAGCTAAAAAGCTTTGCTCCAACACGAATTCCTGGGAGTGGAACCACACAGGGGACTCAGCAATGTTGGCACAAGGCTGCAAGCCCTGCAGTGGGTCTGCAGCCAACAGCTTGGTCTTCTGATCCCTCTCCACTCCCAGCTGACACAAATTCAGATTTTTCCAGAAGTGTAAAACAGCACCACTACTGCTTCCTCCTGACTTCAGCAACTGAACGGGACAGGGATTTATCCACTGACTACACAGGGGAGCTGCACATCCACTAGATGCTTCAGACAATTAATGCAATGGGCATAGACAGCTCTGTCAGAAGGCCCTTCCTAGCCCACTCCATACAGTCTTATAACCCCATATATTACAGACTCAGTAATCAGTTGTGTTGCCAGCTGCTGAGACCTTGTTTAAAGTCCTCAGAGATCCCTGCCTTTTCTTACGTTCTCAGCCTTGCCTTGGGCTTATTGCCTCTGCTACCCACTAGGGTGCTCTGCCCAGCACCCACTTCTGATACATACCTCTCTCCATAGCATTAAGCCACTGCAGCTGACTATTGTAGCATGCAGATGTGCTTTCTGATAGTACTTGTCCTTCCAGACCCAGGCCTCTAACAAACTGTGAGCTCCCTCCAGCAGCCGTGTTACTGAACTGCAAGCACACTGTGTGCCACAGGTGCTGGGAACCCAACCTCATGTTGATTTTTCCCATTTTTCCTGGTCTCTTTGCAGTCCTGAAACAGAAGCCAGCCACTGCCCTCTGTTTTTCCTGCTCTATTTCTAGGTAGTTGGTGGCCAAGAGATGCTCCAGGTGGAGCACGAAGGGAAGAGCCCCTTTGCTCCTCCATTCCCTGGGGAAACTGCAATTGCTGTGTGCCCTCCTGTGTGCTGTCTCTTCTTACCATGTCACTCGGGATTTACATCATCAGTGCTGAGAGCTTGACAGCAGCTCCGTACAGAAGCGTTCAAGGGAGCAGAAGATAACTGCAGTGAGAAGCAGAGACAGCATTAGGGGAGCAGTGATTGGGATGCTGGCCACATCACAGCCCCTTATAATTGTGGGCTTTTCTTTGGGCATCTCACTGAGCCTCTCCCAGGTTTGCCCCCAGCCCAGCATTTCCTATGAACACAATCTTGATCCCAAGACCACCAGATAAAACCTGTGACCCAGGAGCTAGAAAACCGAGCACTACTTGTAGAAGTCTCCTCTCTTCTGCCCCTGGGTAGGGGAGCTCCACGTGTCCTAGAGTGGCTGTAGGTGGCAAGGCTTGGCAGAGGATATGCCCCAGCTCACCTGCTGGATTTCCTGCATCGCCAGGCGTATGGAGGAGTGGAGGCGAGGGAAGACTCTCTTCTTGCCTGAGCTTGGCTTTGTCCTACTCTTGTCCAGGCTCTGTTGGTCTGCGAAATTCTTGGTCCTCCCAGACCACTTGTGTCTGAGAGCTGCGGCTGCTCTTGCCTGCAGAGCAGATCTGCTGGTGGAAGGCCCCGAGGCGCAGGGCTGCTCCTCCGGAGGGGCATCCCTCATGGCTGCTGGCAGATCCAGTGTGAGGCACTCCAGATCTTTGCAATCCAAAATCTCACTACTTTTCTGAGGGAGGGAAGAGTGGATTCAGCAGTGGCTTGCAGACCCTCCACACATCCCAAACAGCACAACAAAGAGGAATACCCAGCTGTGCCCACTGCTGACATTCAGGGGGCAGGAGGGTGTCATCCGCCCACCAGGGCCTCTCCCCCACCCCAGGACTCCCCAGTGCCCAGCTAGTAGTGCTTCCCAGCACACACAGAAGAGGCCAAGCTGCTTGGCCAGAATGGGACACCCCCAATGGGAACACAAAAGAGGGAAGCTGCCACAGTGACTTTATCTGCTCAGGGCACAGCCCATGCCCTATCCCCTCTTCTGGCTGCAGATCCTCAACACTCACCTGCCCACAGGGAACAGTCAGTTTTTCCATGAAGGGCTGGATGCCCACAGCCTGGTGATACTGAACCAGTTCAGTGAGCGAGGCATGAGCCTGGTCTTCCCCCAGGATGACATAGCGTGCATTGGGCTGCACCTGGATCATGTAGTGTCTGCAGCGGCCTTCGCCCCTGGGGAGATGGACAGAGAGAAACAGTCATGGCAACATCTCTCCAGGACCCAGTCATTGCTTTCTGCACTTGTTGCCTCAAGAGGCCAGATGTGATCAGGAGGCACAGTAACAAATATTACAAAGATGCAGGAGATGCACCATGCTGGTGTGTCACATGCTGTGCTAGTAGGTGCTGGAGGAGCATCAGTTTCCTCAAAGTCAGTGACAGGAGAACCCCAGCGGCCCGATCCAAATCCCCGCAGACTCTATTGCCTCCCATGCCTGTTGTCCACATTAAAACTCTGCCCTACCCCTTGCCTGAGGCTGTGCAAAGACCATGCTCTTGCAGCACTCTGATTGCTTCTCATCAGGCCATCCTCTAGACTCCTCTGCTTCAGTCACTGCTCCTTCCAACCTGGTATGCCCACTCAGCCATATAGTACAGCCTAAGAAGGACCTGCATCCCTGGAGCCACAGCACCCCACCCACAAACAGATCTAGTTTTGGGCAAGGAGACAGACTCCACTGTGTCCCGACTGCTACTCCAAACTGTCTGATGCACCCTCAATAGGAAAGGCTGAGCATCGTCCTCACTGGACTCCTCTGTGGAGGAGGTTAACTCCTCCAGCCATGCATGGCTCAGTTTCATAGAATCATAGAAGCGTTTAGGTTGGAAAAGACCTTTAAGATCGAGGCCAACTGTTAACCTAGCACTTCCAAGTCTACCACTAAACCTTGTCCCTAAGTGCCACATCTACACATCTTTTAAATACCTTCAGGGACAGTGACTCCACTGGTTCCTTGGGCAGCCTTTTCTAATGCTTGATAACCCTTTCAGTGAAGAAATTTTTCCTTATATCCAATTTAGACCTCCCCTGGCACAACTTGAGACTATTTTCTCTTGTCCTGTTGCTTGTTACATGGGAGAAAAGACTGACACCATCTCACTACAACCTCCTTTCAGGCAGTTGTAGAGAGTGATAAGGTCTCCCCTGAGCCTTCTCTGCAAGGCTCATTACTTACCTGTATGTTAAGGTATAGCCTGGTTGGCTCTGGCTGATCCGAACAAGGAAGCAACCCAAAGGCTCGTCCATCAGCAAGTTTTCAGCTTCCCTGGAAACAGGAAAGTTTTTCAGCAGACAGTGAGCAGCTGCCTCTGTGCAGGGATTCCATCCTGTCTCATGTGCTACAATGGTAGTGCTCCCAGTCCACAGGAAGGCCAGCATCTGCCCCACGTGTTCCTAGCTACAGGTTTCCTCACTCAGGCTTGCTGGTGCAAGGAGGCATTAGCAGGCTGAGGAGGCACAACACTCTCAGCCAAAGCCTCTCCAAGCATGGCTGCTCCAAAGCTGCTCCAGCAGTCTGACTAGTGCAATAGCAACAGCTACCTTCCAGCACAGAGCACATTACAAAGCATGACTGAGATGAGAAGGCTGTGCACATGTGCATTTCCTACACTCCAGGGCTGAGAGAAGAAGTCAGAATGCTACTGTGGGGTAGTGGTGCTCAGCACAAGGTAAGCCCAATGGCTTGGAAAAACACCAACTTGGATTACACCACTCTGGCTCTCTAAACTTCCTGCTGGAAGGATGTCTTCCCCCTCTCGGCCCAACAGACAAAGCACTGCTTTGTGCTTGTCATGTGCCTTGCTCCAGGCTAAAGGTGACTGCAAATCACCAGTGCAGTTTGGGATTGCTCTGGCTGCTGTTACATGAGGCTGAGTTTACACTGCTGTATGGAGACTTAAATCCAACAACAGGAAGCACCACTTACAAAGTGTCTAATCTTCAGTGTCTTTGGGAAGGATCTGCTACGTCCTTCATTGTGAAGTACTCATGGCTAGCCTATATTTGAATTCAGACAGTTTTTTCTTCCAGGTGCTAGTTTCTCTCCTGCATTCTTGGATCTGTGGACAAAAGCATTAATGCAGGTGGGGGCCTTGATAATTATCTTAAGAAAAAAATGCAGCTACCAGGGAGCTGTCAGCTAGTGTAGTGCCCTTTACTAAGCTAACATGCTGTATAATGTCTGAGTAACGATCACACTGATAAGCTGACAAAATCCAGGAACTTGAGATCTAATAAGACTGAAGGAGACTTGCAGCTTTAACAGAAAAAAGTTACAAACTGGAGCAAGATGATAAGGCTGTTCAAATGACAGGCATGCTTGACAGCAATGCCCACGCAAAAGTCCCACGAAATAAGGAACGCTGGCAGTTAGCAAGCATGCAGCACCATAGATTAATTTGCACACAGGGGAGACTATAGCCAGCAATTCTGATGTCTACCTGCTAACCCCACTGTCTTGCTCCTGTCTGATCACTGGCATAATCAGCATTTCTCCAGTTATCACACTGCTTGGAAAGTAGTGCTTGGCTCAGTCAAGAGAATGAAGAGTGAGGCATACCCAATAGCAAAATTTCAAGCATTTAAATAAAGGTTTTCCACAAAAATCTTGGGAGTTCACAGTCTCATAAACAACTCCATAATAAAGTAGGGCTTTGTGGCTGTCTCTCCCAGCCTAAAGGGATGTAAATTCCACCTACACTGCACCTTCCTTAGATAGGCAGAGGTATTAAGAAAAACTCTTCCTTTTCCTGTATCTGGGGGCTCTGGGGGAATCTTGCTATTGGGTACTCGCTAAAGGCCCTCTTAATACATTTTAAAATAATAAATGTACAATGAATTCTATATTTTCCTGCTGCAAACTGAGGTCTCCTCCTGACCTAAACTGAGAGATGTAAGAACAGTCATAATCAGTCTGACCAAAAGTCCATCTTCATTCCATATCATGTCCTGCAAACAGTCCACAACAGGGTACGTGCATGTGTGTATTTCCTCTCCAAGTCCTTTCCAAGCCTCCCTTCCCTGCACAGGATCTGTATTTAGGAACCCACAGTGGACGTATTTCCTCCGAGTTTCCACAGTCTTTCCTGGACCCATGTAAAGTTTCAGCATTTGCATCCTGTGACAGGGAGCTCCAAGCTTCCCCCTAAGGGTTTGAAGCTCACAGCCTAAAAGTGAAAGGTTACACAGGTCACTCCCATTCCTTAAGGAGGCAAATCCTGACAAATCCAACCTCCTAAGAACACAGCAGCTTCTGCCTGCCTGCCACAGCCCAACCTGCAGCCACTGTGTCCAGCATACTCACCTCCGGCTGATCATCCCATGCAGCCAGCTTGGAAAGGCCCCATCATCCTGCATGACCTTCTCAGCCTGCGTCTCTTTGAACCAGCGGAGACTTGCTCCTCTCTTGCATTTCCTCATTTTTGCCTCTTCTCCAGCCTGTTTCTTTGTCCCCAGAACAGGGTGAGGTGCAGAACGGTCCAAGAAGTTATCGAAAGGAGTGGACTGAAAGTGGGGAGAGGGGGAAGGTGGGCATGAAAGCAAGGTCAAAGGCAGGGGACTTCTGACGGGATCACTTCAGTAGCGATCCCATCCTGAGTTCCTTAAGATCAGTCACAAAATATCAAACACTGCTTCCAGTTCTTCAAAGGTCCTGACCATGCTTTTTTAACTAACCACAATAGGAAAGGACTCTCTCACTTCTCCATAACAAGAATGACAACATTCTCCTGGGACCACATGCAGCAGAATGTGTGCATGCATAAGCTGGAAGGAGCAGGGAACCAGCACACCTGGCTAAGGGGCCCCAAGCAGAGCCAATATCGCTACCTCTGTTAGTTTGCTCCGTGGCCGTGGCACTGGTGGCTGTCGTGGCTTATCAGGAGGATTGGGAGAAGGCCGAGTGTGCCTCTTTCGTGGCATGGGGACTGGAAAGGACATTCTTTCTGCAAGAAGAGGAAAGAAGTAGATGAAAACTAGCATCCAAGGTCCATGAGATCCATCGTCCACATGCCCGAGACAAGGACAGGCTCTACTGCACAGAGCTTGTAGGAAAGACACAGCTTGGCACCCCTCCCAACACAGCCAGGCAAATGACCTTCACCATGCTGTTTTGGCTCCCCACAGAGAAACCCACTCTTTCAAATGGCAGAAATGTCAGCACCTCCCTGCCTACCTTTTCGGTAGAACCCCCAGCCCTAGGAGAGCTGAGGACAGGTCATCGTCACCTGGAGCTTACAGCACTTCAAGGTGTTCATCACACAAGTGGCCACACACAGGGACAGTGGGAGTGGGAACAACTTACTCTGAGCCTCTGCTTCCACCGCCAGCTGCTGTCTTCTTTCTCTCTCTGCCTCCTCCTGTAGCCTCCTTGCCTGAGCTCTCTGCTCAGCCACCAGTTTTAGGTAACTCTTCCTGTATCTGAATCCCCTGAAAACTGTTCAAAGAAAAGTGGTGGTTAGAAAAAAATGCTCATAATGCTTTTGTCACTCCCTGGGGGAGGGAAGCACACCGGGTGATACTTCTTCACCCAGTGCAAAGCCCTCAATACTTCAATCATGTTAATGAACAGCAATGCAGACTCTACTTGAGCAGGCAGTCAAAACCACAAGAACTGTCTTCTACCCTCTAAGGTACCAGATAACAGATTTTTAAAAATTAAATTACAAATCTAAGCTCTCATCTCTAATGCCAATGCACAGGATAGCTAAAAAATACTCACAGAAGGGCCTCTGTTAACCATCTATCTCCTCGGTACCCTTCAGAAACTAGTCAGTAAAAGCAAAGCTATTCCGTTCAGGAGCCGGGGTTTCCTTGGTGTCAGCCCACAGGATAACCTTTCCCATAAGCAGCCATCACAGGGTTCAGCAGCAGCATTACAGACATTGCATTATCCTGCCTACTTTACCAGGTACTACAGCATATGAACTGAAAGCCGCACTCCCTCATTGCCCACTACCCACACATCTTCTCCATGGATGAGAACAAGGCACAGCATGTGACAGTCTGATGTTTGTCATACTGTATGGTGCATAGCTTGAAGCTGCTCAGATGCTTCAGCAACAACCCATATAGAAGAGAAGCATAACAGAGGGACCAGGCAGGATGACAGCCTCCTCCTGGTTGCACAGTCCTCAGGGAGCCTGTGCAGAGGGAAGTACCAAACTGCGCACAGTGCCCGCTCTGGAGAAACAGGCTGCCAGAGCAGATGCTACCTGGAAAGGAAAGAAAAAAAACACACCAAAAGAAAACTTCATCCTCTTCTGCCTGTCTCTGAAAGTAGGAATGAGATCTGCTTCGCTCATCTTTTCCCTCTCCTCAGTTCAACACTGCTCACAAACAAGCTCTCACTCCAGAGGATGGCTACCCAGATCTCAGGATGCAGCCAAATCATATGCTTGCCCTGCTCAGCTCAGTTCTCCTGCACACGTGCTTTCTCTTTCCAGGGCTCACACTGTCTGATGGCTCTTCCCGACTGAAGATGAGCCCTGACGAGGTGGGCATCTCCAATAAGCACTCTGACTCCACAGGGCCTTGGCACGGAGATGGCACCTGGCCTGCCTTTCTGTCACCTGCAAAGGTGCAATGGTGGAGCAGGGACTGGAGAAAAGCTTTTCCTTGCCCCGGTGTGAGATCAGAGTTGAGGGACTCTCCTGGCCCAGTGCTTACCTTTCTGTATGACAACTGCTGCTCTTTCCAGTCGTTCCACATACTTTCCCAGCTGTTCCTGGTGCCAATATTTAAAGAAAAGTCGTGACTTCCTGTGAAGGTGGGGAGAGAAAGAAGCAGTGAGAAACACTGTTTATCTAAACTTGCATCCATCGTCCTTTGGACAGGCCTTTCCTACAGTCATAAAGTTCTCCCTGAAGGGAACCAATAACAGTCTACATGTATAAAGTCTCTGCACTTCAGGCTCTCCATTCCCAGCAGCAGTGATCCACACGTACCCACATATCCAGCCTGTCAGCTCTGTACTTTGCAGTATCTCCAAGCAGCTGAAAGAGAGGAAGAAAGTGAAATAAATAATTTTCCTCCCAAAGCAAACACCACACAGCCAGTGGTTTTAGGTACATAAAGGGGGAGAAAGTGCCTCAATGATTCTGCATTACGTTCTCTGCCCCGTCACCTGATCACATTCAGTAACTGGCTGCCAATCTGTGGTGCTCTTTGAGGTACAGCTAGGATCACATTTGGGAACACCAGCAAAGGGGTTCCCAGAGGCAGATTTTCTTCAACTCCTTGGGAGGCAATTCTGCAGAGCCTATTTTATTCTCAGAACTGTTTTTCCTCATTTCATTTCCAAGCTCTTTGGAGCACTCAAGTTGCAAGGTCGGCACAGCAAGACTTCTGGGAGAAGGCCTGTTTTCCAATTCCAGTTTCGTTTTGCAGACTTTAGTGATAAAATGTGGGTCATTCGGAAAGATTCCCCAGCACTTGGCACTGAAAGTAGTACTCTAGCTGCACCAAACAGACAGCTTCCTCCCTCTGCCTGCAAATCTAGGCTGTGAAATCATAGTGGCACTTTCTGCTAATATCTCGTGTAGCAAAGGAGAATGGTTTTCCTTCTATCTCAGCCAACTTCCACTGTGCCACAATCTATACCCATGGTAATTCTTTTCTCAAATGCATCCTATGATTTTTGTGTCTCAAAACACACCATGCTGCCTGTTTACCATCATGTCTCTCATCTGTGAGATTCTGTCTTGACCTCACTTGGGTTTGCAACTCTTAATTCAGAATTGTCAGTAACTTCAAGGAAGCACTGTGAAGGCTGGAGGAGCTACTGCCAGGAAAGAACTGTTCCAGGAGAACATTCAAATCCTTTTCTTAAAAGACTAAAAAACACCCTCAGCTGGCTGCTTTATATGCTTCATTCTCACTATCAGTCACAATTGGCCATGGCAGGAAGGAGGGACTGGGGAAGTGGAGAAGAGGAGGTGGGGAGTTGCTGCCCTAGACGTAAGGAAGGAAAAAGCTGACAGGGTAAGACTGCAGAGCTGGAGGGACATTTATGTGTGTAAGGAACAGTCAGCTTCTCAAAGTGCTGAGGGTATATTATGCCTGTACACATAAAAAAAATTCTTGGACCAGAAACAACATTTCTAGCCTGGGAGACATTCAGTGCTGGCTGCTTATTCAGCATTGTCTTTATCTTCTTCTCCTGTAAGACCATCAGGAAAAAACTTGGAGAGCCACTGGGCAACTGTGCTGAGCCCCTGCCATACTGAGTTCAGAGGATACCCTCGACCATTATTGTGACTCCCTAAATTGAGTACCTTAGCCAGTTCTCATTCCACGGGATAGCACAGCTTTATAGCAATTGAATTGAAATATTTCATTCAGCATTGTACCAAATGCTTTTTAAACACTGTCTTTGCCTAGGAATTTGTGTTCCCCATTACGACAAAATCCCATCCTCAATTGGTTCCTTTTACTCAGTTTGCTATGCTACCCTGAGAGCAAAAGTCTGAAGAACAAACTGGATTACACATAACAAAGGAAGGGTTCCTACCTTTCTTTTGTGAGGGAAACATCTGGTTTAACTAGAAGAATTCCATATCTGTGAAAAACAAACCAATTCAGCAAGGTAAGAGCCCCATCCTTGATGTGCTGAAGTGATTCATGTCACCCTCACAGCAAAACAACAATAAATCACTGTCTTTCCCACTCAGCATCTCACAGCAAACAACCCCATGATCTCAGGCATGTGAACTTTGAAGAGGCAGTTTCACTCCCTGCCCACATCTGGTTACCAGGGTTGCTTCTCTAACAATATCTAACAAGGAACATTCAGAGGTTTTAACAAACCTTTCAGCAAATTCCTCAAATGAAGGTCTCCAAGAGAAACCATCTCTTCGGATACGTATTGTCTCCAGCAGTCCATTGTACCGGAGCTGAAGCAGCACCACAAAGAGAAACAAATAGAAACAGGTTATTAGGACACCAGTTTGTTCCTTTGCAGCCAGAAATTCCTTCATTCAGCCCTCAACATCTCTAGTTCAAAATGAAAAAGTTTCTTTCTGAAAATGTTTCTTTGGTTAAAGACTGAATTTACCACATCCTGTAACTCTGATGATTAACCACTCTCAGTTAAAAGTTGGAAACCATAAAAACCAATGACTGAAATAACTTCACCTTCCAGCCATGGGTATTACTTTGCTCTGAGGCACAGATGAACTTCCCTCTTAATCCTATCCTTTCTTATGTACATTAAACAGGCCACAGAGCCTTCTGAACTCTTCTAATAATTTTCAGTATTCTTTAAAGTGTCTGGATTTCAGACCTGACAAAATATCCAAAGACAGCACATATCAGCTCCTAGCAAAGCGATCCCATCTTGGCTCCTATTCAGAGTTGCCCTGGCTGATGGATGAGAACAGTCTCCTTCAGGAAGCATCATTTTTCATGAAGAAGCACTGTCTGTACCAGTCCCCATGCAGGAAATGCAAAGATGAATCCTAGTGCCTGACAAGGAGATCTCATTGCATTCACGAAAAAGAAACAGGAGAGAACCAAGACTGCAAAACCTGGACCTAGCAGTCTGTGTCAAAAAACCAACCAAGTACCCATAACAATTACATACATAAAAAGTGTGACTACTCTCTCCTGCAAGGGGAGACTCAGACCAGTCAGATTCCACCTATCTCCACAGCCTTTTAGTAGGGTTCGCCCTCCCCACCGAGACATGGCAGAAGTACCTGTAAATGACATTGCTTTTCCTCACCTGCTGCAGCACCACCTGGCTGTCCACTACACCTGGCTCCTTCTGGCTGTTGGGCTTTATACAGCGCACAAAGTGGGGGTTGGCAGAATACAACCTCTCCATGAGCATCATCAGGGAATGCTGATGAGGGCAGAGAAAGATCAACAGTCCAGCAAGCCAAAGCACTGCCAGAGCCTGGCGTGCAGTGAGAACTGTTTTCCAACCCCACAGCAACTTCCAAAGCTCTGGTAACAACTGGGTCACTCCCACCACAATCAGCTGTGCTGGGCACACAGAAAAACCCTTGTCTGCACGCTGGGTGCTTTAACTATGCTTAGCAGCTTGGAAGCTCTCATTAAAATATCACCGCACTCATCTCATGGGGCACTGCAGGGTAGCAATACTTTACCCGGAACTGAGCTCCAGCAGACTGTTTTCGTGTGCTATTGAACTTGTCTGGTCCTGGTATGACCTGAAACCAGACCCAAACAAAAGATCATCCCTGGAAGAAATGCTTGATTGCCATCCAAAGAGCTCTGCTGGAAGGCAGATGGCAAAAAGGACAGAGAATGGATTTCAGGGGAGGGAAGACAAATTAAACGTTATCAGCAGAAGCAAGCAGAAAACCTGGTAAAAAACAAAGGAGAAATTGTTGCAAGCAGATTGCTGTCTGCTCTTATTTTCAACCAATTTCTGTCTGCTCTCATTTTCAGCCAGTTTCTCAAATAATAGGTATCAGGTAACTATGCCACCATTTATCAATTGCCTTGTGGACCTGAAGTGCAATACCTTGGCTTTCACATGAGGCATCAGTGTCCCCGTCCTTGAGATAGTGGCTGGAAGAACAGAGACAATAGTTAATTTTCTACCTTTGCTCAGAATCAACGTCTAAACATTCAAACCTCACTTCACACACAAGTTTTCCTACAAATACTGAATCACAGGAAGGGCATTAGGTTTCACCATGTGGAAATACAAGGAAAGAGCTAAAGAAAGGGAGAAGAAAATACAAATATATGAAGCACACAATGCAAGCAACATTATTTTCTGTCACTGAGAAGGCAAGGCAATCAGGTTATTGAACAACCCTAAATAGCCTTCAAAAGAAATATCAACGGGCATCTAACAATGCAGAAAAAAGTACAGATAACAAATGGGAAGCTCACCTATAGCAGTCAATATGGGAGGTTATATAAAGTCAGACAGCTTAAAATTAATTCAGTGATAAGATGAAAAATTTAGGGAAGTTTAATTTACTGAAGGATCTAATGACAGTCTTGCACACCCTTGATGCAATGCTATCATGTGAATCACAGAATCACAGAATGGTTGAGGTTGGAAGGGACCTCTGGAGGTCATCTGGGCCAAATTCTTTGTTCAGCAGGGCCACCTAGAGCTGGCTGCCAGGACTGGACAACCAATCTAAGAACAGGTTATCTCTGCTGTTTATAAACTTTCAAAGAGTTGGGACTAGATTAAGTATCTTCAGTAACAGTGTGGAAGTGGTGATGACGATACTCCTGATCAGAAGAGCTGAAAAACACAGCGGAGAATAGAAACTAAATTCATCAATTACATGGAAATCCCAGAAAGTGGCATGGACTGAACAGGACCGGAAAAAAAAAAAAAAAATTCCTCCAGAACCACTGTGTTCAGCCAGACAAATTCCAAGGAAGCATCCACTTGACTTTTCTTTAAAAGCTTACTTTCATAGAAGCCTTGGAGACTGAGGGCTTATCAATAACTGGAAAAAGGGAGTGCAGTGGTGGGAGAGAAATAATGCATGACCTCAGAGTTTTTTAACAAGTTGTACCCCCCCCAAAAAAAAGGTCTTTGAAAAGGATAATCTCTACACTCGTTGCTTGTGGCTTTACAGCACTATTTTCAGTGTGAACAGCTAGAAGCCATGCCCTTGTCCAGCTTCATTTCTAGACAAGAACAGAGCATGTGGAAAGGGTGAGTGGAGACAGTCCTGCACTGGCCCTGGAGAAGACGGTCTATCTGATCTGAGGGAAGACATCTGAGCAGTGGCCAGCTCTCTGGAAGAGGATACAACCTGCCTTGCTTTCCAGGAGGGAACGAACAGCCCCGACAGCTCGGTATATGCCAGCAGACCCACTCCAGGCTGTAGTCTTCCCAGAGTGTCCCTGGGGCTGCCAGCTGTGAAACACATTCACAGCACACAAGCCTCATCCCCACACTTAACTCTTGCCAAGGTGGGCCTTTATTCACGTGGGATGCCCTATCATACCAGAGGGACTTGCCTTTGAACAGCACACTGAGCAAGGGGGTGACGCTGTTGATGAAGAGCCCATGGACGTTGGCTGGCAAGGTGTCTCTGTTCTTCTCTAGAAAGCCTCCAGCAGTATATTGTACCTAGGAGAAAGGGCAGCAAGTCACTAACACCAGCAGTACTCACAGGCTTGCTGTGAAAGCCACCTCCACAGCTTGCCAGGAGCAACAGTTAAACTGTATGTACAGTGGCTTGCATGGGAATTCTGTACACTGGCTCGCCCATGAATTTTGTAAATGCATATACACCCCATTCAGATACAAATCCTGAAGAACAAAACCCTGCAGATGGCACTGAGGCATTAGAACCACAGGAGTGCAGCATAACACTGAGACATCCACCTTTTCTTGTTCTCCTTTTCCTGATTATGAAGTTTCATTTCCTTTTGGTTTATGCTTCACTCTTTTCCTTGTTCTCCCCCTCTTCCCTTTAAATAGGTTTTCATCCAGTTGTCATGCATTCAATGTTTGTCTTGCTCCCTTCCTCTCTCATCTCCAGCCTGCCACTCTCCTTTCTATGTTAGGTGTTAAGTTTTTGTAATAAAGAATGTCATAAGTAATAACTTAGTCAACAACAGTGAGATTAGATGACTAAATTGCATATTACAATGACCTGAATTGTCATGTCTGCTCCTGCTCCAGAAATTACCTCCAATCAATTCACCATATTTGGGCTAATGCTTTCAAAATTGGTGGCAGTAAGGTTACATGCATAGTCCTAAATCCCAAGCTGCTTAGATACCATTTGAATGTATTGCCTTCACTTTCAAAACAACTGGCTGTTCTCACTGTGTTCCTCAGTGCTTGCAATAAAATAGTGACTGCTATGGTCTGGAACCCAATAGGTAAAGGTAAAGCCATTACACTGTCCTTTGGTGCTGCACAGTGGATGCAAGGCTTTTATTTTATAAAGGAATATTTTAAGACAAGAGGTCCAATAGAATGATGACAAGTACAGCAGATTCTTCTAATACCCTATGCTTCCCAGAGGTAGCCCCACTTTCTTCAGGGGTCCTCTCTTCCTATACCTTCCACAGAAATCCCAGGGAATCCTAGGAGGCAACTCCCTGGGAACACATCACTTCTGTTATTATCATAATCAGACCATACATTCCTTTACATCAAAGCCTTATTTGTCAAGCAACACATTTCCCCTCTCCTGCATACATTACAACAGCATTCTTCCTCCAAACAATATATACCTTCCCAGCATAGTGAATGATGCTGAAGCACAAAACACGTCCTCGGCCTGTCTGGAAGTGTAAACTTGCCTTGAAGCTGCTGTTTAGTTTATCCACAAATGTCTTATCAGTTGCCTGAAAGAAAACAGATTTCATAACCAAATTATAAGGCTGCAACAGAGACCTTATTAGGGCACATGGAAGCAAAGCAAAGTGTTGGAAGTGTCCTTGGCTGTGCGACAGTTTTGTACTGTACTCTCTGACTCTCCATAGGCATGCCAATATCATTAGACTGTCCCTGATCTGGCTGTCCTGTCTCATCAGTCACACATGGGGACACCTCTGTTCATCCTGCTCTTTAAAGTCATGCTCCAATGTAAGAACTCTCTCTACAGCCCACATATTTATTGCTACATTCCCCCACACTATTTTCTCTGCCCCCTATCTCATGCATACCTGAGGGAATGCACTCTGCTCATCCAGAAGAGACAGAAGCCCAACTGGCTTGGCCAGAAGCAGATTCTGCAGGAAAAGGAGACACATTACACATGTCTAAAGCAATACAGGGCATCCACTTGCACCTACACCACCCTTTGAAGAGGTTCTTCCCAGGTGCCTCTCCTCCCCATGATAGAAGGAGCAAGACTCCTCTTTTGGCTTGATGGAGCAATTCTCTTCTGTCAGTCCTCTCACTCACCAGAATAGGTTCATTATTGTTGAATGTGATAGTCTCCCAAGGCAGCTCTTCTTCCTTATAGGCAGCCTGCTCCAGCTGGAAAATGTGCTGAAACAGAAAAAAGAGGTTGATGCACCCAGCAGACTTGGCTAGACAATCCTGAACATCTTCCTTCCCACCCTGACCAGAAGACACCCATGGCATGAGAAGCCCAAGGTGCAACTGGTTTTCTGCATCCTCACCCATAAGCCTGTCACTCCCTGATGCTGGTGCATAAAGCAGGAACACTTCTCAGAGTGTAAGCGTCCCTGCTCTGCCAACTTGGGTCACTGCTTCACTCTTCTACTTTTCTTCCCTGAACCAGTGGCTCCCCTGCCACAGCAGAGAAAGTTGTTGCTCTCTACCCTGCTTCATTAATCACCATTTTTGTCCTTCCAGGCAATGGACCTATTTTTCCCCAAGCTCTTCTTCATATGCCAGGTAGATCAGTGCTCAGCTTTCTCTGCCACGCAAGGTGAGATCACCCACAGCAGACTTACATGGTTGAAGAAGTGCTGCAGCTGCTCATTGGCCAAGTTTATGCAAAGCTGCTCAAAACGATTCACTGCAAAGTTTTCAAACCCAAAAATATCCAAGATACCTAAAAAAGGGAAGATGATCACAACATGGACCCTGCAGACCATCCCTGCAGATAGCTGTGTACCCCAACACACAACTATCTCCCATCATCCAGCTCTTGTGGCACAGGGAAATGCGAGTCACCAGTGGCGCCTCTCCCATAAGTGCCCTTGGAGAACTGGTTAGGAGAAGCCCCACTCTGACCCATGGTTCCTCTGCAAACCCAGAGTGCCCCAAGAACCGCTTCAGACCAACCAGCTGCTGACAGCTGGCCAAGGCCCTGCAGACTCCATGCTGTAACTAGTATCTCCAATGTGATCACATCTTTGATAATGGATCCCTGCATGCAATCTCTGAAAAACCTCATATTGTGCCTTTCCTTCATTGTGGCTGAGGGATGCACATTTGAGGACAGGACAGGAACAAGGCAGGGACAACTCACCTATCTCCCTCAGATCCACCTCAGGATCCACATTCTCAGCCAGAAGCTCATTGATCTTCCAAACGATCCAGCCAAATACTCGGCCATATGCCACCTTTGCAATGGAGTCCCGAGCATCTATACAGAGAGAACAACAGCAGCTCACTGAAGGGCTCCAAGGAGAGTAGGGAACTGTCGTGGTTTAACCCCAGGCAGCAACTAAGGACCACGCAGCTGCTCACTCACTTCTCCCTGACCCAGTGGTACGGGGAGAGAATTGGAAAAAGAAGTAAAACTTGCAAGAGAGACAAGAACAGTTTAATAGAACAGAAAAGAGAAATTAATAATGATAATGATAACACTAATATAATGACAACAGTAATAATAAAAGGATTGGAATATACAAGTGATGCATAATGCAATTGCTCACCACCTGCCAATCGACGCCCAGTTAGTCCCTGAGCGGCGATCCTCCCACCCTCTCTCCCCCCAGTTTACATACTAGACATGATGGCTCATGGTATGGAATACCCCTTTGGCCAGTTTGGGTCAGCTGTCCTGGCTGTGTCCCCTCCCAGTTTCTTGTGCCCCTCCAGCTTTCTTGCTGGCTGGGCATGAGAAACTGAAAAATCCTTCACTTAGCACAAGCACTACTTAGCAACAACTGAAAACATCAGTGTGTTACCAACATTCTTCTCACACTGAACTCAAAAACATAGCACTATACCAGCTACTAGGAAGACAATTAACTCTATCCCAGCTGAAACCAGGACAGGAACACAGCACACCAGCTGGCTCAACACATTCACCTCAAGCAACAATGTCTAGGGGTTTATGAAGCTATTTTAAAGATCAGATAAACATTAGATATCTGTCTGATCATCCCTGTCCTCTGCATGCTCACACAGAGCTCTTTCATTCCAAAATCTTCACGATCTTTCTACAAGATCAGATATGGCATACTAGGGCACTTGTGATACCATCTAAAATGGAGAATTTAATTTCAAAAAAAGTCCAGCCACTTTTTAGAATATCCAGAGATGTGCCTTCCCCTCACAGGTCTATGGAGTATGGGTCCCCTCACTGCTAAACCAAGCAAGAGGCTCCAAGTTGTACCTGGAAAATTGAATGGTTCTGTTCCTCCTAACCTACAGCTGCAAAGTGTTTAAACACTGTGGGCAAGAGGAGGATGCAATTGATGGAAAACTTGGTGACATCTAAGAAGGAGACCAAATCAACATGACCTACTGCATGATGGGAGACATATATTTTATTGTCCAGAGAGATGCAAGAGAAGACATTTGGGAAAGAGAACTAGCTAATTCCCCATTTTCAGTTTTTATTCCATTTATTTTAAGCAATAATTTAGAAATCCTGAGATTTCATGCTTTCTTAATTTATTTTTAAAATTGTTTAACTGAAGCTTTTTGTGCAGATTATCTTGGATTATTTTCTTATCAAAAGTGAAGATAACACCTTGTTCTTGCTACTTTAACATACTCCCCTTTCACCTCACTCCTTCCCTGATACCGTGCTATCTCATTGATTCTCCGTTATTTCTCCATCTACTACCTAGAGCTCTGCACACTGCCAGCACTCTGCAACAGGAGCCTTCCACTCTTTTGTACAAATACCTACAGTTTCCTCCTCGGCTGGACTGAGGGAGAAAGCAAAGCTAATTCCTTGGTTTCTCATTTAATCTCTGCAGTCTCCTGGAGAACAAACAAAAGCAGCATTCATGGTCCTACATGTCAGTAAAAGACTAAACATAAACATTGATATACTTGCCTCTGTGCAAGAGGAATGAGGGGCACAGACATCTTTGTTCCAAACAAGTTACACATGTGTAGGGATATACCCTTCCATCAAATATGGTCAGTTTTTCTAGCCAGCACATCTGCAATTCATTATGTTTCTTACCTTCTGCCTGCTGCTGGGTGTGAAAACGCTGAATCTGCTCACCTCGGGTCACCGACATTGTACAAATAAGGCAATTTAACAGTTCATCTTCTTGGACTCCAAACTGACTCTGGGAGAGAGAAAATAGATGAGGACAGTCAAGAGTAAACCCTTATTCTACTTGTGGGGATTTTATCTTCTTGTGTCTGTGCAACAACCAGTGTAACGGGGTCATGATTCAGATTAAGGGCCTTTGAGCTCTGCTGTAAGATAAGTACTACTGTTAACATTTCATAGCACTCTTCAAATTAATTAATTCAAAGCATTCTTCAAATTAAGTGATCCAATCTAAGTTACTTGGAAAAGTTTAACTTCAACATTTACTATTCAGCATTCAGCTGGAATAGGAAGCACTCCATGAGTACCCAAGAGCACCCAAGAGTCGGATCTGGGCTCTGAGTTCTGCACTATCCCTGCAGTGACCAAGCTCACTCTTGCACTTTCTCTGAAATACTTTGTGCTGCCACCTTTCACCTTCTTTGGGAACCATGCCAGTTCCTGCTGAGTCGTTTAATGACTTATAGAACAGCACCACATGGAGGTGACTGTGCAGGTGCTGAGATGTCTGAACTTCAGCAGACATCAGTCACACGAACCCACAAGAGACAGGAAGCAAAGGGAACTCAGACACAACTGAACCCCCCAAGTGCCTGCTTTAACAGGAATTCCCCTCCCGTGGGCAAAAAACAAGGAGCAGACTGTAAGAAGCAAGATGAAAAGAAATTGGCTGCTGAACAGATGCAGGTGGTTGTTTCAGGTGTGGTGTAGGAGGGAAACAGGCAAAGAGATGGGAGTGAAACCAAAAACCAAGGCTGCTGGCATTTCAAATAAAAAGACATAGAAAGGGCAGAAATACGTTATGTTTTTCTGTCCTGTGTTGTTAACAAAGCAGGATAATGCCTCCATCCCATATGATAAAAAAGGGATAGTCCTGGGGAATATATATTTCTTAATCTGTGATAATTTCATGTGAAATAGTAGAAAGTTTAATTCTGGATAACCAACAAAAATTAATAGCAGTTAAGGTGGTATGCTTGGACAAGATCTGTCGAAAACACAGAACTAGTGTTCAGATACTGCACACCTGAATTTCTCCAAGGTATCATCACACTTAGTAACACATAACATTTAATTTTAAAAAGCTTGTATTGTATGAAGTCAACAAGGCACTTGTGATATCGCCATATGCAAGACACTGGTTCTGGACACACAAGAAATAGAAGCTGGGAAGTGCATCTTTTGGAATGAATAGCAGCAAACACAGATGCAGTCATGGGGTCATACTGCGCATTTCTGGAAAAACCTCTGTGTTCTTCAGGAGCCTTCACACTCTGAGGCAGAATCATCCTCTGCCACCTCTGGCAGCAGCAGCTCCTGCAGACGCTGCCCGTGGGAACCAGCATCATATCCATAAGGTTTCTGTCAGGTCTTCTTGTGACTCACCGCTGCAGCCTTCAGCCATCCCTGGGAGACTTCACTCACTTTTACAGACCCATCGCTCTCCTCAGGCTCAAAGGTCACATTGCCCAGAGACAACACACCAGCCAAGATAGTCTGCATGTCCACTTGCTCCTAAAACACAAAAGAAAGGTGACTGAAAACTTATCAGCACGTAACATATACAACGCGGAGGCCCCAGAAGTTGGAGAGGTGAGGGAAAGGCACAGGCAGCCTGTGGCAAAAGGCTCTACACAAAGCCTGACAGACTCAGGTGGTTTGGAAGCAACATGGAAAATCCAGAGAGGAAAGAAATAGGACTGAGCCTCAAAAGAGCAGCCAGAAAGAAACCCTACGCCTGCAGTAAGCACAGATGGAAATTAAACGACCTCAAAACTGACCTGTTCTTGAAAGCCCACCATGTCAAGGGCATTGCACACCTCTTGGTATTTGTGCTTCCAGCACTGAGCTGCATCCGATGTACCAAATCGTCCACTTATGTACCTGAGAAAGTGTACATCCCATACAAAACTGTCACACAACCAGCACAGCAAGTCAGTCCTACCCCAAAGGAACAAAGCAGATCGACAGCAGTGGAGACACGAAAGGGAAACTTTTCCAAGGTAACGCAGCAAAGAAGAGACTCCAGACCTCCCAGCTTCCATGATGACCCATAAGATCTCTTCACATAGCTCCATTCAGATCCAACTCCAGCTTCCATTCATTTGTTTACCTGTACGAGGCTCCACAGAGAGCCACAGGGCAAGAGGCATAGGCTCCATCATGCTGCTTTCACCTCCACCCCCCATCATGAAGACTAAACTAGGCATGGATGGTCTGCCTTTGAAGTACCTGTAGAGTGAAGGATCCAATAGCCCATACATCTCCTTTTCCTCTGAAGAAAGCCCAGCAAACATGTAGTAGAAGATATGGAAATTCCTCTCCCCGATATCTTGTTGCACTACCCGTGACTTCTCTAACAGGTACTCACTCAGCTTTGCACCTTGCACTGCACACAAGAAGGTGACAGGGTAAACGTTGCACTTGGGGACATGAAGCTGACTGAGCTGTCCCATGTCTCTTATTTGGCGATAGGAGCATGGAATTGTCTAAAATAACTTTCTTGTGTGCAACACCTTCTGGGCTGCCCAGCACCCTGGAAATGGGCTTCTCCATGCTTCCCATCATCTTACAGATGTCTGCTCACCTCCTTTAGCAGCAACCAAGGCTTCTGGCACTACAGAGTATTAGTGATACCTCCCCTGCACTGTCACCCCCATCTCCTTCCTGTTCTCCCACACTGTCCAAACCCAGGTCTTATCCAACAGCTGTGGTTGCTCTAAGATTTTACGGCATTGCACACCCTTCCCACAGGGAGTTGGGTGTCAAACCTTCACCCTCCACAAGTTCTGGCTACTCAGTCCACTCCCTCCAGTGCCTAACCATGCCCCAAACTAGTATTTGCCCTTGACTTTACCTGTATTATTCTGGAAACGCAGCTGTATGTATTTTCCAAAGCGGCTGCTGTTGTCATTTATCGCAGTCTGGGCATTGCCAAAAGCTTCAAGCAACGGATTTACCTAACAGAAGTGAGCAAGTAGAAGAAGCATTCTTCAAATTAAGTGATCCAATCTAAGTTACTTGGAAAAGTTTAACTTCAACATTTACTATTCAGCATTCAGCTGGAATAGGAAGCACTCCATGAGTACCCAAGAGCACCTATTTTATCACACCCTGGATAAAGGAACTGAAAGAGGCAAATATAACAAAGACTAAGTAGCATAGGATTACTGAAAATAAGCACAATCAAACCAATTAAACTGATTAGATCTCCGTAAGATCACTGACTCATTTGTTAAAAGATAAGGTTGGTATAACAGATTTCCACAAAGTATCTGACATGGTATCACTAGATAATTTTGACTGCTACACTACAGCAATAAACAAGGTAAACATGGCACTCAGTAAATGTAAGCATGGTAACTCAGGTACTGAAATTTGTAGACAGTGTCAGGCTCAGGACAGAAAATTATAAAGAAACTAACAGAACAATCGGACAAGCTTGGTCAACTGACACAAACAAGGTGAAACGACAGTTTTTCTATATTTGAGCAAATAATGCCTGCCAACTGGAAGAACAATGCCTTAGGGTACATGCTGGGCAGCCTGCTGAACACAGCTTTACAGCATGACACTGTAATCCCAAAAGGGCTTAACTTAGTCCTTGAACATATCTACAGGAACCAAATAAGATTCCTGTTATTTCTTCACCATCACCTCTAGGCTTTCCAAGGGCAGCTCACCTGGATTGAAGTGAACTTTGTTTCTACTCGAGGAATTGCAGGCTGGCTTCAGGCACTATGCTGAGCAAACACAGCTATCCTGCTTCCTGAACCTGCTCAGGTCAGAAGCAGCTTGGCAGTGTGGCCCAAGCCAGCTCTAAGCAGAGCCAGCAGGTGTCTCAATGCCACCTTCCCACAACAGAGCACAGACATTCACCTCGTATCCACCGTGGATGATACCACACTAAAATAATATGCCATTACAGACCCGAAAGCATGGCACAGTGTATTGGGTTTGTGTGGCAAGGTTTTGGGAGCTGGGGGGCTACAGGGGTGGCTTCTGTAAGAAGATGCAAGATGCTTCCCCCACATCCAACAGAGCCAGTTCCACCTGTCTCCAAGATGGACCTGCCACTGGCCAAAGTTGAGCCCATCAGCAATGGTGGTAGTGCCTCTATGTTAACATATTTAAGAAGGGGGAAAAACTGCTGCGCAACAGCAGCCAGAAGAGAGGAGTGAGAATACGCAAGAGAAACAACCCTGCAGACCCCAAAGTCAGTGCAGAAGGAGGGGGAGGAGGTGCTCCAGGCGCCAGAGCAGAGATTCCCCTGCAGCCCGTGGGGAAGACCCTGGTGAGGCAGGCTGTCCCCCTGCAGCCCAGGGAGCTCCACGGTGGAGCAGATCTCAACCTGCAGCCCATGAAGGACCCCATGAAGGACCCCACACTGGAACAGGTTTTCTGGCAGGACTTGTGACCCTGTGGGGGACCCACGCTGGAGTAGTTTGTGAAGAACTGCAGCCTGTGGGAAGGACTCATGTTGAAGAAGTTCATGGAGGATTGTTGCCCATGGGAGGGACCCCACACTGGAAATAGGGAAGAGCGTGAGGAGGAACGAAAGACAGAGACAGCGCGTGATGAACTGATGGCAATCCCATTCCCCATCCGCCTGTGCCGCTTGCGGGGAAGAGGCAGAGAAATCAGAAGTGAAGTTGAGCCTGGGAAGAAGGGAGGGGTTGGGAGTAGGTGTTTTAAGATTTGGTCTTATTTCTCACTATCCTACTCTGATGTTAACTGTCAATAAATTAAATTAATTTTCCCCAAGTCAAGTCTGTTTTGCCTGTGACAGTAATAGCTGGGTAACGTCCGTGTCCTTATCCCAATCCATGACCCTTTTGTCGTATTTTTCTCCAGCTGCCCAGCTGAGGAGGGGGAGTGGCTTGGTGGGCACCTGGTGTACAGCCAAAGTTAACCCACCACACAGAGAAAGATCTCTCTGGCTCTACAGTAAACCCGAAAACACAGACTTTAAAATGAAGTAGTCCAAGAACTCACTCTGCTTAATCTACCACATGGAAGGCTAAACTATGCTTTGCTCAAAAAACCTCACAACACCTTGGGGAGCAATTCGAGTGGAAATACTTCAGACCAAAGAGACAAATACGTTTCAAAATCAGCTAGCAAAAGTATATGAAAACAGCAAAGATGAAGTTAGCCAGTTAGCAGGTACATGCCTGACATGTAAGTATAAATACCCAAGGAAAGGTGACTGAAGGCTGTGTGGATTCTCCATCCTTGTGTACCATTAAAACAAGACTTCATTTTTCTAATAAAAGTCCTTGTTCTACCTCAAGCAGGAAATTATTCTGAAAACGCACCTAACCCCTTGTCACAGAGAACATGATGAACGATAGCAATAGTTTTCTATCATTTAAGATACCAGTACATTTGCAGCAAACAAAATTACTGACCTACCAACTATTCTAGTTTGTGGTCAGCTACTTCAGCATCCTCACGCACCATTTTCTTATGTATCTTATGTTTTGCTTCCTGACTTCCAGTGGTGATTCATTAGCCTTGGCTTCCCAAGGCTAATGCAAGTTGTCTTTTAGCAGTGTTGCTTCTGCATCTTCAAGTACCATCCTGTAATGACCTACCTGAAGGATCTGCCGCTCCAGCTGTGAGTTGCCTTTGCATAGGTTCATTATGTGCTGCAACAATAGCTTCGTACTCTCTGTTTTCCCTGCACCGCTCTCTCCACTGCCAAGAAAAATCAAAGGAAAATCCAGCAGCCGTAAAGTATGGCTGTTCTGCCCCTTACGCCTTAGTGCCCCATCACTTGAGAGTGCTCTCCTGTCCAAGAGCTTCACAACTTTTTCAGCTAAACTGCATGTATGAGTACAAACTCACACCACAGCTTTACACAGCGAGTCTCACAAGGTCCTGATCCCTCCCCAGTGGATTTTTTTCCGCATCTGCAAAGGAGTACAGGTATAACCCATGCCATCACTTCTGGATGGGATGCACTGGACAGACCATTTGCTCTGCTTCTTAAGAAAAAAATATATCTAACTTCTGGAAAACAACCTCCTTCAAAAGTGATCTGATACATCGACTCCCCCACGTATGCTGGAGTCGACAGCTTCCTCCTCCTTCAAAGAGATTTGCCCTGTCTATCTCATATCCACAACTGAGTACTGATCTTGAGATACTGTTGCAATCTCAGATCTCAGGCACTTCACACATTCACATGCATCAGCCAGTTGAAAACGCAGGCATGCCACCGCAGAGCCATCCACACACCCACAGTGGCAGTGGTGCACGTCACTCTGCCGTCACTCTGCCATCATACGTGCCCGAGCACCTCTGCCCCCAGGTCAAACAAGCAGCACTTGGCAAGGGCGGTTTCCCCTGTCCTGGGAGGGGGAATGTACAATCAGTGAGACATGTCCTTGATTGACAACATCCTACCAGCACAGAACTTCAGCGTATGCATAGAAAAAAAATAACGCAGGAAATGCTGAAGGTATACCTGAGGGCAGGTCTCCCTTTCCACACCCGACCTTTGAACATCTGGTGTGGCTTTACTGCTTTTAGCTCCCAGTGGCTCTGTGCTTGGGATCAAGTATGTGTCATAGGTGGCTAAATACCTCCAATACCACAACAGATACCTGATCTCAAGCACAGATCAGGCCATCGCCATCCGAATATGCACAAAGACAGACCATTTTGCCAGTTGAGAACATGCCATCCAGACAGCACCCCTGCTCAGTACGCAAGTTGTTTTCTTTGTGTTCAGTGACATGCTTCCTCCACAAAAGCACTATCAGTCAGCACCCCCGTGGTTCAAGCTTGTCCTTGTACCCTCCAACAAGCACAAAAGCTTCAGCAGGTCCTGCAAATACTATCCAGCTGCAGATGTGTAACTGCCCCAGGCTGTGAAGAAGAGCAAAGTCATCTCTAGGAGACCAACGTGCTGTACCACTGGCAACATACACACCAGTTAATAGGGTTGCAAGATGCACAGGAGCAGCTCACTCTCATCTCTGAGACCGCAAACTGCTGGCAGAAAACAATCAGGCCACTGACTTCTTGGCAAACACTCACAGGTTACTCTTTCTTGTCTTCCATCTCCCAAGACACATACTATGACTGTTCTCCACCCCTAAGAGCCCTACCAGCAGCATGTCTTCCACCTGCTGCCTCCACCGTCACCACTTCATGAGAGCACTTCAAGTAAAGCGCAGGCACTGGTGGCTTGCAGACTTGGGAAATGAGTGGAGCTCAAGTGACCCTCAAGGTCAGCTCCCAGTCCCACCACAACACTGAGCAGTGATTCAGCAAGTCTGTAGACTGAAAATACTGACAAAATGATCAGAAGGCCAATATTAAGGAGGAGATATTAAATCAAACAAGCTGGCAATTAACATTTTAACTGCAGTGACATTTAAACAGTTCTTTACAACACCCAGAACAGGCAGTCAGTGATTTGAGGCTTTCTCTGCTAGCTGATGTCATTTGAGGGTTTCCCTGTTAGCTGACGCTATCTGCTGCCTTGCACAGTTTCAACAGAACAGTAGTGACAACGTGGAGTGAAGCGCTCGTGACACTGGTACGCACTTTGGTTACAAGAGTCCATTTTTTTCGCTTCTAGTGCACAGAACTGCCCGTGACAATAAGATTTTCCCTGACTGGATTCCGAAAGGTCTTAGGGGGGAAAAAAAAAAAAGGCTTCTACTTTTTTTTCTTCTGCTCTTTGGCTATATACGGAAAGCTCCGCTTTGAGAAAACAGGTTCCTTTCATTACGTATAACATTTATTACAGCAGTTACGGTGGGAGTTGTTCTGGCAAAGAGCAGCACCCTGTGGCTTTCCCCAGAGCTGGTTGAATCTTTCCAATGCCACATCCCTCCAGAAGCAAACCCGAAACATTGACCTGTGTTACCAGCATCGGCAGCCGATCTGCCCCACAAAACCCAGCTCTGTTTGCCGGGCACCTCCGTTCGCCATCTGCCCGCTCTCCCGTCTGGAAAGCGGGCAGCCCAGGAAGAGCGATGCGCTGCAAGCGGTATTGCATCTGGCTGAGCTGGAGTTATTTCTCCCCATAGCAGCTCTCGTACTGCTGGTAGCTAGAAAGGTGCTGATAACACTCCAGTGTTTTGGCTGCTGCTGAGCGGTGCTGGCACAGCGTCAAGGCTGTCTCTCCAACATTTTTGCCCCCCTCAACGGCAGGCCGGGGCTGGGCAAGATCTGGGGAGGGGACAGAACCAGGACACGAGCGCAGCTGGGTTTTGACTCACCCACAGCGCTGGAGACGAGCTTCACCTGAAACTTCAGCGGGGAGAGCCCGGCGAGTCCACCACCCGGACCCCCACCTCTGCCCGGCTCCGGCGAGCCCCCCCGCCCGGCCCGGCCCGGCCCGGCCGCCCACCCAGACCTCACCTGATGACAATGCTCTGGTTCTGGGGCCTGTTGCCCCGACGGCCCAGCATGCCGTAGTAGGCCCGGCTGGCCACGGCAAAGATGTGGGGCGGCAGCATGCCTGTCTCCTGGCGCCGGTACCGCTCGGAGACCTGGGGGGCAGCGGTGGCGGAGAGACGGTGAAGGGGCTGGAGGAAGGGGGTGGGGGGTGGGGGGGGTGGTGGTTGCGGGGGGTCCCGGCCGGCCGCGGGGACTCACCTCTCTCCCGCACAGCGGCAGGGGCTGGAAGGGGTTCATGGCGATGAGGATGTCCCCGACGTCGGTCTGGCGGAGAGGGGAGAGCCCGTCAAGCCGAGCCGCCCCCCCCCCTCCCCCCCCCCCCCCCCCCGCCCCGGGTCCCCCCCCCGGCACTCACGTAGACCTGCTGCCTCAGGAACCGCTCCCGCAGCCCCCCCAGCAGCGCCTCCTCGTCCAGCTCCGCCAGCTCCGCCAGGTTCCCGGCCGCCCCGCAGGGCGGGCGACGCTCCCCCCGCGACACCATGCCGGACGGTTCCCCGCGAAACCGCCGCCGAAGACCGACCGACCGCCTGCCCCTGCCCTGCCTTGCCCGGCCCCTCTGCCGCTCCCGCTCCCGCTCCGCCCCGGGACCGCCCGCCGGGGCGGAGCCGCCGGTTTGAACGCGGGGCGGCGGCGGGGAACGGCAGGTAACGGGCGGCGGGGGTGGTGCGGCCCAACGCGGGGCCGGGGGCGAGGAGGCGGCCCCGGGGTCGGTCGGTCGGGTAGGTGGGTGCACGCCGAGTCTCCCCTTGAGGAGAAGGCCTCCTTGTCTGCGGTGGTGAGCCCGTTTAAAGCAGGCAGCGGGAGGGGGGAAGGAGGTAAAAGCCTCCCCCCCGACCACCACCACAACCACCTCCGGGGCCGAGCCTTCCTGTGGCCTGCTCCACAGCAGTCACGGTCGTGGGAACGTGGAGCTGGGTGACCCTTGGAGCTGACCCACCGGGTGGTTAGGGGTCCTGAGGCATCAAGAGCCGCTCTGCTGTGATAACAAAGGGAGGATATTTGGAATTGGAAACTAGAGATGGAGCAGGGAACGTTGCTAGTGGGGCATCATAAGGTGGCTGACTGGACAGAAGGCATCCTATGGTTTCTATTCTGAGTCCGAGAAGAGAGAAGCGAGCTTTTGTTGTCTGTAGGCGAAATATTTTCTAATCTACCCATGGGCTCCAGGCAGCCCTCACCCTACGGACCTGAGACAGAATGTAACATATTTTAGTATACTGGGAGTGTTTGTACTGCTTTATGTGAGTAGGAGATGGTCAAACCAGGCGTAACTTCTTTTGTCTGTCTCTTTTTTTTAAAAAAAAATTTATTATTTGTTAAAAGAAATTGGGCTGCAAAATGAAAATCATGACTGCAACCTACCCTGGCTAAAGGCTCTCTGCGAATGGTAGCGTTTTAGTCTTATTGGTGAGTACTTTGCAACTGCACACTAACGCTAAGCTCTTGCACAATATTCCCTGCAGTGCTGCTTCTCCATCCACAGGGGTGCCGGGTCTGCCCTGTTTGACCAAGACATGGCCTCAGTTAGGCTTGTGGTTGTGTCGTGAGCGAATATGAGAATAAACCTCTGGAGAAGCTCCTGCTGCTATAACATACTGCACGTGTCCCTCAGCTATTTGGGTTTTTGCTAACTCATTAAACGAGTCTTGGTACTCATTTGATGTGAAACTTTTGTTCCAGACGTTGATTTAGATAGCTGAAATGTCTCTGGAAGACTGTATTTGACAAATTCCCCTCTCTATGATGACACGCCTTTCTGTATTAGTATAGCTTGTCCATGTGGGAGCCAGAACTTTTGTGGAGGTAGCTCAGCTTCCAGAGAAAATGCAGACTTCATGCTGTGGCAAGTGTGCAACAGCATGCGCTGCCTTTTGACCAAAAGGGAGAGCAATATTTAACTGGTGCTCTGCTAACATATGCCCCTTTCTCTGAGAGAAGGTGATAAAACAGGGAGTGTTTTTCTCCATAAAGCAACTTGATGCTCTTGCAGAAGAGGACAGCACCTAAGCTGGTTGATAAGGTCATAGTGTGATTCACAGCAGTTGCTCAGTCTCTCTCATTTCTGAAACCATGAACTATTGTTAGAAAATGAAAATGACCACTTTCTTCTTGGGAATCTCCATGGGAAAACAAGCAAGACTGCTCTCTTTCTAGATGTCTCTTCCCCCTGCAAGACATATGGCTGTTTTCTACTCCTACCCACAGTACGTCTTCCACCCACTAACTTCCTTGGGTTTATTGAGACTTGTGCACCAAGAACGGGGCAAAGCACAGGAAGCTGTGGTTTGTGAGTGGGATTGTACACTTGAGATTTGCTTACAGACATATTGTAAGGTACTACTTTTGCTTTCACTGTCTGGTCTTCCTAATGCTGTTACTCCGGTTGATACAGGGCTCCTGTACCTGTGGGGAGGAATGCAGAAGGAAACTTAATAACGGTTGCTGGCAACTGACTTCCCTTCTTTCATAGTAAAGCATAGAGTTTGTAGCTCAGAATCCTTCCCTGTGGCATAGGTTATTCTTTTGTTGTGTGTCCAACTCTTGGCTCTTCAGGATCAGTTACCTTTCTGTATATCAGCCCTGAGGCTGCCATGAGTGCCTCATCCCTGCTGTTTATGGCTGGAGCAAACACTGTGGAAGAGCAGAGGGCTCGCTGGGAGAGAAAGCGGAGCCGGACAGCCAAGGAGCTGCTGGAAACTGAACACAAATACCTTGAGCAGCTGGATTTGGTGGTCACAGTGAGTATTTTGGCCCCTTCTAATATGTGGGTACCTTCAGGCAGCACGTACTTATTTGTGCTGTCATGGGGAAGGGTTGAGAGCAAGACTTTAATACATCCCTACTGCACGGGACAACTGCTGGGACTGAAAGGTTTTTTTGGTTTTTTTTTTTTTCCGTTTACATTCTCTGTAATATCAGATAGCTCATGGTTTTGGTCCCTTGGCTTTGGTCCGTATACAGGCATAAATCTTTAAGTTTTGGTTATATAGCGGACTTGCCTTAAGGTGCCTGAGATGTGTGAAATGTAGGGGCATAGACAAGACAAAGATAGATTATGAACAAGGTGGTGAAAAACAGATGCACCTAGGAATACTGAAATAGACTCCAGCAGTGCTATAGTGCTGTTCCACATGTTTACAGTTATGGTCAAAGTTACCAAGAAGGCTTACATCTGATGATAGATATCTTAGGTAGGCATTCACAATATTTTATATCCTTTCGAGCTAAGAGTGTGCAGGCTGCAAATTCTTGTTTCTGTGTGCCACAAACAATTTTGAGTGACCTGTGAATTTTACCTGTTTGAAATTGTCTCTTTTTTTCCTACTTAGTTCTTTGTGACAATTTTAAAGGCCAAAGGGACGCTGAAACCTGCTGTGTTGGACACCATATTTGGACCCCTAGAATCCATATATTCAGCCAGCCAGTAAGTGAACACAGAGATGTGATTCTTCTAATTATATGGGGAAGACCCTGTATTGGTGAGAAAGTAAGATTTCAGAAAATAAAGCTAACACCTTGTAAAATAGGCATGCACTGCTAGCCTTAGTGGGACTTGCAGGTGTACCCAGGAAACTGCTGATCTGTATCCACATATCCAGATGCCCAGTTGCTCTCTGGATAGTGGTTTAAACCCAGTAAGTCTGCTCTGTGGTATTTTTAAGGTGTGTTTTCTGTAGCTTACTCTGTGACCACTAAGCACGTATTTGGCAGAGAAACTAGATGTGAGGTGGAGGCTGACAAAGGAAGGTCAGCATAGGAGTGAACCAGAGGGAGCTGTGAAAATGCCGTCAGTAATGTACCCCTCATGAGCTTTCTCTGTTCCTTGTGCACAGTGTTCTGTCTCTTCACCTGGAGAGAGGAAATTTGGGACCAGGATTGGAAAATTTCTGTCAGAATCTAGAGCTTTATGGCCACTATGCTGAGAATTTGGAGCAGGCAAATAAAACCTTGAAGGTAAATAACCTCTGTTATTCTTCATGTTCTTTCTTTCCTCTCTTTCTCCATTCTGTGAAACAGCTACATCCTTCCCTTTTTCTTCTGTTTCTGGAGTGATCAGTTTTCTTCCTTTTTCTGGGCTGCTGCTATTTTCTCAGTCTTACTTCCATAATAGAATGATGAAGACTTCTCTATTTTAGAGCTTCAAATCTTTGAAGCTTGTTTCAGGTGTTTGTGTATGTATGTGCATGGGCTGAGCACTGCGTTCCCAAACAGGGTTCTGTATTTACTCCCAATCCTCCTTGGCTGGCAAGCCTGGAGAGTTTTCAGTGGGAACACTAGGGGACAGTGATCTCCTGCTGGAGAATTATCAGGTCTCCTAGTCTTTCCCACTACCACTAACTGTATCCTAACAGTGGGATTTCCTTTTCCTTCCCAATTTTTTTTCTATGGTAGAAGAAAAACTATTCCTTTTCACTTAACTTCTCCAAATACAACCTGTCTTCCAAGAAATTTCAGAAGGGTATATTTTTGTTTCAGAGTCCTGAGAGCTGTATCTGGAATTTCAACTACCTGACTTACTTTTGTTTTTTGTGTCTGTGCTTGTTCCCAGCTGCAGGATGTAGTAGGATGTTTCCCTTCTGTTTGCATGAATGTATTCATGCAATTGATTTCCCAGAAGGAAAAGCCATTTTGGATACTTGCCTTGAGGTGATGGGAATGCAGGGCTGCATTGCTTTGCCTTGAAATGAATGGCAAAAAGCCACAGGTGGACTCCCTGTTTTCCTATCTGAGTCAATCTTCCTTTTTTACTTTATTTCCATTTGCTGAGTATACTAGCTTTATACTGGTGTGACTGTATGAAGAGAAGATGCTGCTTCCATTATCTGCTGGGAAATGATGGTCAGGAGAAAGGGAATTACTCGCCTATGGCCACAAAAGAAGTTATTGATGGTTGCGTTTAGGACTGGAGTCCTAAACTCTAAGTTTAAGAGTTCCAAGCTCTGGTACATACTAGACCACATATTTCTTTCTATAGCCTCAAAACTATATGCCTTTTCTGCTGCACACAGGAGCAACTGAGAAAAAATAAGTCATTCCGACGGTTTAAGAAACTCCAGGAAACTCGACCTCAGTTTCAAGGGCAAAAGCTAGAGGATCTGCTTCCTTTGCCCCTGCAGAGGCTGCGCCAGTAAGTAAGCAGTTCTGAGTCTTCAAGGTGTTAGTACAAAAGGGAAAAAGGAACATAACAGTCTCTTGGTTGCTATGGAAGGTAAAGTTGCTTAATGTGTCCAAGCACATAGACAGCAATGAAACAGACCTGAAGATGTGCCTGTAAAGTGGAATCAGTGTACATGGATGAGAGTTGATGCAGAGAGGTAGCTACGTTTAGCCCTGGCTCCTAAGCCCTTCCTCTAGATCTCAGGTAGAATTGAAGTGGAGGCTTTCTATCATCTCGGTCAGCTACTGAAGGTAGGCCTTGAAGAAAAGCAAGCTGTTGGAAGTGCTGCAAAAGTGGTGCTCTCTGCCAGACATGGTCTCGCTCTGCTTTTGTGCAGGTTGCTGACCTGGAGCATTGTGACTGTCCTCTCTTGTAGATGGTTGCTTTTGGAGAGAGATGAGATTAATGAATGTGGGGGAGATTTTCTCCCCTCTCTGATCAGCAGGGCCATATGCTTTACTCAGATTTGGTGCCTATTGCAGTTGTGTGAGCCTGGACAAATCCAGTCTGGATTGCTGCATTCCCCCCTTGAGGCATCATCTCCCCTCTGAAGAGGCAGATTGACTGCAGGAGGCGAGGACTGCCCTTTCTTGGGGAAGGCATGTGGGTAATACAGAGCACGGGTAGTTTGTTGGGAACCCAGCTACTGCTGCTATAGATCAAGTAGCTGCTCTTCAACCATGGCCTTATCCTCACTAAACCAAATTTGAGAGATTGAGAGCCTCGTTTCTTTGAAAATAACTCAGAGTGAGCATACCACAGTCTTTGAGGTAGCTTTATGTAACCTTTTTATATCTCGGCAGATATAAATGTAAGCTTTCTTTTTACTGTAATTCTTTGGATTGCTCCTTTAAATTTGTAGAATAGCAGTATGTATGTTGCTGTCCAACTGTTTGGAAAAATGGCAGCTTTTTAACAGGTCTAATTTTTTCATTAATCAGCTCTTTCATGTTCAAGTTTCTTCAAAATTCTGTTACATATGTGACTTCTGCCAGTCTGTGAATGTATTCAATGTGATATTTCTTCTGTCGTTTCAGACTGAAAATAGTTTGACTTTATTGGGAGAAAGCATTTGTAGACGTCTGATTCTTTCCGGTAAAGACTGGAGAGGAAAAAAGAAAAAGGCGCCTCCTAGTTCTTATAGAAATGCCTTTATTTTCTTGTGTGGGCAGGAAACATGGTATGAATGCTACCATTCAGATATAAAAAAAGAAAAATAGTTCAAAGAGAAATTTTTCTGTTACTGAAGGCATTTTTATGTGAATGCTAAGAGAGTGTCCTGAACTTAATTTGTGATGTTGCTTTTATTAGATCCCCAGGAAATGCCAAAGACTTGTAAGTGTATAAAATACTTGGGTTAATTTAGTTGACAAATTTGAAGATAAAATGAATGTGATCAAAGAATTGTGACCAAAAGCTGCTTGGTTAGACTTAGAGGTGTGTACTCCATCACCTGGTGGAGTGTTGTTCATCATTCTGTCACTAATAGGAGATGCTGCTGTTCCCAGTATCTTTTTTTGTGGAATAAACCTGTTCTCTCTATCTTAGGTACAAGCATTTCCTCAGAGACCTGCTGGAGAACACCAGCCCGGACAGTGCTGAGTACAAGAAACTTGAAAGTATGATTCCATCTGTAGATGCTGGCACTTTAATCAGTGTTAGCCTCCTTGCTAATAATATTTGGATTCCTGTCTTCTGTCTACTTCCACGAGAAGTAAAAATCTTCTTCTCTCTGGGGTTTTAGTGGATTACTATTCCCCTTATCCATCTT
The DNA here is from genome assembly GCF_929443795.1 of Astur gentilis. NCBI lineage: Eukaryota > Metazoa > Chordata > Aves > Accipitriformes > Accipitridae > Astur > Astur gentilis. The sequence goes on along the minus strand of NC_064919.1, from coordinate 77,511,965 downwards.
GATCAAGATGTGCCCGAGAACGCATTGGGAATAGAATTGTAGAGTAACTGACGAGGAAAGTGGCCTAGGGGTTAGGTTGGAGAAATGGCAGCTCTATTTTTTACAGTGAGGGTGGTGAGACACTGGAAAAGGTTGCTCAGGGAAGTTGTTGATGCCCATCACTGGAAGTGCTCAAAGTCAGGTTGGACAGGACTTTGAGCAACCTGATCTAGTGAAAAATGTTTCTGTCCATGGCAGGGGTGATTGGACTAGATGATCTTTAAAGGTTCTTTCCAACGCAAACCATTTGCTAGGATAATTCATGTCCTGCATGCCATATTTATTGCAGTTAACACCACTTGTGGGGCATTTTTCCTGTGTTTCCTTCCAAAACCAGGAAATTATTCTTCTGTCTAATGTTTCATTGACAAATAAATATTTTCTAGAACCACAGAAGTGTTGGTTGGAGAGAGGCCTCTGGAGGTCATCTAGTCCAATCTCCTGCTGAAATTAGTGAATAAATCTGTTGTTGATACTTGGTTTAAAACATTTGCTTCTTAATTGCATCTTATCTTTTCACAGCAAAATAGGTAAGATGTAATACATACTCAATTGTGATAACCTCAGAATATGCTGCTATAATTTCAGAGGCTGTGAAATCCATTTCTGAGGTATCTCGGTGGGTCCAAGACACAGTTCGTAAGAGAGAAAACTCACTGCAGCTACTTCGGGTTCAGAAACTGCTTAAAGGCCAGAAGACCCAGGTGCTGACTCCAGGTGGGTCTTATTGACAGTTCTGGTTTTCTTCTGCCAAGCTAAGGTAACTGGAGGTATGCTTGCCTTTATCTCTAACTGTACTCCTATTAACCATTTTCCCCCTGCTGGCCCAGATTCCATAGATAGGTGTTGAAGGAATGTAACTAGTAAGTATTTCAGGCACCTTTTTTTTTTTTTAATTAAGAATGTTTTAAGAAGGATAAAGAGCAGCTTAATTGCTTTATGCTCAGATAGGAGGAGGTGATGACATGTAGTTAGAAAGTTAGTCACAGGAACCCAAGGAGGTCAGGAGTGTAAGTCCTGGGTGAGAGTGAAAGACAGACATTAAGTAATTTTAGAAGAGCTTAAGTAATGGTGTTGTCCCTACTCCATTGCAGGAACCTTAGATTTCTGAGTGTCAAGGACCCAAGGATTGTACTCTTTACCTTAAGCTACAAGCTTCATGGACTTCTGCTTACACCCTATAGATGAGGAATCTTCTTTTATCTGCAGGGTTAAGCTGTGCCAGGAATCACAGTATTTGTGTCAATAGCTGAGATATATAAAGTCACAGCCACTGGCATGTAAGATCATCTAATTGGATCTTTATGACATCTTGTGTGACTGGGTGCTCTCCATGCCCAGAGTATACTACAAGCTATGTATGGAATATTGTAAGAAATGTCTCCAGTTTGGGCAATTTTGAATTGGCCACTTGGGGCTTCACTTGTGCCCTCACTAAACACTGCTATTGCAGAAGTCATCTAGAAACAGTGCTGCAGCTGGAGAGGCATGTTAAAGTCATTGTGTGTAAAGGTCTCTAAGACACACCTCCAGGTACTTGTGAATGTGGCTGTAATTCATACATGTGGATTTTGGGGTGAAAAAAACATCCCCCAGTGGGATGGGGGAGAGAATCTGAAGACTAAAAGTGAGAAAGCTCAAGGGTTGAGATAAACTAGTTTTATCTGTTAAACTGTTTTTAACAGTTAAAACAAAAGCTGCACACGCAAGCAAAGCGAAACAAGGAAATCATTCACTACTTCCCATGGGCAGGGAGGTGTTCAGCCATCTCCAGGAAAGCAGGGCTCCATTATGTGTAACAGTTACTTAGGAAGACAAATGCCATCACTCTGAATGTCCTCCCCTTCTTCTCCCAGCTTTTGTTGCTGAGCCTGACATCCTATGGTCTGGAATACCCCTCTGGTCAGTCAGGGTCAGGTGTCCCAGCTGTGTGTCACCCCAGCTTCTCATGCATCCCCAGCCTGCTCGCTGGTGGGGTGGTGTGAGGAGCAGAAAAGACTTTGATGCTGTGTAAGCACTGCTCAGCAATTACGAAAACGTTCCTGTGTTGTCAATGCTGTTTTCAGCACAGTTCCAGAACATGACTCCATCCAAGCTACTATGAAGAAAATTAACTCTATCCCAGCCAAAACCAGCACAGGTAGAAAAAGAGATTATTTATCAGGAGTTATTCTCAAAGATGCTTAGTCAATGGGCAGATTAATTTACAATTCTCTTTCCCATTATTAGAATCCTTTTGGTGATGCTAGCTCAAAGGGAGCTAACACAGGTATGCTCTGTTTATACTGAGCATGAGCATGCGTGGGAGTGTCTGGACACATTGGGGTAGTGCACAAGTAAAAACGTAAATCAGTTACTCTGAATGACAGAACTAATAAGATAACCCCATGCCAAAAAACCCCCACCCAAAACAGTATAGCTAGATCAGAGATGACTGTCATTTGAAAGAGCATAGGGTCCACTTTTTTTTGGTCTCCAAATATTCTGAAACACATAGTAGGACAAGTGTTGAGGGTCTACAGACACCTTTCAATTATCTGGGACAGAGAATTGTGGTGGCTGTGTTTTCCATTAGCTGAAGTAAAATAGGTACTATTGGATGTGAGAAGCAGAAGATAAGAGGCAGCTGGGGCTTGCTAGTTTTGGGCCAGCTTTCTAGAGACAAGCTAGTTTTTGCAGAACTGTTAATATTGCATCCTGTTACTAGGTGGGAAGAGGTGAGAAAACAGAATGCTATAGATTCAGAGAAAAGGGATAGCTTTGTAGTGGGTATCTCACATTTGGCAGTGTATCTGAGATGTACTTCTCCCAATGAAAAGAGACCCTGCTTTCCTTGCTGCCTTCCATGTAGAGGGCAAATACTACCCTAGCCAGAATTGCCTCCTTAACATAGCCCACTGTTCTGCCATCCCTAGCTTCCCTAGGGATATTTCCTTGCCCTTCTTTCCCAAGAATTTCCTAAATCACGTGCCTTTAGAAATCCTGAACATGGATCTATATCCCAAGACTTCCAGCAAAGTCCAGCTTAGACTGTGTGCCAGGGAGTCTGATCATAGCTTAGCCTGAGGGAAACAGTTCCCAGTCCAGCCCCATGCTTCTGACACCTTCCTTCCATTTGTTTTTTAAACTATGACTGATTCCTGCACCTTGCCCTTTTCTTTCTCAGTTTCTTATTCAGATAAGAATGGTTCCTGTGGAGTAAGCTAAGCAGGAATTCACTTGCCTCTGTTTTGTGACTGTAGCATACTAAGAAAGACACAACCCATAATTAAAACGAAATTGTCTTGTTTTCTAAAAGGTACTTACTAGCTCAGCCAGAAGCTAAGGCACAAAAACGTGGCTGAAATTCTGGCAGGTGTTTCCCAGACCAGGCCAGATGGCAATACTTTATTATGGCTTTCAATTTTTGTAAGTAATCTTACTGGCAAGTGTCTTCATAATTGCCATGAGTTGATGGCTATCTTGTACAATAATCCTTCTAGTTGGAGGCACTGCTTTAATTATTCCATTTTGTGTAGATGCTGGGTTTTTTTATTGTTGCTTACAGGTAGGTTTATCAAACTGTTCTGATTTTTTTTTTTTTTTTCCCCTGCTGATTTCTCTGCCTATTTTTTTAATTGCAATTCATTTCATGTGTAGAGGACACTGGACCCTATTCTGTAGGAGAAGGTTGGCAAGGCTGCCTATTCAGACCTGCCTTTTAATATATTGGTTTGTATCCCCTTTGCTGTCGTCTTGTTAGAACAGAAATCTGCATTCTGTAATCTGTTAACTATTGGAGGTCTGTATATATTTAGATGACCTGTGAAACTTTTTCTTTAATTGGCATGCACAAGCAAACAAAACAAGGGAAAAATAATAACTGTTCGAAGCTTAAACTAACTTCTGTTTCATCACTAATGACAAACAACTGGGCAATGCAATTCAGGATAGTTCATGGTGTGTTTTCTGAAGGCTTATGTTAATTTAAAGGTAAACATACCGTTTTCAAACCATGTTTTTGTTCTGGTTTCTTTAAACGGACTTGCATATCATTATATCCTCTTAATTAACACAGATTTGTAACATATTCAGTCTGCTCCTTATATACTAAAGGTTTTGGGCTAATTACTGCTTCTGCATGGGTGCTATGAGTGCTGGTGAGCTGGCCCCAGTTGATACTCAGTGCCTTGTAGTGGCTGGAATTGATGTAGAACATGGTAACTTACAAGGTCAGCTCACTGTATTCCTGTTTGTCTCATTACATCCTTTTTTTTTTCTTTTTGTTTTGCTAGTGATGATCTGACAACTGTCTTTATTTCCCTTGCATGCCTAGGGCGCTGGTATATCCGAGAAGGCTGGCTTTTGGTGGTGCCTTCAAAGGGAGAAGAACTGAAGCGCAGGATGTTCTTCCTTTTTTCTGATATCTTTATTGCAACAAAGCCCTGCCACCCACTGCACCCGCTGAATTCAAACAAATTGGCATGCCAGGCTGTCTACCCGCTTCACCAGTGCGTAGTGGATAAAGTGTTTGGCCACACGCAGAGCCAGGGAGGGCTCCTCAGCGTAAGTCTTCCAGGTTCTGCCTGTGAGAAACATCCCTGGGGTCAGACCTGCGAAGCAGGTCTTTAGCTGTCTCAGCAGCAGCAAGACTGAGATGATGAGGGTGGTGACAACGGTAAAGGCAATGAACTGGTCTGAGTTAGGGCAGCCCTTCTCTTCTTGAGGGATGCAGGTCCTTTTCCCTTCATGGTGTAGGCCCTCCTGAGCAGTCTGGGGTACAGGCTGCTGGTTGCCTCACTTAGCTCAGGTGAGGAGGGTCTGATAAGCCTGTGACATGCCCTCATCAGACCCACATGTTTGGGGGGGACGGGACAGCCCCACCCTCATGTGACAATGAATACATATTATTACGTTGACTGTGGACTGAGCTTATAGAAAACCTTGAAAAACAGACAATATGAAAAGATGTGGGTATTATCACAACAGACATTGCTTGTGCATCTAACTCCCTGAGGGCTGCAGGGTCTTTGGCTGGGACTGATGCCTTAGGTAGGGGTTTCAAGTTGGGTCTTGAAAGACCAAGACCAATAAGCTGCAGCACCTGGGAGCTGTGTTAGCCCATTCCTTGTCAGCTATGACAGGGAAGATGCTTTGGGAGAGCGGTGATCTGTAGATGGTGGTAGTGGAAGGACCCCTACGGGCAGCTTGCAATATGGGAGAAAACTGCATGAAGAGCTGCCGAGAACCATTTTGCCCACTTGCAAACACCCTATGAAGTCAAAGTGAGCTGTCATCTGTGGCTGGAAGGAATGGACAAGACTGGCACTTGATCTGTACTGTCCAGCCTCTAGCTTCTCCTAGTACCAATGCTAAATTTTTCTATCTGGCAAAGAAAATGGTGGAAATTGGCATGCAGGCCTAAGTTGAGTTCAGTGGTGATGGCTTTCCTTTTAGCAGAGTTGCTGCCTTGGCAAGGAATGCCATAGAGTGGCACCAGATTCTGTTTGCCTTTCAGCTTTCCTTTCCACACAAGACACTGTTGTTGATGTCCAGCGAACAACAAGATATTCATGACTGGTATCAGAGTCTCACAGCTGCAGTCAGGTAGGCATCTGATTTCCAGAGGTGGAAGGGGCTGAGGGAAGGGGGCAGAACATAAAAATTGATCATATGGACCTGTGTATTTGCATGTATTACACGGTTATAAGGCTGATAGAGAAGACCTGACTGGTAGCCAGGATACAAGGGAATAGTAAGAACGGATTTAGTGTATTAACAGTAAACTTCCCCTTTGTTTTCCTCTACAGGCAGCTGAAAGCCTCACCCACCTGAATACAAGACAGACCTGCAGGACAACTGCCCCTCTTGGTGTAGAAGTCTACACAACCTTAAGAAATGTTCAAGGACTTATAGCAGGAGAATTGCATTTAGAGAGATTACACCCTGTGCTTGTGAGGTTATGAATGCTTTGTCAGCTGTCCTAATCTTATACAGATATTGCAATAAATAGGTATGCGCACTAAGGATTTGTATATAAAAAATCTTTATCGAGAATTTTTCCCAACTTAGCTTAGAAGTTTCTAGCTTTCTACACTTTTTTCACTCAGGTTATTAAAGGACAAGCAGAATAAAGCCTGACTTGCTTCCTTCATTAAATGTTTTTATCCAACTGTCTTTCTAAGTCAGTGTTTTCCCATTTATTTGTCTACATGTGTATCGACCTGCTCTTGCTTCTGGGTCCTTTGATCAAAACAGGTATTTTGGATAACAGTAACATGAGCATAACACCATATTTTCAGCTAGTGCTACATGGCCACAGCCATCTTCCTCCCTTGGCATATTTTTATCATTCATATCCTTGAGTTTTCTACAAAAATAGTTTGACAGTCCTCCAAGAAAGTGGGTGGGCAGATCAAGGGAAAATGATTCAGTGGTTAAAGACCTACATCTCAGTTTCTCATCAATCCCACTGAAATGTTAATCTGCTGAACTATCTGAAACAAACTGGTAGTTAACATAGATTTATGCTTATCAAACAGCATTCACATTACCAATCTGAATCCTGAGATTATGCATATGAAACAACACTCACCTTTGCCTTCAACGTATGCTTTGAAATGCTATAGTGAAAAGCCTGGACAGCACTTCTGCTGCTGAAGCACAGGGAAGATCTCCAGAGGGCTGCTGCAGTCAGCATTCTGGGTCATTAATTACTGGTAATGTGCTAGGGTTCAGTTTACTAGGATGAAAGACCAATTTAAGCAAAAAATATCTTAGATAAGAATAATACCTTGAGTTTTCATTAAAGCCTCAACATGGACTTTTAATAATGTGGAAGCTCTGCAGCAATGGCAGTTTGGTTCTTTTCTTCTATTGAGGGGGAAAATATCTGTTTGAACAAGATGCTAGGTCAACTGCAACGAGGCCAGTTTCAAGGTTATTAGAAACATAAAAGTTAAGGGCTGTCTGAACACTGACTTCTTGGTAGTTTGACTGTTTCTTCTTCCTTAAACAGTACCATACATCTTTAATTTTGCACTGGAATTCATTAAAACAGAAGTGGTAGTGTGTGAGGTACACGTCCTGAAAAGAGAATTACCACATTTTAAGTTCTTTAACATCACTTGGTGGGTTTGGGGATTTTTTTTATTTTTTTTTTTGTCTTTCCATACAGCTAACTTGTTATGTAAGACCATTCATTTGTCTTAAGTTTGTGAAACTTAGGAGGGAGGAAGGACTCCAACATGTCTGGTGGTTTGGTTGTTTCCTGCTCCCCCCCCCCCCCCCCCCGCCCCCAGCTACAGTTAGGACTTCCAAGTACTAGCGGTACTTGAAATAAAAGACAAAGCTAGCAACTTAAGTTTCTCATCTCGCAGTAGTTGTATCACTCTGAAAAAGTTCTGCTACTACCCCTTTTTGTTCTAATAGGATAATACATCTATTTCTTGCAACCTTACGCCTGAGATGTCTACCAAGCTCTCAGTAGAGATGACTATTATTCCTGCCCCCACTGCCTCCTTATTGTAACACAAGTCCCTTTGGTACTGCCTCTTTTAAGACTTATCTCTGTGCTACCATCCCATTTGCATTCAGTGCTTTTTAAACAGCAAAACCAGCTTGATTTTTCACTGAATTTCCTACTGTGAAAGGCTGCACACTGGCTTCTAGAAACACTGTAGCTCTGTCACAGTGAAGTGGAGATGCTGCCCCAGAGAGTAAGGCTGTTGGACCAGAAGCTATAACAAAGCCAGCCTTTGCTGCAATAAGCTACTAACTCATGTGCACAGGAATATAATCCAAATAGAATCAAATTCACTTTCTGAACAGAGTTTATTTACACAGAGAGTATCAACCATTAGGGTTCCCAGCTTGATTTCCTTCTCTTGCCGAGTCTTTATTCAAACTACAGGATGAAACAAGTAAACCTTGAGCTTGCGCCCCTGTCATGGCAACTCATGGTTACTAATCAACCTTCAGACCTCCCAGGACATCTTCCGCTCCTGTGCTCCGGGATGGCGACAAGCTGGCTGGTGCGTGGGCAGCTCAGGCCAAGCCCCGTCCCTGCGCAGGCACGGGCCCCCCCTCAGGGCAGAGGGGGGGGTATGCCTAGACAGGGGTGCCCTCAGGGGTCTGGGGGGCTGCCGACTGCTGCATGTCCTGCCGGTAGCCCTTCAGAAGCTGGTTGATCAGTGTCTTCTCAGTGTCGCGGCGCGGGCGGATGAGCGGTGGGAAAGGGTTGCCCTTGAGCTCGATGACCGCCATCTTTGCGCGATCAAGGCCATCCCGGTTGGGGATCTGCAGCAGGCGGGTGTAGCTGCCGGGGTGGGGCTGGAACCGGGGTGCCAGCACCTTGAACAGCTTGTGGATGAGGTCCTTCTCCTGCGGGGCGGCACGCTCAGCAACAGCACCACGGGTGGGGGAGGGGAGTGGGGGACGACGACGACGGGGGGACACTCAAGGTGGGATTTGGGGCGGGGGGGTGGTGGTGGTGGTGGTGGTGGTGGTGTACTTACCGTCAGCCAGAAATTCGCCATGCGCATGGCGCGCTCGTTGGTGTCCCCCAGCTTGGCGTACTCGATGAGCTGCGGGGAGGAAGGAGGCAGAGCCGTTAGGGTCCCTCGGCCGCCCGCCGCTTCCCCCGTCCCCGTCCCCGTCCAGGTGCCGGTGAGGCCCGGCCGCTCACCCGTTCGGCGTAGCCCCTCATCTCATCGGCCCGCGCCCAGGGCGCCTCGATGCGCTCATGCCGCACCAGCGCCGTCACGAGGTTGCGCAGCAGGTCGAGGCGCGAGCGCGGGCCCAGCCCAAACCGCCGGTGCACTCGCCCGTGCGAGATAGCGGCCGCCACCGACAGCCGCATCCCGCCGCCTCAGCCGCCGCCGCCCGGGCACGACGGGAGGCGCGTCCCGGCAGCCCCCGCGCCCCGCGCCGCCCCGAGCCGCGCAGCACGCCGGGAGTTGTAGTTCGCCCCCTACCCGCCGGCACGACCGGCTGCTGCTGCATAGAGCGGCAGGGTCAGAGGGCCGCCGGCGGGCTCGGCGGGAAGCGGAGCCCGGAGACGCGTACCGAGAGGTCTGAACGGGGCAGGGAAGCCGGGGCCGGCCCGGGAGCGGGGCCCCGGCCTCCCGGGTTGGGGGTGTTCGACGCACCTCGGTGGCGTCACAGCGCGCAGGCGCAAGGGAGCGGGGGTCGCCTCGAGGGGCATCCTGGGCGAGGGCGAGCCGCGGGGCATGCCGGGAGTTGTAGTTCCTTGTCCCGTCTGGGCCGGCCGCCATCTGGCGCGGCTGTGCGGCCCCGTCCCGCCGCGGCCAGCCCGGCGGTGTAATAGCCCCGCTGCTGCCTCCGCGGCATCGGGGCGTCCCCGGGGCGAGGCTCTGGCGGCGGGCGGGCAGGCAGGGCGGGCTCTGAGGTGAGGGAGGAGAGCAGCCGGCCTCCCTGCTGCTGCCCGTCACGGCGGCTGTGGCGGGGTGGGGGACACCGCCGGGACGGGATGCCCCTGGGGGCTGCGCGGAGGGGCTCCGCCAGGCGCGAAGGGCCAGAGCCTTTGTCTTATCCCCCCCCCCCCCCCCCCACACACACACACACTTTTCCCTCTGTACCGGTAGCGGGATGCCAGAGGAGTCTTGGACCCCCAGTATCGCATCCCCAGGCTGTGCAGAAGCTGCGTACGCCGGCACCATGGGGTAAGGCTGCTGGATCCAGCCTCATGTAGCCCTCACGGGGCGCAGGAGCCGCCATCCTAAAAGAGGAGGTGGGTGCGGGCCTTACTTCCACACGAACAGAAACCCGCCGTATTCTGCAAGAGCTTGTGCCCCCGTGGTGGTCCGGGCAGCGCGTATAGTGCAGCTCCAACAAAAATGCTACAAGGCAGGGTAAGGAGGTTTCCTGCTACTTGTTTCTTCCAGCCAACGTTTCTGTATTTCAGAGAAGGAATGTGTAACAAAAGCAGCTACCAACAGTGTAAGAAAAAATATCTTTGTTATTATGAATACATCATAAAATCCCCATCATTTTACACAGTTTTTAGGATTTCATATATAAATAAAGTGAACAGTATAGTTATTGGAATGTGTAATAGGAACAAACATACAGATTTTAATGTGAAATTAACATATTCTGGGAGACCCCCACACCCCCCACGCCCCATCTTTTGTTGCTTCTCTGGGGCTTAGCGTATTCACTCTGAAATACTTCCAGGAAAAAGGTTACTCAAGCTGTGACGCCAACAATAATTCCAGGCATTATCTTAAATTCCATTTACGATCAATTTCCCTCTCCTTTTTTTAGCGTGACTATATAAGAATTCTTCTGTGTCAGTGTTCCAGCTTTGCAAGAAAGACTAATCCTGTATGTACTTGGCACAGTGTTGAAAGAAAACATTTTCCAATTACCAATTTCCATTAACAATCAGCATTTTCCCATCACTACACACTCTTGCAAATGCTTCCATTAAATATATTTCTAATATTAATAAAATAACAAATTTATTATCCTTCTGCTTATAACTTGATGTCTTAACATCAAAATTATATTTCTTTCTAATAAAATTATACATAGTATTTATATGAAACAAAGTTGTCATGTGCATGAGCCTAGTAATGAAACTAAGCATAAGTGTAGATGTTTCTACATTATTATTTTTTATTCTTGGGGGAGTTTGTTATTTTTGGAGCCACAGAGAAATAATTTACAAGGTAATGACTTCCCTGGCTACTTGGTAATGAAGCTTAAGATTGGAAATGATTCCTCTGCTCTAGCTTTATAAAATTTTGGGTATACTGGAAAAAAAGTTCACTTTTCTATCTGAATGTCTTTATGTGTTTATCCAGAAATCTTAATTCAATGTTTCTGATACAATGTGTTATGAAAGCTATCATACAAATAATCAGAAATAAAATGAGAAAGGTCTATGCAAAGATCTTAGCCAGGTGCAGACAGAAGGCTGTGCTCAGAGGGGCTCTCCCTGGTGGAGGATTCCTGTGTCATGTCGGGTGGACTTATCTTTACCATACTGTCCCCTCCTTGCTGCTGGGACTTGGCCAACAGCTTTAGGGCAGGGAGCCTGGAAAAAGAAGGGTGAAGCACAAGGACAAACCCACTTTCCTTTGCTTTTTTTTTTATGGAGTAAGCACGTCTGTTGGAAACCCAGCTCTAGGCTGTGAAAACCAGTGATGCAGACTCCAGAAAGGGAAGTTACTGAAGTTTCCATTCAGAAGGGCATTTAAACATATGCCATATTTTATGTTTATGGGTCTGTAGGACAGCTTTCTATACTTACACTGAACCATGTATTTTACCTACTTTTCAGGTCCAGTCTCAGAATTTCCCTTCCCTGGATACTTATGCACAGCAGGGTGATTGTCACCTACCCCTGAATTTGACAGTCAAACTGTAGGAACTTCTTATTTGGTTTTTGTCTGTATTTGGAAAAGCAGAGCTTAGAACTAAAGTAAGTGCCTTTTTTAGAAGACATCTTCTTGTGGGTAGGGGACAACAGAATTTAGCTGGTATGTAGGGAGTAACTCATCTAACTCATTATTCAGTATCCGATGGTCAAAAAACCTGCAGCTATTAATTCTATTGCGGGAATCAACCTGATCCAGCAGGTGATGGGGTGTGGTGGTAAATATATGCAAGAGTTATATAATTTGCAAGAGTTACAAATATAACATTTGACACTTAACAAATTGCATATTTATGAACAATGTTATACCTAGTTGCCTGCTTGAAATTAAGAAAATCAGACATAAGTGCCTCAGTTTGTGCTGTCTTAGAGGTTTCTTTCAGTCTGCTGCGTATAAGACCATACCTCCTTTGGCCACAAATTCCTTCCCCAAGTCTCACTCATTTCCTTATTACCTGGTTCACAAGACTACTTGGATCTGCAGCTGCTGCCAGAGCTCCTCTCCGAGGAGAAGCCCAAAGACCACATGGTGAGAGCGCTATCATTTTTTCTGAGCTACCCCAGTGACTTAGTCATTGCTTTGTAAATATTGATGCACATATAACATGAAGAGGAGTACAGAACCTTAATGTTCTTAAAGCTAATGCCCTTGCTTGTGGCATAGTGATAGCGAGGAGTTGGGAAACAATCACAGGAATTAATGCATCCTCTTAAGATAATATACAAATTATATGAAAGGTCTAGACAACCAGCTGTTTATGCAATGTGACCTGTACTGGTGGTGTACGGATTACACCAACTATCTTTTGGCCCAGAGAATATGGAAGGGAATCCAAACCTTTATGGGTTATCTGAAAAGGGCCTGCTTATATTTTTTACCTGTATTTATTCTATTGGAATATGCAAACCCTGAAAGACGTGGCAAAATAAGAAGTTTTTCTCTGCACTAAACATACTGTAGAAGTAGCAGCTACACAGATACAAAATTAAAGTTTTGTGCTTAATATAGTCCTTTATCTTCTAAGCATGGCAAAGTCCTCAGCAGCTGTGGTAATCCAAAAGAAATGGTAACATACATCATCCATGAGGTATGGTCTAACTTGTGCATCCAATTTTCCAGTGTAAAAAAAGGGCACTCCCTTTCATCATATAGATCCCATGTGCAGTACCTCACCTTAAGCCATCCTCATACCAGCTGAAATGTTTTGTCATGTGCACTTTTGCACCTACTCGTACTCCTCATATACCCAGCCAAATACACTGCAACTCTGTGTTCCAGTTCTGTGACTGCCATGTAGGTCGCCCTCATGCAGCAGAGGAGCAAACCAGATGGAAGCTCTTTGCAAACATGTGGCCTCTCTCTGGTCTTGATTTCACTTGGACTTCAGCATTTCACCAAGGAAGACATGCACCTACAAGAGATCAGAATCCGACTCTTTCTGCAAGGCTGGGATTGATTTTGTGCTTGCCAATAAGCCTACTTGATTAATTTTTTGCTTGGTTTTGCTGCTTTATATATTCCCTGTTGTCTTGCTCAACTTTGTGTAATGTGTCCAGCGTGAATCTGTTGAGGAAGGGAACTGGCCTTCACACTGGGCAGTGTGAGAATGGTAAGGGAAAAGTAGTGTTAGTTTAGGACAAACATCTTTTCGAACTCTCTTTGAATGAGACTGTAGCAACACAAAGCCAAATAATTTCCAGATCGAGAAGCAGCACCCTTGTATCACAGCTTCACTGTATTTTTTTGCCTTTTCCTGCCATGATGTGGCATAATAGAAGAAGACATTTCACTTACAGCTGGCCTCTGCTGTGAAACAGGGATCCCCTTTTCACTCTCTCCTAAGCCTGGGGACAGTACCCGGAGACTTGAGTTCAGTGGTATAATATATTTACATGTCTAAAGTAACTGTGGATCAAGGTTTTCATTAATGACATCATTCAGGGATGATGTTCAGCTACCCCTCTACCCCTGGCAAAATTTGGGTACTGGGTCATTTGGACATAGAAGGCAAGGTAGGCAGATGAAACACTGTGGTCTGTGCCATTAGCTAGAGCATGCCTTAACCATATTATATACTAAGAAGGTTTTTCTTGATAGTCTAGGTACAACACACAGTGCAGGCTTGACAGTACACAGTTACTGCAAGGAGGCTACCATGAACCAGGAAAGCTACAGTACAGGCAGCATGGTTGGGGAAAAGCGGAGAGAAAACTGGGAAATATATATATATTTTACATTGTCAGTGCATTTTTATATTGAAGAACTAAAGGGGCTCTATTTTTCAGTAGGCATAGCTAAGGACGGGCTGCCTTCTGTATCCTGGAGTCTCTGGGTGCTGCCCGTGGTTTGTAGTCTTCTCCAGATCCAAAATCTACTGTGTCATGATAGTTTGTAAATTCCTGAGGTAATGGAAACTCCTCTGTTGATGAATGAGTCCTGTGTCCAAACACTCTCTCTTGCAGCTCAGCGATGTCATTTCTGATGTCTGCCATCATCAGCAACAGGAAATCAAATGAACCTGGTGGGCCCTGCAGTCACAAGGCATGGTCATTAATAATAATCCACTTCGCTCTTACAGTTTTCAAACAGGTTGATATAATTACTCTTGCAGGGGTAACTCGGTAAAGTACTGCTTCATATCAATTGCCGAAAGTTTAACGGTCTGTTTTTGAATCAACTTGCTCAGGAAACAATTTTCAAAAGAAGCCAAATGCTTTTGCAGATAGAGCTTACATTTACAAGATGCTCAGCCCTTTTGTTACTTAACAATTCCTTTGCTGTATCTGCCTCCTAAGAATATCTTGACATCTGATAGGAATAGAGGAGATAAAGCTTGGTTCCCTGTGTTCCTTCTTATTAAACTGATAGAAATTAGATTCTTAGAATGACTAATCAATCAATAATTATTATTTATTTAAGAAATTTTCTCAAGAATGCTGGTATTTGGAAGGTATCTTTTCAAGATAGTAACCTCGCTGCTGTCCATCACTTACTAAATATATTGGTAATTACAAGGCAGAGAGTATCCATCTGGTTTTATCTGATTTTAGAAAATTATAATTTCTTTTTAGCTGACTTCACACAGTGAAGTACACTGTTTAATACTGAGGACACTCCGCTGGACACACTCTTAAAAATCCATTTCACCAATGAGAAAACACCATAAGAAGTAAATTCTTAAACAATTTCACCCGAAAACAGATTGTAATTACTAATCCTTCTGCTGATGACTTGCTCAAAGCCTATAGCTTTCCAAATCCCAGAGACAAGGGGCAGGATTTTAAAAGGTTCCAGGGATCAAACTCCCATTAGTAGCAGCAGCTGAACTGTACTAACTAGCATACTGCATGGGATCTCATGCTGCTGCTTTCTGAGGATGTCCCACTGCTTTTGTAGGGCGGAGGTGCACTTAACTGCCTTCAGTGTCACACCCAGCAAGGGAAGAGGTGTGTAGGCAAAAACACTTGGACAAAACCAGGTAATTACTTTCCTTCCAATAACATTTTCTGTGCACGTAAAGTATCTTTGACTGTGCTGTTGACAGAGGAGAGGGTTTTTTTTTTTCCTTTTGGTTGACCTGTTAGTCAACATCACTCTGTTGAGGAAATTCCTCCTGTGAGCAATACTTACAGGTATCCCCTTTGGTCCTGGTGCTCCTCGCTCCCCCTGTAATCAATACCACCTCAGTTAGTTTGCTGTGACTAAAGGAAATGAAAAAAAAATAGAGTTTGCCTCTGCAGACTCCCTTACTTATTGTCCCCAGATCAAGAATAATCAGCTTATGCTTGCTCGGAAAAGAAAAGAAAGTGAAGGAGGAACACAAACCAACTGCCACTGATTCTAGCGGGAGCAGAGTTGGGCATTTCTGATATTTCTCCTAGACAGTAACAAGCAAACCAGTTAACAGGAGAAATTCACAGAAGAGCAGTCTAATGAAATGGTCTAAAGCAACAATGTTTCATCATGGAAAAGCCAAAGAGCTGCAGAGAAAGGAAAGAAGGCTGCTTGACAGATAGCCTGGCAGGGCTATTTGCAAGACTTAAGGAATGGCAAGTACGAAATAACAGAAGGAAGTCATGAAGGGATGGGACAACACGACATTCTCAGCTTAGAAAAGGAAATGAGATGGTAAAAGAGTATGACTATAAGTGTGTAGAGGGTCTCTCTAGCAAGCCTGCACTTCACATGTGCATGTGCCTATGTTATGGAAAACACTACCTCTCCTCACCTTGCTACCATCTCTCCCTGGGGCTCCTGGTGGGCCCTGCAAGAGAAAAGAAAGTGTTCACAAGGATTTGAGAAGTTGTGGAGCTAAGGCTAATTGTGCAACGTGTGATGGGAGTTGAGAATACTGACCACGGGGCCCCGTCTGCCCTGCTTAATATGTGATATGTCTGGAGATGGGCCCATCGGCCCCATTGATCCACGAGGGCCTGGCTGTCCAGGAGGTCCAGGTGACCCAGGAACTCCTTGACTCCCTTTTGGTCCTGGAGCCCCTGCAATTGACAGCAAAGGTTACCTGCCAGGGAAGGCCTTCAGGACACTTAATCAGTGCAAGCAGTGGGGACTGACCATTTTTTCAATCACCCAATAGACTGGTTGCCTTAACACATCCAAATCCACAACAACACAACCAACACAGCAGTCATCTGAGACAACATTACTTCTTGTCACGTAGCTACAAGAGATGTTCACAAAACAATTAAACCTTGTGTATACAAAGAAGCCAAGACTGCTGCTGCCAGGTGGTTAGGGACACAGACTGGGAATGATAAGAAAAGCAGAAATGCCTCATTTTCACACAAAGAAGAAAAGAACAGGTCACATTTGAGGAACATCTCATAAAAAGAAAGCCTCAGAAAACCATGGGAATGTTGGGTCAAAGGCATCTACATGACTGGCACAGAAGCAAGCCCTTTTCAGTGGTGGGTTGCACCTCTCTTTTGCCCAGTACAGTAGCCAACGTGTTAGGGGCAAAAAAGGCTCTGTTCTTCCATTTTGCTTGATATCCTTTTCAGCTTCTGCTGGTTAAGCAGAGAATGTTAGTTTTTAAGAAGCACACAGGCAACAAAGCATATGTTTAGCTCAAGAGAAACACTATGAAAAGCAAAACAGAAAATCAGGCACCTGAAACAAAATTTGCATAAAATAAAGACTGTTAAAGTGTCACTAGCTGAATTGCTTTATAATTAGAGGGGAAAGCACTTGTCTTCACACCAAGGGCGTGTGAAAGACATAGAAAATTTTCGAAAGGCAGAGAGTAAAAAAGTTCAGCAGGACAGAATATGTACAGTTAGGGTTTTCAAAAGAAGTGAAATCAAGTTCAGTGACAAACCTCTCGGACTCCTCCTGAAGACCCAGCCGCACAGGGCAGAGGAGGAGGCGAGCAGGGATGGTTTTCAAGCAGAACAGATAACTCTACAGTACCTTGGACAGCTCAGTGATGGGGAAACCAGATGGAAGACCTTCAGAGTCTGGCCTACGTTAGAGAGAGTGCAAGGCGACACACAGTACAGTTCAGAGTTTGACACAGAGTCTCTAACCATATTGTCCTTGCACTTATGATATACTGAAGATTGAAGATACTCATCCTCCAAGAAAATGAGAT
This sequence comes from Astur gentilis, assembly GCF_929443795.1. Lineage (NCBI taxonomy): Eukaryota > Metazoa > Chordata > Aves > Accipitriformes > Accipitridae > Astur > Astur gentilis. Next base: position 77,494,934 of record NC_064919.1, on the reverse strand, counting down.
AAAAACTCAAAAATCAAAGCAAGACTGCAAAAGTGAGGATAAATGGGGGGGCAGTTCAGTGGGGAGTAAATCAAACCTCCTAAGGAATATCTGCCAGTCCTCTGTAAGAATATTCCTGAAACCCAGCACAATGCTAAATCTCCTTGGATCTATCACTAACCCAAAATTAGATATGCATTCAAGAGTTTGCAAAATTTTTAGCATCACTGGCTACTGGTTGCAAGGTGTTTGGCTCAAGTTAGAGCTTTAGGAACTCTGTTTTTCTCATTATTTCAAGCTATACCTTAGCAAAGAAGGTGTGAGTGGAGTTTTACTGTTCAGATTCCTTTGAATCTGGAACACAACATAAAGCGAACAAATGAATTCTTGCAAAACCAGACGAGGAAAAATAAAACAATTGGCACAAACCCTCGCAAACTAAAAGCACGTTTTCTGCTCTACTAATGACAGTGAGCTAAAGCAATAGGTATTCCTGAAATTAAATGGAGAGTGTTTTAAGACAGAGTTAAAATACAGGAAATGACAACTGAAGCAGGTGAGATATCCCACGGAGGGGGAGAAAATCAACACATACAGGACAAACACACCTTGCACACCAAGAAACACACGGAGACTAAGACACAATGGATGATGTTAGACAGTTGGCAGAGGCTGACCATAATAACCAGAAAGTTTTTCTTTTTAAATTTAGCACAAATGCAAATATAATAATAACAATCAAAATATGAAACACATGAAATCCTATCACACTGAAAGATTGAAGCTTATTATTTTTATTCATAGCACTATTGCACTTTCACATCCCTCTGGTCTGTATCTTACCTGGAGGGCCTTGTTGGCCAGGCTGGCCTGGGGGGCCAGGGATATATGCATTAGATGCAAGCACTTTTTCACCAGTGATTTGCTTGCTAAGATCAGCAGCATTATTTGGTAGCAAAGCAACCTGCCAAAACCAAAAATCACTGTAAGCCCTTCATCTTTCAGCTGGGTAAATGACATTCTTGTTTAAGCTTTCATGTGGACAAACAGTATATTTGATTACTTCAGGAAAATATAAAAAGTTTAATTATATCCTTCGCTGAAATCATCAGAAGAAAATGTTACTGTGTGAGGCTGTTCACTTTTCAAGTCACTGTGGAAATACTGCAAGTCAATCCAAATTGAAAGTGGGAGAAATTCAGGAGAGATACAGCAACAAGTTGTCAAAAATGTAAGTCTCATAACTGCTTGGATCTTCTCAGGAAAGCTCTTTTTCCTTACTTGAAGTTTTCGCTATTCATTTACTGCCCTTTCTCAGGGCAACATTTGCTTAGATATTTAAGTTCTCAATTGCTGCACAAGCCACTAACTTTTCATGGGTCCCAATGACAGCCCCAAATCCTTTGTGGATCTGTCCCTGTAACCATACTATTTAGCTCGACAGATGTCTGGATCTGCTCTGCATAGAGACACAAAGGTAAAGGAAGGGAGAATGTAAGGAGAATTGCACACTATAGTTTAAAATGTCATTATCCATTACATCGGATGTTTAATTATCCATGAAACATTAATCTGCCCAGATTGAATATATTTAATAATTAAACATATTTAGAAATATTCTGCAAATTTTTAGTCTCTCCAGAGGCAGCTGAAGGGAGATGGCAAGCCAGGAGGCTGGTCTGAAGTGAGGAAAGAATTTTATTAGTGGTGAGTGTCTGCATGTAGTGTTCGGAATTTTGCTCTGCCAAACGGAACTGAAGAGCTATTTCAGCAATACCAGGGAAGATCTATCCCCGGGTCAGCTTTGTTGCTCCCTGAATGAATTTGGCTCACTGTATAATTTGATGCTTGATTCTGCAACATTTGCATGGGAGAGCTGTGTTAAATAAATGATGTTTAATAAATGAGTAATAATTAATAATTTACTAAGTGATTAAATTATTAAATAAATAAATAAATACATAATGACTCCGGCTATCTGGCAATGCTTTTAATCAGCTATTTGGAATTCCCTGCACCGGACTGTTCTCAACACTCCTACTTGTTTCAGTAATTATTTGACATACACCCTCCTGCCATTAGTGCAAACCTAATGTTTGTAACACACAGGAAAAAAATAATGCTATGCACTTGCAGTACATACTATAACTGGGCAAATTTCTTTTGGCAAACAAGTTATTACATAAGGAATGCAATTTAAGGGTGGCCAGCAGTGCTTGCAGTTTGGGGCTGGATGCACAGAAGAGTTCTGAAGGAAGCAAAAGGGAGAAAGAAAAGTCAGAAATGCTGAGACAGTTCCTGGTGGCATTTCTGAAACATCCGTTTGATTTTTCAGACTGGAATTCAAAATGCGATGACAGGAATACAAGGATTTATCAGCCATTTGTGACTCAGGTTTTGGAAAGCATTGCTGTTCCAAAGACAAGATGACTGCACTAAGGCAAATTAAGTGACTTGATGTAAGTCTTACAAGAATTTGGTAGATTTACTCCACCCCCACAGAAATCAGTGACTGAATGAGGTCAGCACTTCACAGAAACCACAGAGGGTGTTTCTTCTGAGGTCACATAGAAAATGAGGCTCCAGCACACCTACTGCTGTGGGGTGGGCTGTCATCTTTGGTTTTCTGAAGAAAAACATCTGCTTTGTTTACCAATGACACTGCAGCTTTCTCAGCCAACATCCCAGCCATAGCAGCACAGACCAAAGCGTGGGACTGCTGAAGATAAAGGGCTACTCCATGGGCCACAGCAACTTACACCTAGGCCTGAAGAGGAAAATTCAGTAGGTGAGGGCTCTCACAGCCACATTGGCCAGGGTCGAGCACGGGGAGGTCCACTGGCCAGCTCCGGTCAGCACACTAAAAAATTTTGTTTCCTGGAGGTACGTCCACCCTGTCTAGAGCAGGGTCCTGGCTGGGTACGAATGGTAGGTTGCAAGGAGCACCATGCTGCAAAACTTCCACTACATGACACAAATCAAGCAAGGGCTCTGCAGTGCCAACGCTGCCATGCTAAAACCGAGACACGGAGTTAAATCCTGTGACTACCTGAGAGCATTATATTTTTCGGGCAGTTTTTGTGAGAATATTTTCAGTGTCATCAGTGAGTGTTTCTCCTTAGGGGTGGTGACAGTTGAGTGACAGATTAATTGATGTCCTCTTTAGAGCTTACACTTAAATTTCTGACCAGATCCTATTTTGGGGCTCTATTGCTATCCCAGCTGATAAATAGAGGTCACTTAGTCTGTAGTCCCTGCCATGAATACTCTTCAGGTTATATTGCAAATGGCCAGGCTGGAGTTAAAAGGTGCATTTAGTGGTGAAGACTCATCATGAAGAGGATTTGGAAGTGTATTCTTTTCTGTTGCTTAAATATTGACTTGTTCCTGCCATCAAGGCTGTTGTAACAACTTAGTAAGTTAAAAAAGAAATTACATAGCTGCTGTGAAAGCATCTTCACATGCTTCCCCACTGAGTCAGCGGGGCTTGAGGCAGACATTAGGAGTGCCAAATACCCGGGCTCTGGTCTAGCTCACTGCTCTTTGATATATTCTGGCAAGAAAATGGTTGTTACATACACTGGGGCCAAACCATGTGTTTTTGATGTTGAGTCACATCCTCTTAGGGACTGGCTATACTTGCTGGCCCAATTTCTGTTTCACCTTTTAAATGAACCAGGATCCTGGTCCAGGGTGACCTTGGCTTTCTCCATCCACAGCTCCAAATCTTAATGGCCCTTGCAAAATAATTTTTTTTCCATGTGTGTGCAAATACTAGCGAGGGTAAATTTTAAAGAAAGGCAGTACTAGAAACAAGACTCCCATATGCTGTGTTGCATGCTGTATCTGGAGTTTTGGGTAGTTTCTAAGAGATCTGTGTTTTAGATGACTTTGACAGTGCTTGACAGGAGTGATGTGGAACATGGCTTTCTAATTAAGATGTTTAAACACATCTGTGCAATAGGATCCAGCTTACTTGTTTTTTTTAAATTGTTGGCTGTGTGTCAGCATGTCAGATATCTTTCCCCCAGTTTTTCAGCTTTCCACTCTTCTTCCTTCCAGCAAAGTCTGAGATCAACCTAGGACTGCCCACAGGCCCCTAGTATATTGGGACAGTGCATCCCACTGGACGACCGTGCAAGTTGACTTTCTGTTCCTGATACTGGAACTACTCTGTCCTGGATCTGGAATGGATGTTGCAAACCTCCAAAAAGGTACCAGAGGTAGCAGGACTTGAGTTCACCCCCGTTCTTTCCTAAGGAGACACAAACCCACAGCTCCCACTTTCAGAAGCATACCCCAGTTCCCAGTTGTAGCATTTGCTGGATTGGATCCTTCACAGGCTCTTCTGCTAAACATAATTTTGCATGGAGTTCATAAAATCTGAAAGCCTTAACCACAAGACTGAAGACTCATTCCCATAAACTGTCTCTCTGGCAGACAGAAATGAATTTTTCTGTGCAAAACAGAACAGCTTCAACCACAGATATTGAGTGATGTCCTCCCTAGAAGAACTTGGCCATGGGGAGTGGCTGGTGAAACATGGGGGTTCATGTCTCCCTGGGCAGAGAAGCAACACGAGGCCAGATCTTCTCTTAGCATGGGCAAAAGCTCTCCTGTCTGTGGGGTCAAAAATGCTGAGGGTATCAGGGCGCATCTCTTCCAGTTCTGTCTGTGTGATGCACAACCCAGTGGGCTCCGCCTGAGGATGCCAAATAGATCAAGTCCCACTAGGAAGATACTTGGGGAAAATTTAGGCTATGGACCATGACAGGACTTAGCTATGAGGCAAGACTGAGCTGCCTAGTTTGGCCACAGCTACTGTACAACTGCCCACAGTGACAGTTATCAATTGGTCTTATTTTTCCAGGAGTGAGTTTTGAACACAGGCACCTAACAGTGGAAGTTAGACATAGATAACTTCCTGTTAATTCAGACCATTGATTTCCATCATTTCTTGCAGCAAACCACTTGGCCAACTATGTGACTCCAGATCCCTCCCTGGAGGTCAGTGTGAGCCTGCTCAGCATGATGGAGCGTGGCTGGACAATCAGCCACCCAAAAGCACAGATCCTTTTTTAGCCTGCCTACTACCATTTGTTTGAAAAACAGAATTTCCATCACACATTAAATTCTGTTACTTTCACATTTGTCTTCATGCTGATTCAGAAGGAAAACATGACATTTGAGATTTTTGAGATAAAGACTATCTAACCTCAGTGTTTTTCATTTTAGTGAAACAGATTTCTTTCTTCCTAATATAAATTACATTAAATGTATAATATTAAATGCAACAAGTGAATACACCAAATTGTGTTTTGCCACAATGAAATTAAATGAGCACCCTGGGTGAAATAATTACAGCCTGTCAACATGAATTGCTAAGAATATTCCTGCAGAACATTTCAGTTTGAAAGAACCTGAATGTTCGAAGGAGATGTCACCAGAAAGAGCGTTACACCTGCAGCTCTGCACTTGCCTCTCCAAATTCTAGGCTGGGCCTCTGGGTTATTTCAATGCTACTCAAGTGCAAAAGGAGGCCACATATAGGAGCAGTTAAAGTTAAAGGCCAGGGGAAGTTTTTAAGTGCATTATTCTCTAATTGTAAGGACACAGGTGAAAACAAAAAAGGTTTTGCTGAGGGTTTTTCCTTTTTAAAAGAATCAAAGCTAGTGATGTTTTTGTTTAGCCACACACCTCCTGTTTGGCAAGAATCTGTATCAGCACCCTATTAATGCAAAATCATGTTCTCCCATGTTCCCACATCTGCAGAATGTCTTGCACTTGCTTATACTAAAGGTGGATCAAGTCCAAAATCCTGTGCATTCAGAATGAATGAAAAGCTGAGGCCAGCGCAGATTGCCAAGAAACCTGTGCTGAGACTGAGATGGGTGTTTGCCAGACTCTGTTACCATGAGCTTGGTAACGCAGCTCCACGAGCTTGGTTAGCAGTCTCCTTACAAGCAATACAGAAGCATAAGGAAGAGATGCCATTCCTACATGATTTAAAAATATATTGCCATCATCTTTATGGCCACAAGAGCCACATGGCAGCAACAGCTCCAAACACTTAAATTTAACCTCAGTTGTCATAAAACATGCAGGTCTGGTAAAGACATGGCTGATCAGCGTTCATACCTTTTGCTTCAGTTGTAAAACTGTCTGCTTTATTTGATGAAATTCCTTGCAAGAGGCACAGCATGTCCCCGGTTTTGCCACATTTTCAGACTTCTCAGGAAGCCCCGCTGAAAGAAAGCAGTTTCCAACACAAATATAAAGATCCAAAGGAAAGAAATTAATACAGTGATTGCAAAAACAACTTGAAAGTTGTTACATTTCTCCAGACGGTGAAAAGAGGAGAGAATCTTGCCATTATTAATGCTTTGACTGCGAATTGCTATGTAAGGCTAAGAAACGTCGCAGGGACAGCTCAGAGCTCGTTTTTAAAGCAGCTGTTTCCAGTTAAGAGGCTCCAAAGAATTTCTTTTTTTAATACCTGGAAAAGTTTACACCCCTTCTTTTATCTTTGTGTTTAGGGTAGACTAAGCCTATAGATCTGAACTGATTTACAGTCCCCCAAAAGGCAAATTTTCATATGCTATAAATTACAGTAAAATCCCTCACAATATGGTCATTTCATTCACTTTGTGCAAATTGCTTTTTGTCATCGCTGGTTATTCCTCCATGTGATGGAATCAGCCTGAGCAGAGATGGGGATTGAGATCAATGACAAGGATTTAAATCTACACAAGAGAAAGGGTCACACCTGTTGATACTATGCATGAATGGGATCTTTTCAAGATTTCATTAAATGATTCAAACTGTAAGAGATATTGCAAATGTTATTTTTGTCCTTTTCCCAGTCCCAAACACAGTGAAGCGCTTCTGCATTGCAGTCAAACAAGCATTGTTTTAACAGATGTCCGCTTAAAGAGAAATGTGGTTTCCAAAACACAGGGTGACACATACTGGCAAACTCTAGATGAGCTTTTTTCCTTCCATGTATAGTTGTTGAGAAGCATCACGTGTATTGAGGCTCTGCATATGATGTGTGGCCTTGTACTGTTACCTGGCAGGGTTACTTGACACATTTGAACACAGACCTTTCAAAGCACATCCTGCTATGGAAAAACTCTGCAGGTGTTCTTGGTTAAAGCCAGCAAATCTTCAAAATCTTCAAAAAAGGATCAATTACAATGTGTTTAGCTATTGTGTTATACTTCTCACTTGGACACACACTTTAACGTCCTTCATCTTTTCAGAAATGTGTATTGATTTTGAAAACATCTGGATCATTTTAAATAAAAACAGAAGTTTCTAATACTAAAGATATTATGTGGTACTTAACTTTAAATGTTTGCAGGGTCCAATAAAGCATATTGCATCCATCAGATCGTCATCTATGGAACACTGATGCACAAATTTAGGAAAAACTGATTTTTGGTACGTTAGTCCATTGGACATAATGCCATGTCAGGTATGCTTGCTTTTAGAAGACAAAGATTAATTTCTCTTATCTCCTAGTCAGGTAGGAGAGGGCTGTAAGGGCAAGATGCTGGAATGACCAGCAGCATTACGACTGGTATTAGCACTGAACTGATCAGAAGATTAGGAGGCAAAGGCTTGGGGGTTTTCCCCACTCATCAACTGCCTGCTCCCACAGCTGCAGTCCAATGCCATTACAATAAGACACAATTTATTTAACATTTTTATGGCAGTAAGCACACTGCTGTTTGAGCTTTCCAGCCCTTCCTGATAGCACATGGCTTGGTAATACCTGAACAGCTTTCTGTATTCAGATGGCCCAAAGATTTAAGGCCAAAAGGTACTACTTGGGGTTTTCTGATGAACTCTATATAACATATAATAGAATTTCACGAAATCGCAGCTATGCTAGCTCCAAGATTATTTGGCCACAACACCTCCTAGAGGGACTCTGGCCTTTGTGTGAAGATACCTGAATACACAGCATCCGCTGGTTTCCTTCCTCACTGCTGTATTTCTAATGTTAATCATTTTGCCTTTGACTCTTTCCAAAGCCTCTTTGCCCATAAACCTTTCTCTGACAGATTAAAGACTGCACCATGCAGGTTTTTTTCCCCTTAACAAGGAACTGCTGTGCTGTAATCAAGATACCTCTTGATATTTCTAAAAGGTAAGTTTTCTCTTGACCACAAGACACTATTGTGTCTCCCTCATGGGAGTTCTTCCTCCCTCTCCAATTTTTCAACTTCCTTTAAAAAAATCAGTGTTTTGACATGTCCAGTTTTGCACCTGTGTAGGATTTACAGATGCACACATATAGAGCCATTAGAAAAAATGCCTTTCTTTTTCAAACTCCAATAAAGTTTGGGTTTGGTACTAGTCTTAACCAAAATTTCTTTTAAAAGCTATCTTACCAAATGAGTTCCCTCATAACATGCACACATTGTGTTAAGAAATGTTGCTGAAAGCAACATACAGTCATAGGGAGAAACTGCCAGACCCTCTGCTATTTGAAACCTAATGCAATCCCACTAGAATCAGTGGAATTATGTGCAGATTAAGAAGCGGTGAATTTGGCCTCGTGTTTCATTATAAAATCCAGTTTATCTTCCAGAAGGATGTGGCACACGGGGCTGACAAGTATAGATAAAACAGAGCTGTAACAATCCATGGAGATGAGTGCGGGGAGGGGTTGTCAGCTAATATTTGGGAAATATCATACCAGTGGGATTTCTGCAAATCCAGTTGGATTGACTTGTCAGAGGAAGAAGTCCAACAGCGTCATATAAGCAAGCATGAGCTATGTCCCAGGAGAGAGGTGGAATCCCCCTAACTCATAGCAGACAGAGGTGATGATTTGCCCAGGGAGGGAGTCATCCATCAAACATTTGCTCTGCCCCCATCCATCCGATCCTGTATTAGGACCAAACTACAAATAAAGCCAGAATAAAACATGGATAAAGCCAGAAGCCACCTAGGACAGGCAGAGGGGGCAGGAAGCAATTAGATGGAGCCACCCACGCACGGTGAAGAAACAGAGGTCACCTACCAGGGTCAGTTTGGCTAGCACTGAGCAAGGCACTTACATAGCCTCTTTCCACTGCACAGACCTACACCAGGAAACTAAAATTATTTTGGAGAAGGCTTAAACCAGCCCCATTTTATGAAGGCTTTCCAAAGCACGAAGTCTAGCTCACATGTGATGTTGCTGTCCTGACGGGGGTCCTTTCATCTCGTTGAGACACCGGTGAGCCCCATGGTGCCTATCGATAAGAGATCTGCACAAGGGAGCAACGTGTTTTCTTTGCATGTGCTCGAAGACTCTATCTTGCTGATGCTGGAAGAGAAGGAGATGCTGGCGGGGGAGAGCTCTGCAGGGAGCTGTGCCGCAGGCGGTCTTTGCATGGAGACTGTTGAGTTGATCATCTGTGTTGTATTATCTGGGCTCAGCCTGCTGAGATGGTTTCATTCGCCTCCTTCTGCGCATGTAGTGGTATTGTCTCTGTCAAATGCAACACGACTGCAGATGCAGGAGAAATGCTCCCTCTTCTTGTGCCCACTAACAAACAAAGCTCTTGGTCAAGCCCACTTACAGAGCTAAAAAAAGTGCCTGGATTGCAGCCTTCAGGCATGGCATGATGAAAATGTGAATAGTAACTCTTGGGAAACATGCAACATGGTTAGATCTGGGGAGGGATACGTGTGTTTGCATGCCTCTCACACTAAATTTTAGAATAAAATTTAAGAGTTCCAGCTACCGTGAAAAGCAAATCATCCGTGTATTAGAAAGTCACTCCAGCGTGGATGCGGTGCTCTCCGGGGCGGTGCAGGGCTGGGGCTGACCACGGGGTGGTGCGTTGCTACAGCCTGTTCCTCACGGCTGCCGAAAACCTTGGTTTTCTTTGGCATGAGTTACGGACACAAGCCCCGCGAAATAGCGATGGCCAACTCCTCTTTCATTTGCACCAGAGGTCTGGCGATTAGTAACATTAACTTGGAGTTCAGCGGGGTAACTGAGCAGAAAGTGTCCTTCTCTGCTTCGCACAGCTGATTTGGGAAATGTGTGGAGAGATGGTGAGTATTTCATTCCAGATTAACTACTGGAACTGACATTTTTATGTGCCATGAACGCTCAGAGTAAAATTGGTGTTTTTCAAATATTAGAATTATTTCCACAGCCTTGAATATTTTGAATGGTCCGTTATTCTGAAAGCTTTGGACATCACTCTGTCAGGAAATTTGAACGAACCACTGGAAAAGTTAACTAAAAAAAACTATTTGCAGGGGGGTTATATAGGTTATATCTCTTTCCTTTATGACCCTCCCCACACTTATAAGGAAAAAAAGCATGTGAAAACTACAAGGAACAATTACAGTTAATGGAGTGGCTCCAGTTACATATTTTCAGAGGAAAATCAAAATTATAAATTGCTCTGGCCATCCAGTGGGATTTGGAGCACCCACTGATACATGTGTTCAGGCATTAACTGATGAACTTATGCTAAGTCACCATTCATCAAAAGAGGTTTGTTTTTTTTCCATAGTACAGGTTGTTCTCTTCCCTCTTATCTTTTTTAAATTGTCATATGAGTATTTAATCTGCAGTACTCTAAATGCTGTAATTTAATAACTCAGATGAGGTAAAAAACATTAAAATCACTTATACGCAGCACACATATATACTTAGAAACCAAGAGTGAAAAGCAAGAACAAGCCCTCACTTTTACCCCTTTCCCATCATATATAATTTTCATTTAAAAAAAGAAAAAAATCTGACCACAGTCAGGAGACATACAAACTAATTGCAGGTCAGCAGAATTCAGTGTTACTCAACATAATTCAGCAATTGATTTAAGCAATGCTTGAAAAGCGCATGGAATTCCCAGGCACACCTTTTCTGAGCCTCTGAGTGCCCAGAGGCACTACCCATCTACCCCAGGGCCATTTGCTAATCTCAGATGTAGGCATGTAAATACCAATTAAAGTTACTGAAAATAATTTAATTAACAGATGAAATTAATGATGGCTTATAAGGGTCAGCATTTGGCAAATGTTTTTTCCTATGTCTCCTGAGCTCTGGACTGCAAACTAGGTATAATCCAGGTTGGTATGGGAGCAAAATATGGCTTTTAGCAGATGGATCCAGCAGAAGTGGTCTAACCGAAGCTGTAATGGCAGGTTTCACTGTTCAGCCACTCTACCTCTCCAGGGAAAGATGCTTTCCATATCCTTCAATGTGCTTCTGCTCTTTCTTTATAGATGTGACTGCTGATTTACTGCTGTGTGTGTGCAGCTCATGAACTGGGGAGGAGGAGTGTGTGCAACAGGACTTCTCCACAGTGAACAACCCAAGCTCTCCAAGGAGCATCAGCTACATCCCAGCTTTGGATTCCCCCGCTCCAAGTAGCTTAGGGAGCAGTTCCTCTTTATGACAGATCAGCCTTTTAGACGGCCCTTTGGCCCAGGACCTTTAACCCCCCACTAGCATATACCTTTATCTCCTTTGGTGCATGTCTTGCCATCCTCCTCCCGGGTATAGCCTTCGTGACACTCACACCTATAGCTGCCCATGGTGTTGACACAGATCTGAGAGCACAGCGTCCCATTGCTTGTGGCACACTCGTCGATATCTGGAGAGGAGCAAAACTTCAAAATGTCTTAAACCCAGAAGCTGCAGACCTCAAATACAGCAAAAGGCTTCCTTTAAAGGTATCAGGAGATTTTGTGGTTAAATAAATCAGCAATTGCAGCACTGCTGGTGCTTTGGGATGGAGCTCTGTGCAAGCTGCACTATTATTATTATTAACACACCTGGCATCTTATCGGTGAACATCGCTTCACCATTTTTTTTTGCATTGAAAAGCTCACAAAGCTCATTCCTGCAAACCCTGGCTCCCTGGCACAGCAAACCACCCAGGGCCGGGCAGGACTAGTCACACAAGGACCACATGTAAATGATCAGTCCTGAATTAGACACTGGCCGTCTGAATCAAAGCCCAAGGATTTATTTTCATAATTAAGCCCGGCTACAGTGCTTTGAGGGTTACTGTTAGAATGATGTCCCTCGTCTCAGGCCAAAACCCCAAATATGGCTCAAAACCTGCAGGAGGAATTAATAAAGGGAAAATTACATCAGCCCAACACTTCAAAGTGTTTGGGTGCATATGTCTCTTTTAGGTACTACCTCCTAATAATTTCAAGGGGATTTAGATCTCCTAGTTCTGGTAAGCAATCCTTAGCACAGCTAAACCCCACATTTCTTCTGTAATAGTAACGAGAATAAGAAAGGTTTCAGATCTAAATGGACTCCTAAAAGACCTGCGGGAGGAGGATACATCATTAACCAGACATGAGCTCAACACACACTTCCACCCACCTAGGCAGTACGGCTTCTGTCTGTTCCTGTGCCTCTCCCGATCATAGCGGTACCCAGGATAGCAAGTGCATAAGACTCGCCCAAAGTTATCTGTGCACTGCTGTTCGCAGGGAGCTTCAGCACAAACATCATAGTCTAGAGAGAGAAAAACATAGGAAAAATACCAATGGCAGTAGCTGGATGATACTTTGACCGCAAATATTTCACCTCTCTGCTAATTTATGAAGTCAAGTTACATTGTTCTTAAAGACTGAAGGAACCTAGAAATAAAACATTCATAAGACATAAGCAAAGAATTATAGTAAAATTGTAATTGCTAATCACAGCCTTACAAACAGTTAGACTATTTCTTAAAGTTGGATTTTAAACAAGGGTCACTTTCCCAGTTTGCAGAATTTAAGAATTCTTCTTACAGAAATATTAAGTTACCTAAAAGTTTTTTTCTGTTTCCTTCCACAAATTTTTAAATGCTGATAGCAACATTTCCTATGCAGAATACTGTGAAACACTGTGAGGCTAACTGCCAAATCCAGGCGGAAAGTATATCATGAGGAAAAGTTAATTAAAATCACACAGTAATTGTTCAAAGCCAGATATAACCCTTCTAGCAAAGAACACATTGTTACAAAGCCATCATCACTCTTAATAACAGCAATGTGCAGATTAGGGTATGGTAAGTTGCTGGCTGGGCTTGTCAGTGAAATCCCAAAAGACTGAAGTCCCAGTCTTTTGAAACCCAAAGGACAGTGAATCTGTTTCTGATTTCACTGCCATATAGCAGCAGAGCTGAAGTCCAGGGAGGGGATACCAGAGCAAAACAGGGTCTGATTTGCATCCCTGCCCCTGGCATCAGGCTGGTGGCAGGGCTGGGGGTAGATGGGCATACCCTGGCAATGGGTGCAAGGGCTTTTCAGTGCCATGGGGAACATTTGTCAGGAGAAGACAGGACCTGAAACAGCATCTAGTCTCAAAACCAGCTCAGGCAAACGCTGCTGAAGGTTGGGTTTTATGCCAAAGCAAGTGGCAGTTTCTGTGATCATTTCAGAGGAACATCGTCCTGCACACAGCATCCACATGGTTGTCACTATGACCCTTCAGTCACTGGGTACTGGGGGTCTACAGCTGTCCCTGCTCCAGACCAAATATATCTAAACCAAACCTAAGTTTTTCGATCGAGTTCCCAGCAACGCACTGTGTTTCCATATATACAGTATAAAATAATTAAACCCCAAACTCATTATTGACTCACACTAATGACTAGCAGACATTTCTGGGTACAATGATTTTTCCAAACAATTAAAATGAACTAATAGATGGTAAAGCAAATGAAAACACATTTGCTGTACAAAGTATACAGAGCACATGTGTAGCACCGGGGTAAAAGTGACAGCGTGCCAAGCTACAGAAAAGCAGCAAATGAAACTTACAAGCTGCTGTATGTCACACCAGAGCCCCTTAGACCCAAAAATACTATTGTAATGGTGCCAAGCATTTCCTCCCTTCTGCCTGTCACCTTTTGAATAGCAGGCATCCTTTCCTTCTTACTTCGCAACTGTGTTGATTTTAACTCTTGAAGTCAGTGCTGTGGCGGTGAATGGCAGTGCCAGGATCCCTTCCAATACCCCCAGGAAAGCCTTGCACAAGCACGGAGGAAAAACATGCCCCTTTCCTTCAAACATAGTCAGACTGGGGGCTAGTTTGGGCTTTTTACATGGTGCCGGGGCTGTAAACTCACTTTACATTTGGCACTACTAAATACTCCCAAATACAAAGCATTAGTGGTGTTTTTCCTGGGCATGGTTGCAATTTTCATTTTCCACTGAAATAAGATCAGATGGAGAACAGGCTAGTATGCCCAGCACTGAGGTGAATATGCCTGCTTCTTAGCCAGCATGGCCACGCAGATGCTGCATTTGGCCTGTGCCATGTTCAGCCTATTTAGAGTGGAGGCAAAATGAGCTCTGTCGTCCCTGCACTTCCATGAATAAATGTGCCCTAATAAAATCATAAAAACCAGCACTGGCAGGGACCATCTCCCACCACAAGGAGGATTAGCTATGTGTAAACCTTTCCTAATAGACGTTCATCTAAGCTGCACCTGGAAATCCCTGAGGGATGGAGATGCCTCACCATGCAGTCTATTCCCAAGATTAAATATCCTTGCCTATAGAAAGCTTTTTACTCATATCTAATCCAAACTCGTCTTAAAGCCATTTAAGCCCATTATTTTTGTCTTCTTCTTCTTGGCCATAAAGAATAGTTTACTTTCCCCCTTGCAGCAAGTTTTCACTTGTTAACTGTTCACTCGTTCACTGTTATCATATCTCCCCTCAGCCTCCTTTTCCCTAGAATAAACAACGCCAGTTCTTTTTAATCTTTTGATCATCTCTCTTTTGCCATATTTCATGTAACTAGTCTTTAAATACAGTTTTCACATCCACCTTAACAGAGCTCTATCAAGACCATTGTTCCATTTACTTTCATACAAAGCTAGGTAAGGGTCCAGAAGGTGGATATCTCCCCGCTGGTGTTTCCCACACAGTCAACACAAATCACACAATGGCTGTAGGCGGGTCCCACATCACAGAGCTGTGCGTCCCCCAGGGCTTTGGTCCCAGGTAGCATGAGTCCCTCAGGAACAGTCCCCACAGCTGGGATGAAACTGGGGAAAAGCTGCTGCACCACCTCCGTGTGCTCTGCAGAACCAAGGATGCACGTGCCCTCCCACATTCAAGCCCCTTGTCTGCCAGGCCAGCCTAGGAAATGTGCTTTGAGGGTGAATCAAAGCCACATGGTGAGGATCAGACTGTTCCAGACTTTAGGAAAATACAAAAAACCTAAGCAGAATAACAAATATCTCTACATATATTTCAATGAACTCACAAATGACAATGTAGCATGGAAAGTTGTACCAAGGAAATTTCCGAAATAGCATTAGTCAGGGAAGAGCAGATCTGACTAGTGTTTGCCTGTCATATTTTGCTCTGAATTAATTCACAGCCAAGAAACTCAAGGAACAAAGCAGTGGTAGGGAGGGTACACTCCAAAAGAAGCTGTTCCAGACTACATCTGTCCCTGCTTTACTCTTGGCGATGCCATAAGACAGGACATGGTTGGAGCTGTGAGTCTCCAAAGCAAAGAAGAAGGAGATCATTCAGGAGAAAAGGGTGAGGAGCTCTTTTTTGACCTGCTTCGCTGGTCAGATGGAGCAGGAAGAGATGCTACAGGGGGAATCAGACGCACAAAGAAAACTCCTCTCGATGTCTTCTGAGGATCATTGCTCCCTGCCCCTGCAGCTGAAACTCAGAGCAAGAAGGTGAGTCCAAAGCAAGTGAAATGCAGAACCTGGGGGCATGGGCTCATCTGGGCTGCACTGATTTCTGTTGCTTTTCAAGGGCAGATGAGAAATAACAGGACAGAAACCAAAGATGGACATGGACAAAGACACAACCCTTTGGGAAAGTCTGGTTTGATAACAGCTGTCCAAGAAGGAGATCGGTGTCTTCCGGAGGCAGCCATAAGAGGGTGGACAAGGGAGGGTCTATCCCTCTCCCAACCCTCCTCTCTGCACCCACTGCTAAATCACAGAGAAGACAGGGCTGGAACTACTTCTCATGGCTTTGACTTGCCAGTACTGGATTAAAAGGTACAGATGTGCTCTAATAAACTCACATCTGTAATGTATTTATGTGCCTGTGTCAAGATATGCATTTCATACAGCTACTCTGTCAAGATTATGCCAAAACAACATGTGAAGAGCCAAGTGATGTCTTGTAACAGAATAAGTGAAACAAGTGCTTCACTGAATCATGTTTCTCATTCTTATACTGATGGCCCAATACTGTCTCAGATGTTATAGCAATTGCTGTGGCCTCTGAAGTTCAAGGCAAAATCGAGATTGAGCTGAAAAAGGGGGAATGGAGATACACAGGGAGAGAAGCCACAGCCAGCAGAGAAATTCAGTTAGTGGCAGAAACTTTCAGGTTACTGAGATGCAGTTAATAGACAGGACTAAGTGAAGTCAGTGGGTACATAATAAAAGCTGCTTTCATAATCACCTAAAACCTCAAGAGATGAAAATCAGAAGTCATAAATAATATATTGCCATGGCTTTCATTTTATTTTTTCTCCTATTACTTTTCCTGCTGTATCCATTATATTTAGTGAATAACCAGCATATAAAACTGTTACAATCCATAGGAAAGCTGGAGGCTAGGCTGTAGAGTCCTGGCTTCTTTCCACTGTGAAAGGAGTCAGGGCTTCTGCCTCCTATGTACAAAACTGACTTCTACAAGACAGCACAATCAAATCCTCCAAGTGTCCATCTTGCACTGGAGCTGTCATCTCATGCCACACACACACAGACAAAACTCACTGCAAAACCATGCAACAAGGAACTCCTTGTGAGTATGGACTTCACCCAAACCCTACCCAGATTCCTGGTGCTTGGGCAGGCACCATGAGCTGCTTCTTTGCAAGGAAGGAGCAAAAGCATAATTCTGGTTTTAAGAAGATGTGGGTTTTTTTTGTTTTGTTTTGTTTTGTTTTTTTTTTTTCTTCTTTTACCTTTTTTTTGCAACCAGTGTTCTAGTGTTTCCAGCCAGCAGCAAAGAAGATACAAATTTAAAAAAAAAAAAAAGCAAAGCAGCAGGATCAGAATTTGGGTTACAATCCCTGTCGGCTGGAGACTGTAACTCAAAACCCAGCTGATTTTCTCCAGTATGTTAATTTGTCACTTTTCTTTTCAAAACATAACCAACCCAAACTGGGAAAACCGTCAGGTCAACTTGAGGCTTTCCATATGTCATCAAATAGAAGGTTATGTTACCATAAACCAACTTTTTAACCTGCTTTTTGGAGCAAACAAGGTTTATTGGCTTGTCATCTCTGGCCATTTGCTTCTGCCTGACAGTTCCTCTGCTCCTATAATTTCAGAGTCAATTTCATCCAAATTGGACAAAGTGGTGGGAGTGATTGAAGAAGTCACATTGTTACTGCTCACGTGAAGCCATTGGCTGGGTAGACCCAACAGAGGCCTCCCCCAGGGTCAAGACAGCAGAGCTCAGGCTTTTCCTAAGTGAGATCTTGTTGCAGCAAAGTCTGAGCATTGGGACCCCAGTACTGCCTTTGCAAAGTGTACAGGCAGCTCCCCTCTGCCAGGAGGGGATCATTCCCTTTTCACTACTGCATGAACTGTCCTGGGTAATTCTCCTTCTCCCTCTGCCCCTGGTGACAATGAAGCCATGCCCATGACCAGGAGAGGTGGTGGAAGAGAGATGCCATTTGGCGATGTCTCTTGTCGCTGACTTACAAGCCAAATCAGCTGTCCTAGATCCAAGGGGTACATGGGGAAAGCCATCAGGAAAGGAAGGGTGTCCTCCTGGTTGCACACAGTGCTCCCACATACCTAGCCAAGAGCAGAATCTGTCCCTCTGCAGCAGGTCACGGTACAAGATCTGTGCAGCCACGTGTACTTAGAAGAGGATCAAGGCTTGGCACGCTAAGCAAAACTTTTGGAAGACACTGATCTTTTTATTTTCCCAACAATTTATTGGAAACAGTTCCTCCACTGACACATGAGATACGCCTGAGCCTGTGGTTATATCAGGATGCTCTTCCAAACCAGCAGTATGGACAACAGGGCAAACGGGCCAAGACAAATGCATGGGGACACAAGGGGTAAGAACAGTGAAATTACATACCTTCAGGGATGCACTGTCCAAGAACAAACTTATAACCCTTACAGCATTTTTTCCTGAAAAACAATAAAATAAATAAATGAATAAATATATATATTCTCTAAAGGTTGGTGCTGCCTTTAAAAACAGTCATAGGTAGGTCATGGATGCGATGAACCAAACAAGATGAGGATCCTGACCTTTGCAGTTGAAGGTATCAGCAGTAAAGAATGCAACATGGAAACCTACCACTCGGTCCATGAGGCATTTTAAATGATAGCATGGCCAGCCCCCTCAGGAACCTGGACTGGCTACCCAAACGCTGACCCCAACGCTGCTCCCTTGTGTTGAAAGGATGCAGCGCACCTCGGTGCTGTCCATATACACAACTCAGGTCATAATTTTCATGATATGATGAAGGGCGTTTTCAAACATCTGTCATTACAATGTAAACTTGCAGAAAGGGGTAAGTCTCAGTGATGAGTACACACAAGATAAATGTTATCAGTGATTTCTCATCTTTTAATAAACCTGGAATGTGATAAGTGAAATATACTGGGTATTTCAACTAGAGCAAGGGAAAGTACCTTATATAGACGGGGACAAAACTGCAGCAAAGAGTCAACAGGATCAGATACTTTTTATGTGCCTATGATATGAACAGTCTCAGTGCTGAGAAATTAATGTTTCTGAAACACTGGCCTGGAATGACACTTAGGCATTCAGCTATACCTGCTTGTTTGCTTTCTAGGCAGCAAACCACATCAAGTCACCAGGAGTCCCAGCAGTGCTGAGGAGCCTTTACAAATTGGCTTGAGAACTACTTGCTGCAGGGGCCTGGTGACCTGCAAAGTGTCCCATGTTGGTGGCTACCAGGATTGCCGCAAGAGAAGCAAACTGCTGTTCAGTGTGCTATTTTATCAAGTCGACGTGAGTCTGAGGGGGGCCAAACCCTGTATTTTACAAATTCACAGTTTTTCATGCCTTGTGGACATGCTGAAATATCAGCAAAATGGGAAACCATCCATTTGGTCTTATCCTTTAATTCAATAACTGACGCAGAAGAGTGCTAAAACCATGGCAGTCAATGACACAACACTCCCCTGGACAACACGCAGCCATCACAAATCACCATTACATTGAATTTAAATCAACTATCAGTTGCAACTGACCACTTAAAACAAACAATGCACTACTCCAAACTATGTAAAAACAAACTCTGGCTCCACATTTTACCCTCTTCCAAAGATTAGCTGAAATATAAATTATGCTTAATGAAGGTTGAACATCTGAAGAGGAAGACTTGCTTTGTTATGCAAACAGTGGTCCCTCATTAGACTTTTCTCCAAACATTGCTGTGAAGTTTTATCTGCAAGACAAACAAATGCAGGAGGAATGAGTTCAAAGGTGCATCAGGGAGGCTGTTCATTTGCTGCAAGCCATGCCGATGGCTTTCCAAGAGCATATTCATCTCCTCCTGTCTGCAGAAGAAGAGAGGCTGATAAAGGCTTGCTTGTAGCTGCTCTTCAGAGGGACATGCAGCCTGGCTTGAGAGAGGGCTGGGAGATGGGAGAGGAAGGCATCCCTGCCATGAGATGCCAACCTGTGGGGTTGTACCAGCCAGAACTAAACAGAAAGAGGGAGCAGCAGCTTTCATAATTTCTACCCTTCTTCCTGGGAATTCCCACTTCATTTTCAGGCTTAGGACCCTTAGGACTCCCATCCTTGGAGTGGCTTGTGGCAGCAGATGCCAACCTCAGCTGGCACAGCCTGCTCCTGGGTAAGGGCTCACTTGCTGGGAACCTTGCAGGAGCTGCCCCTCTCCTCTCAGCTTGGCTGGCAATGGCTTTTGGCTGGACTTGTTGGCTTTCTTGTAGCTAAATTGTGGTTTTATCTGCCTTGCTGGATTCTCCTGATAGCCAAACTACTTGCCCTGATCAAACCTCTCTCCTACAGCCACACACTGAGAACCCATCATACGCTGAGCTACAGCCATTAGATACTGTCCTGGAACCTTGAAGCAAGCACAGCCTTGCGTAGCCTTGCTGGGGGTTGCTCCAGTTAAAGCAACTGGAAAATTGTGCTGCCCTGGCAGATATCCAAGACCCTGCTGAAATCTGTCTCTTCAACAGCTTCTTGCAGCAATGAGTTCCACAGGGAGATGAGATGTGTTTGAGAAATCATTTGCTTGTTTTCCATCTCCAATTTTCCCAGGGTTTACTGGTAAGGAGATCTGGAAATATTTTCTCCAAATACCTGCAGATTTTTCCACATCATGAAAGCTTTAAATCACACCTAAAGAAGTGGTTTAGAGGAGAGATACCCTGCTTTCAGGGTCACACTCCAGAAACCAATTCCCCATGATAATTGGTTCCCAATTCAAGATTACAGATCTCTGTATTGGCACAGCCTGTACTCAACAGCAAGCTTCAGACATCAGAATGATTTGGCCAGGGAAACTGCTACTTTAGGGTTAATGCACAGGAAATACAATACAGCAATACCCATTTCTCTGAATATTACATTTTAACCCTGGGATTCCTGCGTGCTTTAGCTTTTTACATTCTTAAAGAGAAATCTGTCAAAATGATTGACACATGAGTTGATCATTAGCAAAGGCATTTTAATAGCAATACTCATTTTCAGACATCCAGCTCCAGGTTGACATGTCTAATCAACGTTGCACAGCAGCAATCTCGTTATACATAATGAGAGGTAAGAGGGGGGTCCCCACTGATAATTGTAGCTACTGAATAACTTTCAGCAAGGCAGTTGCTACGCAGCTGTACGTGTGAGCATGCATCAAACACAAACTAATACACAGCTGTGTAAGAAGCTCAACCACTAAAACTTGGATCTAAGGGGAAATTAAGTTGATCCGTTAACTTTAAATCTGGTTTCCAAAAGGAGAAACTTCTGGCAGACTTCTCTGTTACAGCTTTTAATGGGGTGTTTCAGCTATTAAAAACATAGCAACTTCTGATTCTTATGCAGTCTTCACTCAGGAACATGTACAAGCCCAAATGCGCAGAGGGCTTTGGGCACCACGATTTCGAAAACTGTAACGTCTAGCTTTTGTATTACCTGTAAGAAAATCCATAGCGATAGGGACTCTCAAAGCAAAGTCACCATTTTTTTCTGAATGATAGCTGCAGGAAAAGCGGGAAGATACTGAGCTACTCCCCTCTGCTCTGGAGGTCGAGGTGCTCCTGGACCACTGAATGTCAGAAGATGGGATCTAGCGTCAAACCTCTGATACCAATAAACACATCCATGACGAGGCAACCAGCAGATCTGCCTTCGTTGCAGGCTTCTGTGGCCCATCACTTTGCAGACTGAGAGGAGAGCTGACTTCTCCAGGAGCACCCCCATGTCCCATTGCCCACGGGTCCCCCCCGAGGGTGCCTGACACACGGCAGTGCACGAGCACGGCACCCCTGCCCCATCTTGAAAAGCAGTAGCTGCTTGATAGCATCGCCCCAGACAGGCAGGAGGAAAGGCAAGATGCAAAGAATGTGGCTTAATTAAGCCAGCACTTTATTAAGTTAGCTTATCTGGCAGCTATCAGCAGTAACTCATCCAGTGCAGACCACGGTTTTTCCCCTTAATTGTTTCCACCTGGTGCAGAGCTGCCATCGCCCCCAGCCCACCTCCCGCTTTGCACCAGGACACGGTGGCGGGTGGCAGTGCCGGAGAGACCAGGGTTTACTGAACTGAGAAAATACTTCTGTGTGAGAGGGAAAGGAGTGATTCAGGGTCCTAAGGCAGCTGAAATGCTTTGGAAATGCAAACAGTAACAGGAGAAACATTTAGAGTGATAATTAACCTGTATCTGTCTGCAGTAACGCAGCAGCGACTTGGGCTGTGACGGCGGCTGGCTCGGAGCTGCTTGGTGAGTTATTGAGGTTTTGGTTAGCTTCAGCAAAGAGGCAACTCTCAAACTCCATCATGACTATTGTGTTGAAAAAGATACATAATGGCCATTTAGTGATTGAAAAAAGGGAAGCAAAGAGGAAATGCGAAGGGAAGGAAAAAAGAAAAGTTTTATACTGGTTTCAGATGAACATCATATGTTAAGGAAACTTTTGCTAAAGATGTCAAAAGTAGAAACAGAGGAGTACACCCGAGGAAATATTTGCCTCCTAGGAGCAAAGCAGACACAGAAATCCCTATGCTGAGTTAGAAAGTGATTTCTTAGGATAAAATATTACCCTTACTTTAGCGCTACAATGCTGGGATTCAGACAGACAGACAGCCTCCAGGATAGCTCCACCCAGACAGAGGTAATTCAAGCAGAGGCACTTCACCTCCAATTCACTGAGGCTAGGAGCACACACATGGACAGTTTCTATAGCTCAGCTGATGCCTGAGGTCGCTTCACAGGAAGATGCAGCAGCTCCATAGGTGGTCAGGCAGGTCAAATCCCTCTTCTCTGACACGCTATTTCTGACCCATAAATGTCAGAAGAGTCACAGTTTAGGGGGTGTAAAAGCTGCTTAACATTTTGTGTAGGATTAGATATATCAACACTGTTCTCGCAGGTCGGTGCTGGTAGAAAGTAATGGTAATACAGTCAAGCAAATATAATTAATTAAAAAAAACAATTTCCTGTTGGGAAAAGCTAGAAAAAAAAATTTTAATCAGATTTCTTCAGCCAATGTCATAACATGAACTCTGAAGAATTTGTGCCATATCTTGAAGACCTGAGTCAGCAAAGGCTATGGCACGGCTGTGTTTAATTGCACAAAGGGGTCTTTGTTAGACTGGCTCCTTATTGTGCCTGCCCAGTGTTTCTTTTTGATCACCCTGACTTTGAGAAATACACAGTGCAGCAAAAATGCAGATATAAAATACAGCAATTAACTTACAAAAAGAGAGCTATAAAAGCAAGCCAACAAGGTACATTAAAAAAAACCCCTTGTTTTTCTCATATTCTATATAAAATCCAAATGAGGGACAGGTCTGTCTGCCAAAGCATGTGCAGACAAAGCCCATCTGCAGCACAAGTGTATTAAGGAAGCAGCTCAGTAGCTGTGCACAGTTTCGCCATAATTCACATGGAGAGAAGATTTATGGCAACATGGTGTAAAACTGAAGCAATACACTTTATTTTTGTTTGGCTTTCCATGGGATACATACCGAAATCTTGAGTAAGAGAGGATGGCTTCCCCGCAGACACTTGCTCAGCATACACTTTGCCATGATTTCCAGACTTAGTCCTTTTTCACAGTTTTGTAAAAAAGACAATTTATGTTCACATTGGGTGTAACACAAGGTCCAAGGCCAGCCCAAGCCCTTCCAGTCACCATCCCAGCTGAGAGTGAATAACACAAGTACAGTGATGTCTTCCACTGCCTAGGAAATGCTGCAGCACCTGTATATGTGCGCTTCTTTATTTCTCTTAATTGACAGAATAAAGCAGGATTCGCCTGAACAACCACAGAGACAATGCTTCACCAGCAAAGCTGGAACTCAGACCTCAGCCAGCAAATCACTGCAACCTATTACTTGATTTCTCTGAAAGCCACATTTTCAGTGATTAATGCGTTGCCTGAGTGTAAGCCGTGTTTCTCGTCAGCTACTTAAGTCAAATAAATTTACCCACATGTAACAGCTTTTCTTAGGAAAAACCAGCCCTGCTATCTGCTCTTTTGCTCAGCTCTGGCTATTAAGACTGATACCAGCCATGAAATCCCATTCCAGTTATTGCTAATGGGAAGGTTTTGATAAGACTCAGTTCCTGGGCTCCTCTTTCGTGAACCCAAGCCAGGGACCAGATCCTCCCCTGACCAAAGTCACATGCCTCCGTTGACTCTGGGGAACTGTGCCAGTTCTTACTCAGGCAGGCTCTGGCTGATGCTCTTGAAAGCTCTCAGACACGCTCCTTGGCTGCTCCTTACTGTAATGCATTGTTAACTGACTCCTTCTCTCCTCAAAGTGCTCTTTCATGTCACCTTTTTATGGTCAAAGGGAGTTTTATGGCAGCGGAGTATAAACTGTAGTTCCTTCTCAGAAGGGACCTTCCAAACTGATATGATGGTTCGCAGCCTCTGCAGAGCATGCTATTTGTGAATGTGTGAAGCTCATTTCTCTCTATAAAAGAGCAAAAAAGACTTCAAGGGGTGCAAGAAACCCTCCACCCTGTGTGGGTGGGTCTCTGTGGGCCTTGGTGTTACAATAGGCGCTGACCTGCATGAAACTGGAGAATGCACAAAGAGCCAAACTTCACAGTTCTGGTGAACTTAGCCACCAAAAAAGTCTGTCCTTTTTGTAGCAGTCCCTGGGCCTTTGTTCTCCATGGACACAGCGCAGGACATCTCGTCATGATGGGGTTTGTGGTTTCATTTAAGTAAATGAGATGCGATGAGGTGTCCAGCAGAGGTGTTCAAACAAAATCTGGGCAGGCAGACCGCTTCCCCAACACATCTCCCTGTGTCAGCAGACCAGAAGTCCCAGGAGACCATGGCTTTTGGACTACTTTAGGACTTCTGCGATGCAGAGAAAGGGGTTGGTATGAAAATCCTGCAGGCAGGCCCACAAGAAAGAAAGAGCTCATGAGCTTCTACTTGCTACAGGCGGACGGTGGCAACTAAAACTCAGCTCACTAAGTGGCAACTAAGACTCAGTCCAGTCTCTTCTGGGCAGAATACAGACTTGTAGAAATGTTCCTGACATCCTTCCTTCCAATGTGTAATGAAAGAAAAAAGGTCGTATTTCCACGTGAACCATACAGACTAGGGCTCCACATTTTTGGGGAAGCCGTAACACCGTGTCAGTCCCTAGCTCAAGCAGAGCCTCGGTGCTGCAAACACATCGACTAACCACAGACTATTCGGCATTTTTTTCTGCAGCACAGACCAACTGGCGGCACTGGTAACCATCAGTGTTTGTACCTCACTTAGCATACCAATACTTAGTCCAAAAATGACTAAGTAAAAATCTCCCTGTGAATATTCTCTAGGCAAAGAAGGAAACTCTCAGGAGGAAAATGTTACACAACTTCAGAAAAGCAATTACCCCTGCTGCCACTGGAAAAGACATTTGTTGGATATTTTACATGCATGTGAACATCATTCTCAAAATCACAGATGTGATTCCTTCAGCGCTGGACTGTACTTTCTTTCCCGCTTTCTTGGATTTTTATTTCATTGTTTTTTGGGTCTTATTTCCTTAATGCAAGGGAATGCTCATGTGGTTTATCACTAGACAGCATGTCAAAAATAGCAGAATGATTAAATAAAAGACTTTTGACTGTTCTCATCTGCTTAGACTCAGCTTCATATACATGCTGTCAGCTTTGTCTTGCTCTCTTTTCTTACAAATTTCTTTTATTTTCTGGCACTGTACCAAGAAAATTATTTTGTTTAGCTTCACAGGTGAAGTTGGTATGTTTTCTTCAGAACCAAATTAATGTTTGACAGGTGTGAAATTTGAGGGGAAGAAAAAAAAAGAATTTTATACAAAGATAGCACTGTTTGCATTTACTACATAGTCTAATGAACTGGCAAAGTATAATGCATCCCCATAAATATATTGTCATTTCTAAGAACAAGTAGCCTTCTAAATCTCAATTGAAATGATCCAAGATTGAGCCTGTGTTTTAAAATAACTCACCGCTTTGAGATTTAAAGTACGAAAAGCAAGCAAAAATCTTTTTTTCCACCACCTCTGACTTCCAATTAGAGGACTGCAAGCCAAATTTCCTTCCAAGTCTGTAAATAGTATGTCTTGCTGACGGCACACATTCAATTATTTATCTAACCCAAGGTGAGCCAGAGTACAGGACTAATCACAGCACATCTGTCCTGTCTCTTGGATTTTTTTAAACTTCCATGACTCTTCGTTTTGTAGCTCCAATTTCCTACCAAATATCCATGCGAGATAGAGAGTAATAAATTCCATTTTAGTACGGAAGGCAGAGCCAGAGTAGTGCTGCAAGGAGCTGCGCTCACTCGCTGGCTGCTGTGCTGGTGCTCGGTCACTGGAGTCAAACAGCAATAAATTGCTGGCAAGCTCTTAGACTTACTGAATCCAGTCCAATCCAACCCTGTTTATACAGCATCTTTCATCAACAAGATCACAAAAATGCTGCATAAGCAATGTCTAATAAACTCCTTTCGATAAACAATAAGAGGCAAGCGCCTTTTACAGACGCATGCACAGAAAAACACATCATAGAAACTATGCAAGGAAGTCAGATTTCTAAAGCTAGCTCTCCAAACAGGACATAAATCCCAATTAACCTTCAGAGACAAGCTAGTAACTCAGTCTGCATTCACTTAGGGGTGAGTTGCATGTAAGGGCCTGATCCTGGTTCTGCAGAAATCTCTGGCAGCTTTGCCATGAACACGTGTCAGACTGGGAACAGGCTTGGACCAAGGCTCAGGATGATGGGTGAGCCCACGCTCAGCTCTGAGGATGTCCTACAATTGGACTTCTTGGAAGTACAGTTTCAGACAATCACTCGTGGCATGAACTTAATCAAGTCTGGCTGACATTTGTCATTGGAAATTGTTGCAAACCTCTTCCCAGTTTTGATGGATTCAGGATTTGACATCCACCCCTGCTCCCATATGTGCCCTGTAGGCACGCCATCCATATATAACCTACACCATCCATCCAGACCCTAGACACAGACACAGATATTTAATCCAGATATTTAACAGGTATTTTAATTTGTGATGGTTCTTGAAATTCAGCTCTGGGAAGAAAGCAAGCGAGTAAGTCCAGCCAGGCTAATGCTTCCCATTTAAATAGTCTAGCAGCGGGGAGAGCCAGACACAAAGCCATCAGCTTTTACGAAAGTGAAATAGCACAGAAAAATAATTTAAGAAAGATGCCACTCTGAGCACCTCATTTTCTACCCTGGCTACCCCCAATGTCTAGATGACACCTTGGTTTCCAGCACTGAGCTGGAAGATAACAGACAGTGTGAGGAAGATGTCTGCATTTGGACACTCTGCCTCTCTGTTGTGGAAAACTCATATTGAAAGGACAAGACACCTCACAAGGTATGGAGGTTTATGTGAGTCGTTCCAGATTAAAGGGAAACTGGGCACTCTCTATATACCATCTACAGACAAGGGGTATGAAATGGCTCCTATCTTCACAGCACACACTTTATAAGAGTGCAAAAAGTATAGTGAACTAATTCTTTACATTATGAGTCACATAAGGAAGGGTGCTCAACAGCCACTTATGCCTAAGGATTTTTGTCCTTCTGGTACTGGCTTAGAGTCACCGGGGCATGACCCTGGTTCAGCACAGCCAAGGGAACTTCTCAAGTCGAGGTTTCAGCCATTCTATAAGCAGCAGAAATAAATTCTAGGAACCACCCCCCCTTCCTTCGCCCCATAATTTTAGAAAAAGACATTCACAGCATAATTTTGCTTGTAACAGACCTTTGGAAATCATCGGATCCAAGCGCACCTGACAGCTGGGTTACTGCTCAGAGACTCTCCCCAATAAGTTTGAATGTCTTCAGGGATGGACGTTGCTTCACTTCTCTGGGACCCTCCTCCAGTGCTTAACCACTTCACTGTGTGTTTTCCCCCTTTATATCTACTTAAGATGTCCCTGCTGCAACTCATGGCTCTTGTCTCATGTCCTTTTGCAGTGCACCTTTGATGAAGGTCTGGCTCTGTCTTCTCTATAACTCCTCATTAGGTAGTTGGAGACACCAGTTAAATTTGCCCCTTAGCTCCCTCTTCTCCAGACTAAGCAAACAGAGCTCCCTTGGGCTCTTCTTGAATATAATGTTTTCCAGCCCCTGCGCATCTTAGCTCCAGTTTGTTGATAAGTGTACAAAACCGTAGGTAACCAAATCAAAAAGTATCACTAGCAGATATTCTTTAAAAATATTAAAGAAAAGGGAAACAAACAAACAAAGCCCCCAAAACCCCAAACAACAACAAGAAAAAGGAAAAAAATAGTTATTTGTTCAATTGCAATGGAATGCTAGCTTTGGTCCCCTCCCACTATTTTCTCTCCCCTCTTTTCTCTATTTTCGCAATAAAATTTTAAAAGGAGAAAAACTAAAAAAATGTAGTAAATCTTGAATGAAATACAAACAATGCTATTTGTCATGACAGTATTTTCAAACAAAAGAGTTGGCCAGCTCTGATCACTATCTAAGCAACAAGACCAACTTAAAATTGCACTTCTAATATATGTTCAACATCAATAGCAGCAATGGAATTAACTTCTTAATGTAAGCCCTTGGAAATCTCTATAAAGAGACTAAAAAATATATTATTTCAAGAGCATTTCACTGATCCAGATGTTTCTCTCCTTTTCCCCTCTGTTTTATTGTTCCCAGAGAAGACCTTGTAAAAGCTGAAACTGCTTATTAAGTATACAGACTTAATGAATTGGACAAGGAAAGAAGTAATTCTTAACATAATATGTTCGGAAGTCAGATCCATGTTTATTGTTCACAGAGATGATAGCAAAATACTCTCTATATACAGAGCAGTCTCTGTTAGGACAGAATCTGTCTCCGTGAACTGCTTCCAGCATACAGAAAAGATTCATTTTTAAAACAACACAGTACAAAAGTTTGTTGAATTATGTAGTGATGCTGTAGCATGGCCCCAATGCCAAGGATTATTTTTAGAGCCACACATCTGCAGGTTATTTGTTGCAGGATAGAGTGGATGGAGCAAATCCTGAAACAATTCGCTAAGCAGACAAGCATTACTGGAACGAGCTGTTATTTATACGGTGTCACTAGAAGGCTTGGTATCTGGGACGCGGCAGTCGTATCTGTGCTGCCTGTGTAGCTGATGCTACTCTGCTTAGACTGCAGTCAGTAGATGACGGAAAGTTCATGGAGCAGCTTTTTGATGTGGCATTAGCCCCTCTGTTGAAAATGGCAGGAGCAGGAACACCATCCGGGCAACGAATGGGCCGTGGTGATTTTAGCACAGAGTGCGCCAGACTGGTGGTGCCCTCGATGTCAGTGCATCCCGCTCTTTAATTTGTGAGCAAATGGGTGGCATGAGGCCAGTTTTAAAAATAAGAAGCAAAGCTGTTTTCAGAAACTTCCTTCCATTTCCCCACAGCACTGTGTCCCACACAGGGCTCAGCTTTCAAGACAGACAGAGACTGAACTTGGTGTCAATCGCCCGTCAGCCAAGTACGAACTGCAGCAGCAACCGCGCTGTGCCCAAACTGAACAAACCGCAGCCCCAGCCCCATGGAGAGACCATTTCCTATTGCCTAATTTAATGGAGCTGGCACTGGCTTCTGCTCCTCTCTCCCCACCCTGCTGCTGGAAGATGGCTGTAGCTCTGAATAACCTACTGAGTTTGAACACAAGACTTTTATGAGATGCTGAAATGCTATCAAGCCAACTCACCGCCCATTTCACTCTGAGTGCTTGCTACCTGCAACCATGTTCCTGCTGAAAGAAAGCCTCTCCTCCAGCCCCCTCTAACCCACTGCCCCGAAACTAGGGATGGGCTCTGCTACCAGGCATGATGTCTGGACAGCCTGAGATACGACCCAGAGGCACTTTGCTTTGGCCACCTATGAAACACTGAGAGCAAAGGTGTGGAAATGAGTCAAAGGAAGAGTGGACCTGCTGCAGGGCATCCCTTGTTGCTGGGATGGAGACCTGCAGGCAAAAACCCTTGGGATGCGCAAGGAAGCTGAGGAAGAAGGTCCCAAACCCAAACCTGGACCCTCCCATCCTCAGATGGCCGGTGAAGATTTGGTCCTGAGCTGGTGGGGATTACTTGTGATGAACATATGGGGACCCTCAAGTGTGATGAATTCTGGGAGGAAACTGGCACAACTTCTCACACTGCTGCTTGATGCTGGAAAACAAACATCAACCCCCCAGTCCTACCCATCTTTAAAAAAATTTGCTCTTCTAAAACAGCTCTTCCTTGAGAAAGGAAAATTGCAGCATCAGGATCTGTGACCTTGCCAAGATTACACTGCCTGGGAACAAAAAAGCAGCTTCAGCTGGTTTAGCCCCTTCATCAGAGAAACTAAACCATACAACTTTGGCCTGGCACACAGCTGGTAGTGAAGGTATGTGCTTCACCAGGAAAAATGTATTTTTTTGTTGCTTGATAAGCTTTATTCTCACTTTACCTATTAAGAAATAAATATTTCAATGTAAAGAAATGGAGTGTATAGATTTTAGACTTTTGGACCATTGCACAACATTATTTTACTATTTTTTCTTATAAGAGGGAAATATTTATAGTTGCAAAGAAATTAACCACAAAGTTCAAAATGGACCCAGTATTCTTGTTGTGGTGTGAACTGCGTGGTGTGCTGGGCTGTGCTCCCAACCCACCACCATGCTGTCCTTCAGAAGTGGATGTATGTCCTCAGCCAGTAAATAACTGAGAAAATACCCATCATGTCCATTTGTAAAGCACTTTGGAATGAAGGTGGTTTACATCTGGAAGTTCTTACCAACATGTAACTAGTGGGTTCATGGACAGTTGGGTGGCCCATACAAAAGCACGCTTAAACCTTTTGCATTATAGTGTGCCTTGTCTCAGGTAATTGCTTTTTTCTGGGCTATTTCAATTCATCTAAAAAGAGAAGTTCCATTCTTCTATGGTGCTCATGTTTCTCCTTCAATTTGACTGATTCTACTGTTCTACCGAGGCCTTTGCAAAATAGCAAGCGATGTTTCTAGCTGCCATTTTGATATTACTGGTGCAGAACCAAAGATCTTTTTTTTTTTTTTTCTTTCTTCCTTACTGTTTCTTGACAACGCTCAGTGCTGGGTTTCTTGCTCTTCCTTTACCATTAGCACATTTAAGGTATCGCAGTATAAATGTCTCACTACTGTAATGCCTGCCAATACGTAGGAAATATGGGGAAGGCTGGATGCTTGTGGAGGGACCTAGACCTGCTGCACAGCCCTCTCTGGAACCGTACCATGAACCTGACAAACTTGGTGTTGTTAACACAAAGGTTAAACGACTGCTACAACACACATGTCCATCTCTGCTAGTGCTTTATTCTCTATACAGTATTTAAATAGCATTTTCATGTCACAGCACTCATGGCTGAGAGGAGACCATTTTCCTCCAGGACATCCTCACAGGTACAAGGAGCATCTTCTCATGCCTGGGGGAAGCAGGCTGGATGCTTTGAAAAGGAAAGACCTCTTGCGTTCAGGGCAATCTGAAGAGAATACAGGCTGATGCAGGTACACAGGAGAAGAATATTGAAGGTGCCCTGCAAGGGGCTGCCCAACGGTCTCATCTGCCTCGGCCATAGCAACTGCATCGGCAACATCCTCTGGTCACCTACTGTTTTAAAAGCCTCTTTCTCTGAGATTAAGTATGGGACAAGTGTCAGTTGGGCTCTTAAAATCTATTTTCCAACTAAAACGAGTGACAGCACTGATTGCTTTTTGCAGCAGGGAAATTACGGCTGTGGCACTGGCCAGCAGCGGGATGGGGCCCCATCACCTGCGGGAAGCATTGACAGGCAATGGCAGATGCCACACTGATCAACTGCCCAGGACGAACCACAATCCTCGTCACAGGCATAGGCAACAGTCGTCACCTGCATCTAAAGTAAACAACTGGGGAAAGTTTGGGTGATTTCCTCCTACTACTTATGGTCCTCTAATGTGTTTCATGCTATGACCAGGAATTTTCAAGTTGATGTTGTACTTAAATAAGCATAATATAGAGTGACTGGCGAAGATAAGGGAGTACTGCGTTTTTTCTGACTGGCTTATCATGACTGCTGTGATCATGGGTGACAGTCACTTTGGCTCACCCAAGGCCAATTTTAGGTCACCCTGGAAAGTGCATGTTGTTTCCAAAAAGAGGTAAACACATTGTACACCCAAGGTATCGGTCTGCACTAGCCTGCAGAGACAATGCTAAGTTTAGATCTGAGGCTAAATCAGTATCAGCAAAGACAAGATTAGTGTTGCAAGATTCATACCTGTTTTGCTCTCAGAACATACACTTTTTGTCAATCTGGACTGCTTCTACATTCCTACCAACTTTTCTACATCTAATACTTGTGTGTTGTCTTTGAGCCCACTCCACAGTTCACACCAGTAAACTTTTGTGGAGGTAGTATTTTATGCAGAATAAAAGAAACTAGTTGTTTTCTTTCCTACTCTGTTCACAAGGTGGGGTTTTTTCCCCAAAAGACTCCAAGGAAGAAAACCCAACATTTTTACAGCCTCAGATATCAATCTGATTCTGCAAAGTTGTTTGAAAGTGCTATATTATATCTGGCGCACTCTAATATATTTGGAATAAAGGTTTGGCATGTGGAGTAAAACAGACTCCCCCAAACCCATGCATGCAAGCTCCAAACTGAAATTAATATCATGTGCATTCCTCGAGAAATTTCACCCCTTATTTTAGATTTTTTTTTCTCCCTTCTCTACCTAATGAAGTGCTTGTTCATCACTGTTACAACCCGATGTATTATAATCTCACCATCTGCATCATTTACATTCCCAAACATGGAATCTCGGCCAGATGTCTGACTTATCTCCAAGGCACTGACTTCAGGCACATGGTTTTTATTTAAATGAATCACAATACTAACAACAATCCAGTATCTATTATCTGTCACAACTGCAGGTAATAACTCAGAATAAATTTATCATGGGCTTTTTATTGTTGCCCACATAGATACTTCTGTGGATGAATCTCCTAAAGTGCAACAATAAAAATCAAATGAAAGGTAAGGTAGGATGTTAAGCAAAGTACTTCATTACAGAGGAAGTTTGCAGATTGCATTACAAGTGGAAGCAAAATGTGCAGCCCTTAGTAACATGGAGATACTGAAGCAATCCATGTTACAGTGACACTGAGAAACAAATCAGTGCCAGGGCAGCAGGTTGCCCCAAGCCCATATTTGTGTTAATTCTTTGAAGGATCCAGCAAAATCCACAGCACTGGTGCTCAGCAGTAACGAACATAAGCATGTGCAGGGCTGTCCATAACCTGAAAACACCACCACACTCTCCTGCTTGCACATAGAGCTTGCAGCTTCTACTAAGAACTTGTGTGGTGTTTGCTGGCACAAAACCCCCCACTTTTCCTTGAAATAAAAAGTACACCTTCATTTAGAAATGTGTCGTATTACATGTTTTCATCTGACTTGGATTTTGGACCTTTCCACACTCTTAATTAGTACTGGTAGTAGTAATAATATGTTTTTACTTCCATGATGTTAACCACTAGAGTATGAGTGCTGCAAATAGAAACTAAGTTCAACAGAGAGAGATCTCCAAGGAAACCGATAGTTCCTTACTTAGATTTCTTGGACTTCTCACCTAGATAATTCCTTAGATTTACTACCAAATGAACACCACTCTTTAGCTTTCACAGAGGAAAAGTACTGGTATTTATATTAGACTGACACCAAAGCATCTCTGGCATGGACCAGAATCCCAAGTCCTTAAGCAAACCCTGACCAACACAATAATCCCTGATCCAATATATTTTCAAGCCACAACTATGTCAGGGCTTGGAAGGCATACATGTGGACCAGGACAGAGCTCTCCACATCAGTGCATTGTGAGTGCAGGATAATCAATGCCATCACATCCCTTGTCATAACGATACATGATTTTCTGTGAAGTAGCTGAATTTCATCTCAAATTCACCCTGTCAGTGTGCAGAGCAAAGGCCCTGGCTAAGCACAGGTCCCTCTGTATTCAACAGAGAGGGACAGGCACTTCTGGAGAGCAGCCGAGCCTGGCAATGGCATGGCAAATCTCCTAACTCCAGTGCCTTGGTTAAGGGAGAAATGTAAGCAGAGAAAGCCTGGGCTTTAACGTCCCAGTTTTCAGCAGGGTTATCCAATTTTTTTAAAACTCTTTCAGAGCTTCACTGCTGTGGGAGGTGGTCAAAGGACACAAAACGGGGAAATTTGCACCAAAATCAAGAGGAGGAGATTGCCTCCTTTCTCACTCTGCCAACAGTCTCCAGCCACAGCCCACAGCTCTCCTCCTGGGATGGGGTGGGGAGACCCTGCGGAGGTACCTCCTCGAAGGAGACAACCCCCACGCACAAATGCATCACCCCACGTGGGAGGCTGGGCATGCGCCTGTGGTTTGACAGCCAAGCGTTGTGAACCGAGAGCTCCTAGAGAGAGGGGTCAGCCTTGAGGGAGCTCTTAGGGGAACTCTGTTTGCAGAGCTGCAGACAAGGGCAGCCGTCCCCTCAGCTGCGCAGCTCTACCAACCCTCCCTGTGGATTAAGCTGTTTTGTCAACCAGCAAGATGTTGCAATACTAAAACTTCATTGCGTTTGGACCTCTCAGAAAGCTCTTCCAGAAACAGAACTAGAAAAAAATCCCAGACTACAATCATGTAATTAAATGCTGAATCATAACAGAGAACCACAGAAGTCCAGTGAAAATTATGTTGGCATGTGGTTAACACTGGCTTTTCTTAATTTCTGAGTGCTAAACCCTTTGCATGCTCACAAGGTCACTGTTGTGTGCAACGGTGACTTTATTTGATCATGGTTTCCAATACGCTGAGTTCCCTTTTAGCATTCCTTGAAGACATCAAAGATGATATTCGTCCCCCTGTACTTTTCCAGTTAACATTCAACTTCTGCTTTATCTGCCAGAATGTTTTAACAATGCAGTCCTGCAGAAGATGCAGTCCAAGCGTCACAGCGTGACACCATGGGCTGCTGCAGCAGCTC
The DNA here is from genome assembly GCF_929443795.1 of Astur gentilis. Taxonomy (NCBI): domain Eukaryota; kingdom Metazoa; phylum Chordata; class Aves; order Accipitriformes; family Accipitridae; genus Astur; species Astur gentilis. The sequence continues at coordinate 77,460,246 of NC_064919.1, read as the reverse complement.
AGTGACAGCTCAGGGACCGTGCACCATCCAGGAATGCTGGTGGATGTCTGAGGTGGGACAACTGTAAAACACAGGCTGGGGTGAAAAGTCATGAGAATGGGCACTCCAGTCTCTTGGTCCAGATCTTCTCTAGCCCAGTGTGCAGTTCATACACCTGTATCAGGGTCCACGACTTAACCCCCTTGAGGAACCAGATGAGAGTGCCCCACCACTGAGCACAGACCCCAACTTGCCCAATGCTTCTCTGACAGCTTGTGCCAGGAAGCCGTGAGCACTGACCACATTCATTACCAGATGGCATGGGTACTGCCCTCGATGGCACACAACTTGAATCTCTGAATTTTAATGAATTTAATTCACTGTTCACATGCGGTATCATGCAGTAGTGTTCAAAGATGCCCAAGCCAGTTTTGAATGTGCTAGCATGAGCCTGGCAATGGGACGGCTGCCTGTATCCATCGCTCTGTGTTGTTATATTTCCCTGTCCTATGGCTTTGGGGATAAAACAGGGACAACTGGACTTTTATTGCCCACTGGGATGTCACGAAATTGCAGTAAAGTAGCCACTGTGATCAGTTCTTGTCAGGGGATGATCTTTGAGGTAAATGCTGCTGGGGACTGATAAAAATGACTGATGATTGTGCTCAAGGAGCAAGCTCCGTGGCTTTAGGTTGTCACCTTTTACCTGTGCAATGCAAAACTAGCAGGGATTCCAGCAGAAGCCTCCTGCCCTTGAACACATCGGCGCAACTGTCTAGGTGCTACCTGATCCCACCACCACTGTCCTCTACAGAAGGATGGGCAGGACACGTCTGCCCCTCCACGAGCAACGAAGCAGTTAAGAGAAAATCTGAGATCTTATAAAAATGATGAATTCATTTTCCACAGATAAAAGTCCAGTAAGTTTTATGCTGCTACCTACAAAAATGTCAGCCACACAGTTTCTGACTGGGAGTTAGCTGTTGCATTTTGACAGTGATGGCAAAGAATAGCAAAATGGTCAAGACTCCTCTTGTTAGAGCTGGGCAGTAAATTACATGCTCTGCTCCATCCACAAAGAAATGTTTATCATCTGTTGCCAAAAACCACAGCGCCCTGGTGTTTCCTCAGGCTAGCTTTCCATTTCTACAGCCACCGAGGAGGCTGTTACCCTTGGGAAGTCTCATTTAGAATAAACAGTTCTTTATGTTCATTATCATAATTCCCAGAGAAAAGGCTGGAGGTAGCTAATTAGCAATTAAGCATGACCGATCAGGCAGCCTGGAAGCACCAGGCTGGACACAGCTGATCTGCGAGTGCATCTCCCAGGCTGAAGAGCCACAGCAAACCTTGTGACTCTTCCTCTGGCCTCGAGGACACCCAGGCTTTAAGCTGGGGAATTTCTTCTTTTTTGGGGGTGACAAACAGTTCACTGGAGGGGGTGAAAAACCTAACAACAGTGCCATTTCAGGAAACGGCTGATTTTAAGGAAAAAATAAGAAGAACCCAAAGCGAACACCAAAGTGTTTCAGTTCCTCACTGCGAAGCGGTGTTTGGAGATCAGAAGTAACCGATTGCTTCTGGAATGTAAAAAGGAGATTCCAAACGCCCAAGCATGGATGTTTTGGGGGAGGCCTTGCATGCCTGGATTTTTTTTTCCAGTTCAGTCTTTGAACCTCAGTTCGTCCTCGCTTCCACCTCACCCCCGTGAGGATGGCACAGCCAGCTGGGCTCTGTGAGCTCGGAGCTGGTCACCGGCACCACTCAGCCAGGAGCACGCAGCGATGTTCACAGCCTCCCCAGCTGCACAGACAGAGAGCTCGGTGCCAGGGACTTGCACCCACCATCGGCTGCCTCGTCCCTCTCCTCCCAGCACACCGGGGGGTCCCGGACCCAGCAGCTGCGGTCCATCATTCAACCGGTGAGGGGAAAACAGGTCTGATAAGCAACGCTCCTCAGACCAGGTCTGTTTTAAATCCAAGCAAGACAAAGCATTTTGCCAGTTAGGGAGTTACTCACAGACTTTGCCAGTGGCACAGATTTTTGGTTCAGCTTAATGCCTTCACCCTAGATTTAACTCAACTCCTAATAATAGGGGTTAAGCTCCTCTGGTCGACATGGCTTGTTAAAAGATCACAGTAATCCCTCTATGGATTCAAAATCTACAAGTTAAAAATGTATTAACATACTCAATGCTATGGCAGGTTAAAAGAAATTATATTCATCCTGTGGCCTATCTGTAAGCCAGGATTTTGTTCTGCTGGTTGTACTACCTAAAATAGCTGTTTGCTAAGATACAACTCGATTGCTGTCTGATGTTTTGTAACAGGCACAGAGATTGTTTCAAAGTCCCACAAAGACAGTCTTCCAATTCCCACTGGCCTGCAGGAAATGCTTGTAAGCCATGAGTTTGAATCAAAACACTCCATTTTTATCAAATCTTGTTCAAGTTATTTTTTCCATTACCAATTTCTCCCCCCAAATCATTATTTACTTATACATTCTTTGCTACTTAGAAACGCAGGAGGAGAGAACAAATGCATCAGCCAGTAATGCACTAAGGCTCATCTCTGGAAACACTAATGGCTTCTCACTCCGCAAACAGATTTTTATGTAGGCACATCTAGTTCAGAGAAGGAAGCCGAAAGAATGGCACCATTTCACATGAAAACGCACAGAGATGGCCAAAACCCTTATATAACACAATGGGGTCATCAATGCAGTTAAAAACAAACCATCACCATGATGCTGGACTGCACTGTATACGCGGTGCCCTAGAGACCTGCCTGTCCTGGGTTCAAATAGTTGGATTTTTTAAATAGATGAGGAATCGCATCCAGATTTCCCCCGCGTTCACAGAGCCTGGGTTGGCCAACATGCGTTGGACGTGGAGGGAGAGCTTGGCAACTGCACCAAGCAGAGTATGTGCTGGACAGTCCTGTCTGCCTTCCCTACCTCAGCCTGCCTGGACTTCTCCCTGTGGGCCAGCAGGCGGAAAGGAAAGCGAGGAAATAAGCTTTGGCATGGCATCCCCACAGAAGGGGGGAAATAATAATAATAATAATAATAAAAGCAACAATTAAGTTTCCTGTTGAATTGAAAGCAGGGGAGCACATGCAGGATGAGCTGAAAAGGCAGGTCTTGATCTGCATGGAAATCCAGCATCTCCCTGCTGCATGACCGCACAAAGGTCCTGGAGAGCACTAACCTACTTTCTTCGCTCCAGCATTCCCAAAGGACCTAGAAATGCATGGCACTGTCTTGCAAAAGTGGGACAGCAATGACACAGCCCTGCAGCTGAGGTGACACCGCAGTGCTGCTCCCTTGTCGCAGTGACCCGCTTCCCCTGCCACCGAGCCAGCAGTCCCACTCCCAGCCAGCACAGAGGGCTGTTGTACGGGGACGCCCAAAGAGCTGAGCAGAGCCTGGGTACCCCTTCCTCACTCCTCAGCTGAACGCTGCATGCCCAGCACCCGTCATCACCCAGAAACCTCAGTCTCCAGCAGCCCTCCCTCTGCTCCAGCCCCCAAACCCATTATGGGGTCGACTGGTCTGTAACCCACCCACTTGCAAGCAGGTGAAAGGGGCTCCCAGGTTCTACAGCTCTGGGACAAAAATCCCTGAAGGCAGCTCTAGATCTCAAACAAATTGCATCCCCAGCTCCCAAGGAGCTTGCAAGAGGGCACCTGTACAGGCACAGTCTGGGGGGGAATCTTCTGATGTAAAAGGTCAGGAGAAAAGGGACAGGGGTGTTCAAAAGCATGGAACAGTACTGGAAGGGAAACTTGTAAATAAGGCAAGGTCTTTCCTGTGAAAATCAAAAAAGGAACAGTGAAAGGCAGGTGGAACAGAGGGCTGAAACTCAAGAACAGTGGGGAGCAGGTGGATAAGGAGTAGTGATGCGCCGTGTCTCATTTTGTCAAATCCAGGGAGGACCCAAGTAAATGATGAGGCAGCAGACTTAAAGCAGATAGCAAGTACTTTTTCTTGCAACACTAAACTGCAATATTTGGGGTGAGGTGGCGGCTCGAGGATTAAGGAGGTTCACACAGGACTCGGTCAAATTCACGGCACAGGCAGGTATTCAGATGCTGCTGGCTGCAGACGGGAGGTAGGCACAGCGTAAGTCCTCCCCAGCACTGCTTTTGTGCTGCCATTTGCCAGCATTTTATCTAAGCTCGTACTAAGTTACCCACTGCCATGCAATCTTAGCCCCTTAGAAACTGCTATCATCTGAGTGCTGGTGGCCCAGGGCTGCACTGCCTGCTTTGATTTGCTTCGAAGCTCTTGCTGTAAATGGGAACATCGAGCAAGAGCAGCTTGCTCTCAGCCTGCCCAGCTACCGGGGCTCATTTGAAGGCAAGATAAAGCAGCCCCCTGAGTGTTATGACAAGAAGCCTTTTAGCAAAAATGAAGCAGAGAGACTCTGTTTACAAGAACCGCTTGTAAATGGAAACCAAAACCTGAATCTGAAAGGGAAACCACATGGCCATAATCTCTCTCCCGTGAAAGGAGTAGTAATTCCGATGTCACCCCTGCAAGCTAAATGGTCTCCTCGAACCAAACGAGGATTACAACTGCATTCCTGGATCGTACCTGACCTCAAGAGCGCTCTGAAGTGCGGGGAGTGGAAAACGCCTCCCCCCTTACTGCGTTACATGTCTCTGGCACAGTTGGACAAAAGGTTATGGATCAGCTCAGTGAGTTTACAGAACAACCCAAATGATCCTCCTGAAATGAAAACTTGACGTGAACATTTCCAGTGGGGATGGATACCAGCCTGCTTCTACTGCTTCATTGTCAACAGGAAGCACATGAAGTATGCGATAGGATTCACTGCATTTCATAATTCAATCCATAGGTGCACAGTAAATGTGGATTTTGGAGGCTGTTGCACTATTTATTTTCCCAGCAGATGTTCCATGCAAAGACTGGACTTTGGCTTGTACTTCATCCCAGCTGAATGATGGGCTACATTTGGATTTTCTCTGAATGACTGTGCAAGATGGGGCTCACAGTGGGCCGCTACATGCCTACATCTGTGTATATGGACAGATAGATACATAAACTGGCACTTCTACCAGCAACAAGCCTTTATACCAGGGCTTTTAATGCCTTAGAGCTGCAGCAAGGAGATTTCACCCAGGGGATTCTGAACTTCCTTTCTGGCCACTGCAGTCTGAACCAACTCCAGGGCATCAACCTCTGGCATGGCACCTGTGGAAATGTAAGGCTGGCAGAAAGTTTAAAGACCAGCCAGCGGTGGCAGTGCAACTGGCAAAAAATTACAGGATATTGGCTTTGCTAGCACAGCATAATGTCACCAGGGAATAAGAGACAGCATTGAAAGACCAAGACCAAAACCGAAGTCCCAGTTAGATGGTCTTTCTCAGCAGCTCTCAAAACAAGGCAGCAGTGTGTACTAACACAGGCCATTAAGTCAGCGGCACATACAAGTGCGTAAGAAAACCGGCAAGTCCTTGTTGTCCTTGAGGAAACTCAGGTGACAGAGACTCTTGTACCCACATGGTTATGCATCCTATTTGCACAGCCCTGCAACATGATTCTCACAGGTTTTCACAAGGTGGGCACGATGAAAAGGCTCACTGCAAAGCAATCACATCAGCAGGGACCTCCCGTACTCCAGATTACTGCAGGCAAAAAAAGCAGGCGCTTGCATGAATTCTTTGCCCTCAAACACAGCCATCCCCTCCTGACACCCATGGTTACCAGTCTCAGTACTTGGGGAAACAAAACAGCACAGCATGTCAGTAACCACACACTGCTGAGCACTGCAATGGAAACAGAGGCAGCGGTGCCTGCAATTCACAGTACTCTATCTGACCAGCATTTTGTGTGGCAAATGCTCACATTAAAGTGCCTGAAAAACCACTGCAATCAGTGCTTGCCCAACCCCAAATCCCAGCCAGCTCAGATCCCCAAGCTACTGCTGTTTTTCCCAAATAATTTGCAACTTTCAGATTTCGCTTGAGAATGCAACACTCTGCAAATTCCAAGAAAGCTTCTGATATTTTTAGCAGCATCACACTCAGAAAACAAAATCAAGGAATGATCCTTAAAGCATCACACAAAAGCAAATCATTTGAACATTAGAGGAACTCATGGCTGTACGGACACCCTTTTCTAGCTGAGCACTGGTTATCCCCAATATACTTCTGCTAATTTAACAGAGGCACGTGGCAAGATTTCCCTACATCATAAATGCAGCAGTCATTTTTCAAGAGCTGAAATTTCACCAGTGGCCGCTGGTCACTGTGCTAACCATCACAACAGGCTGGCTTTTTGCAAAAGGGAGTTGTTTTCTTAGTCAATTATGCCATTATTTCCAAAAACATGCTTTACATGACAGGATATAAATCTCAGCAGGCCTCTCCTGAGCACGCTCTGCCCCACATAAATATTGGCGGTGGAGAACCATTTAACAAAAGCATTAGACCCAAAAGGCGAACAGGGCTGGATCGTGGGAGAACGCTGGTGAGAAGCACAGCCCTGCAATAGTACGGGCAGCCAAAGAAAACAGGGCTGCTCTGGGGCTGTCCTTTGTGCAGATGAAAAAACAGAGATAAAAAATGTTAACCCCGCAGGTAGCAGCCATGCCACGACTAGCACATTTCTAATTTCAGGTGGTGTTTGTTATTTCCCTTCTTTTGAGGGCTTAGAGGATCTTTAGATAATTCTAGCAGTTTGCAGGAGACACAGTTACATCCGCACTGCAATGTGATGTACACTGGAAGTGCTGCACGGGACAGGAGCATTGCTGTTTTTTTCTCAAAATTGAAAATATTTTGCAAGGTTGTGCTACTGGCCCTGCAATATGAAAGCAAAACTCAGACAGGGGCAGGACAAACAAGACAGGATTGATTTGCAGGAGGGAAGAGGAAGGTAGGAGCACTGCTGGTTACTGCCGGGTGCTCGGACAGGCAGCTGCTTCACTGCTGGACCTATGTGGCAAAAACAGCTTCAGAAAGGAGATGGGAAAAGCCTGCAACAAATAACCCTGTCCAGGACAGTGAACGGGTGAGAAGGACCCCAGAAGTGACCAAACCATATGTTCACTGAGCTCAAATTCACTTTTCATTCACTTTTTCAGTTATATGACCTGTGTGGTTTTTATAAACTTCTCTGTAGCTTTTGACTGGAGATCTGTGTTTTTGCATTTTTGGAAAAGACACTTCACCTTTTGCAATAAATTCTTGACCAATGCAAGCACAAACTGATACAAAAGAAACACTGGAAGTGATCTTACCGATGGGCTAAGAAAACACTTCAAAAGCACATGTCAGCTAAGGACAGATTCATGTGCAGCACACCCTTATCTGTGCAACAGAGTTTTTTGAAAGTATTACAGCTATAAGAGATAAAGAAAATTTACTAGCATGCATACATTTCCAGCAACATGCCTACATTTCCAAAAAGCATTTGATAGGATTCTCATTGAAGATCAGCAACTGAAGCCAAGAGGAAAGATTACAGGATTAAAAACACTGCACTGAGTGCAAAAGACAAAATATGACTATTCAGAATCAGGATTCTACCAGTGGAAAAAAGAAAGATGAATGAGTTGCCCAAGAGCTGTTTTCTAATGGCTAGGTAGGTATTTCTTTTTATATAGCTAATTTTATGTAGTGAGCTAGGTACACACTCTTCTAGATACACACAAAAACAAGCAGTTTCTGTGAAGTTAGTGGACAGTTTCCTCCTTTCTTTGCCAGGTAGTGCACTGAAACACAGGGAGATTACGATAAAAAAACCCCTCCACTTAACTGTGGAGCAATTTGTGATCACAAGAGGCTGACCGTTCAGAGGTTTTGCACCACTCTATGTTTGTTCAAAGCCTGGTTCCCACTGACTCTGGGTGCAGCTGTGAGTGCTCACTACTACTGCAAATGCAAACCAAGGTCCCCAGGCAGGTGTCACCTGAGAAAAGGGCTCGAAACATCTTTGCTGCACTAGAAGGAGCTGGAACGTGAGCTCCACCTCTTCCCTTTCTGCAGCCCTTGCTTCATTTTTACACGTCCTCCTCCAGCATTGCCAGAAGCAAAGGGTCATACAGATAAAAACCTCTTGATCTTGTCCTTGAGAAGAGGGAAGAAGAGAAGGGGATACTGGGGGGAGCAGATAAAAGAGGATTTCATCTTCCACCCCATCTTCTCCCCAGGACAGACAGCCTTCCTTAGGATGCTGGCTAGGGGCAGAGGTGTCCCGGCATGGTCTCATCCACCCACCACCTCCACAAAGGGCTTTCCTGTGCAACCACCATGTGTGGGGACAGCAGCACTGGGTACCTCCTGGTGCACCACGGAGGGTAAGGGGGTGCCTTTTCCTCCCTCTCTTCCTCATATTCTTGCATGTAGAGGACTGCCAGACATAGCTTCCCATGTCCTTTCTTTTCATGCTGTTGGACATAGGGGAACCATAATCCACAGGACAGTAACTTCTCATGCTGGTGGAGTGTTTTACAAGGCAACAACTGACTATGTTTTTCTTTTTGCTCTAAGAGCTCACTCAATAAAATAGCCACTACCCCAAAGTGATTTTAAATAAGGTACTGCTTTGAAGCCTAGCAGTTGACTCTGTGCTAGAATATTATTTAATTTCATACTTCTTGAATCTTTGGCAGAGCCCGAAAGCCAGCTATACTATTAGGTTTCTTTTTAGTTTTCTTTTTAAACACGTTGCCACGATGCTAAGCAAATCCAGCAATTCTAATGAACTCTGTTTTAAATGCAAAACATGTTTTATAGCACTTAAAAATAAATCAAACTGCCAGAGATTGCTAAAATAGCTAGTATGAATTCCCTGCCATTTTCTTCACGCGAAGGTCAAGCCTGGAAGATGAGCAGGCACTCTGAGTTTGCAGACTGGCTCCATCTGTTACATATAAAGTTTGGTTTTGGCAGTGAAAACACTAGAGGGGGGAAAAACCCAAGTCTTATTGTACGTGTTTACTAGCTGCAGGGCCTGATCTTGCTGGGAGCTGAGTGTCTCAAGCTCTGGTGGGGTGGAGGGGACATGCTGGTGCTCGGCCATCTTTGGGGACCCGCGCAGAGCTCACCCTCTGCTTGTTTTTATTAAGTCACAGAAGCCTGTGTCTTCATTGCAATCTCCCTGCTCCAACACAACGGAGACACACTGAGTGTTAACACCCTTTGCTTTTCTCTTTGAAGCTTTTACCTCAGCTTTCCCCTCCCCTGTCCACTGGCCAGCGTACCCATGGCTGCTCTGGTGTAGGACACATGGCTCTACCTGTGGAACCACTCATGGGGTTGTCCTCTGCACCCACAAATGAGAAATGGGGGTAGCGAAAGGCTGAGGCTGTTTGCACCTTTGGATGGCTGGTGCTGCTGACCACAGCTGTACCCTGTCTGCAGACAGTGATAAAGGGGGACTCATGTTTTTAATACCAGAATGTGAGAAGACCTTGTATCAGCAAGGACACGAGAGAGGGAACTGCACAACTCCCTCCCCGGCATTCCTCCCAAGCGATGATTAATGAATGCAAACCATCAGCGGCACGGCCATAATTGAGGACGACACGCCAGCAAGATCATGTGTTCGTGTAAGGAAGGAGGCAGCCGACAGCCGCTTCGCTGAAGAGGAGCAACGCGGAGCCCTGGGCTGGCAGGAAGGCAGGGGCAATCGCCGGCCCTTTGGATGCTCGGCGTTCCCGGGGCGGCCGGGCTGCCTGCTTCAGCTTGGTTTAGATCGCTACCATGGAAATGAGAGATGAAAGACACCTCCTTTCATCTTAATTTCTACCTTACTTTCTGATCCAAAGGGTTAGGTGTTCCTCTAGTGCTGGAGGTGTTCTTCTCCTGTTGTCCTTTATCAATCAAAGCCAAAATATCCATATTCCAGGTGAACCCCAAGTCCCAGAGAAGGGGCAAAGTGCCGGCAGCAGAGGGGTTGCAAGGGACAAAAATACACCTTGTAATGTCCCCGGGGAGGCTGGAAAACCACTGCCTGTACGGGGTAAAGCTACACTCGGGGCATTCTTCCGAGATGAGTCACAGCAGGGACTGGGAGCACCAGCCTGCATTACCAACTAAGCAACAACTAAAACCAACCCAATAAAGAGAACAATGTTATTGCATCTTGGAACTACGCTTGTGGTAAAATGAAAACCTTTGCAAGAAACACAAAAGTCTGCTGGAGGAGAGCAGAGAGGAGGAGGAGGGCTATTAAAATGGAAGCCAGATCTGAGCTTCTTGTCAGGCTGTATTCTTTGCTGTGAATAATAAGCTTTTACCACAAAGAGAAAAGAAAGTTTGTTCACTAGCTGGGATTTTTCCAGAACCCGCACAACATCTAAAATCCTACAGGCTTTCTCATCCCAATGAAAAATAATTACTCTGAAGAATATTCTTCAATGAACCCTTAGGGGACAGATTACGATACTTCTCTGGAAACATGCTGTTCTTTTCCCCTTGCAAAAAAATGTTCTTGCGCTTGTTTCCAGGAGGTAGGCAGGCCAGCACCACAGCCAGCAGGAAGGCTCTTTGGTAATCCATTTAATGTCATGTGCTCCATGGCAGCTTTCTTGCACTGTTCACGATGGAGCTACCTCAGTTTTGTAAAATCCAGCAAAGTCAGTCAGAAGTCCCATACAGCAGCATCCCTGAGGAAATGCCCAGCAAAGGTACTTTAGTCTCCAGGCTTAAGCACTACAGGCACTTAAGAGACGTGCATGCACATTAATCTGCATTCATCAGTATAAATCTTCCTATAAGCACTGGAGAAATTTGGCCGGCAAATTTGGTTTTAAGTATCCAGGAAATAGGGCTTGTACACAACAAAACAACTATTTTTAAACAGGATGCAATAAGCTTTTCACGTAGGATATTTATGTTGCTGTGATGATTTATAAATAACAGAGGAAAAACAGTAAATGAAAAAGGATTGGACTTCTGGTGAACACACGGACTATTTCAATCATGTTGGAGGTTGCCAAAAATGCTGCTTTCTCATCCTGCTGGAGCTGCCAGGCATCCAGGGTTTCATATACACCTCAAAGACTAAGAAGTGTGATACAGGCCCATGATGACATGTACAATCTTTGTTTTCAAGGACAGTAGGGCGCATTTTTAATATCCTTCCCTATCTTATCTGAAGAACTATTGAGAACTCTTGACATGGGTTTCAGAAGCACAGATGCTTCCAAACGTGCATTATCACTAAAACCCCCGCCCCACACACACACACATTCTGAAGTTCACAACCCCCAGCAGGACATTAAAGGACTGACTAAAGCCTCATCTGCTATGCCACAATTAAAACAAAAAGTTAAACTCCACAGCTGTCCTTATCATAATTAATTTATTACCAGTGGCATGACAGCAGGGAAGGGGTTACCCCAATGCTTCTATATTATCAATACCAGATTTTTGACTGAACAGCACCAACTAGAAAAGTGCTGGAATCAGTCCACATGGAGGGAAAAACCCAAACCAGAGTATTTTTAAAAAGCAGCATTCCACAGATTGAGTATTTTAAAATAGTTACAATAGGAGTTATTTTATTTACTTTTCCTTTCATTATGTAGAACAATGGCGTGTTCCAGGCTCCCAGGAAAATTATTAATAGCACTTTGTTGATGCTGAGATCGTGGAATATGTTGCGTGGGGCAGGCAGGGTGCGTTCACAGGCTCCTGCCCCAACTGCTTTATAGTGATGCTGTGCAACTCACTTTATTCCAAACTAACCTCTCCTACCACCTTGCAGAGCCTCCCCTCACCTTCATGTTTATCTCTTCCTTGACCCCAACGCGGTTATTCCCCACAATATGACTGGTGCGTACTAACTCATGTCATGGGAGGGCTCATAGGCACTAACGGAGAGGATGGGGTTGCTTGAAGTATTTGCTGTAATTGTGCTTCACAAAGAAGTGAGACTTTATGCTGCACTATATTGTGAAACAAATTAACTCAGCTCTATTAATTTTCAAAGTAATCTGATCCTAGTGTCATATAAATGTATCTATGTATGTGTGCATCCATTGAAATGGTTAAATGATTAACTGTGAACAAGTTATGTTGGATGAATTTTGCCTTCATATCATCACATGTAAACTATGGGACTTGAAAATGAAATCCCACTTTTTTAACTACCTTTCAGGAGCTCCCTGCTAAGTAGCTTGTCTCTGATTTGAACAGGCCAGGTCAAAAACTCCAGGCAGACCCATCCAGCACTAGAAAATGCTGATCAATCATAATTCAAGTGCTTTCTATGACTGTGTCAATTTTGATGACATTTTCAAAAGAAAAAAACACAGGTAATTTGAAGAGCATTTCAAGTTTTCTTACACAGAAATGTTTCAGGCAATAAAATATTTTGAAATTCTTATTTTATGCCTTAAATCAGGAGAAAGCATGGCCCAAGTATTGTTATTTCCTGTTTTCTGACACATTTGTTTGTGAATTCTTTGGTATAATTAGTCTCTGCTCCTGACTTTTGGTGCACCACAACCCCAAATCCCTTGGGTTTGCTCCCAACAGCATGAATGACAAAGCTTGCTCTCCAAAGCACTGAGAACGTGCAACTGCTACCAGGCTCGTGGTGCTCCCAAATACCTCAGATAACTTTGGTGGCAATGGTTAAGAGATGAGTTTATGCTTGAATGTCAAGTCTTTCCATTTAAAAATGGGTATCCTTCATTATACTTACAAGGAGAACCTGAATAAAGTGGGCATTTGTTTTCAACAAACAATCCATTTAACTCTGTTTTCCTGCTACTCACAGTGCCTGTAACTTAGCCGTGAGCTTGCCTACTGATTTCCGCAGAAAAACGATCTCTGCATTCTTCAACACCTAGTTGGCCAGTTTGTCTGCTGTGATTTACTTTTACATACACTGTAAATAACAGTGTCCTGTTTCCATGGTTTATTTTTGACCTAGAGAGGCTTCATTTACACACCACAGTCACCCTTTTTTCTCCATGCGACTACTTCTGGTTTGATTTTCAAATGTGACACAACAGCAACAGTGAATCACCAAAAAATGCTGCTCATTACAGACAGCAACTAGATAAATAGACAGCACTGAAAACACGTCTCCAGTGTTCAATCTTGCTTATGAAAGGACAATTTAATTTTGGTAAGCTCATATGGCAATAGTTCAGGCCACCCCATGCTTTTGGACATAATATATAATATGGACAGATACCATGTGTTCAATGTGAGACCTGAAATTAAGTAGTTCTGTGAACATATTTGCATTAAAAAAGCATTAAGCAGCTCAGTGCCACCAGCTGCTGCTACAGTTCAGCAGCAAGCTGCCCCATCGTCACTGTGCAGCTAACCACGTCCAGCTCCAAGCGCACCGCAGGGCAGCATGTATTCACTCTCCAAACAAAGGGCAGTTACTCATGGCAAAATAAACCAATTAATCCCTGGGTAAACAAGTACAGAATCCAAATATTAGAAAGGGGGCTCCGTAACTTAATAACGAATAAAGGCATCTGGCAAGTCCTGCCGTGATCTTGTTATAGCTGCAGTTTAACTCTCCAAGCCACGCCAGTCAGTGGTTTGATCAGATTTTGGACAATCTCTTTTCTGATTAAGACAATACCAAAATACCCAGCCGATGTTGGGAGGGGGGTTGTCTTCCTGCCCCCTCCAAAAAAACAGGAGTCCCAAGTGCCCCAAATCCTGTAACGAGTCCCCAGCCGGCCCCTAGGAGGGACAGGGCTTGGTGTCCTACAGACAGGTTTGCTATATTGTTTTCTTCTACTATTAATAAACCACAGCCTCCAGTCTGCATGGCAGAGGTTTCACCCACTATTTGCAAAAGGAGCATTTGGGTCCAAAAAGCTCTCTCTCTTCCTCAGTTATCATTTATAAAAGTAATAGAGCAGCCAAGGCAGAGCTGGTGTCTCAATGTTCAAGTTGCCCAGGAGCTCAGGATGGACTTTTCTTCCCCGAATTAAATTTTCTTCTGAAGCCTTGTATGTTTTATCATCTGTGAACCTAGCACCTGGTAATTCTATCAGACATCTAATAAACTGCACCTAGATTTTGCATTATGAAAAGCAGCGCATGATTCACTCCTGACTTGAGAGACCTCTATTACTCCTTCTCTGTTGCTTCTTTTCCAAAATAAATCCTTAGCTGTTAGATCCCTCCCTGTATGGAAACTGCTCCATACTTCTGATCAGTGCTGTTGTCCCAGTGAGCAGCCCAGCCATGGCAGAAATCCAGGCTGAGGATTATTTTAATCTTGCCTGTCTGCAGACCTGGTGGTTTCTGATGCTGGAGCTGCAGGACAGTGTTTGGACGCCAGTCTATGAACTTCTTGGCAAAGTGTAGGAAGAGAAGATGTCCCCTGTAAGTGGAAGACTGCTCCTCACAAAATCCCTGCAGAAGGAGAATGCCTCCACATGTAGGAAAAGAAGAGAGAATCATATTCTTCTCTAAATACACAGTACAAACATTGTAAGAGGAAATGAATAGCAAACACTGAGCTTGAGGAATTGGGTCAGGCAAAGGAAAAGAAATTGTATGTGAGTTGTGTCACAGCCTGGAAAATGATCCTTCAAGATCAGCTAAATGGCAGCTGATGCAGAGCATGAACTTTACGGGCTGTAGAAAAGCATGCAACAGTGTGGACGTGCCTTGCTGTTTGCAAGTCTTTCAAAACATATCTGAAAATAAAGTAGTCTGAGATCAGACTCTTCTGGAGCCACTCTGGGTACCACTGGGTGTGACATGTGGAGCCTGCTGCTTACCTTACTTTCTCTTCTAATTATCAACTAGCAAACAAGCAGTGATAAAAGTAGAGATCTGCCTTGGATCTGGAAGACAGCAGTGAGTGCTTGCCTTTCAATCCAGAGGCTGCAAAGCACATGGTAAGATCTATAACATTTAAATTATAGTTGTGATAGAAGGATAAAATTCAAGCTTGTCTTTAATAGTTGCAGCTGTGATGCAGCCAAGCATCGGGGCTGTGCCTGTGCACACACCCACCACACTTCAGTCATTAATTTCCCGGGTGGTCCAGGATCTCCCCAGCGTGTCTCTGCATGGTGGGGCAAGAGCCTGGAATGAGACCTGGGGACTGACCCACCTCCTAGGCTGGCTTCACAGCACAGCATTTGACTCTGCTGCAGAGGGGCTCCAGGTGGGGATTTTGGACAGCCCAGACGTTCCCCCAGTCTGTCCCTGCTGTGCATACGTCAACTGATAGACCCTACTTGTACACTTCAATGTGCTGATTAACATCAGGGTGGAAAATCTGGTCATCCCAGAGGCTCTCCAATGCAGCCAAAGCTGAACGTAGGAAAGATACTTGCAAATGGCCAGTAGAAATTGTTCTTACAGATGCAGAGATGGTCATGAAGGAGAGTCTTTTGTATATTTTTAAGGCAGGTAGGAGACATTTTGTATGTCGTTTTAAGATAAGCGGTAGCAGTGGATCATGCATGCACCGGAGCATACCCAGCAGGACTGTATGAGCTGAGCAGCACAGCAGTTTGGGCAGTCTCACCTCATCCCACTGAAAGGCCACTGCAACGGTGCCTCCTGTCACCATTTGGGCAGCCACCAACTGTCTTGTTTTAGAGGTTTGATTTCCTGTGCAAGCTTTACCCTGTGCCAAGATCCCAATAATTTAGTTTTGTGGAGTTTTTTTAAGGAAGCACTCTATCTGTAAGTGCACGTGTGACAGGTGGAAAAATGGATTAGAAGAGGATAAAACCCCACATGCTATAGAGAACTGATCAGAAAGTGAAAAACAAGGAACATAAAGAGAAAGCAGAATCCAAAAAATACACAGTAAATCCACTGACAAGACTGAAAGCATCCATGTCAAGATACATGCGGCAATGTTATACCAATTCTGTCACATGTGGGAGAAACACTGAACACTACAAGAGAGCTGGTGAAATTACTTCCTAGTTAAATGATCTATGGAGATGACAAAAAAGGTGTCATACAGACACTGCATATATAAGTATCAAACAAGGTGTCTCACAGATGAGAGAGCTGATGCTACTCACTAGCAGGGAGACCTTGCACAGTCTTGGTTTAAATCTCTGTGTTTGACCCTTGGGAAACAGCAGCTGCTGCACAGTCCCTTGATTGCTTCCTTTGCTGTTGTGTCACCAAAGGCTTTGAAGGGGTTTGCTGCTGATGTGCCACCAACACCATCCCATGGCTTCCTTGCACTACCCCAATGTCCTGCGTCCGCATCTTGCCACCTTTCAATCTGGACCCCAAAACACAAATGTTTTGGCACAGGGGCTCTGTGTTTGTGCAGTAACTAACGCAATGCAGTAACTCATGCAATAGTGTCCTCCACCAGGGCTGGGAATGCAGGACTCTGGGGCAGCACAAATAATAGCAATCCAGACCTCCTTTTTTTATTTCCTCAGCTAGTGTAAGCGCAGGCATGCACAGGTTGAGGAAGGAAGGATAATAATCAGCCCCTTGCTCATGGATTTGGACATTTTCCTATTTTTACTGACCTCTGTGTTCATAACCAAAAAGTAACAGACCATACTGACAAGTCATTTCTATTGTTGGTTGGTTTTTTTTGATTTACAACTTAAAAGCAGACTCACCATCAGAGCATTGCTGTGTACAGTCCAGCTGAGGCGGTATTATTATAGCTGTCGAGAATTAGACAGGTTTTAGAAGCTGGAACCAATTGCCAGTTAGAATGAAAGAGTAACCTCTACATAAATGGCTCAGGATTTCCTGTTATTGCAGATTGATTTTTGTGATGCAAGGCAAGATTCATTTTTTCCCCCCAATAATTAAACACATGTGAAGTAGCATTCTTTCCAGTCCACAACAATGACTTTCCTGGAGATTGTTTTGACAGCGTTTTCAACTGAAATATTTTTCATTAATATAAATAAGTTTGTTTCTCAAAGTCATGACTCCACAATGATATCACAGTACACCAATCTACTTTTTAAGGAAAGATGTTATTTTAAGAATGGTCACAACACAATTCCTTGAAAAAAGTCTATCTTAATCCATTGCATTTGCTTGAAAATTTTTGGGCTTGCTTGCAAACATGAGGCTGGCACAAAATGCTTTGTCGTAAGGAAGAATATTTTGTAAGATAAGCTTTAACGGTATGTTACTGTTTTATACAAGAAAATTTAAACATGACTGTGATTCAAATCCACTGATGTTTTTTTCCTGTATGGCATTACAAAGGTAAACTTCTCAGCCATTTTATTACAGTTCATCTGTAAAATAATTGCTTTTGATAGAAAAAGTGTGCAGTGCTTATTACTGCCTGGAATTGGACTATGACCCCACTCCAATGCTTGTTGATGTTAGTGGGGATTCTTCCACAGACTTGAATACCTTAGTTAGTTAGCAGAAAATGCACGATCAAGAAACTTGTTTTTCCAAATAGCATGATCTAACCACTGGAGATAACTCAACGGTTTCCAATGAGAGTTGAAATTACTAGCAGGATAAGCACAAATTACGAACAGGTTGTATTATTCCTACTCAAAAGGAACAGAAACTCACTCCGCAATAGCTCTGCTCAGTGCATTTCACTGCAAAGCCTGTGGTCCTCAACAGTCCTGCCAAGCATCCCACTTCTGCTGAAAGCTGTGTGTGCTCTGCATCTCACTGAGCCCAGTCTCTGCCTCACCCCGCATCCTCCCTTCTACCTACACCCCCGGGTGAAGCACTCCCCGATTTGCCCTGTCCTCAGTGCACATTTTGGGGCTCATCCAGAAGCCTGTCTACCCTCTCCCCTCTGCAGAGCTCTCTGCTACTGGGAAGAGGAAAGTGGATCGCACAGAAGAGCAAATGGGCAACTGGCCACGCAGCCCACACTTCAAAGGGCAATGCACTTCTTGGGTCTCCATCCTGGTAGAAAGGGCTGTGTGCAATAAACATCAGATAACTGGAGCCTGAAATGAGCTCTTTGTATTTTCACTGTTGCTTTTTATTAAATGTGGGATAACATATCTTTTATTACCTCCAGTGAAGCAATTCATTTGTACCCACAATGGCTTTGGGTAAAGACCCAACTTCGTTTTCACCTTGACTAAGCCTTTCCACCCCTTGCCCCCCCCCCCCCCCCCCCCCTTCACTGTTGCTTTTTGTGCCAAATGAATGAAGGCTCACTCAGGCTTCAAAGTACATGGCAGTTTAAAAGGACTTGTTTGTTAAGATCTCCCAGCCGTCTGCTGGGGAATTCCTCACAAAAGCAGATCTCCCCTTAGGGATTATTTCACTGCCTTTGAAGACCATTTGCCAGCATGGCTGCTTTTTATTTGAAGCGGTATTTCAGCCTTGTGAAATGACGGAGTGTATTACGCATTACGGACGGTTTCATTAGAACAGCTTTACAGGCCAAGTATCTAAATATTGATTTGCCAATATCTAGATTCCATGTAGCTTTTTTTATCCAGCCCAGTCCTTTGCAAAGCAGTTGGAGAGAAGCACCAATTACCCCCTGAAGGTGAGATAAATGCAAGGACTAAGCACGCAAGTCCAGCACCAATTCTGACATTGGCAACGCTGCTGCTTGCCCCTAAGCCCCTAACCCTTCTGCTGGGGCACATGCACCAGCGTCTTGCTCCCACCATCACCAAGCCCCCGTGCACCCAGCACCAGAGGCACACCTCCCACTGTCACGCAGGGCTTGTCACAAGGGTCTTTCTGCTTTCTCCATTAAAAAAAAGGTGGCTGCAATGCCTTAAGCACCCAGCTCCAGGAGAGGGCTCCTAGCAGCCGGTGCTGCACTGAGCAACATCTTAACATAAATCCCCACTGGTTTGCTCATGCAGCCGCCCCCATCTCATGGGGTTCCACAGTGCTCCCTCTTTGCAGGCCCTTTGTTTTCCCCGGATGTGTCTGGATGTCTGACTGTGGGATCTGGACTTCATTAGGTGGCCAGGTGCCTAGAAGTCAGCCACTGCAATACCAAAATCCCTTTGGGCTTAGCCCAGAACAACACACCTAATGACACCCAGCAGCATTAGCTAAGCCAAAGAGATCCAAGATTGTCAAGTGTGATTGAAGGACCCACTCCTGAACCAAACAGTCTCCCTTCTAAAGACATATGCAGCACTTTTCTGAACAAGACACAGATACATCCTGTCTTCTCAGCACTGAGCACGCACATCTCTTTCTGACTCCAAACTGGGACTTAGGAGTGCTGAGAAGTTCTGAAAACTGAAATGCAAAGTCTGAGTCTGAAAAAGCTCCCAAGCTGCCTGCTTTAAAGCTCACAATCTGATAGTTGGGGGTCAGGCACAGCAGGACCGGGTGAGATAAATGATGGAGACCAGAGGACAGCCCAAGGCACATCTTCTGTGTGCAGTCAGTGCAGGCACCTCATGCCTCCCTTTGCCAAGTTTGCTTTATGTGTTAGAGTGGATAAATGACATCCATAACACATATCACACTCTCCCCCAGAAAAAGATTGGGGAGAGGAAAAAAAAAAAGAGAAGTTATGCAAAAAATACCCCCACTTTGAAATGATAAATTTGATTGTAAACACATAAGCTTAACATTTGTTTGTAAATCAGTAAGTTTTAAGAATTAGTTCTGGGCATGTGCTGTAAAACAACATATGAGTTTTTTTTTTTAATTCCATAGCTAGGATAATGAAAAAGCTGCACAGAACAGCTATAACTGGCCCAGTGTTCATTAATCATTCATCTCAACCATCGCCCTAGTTGTCTTAACTTCATTTTTAGAAATTCACCAACTAAACCAAAACATATTTCTGAGGCCAAACTGGAATGAATCGAAGGACTTCTCCCATGAGGTAATCCCATGGAAGCGGAAGACTGCTTCGTCCCATACACAGAGCTATTACCCAAATATTGCCAAGCTGAAGTTTCAGCTCAAATTGTTTGCGTATGTTCAACTGGAAAAGCGTATGAGGAACAGCACGGATTAGCTGTACTTGCTGTTACTCATGGGGCAGTGCAGGCATGTCAGGCCCATCACAGTACAGATGACAGATACTCATCTTCAAAAAACTGCACCTTTAAGTAAAGGGTAGAAACCCAAAACTACCAGAGGGACAGCAATGTATTTACGCCTGCAAAAAAACACAGGCCTTGGTATAGCAAAGCTGAAAGACTAAGGACCAGCAAATCACCCCCCTTGTTATTTCACATGCACTATGATGTACAAATTAATGATTCACTGTTATTACCGGATGTTACATTACGGGGTGAGAAGTTCAAAAACAGAGAAACATTCGGAATGAAAATGCTGGCAATTTCCAACATGAAGGAAGTGAAATAGTAGGATAAAGACCTGCCCTGGCTGTTAGTAACAATTAATGCCTGTTAATTATCAGCTGCCTAAGGTGGCAAGACCCTTGGCTGACAAAGTGTTCTGGAAAGTTATATTCACACAAGTCCAATGACACCAGAAAGCCAACAGACATCCCAGCACCCTGGGAAACTTGCTGGGAAGAAATGCAGTACATCCCAGAAGGAGCTTCTACACATTCATAAATTCTAACTGAATGTAAAACATCCAGGAAAGAGACCTCAGAGATGCAAGGAATCCAGTGAAAACATCTGTTCGCTGCGCAGGAAGATGGGTTACATAGCCAAGAAAATATTACACTGCCTCAAGAAAGATAAACTAGTAGCGTTAATATTCTAGCAATAGGCTTGAACCTCTAGAAATAATAAAAGTTAACTCTTGTTTAGGGGAAGACATGATTCAACCATGTGTACTGAAATCTGTCCCTGAACTTTTCAGAAAACGTGGTTTGCAGAGGGATACCTATCCTTTGCAGTTGCAAGAGAGGATGGCCACATGCGATATAGACCACTGCTATCTGGGCATCTGGTGAGACTTACTCTGCAATTCCCTGTAGGCACACCAGCCCATGTCTATGGCACTTGGGATAACAGGGATCAGGATAACAACCCACTGGCAAGGTGAAAATCAGTCATTAGCAGAATTTAAAAGATGCGGCCAACAGCTTAAAAAATACACATTTTATGCCTATGATGTCAAATACTTAAAAGAAAGTGACAGGCTCTGTAAGAGCAGAACCGGTTTAAATCCTAGAAGAGACAAAGAAAAAAAGCCCACAAAGACTGAAGGAGCTTTGGCATCTATCATAGGTATCCATTGTCTTAAAAACACCCAGCCTGGCAACACAGCATCCGTGCTGACAGTGGGAAAATAACATCACTCACAGCAGCTGCAGAACTCATTAGCCTCATCCAGCCTGTGTCTCTTCTCACAGCCACTCGAGGACATCCTGGAAAGCACAGAAATAAGCCCTTTTCTCAGCCTCCCACCTCTCCCACCCAAATGACGCCCACAGTTTACAGATACTCAAGCTAAGTAGTTATCTGAGGAGTCATTTACCAGCAGTTTGGTTAAAAAGCACACAGCTGCTTAGCAAGTTTCACAGGCTTTGCCATTGCTTTTCAGGAACAGGGTCTCCATTAGCACTTAGTGAAAACTGTAATTTATATAGTGGGTTGTATGCCACATCACGCAGAGATAAGAAGCCTTCATTTCACCAGCTCTCCCTTTTCCTACAGTTTATCAGCAAATCCCATGATCCCCATTCTGTGTAAATAAGTCACCTAAGGAAAACGCCTGTGGCAGAGCCTACATCTCCAGACAGGACACAGCACTCAGAGGCTCTCCTCCTCTCCCCAAGCCTCCAGGTGCATCTGACGCGGTGGGGGTTCACTGCACTCCCAGCCCAGTGAACAAAACTGCTTTGCTGGGCTCCCACCTCTCTGGGAAGCTGACAAAGGCCAGAAGCCCCCGTGTTCCCTGCTCGCCCCCGCATGGCGATACACCAGCCTAAGGAAGGATGACTGAAGAGCTGCTCCTTGGCATCAGCAATGTCAGGTTCACCAGTGCAGGTTACCTACGGCCACGTTTTGGGTAAAGGGGAGGCGAGGATGAGTTTGTTGCATGAGCCAAGTGGTGAAACAGTGGTGTCCTGGGGTCTGTGGAAAGAGCCCGGCCAGGAGGTGTTTGCCTTCAGGGCTAGACTCATGTGGAGAGCTGGCCCCAGCCATGACCACGCAGGCAGCACTGCCCCAGGGCTGGCGATCAAGATGGGCTGTTGGCTTGCTAGAGCCTTTCGCAGGGCAATGCAAAGCAGGTGAGGCACTTTGGAGATCAGGGACAGGTTACAGCTCTTGCACAGAAACCACCGGCGGGGCTGCAGAACCAGTGTAGGAAATAAGTGCATCATCTCAGTGGCCCAAGGCAGCCACAGTGAGCCTGGAAATCTGCCACAAATCCGTAACAATGCCATAGCAGGCAGCTAAGGAGGTTTTGGGAAGTCACAGCAGTGGTCAACCATTCCTGTGCCAGCAGAAACAGGCCCCAAGCTTTGGAGGTACAGATCTGCCTATGCTAAATCTGGCCACAATTCCCCCCTGCTTCTACAAACGTGCAATCTCCTGAATATAAGCAAGTCCCTCAATATTTTCTTTCCTAATTGACTACAAATGAAAAACCTTTTACCTAAGGGAAAATATATTTTAAGAGATGTTTGTCCCAGAAATCAGATTTAAGCAATATGAGGGATTAGAAACAGACTTTATAGGATGAACTTTTGTGCTGGAATAACTTTTACCAAATAAATATCCATAAAACATATTGGAGTCTGCCAAGCTGAAAACCCTCAGAATGCATGACTACACTGTACCACCCAATATTACATCACTGGCACATTAGAAGAAGCAGGGAGCATCAGATGAAGGTAGTAAGAATCAGGTGCAAATAAAATAAATGTAAGTTTTACCCATACAGTGGTTATTTGAACTACGGAGCTACTTGCCAAGGTATAATAAAGTTTTCATCTGTCAAAGGGGAAATTGAACAGTTGCAGAAGAGAAATCCATTATTTGGACTAAATATATAGAAACTGTCTTCTGCTCTCTGAGTCCCTGAGTTAAATTAGGGAAAAATTAGAGGAGAGTATTGAGGAGAAGGACTTTGGCTACTCATGAAGATGACTTATTGGGACTGGTGGATCATCAGCATCACCCAGCTGATGATCCTGGTGTTTTTAGGTGGTGCTTTCGCTGTGGCATTGCAGCTTGGTGGACAGAAGGTGCCAGAAATGCCAAGTTAGTAAGTATTATCATTGCACAGGGCTGTGTGGAGCAGCTGCAGCCTGCTTGCCCTGAGCCCCTGACTAACGACATCACATGCCCATTTACCTAGGAGAGGGGAGGATTCACCAGCAAACAGGCACAGACCATTTCTGTGTATAGGAACCAAAGAACCTGCTCCAGTTAAACAAATAAAAACATCTTTACCAAACATCACAGTTCCTGCAGATCCCACAGCTGAAGCCCACATGTCCACATGAAACAGTTTCTTCTACTCTTGTTGGTGTCACCTCTGCTGCCCTCATTGGGATGAAATGCAGCAAGCCTCCTCTGCTGCAACTTGCAAAGGCTTGGCTTTCTTGTGGTTTAAGTCTCAATATTCACATACCTTTTGGCAATGGCTTGCACTGCAGTTCCGTTCTGTTTTGTCAACTGACTTGTGAAAAGCGAGTCATCCCCTAACAGGCGTCCCTAGAAAAGGCATGGACATAGGACTACAACGCTGGCCCTGCATGGCCAAGTTACAGGAAGGTACAGGACCTAAACACAGGACCTAAACTGATCCCAGGGACCAGCTGCAGCTGCAGGTATAAAAGGTTTCCAGCTGGCATAACGGCGATAGCATTACTGGAGAAAGGAACAGAAATTACACTAAGTAGAAAGAAAATATCTATAATGAGTTGACAAGAGGCTTGCAGGCAACCAATCGATACCTTTTGCTTTTCTGGACAGATCCTGCCACAGAGTAAACCATCCCTTTATCACTTCCATACCAATCTGACCACAACTCTTAATATTTCCCCAGTACATGTTATGGGGCATCAGTGATCATAACCCTTGAGTTACGGACATTTGGCAAAAACAAGAAGAATGTAGTCAGCTAAAAAAAGGTTAATGGTATACAAAATCACAAAACTACAATGTACAACTCTTAATTGCATAATGTGGGCCAGCTCAATGTTGTTTTAATCTTAAAATAACAGAGCATCTAAGGTCTTGCATTTTTTTCAGCGCCACAGGGAGCATAGGGAGACTATTCAAACTGTGAGCTAAAATAGAGGGGATAGGTGACAAACAACAGTTTCAACAAATCCAAGGCTAAATGTTGCCTTTTCTTCCCTCCCCACCAGAATGTGTTATTTTCACAGCTGAACGTGTCTCGCTCTCCCGAGAGATGCAAAGATACAGACTGGGACTTGACATCACCAATTGCATCAACAAAAAGCAATAAACAGCTGCAGACAAAGTCTGCTGCGGCTATTGCAACCAAAGTGCTCCTTTACAGAAAATCCTGAAACTCATAAGTACAGGCTAAAATCACAGTGGAAATGGAGGCTGCAGATTTCAGTCTCTTCAGAGAGTTGGTTCTCCACTGCACAGCCTGGTGTGCAAGATCTGCCCTTGGCAGAGCAGCCCGGCATCCCCCTCCCTCCTGAGATATTGCAATTTTCCTATTATTTCTCAAAAAAAGCTTAATATAGGCTTCCTCCCTGCAGGAGCGCTCACCCCCCGGCAGCCCATGAGCAGAGCTGTGTGCCTTGCCAGTGGCCCCACGAAGACGTCTTTTCTGAGCCGGGAAGAGAAGTTGTTGTGGAGAAATCTACTCCCTTGGAGAAGAGGAGGAATTTGGAGATAACACCAGCGAAGGATATAAACAATGGACACCCAGCAGACTCGCGCACACGGAGGGAAATGCCCTTACACAATAGAAAAATGTATAAGGCACATTAAAATGCCCACCCAGGTTTGACAACACTGCAGACAGTCTCGTATTCTTTATCCTCTAGAGTCAAATACAAAACAAAGGCCTATTTTTTTAAGATTAAGACCAGAGACAGTGGGATTATATGAAAGATTTGACTAAGTGTATAATGGACGGACTCAGCATGCAAACGGGTTTGGGTGGGTGCCAAAGGCTCAGGTCACAAACCCGACATTGTTTCTTCTTTTTTCCCCTTTTAAAGTCTTTATAAATAAGCATTGTTGGACACAAGCTATTTTTCTTCTTATTTTTAGATATTACAATGATTTTTTTAAACTTGGGAAGTACTTCAGATTCAACTTTTGCATGACAGAAGTCTGAAATTAAATAAACTTCTGACTATAAAAATGAATGAATTAAATATGCATTTCTGTTATTTGAGGTTAAGGGACAACACTTCTTGGTATTAAGTTTAGTGACACAAAGAGCAGCAAGTTCATCCAGCTTCCAGAACGCCTTCTCGCATTACCATACAATGTGCTAAATATATATACACATACACACACGTTCTTCCCTAAATGCATATTAGTAACCTTGGTAGCGCCTGCATTGAGATTCATCTGTTGCTATGCCACCCCAAAGGTGAGATTCACATTTACACTAACAATTGGAATTAACACAGTAGTCCGACACTGTTCACATCAGGACTGGAATAAGGAGGGTAGAATTGTTCATGTGTCATTTAGGGGAAAATTCACAAAACTCCAGGAGTCTGTCCTAGCCAGTGAATTTTTGGTGTGGTCTCTGCAACACCCTGGCTGCTTGCAAACAAGCAACACTGTGCTGGCAGGTCTGGTTGGAAGTATAGGTTTGCTTGTGAACATACTAAAAAAATAATAATTTAGGAATCGTTTTTGAATGCACAGACATACCACTCTATGGGTAAATGGCAGCACTGACACTGTGGGCACAGCCTACCCGGGAATTCCCTGCACCCTTTAGGGTGTTTCCCCAGCCCGGACACAGGCCACTCCATCAGCCACATTAGGGACCTCTCTGACTTAAAAACAAAATGAAGGAAAATAAAGAGGGAAAAAACCCAAACCCAACAACAAAAACACAAGATCCATTCCCTGACCCAGTTCTTGGTGTCAGCCTGAAGCTGCCATGTAGGCAGAGCAGTGCAGTGCAGGGATGAGCACTATGGGATGGGGAGACACCAGAAACTTGCAGCACCACCAAGTACTCTGTATCATGAAACCACAGATGAAACTCTGCTTGAAAACAGCAATTTGTACAAGCAGAACAACAAACATGGCATTTCCAATGGGACACTCATGATGACGCCATCCATGGTGGAGTCATCTTTTTTTCTAGCAACAAGTGAGGCCATTCTGTATGTCACGTCAAGCAGCTCCAAGAAGATCTATAGAGAGGGAAGTGATCTTCAACTGCGGTTTCCCTTTGGACCCTAAAGCTGCAAGGGTAGACCTGGGCTCAAAGGGACATGGTACCACCTGAGCCAGCAAAGCCCCACAGGTTTGACGTGTCTCCAGAAATCTACGAGCACTGAGCAGAGCTCGCACCCTTTTCTTGTGGCTTTAAGTTTCCTCATTGACCTGGGATGAGAGGGGCTCATTCACATCCTCACAGCAGGAATCATGAAACCACCTCAATTGCCACAAAGACAGCAGCTCTGGGGTGCTGCAGCCCCCAGGGAAGCAAGATCCCACCAGAGTGGGATCTCACCAGTGTAACATGCCAAGGGAGGCAGCCTGCAGCAGGCGCAGCGGAGGGGTGGCTTTACGTGGTGTTTTTGGCTTTTGGGTTCATCTTCTTGAGTCCCTCTGCAGACAACAGCTTAACAATAACTAACAACAACAACAACAAAAATCCATCCCTTCCCCCCAAGCGAAGCTTTTTCACAGGAGAGCCAAGAATCGGCAGCTCAGGTATTAAGCAAAGCCTTGGACACAAGATTCCCAATGAAACCGCAAGGTTGAGCAACTCTTCCAGAGCAGCCAAGAGTTCCCATTGATAACTGCACAGGTTGAGAGTACTGTGCTGGTCTTTCTGTATCCAGCAAACTTGCCAGCTGTTTGATTCAAAGCTTTCCTCATACTCCAGGAATCCAGATGCAGCTTTCGGCATGATCCCAGCTCAAATTATTTTTAAAACCCCTCTGTGCACTTAAAATGACATGATGATTAAGATTAGAAAACAACAATCAATCCAGAATTTGATAACACTGAAAGCCTAAGAAAGAAAAATAAGATTGATTTTAATTGTGCAACCCATCTGTCAGATGAATTTGTTAGAGACAATTGGGATAGGAATCTTTTAAATAAGCCAAGAATCCAATTTTATCCCTTTAGGAGGGATAAAAGGAATGTATTAGTCAATCCAAACTGTTAAAGCAAATTTCAGAGTGTTTTGCCATTTTTAAGTGTAGCATTTTGGCTCTCCAAATCTTCCATATTTTTTAAGAGGTGTATTTTTATTTTCAAGTTACTGGGAAACTAAATCAGAGTGTCACCTCATTAAATACATGCATGTGTTCTCCAAATGCCCAGAAAGATGAACTACTGTAAAACAAGACTAGTCTGGAAATTAATAGACAGAAGAGCAGCATATATAACCCGTGATGATAAGACAAAAGAAAACTGCCATAGGTAGGTCAAAACAAAAGTCCATCTATCCCAGCCCTGCCTTCAGCAATAGCTTAGGGAAAGAGGATTAAAAATGGCCAAGCACCACATGGTTTTCCTCCTGCATCCCTCTCCTCTTCCAGCAATAAGAAGATGGCATCCCAAGGAGGTGGCATCCACAATGTGGAGTCTAACAGCTACTACTGGAGCTGTCTTTCACCATATAGGTGTTTTAAGATGAAAAAACATGTAGAGTTGGGGCATCCCAGTGGGCTCTGCTCCATCCTGACATGCAGCCCCTGGACACTGGGCGCAGGGCCAGCATTGCTCCCCAGGGAGCTGCATCCCTGTCTGTCTAAAGCACCCTGAAGTACCCTAAACTGCTGTTATGTTCCATGGAAAGCCAACCCACGTGGCCACCAATAAAGCTGTCACTTGTGCCAATCACACAGGAAAGCTGACCCTCAGGGGGTCTAGTACCTGGCCAGCTCTTCACCTGCTCGGGAAAAGAGTTTGGCTGGGCAACTGAGACATCTCTGTGTCCTGGCTCCTGCGGTTTGCGTTTCAAAGTGTTCCCCGCTCCATCCCAGAAGAGTCAGACTCCTGTCAGTCACCACAGAGCCAAAAAATTTAAGTAAACAGAATTTATTTGCCTTTGAAAATTTTGGCTTCACCAAAGCCAGTGAGACTCATCTCATCTCCTTTTACCCATCCTCCCACCCCCAACTTCAAATGTCCCGTAGCTGTCTCTGGCACAGGCTTTATTCAGTATTTGAACTGACCAGGACAATGAGGTAGACAATATCTTTTTTAAAAGCTTTCAATTATTTAAACACCTCAACTATTTTTGGTAAATGACTGCTGGTTTAAAAATTGTGAAAAAGAAATAACATAGCAATTATTATTATAATTATTCACAAAATAATGACATTATTGTTTTTTGATTAAACAATGCTGCACTCAGGAGATTACAGGAAAAGGTCAGACAAAGGCTTTGGTGCATTTACAAAGTCACTCTGAAATCTTGGAAAAACCCCAAGTTTCTTAACAGTTTCGTCCAGGATTTGGGACTAATCTGCAGCTGCAAAGGTACACTGTGTCAGGGAGCAAAGAGTCTTTCATGGGGATGCCTCTCCTGAGGTGGGAATTTGTATTTTCTGCTACCAATTCTCCTGCCTCTTATACTCCATACTGTCCTCCTCCTTTATACCATGTCCCTAGTGGCGTAATAGGGCTATGTCCCTACTCCTCTCCATCCTTTGTAGGGATGTACCTGAATCGTATAATCCTGGCACACATATAATAGCTGTAGCATGGTGGGGGTGAGGGGGACACAGTTGACTCGGAGTGCATTAATTCAGACTGGATAAGAGACTTCTCATTGCTGGGGACTAACGACAGCCCAGCATGCAGGGGAATGAAGGAGATGATCCATGGAGCCAGAGTGACAGGGACCAGGAGCATCACATGGTGCCCCAGTCCACAGGGCAGATAGGGAGTGTCCACACCACTGGCATTGCTCCTTATCCTTGCCAAGGGAAGTGGACCTGGCACAATGAGAGGTGCATTCTGCGGTAATGTGGCTTTTTATAAACACAGAATGTGTCCTTGGGCAGTTTTTTCTTTCTTCTTTTTTTTTTAAACCCCTCCAAAAAATCAAACTGTGTTCTACATTTTGGCACGCTTAAATCTGTTGTTAGAAAAGCCTATAACAAGTTATCCTCAGATAAATTAGGCAAAATTCTTTATTCCTCAGCGATACAGCTCATCTTCAGGTCTGGCCATACATTTTGTTGTTTTCAGACCCAACTCCACAGGATAGCCACAGGATAACAAAGAGAACCTGAATAAGGAGAATTTAAGTCCATGTGCCATGAACTGCTTTGGGTTCAAGACCCAGACGTCCTTATTTCTGAATATTTTTTTTAATTTATAACTGATTTCATATCATAACTTCACAGAAAAACATTTTAGCTGCAAAAACGTAGCAGAACAGTTCCCCTCTCCTACGGACTGCAATTTTAAAAATATTTGGATGCATCCCTCTGTTTTAAGGAGGGTGAAACTGTGAAGATGCTAGAAGCAGAACATCTGACATCTGCTGCGACCGCTTGGGAAATCTCTCTGTGTAAAAGTCTGAGAGCACAGACTGATTTTAAGGAATCTTTCCAGTGTTGAATGATTTGGTGTATACTGAATGAGATTTTTGCTGGCAGAGTTTATGTCACCTGAAAGTCAGGAGACTGGGACAGAAACATCAGGAGTTGATACCCTGAAAAACGATCAAAGCAGAGCGCTGGCCATGCACACAGCAGCTCTGAGCTGCCAAACCACTGCTGATGGGGGGTCCTTCTGCCCCAGGCTTTGCTAATAAGCTTTGCCTTCCTTGGCCCTAACCACGGCGATCGCCATCTCATGGGGATTGCTCTTACCCTCAGAGGTTTGGCACAGAGCTGCAGTCAGGTCAGAGACCCCATGTCTGCGTCGACACCAGCTCTGGTGGTATAACAAACCCCCAAAGGGGTTGCTGGCGACAGACATCTCACTAATCTCTAGTGTGGAGCCCATGCAACATGAACCAAAAACCTGCAGCCTCTATTAAGCACAGCTCGTTAATTCCCCTTTGTAATTCACACATCATCAGCACAGAAAGGCAGACTGCACCACTGTGTGAGGATGGACTGGACTGCACACTTCGCTCGGGCTTTTGCTTGGCCTCGACAAGCAATGTCATGAAAGAAAATGGAAAAAAGTTGTCCACTATCAGCCCCAACAACTCAATTCTTTCCCCATTTAGGGCTCCTCCTCCCCACAGCAGGGTTTGGATTGGTTTTCTAGACATCTACATTAATTGCTATCTACTTGGAGCATCATAGAATAAAAAAAAAATAAAAGAATAATAAAGATCAGTGGGGCATGATTGATCAGTGAAATCAAGCATAGTGGAATTGATATGTATTTGCAAAGCTCCGATACCTGTGACAGGGTTTACAAACCTCCGCTCCCAGGCAGTCCAGTCACTTAGCTGAGCTTAAAGTAGGGTGAGAAACACAGCCAGATGGGGAGGTTTAAGCCTCCTTCAAAGGAATTTACCCATAGAAAATGTGGCAGTGCTATGCCTTTCCGCAGAGATCTGACATCCAGCTCCAAACCAGGTCTTGATGCAGAGTAAACAGCGTTTGCACAGCACAGCCACCCACTAAAGATTTCAGGCAAAACATGCAAGCAATTAGTATGCATGAGAGCTCCTTCATTTCTTTATTATTGTTCAACAGAAAGTACTCTGGAAATTCTGCAACTGAGTTTTAAAGGGGAAAACCAAGGGATAACTGTAGCCAAATGAACCTTGACAAATGTTGTTCCCCAGCTCTATTAGATGTGAACAGATTATGTATCTGCTTACAGGAACATATAGGTTTGCTATTACAGTTCAGAAGGCATCTCCATTAATAATTTCAAGTATTTGGAAAGGTTCATGTACTCCAGCTGAGGAATTTTTGATTAGGTAAAAGATTTGATTTTTTTCCTGAGCCAAGTATGTACATTTGGCAGAATGACATCCACCCACTACGACACCGAAACTGTATTAACCTTGGGGCAATATACCCCAAGTTTTTCCTGCTAGAAACCCCACTCAGAAAAAAAGGACAGGAACATAGAAGAGAAATGGCATTTTTTTGAGGGAAGAAAATAAAAGTTTCCATGAAGAGGATAAAGCATGTCTCTGTCCCAGCGGAGGAGGTCACAGGGCAACAGGTGGAATGAAAGCCTCCAGCAAAAACTTCTTCAGAGGTTTCTTCAGACAGGTTTAAATCACGCTGCTTTCCATCACACTGGCCTTTGACTTCTGCTATCGCCTGCCCTGGGGCACTTGGCCACACAAGCTTTCTGAGGCTGGGTTATGAGATGTCTAAAGCATCTTGCTGAATGGGGAGTACAGCAGCCGGGCTTAGCGGCAGGGAAGGGCTGATTAACTGGCTGGATTAAAAGCCTGATTAGCAAAACACGCATCAAAAAGGCAATGCAGAGCGAGCCACACCAGAAGAGTCTAGTGGAAGAGATATGATTTAAATAAGGAATGGAGCTAATTAGGCTTTTGGAGAATAATTAAGGATCATATGACTTACTGAAGAGCGAAATGCTTGTCAAATGTAGCTGGGATTTATTTAATCTTTTATGATTAAATCCCCTTTATAATTCTAACATTTGGAATGACTCCCTCAGCACCAAAGCACAAATTAAACCCTCTAAATGGAGTTTAATTATACGCTGATGGCTGTCCCCACTCCCGCTAAATGCTGATAAAAGCCTTTGGTGTAAATAGTACTACTGAACCATAACCAAAGCAAAGTTTCTAGTTTACAGCAATTATTGATTCACTGGTTTTTTGATGTATTTTCTTTTAATTGAGTATGAAATGTCAAAAGAACCCAGAGCAGCAAGGATGCTGCACCCGCAGCTCTCTTCTGAAGGCAGACTGCAACCTCTATACCAACATCAGCAAATACACAGCCCTATGGTAAATCAACAGTAAGAAGAGACTAAAACTCTGCTGAGGTCAAACACACAGCGCTGTCCCACCATGCAGGTTAAAGTTCTGGTCTGAACTTCATACCGAACCTTTCTCTCAGCATCACATAAAGCCTTGAGGAACTAGTTAAATTCGGGGCTGCAAATGTATAATTTACCACCACTGTGAAACACCAAATGATCATAGCATGTGTGACAGTTGAGGTGTCTCTTGGAGCTTTGAAATCCCAAGAGGTCAGCAATCAAGTGCCAATCTCATCCTCAATTATAGAAGGAAAAAGTTCCACTGTTGCTCCTGATAAGCCAACCATAGTACTGTTGCCTAATTGCAAGAGTGCTGAAAGCATATGGGTTTTATTTTTGATTTATATGTGCAACTGCTTTCCTAACTGAATAGTCAAAGCTTAAGATAATTACTTCAGAAAATACTGGATCAATTAACTTGTAGACCAAAGACAGGCCACAGGAGAGAAAAGTACGTAAGAAAATGGCTTGTAGGCATTCCTGCTGGCTTAGGGTGGACACTAAATGGTCTGTATTCCTCACTGCAGTGTCATTTTACCAAGCATCATCAGCATTAGAGGCTAAAAATGTCTTTAAATACATCATCTGAATTTGCATGAGAAATAATACCCAAGAGATCACTAGTGTGTAAGGACTGGCCTCCTGTAGAAAAAGTATTAGTAGACTGTGTAATGGCCATAATTTTATCCCAAAATGGAAAGACTAACATCATTCACATACGGCAGAATTAAAAAAAAGCAGCACTTCTGACACAGGAGGATTATGGATCTATTTGTAGCCTCAATTAATTGTGTGGTATTAGTGAGCCCTTTGGGTAACAATACAGCAGCCAAAAGTTGATGTTGCAGCTGCCAGTGTGACTGAAGACCTCACAAAATAGTTTTCTACCCAGTGTTGGCTAACAGCTTCAGCGCAGGGAGTCCTCTTCATTTTTCAGTTTGTATACTCATCTACTCTAAATTCATTAATGACGACTTCATTTCCTGTGGCTATATTTAAAGCCACGAAGTTCTTGCTCACACAAAAATCTCCTAGTCAAGAACTTTGTACTAATTCAGCATTACCAGGAAAAGATCAGCCTCTTGGTTATGCCCAAGGAGAGGATGTCCTGGCTTGTCTGGGACACAACCGTATTTCCTATTGCACATGTCTGTCAGGCAGTCATTTATAACCACAAAACCAAAAACAGGTGTTACAAAACACCCGCTATCCTTCAGCCAGAAATAAATAATCAAATCACACACCCTTTAAACACCTATATTCAAAATTCAAAATTCTTGCACACTGCAAGAATACTGGGCCCCCACCTTAAAAAAAATGCAATTCCATGGAAAATCTCAGGTATAGCAAAGCATATTTCTAATCTGAAGAAAATGTGGTTGCATTATTAACACTTGAAGCACACACAGTGTAGTAGATGTGTACTAGCTCTCAGTTTCATTTTATTTACAGCCCTGGACAGTGCTTGGCTGGCTGGGGATGTCCTGTAGATGTGTGTGGTGCAAGTAGAGAAACAGATTTTGTCCCCCATTTCTGGGCATGGCATCCTATGGAAACAGGAAATTACTCTAAACATTTCTTCATTTTAAAATACTTAGAAATTACATAATTTCAAATCATGATTTTAGAGTTAAGTTGCCTATGCTTTCTTATTGATCAAAGATGAAAAAGTGTCTTTAAGAAGAGGCAAATACAAAAAGGTTCAAGGATGCTAATCTTGAGCACAATTTTTTCATCATCTTTAATGAGTTTATGATTTTGATGTTTAATGACATTTACCTTTCTGTGGTTTGGTGCTTTTTTTTAGTCACTAATGTTTTTGCAGCATTACTGAAAAAAGATTATACAAAATCCACGGTTTAATACTAGATATTGTATCAGCATTATAAGCAATCACGTAGAGAGAGCTCTGCTAAGATTGGTAAAATGCAGACTGCAGTCTGGTGACTGCAGAAGGACCTATTCACACCTTCTTGCAAATATGAGGATAAAAGTTGCTTGTAATTTCAGTGACCTGGTTGATGCTCTATTTCTATCTAATTTGATATCCTGAGGTTTTTTCGCAGTGCAGATATAAATTAATAGAAACTTTTACCAGAATTTTTAAATTCCCCATCATAGCTATATGACCAAGCTCCTCTCTCTCTCATGGCTGTGTGGACTCCAGACCTAGAGGGTTTGAAAATGGAAAAATATGTTCGTGTTTGTGCTCTAAGAGAAGGGGTGAGCAGTCAGCTCTGAGAAATTTTAATTCAATGAACTGTGACTTTGACAAAACACATTCCTGTAGTTTTGTGTTGTTTGGAGAAGAATTTTCCTTCAGTCAGATTTTAAGCAGTTGCCTGCATGCTCATTCAGTATCTCATTTGTTCTTGATATAAGTTTGTAGTTTGGGAAACCTATTCCCAAGCACGAAACTTTGGAACAATTTCTTCTCTGCTGGCCAGTTATTTTAAGTCCCTGAAAAAGAAGCCAGGCACTCTTGAAAGGTAATTATCTCCCGCTGGGCATCTGCCATTAGCAGAGAAATTACAAACCAGCCTCTCAGCATTACCTGGAGGCTCATATGGAAACAAACTAAAAAAAAAATTGTAATATAGTCCTTCCCTCTTTTGTTTAAAATAAATTTTAACAATATGAAGTTGTAATATTGGCATTTGTTTTACCTTCTTTTTTTACAGTCCATTACACAAAACTATGCCTTTTCTTTGGAGAAGATGTTAGAAGTATGGGGACGTGGTAGGAGCAGAAAAATACTGTGGTTATCACCCATCTGTGGGCCATGCCGGTTTCCCAGGGGACGCAGAAATCTCATTAAGCTGTGTAAAGAAAGACAGTGTACATGGATATTTGTGACTTCCCCAACTGCGGGGCAATTCACACTGAGCCGCAGATGCACAGCTAGACCATGGGTATGGAAAATAGCTTAATGCCATCAATGAGTGGGATGGTTTAACGCTTTAGGATACGTATCATTTGAAGACCATGACACCATTAAATGCAAGCAGAGCCATGAAACCAGCTCTAGCTCACAGCTATCTCACATTTACTCGATTAAATGGTCATTAGGATTTCAAAAGCCAGAGCAGATGAGCCAAGCTGCTCTCATGAGGCTATGGGCCATTTACAAGAAATGCATGTTAGGGCCATTTTGAGGAATAAATCATAAGCTAAGCAGAGACAATGCAAGTCATGGGTTTTACTGAGAAAACCACCACCTTCACAGAGGCCAGTTGAGACACCTGGCTGGTGTAAGAACAGGATGGTTTTAAGGCAGTCCCCCACACTGCAAGCCACCATGACTACAGAAATTTGGCATGCCGTGTGCAGATGAGGCATTCGACTCCTCATCCCCCCAGGCTTTATGACAAAGTCATCCGAAACATAAGCAATGCCAACAGGCAGATCTGATGCTCAGCAGAAGGGAGCAGACGGAAAAGGTCCCCTTGGTCCGTGAGTATTTGTCTCTCCAAAATCAATGCGTGACTGTTCTTGGATTACGGTCATGCGACACAGTTTTGTTAAAAACTGCCAATAATACAGGTGTTAAAGCTGTTAAAAAAAGGCATCCCAAAGCATATCTTTTTTTAAGTGCGTGATCTGTTATTTACTAAGTGTTTACTGAAACTGCTGATGTGAATTAAGTGCAAGGTCCCAACCACAGCACACTCCCGGGGCTGAGTGAACAAAGATGGGCAAAGTCAGCCAAAAGAAAAAACAGAACAAAACCAATAAAAACAGTGTTCCCAACCCCGCGGCAAGCTCCATCTGCACGCAAACAGAAAGCTGTATAAATCTGTCTCGAAGCTGCCCCCTGGACAAGCACCTTCTAGCTTGCGTTTCCAGCAAAGACCTTGTAGATATCTCTGCAGTTTCTGGATCAGCAGAATTTACCTTCACAAATGAACGAAGACGTAGAAGTAAGGCATTGCTTGTGAAACATTCCCATATCATAGCAGTATGGATAATAATTTTGGCAGTAGTTACCACCAATAAGCCAACTTTCCAAGTACCCTTTTCAGAAGAGCACTTTAAAAAAAGAACATGTCCCTATTCACCTTATTTTTAAGAAAAAAGAGAAAAAATTTTTTTTTAATTAACATTGACATGGCTTAAAAATAATATATAAACGAGAAGGGGTAAAACAGCACAAAGCAAAACTCATTACAAAGTCAATGAAACTTGTCTGCAATTTTCAGTTGTAATTGCACTCTCTTTTCCCAGATTCTTTCTCCAGGATGCAGGCACACTGAAACGGAGTAAGCTGGGAAAAATCCTTAACTTCAACTTTAGCCAAAACCTAAAAATAATAAATCTTTCTGAAAGGAAGCTCAACAACAACAAAAAAAAATCATTTTGTGTTCTTTCTTGAGCCCACAAAGATGTAGAAATAAGATATAACTAGAATGCAGAAATCATTGTGTTTCATCTACAACAAAACAGGTCTTCCAGGTTTTACAGACTAGCACTAAATATCCGGCCTTCTGTCATCCAAGATATAGACAATTTCAACTACATACACTGAAATCTGAATTTAAAAATAATTTTCAAGATGCTGCAGACTTCAGACTGTAATCTCACCTAAAAAAACCTTTGCTACCCTCACAGAAATACAGTGCTATAAAATGGTGCCTTAGGAAATGATAAAGAAATCTTATTTTTATATGAATATATATATAAAGATATAAATATATAAGATTATATAGGTATTATACAAATTTTATTATATACATTATAAAGATTATGCTATATATTTTAGCATATTTTAATATATTTATGCTAAAAACAAAGCTCCTCTTAGGAGCATTTTGCTAAACCCAAACCTTCTCTGGAGCAATTCACAATGCAAGCTTTCATATCTGAATGTGTAAAATCCCACTGAGTACAGTGATTCTATCAATATTCCTATCAGTTTCCAAGTAAACTGTATTTGTCCAGACATTTATGGGGACCAGAAATGATTAAAAGCCCATTAAAAAAACCCTTTGATCATCCTCTCTAAGCAGTTTAAAATCATGCCTTACCTAATTTTCAACAATATCTGACATATTTTTAATTCTCTTTCTCTTGATGAACTGCATCAACCATTTGGATTTGTTCAGCTGTTTATACTCCACAAGCATGCTAATCACACAAGTGATAAATGCAATCACTTGGGAATTTTGCATTTTCAATTGACTCTCAATAACTCTTACAATTATAAACATTAGGTCATAGTCTCAGAGTCTCTCTTTAAGGAGGCAATATATCGTGGAACACCATTTTCCTTGTGTGGTCTGAGCTCTAAAGCACCACTGGCAACATGTCAGCGAAAACGCAAGCGATTTAGGTTTTTATCCCACAGTAAATATCATGTTGTTCCTCAAAACAGATCACTGTTAAGCCTTCGCGGGCGCTAAGTGTAACCTCCTGCCCATATCTTCCCCACCCATTTAGCTGTAACACCAGCTGGTGGGAGACACTGATATTAGCAGGAGCTGGCTCCTATTATCAGGCACAGATACAGTTCAGACTTGTTGCTTGAGAAATACAAAATTAGTGTCCTCAATGAGATGCATCCAGTCCCCACTGTGCACCCTCGCTGCCAGCCCACAGCACCTTCCCATGGGGAACTTGCAGAAGGATGCAGGGATGGCAGGTTGGCTCTGCACACCCAGACCAGAGGTTGCATTTAGGGACGCTTGGGACAGTTTTCCTCAGACTACAAGCTACTGTGTTCACAGTGTCCTTCTTGCAGGATTTACAGCTCCTCCGGCTTCCCCTGAATATGAAACACCACTTTTGTACTCAGGGCCCCTGCAGTGCTTCCTTTATTTCACTGATGCTATGTAACAGAAATTAAAAATACCGGCCTAGTTGGGGGGGGGGGGGACGGGGGGACGGGGACGACAAACAACCCAATAAATGAACAAACGTCATAAGAGTGTCTAAAAATCTTTTACATGTACTAGAATGTGAGATGGTAAAAAATAATCTATATTGGAGGAAAAAGCAATTCTTATACCAGTTAGCGACAGAGCGCTCTCTTTCCCCCCAAATCCTGCATTGCTTAGGGATTTAAAAAAAAATACCTAGTTTCTATTTAGAGCACAAAGCTTCCTGTGCTGATTTCATTCTGCAGCGTGCATTAAGATCCCATTCAAGACAAGTGGAACAGAGATCCTAAAACCCACTAAAATTACGGCTCCTTCCTCACTTTGTCTTTTCTTAAAAATTACAGCAAGCTTACAGCTGTCACAGCTTAAAATACTGTTTCACGTTGCCCGTAACGCAGGTATAAATTACAGATATCAGGGATTGTCAGATTCTACAAAGTGCTTTTGAGCCCTGATTTTACATTGGGATTTTCATTTCAGTTGACAGATATAAGAGATCATATATTGCCTGAGAAAACCTTACTTCTGATACCTCTCAGGAGATTAGAGATAATTTGTGTTCTTCCAGTCTCCCACAATATTTGGTCATTTCAGACTTTTCCAAGAAAGTTAATGTTTCTTGAGGTCTCCACCCATTTTTGCTAAATTGTACCCCTCTAGAGTTCCCTGCCAAAATAACAGCATGAGATACGCTATTGGCTTTAGAACTGGAACTATATTTTCAAATCCCAAGCTAGACACAGCAACTGCTTTTAGCCTGTAACAAGTAATTACAGCAAAAATATCTGGCTTATTTCTAGGTTCCTTTGGTAGGTGGCACACCCCCCCCCCCCCCCCCCCCCCGGCCCCCCAATATTCATATTCCTCTCTGTATTGGAAAATGGAATTAAAAAAAAAAAAAAAAAGTAAAATTGGAGGATGAGATAGGCTACAACTGTGGGAAGTGTTTCCAGCCACCTGACCCTCCTGAAAAGGTGGCCTGGCTCCTAGGTGGCACTGAGATATCGGCTGCTGATGGCTCGTGTCCCCATAAGCTCCAGGGGCAGTCCCTCTCAAAACTCAGAGAGTCTAGGCATGGGGTTTGGTTTAATTCGACATTGCAATTGGGAACACATTGACCCACAGCAAGTAACTTCATCATGTCAGCATCCTAATTTTTTTGAAAAATAAACATGCGAAGAAAAAAACCCCAGGAGCTAAAGAGGAGCTGAAGTCCACTTTTCTGCGAAATGTTTCATCTAGCTCATTTTACCTCTGGCCTTAGACCCGTCAGGTTGTTAAATTGACACAGAGTATCACAATTCATCAGGATCTGGAATAAGTCATTGGTATTGTTTAATTATATTTTTTCCATTCTGTTTGTTTTATATACGAAGTTAGAGAATTGTCACCATGTGGCACATGCCTAAACCAAGTACCCATGCAACTGCATTACTCTAAAATTATCTTCCAGTACCCCTGAGCCCTCCTTGCTGTTAGTCACCAACTTGCGTCGTGGCTGTTTCTAAAGAGCTGTTCATGACCATATCCAGCACTAAATGTGTCAGTAACTCTCAAATATTTGGCAAGCTTGGGCTTCTTTCCATTAAACCATCAGAATGCCTTTGAAGATGGTCTGCTGCTGTGACTCACAATTGAGCTGTCCTTCACTAAGGGCCCAAGGACTTCCAAAATAATAAAAAGGGCAGAATCTGCCCCAAAACCTCTGGTATTTGTGGTAGTGACCCTTAAATACAGAAGGTCAGGAGAAAACAGCTCTAAATGTTGGGTTGGAAGTTAAGTAGATGGCTGGGACATGTTTGCCTTGACTTCATCCTGTAAATCCTCATTCCATAGTAAGATCCTACTCATGGTAAAAATCATCTAGATTGAGCAATTTCTACACACAGTGGAAAGTACAGCCACAGCCTCTCTCCTTCTGGCCACTGAGTCATATCAAACTTGCTGGAAATTATTTTTTCAAAGACTCTTCTGTTCTTCTTGGCTGAGAAATACACAGAGAAGTTCCATGAAGCAGAGAGCTCATTCCAATAATGCTAATTATCCTGTTTCAGGTCCCTGTTTACAGTAGTATAGAAAGGATGTATTTGGTCTTCATGTGGCCTTAAGCAAACCAAGGGTCTGACCTTGCAGCCTCTGGAACACAGTCATGTCTGTTGGAGAGATAATATCGCTCATGTCGCTCCTGTATCAGCTTTCTGCCATCGTCGGTTCAGTTCTTCTTATAAGCAACAATCTCCCTTTCTTAGCCCTCAGCTCATTTGAAGCTTTTATTGGTGCAACTGCTGCTTTCTCAGTTATTCTAACTTTAAGGGTCACTGGAGAGTCAACCTCCAGGTCAAGCCTTTGCTCTGTTCCTATTTGGTAACAAGCATCTGTGAAAGTCACCTAAACAAAACAACCCACCTCTTCACTCTCCTAATGAAAGAAAGCAAAGCCAAAATATCCCAACCTGTACTCCAGCAGCCTCTGGATTGGATTTGAGCAGTGGCATGTCTACAAAACATTCTCTTTTCACACATATCTTGAGACTTCTAATCCCAAAAACTGCCACTTGGAACAACTTCATAAAGAGCAAAAGTTCTGTTCTTTGAACAACACCAGGGGCTATTACCCTGAATTGTATCACTGGAGATACTGTATGATACTAGATGCTCAGATCTGTGGATCAGGTACTGAGAAAAGCATGCTCAAACATACTCTCCAGCCTCAAAAAGGACTGTGATAAAATACTGTTCACTGATCAAAAACCTAATTTTTCAAGAATTCAGGCACAGTCATGACATTAAGACTTCAACTCTATTTCAGCTTTTAAATCATTCTGTACAAAAGACTTACCATGATTTAGGTCCATGAAAGAGACTTTGACATTTAAAGAACCCCACATTATCCTGCTAGGATTCAGAAGGAAAAGTCAACATTCAGGTCTAGACAAAGCATGCTCTGCTCTAAGCGTATATTAGTAAACTCCTTGGGAAGACCTTCAATTTAAACACAATTCTGTTTTATAGCAAATATTTTCTATATTTCCTTGTTTTGTTTGTTTCCAGGGATATTTGTTCCATGTTAACAATGACAAGGGAGACGCTCATAAAGAGACAGCACCATCACAGGATGTTGAGCACAGCTATGGAAGTCATTCAGACAAGAGATAAGATTTCCCACGTTCACCACTTTCAATAACAAAGCGAAAAGGCCAGCCAAAACACCGGAGAGGAAGAAGCATCTGATTCTAAGGCACCGGGCCATGATTCGTGAGACTGAGGATTTCCAGCCTGCAGAAGCCACTGGTAAAACCGCAGGCACTAGTGCAAATGCAAGAGGTAGAACTGGTGTCCCTAACAGCTCTCTTGTGCTGACCCCAAACACCTCCAGACTAGAGCAAGCGTGACCACAGCCTTGGGGCTGCTGGTCTGTTAGTCGTGAGGGTGGCACGAGCACTTTCCGCATGAGCTGGCTCATACACTGGCTCAGCTTAGCCAACTAGACAGTTGGCTACATTACATACATGAGGAAGAAAATTACTCTGCACAGTTTTGCAAGCTAGTGAAAGCTTTGCAAGCTGAGCTATGCAGCAGAAGGAAGACAACTTCTCCAAGACAGGTGCTTGCAAGGCCCCATCACCATGTCCAGACTTCCCAGGGCAAACCAGTTCCAAAACCAGAAGCTGACTTTCACATGAATATGGCACTACACCTAGGAAGACCAATGTCTTAAAGCTTGGTACTCATCATCATCACTCAAATAGCTATATAACTTTTAAACTAGGACTGGCTTGTGCCTTTCCAAGAGGGATGTTGCTTCTTTCCATCTCTAAACCCATTCCCTCTTCCCATCACATGGGCTGTCCCTGTTTCTGAAAGCCTTGTCCCAGGTGTGACTCTTCATCCTTGCAATTTAACAACCAGAACTGCACAGGCTATTGCAGCTGAGGTCTTACCAAGGGTTTGCACAGTAGTATTAAAATTTTCTCACCACTACTGAAAACACTTCACTGCCTACACTCTGGCACCACACTTGCCTTTCTCATTTCCAGTTCCTGGTTGTCCTGTAACCAGACCTTTCCTCCTGTGCCTTGGCCAGCACATAAGACGCTCACTTCCAGCATCATCTCCAGATAGAGACAATTGTCCCAATACTCTCACTAGGCCAGACAAATTTATTTTACCTACAACAAGCTGCCTCTTTAAATGATACATGAAACAGCAAAGGGTTTAGGTAATCCCTGTTGAGGATCAAATCCTGCCAAGTTTTGACCACTATTTATTTTCTCTCATTCCCAAACATCTAAGTACTAGAGGTGATGATCCACCAAGCAGGAGTGCTAGAAAAGCACAAATGCTCCA
This sequence comes from Astur gentilis, assembly GCF_929443795.1. Taxonomy (NCBI): domain Eukaryota; kingdom Metazoa; phylum Chordata; class Aves; order Accipitriformes; family Accipitridae; genus Astur; species Astur gentilis. The sequence continues at coordinate 77,418,079 of NC_064919.1, read as the reverse complement.
GCAATTGCATATATTCCTCTCGGAAAACACTGGAGAAAGTCTGACCGGAATGGCATCTCTAAAGCAGACAGAAAATGCAGTTTTCTCCTGAGATGCACACCCCTTGCCTCTCCTCAAACAACTGAACAAGGGGCATTTCAGAGCACCTCTTCACAGTTCTGGATGCTCCAGGGGAAACGCTGCCTCAGTTTCTCTCTGCATTCTAGTAAGAAGCCTAGAGTTTTCAAAGACATCATTTTTCCCTTATTTATTCAAGTTAATGGGCTTTTTCCTCTTCGCCACCATGGCAGACTGGTGCTCATCCTGCATCTCTGCATTTCCAACTCCACATGCCCCAAAATTAAAATGATCCAGGATTAATTTTCTCTTAAAAATCTGTGCTTCTTTACATTTGTGATCAGATTCATGTCTTTAATTTCCTCTCAGTCCTACCCTGTGGTACCATGTCACACAGCACAGTACAAGGGACTGTGGGGAGGACAGTGTAATCCTGCCATGCCCTGGTGCTGGCAGGGGCTTCTCCCTTCTGGGCATATCCAATTCCTGCTTCAGCAGACTTACACATTCTCCCCAGACTCCTGATGAGGCCAAAGTGTTTTCCATTTCTCTGCTTTCTTGCAGCACTCTTTAACAAAGCTAAAATATTTGCAAGCAAATGAAAAAGAAAACTTTGAGGCAATTTTGCAGCTATCTGTACAGAACTGCATGAGTTAAAGTCACACATCTAGGAAGGAAAAAATGCAGCCCTGTAATCAAAACCACTGCTGAGACTCTTGGATAATTAACAAGGGAAAACAGAGAGTATATTCTGCCTTGGCATTTGGAAGCAGGACACATAACCTTAAAATTAAGAGTCTTTTCTGCTCTCTGCAGTTCAGGGATGCTGATAAACATGGGAGAATTCAGAGAAGAACTCGGGGAGTGATCTGACAGTGAGGGAATACAGAGCATCATCCTAGTTGGCTTGTCAAAGATACTAAACACAGACTTGATCATATTCTAAAATGAGATTTGGTAATCTGGGGGTTTTTTCATGTCATTAAGTTACAAAATGCTAACACGTACAGGAATTTACTGATCATCGCTAATCTTTTCTTTCATATACCCTCTACTTGAAGCACACATCCTCAGATGATACGTTGGCATCTGACACCTACCAAAATCGATGGAGTGAAGCATCCAAATGGTTTGACGATCTGTCCCTGAGGGCATCACAGGGATGAGAATAAACTTACGCTGATCTTGACAAGACAGGGCTACAAATAGAAAGGCCTGTTTATAGTTTCTAGTGAAGATACACCAGTCCATTGAAGATTTCCAACTTTTTTTAAAATTGCACATCTTTTATTTATTTATTTACAAGCAGCCCAGAACTGCTGACTATCTAAACAAATTATGCAAGAAAGAAGCTGGGTTTTGTTGGGTTTCGTTGTTTTGGGGGGTTTTTGGGTTTGTTTTTTTTGTTTATTTGTTTTTAAATCCTGTATTACCCACAATCAAAAATAACTTTAAAAATCTATGGTGAGAAAGAAAAGTGCTGAAAACCAGAACTTAATTGCTCATACACAACAACTGCAGAGTTAGACGATTCCTTGTAAAATACAATCAGATTACTTCATCCTGAAGGGAACTGGGAGACATTTCACAAAAGTTGTATTCCAGGGGCTAAATCTCATTTTCACTATCACTTAAAGCAGCATAAATCTAGAGAAGCTCAATCAAAGCCAGTGGAGATACATAAAATTTGCACTGGTGCTGCAAAACAGGTTTTGACTCCAACTAACTTTTTGTTCACAGGCACTGGAAAACAAACACGAGGTATTCTTGCTGTCTTGGATAAGACAGTAATTTATGTAGTATTTTTACATGTATATGCTGTCATATTTCAACCTAAATTTCTTCTAAGAGAATTCATGCTCTGCCATTACAGATAGCCAAGACATTGCCAGAACCTTCCTAACTTCAACAGCTGAGATGCTAAGTTTATAAATAATTTGCTTTTGTTATGATTTTCAGCTATGTGCTGTACAAGGAAAACTTAAGGGCTCTATGGTTAATGCTCCATCTAAACATTGACTTTACGAAGGGAATCATGGACCATCCAACTGTAGCCTATGAACTACCTCGGGGCATTTAACAGAAAAGTACATTATAGAAAATTTACTTCTTAAGAAGGAAATAAAAAAACATTGTCAACAGAAGTAATAAAGGCTTACTATAAACAATACAAACAAAAAGCAGTAGGTGTCTGTGCCTCTCAAAATCTTTTAAAGATGGTGTAAACACATAGTCTGAGTAAAGCAGGCAAAATAAGCTGCCATTTTTACAGCTGCTACCAAATAATAATAAAAAAAATCCTGTGTTTACTTGTAAAACTCATGCTTCAGTAAGAAAGGGTGCAAAAAATAAATAAATTATTCTCTCCAAGAAACTAACAGTTACGCTGCATAAAGATACCATGAAAGGTTTCAGGGAGTCTTCTGAATGGGGAATGTCTTCCTGCTATGGGGTAAAAGATGGAAAAGTATCTTCAAAGGCAAACAACTTCATTTTGTCTCCAGTAACAAGGAAAGACTTGAAATTATTTAAAGTCTGCAGTTTAGCCATTTTTAAAATAAAAACTGTTTCTAACAGAAGCTAGTGTCTACATCTGTATTTATGAAGAACCTGCTCTTCCAAAGAAGCCTTTGTCATAAACAGACGTTTTCCATGCTATATTAATGGGCTTAGGAACTACAGGTTTCCTACAAACAAAAAACCCCCAAACAACTAAAAAAAAAAGGAATAAAGTTGCTTTTTATTCAGATACTAATATCCAGCTTCAGAACACTCATTTGACACTTCACTTCCAAACCCAAATTTTGGAAGCCTCTGCTTCTTTCTGCCATTATCACTGGGCAGCTTGGGATGATGTAAGTATTCATGGTCCAGGTCTTCCCCTCAGCAGTCTGTTTAGCTAATAGGGCAGTGAGAGGTGGTAGCACTTGATTTGGACCACTTCTGAAACTCATGTTCTCAAGCATTTCCCACAAATACCAATCGTGTGCATCAAGAGCAAGACATTAGACAGACTTTTCCAGTTCTCTGATGCTGCTTTGCAGCTTTTTTCCACGTGCATCCCACCATAGCAGGCAGGATGTTTTAATCTTTTGAAACAGTTAATCTTCTCACAACTGAGACTGGATTTCAGTAATAAACACTTGCTGTAATTTTTCATCCTCTGGGACATTATATTTCCAAGAAGCAATGTCAAGATGGCATTTAATAAAAGGACTGCTATATTTCTTTGGTTCTTTCTTCCAAAAGAGAAGCCCTGCCGAGCAAAGCAACAAATTGGACAATATGGAATACAGCCAAGGTCTTCAGCCCTAAAACACAATTAAGAGGAATCTGAATACAGGAAAGTTTCCTCTTGATTTCCATCCTGAAGATATAATTGTCCTGCATTAAATCTTTGCCAAGTCCTTAAGGAAAATGTCTTGGAACAATTTTCTTTTCATTGGAACAACTTTTAACTGTAATGGCTGTAAGGTCAATGAAAATGTTTGAAGTCTCTTTTTCCTGGTACTTAAAAATATCCAGCAGTCCATATTGCAAACAAGCACGTGTAAATAAATATATGTGTACATGTTAGCCATTCTTGCTCCCGACTACTTGTTTTCTGCTGGTCTTTTCACTCCACCACAGCTATTTTCACTGGAGATGTTCCAGTGATGTACCATTAGCTTATTCCCACTGTGGAAATACTCTGGATATTTTTGCAACATAAGAAAACATCACAAAAATCTAATTTGTCTCTTGGTGGATATGAAAAATATAGTTTAAGAAAGGACCATTTTTTTCTTCTTATCTCAAACAGTAGCATTTTGTTGAACTGGAATGACAGCAAATCACCATAAGTAAGTCAGTCGAGCAAGTTATTTGAAGATTCAATTTATGGCGACCTTCTTTGCTGTAACAAGAAGACTACATCTTCAGTGTAATCTGTCAAGTTCTTTCTTCTGTGAGGCATAAATTAGGCTTTTTCCTCCATTTTATAGCTGGAGAAGTAGCTGATACTGACATCCTATAGTAAACCTTAGCGGGTAACTGAAGGCAGAATTTGGCATGATACGGCTCCTTGAGGAGCACACAAATTTAGCCCAGGATCTAGAACTACAACTCAACTCCTGGCAAGTCCATCCTAAGGTTAAACAACATTGCCTCCCAGGGTCGCAATACTCCCACTGATGTAAATCTGGAGGGGCACCATCGAGGACCCTTTCAGGCATGCTCAATAAAACCACAACTCAAATTATGGGTCAGTGTGAGGACAACAAACAGCACAAACAAGACTCTGGCCAATAAACTCAGCTTGGAAAGTCAAGCAGAGAACTTGCTTCATTGGTAAGATGCATTCAATCTGCTTTAACAACTTTTTGCTTTCTTTTTTCATGGAATGTGAAGAATTATGAAGAAGAATTCCCAAATGGATGCACTTTGGTATATGTCCAGGGAAGTCAGCAGAGCTATGGAAATGCAACCCTCTGCAAATCTTTTCATACAGCGTCTTTAGTAACCATGCAGGGGACCAAAAGAGCCATCATTTAACACAGGTGAGCTTCTAAGGATAATCAAGAAGGGACCACAAAGGAAAGTGTCCTACAAACACATTCATACATGTCAAGTAGTTTTCTTGAGCTTCTGTGCCACACAGAGAAATTTCTGCGGGAAAAGGACCTAATTTAAGATCAAATACAAGGAGAAGGTTTGAACACACTCTGAATCTACTTCAAAACCAGAGGAGATGCCAGGAATGCAGGTCTGTCTTTAAAAGACTTCCATGGGTAAAGGTCTTCACTGAAGTTATAACACTGCGGAATTTTCATTTCTCTTTAAGAAGTTTTAAAACTAAGAAGAAATAGAACCTGTTAACTTGGCCTGAAGGATAACGCTTTCCCTTTCTCTCCATTGACCCTATACGGAAAGAGCAGACTGAGCCTGGGCTCCTAAAGGAGACTCTTAACAGAAAGGTCTGAAAACCGGGAAGTGTCAGGTTGTCCCATTTCCCTCCCTCAGCCCTATTTTACTGGTTTTTGTAGGGAAGAAAGAAATGTGGGGAACTGAAGTGTGAGAGTGGGCAGGGAAACACACTCAGCAGTAACATTTTTAATAACTTCTGTTTTGCTATTAGACAAGCTAGAAGGCAAGCAGGACAAAGTAGGATAAAAATGTGTCCCATGTTCTCCATTTTAAATCACATTCTACTTTGTGCTTCTTCATTTTAAAATCAGAAAAGCTTGAAATGAGATTTTTTCCATAAAAATTAAAAAAAAAAAAAATAATAAAACAATGACTCATATTCTATAGGCTCCTCATCTCTCAATTTTGAAATTTAAAGCAATTTCAGCAACTGCTCTCTGGATATGCATTTGTAGCCTCCAGGGAGTAGCAGAGTCTAGTAGAGTAGACATACAGTTTCTTCAGAAAAAAAAACAAAACAAAAAAAAAAACCCTAATGAGCTTTTTAAATCCAGATATACATCAAACCAACTTTTCTACATCTGCCTAAGCAAATATACTATTTTTCATATGAGCAGAATATTATGTAAGAGATGGAGAAGCCAACATCTGAGGCACCACGAGAGTCACAGTCTGAGGCAATGCTTGCCCGTAGACTGTCTGGGCCATCATGCAGACCAACAGCCCAACCACAGTTGGGTTCATCATGCTACTGATTTCCAGGCAGTGCACAGAGATCAGCCCAGACTGCCACCATGTCTTTCTGCCACTGCTCCTTGCTCCTGCCTTAGGAAGCTGCAGTTAAAACCACATATCCCCAGGAGGATCAAGCATTTACCAAACAGTAGCTCTAGTGGCCCCTGGTCCCTCAAGTCTCTCTCTCACTCTCTTCTTCTCAACCACTAAGATCTACCAAAGACCCTCAACCCCATTTTCACTGTTTTTTTCTCTTTCCACAGATGCTATTATAAAGATTAAATAATTTTCCCTCTGGCTATTTTTGTTTGAATTATAACTCATTTCAACTCTCAAAGGCAATAATCTCTAAACTAAGGGGTTTTGTCAGAATTCCAGAGAGCAATGTTTAGGAAACGACACTGCTTTTTGGTGCAGCTATGATAATAAACTCTATGATGAAAATTGAGTATGATAATACCATCTTGTTGAATAGGCAAGATGTCAGATTTGCAACATATATTAAATGTGTTGAATGTGATCATAGAGATATTAACATTCCACTGAGACATTGGAGCTCTGGGCAGGAAGTTATTTGCAAAGAAAGAACATATCCAATAAAGCTATTTGCCCTCTCTTATTAAAAGAATTCTGAGCGTACTTTTTTTGGGTGTGTTTTCACAGATTTCTAAATTGTAAGCATTTACCCATTACTCATAAAATATTACAATAATACTTCATGTACTTCTTCATCCATTTTGCAAACTGTACCATGTAACTTCTTGGACTTAAATGTCTTGTTACGGAGAATTAGGTGGTCATTGAGGGAGGGAAATGAGAGACTATGAAGCCAACATGAACACTGCTGTTTTACATCAGAAGCTATGCACTACTAATTTCTCCATAGAAAGACTATTGTTTGTCATACATTTCCTAGCCCAGATGAATATTGTCCTATATTTTTCCAAACTCTCTAGTGTAACTTACCTTTGACTTATAATAAACCTATTCATTCTCCAAGAACAATCCATTTGAAAACTCAGATCACAGCTTTGATTTTGCCTCTCTTTCCCACTTAAAACATTGTGTATGCACTGCTCTAGCTCCCAGCTAAGTGAAAAGGAAGGAGAAAAATTCTTTCATGTGCATTTACTACTGAATGGCTGCTAATATTAATACAGTTAATATAATCACTGTGTATTTCACCTTATTTAAATTCCAGCACAGATCATCGGTTAAAATGGATGTGGTTAGAACTTCAGGTTAACAAAAAAACCAGAAGTGCATGTTTTTAAATAGCTGGATGTACACTAAATGCTTTACGGTCTCGTACTTCATGTTTTGAACCAGGATCAACAATGAAATCAACACAACATGATGGAACACACTCTTTAAGCAAGAAGGATTTTCCAAACACAACTAAGCTCTGAGATTACTGTCTGCAACTGAAATTGTTTTTCTCTTTGACTGTTAAACAGAGCTATGCTTAAGGAGATGCAGACAAATGGCTTTCTTTTCCTAGGCCAAGAAGAAACCCAGTCAGCACTGTATGGATTCTGCTCTCCATTGTTTCTGCTTACAGTTGGAACAACATAGAAGAAACAGCAAAGCGGAGCAGTAGAGTGACATTTGCTACTGTTACTTCACAGAAGAAGGCACCATTAGTTTGAAAACTGAAAATGGACAGCAGAGAGAAAAAAATCTGAGCAGAATTTGGGGAAAGGTTTTTTTACTGTAAATCAAAGTCAGCTCTGCTTATTTGGATGGTAGGCACAAGTCTCAGCCTCCTAGCATTAATTTTAAAGAGAAGAACCTGGAGTGACCCATACGGGTCTGCAGGAGACATAAGCAGCATAATCAAAGGTCTCCATAGCAGATCTTCTCCCTGTCACTGACTTAGCACAAACCAAAGCCCTCTGCCATCACCAACAGTTCCAGCTGAAGTGACACTGGAATTGAACACTCAGCAATGACACACATTGAGAGAAAAGTCATCTCAGGACTCAGGGCACTGCGGTGGAGACAAAAACCAAAAGATCAAACTCAAGGCTGCGACAATTCAGCACAATCTCAGTGAAACCCAAAGTCACACGTGCCCCAAGCGACCAGCATTATACGAGAGCGAGCGCAGTCTGAAATGAGATTATCCCAGGTACAGTGTCTCCGCATATCTGCAAATCAGCGGTACGGGCCACACCAGGTATCTCACACACACCTGCTTTGTGACCTTGCTGCACACACACAGTAACTGCTCTCCCAAACATGCAATGACAGAAAACCAGGCAAGCACAGAAGTCTCAGAGAATCTGTCGCCCACATGCTTTTCATACTGGGCAATGGCTTTCACAGCAGAACATGGGCAATCCCATCTTATCTGGGATGTCTAGCAAGCCTCATCTATTTTTCCAAGTGTAGTTTAAATATTTCATGGTCAACTACTTCCCAATAATTCTGTGCTATTACAATGAGCGAAGGCAATCTGAACTGACCCAAGACTGAATGGGCAATTTAAATACCTGCCTGTCAGGTGTTCCTCTTGACCCCACACAGACCCATGCTTTACAGAGGGTGAGAGAGATTTTCCAAACTGAGGAAAGAAGGAAGGAAGGAAGGGGACAAGCTGTCACGGGAAGATGCATCAGCTCCTGTAGCTTAGCTCCAAGTCTAGCTGGGAGGGTAGGCATCCTCCCTGGGGTGCATGCGTGTGTGTTTTTGTTTGGTTTTGGCTGATGTTTTGTTTTCCTGGGTTCTACTTAAATAGAAGCCTGGAAGCATTTAAATTATAATTCTTGTGATGACCTCCCTTCTATCACACACGTATCTGTCACACAACAACCAGCAAGATGGAATTTTTCTCTTTTTATGTCTATATTCTTTTTTTTTTTTTTTTCTGCCTGCCTCATGCCCCTGGGGTTTTTTTCCTTTCTCTTTCTTGTTGCTCCCTGTCTTTATCCTTCCATTCCTGCCTTTACTGTCTTGCCTATTTTGACTGCAATCAGTACAGAACAACCCAGCTCAACTGGTCTCTATCACAATGGGAGCAGTAATACAAGTATTTATAACATCCTGCTGTTAGCAAGAGAGACTGCAATCACTTTTTTAAGGACAAAGCAGCCTGACCTTAGGGAGCATATACAATACTTAGGATAATTACAAAAGTCATATTCCCTTTGGCGGCCTATTTTATTACATATTTCGTATCAGCCACAGGAGGCCCTGGGGCTACTATTTTGTTTGTCTGGAGTCTCTAAGCTAGACGACACACCCGGCAAAGTCAGTTCACATTTAACCCTATATTCTGTAGATGAAAACCATAATGCAATGCACCTGGATTTCATTATTGATCAAACCACCAAGGAGGGCACTTATCATAAAGCTCTTGGCTTGCCAGTTTTAAAATTCTCCAAGCTGCTTTGATGTGAACATCAAAAACTTCTGGACTACGTGAACAACCATTTGCCAGACCTCATCCTTTAACTGTAGCATGTCCTACCTCAGTGCACCACTCACAGTAATTATGCAATGGTCTGAAAGATCATTAATTATATTGGTTCATTTTGGAGTGAACTGGCTGTACAAAGGAGACACTGCACAGTAAACCCACAGCAGCACTGCGTTTTGGTGCAGGAGGCTTTGCTCCAGCCAATAGCATCCACATCTGCTGAGATCCCAAGCATCCCTAACCTCACTGAAATTCAGTAAGAATTAAGATCCTTAGCCTTAGTACCTGAGACAGCAAAGTGACCCATAAAGTCATGGCCACCCAAAAGCAGAATGGAACCTACAGACATGTGTGCACGTGTGTGGCACTGGTGTTACTCTTAACCGGCAGATATTCACAACGTGTCTCAGTAACTGTGAGCAATCTGTTCCCTTGGCAATCACAGCAAAGGAAATAGAATCAAACTAAGGACTGACTGCAGTCAGAACCATGACACTTCAAAGTGCTATTTTCAAAGCAATAAGGAGAAAAAAATTATAGGAAAGCTGGGGAAAAAAAAAACGTTTTAGCATCATTGTAGCATACACTGTTTTGTAAAAAGGTAGTGTACTGAGGCAAAAGTTTAATTTATTCATATGTAGGAAAGTCTACCTGTGATGACAATTTCCAGGAAGATTTTTTTACAATGTATATATAAAAGACACAACAAAAACTTTTTAACTAGGGGAATACTTATGTTTGTTGCATCTCTTCATAAACACAGTGCTAGTGCACGAATTAGTAGAATTACTACTATTGAGACTCGGAGAGCAGCACTCCTTGCACAGATGTGCCACATCACAAAGCTGCTGAACACATCGTTTTCATGACGATGGTTTGATATGGAGTTCAAAAGGTCCAATACTATATGCATATTCACAGGCTTCTTCATAGGATGAATAAATTAAGTTCTGACACTCCTCATTTTGCATCTGATCGCCAAATAGCATTGATGCAGCTGTTTTCAGCAGTGCTCACGGTCTACATGGGGATGTTTCAGTTGCTGATGCTACCCCGAGTGATGCACAGTTAGCAGCTCACGGCAGTTCACCACCGAACTATGTACAAAAGAAATGCTGTTAGTTTTTTTGAAACGTAAAGAAACTCTTTTGGCAGATGTGGAATTACAGCTGTTGTATGTGTCTAGTTTTCTAAAACCAAAACAAAATTCAAAGTCATATCCTCTCTTAAATTTTCAGCAAAATTCCACCATGGAGTGCATTTCCCTGCAAGATAACTGAGGATTAAGCAGTACTTTGCTCTAATCAGATAAATTTCTTGGTTTTACTGTTATATTATAATATATCAATTGGGGCCTTTTCCGTTCTATTTAAACTAAAATGGTTAGCAAACCTTCAGAGAGGAAACACAACAGCAACGATAAAAAAGAAATCTCTGAAAAGTCAGAAGATAAGATGACAAAACGTCATCCTTGCTTACTCCAGCTAAAAGCTTCAAAATTGTGTACAGCATTTTTTTGCCTGTTGGAAAGCTCTGCAACACGCTTGTCGAGTATCTGGGAAGGAGGAATTGCATATGGTCCCCAAGGGCATATTAGTGAAAGTGCTGCTCTTTGTGAAACAGCTACAATCCAACTTACTTGCAATTACTTTTATCTTTTAAGAATGTGCAAAATGATACAGTCTATAAAAATAGTAGGCTCCACCAGCAATATCAGCATTCAAGAGAGTAAAAAGAAATGCTTTTTGAGGCATGCGATCTCTGGTTAGCATCAGAATTAAGTAGGGTGTAAGTAACCATGCATTCTCTTCTGCAATACATTTGAACTGTCTTTTTGTTATGAAGTGTAGAGCAATCTTTCACAGCAAAAGTTAAAACCTGAAATGTAGGGAGGGCCTCTGTAAAATACTTGTAGCTGCTAATTATCAGATGAAGAAGCTGACGACCTACATCGAAATGTGTTCATTCTATTTGAAAGACCTTTTGCTTGCGAAATACTACAAAAAATGTTACTGATTAAGTTCTAGGCCAAGATTTAAGCCCTATAACATGGGGCTTATTTGCAGATATAACATGTAAAATTTGCCTCATCTTTACAAAGATTTTACCATCATTAGGTGGGACTGTTCTGCCAAGCACTCTTATTCTAAACCTCCTACTCTTTGCTGGTCCCGCAGAAGGAAGGAGCAGGAGCAGCCTCCAAAACTACACACAGAGAATTATTAATATATTTCTTGAGGAACTTGCACACTTCATTTTCAGAAAAAAATGCAGGAAACAGAGATGATCACCATGACCTCAGATAAAGATGGATAATTCCTCTTACCAGGTCAATAGTCTATTTGTTTAAAAAAATCAGTTTTGTCAACTAATTGAGTCAATTTTGTTTGCAAGTTGAGAGGGAATGACTAATAGTTTCAGCTCAATAAAAGAAAAAACCCCCTCCCTTTGCCCATGAAGGCAATGGCTAAAGTGTTCCTCCAGGCTACACAGATGCAGGTTCAAATGTTCACCTGCCTGATTCATGCATGCTGGTTTCCTTAATTTAGCCCTTTATTTTTATAAAATCTTCTGGAAAGGAGCAAAACTATTTCTTTCAAGTCAATTTACAATATTTAAGTGTCTAGTAGACAAAGAGATTTTCACAGTCAGGGGATACAAATAGTCTTATTTTCCCATCTGTTTCATGCTTGAATCTTCCTGCAACTGACGGGCAAACAGCTTTCCACTAGCAAGTGTTTCTGTTAAGTGTGTATATTGTCTTTCTGAATCATTTTCATGACACTATTTGAATTCTAACTGAATATAATATTTAGCTCTCCTAATGTACAACAGTTAATTAGGTCATCAAGTTTTGCTGGCTTTTAAAAAGGATGCAACTCCAATTAATAAATTGTACCAGATTAGATGTTGAGCCTCCTGAACTTGGAAGTGGAACTACCATGCCCTTACAGGAACACAGCTACATGATCACGATAAAGCAAGGGGATGCCTACTCCAGGTGCTGCTTTTCCTTCTGGAACACAGAATCAATGTACAGCAGCACTGTTTAAAATTAAAATGAATGAAGGACTGTAATGAAAAGGACTGCTGCTAAGATGTACAAACTGAATTGTCACGTGCAAGTGATAACACATGAAAGCACTGAAAAAAACTGCAGCAACATTCATGTAATTAAACATGCTAACATTGTTTAAAAGTCTATCTGAGAGTGAAAGAGGTTAACATCACATTCAAACAGCTGGAAAAGACAGTAACATGATTGGCACTTCATATTCTCATGCTGTCCAAATTTCATCAGATTTGATGAATTTTGCGTACAGAAGGAATCCAAAGTCTTACTGGACTAGGACATTATCAAAATATCTGCAGAACTTACTCTCTGTACCTACATGATGGGGCCACTAGTACCAGGTACTTTGTGCAGTTACATACAAGAGTTTAAAAGAGATTTGCACTGAAAAGATACTGTACAAGCTCCCACTGCTTTTTGCATCTGTTCCTCTGTACTCTTATGAAAATAAATACGGAGACCATCTAAAAAAATACAGATCAAACTAAGCCAAGGGCCAGACTGCACACATGCAAAAAGGAAAAATACATCTAATTATGTACAAGGTTGCTATGACCACAGGGAAAAATGCCAATATATTCTCAGTGCTTGGCCCCACTTTTGGCTTGGCCCTCTACTTGGCTCATCTTTATTCATGAGTAAACCTTGTTAAAAAAAAATTCAAGAAATATTTTTTGTGATGAAAAGATGCTATTTTTACTGAAGTGCTCTGCAAACATGCTGATTTTCATGAAAAATTCCAGCAGGAGGAATAAAAGGATGAAATTGTTTTCAGTCAAGAATTTACACTCTGAAAAACTAATTTTGCTCAGGAATTTTGACATCTGACTTCAAATGTATTTCTTTTGTTATTTAACTAATTCCACAGCAGATCATTAGTAGTGGTGCATGTTGCCTTATGTCTGACATGTTATGACATGAGATAAATTTTGTGTCCATTTGTTTAATTTCTAGACAAAAGGTACTTTGACCTAGTAAAGAAATTAGGTGTGTGTGCTAATAGTAAATAGCAGCTGACATCAACTATCATTTAAACTACCTCTAACAGTGTATATAAATTACTATATTATTCATAACTATTCTCATGATGAAATACTGTGAAAAAACTGTCTAGGAAGATAAAAAATTAAATTTTTTAAGAATAAATTTTTATTTATTTTTAAGAATAAATATGAGAACAATAAAATCAAGTTCCTCAGAAACCTGGAGGGAAAGTTCCTTAAAGACACGGCTCAGTTTCTATCCAGCTGAAATTTTTTAAATGTTCACTGTCATTCCAGATGTGAAAACTGAATCCTAAATGTCGTGCTTTAACCCCAGCCAGCAACGAAGAACCACGCAGCCGTTCCCTCTCTTCCCCCACACCGCAGTGGGATGGGGGGAGAGAACTGGGAGGAAAAAAAGTAAAACTCATGGGTTGAGACAAGAACAGTTTAACAGGACAGAAAGGAAGAAAACAATACCTGAATGTCCTATGAAATAAAACCCACCTTGAGGCACCACAGGATTAGTCAACACTTGCAAGTTTCCTGTCATCTTGTTAACAGCCTCAACCCCAAAATATTAATGAATCTTAAATTAAAACAGGTTCTGCCAAGGTTAATCCCACGTGCCTGCTGGAAGCACACCTTGCTACCAGGAGCAACGTGGATGCTGCTCTTCCCCTACGGTTCACCATCACAGGTGGGTGATGCTGCTGGTCCACGTCAGAGCGTGGCACACCTCCGAGGGGCAGGACCAGCAGCGCACCGCAGCACAGGTATGTCTGTTCTGCTCTGCTCTGCTGAGCCGCACACCTCTGCCTGGGAGATGCTGCCCTGCTCTTGTGCATACGACATCACGAAAGAGAGCTCGGATGGCGCGGGATGGAGCCCTCCTCATCCAACCCTAAAGGTTAGACCTCAGAAACACGTGATTACACAGCAACTGGTTTTTTTCTTTTTTGTAAAGGAAGGCAGCTCTAGCAGTCATATATCCAGAAAAGATTTGAAAACATGCACCAAAACAATCGAGAGTGCAATGCCGCTATTTGGAAACGCTCATTCACAGCCTGTGCTGATTTGGGATGGTGAATACTGCTTGGGATTGTGCAGGGGGAGAGCCGGCGAGGGAAGGATGGCTCAGCACAACCAGAGCCCAAAGGTCAGAAATACCTCAGCAAGGATGAAAGAAAGTGGGACTTGGCAGCTGGACAGAGTCCTGCTTTCTTTGTACGGTGGCCCGCAGCAGCCGGTGGAGCCTGTGAAGTCCTCATCCATTACACACAAAGCAGACCCGCTTTGCTCAGGCAGATTCGGGGACATGCAGTAACTGGCAGGACGGTCATGTGTGCGCTGCTTTATGCACCTCCTACTCTGGCTTCTTCCTTCAGTAACTCCCCACTCAGCACAACCTTGCTCACTCCAGTGCTCTGCTCCCACACCAGAGAAAGACTGCAGGGTCAACCAAGTACTCTCCTTCCCTGCAAAACCTACAGACTTTCTCTCTCCAAAAAGCGCTCTGTGCTGCAACAGAGCTGCTTATAAGTGGGCTCTGCCTCACCTTCACAGGGAGAGGAGAGAGCAGGGAAGGGAAGCAGGGCAGAGTGGTCTCCGAGCCCCGCAGAGCCCTTCCCAGGGGCTGTAAGGATGCTAAACGCTGCTGAGAACTGGGCAGTGGTGCGACAGCTTCTCAGGTGGCCATGGCTGCCGGGGGGCATGAACCAGCCCCGAACATGTGAGCAAGGGACAGCACCGCTGCACCCCATGTGTCTGCAGCTCTCTGGTATTTATGCCAAACAGAAAACACTCTGAGAAGCAATGGATGATCTCTGTAACACTTTTCACAAGCATTAATGTGCCTTATCGTATTTTTGGTATAGATAAATGGCTCCGTGCCACACGCAGGCATACACACACAGGCAGAGCACAGTTGACTCCACAAAGTAACCTCTCACAAGAAGCAGTTCTCATAGATGAAACATCTCATCTGTGGGGATGGGACTAATCCGAGGACATCAGTGAAGAGATATGTGTGTGCTCATACTTTGTGTATATTTCTCCAAAAGCACATCTAATGTCAACTGTTCTGGACATTTGTCATCATTAAACCAGCTTTAAAATTCTTCCGAAAAACAGATGATGTTTCTCAACTACGCAGCCGAAAAATGAAAACTCAGGGTTGGATTCATCTTACTTAATTTGAGAGGCCTCTGCCGAAGTCTCCCCCAGAGCTGGTCGCTGAAGAAGTTACTCATTCTGAGGGTATGATTCATCTACCTAAATGCAAGTGGCTTTCAGGTTGCATGAATCCAGTTGATCCCACCGATTATCCTGCAACCGATGCAGCTACAGCTCCAACGCACTCCTAGACATCCAGGTCAGAGGAAGCCTCTCTCGCTGTATCGATGACTGACGGCCAGGACATGGCTATCAAAACCACAGGCACCCTCTCCAGCGATGCCCTTTGAGGTGACACTGGCGGCGACCTTACTAAAGCCTTTCGCTGGGGCAACAGCCGGACTCGCCAAGGGAGATGCCGAACACCAGAGGGATGTGACCAAGTTATCTGCTTTCCCGGTGCGTGGGGCGGTAGAAATGCCGGGGTGGGTTAGCACAGGGCAGGGGGGAGGCAAACAGATGCCGCCGCTGCCGTCCCCGCGCCTGACACCAACACGCGTGTGCCCCCCCCCCCCCCCCGCACTCCCCTCCCGCCCCCGGGGTTGGCGGCGGGGGTTGGAGGGGCGGGAGGGTCGCAACACTTTCCCCGCGGGCAGCGAGCCCCGAGCCTCGGCCACGCGTGTGCCCCGCGGCTCCGCGCACCCACACGCCCACCCTCCGCGGGTGTCCTCCTCCCTTCTCCCCCGCCGCGACGCTCACCTGAAGCAGGTGGTCAGCTCGCCCGTGGGCTTCAGGCAGGGGTAGCGGGTGGTGGCGATTTTGTTCTCGGAGCACACCTCCCTGCAAGGCGCGGGGGGGAGCCGGGTTATTAAGAAAGAGGGTGAAAAACCGAAAAAGGAGGGGGCGGACGGGGGGCGGACGTGGGGGGGGGGGGGGGGGGCGCGGGAAGGCAAGGCACGGAAGCAGGAGCACGGGGGTCCGCGGCCGGGGGACACCCACCTGTCGCCGTCCTGCGGCTCCTCCCGGTAGGTCCAGGCGTGCCCCAGCGCCAGCAGCAGCAGCAGCCGGAGCGGGGCCAGGCTGCCGGCCGCCCGCCCCATCGGGCCGCCTCTCCCCGCCGCGCCGCTCCGGCTCTGCCCGCCCCGGCCAGCGGCGGGGCTGCGCCGACCCGCCGCTCCTCCCGCCCCGGCGGAGGGCCGCCCCCCGCCGCCGCCAGATGTGCCCGCGGGGAGGGGCCGCGCCCGCCCAGATGTACCGGCAGATGCGGCCCCGCGGGGCGGGGCGGGGCGGCCAGATGTGGCGGGGTCGCGGCAGATGTGCGGTGGGGGGGGGTGAGGGGGCATCGACGGCCGCCCCCGACCAACAGACCCCGGTACCCTCCCGGCCGCAGGGAGCAGGGGGAAAGGGGGCGGTGTGTGTGTGGGGGGGGGGGGGGGCTGCCCGCCCCCGGGGTGAGCGGGGCAGGAAGGGATGGAAAGGTCCGAAACCGCGGGGGTGACCAGCGGCTCCCGGCGCACCATCACTGATGCTTTCCAGATTCGGCGTTATCTCAAATCTCTTTCCCAAAGGAACGGAGCAGTTCAAAGCATCTCAGCTGCGACGGCTGTTTATCCTTCTGTAGGGCTGCCGCTTCCCTGCCATTCATAAAAAGGACATTAACGACAACAGACTCCGATAAAGCAGTGCATCAGGTCTGGCCCGCTGTACCATATCCCGTTTTCACGGTCAAACTGCCTGGGACCGGGGGAGCAAACCTGCAAAACGGTGCTGCCTTGGCAAAGTGTTTGGCCCGTGCATTGGCTTGGATCACCACCTAACTTCCTACCAGTAGGCAAGGCTCCAGGGAAACGAGGGTGTGCAAATCAGCCTTACCAGCACTTTCACCTGTAGTATAAATAACCTCATTTTACAGACAGAAAGATCAGGGAAATGCAAGCAACCGATTGTACTCGTGTGTTATTACACCCAGAAAAGTCAGGGACATGCAAGTAACAAACTGTAGCTCCTCTATTAAACCAGCACAGAAGTAGTAAAGGGGTGTAAGAAGACTCGAGCAACTTCCTTTCTATTTTTTGCTCTGCCACAGGCAACATTTGAACAAGTCACTTCGCCATTGTGCGCCTCAGTTTCCCCTGTCTGTAACACGAAGACCCTAATAGCAAGTTAAATAAATAAAAAATGGAGATCCCCATCTGTGAATAAGCTACGATTAAACTGTTAATCCCTTCAGTATGTTGTCTGGTACCCAGAAGAAGGCTAATGATAGGTGGACTCTTACTTTGGAAACTCTGGGACTTGTCAGAAATTTTCCCTGACTTGCGCAGCATCTGCTGTCACCGCAGTCTGCTGTCTCTCTGTGAACTGCCAGCTTCAAGGCATTTCTCTGCTCTAGGTGCCACTGCATATTCTCTCTATTCCTGTGCTCAGTTAAGCAAAGCAATTCTTCATGGCAGATTTTTTCCCCCCTACTTGTTTTTGCTTTTGCTATTGAGAGGATGTTTTACATGTTTATTCCATCGTAATTACTTCTTTTCCTTTATACAAATAACAAGTGAGCAAAGACAAGACTTATTGTCTTGAAGCCAGACAAGACTGTGGGTGTTTCTTGCAGGGCTAAGCCCTTGTCTCTCTCAGACAGCCGCTCCTGATTTGGCGATAACAGGAACAAAAGCAGGACCTGGGTGCTTGGACCCAAGCGCTCGGGAGACACCTGTCTCCACATCATGTTCTTTACTCTCCTGCTCCAAGTAGAAAGTATCTAGTGACAAGTTCTGAAACGAAGAGAGGTTTGCACTGCTGTAACCCCTGTGATGTCTATAGATAACAAAGTATTTAATTTACCACATTCCAGAAGTGGTCACAGTCCCTTCAAAAAGCTCACTTTTTTTAAGAAATTGAATCATACCTGAGCACAGAGCTGAAAGCCTTTGGATGATTTTCAGCCCATACCCAAGTGCCATGACTTCGGAAGGGCTCTGATTCTAAAAGGAACCCTATATAGGCCTTGCATAAGTGTGCTCCCAAGAAGGTTTTTCTTTTTTTCCAGAACTTTTGCCATCCAATGCAGATCTGATTCACTACCTGAACTGCTTAACTCGGCGCTCTGCCTTTTCTTTGATGCCTGCCACCCACATAGAACTGTATGAACACACTGTACTATCTTTTTAATTAAAAATCTTATATCAGCTTATATATGTATTTATTTAATTCATGCATACAGTTTTGTTAATTTAAACAAGGTAACCTGCAGGTGAAGCTAATCCTGTACTCAACTCTTTGCCAAAGCAGGGCCCAAACTTACATATACAAAAGAATTTATGTGTGATCAATAGTTGATAGAAAAGAGAGGTTGAACAGCACCATACTTTGCAGCTGGTAACCCTATTGCAGCTGAATACATTGAAGTTGAGGGTTTCGTCATTTTGCTTCATCAGCTTCATCTCAGCTTTAATGACCATGCAGCCAGGGCCATCCTGAGAACAAGCCTTGCTTCCTGGAAAGTGTTGAAGGGTGGCAGTGGTTAAGGAAACACTGAAATGTTCCTGTTGCCTCAGGGAAGGAACAATCTGGGTCTGTTTGCATATATAGTAAATAAGCAGAATGATTTCTCGTGCGAGGGATGCTTTTCCTTGTGCGGGGTCATGTTAGTTTTGACTTGCTCAACTCAAGCACTTATGAAGTTGATTAAGCTGCACACTGAATTTTGGAATGCTCTCAAAGAAAAGAATAAGGAATTCAATGTAGTAAAGTGCTTATCAGAAGTTTTATTTATACTGTTTATGTAGGAAGATGCATTGTTTCCTGTAGTTCATTCATAATGATGATGTTAAATTAACAATACAAATTCAAGTTTCTTTCCTGGATTTTGCTGGTAACTGGAATATCTCAAAAGCAAGCTTTGATCACTGCCTCCAAAGGAGGCTCTTTCGGAAGTGCACTTCCATAGTGGAAAGGCACAACCTCTGTACACTGCAGAACAGGAGAAGGGTGTACAGGGCACCCATGACTCTTTAGAAATACTCTGAGGTAATCTGTGTCCATGAAGAGCTCACAAGATCTTGAGCAGTTATTATAATATCCTATTACTCACAGACCTCCATCAGAGCTGTTTTATTAGGCTCAGTACAAATGCACAGAGAGGTTTGAAAGTTTAATGGTGAATCTTCCTGAACATAGAAGATAATTTTTCCCTACTTCCTAGCCACACCTTTAAAAGTACAATGACCATAATGTTGGGGGGCGGGAGGGGGACGACACGACGGACGGGGTGTCAGGGTTTGGGTTTTTTTTTGTTTGGTGTTTTCAGATGTTTCACTGGAGTCGTCAGAGGTATGCACTGTGATTTTTCTTAATCCGTTTACAACTGACATTTTCATCACTGTATTTTCTAACTGCTTCAATTAAAAAGCAAGTAACCAGTTATTGTAAATAGTCTTAATCCCACTACAGCATTGTGTTTGCATCAAGTGCCTTGGTGGCAACTCCGCCAGATCTCCAGCTGTCGGCATTGACATGTTCAGGGAGATCAGAGCAGGACTGAAGGTGTAAACAAACAGAAAACAGAGGTTTTAAGGAACATCTTGGGCCAGGATGCTTTACGGATTTGAAAGGTCTTGTGTTGTTCATTTGTGAACTAGGTTCCCTTCCGGGTGAATGCCCAGGCTGAACATGTCTAGATCCAGACTTGTACTTCCAAGGAATATTGCACAACCCAAGCCGAGCTAAACATTCACCCAGGCTTGGGCAATATGGGGATTTCCTGTGCAATTTCAACTGCAGGAGGCATCTAGAGCAGTGTCCCATCTCAGAAAAAAGCCTGAACCAGAGAGTACAGAGAAAAACATGTACGTCCTGAATAACTATATCTAGCTCCCCAGAGGTGGAATTTCTTCTTAACCTCTCTGTGATTAACAGAGTTGCCTGGTCTGCAAAAGGCTGTGTGAAGCAAGAAACAAATAGGCAGAGCAAAGGCAAAGAGTGAAAGCCAAAGCTGTCAGAGATGACCCACGAGTCCACAGGGAGCAGGTCTGGGACAGTATGGAAGAGAGAGAAATGAAAGAAAAAAAAAGAAAGAGGAAGAAGCAAAGGGAAACCAGGGAAGAGAAAGGAGCTGAAGAAGTGTCAGGGAACCTTGCAGCAGGGGCTGATGTCTGCCCAGGTCTAAACAGGTATTACATCCTGAAAGAGTATGGTGGAGCAGCCAGCATAGCATCTGTCAGAGCAGGAAAAAGGTAGGAAGGGATGCTGAGAAGACAGTAGTCTGGTCACAGCAGCACCCAGTTATGTTTGGGTGGCAAAGAACAGAGGACAAGGAGAAAGGCTAAAAAGCTGGGGAAGGCACTTAAGCTTCTTATCTCTTTGTTCCAGACATCCTGTATCTATCTTGAAAAGATGAGAAACTGTGAAAGTTAAAATATTTTATTTATTTTGCCTAGTAGGTACAAAGTGTCATCTTACCTCTGGAGCCCAACATGTGAAATACACCACAGAACATTCATTAAATAAAAACACTGAGGCAGAGAGAAGATACTTCTAATCACAAACATTGTCATGGCACTTAATCCATCTAGGAGACAAAAGTCTCTGCTTTCTGTCAGAGGCATTTTTAGCAGCACGTGTTAATGAAGGACCGAGGTAGTTAAAATGTGATGCAACTGTTTTTAAAATATCCATGGAAAAAGGCACCTTGGAAAACATGCAATGGTGACCATCAGGCATTGCCTCCAGAAAGCATCAGGGCTACAGAAAGGAATAGTCCCAGACTGCTTCCTCCATTTCACAGATAATTACAGGGCTCATCTTAGATTAGCAGCAAAAATAAACACCTTTTTAAAATATCAGCTAAAACAATAGCACTGCTGAGCAAGCAGAAAATAGGTAAATGATAGCTCTAATCCACCAAAAACAAATCCTGATGGATACATGGGACCTGGCATGACACTAACCAGAGCTGACTTATTTTCTCGAGGGTTAGGTTTGAATTCCGTTTTGTTATAAGAGATTAGAGCTGAAGAATGCAAAATCTTCCATGGCATCCCAGATATCAAACAGCATTGGCCTGTGAGGTGCTTATGTGCTTCTTGTCATTCCGGGCTCCTTTGACAAGGCTTGGGCCATCACTCTAAGTGCACGAACAGCAAGATAAACAGATCCCTTCTACCCAGTCTTTGTAACAGTTAGAATGAAGTCCCTGTGCTTCTGAGGTTTATGAGGTTTTCCACCTAAAGTAGCAACTGCTCCTGTGATTATCATCCCATAGCAGTGGTGTGCTCTAGAAGCCCTGGGTGGTGAGGAAGCCTGTGGAAGGTCACTGACCAAGAAATCACTTTTTAACCACAGACACACACAAATACCTGCACAGTTCCCACATATGTGTACAAGAAACAGAACAGGTGGGGAACTAGGTCTGATGATACATAATGAACTAAAATTTGGGCACTTGCTCTTTTGTTTGCAAGCTCACATCATGGTGGCAGCACAGAGGAGGATGGTCCTGGGAAGTATTCCTTTTTTTCCCCAAACAAATTAGGTGGTCCTTTGATTAAAAAAGCTGTGGGAACCCTGTTGTAACATGCAAGTTGCTGGCAAAGGAAGTGCAAAACTCAAGGTTGTTGCATGTGCATGGCGCCAAAACAGCTCATAAATGGCCAGACTCTACCCACCATCCACCACCCCCCTGCCATTTTGGATGATGATAGATCCCCAGCAAGGTGGGGGAGTCGTTTTTGAAAACTGCACGCTGAGAAGTACAGAGACTAGACATAAAGGCTTGAGCAAGAGGAGACCTCAGTGAAACATCTGTGTTAACTGAAAATTCACAACTAAAGGGTGTTTTGTTTGTTTGTTTGTTTTTAATTAGATATGGTTAATCAACAAGCCTTTATTTTGGAACATGGAATACTGCTCACAGAAGAGCAAAGATGTATCAGTTTTAGTCAATGGTTTGCAAATGCTAGGAAAGATGTTCCAGTGAGTAAGGCATCAAGACACATATGTGGAAGACATCAGAAGAGAACAGATGAAGCAACCATCCGAAAATGTGCTTTTCAACATGCTCAAACACACATGTAATTCCCATGCATACAAGTAAGCGAAACTGGAGAAAATGTTTTCAATTACTTCCTTTGCCTCAGGCTGCTTGTATGACCTTGGGTAAATGATGTAGGCCCAGAACTTTTACAGTCTAAATATCTCTAAGCATGTGGGTCATAATCTCTGAACCTCAGCACGCTGTCTACAACATGACCTAATCTCTTCTTTCCCACCTTTGGCCAGGTTTGCTTATGTAAAGTCTAAGGTATTTATTTGAGGGGCAAAATTTGACCCTGATGACAGTATCAAAATATAAAATATACATCTTTAAAAGTGCAAAATATACCTGTTGTGTATAGAAATAGATATTTTGCACTATAGAATACATAACTAGTTTCCTACTTGTTCTTGATGTGGATTTCTTCAGAGTGCTCTACACTGCAGTGCTAATTTCATTCTGTTCTTCCAGAGCTGCTAAACCAAATTTTCTCCGTTATGGACCCGCCCACAGCAAGTCACGGTAAGCTCAACTATCCGCCACGGTCTGGTCCCTGCACATGGAGTTTCCTGCAGCCTGTGATCCCACCTGCAGTGCAGGCAAAATTGTCTCACTTGCTGTGCAGCAGATTTGCAGCTACAGCTTCACACAGCCCAAGACAGCTGAGGTAGCTTTGGTTACACCTGTGAAAAACCTGCTTTTCCATAGCTCACCTTAGCATTGCTTTAAAAGTACTGCCCATAGTGAAAGCTGTGCCAGGAAGCTGAGGAAGGTCAGTGACACACGGCGAAGCAAAGCAGCCCTCACACTGCTGTGCTCACGGCAAACCTTGGAGCGTGTGCCAAAGCAAATGCAGCCTGGAGACTCTGTACCCGTGCCCCTGCTGTGGCATCTCCCCCGAGCTGTATTTTCTTTGGCTTGAGCTCCTGCGAAGCTGTGGGCACTCTCCAGTGGCAGATGCATTAACACAGACATGACTGGATGGAAATCCCGAAGTTTTTGAGCCCTCTCGGAGAGTGCAGAGTCCTTGTTCATATAGTTATGGGCAAAGCCAGGTGCAGAGAGGCTTGAGAGATGTGTGGGTATGCTGCAGACTTTGAAATTTGCCTCTCCTGGGGTGCTAACTGCACCTGAACTCCTTGGAAAAGCCAGGCCACACATGCATGCATGTACAGCCCTGCCACCCCTTACCTCTAAATCTCCTGAGACAGGAATGCTTTACTTGTGTGTAATTTATAAGTAGGCAAATGGAGTTTTCCAAAATATAAAATCCCTCTGCTCACAGACTGAGGCAGGTTATTTAAACTGAAAATGAACCTGGCATGACAGCGGAAGCAACAGCTTTGCACTGACAGTGCAGTTTTCCCTTCCCTGCCATGGAAATAAGAGTATGTTTCATGCTTTTCATCTCCTGCACGCTGTTTTTGTCACCTTATTAGTACCGATACCTTTTTTCCCCCCTCCGATTTCCTTCTAAATGAAGCAGCTTTTACTGGAGTTTGAGTCTGCCCTTTGGTGCAACACATGTAACTCATCACAGAAATGGGCTCAATTCAGACTAGTCACCCATTTCATTGAAGTTAATCTGGCAAAACACAAGTGAAAAAAAGAAGAATACGACCTTCACTCCACAGCTTGTGACAGCTCACTCTCTGCTTATTTATTCTGCACTCCTTGCAAAAACACTCCACACATTCAATCACATCTCAAAGAAAGGGGTCAAAAGGCAAGTGTTTTTAAACTGTCTCAGTTAAAGAGTCCCTTCCCATTAAAGCCATGCTGGTTGTGTCAGAGATAAAAGACTGTTTTCTATGAGGACCGACTACTCTGACAAATCAACGATAAATTACTTAGAAATAGGCTCTGGCATATTCATTGCAGGAAAATGAATCTCCAGGCACACCCTCCATGATCAGCAGTGAATGCTGTGTAATTCTGCTGATGGCTGTGTGAAAAGTATACGAAATTACTTAAATCTTTTAGTGCTGTTTCAAGAGCAACGGTACTGCTTCTGGCCTCATCTCTGCAGTGGATGGCCAAAGACAAAGAAGTTTAAGGCAGTGGCATGGGATTCTTGTAGGGAAGAAAATAAATGATAGAAAATAAATAAATAAATAAATAAATAAAAATCTGTTCTTTTGAGCTTGTAAAGTGCAGACTTTCAGTGATCAGTGATGGATGGGGAAGACTTCAAAGTTTGTCACACACAGGCAGAAAGCAAACGGAGCATGTTAGGAAAGATAATTTTCCTGCCAGAAAAGGGGAAAATCCACATTCAGATGTTCATTTACTGAAGTGTTAATTGTTAGGTTAAATAGAGAATTTTGCCTTGAGAAGGACCTTTCTCTCCAAAACAAGCAATTTAGGTCTGGTTTGACGTCAGGCTAAGTGTCCTAATCCTTGTCTATCAATAGAAGGCTGACTGGCCTCAGCAAGAAATTGTGGGTGCTTTACACCAATGAATCTGGGATACATTCTTTTTCACATTTACCACTCTGCAGGTCCTTTAATATCACAAGCAGTCATGGCTTGATCTCGTGCGTGTCTGGCATCTTCCAAGGAGATCTTTCAAAACTCATCACTTGAACTCCTTATACACTCACCCAAGCACCAACACTGCCTTTTGCCAGCTGGCTTCTGCTCCTCCTGTCATCTGCATCAGTTGCACAACTTTACAGCAACCATTAGACTAAATGAAGGAGAAGGGCATTTCTGGAAACAAATCACACAGTTCTGTTCCCATTCTGCATCCACGTATCTACATTGTGATTCAAAGTTGTCACAGCAGTATCACAATGATGCGATAGCAACGGAATGTCCGTGCTAGCTCAGAACACAGGTAACTGAACACTCATGGTCTCCTGTGTGACCTCCACTGCCCAGTCTGCAAAAGGGACACAGCAAGAGCCTGCAGCAGCTTAGCAGCCTCTGTGAAGGGCTTGCACCTACCCCAGTGTATGGCTTAGATACCTTCTGTGTCTCCCTTTGCAGACATTTGCACTGGACACAACTGAAAATGCAAGCTGAAAACAGACATCCTTCTTCCCCCTGCGGCTCTTGAGATGCAGAGGCCGTGCTGAGCAGCCCTGATGTTATCAGTGCTGCCCTCACTGACCACTACAACTTCCCAGTGGTGATGTTCACAGCTTGGGTGACCACTATAAAATAAAAGCAAATAGTTCCACTAAGGGACTTACCAGCAGCATTGAATGCATGGGGTGCTGGTCTCTGTAAGGCCCCAGGAACAGAAAGGTGTGGGTGCAGGTATCTGCTTCCTCACAGCCGGTGGGTGAGCCACTGGGGTGGAGACACCCAAAGCCACAGAAGCTGCACATTGCCAGGGAATACAGCAGGCATTAGACATGCCAAGATCTTCCAGGATCTTGGCCTCAGTCCCTTCATGCCCCCCTCTGTCAGACCCCACAGGGGACAGACAGTGCCTGGTGATTAATGTTGTGCACCCTCCAGGTGTCTTCAAGGCAATACAGAGTCAGGTCTTTAAGACTTCAGGACACTGTGATAACAGGGATCCAAGTACTTGCAAGAGACAAAATAAGTCAATCAGCTCTATTAAAGTGCTTAACAATGTCCAGCATCTCCAGCAGAGCTCTGGAAGTATAAAAATGCTGGAGAATTAAGTTACTTTGTCCTTGTAATTCCAAATGGTCATTTGCAGTCAGCAAACTGTATTTCTCTTTTTTTTGCTGTGTACCAAGTAATAGATTTTCCAGTTCTATGCTTCAGCCAGAAAAAGAAAAAAAAAAAGAAAGAAAAAAAAAAGATGGATATACCAAGAAAACAAGTGCAAGTATCTGTCAAACAATATTTAGTTTGATTTCTCAGACAGGAGAGAGTGATTCCAATACTCCAGAAAATGAGCCATTTTTATATTACAGCTCTGCAGCTATTACTTACCAAAGTTAGGTCAACTATTTTCCGGCCTAAAATGTAATGGTCAGAAAAAAAGAGCAAATAAAGGAACAATCCTGACAGTAACTCATTTCTACTGAACAACAAGGGTAATTAGCACTGCATACCTTGGCACTTAGCTGAACCAAGCTGCCTTTCCTTCCTGACTCTTCCTTCAGGCATTGCATCCAAATATTTCCTTGGAATACGTTCCTAGTGTGTGCAGGAGCTATTTATAATCTACAACACTTATTTTTGGATTAAATACGTCTAGGTGGCTAGTTGCCATGAGAGCAAAGGGGGTTTCAATGAGTTACAAGAATGTGTATGAAATACTACGCTTGGGATAAGGCGTTTCCAAGCTGAGCAGCCCATACAAGCAAACAGGCTGTCAGATGTGGTGTGAGCAGGCATAGCACAGAAACTGGCTGAGTGATGCACAAGTGTGGCCTCACTTCCCTGGTGTCTTCTGCCTGTTTTGGTGAGGGATCCCTCCAGATCCTCTTCCAGGCTTCAGGCCAGTACTAAAGAGCAGCCGAGGGGCAGCTCAGAAGGGCTCCTCTGTTTATTCAGTAGCTGCCCTGATTTTAGACAGTATGTGCATTGGCTGAAGTCAGTCCATTGCCAGCCAACTGCATCCCGCAGAGGAGCAGAAATGTTTGTGGAGGGTCCATCCAACACCTTGTCAGCCACTGAAGTCTCCCAACTTCTCTTACATGTGTGGTTTGTACGAGATGATCCTGGCCTTCAAGCCATTTGTTCCCAGCATTGCTGCCTTCTCCTCCCAGCCTTTTTCCTATCTTTCCACCCACCCATCCATTCCAGACTTCCGACCCCACTGCCTGCGTTGGCATCAGTGCCTCCTCGCCCACAGTAGCACTGGTTTGGAGCTGGGGCGGCAATTGCGCCGTGCAGCATCCTAGCCCTGACATGGGCAGACCGTCCACTCCAGGGACTGGTGGCATCAGCCACTCCACAGTGGACACAATTAATGTGTAACTATAACAGCACCTTCTCCCATTAGCGATTCAGTCTGAACGGAAGTTAATGCATTCATTAGCTAACGGTTAGATGTGCCAGCTGTGCTGCTCGTGCTGCTCCGTAACGAAGGGTGGCTAATCATTAATAGCTCAACAAACTGGTAGAGTAGTTGATACATATTTATTCTTCAGTCGCTCCTGATTTACTGTATTCTTTACCAATCTCAGTAAAATAATTTGGGCATTCAGCATGTGTCGTGCAACCCTAGCTTGTGCTGACAAAGCCCATGGTATATCTAACATCCGGATGCTGCCAAAGCTTCAGTTAGCTCTTCACAACTGAAATACAGAGTAGCAAGCGTGTCTTTCCTGACCTGAAATCCTTTTACTTCCAAAACATGCAGTCTGGCAATGAATTATATATGTATTGCTATTTATCCTCCTGGCCCAGCTATAATCACTAGTCTGTAGGTTCCAGGTTGTCCCAATCCAGAGTTTTCAAGAGAAGTGCGTCTCTTTCTGCTCTACGGACAGTTACATGGTAGCTGGCAAGCTGGCAAGACCACTTCATGGCACTAGTGCTCAGATCTTGTGGCCCCACTTTGGGCCACCTTTATTTGTAATGGAGAGATTTCTTGAAAGTTTCCTGCAAGAAACACCACAGGAGTTATGTTACTAACAAGGTGACAAACACCAGGGCTGGTTTCTGCTGTTATGGAAATCAACGGCAAAGCTCCTACTCAGACTTCTACCAAAGGAGAATGGAGTTGACTTTTAACTGGATGTATGCTACAGACTGTCAAATCTGGGAGTTAGCAGGGGTCATTGAAACACCTTTAAACTAGATTTGAAGGGGAAAAAGGGTAAAACCAGGCTCCCTAGACATAAGCCTGGGGGTGGCATGCCAATGTTTGAGGGATGATGTGCTAGCAAGGTCCGTCAGTCTGCCATCTCAGTGGAGGTAGGGGATGGAGATCCATGTGACAGCAAAGATGCAAGGGTTATTGATGTGCTAGAAACCACTGAAGTGCCCAAGAATGGTCACATAGGAATTAGAGCTTCTCGCCCCAAAATGGCGGTGGGATCAATAGCCTAACTGAAGTACATCTACACCAATGCACAAAGGATGGGCAACAAACAGGAGGAGCTGGAAGCCACTGTGCAATGGGAAAACTATGATATAGTTGCAATCATGGAAACATGGTGGGATGACTCGCACAACTGGAGTGCTGCAATGGATGGCTATAAACTCTTCAGAAGGTATAGGCAAGGAAGGAGAGGCAGTGGTATAGCCCTGTATGTTAGGGAGTGTTTTGGCTGTCTAGAGCTTGATGATGGTGACAATAGGGTTGAGTGTTTATGGGTAAGAATCAGGGGGAAGGCCAACAATGCAGATAGCATGGTGGGAGTCTGTTATAGACCACCCAACAGGGATGAAGAGGCAGATGAAATATTCTATAAGCAGCTGGGAGAAGTCTCAAAATTGCTAGCCCTTGTTCTCATGGGGGACTTCAACTTACCAGATGTCTGCTGGAAATACAATACAGTGGAGAGGAAACAGTCCAGGAGGTTCCTGGAATGTGTGGAAGAGAGCTTCCTGACATAGTTGTTGAGGGAGCCAACAGGGAAGGTGCCCCACTGGACCTGTTGTTCTTGAACAGAGAAGGACTTGTGGGTGATGTGATGGTTAGAGGCCATCTTGGGCATAGCGATCTTGAAATTATAGAGTTTTTGATTTTCAGAGAAGTAAGGAGGGGGGGTCAGCAGAACTGCTACCTTAGACTTCCAGAGGGCAGACTTTGGCTTGTTCAGGGGACTGGTTGACCGAGTCCCTTGGGAGGCAGTCCTGAAGGGTAAAGGAGCCTAGGAAGGCTGGACATTCTTCAAGAAGGAAGTCTTAAAGGCTCAGGAGCAGGCCATCCCCATGTGCTGAAAGATGAGCCACTGGGGAAGAAGACCAGCCTGGATGAACAGAGAGCTTTGGCTGGAACTCAAGGGGGGGAAAAAAAGAGTTTATGATGTTGGGAGAAGGGGCAGGCAACTCAGGAGGACTACAAGGATGTTATGAGATTATGCAGGGAGAAAATTAGAAGGGCCAAAGCCCAACAAGAACTTAAGATGGCAACTGGCATAAAAGACAGTAAAAAAATGTTTCCATAAATACATTAGCAACAAAAGGAGGGATAAGGAGAATCTCCATCCTTTATTGGATGCAGGGAGAAACACAGTGACAAAGGATGAGGAAAAGGCTGAGGTACTTAATGCCTTCTTTGCCTGTTTTAACAATAAGACCAGTTGCTCTTGAGGTACCCAGCCCCCTGAGCTGGAAGACAGGGATGAGGAGCAGAATAAAGCCCCCATAATCAAAGAGGAAAATGGTTAGCAACCTGCTACACCACTTATACTCAAGTCTCTGGGGCTGTATGGGATCCACCCAAGAGTACTGAGAAAGGTGGTGGAAGCGCTCACCAAGCCACTTACAATGAAATATCAGCAGTCCTAGCTAACCAGGGAGGTCCCAGTTGACTGGAATTTAGCAAATGTGATGCCCATCTACAAGAAGGGCCACAAGGAGGATCTGGGGAACTACAGGCCTGTCAGTCTGACCTCAGTGCTCAGGAAGATTATGGGTTAGTTCATCTTGAGTGCCAACACATGGCACGTACATGACAACCAGAGAACCAGGCGATCATGCCCAGCCAGCATGGGTTAATGAAAGGCAGGTCCTGCTTGACCAACCTGATCTCCTTCTATGACTGGGTGACCCGCCTAGTGGATGAGGGAAAGGCTGTTGATGTTGCCTACCTGCATTTTAGTAAGGCCTCTGACACTGTCTTTCATGGCATACTCCTTGAGAAGCTGCCAGCTCCTGGCTTAGACAAGTGTACTCTTCACTGGGTGAAAAACTGGATGAGCCCAGAGGGTTGTGGTGAACGGAGTCAAATCCAGTTGGCAGCCGGTCACAGGTGGTGTTCCCCAGGGCTCAGTACTGGGGCCAGTTCTCTTTAATATCTTTATCAATGATCTGGATGAGGGGATCGAGTGCACCCTCAGTAAGTTTGCAGACAGCACCAGGTTGAGCAGGAGGGTCGATCTGCTTGAGGGTAGGAAGGCTCTACAGAGGGATCTGGACAGGCTGGATCAATGGGCCGAGGCCAATTGTATGAGGTTCATCAAGGCCAAGTGCCGGGTCCTGCACTTGGGTCACAACAACCCCATGCAGCGCTACAGGCTTGGGGAAGAGCGGCTGGAAAGCTGCCCGGTGGAAAAAGACCTGGGGGTGCTGGTCGACAGCCGGCTGAATGTGAGCCAGCAGTGTGCCCAGGTGGCCAAGAAGGCCAACGGCATCCTGGCCTGTATCAGAAATAGTGTGGCCAGCAGGAGCAGGGACGTGGTTGTTCCCCTGTACTGGGCACTGGTGAGGCCGCACCTCGAGTCCTGGGTTCAGTTTTGGGCCCCTCACTACGGGAAAGACATGGAGGTGCTGGAGCGTGTCCAGAGAAGGGCAACCAAGCTGGTGAGGGGCCTGGAGCACAAGTCCTGTGAGGAGCGGCTGAGGGAGCTGGGGCTGTTTAGCCTGGAGAAGAGGAGGCTGAGGGGAGACCTGATCGCTCTCTACAACTGCCTGTAAGGACGTTGTAGTGAGGTGGGTGCTGGTCTCTTCTGTCAAGTAACTAGTGATAGGACAAGAGGAAATGGCCTCAAGTTGCGCCAGGGCAGGTTTAGGTTGGATATTAGGAAAAATTTCTTTGCTGAGAGGGTTGTCAGGCATTGGACCAGGCTGCCCAGGGAAGTGGTGGACTCACCATCACTGGAGGTATTTAAGAGAAGTGTAGATGTGGCACTTAGGGACATGGTGTAGTGGTGGACTTGGCAGTGTTAGGTTAATGGTTGGACTTGATGATCTTAAAGGTCCTTTCCAACCTAAATGATTCTATGATTTTACATGGCTGAAAGAGTGTGTTGGGAACAGCTATGGCTGCCTCTTAACTCTAACAAGAGCCCACAGCTGGAAAGATTTTTTCCACTGGTTTGTAATTCCCAGGAGAGGACTACGTTAAAAGAGCTCACAGGCCTTCATGCCTTCAGTTGTACTTACCCTGTTTCTGGCTGGTACACACACATTCCTCTCCTTTTTCTGGCCAATTGTCCAAATTATCTGCAGCTGCTGGGGAAAATGAACACTGAATCTGCATACCATGAACAAAAGCCACACTGATGAGGTCCCATTACAACTGCTTGGAGATTGGTAGAATTTCTCATGTATGGACAGCAAAGTCAGGTTGTCAGTCTGAGTGAATGATGTCACACTAAAGCAAACAGCAAAACACAGAGCAAACCAGAAAGCCTTGGCACTGCAGAGCAGAGACACAAACTGTCCTCTAACATAGTTGAAGCAATGCAGTTTTGAAGGCCAGATCTACACTACCCAGGGGATGTGCCAATCAGAGCCCAAATTCATGTCCGCATACACAGATTGTAAGCCAGCACTTAGTGGCAGGTTTGGGCTAACCTTTGGATTGAAGGGCAGTTGGTTGTGTTGATGCCTCAGAAATATACTGTATCTCATATGAAACAGCCTTCATTAGTGCACCAAGATAGCAATAATTCATGAATAAACTAGACCTGGTTCAATATCACTTTTCTCCCTCAGTATTTCTGTGTTAAAAGAAAAGCATTAAGGCTGAATAAGGTCAAAATATGGCAAAAAAAGAGCCATAAGCAGGAAAGGTCCAGCAGCAATTTTACTCATACAAGAAAGACACTACAGGATTTTGTTGCCCTGAAAAATTAAGACTTTGAACTAAGCCACAAGCGAGCAGAGGAAGGGAAAAGAGCAAGATGATAATTTTCAGTAGCACCAGGTGCCTGCTGGAGGCTCTGGGAAGCTGCCTGTGGCTGTGGGTCCGGGGGGGGACATCACACCAGTGAAAGCCTAAACTCCCGGCTAGTCACAGCCAAGCCAAGAAGGCTGAAGGGAGGAGTAAGACAAAAAAGAACTTCTAAGCAATAAGTTGAACTCTATAATAATATAAAGTATATATAACAATCTACCCTCGTGGGAAGACTGTTTTACAAGAACACATCCAGGCTGACATTGCAGCAAAATTTTCCAGTGTTACTTTGTGAGCAAATTACAAGAACACATAACCGAAAACTTTCTTATTCAAAATATTTGAACTGATGCAAATGCCCAGGATGTGCATACCTGACTGAGCTGCAGAGAACACAGCCAGAGCAGAGGAAAGGGAGATGCAACAAACCCAAGCACAACAAAATTTCTGCACGAGGATGAAACAAACAGACTCAACTGGGCACAATGGCAGTGGAAAACTACACATTGTATTCCAGCACCTGCAAGGACAACAAGGCATGTAAATAGAGGGTAATATATACATCTTCAAAGTCTTCTCTCTTGCCCCAGCAAATAAAAAACTGGAAACAGAGACAAAAAGCAATAAATTAGGACTGAATACAACAGGGATGAGTATTTTTTTTCCCCTCCACAACTCTACAAAAGTGTCAGAGTTAAACAACTGTGACTTCTTTAGGCACATCTTCCCAGCACCCTGCCCATTCTTGTGTGACTCTGTGTATGCAAATCTCAATGGCAATGTCATCCCTTCCTTTGCCCCTTCAGCCATGGGCTGGAGATTGCCAGTAAGCTTCTGGAGGCATCTGCCCTCAAGTGTAGGTGAAGCCCCAAGGGAAGTGAGCACCTGCTCAGCTGGTAAGGGATGCTGCTTTGCAGCCCCATGGCAAAGAAACCACCAGATGGGAAACCATCTCCTCTACAGCATCTCCTTCTCTGCTCCAAAGCAGTTGCTTGTGGCTGGGAAGAAGATATGGGAATGACCTCCTTCCTCCCACAACACAGTCCAAACCAGTGCATCCCAGCAGTCCAGCTTTCCACCCAAGTGCCTTTTCACTCCCTCACCCATCACCATGAACCACTGCAAACCTCCAGCTGCAGCAGTGGGAAGGAGAGCTCTGCTTTTGGCAACATTCACAGCCTCTCAGCTTCAGGCAAATACCAAAACTGAACCAAAAGCTCTGCCAATGTTCTGACCCAGCTTGCTTTCTGGCTGTGAGATGTGGCTGGCTCTGCTTCAGAAAGGCTCCAATGACAAAATCTCAAGGTCTTTCCTACAGTGCCTCTCTTGTACCCAGAGGCATTCCAGGTTTTTCAGAAGTTGTCATCTTTTCCTCACACTCAAACATTTTTATTGACCTGCCACATTAGCACACCACTGTGAAGGACCAGCTGCCAGAAACAAACAGCTGAGAAAAAGCCAATTACTTAATTTCATCACAAGTGGATTTGCACTCAAACAGCATTCCCACATATAAATGCAATGGAAAGGGAGGGGGTAGGAAGGAGAGATGAAGACCCTGTTACAGGGACTGCAGGCACAAGCCACGGTGCACACATAGCTCAGATAATGTGGAGAACATGGTCAAGATAAGGTGAGCAAACAGATGGGCTGGTTGAACAAATTTCTTTCTAAAAGGGGCACAGAGGTTAAACTGATCTGAGCTTAGCTTTAGCCCAGCTGCCTGAGGAAAGGTGCTCTTCATGCCAAGAACTGCTGAGGTCTGTGCTTGGGACACCATCCTAGTGAAGAAGACACTTATAATTAATTCATCAGCTCAGAACATCAGTATTGTAAGATTTAGCAAGTGCCTGTACTATTACTGATGTTTCTGTGCGGGTGCGGGTGAGAAGCAAACACATAGGATGCAGCAAGAGCCAGAAGCTGTGTACCAGTCCAGGAGACTGTTGACGACTGAGCATTTTAGGTTGTAAGCAGAAGTTTCAATGACTTGCTGAATGGAGATTTCCCTGTGCATTTTTAATGTTCCCTCTTTTTCAGAAAGGGCTGCTCTCTGTGTTGACTGTCATACATGGTCTGTTGAGTGAGAAAGTGGCTTTAAGTGAATAAGAGCACTAAGCCTGATTGAAGGAGAGGTTTTTCCATCACTGCAGGAAAGGCACAGTTGGACAGGAAGAGAAAGGCAAAATACATCACGGGAACAACAGCACTCCCAGGTAGGAAAACATAGAGTTGCTAACTCTATTGCATTAAATTAGGGTTGGGCTCAAATCAATCAATGATAAAGTTAACCACAAATGAGCTGCTAAGCTGTGAAAAAGGCAGATTTTACTAGCTAATATCACATTTTTTTTGAGATGAAGGCTTCCAAAATCATTCCTGCTGCCTTATCTTTGCAATGGAAACAGAAAAGATGTTTGTCTCACCCTTCCCTGTCTCTTCTGTAGTGGAAAAAATCCACTTGCACAAAAAATTGCTCTTCTTCCTGAACTAGCGTGCCATCTCACTACTTGCTGTTGTACTGGATTTTTAGAAAGACTTTAAAAATTTAATTACTAGAACAGCTACTCTATTTGAACAGCAGCACTGTACTTGCTGGAGTCAGCTCAGAGGAAGGCCAACCTAAGAGCGACTTAAGATCCTGTTTTAAAGTTCAGCTTGGGCCAAACACATTAAACCCTAGCTGATAGCTTCCTTTACAAGTTTAAATGACTTCCTTTGACCTCCTGTTGGTCACTGACGTTTCATTTGAAATGATCCAAGTTACATGAGATTTAACAGAGCTTCATCCCTTGTGGAATTTCAGCATCCGAGTGAAAAATTGAATTTCCCAGTTTGTGCGTGCACCACCTGACATGAGCATAGAGAGCTCATTTGGGTGTAGGAGGATAAATCACTCTTAGAACAACACGGTGACCGTTGGGTATGCAGAGCCTAAGCCAAAGTGACCTTGGGTGCAAATCAATTAGGACCAGGGGTGATCCTAGGCCAGGATTACCCAACTGCAAGCTTGAAGAAGCTGGGAAGAAAAATGCATGTGCAGTGTGCCAGAAGCCTCTTGTCCTAGGGTTCAGGCAAGCAGGCCGGTAGGGAGAGGTTATGTCTGTATAGCCTCAGCTCACTCTTTAATAAAAACCTTGCACCCATTGACAAACTCCAGTCTGTGCTTCTTGTTTACCAGTCATCTTACTGCAGAGGAGAAAAACTTCCCTTTTGAGGCATAACCCTTTTGTATGCGGCTTCCCTACACACAGGGCAGAGAACAGTTTTCTTTACTATATATAACTTCCTTGCGCATATTTCCAAAGTGAATTTTCTAGTCCAGCAGTTACTTTTTTGAAGGTTGCATGGGACATCATTTCCCCAGAAGAACAAGTCCATAGCACTGATCAATCAGAAGGCTATAGCATTAACTAGGGATGCACTCTATTGGACACCAACAGAATGATCTTCATATGCTTATGAGAGTTTTAGTCATTTAGTTCAACTCATTTGCACTCAGAGGCCATCATTATGCGTAAACCCCACAATGCTCTGTTGGTTTTTTTTAAAAAAAAGATTTGAATACATGTATTAACTGTTTATGTCAGAGAATCTGAACGTGCATTTAAATCTTCAAATCTTAAGGGAATTAAGCAATTTAATCTCATAGCTAGAGCTTTTACCCCATTGGGCCACTTTAAACATGGTTATTTCTGTAACTATTGCATTTTTTGCAGTCATACTCTTCCCACCCCTGCTCCAGTTAAGCTTGAGATGTGAACCATGATAGATGAGGTACACACTGGTTTTTAAGAGCATCTTCAATTATGCATTCTGGATATCAGACACGTACATAAGATTGCCACTAACAAAATGCAGCAGGAAGAAGTTAACATTCACCACTCCTCCTGGCATCTTCAAGGGGAATACAACGGAATTAAGAAACCGCAACACTGCTTAGTGCACCGTGTCATGTACTTAGTACTACACAAGGCTGTTGAATGGCTGCTTCAAGGAGGGGTTTAACAAATCATAACCCGTTTATATTGATCAAGGAACAATTCTGAAAGTGGGGCCATTCCCTGGGTTCTGCAGAGTTGGAGAAAAGATGCTCTGGATCACCACTTCAGCTGCAGGGCTGCTTCTACCCCAAGATCTCCCTTTGTGCACAGCCAGACACAGACACAAGGGTCCCTGTGTCCCTTGGATACTCCTGGGATTGTGCAGGACCAGCAAAGCAGCACCCAGAGCATGACTCAGGTCAGGCACACAGGGACAGGCACTGAGCAGGAGAAGGTTGGGGGGGGCCAAATACAGGTCCAATGAGAGAAACAGGGTGTGCATGGGTGTTCAGGGGAGCTCCACAGAGTGGTGGACAGTGCAGGAACAGAGTCAGAGCTGGGTCTGCAGAGGCAAGGGAAGACATGTTCACACTGTTAGTCATTCACCATTTTTTCCTGTTCGACTACAGGAGCAACAATCCCACTATTGTACAAAGCACAGGCAGAAGCACGGTCCCCTCTGCAGGATTTCCCATGCACGGTCCCAGTGGGCTCCCCCCTGCACCAGCTGTTTTGCTGACTCTGGCCAGCAGCTCGTGGCTTCAAGTCTCAGGCTCCAACATGGCTAAATCATTGGCAGCAAAAAGAAATACGTCTGCCCAGTAGAAATATTCAAAGCCTTGCTGGAAGTGGGTATTATTTCCATGCTTAGAAGAAATCGTGGCAAAATGTGTCAGGAAGGCTGGTTTGGAGGGGATTCTCACCAGAGGAGTTGAGAGACGGTCCTGACAAACCCTTTTTTCGGAGTGCCACAGACTGCATTCATTTACTCTCTTTTACCATTAAAAGAGGTTAAGCCACAACCAGCAGAAGACCTCTCTAAAACTGGAATTCAAAAATGTTGTTGATCTTCTGTTTTAAGAAGCATCATTAAGTTTAATGACACCGGCTCAAGAATTCTTCAGTTACATGTCAGTAAAATACAAACGTGTCCCAGTTACAGACTCCTATAGCAGACCAGAGCAGGGATGTGAAAGACCAGAGCACCTCAAATAGTCAAAAAGGAGCCAAGTGTGCACCCAGTCTCTTCAGCAATGTACTTGAAATATGCTTTTCCATATTGGAACTGAAAACCTTTTCATTTTTCTTTCTGAATCTAATATAAGCCAAGCGTACTCTTACGTTTCCTCTATTATTAGCATAGCCATTAGATGGCAGTACATCCTAAATTATTCCTAGCAATGCCAAAGCATTTCAGTGGTGCTACAAATAAATATATTTCACCATGTGTTGACAGTATAATTACAAATATCATAAACATTTAGCATGAAACAGTTTCCATTTGTCCAGATAACTGGAAATGGAATGTGAATGGAAAAATTAAATATAAAACACACAAAGAAAGGAAAGGAAAGATAGGAAACTAAAAATTTTGTCAGAGCAGCAGGTTTACTCTGATGTGATAGGATCTGAGTGTCCTTCACTCTCCAGTTGGAATGTAGAAAAGATCCAAGCTTAACAAAAACAACACCACAGTCAAGCCAAGCAAATCCAAAATAGCCCAGCTGTCAGGGATATTTATTAGTATTGCCACAGAGTCTTTGAGTACCAGTTATAGATGAGGGTACCTAATGCATGAAGGGTTTTACAAGCACAGGATGAGGAGGCAAGCAAGCAGGAGCAGGTCCTGCCCCGCTGCTGGAGTTGGAGCCAGTCTCCATGCAGATGGCAACACTGCACTGCTCCCATGGGAACTGATAGGATCACCACATCGTGCACGTCTGTGTTTCAGGCACATTTCATCACCAGCTACTTTAATGTAAATTACTCTGTTTATTGCCTTGCAGAGAGGAAACATTTGACCAGCGGATTTATACCACAGAGGGCTGTGCTATTATAATTCAGTGGGAGGTCACCACAAGTTAAACAGTCTGCCTTCTTAACCTATCCTTGCAAAATGTACGGTGGCTTTCATAACATTTTATATCCATAAAAAATACTATGAGGATTTACTAATCATGGTAGAATTGTTGTCATCCTGCCAGGCTATGAAAAGTCACTGCTAAATATAGATTTGAGAGGGATTAGGATGCCCAGCATCTAGGAGAAAGAAGCTCTTGGTCTGTTCCTGGTGCCACTGACTCTGGGTCAATTGCAAAACTAGTAAGTGTCAGAGAGGGAAAGGACAAGGGAGAGAGGACGGGGTCTTTTGGAGGACAAAGGTCTTCCTGCTACTTTCCAATGGGACACACACATTTCCTTGATGAGCTGTTTTGTCACTGAAAACTGTAGTTTTAATTCATGGGAAACAATTCCTAAGTTTAAGCTGAATTTGCTTCATATGGATGATATAAAAAAGAAGAAAAAAATATTTGAAGTATCAATATTGAAAACACAAGCTACTGAAATTCACTGAGCCAGAGAAAGAAAACTTTTCAGTGGGAGATTGGAGTCTTAGGTCTTTTGTCATCTTTGCTTTTATTAAAAATGCCTTCATTGTCCCATATCGCAGCTTCAGACTGAGCTGCTATTCACTTCTAAAACCTACTTATAGAGTATCTATCGTTTATCATATCTCTACTTATATTAATCTGAAGGCAGACTGCAAAGCCTCCTTATGCTAACTGACACACTGGTATCTTATCCACATGACCAGCCACCAGTGACAGTACTTGACCCAAGGTCTTTACTGTCACTGTGTGATGGCAAAATTTCCAGTATAAGCTGTCCCTTTCAGTTCTTCCCCAGGTGCACAGGAGATAGGCCATGCTCTCACACATATTTAAAAAAAAATAAAAATAAAATATGTGTGAACATTGCATAGATACGCTAAGTCACAAGGTTTGTGTAGTTTATTTATTATTGATTTAATTACTGTAAGAACGTAGTGAGACTACAGCAATGGAACAACTAACAAAGCATTAACAGACAACGTGTCGTATATATTAGAATCTGTATTATTGTAAGGTATCTATTGTATATCATACAGAAGCCATTTAATAATGTTCTCTCTCACTGTTACTTTAGTAAGACTTCGGAAAACCCGTCTACTTGGAGTCCTGCCATAACCCTTACGTACAGTGCTATATTCATGGATGTCAGTTGAGACTTCATCAACATCTCCTTTTATTCAACATTTCTTTGCTGCCTTTGAATAACAAATCTGTTTACAGGATCTCTGAGCAGAAGCCACAAGACAAGCAGCTTGAAATGCAGTGTAAAGGCCAGGAAAGTCTCCATCTTGAGCTGGCTTCTAGGGGTAGATGCACTGAAAGCCAGATTTCATAGAGACAAACCAAAGGGACTGATTACACTTTGATCCTTTCATATTTTGAACTGGGCCCCCTCTTAAACTTAACCTCATTAATTAATCTTGGAAGGGGTGAAAACTCTCAGGGGCTAAGAGAGAAGGGAGGGACGCAGGCAGAGACTGCAGCAAAGACCCAGAACAAGGTCTAGGCATGAAACAGAATTTTTAAAAAATTTTTAAAAAAAATGTTAAAAAGTGTGATGGTTGGGAGAAACAGCTGATGAGAGGAGTCTTCTGAATCCTGTGAAAACTCTGAAATTCAGTGCAATTTTGTGACATTGTTCCTGGGCTGTAGAGAGCAGAGCACCCTCCTTTAAGTTCTCGCAAGGGGAGCTACGGTGGCTAGTGACATACAGGAGGGGAAGACACCTGACTGCAAGAGGCCCCCCCCAAGAGATGCTCATAGCATCCCACCTGACAGCTCCAAGCTGAGCACCATCCTGCACAAGATTAGCACCAAAGCAGGGCAAGGGGTATTGCCCAGCAGCCAACATTATATTACACCCCCGCTATGGCCAGGACAGAGAAGGGTTATGTGCCTTGCTACTCCTGAATCACAGGGCTGAAATCCAGTCTCATCAGCTGTCCCATGGGTGCTGTACACCAGGCATACCCTGGTACCCTACAGTACCAGGCCAGCATGTAGAAAATTCAGTAAAGCGAACACTGCCAGATCAGCCTCATTTTTAAGTCTTACGTGATCTCCAAACAAATGGCAACAGCAAGAAGCTGGAGGGATTTACATTTCCCATGATAGGGCACCGGTTCCCTCCTCTCCTTCCAGCACAGCATTTTACAGGTAGGACTGGCAGACCTTAACCCCTGCACCAGTCCTGGGCAGCACAGCAACAAGAGCACACGTTTCACCAGCAGCCTCCTGACACATCCTATTCAGGTGAAATGTTACTGCCCAGAAAGCTGGGACCCCAGTGCATAGAAGCAAAGAACCACCTTTTCTTTTTCACCCAAACAGGAAAACACTTAATTTTGAGACTGAAGCATAACCTGGCTGGGCAGTTTGTCACTCCTCTGCCTGCAGATCATATAACCTTAAGCCATTACCGTATAACACACATCGATGGTGAACTCACCCTGCCAGCACGGTCTCCTTGTAAGACCACCACCAAGAGCCAAATTCAGATTTGAGCTTGTGACACCAGTTGCTCAAACAAGCCAAGTGGCAAAACTGCTTGTGGGAGAAGTAACGGGTTTTCCTTTGCTGGGCACCATAGCAGACAGATCCTGCCTGCCCCAAATGCCCTCCTCCTCACTCCTACATTCCAGGAATTGCACGTGTCCAACACAGTCCCAGGATGTCGTCCCCACTTCCCGACTGTGCACAAGATGCAGCCAGTTGGCTCATTTTCTGAGCTGCTGACGGCTATTGCAGAGCAGGAGGGAAGACAGAGCCTATGCTGCAAAAGCAGAGACGTGTTTCATACCCTGCCCAGCCACAGCTTTGCCCTGCAGCTCCTCTCTGGCCACTGAATGAGGTCCAGCTCTCCTTCAGAGAAAAGGCAGTGCTGAGACCTGCCACAGAGCCTTGACATCTTGAAAATGTTGGGACTTGGGTAAGGAAGCCAAGGGATGCTAGAATTTGGCACCTCCCCTGATCAAGTACTGCCAAGAATGCTTCTAAGGACTTTCTGCTGGAAATTAAAGCTGTTAATTCATGCTCAGAAACTACCTGTGGAAATATGGCATAAAGCCCATCTTTTCCTGAAAGTAAATCCCCTGTCTAGCAAGAGTCTCTTTGGCAAAAGCAGATACTATTGACATAAAGGGAATGAAGCCAGGCTCAGATTTAAGCCCTAATTTAAAAAAAAAAAAAAAAAAAAAAAAAAAGGCAATAATAATAGTAATTCAAATATATGCACTCATTCGGAAAGCCTCAAGTTTAACACACACTACTCAGGTTTCTGAGATATCTATGTCGGGGCACCCAGGACAGAGTCATACCTCACGAATAGTGTTGAAATGGATCCATTTAATATAATGTACCAGGTGACTGCTTACGGCACTAACAACACAAAGGGAATATGTTGTTTTAGTTGCTAGCAAGCTTGTTTCTAAGCTTGCCTAATGCTTTCAAAACAAGACGAATCTCGCAGACCCCCTTGATATGAAGTCGACAGTGATCATTTGCTCCCCTATTTATTGCCAGGAAGTAGCTGAATAACAAACACATAGAAACTGTGCGTGAAAAAGCAAATACAGCATTAATAGCTATCAGCTTATTACTTGAGAATGGACAATAGGATAACCAGTCACAATACCTTCCAATAATAACATAAAGCTGAGGTCAAGCTTTTTGGATCTTAGCTATATTGGCATTTGTTCCTACAAGGAAGAAGGAAAAACAAAAGTTAAGTGAGGTTCCCACAGACCTTAAAAAGCAGAAACATCTGTTGCTGCTATGAACGGCTCAGATGCTGAGTTCAGCAGGAGAAAGTCCAACAGCTAGGCCAGGTCTCTGCTTACCACCACGTGCCTGAGCACTCAATGGAAAATTATCAGAGACAGTTTCAAGGGACATATCAATAACTCAAAACAGCCAAAACTAGCATAAACAAATAAGAATTAGTGTTCTCATTTCTCATGCCAGCAAGACTGGAAGATGTTACTGAAGCCTTAAATGTTCAGTCTCAAGCATCGTTGTTAGAACTGTCCCCAGCTGATGAGTTGCTCCACATCATGCATTTGTTTCATTTTTTAACAGTTTTGAACTGAAACACTGAGCAGAAATTCCAAAGAAGTGAGTCTTGTTCTCAGCATTAAAATCTTCTGTGGGGCTGGGGGAAATGGCAAGTTCTCATGCGCTCAAGTTTTCTGTTTGAGAAATGAATCCCCATTTCAGTGATCCACTATTCACTTGTTTCCCAAAAGTTCTTTATGTTTTGGGTTTGTGATATTTAGCTTACACATAAAAAGTATCTTCTAACATAAGGTGACATACAAATGTCATAGATGCTGTTTTGCTAGAGTACTGATGCAAACCGTGCTCAGTGAAAATCTTTCTAACAGAACCTCTTTCTAAGGAAAACCTTTTGGCAAACCAGAGATCATTCACAGGGACTGAACTGCACAGCTCTAAACAATTGCTTTGCAAGTAGCATGTGTATATATGCACAAAGAAACTCCTGCTTCTTTGGGAAAGCGTCAAACTGCATCAAAGCTGTAGCAATCATGAGTCAAGAAAGAAAATGCTGATGACTTGGCATTTTGTACTGCCTAATCTCTTAAATGTTGTATGTGAGAAGCCTCACAGAAATAGAGTTCTCTCAAAGGAAAGAACCTCTGTGCGCCAGATTTCCATGTAAAAACAGATTCCCAGATACAGAGCTTTATTTTGCTTCACATTCTTATACAAAAAATCCCCCTCCCAATTCTGTGCAGAGCTAAAAAGCAAAGGGAAATGAAGTCAAGACCTCTGGACTTGAAGGAGTGAATCTTGGCGCTGCTTTCTCCTCACTCATGTGCTGGCATCAATCTAGAGTCACTCTTCTGCCTCCTTACATACAGCAGCACAAGGAAACCCTAGCCCAATTTCCAGGGAGAAGTGACTGAGGAGACTGGAAGAGAGGGGATTTAGAGGAGCACAGACTTTGGAGCTTGCATTTATTCCTTAATTTAGTTATTGCTGTTGTGAAAACATACTGAGCTGTAAGTAGACAGATTTTTCTTTAACACATTGAAGGAATGAACTTAAAGATAAGAATATGATGACCTGCAGTTTAGATCCATACCATAGCATTTATGAAGACATGGGGTTAAACACAGATATGCCAAGAAATAGTGCTACCAGATATACATAGACAGCTTGACATGTATTTCTTCTGGCAGTGATGCCATTTTAAGAAACACCCCCTTTTTCCTCCCATTTTTTCTATTGCTAGTTTAAGAGTTCCTTGCACAAACACCAGCTCACACACAGCACAACATGCAGCACCTTGTGTGGTATAACAGAGTACCAGTATAAAACTAAGGATGTTGGAGGTCCGAACTGAGGAGGCAGCAGTAGGCACGGGCTGCTCAGGCACTGCTTCTGAAAAGCAAAGCTCATCAAAATTGGTTGGGGCTTCACTTCTGGATCTTTTCCAAAAAGAAACTTCCATGCTATACTGACTCCAACGTAATTCAAAGAAAATGTCCTATGCCCGCCGGCAGATCTGACCTCCTGACAACATGATCTCTTGTAGGACCCTCCATCTCCACCTGGTCCAAACCTGGAGAACAGATGGTAGGTTTAGTTTTGCAGAACAGCTGCAAGGGACACCCAAAGAGAACAACCCACCTACGCTCCTGAGCTCAGCTCTGTTTGACAACTCTGTCTTTGCACAGCTTGGAAAGCAAGTAAAGACAGGCACTGCCAAGTGGTCCAGAGCCACTTATGTTCACACATCTTGGGGCTAGCCCTCTCTAAAGTAGATTGGCATGTTGACTTTCATAGCGGTTGCTCTCCTTTGGGAAACTATACAGTGTTTCTGTTGCCCTAAAACAACAGGTTGGGGTAGTTTGGAGTGGGAAGGGAAAGAGGTATAGAAAGGAGGTTAGCTTAAGCATCTGAATTGATCCAAGGGCTGTGTTGTAGCTCACCAGAGTGCTATTTTTATTCTAAGAAATTAGGATTACATGTTGCATGCACAGCTTGCAGTACTGTGCAGGGCAGTAGAAGGCCCCCACAGCCCTGAGCAGGTGGGTGTCAAAAGGGCAGAAGAAACTAACTGTAGCCAGAGGCAGATTCAAAGTGAACAAAAGGAGATATATCTTCATACAAAGTCTACTTAAACTGAAAATTCACTGTCATAGGATCCCTGGATGTTTTGCATGCATTCAAAAACCCAGCTTGATGGTTCTATGGAATAAAAATCCACCAGGAGGTTCTCAAGACAAAGATACCATCTCTGGCTCTGGAATTCACCGAGTACCAAGTTACTGGAGCCAGAAAAGTATAGCAGAAGAGTTTTCACTCTAGGCTTGCCTTATTAAATTCTTCCTAAAGCATCTGTTACTGGTCATTATTAAAGAGAGAGTAGGTGGCTGGACAGACCTTTATCCTGACCCATTGCAGCTGCTCTTCTTGGTGCACACAAGTTGTAAGTGTAACATTTTCTTTACACCTATATGCCAATCCTGGAACAGAATTGACTAAGAAATGAGAGGCCACCGCCTAGAGATCTCAGCCCCATATCAACACAAGGTTCCCAGGAAACAACTCTATTCTAGGAAACAACTTCAGAGACCAAAGTGGAAAGCAAAACTCTCCCATCCTTTCCCCAGCTCCCATTGCACAGAGGAGCCATGCCTTGTCCAAAATTAGCAACATGTAGAGTCAGAAGTCCTGGGTAAGTTAAGAGTCTTTGCTTAATGTCATACAGATATACTAACAGTGCCCTCTTCTGAGAGTGTCTCCACAGTCTGATCAGTACAGTATCTTCTGTCCTTTCCCTTTCTGTGGGGAACAGAGACATGGAAGTGTAGGGTACCTTCCACCTTGTTGTTCTTTAATACATGGATGACAGCCACATTTACAGGCTGTAGCCATCTTAAGGAGACAAGCATAAAGGGAGAACTTTGC
The DNA here is from genome assembly GCF_929443795.1 of Astur gentilis. NCBI lineage: Eukaryota > Metazoa > Chordata > Aves > Accipitriformes > Accipitridae > Astur > Astur gentilis. The sequence continues at coordinate 77,373,165 of NC_064919.1, read as the reverse complement.
CAAAAGAGAGGAAATGAAAAGGGAAAAACCTAAGAAGCAAGCACAGTGGAAGTGGCATCTTAACTGTTCCTGAGCTGGTCATCCAAGAATCATCGCAGTCAAGCTGTTAAACTGGAGGCTGCAAACTCACCAGCTATAGATCAAGGAGATGAAACTAAGGAACTTCTCGGGACTGTCTCACAGAGTACTGCCAACTTTCACATTTTCTTGCCCATCTTACCAGATTTAGTGTTTCTCAAAGTCCCACTTCCTGAAGGCTAATGATTAGAAATGGGAAGAGCAGGATGCAATGCCCTAAAAGTTCCCATCTGTTTTCATTTCAGAGAAATGCCAGATACTGTGATCTGAGCAATACCAGACAGGAGCTCTTTCAAAAAAATGTACTTTTTTTCCTGTTAGGAAATGCTGACTTGTTAAAATTTAAACCCATCATGGAGCTGCAACAGTTTTGACAGTTCTCAGATCCAGACTAGAATCATTGGTCACCAGATAAAAGGGATCCCAAAAGCAAGTAGTTTGGAAAAATTGCTTTGAGGCATGCACCTGTGGATATGGGATTACCCAACCAACAAGACCAAGATCTACCAGCACATGTTATTTACTTGAGGTCATCAAAAGACGCAAAGGGAGAACTCAAACCTGTTCATCTTGCTGGGATGGGGCTATTTTCCCATGTCAGGCTTCGGAGAAGCCTGAAGCTAGCAGATACTGTTTAATTTTGGACTGAGCCTAACACATTTGGGCTGTGGCTGGATCTCCACAGGAGAGCAATAAAATTATCATGGACACCTCTACATAACTAGTTTCACCTAAAAAACCCTACTGTCATTTCCCTCCTTCCCTTCCTCTAAAGTTCTGTCACTGTCAAAATTTCTTGTTTCTGGCAAGCACCAAAGCATTTTTGAGGCAAACTTTCTGGCATGCAACCAGAGGAATCCAAAATGGATCACAACTTGTTTGTTTCAGTATAAATGATTCCCACTTGACCTAGACCTCTTTCTTTAGCTAATTTTGTCCACTATGAAAATGCATATCCTGGCTTTCTCTGCCAGAACAAAGGTTACTGGAAAAGAATAAAAAGGCGCGGGGGGGGGGGAAGGACTTCACAGAAATTATCCACTCCCCATCATTTAACACAATCTGCAATGCCAAGCTAGAAAATGGCAAAAAATTAGAGTATGGGGCAGAAGATGGAAGAGGGATATTTCTTCCCTTTTTGGGGCTATATTTTCTAACACCAGTAGGATTCAGTTGTGTAATCCCTGCTGATTAGCTGAATTACTCAGAGCAATAGTGTTCCAGGAATATGCTGAAACATCATTCTTAGAAGTTTTAAAATTTGCTGAATGCTGGGGCAGAGATGTGTTTCTGTAGTAAAAAGTAAAATTGAGCATCCCATTCCTGAGCGACTGTAATTATTTTTCTCGTAGCAGCTGGTATCTCAGAAGTGGAAGTAGTCATTTTGGTGAAAAAAAATCCCCTGTTAAGTCCAAGCTTGCCAAAAAAGTCCTCAGCCAAAACCAACAATACATATGGACATCACTGGGAGTACACACACTCTCACACTGAGGTTGTCAGCAGCAGTCAGGACTTGTATAACACTGGTCTCCAGACCGCTTAAAGGACACAAGAGGTTTAGCATTGATTTAAATGTCTCCAGCTTTATTGTCTCCTCAAGTATTGCTTAGAAAACCCATGTAAAAAGCATGGTGTAATGGCCAGAACATAGGCTGAAATTTGAAGTTTTGGAAGGTAGTCGAAGTGGAATATAGAAAAGAAGAATTACCTCTTTTTGCACTGAAAGGATTGCGAAAAAAAGCTGGCTTTTATGAGGTCAGCATCTATTCGGTGTAGAGTCTTGCCTTTTTGGCCAACTGAAACAATTAATAATGCCATATTTGTGCTGAACAGCCTCAGAGAATGGAAAGTGCTGGTACAAAGGAATCTGGCAGATACAACAAGGAATATTTGGCTAAAGAAACTTATGAGTTTTTATGGAAGTGGGAAGAAAGAAGCCAAAAATCAAGCAGATATGCACTCACGGTTTTGCAGAATCGGAACAGAAAAGACTCATTTCCCACTACCCAAGGAAAGGAAACTTCTTTGAGGCTGGTGTATAGATCTCCAAAAGACCTTTATTCACTAACAGACTTCAAGCATACAACACACATATAGCTGCAACCCCACAGTTAGTCATACAAGTGCTTTAAATCCATACCACCTACTATAAACAAGCCAACTTAAAAATAAGCCATTATTCCCCTGAGATACAAAGGCACACAGCTGCCACGGGACTGCTCTTGCCTTGCAAGCAAGAGTTGACTTGCAAACAAGACTGATCTCATTTCATTCTCATGCATTTGATTTTTATATGAAAATAGCTTTTACACATACACACGCAGAGCTCTGAACAGTTTCATAACGATTTCTTGTTTTAAACAAATTTGTTCCCTGCTCATATAGCAGAATGGCTACTGTAAGTGATTAAGAAAGCTTTCAGCATCAACCATGTTAATCTGTAACATACGCTACACAGGATGTCACTGATATGTCAGACATTAGAATCAAACATTTTATTCATATAAATGAGGCAATTACTGCCATGGAGATGGCAGATACAGGGAAGGAGACAGATGTCATTCATTAAATACACTTCCTTTCACAGAACTTAATTATTGCTTTGTATGCTGCAGACAAGTTTGGCGACATTTTCCAGTCAATGGGATTTGCCCATGCAAAAAAACTGGGAAGAATTTGTTATTGCAGATTATCTCATCATGTAGGTCTTTAACATCAGAACAGAAATCACTCTTAGGCTAGAACTGCTACTCCATATGGGAAAGATTTCCCAACATAAATCCATTACTATTTTTCCCTCTCCCTCCCTTAGGTTTGCTTTTATCTCAGGCCCTAAGCTTGATCCATGCCCAAGCTACTGAGCAAGCCCAAATGATGGAATCAAAACTGACCCTTTCCTGAGTTTAGGAAGGGGGCAGAGATCATTTAAGGAGTTATGCTATGAACAACCACCCTAACCTCCACATGTTCTCCCCTTTTACAGATGGATTAAACCACTTCAGGAACTCTCCATACACAATTGCTTGTGCTTGTAGTGACCACCAAATCAACGTCAGAGTGCTCAACAGTGACTGCAAGTCAATCTCCAACTCTATCTACAGGCAAAAATTAATAATACAAAAAAAAAAAAAAGCTATTGGGGAGAAATAGCAAAGCCCACCAACAAAACAGATCAAATATTTACCTGACTTTTGGCAGTGTAGAATCCAATCACCTCCCTCCTAAAGCTACATATATATCATTTATCACCACAACTTGATGAGGCAAGGAATTATTGGTGTTCGCCTTTGGAGGTGTAAATTAGAAAAATTGATTAAATGACTCAACCAGTGCCATGGAAAGATTCTGTGGCAGAACCAGGTATTCAATATGTCTTTCCAGCCCTTGTCCAGGACCATAAGATTGTTTCTGAAGAGGAAAAAACATTCAAAGACTCAAGACACATTTCACTGAGTTTTGAGAACCTCTTTGGATTTCAAAGTATTGAGAAAAATTCTAAAGAGTCCAGATTATTGTATGCAGAAGAGTTGTTTTGCATTTGGATATACTGAAGATCTAAGAAAACACTTTTAGAGGAGATACTGAAAAGCAGAGATATTTAACACAAAAGGAGTTCTCCACAGGCAGGGGTGGAGGTTAAAAGCTTTTCGCAGAGAAGCCACATTGCATGGGGCTGAAAACGTCACACTACGTGAAGGAAAGAACATCATCCCACACAACCCCCCCTCCCTGATCGGTTGTAACAGGTTTCTTCATTTTTCCCATGTGCTTTCCACAGTATTTCAGGTTTAAATTGGACAGCAGCCTTTTTGTTTACTTCTTCCTTGAAAAAAAAGTATTGAAATAATACACTCATGTTTCTTTAAGTACAAAGTGGTGAAAGGCCTTGTGAAAAGAGAAAGTGGGAACCTTATGCTGCTGGCAGCTCCATTTCTCCCACGCAGGGGACTCATATCTTAAGTTCAGCTTCCCCCCTGTAAGCAAGAGTACAGAACAGGGTACAGTCAGGGAGCACCCACAGTATCTTCCAAGGCAAAGGTTCACTTTCAGTCAACCCTGTCTGCAAACAATCAAAAACCCCTTTGCACATTAGGCAAAATAAGCCACAGACATGAGTGGCTGGAGGTGCTTCAAATCCATTACACATCCCACTGAAAGGCCTCTGAGCCTATCTCTCAGACCTATTCAGACAGATATTCAGAATATCCATCAGGTGGACAAGAAAACTACCAGTGTCCATCCCTTAGTGAGAAAGTTCAAACTTTTTGCAGTTAAATACTCCCTGGCTTTTTGAAGCACTATACAGCTTGGATGATTTGTCACCACGGCCCAAAATACAGGAAGCAGCTTACATGACGGTTTCCACAGCTCGCTGTTTCACTCATGAACAGACACATCTGTAAGCTGCTAGTTAACTAAGAGGTCAAGGTCTCTGTATTCCAGATGTGCATTTAGAAACACAGCCTGACCTGCCAGCCCAGGCTTTGCAAGTGTTTGGTACAGAGGCCTTTGGAAGCTGTTCTTTGTGCTGATGAAAGCATGAGAAGACAGTGTGGGAACTACCAAGAAAACTCAGATTTATTACAACTTGACATCCCCCAGTCAGAGAGTACCCTCTAGGAAACACACATGTTCATCTTGTATTCAACGAGGCCTCCTACACAAGCAGAAATGAAGACAGAACAACCCAATCTGCTTTCTGCCGAAGCCACAACCTTTCTGTGTTACCACAAATATATCCTATAATTGAATTCCCCATCCTGATTTCCTCAAAAAGATTATACCAACACCAAGAAAAAGGCACGGCTCATTTAATTCCACAGTTCTGTGCACAAACCACAAAACTATCTCCCTCACTTTAAGGGAGACAAGCTCCGATGTAGGCTAAGACTATTCTCTAGGAACCACACTCTTTTTTGTCCTCACCAATAGCGCTCCACACAAGCAGAAAGGGAATATAAGACACAAATGAGAAACAGATGTCTAAAAAAAGAAAGAAAGAAAGAAAATGAGACCACAACAGACACTCCTATCATTCATCTACTTGTTCAACCAATGACCCAAGTCATGCAACAGCACGCAAAATGCCCCCCCCCACCATGTGCTCGAAATGAAAACAAGCAGTGGAAGAGTCATTAAACCTGAATAAACTGACCCAGAGTTCAATAACCAAGCTTTAAGACATTAATGATAAGACGTAGAAACATCCAGTGCAAACAGTATCACTGCACAGCGAGAACCCTGAGCTGCATGCAAACTCCCTAGCACACACGGAAACATAGCGACTGCTCCTCCAAACATTTGTTGTTTATTTCCACTTATCTCTTGTTCAGGTACAACACACCTATGTCGTAAGGACAGGTTGACACATACATTCACTCTTTGGCATGTTTCTGATTACAAAGATTTTTGATTACAGAGCTACACTGCTGCACTCCAATCAAGGTCTCTGATTAACTCCTGTTGGTATTAATCAGAGCTGTGTGTTAAGTTGAGAGCAAACATAGAGACTTTCCAATTCTCACCTCCCAAAGGAAACATGAGTTTGCTTGAGACCTGCTTTCTAGGAGGTCTAAAGGTTGTGAACATACAGCAGCATCCAGAGTTCAGGTGCTGGATGGATACAGCCCAGGAGAGGCACTGGGACACAGGCAGAGCAAACCTCAGATGAGTGGCAGAGCTAAGACACAGCACTTCCATGGAGTCCTGGGTGCTGGGGTCCCCATTCAGGCTCCTGATTGTACATTTTTAACCCTTCACCCTTCTGTTTTTCCTTTGTCATCCATTGCTCTTCCTGGACTTATTTTCTTTACATTTGGGAGGGAAGAGGGGTTCTGGATGAGGAGATAGGCAAAACTGCAACAATAAGGGATACTTCTGCTCAAAAGCACACACAAGTCGAACAAGATAGTGGGTGCTTGCACCTGCTGCCATTAATCTGCAACCATAAAAATTAGGTGTGGGTGGTGTCTTGCACAGCTTGACCTGTTTCTGAGTAATGTTACCAATTCATTTCACAAATGCCCTATTGCAGTCATTCAGTAAGGCTAGTGGTTGCAGGGAGAGAGGAGAAACATTAGTTCGGACCATCCTTTGCAGGTTTTTACAGTGGGGCTGTAGCTGTGACCTAGCAGAGCTAGAAGGAGGATGTAGAATGCCATGCCCAATGCCTCAGATGATTACTGCAGCATCTCATGGCCAGACAGCAATAGTTGGTAGGGCTTGGCTACCTTGATGCTTCCTCAAATGACTTGAGACATCAACATCCTAACAGCCAAGACTGTGTGCTGAACTTCACACTGTTGTCTAAAGTCATCCCTGAGGGAACCCTCCAAGGCTGAATTTGAACTCTCTCATTTGTGCAAATCTCACTGTCCCAACAGTGGCTGGGGACAATTCCAGCCCCACGGGACAGAATGCAACACACATCGTGTGTCTGCTAAGCTGGACAACAATACCAAGATATTTTCAGAACCAGAAGTTGGCTGCAGACCTCTTCCCTGCCACAATGTGAGGGTTGTCATGGGAAGAACGAGTCTCACAAGGAGGTGACATACAGGAGACAACACTTTTTCCTGCTGGACCACCAGTTCTTCTCTAATCCACCTGCACAGCACTTAAATATTATTACTGTGCCAGTCTAGATGCAATTTGTCTAGGTCTGCCTAGGTTAACGTCACATTTGACATATGCCTTTGTAGGCACCAAGGCAGACACCATCTCAGGAGGGTTTCAGTTACATCTTGCTGCCACTCACTTCCATAACTAAGGATGTCCACACTCTCCCACTGCCTTTCTCCTTACTTTTGAGGATCCTTCATGCTTATTTATGTTTATATCAAGTAGCAGCTCTGTGGCTGGCTCCTCGCAGAGCTCGTCATGGGCTCTTTACCTGGCAGAGCCCAGCCCAGCGTCACCTGCCACCTCTCTCCAATCTTGTTTTCTGTCTGATGTCGCACAGTGTGATTTCCTTCCTCCTTTTCTTCCTTCCCCTCCCTCCAGACGCACATTTTTGTGTCAAGTTTTATTGCTTTCCTGGGCTCTGCCCACCAGCACCAGGTGTCCTGTACACTAAGATAGCCCTTAAGCATCGCATTACCTGGAAAAAGGAGGGAAAGCCCTTAGCTCTCCCCCTGCTCCCTAGCTGACACCAAACACCGCTGAAGAGATCGGGATCCACATTTTTCTCCTCTTCCTTGCAGAAACAGCACCACCTTTTGGCTCCCGGCATGATGCTGTGATTTCGCATTAGCGGCTCAGCGATGTCTCTGCAGAGCACTGACATCTCCCCAGCCAAACCTTTGCCTGCCTTAACTGTCACCATTTCATTTGCAATACTGTTGCCTGGAGAAAAGAGGATCCCACAAGCTCCCGAAGTGAGGGTTCACCCCCTCACCCAACCACACATCACCTGAGTGCTTCTTCTCCTAACTCAGTGGCTTTTCAGATAAGATAACTCAGTTCCACCTCCACCCAGCTCTGTGCTCCGAGTCCAGCAAAGCAGGTAGTAGCACAGCTCAAAGCACAGAGTCATTTTCAGCCCTGAATATACACAAACATACCAATCCTTTGACCCTTCTCTAATTGGCCTACAAGCATGAAGTAATTGAATGTAAAGGAATGGTGCTCATAAACCCAACTTCTTAGAAACAATTGAGACTCAGTCATTTGTCTGAAGCTTGCAGTACATCTAGCAGAAAAACAAGAACTGGGGGGTTTTTTTGAGGCAAGGCAGTAAGCATCTGACATGTGAGAAGAAAAATGACAACACGCACATATTTAAAGTAAAAGCTCACCTTCAATTTTCAGTCATGCTTGAAGAAGGGCCTGAAATGTTGGCTGTTTGCCTCCTTTATTGGTCCTACAGTCCTACAGCTATAACACAAAAATTGCTATTGCTTGGAGCAACTGCTGTAACACAGACTTTAATCACCCACCAAATTTCCCTTTCCCCTCCAGCTCTGATAAATCAATCTCACTTTATTGATGTGATTCCCACCAGCTGGGCTCTGATCCTTCTGCCTGCCTCAGGGGATAGCGACACCCGCAGAGGTGAGGCTCTTCTAATCAGGGATAAAGCAGAACAGATGCAACCCTTTAATGGTGCAAATTCAATCCAGTTCCAGAAAGGAAAGTGTTTTGCTCAATATTCAGCAGAATCTGCTTCATTTGGGGGATTAACCTTTCTGTTACACTCCTTCGTAAATCCCCTTTGGGAATGTCTGTGACACCAGAACTAAACCAGTTCTCAAAGATCAATAAATAAATGCACCTGCAGATGTCTGAAGATGCAGAGTAGATTACTACTGTCCTTGAAGTCTGAGATTAAAAACAATAATAGGTTGACTCGTATTTTCTTGGACTATGACTGTGTGCCTTGACCTTTGCGGTGGTAGAAAGTGAAGTAGTCAGGTATATTTAAAGATACACTCACAGGTATCTACATTCTGATTTATAATGTGTTTCAGTAACCTTGAATTAAATCTGGCATGTTAAATCAAATGAACAGTCATTTTAAACACCTTTCAAAATCTCAGCGTAACTAGGCAGCAGCTTTCCTTCACTACTTCTGATTCACCTGTAAATTACTCTAATTTCCATTGTTGTTTGTTACTTTTTTCTTACAAAGCCCAGGAACCTAATTCTAGTGGGGTAACACTAAGGATAGAACACGTGGGGATGCAGATATCATCAGAAACTTGCTGTCCCCATTGCTTGGACTTGAATGCTGGCAGTCTTTAAAAAGCTTATGTAAAAGTAGGTAAAATATCTTACACACTTTTGTCTTTCCCAATTCGGCCCTTCCAAGAACCTGCTTCAAAGCCTCTCTCAGTGGTTTTTCAGGGTCATAGTCTAGCTAATCAACAGTCATCTCTGGAATGAAAACTTGGCTGAAATGAACACATTAGCCTTCCTGTCACAGTATCTAATCTGAGTTCAAATGAAAAACAAATATGCAAAGACTGGAACAATGTTTGTCTGTTAAAATAATCTCGATGAACACAGCATAGGAAGGAAATAGCAAAGAGTTCTGGTATTTACACAATAAAGGTGAACACAGGCCTTGAGGCAGCTTTTTTACTGTCTCCTACCTAGACATAGCTGTACCTGGAGAGGAAATTTCAAAATATTCTGCATTGCTCAATAGCAGCTCCTGAAGAAATGAACAGCAAAGGCTGTTGCTAACTGCTGTCAAAAGTTTTTCTCTTAATCATTTACAGTCTGATTCCAAATTCATTGCAGTTGATATAAAGAGACTCATTGACTGCATTAGGCTTTCACATGGATGCAAGTCCTCATTTTCAAATGGGGCTGCTATTTAAAGAAGGTGAGAAAAATAACTTGTCCTTTATTTAGGCATCTAAGGATGGGTTTGAGTCCTAACCATTAACAGCTTTATTTGACAAATGCAACCCATGCCAGACTTCAGATCAGTTGGACTTGTTCTAGGGCAGGGCAAGTTCTTAATAAATTTAAATCTTACTACAGTAAAACTTGGAAATATCTGGGTTGTATTATGCACACAAACCCAACAGGAATTGAAGATTTTCCTGCTGATAGCAGATTTTTGCCAGCAGCTAGCAGCTCAAGCAAACTTTTGTGCTGATCAGCACCTTGGTTGTTCCAACTGGAGCTGGCAGATACTGTTCAACCCCAAATCCGTGTAATGTATTTTGTCCTCTTAGCTTACTGAGCAAAGTTCACTTAAAGCAGCCCTAAAATACTAATTATTCTAATTAATCCATAGTGGGAGTAAGGCTAATGAAACAACTCACTTCAAATGCCCTGGTGGTGTCTTTGATAAGACACCTGCCAGCACACAGTCATCAATAGTTTGTTCTCAGCCTATTCCAGTGAGAGGTACAATGTGATCACGAGAAGGGAAATCAATCACTAAAGGGAAACCAAAAAGCAGCAAGGCAAATAAGGAAACCAGCAGGGAAACGCTAATATGTACACTAACTATGCATTAGAAGCAAACAACTCCCCTAGCAATAAAAAGTGCAAATGTTACATTGCTCTTTTATTTTATATTATGCTGTTGTTTTAGTGATGGGAAGACAATGAAGATCTCCTGTGAAACTGGAAGTATCCGTCTCCTAATAAATAAACTGGGTTACGAATGTTGGCAGCAGTCTGCTCACTGCCCGCCCCCAGCACCGCAAGCGCTGGTGAAGCTGCTGGAACACTAACGGCAGAAATACAGCCAGCAGGTAACAGCCTGACACATTTTGACACAGGATTTCCCCTAATGGTTTTTCTCTTAGCCCCAGCTTTGATTTCCCTCGGAAGCCGATTCAAGTCCTCCTGTCTCACCCTTCAGCTCACACACACAGCAGAGGGAGCTAAGCCACCAGAAAATAAAAAAAAATCCCGCCCTCATCACTGAAAAATGGGATAAAACTCGGTCGGTTCTCTGCCCTAAAGCTCCTGTTATTCAGTTCTGAAGCTCCCCTGTGGTGAAGTTCTCTCTTCCAGCCCAACCCCCTCCTGAATACACAGCTGATGAGCAGGAGTACATATACAGTGCTTCTGACTGCATCCCTGGGATTCTTTCATTTTTCAGGGATATTTTTTAAAAGGCATTTTTTTCTCTACAATTTCCCTTTTACCAGCATATTTTGTTCTATGTATTGGATACAAATCCCAATATTTTAAGCCACTGCAGCAACATTCAAAACTTTTCCTTTCTGTGCTCACTCTAATCCAACTCCAGATTCCCATTATCTGCCAACAAGTCATGGAGCTCGCCTATGAACCTGTCCTCAGTTGTTGCTGATGTCAACCCTATCCTGGCCTTGGCCAGACCTCTCAGAGAAGATAATGTCACATCATAAACACACAATAGTTCTCACAGTAGCTACATTGCTTGCAAATCTCCCCAAAACTGAGAGAACATGGAAACATAACTTCCATCTATGAGGCACTAGTACTCATGGGTTAGGAAAATCTGTGGGACAGTCTTATTACTGCTGCACTGAGTTACAAGAAACTGCTGAATAATCTTGCAGCAGTGAAAAACTAGACAATGAAATGGCATATTAAATTTAAGACAGGTAACTATGAAGCAATAGACATGGGGGGGAAAACCCACTGGTTAAAAATTCAGCATCTGTCTTAGATGGTCATGCCAATTTCCCAGTTGAATATCCTCTCTTTGACTCAGCACAGTACATTCTGGAAGAGTCAGCTTCACTTAAATAAGATGGCTTCAGTCTAACAGCCTTATAAGAATTATGAAAACGCAGAAGGTATAACCCTTTATTCTCACCATCATTTCTAATACCACCAAATCTACTCTTCTTCAGTAGGTGAGCAGAGTCATGCACATCTAAGCCTGGCTGAATGTCCCCACCAGCAGTCAACTGTGAAGACCAAAAAGAAAACTTAAATCCAATCTGAAGAGTCATGTGCTTTAGTAAAGGCTTACGGAAGTACACCTTGCACACCCCTTCTCATCCTGCGTTGCCCAAGTTCTGCTGGCCTTGGCATGTATGAGGACGTCTAGCCTAAAGGCCACCCTACACCAGGACAGCACCTTGTGACTTGCTAGTTTGGGCCCCAGAATCAACATTTGTCAGGATTAACATTTAGTTACTCTTACCTTCTTTCAGACAAAGCTGCTTTTGTAACAGAATAGTTTGGGATGGTGTTGTGTAAGTACTGCACATCACACTTATAGATTGTGTTCTGGTAGTCAACACTCAAAACATTGAAGGATGCTTTGCTTGTTAACAGCCAGGTGTTTGGTGACTAATTGAGATAGTTTACCACATCCAGGTGTTTACTAAGAGGAGCCTGACAAGCACTTGTGGTGGTGTACCACATCCAGGTGTGATTACTGAGAAACCACCTGTTTGTGGTGAGCCACTATAGATGCTTGTTAATAAAGCACCCTTAACAATTGATTTTGGAATCCTGGGCCAATCACCGATTGGTTGTGTGTAGGTAATGCTCCTGTTTATGAGGCAGTATACTGGTCTATGCCTGCTGAGGGCAGCTCATCAGTATGGTGAGTCCTTTCTGGTCAAAAATGCTTTGGCTGTATATCCTGTGCTACTAACTCATATCCTTTGATAATGAATATAGAAGCTTATGTATTGGTGATGGTTTTTTTGCATTGTAATTGCTACAGCTTCTGGTTGTTTGCTGGCACATCAATTATAGTTAATGTGTTCTCAAGCAGTATTGATGACTTATTGTCAATTGCTTGACACTGTGGGTTAATCAAGTCAACAGAAGATTGAGAACCTAGAATTGGTAAGTGTGCAATAGTCTGGCAGAAGTAAGGAGGAGCTTTAGAATGATATTTTGAGTACCCAGTTATTCCACTCCACTCCTGCCAGATCCCCAACAGATGCACAATCCTGGTTTACCAAATCATCACTAATTGGCATAGTCAGCAGGATATAAGTTGGTATGTAAAAATCTCTCTTATACTCATTGTGAAACTTCACTTTTGCTTGAAATTGCTTGTGTTTTATTCATACTGCTTTGTGTGACTTGTTTTTGTAGCCAGTTGTGGCAAGTGTTATTTAAGTGTGGAAAAAGATACCTAAACAATTGAATTTGATGACAATTCTGGATGCTTGTGCTCTGCTCTCAATCACTGCATCAAGTGGTGAGTACCCTGTGAAGAGAGTTGGGAGAATGGTGAAAGCCACCAGAACTGGGGAGCTGGTAGCAGGGGTCTTGAGCCCTGGGACTCCTTTTGGAGAGGATGGGAAGCTCACTGACTTTCTAAAAGAAGAATGTGGGGGATTTTTCCCTTCTGCTTATAGCAGTTGCAGACTGCATAGTACACTTCTTATGTTCATAACGAAGAAAACCTGGTTAAATTTATAGTGGCACAAACACCAGCCAATCTGAAACCTGGAAAAGGAAAAGGCTATGTGGCTGTGGCATTAGCTCCCCTTTTAAAAGCCACCATCAGGCAAATCAATTTGCAGTATGATTCTGTCTTAAAGGCAAACGAGGGAGAAGATAAGCAAAGAAAACTAGTCTACTGATGCAATGTTGAGGCTAGGGCCTGGAAACAACAATGCAAACTGTGCCAAGGTCACTTGCAGGCAATACTTGCCCAAGCCCCTGATGTTAAAAAAAACTAAATTACAGCAATTAATTGCTGACCCTGAGGCATGGGATGGAAATATATAGGAGGACAGTGAGAATAATGAAATGGGGCCAGAAATTGAGGCCATGCTTCCCACTGCCCCTCTTGCTCTGACTGCCTTATATCTAGTTCTGACCACTGAATGTTCCACAGGGCCCGGGAGACAAGTTGTGTGCTTAGATAAGGAAAAATCTTACACCCTGACAGAATTAAATTAGATCAACCAACATTTTAAGAAAGACTTGTTGAAAGACAATGTGGAATGGTTGGTGGATACCTGGAAAAAGGGGGATCTATACTTAATGGTGCTGAGGCATTGTCCTTCCAGTTAGGCCCTGGCATCTTTCTATCACTGGGGATAATCATAATTTGTTGATGAGATTGGCCATGGTATTTGACGGTGATATCTAAGTGAGAGTGATTTACAAACATTTATGGGATGCATGCCTCAATTCAGACTGCCTGCCTATTAGACTGGGTCCAGATATCATGTACTCAGTGACAGTCTGATCTGTGGGTAATTGTTCCCGCAGACTGGGGAATGAACCACATTTTGTGAGACACCCCTGAGAATTTGAAGGTCCTATTATTGTCTTTACAAGGACCACTGTGTGCATCAACTTATGTGGATCTATTACAACAGGCAGTCACATTGGTAAAGACAGCTGTGTTTTTAGTAAAAGTAGCAAAATTAAGGCAGCAAAACCCTCAGTGGTTCCACAGAAGGACATTTTTTCAACAGGCATTGCAGTTAGGTATTCCTAAAGAAAAGACTGATGGTGCCCCTTACTGGGTAATTGTTCAGCTGACACAATGAAAACAGAAAATGTTGGCAGAACAAACCAGATGCCTGCAGTCACAATCTCTGAAGGCACCACAGCATATAGAAGCAACAGAAAACCCACAGGTCTTAGGTTTAGCCTTGAAGGGAAACTTAGGGGGGAGGAGGCACAGGAGCCAGTGCCTACCTCAAAGCAAAACAGGCTCCAATTAAAGCAACAAAGCTTATACATGAATTTACAGAATTTAAAAGGGGAAGTTATTACATTTCCAGTAGATACTCATGCACAAATTACTACTACTAAAACTGGAGATTTTGAATGAGCTGGAGGAGAATGGTTAAATCAATCCATCAAAATTGAAGGAGTGGGGAAAAATTTTGTGTTTGCAAAAATGGGAAGAATTTAAGTATATTTTCTGGAAAATAAATACCCCAAATGGGTAACTGGTTGTGTTGGACACCTCTGATAACCTTTTGGGAACGAGGGATTTGAAAGGATTGAAGATGAAGGATCAACAAACCCAAATTTGGTCTTTTGGGTGTCAAGCTTTCAAAATAATTTCCCCTCTTCCTCATTCTAAAGTAACCCATCAAAACCAGCATTCAGTCCCTGCAGTGGCAATGCAAGTGAATAGAGAAGAAATTGACCATTTAAAAAAAAGAAGGTATAATTGCACCTATTATTTCTAAATGAAATTCCCTTATTTGACTGGTAAGAAAAAGTAATGGCAAATGGAGGCTAACTGTTGACTACTGAAAACTTAATTCTCAGACCCATTGCATGTTGCAGTCTCTAATATAAGTGAAATAATAATGTTACTAAAAGGATTAAATCCTGAATTTAGAATGGCTTTGGATATTAAAGACAAGTTTTTCATGGTCCCCATTCAAGAGAGTGACCAAGACAGATTTACTTTCACATTTGAAAGGGAACAATGGACCTTCACCTGCCTCCTCAAGGGTATAAACAGTCACTGACCTTAGCATATAAGGCATTAGCTGAACTCTTGGAAGCTATCAAGGATTTGGCTGACAAGGACCATATAGATATTATTCAATATATAGATGATATCTTTATACAAGGAGATGATTATTCTAAGGTCCTGGAAGTTGGTAACAATGTTATAGCCCTACTTGAGGAAATGAGAGTGCAGGTACCAGAAGGAAAAAGACAAGAACCCTCTAGTGAAGTAGCCTTTTTGGGAACGCAATGATCTCAGGATGGAGAGGGGGTCCCTGAAACGGTCCTTGACTCACTTTGGACAGCACCATTGCCCAAATATATTAAAGAATTACACATTATTTGGGGAACTTTACATTTTTTGGTGAAAGCATATTCCTGGTTTTTCTGTAATTGCACAATGCCTCTACAACTTATTAAGGAAGAAGTTAACTTGACTGTGGGGAGACACTGAAGAACAATGTCTGAGAGAATTAAAAAATTTATCAGAACAGCATGAAATATTGGCTGTCTTAAATAACAAAGATTTGGAAATTCCCTGAGATATTACTGAGAAGGGATGCCTAGTTAATATCTGGCAAGACTACTGACCTATACTCTTTGATTCCCAAGCTTGGGGCCAAGCTGAGATTAGATATACTACTATAGAGAAATGTTTCTGTGCATTGCTGTTTGCTTTAAAAACTACTGTTAAACTTTATACTGGACAACCTACAATATTAAAGTACCCAATAGGCCCTGTGTACTGGCAGGAAAAGGGAAAATAACTTCCTCAGGGCACAGCTCAGAAGGTAAATATCTATAAGAAGATAATACAATTTTGGAGCTGAGTGACGTCCTTAATGTTAATGGGGAGACCACCTCTCCCAGAACTGGGAATTTCAAAATCAAATTTAGTGGAAATATTGCAACCAAAACACCTGCAATAACTGAATCATAGAATACCGGGCTGAAAGGGACCTCAAGGATCATCTGGTCCAACCTTTCTTGTCTAGACTGTGCTTTTGCCATGAATAGAATAGAATCATTAAGTTTGGAAAAGACCTCTAAAATCATCAAGTCCAACTGTCAACCCAATACCACTGTGCCCACTAAACCGTGTTCTGAAGTGAGACGTATACGTGTTTTCTGAATACCTCCAGGGATGGTGACTCAACCACTTCCCTGGGCAGCCTGGTCCAATGCCTGACAACCCTCTCAGTAGAAAAAATTTTCTTGATATATAACCTAAATCTCCCTTGCCTCAACTTGAGGCCATTTCTTCTCGTCCTATGTCCAGCCACCTGACAGAAGAGACCAGCACCCACCTCACTGCAACCCCCTTCAGGCAGTTGTAGAGAGCGATCAGGTCTCCCCTCAGCCTCCTCTTCTCCAGGCTAAACAGCCCCAGCTCCCTCAGCTGCTCCTCACAAGACTTGTGCTCCAGGCCCCTCACCAGCTTGGTTGCCCTTCTCTGGACACGCTCCAGCACCTCCATGTCTTTCCCGTAGAGAGGGGCCCAAAACTGAACCCAGGACTCGAGGTGCGGCCTCACCAGTGCCCAGTACAGGGGGACGATCACCTCCTTGCTCCTGCTGGCCACACTGTTTCTGATAACAGGCCAGGATGCTGTTGGCCCTCTTGGCCACCTGGGCACGCTGCTGGCTCATATTCAGCCGGCTGTTGACCAGCACCCCCAGGTCTTTCTCTGCTGGGCAGCTTTCCAGCCACTCTTCCCCAAGCCTGTAGTGCTGCACAGGGTTGCCGTGACCCAAGTGCAGGACCCGGCACTTGGCCTTGTTGATCTTCATACAGTTGGCCTCGGCCCATCGATCCAGCCTGTCCAGATCCCTCTGTAGAGCCTTCCTACCCTCAAGCAGATCGACCCTCCTGCTCAACCTGGTGTTGTCTGCAAACTTACTGAGGGTGCACTCGATCCCCTCATCCAGATCATTGATAAAGATATTAAAGAGAACTGGCCCCAGTACTGAGCCCTGGGGAACACCACCTGTGACCGGCTGCCAACTGGATTTGACTCCGTTCACCACAACCCTCTGGGCTCATCCAGTTTTTCACCCAGTGAAGAGTACACTTGTCTAAGCCAGGAGCTGGCAGCTTCTCAAGGAGTGTGCCATGAAAGACAGTGTCAGAGGCCTTACTAAAATGCAGGTAGGCAACATCAACAGCCTTTCCCTCATCCACTAAGTGGGTCACCCAGTCATAGAAAGAAATCAGGTTGGTCAAGCAGGATCTGCCTTTCATAAACCCATGCTGGCTGGGCATGATCACCTAGTTTTCCTGCACATGGGATGTGAGCACACTCAGGATGAACTGCTCCATAATCTTCCCCGGTACCAAGGTCAGGCTGACAGGCCTGTAGTTCCCTGGATCCTCCCTCCTACCCTTCTTGTAAATGGGTGTCATGTTGGCAAGCCTCCAGTTGTCTGGGACCTCCCCTGTAGACCAGGGCTGCTGATAAATGATGGAGAGTGGCTTGGCAAGCTCCTCTGCCAGCTGCCTTAGAACTCTTGGATGGATCCCACCTGGTGCCATAGACTTGTCAGTGTCCAGGTGGTGTAGCAGGTCATTAACTGCTTCCTGATTATGTGGGGTAATTCTGCTCTCCGTCCCTGTCTTCCAGCTCAGGGGGCAGAGTACCCTGAGGATAACTGGTTTCACTATTAAAGACTGAGGCAAAGAAGGCATTAAGTACCTCAGCTTTTTCCTCATCTCTGGTGGCAATGTTCCCCTCTGCATCCAATAAAGGATGGATATTCTCCTTGGCTCTTTTTTTGTTGTTAACGTATTTGTAAACTTATTTTGTTATCTCTTACGACAGTGGCCAGATTGAGTTCTAGCTGAGCTTTTGCTTTTCTAATTTTCTCTCTGCATGACCTAACAAGATCCCTGTACTCTTCCTGAGTTGTCTGCTCTTTCTTTCAGAGAAGGTAAACTCTCCTTTTTTTTTTTTTCCTGAATCCCAGCAAAAGCTTCCTGTTCAGCCAGGCCAGTCATCTTCCCCAATGGTTTGTCTTGCGGTTCATGGGAATAGCCTGCTCTTGAGCCTTTAAGACTTCCTTCTTGAAAAATGTCCAACCTTCCCGGACCCCTTTGCCCTTGGGAGTGTCTCAACCAGTGTCCTGAACAGGCCAAAGCTTGAGTGTGAGCATCTCATGCAAGCCGTAGTTGGAAGTACCTTTTGAGGTTCTAAAATTTTGGTATTTTGCCTATACCACCTGATGGCTAAATCCTTTCCTGACCACTTAATGTGGTTAGTTTTGTGAGAGGGTGAGTTTTTAGTGAGATGGATTAGTTTTAGTGATCCTACCTATATGCCTACAGATCAGTTGCTAGCTGTTCAGTGGGCCAGAGGTGGAGGATGGACAGAGGGGATTTTTGATCCAAGAAATGCATGTGATCTTCATAGTACTTGGAGGAGGTTTATAACTTTTCTGCTAGGTGGGTTAGATATTGTTCAGAGTAATAAGAGGGCAGTTTGGGGATTTAAGGGATCCCAGTTTTTATATTGTCCAGTAACGTTACCTTGGTCAATTGCTGTTTTGTGTTTTCATTGTGATCCTGAAGTAATTGTTTTCATAGATAATGAAGCTGAACAGATCCCCAGTGAGGATGAACCCTTGACAAAGGAGAGTGATTTGGTGGATCCTGCATCCGGTGAGCCTTGGTCTTCTGATGCTCCACCTTTACCTTTTGCAAATCCATCATCATCAGTAAGCTCTAATAATCAAGCAATTGGCTGGCTTGGAGAGAAATGTAATACTGATGATGATGAGGGATACTATGTGACTATCATGACCGGGTTTGTGGCAACTCTGCCTCCCCTTGATGATGTCAACAGGACAACTGCCCCTGACTCCACAGCTTCTGTGGATTCACCAGGTGGAGCAACTTCTCCCAAGAGATCAAGATCTGACCAGCAAGTGGAAGATGGACCTGATGATGACTACAAGCTTTCCATTGAACTTACAGATTGACTGGACCAATTCCTCCATATGGTATGTAGACAGATAATGAGCTTTTCTTTGCTAGGGTGAGACTAAATATCTGGCCTTTTCCACCTCTGTCTCTTGAATTTTAATCCACAAAGGAACATAGAATCGTAGAATGGTTTGGTGTGGAAGGCATCTTTAAAGGTCATCTAGTCCAACCACTCCCTGCAATGAGCAGGGACATCTTCAACTAGAGCAGGTTGCTCAGAGCCCTGTCCAACCTGACCTTGCATGTTTGCAGGGATGGGGTATCTACCACCTCTCTGGGCAACCTGTTCCATCCAGTGTTTCTCCACCCTCATGGTAAATTTTTTTTTCCTTATATCTAGTCTGAAACTACCCTTTTTTACTTTAAAAACATTACCTCTTGTCCTATTGCTGCAAGTCCTATTAAAAAGTCTGTCCCCATCTTTCTTACAAGCCTCCTTTAAGTATTGAAAGGCCATAATAAGGTCTCCCCAGAGCCTTCTCTTCTCTGGGCTGAACAACCCCAACTCCCTCAGCCTGTCCTCATAAGAGAAATGTTCCATCCCTCTGATAATGTTTGTGGCCCTCCTCTGGACCAGCTCCAACAGGTCCATGTCTTTCCTATGCTGACGACTCCAGAGCTGAACGCAGTACTCCAGGTGGGGTCTCACCAGAGTAGAGGGGCAGAATCACCTCCCTCGACCTGCTCGTCATGCTTCTTTTGATGCAGCCCAGGATACAGTTGGCTTTCTGGGCTGCAAGCGCACATTGCTGGCTCATGTCCAGCTTTCCATCCACCAGTACCCCCAAGTCCTTCTGGGCAGGGCTGCTCTCAATTCCTTTATCCTGCAGCCTGTATTGATACTGGGGGTTGCCCTGACCCAGGTGCAGGACATGGCACTTGGCCTTCTTGAACCTCATGAGGTTCACATGGGCCCACTTCTTGAGCTTGTTGTTGTGGTTTAACCCCAGCCAGCAACTAAGGACCACACAGCTGCTCACTCATTCCCCCCCCTCCACCTCCCCACACCCAGTGGGATGGGGGAAAGAACTGGAATAAAAAAATAAAACTTGTGGGGTTGAGATAAGAAAAGTTTAATAGAACAGAGAAGAAACTAGTAATGATAATAATAACAACAATAAAATTACAATAATAATAATAAAAAGATTGGAATATACAAGTGACACACAGTGCAATTGCTCACCACCTGCTGACCACTGCCCAGCTAGTCCCCAAGCAGTGATTCCTCCCAGCCCCGCTCCCTGCAGTGGATATACTGTATATAATGTCACATGGTATGGAATACCATGTTGGCCACTTCAGGTCAGCTGCCCTGGCTGTGTCCCCTCCCAATTTCTTGTGCCCCTCCAGCCTTCTTGCTGGCTAGCTGGGCCTGAGAAGCTGAAAAATCCTTGACTTAGTCTAAACATTGCTTAGCAACAACTGAAAACATCAGTGTGTAATCAACATTTTTCTCATACTGAAGCCAAAACATAGCACAATACTAGCTACTAGGAAGACAATTAACTCTATTCCAGCCAAAACCAGGACACTTGTCCAGGTCCTTCTGGATGGCATCCTGTCCCTCAGGCATGTCAGCTGCACCACTCAGCTTGGTATCATCTGCAGACTTGCTGAGGATGGACTCAATCCCACTGTCTATGTCATTGATGGAGATATTAAACTGTACTGGTCCCAATATGGACCCCTGAGGGACACCACTTGTCACAGATCTCCATCCAGACACTCAGCTGTTGACCACTACTCTCTGGATGTGACTATCCAGCCAATTCCTTATCCATCAAATCCATCTCTCTCCAATTCAGAGAGGAGGATGTTGTGGGAAACCATGTCAAAGGCCTTACAGAAATCCAGGTAGACGATATCTGTAGCTCTTCCCTTGTCCACTGTTGAAATCACTCTATCACAGAAGACCACTTGGTTTGCCCAGATTTGCCCTTGGTGAAGCCATGCTGGCTATCTCAAATCACCTCCCTGTCCTCCATGTGCCTTAGTATAGCTTCTGGGAGGATCTGTTCCTTGATCCTCCCAGGCACAGATGTGAGACTGACAGGTCAGTAGTTCCCAGGATCTTCTTTTCTACCTTTTTTAAAAATGGGTGCCATAAGTGTGCAAGAAGGAGTTTTTAACTAATAAGGGATATTAATCATTCTTCAGCTCTAAAATACCATTCAAGGACTAAACAATGCAGTGCTGATGTAGCAGGGGAAAAAACCCACAACACTTCCACAATTTATGGGCAAAGGAACTGAATCACAGAAATTGTGCATTTTTTTCCTGAGAAACGTTAGTCTTGCCCTTAGACATCTTGAGTTTGAACGTAGTTTGCTATAAATATAACAATACCCTGCAATTTGGGGGTCTCAAGTCCCCAAACCAGCCAAGTCATTGGAGTCATCAGGTGTTTTAAAAGACCTGGATTTTTAGATCTAGAGACATCTGCTAGAGAAGGTACCCAGATATGTCCAGTAGGTGTCGTTTTTGTCCACTCTTGCTTTATTAATATTAATCATAGAATCATTTAGGTTGGAAAAGACCTTCAGGATCATCGAGTCCAACCGTCAACCGTGCCCACTAAACCATGTTCTGGACTGCCTTGTCTACGCGCTTTTTGAACACCTCCAGGGATGGTGACTCAACCACTTCCCTGGGCAGCCTGGTCCAATGTCTGACAACCCTCTTAGTAAAGAAATTTTTCATAATATCCAATCTAAACCTCCCTGGCTGCAACTTGAGGTCATTTCCTCTCGTCCTATCACTAGTTATTTGACAGAAGAGACCAGCACCCACCTCACTACAACCCCCTTCAGGCAGTTGTAGAGAGCGATCAGGTCTTCCCTCAGCCTCCTCTTCTCCAGGCTAAACTGCCCCAGCTCCCTCAGCCGCTCCTCACAGGACTTGTGCTCCAGGCCCCTCACCAGCTTGGTTGCCCTTCTCTGGACACGCTTCAGCACCTCCATGTCTTTCCTGTAGTGAGAAGTCCAAAACTGAAGTCCAGGTAGACAAGACGAGGTCCTTGGAAAGTCAGAGGTATCATTGCTTTCACATGGAAATAGATGGTATTTGGGAGAGGAAACTATGGCATGTGCAAGAACCAGAAATGAGTTTGACCAGAAATCTCTCCAGGCTGAACGGGAATGCTCAGGATCAGCGTGGTACCTAGTAATTTCTGGACTGAACTAAAGACCTGGGCAGACAGGTCCAGATTTTGTTCAAAGTCCAGTTCTGCAGGATTTGGCACTCTGAAAGAAGGACACTCCTCAGTGATTCTATCCTTTCCACTTCTGCACATCCTCAGCTATGCTAAATTGCAGCAAACCCTCCTGGTACCTTCCCCTGTACTGCTGGATATGAAACACGGTCCAGCCATGGGCACTTCTGGTGAACAATTTCTTACCTCCTCCCTCTGTTACACAGAAAACCAGAAAGATCTGAAAGATAAAATTCCTTAGGCCATAGCTACTGGGATTGGAGTGAAGCCAGCCAGGAATGGTTTCCTGTCTGGCAAATATGCCATTTCTGCATTGCACAAACCTCTGGAGCAGGACTGCAAGCACTGACCCCCCACTACCAGTCAACACCAGGTCAACAGCCCTGACAAGCAAAATTTGGCATGGCTCACTGTGGCCAAGTGTAAGACATTTTATTAATTTTATAAAATTTTTGATAGTTCTTACAAATAGGCCCCTTTGTCCCCGTACAGGGAACTTCCACCCCGCAGGAGAGGGAGCTGAAGGAGACCTATGCTTCCCCAGGGACAGATTAGAGCAAAGCATGGCAT
The DNA here is from genome assembly GCF_929443795.1 of Astur gentilis. NCBI lineage: Eukaryota > Metazoa > Chordata > Aves > Accipitriformes > Accipitridae > Astur > Astur gentilis. The sequence continues at coordinate 77,350,472 of NC_064919.1, read as the reverse complement.
CAGTTGCCATCGAAACGTTTTAGACTGAGAGACTGCACTTTGGTTTGAGGTGCTGGAGCTCCAGCCAGACATGAGTTTCCCGTTGCCAGTTTGGCTGATGCGGTGGTAACCTTTGCCAGAGAGATATGGCAGCGAGCACAGCAGCCCTTGCTGCTCCCTGAACCCCAGCCCAGAGGGCCCCGAGGAAGAAGACACACAGACACATGCTAATGGACACCCACATGCACAAGAACTTCTCACTGGTTTCCCATGAGGCTGGCAGGTGGCATGAAGCCCAGATGCGAAACTAAATCAGTACCAGCCGCAGAGCTGCAGCTGGCTGTGCAAATGCTAGGGGAGCTGTACCCGTTTGCTTCACGTGGGCGGCTGGGGCCATAGCTGGGGACTTGGCTGTCATGTGGACCCTTCCAATGCACAGGTGCCATGGATGTTCCTTCTCTCGGTCCCTGGCCTGCTTTGAACAGCACAGCTATGGGACTTCACTCTGCTGATGTATATTCACAATGACCCAAAAAGGGCCATTTTGCATCCATTCTCCTTCCTACCCAGCACTCTGGTGAAGTTGGCAAATTCATCCCGAGCTGCAAACTACAACCACACATCTAAAATTTCCACTCAGGCACCTTCATGATGTTCAAGCAGAACTTGCAGCAGCATTGCTTTCATGCAAAACAGAAACAGCCCCCACAGCTGTCTCCAGCTCCTCTATGAAGATACAGCATCAGAAGCAAAAATTTCATTTGATAATCCCAAATAACTGAAATTATTTTTGTTATTAAAGATGATCTGACTAAAGTGAACCCCCTCTTCCATGAATCCACATTAGCCATGAGCCATCAGTGCCACCAGTACCAGGCTCCAGAGAGGGATGTGCAAACCACAAATACAGAGGGCTGCTCCCAGCCCTGCCCCAGTGTGCCTGGGACTGCAGGTTAGAGTCTTGGGGAGCAGTCAGAAAATATCATTTTGGGAGACTTAACTAGTTTCTCTGGCCAAGAACTATCCCTAAACATATCATTCTATTCTAAAATGAGTTTTTTGACTCCAAATAGAGGCTGTTGTTGCTCTTTCTTCTCTTGCAGAGATAACTTGCAGCTGTTCATAAACAGCTGATACGAATTTTTGGTCGCCTATCTAATAGCACAGTATTGTGCCTGCCTCCAACCTGGAGGAATTTATGCTACAGTGTGAATTTCAAACACGTAATATCAAATTATCTATCGGGAAATATTTCTGTGCATGGGTGAGCTGTGTCTGAAGGTTTCACACAGTCACACAGGGACTCAGTTTTCCCGGGTGGGATGCAGCCCCTCAAGTTGTGTTGCTCCAATTCCAAGACACGTGCTAAGTTTCTGAAGGAACCTGCTGCTTTCTTGTAACTGGCTCATAGGCTCTTTCTTCCAGAGCACTATTTCTCTCGGTAACTGCCATTAAGTGAAGGTGTGGACTCTGAGGTAGGCAAACAGGATCTCACCTTCAGATGACCATTGCTTCTTCAACCAGCCAGCAACAATAAAGCAAGATAAGAGGCACTTAGAGAAATCCAGGTAAATGCAAGTGCTCCTTTTCAGGAGCTCATTCAGTCACATAGATAAACTCCCATCAGCCACACACATGAAGGTCTTCTTAATCAGACAATACTGATCTTTGATTACACCACATAATAATGATGGAAGGAACTGCTCAGCCCACTTTGCCCAAAGGGATCTGTTACTGTAGATGGTCAGAGAAAATAGCTTTATCACCACAGTCAGCCAGGTCTGAACTACAAGGTGAAGAAAAACTCAGACATCAACAACCAAAAAGATACCTGCAATAAGAAAACTTCAAGGTAAGGTCTGAGGTTTTTCACAAAATTATAAATAGAAAAGATTAGTCTATTGGGCTTTGGGGACCTTTCAATATATGTAGTTACAGAAGCGTGACAAAAACAGGGTGACCGATTTCAGTGTGCTTTGAAGCAGGGACTTTTTCAGGATTAAACCTTTCAACCGGCAAGTAATGTCTGAAAGGCTTGTCACAGAGTTCAAGAATTTAGATATTTATTTTCTCCTAGCCTTGAAAGAGTGTGCTTTTTTGTGGTTTTCCAATCAGTAACTTAGGGTTTGGCTTGCAAAATAAAGGTGACTGGATACATGACCCGAGCAAAGCTAGATAATGGATGGGAATTTTACCAGTCTGAGGTCTGCTTTGGCGGATGACTCACTGCTCTGCTGGGTGACTTCTGGGTGGCAATGATGTGCCCACTCATGTGGAACAATAAATTAACTCTGTTGAAATGATGCAATACCCATTTTCTAGAAGGTTTCACAGTGTCCCCCTGAATTATCTCCTGCAAAGCCTTCATTTTCACAGGATTTTCTGAATGCTCAGGCTTTGGTTTCTATTAATTTTCCTCTCTGCAGAACAGCTCTGTGCTTCCACTCCAAGAGCACCAGAACAGCTATTTTCCAGGCATTAGCCTGGAAAAAGCTTCAGTAACAGCCTGGTAAAAGCTTCCTGCACTGAGCAACATGTATCACCCACAGATTTTCCTTTATCAGCTGTAAGACAATAAGAGACCATTTGGGTTGGGAGGTTCCTGTTAGTGCTTCCATGGCCACTTGTCCCCAGCACAGGGAGATGTCATAATTTTATCCTTTACTATCTCCTGTACGTTCCTCTCCACTGCTTGTCCTTTCCTCCTTCATCCCAAAGGAGCTTCAAAGGCTCTGGAAGCTTAAAAATTTCCACTCCCCCCCCCCCCCCCCCCCCGCCCCCTTCTTCCATTGCACCTTTTGCACCTAAGTCACCAGCATATCTAGATTGGGCAGCACAGCACCAGAGAGGCAGCATGGCATAATCATGGGTTTCTTAGGATTGAATGAAAAAAGTCCTCAGTGAGCAACTGTTCTCCATGTCTTTTGAGAGCTGGAAAAGCATTTTGGAGGACTGAGCAAAAATGAGAGACCTTTCCTCCCTTCTTCCATTTGGAGATTATAGGAAGGTGTCTAAATGAAGGCTGTGTTTTGGAAACTGTATTTGCATAGCTATCACCACATCTGTCTGTGTAAAATCTGGGCATCTTCTTCTGAAAATCAAGATGGTTTCTGTCCCTTGCTCATTCCCTTTTTTTAAATAAACCCTTTTATGTAAGCATGACTTATCATTATTATGGCCTTGCTAATACAAGGAAGGAAATTGGTAAAATGAGTTTTACCATGCAGAGGACAAAACAGGGTATTTTAAAGCAGCTTTCAAAGGGCTTTTTACTCTGGCAGCACCTTTGCTGTGACAGATCAAACCGTTGAACAAGATGTCCACAATCATGAGGGCATCTTCATCAAACATGGACCATGGCTTATTTCAGGTCCTCTTTGAGAAAACCTGAATATCAGGCTTTTCAGGCCACCCCAGTGAGCAATTAAATGAAATTCTGCCAAGAGCTGTGATCTGCACGTTCCCTCATCCTGGGACACGGTACAAATATTTTTTGCAGATATCTGAGCAATGCAAAATGCTGAGGTTTAGCAAGGTGGTATACAAATATATCTTCTTCCAAAAAGGAAAAAAAAAAAAAGAAAGAAAGAAAGAAAAGAAAAAGAGAAAGAGAAAAGGAAGGAAGAAGGGGGGGGGGGGAAAGGAAGAACAGAAGAAATCAAACTGGCCCTCTAGTGAAGTCTATTGATTGGGAGCTCATGAAACTGCAACAAAGAATCAGGCAACACTGAGAGTTCCTGTGATTATTTCACTTTCCTGTGAGCCAGAAACTTTAACCAACACACGGCGGGTGGCAGAAGCCACTGCAGAGTGGGGATCTGCTTCTCTAACCAAGTGGCAGTGGTTAGCACCCCATTCCTCTGGGCACACACCCACACAGACACAGAAGAGGGGTAGCACCTTTTAGTGCATCTTCAATCCAACACCCATCAACCCAGAAATCAAGATGGGGATTTGAGGGCTCTGCAAGCCAAGCTAACAGCAGAGGTGGAGGAGATGTTGCAAAAGGGGCATGTCTCTGACTGTGCTGCTGTGGTCACGCAGGTGACCCACTGGGACAGCTCTTGGAGGGCACATAGCAGTATCTTAAGTCATGGGGCCAATATTAAGGGAAAGAATAGCATTCATTTGATGCAAGTGTTAAATCGGGTAATTGGGTTTGTTAAATTGAGGCAACGAACAAGAAGATGGTGTATCCCATCACCTGCTCACACATGCTTGTCCCACTGCCATGAGCCTGGCTTAGTCCCCAGCTTGGGGTGCCATAGTAAAGAAATTGGGGAAGGGGTACAATAATTTATCTGATTATTAGGTCCTTCCCTGAGTGACCTCTCCTTCAATCTTTGTTCTCTGCACCAGTGGCTTGGAAAACAGCAACTTCCATATAGCTTTTGTACAACAAATGTCAAAGGAATAAAGGAAAGAGAAAATATTACATATTGGGGATTTCCACTGAGCAGCTGTTGTTAGGCTAAAACTCCATGACACAATGGAGAGTAGAAGGGATCAACATTAAATAAAGAGTCACTTTCCAGCATACTATCTAGCAATTTAATCATAAGCAGAGCATCTGACCCCACATAACAAGAAGTGGCTACTTCTCTAGTCTCTATAGGAGGGAGAAAGGCAAATACATTGATTCGCATAAGGGGTCCCTGGAGGGTTTTTTTGTCTCTTCCCTTTATTTTCCCAGGGTTTGCATTTTCAGTCTCTTTGAGAATATAGTTTAATGGTCTTAGCTGAGTGCAGCTTTCCCCACGGTCCTGTTCATCTCTATGTCTCATCATCTGGAAATAAGTAAAAATTGTCACTGCTCTAAAACTTCTAAACTTTATCCTTTTAAATGGATCCCTTCCCCCCATCCCTAACATTGTCAATATCTGCAATATCCTGGGCTAGCAAGAATTCCTGATAATTCTCTGATAAACAATCAGAGAAACACTATAAAAATGGATTGTAGAGGGGCCTCTTATCCTCTTCTCTCTACCAGAGATTACTGAACTGTGGAAACATCAATTAAGGTCAAAGCAAAGAGGCGTGAAGATAGATAGATTTTAATCATTGACTGAAGCACATTTTAAATGTGTAGTTTAAAGTTGTTCCATTTCCTGTGTTTCAGTAAATATAAGATGTGTATAGCCCATAATTACATAGACAAGTTTTGATGACCGCTTCCTCTTTTGCATAAAGGTTTTTCTTAGTTCTGTTCTTAAACAGACTCTCCCATTAGCTGATTTTCTATGCTGATAAGCATAAACTAAGAAGACTAACCAGACATCCTCAGAGACACAACAGACTTGCCCTACGTTTTTTTCTGTGACTGTGCCTCATCATTCCTGGATTTCTGAAGTTTACTGCAGTTATCTAGCTTATGTGTCTTTCAAATTATCCAAATAAAGAATGAATCATATTGGCACAGCTAGCAGAACAATAGCCAGATGACGATTTAGAGCTATGATAACCAGCCTGCATGTCCATAACTCCTGTGCAGAATTTAGCCACGCTGCCAAAGAATAGTGTCCAAGTCAAAAGTGCAAATGGGTTGAGAAGAAAACTTATTCTTGTAGGATTAAATATAGTTAATTATATTTAATGGGTAGCCCTCAAATGCATGTTCTGAATCTGGAAGTCCTTATTCTTCTAGATTACCAGGAACTGGTAGGATAAAAGAAGGGAAAGATTACTTCATGCCCATCCTGTTTTCTGTAGTCCAGTCATCATCTTTCTCAGGTGTACCATAGCCACCATTACAGGCATGTAGCTGAGCGGACCCTCCCTTGCAATGCTTAATGTACTATGCTGATTCTCACTCGTGCACACAGTATGGGTTCAAATACTTCATAACTACAGGGAAGTGCACTGATCTCGCTCTCCCAGAGAACACAGTGACACTGATCCTCCACTCCAGTACCATTCTTGCCAAATCCCCCTCAACTCACACTGATAATATCCCTCCATCACATTTGCCATTGGGTGTGGTTGTACACCAGTTATTGGTGGGGATGGAGAGTGGCCAGATGCATCCAGCTGGAATGACCTTAGTGATTAAGAGAACAAGCACAAGAAAATCTTTCTCTGTATGGTCAAGCACACAGCACCACTTCAGCAGCAGGCTGCCTTGAGTGCTCCCTCCAGAAACCTTTGTTCTGCACCATGCCTTAGCAGCAAACTCCTGGTTGTGCAGAGGAGAAGTAAATAGAGGAAAAGAAATAGCAGGTAGAAAATATCTGTATGTACTGCAACTGCAACTCGTACAACTTCTGCTCTCTTATGAAACCTGTTCTTCTCTTTGCTCTACAAACGACACACCATGTTCTGCTCCTGGGAGAAGTCTGTAACCACCGAGGCCTTTATTATCATGGGAGGTCAGAGAACAAGCTCCATTTCCTGGCTACCAACTGCTTGATTTCTCAATTTGCATTTTTTTCCCATGCACATAGAAGGTGGGTTTACAGCTTGTTGGATTTGTAAGATCCTGTTCTGTTGGGAGGATATTAAAGGTAACTGAAAAAATGTAATATTCACATTAGAGTGAATATAGGAAATCACAGTTAAGGATATTTCAAATCTTTCTCTAGTAATGATCCCCCCCAAATATGCTAATGAAAGAGAGCTAATACTGTTGCTCCAGTGTTAGAAGGGAGGCTGTGACTTACAGGTTTTCAGCTTACAGGTCACTTTGCCTATATATCTGTGAAAGAATGTGATCTTATTATTTTGGCGGTTGCTACAATTACATGTATACATCAAATTTCCTACTGTTTTATTCTAAGTGATCTATGTAAATCAATAGTGTAATCTGATCACACATTAATAAGGTTAATAACAATGCCAATCCAGTATGGTGAATGAATAACCCTCATCTCAAATACCTTACAACCTACAATAAATAGACTACAACAACAACATCACAATCCAAAAGAATAATATTATGGTTACTTTCCACCAAGCCTGCTTGAATTCTAGTTTTTCTTTATTTTAAGGATATGCTTGGTTGGTAGGACATCATTTAGAAGGAAGAGACAAACAGTTTTTCCAAACGCAGAAACATCACAATAAAAAAAAAAAAAAAAAAAAAAAAAAAAAAAAAAAAAAAAAAAAGGGAAAGAAGGGAAAGCTGGGGACAGGGAAACAAAATCGGAAATAAGCACTGCAAAGAATATAATGGATAGATAAAACAATCATCAGTGTCCAATACTATATTCAGTGCATTGCTTATTGTGCATGCTCTGTTGTTTGGGAGATAAATTCATAAATAGGGATTCAGGAGATTCTCCCTTATCCCTTGGAGGTTTCCCACAACTCCATGTCCAATGGGTCATTGACTGACTGCTCTTGTGACTCTGTTTTCCCACATATGGTACCAAGAATTTTTTTAACTGAGGTTTTTAAGAGCCTGACAAGGTATTTTACTTGCTGTTTTTGTGGGTGCTGTCATTTTCTGCTTTTTGGCAGTTACGGAGATACCACAAAAAAGGTGGGTTTTGTAGTGATTCAACCCTGAGCAAAAACTGAAAGTTCACACTACTTTCTTTGACTAAGCATCCAAACTTCTGCGGGCTTCCCTGGTCCGAGCCTTCTGGGTTTTTAGACTTGACACCATCATTGCTAGATTTATTGCCCAAACAGAGAATTCCGTGAGTCTGTGAACTCCTCAGTTGGAGACGCAGGTGCCATCATTGCTAGATACACAGTGACTTCTGCTTGATGTGGCCTCTCCTGGGCAGTAGGAACCTGAAGCTCAGGGGTGCAATGAGTGCACCAACAGCCCTGAGGCCAGCTGGTCCCTAGTCTGTGCCCCTGCGTGACTCCCCAGCCTGAGTGATGGGAGGTGGGACCTTCATCACCAGCTTGAGGAGGAGGAGGTGGTGGTGGCAACACCAGCTCTCCTGAGAAACTGGAGAACCCCATGAGAGGTCAGCAAGGGAAAGCCTGGGGCTACAAGGGAAGCAGCCCCACACTGTTTGCCCCTTCCCAGCTCAGGGATGTCCCAGCATCCATAGCCACCAGAGACAAACCAGGGGGGTCACTTCCCACAGGGTCACCAAGATCACCCAGGTGGGTCATATCCCATGGGGTGACCAGCGTCACCTGAAGGGTCACATGCCACAGGATCATAAGAGCCATCCCAAAGGGAGGTGTCCCATCCCATGGAGTCACCATGGTCACCTGAGGGAGTCTCGTGCCATGGAGATCACATAGTCACCCCAAGAGCGTCACATCTCATGGGGTCACCAGGGTGACTCCAGCAACCACAGGGTCAGCAGGGATGACTGAGGCCGGGGAGACAGCCAGCTATCCACTCTCCTCCCAGCAGGAGGTGAACCCCACCAGTGGGGTGCAGACCACTAGCCCCCACGGCATCCCTGCAGGGGTGGGTAGGGGGTCATGAGGCAGCCTGCTCCAGGTAGAGGGGCCTGCTAGCTTTCTCCTCTTCCCTGCCATGTTCAGTGGGACCCTACAGCCCTCCTGGCATGAGACATCCCACCTCCTGGGGCACCCGCTCCTCAGGGCACGCTGCCAGTTCCTCTGAGCCCTCAGGAGGCACCTTCCAAGCACCTCCCTCTGACACCCTTGCCTGCAGCATTGGGGTCCAGACAGGGAAAGTACCCATAGCACCTTATCAGCAAACCACCACACAGGCTCTTGAGTAATTTGTCAGGGTCCTGTTGACTCCACGCTGCAAAACTGTCCCCAGCATCCCCCAGAGCTGCAGGGCAGTGGGCAGCAGCTGGTGCCTGTCCAGGGATGCTCCTCCACTGCTCGCCCCTTCCCCAGCCCTTTCGGAGGTCCTCTGTCATGTCCTCGGCACAGCACTCCCCTCTCCTCTCCCTGCCTGCCACCGCGCTCTGCCATAACCGCAGACACAGGGGGGTCACACCAGCCATGCCCTGCCAGACTCCTGCCACCACTTGACAATTAAATTGCCTTGTGTCAAAAATAACAATAACAACGTGCCCCCCCTCCCCCCTCCCCCCCCACGGACTTCTGGTGTCTTTGCAGATTGAGAGCTTCCTGCACATTCACAGCCCGTGCGCCCCACCCCCACCCCACCTCATTGCCCACCGCAGGATGATGAAATAGGGAGGGAGGATGGCATCACGGCCACGAAGCATGATGCAACCCAAGATGCTGTGCCATGCAACATGAAGTCCTACTCCTGCCTGTAGGATGCAGCCTACACACTTCCTCACCCTCTGCTTCCCACCCACCCCTCCCCAGCATCCATGCTCCTCCACTCCTCTCCTCCACTCGTGGAGCAGGTGGGGATGGTGACAGCCCTGCCGAGGGCCACGGGGCACGCACACAGCACCCAGACCCACGAGGGAGGCAGGAAGGAGCTGACACCAGGACCTTCCCAAAGCACGGAGGGCCCAGAAAATAGAAACGGGTTGTAAAGCGCAAAAAACACTTTGTTGTTGTCACGTGCAAAACCCTTTTTCCTGTTTCCCCTATTTACTTCTCCTTTATACCCCTTGGAGTCAGCTGGTGCATCTGCAGAGAGAAGAACACTATGTCCTAACCCTTGAAAGGAGACTTCTTATTTCTCACTTGTTTGTTTGTACTCTTAATGCCAAAGGTCACCGCAGAAGCTTTCCCTCTCCCACCAGTGACCAACACCCCACAGCGGCACGCCCACAGCCAAAAGTGTGTGTGCTGCAGGGGTGACAGCCAGCACATGACTGCGGATGCATGGGAGAAGCTTGTCCCTATGTTCAGAGCCAGAGTTGACATCAAAGACGTCCAGGTCTGTGCTGGTTTTTCTTTCCATGACATCACCTGGAAACAAAGCAGGATCTTGAATGTGGTGTTCACTTAGCAAAGGGGGGATTATGAGCGGCAGTCAGTGGTGCTACATGGAGCTGGTCCCCAAAGCAGGGCTCCCCTGAAGTCGGGAAGTGTATGGATCCAGCCCTTCGGTCTGCATGGTAGTGGATGGGCACTCAGGGGGCACAGCAGTCCCGTCTGCACCGCACCACCCTGTCCCACCACTTCCAGCATGTCCTCCTCTTCTCTACGAGCTGCTCACACCTATAGAGAAAGCACTGAGAGCCCAAAGGGAGCACGTTTTGGCAGGAAGAGACAAGCCACCTTCCATTTCTGTGCAAGGTCATTGCCACCGATGCATTTTTTTCTTGCAGCCTTTTGCGCCTAAAGCTCCTGTGGCGTATCTGCAGAGCAGCTGTAAGGGGACTTTCCATCTCCGGGGAGGCTTTTCGTTTTCTCTTCCATTTACAATAAGGAGCAAAAGTCAGACCCTCCCCCTCCCTGTATGTTTCTGTGTATGAAAAATAAAAACGAAAAGGAAATGAACTCATTTCAGTGCAATCAGAGGCAAAGCTTTAAAATGAAACTACCTCACAACATGGGGTGCTGTCAGCCCTCTCGTACCAACTGCGTTGTCAGTCTAGCGATGAGTCAAGTAGTCCCTCTGCCTTTACAGTCTGTGGCCACCCTGTCAGCTTTCACAAAGACACAGTTTCAGTCTGCCCCACTTCTCAGCCAGCACAGCCTGCGTAGGGACCGTTCATATAGAGAGGTAGGGCATACAGCAGTTTTCACACTGCTACGATACAGCATGCAGATCCTGAAAGCGAAATGGTCCAGCCTGTCCCAGTGATGCTCTGGTGGCTGGAGACTGCCAGTACTCACCAGAGCACCCCAAAATGGATATATTTTGGCAGCATGTGTGTGTGTGCATGTGTGGGGTAAGGGCACAGCCTGCTCCCATACTCCTGCCAGCTCCTGAGGTCTGGGCTGCGATGATCTATCCACAATAGAGTTTCACACTTTTGTGCCTTTTTATCCTGAACAGACATTTTGAAATGAAACTCAAATCATATTCTCATTATTTGCTTGTTATAGCAAAGACATGGCCCCAAGATCCCCAAACACACCCGATTTCTTATTCATACAAATCACTGATGATTCAAATTGTAGAGCAGATCCTATACTTTCTTATAATGTTGAACATACTGTCCTCCTTTTTCCAAATGTAGAGGTCTAATCTTTACAGTGAATAAAGCAGTTTTAAGCCCTAAAAATTTCAAAGGAGAAGGCTTCACAAGATACTATTTTCTGCCTTGGTTCAGTCCTGCTTTCTGTTATTAATTCTGTTGGCCTTTTGCCTTACGTTCAATCTGCTTCCTGATTTCAATCTTGCCCTAAGTTAAATCTGCTTTGTGGGATTTAGGGGGACTAAGTGATCCTTTATCGAACTGGAGATCGTTCAAACAAGGCACTTCAAAAACCCAGCACAGACAAGATATTATTCAGAACAGTCTGAAAACCTTCTAACCATGCAAAATGGCTCTGGTCCCAACTGAAGAGCATTGGAAGAGTACAGGGGAGACAGTGCAGCACTGAGGACCAGCTTGGTGCCAGACTAGGAATCCCACATCACCATGCTGGTGTCCAGCAAATCTCCTTTGGATTCCTTAATTCTCTCATTAGACTTCAGTGATTCACAGCAGGTCACTGATAAGGAGCCCGGCATGGGATACCAGATTACTGGCTAAATGCAAGGCACCAGCATGCCAGGAAAGCACCAAGTGTCTCACACATGGGATTTCCCCCTTTTTTTTTTCCAATCCCACACCTGCTGCATTGACTATATACAAAAATTATGACAAAGCGCAGAGGAGACATAGGGAACTAGGGAAGTAGGAGGTAGACAGAGCCTGAAAAAGATCTGGCAGACTAGCAAGCAGTGAAGAATTCCAGAAATGAAGCACATTCAAATTCTCAACAAAGATAGCAAGACAGAAAATAACCATAGTCACCATCCAAGGAAGGACTTCTGCAAAAACCCAGCAGTGATGGTGCAGCTGTGCTAACAGTATGCTTGGCGTTTGCAAAGACACCTACGCACACAGAGGAGAGCTCTTCAGCAAATACTCCACCAGCCTGATAAACAGTGATCAACACCAGTATTTACTTGACTAATACCTACTTCATCTGGATAGCAGTTGCAAAGACTGACCTTTATGAGGATATTGTTATCTTCACAGGCGCTAAAACCCACTTAACAAACTACCTCGTCAATGTTGCCCTTTTTAGCTCTTAAGAAAGCTTTTTGGTGACTACCAGTTGGCTGAATCAGGAATGACCTTAGAAGGAGCCACCTGCAGTGTCTTTGCCTTCTGCTTTCACAGAAAATTCAGCTCACCAGATAACCTGCCCTGGCTAATTTAGAATTGACTGTATAACAACCTATGACAAGGAAAATTCAGTCAACTAAGTTTCGTCAAAGTTACTTCTTGATTAAATAAAGAGCACACAGTTGATACAAACTTGCTTCCACTTCAGCTGTATCATGGAGGGCTTCTTCTATCTAGCCCCATCCTCAACCGAATGATATTGCTCTCAATAGGAAAACTGCTTTGCCCACCCTGGCTTTGGTGGGCACCAGATCAGACCAAGTCATCTTTCAGCAGCATTTTGGAAGTAATTAATTAATTCTGCCTGCTTGGCACACAGGTGGTTGCAACCCCTCTGCCAGTGACAGAGCACTGTGATAGATGAACAAGTTCCCTTTTTGCTAAGAAAATTACATGTTTAAGCTTTCAAGGGAAGCAGGTGGGAGAGAACAGCATTAGGGACAGTCTAAGAATTAGTGGTAGGGCCGTCGGGTAATATTTAAACAGCAGATCAGACATGTGCAAGTGGTGGTTACATCTGAGCAGCAGGCAGTCAGGTCTCCTTAGTTTCTTCTCCTGTCTGGTGCTGGATCACACCAGCAACTCAAAGTCAAATTAGCTGGAGTATTTCACTTAACTGTTTAAATCTGCATTAACCCCTTCCCTTAGCGTAGCAGAGGTGTCGGCAGCACAGCAGCAGCTGCTGGAGGCTGAAGCTTTGCTGCAGAAGCTTTGCTGCAGTTACCACCAGAAAATTGCTAACACAAAACAAAGCCCTTTCCTTGAAAGGTGAGGTTGAGATTAATGTTTAAGGCTTCAGGATTTATGAAGCTTTACTTGTAACAGTGAGAGAGATCACTGGAGGAAAGGTGCCAGAGAAAAGCAAACAAGAGAGAGTGATTTAAGAAACAGAAAAGAAAAGCAAGAAAAAAAAAGAAAAAAAAAAAAAAGCCCGCCAAGGCCATCATCACCCTCGCTTGGCGCGGCCACACCCTGCCGCGCTTTCCCAAAATGACCTTTGGTTTGTGCTTCTGACAATAGAGCTGAGTTTCCTGCTCGGGTGCTGGGACCTGTGAGGATCAACAGGAACCGACGCTGTGGTCTGCAGAAACGGGAAAAGGGAGAGAGAGAAACAAACAGCTTCTCTGTGAACACAAGAGCTCTTAACCCCAGACAGCCTTGGGAAAAGAAGAGGATGAATTCCTGTAACCAAGAGATTTATTTAAGATCTCACAGAGAGGCACAGAAACAGCTCGAAGCTGATTCAGCACAAATAACTGAGTTCAGAGAAAAAAAGAGCCGGTTTCCTTTCGCTCCTACTCTTGATTTCGTTTTTGCAACATTCGATTTCCTTTCAGCAAGCCTGCCCACTTGTGTTGCTCATACTGATAGTCCATCACATATTGGCTTTCAGTAACATGTTCCTGGTTAGACCACATCCCCCAGACATCAACAAAGCTTGGAGCATGTTATCTCAAGATGATTGTCTCTTCTCAGCTGTGTAATTGTGCTAACTTTAAATGGTGTTCAACAGGAATAAACTGGAAGGCTGCTCCAAGGGGTTTGTGCTCCTTAGGCTACTGGTGCTTTGATCCTCACCGAGGCTGTGCCCACCTGGGGACCCGTGGTCCTGCTTGGTGGGGCCACAGCAAGGGACAACTTTTGTGGCTGCTCCGGTAGAGCAGCTTCCCAGAGGCCTGTACTTCCCACAGCTACACCACTTTATTTAAGGGAACTAAAAGAAAAAAAGTCAGACCTCTCGGGTGCCTTGAAACCACAATGGACTTTTTTTTTGTTCTGTTGCTGTTGTGCAATCCTGTAACTGGCAGCGGCCCCACCATAACATACTGTGATTTGTCACACACCAGTAAGGCCCTCACACACCAGTAAAACCCTGTAGGGAGGTGAGCCAGGTCTGGAGCTGGTGCAAGTCAGCTGCCCTCTAAACAGTGGGGCTTCCTGCCTTACACCACTGCACTCAGATACATGGCTCTGACCACAGCGATGGGCGAGATGAGCACTTCAGATAGATGCTCTGGCTCACAGGTGGGTCCATTAACCCATTTTTTACACTGAAGTCCCCTGCCTTTCTTTTTACCCCACCACTATTTTAAAATAAAGAAAATACATGAATGCCTGTGACTCTGCTATCCCACTGGGTTTGTGCCCAGCTGCCCTGATAGGAAAGCACCTCCTATCCCACATATGCCCAAAAGAAGGGCCCATCTCTTTGTGTTGCTGCAGGGGTGTACAGGGAGAAGTTGCCTTTAAAGATCATCCCCTTCTTGGGTGAGGAACTGTTACTAAGCAGGACAGGATTGAGGTTCATTTGGTTTTGGCCTCACTGCAGGAGCAGTCATTTAAATAATATGCCCAAGTATTAGATCTGTCTCCAGATTCACAAAGAAGAGCAAGCCCCGGGTCATCCCTGGCTCCACCTAAATGAGCAAAATAAACGAGGAAAATAACATGCATGTGCCCAGCAGGGCACGGGATCAGTGTGTCCCTCTTCCCTATGGACTGAGTTCATGAGTGCTTTCGCTGCATTTGGGCCTGCTGAGCACTGCAGAGCCCTGGGGGCATGCGGCGGTCTTGGTGAGCACCCTACCCCCCTGTTGTGGCATCCTGGAGGGGCTGCCGTGATTCACGGAGCAGCCGTCAGGCTACAGCTGTGAGATGCAGCCCTGAGCATCACGTGCTGCAGACCACAGCATCTCCACCGTGAGGGATGACACATCATGCAGCCTGACACACTCCCCAGCTGTTTACCTGCCTTCCCGCCAACTAAAACCCAACAAACTTGTTTTGAAGAAACAGTTTCTTATGTAACAGGAATGATACGGTCAAAGGGCAGCTCTCCCTGAATGGGGATGCATTACAAACAGGGGTGTTCACAGCTGAAAAATGACCCTGAACACATCAAGACAAGCAAATAAGCCTGTATGCCATATAGGTGTTATACCAGAGGATGAGAGATTAAGGCAGTGTCTTCTCAAACACAGCAGAAACTCCTCTGTGGCCAACCTAAACTGCTCTGACACCACATCACAACCCAGCAGAGCACACTGCAGAATGCCACCAGAGCCAGCGCCTGCTGCAGCCCAGCCACCGCCTCAGGAACCGCCATGCAAAAGCCTCATCCAGCTCTGCCCTTCATTTGGACATCTCGCCCCGAGACATGCCGCAGCTATGAGCCGGCACCACTGCCTCCCCCACACGCCAGCCCTGCCGCCTTCTGCCAGGGAGCAACGGGGATGAGGTTTCCTATGCAGGGAGGGAAATTACATGTGCTGTCACTTCCAGCACATATGCAGGGGAAAGGGTTTCTGAGCTGAGCTGGTGAACTTTTCCTCTTCCAATAGACTTAAAAGTCATCAGCGCTTCCAGACACTTGACTTCAGAGTCATCCCGCAGAAAAGAGCTCCTCGACAGCCCCTTTGTGGGTCCGTATTACACCCTGGTGTCTTTTCCTGCTTGAAGCTGTGTTTTGATGGGAGAGGTGGGCATTTGCTGGCTTTCGGCCACAAATCCGTTCTTTGTTATGTCTAGCCCATCTGTGCTTTCTTTACATCAAGCTGTTTTCATTTCCCCTTAAAAACAAAAGTCCATCCTATGTGCCACCGCACCAAATATCAACTCTCCGAGGCGCAGGAGACAGAGGAGTGACTCACGGCTCACTGGCAGCTCTCCCAACACTGTGCCACAACCAAAGCCATGAGGGCGACTTTAGAATTTCAGCTCTTGTTTCTTGCCTCCTGTAAAAGGCACCATCTAAAATTACAGCGAGCGCAGGTAAGCCCGCCGCGGCTCGTGTCAGCCGCAGGGACGATCCAGCGGCCGGGAGGGAGGCCCTAAGTGGCAAATGGCACATGACATGGGCCAGCTTGTTTCCCTATGGCTTGTTTGATGGTGAGGTCACCATCGCCTCGAAAGCAAAATCCCAAGCGACACAGTGCTTTGCCAGGAGCATCTCCTGGTTAAGGACAAGCAGACCCATCCCTCCCTGTCTTCTTGCCCACCCCAGGCACACCCCATCCCTTGCTTCTGCCTGTCCAAGCGCAACCTAACCCCCAACACCCCCCCCCCCCTCCCCCCCGGCCTCTTCCTCCTCAGCACCAGCACAACCCCGTCCACCTCTCCTGGACCAGGACCACCACCACAAAAGCCCACCCCACCCCACCCCTCCTCCCCCCCTAAACGCTCTCCATCTCCCCCTCTTCCAGCACAGCCCCCCTCCCCACCACCCCACCGTTACTTTTCACCGCAGCTGACCCAGGGACCCGCCCCCGCCCCCCCGCCCCCGCCCGGGGCGCGCTGCGGCAGGCCCCTGCCTGCCCGGGGAGGGGGCGGGATTCCCGCGCGGTTTCCCAACGTCACGTCACGTCGCGGGGGAAGCCCCGCCGCCCCGCTGCTCTTAGGGCCGCGCTCCGCCCCGCCCTCCCGCACTCCGTTGCCGCCGCCGAGCCGGACCCGTTGCCGTACCGGTGCCGGACCCGTACCGGTGCCGTACCCCGCCGCCGCCGCGATGATGCCTGGCAGGACCCTGCGCAAAGCCGCGCCGCCCGCCGCTCCCGCAGGTACCGGAGGGTGAAGGGACCGGGGAGGTGGTGGGTGGTGGTGGTGGTGGTGGTGGTGGTGGTGGTGGGAGGCGCGGGGGGGGGTGGGGGGGTGGGGGGTGTCACGCTTCTCCGGCCGGTCCGCTGCCCACCTCCCCTCCCCGACCCGGGTCCGGGAGCGGGAGCGGGGACCGCGGGCGGCGGGATGCGGCTGCGGCCGCCCGTGTGGACGGGGGGTGGGTACCGGCGTGTGTGTGTGTGTGTGTGTGTTAATATTAAGGCGGGGGGACGAGGGGGACGGGGGGGGGGAAGCCCTGGGGAAAAAAAAAAAAATATGCACGCTATCGCCAAGTTCTCCTTGAAATTCAGAGCGGGCGCGGGTGGGGAGGCGGCGGTGCGTGGGGCTGACGGCCGTGCGTGTGCCCTGCAGGGCGGGAGGTGGAGGCTCAGTGCGCCCTGCAGCTGCGCAGGATCGGCGACAAGTGGGACCTGCGGCAGAAGATCCTGAACCTCCTCACGAAGCTATTCTTCCCGGAGACGTGAGCTGCCCTCGGACGCGGTGCGCTGAAAAAGCAGGGAAAGACCTTGGCTTTGTGGATTTGGGACAAGAGACTTCACTGACAGTGGGAGATGAAGAAAGCTCTTTGCGTTGTGTTTTGCTGCCCGGAGCCGCCGAAGGATGGCTGTCGCAACACGGTTTCTTCGAAGAATGTTACGGCGATGTTGGCGTCTGAAAGCCAGGTGAAAAATAACAAAGGTAGCGACGGGCAGAGGCCCTCGCCACGCGATGGGGAGACTTGGGGCAAGATGGAACTTGCCCGACAGCCTGGTCTGAGAAGACTTCCAGCAGCCCCGTTTCCCCAGTCGCCCTCTGGTCCTCCTGTTTCACCGAGGACCATCTTCGGGAAGAAGCCAAAAAGAAGTCAGTGTCTTGGAACACGGGATCTTATCCCGCAAGGCAAAAGCCAGTTGCTCGGGTTCTGACTGTTTTTGTTTCCTGAAGCATGGATTCTGCTGGACAGGAATCTGGTGGTGGGATTATTTCATTTGTTAATTAAACCACTGTCTGTATTGAAAGGTTATTTGTTACAGGATGTTGCTTTGCGGACTAAAAATTACAATTCTATGTACTAACATGATACTGCATAGTTCTAGTCTATATTATATATATACACACGTATGTATTTGTGTGTGTATATATATATAAAATACATATAAAAAATATAAATACGTGCACCCCATGTGCATGAAATGAGTATTTCACAGAACTATTAATTGAATGCTACTTGTTAGGTTCAAAAATAGTATGAAAAAATGTTCAAAACATGACATAAAAATACATTATATTAATTAGAAGAAAGCATAATGTTTCTGATAATAAAGGAAATACTTCATGCAACTGAGGGGAGCATACTTTAGTATAGCATTATATAAGACATAAGAATATATCTTACATAGATAGAGATATTGAGGTATGTGTGTTTGGTGGAAGGATTCTTTCAACATTACAAAGAATTTCTTGAGAACGGTACAATACTGCTGTGCCTTTATAAGTAACAAAATAACTCTTCAATAGAAGTAGACCTTAAAGTTGAATGTGAGTTGAATCTTAAGTTTTCTTGAGAATGTTATTTATTCAAAGAAAGCAACTACCTCTCTTTGAAGAAATAATATCAATAGAAATTAATATTACGATCAGTACAGGAAAGTAGCCTTGGACTTCTGAATGTTTAATATACTCACAAGCAAAGGTTCTTCCCTTGTACTTTATTTCCATTTCATTTCACAGCAACCTCATTTCAGTTCCAGAATGATAAAGCCGCTGTAGCACATCCAGTGGATGGTGATGCATTGTGCCTATCTCACTGAGGGGTTATTACCCTTCGCTGGCTTTGGATGAGCTGAATTAAGCATGCTGATTGCTGTCAAGGCAAACAGTAAGTCTGCTAGTCAATTCATGTCAGACATGATCCAAAACAGTATTTTTTCATGGGTGCAAGCTAGCAAGAAAATGGCTGAAGCTGATTATGTTTTGTAGCTACTTCTTAGGTCAATGGTCAGAATTCCTTCTCTTAACTAACCTTGTATGTAAGTACATTTGCATTGTATAAGGCTGTATAATTCCACTTTCTGAACTCTGGGGCTGTTCAAATTAAATTTTTTTCTGCCTTGAATAGTGAATTCTTGTTTGTATTTACAATTAATTTTTTGGTTAGTTCTTCTGAATCTGCATTTGCAAAATTGTCATGAAATAGCTCTGGTCACTCTGTCACAACCAACTGTATATGGCTGTTTGTTACTTGTTGTCGCTGATTTCACTAGGCAGAAGCTGGCTGACTTTGCCTGCTTCCCACATGGAGGACTTTTAACCCCATCCCAGTGGCATTATTGGGAGCTTTGCCGTTGGCTTGAGCCACATGCACGGTTCCTTCCTCTTCTAAGCCAGCTAATACCTTTTCAGTGAGAACATAATGTTTCAAGAATAGTTGTTATTCATCTTAATACTGCAAAGTAACACGTTTTGCTGATGTGTGCAGAGGTCAGTTTTTCAGGTATTAAAAAGTAAATGCAAAGAGTTTCTGTTTGGCTAAACACCAGCTCCCAGGCTAGTGCCGCGTGCAACTCGGCAAAGCTGTTCATCAAAGGCAGCCCCGACTTCAACAGGAGGGTTCTTGCTTTATGTCCTGGGCTTGTTGGACTCTTGAAGTTCTCATCAAGGACACTAAACAATAATCGTGCCTGTCTGGGACTCTCAGGAAAATTCAGCATTAGCATCTGCATTAGTAGCTGAAATGTATTTGAATAAAAGTGTTCTGCTCAATGTATGCTCCTTTGAATTGGAAGCCAGGTGTGGGCTTCATAGAGCCTGCCCAGTTCTTCAGGCTGTAGCACACATGAATGTTATGAAAAAAAGCATCCACATAAATGCATTATCATGGGGATATCCGAGTAAAGTATTAGCACAGTGTTTTTCTGTCTAGATCTGCAAAGACTATTTGCTTCTTGTGAAATGTTTTTATGTTTCTCTGAGCATTGTCAAGAGTGCTAGCATTCACCAGGAGCTCAGGAAAAAGATCTAGATTCAAGCGATCAGTGCCAGCATATGAGCAAGTGCTTGCTGATGTCCTCCCTAGGATTTCTTTTATTACTTCTGCAAAGGATCTGCTATATGAATGTATCAACATGAGTTTGTTTTTCTTAAGGCCTATTCTGGATACGGGCCACGTGTTTTGCTGCGTGCCCCACGTGTGTGCCCCATGCATGTATATCTTGGATTCTTGCTGAGACAATAAATACAAAGCATTTGCGAGAAAGATGGGTTGTTGTTATGACTCAGGGGTGGGGGTTTTTTTTCAGATTCTGAATGCATGATCGTATGATACAAATTCCTTCCATACTTCCAAGTCAGCAGGCACACACTAGGACAACAGTGGAGTGCCAGTAGGTCTGCATTGGGAGATTAGGCTTTTACTTCTGTCTTTAAGGGGAACAAGACATAACCATATCATTGAACTTCAAAATGGGAAACTGAGACACCTATTCTAATATTTTCTAGTAACTACTGCCTGCAGAATAGTTGGGTGGTGTGAGGGGCTCCATTACCTTTACCAGAGGTGTTGCAGCTTTGAGGAGGAGAGTCCTTGGGGATCAGTGAAGGATAGACATCTAAGCTGAGGGGTTTGTCTCGAATGCAGGCAGAAGGGAATACAGCATTTTGCCAAGGTCAGATTTTTACTTTCTCCAAAGTTTGAAGCTGGAGTTTTGGAAAAGGGGGAAATGATACTGCTTACCACAAGGAAGTAGCAAAGGGATAGTGCAGAGCTTATTCTTCCTCCCTAAAGCTGGGACCCAGATGTGTTTCTGGAGAAGTGAGCCCGAGATCCTCACCTGCTACACCACGCACATCAGCAGGCTCTCCCCTGACTCAACAACCTGCTTCTCCCAGCTTCACGGGCAGGGAGCACCATGCCTGGGGCACCCGTTCCCAGTGCAAGGACAACCAAGAGCTTTGTGGCCAAAGGCTCTGGTTTCTAGTGTGAAAAAAACCCACAAACGGAAGCAATTCCCTGTCCTTTCCCAGTGAGCCACCAGCAGAGGCTTGAAAGAGCTTTTCTTCAGGGGGCATCAGTGAAGCTGTCCTGAGAAGGCCCATCAGCATGGTGCCACATGCTACCGCAGGTGCTGCACAGTGCATTTTTGCACAGCTCTACCAGCAAATTACACTCCTAAGACTCATCAGCCTTGTGAAAACACCCAGACACCCTCACCCGCTGCCTGCCGGAGCCTGGCCCCTCTCCAGCCAGGTCACTGGCACGATGCTTGTGACCTGCTCCTCCCTAAAAGGCAGGGGAAAAAAAAAAAGCCCATCACTGGGGCACGGCATTGCTGTCTGAAGGCGCATGACTCACCCACCAGCACCTGGTATCAAAAAACAAAACCAAACCCACCTGCTGAAGCGAACTGCTGCAGTTGCCGCTCCGTAGTGCTCTCCATTTACCACAACCTGTGGGCACCTGCCAGAGCAACAAGTGCAGCCCGGGATCGCGTTCGCACTGTGCTCGCCCAGGTGAAAACCAGCCCAGTGCCCTCGGCCAGCTCATGCTCTCACACCTGAGAGTGGATGCACAAGTGGTATTTCCTAAACAAATTGCTAAACAACAAACAAACACTACCTTCCTCCTCCCCTCTCCCCCCACGGGATGTTTTTTTAAGTCATCTGAAAAACAATGTCTCGTACGCTGCTCATTTATTTTTAGCACACGCTGCTGGAAGGGATGAATTTTATCATTTTCCTCCAGTCAACACGAGATGGTGTGAGGGCATGACGTGCATCCATAGAGGTGCAAGGAGGCTGGACAGGAAGGGCTGGGGATATGATGTGTTGTCTTTCAGTCTGGCAGCATTTTCCATGAAGTAGGTGACTGTCTGATGGCAGGACTGCCAGCAAGCAATAGTCCCAAAAGCTGTAAACAAGGATCTTTCTTTACCCAAGTGCGTCACTATATTGTCTGGACGATGGCATAAGGAACTAGCCACGCCAAGGCTGCCCTCCCTTCTCATGCGTGGTCTCTTTGCAGTGCAAATCTCATCAGCCTGCAAGCCCTCGGAAACCGTGGAGGCAGGTGTCACTTCTTTAGCAACAGGAGATACCCCATGAAATGTCAGGGACCTCAAATAAAACTGTTTCAGCCATTTTGTTTTACAGGGGCTTCGGCATCATCTCCTCCTCTTCAGGAAAGGACGCCAGGAGCACTACTTGGCTCAGCTCCGCCAGCTCCTTCGTTCCACTGCCACCGCTTGAAGGGCCATGACATCTTCCTGCGGGAGACGATCCAGCTGTAAACATCAGAAGAAACCAGCTACCGTCAGCAACACTGAATAACGCCCTTGAAGAGGCCTTGGAGCTTGTCAGGACACTGGCAGCCCTGTTACTACTGCGACACTGCTGCAGCGCCCACCTGGGGGGGTCTCAGAGCCCCGGGGATGGTACCCATCACTGGGCTTTTGTGCCTTCGGGGTTTTGCATCCATTACTGTGCTCTGACCACGACAAGGTACCATGTTTGCACCTCCTTCCTCTACTCCAGGATCACAGCCACCTTTGCCACCTACAGCGTGGCAGTGATTAAGGGCAGATTACTGCTTGCACCTTCCCCTTTGTGTTTCCAAAAGGGATGTGACTGAGCTGTGACAAAGGCATAAGGCCACATCCAGGTCCCTCCAGGATCAGGAATTAGGGAGGTAATTTTTGACGACAGCAGCTGGGCTTTCCCCAGCACCACCATGGTGTCAGCAGCACATCAAGAAAATGGCTTTGCTAGGTAGGGAAAAATCCAAGCAACTACAGCTTCAGGTAACTTGTTTGCTCAGCATAACAGTATCAGATTTATTCAGCTGCACAGCAAGGTGAGGCCTATCAGTGGAAAAGCAAAAAGGTTCTGGTTTTAGCATTGGCTAACTTTAGAATACCCTGACTGTCAGGAAACATCCTTGCAGTCACAGCTTTACACACTGGAGGGTAGAAAGGCAACAATTTGTTTTGAGGAAGGATGTTTATTTGCATCAAATGTTCTTTCTTACGATCATTTAATGAGAGAGATTTTATATTTTTAAAAGGAAAAAAGCTTTACAAATTATTGCCATCATCATTAATTTGAGAAGTCTTTTTAGCTGAGTCAAGTGCTTTGAGGAACATGACTACACAGAAAAAGCGAGACATGGTTGGCTTTTTCTGTAAAGGCAAGTTCCAAAATGGGCTTTTGCTAAGGGCTGGTGATGACAGTCTGGCTTCAGCCATACTTCTTGACAAGGAGAAATGACTCAATCTCCTTTACCAGAAGCAATGGGGACCAGCTCTAGATAATGCAGCATCACTTGCTTTCCAGGTACTTACTGATACAGCGGTTCTGGACATAGGGTGGAGGTGCTGCAAGCGTGCTTCTATGACCCAATATTACATGGGAAAAAAAAAAAAAAAAAAGGCACCAAACTGCTGGACCAGAGCTTTGAATCTCCCAGCCCAGGGCAAGGGGAGGGCAAAGGGCTGGAAGTGTGGAAGCAGCAGGGTGGACATGCCCCCCACAGCCATGGGTAGCTCTGGGGCTGAGCCTGCATGGCCCTGGGCACTGGGAAGTGCAGCTCAGGGCCATGGTCTGGGGGATGTTTTGCTTCCCCTTGTCATCACACCCACATGCTGCCCCATGGCATCACTTCCCTGGGAGCGTGGGTATCGTGCCCGGTCACCACATGCTCTGCTCCCGCCTGGCCACTGGCTCCGGGGAAGGCCACGGGGAATGTCCCCCACAGGGAGTCTCCTTCACACCACCCCTGTGTGGGAACAGAGACAGTGACCATTAGCCTTTGGTCAAATGGGATAAAGTGCCAGTTTTGACACATTCCAGGAAATACAGATGAGGTTTTGGAGCCCTAAACAGCTACACCAGAGACACATGGACCCTATTTGGACATCAGAACTTTTCAGGTAGAATGATAAACCTGATTGCAAACAACAAAGTAGGTGTCTCTACTCACCTCATTTAGATCTAAGCGCTGTATGTTAACAATGTGGGAATAAAAAAAGCTGTTCCCAAAACTGCAAACTTCTGCCTTTTGTGCCAAGTTCCCCATTTGCCAATGCCTCAAGGCCTTCAGAAAAAGCCCAATCCCCAAAAGACAACTGACTTTTAGGTAAAACTTAGTATTTCCTACCACTTCGTATGTCTTAGTGGATAAACCATTTATGAATTAAGTCCGCTGTGTCTTCTCTCGTGCGTTCTTCTTTACTTAGCCACTGTCTGAGGCAATTAAGATTTTAATTAAAGACGTTCAAGACTGATCTTACAAAAGCCAGGCTGCTCTGAGGCTTGAGACCTGTTGAGCCCCAGCTCATGCCATATGTTAGAAGAAAGTGGGAGAAGGACAGACAGGAGAACAGATACAGGGGCGTCGCTGAAAGGGCTGGGCTGCCCCAGCACTGAGAACAGCAGGGGAGAGGGGAAAGCAGAGATCTTGATGGCTAAAAATGTCTTTTTGCTTTTCCCCTTACAGCCCTGAGAAGCCAGGCTCTGGCCAGGGACAGATGTGCTGGAGCATCCCTCATCACAGCTGTTCACAAGGGAGAGGGATTTGGGGAGAAGGGGTCCCAATGCAGGCAGGGAACCGGGAGACCGCAAAGTTCCTCCTTTTCTCCTCCAGTCCAGGAAAGGGCCTGGGTATCCGGGTGCGGCCTTTCCCGCAGGGTGACTCAGCAGGAGCGCTGGTGTTTATCCCTCCTCACGTGAGTCTTGCTCACTTGCACCCTCATGGCGCAGCACCCGGAGAAGGAAACTGAAAGCACACACGGTGCCTTTTGGGGCACAAGCCCAGGGATGAGGGAAATGCCCTCCATGCCACTGGCACGGGAAAGCAAACGCCTTCTTCCCCTCGCAGAAAAACCCACCCGGCCCTTTCGGGCAGCACCGTGCACCAGAGGAAACGGCGAGGTTTGCAAGGCAGGGCAGGGAGATGTGGGCGAGCGCCATGCGTGCACGAGGAGAGGGCAGGACTGCACCGTACTGTGAGCCGGGTGGGAGTTTCCAGAAGTGCTGCTGCTGCTGCGAGCGCCCAACCCAGCACTCAAGCACGGAGCAACGCACGCGGGCTTGCTATGTGGATATAAATGCTTAACCCACAAGCTCCTTCCTCCAGCTCAGCCTACCCTGCAGTGACTAGCTGACGTGTCCGTGTGCTGCCAGGCAGCACGGGATTTGGGGCGCCTCTGGCATGCCCCATATCAGAGCAGCTGAGAGGAGAGCTTTTTCGGCTGCCTCATCTTTCTGGAAGGCAGGCTTGCTTTGAGCTGCCATGCAGTGACAGTGAAGCCAGCTGTGTCCATAAAAAGGTGGACCACTTGATGCAAACTTGCACTGTTGGGAGCTTATGGCCTCCACCTCCCACTATGAGCTCCACTGCAGCTCCACTCCATCCACAGAGAGGTTGCCTCCACCCCAGCCCATTCCACCAGCTCAGCGGGGTTTTGAAGAGGAGTTTATCTCCAGGGTAGGTGGAAGACAAGAAGAAATACCAGTCTAGACCTAGTTGTATATACATATTCCCTACACATACAACCTGTTCCATTACAGCCCAGGGGCTGGGCAGGAGGTACAGCTTATAGGTGATGCATTCCAGAGACTGCTCCTCTTGATGAAAACCCCGCATTTCACCTTTGCCTTCTGCGTTTTCCTTGCACAGGGGTGGGGGGGGGTGGGGTGGGGGAAAAAGCACAGCTTCCAAGATACCAAAGCAGGTCCTATACAACACTTTCTAACACTTCTTAAGTGCTTTAATCCTATTCATGCTGAATGACAGTTCTTAGAGGCTGGTATTTTACTTCTAGCTTAGATGCATAACTGGACAGCATTAACGCTTACTTAGTCTTTGTCTGTGCTCTCCCTACGATGCCAGTGCCAACTGTGGACCAGACAGACATCGGCATAACAGAAATAAGTATCTAGAGGAGTACTAAGGATACCATTTATTTTCAAAATCACTAAAAAACCCAAATAAAACAGTTTATGGCAATACAGATTTACATAACAGAGACAGCAAATTGAAAAATGTACAATCTATTTCATGTTATTGCACTCACTTTTTTAAAATATACAAGGCATATTAAACAGTTTTCATTAAAAGAAGTTTTATTTATATAAATAAAAGTGTAAATATACAGTATCATACAATAAGTGTATCAGCCTAACACATAAAACCTACTTAAAGTGGGATCCCCATTTCTCACATGATCTAGTCTACTATTGATCAATATTTCCACTTGTACATTTACATACGCGAAACGTAGAAGCAGGTAAACATTCCCATCTGGGAGCAGTTCCTTCAGATTTTGACAAGAACCACTGCAGAACATTAACTAGGGTTAATTTTAAGAGAGGGTCATTAGAGAACATGAATCACTCAACAGTTTAATACTTATCTGCCCTCATACCATTTTTTTTAGCAAGAAAACAATCAGATGTTGCTCCCTCCCTCATTTAGGCCTAATCTCACAGTTCTTAATACAGATGCAGCCCCCACAGAAGCTGGAAATAACTTCCAGGCACAAAAGGCTGCAGAATATGCAATGGCATTATCGCACCAGAGCCCATTCTCATATCCAGGATGTGTACACTGAGCTGCCCCAGGCCTGGAAGCGGCAAAGCCCTCCACCAGACCTTCTCCATCTAGGAGCAAATTCACCTTACCTGGAATGCCTTCAGGTCCCTGGTGAACAGTCGTGGACCAAGTGCATAATTTCATCCTGATTTTTTGGTCTTCCAAGAGGCAGCTGCAAATCTCTGGGGAGTCACCGCTCTCCTAGAGCTTGGCCAACCTTCTGGTATGGTAAAGAATTACTGTGGGGACCGACAGGCAAACAGCAAGGCCAAAAATGCTCATGAACCTACTGAATACCGATGAACCAATGCAACATCTTCTGTCATTTTGGCGGGACCAGGCTCTCAGAAAAATAACATTTACTTTTCCAGGTGCGCAACCAAAGGTTCACTACATCTGTTTGGTCTACCCATCCTGTTTGTAATAAAGCAGACCCATGTTGCATAAATCCTGGGGCTTTTATGGGGAATGACACCCCAACAGGGATGTCAGGAAACACTACTGTGATCAAATCAACACTGGTAGCATCAGTAAAGATGTTTCTTGTTCTTTCACATTAAAAAAAAAAAGTATTTTCAGGAACAAAAACAATCAGGGTTAAATACTATTCTTTTTCTTGCTGTAATGTTAGTAGAGAAGTGTATCATTCTACCCATAGTAACTATCAGACTTAAAACATTAAACCTAGCTTTTAAATTATAGCCACTACTGAATCACACACAAAAATCCCCACCTCTGCTGTTACTCAGCCAACACATATCTACGTGCATGTAAAATAAAATACTGAACAGTATAGTGTTCGATTACTGAAAAATTAAAGCCTTCTAAATCACTCACAATGAACAGTACCTGCAAATAAGCATCTGAAAATATTCACCACGTATCATCTTAAGACACCTCAAATTAAGTTTAATTTACAAAATGAAGACTTTACCTTTGAGCTCACACCGGTTTAGGAGTGAGGGAGACATATGCCTCCCTGCATTGGAACCTCCAAAATTTTAAACTGTGGACTGAAAAAAAATGCCATTTCCTAAAACACAACTGTGATTTACCACATTAAAGTAGCAAAAAGTCAGTACTGCACTTGTACGTATTATACGTATACAGGTATGTATTCACTACGCTGCATTAAATTCCACATGCATTTTATGTATCTATTATACACGCTATTACAGTCAGATTTTGGTCATTCCTGAACAAGGCCTCACCATTTAATTGTCACTGCCAAATGTCTTCTCCCTGTTTTTCACCAAATATGCAGGGGTAACCTCTTTTATCTCAGCACAGGCCTGCAACCTCAGTGTGGTCCTCTGACCCCAAGTGCTGCATCCTCCTGAAGCCTCTCCCACCACGGAGGTGACTGGAGGCAAGCACCAGTCCCAACAGAGCGGCTGAGCTTCGGGGTCACAGGGAACCCAACTCCATAGTCATCTCACAGCACTGAACCTGAATTAGTTTTGACAGAAATCCTGCAGGCAAAGCAGCTGTAGGACTATGTAAAGTATTGCCTTTCCTGTAACCAAAAGCTGCATTTCTCCCATGATTCACATGCTAATGTCACAGAAAAAGAATTAAATCTATTCAATTTTAGACAAAACATTGCACAGCTTTTCTGCTTACCTGGTCTCAGGTTGCCTTGCAGAACTGAATTTTCCTCTGTATGTCACGAGTTGGAGTCTAATGAAGCTGTCAGAAATGAACCAAAGCAAGTGCTCCACTAAGCTGGAAGCAACTGCTCCAAGCACTGTTGAATAAATGTAAATAAACTCAACTATAGTATGATCTTGGGGTAGGGCCAAGTGACAAGCCCAGACTTTTTTGTAACAGCTATGCAGTGTCTTGGCTCACTATAGAAGTAGGCAGCACTTCAGATTTGGACCGGTTCCAGGCTGAGAGCTCTTCACCCTGGGCATGTTGGCTGTGAGCAGTCTCCAGCCTAATGTGACAAACAACCTGAGCACTCTGGAACAAACAACTTGTTCTCAGCTGATAAGGACACTGGCCCATTTCCTCCTGTATCTCATTTATGTTGTTTAGCTATCCCAGATGTAGGAAGAGAAATAACAGAGTCTAATCTCTTGCACCCGTACGCTCTCCTCCCAACACAGCAGACTATGAAAAACACTCAGCAGCATGGCCTGCTGCTGGTACCTCTACTGTGAGTAGAGATGAGAAAATCCAAACTAAGCACCTGCGGCATTGCAACCCTGTCAGTTCTGCTGTATCTAAAAGCATGGTTTCTCCTGTCTACACAAACAATTTTCAGTTTCACCATCCAGAACCCTCAGCATCAGCCTGTTCCTGATGCAGCCAGGTGCACTTATATCTTCTACACACATCCTCACCCACTCTCACACAAGCAAAAATAAATATTGGACAAGACAAAACAAAAAAGAGCGATTAAAAGCCAGAAATATGGCCAGTTCAGATTTAATCTGTTATAATCCCCATTGTTAGACCACCACTTTCAGCTTGAGTGTTTCAAGTCGGGCAGCCTTAAGCCTCTTGCAGCCAAATAAAAGCAGCCCGACTTTCAGACATACTTTGTGATTGCTGAAGTCTGTGGGATCTGCAAGTGCTCAGCACTTGAAATTATCCCCTTTTTAAAAATATATATATATTAAAGGTGCCTAACATTAGAAGCCTAAATTTGAAAATTCAGACCCCAATTTTTATCGCTCCCATTTTAATCACAACTAATAACTCAGTCTACACCTTGGTGGACAATCACCTATTATTTGGATGTGATTTTTTTGCTCACAGATTTCTACTGCATTAATGCCAAGTGATTTCAGATACAAGTTGCATCTAAGAGCAGACTCAGTTGTGATGGATGCCAAGTTAGTTCATCAGTTTTAAGAAGATTTTTCAGCTTTGCATTAAAATGCTCATGTTTTAGGCATAAAAGTTGTGCAAAATTATACTCTTTTTGTCATGCATTTTTAGCAAAACTGCACTTAGAAGAATAAAGTGAGATTGTTCCAGACATTCTCTTATTACAACAAAAAAAGGACCAGACCCTAAGTAAGTGTCCTGAAGTCTTATTACAGCTAAGTGATACAGTACAATCTAAATACCCATCCTTGTCAACAGGATAACAACCATAAGTTATACTCCCAATGCTCTGCAGATACTAAAAATATCAGGGACAGGCACAGTGTTATTTTTCTCAGTCAAAATACTTCAAATCAAACCCAGGAGAGGTCTTGAAGTTCCATTAAAACTGCCACATAATACAAAATTTTCTCTTAACATTTGGCTTCCTTCATCCTCGATATTTAGGTGAGATTTTATGATGCTCATCACATGCTTGCTCAGTGGTTCTCCAAGGCTCCTAGCACCTCTCTGTAGAGCATTAAGACACTTCTGTGTGGCTTTAGAAACAAAGATAGCTTGTAGCCAGTTTTAAGTGTTTTGTCTTAGCAAGTGTGATTTGATGTAGTGCTTCCATCATACCGACGTTCTGTGTTTTCTGATTAGTAGCTGAACAGGGCCCTCTGGCACAGATTTAATAATGTTCCAGGCATCGTAATGCATGAGGCCAAGTAATGATTTTCCACTAACAGCAAGAATTTCATCTCCAGTTTCTATGTTTCCAGATTGCTCCGCAGCACCACCTAGGAGCAAAAGGGCAAAAAAGTCAATGCAAAAAAAAAGTAAACCCACAAAAATTTGCTTTCCCCTGTGATGAAGAGCAAATAAACCATTTTTCCAACAGTGGCAATTTCAGTACAAGTAACTTATGTTTGGCTCAGCTCTAGCAATCTACCCCATGCTGCATGTCACATAAATGTTATTTTAACCAAGATAATCCTTGTTCTCAGTCAAAATGTCTGTTTTTGAAGGAAGCAGCATAAGTGCATGAAATATGCTGTACATTATCTCTGTAGCTGTAAGAAAACCTGGTTGATAAAAATAAACATACAGGTTGTATGGCATGGATGTATTTTCTCAAATGGAATTTTAACACGGTAATAAGCAGATAATGCAGTAGATTGTAAAACCCGGATAACAGGACTGAACAAACCACACGCACGTAGGAAACTTAGGACAAACACACCAGACACAGAAACAGCTCCTAGAGAGGGTCACACCCTTCACTGCTCATGAAAGTATGTTTTCTGTAATGATAATTTAACTAACATCAGCCATCACGGGGAGTGGAGGGGAAAAGGACTGTATAAATCAATGAGCTCAAAATTAAACATGGTCTTTACCCTCAGAATCAATTTCTAAAGAGGGGAAAACACACACAAACAGAAATGGATAAGCAATTCAGGAAATACCATTTTGATTTTTCCTTGATGAGAGAATAAACCACTGAAAAGTAATGCTGTAAAAAATGCTGCAGCTTCATTGAGAGTTTCAGCTTCCTTTAGGAAGTACCGTATTTTTCACTAAACTGAATCCCAGACTAGGCAGTATTTATGCTACATCAAGGATTTTTCAGCTTCTTATGCCCAGCCAGCAAGAAGGCTGGAGAGGCACAAGAAGCTGGGAGGGGACACAGCCAGGGCAGCTGACCCAAACTGGCCAGAGGGGTATTCCATACCATGTGACGTCATGTCTAGTATATAAACTGGGGAGGGAGCATTGGCCTGGGGGTATCACTGCTCGGGAACTAACTGGGCATCGGTTGGTGAGTGGTAAGCAATTGCATTGTGCATCACTTGTTTTGTATATTCCAATCCTTTTATTATTTTTTTCCCCAATTCTCTCCCCCATCCCACTGGGGATGAGGGGGGAGTGAATGAGTGGCTGAGTGGTGCTTAGTTGCTGGCTGGGGTTAAACCACGACAGACACACTAAAATCACGGCATAGTTCTGGGATTGGTTTCCTTTCTATACATGGTTTGTTTAAGTTTAACTACTTGCTGACAAACAAAGCATCCAAAAGTGGCAGTTTTTGAATACAAACATCACATATTCTTAGCAAAAGCTGATACTGATATCTAACAAAAAAAAAGCAAATATGAAAAAAAGAGATAAAATTAATAACTGGGTATTAATGCAGGATGGTGCTTTGGAACCACACCGATTCTCTCTACTGTCCTTTTCTTAGAAAAGAGAACTGGATAAGGCATGAACTTCTCAAACCATTACATACGATACTGCTGCTGTAATTTAATGTCTAGAATAGTGGACAAGCCCAGGAAGGAACTGCATCATATTTAGTAAATCAGATTGCTCCACAAACATTTACTAGCAGATGCAATCCCTAGCCACTCCCGGGACTGTTTTTTTACTGACCACTTTGGCTAGTAAGTGGTAGTAAACAAGGACCACAAAAACCACCCCTGCTCCAAAAAAAAAAAAAAAAAAAAAAAAAAAAAATCGAGTCCAAGAATTTGGACACAAAAGGAAAACTGGGATAATATCCACTGCATGCTTGTAGTACCTTTAAATACTCTTTTTACAAGCAAGGGCCTGTCTCCAGCAATGGAAGCTTTTCCACCATCAAGACTGAATCCCAAGCCAGCAGAGGTTTTCAATAATTCAACGCAGATGACATCATTCATATCCAGGTTTGGATCTGTAACAGAATATACACAGCATCTTGTTATGCAGTTAACAGTAAATTGCAAGTTGTGTTTCTTGGTTTTGTTTTTGCTGCAGTGACAAAGCAATTCAGAGTTGAGTTCATATTCAGATTAGGACATGTTGTCACCCAGTTTCTCAGAAGTGAATGTGTATGAGTGCAGCTGTGAATGGGAGACAGTACAAAATGCTTTTATGCACAGCGACATTTTCATTTTGTATGTTCAACCAAAACCTGCCAAAGCATTTTTTTTTTTTTGCAAAATTAAAGCTTAGCAAATTTAGCAAAGACTCTCAACATGAACAAAATAACTGAAAAATTATAAAAATGATGAGTGGAGAGCATTTCTTTTTCCTTCATTTGTTCCCACTTTCTCATTCAATGAGCCACATCTTTTCAAATAACAGTAGTGAATGAAATGTTGCATTAAACAAACATGTTCCATCCTCTTAAGGAAAAATCTGTAATCACTAAATACTGTGAGTAATTGTTTCTGGTCTCATATCTATGGCAATAACCATAATTAGCTGTATGCGCATTCTGCCTCTTACATAGCAGATATTTTTAGAATGCAATGTTGCTGTAGCTGACATAAAATATGATTTTGCTTAGGAATTGCTTTTACAATTTTGGAAAACAGGTCCCTCTTTGCCCTGTGTGAATATAAAAATTATGCAGTCTGCATTATCACAAATTACTGCTGCCGTTATCTCAAACAACTTTAAATGTTATCTAAAACATTTGAAGATGTGCTTTGCCTTGCAAGATGGAAATATGTTCTTAATAACCCAATACTATGCTGTTTATGAGATAATGTTGCCCCCTAGTGCCTGCACCCAGCAGTTATCCTGCATTTATCAACGTGCAAGACGCAGGGAGCTTAGGGTAGAAAGGGATTCTGAAGTAATTACATATATTATATCCATGGGAACAATTCCAGAAAGGCTGATCCATTCATTTACAGAGTGCTTTCTACTTCTTGTAAGCTGTATTAAAAAGCTGGCCTATAAAACCCAGTGAAAGCATAAAACAATAAAAACTGCTACGGAAAAAAAATAAACAGCAATGATTATGGCCACGGGGTTAAAAATAGGTGAATGGCAGCTCCATGTCCCGGTTTGGGGTTGGTCTGAGCCGAGTGCCTGGTATTGCCCTGAAAGGCAGGAGAACCCACATCACCAAATCTCTCAGCAATAAGCTGTAACCACTGCCCACTCTCTCCCACGGACACTGCAGCAGTGGAGGACTGAAGCAGGTCATGCCCTGCTCCCGAAGCAGCAGCATCAGACAGGTACTAAAGGGTTTTGTGTCTTAATTCTACAAAAACATTTGAAAGATCTGCTTGTAACACCCCAAGTACAGCCTTCACACTGAAATGTTGTCTTGTTCCCAAACAGGAACTTACCATTCCACTGATACATTTCCACTTAAACCATTTATGCCTAGTTTCCTATGGGATGGCTGACTTGGATTTGGCTTAGCTACACTTACTGTAATATCAAAATAATTTTTTCTATGTTTTTAGCAGAAACAGTATGAAGTCTTCTATTACAAAGAGCAAGTTCAGTCCCTATGCATAACGAACTGCAGGGCTTGGGGTTTTCTTTGAGGTTGGGGTTTTTTTTCCTTTTTTTTTTTTTGGTTGTTTGCTTTCTCACACTGACTACTGTTATTATTTAAAAGGAGTTTATCCTGGATTGGAAGAGTATGTGGAATCACCAACTTTAGTAGAAATTGGATTAGGCCCTAAATGTCCTTCTAAGTTATGATAATTTTTAAAAAAAAACCCAAAAAAACCCCCAAACTGCATTTAGGCTCCAAAGAGAACAAATAAAATTTAAAGGTAATTTCATTTGCTCTCTTCAATCACATAAGGCACAGACGGTTTTAATCTAAAACACATGGACATTTTTCCCTTCAGTCTGCTCTCCAAGGGAATCCTTCCAACTGTTCTTGGACAAAGATCATACCTGTTCCTATTTCCATGGAAATATCCTTTCCAGACCCCACACATTTTCTGCCAGTAGCTGATATCTCAAGACTGGAAGAATTGTTTGCTTTGTCTTTTTCCTTCTGGATGACAACAACCGTATATTTGTATAGTCTTGCCTGATGAAGAGTATTCAGGACATCCCCATGGACTGAGCTCGCAAGAGACTTGCCATTGATTGACAGAACAAGATCTCCTCGATGAATAGTCCCTTCTTGAGATGCCACTCCCTTCGAAAACACTCTGTGGACCTACAAGAAAGATTTTAACTTAAGGATGCTTTAACCTCATGACCACACATAGTGCTCTACATGCCAAGGTGAACACAGAGACCCTACCAAAGTTTGCAGTCAGTGCCCACTGCCTGGATATCAAGCACACAACATTTGCTCCAACGAACACCCTCAAATACTAAGGCCTAAGTGACTGGACAAGAATTGCAGTTAGAGATGAGGGGTGAAAGCAGAGGAAAACATGCTATTACTGCATGGTCATTTCTAAGCCAAGGACAACCAAAACCAGCTAGAGAATGTAACATCACAAATCACTTATGCCTTCAGTGAACTCATCAAAAGTCTTCAATTAACATATTTCAAGTGGCACACAGGTTAAATCCACATCCATGCTACACCAAACACCAAGAACAACATTGTGGCGTGTGACACCCACTCTCCAAATTCCCACTGACTCAGACATGTATCCTGTGCTGTTTTCACATGCACACTTCTAAGTAGTGCACAGCATTTGTGCATAGAAAGGCTCTGACTTACTGCAGCTGTACAAGTATTTAATTGTCCATCTCAATTTGGCTGATCAAATATCACACAAATAGATGCAAAGGGATAACTTAGTGGCCTGAAATGCATATTTTTTTTTCTAGAGAAAAAAAACCACCTCTATTCAGAGTAGATTAAACTTTGAGTAAACAGCTGAGACTTAGATGTGTGCTATTTACAGAAAAGAACTGACTAAAAGACTCAAGACCCTTAGATGTGTGCTATTTACAGAAAAGAACTGACTAAAAGACTCAAGACCCTGTATCTAAAGACTTGCCTATCAGGCACTGTAATTTTAGCAACCTGAACATGGTTTCCCATGTGACAGTTCTAGGTCCACTGGGCAAAGGTTCCAGGCACCAAATCTGTGGGCACAATTCTGCCTGGCATTTTCTCTAGGAATCTATCCCAATGCCCAGACCAACAGTGAGGAATCAGAAGCCCTTTGGCTCCAGTTCCCTCTCACTGCAGGGCCATGCTGAGATGGGCACCTACCATAGAACCCTGCAGATCCAAGGAGATAAATTTCCAGCCAGTCTAAGCAGGCATTCAAAGATGGGAGTACCAGGCTCAGTAACAGACATAGACACTCAAATACAAGAGGTAAGTGGAATACAGGGGTCACGTCTAAAACATCTGCTGCCTTCCTTCACATGCTCAACTCCTCAGTATCTTGACACTCACTAGGCATTTCTATTCCTGCACCCAAGTGTGGGCAGAACAGCCCATCTAAGTAGCTCACCACCCAGTGGCAACCCTAAATCCATTTGGGACCCAGAATCCCAGTAGGTCAAGGACATTAAAATCTTCCCCACCTGAGAAGTATGCTTTATACACACTGAACAAAGAGGATCTGCAAAGAGCAGCAGCTGATGCTCTTTGTTCTCATGGCTAATGGCACTGATTGAGAAAGTGAGCTCTGCTCAGCCTGAGAGAGCTCAAGTTCATATTTTTAGGTAGTGTCCCAGTCACTAGGTGAGGAGCTCTCTGGGGTAGAACACTGCTGAGCCATCCCCTTCCTCACAGCTGACACTGCGAGTGTTTGGGCCAGAGACAGGGAACACAACCTTTGTAGTGAGAGAAGTAGAGTCTGTTCCCTAGACTGTGACCATGTTCTAACTCAATGACTGCTTAACGTAAAATACATTTACTCATACTGGTCTTGTCTAAAAGCAAAAACCAGAAGATTCCTGCAAGGGCTGCTGCAGGCCCCACAGACTGAGGACATATCCTTCTTCTAATCTCAGCACTTAATGGATCTCTCTTTGTCAGGGCAGAATTGAAATGTGTATCTTGTGCAAAGAAACTGTCACACGTGACACCAGTTCTCTTGAATTTTTCTATCCAACTGATCTGTTTTTGAACAGTATATAAGTTGCTTGGTATCACTTTTTACACACCAACATCACTTAATGGCACACAGTATCTTTGGTTCAGAATGCGTTATAAGACTTTAAAAAAAAAATAAAAAATCAAAACAACAACCCTCATTTACGGACCACCCGCAGGTCTTAGTAACACCAAACCAAATTTGTGACGTGAAATACAGGATGTTTATGGAGGTCTGTAACAGTCATTCTCACATTTGCAAAATCTTTCAAAAACTTCACTGCACAGCATTTACTGGGAATGAAAATCTCCCCTAAAATGTTGCATGCACTGCAACTGCATGCAGAATTTTATTTACATGCATAGGATTTAGATCTAGCCAGCCCCCCCATCTAGTAACAGACTTTTAAAGACTGAAAACATAATTGGGATCCATCTCCAATAATAAAAATTACGCTTCCCAGACACTCTGTGATTTCAGTAGCAGATGGTATGCAGCCGCCTCTGAGAGACACTGTTTTATGACTGTGAATGACTTGCAGTGAGTCTTGATAAATGAGCGCTTGATCTAATCACCAGCCTGCTTTAAAGTGAGCTTTGCAAAAAAATTACTTGGAGCCATCACTTACTGTGACTGATTTCTGTTCCAGATCTATTCCTCCAGCAACACTAAATCCCAGGCCAGCTCCTTCTTCTTTGTGCAAGACTACAAAGTATGTGTCTTCTTTGCTCTAGCAGAAAAATGGAGGTGGAGAGGAAGGAGAATAAAAACAAACCAAAGATCAAGACAAAGTTCCCGCACAAATGACAAATTCGCGGTACCCTCAGATTATGGCAGGTAAAAAAAAGCAATTCAAGGAATTAAAAATGAGACATTAAATACATTTCTTTTCATGCTACAAATGAGTAGCAGCCAGATAAGAGAACTCAGGTGACAGCAAAGATTACTTCAGTCAGTCCAAGACTAGAAAGCAAAAGCAAAATTAGGACAGTGGAAGGGTATTAAACTGTGGGCAGCCTTATTTTCACAGGCTGTAATAAATTTCAAATTGCTTGACATTTTGCAGTCAAAACTCAATAGTTCCCATACACCTTTCTAGACCAAGCACTGTACTTTCCAGGGAATTACTAACACTTTTGTCATCCCACTTCTCCTTCCCCTCAAAAGGCAGTTACAAAGATGTAATGCAGGGCAGTTGTATCAATCTCTTCTCAGCAGTGCTGGACAATCTTGCAAGGGGTAGTGACCACAAACTGAAGCTTTGGAAAGCTAGATGGGACAGCAGGAAAAACTGTTTCATTTGTGACATGAGAGTAAGGAGCCCATTAGGGATCCAAATGGGACTAAGCTGTGCTGTTGTGGAAATGGGAACATCCAGCACAGGAAAGGGACCAGTGCAGGTCTGCACCAGTGCTGAACTTGGCTCCAGACCAGAAGAAAGGTGCAAAGCTGATTTCTTCGAAGTGATGGCCCGCTGCCAAAATACAGAATTTGCCATGAGAGAGAAGCAGTTCCATCCAGCAAGTCTGGTGCTGTCTTCTGAACGGTTATTAGGACAAAACCAGACACTGTTACAGAGACCACATTTTGTGGTGTAAGCGGGTCTATAAGCAGGCATTTGGCAGAGCAAGGGGATAGTAACATTCTGTGGGGCAGAGCATCAGAAATAAGGAGTAGAAAGCAGGCCTCAGCTTTTCCCTGGGATCCCATCCAGTATCAGTCATTTCCAGAAACTGCCAACACTAAAATTAATGGCACATCATTAGAAACCAACCTCTTAATCTATTTAGCATTAAATGATGTATTTAGTTCACTAAACTCAACATTTTAACTCAGTGTTTGCCTTTAATTTTGTTTCAAAAGGCACAGGGAACCACAGATTATTATCATTTTATGGTGAAACAATGGTCAAATTCTTGGCCTCACTGTGTGCTTTTTTGCCAAATGGTGGCTCTGGAAAATTTTCTTTGTGAGAGGCGTCCCTGCAATGCACAGAGCCAATGTCAGAAATGGATGCCACCCTGCTCCACATCACTGATCCATCAGTGCTCAAGGAGAACAGAGCACAGTATTTGTAGATGTTAAGACCCTTCTCACCTGTACTCAAGTGAGAACAGCTTTCTGTTAGGCTAGAAATAATAAA
This sequence comes from Astur gentilis, assembly GCF_929443795.1. Lineage (NCBI taxonomy): Eukaryota > Metazoa > Chordata > Aves > Accipitriformes > Accipitridae > Astur > Astur gentilis. The sequence goes on along the minus strand of NC_064919.1, from coordinate 77,312,372 downwards.
ATCAGTTAAGTATCTAGGCTAGCCCCTTTCAAAGTGCAGTGAGGGTAATGGAAACACACATATATCTTTGACCATTAAGTACTATAGCAACCCTTTTTGTTTAAGAGGTCAGGTTCTTTCCAACCCTTGCTACCACAACTTAATTTGGTTACATGGGAGAACTGTGCAAGGACTGCACATCCTGGGCCAGTCAGCAACACAGCTTGAACCCTAGCTTCCCATTGCCAAGGTTATGCATCTCCTCCCTCCCCAGCTCTCAATGCTGTCCTCAGCTAGCACATGTACTATCAGGCACAGACACACCTGTCTATGGATGCTTATTGCTTTACTTGGCCACAAACTGGACACACAGGGCCTCCAGTGATCACCTCTATTTAGCCTGTTAGCCAAAGATTATCAGTCATAGAGATTTAAACAATGAAATGCCCATATTTTTTTATATATATTAGTAGCACTTACTAAAAGCAGTAAATTCAGCACTGTTCAGAGCAACAGATGATGACAAACTCTTCCTGGGGAAGCTCTCAGTCTGAATCAGGCAGTCCATCTAATTTTTCAGCAATTGCGTAACCATGAAGAACCCTCCTATTGTACACTTAAATACAGCATTTGACTAGTATAAAATTTTCCAGAGTACGTGCCATACTGGGCTTAAATATGGATAAGAAACTATGCAGACAAGGAGTGCATTCCAAAAAGCATTCAGCTTTATAAATATTTGAGTTCTCAGACTTTGAAAAGTGGCATAAATAAATAATCTCTCCAAGACCCCATGCAAAATACTTTAAAGAACACTTAATTACCTTTGGCCAGAAATACAATCCAATCCTAATTTTATCAGCAAACCTACCAAACCCCCTTGGCTCACCAAGCTCTTGGGACTTGCAAGCTTTATCTATGCTGTCCCTGGAAGGAGGTAAAGCTGGCTATTTTGGGGAGGTCCAGTTCCCCCCAGTCTGTTCTACATTTGAAACAGCAACCTTTGTGAATAAGACTCAGGAATGCTCCAAATGCAGCTCAGCCAGCAGTTATGCAGACCAGATGGCAGTTTCCCCTCCAGTGCTGTCATTATTTTATCAACTTCTGTTCTGATTTAAAAACGATGTGGATGTATCCCAAAAACACAAACACAAACACTGCAATCAGAGAAGCAATGTTCTGCCAATCATTTCACTTTGGAGGCCTTCTTTAAACACCGAGATAATGAAGCAGGTTATCTTAATGCAATAACCAGTTCCACAGAAGAGACCAAAAAGGTCACAGTAGTCTCTTACAAACCCTCCAGCACCCAATTTCTGTTGTTGCAAGCTACCAGTTCAGCATTAAACAAAATAAACTCAATTTTCATGACTGCAGCCCTAGCAAAAGGGGGGTGTTTCCAGGCAAAGAGAGGAGCAGAGCTTCCCTTGCACAGTGGGGAAAGCGAGTCTGACCCAGATGGTTGGTGGAAAGTTAAATTCTGATGTGCAATTATTGGCAAACCCAGGAGTTTCTCAGCTGTAATAATGACTCAAATGGAGGCATAGTTCTCCACTTAAAATAGGTCTATTTATCATGGCTGAAAACTGCTTTCACACTCAACAAACAATACGCTTTCTTATACAAAAGCCATTTGAATTTATTATGGGTTTATAACAGGCATTCAAAAACCAGCATTAGTAAAACTAACATCAACTGTAACCTACCCCAGGACTACTGGAGGAGGTCTGAAACTGTATGGAAGAGATTTTATGTGCCATTAAGAAAACCCTTAAAAATACCACCAATAATCTAGTTTTATCTTGTGGTTTTTACCTTTACTTGTGCTTTGACTTCTTGGAGCATATCAACAACATCACATTTTGGTACTACTGCTGACAAAACAGATTGCAGTTTTTGCTGGTCCAGGCTTGAGACGAGTAGCTGATCCAAGCTAAAATGAACAGAAAGATATAAGAGACAGCTTTTTATTTCTAGACCGTGTAGAGATACGTTTCAGGTATACAATGTAGGTTGCACTAGGGTAAACAATGAAAGGCCAGCCCATTAACAAGCAGAAATCTTGAAAACAGGTAAGAAATGGTGTATGCTCTAAGAATGGGAAGGGGCAGAGAAGACAATTTAACTCTGAAAGTCAGTCCCCATTCCATTCCCCTCCTCTTTCCCCAACGGTTTTAGCAACATACATTAACAAAAACAAGGAGACAGCTACATCTGAAGACTGCTTCTGGCAGGACAACAAGCTCGTTTGTCACTGCGGGCTGTGCTGGCAGCCAGCACTGTGCAGCCTCCCCTCCACAGCGGCTGCTGTGTCATGAGGTGGCCAAAAACTGACCAAAACCAGCTAGAGGGGACACAGAAAAGGAGCCCATCCCCACCAGGACAAAGTGCTTCACCCTGCACGGAAGCACGGCTGCCACCAGACAGCAGCATGGCGGCTCCAAGCAATCAAGAGCATGAAGAAAGGGACCCTGAATCGTGAGGGGAATTGGGGCTGGGGCCAAAGTTGAAACGCGCTTTGGGGCAGATCTGGGGCAATGGGGAAGCTTTGCCTCAGGAGAGGCTTGCGGGGGCAAAAACGAAGCAGCGGTAACAAAGCCAACACCAACCTGATAGACCAGCTGTTTTCTGAGCGTTCCCCATCCAGAGAGCTGCCGTGGGGCACGTCATCATCCGAGGCGGACCCCGGCGTCCCCGAGCCGCTGTCCCGAGGGCTGCCGGCACCCATCCCCATCGCACCCACCTCCGCAGGGCCGCAGCGGGCTGGCGGGGCTGCGTCAATTCGGGCAGGCACGCCGAGGGCTCTGCGGGGTGTGATTTCCAGCTCCGTCTTGAAGCAGGCGGGCTGCGGCGGCCCCGAGAAGCCCTCTCCGCACAGCTTGTCCAGGTCGGGCATGCTGAGGGCCCTCAGCTCCCGCAGCCTGGAGCGGGACAGCGGCGGCCGCCCCAGGCCCCGGCTGCGGCGCGCCTGCGAGGCCGAGGGGGGAAAGGCGGCCGCGTCTGACCCAGCACCGCCCTCCTCGCTCCTCCGGGGCTTTCCTTCCCCCTTGCCGCCGTCCGCCACACGTGTGGGCTCTGCGCTGGTGGGAGACTTGGCCACGGCGTTGGCCGGGCTCGGGCTGCCACCGTAGGAGCTCAAGCTGCGCCGCAAGGCCCGTGGCATCTCGGCGGGGCTGGCTGCGGCAGCCATCCCACCACACGACCTCCTGGCGAGCGGTGATCTCGCAGCCGAGTGTATATCGATGGCCTTCACAATGGGCCGGTCAAAATTTGCCAGGTTTTCGAAGGATTTGATCCTCTGTTTGACAGAGAAGGATGAGGTAGGTTCATGCGGCCAGTTCAGCTCATAGTAGTAGTAATTCCTCCTGAAGCCCCTCAGCTTATTGGCAGCGGGGCAGCTAATGTCGCTGGCTGCAGGGGATGTGTCGTGGACCCTCTGGGTGCTTTTGGAGGCATAAGCCTGCTCCTTCCCCCTCTGGCCACTCGGCAGATTCAGATGGACCATCTTTAACATCCCTGTCGCTGCCTGGGGGTATTTCTCCTCTGTAGCGTGGCCCTGAGGACCTTGCACAGGATGTACCTCTGCAACACGGCAGTCCTCCCTCAAGTGGTCCGATAACTGGGCCGGCATCGAGTAAGTCCTCATCACAGGTTTCGACAAGCCATAGAGATTTCTGTCTCCAGCAGTATCTGCTTTCGAGAAATACCGCACATTCCCCACCTCTGCAGTCAGCTGAGGCACTTCTGTGTTCGTCTCTTCTGTCTTCTCCAGCAATGGCAGTTGCAAAAATGATGCTGGTGAGGAAGAGGCAGAGGAGGAGGAGGAGGATGAAGAAGAGGGTGAGGAGGAGGAAAGCTTCACCTCAATGAAAGTACGCTGGATCTCCTGCCCTTCCAGCTGCTCCTGCTGAACCAAGGGGGACCTCAACAAAGAAGAGCCTCCAGCAGATGGTCCTATGTTTTGCAGATCTAATTGCCTAAGGTCATCTGCACTGTAGATGCTCTTGATTGTGGTCAGGCCTGTTCCAGGGTTATCCGCCCTCCCTTTCACATCTTCAACTTTTGGTATCCCCTGAGGAGATGAAGTGACTTTGGACTGACCATCTCTGGCTCTGAAATCATCCACCTTAGGACCCTTATCCTGACACATCGCAGGCTGCATGGAAACTTGCTTTTCTTTTGGCTTTCCCAATGCCTGCTGCACACCTGTTAGCTCCTCACAGCCACATTTCATTTCACTGCTCGCTGTTGGGCTGCTGGTGCCATTCAGGAGAGGCAGAAGTGAATCTTCAGAAATGACCAGAGATGGTTTATTATCTAGGTCTGACTTCAGAGTCCTTGAGGCTGCTGAAATGCTCTTGCCAGGATCTGGGTTTGTAGGTGAATTACGGGACAGTGGTGTTTTCTTCCCCAGGAGCTTGGGGGACAGCTGTGGAGAAACAGAAGCCCTTTTCTGATCAGCTCCACTGACTTTGGTAGGATTAATGCCTGAAGAATCTGAATTTGCCTTTGCTTTGCTTTTGATGGTGATCCCTTTTAGCTTTGGTCCTGCTTTGGCCTTCTGGTTATTTAAAAGGGTGTCCATTATAATTTTTTGTGCCATTCCCTTAGAATCCTGACAGGATTTTTTCTGTGAGGATGGGCTGTGCGGTACTGCAGCTCCTTTGCAGTGATTTGTGCCTGAGCTTTGGACTTTTCCATTTGAAGTCCTTCCTGAAGTCACAGAGCTCATTTTCTCATTTTTCCCTGGCAACTCATGAGCTGTATTAGCCTTTGGATCTTTAGATCTAGTGGGAAAGGGAGACCTGAGTGATATTGCTCTTGATGACGATGCATTCACATGATTGCTCTCTGTTTTAGACAAGCTGGACAAACTGTTGGCTTCTTTCTTCACTAAGCAATAACTAACAGCATGATTACAGTCATCAACCACCGTTTCACTTTCAGATGTGGATCTCTGCTCATCATGATATCCTTCTTTCTCAAGCACGTTGTTCTCCAAGCCATCGACATTTCTAGCAGAGCAAAAGCTTATCTTTTTGCAGTGCAGAGACCCTTCCTCTTCAATGGATTCACAGCATTTCGTATGTCCACTACTGTTCCCCAAACCCATCTGTTCTTCTGTACTTAAGGCACCATTGTTACAGAAAGAGTAAACTTCAGGGATACTGACTGAATTCTTTAGGATGTCTTTTTCTGGCAGGAAAACTGAGGAAGGAGAACACAAGGATGCAGAGGACACATCTGAACACTGTGAGGGACATGGAGTGGGACCACTGTGATCTTCCAAGCCTAGTTTGTTGATGCTTGTCTCCAGTGACCCACACATTGCACAGCCCTCAGTTTGTAAAACTTTGCCGCTGTAAGGATGCAGCGGGGACAGAGAGGATGAGCTTGCTGCAGATGTGAGATGTTGCTCCTGCGTGGGCTTTTGTGGATCATCATCGTTCATGCAACAAATCTCAATTTGCTCCTCGTCAGACTCCAGTACAGTACAGACTGCAGGGGCATTAGCAGCAGTGCACAGCCCAAGCAACACCTCGTTAGCACTGTCAAAGGTTTCCGTGACAGACTCTGTGTCCGAGTGAGAATCTTCCGCAGCCCCATACATAGACTTTGGAAACAGGTCACTCCTCTTACCTTCTGGAGAGTTTGCTGCAGGCAACTCATCCTCATTTAAACTGCTAAAATTCCTAGAATAGTTATTTAGAGAGTTTTTATTCACAGTAAAAAGTTTGCCTGTGTTAATGGAGTCCAACACAGACAGCCCCAAAACCCCTTGTGCATTAGCTCCACAATTCACAGTTTTTTCCAGCAGCTCCTCCTTGGCTGGCCCTGGCTCAGGTCCAGGACAGCCTTCGTCAGTCCCACAGCAGCACATTGTGGTGTACTCATCTCGGAGGGGGCTCTCCGCTCGCGACGGGGTGCGTGAAGCCCTGCTCTCAGGAGCACCCATTTGGCTGAGCAAGTCATCGATATCAGTGACGGGGATGGCAGCGCAGTCCTCAGCATAGTTGCTTTTCGTGGGACCTCTTTGCACGTCTTTGCTCGTGGCATCAGGTGGCAGTGTTGTTCTCTCCACTGCGCTGCCGCCACCAGCATTTTGCAAACCTGCTCCTTCTCGCTTCCCAGCAGTCGGTTCTTCCTCAGTTGCAAGGATGCTGTTGACATCGGCCTGATTTTGACTGTCTACCCCTGGAGACAGGATGAGGTTTGTAAATCTGCTGACAGCTGCATCATGATAAAAATAAATAAAAAAAAGAAGCAAAATCCTGTCAGATATAGGAAGTGATACACAAAATACCAGGTTTTATTACAAAAATAGACAACCACCTAGTCAGACTACATGTTTTCCTTTTGCTGTGCACTCCTCCTCTTCTGTAATGATGTTTACAACAACTCAAATTAATCATAACCCTGTGTATTTGAGTAGCACACAGGAGGGAGCAAACCACTTATCCAAGGTGAGCAGTCATGATCTTTTTATTTCTCATCTTTGAACACGCAACCAACTACCAAAGTGTCAGTGTGAAGTAAATCAGGCTGAGCAGTACTGCTTCTCATTACTCGTTTGATCGAAGATGTCTCCACAGATTGCACATACTACACAAAGCCCTCGCGTAGCAAACAAAGGTGAACAGATAACGCAGTGATGAGCTGTGCATAAATAACTTGACTCTGATTCTCTCGGCACTTCTGCAGGTGTTTAATGTGACACGCATGGGTGACGTTATACAGGCATTAAGCATATGGGCTTTACTGGATTTCTGGCACTGATCCTTCCTTGCTTCCAATACATGTTTAACCCACTCTTGGGCAACACACTGAGCTCCCTGTCACTGCTGCACTCCCAACACATTCCTGTTCACTGATTTCTCCAGCTCTACAATTTTCAACACTTCACCCTAAGCATCTGCTTGCACCTTTCTAGATTGCTTCTGGGACAGGCATCCCCATTTAAGCTGCCTTCCAGAGGCCAGTTACTACCAGATGAGGCCCAGAAAGTGCATGGAGAAGGAGGGGTGTATTCACAGAGTCAGCATCCTTTCCTGCTCACTCAAACATTCCAGTGCATCTCTCCTTGCACAAACCTGTGGAATTATCCACACCACTTAATTTAGGTACCCATGTTAAGAACTGCAGATTCCTACTGGAGTCAACAAAGTGGGAGACACATCAGAAGAGCAATCTGAAGCAGCCTGGTTAGGATTTGAAGTACTGCCCTGCTTCAGCATGCTGGATCACACACTGAAGAGACCCTCTTCTCTGCCAGTGGGGCAGGGTGACGGGAAGGGTAAAGCAGAAGAGCTGCCTAGTAAAGGAGTGCCAATGTGCCCCTACCCGATGCTGTTAGTTTGCAAAAGCCACAGCAATCTAAGGAAACAAGAACAGGACTCTGCCAAGCCAGGAATTACTTAAAGAACAACTGAAACTGAAGCATCTGGAAGCACTTTAGGCTCCCAGGTATTAATAGGTACATGAAGAAGATCATAAGCTAGAATGAAGCAAAATATTTTTTTCTTCCTGAATTTGAAAAGTATGCTTTTCTTTTTCAAACACTCATTTCCACACCACGTAATTTGTACAGTCTGTGGGGATGCATATATTGCTGTAGCAGCATAAATCAGCCCTGAGGAGAAACTAAGGAGGTATCAAATATTTCAATTCAAATTAGAAAACTTTTATAACAAACATGCAAATAAACGTTTTGATAAGATACTAGTTTTCTTAGGTTTTCTGTTTCATCTTTCTGCACATTAGAGAATTCTGACAAGGGGAAGGGGAAGAGGAAAGGGAAAGGGGAAAGGAAGGGAAGGGGAAGGAGGGAAAGAAGGCGGCTTTTATTATCTTATTGTCCATTCATAAAATCATTACTTAAACTTCAGATTAAGAGAGACAGATGTGATTATAAAGGGTCAATATATTTACTGGACAAACACAGCAGTAGAATGGGTTATCAGGACAGGGTTGTTGCCGAGTTAGCTCCAGGTCTGCATGAAATGACTCAGACCTCTGCAAATGCTGGCAGGAGGGACATACTGTAAGTGGGAGCTTTGAATGCTTCACACAGGTATAGGTTTGCTCCCCTCATTGTGGTTCTAGGGAGGACCCTGAAGCCTGGTTTGGTGATGAAGTGCTTTGTCTAGCTCACCAATGGAGACACAATGTAGCCCCCCATTTTTAACCTGAATCAATGTGGGAACCTGGGGCAGCAGAAGATCAAGACCCAGCTGATCCAAGGGAATTCTCTTCACTGCTACTCAGAATAAATGGTAAAAAAGCAAAACTACTCTTTCACCTGATGCTGCTTTCTGGATTTCCAGGGTTACCGACGTGGGAAGACACTGCATAAGCAAGCAGATTTCCTCGTACGTCATCTTACTGACTGGGATACTGTTGATGGTGGTAATCTCATCTCCAACAGCCATCTTCCCCATTGATCCCTGGTGCAACGACAAATTCGGGGAAATTAAAAATACACATCAGAAGCCCTGCCACAGGGTCAAAGATTGCAGGGAAGCAAGCAATGGCTTATAAGCAACATTGCCTATTTCACATCACTGCAGAGCACAGGTACCACTGCTGTCAGTTTGCTAACATATAAATAAAGAGCAGATTGTGCTTTTGCCAGGAGAGGAATTAATGATCAATCTGAAACAGGAAGGTCAAAAGAGCTGCTGGTTTCTCTGAGAGATCAGTATCAGGATGGAGGACATAGCCCTGTTCATTTAAACGAATTGGCCTGAATCAGCCCTAGCTTCTTCAGGGCTGGAACACTGTCTGTAATTTTTGCATTTCATGTATGAATTATATTGCTGGCCACAAACTCCCATTGGTCCAATGGGACTCTCCTAAATAACTAAATTGGACAGGGGCTGAGCTCTTAAGATAAAACCCTAAGTATGTTTCTAAACACCGCACTGTAAGTCAGAGAAAAAGGCAGGAGCAGAACCCAAATCCCCAGCTCTCACAGCCCAATTCAAACTGCTACAACATATCCCCTCTTACCCTACTAACTAGATTAAAAATGCTACATCCAGCCCTGTACACCAGAATATCCTCCTTCCTCTCTCTGCACTTTTGCATCTAGGTCAGCAATTTCACATCCAGCATGAACCAAGTATCCACATTAATATGTGCATGTAAGAGAGGTGGAAGAGCAATGTGTTACTGGTACTACCACGGCGCTTGGCAAACCTGGCCAGCACCTACGGCCTCCTGGTAACAGATTTGTATAACACAGAAATATGTGCATAGAAAATAATACAGTGTAATAAACATTCTTACCACCAGGATTTACTTATTTTGTCTTTGCCCCTGGTAAAAGGAAAGGAAACAACAGAATAGTATTCCCTCAAATACGTGACTGCAAGTGGGGATGAGTCCATCTCAGTAGATCTACCTCTTGACTTACTTAGTTTTGAATCAGCCAGGGTACACTTCTGAATCAGAAACCTTTCATTTAACAGAAGTTTCAGAACAATATGGGATGAGACATTTTGCCCAGCAGAGACAAACGTCTCCCTTGCATGTAGTAGTAATCATCATCATCATCATCATCATCATCATCATCCCTGCTAAGTAAAAGCAAATCACAACAAGGCAACCCAAATTAAAAAATTACCATTTCTGCTGCTCCACCTGGCCGCAGTCCTGTGACAACAACCTTTAAGGGCATGGCCTGGATTTCCAAATCCAGGCCAAATGATTCATGCTCATTGCGAACCAGAGTGACTATTTCACCCTGGCCCTGCCCGGCCCCATCAAGTGCTTCACACTTCTTGCTGTGAGGGAGGGTCCTCGCAACAGGCTTGTTATAAGAGCCGTGCTCCTCCGTCTTCTGTCTCTGAAGGCTTCGGCACTCAGTGCTCATCATGCTTTTCACTCTTGTGACTGCTCTGTGCTCAAGTTTTGGCGATCTCTTAGATTCAAGTTGTGCCTCCCGGAGCTCCTTTAAACTCAAACTGCCAAGACGAACTTCAGGCACACTTGAGTAATCGAATGCTATGATGGGGAAGAAAGGAGAGTCAGTTTGCTCAAGTGTGCTGTCTGCAGACTCCACAGAGCTGCTGAAGACAGGGGAAGATGTCTCGGTGCCACTACATCTAGGTGACTCACTGTCCTGGCTCTCATCATCAATTTCTACAGATGAGGTTGTAATGACAATACCAGCATCCTCCTGGCTCTTGACCCTCTGGCTTCTTTGCAAGTGGGAACTTTCGTTGTCATCACTAACGTCACCATCATAGAAAACAACCCTCCTCTGTCGATGAAAGGGGCTGCGGGCAGATTTGGGGCTGTCGCTGAGGATGCCGGGTCGGACAGGCTCCACATGCTTGCTGTGAAGGCTGGACGATCGCCCAGTAGCTGGAGAAGCCAGACCATTTGCTTTTGCTACTCCTGCTTCTCTAGCAGCTAGGCAAAAAAAAAAAGTTATACTTTAATTGCATTTATAGATGATTTTTAATACCATGCATCTGACTGCAGCAGAGTACATGTGGGTTTGTTTGCAGGGGAACCTTAACCTCTCTTCACAAAGCAAAAAGCAGGTTTTTCATGTCCTCTCTCTAACTACAGCAAACAGCAAGAGGGACAGCAGATAGCCCTACAGTTTATGGGTAATTCCCAAAATGAGTTCATGGCACATCTGGTTCTATTTTCAGTTTATTTCTAAATTATGACTATGACCCGAAGAAGGAAAAGATGTAAATTTGCATGTGTACTTTAAACAACAGATTTTTTTTTTTCACATTTTGCTTAAATCTATGCTCAGGACTGCCTGCATCAACTTACAGAGAGTGAAAAATGCTTTCCTGAACAAAGACACAAGCACACCACAATAAATTTCAAATTAAAGACTAGTAAACCCAAGAACACTTTCCACATCCCTCTTAGAAAGAACTGTACCTTATTTTGCAGAAAGTTTTTTTGTTTTGCTTTGTTTTGTGGGTATTTTAAAATGTAAAAATGCTTTTAAGCATTAAATAATGAATTTCCAGAGAAGAATAAACTGTAGACAATAGTTGAGAAGCATAGGAAAGGGAAAACAAATGTAATATCCTTTGAATTTGAGATCAGGTGCAAGTCAGTAAAGAAATGCAAGATTCTTTCAGTCAATTACTGTGGGGAGAAAGACACATATGCAAAATATCTGATATCAAATTGAACATTTGATTGTTTTTACACTGCTATATATGACATTTTGAAATTGTGTATTTGAGATAGCTACGAACACTTTCATTTAAATGTAATCAATCAGATGATCATCAGTCATTTGAAAAAAAAACCCTGCAGTGCTGTCAATCTAGTTTTGGCCAAGCCAATCAAATAAAGTCATTTTCACGTAATCAGAGCAGCAATTTGGACAAAATACCATGGAAACGGGCATTTATGTGCATTGTTGTAAGCCCCTTCCATTTTCCAGAATTTCATATGATCAGCACTGGCTTGCACTATGCTGCCTGGCATTTCTTACCAGCACAGGAATCACCGTAGCTCTCCTGTAAAGCAAACCAGCACCCAGTGACTCTCCCCCCATTAGCCGAATGACCAGACACATTTCCACCGCTTACTAAGGTTGCCAGGAAGAAGAGAGCCATCATCCAAAAAACTGTTTCTGTTCTTCTGACGGAGCTGCTCTTCGTCGTAGGAGCTGGTTACAGCATCAGCAAACGGGAGCTGGCTAGTACCGTCGGACGAGAAGTACTGGGAAAGCTCTGCCTCGGAGCTGACAGATCCCTGCTAAAAAGAAGTGAGCCTGGTAACCAGCTGTCATCGATGCTTAAAGCCCCTGTCTGCATGCAAGCACCACAAACTCCACTCACATTGGCGTGTCAATAAAGGAAGTTTAAAATCAGTTTTTATAATAGAGGACTTGTCAGTATATTGAGAGCCAAACTGCTAAACTTGGATGGCTGAAACGCTGCACATCAATACATTTTTAGCCGGTATAATAAATAAAAAAGGATTCCAAAGCCCACTAATTTGCAGATGTGGTTCAATGCAGAAACAAGGGATGAAACCATTTACTTTTGTAATTCTCTTTATACACCTTCTGCACTGAGAGAAGGGAAGAGTTTGTACCCCTGGACACAGTTTGTATGGCTTCTTTGGCCTTCTCAGGAAAACCAGAGATTTTTCCACTGCAACGGCTATACAGAGAGACCAAGCGCTCAGCCTTCTGCCCACAGGCTCAGGTCTCTCCTGCTAACTTCGTCTCTGTGTCCCGAAAAGCAGGGATGCCTTTGAGGCGGCAGGAGGTGGGAGCCCACAGCTTTCTCTGCCGTGCTCTGCACATCACTCCCAAAGGCTACAGCCACACAGATGAACAGGAGCTTGCTGCTGTCACGATTTAAACGTGTGATGTAAGAAACAAACCCTTTTACGGAGCCCATGTGACAGGGAAGGAGCATAGAGGTTTGGTTTTGAACTCCTTGATCAAGTAAGAGCTGCAGTAAAAGCTGAATTTGAAGCAGACGCTGTTTTTATTGCATCTAATCCTTTTACCCGGCTTGCTGGCTCCAGGAAGCGTTTCATAGTCCAGCTGAGGGGAGATGAGGTCTCTCCTTGTTTGGCCTTCACACTAGGAGATGGACTTTTTTGTACAGCTCCTGTTAAACACAGCTTAGTTAGATGCCAAAAATTAAAGTTGTGGTCCATATATCTGAACAAGGCCTCATTCACCTTCTGAGCTGGGGGCTGCGTTTAATCCCACTTACTTATTATCTGAATTGCTTTTCTAAAGTGAGATTTATTTAACATTTCACAAGCTGTCCCTCAGATCGGGTGAAATATTATCAGGGACATGTTACACCAGCCAGGCCCAGGACACAGCTATGAACAAGAGATGAGCAGGAGATAGTCTTCCTCACCTGCTGGAGCATGCTGCTGACTACGTGCAATCTCAGAAGACAAATTAGCAGCCACTGGCAAGGTCTACTTCAAAAAAGGTCTTAGCTGACACATATATAAAGAGGGTAATTACAAATCTAACATTTCTGTCTAAAAATCACCTTACTAGTCACTCTGCCAAGAGTTTGCTTTCATCTGTAAGAGTTTAGAAGTGCTAAGTCTGGAGTTCAAAAGCATCAGCCAAATGCCAGAGCACACATTTTGACATGACCCTAAAGATTAAAATGGAGTTAAAACATATCGTCCAGTACACAATATCTGAATTTTTTCAAATGGACACAACGATACTTTTTTTTTTTTTTTTTGCCAACTACATGTATAAGTGTACACAGATGGAGTTGATTCCTCCTGTCCTCTCCCTACCAGGACACTGTGCTTCATCTTGAAGACAGGATAGAGCAACCACCTCTTGGCAATCCTACTTTCAGATCGTGGCACCCTAGTGAAACAAAGCAAGTAACATGAGCTACAGACTTGGTCCATCTGAACTGGATACTTTTGCTAAAACTTCTGCAGTGGACAGAGTGATTACACCTCCTCAACCTTTCCGCTGTTTTGAGGGTCCTGAAAATATTGATGTTGGGGAATCCAAGAGCATGTCCTTAAACCTTCCTGCATCTGGAAAAGGACACGGATTAGGGGACAACATGCTGCTACCTGTGACGTGAGAGGAGCTGGCATCCTTGCTCTCTCGGTGGGTAGTTCGTGCGATTGCTTCATCCATCTCCTGCTCAGAAACCTGAAGTCAAGTGGAAGACAGAGATCAAACTGAGTAGATGATGGAGAAGAAAATCTGACCACTTACCACTACAAATACATGATTTATTTGAGATATGCTACTGTTTTTAAAGATACAGTAAAGAAGACCTAGTTAAAGCTCCCAAGTCCTGGTCCCCTGATTCAGACTCCTTCCATGCCACTCTCCTGCAGAAACCAGGAGGCAGAAGCCTGCTGACTTCATGAAGACCACGTCCAAATGCCACATTACGTAAACACATAAAACAGCACCAGACTTAAAGACATCAAATGAAGCCATTACAGCACAATTTTAACTCAATTAAGTGCTGTACGTTGATTTATCGAGAAAATATTACTTTAAAATAGACAAAGACTGCTTTGTACAAGCGTACATCAGCAACAGCAGATATTCTACACTTAACCTACCGGAAAAATACCAGACTTCCCGAGATATTAGCTGTCATTTTAATTTTCATTTCTCCTTGCTTTTAAAAAGAAAACCTAAATCAGTAATTGGTAATTAATGTTTCTCTGGTTAAAGAATAAATACTGGTTTACCATATTTGCTAATTTTGTCCTGAATTACTGCCATGCACTTAATTCTTATTACTGGAAAACTCCATATAATTTTATAACAGGAACAACTAGTCTGCAGGAATATATATTTAAAAACAGAAAACAAGTTAATTCTGTCAAAAATAATTTCTACACACATTGCTTTACATGAATTAAAATTCAGCATAAATAGAGACTAGAAACTTGAATCTTTCTGAACCATGAAGATTTGAAAGGTTCCTAAGACAAACTCGGCAGTTTAAACATAGTTTAAATGCCACATTCACTCAGAATAACAAGAAGAAAGAAAATTTTGTGGTATTTCTCTTGGAAGTACATGAAAACACCGAAGTGAACATATTCAGCAACAAAATGTACTGTGGACCTTTTGTCTCGTAAAATGAGACATTAAGAATAAAAATGTCCAAAACAACATGAGCCTTTGTAGAAATAAATCTCTGTTTTCAGCCTGTGGCATGACCTTACAGCAAACCAAAAGCCTCCAGGCTCCTGGGGCACAGGGATTCCTACAGCACATGGACCAAGCCCTCAAGAGTATGCTCCAGGACCTTTACACAAACCTTTGAGTACAAGATGTCCCAAGAGTAAAACTAGGTGCTGGGCAGACTGCAGTATTTGTTTAAAGCTAACCGAAAATCCACACTTCTGCAAGCTCTGCCAATTCTGATTTTTAACATCCGCTATGCCTCAGGCAGATCAAACTGGAAAGGGCCAAGCTAATTCCTAACTACAATCTGCAGGCTGGGGTATTATTAAAAGCTAATAAAATGAAATACCACACACACTTCTGTAGATCCCCCAGTGCTGTCAGAAAAAGGGTGACAGTGATATAATGATAAATATGGGTTCCCATATGGACACTCCTTCAGAGATCCAGCTATGAGGGACTGTAGATTCAATCTGGGGGGGATTTCCCCTGGGAGGAAAAAATGCTTTAGGGTCTCTCCAACTCAACTTTTAGCTTTTCTTAGCATTTCTTGGCAAAGGATTTGTTGTCATTTTAAATACCACTTATGGAAAACTGTAATAGGAGCCACTTAATAGTTTCCCTCTGTTACTGAGTAATAGCAAGCAATTAGCTTAACTCAGTTCATCTTCTCAGCAGATACCTGGTTAGGTCACTCACTGGCTTTCAAGCCACTACCACAGTAAGATGACGGACAGAGGAGAGAGGGCAGGCTCCACTCCATGGAGTTTTTATTTCACGCTACTTATAGACTCTCCAAAAAGTCTAAATGCCTTAACAACGCAATCAAATTGAACCATCATGCTGGTTCAGCACAGCATACAGACTCCCTAGAAATACTGTTATCTTAGGCTATAAGCCCAATTCTTATCCACTCATTGCTTACCTTTAACTAACAGAACCACAGCCGCTTTCTTTTTAGCAGCACAAGGCCTTGCAGCAATGATAATAAACTCTGGAGAGTAGACCCCTATTTGTCTATTGTTTGTATATTTGATTTAGCAGAAAATACGCAATTAATTATAAAATAAGAAACCTGAGTTCTCCTAGATATGGATTTATTAAGGTCTCCATTTGTAGTTACGAGTTCAAAAGTCAGAGCTCTCTGGACCCACTAATGCAAATATTTTTACAGCTTCATTCCTGTTTAAAAAGGAAGGTTTTGTACACTCATGAAATTCTTTGAAATATTGAAATAAAAGAAGTTGTTATTCCCTATAGCTTGGTTAAAAGGCTTTTATCTTCTATCATCAATTTCTAAAAATTGCTTGAAAATACTCACTTTGTAAACACAGCCTTATTTCCAAATTGCCCCTGCACAGATTTCACAGTAGCAGTACATTCCAGATTCTCACGTTTTAATTCCTGAAGGAAAACTTTGATCTTTGGACAGATTTTATGTTTTTAAAAACAGTATTCCTACTACTTTATTACAGTTCATCAGTTCAATCTGTTGATATTTATACTCCTGGCTCTAAATAATATCCTACTCAAAGACAAACTAACTGCAAAGTAACTTTTAGGAGAAACAGGACTTGTGCCATATTTGCATTGCCACTTGGTCCAAGTACCGAGAAAGATGGGAACACTTCACTTGAGTAGTTCCAGGAAAATTACATTTGATCAGTGGGTGACCAAGTGAAAAGCAGCAGGGACAGTCCAGCATTGCTACAATTTACAAAACTGGAAGGCATCATTACAATCTGACTTCTTGCACAACAGAGGCCATGGAGAGAAAAATCCGATATTCTTCATTTGCTGCTTTCCTGACAGCAAGACTCAAATTACAGCACCAGATGAAATCGACCCAGATACACTAACACATTTTCTCCTCACCTTTGGGTTAGGGTGCCGACTTATGATTAGGCTGACTGGACCCGGACCACATTCACTCAGGATGGCGTAGGCTTCGCTTAACGCCGCGTGACGCAGACTCACCGAATCTGCCTCCAGGATCTGGTCACCCCGACTGCAAAGAGATGTAGAGCCAGTTAATCACAACCGCCTTTTACAAAAACATTTGTGCTTTCAACTGATGGCCAAGCCTTTTAAGATACAAGTGTCTGGAAAAGATCTGACTTGCAAAGAAGCCAGTCTAGCTCTTGTTCCCAGTGACGTGAGTGCTTTAACTCCTGTTGACTTCGGAGGATGGTCCAGAGATCCCTTCCACACTTACTGTCAGTGCTACAAACCCTATTAAATCAACAGAGAAAGCTGGCTGCATTTGGACCAGGGTGAAAGCAAAGTTCAATTCCAGTTCTGCACTCACATACTTATTGAGCACAGAAGAGGAAAAATAAGATTCAGATGGGCTGTTTCTTTCCATCATATTGAATTACTTAACACAAACACTGATAAGAAATTCATGATTTAGATATGAGTTTATGAAATTACTCCAGGAAAAAATTGAGCATGATAAGCCTGTATTTGCTTCAAATTAACCTACAGAACCCATTAAAAAGAAAAAAAAAACCAAAACCTCTTCTGAAAGGAAAACACAGATTGTTTAGTTTTGTTTTCCCAATTTCTTAACTCTTGCTCATGGTGGTCAGACATCTGGAACTATTCAAAAGAAAAGATCATCAACTAGGGATATCATTAAAGCATTCTCCATAATTACTAAAGCATTTGCTTTAAACAGACACTCTCAGTCAGTCTACTACTGCTGATTTATGTTGGGCTACTTGTGACAATGGAAATGAGTTCACACTGGGAGTCCACACGCCAAAGGCAAAATGGCAATTGCACGTGACAGCCTTCAGTAACCTGTACTTCTGGTACAGGCTCAGAAAAGCAAAGGGTGACCTATCAGTTGTATAATCATGCCGCTGCTCTGCCCATCTTTTAGATTTACACAGCTATTACAAACTACACAAATGGAGTCACTTACACAGACGCATGACTGAGAGGGGAAACTCGGATACAGAGAAGCTGGATTCAAACCTCTCCTGTATTGCAAAGCCAGTATTTGATTAACGAATTTTTCCAAAAATCAAAACCATCCTGTAAGTTTTGGCTTATGGAGCCAGAAACCACTGAAGGGACAACAGAAGCAATGTCTCAAAGAAGCAAGCTAGAAATCTGGGAAGCATGCCTGGATATAATCAATCACTTAAACCTAATAAATGATACAGCTGTTACACACAGACACAACCAGCACTGCAATCTCTTCCAAAGAGGCTTACAAGAAAGCAAGTTAGCATTGAATACTGCCTCCTATAGACACTTCTATATGGCAGGCACTTTCAAGCGTTTTGGCAGGGATGCCACCATAAGATCATCTTCTTCCTTTATTCCAAAAAATCAAATTGCCCTATCACAGTTTTCCTGCTGAGCAAGGAAACAGAAGGCACTCTCTACCCATGTGAAAGCAAGGCATTTGCTCAGCCTCTCTGCACCAGTGCTCACACCACACATTCAGTGCGGTTCAGGCAGTCCCAGCGGGTCTTCAGCACAGCCTCCCCTCCCGAGTGATGCTCCCAGTGCCCACCAGCGTTTATGCAGGAACGCAGAAAGGTGGAAGATCTCCTCCAATGGTTTTTAAAAATGAAGCCTCCAGGAGAGGAACAGCAAGTAACTTCCTGTCACTTAATCCAACGTAAAGCACAAGGGAACCCTAGCAATGATTGCTTCTCTCTCTTATAGTTCCTTAAAGACATCCAAACTCCATGACAGAGTAAATGAGATGGGCAGGTCAGCCTGCAGCAACCCTGCCAGACACAGAGTAAGGGCAAAAAATCGCTGCTGCAGCCACGGGCACAGTCAGCTGCAAGAACATCTCCCCCAGCTCTTTTTAAGAGAGTTTCAGGTGACTGAGCTTTTAGCAGAGCTCTGCAAATTTCCTCCCAATCTGGGGTCTCTGGCTGCAGCTCTGGTAAAAAGACATGAGGCTGCACTTCTTGCTGCTCCCCTTTCTCAAAGGGTGCTATTAGGCTCAGCTTTCTGTATAGAGAATTAAAAAAAAAACCCAAACCTTAATGATTGTGCTGCTTCCAGCACACAGAATAATGTTTCTTGGGTATTTAATACCACTTTGGAATGTCTTTATTTAAATGTTTTCTTTTTGGTGAACTCTGAAGTATAAATCCCCTCGCTGCTACATCAACCAACTGGCGAAAACAAAGTCTCAATCAATTTTATTGTAAAACCACTCCAGCATGTTTCTGCTTTAACTAACCTTAATCTGCCATCCATTTTAGCCACTGATCCTGGGGCCAGGCTGTGAATGTATATCCCCGGAGAACTGTTTTCCAGTGTGAGACAACAGGCACCAATGCCGAGCCCAACCCCTGGCTCTGTGAAAAACAAAAAGTACAAAGAAAAGTAGCAGATTGTAATCACACAGGACACACAAGTGTTTGTGTTCCCACATCCCATCTGAGACCAAGACTCATGTATTGTTTCAGGGCTGGCCTTAGGTGCAGTCAGTCAGGAAGCCAAGACCAACAGTGGAAATCAGGATTGGAAATATCTGATCCTGCCTGTTTTCCGAGATCCATCACTCCCAGCAAACTTTCTGTGTGCCGTGGGAACCGCCTGGAAATGTCACACAAGGTCTGATCTGGTCCAAGGCACAAAGGAGTGGGGGCAGCAATCTAATAAAGATGTCACTTAAAATTATTGCAGAAGAAGTGAGCACAGAAGAAGCTGTCAACTGTACTGCTCTCTTTTGTTAAATATCTACGTGGCATTCCTCACCAAAAAGGCATGGAGAAAGGTGAGACATTATCTCTGGTTCAATGATTACTTTTGTCCACTTTTACCTTTGCTTTCCTTCAGGTAACAGCATTCCTAAAGTAGGAATCACTGGACATCTTACCTTCTCTTTCCAAATTTTTAATCCAGCCTTTAAAATCAGCATATTATAAGCCTTTAAAATAGGCATATTTGTCCCACCACATACAGCACATGCTTTAAGTTTACCTTATGCAATTATTGCTAAAGAGTGCAACCCTCAGGCAGGAGTTCAAACAGCTCACCTGGGCAATTCTGAGCACTCTGTGCCGCTTTGCCTTCCTCAGAACTGCCCCTTACCAGAAAGGCACGGCCACTTGGGCGACCAAGAGGCTGATGCACATTTTGCCTGGTATCTCACAGCCTCCCTCTGCTACCCGTTAAGAGTCTGCTGTCTCTTGAGCAACAAAATGTGGAAGGGGGAACTCTTCTGACGTTTTTGCATTAGAGGGTGGGTTCTTCCCCCATCCTGTGGTTCAAGATCAGATGGACACGGGTAGGTGCCCGGGTATTAGAGTCTCTAGCCCATTCCCAAAAACTCCCCTAAAAAGGAGTGATTTGTGCTCCGAGCCCATTTCAGTGGACCCTCACCTTTATTGAGCGTCACATCCATGACGATCCTGTCCTTCGGGCCAGGTCCTTTGCGGCTGGAGGAGGAACCATCCGCCTCGTCAGGGCTGGGGACCGGCATGCCACCGCTAGCGCTGGAGCTGGGGGAGCTGGAGCGGCTCAGCAAGGTGGGAGTCACGCAGGGCGTGAGGCTCGGGCTGCGCAGCCGCGTGCGCACCGTCAGGGTCACCACACCTTTCTTGAGTTGCTGGAGAGACATCAATAACCCCAGTAAGGTGCCACGATACACCAACACTTGCCAGTAAACCCGCATACGGTGATTTGTGGCAGCAAGAGAATATAAAGCCGAGGGTACGAAATGGCACTGAACGAAGAGGAGCATGAACCTCTCCTGTACTACATCTGTGTTACCTTAAACCTCTGAATGGCCTCCTGATGGGTCAGTCCTTGCAGAGACTCTCCATTAACTTCTAAGATTTCATCCCCTGGTAATTAGATACAAAAAACGAAGTCAGCAATATACAGACTATAGAGATGTAAAAAACCTTTCCTGTACATAAGGTGACTCGCTACTATGAGGATTCCAGTTAACTGCTCAGTAAAAAGCCTTTTACTGCTCTCAGTTTATTTTCACTTGTCCTAATGCCTTTACAAGTTAATAGTGATGAATTGGCAGAGTAAAGACTGTTCTTCAGCACAGATCTTTTAACATGGCATTCTCATACTAACAAACAAGCTGAAACACTACAGATTTTAACTAAAGTCTGAAAATAGATGCTTATAACATGAAGTCCAAAGGGACTATAAAACTCCCTTTCTTTTGTGAGCATCAACAGGAGAAATGGGAATCTAGGTGAAAGACAACAGTATATCGCTCCAAAGCCTGTTCATAGAAAACTAACCTTGCATCCACATGCAGAAAGCAAACGTGTTCTCTTACGAAATGCCTGCAGATGGAGAAGCATGTAGCCCACACACTGTGATAGCAAATGCCCTTCTCACCCCAACAAACATGTCCCATCACATTTCTACCTGCTTCCGGGCTCTGGGTCTTACTACTTACACCCAGCTGTGTTGATCTACCTTCATTTTATTAAAAAGAGGGTTAGCGTAATCCAGACCCACTTTCTGCAATTTTACTTGCATCTGTGCAAAATTAGATGGGGCGATGTCATCAGCCAAGTCTACACCTCCTCTCCTTTCCTAGACCCAGTGGAAAAAAAAAAAAAAAAAAAAAAAAAAAAAAAAAGAGTATGCAAACTCTGAATAGCCTGCAAAGGATTGCTGGGTTTACGGGACAGCTGCTATTTATTGCCTTCCTATGGCGAGTGCACAACCTATACTGCAGGGACATGAGCTTCCCTCTGGCAGCAAGTGTGAGAGTTGGCACCAAAAGAACTCTCAAATACAAGTGTGATGAGATGTAAAGAGGGGAATGATGATATGAGAAGGAGAGAAGTAACACAGGAGCAGCTTGAGAGAAGTAACACAGGAGCAGCTTTCTGTGGAAGAGAAGTAAGACAGCAGAAGAGTTGTGAACCACTGCTCTAAACTCATGGTCACTTTGTATTTTCAACAGCATGTAAGAGTCTGTCTAGCACAGCACTCGGACCAGGGTGCAAACACACACAGACCAGACTGTATGTCCAGCTCAGAGATCAAGACTGGAAAAGCAGTAGTAAAATCAGGATGTATCTGCATCTCTAACCAGCTGGGTGATCTTACTGCCAAGTCCATCCTTCCTCTTTTCTTTTTCTGGTTACGACTCTTACTTGTTGATTCATGTGAAAACCATACCAAGAGGCTCAGAGAGCACAAGGGCCCAAAACAGCCTTTCCCAAGCATGTCCCTGTGTATAACCCCTTCTTGGACCAGCATCTTTAAGCCAGACGTTGGCTGGATAGATACGTTTCACTGCTATCAATGACCCTCTCCAACTGAAGAATTGAAGCTTATGGCTTGGGCAAATAAAGTTCACTGAAGAGGAAGGGGAAAAAAAACCCAAACCAAACAGACCAGAAACCCTCATGCTGCAGTTACCCCTTCTTAATATGCAATATAATCAAGTTAACTGCTATGAATGATCTTCCCCAGCATGGACAAACAGGGTGTGTTACATCCTCCACTGCCTCTTGCTGATGTCCAGGTGCCTAAATAAAGCTCTACTTGACTTCTTCTGGTGGACTGAAATAATATCCCACTGTGGTCCTTTATATGCCATTGGATTCTCTCTACCATACCTTCTTTAAGCCTTCCATCAGCAGCTGCTGCTCCATTTGGGAATATAGTCTTCACAAAAATCCCCATGCGTCCACGAGCAGAATCCTGACCTCCCACAATGCTGAATCCAAGACCCTATAGAAAGGAAGGAGAAAACACACAGCTGGCACCTTACTCTATTATCACCTGTGTGAGAAAGACTGCTGATAACATAGAAGACAAAGGAAAGATCAAAACCTAAAAGCTTCTGATGAATTGCACTGCCATCTTACCCTCTGCTTGCATTTCCTCATTTACTTTCAACTCTAATATCACACACTTATCAGCTCAAAAAGTAGCAGCAGGCACCTTAAGCTGAAATAGCAAAAATGCTATTTCAAGATTACCTTTTTTTTTTTAAACACCAGGTCAATGGCTTTATGTTATCCTATTCCCATTTTAAAAACTGTAACACATTGCTTTTAAATTGACAGACAGTAGATTCCCACCCTTGAGATATATATCCAGGATTAACTGTAGTTTTCTCTGCTGTCACAGATTCTGCATTTCCTCAGGAAAAAGAAAAGCTTAAGAACATGACATAAGGTCAGTGCTGTAATGTCAGGAATGTAGCTGGAAGGGGGCTGGCATGGAGGGGGGGCTGCCATGCACATGTCTCCAGAATAATTAAAAATGTACATGTACCACGTTGTATTTAAATAAATCTAGATCAATACATTCCCCAGGGCTCCATCTGTTAGCTCGTGCCCCTGCGCTGCCCTGGCT
Source organism: Astur gentilis (assembly GCF_929443795.1). Lineage (NCBI taxonomy): Eukaryota > Metazoa > Chordata > Aves > Accipitriformes > Accipitridae > Astur > Astur gentilis. The sequence continues at coordinate 77,289,412 of NC_064919.1, read as the reverse complement.
GGCTGTGGGACCGTCTTGCAAAGCTGAGCAGGGAACGGATGAGCACAGCAGAATGAACCTCTCCCCCTTCTGCTGAGTTATTTCCCAGCCAAATCACTTCCTTGATCTATTCCCCTCCATATTTCTCCTCTTGTCACTGCTGTACATGTATTTTACAGAATAAAGAGAAAAGTCACTGACCAGGTGGACAAGGGAAGTGTAAAACTGTCGTGCTTCACTGATCTGAAGCCACGGTTATTATTAGCACCTCAGGCAGTGCTCTCCAGCTGAGGGATGCTGCCAGGGCAGGCACCAACACTGTGTTTACAACCCAATACAACCACCAGCTCTTTTGTTTTCCTCCGTGAATATAAAGCAGACTACCACAGTTATGAGCTTCTAGTAATTTGATAAGACAGTATTACTGATTTCTAGAAAGGAAGCATCCTAGCTCCCCCATGCAACGCAAAATAACTAACTGTTTACTGTACAATTATCAACTGCAAAGCAATGTACAGAAAGCAAGAGGATCCTGGCACTCCCCTGCACGGACACTGCGGTTCTCCCCGCAGCTCCATCAGGTGGGTTGGGAGAAATACAGCTGCAAAGCACAGCGGTTCCCACATTAGCCCACCTTCCTGGAGAACCACTGCCACTCCATAGCAGAAAACCACCCCTCGCAGATCTACCTACGGATGAAAAACCAAGGGCAAACACTTGGCTCCCAGCCACCAACAATGGCGACTCTGTGGAAGTACTCTTCAAGTCCCAGGTCTGCACAGAGATAATAAAGCAAATGCTACTGCACAAATTGTACACAGTGCAGCCCCTAACAGAGGTGATCACTCAAAAGGTGGGTGGAAGGCACTCAAAGGGGCAGCTGTTTGAGGCGGTTCATGATCACTACTGTGCATGCTCCCAGCTGCTTCCTAATGCCCTGGAGCTAACTGCAGAAAGGCAGGAGAGGGTGATTTATCCCACAGGGAGAAATAATCTAATTCTTGTAAGAAAAATAATGTCAAAAAAAAAAGTACGTGAAAAATCAAGAAATACTTGCTTGGAAATGTCATGAAAGATCTGAAGCTCCCAAAACGAGGTGAGCTATAGCAATCGTGAGTCAATCTACCCAGAGAAGTCACTATTTCTAACTCTTTGCTAAACTTAAAGCACAACGAGGAATTTGTTTTGTATTTGAGCTTGAAAGTCAAAACAAGTCTTTTTAGTCCAAAACATATCCATCTGATGAATTTAAAGAGTATTTCAGAAAAAGACATGCATATTTTTAGCATGTTTAAATGACAGCTCCAGTGCTAGTGTGGATTGGATTAGGGAAAACAATATACACCTAGGTTAATGCTTGTCTATTTTCCCTTAGTATTCAGCCAGCTGGTATCCAGCAAATGTGCAAACACATTAGTGGGGGGAGAAAAGAGGACTCTTTGACCCGAGAATTCAGTGCTCTCAGATAAGCAATCAACCAGGAACCTGTCTTTGGGTTTAACGCTTAATTTGCAGTGATTTTTTTTTTTAATGTATCCAGATTCCACAGAGATAAAATATGCTTGTCCATAAATATGCATGCAGACAGATACTCTTCTGTAGCTGCACCAACTCTGCATAAACATACATATTTAGAGATCCATTATTAATATTTGATATCTTGGTAATGACCACATGCACCAAATCCAAATGAAAGCCACCCCGCATCAAGTGCATGACACGAACATCTCTTCCCCCGTATTTTGCAGGTGTAAATTTGGCATTTAGATCTGAAAATGGGATTTATCATTACTGTTGTTATTATTATTATTATTGGCTACCTTGAGATCTGCTGGAAGTCCTGGGTATGGGAGACACCTCTTAAATGCCAGCTCTCGCTACATGTGAGAAACCAGCCACATGCAGAAATCCTCACCTTGCCTTGCCCTTTCATCAGGACAATGTTGGAAATGATGGACGGCTGGGTCAGTCTCCATGGAGATTCCACTTGGGCAGCACTGAAGGAACGGGTGGATTTCTTCACGATATGGTAGTCCTAACAAACATAAGCAAACAAGGGAAGTTGCTCTGATTGCTTGGCACAGGCACTGGGATGTCATACCGGGAAAGCTGCATGTGTTGGGGAATGGCAGGGGGGCGGATCTTACAGATATATTCAGAAAAATGTTCAAGGGATGAAATCCTAGCTCATTACAGTCAAAGTAAATCTTGCCACAGTAATTTTCCCGCATTTCGCACAGTAGGATCATTTTGTAATGTACCAGTCACAAGTTAAATTAAAAAGATTAAGGGTAGGCTCACGATATACTGAAGTCCTTATCTGCTAAAAAAAAAAAAAAAAAAGCCCACATCATCAAATTATTACAACAAAGAGAGGCAGGATTTTTTTGTTTAAGTCCTCAGATCTCTAGAACTGCAACTCGTAAGATCAGCCTTAGGACTTTCTGGCCACTGCAAGAAGTACCCCCCTTCACCATCCTCAGAGTAAGCTCGCTCTCCATCGGCGGCCAACGCATCCCATTTTTGTGTCCAGGCCTGGTTTCAGTCCCTGTGATGCACCTACATGCCTTGTTTTACTACCCTCGCTTCTACGAGCTCCAGACAGGTCTCAAAGGACTGAGCACAGCGAGGTGCTCAGAGCCAGCCCTGCCTTTCCACCCACCTGCCTGGCTCCTGCCGATTCCAGCTGCTGGGGCAGAGAGTGCTTTCTTCCACCCCGGGAATATTTCACTGCTATTTCATAATTCGATTCACCGTTTTCCACTGTCAGCTCATCGTCTTCTCCCACGGACTCCAAGCGGGATCCGGCACCTAGGGAAAATGACAGAAACACATCCCACAAACGTCTCAGCTTTACCCTCTCGCCAGCACACAATAATCACCTCCTGCAAATCCCAGCTTCAACAGCGCCTTAAAACAATGCTACACAGTTCCCAACCGGGCAGTTAGAAGCTAGTTTTGATCATCCTCAGCTGTAAACCTCTCCTGCTGTCACAGGTTTTCTACGATCTTTCAGTGATGCTGAACTGCTCGGCGCTGTTGCTTGTGGTAGTAAGAAAAAGCAGAAGGTAACTGAGCTGGGAGCTCAGGGACAGAAAAGAAATTCAGCTGTTCTCACCCAATGGCACCTGCCAGTGCACTAAGCTCTCAAGCTTCATTTATTTAAAATTAAAAGACCTGACACCGTAAAAGTATTCATTTCTGGAGGTGTCATGTCACTTTGAGGGAAATTTTTCTGGAATGGAAAAAGGAAAAATGTGCCAAATAAATGCTATTTTCTTTCCTTCTGGCAACGATCATAGTTGTCTTGAAGAGAAGAAGAGTGCAGAGTTCAGGTAAGAAACAGAATTATTTGTCTTGAAGGACATCCTGCAATTAGCCGCAGAGTACCCTGCTCCTCACACCAGGGCTCCTCCAATTCTCATTTTCTTCAACATCCCCACAGGACCCCCGGTCACAGCAGTTCCCGCACATTTATCCTTGCCATTTCCCCACCATGCAGGGAAGGGCTGTTAACCCCTATTTTACAGATGAAAATCCAAGCCACAGACAGGCCAAATTCGTGCAAGCTGAATTTCATGACATGGTTTTAGGATTACTTTAAACCGATGTTAAGTTGGAGCTGCCAAAGAAAGGAGCAGCTCTGCTTTCCCTTTATACTCACTGCCCTGTCCTTACTCTGGGGATGGGGCTCACAAGCCACGGGCTGAGGTAGACCTGCCACATCCATAGGCAGAATTTGCACCCACTGCCCAGAGCGCAATTTAAACCCACTCCTTGCCTCGGGGCGTGAAATTACCTCCGGTTTTAAAGCTCCCCTTCCCTGGGCACACAGGGCACTGCTGCTGCTGCACACAGCCAGGACAGATATCGCGGCAGGACCCGGCACCCTGACACTTCTTTCCCTCCCAAACCCCCCCGCTACCTACAACTACTCCTTTCCTCTTACCTCTCCCTCCCTTCTTCTAGGAAAACAGTTACATTTAGTATATATATTCTATTATATATAGTAAATAGTATATAGTAATTACATAGATTCTATGCTTTCTGCCCACCTCTGAATGCAGCTTCCCCTCCCACGCTGCAGCCCAGGCATGGGACCAGGCTGGGGGATGCTCCAGGCTCACCCGCAGCCCAGGGCCATCAGCACTCACAGGAACCAGGGCTGGATTCCCAGTGAGCCACCAACACACAGCCGCAGGGGCTACAGGCAGAGGAGCTCCCTAGAGGATGCTGAAAATATCTGAGTAAACGGAAATTAAGGTGAACACAGGAGGGAGGGAGCCTGAGAAGCTATCAGGGACGAGAACGTGATCGAGGTCTGCACACTGGTTACTGTTAAGACCTGGGGACAAAGCAACAGAAATTTTGGGGAGTACTGGCCGTAATGGGTATTTTGGTGATGGCATGTTGAAACATGTCCCCCACCTCAGTATCAGAGCACGCTGAAATATCCAGGGAATGTAAATGTTAAAAAAAGAGAGAGAAGAGAGAACCAGAAGAAAGAAAGAAGCTTCCAAAATTTTGCTTCATCTTTCTGTCCATGAAGTAGTTCAACTCAGGAGGCTGAATGCTAACATCTTACAGCTGGGATTTTCCTTCCAAATTAGAGTAACATGATCTTCAAAGGAAAGAAATCCTACCTCACTTTTGGGGAGCTAAAATAAATACACAACATGAAAATTCTACTATTGCTATCTTTTATCAACCCAGCTTTACCTTGGGATCGACTTCTGTATTTCAGTATGCCACTCCCCAGAGTTGGACTCTGGTTGTTTCCTTTGGACAATTCTGCACAAGCTGGATCTTGAGACTTCTCAGTTTCCATCACCTAAAAAAATTGAAACAAAAAAAAAATTATTTACTTGTAAACAAAGAAGTTGATGGAATTCCTCTCATTTTTACCAAGGGACAGAAAATTCCACCACACATCATCTTTCTTCCCAAAACACGTCGTTGTATTAAGTCAGCACACGTTTCTCTAAGTAATTTTCAGCAATGCCTTTGGACATTATTGCAAATCGCACTGATGGGTACGCGTACAGCTCAGTATGGCCAGGGATCCTCTGGAGGGTACCAGACTGAGCCCCCAGAGCACCTCCAGCATCCATGGCACCTCATTCAGGTGCTTCTACATGCATTTTAACAAGATTTTGATGTAGCTTTTATTGCAGTTTGTTCAGCTCAGCAAGCTTCCAGAGACTTCACATCTTTATAGAGAAAACCACTTTTAAAAAGTGTTATTTTATTGTTAGTGTCCAGAGTTGAATGCCAATGCATAATGGATGAAAAGCTAATTTAACAGAAAGTTATAAAGATTATATACCTAAACACTTAAAAGCCTGGAAATGCTCAACTTAAATTTACATGTGGAATCACAAGCCTGCCACCCTCAGTAAATGCACTGAGACAGGAGGAGTCTGTTTACCTGCTGTTTTTGCCTAGATGCATGTGACAAAATCCTGCTCCCACACTCTCAGGCTTGAGCACAACTGCCCATGCACAAAGCCCACAAAGACCTTCCCTAGCCCCTGTGTTGTGGAAGACCCTTGTGACCTCCTTCTCCACTCACTGCTTCCTTTACCAAACTACAGCAGTCATTATTTTCCTAGATGTAGGAAAATAGCAATCCTTGACATGCTCCCCATGCACACAGCAATTCTTTTATATTCTCACCCCATCACCCACCACGCATCCTCTACACAATTACTCAGACAGCTCATGGCAAGGACGACAATTTCCAAAACAACCACTTACTGGTTGCATTATACTTTTAATGTACTATATGAACCGCTGGAAGTCAGTTTAAAAAAAAATCCCGCCGAAATGACCAAACACTCTTACTGTTAAAATAATTTCTACTTCCATTATTCAAGCTTAGAAATGGCAGAATTTTCCCGAGAACCTGCCTCCCAACCCCCAGCCCCTCTTGTCCCCAGACCAAGAAGGCCAAAGTTTATCTTTTGCATACAGTCTAGACTTCATGATTTCAGTTCAAAGGGTAGAAAACTTCAGGAAACCATAAAAGTGGCAGATAACAGGAAGCTGGAATGGAAACTGCTTTTTATGCCTCCGCCTTCACCATAAACAGCTACACATAGTTTACACATCCCAGCTAGTTCTTGTTGATTTTTCAAGGCATTGCAGCAACTACTTCGGAGTTCACTTCTAGCATCACATGCTTTGCAGCTTACAGCTCCAGATAATCAGATTCATTTGAAGAAAATAACCACATCCGCCTGAAAAAAACAGTGCTTATCATTTGGCCATCCTAATGAGGGACTCATTCCAGAAAAGATGTAAGAAATCAGATCCAAAAACCCACCCAAGAGACCCAAACCAACGGTGATTAGACCGCAGGAAAAGTATCACAAACTCTCCCTGTGAGAGATAGGGATACCCAGAAGACAGCAGAAGTGTTTGGGCGTGAGCGGGGACTTCGTGAATCACATAAAGTTACATTGCAATTTACCATACACGTGAAAATACTCTTTATTAAGTGAGAATGCCTCCCTTGTAGAAAGGTAGAAATCATTTGCACAAACACACAAAAATCACGTAGCTTGTGGTTTTGAAGGTGTGCGAAACAATCAGTACTCAGGGGTAGTGTCAATTCTGTGGCTGAAAAATATCTGAAGCGCAGGGATGAAGAAAAACAAGAGGGATGCCTCACCAAAGCAGCCAGTTTTGTCAGCATGCTGTTTTAACTACCCTAACAGACAGAGATGGGTCCAACCTGACTTTTCTGGAGCTTTGCACAATCCAGCTCGGGGCCGGAGCTATAGAGCTGCTTCGTTTCTGCAGCATGCATGGACATGGGCAATTATACCTGATGAGACCACACAACTCCCACTCCAAAGCTGGACTGCTACCTCCAGCTCAGAGCATGGAAGAAAAAATTGAGTGAGTTTGCAGCAGTGTACAGACAGATGCTGAAATCATCACTGCCACAGCCAACTTCCATCCCAAGCCCAGGCTCAAGGGTGACCCAGTCAGTGCATCTTTTGTTTCTACTACACAAGGTTTGAGTTCGGTTTGAAACTTTTTTTTGCTTTCATTTATTTTGCCTGTGCAACACAAGCAAAGTATAGATGCATTCTGCAGTTACATAAATTCCCATCTAGTAGGGTGCGAGGAAAAACCGGAGGCAATTGCCACTTGCATTAAAACCGTACACCCTGTTCCTTCACCTCATCACTGCGCAATCCTGGAGGCTGCGAGCCTACAGACAGCAAACCCCCAAATCCCAAGTATGATCCACAGAAGGGTATGTGTGTGCAAACACCAATGCTGGGGAAAGCCTCAAGGCTTCCTGAAATTACATTTTATCCAACTTGGCTTCAGACTACAATAAGAAGTACAAACAGCTAAATTACCTGTGTCTGTGTTTATTTCTTCTTTTAGCAAAAATACTTTTCTGACACTAATTATAAACATGTAGGGGAAGACACTGTAGCATTTGCAATGAAGTAGATATTCTTTAAGTTGTTGAGCTTGTCTAATAAACCACCAAGAGTTTTATCCTATTCAGAAAACACTTAAAAATCCAATCCGCAAAGCTTGAGAGAACTCCCCGAAGTCATGTGTCTGTAATCTTTGGCTCTCTCGCAACTTAGACAAGAAGAAAAACCCAGCTCCACCTTATTCTTCTGGCCACACGTGAACGTATCGCTTTACTGTCTCGAGTCGGCTGCCTGGATTTAACCATGCCATTTTAATTTTCCTCACTTTCAAGGAAATGGAGCTTATTATTTCAGTTCTGTACGCCTCTTATTAAACCAAACCAATAAATCCTGCCCAACGCCGTCCCGGCGTTAAGGACAAGTGGAGCTTTAACACGCACAGCAGTTTGAAGGGAGATCTAAAAATAGAGCCCATTTTGCCAGTTCATTAAGTAGCTCCAGGATCAAGTGATGGTGACATCTCAATTGATTTCAAAGGAAATGGCACTATCACGGACACACGGTCCTGGCACCGCACCAGGACGAACAACTGCCCCTGGAGTCCTCGCTCGGGCAGAGCTCCAGCAAGTCCAGGCCCTTAATTAGGCGAGATGAGGAGCAGGATTATGAAAGTCTGCATTGTTTAACCGCAAACAGCTTGGCAATCGTCGCCGATCTACAAAAACAAGGCGGCACACAGGGGACGATACAATTTAATAAGCAAACCGCTTCACTGCTGCCGCTGCAGAGCTCCTCGGCTGCTGCCTTTCCCATCAGGGAGCCCATCCGACTCCCCACGGCACAGCCTGCCCGCTTTTCTCCGCTGAGGAGTGCCAGCAGCGTATGGACAAGTTTAACTTGATAGTTAGGGAGCGAAACGGTGAGGATTAGACCGAGCTGTCTGCGGCACGCCACGTTCAGCCCTACCTGCACTGGCAAAGCAAGTCCACCGGCAAGTCCGCTGCCCTTCTCCAGAAGAGCAGCATGGAAGAGGAATGGCCGTGCCCCTGCACGCAGCAACCCTGCACAAGCTCCAGGGGATAATTCCTCGTCTTCTTCGGTCCCGACGCAGCCAGGACAGTTCTTCCTTAAGCAGCACTACCCCAAACATATTTAATCACGGAACACCCCAATGCTGCTGTCTGTAGGGCAGCCAGCAGGATGAACCCAGCAAGTGTCCAAGAGGAGCCAGCACCGGACCCTTCAGAGAAAGGTGCAAAACGCCCGATACAAACCTGACTTCACCTGGTCCCCGCACAATGTCTTTCTTCTTAGTCCCTCGAGACTAGCTGATGCCTTAAAGGCTTTAACCTTGCCAAAAGTTTTGGAGATTTTGTTCCAAGACCTATTATAATTGCAGTTGTTCCAGTTGTTTGTGCAATTATTTATCGCTTTATGGGGCACAGCACGCTTTAAGCCTTAAATGTATCTGGTAGGCAGGCAACTCCACAGGCCCCTTTACCTTACACAGAAAGTAAAATACCGTCACTTTTAAATTAGCTCTTTTTCAATTTAATTGAATCCATCTCCCAGGTAAATTACAAACTGCAGCACTATAATTTACCAGAATTAACACTGCAAACGACGCGGAGGACACAGATTGTCTAATCTCGGCCAGCACTGAGTTTTCCATGGCTTACTGCTCTATTTTAGGGCATGCACAAAGCTTCCTGGGTGTTGGGAAGAGCCAGATGAGCCAGGACGCACCATGCCAGGGGCTGCAGCACCCACAGGCACCTTTCCGAAACACAGCACCTCCCAACGCCCCGGGAGCTCCCTCGGCTGAACCACAGGGCTCACAAGAAGTCTAAATTAAGCCCGGATTTAATCGGTTTTGGTGCAAGCTACAGGAACCCCCTTTCAAAGAGCACTGCATCGCTGCTCCCCTCTGTCATGGCACGAACTCGGAGATCCAAACGGAGCCAGGGATGGAGGAAAAGAGGAGGAATGTCAGCTCCACGGCAGCACTAATTCAGTGCTGTAACTGGCGTCTTAAAAAATCCTGGCGCCCCGCTTTCTCCCCCATCGCAAAGCTGCCGGGGCAGACAGCAGCTCTGCGCGTTGGCCAGGCAGGCTCCACCAGCCAGGCTCCAGGAGGGCTCTGATTTGGGCTATATTTAGCACTGCTGGTGAAACAAAGCACCGACCACCTTCCCCAGCAGCTCATCTGGGAATTACCCGTGCCGGTACCACCGGCTGCAGCCTGTGCTTCGTCCTGGCCGGGCAAAGGGGATGGGAACCTGAGGCCTCTTTTGCCTAATTATAAAGAAAGTGTTGGAAAACTCTCAGTTCATGTGCAGCAGGAGATCAGGAAACCCGACAAACAGTCAAGAACTGGAGCTGCCCTATTTTCTGAATAGGTGGAAACGCCAAATAAACAAAACAAAAGCCTTTAAAGTGGTCTCCAAGAATGTCTGGCCTATCACTCTACCAAACGCCTGCATTCAGGAGCCACCCTAAGCCTTTACTGTAATGCAGTAGTTGCTAGAAAGGGCATTACTGTCAGCTTCAGGAAGTACAAAACCCCAGTGGTTATTTTTATTGTTATTTACCAAGCCTATACAGTACTCACAAACCTGCACATGGAACGTAACCTGGCACTTACCGGCACAAAGGCAGCAGCAATATCTGCCCATGCACCCTCAGCAAACAGACTGGAAACACACTACGGCAGAGCTGAGTTGCTCTCGTCTTCCAGAACGCTCCGTTCATTTTGTACAAGACACTCCAAAACCTTCTTCCATGTGTTTGATACCAGGAGCCCCAATGTGCTGACCATGGCCCAGAGGAGGCTGGCAGGTTCCCAGTGTAGCGGGATCCCAGCTGTGCTGGCTCCAAAAGACTCATTGGTGAAATGCTGCATTTATGGCCAAGGCTGCAGTTAAGCAAAGCAGATTTCATTTTCAGGTTTCCAAACAGTCGCTAAAATTAATAATAATGTTTTGAAGAGGCAAAACTTTAAAAATATCCTTTTAAAAAGGAATAAATGCAGGAAATGGCTAATGCAGCTAAGTTCTCCAAGAAACAGATATCACAGACAACACATGCCTTGGAAATAGTAAGACGCTCCCAGCTAAACAGTTCTTAGTCCTTTTTGGACCAGATTACTCTTCTGCAATATGTTATGATTTTCATTAGAAACAGCTTCTAAGCTAAAGGAAATCAAATGCATACATTTCTGAAACGGTGCACAAACAGATCACTGCTGTTTTCTTTTTTTATGCTTTATCCTTTTTCCCCCCAAACATTAAAAAAGCATGACACATTTGCATGCAGTTTAGTCGTTGCCCACGAGATGTCTCCATGTGCTGCAGAGCAGTCCTAAAAGATTGGTGCTGGTAAACAGAAACAAATATGGAACTGAAGTTGTGTGAAAGCTGGTCCAACTACTCTTTAATAAATGCTCAGTTCATGGCTTAGCACAAATCTGGAGACCATGCATCATGATGAATAATAAATTGCTTCTGCTTTTTTTTTTTTTTTTTGAACGATAACCTTTTTACTCACAGTGAGGGACAAAGCAAACAGTAAACAGTCCTCAAAATAACCAACCCTCCTGAGAACGAAGCAAGACCTTCTTAATACCGACGTCAACCCACAGCTGCAGAGAGCATTCCCATGACACATCTGGTGGAGAGCTTTGGATTTCAGCTCCAAACCCACATTTTATATCATCCTAAATACACAAGAGGATATGGAGTAAGTAAGCATTAAGTGCCTTTCATACCTGAATCAAGGATCTGAAGCCTCATGCATTATATAGGCTACATTTATTCAAGCACAGCGCATCTCGAATGAGTTTTAACCGAGCCCAACCAAGACTGGACTGTGTACACCCTCAAGAATTTGCAGATAAACACACTGCAGATGTGATGATACGACATTCACACTAACTTTCAAATCCTACAGCCTTTATCATCCTTCTGTTAATGTATGTGAACCGCATGACTGTGACAGCATCTCTCTTGTTCCAGTGCTATGAGGGGGTTATTTTTAGCTTGTTAAAGGCAGTTCATCTCCTTCAAAACCGGGCAGTTATCCAAACAGCCAAAGGAGAGACAGACTGTACTGTATCTGTTGCTTTATGGGAAAAACCCTCATTCACAAAAACAAAGACCATGCAGAACCTGTACTGTAGATAAACTTGTGTTTCTATTACTCTGTTGACTTGGCTTTCAAACATATCGCAGGGAAAGGGCAAAAATTGTAACTCTAGGCATTGTCTACACTGATATTTATGGTCAAGTCAAAAAGGTTATCTTCCACCAGGCCAAGCAACAGGAGATATTTCAGTTTGTAGGCTGCATCATGTCTACAGGGAACTCTTCAGAGTATTGGCCCCTGGGTGAAACAGCTTTCCCTGGGCTTGCCCTTAACAAGGAGGCAATAGAAAGTGGCCCAGAAGAGCTGGGAGCCAGCCACAAGGAAGCATGCGACTGCTGCTGAGGAGCTCCCTCCTGACCTGAAGAACACCTTCACGTCAATGTCTCCTGGACAGGTGAATTTTAGAGCTTGTGAAAAACGCTAATTCAATGACACTGCCCTGCTGAGGGCCCTTCACCACTCTTCCTCCTCCCCAAACTCACACAATGTGTGCCCACACCTTCCCTGAGCCCTTGCCGTTGCCGCACCACCACCATCGGCCCATCGCTGAACATCCCCCTGGCAATAAGACGAATTGGAATTGCTTATTTTAGTGTGATACAGCTTCTGGAAGCAACACAATAAGAAGAGCCTCATTGGGAGAACAAGATTTGGTGCCCAAGTATTTTGTCGTTTTCTCTTGCCCAAATTCCTAACTCCATTTACCGTAAAAAATTGCATTTGGAGTCACTGTAGGACCCAGTGTGTCTGCTCAGCTACAGCATGGGTGGAGGGCACTGCACAGGCACAGGCATACAGATATGCTGGACAAGACTGTATCTCAGAAAGGTACAGCGCTGCCAGACTTTCAACAAATGCAGCATTTACATCTGAGCAGCATCTCCAAGCCATGCTAAGGTGCAGCTGGACCCTGCCTTCACCTGCCCCTTCTCAGGATGATCTGGCACAAGGCAGGATCTGCAAACACTGACAGCCCTCACCATGAAGAGGAAAGGAGTTATTAAAACCTTCTCCAGGACAAGGGCTGGCCACAACCGAGCCTCACACCAGGCTCTTCATCTTCTCCCCCCCTGCCAAGTAAAGCATTTCACTGCAAAGCAGATTTCTGCTAGCAAAAGCTCTTTCTTGCTTTTTTTCCAGCCGTGCAGTGCTGTTCGAGCAGTGAGTCGTGTTTCAGCAACCTCTTTTGAGACTGCAGTGCCCTAATGGGAACGAACACTCAAGCCCTCCAAGTAATGAGGGTCCCTCCCCGCACTCTGCACACATTTAATTGTTGAGTTACGCTTCCTTTTCCTTCTTAATGCTAATGCTTTCTCTGAAATTCTCTCCCAGTGTTTCCAGAAGAACTTTTGACCCCAAGAGTGTTTTGAAACTTACGGCATTGTTATCCTCTTCCTTATTATGCTTGCATGGCTACAGGTAATTACGTACCAATTGCCTGGTAAGACAGAAAGGCTCATGACAGAAAAAAAATAAGCAGACCTACAGCTCAGATAAAAAATAAAAATGAGGGGGAGGGGGATTAAACAAATGCATTTTTTCATATTCCCTGAACAGGTTTATTTACCCACTTTCAGCTGCATGTCTTGCAAAAAAGACAAGTGGGTTTTGGCAGGGATGAGGAAATCCAGCTCGTGCAAGAAACCTTTCACCCAAGACATCCTGTTTCTGTTACTTGTAGGAGGATCAAGACCTTGCTGGGTCATGGCCATCTTGTGGGTCACGGCACGCAATGTGCCCACAGCTCATGTGAAGGTACACATCAAGCACTTCAGGTCAACACAAAATGATTAAACATAAGCAAAAGGGGCTTACCACCCCACAGCAGAGGGTCACATAGCCAGGGATGCTGCCAGAGGCTGTGTCCCCAGGGCTTGCCTGCATGGTGAGCCTGGGCACGGGGAGGCAAATTGCCTTGCCTCCCAGATTCCCCCCAACAGGTACAGATAACGATGACCTCTTTTCCCAAATAAGAAATTTCTCCTTTGTACAATTCTGTTCTGCACAGAATAGACTCAGCTCAGGGTCCTGCCTCCAGCATCACGAGTGGCAGATACCCAGGGGAAAGCACAAGATTAAGCAAAGTAGAGGAACAATCCCCAGCTTTCCCTCCCTGCCTCCAGCAATTACAGATCCAAACCTCCTGAGGCAGACACCCTCTTCTTGTATTTAGGGACTTTTTGGAATTTCAAGCCATTAATATGAAGCTGGTCACTGAAGCTGAACACTTCAAAAATGAAGTACTCGGATCATCATATACGGAACAATATAGCACTAAAAGGCAAGAAAATTTTCAAGCGACTACGCCTCTATCTAGGGACCCAAAACACCCCAAATTCATCAGACACTTTGCAAACTCTTGGCAGACCTGCTTTCACTTTAGAGTTCATTTCCCAGGTTGCTCCGCCACCCAGCAATACAGCGACAGATTCGATTTCAAGCAACAGAAATACTTGGAGAAGTGAATTAGAATTAAAAATAAATGGTCAAAGGCAAATACTATCATATCATCCTATTTCATTTGAACATAAATAATGACATTTTGAAATAGCAATGTCAACTGCACAAGGCGAAATACAGATTGGGGGGTGGGGAGGAGTTTAAAATCCCCAAGTGCCTCAGAACAATTTAGCACAACACAACTCTGTGGCCCAGTATTTCGTACCTATAGTTCAGGAATCTTTTGGCCAAACTAGCTCTGAAAGAAATACACTTTAAGGATATTAATGTAATCCTTTTTCTGCCTGGTAGCACAAGTTTTATTGAAGTCAGAACTTTAAGGGATGTTTCATGTTAAATAGGGCTTTATATAAGGAGACTTCGTAAAAACAGAGATCCAATTAAATTGCATTATGACATTTTTATTAATGAGACACAAGAAGTGGACTTTCGAGTAAGACTTACAAGTGATACTTCTCTTAAATTACAGTTTTCAAGTGTCGCTAAACTCTTTTGGTGTGTAGTGGCAAAGCTGGCTAGCTCAGATTATACTTCCCTGGCTGGAAGCACTGGAGCAGAACTTAAGATTTTTAAAGAATTTGCTCACAGGGAAAATTTTTAACATCCAGCCCCTAGAAGGAGATATTTTTTTTTTATTATTTTATTTTTTTACAGAATCGTAGAGTAAGCCAGATTGGAAAGGACCTTTGGAGGTCCCTGGTCCAGCCCCCATCTCAAAGCAGAGACAAGTCAGAGCAGGTTCCTCAAGCCCTGGTCCAGCTGAGTTCTAAATAACTAGAAGGATGAAGATTTGAATATATTCCTTGGTTCCAAATTATTATTTTTCCTGCCTGGTTCAGCCTTTAAGCAATCAGGTGCTAAGGCAATAACAGCAAGTCCATCAGGTCTATAAATTATGGTTCTGAATACTCAGCACTGAACTATATTCGCAGCAAAGTTAATGAAAGAAGATCTTGGACAACCCTAAGAGCTCCTGCAAGTTTTGTAGTATTTTCTACACTTGCTCAAGAATTAGATATACACTGCACTGGTCAGAAAAGGGACAGTGAAGCCTCAGCTGACAACAAATCACTGTGAATTACTTGTTGTTACCTAACCACCCAGCACCTGACAACATCCCTTTGAGTCTCTACAAAGCTCTGCACAGTAAACAAGAAAATTTATTAACCTCTTGTCAGAGGTGAGAAACTGGTGGTGAGAAAGGTAACTCCTGGCCAGAGCTGGGTTGAGAATCTGTTTCAAATCTAAGAGGTCTGACGCTTCAACTGAGATCACAGCCTCAGTTACCTGGTCCAGACCTTGAGTACCAACCACTCTGGAAGTCTAAACCAATTATATTTACACTGAATAAAAATGGCCCAGCTTAGTTCCTGCTTTAGTCATCAGTCACACTGTCATCCCTTATCTACAGTATAAATATAACGGAATATATATATGAGAGAAAGACAAGACATGTGGGTATCATCAAGAGTAGGAGCAGTAAAGAACAGTAATTTCCAAAGCAATTTTGCAATAATCTATATGACCATACATATATATTTTAAAAAAAATAAAATCATGTGATGCTTCATGTTCATACTGACCTTGAAATCGGCTTGTAAGCTTTGCTACGAAAAATCCCTTCCATCTTGCCAGTTGGAAAAAAGCCATGTGTGGTTTATCTTTTCCATACATTTACCTTCCTACGTCCTGCCTGGTGGCACACAGGATTTGCACAGCCCAGCTCAGCTCAGGCTGCCCTGATCTGATGAGGATGGATCAGGCTGTGGGTAGAGCCGAGGGGTCCACACCGCACAGGCTGCCTACACCAGGCTGCAGAGAGCCCCGTCTGCACTCCTGAGGCTGAGACAGCAATTACCAGAGGAATGCAAAAGACATGCTGTGCTTTGGATTAGAAGACGGAGGATTTCATGTGCAGCTGAAGCAAAAGAAGAAGAGGTACTGAGAGTCACCAATACCTAATTACATCCCTCTGAATTACATCCTCTCCAACAACAAAAAAAAATTAACAGAAACAGAAAAGAGAACAAAAAGAAAATATCTTGCTGCTACTCTTCTAATGTGTTTATTGTACTCAGATTGCTGTGATGCATTATGAAAGCACAGAGCTATGGCCATCAGGGGTGAGAGTGCCAGATAGGCAGGCAAATCAAACTGGCGTGGAATTCGGCTACCACCGCTGCCAGCTGCAGCGGCACTGGGACGGACATTGGGGCAGGTTCCAAACTCAGGTCCACGCCGAAGGGCTCTGGGTAGGCTCGCACTGCTGGCGTGCAGCGGCGTGCACCTCAGTTACCTCAAGCTTCCCCTAGCATTACATTTATCTGGAAGGTAAAAACCCGACAAAAAAGGCCACTGCCGAAAACCAGGCAGAGCCTGGCTGGAAAGCCAGGAGCAAACCAAATGACAAATAACTCCTAGCGTGTGCCGAAAGAGCCACTGGAACACCAGGGACCTGCACCTTGAAGCCACACATAATTAGCTTCTGACAAAATTGATTTTTATGTTTAAGTGTTGCTGAGCCGTAGACTTATGAAAAATTATCAGAACTTGAAACATGATATATAGAAGAATTTAAAGTATTTTGATAGCCAAAAGAATGCTCAGGTGCTAACTCAAGTTAGCACACAAACACTACACCGTCAGCATGCTAAGCATCCCTGATTTATTTGTTTTTCTCTTCCTCCCCCCAAAAAGGCACCCTGGCACATATAAGAGTAGACAGTGCAGAAATAACAAAACTTGTCACAGTAAAGAGGTATGTCAGAGTGAGGACTGTTACAAGCATAGACTCAAAGAAAGTCAGAGATAACAGGCAGGTACGAAGTCAACACCAGCATCAGCTAGACTACAGCACGAGACTTGTCCCACAGAGCGGTCTTTTGCTCAGAAAAGGGAAAGTATAAGAATACAAAATCAAAACAAATCACCAAACCAGCATCACGTCTGAGCCGTTCAAAGGTTTAAGAGATTTATTATAATTGCCACAGAAAAGAGGAGAAAAAAAGACAAGAAGGGAAAATTAAAAAAACATAAAAGCTTCAAGTGAATCCACCTGCTTTCCCTTGTTGGAAAACCAGCCTGCAAGCTTTTTAGAGTAGCAAACATCATTTTATTCTTTGTCTGTACAATACAACAGAGGCCCAGAACACTGATGAAGTTTCAGAGAGCTGCTACATTACAAATAAATAACAATAATCCACTTAATCTCTGCTTAATGCAGCCCTGAAGGGAATGCAAGTGAGATTATCAACCGGCAGCATTTATTCAGCAGAACTTCAGTTACTGTTCACAGCCAGAAATTCATATCCCTCCCCCCAAAAGTGTCTGTTGGCTTCAACAGAGCAAATAAAAACTTGAAGACTTGGATCATAAACTGTTAAAGAAGTTTAGTTACAAAAGAAGGGGAAAGAAGAGCGTGTTACCATGTAAGCACTGCGAGAGAGTTTGCATCAGATCCAACAAAAGCAGCGGAAATGGGTGGAAAATAATCCAGCGGGAGAGAGAACAACAAAGCCATGACTGGCAAATAGCTTGGAGGACACGAGAGCTCCTGCTCCCTGTGCTGCTGCTTTGCTGCAGCGCAGTAGCGGAGATGGCAGATGCTGCGGTAGGTGCCATCCCCATTTCAGCTTGTCACCCACATCCCATGCGAAGAAGGGCTGCGTGGGATTGCCCCGTCCCAAGGACCTGCCCCGTGTCAGGCTGCAGGAGAGTGCCACAGATGCAAACGGGCGTCAAGGGAGAGAGCAAAAACGTCACACCAAAGCCACACTTACAGCGACCAGTTTTTCAGGAGACACACTCACTCCTTTCACATCTTCTTCTTCTTCTGGCTCTTCGTTTTCTTTATTGTCAGTGCAAGAGACAGAGTCTTGGACTGAGCAAGTGCTAAGCAAGTCTGGCAAACTGGTGGATGGGTACTTCAGAAAATCCCCTTCAGCAGATTCCTACCCAAGAGACAACAAAATATGTTACATCGGTTGCAGAAAACTACCGAAGTCATGGTGAACTGCTCCATTTCACCCGCCCAGTGAGAGCTCCCTGGTAATCCTCCCCTCATCGCACACCTCCATGTGCTCAAGCTTTTACGGTCCAGTTATAAAAAGCAGACCTGGTTTTAAAGTGCATACGTAGTAAACGCAGGCCAATACACGTCTAAAACATTTAGATTTCATAAAGGAGAAGTTAAAATGAATGCTTCCCCAGCAGCCTGCTCCTCCCCACTTTGGGTTTATCAAATGTCACTGCAAGCAAGCTCACTAGTTTACAGACCTCGTTACGGATTTCATTGCATCCCGAATCACACTCTGTGCTCCTGCTCCCTCCTTGCAGATGTTCCCTTCACACGTTTATCTATCTACACGCATAAGAATAATACAGTGACAACCCTACTTAGAACAAAATAAAAACTGACCCACTGATCCTCTACCAACCCAGTCTTGATGCTTCAGGATCTGTTCCCAGTCTTTGGCACCTTTTCTGGGAGGCAAACACGTGCATCAGCCAAAAGCAGTGGCCAGACAGACTCTCATTTTATTGCTTTCAGAACAAATCCTGCGTTCAAGAGTGCTCACCAGGCCAAACTGCAAGGCTGCTTTCCCACACCAACAAATAATGCCCAGAGGGAGCTGCTGGGGAACACTTCACCTATTTACACCTTTTCTGAGACTGCCTGAAACACGGCACAGGCTGGATTCCCCACCTCTTGCCTTTCCAAGTTCTCCTCCCAGGGACATGAAAACTGTCCAAGTCCACAGAGCACGGGCCAACAGATTCACAGCCTGATCAGGAATGTGAAGTTTTATGCTGCAAGCTTATTCACAACGATTATTTTGATGCAGTCATCGCAGGAACAAGCAAATAATTTTGAAGAGAAATTTATGCCGTCTACCACCTTGTGTTTTGGCAAAGAGTCCAATTGTCTAAAGGAAATACAAGATGTACCTACTTCAGGTCAAAGCGTATTGGTTCCAGAATAAACACTGGTGGGGTTAATACCAGTCTGTGAGTTTACAGACGGACTTCAATGAACTTCACTGTCTAACTGAAAGGTCAGAGAAGTAACAGGCTCTTCACTTTGCATATGGTGGGATAAAGCCTATTCTCAAAAAACATGACCATAAAGCATCCGGGAAGCCATAAAAGCATCCAGACATTAAACCTGCATCAGGTTGTTTGGGGCAACCTGAAGATGAAGCTAAGAAAAAATTAAAACTACTGACACAGTGGCTTGCTGACACTTCACACTCCACCTGGAAATGCAGGTTTACGAGCGGTCCCTTTGGCCCAAGATGTTCCTGCCATCACCCCAAAGGCCCTGATGTCCCCCACGTGCAGGCAAGTCCATCTTTGAGACCCTGGGCGCTTTCGGGAGCTGATCGGCTGCCCACCAAACACCTGCACCAACCCAAGCGGGGGAGCAGCAGGCTGTGGTCTGGGAAGGAGAGCAAATGGGGGCGGGCAGGATTTTTGTAAACAAAGGACAAAACGCTGTGTAATATCCCCTCAACCTCTCGTGCGATGAAAGCAGAATGAAGAGCCTGACTGATAAATGAGTTCCACTCTCATTTCCCTGAAATTTCATGCTCCTTTATCTGCAAGAGCTCCACTCCAAGCTATTAACAAGGACAAAATAAGGAACTCGAGCCAAGAGATCATCATCAAGAGACCTCAGGCACACAGACAGGACAAGAGATGAGAGCTAGGGAGGCTACACAGGCAGGAAGCAGAAGAGGCTGAGAACAGCCTGCTTTATTTACCATGTATTTTAAGAAAATTATTTTGGCCAAAACTTAAGTAACATCTGCAAGAATAAATACAGACTCATTTGCACACTGAATGAGAGTGACAATACAAGCAAATCATTAAGTTGGTCTATACCCTGCTAATTTGCCACAGATTTATGGCAGCCACTGATACATTTCCCATAGCTGCACGTTAAATTTAGGGGAGCAAACGCGCACGCGTGATTCCCTATCAAAAATATTTCTGATCCCCTTTCCACGCAGCACTAGCACAAACTGGTGGATGTACGTTCAGGAGACCACCAAGGAGAGGACCGTACCTTGCTAGCAACCACCAGCTGCACCAGGCCAGCGGCTGAGCGAAGGAGAGCCACGGCATCCTGGTGGGAGAGCCCAACCAGCGACTGCCCGTTGATCATGAGGAGCTCGTCGCCTGCTGTCAGCCTGCCATCCCTGCGGAAACAGAGCGGGAACATGGAGCTGCAAGGTAGTCCTCCCCCAGTGCCGGGCTCCGGTGGCACGCGGTGGGACACGGAGGCATGGACAACACATGATCTGGCTGACGCTAAGCTTGCATCAGTTGATGAAGTGTTATTTGCCCAACAGAGTGGCTCAGAAAGGTGGCCCCAGGAAATCGTTGTCATAACCAGAGCCAATTCACCCTCTTTGCAGGGCTGAGACCTCTCAAACCTTCTCTGTGCCCCACTGGAGATGGTCAGGGAGCAGCAGTGAGCCCCATCTTCCCGCTGTCAGGGCTGGCAGTGAGCACCTTGGGTTGCACAACACACACTCACCCACCGCTGATCCCATGGGAAAGGCCCATTTTCCAAAATGGGACTTGGGGAAAAAGCCCCGCAAGCCCTCAGGCTCCTTGGTTTATGCTCCAGCCCGAAGCAAGTGTTTGACCTGCCTATAGTTTGGACTAAACATGCTGGAAGAAGCTTCAGTGACCAATCATAAAAATAAGTTTTTAAGCTAAAAATGTCATATTCTCACCCTCACGCATTGGGAGGACAAACCCCCCCCCACCTGTCTCATAAGTCTGACTAACAGCGATGGCCACGTATGCTCCATCACACCCACTCCCACGAAGGCACCACTTGTCACCTCACCTGTGTGCGGAGCCGCCTTCCTCCACGTGGGTGACGATGATGCTGTGAGGGCACCGCTTCGACCCTCTGCCTCCTGTTATCTGGATTCCCAGCCCGTCCGTCCCCTTCAGGATGTGCATCTTCCATATGCGGCAACCTTCTCGCTGAGAGAAAACGTGCAGAGAGTCCTTGAATTTGGATTTGGACACCGAGAGAGGGCTGGGAGGGTACAGGAGGGAGCTATTTAGCACCTTGCTGCCCGTCACCACACATCTGTATAGCTCAAGCTATACGGGTGTTTTTGCTGAGCTTTGCTGGGTTAGCTGTGGTCCAAGCGAAGGAGGCAGAAAGGAGGAGGCAGCACAGAGCAGGGTCAGCACGTAGAAGTTTCCTTGCAGGGCTGTTTGCAGCTTTTCTGAGCCACGCAGAGGTGCCGCTCTCAATGCCCTGATCCTTCCCAAAGCAACCAGCAGCCTCAAACCCCTTCGCCAAAACTCAAGGATGAGCTGTGCAGGGCTGCAGAGGAGCAAGACGCTGTTCAAGGGGGACCTTGAACACCAGGTAGCACAGCTGCTATTGCAGCAGGGACCAGACTGGCATCACACAGCAGCGTTTCCCCTCTCTGGAGGGGTTTGCGGGATTTGAGACATAGGAAAGAAAATACCAGCTTCAAATTATCAGCTGCCAATCAAATATTTCTTATTAGACAGCCGTTCTAGAGACTGTAAATAATAAATTTACCCACCGCAGAGAATAACTTTTCAGTATAAGCAAGGTAATAAGCGATATTTAGGATACTTTTATTATTATTTTTTTAATGATCATAAATATTGTTCCAAAAAGTGCTTTACAAACTCCAGAGCAATACGAAATTGTCATCATTTAACCCCAGCCGGCAGCTAAGCACCACACAGCCGCTCGCTCCCCCCACATTGGGACGGGGGGAGAGAATCAGAGGGGTAAAAGTGAGAAAACTCGTGGGTAGAGATAAAGACAGTTTAATAGGTAAAGTAAAAGCCATGCACACAAGCAAAGCAAAACCAGGAATCCATTCACCACTTCCCATGGGCAGGCAGGTGTTCAGCCATCTCCAGGAAAGCAGGGCTCCATCACATGTAATGGTGACTTGGGAAGACAAACGCCATCACTCCAAACATCCCCCCTGCTTTGTATGCTGAACATGACATCCTATGGTCTGGAATACCCCTCTGGTCAGTCGGGGTCAGCTGTCCCAGCTGTGTCCCCTCCCAATTTTTTGTGCCCCCCCCCCCCCCAGCCTGCTCGCTGGTGTGGAGGGGTGAGGAGCAGAAAAAAGCTTGACTCTGGGTAAGCACTGCTCAGCGGTAATGAAAACATCCCTGCATTATTAACACTGTTCTCAGCACAAATCCAAAACACAGCCCCATACTAGCTACTGTGAAGAAAATTAATTCTATCCCAGCCAAAACCAGTTCAGAAATGCAAAACGAAAACTAGTTTCCATGAGTCCTACCAGCAGGACTGGGCACAAGGAAACACAAGTGTGGCAGACATCAGCAGAGCAAGAAAAGGAAAGAGAAAAACAAGAAGCAAGCATGACACAGAAGACAACTGCTGGGACTCTCTCAGAGGGGGGAAGAACCAGGATAACAGAATTATGAGAAACCCTAGGAAGTTTTCAAGCTTGCAAGACAGCAAAATGCATAATTTGGAGGCAATTTTTAGGCCATGTGTTGTAGTCACTGGGCACTGGGTCAGCTATTTCTGACTGGCTCTGTTACGCACACAAGTAATGTTCTTGCAGCACACAAATGCCCAAGTAGCAAAGATGATTAAAATTTCATGCCAAACTGTGAAGAGCACGTACAATTTGCTGCTTGTTTCTGAGAAGGGGAACTGTTAAATATATCGGCAAAGCCAAGGGTTGTGGCAGCAACCTGCAGATTTTAGGCCAATGTTGTTTATCAGAGCCTTTATTATTAAGTGAAGAAAATGTCCTTTTTTTTACCTGATCACTGGGGCCCTATGCTGAAACTTCTAAATGCAATGCAAGATGAGGTTTTTAGATACAGGAACAAAGAGGCCAGTATCTACACCAGTATCTTAAGAACAAAGTGAAAAATAATCATAATCATGTTACACAGCCCCTAGACCACAAGTAGGAGAAACAGGAAAAACAAACCAGGTGTCTTAAGAGGTAACCCCAAAGTTTGAAAACTGAAAACATATACATCTGTGGGTAATTTGTTAGCTTGAAAGTCATGCACATGGGCAATATCCCAACAGGTTTAACTGGGATCCTCAGCACATTGATAAAAGCCCAGTCTCCTCCTGAAAAACAGGACATGTCAGGACAGAGAATACTCTGAGATAGTGTGATACATGAGACGCCATGTTAAATGCAGGGGCAAGAGTCAACTATATTTATCTACTTAAAAAACAGAGCCGAGCTACAGCATGAAAATGCTCAAGAGAGGTTTTATTGCTATAAAATACCTTGCACCCATAATGAAAACAGTGTAACAGAGAAATACAATCTCTCTGCCTCCCCCAACCAAGCCCAGGCTGGAACGATGACCATCTATTCTCCTCACAAGATGCCACTCCGAGTGTCCCGTTGTTAAACTCAGTTTGGAAGCAGACCCTCCCATAAATTTTAACAATGCAGTCATAAAATTGCATTTAATGGCTTGCAAAAGCTTTTTGGAACGCGAGTTATGCAAAGGCCCATGACGTGCAGCACCTAGCTTGCATTCCTCAGCACTCCTCACTATCACACATCTTATTAAAAGAAAAAACAAATCCCGGATTTATTCTTAACTGACCCACTCTCAAATACTCATTTACATAGCAAAGCACTTAACAGCAGCAAATGGCAAGACTCTGCTGCTCTTAATGCAAGCACCATCTTATTCCCCTTGAACTCACACTGAAATCAAAAGCACTTGCAAAGTAAAGCATTACTCAGTCTGAACACGGACGGCAGAACACAGCCACAATAAAGACAACAAAACTATTTGGCACATACCCAAATATGTATTTCTTTCACTCATTTTCAAATGACATGGTCACCATCTCCTGTGTAAGAAAAGGCTGTCCCTCAAGTCCCTGCAGGTCAGCTGCATGCATTTCACTAGGAATGAACAATTTGGCGTCGACTGGAAATCAGATCCCCTCACTGTTCTTCTCCTCTTCATAAAACATTCATAGCTCTTCATTTAACCACGTGCTACAAAGCAAACGTCCCCCACCAATACACACATACCTCCGACGTACATCACTCCGAGATTTTGAAAGCTAAGTATTAAAAAGCAGATTGCTAGCCTTTGCTTGAGGCCTCTTGGAGAAAAGGGGTGATCAGCAGAACCCCTTCCCCTACCCACAAAGCTGCTACCTCTTTTGCATGGAGCAGCATGGGATACATCACAACCATCTAGGAAAGGCTGCTGCTTTTTATGTGCATTTTATGTGACTCCATCACAGGAAAACCTTAATAGTAGAGTTTTGTGCCAATTCCAAGGATTTGTAAATGCATTTAAATTTTACATAAAACCAGTTTTATTGAGTTATTAGAGATTCTCAGGTTCAACAACACAAATTCTAATGCTTTTAAAAAAAAGAAGAAAAAAAAAAAAAGCAGAGTGATGCATGTCTTTAATTTTGAATTTTTTTAAAGGATCATATTTTCAAGCTTTCCTTCATAAACAAAAGACTACAAGCTCACTTAGTCTTTAAATGAACGCTAGGATTCTGGTGTATTCACTCCACTCCAGAGACTTAGAAAACCCCAAGGAAACTTCAAGTGTAGTTAGATTGGGCAGTCTGCAGGTCTGATGTCACTGTCCTTGGAGCCTGCAAAATCCCTGCCCAGAGGAGAACAAGTTTAACTGCTGACCGCTCTCCCCTGATCAGCTGCACAATTCTGGTTACTGCTTGGCCACTGCCAGTTTCATATTCCTAACTAACATCTGAACTTTTCTATCCTTTCAGACTCAGAAAAATCCCCCCAGCTTCGTTCACAAGTGACACAATAAATCTGCACACGTGCACCCACAGCTCTCGGTGCAAAAGCATTTTGTGCCTTTTAAAGCACAGAGATGTGCTGATGGAGTCCAGTCAGGTATCTCAAACTCCAGATGTCCTCAGCAAGGACAGAGAGAGAGGCACTACCAGCTCCTGTCGCAGCCAGGGACAAGGCGATACCCAGGCTCTTGGTCACGCTTAAGGAGACCAACCGATGTCCCTTAATCAATGGCAGGTCACAGTAACACAGCTCAGCACTTGAGAACTCCCCCCCCCCATGAGATAACATGGGCTGAATACCTGTATATGACAATCCAGAAAACTCCATGAAATTCACATGAGATTCGGCCAAGATGGACACTCAGAAAGACATCTGTGCTTGCTTGCAGTGTATCAAAGGAGTGAGAAGCCAGAATTCCCCTTTAGAGATTTGGTCCCCGTCTCCCGAGCGTAAACGTTAACTCTGCTCAGACGCACCCTGTGGACTTCGCTTGTAAACCCAGAGCAGCAGCAGACCTGCCTACGCAGGGGGACTGTGCGCTCCTCTCAACAGAAGGGTTTCATGGACATGATGCACCAACATTTGTCCAAGATGGGCTCAGAAGAGGAGATGAGACCGGGTCACCTCTTGAGTCCCTTCCAGACCTGCATTTTTTTACTTCCCCCACACAGCAAGCAGAAACACAAATGGTCAAGTCAGGCTGCAGTAGGGCTAATGGCTAATCTTTGTTCTCTGCAGTTACATCACTTCTAGGTGACTCAACTTTCCTCCTAACTTGGCTCTTTCAAGCAGGCAGCCCTTTGGACCAGATTTTTCCACTTGAAGCTGATCAACTTCAAAGTGCCTAAGCTACAAATAATTAAAATGTTTTAAAGACAGTATGAATATTCTACTTGGATTAATCGCAAGCAAAAAAAAAAAAAAAAAAAAAAAAAAAAAAGGGTCATCTTATGTAACAGACCGCAAGTGAGAATAGAGAATACAGCTGGCAGCTTCAAGTGGGTCCCTGCAGGCCATCTTTCTCCACCGTGAAGCCATTGTACATCAGGCAGCCTCTGTTCAGAGGGAGCCTACATCTGGAATAAACTAGCGTGCTACAGATCATAAAGGAAGTACTCTGCCAGCGCAACGTGGGGAAGCTCGCCTTCTGCCTGCTCCAAGTGCATACCATCAAACGCTCGATTTCATAAGCACATCATTAATAAAACAAAAAGGAACGTTTTTCCTCTGAGTGTTGAGGAAAATAAATAAATAAATAAAAGACATCGGAGCCGTTCTTCCCTCCCCCCCTTTTCTTTCACCAGCTAATTGCAGGGGAGTTTAAAGGGGTTTGACTGATTTTGACTGCGCCCTGTTCAAGAAGCTGCAAATCTATATATACAAAGGAAAAATTGCTTTGAAATCTTGTATTAAAGAAAAGCTTGGCAGGAGCAAGGTGTAAACAAATGGAAAACAGAAACGCAGTAAGTAGTTAAAAAGCCAGACAGTAAAATGGAAAATGTAAAATAGTTGTCTACAAAAAAGCACTTTCTGTCACAGCAGCAATTCAGCAGAACCTGGTGTAAATATGTAACAATTTTTAAATAAAAACAGAGATAAGCCCTGATGAGAATACCAATAACCAGGCAAGGTCTGTACGCACACACTGACTGCCACGGGCCCCAACACAGCCCACGGTATGTCTCCCTCCATCCCTCTGCATTTCAACGTCGATTTTTTACTGTCTGTCTGCAGGGACTGTTTCCCACTTACAAACTTCACAGGTTTTGCCCATAGGAACAGCAGAAGCAAACAGTGAGCTCTTCCTCACTGGCCACGAAGCTGTTTTGGAAATGTGACACTCAAGAAAAAGTTCTAAGTTTCATGAATTAAAAAAAAGTGACTTCAATAGGCTTCATAGGAGCTGGGAGCCAACATGCTGATCGCACACAGCTGAAAACCAGCACGGAACCAGCGCAAAGTCTCCCAAACAGCAATGCAGCACATTCAGACCAGCATATAAGCAACTGCCTTCAAGGAACAACCACTGTAGCATCCTCCTCGATGGGAACAGGGAGTATACTGGGATTGCCATACCAGCATCCTTCACTGATGTGGGATAAATTAAAAGCACTGCTCCCAGTTGCCTGCCCCACCTTGGGTCAAATCATGCCTCCTCCCACTATTCCCATTCCCCAGCAGGCAGGTGGGAGAGACGGATCAGTAGCTGGGGAATTAACTTGCGTGATCACATACCAGGTGAGTACATCAAACGCATCAATCTCAAGACACAGTCAAAAGCCATCACTCTTCACATCACAGATATCAGTGTGAATGACTCAGCACTAGAAAATCATGCCAAAATCTGATTTTTGCAGATTCTTAACAAAGCAATTATTTCATTAGTGGATAATGAATATATTTTTCATCTGATCTTAACCAGGTTATTTTTAAGGCTGATCTGACAGCAGGAGTCCTGCTTTCATCTGCTACCTTGGGTTTTGTTTTCATTGTTGTACAAGCAAACTAAACAACTCCAAGACAAATCAAAAGCAGGGGAAAAGAAGTCTAAATTCCTTTATCAATAAATTATTCCAGGACAGGAGTTCTTTGTCCGTTCCTACTGCCTATGAAAGTTTCTTAGCACCGAGCCACTGAAGCCTTTGGCTTCTACCTCTGGATGATGCAAGCCATGCAAGTGGGTGTCTCCCACACCACTTGAAAGAGAAGAAAAAAAACCCAAACCCAAGTAGCCCTTCACATGAATTACACAGTGTTGACCATGTGAACTTTAAATGCCCTCAAGATAAGTAGGAGCCAGCAGCACAGACACAACTGCAATTGCATTCAAGTGTCCACTGCTGATCTAACAAGTCCCCTTGTTTGGACAAACGGCCGCCAGACGTTTGGCATCCTTGCACTGAAATGCGAGTACTTTCCCCATAGAAAGAGAAGCATCCTAGGAGATAAAGCCTGGGGAACAGTCAAAAGCAAAAACACACCCTCCCCCAAACACAAACACATAATTAAAATATACAAAACAGGCATCACAGCAGAGTGGATGAAAATTCTGTGACTTAATACAGACTGTCCCCCAGGGACCCATCTCCTGAGACAGACTGCTTGTTGACATCATTTCCTTGGCAAGGGCTTTAAACATTTTATCAGCCATTGCAAGCACCTGAACTACATCATCACCCCTTACAAAAATCTGCTGGAGTCATTTGTCATCCTGAGCCATCACCATCTGGATTGCACCTCTCCAGGCTGCTCCCCTCCTGGCGTCAATTGAAGCTTTATTGCAAGATCAGCCAAAGGATTTCTCAGCTGTCGCTGACCCTGGGGGGTTTTGGACCAGCAACCGCCCCTGGGGAGCTCAGGCTTTTAAGGGTTACGAGGTGTTTGCATTCTCTTGAGTATCTTGCCCAGGCTCATTCTCTTGCTGGGCTGTTGGGAATGGCTGGCTGGTTAGTTTGAAGTTTCTCAGAAAACACCCTTGCTGCCTGCAGCAGATTAAAGTCTGTCCTGGAGGAAGTTACCACTCTCCCGTATCAGCTAAAGAGGGGTCTCTTGTGGGGAGTGGTATTACATCTGTCGGCATCAGGATCATCGGCATCCTTTGGGTTTGCTCAGTGGTTTCAGCACCCTGCCTCAAAAATTAAATGCATGTAGCTTTATAATCGCAACTAACACCTGAAACATTCCAGCACCTAAGCAAACAGCGTACTCTATTTTTAGGCACGTCCACTTGGTTTCAAGCATTCGCACTTAATGATTAAAACATAAAATGGTGTGAACTTACATTTCAGCTAAAGCCAGTCCTTTGCATTCCAGTTGTGGGTTTGCTGTATCTTTAATACCATATGCGAAATGGAAAAAACACTTTTTGTGTAGGTGGGAAATGCTTTCATACTGGTGCTCTCACCTACGGTTTGTGATAGCTGAGCATGCCTGAGACCTCCTGTAACACAACCTCATGCGTATCTGTGCTGCCTTTGGGGGTAGCTCATTTCCAAGAGTGAGGACCCTGTTTCAAGATGACACGTTAAAACTAACTCATTACAACTTACCCATTACCAGACTATGTCTACACCCAACGCTCCACTGCACCCTTGGAAAATTCAGTCCAAAACCGGAATAAAAGGACAGATTGCTATTGAAAATTAAAATCTACAGCTACCACAGCTGTAGCTATCACTTAAATCACGCCAAAGAAAGGCAAAACCGTAAGTCAGTTGAAAAAATTTGTCAGCGAGTGAGTCTTAACCCCAGAAAGTTGTGACGACAGTTGTTTTATGGCAAGGTGGAACATAACTGGCAGCAAAAAAAATTAACTGTAATTTCACTACTAGTTACATCAAAGCACTTCCTAAAACCCCAAGCAAAAGCAAGGCCATGTTTTGTCAGTGCTGTTCAGCTACAATTAAAAGGCAGCCCTTGTCCGTAAGAGAGTTTACAACCCAAAAAAGGCAAGAGAGATGGAAGACGTGCTTATCACAGTGCACATTAAAACTTCAAGACAGTAGATAGCCCCAGGATTCATGTTAATGAAAGTTGGAAGCAAACACAACAGATAAAAAGACGTTAAGAACAGAAACAGATTCTGAGAAAGGCCTTTAGATGAGTAGAAGTGTCTACATTAAAAAACTAAAAATAGAGTTATTTATGTCTAAAACATGCATCATATAAGAGTCCCATGAAAGCCTTGATGAAACAATAATTACTGCTTAGGTTGCCAAAAAAGTTGATGTAAAGCAACTTAACTTCAGTAGCTTCAGTGGAGTACCTTGCTCACAGGGAAGTTTTCATTTTGGTACAGCAAGTGGATGAGAAATTATTTTTCTCCATCACGTTTAAAAAAATAGTAAAATGCTTAAAGCTAGTACATTATTTCAAGCCTCATGTTTTGATTCCCGTAACGTGCTATTAGCCTTCCTCTTCTGCTTGGCAAGATAAGGAACATTTTCCATTAACCAAAACGCAAGGTAAGGCTGGCATTTACCAATGCTAATTGTCAGGTTGCTAAGGTTGCTTACCAATGCTAAGGTTGTCAGCCTCTCCCAACTACAAAGCAAAATGCAATTCAAAAGCATTCATCCTTTCCCAAGACCAGCCATCTTAATAAGAAAGCACTAATGGGCTCAAACAAAGAAGAGAGCTGCTGATAACACGAAACCAACCACTGCCGCGCAGTTGCAGCGATACAAAAGCAAGTGCTGGCTGGCAAAGACCTGGCTGGTCTTTTACGTACACGCACGTCTGTATGCACCTGTGTACACACTCACGAGTCTGGAGAAGGTTGTGGTCTACCTCAACTGGGCTCAGTTGGTCTATGAGATAGCAAAGCTGGCTAGGCATGCTGCTCTGGCAGCTACAACCCACTGCAGAGTAACTGGGGTTAAAAACATGGAGCCAAAATCTTGAAGCACTACTATAACCCAGACCTCACCCAAAAACCTCTGAGGCAAGGCCTTAATAGCCCCTTGCCTTCCCCCCTCCCATTTTTTAATAGGCCAACTTCACCAGACACACCTTATGGGGCCACCAGACGTGGACTTCTTTCCATCCTGGAAAGGCATCCCACCACAGCCCCGGTGCTACGACCAGCCTGGGAGACCTGGTGCACACCCAGCACTCCTCCCATGCCCTGTATTTCTCCCAATGGAGGAATGTCCAAATGCAGCGCCCAGCCCCTCTCCACCTGCCTTCCTTCACTGTTAAAGCACTTTTACTCTGTCCAGTCTCCTTTACACAGTTTCCACTGGTGACTGCTAAGTTTGGATGTGGATTTCAGTCCCCTGTTAATCCAGACGCTTATACAGAAGCAAGAGGATTCAAGGGGATTCCGGAGGTGTCTTGTTTTTTCTTTTAATGTCTGGTGTTACAAGGACATTTCAGAGCATCCTGCTAGGGCTAGAGGAAGCAAAGGGGGACAGTCTGCTCTGGTACACTTCATCTTCGGCCAACCTTCTTCTGACTTCATCGATGAAAGCCTCTTGTCATGCCAGTGAGATCTGAACAGTCATTTTTAAAAACTATGCTCCCACCCCTCACACTTATAACCCATGGTCCTTGCAACCCTCACAACCCTACTTCTGATCCCTGCCCATGCCAGCTGTACCTGGCCGCCTCTGGGCACTCCTGAGGGGTTGAACAGCTAAGGAAGTGGTCCATAGCTCTTCCAAAAACACCACGATACAGAAACTGAGAACAAAACTGAGGGATTCTGTCCTACCGATAAACACAGTAAAACCACAAAATTGATATATTGTGAGGAAACCTCACAGTTTCCTTTTCTTTATCATTTTTCAGCTGACTCCATACTCCTCTTTCATCTGTGCCTTTATAATTACTAGCCTACAAAACTCCACCCTGTCTCAGGCTGCTGAATAAAAGAAGTAAACTTCGATTTCTGTATTTAAGCTCCCCAATCTTCCCAGGATGTGACGGATCATTACTCTGGCTCAGAGATTGCCTGGTCTTAAATCACTGCCCATGACTCCCACTGCAGTCAGCCTGGGTCCTCCCCAGGGTCAGGTCTGGTTCCCAGACCTCTGAGATCTCCCTGCCAGGCAGATACAGCCTTGCTGCTTTGAATCCCCACATTTTAAAGGGCATTTAGGTTCACCCTAAAAATATTGCAGCATAACTTAACCACCTGTAAACATTAAATGCTGCCTGCTAATTGACAGGTACAATATTTACTGAGGGTTACATACCAGCAAACAGCCTGGCAGATTTGTTTACGCATAGCGATAGCAATGCCAAGTGCGCAGGAGAGACAGACCAAGATCTGGGAGATGAAAGCAAGCCTGAAGAAGGGGACTGACACATGCACACAAACCAGTAACACAGGAATCTCCTGGCAGGTTCACTTGACAAACAGTATTCGTCTTGCCGCTCGTTTCACGACTCAGCATTGGCGTTATTAGCAGCATGCAGCAAGAAAACAGGAGAACAACCCCACGCTCGTGGGAGAGGAGGTACCCTGAAAGCAAATGATGCCAAAGACACGTGAACACCTCAAAAGCACTCCCAGCGCAACATCCCCAAGGCATTGGCCGTGAGCTGGCCGCTGGGTTCGGTACAGCAGATTTGACTCAACCTCTTCTCCAGTTTTCATTACAACAACTTCAAAATAACTTTCTGCAGGGAGAAAAAACATATTTTCCTGGACGCCATATTCCAATTTCTGTAATGCTCCAACCCGCGTCCTGGGGGGGACGAGGGGGAAGGAACGGTAGGGAGGACCAGGGTGGTGGGGAGGACCAGGGTGGTCCTGCAGCCGCGCCGGTCCCTGAGAGCTTCTGGAAGCCTCTCCTCCCACCTGCAGCCGATCTCCAGCCCACCGCAGGCTGGCTCTCGTCCTCTCAAAGCGAATATAGTGCTCCCCAAAGGCGTAGGGCTGACAGCCCTGGATATTCAATTAGTCTACGCATGGAGGAGACAGCAGGCGCGGGGCAGGCAGCGGGGATGGAGCCGTCTTCCCGGCGGAGAGGGTGCCCTGCCAATGCACCCTGTCCCTGCTCCGGAGGAGATAACTCCTCCCGCTGCTGCGAGAGCTTTGGCTCGTGCTTTGAAGCCTGGAAGGAGGCTGCAACTTCTGACATGACGTCCTGGATGCTGTTTTCAAAAGGCTCTGACACGACTGCATCTCATATGCCCGAGTGCCAGGTCACGCTTTGGAAATGGAGCTGGGAAGTGAGATTTTGAGGCTCCCAAGTGTCTTTATTCCTTGCTTTTTTTTTTCAAACAGGGCTCAAATAATTTTGAAAATTTTATTCACTGTCACTATTCAACACTTACTAAGAAGCTGAATTAAGCTACTCACTACTCCAATAGCAGCTACCTCACAGCTGCTGAAGTGATGGGTGTCTATAGGCCCCCGTCGTCTTTAAAAAACAAAGGATGAGCAAGGCATGCTATTCAGGCTCCAGCTATTCACATCTCTCCTCATTCAGACGTCAGGAAAATGTAATTAATACTGACACACAGAGAGGTCATATTTCTAAGCAAAATATTAAAGGCGGGGGGTGGATTAAAAGAAAAAGAGAGAGAAGCAATTTTACTAAACAACTGTGCCTCCCAACAGGCTCCATGACAGATACACCACAACTGAACAGATTATAGCTCTTAAATTTCCAGTGACTCAACTACTCTTTTACGTTTACAGAGCCACCTTGTATGTGCTTTGCATTAAAAATGTATTTATTGCTCACATGGATACTTATACGTTCTGAATTTAACAATCTACTTCTCAGACCAAAATGACTTAAAACACCAAGGTAACACTAGCACGAGATGGCTCTGGATCAAGAGTTTCTCGGTTTTATACATATATATATATATATATATATTTTGGCTTTCCACTTCCTCAAAACAAACTCTGATCATCTCCGTTTGTAACGTGTTTAATTAGATAGCTTCAGAACAGATTCAAGAAGTTTTTATATGGACCAGAGCTTTAAAAATGCTGAAGGATTTATTTATTTATTTTCAAACTGTTTTCTTTCAGAAAGACTGCAATTAGGAGGCTTACAAAAACAGTACACAAACACCCTCCCCTTCCTGTTGCACCATGAAATCCAACATGTCTCACTGATGGGAAAAGCAGGTTTTCTCAATTAAGGTTCTTTAAGACCAGCATTTTTTAAAACTGGTTTTAGCCCCTCCAACGTAGTTGAAGTTAAATTAGTTTAGGTTCACAACCACCATCACCAGCACCCTGCAGTAGTATTGGGGAGCACTAATTCAGAGGACATGTTTAAATCCATGCTTTCCTCAACAGCATTTAGTGATGAGATGTCCACTCATACTGCTCTCTTACCAGCTTTGAAGTCTTAAAACCAAAACCAGCTGCTGCTGCAAGACCCAAGCCCAACAAAGCAGCATTCATCTGTTTATACTATCAGTGTCTCTGGAAAGATTGGCAGACAGCTCTTCTGGTGATAGATGCATACTGAAATTTGATCAAGGCTCAGGTTATTTTTCTCCATCCAGCAACGCTGCAATTCTAACCAGGCAACAAACCCCAAGATCTCCATTAGGATGAAGAGAGAAGCAATGAAAGCCCCAATCCCACTGCTGTCCCAACCATTAACAAATCATCCATCTCATCAACTGAGAACAAAATTCACAATAACTTCCATGTGGTCCCCAACCACGGGCCAAACAATTTTTGTAATACAGATAAAGGCACCGTGGTGTGGTCCATCAAAAAGGGAAGCTTCAATTCCAATGTTAACATTAACTTTAAGGTGCTGTCAGGCTCAGAGCGAAACCAAAGCCCCAAAGGACAAAATTACCATCTTCCGCGGATGCCTCCTGCCCCAGTGTCACAAGGTCATCAGTTGTCTCAAAAAAAGAAATTCTGAGGCCAACCCTGGCAGGTCAGAGATATAAGGACATTCCCCTCCATCACAGATGGAGCATGACAAGAGGTTTCTCACAATTATTACTTAACTCTCTCATCCTCCTGCCCCCCTGTTTTGGAACCCATCCCACGGCTCAGTGCCCTGACACCTCGGGCTGTCCCCCAGAGGCTTAGCCAGAGGACAGAGCGCTGAAACCAGGGAAACCGCTTGAGAAACTCCCTTAATTTGCTTGCACGCCTGCTGCTTCCTTCTCTAGAAAAACCCCAGTGCAAACATTACCTGGGCAGACTGGTCACCAATGTCTGGCATGCCGCCATCCGACAGCCGGCACCGGTACTGTCCCCCGGTGCCCTGAAGCTGCTCGTCCCCGTTGCTTTCTGCTTCGGAGGTCTCGGGCTGAGCAACCTCCACCTCCATCGGGGTGCAGTGCCCGTTCCCATGCTCCGAGCCCGGCTTTTCTTTGACGTCCTTGCCGCCCGGCGTTCTGGTGATGACTCCAAACTTCCTGGTCCTTTTCCCATTTTGAGCGGCTCTGTCGCCGGGTTCGGGGCCGGGCTTGGCTTTGGGATCGCAGCTGTTGCTGTTGTTGCCGTTGGAGGGAGGAAGAGGGGCTTTGCGCTTGATGCGGCGCAACATGATCAGGTAGACGAAGCCGCCATTCCAGCACTGCTCGGCCAGGTAACTGCAAGGAAAAGGGGATGCGCGGGGATTACCTGCTGCTCTCTCCGCGCTGCCCGCATCCCAACCTGGCACCCCAACGCGCTGCGCCCCGTCACGTTCATGCACCTTCTCAGGCAGCTGACTGCCCGGCGTGTGGGCACGTTAGGACACCTCGAGGTATCAGCCAGTGCTCTCTTCCTTCAGTGTTAGAGGGAAACAACACCAGGAATAATAACAGCCCTACCGGCCGTCCAGGCTGATCTCACCGCAGAGTAATGAAACAACCGGTAAATGCCACCAGGCGGGTTCCCACCACCCCGACCTCCGGACCCGCAGCACAGCGACGTGGAAAAGTGGGGCAAGCGAAGCAAAGCAAAGCAGAGAGTGTTTCCAGTGGGGCATTAAAATAAATAAATAATTTTTTAAAAAAATAATTAAAAAAATTAAAAATCAGGCAGGCTTCATCTGTGCAGCAGCCCACAGAGCATTTGCATCTGAAATGAGCCTCCTTAGTGAAACTAATCTTCTGCTTCGGTGTACGTACATGCTCTGAAGGCCTCAGGGAAAAAAAAAAAAAAAAAAAAGTCAGCCACTGGGGTAAGCAGGCACAGTGCCAATGGCCTCAGTACGGCAAAGCATGGCACTATTAGGCATCCTGGCTCCCAAAAAGGGACATGGAAAAAAGGTGGGTTTCCATTACAGCAAGTGTATTCCAACCAAAGCAAGAGCCAAGTCACCCCAGCTGTACAAGGGGCAGCCACCAGGTTCTCGTACCAGAGCAAAGCATCGTCTGCCCTCCCAAAGTCTCTGGACATGCCTTGAAGGAATTAACATTTCTGCTTCTTCAAGCAAATACTCGGTGACCCTACAGAAACTGCACCCATTGATGCAAAAGGGGAATCTAACTTCATGTGTCTTTTGGGAAAGGATATACCTCAACCCAAATTTTTGAAATATTTGGGCTCTGAGCCAAGGGTGTAACCTACTGAGAGTACAAACAAGCTGGAATTTGTATTTAGCAGGTTTGTATGTGCCCTTTCACACTAATTTAGGCCCCCAAATATATTGCCTTTCGCTACTAGTGAAAGCAGCAAGAATTTCCCAGAGCACCAAAGAAGCCTCTGCGGCAGCTGCAATGAACTCTTCACTAACACGGAGCCGTTGCTGAACCTACAGCTATCGGAGAGACGAAACTAGGTGTGGAGTTGAACCATGGAAGGTCCTAAGAGAAAATAACAACAGCACTTGTGGCTGAGAGAGGAGGAGCAACTCGGGAGCCTTCCACCATTTTTTTCCCCCTCCCTGGTATTTGTAGGCCAATTTTCCCCTTCCCTTTCTTAAAAGTTATTTGGCCTTAAACACAAACCTTCAAACTTATTCCTGTATAGAGGTGACTTAATGGCAAAACAGGAAAAGCAGCTATGATAACCCCCGAAGCAAACTTCTGTACAGAGCTGTGAGGAAAGCACTCTCAATTACTCAAAGTAATCTGGACCAGCCTGGCAGTGGCTGGAAATAACCTGATGGGTGTGTGTTTCTGTCCAGGGACATGAGCTGATAGTTTCAGTCCACTTCTTCCCCAGGCTTAGATGTCCCCCACAGACAACGCTGGCATTCTAATCACTTATATTTAATTAGGAAGACCGATGCCCAAATGAATAGAGCAACTACGTAACCTTAAAAGCAACCCTGGAGCAATAGAGTGAAAGGACAAGTACGTTGACTGTGCCAAATTTCCCCAATGAATATAAACTGGACTCCAACTCCCTGGACGGTCCACTCGGCAGTTTTCACCAGGTAAGTATTTTTTCTTCTTCTTCTTTAACGTTAAGGATATTTAAATAAAGCCCTAGAACCATCTTTTTCAAAACGGCTGAAAGCAGACAGCCAATGAGCCCTGCTGGTTGGAAAGTCTCTGCAGCCAAGGTCAGCTGTCTGGGCAGCCACAAGGTGACACTTGGCTCAGGGAGGCACCCAAGGCTGGCAGGACCTGAAGGGTTAGCCTAAAAAAAAAAAAATTCCAGAACTAAGATGGAAGTATTTTTGATTATCAAGTTAAAAGAAAAATTCTTTTAATCAACAGAAAAGGGGCAGTTTTGTTCCAGAAACAATATTGGCTGCCTGTTTTTCACATTTATCTTTCAACTCAAATTTCAAGGCAGCCAGTAAAGTTGATTAAAATTCATGACTTTTGCTTGCAGCAATACCACTGCACTCTGATCCATCACACATAAGCCTGATAGCATTGCTTCTCCTGGCACACGGAAACAGAAAAGCAGCTCCTCTTCCCATAGTCCTGTGGCTTACATGGGTGCTGCCCACCCTGTTTTCATGCAGAGTCAGTTCCGCCTGACTTGGTTTTGTGCAGGTGCACATATGTGGGTTTTTTTAAAACACCGATCTCTATCTATGAACTAATCACTGATGTATTTTTGAGTGCCAGAACCAAGTGCACACATTAATCAACTACTTGATTTAAGAACTAAGGGGAACGAGAGGGAACTTAGCATATGTCCAAATAAAGTAATTTTATAGAGGCAAAAATAATTTACTATTTCACCTCCACTTGTGGCACATTTATACTGTTCATAAAGTGTAAAGCTATGAAAAAGGAAGAAACACGAGAGGGTTTGTTTTTTTTTTTTCCTATTCACAGACAACCATCCCTACAGTCTGGAGCAGGGT
Organism: Astur gentilis; assembly: GCF_929443795.1. Taxonomy (NCBI): domain Eukaryota; kingdom Metazoa; phylum Chordata; class Aves; order Accipitriformes; family Accipitridae; genus Astur; species Astur gentilis. The sequence goes on along the minus strand of NC_064919.1, from coordinate 77,251,888 downwards.
TACAGCAAGAGGTAATAGATGCAGCTGCACTGAAGTTAGTAGAGCCGTGCTGATTTACTCCATATGTCGAGATGGCCTGCATGTTCCAGGCATGCAGCCTGTAGTAACTCATGAGTTTATGTCTTCTTGAGTACTTCTCAGCAGTTCAAAGCACACAATAAGTTTCCATGAAAAAGAGAAGAAATGTCTTCTCTGGGTCAGCAAGCAATTACCTTTGCGTGGCAGCAAGTGACTGCATACACCAGATGACATCCGCTATTTCTGGACAGGGTAAATCCAGCTGGTACCAGTGATGCAGTAAGTGGCATCATTATCTCAGAGTTAGTTCTGAACCAAAGACCAGTCATCCCATGCTGGAAAAACAGCACTGGTATAACACCAAACTAATACAACAAGATAGGAAACTAATACACCAAGAATTTGTGGTCATTTGCTTTATTGCTCTCCCAAGACAGGGCTGTTAACCAAGAAGCCTGAGCCACCTTGAAGTTCTGCTAAGTACATGCTGCCTATTTAGCTGGCTTCCTTTTCCTTTGCCATTTTTCCCCTGTCTAAGTAAGAAGCCAAAAAACCCCAGGGAAGCACAGCAAGGTCTCAACACTGGACAAAAGACAGGAAAGGTTGTATTAAATGCATGAGAACCTTCAGATTTTTAATTACTTTCTATCAATCCAGGAGCATCCCATGCCAGAAGAGAGTAATGGGATGGATTCTGCAGCCTCTAGACTGCAGAAAACTGCAAAAGCTAGGCAGGACCCAAAATTCCATTTCTCGGGGGGGTTAATGTGTGCAACGCAGACAAGCCTTGTTTTAGATTTGGTCCCTGTAGAGCACTCACAGAGATTTTAGCAATCAGTACGCCAACCGCGTCTCAGGCAGGGCAGGATCAGAGCTGATGAACGTATGCAGCTCTCAGCACAGATGTGGGGAATCAGCTGCAACCTCCAAGCTGTCGCTTAGTTTGAACATAGTCTTCAGCTTGGATGGAGAAGATGCACGGAGCAAAAATATCCCGAATGCAGCTTCAGTTGATCCAAATTCTAGTGGAAGGTGTCCCTGCCCATGGCAAGGGGGTTGGAACTAGATGATCTTTAAGGTCCCTTCCAACCCAAACCATTCTATGATTCTATGAAATTTATTGAAAACTGAGACGCTAAAACTTACTATTTCCCATTTTGGTTGGCAGGGGACTGAACAGGATTCGGTGAAAGCCCTGGATCTCATACACTAGCTAAGAAACCTCAGGCAGTTACTCCTAGTGCCAGTGGGTGACGACACGTAACAAATCCTATTATGGCTGATTTTAAGAATGCTAGAGATTCTACCAGCTGATCATACATCTATTAATACTAGTTAGCAAACCAAAACATTTTACCAGCAAAACATCCACCCATGCTTTCAGTATTTGCCAGTCTTTGCAAGGTAGCGCCAAGTCCCTGCAGCACAGCTGGGAGTCCCCTCAGAGGCTGCAGCATCATCTCCCCAAGCAGGGTCTAAAACATCACTGAAACGGCAGCTTGGAAACATTTCCCACTGGTGTGCTCAGAAGGAAGGACCACCCGGCTGCTCCTGCTGCTTTGATCTCACCCTGGCACCAGCCCTGGTGAAACCCCAGCCCATATAAAATGCCACCCTTAAGCAGTGGGGCAGACCTGTTCTCTGTAGAAGAGGAACCACGAAAATGTTAATAATCTGTAAAACCAGAGGAAAATTATTTTACACTTGAAACAGCGCCGGAAAGTTACCTCTTGCAAAGCTCAACCACAGGTTGGAAAACATAACTGGTGGCTGGTTTCAAGGGGCATTTAATACTCTTTTTGTATTAGACCTATAAAGAGGTGGACATATCCACTTCTTTTGGAGACTATTTTGAGTTATGCGGCCAAATCCCGTTTCTCCCCTACACAGCTGAACTGATTGCTGTGATCATAAAAACTGATAAACTCGTCGTGTTTATTCCAAGTTCCTTGGCACGCATGTGAAGTGTCAGACTCAGACATGGTGTCTTAGAGTAAGCCAGTCATTTTTATTTTTATATATATATATTTGTGTGTGTGCATAAATATAAAGGTTTACAGACTTGACAAGAGCACGCTGTGACAAGCTCTCTGTCACATCTCATCTCACTTGAACAAATGCAGATGGCCACACTGAGCTACAGAAAAACCAAAGCAGACCCAGCAGCCGTAAGAAAGCATCTGGATCCACTTTAGGATCAGAAATACTGAAGAAGTATGTTTATTTTACACTAATACTACTATTTAGCATTTCTCCAGAACCTTTCATCCTGATAGATCTGAAAGTGCCTTGCAAATGATACACACAGAGCATCACTGACACCTCTCCAGCCAGCCCATCGTGCAGCTCACCAGGGCACAGAAGAGAAACCTCAGCCCAGACGACCACTTTCAGAGCCCCCTCCTAGGCCCCCTCGGGACCTGTAATGTCCTTAGCAGGACAGGCAGACCGCTAACTTTTATGCTCTACTCTGAAAGATCTGGCGTGGTAAAACGTCTTGAAACTCAATCTTCTTTAGGCTGGAAAGATGAAGGGCAGTGTGGATCTTTGCAGAACTGAAACCTCCAGCCCCAAGGGGGATTTAAAAGCTAAACTTAACAAACCATCTCTCCATGACACTGGCAAATGAACTGACTTGCTTTTCAGGTAAGGCGGGGCAAATTAATGACTAACAGATAGCGACTGATGGAAGGGCACACGGCTCCTCATTAAACCCTCACCTCACTGTGCGAGAACCCCCAGCCCACCGAGGACAGACTTTGGCAAGCACCAGCGGGTACTTTTCACAGATTGCTGCATCTTCAGGCAGAAGTCAAGTCTGCCTTAATGCATGCAGCCAAAGGACAACACCGAGCTACGAAGTCTTGGGCAAACCTTGCTGCAGCCCAGCTTGCAAGAGGTTTCACCTCCTCAGGGCTGCAGGGACACCCCAGGGCCAGCCCTCTCCTCGGCCTCCCCGGAGGACTAAGCTCTCCAACCACAATTTATCGCAGCAGGCAGCAACGGCATCGGTAAACCCTGCTGCTACTTCAGAGCACAGGGCTACAGCAGACCGGGAACGAGCTCAACCCAGCATCTCGTCACCAACAAGCCCTTTCCTGCCCCAGGCTCTGCAGGCGATGGCACACGCAAAGGACGCGATGTTCTCTGCCTGCTTTAATAAACAGGAGGAGAGGCAGAAAGGGCAAAGAAAAAGTCAGTCACGGAGCCAAGAGACTAGTAATACCCAAGGGAGTGCATTCAGACGGCCCGGGGTATGCAAGAGGGCTCCCATCTATCTCCCTTTCGAGGACGAGCAACTCTCAGCCCTCGGCTGGTGGCCAAGGTTAAGCAGCCCCTCCCTGAGTCTGACACAGGCTGTGGCTCTCTGCGCCGTAGCGGGTTTTTCTCAGGACAGCCCAATCGGCGGCTTTCTGGAGAACAAAACTCTGAATCCAGGTTTTTCTGTCTATGGCATATTTTTCACTGTTAAGTTTATAGCAAGGAATGCAACCAGACCTACTGAAATCTTGAAGGAAAAATGAATTTGGAAGTTAAATTTCAAGGTATATTTCTGTGGCCTTTTGTAAGCCAGTAGAAGCATGTTTGGTGCTGATTAGAACCGACCCTCTGCTGGATTAAAACTGCCTGTAGCTTTGAGCATCACACTGTTTGTGCTTACCCGGGCGATGCTCGAGCTGCTGTCAGTCTGTACAACGCAACACCACACCAACACCCTGGAGAAGCAACGGTAGGAGCAAACAGATGGGGCCAGGTCTGATCTTCACTGTTCATCAGAGAAACTAAACCCCCAAGAATTTAAGACCAACAGGAACAAATGCTCCAGTGCTGAAGTCTGCAAGAGCCCCTGGGCAAACACACCTCTGGCAAGGCTGGCAGGAGGCTCCAGGCAAGACCTCTTTGCCTGAACTCTCAGGAAAGATGAAAAGGGAGCGGAGGGAGGATTGCTGCTGTGTTTTCACGGACTCACTCCCTGCTTGTGGCTTTTGCTGGAAGATGAGATGCAGCTCAGCCTTGCAACACAGGACCATGACTAAAGCCTGGTGAGACACCTCACTCTAGCTGGTATCGATGAAATGATGTGGCTTTGAATTTGGGAGAACTGAATTCCTTTGCCGTGCTACAGATCCCTCACAGCAGCCCAGGCAAGTCTTTCCATGAAAAAACATGTCTTATCCCACAGAGTTGCTGCAAGGTCTAAGGTGGTGAAGCCATTGGCTTTCAGTATTACAAACACTATCCATCTGGGATCAGCCAACGCCAAACACCACCACAGCTTTCTTCCAGCCCCGTATCCTGCTCAGGTGCTGGCACAGTCATCTGAGCAACAGTACAAATAAACCCAATGAAGGAACCGATCCAGCTTTAAATTAACCCAACCAAAGTAAACTTGCTAAAACTCAGACCTCAAGATGGGGGCTTTAAACCCAGCCCAGCGCCCTGATCTGGTCACAGCAGCACAGAGGCAGGGACAGGAGAAGAAGAGGCTGGCGGTGGCAGGGGACCACGCTTCCACTCCCACCAGCAGCCCCCCCACCAAGAGCTGAGACACATGTGCGGCTGCAGCCCGAGGGAAGGGAGTTGCACACATGGTGCAGACAGAAGTACTGGCTGGCTTCGGCTGAATGGTATTCATACCTCCAGTTCCTAAAATTGAAAGGATAGGCATCCTCACCACAGACAACGAAGCCCAGCTGAATCACATCCCCATCGCAGGTGTGGAAAGAAGACAGGCTAGATCATTGCCATTATGCCGGCACAGCACAAAAAAACGCATTTCTGCCCTGCGTGTTGTAGAGACGCCTCAGAAGCGCATCAAGGGCTTTGGGAGAGTGGCAAGCAGAGCAGGGACCTCCAAAACACCCAGAACATGGACGAGGGACACGAATGGCTACACTGAGCCTTCTCCCAGAACACACATCTGAAGAGGATGACTCGAGGAGCTGCACAGCTTCTCCACACCTAAGGAACCCCCCGGGCTCTGACAAGACATCCCAAACCTAACAGATTATGGAACTGCAGTCATCATAAAATCCTTTGGGATTTCCTGATTTATTGGCTATGCTAGCAGAACAGAGCAGCAATGTTGCACTTAGACTGCAGAGACTTTGGACACGAGCTTTACAGAGGACCTCATCTTACTAAACATGCAACTCCTACAAACGCATCTACAAGTCCCAAGAGTCAGACATACACGGTCCTTTTGGGGGTTGGGTCCTACAGACAGACTAATGGGTATTAAGGAGACAAATTCTATTTGTTCCTTGCTTAGTGGCAGAGTGTACAAACAGAAGTGGTCTAATCCAGTCAAGCCATCACGGCACTGAACGCTCCAATTTGTTAGTTCGTAGCTCTGCCGCAAACAGACATTTAGCTGGATACATGGCCATGCTCACAAATATCATTTCCAGTTACAAGAAAACTGAGCAATTTAAAATGACTACTTATCAGCTTAAAAATGACAAATACTAGCTTTCTACCTTTGCTGCAACAGGCCCAAATGATATCAAGTTACAACTGGGCATTAGCACCTGCAATTACTCCTCGATCCACGCTGTGTAACTGCTGTTCAGATGCGGTCTGTCCCACCACAATGATTTCCTGCCCTTCCGAAGACACGCTCCTGAAGCTTCAGGCAATACAAGCTTTTTGTATGGTGTCCTATGCAATTGCTCTTCATTCCCAATTGCCCTCTATGCAATTGCTGTCGTCTTGAGGGCTTGGAGACAGATCAAATTTTACACCTCTTCTACACTTCTGCCAAAGAAGGCATCAATTTATCTTCCCCTTGGAGCCCAGAGGTGGACGTGCGCTCCGCTGAAGGACAGGGCAAGGCTAGACACACTCGGTTGCTTCATCCCTCTTGGTAATGCAGCTGCAACACAGGGGTGAGTGAGTACAGCCATGCCCCTAAATCCACATCCATATCCAAACACCACCACTGTCAACAATGGAGAAATTTTCCCCTTACTCCATTTTTACCAAATATATTTTCTAAAATATCTTGATTTGGGTTTGCCTGCCCTCCTCGGGCAAGGCTTTACTAGACTCTAACGTGGCACGGGGCAGTTACTCTACAGCCTTGTTACTGCAGGATGGACAGAGGGGAAAAATAATGCCTGAAAACTGCAAATGAAGGGGGATGTTCAATTTGCAGGGAGCCTGCTAGCCACTGTCCCTGCCAATGCCCCCGTGATCAAGGGCTGCCATCAACAGGGTCTAGTGTACCACTTCAGTACAAATCAAGAGCACAGTTTTGAAGAAAATTTGATTTTCCCTGTTACTGTGCTTCGGTTTCCATGCCTGGGCAGTCTCCAAGCTCCCACCAGCTTTTTCTCAGATGAAATTCAAGTGGCAGATGTGTGCCAGGAGCACACTCAATGCACTCCGGTTGCTGTGCTGTATTATGCTCCAGCTGAATGCCTGTCAGCATTTGGTCTGTGGGACCACGCTAGAGCTAATCCAAAGTAAGCCCCAAAATAACTGTAGTGTGGAGGTCAGGTCCCAACAGTTTCATCCTATAGACTCCTTCCCCTTTGGGCTACACTACTGCCTAACGCAGACATGGGGCAATTGCTCCATGCCCCTAACAAGAGTATTCTCCAATGTATTCATCCGAAGGAAGTTTGCAAAGACCAGGGCTATCATCTATTAGGTCCACGCATGATCTTCTGCTTCACAAGATGTGCAAGGACCCAGCCAGACAAGACTTGTTTGTGGTCATGCGCCAAGCACGCACACTGGAATACGAATAAACTCCCATTTACTTTTTGCAGTAGTTGCTGTAAGTTACAGAACAGTGCTCAAACTGTGCTCAAACTGTTTTCACTGCTGCTGTTAATTGCAGAGACAGAGCTTGTTACCATTAGTTCAGATGTTTGGCTTTTTAAAAACAGTACTCCTGAATTAGATGACACATCTCAGAAATGTGAATGAAGAGGCACTGGAGCTTTAACTTTCAAACTGAGAGAATATGTCAAAATAAAGATTCTACTTTATTGCAGATTGACTTACATTGAGTGCTACCTGTTTGAAAATCTTCAGTCTTGCACGGGAGCAACTTTCCTTCTCTTCACACCGTTCCTCCTGAGGTGCAAGACTCCGTCCATACCAGGAAGCCCAAACAAGTTCATATTTGCAAAACATGACATAAATCACCCAACTGGAAAGCACATGTGCCTCACATGAAGAAACAAGGATGGGGTCAAAAGCCACCCACGTGTGACCCATGTACAAAGTATATACCGTGTGTAACACTTCTCCCACTTCACCCTGACTGCCCAAATCTTGTCACTGTGTTTCACACCCCGACACCCTATTTCCAGGGCTCTCCATCTTTCGTCCAGGCTGGTTTAGGATCACGCCTCTACAAAAACAAGCATCCAAGCATCCAGCTCACATCCTTCCTTCTTCCTCCCTGCAAATCTTTTATCTAATTCTGCCCCCAGTTTCCAGTCACACCAGGCAGCAGTGACAGCCAGGAGTAGATTTAACCTGAGAGAAATGGTTTGTACTCCAAACTGAATAAGAAGTTCAGCATGGGGGATATTCTTTATCGTAATCCAGAATTTTTGCACAGTTGCAGCACCCAGGGAGGCTGCCACAAAAAATTCCACAGGTGAATGTGATGAGCCTCTGGTACAAAGCTTGCTGGTGGGAGGTCTGCGAGCCCACGGGGGCTGGATTGTGCTCCCAGCCCACACCAGTACGGCAGCGCAGGGTAGTGCTAGTGGCAGGCCCAGGCTATTGCTGGGCAGCGAGGTCACCCCTTTGGGATAAAACTTCCTATTTTTCCCTATGCAGAAATTATCACAAATGCCCAAAAGGGAGGAGAAAAAAAACACATCCCACTGAAAGAGCTTTTATTCCAGCAGCAAAGTTTTACAATGCTATTTTAAATGAAAAAAAAAAAAGAAAAAAAAAAATTAAAAAGGTCTCTGTAACATTGTTTTGGCAAACTAGGTTCTTTAGGTTTCAACATTAGCTGTAATTCCCAAAGTACCTCTTTCCACTGAGAAGCGAAGGTTTTGGACGTCTGCAAGCAACGAGAGGGAGAGCCAGAAAATTTAATCAAGTCTACTTTACAGCAGGAAGCGGTATGCTGGGGTAGAAGAGACTTATTTCCAATGCTTTTTCAAGCCTACTTGAGCTCCTGAGAGGAGCCCTATTAACAGAGAGAGGCCAGGCTTCAAATAACCCCGCAACTGCTGAGGGGCAGATAGGGAAGGAACAAATCCACAGCTCTCAGATTTATTTGAGGGGGCCAATTTTAGCAGCAAGGGCTACTTGCCTTCAAAAGACTGCTCGGTTTTAGGCATTTTCCAGGATTCTTCCTAATACTGAAAACAGTAGCTACTTCATCAGCGTCTCCCTCCTTACCGAGGGGGAGCAAGGCCGCTTGTTCAGCATCCTCAGATCGTGCGATTTGACCACGAAGCTCACAAAGCCAGAAACGTTTATCTGAGGTGAAAAATTCAGCTCTCTGCTAACAGCAAAAAAGAAACCCTAACCCTCTGTCAGAGCAGGGGAAGAGTCTGAAAGTGTGATCTGACAACGCCATAAAAAAACCCCAAACCTTAATAAACGGGAAAGAGAGCCTGAACTCTATCCGCACAAATGCGCCCCCCACGTACGCTCCTTCTTGTGACTTTAGGATGGGTTTCAGGCTGCAGGAGGCCCGAGGAAGACGGGAAAAGGAGCGCATTCTGCACAAGCGAGTCCATCGTGGCGATGCCGTGACCCATCGCTGTGCTCCTGGGCTGCACCGGACCAAGCCACGCCGCCCCCCGGACCCCTGCCCCTCCCAGGAGGCCATCGGCGCTTCATTTCACTCGCAGCCACTCTGGCAAAGGACATTTTTGTCTTTTGAGGACCATCGCCTGCGGGGACAGGAGGTTTATTTAGCTATTTAACATCGCTACTTTGTTCTTGGCCGTGACGACAGGCTGCGCATACAGTAAATCCCGCGGATGAACTGCTTTCGGCTCTGACTATGGGCTTGCTGAACCGTGCTTCCTCTGCATGCTGCGACAGGTTTCTAACCATAATAACCCCGCACAAAGCACCGTCTCTCTTGCTCAACAGTTTCCGTCAGTCACACCAAACCCTTCCTCTCCCACTGCCTAAATACATCTTTGATATTCCTGACGTTTGGCCAGAATAAAGGACTCGCCCTCTCTAAAACAAGCAAACCGTGCCAATACTCATTCGGTTTTACAATCCCCCACGAGCACAAACATTTCCCATCCGAGCTCCCCGGCGACGGGGCTGGCGTTATTTTTGCCCGGGCAAGTGCATCGCTTTGAATTCAAGCACTTTACTCACGGATGCTCAGGATTCCCAGGCAGAGGCAGGTCACCAGCAAACCAAGAGCAACTACCCACTTGCTGAGGCTGGCACCAGCCCCGGTGGAGAAAATCACCCCCACACGGGTGACAACTGCCCCCAGGATGACACCCCCACCAACACCACATGCCCCCAAACCCCATTGCTCAAGTGAATTTAGGAACTACAGCCAGGACTCTGCAACAAAACAGTTCGCAAAGGCAGGAGTTGGGCAATGCCAGATACACACGCGCCTGTCTGTAGTATGTTTGCCTCTTTCCTCGGATGCTCACATTATAAACCAGCTTCTAATTACATTCTCACTTTCTCTTTTTACCACAGTGAGTTTGGATGAGGCCAAAAGGGAGAAGAATTAACGAATACGCATGACAGCAACCATAAACATTTCCTAACTTTCACTCAGTTTTGCAACACAAGACATACATGCTCTCCTCAGAGGGCCAATGCATTAGTGCTTGCAGATGATTTCAACTTCCCAACAAACGCTTTGCACAAGTGAAGTTTCTGGATTTAACACAGATTTTGTAGCCTGCTGTAACCACTCCGCCAGCTACAAAAGGTATGAGCACCCCTCCGACAGGCCACGACAGGGGCTGCAACCCCAGAAACTGCCTTGGGTGGGCAGAACAGCCCCCAGCAGCATCCCCAAAAGCAAACATTATTTTAACAGTCAGGACAGTGGACGGGACTCTGCCTTCTGCATCTCTTCACATAACTGGCTTTTCCCAGCAGCAAACCATCCCGCCCAAGCAGCTGCTGCAGCCAAAATGCATCCGAATTTGCCCCCAACTGCAACGCCATTAGACACTGTCAGACGTAACACATTTGCAATCCAACATGGGACATGACAGTGGAAGGAAAAAATATGTACTAATTTTATTTTTTTTTAAATTAAAAAAAAACAAATGGAGATTGCAAGCTCTCACCCTCCATCCTGCGTTGGGATACCACCCCGCAATGTTTCTGCCCAAGGACATCCCTGGGACCCCTCACACCACCATCATGCCACGACCACAGTAACGGTTTTTAATTGATTTCTCCTCCCCACAGGCTGAGGAAGGACCTTCCTGCAGCCCTGACCCAGCCTCTGAGCAGGGCTTGATGCTGCCACCCAAAAGGTGACCACGGGTACCCCAGTCCAGTGATGGGTCAGGACTGAACCTTTTAACACAGAAGCAGGCGAGGGCACGCATGGCCACGCACCGCAGACCCCCGTTGAGAGGAGTCCCTGGCACAAACGTTGGGGTACCCTCCTGCCGAGTGTGGGACGGTCCCACAGGAGGGGCATGTTGGGGAAAGGATCCCACCCCATCACCCAGAATTACAGACCCCATCACGGGTGCTGCCCAGCAGCTCCCGGCTTGCAGAAAACGCTTGGTGCTGTGGCCCCAGGGACTTTGCAGGTAAAAACACCCCCGGGAGCCAAGAAGAGCGTGTGCCCCAGCGAAGAGCCGTGCCGGACGGTGAGGAGGCACAGCACCAGCCCTGCTCGCCTTGCACAGCGCAGAAAAGAAGATGGCCATGGGTACCCCTTCCCCTCCACCTGCCAGCCCGTGGGGCTATGAAGGGTCTGCTCACTGCCGGGGCACTGCCAGCACACGAGAAAGCCAGAGCCAAGGGAATTAAGCAGGCATTGCTATGCACTGTGGCTGTGGTTCCCAATATATCACACCATCGACTCGATTTCCCAGAGCGATGCAAAAATGGAACCATTGTACTCTTTTTTTCTTTTTCTTTTTTTTTTTTTAATTTTTATTTTTAGGATCCGCCCAGAAATCTCCAGCTCCACGTCACAAGAAATCCCTGTAAGCCTTTTGATGACTTTCATCTATTATTCACTTACAGCAAATCCTTGCCATTAACAAACTGCACTAAAGGAATCCAAACTTTCAAAGCCACAAATCTCCTAATAACTATGGCCGCTTTATACATGCTTCACGATTAGCCATGTTGCCTGGTTAGAATCTCAAAGCTGCTCTTCATTATTGGATTGAACCTGCCTGCAAACAGAGAAGAGATTGATAATACTGCCACTGATTTCAATGCAGGAGCATTCATTACATGACATCCTCCTCCCGGACACATCAAGCCCCGCGGCACAAATTTATGCTGTGCTACTGTGCCAAAGACCCAGAAACCTCCCTCGAGCACACTAACACCAATCCTAGCAGACAGCGTTGGAGTAAACTTGACTGCAAGCACGCTCAGGCTTCACACTGGCTCCTAGCATGCAAACTGAAGGCAGTTTTACAACTATCTGCTCTGTAAATTAAGAGTGCCTTTAGTTGCTTTGAAAAATAAGAGCTTATTTAGTCAGTACATCGGCTTCTTCAAAGAGCCTTCAAACTAATTAGCCATACTGAGTTACTATTAAAATACAGAGCTTACATGCAATACTCTTGATGATAACAGAGCTGGTGCTTTGGTACCAAAGCTATAGAATTAGCACAAACTTCATCAGATGCATTTTCCTATAGGCTCCAAATTATATTTCAAACTGAATATTTTCCTTTCCTGCGGTGGATGTGGGAATTCACTTAATTCATTTGTAAGTTCAAAGCAATAATAATTTTTAGCCCATGTGCAGATCAAGAGTTTGAATATTCAACAGTGAGAACCAGCGCGAGGGGATGGAAGACAGACACACAAGAGAAGGCACTGAAAACAAAAACAAGAGCTGCAGTAAAAAAATAAAGAAGGTAAAAAAATAGTTGCTGTACTACAGATGAGCTGTACAGCTGTTCCAGATCAACTGGGGGGGGGGGGGGGGGGGAAGAGTTGCTTAATTTAATGTAATTTAATGCAAAGGGCACACTAGCCAGAGGCAAACCCTCCCTCATAGATGCAGATAGGCTGTCAAGCAAAACAAAGTTTACCCCCCACAAGATATGCAAAGCCCAGAGAACCAGACTGCAAGGCTCACAAATTTTAATTCCAAGAGCTTCTGCCCATCCCTGCTTCTTACGGAGCGGGTTTATTTGGCAGATAAGCCTTTGCTACTTATAAAAAAAAATAAAATAAAATAAAAAAAAAATCAAAGGCAACAGCATCACAGGAAAAGAAATTTCCTTTCCCCTTTTGACTTCCATTCATCTGCTTTACATGTAGGTTTACTTACAGTGGAGACCAGCAGGTATGCATCCGAGGGCTCAGCTCCCACTCCCTCTCCTCCTCCTTCTCCTCCATCACCTGTCCCACCCACAGCACCCCAGCTCTTCCAGCTCACTTCCCTCCCCGAGGGAATTGTCATCCCTTGCTCCAAAATTGTTACAAATCACGTTTCTGAATTTCAGAGCAGAACCTGGCAGCAACTTCGGGAAGAAAGATGCAAGCCCCGACAGAGAGGGGAAACCAAAAATTCCCATTACAAATCATCACAACTACTTCATTATTAGCTTATAACATGTCATACAGCTAATTTCCTTCCCCTCCCCTTGCTAAACTTTCATTGAAGGTATTGATTGGACTTGTCAGCATGTTCTCACATAAGACTGAATTCAATTAAAGGAAACACAACCAACAAGGTATTGGATGTCTGCTTAAAAATAACAAGTAGCAACATGCACAGGCAGTCCGTATAACCCAAAAGAAGGATGTTCCATAATGTATTTTGTAACTGCTATCTGCACAGAAAAAGCCAGAACTAGACTTTAACCAGCCACTGTCTGCAAGTAGCAGGACAGCAGCAGAGTACAACAACTACTGAATCTTATTTCACACGCTGGATCAGAGTTTAATCTGAGCAGCAGCCACATAAATCCAGAGGGGCTCTATTAAAAACCAGTGCAGTGACTCATCCCATGGAGAGAAGCATAAATTCAGACTCTGGGCTTCTATATATTCCTTAAGAAAGCCTTTTGTTTAGCAACAAGAATTTCTTTGTTGGAGAAGCAGGGGGCTGGATCACATCCCTGTGGCAGGACATTTCTGCTCCTCTAGCAACACAGAAGGGCGTTAGACAGCCCACATGCAATGCCAGAGAAATATTAGCTGTATGTGTGTATGCCAAGCAACTCCACCATGGGCACTTTAACATAGTGCTATTTTCAATCTTCCCAAAACAACTATTGCAACCCTACAGCAGCCCTAAGGCTGTCCTAATCCGCTCCAGCAGCAAAACCTTGACAACCCTTCACGCCCCCCCCCCCCCGCCCAAAAAAAATAATAAAAATCAACGGGCACTTTGCCACCTGCCCCACAAGATGGGGTTTTCCTTTCCGGAGCACCGTGATGGCTCAGCGCCACGGCTGCTCCTTCAGAGGCCTCCGTGAAGCTTTGCCAAGAAGAGCAGGGGGTCCTTTTTCAGACACGTGCCACCGCTCACCGGGGGGCACAAGACCGTCGTCGTCGCCAGCCAGGACAGGAGCCCTCCACCCGGGCACCCACCACAGCAACAAGGGCCCCAGGGATTTACAGCTTCCACTTACTTCTCGCTAAATACCAACCTTCCGCGGCAATGAGGTGTGGAGTTTTTTCCCCCAAAAATTAAAGCAATTCAGCATAATAGCAATTTCTTTGAGGACAGAAATATCTCCCCTCCTCTCCCCCCAACCCTACCTAGAGGCCTTTGTGTTCAAAGATATAGCCAATTTGTGGGTCCTGTTTGCTGGCATTTACTCAGACGAGAGGCATCTAAACACCGTCTCCATTCGCTGAGCTCATGGAAGCCGTGCACAGCAGATAATCTCAACAAATTGCTGCCAAGCACAACAATAACAGACACTTTAGCAGCAACATGCACCTCAGAAACAGAAGACCCACATCTGTCTTAATCACCATTATGCCCCGTTTCCATGACAATGATTACACCCCACCATTATGCATTAAGACTGAAGTATTAAAAACAAAACCACAAACATAACCAAAACCACAGGATGGGCACCTGTTGATCCTCTCCTTTTAATCTGGTGCTATCCTGATGCTGAGGCACTATCAACAGCTTCACCTGTTATACGCAGCATCCTAAAATTAGCCTGCTACAGCCTTTACTCTGAAATATGGTAGCACTTACTCTCCCATGAAAAATTTCTCTTTGGCTGGGATACTTGCTCTCACACTGATCAAATATAAGAACATACACACATACAGATACAATGCATAAACTCTCCTCGTATGATTGCCATACAAGTACCATATGTTTTATGCATCAGATTGGGATGAAGTCATAAACATGACTGAGATACTACAGTGCCCACACATATGCAACATATATTAGAAGCAAATGCTATGTAATATTAATGGACAAAATTCTGCAATGTGCTGGGGGACTGGTTTTGGTTACCTATCAGTTTGGGTGCCAGGTCAAAGTCTGGGGTCTGGAGACGCTTAATAGAATAGCTGTTAAATCTAAGATACTAGAGGATGTAAGATTTGGCATTTAATGCAGGATGACAACAATACAGATAATAATTAAAGTTATAGGGTAGTTAAAAAATCCAACAAAATGGTTATCAAACTCTGAAAGTTTGATTAAATCTGTTGTATCCTACTGGATTTTGCACCTACCCTTCACATACATAAAATGCATATACTCCATGCAGTAAAACACAAAGCGTTTTACCACCTCGACGGCACTGAGCCAGCACCAGATCTGTCGTCTCATCATGTTGTTTGCAAACTTGTGTTTCATTTGACCAAGCAGAATCACACCGCTAATGCAGTTACTGCATTTTTTCATGCAAGAGACTATGTGTTCCCAAAAACAGAGCTGTCCTAAGCTGCCTGTGTCACCAGAAGGCAAGAGGGGACAAGGGGCAGCACTGTCCTCACAAAGCCCTCCTTGTAATGCCTCTGACTAAAGCCCCTCACTTTGGGGAAGTTTTTGGCAAGGACCCTATAGAAATGCGCTGGCAAACAGCAGAGGAAGATGTTGTCAGCATTCCAGATGTTCCTGCCCCTTGAAAATCCCAAATGTATCTTCCAGTGTAGAGGTTACCCTTCCTCTCCAAATGTTTTTCTCCCTCAATCCCTGCAGTGTTTTCACGTTTTTTGCAAGGGAAGAGAGGCACAAGTTCTTCTTTCCTTCTCTATTTCTCCTAAATACATAAGCGGACATCAGGGAAGTGAGGCAGCTCCTTGTTCAAGCAAGGAGAACACAAAGCCAAAGCATGAAGCCAACTATTTCATCAATACTCTTTGATTTAATTAGCTTTGGACCATGCTCAAAGCCGATGCCTTAGAAGAGTCGCCACAGGCAAAATTCAGTTTGCAAGAGGGATTACTTTCACCATCTGAGAAATAAAAAAAGACATAAACCCTGGAGGGACTGAGGACGAATTTACCACCTAGAGAGACTTGCCTTCAGCAAAGCAACAATTGGATGACTTACCTAATAGTTGAACCCCTATGAAGGAAACAGCCACCACACCAAATTTATTGATATATTTTGTGCCATTTCAGTTTTGTGTTTCAACTTAGTTAACACATTCTTCTTATTTTCCTTCTGTACCCTCCTAAGCCAGTTCTTTGGATAGGAAGGCAGAGATGGGGCCTCAGCAGTAGTGCCTGGTAGCCCCCAGCATAAACTTCCAGCTCCCTCTGAAATGGGTCACAAAAGCCATTTGCTGTGCATAAAAGCTTGTCACCTCCTCTGGTTTATTAAATACTATCTAATAATCAAGATCTTCAAGCATATATATGAAGCAGAGCTGTAAAGAGAATATCTCACTAATATCTACCATATTTTAAGGTCTATTTACCCTCGCCTGTATAGATATATTAATCCTAATGTATTGGATCCAGACCAGAAGCTAAAAGCCAGGACATGAGCCTTGAAGCAGCAGTCTGAATACGAGTCCAAACTTGGCAGTTTAAACTCATATATAATCATCATTACTCAAACTCAATGAAGGGAGGGCAGACCCGAAATCCCTATTAGATTTACTGACTTAATAATTTACTCAGTTTACTAATTTCTTTAGTACATTTACTGACCCTGTCACAAAGTATTTGAAAAGGAGGTCCTTAACCTACAGAAATGATGACTGCAGTTGAACACTTCCCCTATATCATCAATGACACCTCCAAGAAGGGTCAACCACCCCTGCAGACTCGCGTGCCAGACCCTGCATTTCATCCTCAAACGAGCAGCGAAGCCTGCAGTGGAAACTCAGTGGAAGTTGGGAGCTGGCAAGGGTCTCCCCACTCATCCCATTGTACCCTGTTACACACTACTCAGTGTCTGCTAACACATCCCTGGCACCCACATCACAGAGGTTTGTCGCTGCTGGTCAAAAATACGCATGACGGAGCGCGCTTAATGAGTTCAATGTGGAATAAATTAATCCAAATCACGACCTCACAGCATCAACAGTAAATTAATCTCTTACACCAAAGCAATGCAAGGAGGATACAGCTGGAAAACCAGAGCCTCTCTGGGCACTTACTGCCGAGTCCCCCACTGCAGACACTGAGGGCAATCCCAGCTTTTGGACGAGCTCTGCCCTGCAGCAGCCAGGACCACGCACAACTTGCATCCCTGAAATTCAGCTCCATCTTCTAGCTTTGACGCCATCTGAGGAGCACCAGGAGCAGGACCTGCAGTTCCCAGTGCTGCCCGGCTGCCCTTTAATCCCCTCGCAGGAGGGCAAGCAAGTTGTGAGTATGGCACCGTGAAGAGCTCTGGTCTCAAAGGGCCGCTGCGAGATGTGACACAAAAGATGTAGGGGCACCTGCGGCTCCACCAGGGTCCTGACCACCAGCTCTGCTCCCGAGCGAGCAACGGGAACCCCCCCCCACCCCGATCCTGCAATGCTACATGAAGTGTTACTGGAAGTATCTGCCACTTTTGCTCAGGCCAGCCTTTTCAGTTGAGATGAAAATGAGATGCTCTTAAGCATCTCCAGATCATCTGACCAGGGCTGATGTAGATAAGCTGTGGATCAACCAGGCTCTGCCCTCACCAAAGCCACTACCAACACCAGGAGAGCTCTGCAAAGCAGCCAACACTGATTGCAGGCAGGAGACCCACCATGCCCACTGCTGCCTAAACCTGCCTGTACAAGAGGGGACTAGGAAAGAATCACCTTTTATTTTCAGGCTCACACATTATCTTTACTTGCAAGCAGGTGGTAAGGTCAAACTATGACTAGGCAAGAGGCAGGTAGAGGGAAGAAATAGAAGAGATACCATCCCTGGTAACCAAATGAAGGTAATAAAAACAATACCTGATTCATAAAGAGAGAAGTGTGACCATCTAGGGGGAGGAAAATCACAGCCAACTCTAAAGTGCAGAGAACGTGGGAAAACCCAACTATTTCAAACTTGCCTAGCACATAAGAATTGCTTTTTTCTGCTTTAAAAGCAGCATTGCTTTCACCACCAACGTGACCAGCAGTTACAAAAGGAGAAATCTCAACAACAAAATGCTGAACTATGCCATGTCAAAGGGCTGCTGTCCCACGCCAGTGATACTCAGAGCTGCCCATTCCCAACCACAGCCGCTGCTTGCAGGACAGAACAAAAGCCATGTCCCTAATCGGGTATGCAGAAGGAGAGACAATAGCGCTCACAGAAACCCATGTAAAGATTTTAGTGAGATTTCTGGTCTGGGATCTGATCTGACCCACCCCTTAAAAGTCAGGCTTTAAGCAGCTGCGCAGTTTGTTGGCATACTACCATTTTAGTATTAACCCTTTAAATTATCCATCCAAGCATGCTTGCCGCATCCTCCTGTCCCCCCACCGCCAGGCAGAGGGGTGCTGACCCCATGCTCTGCCCCATATGTGTACACAACATCGAAACATTTTCATACAAGGTATGCCTGTATCCAAATCAGCAGAAACTGCCCTCACCTCATCTGTTGAGGCTTTTTCGTAGGTCTGTTTTTACTTGGCCTCTTCATAGTCTTGTTAGTGGCCAAGAAAGCTGCCTGACCATAGCAGCTGGGCACGATGAGTCAGGGCACATGAATGTCTTTTAACCCCTTTCCACCTGTGCACTGGGAGTATTGGCTGCTCAGCTGATTGCAGCTGGGATTAGCTCTCCCTGTGGAGGAAAACTCAGGCATTCCCACCAAGGTCAAACCTTCCGAATTTGCAACACCCTTGAGCAGGATTTTTAAAAAAAAAAAAAAAAAAAAGGAAAAAGAAAGCAAAATAAGAAAAATAGAGACAAGCCCCCAACACAAAGTAGACTTTCCAAATGACTGACAAAGAAATGCAGCCATCAGAGCACAACACGTATTGTGATAGCGCAGCACATTATACATTATATATTGAGCACACATCAGAGCCTTAGCCAGCTTTACACTTTGCAGAGCCCACAACTTTTGAATTCAATAAAATAATAAGCACCCTGACATTAATGCAGTCATCGATGCTAAACAAAGCCAAGCACAGTTGTCCTCCTTTGATCAGTCTTTTCACAAAGGCAGTATAAATAGTATTGCTGCTTTTCCATATCTTAAGAGGCTTTTACACTTGGAAAGTGTTACAGGGACACACTAGGAAAATAAGCAGTGTTTTGTTCCTTTTTGCTTTTGGGTTTTTTTGTTGTTGTTGGTGGTGGTGGTTTTCAAACTGTAGAGAGAAAAGTTAAACAGTTGACTCCCAAAGATCCAAACAATGTGTTTACATAAGCGTTTATAAAATCAAAAAGCAAGTTACTCCACACTCACATATTCTGCGCTGCTGCCAAGTGTCTCAACAGACTGATGTCCTTGGAGATACAGACTTGTGCTATAATGTTTCTGTCCAAAGCATTTTAATTTTAAAAGCCGAATACAAAGCAAAAAACCCACAGCCAGCTGCACAGCGGTGATCTCTGGTCTGAAGCAAAGCACAGGGTTTGGGTTCGCTCGGGTCAACGTTGCTGCTTCCTTGCCAGCACCACGAAGGCAGGTATCGACTGAACCGCTCCTGCATCCTCAAGGTTTTTAGCAACCTGTGCTGTTACCTGGCCCACGTGAACTCAGAGAGCAACCTGCAGACCCCTGTGGCTGTTGGCCGGGCAGGATTCCCATGCTCTCCTGATCCCCCAGCTCCACTCAGCACAGCCTCCACAAACTCCCAGCAACTCCAGCTTCTTCAGAAATACCAGCACCTGGCCATGCTAGCCAGCTTAGGTCCTCAAGCCATGCTGCTCTCTCTTTCCACATAGACTTTCCACAGGTTTTCACAACCAATCAGTAATTCAATTAGCATTGGGAAAAAATTTACCAAACCATCAACTTAAAAGTTTTGCATCTCAAAACTAGATGTACCCCATGTGTGTGTTTTATGCCAGGGGTTATCACTTGGCCTCACACATGCTATGCAGTTGTCTGACCCAGCTTTATCTCATTAAACCAATGCTATTTCTGCCAATTAGTGAAAAAACATTTACTTCTGTAACAATTAATACTTACAGCCCTTAGCCTTCCAGTTCACAATGCTCTACAGGCATCCTTAAATCCTTATCTCCCGAGGCACACGTGCTCCTGAAAGAAGCTGTTTTCATGAAGGTGGTATTTTAAAATCCTACCATAAACAGAAATCAAATTTAATTACGAAATGGAGATGTTTTACAGTTACCATGACTAAATATATCAGCCCCTATCAGGGAGTGCTGGAGCCCCTGACACTTGATTAGTGTTTTGATCCAAGTTAAACACGGGCTACTCAGGCAAAGAGACCCAAAGGAGCACAACAGTGAAAATCCTTCAGACACCTCAATACTATGGATTTTTAAAAAGTCAGGCCCCAACTTTTTGTGTGATTCTGGGTGAATCACACAAAAAGGCCCCAATATGGCAAGGAAACAACTCTGGGTTTCCCTGTCTCACCCAAGCACCCCGCTACTTGGCTTGTACCTTACAGCACACCACGGGCTGGGAGCGCACAAAGGATCTGAAATGAGCATCCAAGTCCCTTCCTGACCCAACGGATTAAGACAGCATCAGGAGAATATGGAGAGAAGGACGTTATTTCCTCTCAAACACCTCCGAGTTGCTATATTGTCTATCTCATTTTCTCATTTCTTGCCCCCAGCCATGAGTCCCCTGACCCCAGGACCCACCTCGATGCAGACTGGTCTCCCCTCCACCAGCAAAAAATACCTCCAGGCCTTGACAAGGATGGAAGGAGAGATCTTTTTGCATAAAGCATGAGAGTCCAAAACACAACTAATGACAAAAAAACCCCAACTCACAAAGTGCATAAAGTCTCCTGTCTCAGACTGAGCCTGGAGGGGATACACTGCTGCAGGGGGTCCTCAGCCACTGCTTTAGCTGAGAAAACTTCTCTCAGGAGCAAAATTTCACAGATGCACAGCCCTGTGAGCTGCCTGCCATGAGTTTCGCTTCACCCCGTACTTGTGGGGAACCATCCTTTTACAACGTAAGTCCCAAGAGCTTTTTTTCCCCAAGAGCGACTTTTCCATTGTCAGTCCTCTAACAATGCTTTTTTTTTTTTTTCTATTCTTTTTTACAAAAGCTTTATAATCCTCTGCTTTTTCATCTCAGTGGAAACACTATATGACAGCTTTAAACTTTTCTTTCTTTAAACCCAGCACTGCCTCCTCAGCTATAATCCTCCTATTGGAAAGATTGGTTTGCAAGTCCCTGCCTCCAGGCAGCAACATCACAGCACCAATTACAGACCCCAAAATCCAATCAAACACCCTCATCTTTTAGCTCAATAGCCATGACTTTAATTGCATGACAATAACAACAGGAAAATTAAGTGACATTTGCACTTTTAAACTGCTCCCAACCCACGCCATTCCTAGGTTCAGCCTGCTTCATCTGTGGCTCCAGGGTCCTTTGAACTCTGGGGATGGCACATCTGAAAGCACCAAAGTGACTTTGACATCGGTGTCCCATTTTTAAACTCTCCCTGGCACCGGGGCTTCTGAGACCTTTTGGACTTTTGATCATCCTCCAGCTCAGTCTGGCTTTTCTTCCTCCCTCCAATTTTATCTGTGACAGCAAACGTTTAGTAACTACAGGAACACGTTCACATTCTTGCATTTTCTTTGTAGCACAACATGAACAGCGCCTGTATAACTAAAACGGTAGAATTTTAGCTCTAAAAATTCAAACTAAATTTTAGCTAGTTCTGTAAAATCTGAACACAAGAATTTTTTGTGGAGGAATAAAAAGAGAGCAAGTTACCAGTGCCTGAAAAGTTGGATTCGCCTTCTCCTCAAAAAAAATATCAGGGAAAGATATTCAGTGATGATGTAGTCAACACAATTTTGCAATGGATGAAAAATACAAACCCCCTCCTTTTCTAAAAACTGCAGTGAAGTCAGAGGAACTGCTGCCATCCAGGACAAATCAATGACACACCCTGAAATCAGCCAACTCCAAAAGCAGAGCTTTGGTTAGTCTGCTGCGGACGTAGGGAAAAGCTGCAAAGTTCAACTCAGGATCCCATTAGTCCCAGCTATGCTTCAGGTCTGCCATTCTCTTGCAGAAAATACAGGGTGGAAAAAAGCCTATGTGGAGTTCCCTGTCTTCTCCCTCCTCCACGGTACAGTCCAGCCCCAGCTATTTCCATTTCTACAACACAAATAATCCCTCGTCGGTGCAGTGTCATTTCTAGGCAGCACCTGGTACAGCTCTGCTGCACAACTGCAGCTGCACACATACAGACAAGACAAGGCTTCCCCAGGTGCCTTCCTCCCTGCATCCTTGAATAACCAGGCATCAGGGCCTCCCTCGACTGGAGGACCACAGTATCTCCAAGCTGTACCCACAGCCCACAAAAGCCCTGAAATCACCATAGGTGGGAAGCAAAAACTAAGCCCCAGCATCCCATCCCCTAAAGTTACCCTTTGGCAAAGCCTTTTTTTAAGCTACTGATTTGCACTGTGGTTTTTCCTCACAGAAAACAGTTAATAATTGGAAAGGGAGAAGACAGCATTCTTTAAAAAAAAAAAAAAAAAAAAAATCTGGAAAGGAACAGCATGAGATACCGACACAGTTGTTTGAAATCTCTCTCCCAAAACACATAACATGGGAGCCAACTCTTACTTTAACAGCACTGCCCATTTGGAACAACATCCTAAAAACTGGGGGTTTTTTTGGCTTTCTTATTTGTACTTCTCTTCTTGCTCTAAACTCTCATTTTTTTCCTTTACTAGGCAAGAACTTTCACTCTGCACCATTGACCTGACTTCATTCTTAACTATACGGCAGACAGCTGCATCCCTCGTTGAATCTCTTCCAGACGTAATAGCAGACTGTACCAGCACCACTCCCTACACACCCCCCCTCCCTCTCTAGCAATTTGTTGTGCTAATTAATAATCTGTCTTCCGAACAGACAGTAATCAATGAGACCTAATAAACATACACAAACCCCGTATATCACTGCCATTGCCATACTGATGTGGCAAAAGGGCTCCTGATGACACAAATGGGAGCTGGGAACACTATGATACAGAGATCTCAGATGCACCTATGTTGCAGGCTGAAGTGTCCAAGCTGGCTTTCTACACTCCAACCACAAATGTATGGCCTTGCCCGTGGCATAATTTACTCTGCTCCTCAGGCCACAGTTTAGCAAGAAAGGAAATCTAGTCTTAGATCCCATAAAATGGGGTTAAAATTGTGCCAACTACACGATGCCAACAGCCAAGCTACTGCAGCTCCTGCCAGGTTAACGCCCCTCCATCCCCCCCAAAAAACCCTGAAGGGTTAGCTGTATGCTGAAAGGCCTAAGGCCATGATGTCAGGTATCATCTGTCCTGCATATGGTATGAATCCAGTGTAAACTACGTACACTGGCTAGTCTAACAAATGTCCATGCCCGATCTGCATCAAATTCGAAGTGCGAGGTGATGCAGGCATGCACAGATCCACTATTACTGGTCAGCAATACCTGCCCATAGAAAGGTCTCCCAAAGCCTTAATGTGAGGATTCACACATCTGCCAAGGCAGTTTAGCAGCACAAGTAACAATAACTCCAGGTGAGGT
This sequence comes from Astur gentilis, assembly GCF_929443795.1. Lineage (NCBI taxonomy): Eukaryota > Metazoa > Chordata > Aves > Accipitriformes > Accipitridae > Astur > Astur gentilis. The sequence continues at coordinate 77,228,625 of NC_064919.1, read as the reverse complement.
CTCTAGATGCTCCAGCAAGGACACAAATGCCAGAGGTCACACCTAACAATGCAATGCAAGACAAAGAACCACCACCGCTCAAAAACAAGCTCTCCTGACAGCATATGAACACAGAAAAGTTCTACCAACATCGTTTATTCATGGCCTCAGTTTGACCTGAGCAAAGAGCTCGAGCAAGAACTAAGGAATCTTAGTCTTCATTTTCAAGTGTTAGAAAGCAATCAAAATATTGCGTGGGTTTTTTTGCACGTCTCCATTTAAGTAGTCTCTTGTGTACAGCTCTGCCCCTCTCACACAGCAAATTCAGCTGAAAATGAATCTAGTAAAGAACTATTTGAATCTAGTTCCAAATGCAACTTCCATAAGGAGGTGCTACAGGTTCGGAGCAGGAAACTGTTCAGAAGTCCTCGCTCTTCCTCATTTCTGTATCAGAGTTCAAGGTGAACATTCAAATGGGAAGAGTTGTCTGCAGTTTCTTTGCCCATGAAGTGAAGGATTATTTGTAGTGCCTTCAAATTTTGTTTGGTTTATCAAAGTCATCAAGCATCACCGCATAAAGCCCCACAGGGCTGCAAGTTCTTCAGCTCAGCTCCTTGTCACGTCGTCCCCTACACCTACAGTCTGCAACTGCAAAACATCCTTCAGGTAAGACGCAATGGCTGATTTAAAAGCTTCTACCATCAAACAAAGGACATGCAATGAATACAGAAGTGAGGAACCAATTAGTATTGCTGAAGAGATGTTGCCGTTTCACTCCTGAAACCTCCAGCTTTTTATTTGATTGTCAAATTGGGTCTAGGCAGCTTCAGTCAAAACATCTTTGTGCTTGTACTCTAAATATCAAGTACATGTAACTAAATCTAACACTTAAAAAAACCCTCTCTATACTTTGAGCTAAAAGTATAATCACAATGCATCTGGCATTTAAATAAAATAACCATTAGCACAGGAAACACCCAGCATAAAAGTACCAGGTCAAGAAAAGACAGATGAATACAGAGAAGCAGCATGGGATTGGATTTAATGCCATGTTTACTAGGGATCTGCTGCGTTGAGAAATGTAGAGAACTTCCTCTGGCAGGCTGAGCTCAGTTACAGGATTAAAAATGCAGGCTATGACTAAAAAGGGAGATTTAATTATCTGGCTTAATTGGACTAGGAGGAAAACCAGCTCTAGCTTCAAGAAGGCAGCAGACTACTTCAGCAATGGCTAGGACACCTACAGAGCTGTTAAGGCTTGAAGGGTTTTTCATATTTCCCATTAAAACACACAGGTGTCTATTCATTAAATAAAGCAATGGAAATGGGCACTGGATTTTAAAAGGAGAAACATGTTACTCTAGATGAATTGGTTTAAACTATACCGAGTCTATAGATTAGCATGAATTAGCCTCTACTGTCAGCAAGTCCTGGCAACACTCCGACCCACCATCAGTGAACAACTCTATAAAATTTCAAGTCACGTTCACAATTATTAACCAAATCACATCCAGAACTGGCACTGGCAGACACAAACCAATCGTAGAAAAATTATCCTCCTCAAAGCAGGCATTACGCCCAACCCTACCACTGACTCATGAAATGCCCTGCAGCAGGTCATTTGATGTTTTGTGCCTCAATAAAATAAGAATAATACTTTCTCGCCTTCATACTAATTGCCACTTAAGATCTATAGATGAGAAACACTATGGAAGTGATTACTAATAAATCACATCTTGATATTCACAGGCCAAAATTCCCTTTGCTCATCACTCAGCAGTGAATAAGAGCACTTTCTTCTTAAGTTTAATCCAATTTGCTGTGGCTATTTTCACAACAGCCACACTTACTTTCACAGTCATGTAGAGTTTCCGTGATGTCCTTCTCACCAGTGCACACCACTGAAAGAGGCCCACACCTCGGGTCCGCCACAGGGATGTAACTGACAGCCCAGGCTGCTCCAGGTTTCACTGGTCCCTGCACTGGGAAACGGTGTCAGTGTACGCCCCACACAGATGTGGACTCCCCGATGGCCCCAGAGCCATGAGGAGACGAGAAACAAACAAGTATTTCACCAAAAAAACTGGGCTCGGCTCTCGTCCCTTATTAATCCACATGCTAAACTGGATCACCTAAAGCTCAGTGCATCCCCGTGCTCCACACAGGCCACCAGCATTATCCCCGGTGTGCCACGGAGAAACCTGCCATGGGATGACAGTGACTGCCCAAGGCCATACAGAAAATCCACGGCAGAGCTAAGAGCAGAACCAGGATTGGGGCAACCTCAGTCAATGCCACCACGGTGCCGCGCTGACATGCTTTCACGCTCCCATCCACGTGCCAGAAGCAGGGCGCAGCACGCAGCCGCTCCATCAGGACGCCAGGGAAGTGCTGCAATTAAAAATTACAGCCTCCCCAGGGACGTGGGAGAGTCCCTACCACTGGAGGTTTTCAAGATGAGATTGGGCAGGGTGCTAGATAATCTCACCTAGGCTCCCTTTCCCCCAAAAGGTTGCACCAGATGATCTTTCGAGGTCCCTTCCAACCTGGGCTATTCTAAGAAAAGCCAGCCTGGGAGCGCAGCCCGGGAGGATTTGCTCTCCGCAGCACTGCACCCTGGACCTGTTTGACCATGTGTCCACATAAACACTGGTGGCAGCGCAAGGGTAGAGTGAGAAAGCGCAGCCCCAACCAAGGGAAAAAGGAGGAGAAACACGACATTACTGTTTCCCTCTGAAAGAGTCCTCTGGAGGCTTCAGGAGAAACACCATGTGCTAATCTGTTCCTGAGTTTCTGCAGGAAAATAGTAAGTGTGCAAACAGCCCTGCATATTGCTTTCACCAAACAACTGTTCTCCCACTTGTTGTGCTCGCAAAGATGAATCACTGCCTCCTGCAAGCTGTAATTTACTGGGAGGACATCAACCGGCTCTTTGTGGTAGGCAGGTGAAACCAATGCCTCCCCACTTAATTGCCTGTTTTTCTTCAAACTCAAACCTGGTTGACTAGTAGGATCTCACAAGGATTACCAAACCCAAAAGATGGATTTAGTAACTGTCCTGGTTTCGGCTGGGATAGAGTTAATTTTCTTCCTAGTAGCTGGTATAGTGTTATGTTTTGCATTTAGGATGAGAATAATGTTGGTAACACACTGATGTTTAGCTGTCGCTGAGCAGTGCTTACACTAAGTCAAGGACACTTCTGCTTCTCGTACTGCCCTGCCAGAGCATAGGCTGGGGGTGCACAAGAAGCTGGGAAGCAACACAGCCAGGACAGCTGACCCCAAGTGACCAAAGGGATATTCCATACCATACGACATCATGCAAAACAATAAAACTGGGGGGAGCTGGGGGAGGGGGGAGGCAGTCCGCTGCTCAGGGACTGCCTGGGCATCGGTTAGCAGGTAGCGAGCAACAGCATAGTGCACCACTCGGTTTTGTATATTCTGTTATCATTATTATTTTTCCCCTTCCTTTTCTGTCCTATTAAACTGTCTTCATCTCAACCCATGAGTTTTACCTTTTTTCCGATTCTTTTCCCCACCCCACTGCGGGAGGAGTGAGCGAATGGCCGTGTGGTGTTCAGCTGCCTGCTGGGTTGAAGCACAACAGTAAGACGTTACCTGGCTAAGACATCACCCGGTGAAAAACAAGACACCTTTGGAGGAGTTCCTTAAATTCAAAAGCTTTGGTTTGCTCCCTTTCCTATCTCCTCCAAATGACCCGATTCCCAAGAAACAAGATCTAGCCTTTGCCAAGAAAACCTTTATTGCCAAAGGTCTCAATGTGGGCCAAGGAGGCATGACTCAGATCAGATGCAACAAAGGAACACCAACAGATAATTAATAGGATGCATGTAGCTTCCCTCTCATAAAAAAGCAAAATCTACACTATGAAGCAGAAAACATTTGGATTCAGGCTTTAACAACGTCCTGCCATAGCAACTGTCCATGAGCAAGTGCCCCAACCACAGAGCTACTACACAGAAAGCCAGGTGTGACCTCCTCCAACCATTTTTTTTTTGTTTGTTTTTTTTAATTAAAGAGTGTCCACAAGAGCTTACCTGCACACAGGTCCTGTTGTGCATACGTGCGTGACGGGTCGGCACACCCAGAGATCACCTCACTGATCAGACCCGCGGGGAATTAGGTCTAAGAACACGCAGTTCATGAATTACAACAGCAGGTCCAGGCATGAGATCAGCGCTGAGCTTCCCGACCCAACCACGAGGGCACAGGCACCGAGCACGTGCTGCAAAGCAGCTGAGATGCCCTGGAAAAAACAAACTGAATCCAGGCTGTATGGGTAAGTTATACTGTAAAGCATGCTTGGTGCTAGGACAGGACAGAGCTCTGTGCTGGCAGAGCATACAAGCCCTTTTTGGCGCTTACACATTTTAATGTGACTCTTGCTCAAACTAAGCAGTTTCGATGGGTAGGGGAGCAGGGGGCACTACGCCTTATTTCCTAGATGGTAGGAAATCACTTCCTTAGTTTAATTTCTACATCTCGTTAATCTGCCATGAACAATCACGTTCTGTGATGCTGAGAGCCACACAGATGCGTATCTGATGGATATCTGGTGTTTGAACTAAGGGAGAATAAAATCCCACCCCAAAGCTTGGACTAAGCGATTACATGTTTCAAATGTCATTCAAGAAGGTCTACAGCTTCTTTTTATGCACAAGGTCAGACTAAATGGAAACAACTGCCCTTCAGACCTGATAATCTCTCTTTCTGCATACCCTGTAATTTCTATCCCTTTCTCCTTACAATTTTCCTCTGTTTCTGCCACTGGTTCAGACACTAGAAATAATCAGGATATTTAGGACAATTCAGCTTAGATCAGCTAATTCATTGTATCCTCCAGGCTAGAGGAATCACTAAGGACTGGAAAATTCAGAGATGCCATTTGTCAAAGGCACTTTGACTATATTTATAGTATTGATACAAGGAGCTTATCAGGTATTTCCCGACAGAGACGCTATCAATGGAGATCCATTTTCCTGTAACAATACAGTGACATTTAATGTAAGTATATAGACTGTCTGTGTCACATCATCACACATTTACTGAAGGAAATTAGAGTCTCAAAGGAGCAAGGAGGCATGAATTCTCCAAACACAGTGCCGTCCAGACAGTAGGACACACTGAAAATACTGTCTCGTGTAGCTGGAGCTGAGCCTTTCTGAATAAATTAGCATTCAGTCAGTGAGGACACATGGAAGGAAACTTTGCAAAGTGCCAAAAACAACTTGTCTGAAAAGAATTCAGTAAATAGATTCCAGTGTCTGACAAGTGTAAGCTGCACCAAATATTATCAGAGACAGCAGTACCTCTTAACCATGTGAACTGCCCTGTTAAATGGTAGATCCTTTAATAGCTGAAGTCCAAGAAAGATAATCTGAGGGGTCCCAACAGGACAAGACAGGAATGGTCACGGTGACAGATGCTGCCGAACCAGAGTACTCAGAAGTCGTTGCATGAACCTTATCAATGTGTTATTTATTTTCACAGACTCGTTCCAGATTGTATTTCTGGCACAAGGGGTAAGATCAAGAGCATTTCTTTCAAGAAACTAAGCTAATGAGGATAATTAACGCAACTCCTAAATATACAAACCATGCAGATAACAAGTCTCATTTGAATTTTGCTTTTCTAGCAAAAAGCAGATGGATTGATCTGACCATTTTCATTGGACTTTTGCCTTGCGAAAAAAGACGGTCTCCCTTTAGCGAAGAAACCATAACCAGGCCGACTGTCTTCTCCAGTGCTTTGAGAATAATTTAGGCCCTGCTTTAGCTTACTCCTTGACTTCTGCTTCTCCTGCCAAGCAGCTGGCAGCCGGAGGAGAAGGGGATCCCCCACTGCTCTTGCTGTCAGCAGCATCCGCACCATGTACTCAAATGAGGTCCCACAGAAACACAGGTTCCACCCCTTGCACAAGGGAGCAACGCAACTGGACCTTCATCCAAAATTCTGGATTAAGACCAAGTTAGCACGTCAACAGTGAGGTCCTCCAGAGTGCATGACTTTAAAAGATCACCAGATACTGGATAACCATACTTTCCATTGCAATGAGGGGAAAAAACCTGAATAATGCAGTATTTCATTTCTTTGAATGGGTGAAAAAACCATCTGGGAAAATACTTTAGCACTGATGACCAATAATGACTGGAATTTAATGAATTTTGGTACAGGCCAACAACCAAATAAATGTTATGCGGAGAGGGTCCCTTTCATGATAACAACATGCACCAAGAGAGGAGAGCAGCCAAAAAGTCACAGCACAGATGGTGTGATTTTTGATCCCAGTGATTCAACCTCAACTGGAGACTGTTACTGGAGTCACAAGACAGACCTCGTAGACCACCCTCAGGAGCTATTTGGAGCTATTTACCTAAACCTCCCCTGCCTGCACACACGTACGTACACTTTTTGAGTGGTTTCTCATGAGTATTTGCTAAGTGGCCCAACGTCCTCACTACTATGGTGTCTGAAAATTATCTTCTGGCCATCATCCCACTGAGCTCATGGGTCTGGTCTTTGCACACAAACCCATGACTGTACCTACAAAGCAGGTACCTATTCACACATAGCTGGCAAGAGACAGAAGGCATGCCAGCATTAAATGCACTGCTTGGACTCAGCAGCTGTCATAACAGATCTTTAATCACTTAGGAAAGGACATGTATTTCCCTCAGTTTAGATCCTTAATATTAAAATGGACTGAGATGTAACTGTTTTGAATGGGGATTCCTAGAGCTGGTTGCCACAGCCTAGGTTTGGGGCCACAACCTCAGATGCTCAGGCTCAAAACAATTAAAAGTCCAGTCCCTAACCCACTTCCATTCCCAGGACACATGGTCACCCCTACCATCTTTCCCCTTGCTAACAAATAAGAGGACTTTCGTACTCGCAGGCTCTGCACCCACACTTAGGGCTGTCTGCAGGAGCTGGGTTAAGTGGAGGAGCAGACTGAGGCTCAGCATCATCACCAGCCTGGGTATCAGACACCTTCGGGCGCAAATAACTCTCACTCAGCAGCCTTGCCTTGAAAGCCCAGATAAATCAGCCCTATTTAGGGCCCAAGCAGACTTCATTCATTTTCTTCCCTCCACCAGCAAGGACACCAACTGGCCCATCCTTGTGGTCTTTTTCCATTCCCCTCTTCTCTCAACGTATAAAATGCGTTTCATCATTTTTCCTTCTATGCACTATTCCACACATTCAAAGTCCTTCTCTCCACCCACTTCTTACACTGCACAGAGGTTATAAATCTAGGGTGCCCTCTCAAAGACTACATTTTCACAAAAAAACACATCCCAGTTATTTCCTCTCTGGAGTTCTCTGGCACATCCTGTTTATTCTGTATCTATCTTGTTTGGATTGCAAACTCTTCAGCATAAGGACTTTCCACATTTTGCGTCCTACACTGCTGGAAACACATGGCTGGCGCTACCCGATTTATAGCTTTTAAGGCCAGAAGAGACCACTGCAATTATCTAGTCTGACCTTTTGCCCACCACACAATAAATTTCATCAAGTGACTTCCACATTAAGCCCCTGATAATCCTCGTGGAGGTACGCTGCTGACACATCATGATGACCACACCTTTTTTCATTTTGCATTTTCCCCCATTTAGCTGCAAATTTAGCGTTTCTCTCCTTCATATTCAAATCCTTCCAATACTTTCAGCAACTAGGCCATGTCCAAATTTTAGGAGACATTCTAAAATACACACATGGCTTATTTCTATGATGTCTGCATTAAAACAGTTGTTGTTAATTACTTGTTATACTTTGCATTTGCCCAGTTTATATTTTATGTACTTGTGCTGAGATAAGATTTGTTCAAGAAAATAGAACTATAATATAAACCATAGACTTACAATCTTGCTTTTAGGAAAGTATGTCTGTAAAAGATTAAAGAACTGAAATGATCTGAGAACAAAGTATAGGGAGAGAAGGAGCTGATGGCTTTGTTGGCATGCAAGGTATTTTTGTGTTAAAGACGTATATACAAAAAACCTTTCATACACTCCAAATGCCTGTATTAACTTTAACGTACAACATGCTATAAAATGATCATCTTTTGAAGAAAAAAAAAAGATTAAATTCCTTTGAGCTAAGTATTAAAAGCATTCTTAAAGCAAACAGACACAAGAAGAATTCTCACAAAAAAATCTGGCTTTCATCTGTCCAAAAAACGTACTGGCTTCAGCTAAAAGTCAATCAATCAATACCCAAAGAATAAAAAAAAAAGAAAGAAAAAGCTCTATCCAGTTATAAATATTTTTTTAACTACAATCATCTGGCAGTGGAGCACCACTGACCTAACTTCACGAGCATCTGTCAGCTGGTGATGGCCATGGTGCTGTCAGGAGAAGAAAACAGTGACTCTTTGCTCATTTCCTGAGCAGCAATCAGAGAGACTAGAAGCAACCCACCACAAATCACACAGCAAGTGGCACAGTCTGGAGAGGGGAAAAAAAAAAAAAAAAGAAACAAACAAAAAAACCAAAACAAATGTACAAGGAAACCTCAGAGCCTGCCCCGCTCTGCACAGTGCACCCAGAAGCTGCAAGGTACCACAAGGCTGCAAGTATGAGGTGCAACGATTTTACTCCATCACCACTAGGTGGTTATACACCAAACTCAGATTTTGTTACTTCTTCTTAAAAAAAATTACATTATCCCATCCATAGTTGAAGTTTCTATGAACCCGGCATCGTACAAGGCATTATACAAGACCAACAAAAGCAATTCCCCAGTTTTCTTTTAATTGCCATGACAACTCTGTTTATTTGGATTTAAACATCATCCTGGGATGTTTGTAACGCAAACAGCGCAATGTAGTGAGGCAGAATGGGAAAGGGAGAGCCAGCAAGACACTCACTTGGCTAACTCTTGTCCAAACCAAGTAACGCAAAACCCCACAGTCAACAGCTGTAATGAAAATCACCAGGGGGATTAAGAATCAAACCAAAACAAACATTTCTTGCCATTTGCATTTTTTAACAGGGGTGGCAATCCTCTCACAACTCCAGCAGCTCGGAAACCAGGGAGAGCTCTACCAACATGCCCAGCTGCGCCTCTGCATCCCCACCTGCCTTCAAAGCGGGATTTTAATTTGCGTCATCATCCGCTCTGCACATGGGCTTCCAGGGCTCGCAGAAGGCACACTGATTAACTAAAGATCTACTGCACTTACTGTAACAATTGTGCTTCCAGTTGCGCTCATAAATATCAATTATTAAACAGCTTCACAGGACACTGACGGTACTCGCAGCGTATTTAAAACCCCCGTTTCCCTGCGAGGTTAGGCTAAAACAATATAAGCAACACTCATACCACCGTGAAACTCTGCAGCAGCATAGAACTGTTACTACGTGAACTGCCTGGAGCTCAGGATGCTGTATTTGTGGGTTGCGTTACAGGCTGGATAGACACGCGCTCTGCAGCAGCACACCCTATAATTTCACAAGATGTCTACAAGTACGTGCAAACTCTAGCAAGCACAAGTTGAAGTGCAGAAAGACTCAGCGTCCTCACTGTCATCCCTCGCCACTGGAGTTTGCTGGATCCTGAGTGAGCAGACAAGCACCTTCATGACACCCCATTGCACCTTCACTGCCCTGCCACCCAACCTCCCAGGCTGATGGTAACCTGCATCACTGCGTTTCCCAAACCCAAGGCCGGGATCTCAACTCCAGCAGGAGAGGCAGAACTACCAAATTCCACCAGATTTAAGATTCAGCAATGCAGAAAAAAAGAAAAAAGAAAAAGTAGCCTAATTTACAGCCCTGCCATGGTTAAGATGAAGAACTGAGCAATTGTTTTCAGACACAATAGGCAATTGTTGAAAGAAATCAAGAAGATCCTGCAGCCCATCTCGGAGACTACCCAGCAGCTTGGAAAATATGTCACTTCATCCATCAGGAATTTCTACCTCCCAACTGGCAATAATGTGACCCTGGCTGGCAAGGAGCAGGACTGATGCCTCTATTTTCTGGAAATCACGCTCCCCTAAACATGGACCAACTGACCTGCACATTTTCCCAAACTGCCATTACAAGGAGACGCCTTTCAGTTAAACACTCTGCAGGCAAAGAGAGTTTTGCTTTGTTTTGTTTTCTCCAGGGCGGCACTGAGAATTGGTGGAGCAAAGATTAGCTAAATGCCCCAGGCACGCTGCTTCCTCCTGCACCAGGGGCTGGCTCCTTCAACTTCTCCAAGTTTTTGATGAAGGATGTTTGTCCTGCCCACCCTCGTGATTTTTACTGCCTTGGAAGAGCTGAAGAACTATTTTGTAAGCACCATATACAGAGGATGGGGAATATGGCAGAGGTATGATGGCGTCCCGTCTGCACTGAGCACACTCTCGTACAGCCTCTGTATTAGGATTCAGACATGCAGAGTTTAGATGCCTCCATATAAACCCCACAGATGCTATTTCCCCCCGCCCCCTGCAAAAAAAGAAAGAAAAGAGTCTTTCCAAGGGACCCTTCCACACTCAGTGCAGCAGAAAGGACTCTGGATAGTCTCCAAACAAGCCAACAAACATGGGAAGCCCCAAACCTGCAACTGGGGAACGAGAGAGGGACCACTGGGGTCAAGAGCCACCCCGTCCATGCAGACAAGAAAGCCACCACTACTCCAGGTAGATTAGAAACCACAGAAGAGCTCCAGCACAGCCCCCCAGTGTACCTAGGGGCATGAAATCCATCATCACAACTGCTATGTCTCGCTTGCTTAACTACCCACACAGAACCAGTTTTGTTAGGACTTTGTGGAGAGACGAGTCATACAGGCCAAAGGCAAGTGTCTAAAAACAGCAGCAGGGTGGGGATTATTTGTTTTTATTATTTTGGAACCGAAGTGCTGCAGCAGCCTTTTCGACACAGAAAAAAGTTTTCCTCAGAAAGCGATATGCTTAAAGGGTCTGCACAACTAACATAACATCTAACGTAACATAAAAAATACCATTAGCTTCCAAAGTGACTTTTTTGGGACTGGTCAGGCCTGGACTTATCAATAAATCACAGCAGTCCTTTCTAAGGAAGAAACCACCTCTAGCTGCATGTGTGAAACTAACGCATAGAGGTTAGACCTGCACGGAAAACCACTTCTCCAGCAAATCGCCTCCCAAATTTTGAACACAGTGCATTTCATTTTAGTACCATCTCTGCAGAGCATGGTTAGTTAATCTCACTTCTAACACTCTGTGCCAACATTTGTAGCTTCCTTTGCCGCGCTGGAATCTGCACATAATGTGATCTGGCTCAGCGCTTGCGGTGCTCCCGGGATCAATTACCATTTTATACATCAGTGTTTCATTACTGAGCCGTGAATGTCCTCCAGCCAATCACAGCCTCAGCTCTGCGCTTCAAGAGTCTAATCTTTGAAAATTAGGTATTTGGCAAGATATACTGTAAGAAAGGAAAATTGCCGGACTCATACTGCTTTGAGTACATCCAGCTTCCATTCACAAATACTGCCATTGCAGTGGCCACTAGACATTTTCAGTGATGTGATTAAAAAGAAAGAGCGATGGTGATTGCATAGTGGAAATGCGCTCTCATCTGTCACTTCTCTTGGAAAATAATGAGCTCTCCTCCTTGTTAAATTCACTGCAATATATCTTCAGAAAAGTCTTATAGAGATTAATGCTCAATTGCTGTAAATGAGCTTAGGTTTATTTATTCTAGGAGAGGATCTGGCCCCAAAGTCCCGATAAGCCATTGCTCCACCATCCTTATTAAAGGAAAATCCTATATGGCAGCTAAGACGGGACTTTGGCCCTGTGTCTTGCCTGTAAATTCAGTGACAGAGATTTGGCATGCTTTATATCAACAAGCCATGCCTAAGTGTGTACTTTAAATGAGGCTAAGATACAAGACAACAAACACTATAAATCTTAGCATGATAAGACAAATTCGGTGTTTCCGCTGCTCATCTTCAGCTTTGCCACCTCCTCCCCGTGTGCTGCAACGGGACCGTTAATCTCACCCAAGCTCAGGCTAAACAACACGGGAAACTCATTTGCAGCATTGTACATATTTGAAATATTTGATTCTTGCGCAGCAGCTCTGTAGTGGAGACTCTGGGGAACGGAGGCACCGCACGTGCAGAGAGACCGTCTGGATCCCCGTCGGACTGGAGGCACTGGAGAAAGGAACCGTGTCGCAAGAAGGAAGACCTCGGGAAGAAAGCAAGTGTGCTCTTAAAAACCACTGTGATTTCAGTCATCTGTTTTGAAACTGCAAGTGCTGTAAAGTGACAACACGCGAGCCACAACCACATGTTAGAGAGTTTGTTTTAAATCACGGGGTGAAAATAAGAATCCATTATAATTCCATTTAACATTCCCGGGCTGGTACGCAACTATGCAACCCACGCAACACCACAGCTGTGGTAGTGAGGTCTTGAAAATCTGCTCCAGTGGATAGGAGAAAGCACCAGAACCAAAAATGAGGACAATGCCAGAGCTCTTGCACAGACTGGTGCAATCATCCCCACCCACTTTCCTTGTCCCATCACCATTTACACCCCAGCTGCATCCAGGCGGCAGGATGAAAACTGGCTCGCTGCTTGGGAAGGATTTTTTGCAGAAGCTTCACGGTTCAGCAGATCTAAGGCTGTGACTCAAAGCCTCTTACACTGGCCACCCAAAGTACAAACTTCCCTTAAATAACCCTTGTTGAGAACTGGGACTTCCCACACCTTTGTGGAAGGTAATTGCACTTCAAGCAGAAAATTCTTTTAGCTAAGTGATAAAAACCCTCTACCATGCAACTCTACGGATCCAAGAGCCATTAAAAAAAAACAACCATACACTGAAAGACTGATACACAAATGACTAAATAGAAATGACCCAATAATATGGCTCTTCCATGACTTTAACAGAGATTCTGTGAACCCAGTGTTGGCATCCTGATAAGCAAAGATGTGCAGCCCAGCAGCAAGGAGCAGATGCCAGGTATTAAAAAAAAATATTAAAAAATCCTACCTTTAGATGATTCTTTAACAGAAAAAGATCAGTTGAATATAGACTCCTCATCCACATATTAATACAAGGACAATACTTTAAATTGTCTCTTCAAGTACATACACACAGAGCAAATTGTCGCAAGGATTTTTGTGGCTGGACAGCAAATGCTGTTCATTTTCAAACCAGCACAGTCCGGACTCCCACTGCCTCAGGGGAACATCTTGCAGATGACACCGAGTTTCTAAACCCCCACCAAGCCATCAGGAATGGCTTCTTTGCTCATTTTACCTGCTAGAATTCTCCAGGTGAGTTTTAAAGCTACTGAAAGAACGAAACATAGCAGTTAAGAGTGTATGTGGAACACTTCACCTCCCTCAAAAGCTGATTTTAGTGAACATCATGCAAGTATAGCCTTCTCTCTCTGATACACATGTGTGTTCATGAAACATATAAAGCCAATGCCCTAGATCTGTCACGTTCTCCATTAATAATTCAGATTATTGGCCATTTTAGGCATATACAATGTATGCTTCAAAATTTAGCTTTTTTTTTTTTTTTTTTTCAATGACCCATTTGGTGTAGTTGCTGTTTTTCAAAAGAGCTGTGATGCTTGCTCAAAGCTCTGGGAGACCATGGTACTCTTCTCCCAACTGGAACTGGGCTTGGACTAGGCCCACAGAGAAGATCTATGCTGGTCTTTTGGTACTAGCCATAGAGGAGGACACAGATGAAGGTTTTCAAGACCATTTCTGCCACACAACACACTCAGATAAGCAAGTGAGACAGTAACAATACTATTTCAGTAATTCCTTCAATGCTTAGAGCTGACAGAATTGATAATCTTCAGCTCTGGTCATTCCTACAGCTAATAAAAGTATGAATTAAAAATGCCATCCTCACTTTACATTCAAATCACCAGTTTCATGTATCTATAATTTTTCTGTAATTTTTTTTTTTTTTTAGATGAACAAAAACCTTCTCCAGGAACTGTTAAGTGTTGATAATAACGGACCAGAATACAAAGCCATTTTTCACCCTCCAAAAGGAAGTATTTAACATCACAGCTCTGACACATGTATGCTTGTTGCCAACACCCAGCACATGAAGTGCTTGCCTGCGCTGTGGATCACCCACCAGCCCAGCTCCACGATCCATCCTGTTTACTATTTAGGACAAACGTTAGAGCCAAACCAAGCTAAGCCTCCCAAAAGCCTGAAGAAGAGCAGCTTGTGCAGATGTTGAAATTCTGGTGAGAAAGACAAACCGTAAACAGATTTCCTAAAAGATCTGCCTTGGGACAGTCATATCTAGCAATTCCACTAATTCCCTTGATAGGGAAAGTAAGGGAGCGCGAATAAAATCTGCAGACAACAGAGAGCTGGGAAAGTCTGTCAACTCAGAGGATGGGCAGAAGTTTATTCAGAACATTTGAGGACTAAAACAACTGACAGGAGGTACAGCTTGTAATAAAGCCAAGCGCAGTCATGCACTTTGGGATTAAAGAAATATGTTCTGCAGCTTGGATGCTCAACAGTTGGAAGTGATATGGAAAGTGAAAGACACTGGTGGTTTAGTGGCTCATGGCAGGAGCGTAAAAAAGCCAGATGTTGCCCAAGGTCTCAGTGAGGAACAGGAAAATATACAAGACACCAGTAAGGTCTCAGCTGGAACAAGGCGCGATTTCAGGTTACTGAGTTCAAGAGAGGTTAAGTGAAATTGGAATAGTGCAAGAAAAGGTCACCACGATGACCTCTCTCACGAGACAAAAAGACACTGGCTTTACTACTGGAGCAAAAGGAAGGCTCTCTTTGGAGGGGAAAAGGAAAGATAAAGCAGTATGAACCAGCCATAGAGAGCTTTAGGCTGGAACTTGAAAGGAGGCTTATATCCACCAAAATAATACTGTTCAAGCAGAGCTTGCCAGAAGAAAAATTAGGCAGGAGGCTGATTGTTTAGCGCACCAAAATCTACAGCATGGTTGCCTGAGATAGCCTAAAACAAGGCTGACCATGCGGGAGGTCCAAAGCTGGTCCTGACAACGCACCTCCTCACCACACACAGCCTACGGAGCCCACCAACCAAGGTGCAGGAGCTGCATAGCTAACCCAGAACCTCCCAGACCTTCCCTCACTTGCCACCAGGTCCTGTGCTGTCACCAGAGGGACGTGCCGTTTAAGTGTATGAAAAGCCCAGACACACGCTACCGACACACAGTGAAAGCTACTTTGGATAGGGATAGGCTTCTCGAGTCACTGCACAGTGAAAAGCGGGTAACTTTTCCCCAGAAAACTTGAGGTTATGCCCAAATCAGGTCCAAGGAAGATGATGAAGGGAGGCTGGTGAAGAGCATGGCAGTTCACTCAAAATGACGAGGGGTACCAGAGAAACACTACTAAAGGAAAGGAGAAGGTTGATGCTTCGGAGGGAAGAGACAGTTACGGCTGAAGGCTTTAGAAACCATCACTGTGATAGCAAGTGATTCGCTATCAGAGCCAAATTCCCCCACTATTCCCCAACAGTGCCCCATAAAATTAACAGCGCAGGCAGGTTCAAACAAGGGCAGTTTACAGTCTTGCTACTCCAAATTAATCTCTGTTTCAAAGGGAAGTTGAAGTTAAAAAGGGGATGAGGGAGAGAGAAGGAAAACATAGAGGCTAATTAATGTCAATCACTATAAAACCCCATGACTGATGCTTTTGACACGACCCTCCGAGACAGGGTTTCTGCAGACAGGCGAACAAGCGTGAGACGAGTGCAAGAGTGCTGCATCAGAAGTGGGATTAGGCAGAGGGTGCCTGGAAATCCACACAACGCAAAACCATCTCACTCAGGTATTTATATAGAAATAACTTTTCCTGATGTTGCAGTAGAGACCTAGGGATGCTTATGCCTTCTATACCATCTCAACAGCAAAGGCTTACAATGCCTGTGTAGCAGGATACATAGAAACTAGACTCCAGACTACCTCCATGCACAACTGCTACTAATCCAGTGAACGTACAAGGAAGGACTACCCTTACAACCTTTTCTTCCGTGAATCCACCATCCCACTGCCACCTTAGATTTAAAAAAGCCACAAACAGCACTACTAGCTCTTTCCAGGCCCACACCACCACCACCACCACCACCACCACCACCCCCGGCAATTATTTTGCCCACAGAGGGGATTCACATGTACTTTTTTTTTGTAATTGCTGGACTCCACTCAAGCTTCAAGCTTCAAACCTTGCCACAAAATGTACAGCATTTTTAGGTCATCAGATGAGACTTAAAGTCTCTAGTCATGAGAAGAAAAGAGTCATTAGTCAAAGTTTATAGAAACAGAAATGATCAGTTTCCCTCTATTCCTTAACCACTATCTGTTGCTTTCACTTTGCTGCAACTTTGGGACTAGTACACCCAACATCCTCTTCATTAGGTAGAATTCAGAAAGCCTTCAGGGCAACACCAAAGACAACAATTTTGTACTCTTAACTAAGCACTGGCAGGAGGTTTCGCTAAGCAATGGGATCACATAGTGGAAACTGCTCTTAGCTTTTTGAGATCTGAATTAAATTATAAGCAGTTCTGTGAAGTGTCCTTAAAACTACCAGCATGTGTCTCCACATTCCCCAAGCGCTCTCTTGCAATTCACCTGCAATGCAAACAACTGCCTGTGTTTGTTTTTGAAGTGCAGCTGAGCTCACGGAAGACAATATAAAACATATTTTCCCTGTTCCTCCAGGAGTGCCCTGGCTGCTCAAGCCAGCTGCTGCACTTTGCAGGCAGCTGGACTCTCTTACATTTTAGTTTTAATGGGAAAACTAACTTTTCAGCCATGAACCAGATTCCAGTTCAGCTTTCTGCATCCCCAACAGCTGTTTCCGGAAGGCTGCTCAAGTACCGTGGCTGAGTGGCGGCTTCTTTAGAAGTTTCTTCCCTGGAGGATAACTTCAGAAACCATCTTGGCTGGTCTAAACTGCTGCTTTAGAAGCTGCACTGGAAGGCACTTCATGGTTTTTAAGTGAAAGCAACACTTTAAAAGGATTGCAGCAGCTGGACTCAAGAAGACATGAGAGACTGTCTGCCTTTATCCAAAGTTTAAAACAGAGCCTACAGCTAGGAGGGAACAGCCACATTCCTGTAGATTGGTGTAAATCACAAACAATTTCATTTAAATCCAGATGGCGAGAGAGGCCCGAAGAGAGGTTTCCCTTTGAAGCCCCCTAACTTCTGAGCTCCCTTAAAAGAGCCCAGCAACACCTCAAGCAGCCAGAAGACACTGCTGCATGGACACACACACGTGCTTTCTCTACAAGACACAACCTACCTACCTCAGATCACCTCCCCTTCCAGCAGGCACTTTGCAGAGTTTCTCCTTTGCTGCCTCTCGCAGATGCGTCCACCTCCCTAGAGAAGCATCCCATCCACAAGCCCTTTCTCACTCTTCCTCCCTACTCTGCTATTCAGATGCCAGCGTGGGGCATTCAACAGGGCAGCACAGTTTTAAGTCTTCAAGACCTCTTGCATTACGGTTGGGTCTTGTTAGGGTCTTGTAGTGCCTGGTGGTTCCTACCAAAATCATTTTACTTTTTTCATCCTTATTTCATGAACAACGTGAAAAAGCCAAGGTGACTTCACGCAGAAAGCATTTCTACATACTTTGCAGCCTTCTTCCCATGAGATATAGAAGAAATAATCTCCCTTTGCTGAAGAAAGCAACTCTGCCCAATTTGTTATCAGTTGGCTCATCATCAACCAAGAAATGGAGAATTTACACCGGAGATACCACTTAGTCAACAAACAAATCCATTCTGTACTCAAACTCAAAAAGGCATCGAGTATCAGCTCAGCAAATCACACTTATCCCTAGGTCACTGGTCAAGACCCACAGAATCAAGAAGTCATTTTCAGTAAATATTTTCACATTAAATAATCTGGGAAAGAGCCAGAAACTTCAGCCAGTCGGATGAATATCCAGTACAAGCCAAGCGGTCCCCTACGGTTATCCTGTCTCTGGAAGCTGGCCTCTTAGCAAGTCATTTACATCTTGCGCTCATTCATATTTTAAACAGCTCTTTTAAAAGCTGTTTCCTACATGTCAGTGTGTTTAAGGATCTCCATAACTTTTTGCTTTGGCTGCTGCATCCTCCTTCCCTTGGCTCTTCCAGCTTTGACCTAGAAGAGCTCAGGAGCTATAACTGGATCAGCCTACATCGCAAAACATCCTGTCCCTAAAAGACGAAGGTCAGTGTTCAAAGACGCAGGACAAAGATCTTCTGCCTGGTATCGTTACTCCTTCCTTGGACTGCGGTATCATCTGTGAACAACCAGCACCGAAGCTTGACCCCACCAAGGCATTCTTGACCATCCTGGATTACGGACAAGAACTTGAAAATGTGTTTCCTTCCTGTTCGGTAGGATGAGATTCCTGCTCCTCTCTGCAACTCCTGTGTCAGCAACATTGACGCTGCCCTGCTGCTCTCCTGGCTCACCAGCAGCTTCAGGGATTTACGGATACATTCCCTTTCTATTCTGTACATACTCACAGTAGTACTTGGAAGCCACACCACAGTTTTTTGAGACAAAAGGTCAAATTCTGCAAGTTACTGTAAATCTTCAGCTCCAGCAGAATTCATCTGGAGCCAAGAGCTTCCCCATGCTGTAGGAAGTGCTCGAGATGTTGTTGGACAAACCAAGTGAACTATGCCAATGTGAACCTAAATCTCCAGAAAGCAATGCAGGCAGCTATGCAAACAGCTTTCCCTTTGCAGTGTTCAACTTATGTTTCAGATTTACATTAGATTTACATAAAATTAGATTTAGTCCATCACCCATTGTCAGGAGGAGAGTTGTATACGAACTACTAAAACATGCCATGAGTATGACATGCCCCAAACCTGGCACGCCTGGGCCAGCTCACTCCAGCACATGGCTGAGCAAAGACAGCCATGCTGCACCCCATGCAGGTCTAGGAGCAGCAGAGCCGCGTTCTCCTAATGCTCTACTTGACCCGAGCTGGCCATGCACTGAGACAACCCAGAGGGCAACGACCACCCTTCTACAACCAGAAGCCCTGGAGAGGGACCTCTGGGTCCTGCAGCCAAAGTGTTTCTACACACCCCGGTTCTCTACAAGCCTGGAACACGGACCAGGACCTGTGCCAGCTTTTGCCTCAAGTGACAAGTGACTTCAGTCACTGATCACTATCAACATACACAGAGCACTCTGCAGAAACGGCAACATTTTCCCTGAATCCTGGGTTAAGCTCTTGCTCATTTACTACATTTTGGCCTACAATAATGGAATTCCACTGTGTATTTTAACTGAATGTATTATTCCTCATTAGCAGTCTCAGGCTGTTCCTAGCCTGTCTTTAGCCCAGCAAAACATTGAGTGCATTTACTCCAGAAGTGACAGCATTCCTACGACTAGCAAAGCATTTCCCGTTCATCAGGAAGAGCAGAGGTACCGAATCCTGCTCCGCAGGTTGTGCACCACCTCGCAGGCAGCACAGGCTTTGCTGTGTACCAAACCTCTCCGCCCAAGAGACAGCTACCACTGAGCAAGGTCTGGAGGAGGAGGAAGGACAGGAAAAAAGGAAAGTGACAGGACTCTGAAGAAATGTGTCCCAACCTACAGTGAATGAAAGTGCGCATGCATATGTTTGTGTGTGAAGTTGGGGCATATTGAGACGACCCAAACTCTTCTAGAGTCCTTGCAGCCGACATTTTCACGAGGCTGGCTGTAGGCAGCTCCCCAGTTAAATCCTGTGAGGCATTCTTCAAGGTCTGCTGCCATTCTGCTGTCCTTTGCAAACACACGGTACCCACAAAAGCATGCATTTCTACCCACACGTGTCAAACAGGCTACCACCTCAAGTTCTCTGCAGCCACAGCCCTACGAGGCCTGTGGACTGTACCTGAATTTAACTTACAAAACAAGCCAGAGAGAACACAACTTGAGTGTTGTATCCCAGAGCTAGAAGGAGGGAGGGGGGAAAAACCCAACACCCAAACCAGCCAACAACTCTCTACGCCAAACGAGCAATTTTATTAAGGAAATAACATCTGTACAAGACATGCCGCACACACACATTCTGCAGCTGGAATCTCTTGTAGCTGATGCATCTCTTGGCGACACGTAAATCAGAAAATAATTCAGCTCAGCCTTGGAGGACTGGTGGTGGTGGCTCTGTGGTCGTAGCAGGCGCAAAGTATGGCAAAAAGCTAGGTGCAGACCTCAGAAGATATACAGAGCAAATCTGCTGAAAAGCATCTTTTCCTCCCTCTGCAGCGGACTCTGTGGACATAACATGCTTTCAGAGACTCAGCGATGTTCAAGCCTCGAGGGAGAGGTTCGGGATGACCAGAGAGAAGTCCTGGGCCACCACAGCCCACTAGAGGCTGTCCTTTTCCCAGGGCTCCCCTGCTGCCAGGCTGCATATGGAGGGAGGAACATCTCTGCAGGCAAACAGATGACAGACACTCTGCAATAGGGCAGTGTCCTGGTTTCGGCTGGGATAGAGTTAGTTTTCCTTCTAGTAGCTGGTATAGTGTTATGGGGTTTTTTCCGATTCTCTCCCCCATCCCACTGCGCTTCGGGGGGGAGTGAGTGAGCAGCTGCATGGTGCTTAGTTGCTGGCTGGGGTTAAACCACAACAGGCAGAAAAAACTCGTGTCCATAGGGAGGGTTATATCCACTTTGACTGAGAGTGCCACACAAATAAAAAAATAAAAAAAAAAGGTAGCACCCACACCACACCATGCTATCTTTGTCAGTTCTTACCCTGAGCCCACGTGAGTTATCATACTTTAAACAACAATAATGAAGCATTAAATGGCACTGACATACATAGCCCTGTTTGGCATCTCCTGGAATACACAGGGCATCAAGTGATACCTTATTGCTCTGCTCCCCGCAACAGCACCACAAGGACTGATGATCAGTGTCATAACAAAGTCTACCACCTTCTCCTTTCACTTTGGGTTATGGTGGGTAGATACAGAAGTCTGGCTGTCACGGGTAAGCCAGGTACCCTGGTTCTACACTCTGGCTAAGGCTCTCTTCCTCCTGCCTTTTGCACTTGAAGAAAGTTGTTCTCCACTAAAGACAGGGCATCGAGAAGATCCTTCACAAAGGAAGGATCCTGCCATCTCACTGGGCTGGCAGAATAGGATTCCCTCTGTTCACACTCAAAGTCCATGCATAGTCATACATCTGCTATATCACAGCAAGATCCTTCCACACTGCCACAGGCTTTCTATTTCAAGTGGATTAATAATTTGCAGGCAATACGCTTTCCTGACCATGCAGAAAAATCATAAAATAAAGGATATATCATTAACACATTTCCACCAAAAGATTACGCACAGAGATATATCAGGCGAGATGACTAACCCTTCCAGCGGATCCATGTGAGGAATGAAATACTAAATTATGATTTTCTAAATACCAGGATAATATTTAGTTACTACGTCAAAAATCCTTCCAAGACATAAGAAAAAGTAATGTAAGAGACATGCTCTCTTCCCATGAAAAAAAGTGAGGGCCTCACTCCCATGCCGCTAACCAGCTGGAGGTACCCTGCTGTAACAGGTCCCAAGGTCACAGTTCAAGTCCAAGAAGAAGCCCTCATCACCTTTTTCACCCACCTTTTACCAACACCACCCGGTGGCTTCCCATCTCTCCCTAGACCCTCCGTGAAGGGGGATCCCCTTTTTGAGCCAGGAGATGGAGCCAAAGAGACACTCCCTACCCTGAAGAAAGGGCGAGATGTGGGGGTAAAGAAATTGGGGTAGAGAACCTCCATTTCTACTGTCAGGGGCGCTACCATCAGTCTATTAGTATCAGTCAGTATGAAATGGCAATCCACAATAATGCTTTAGGATGAAAGAGACAGCTGCGTAACTGACAAAACAGCTCTAGAAAAAGTTAAAACGCCTCCCGAGCCAGCAAACACCAGCTACTCTTCTTATTCAACGATCTGAGAATATTTTGGAATCAAAAACTTAAGACGCTTACACGTTTCTAACAAACACGCTGACCAGAGGTGTCAGGCATCAAAAGTACTGTCAGGAGAGAGATGAGTTAACCTTTCTCATCAGAACTGCTGCTGTTCCAGATATTAACGCATGGTATTTCTGAACAGTGCAGGGTCCAGTTCAGATTGTGGATGCCTTCACAAAACCTAAGAGTTTTGTGAGCTGAATGGCACACAGAGAGAGCACACTGTTGTGCAACACAATACTTAAGACGCTTCCCATCTGCACTCCATTTCAAAGCATATTTTACTTGTTAGCTTCATTTAGAAGGTCCCCCAGTTCCGCTGCAAGAGAGGACCCTGCCAAAACGCAGGGCTGAGCAGAAGCATTGAATTTGTATCAACATAAATAAGTATGAAGTAAGAATGAAGTACGCCTATGCCCTACTACATGTACAAAACCCACTAAACACCAGCAGACTTTTGTTTGCTTGAGGATTAGGAGATATTTAGAGAACACGATGGCCGTGGCACTTGAACGCCACCAAAAGCTCTCCTCACTGAAAGCCAGGAATCACGATAGATTTAGGAAGTGATAATTCGGCTCTATTTTTTGCATCCAGCTGGAAGACAATATATTTTCTTTATTAAAAGCCTTCCTCCAGTACGCAAGCTTGCCAAGCGAAGCTCCCCTGCAAGGCTTTCAGCAGCGCTTTCATTTTAAAAATCTGGTATTCATGTGTCCTACAGGGAAGCATTTTGAGACTTGAGTTGTAAAGGTTTCCTCCGAACGAACTGGCTAGCGGGTTCGGACGGAGTCCTGTCCCCACGGGAAAGCGTACCCTCATGCCAGACCCGCAACTAAAGTTTCTGCCCAGCCCCGAGCCGGCAGCCCCCAGCCCGGGCTGGCGGGCGCCCCTCGCCCCCTCGCCGCCCGGGACCCGGAGACCGCCCAGCGCCGGCGGTGCGGCAGCGGCTCCCGCGGGGCAGCCCCGGCACCCGCCGCCCGCCCGCCCGGACCCCCACCCCGCACCCCCCCCGTGCCCGTCCCCGTCCCCGCTCCCCGGCGGGGCCGCCGCGCAGCCGCCCCGCTCCGGCCGCCGACCCAACAACTTGGGGCTCCGGCCGCCGCGCCCCGCGCACCTCTCCGCGCCTCCCGTCCCCTCCGCCGGGTTCAGCCTCCTCGCAGCAGCGGGCGGCCGCGGCTTAATCCCCGCCGGCCGCCCCCCGCAGCCCGTTCATCCGCTTAATCACCTGCCGGCACCGAGCCGCGGAGACGCTGCGCGCCGGCGCTGGCGGCGGCGGTGGCTGCGGCTACTGCTGCTGCTGCTGCTGCTGCTGCTGCTGCTGCTGCCGCCGCCGCCGCCGCCGCTGCCGCCGCCGCTGCTGCTGCTGCCGCCGCCGCCGCCGCTGCTGCTGCCGTTGCCGCTGCCGGCGGGGAGGCACCTTCGGCGGCGCCGCCGCCTCCCGGGCGCGGGCGCGGCTGCAGGCGGCCACGCACGGCCCCCGCGCCGCCGCCCCGCCCCGCCCCGCTCCGCTCCGCGCCCCGCCGCGCCACCGGGGCCTGCCGCGCCGCCCAGGCGGGAAGGCTTGACCGCGGCGGGGCGCGCAGCGGCGGGCGGGCGCGCGCGCCCGGGTCCCGGGGGCGCGCGGGGTCCCGGTAGCGCGGAGGAGGGCAGAGAACCGCGGGGCGCCCGCAGCCGCGGGTATCACCGCAGCGATCTGTCGTCCGTCCGTCCGTCCGTCCGTCCCCGCCCGGTACCTAGCGGCAGCCACGGCCCGACCCCCGGGTCTGCCCCCCACCCCGGTGCCCACCCGCTTCCCCGGAGCTCCCGTGTGCACAAGCCGCGGGGCGGCGGGGGGGGGGGTTGGGGGTGGGGGGGAGGGAGGATGAGCAGGGCAGCCCTGCTCTGCCTTAGGGGACCGTAACAGGTCGCTTCCCAGCGGGACCCGCTCCGGACACGGTGTTTTTCCCTTCTACAGGCGTGCCCCATCCAAATCACGCTCCTCCTGAAAGCCATCCTTCCTCCCCCCGCCTTTGAAAACGTTTCCACTCGGGGCATCCAAATTAAAATCCCCGCTGCTGCCTCCACACAACAACCAGGGCTTGTTTTCTTCCCTGGAGCGTGGCCTCATGTGCCAAAGCCAAGTGTCTTTATCGCAGGCTGTCATTCTCGGCCATTTTTCAGGTGTGTGGCTGCCAGTTCCCGGCAGGCCCAACAGCAGTCAGATTATATCCAATATTGCATTTTTTGCTTCTACAGTCGTGGTCACAGCCATCTTTTGATGACTGAAGTTTTGGCCGTACACCGGGAACAAACCCACTCCTATAACTGTAAAAAAAAAAAAAAAAAAAAGTATTTTATTTTCCCAAGGAGTGAGCAGATCAGGCTGTACTCAAGATGGACAAGGATTAAATTCTTC
Organism: Astur gentilis; assembly: GCF_929443795.1. NCBI lineage: Eukaryota > Metazoa > Chordata > Aves > Accipitriformes > Accipitridae > Astur > Astur gentilis. The sequence goes on along the minus strand of NC_064919.1, from coordinate 77,204,269 downwards.
CACTGAGTCCCATGCTGTATTCAAGCAGTCTTTTAGCAGCTTAGCTTTGCTCACAGGAGTCCTGGCTCTCACATACAGCACTACCCTACACAGAAAGAACTGTCCCTCCAGTTTTTCAGGATTTTCAGCATGATTTTCAGCCTTCCAGGAGTTTAAAAGGGAGACAGGAGTTCAGACAGAGACAGAAGAGACTCTGAACTTTGTTCCTTGAAGCACAATGCATAGCCTGGTGTCAGTGCCTCCGCTCCCAGGGAGCACAGGTAGTTAATTAGGTGCCAAAATTGAACACACCGATAGTTAATGTACCTAGAGCTAACCCAAAGGGAAGCTTTCAATCCTTGGGATGTGCCTCTTTCTGGGGCTCAACGCTGCTAACCAGGAAATGCCTCCCTTCCAACCGTGATTCATGGCCTGACATCTCCTGAGAAAAAAACCTCATAAGCCCCTTCATTTAAAAAGCAGAGATCAGATTTTGAGCACAGTGAGAGGAGGGTGTGATGGCTGCGTCCGTCCCCCGAGCATCACAGGGGCTGGGGCGTTCATCCAGGATATGGGCAGCAAGTTCAGCAGCCTCAGCCCAAGAGGAGAGAAAGGCACACCGGCATTATTTTGCTAGCATTATTGTCCTAGGAAAACAAGTAACCTCCAGACGGGTCCTGCCTAAGCCCTTCTACATCACCTCTTCTTTTAACTATTCCTCTGTGCAAAAGAGAATCCAAAATTCAGGACATTCACACGGGAGGAGAGGTTGTCCCAAGTCCCTGCCCTAAAAACTGTTTGTGTTGTGCCCGCGACCTAGTTAGTATAATAATACAAAAGAGTTTTGGAGCAGGAATCACACCCTGGGATGCCTCCCTTTGTATCCCTAGCTATTTAGGCTACAGTCATAACACCACATAGGTTATCCTGTGCAAGCTCCTATGATACTGGAAGTCCAGAAAGGTCCATGAAACGTTTATCCTATGGGCCACAAACCATGACCCGACTTCCTACTCAAATGCAAAGTAAAATGCAAAGTCCTGCCTGGTGAAATTTAGGCAGGAGCAGCCAGAGGGTGTGAGAAGGTGGTTCCTCCTCCTGGCTGGCCTGAGGGAATGGCATGGGGAGTCCCCATGGGACAAGGAGACAGATGAGCTGCTCAGGCGCAGGCAAGACCAAAGTGCCCTGGACGAGAGCACAGAAACAGGCTCTTAGGCACCAGGAAAGTCCAAAACTGTTGGGCACTTCCCAGCTTGGTGACAGCTGCGCATGGCTTCTCTAGTCTATTTAGGAGCCGACATCCCATTGAAATTTGTGGGGATTTGGCCCTAAGTCTTCTCGGCTCTTATTCTGGAGAATATTGATAGCATCTAGGTGTTTTATGCACACACATGCAGCTGTGCATTTCAAAGCAATCCGTTGTGATCTAAGCCAAAAGAGGATTTGAGTCATGTTGGCTTTTACAGGTAAAGCATTGATTTATAAACATGTAGAGCGAGTCTATCTACAGAAAACTGGCTTCATACGTATGCAAGCAACAAGGAGGACTACTTAGAACAGAACATTCTCTTCTGCCCCACAGAGCTGGGCATCAAATTCCCTTCCAGCTTGAATTTTGGGAGTCCAAAATTAAAGATGAAGAAAATGAAGGATGGAGAAATTGTGGACTGATGAAACTATTTCACATGGCAGTCAAAAGAAGGCTGCACAAAAAGCCGATTTGGTTCTTAGCTAATAAAGTTGCAGTGGCATCCCATGCCACTGCACAGGGAAAACGCTACATGGCGTTTTGGGGACTGCCGCTATTTTGGATTCTTTACTTGTCATCATCTTTGCACGCACAAGTTCTTCATCAACATTCAGAAAAACAACAATGAACACAAATCACCTTGGAGCCACACTGGTACAAACTAAATGTCACTGAAATCACTTTCACTATTGCGTTAGTATTACTTAACGCTTTGAGGAAGCAACTGAGGAGAGTTCTTAAAGTCCTAGGCCTCTTCCCGCATATCTAAAACTGCACTACGGTTAAGCCTTATCTGAAGTGTTATCTTCAGAAGCTGGAAGCACCAGAAAGATTTGCTCATTACAACAGATACAGACATTTACATTCTCCCAACACTGCTCTGTCCTGGACACCAGATGTATGACACCCCTGACACACAACACACACAGATAAAGTCAATTACATGGTACATGTTCCCAGGATCCAAGACTTTTGTGGATCTGATGGGCAGCAAAATGACTACACAGATTTAAATGAAATTCCTCTGAAAACACAGTAAGCATCCAGGACCACATATAACCCAGAACAACAATATGATGTTCCATTTTTTCCTAAAAGAAAACAGCAAATTTCAGAACTCAGCCAGAAACCACAAAAATGACAGAAAAGAGGGTTAACACTGCATAAGAGTCCAGCATGCCAAGGCAGAGCCAAGGACTGCAAAGGCCACATTCTGCTCCCAGCCATGCCAGTGTAAATACAAAAATCCCTTCCCTGACCTCTGTGTGGATCTCTCCACAGTTCGCTCGGTCGATGCAGTGCATTTAGTCCATTGAGTTCCCTAAGTCTCTGAAAACACTACCTCCAGAAAGCCCCATTTCTGCACCACATGCTATTACGCTATGAGACGAATGCTGCAGAGAAAACCTTTCCCTTACCATTTCTTTTGCACAAAAGAATAACAAAGGTCTTTTTTTTTTTTTTTTTTTTTAAATGCAAGTTTAATAGCTCCAACACACAACTACTATAAACAGCCCTGGAGAGCTGAATACCACAGCCCATAGCCAGCATCCCCCCAGAGACACCCAGGGCTCAGCTAGGAGTTACACCCTCATCCTTTCGTGCTGGCTGCAAACCCAATGCAAGTTCATGGGGTGTAAAGAAAAATGCCAATGACCAAAAAAATTCCAAACAGCTCCAGGTCTGGCTGAAAACATCCCAGCCCTTAATCTTTAGTGGGGTTTTATGTGCAAATTGCAGGCAGAAAGGCCCTTGCAAGAGCTATACTAGAATTATTTGTAAACACTTGCTTATTCCTCCCACCATACAAACACAGGAAATGAGATGATTTTCAGTGATTTTTTTGGGGGGTGGGTGGGTGGGGGGTCCTGATGTCTTGTCCCTGTGTGTCAGCAGGCTCTGCAGCTGTGTTCCTTACTTACACGGGCTATAGTCAGAGATGTTTTCTTCTATTATAGAAGGCAAGGTTTCTGAGGCAAAATATAAAAAGCAAATCATAAGAAGCAATATCAGAGCTGTTGGGAAATTGAATCGCTCAATTTTATTAATCTGTTCATTTATCTGTAATTAGTATTTTTATAGCACTCAAAATACAGTCAGTAATTTCTAAGGAAAATACAGGCATAGGGTCTTTGTCCCAGAGAGCTTACATTGTAACTTCCTATGTTAAGGCTAATTGGTGTTTAAAATATGAAAGCTCACTAGTCTTCAAAACAGAAATTTTAAGAAAATCTGTCACGTGAACTAGGTTTGGGGATTTTTTGTTTGCTTGGGCATATCCTTGCAAGAGTGTAAGGTAAGACTGACTGTATTGATAACCCTCTCCCACTGCTTCCCCCAGGCCTTTTTCTGGAATACATTTTCCAACTATACCCCATTAGCCAGAGGTTGAGCTCCATGGGCAGAGAGCTGTTTGTGAAATGTTTATAATGTTTAGTAAGCAGCCATATTAGAGCTGATTTTATGCATTTACAGGTTATTTATAAGCTGATCATTTTAAAAATCAATTATATAAATGAAAAAAATTCCCACTTTCAGAGAATATTCCATGAAACTCCAAACTATGATGCAATGTTTCTACATTTTATAGCTCTGACCTCACTTTTTATTTAATTTCTTTATGTGCTCATAGATTTTATTTAGAGGTTACTACAAATCTACAGCGGATAAAGACTTCTCACCCAGCAGTTCTCTGATTTAGGTAAGTATCCTTGTGCCTGAATTAGCGAGAGACATGGATTTGATGGATGAACCACTTGCTGGATAAGGAATTGGCTGGATGGTCGCACTCAAAGAGTTGCGGTCAACAGCTCAATGTCCAGGTGGAGATCAGTGACAAATGGCGTTCCTCAGGGGTCAGTATTGGGGCTAGTGCTGTTTAACATCTTCGTCAGCGACATGGACAGTGGGATTGAGTGCACCCTCAGCAAGTTTGCCAACGACACTAAGCTGTGTGGTCTGGTCGACACGCGGGAGGGAAGGGCTGCCATCCAGAGGGACCCTGACAGGCTTGAGAGGTGGGCCTGTGCGAACCTCAGGAAGTTCAGCAAGGCCAAGTGCAAGGTCCTGCACATGGGTCAGGGCGACCCCAAGCACAAATACAGGCTGGGTGGAGAATGGATTGAGAACAGCCCTGAGGAGGAGGACTTGGGGGTGTTGACTGATGAGAAGCTCAACATGACCCAGCATTTGCTGTCCAAAAAGTCAAATGCATCCTGGGCTACATCTAAGGAAGCATGACCAGCAGGTCATGCCCCTCTGCTCTGCTCTGGTGAGACCCCACCTGCAGTACTGCATCCAGCTCTGGGGCCCCCAACATAAGGAGGACATGGACCTGTTGGAGCAGGTCCAGAGGAGGGCCACAAAGATGATCGGGGGGCTGGAGAACCTCTCCTGTGAAGAGAGGCTGAGAGAGTTGGGGTTGTTCAGCCTGGAGAAGAGGAGGCTCCAGGGAGACCTTACAGCAGCCTTCCAGTACCTAAAGGGGGCCTACAAGAAAGCCAGAGAGGGACTTCTTACAAGGGCATGTATGCAGTGATAGAACAAGTGGCAGTGGCTTTAAACTGAAAGAGAGCAGATTTAGACTAGATGTAAGGAAGAAGTTCTTCCCTGTGAGGGTGGTGAGGCACAGGAACAGGTTGCTCAGAGAAGCTGTGGATGTCCCCTCCCTGGAAGTGTTCAAGGCCAGGCTGGATGCGGCTTTGAGCAACCTGGTCTAGCGGAAGGTGTCCCTGCCTATGGCAGGGGGGTTGGAACTAGATGATCTTTAAGGTTCCTTCCAACCCAAACTATTCTATGACTCTTTGTATTACCAGAATAATATGATATCAATTAGTCCCCAACAGTGGAGATTTACATGGCATTGAGTATACTGTATTTAACTTCAAAATAAAAAGCAGTAACTCAAGATTGGAGAGCAGAAAACAGATATAAGGAAAGGTACTAGGGCTGCTGAAATAAAACAGAGAGTAATAACCTAGAAATCACATAGTCTTAAAACAATTTGCCTTATCTGGTACATTTAACAGCAGCTACAGTTACTAAAATGGAAAAAAATTATCAGGCCATCTTTCACATCTCAACCCTTATTTACTGTTTGCATTTCTCTCAGCAATGTCCTCTGTTTAATTTTAATTTCTGTTCACCTAATACATTCACTTCTTTATAGTGTATGGCCCAGGTTTGAGACTCTACACAAGAACATGCATTTGCTCAAAACAATCTGTTAACACTAAGATATTTTTTTCCAGGGTGGAAACACTTATCTAAGCTTGGTTTTAGAAATTACAACTTGGGGGCCAAATTTAGAATTTACATTATCCTTTTTATAAAAAAAAAAAAAAAAAAAAAAAAAAAAAAAAAAAAAAAGAAGGTGAAAGGCAGGTTTTACCCTGCCTTGAATTCAAAGACTCCCAGCAAGACCTCCAACCACTGCACCAAGCCATATATTTTTCTCCCAGATAATCTTTCAAGCACTGAGGGAAAAATACTTCACAAAGTTATAATATCTTACATTACACACTCGCCCTTAGATCTCTATTTAAATTCCATTCTTTCCCTGCCCAAGGTGAAGCCAGTTTTCTCTGCTCTTAACCTTTCTCCCGTATTGCGCAATTAAGACAAACTTTTTTTGCAGGGTTGAAGACTATGTCTGATGTTTCCTTAGCCTGTTTGGTCCAAAGGTTACCATTTCACAAAGTATCCTAAGGACATTTTTACTACCAAGAAATATTTTGACAAGAAGAACTATTTTTAACTCCGCTAAGCTCTGCTGAGTGTAAAATGTTGCACGGGGTGCTCAGCAGCCTAGGGGAACGCAGCTATCGACGGCATTTGGTTTCTTTGCACAAGAACAGCAATCTGAATCTTCCATCAACAAGACTCTGTACACACTGTACGCAACGTACATCTCATTATAAACCTAAAGGGTCAACAGAGAGGGGAGAAATGTACTCAAGACCCACCAGCTGCTAGCTAGAGGAAGCAAGGCGCTGCTGCAGGTTGGGAGGGCTCTGCACACCCGCTACTGCCCATGTCTCATACTGGGATTCCCAAATCTGCCACAGAAGAGTAATTTGGCCAAGAGATCAACTACCCCATCAGGATGTTACTGCCAATCTGCTCCAGGATGGTGCCTCCAGGTGCTCTCCCTGCCTTCCCCTACTTGCCGTATTGGAAGTGATTCAGCCGTGACACAAAATGGGACAAGACCACACATCCCAGAAAGAGCACGAGGGAGGTAAGTTAAAGACAAGAGAGTGAAGGGCCAGAGGGGAGGAAGGCTGGTTCCCAGCCCCAGCCATAACCTCGACTGCATGATGATGCTGGGACAGGAGAGCAAGGCCAGCCCCTCTGCTGATGAAGGCTGTCAGGAGCTCGGTGACACTTAAACACACCTCCATGGGGAGTAGTGCAAGCTTTGGCATGGAGCGTTTTCAGGGCAGCCAAGGGAACAGAGCGTTTTACTCCTCTGCAAACACCCAGCAGGATGCTTAGGCATTACTTGCACTGCTAGCACCCCAGCTAGCAGGACTGGCATAGCAGGTAGGGCTACACAAGCTCTCTCTCTTCAGGGGTTAACTCCCCCCTGGCAAATACACTGCCCATATGTGCCTGCTCACTAGGATTTCCTAGCAAAGCAACATTTTTCCCTTCTCTTTAACTACAAAAATAATGGAAGTTACAGCAGAGGCTGCCCCCTCCAGCAACCTGTGCTCCACCCTGGAGTCATTTTATATTACTCTCCCCAGTGTCCTAAACCAGGGCTGCAGAGATTGTTCCAAATGTGGCTTTCATTTTATGCTAGAATAGTCCCCATTAATGCAATACGCTGTGCTCCGTACCTTATGATATTCAAAGTGGAAGCCCAGATCTTGTTTGCTTTTTAAACACCACCAACCATCCTGCATTTTATCCGTGCATACTTCACAGCATGTGTCAGAACGTGCCATCCGCTCACCACTTATTAATGTTTCAAGAGCCTTCCTTAAAACATACATGAGATTTAGGGAGGTTTTTGTTCTAGGAGTCTTCTGACCGTTCTGTGCAGTCAGAGAGAGTAGTTTTATTTCACAGACTGGATTTAATATACAGAAACATACTGCATCTGTTTCCAAATATTTTCTTTCTAAAACCATTACAAAAACCAGTGCCAAAATGTGCTCGTTTCTCTTTAAGGAGGAAACCTAATTTGGATTTCTTGATCCAGATCATCTTAACACCCAGGCTCAACTTTGCTTGCTAAAGCAATCTGCAGGCTCCAGCTAATACAAATTTAATCTGCAAGGCTTTCTGCTTGGGCTGGACGGGTCCAGCGTGTCTTTGTTACAGGCTCCACACCACGTATCAGTAGCATCTGGTACTGATTGCAGATCTCAGGCATCATGCTTATGGGCTCCATGGGCAGGATCTTTCTTGGATTTCTGATCCATTTTGGATTTTTCACTAGGATATCCCTATATCTCGTTGGATCAGAGATTTATGACTGGTTCTTAGCTTCATGTTAATTTTTTGGAGCTGGGATGTCTTCTTATGGACCAATCTGTGGCATCTGACCATATGTGAGAACACATCCTGCAGGTCCAGTTCTCCTTTTACATGGTCATAAACGAAAAGCCACCTCTTTAGTTAATTGAGTTACCCTGGCATAATGCTTACACACATGGAAATCAGGAACCACTCCTCTATCCCCTAATATTTGGGATTCACCTCCTTTCCCCTCCATGATTACGTAAAATGCCTGGGAAAAAAGTGAAGTCGTTTCATAAGGGGTGAAAAATAATTTGCCTTTTGATTGTACCCAAAGAGAAGGGGTATTATGAACAACAAATGCTCCTCTGGTTTCAGGCTTTCATTTGGTAAGGTCCCAAGCCTTCCTCTCAAGTCAGAAGCAGATTTTGCTATCAACTGAAAGGAAAAAAAAAAAAAAAAAAAATCAGGCCTCAGTAACTACACAAGAACATTTTGATCAATTGGCACAATCTAAAGGTTAAAAGTTCCAATACGCAGCTGACCTGGGGAAAAATAAGAGCGACGGTAAGTTCAAAATTTAAATATTCAATCAAGCCATTTCTCCAGGATACAATTTTCAGGCTACTTTGATGAATGCTGTTGAAAGAGTAGGTGGCAAAATGTGACCAAGATGGAAACCCTCAGCCTCACCTCACATTCACTTTTTTGTCCCATTCCCTGCACAATGTTAGTCCTCCAAAGAGGAGTCTGGGGAGCCCCAGAAACAAGTCCCTGGACAACATGAACAGCAGCACAAACCTCCTCCCTGTGTCCATGTCTGAAACTCCCACACCACCCCTGCACATCTCCTATGGGCTCCCTGACTGCCAAACTGGGGACCATAAAACAAGGGTACGGGTGTGAAGTGAGCGTGAGAGAGGGTTACGTTTGGGGGCCAAGGTAGGGAGGATGCTCCCAGCATTACCAGGCTGTTCCCACTATGTGGCCATGCAGCCATGAGATGAATTATGTGGTTATATTTAATCCTATTTTGCTTTTTCTCACATGCTTATCTTGATACTGATACTGGTTCCTCCTCAGCTCAGTTGCTTCCCAACTGTTTATACTTGCAAGGAAGTTCTCACCAAGTAAGAGTTGTATTGAACAGGAATCCATTTCATCACATTTTCCCCAATAAAGCCCCAAAGTGGCTCCTTTTTTCTCAATAAACACACATGCCACATCCAGAGCTGCCCTGCTAGACCTCTGCACTGTTTCAGTTCTAAAAGATAACCCGATGAGGGTATAATATGCGAAGTTTTATAAACTGGAGCGGTTGTTCCAACCAGAAAACTGGCAGCTCCAGCAGGCTTGGCTTTCAACCTTCTTACTTCACAACAAACCTCAAATACCATATCTGGAAATCAAACTTCAGCTGTCTGTTGGCTGGAGCACCACAACAATAACAAGGTTGGGGTTTTTTTTCTCAAAGCCTGCACTAGGTGCAGAAAAGGACACTGTTTTGGCTTCAAGGCCTCGGAAAAACAGAATTCAGTTTTTCCATTCTGTCATTATTCTAGCAAAACCCTACAGGTAAATAAGTCTCACGTGTTTACACTGATGCCTCTTGGAGACACTCTGGAAGACTGGATAATGGCTAAATTCATAACCAGGCAGGTATCTCATAAGCTAGGGCTTATTTGTGTTGCTCAAATGTACTTCTGCAGAAACAGGTATTTCAAAGAATTTTAGCCCTTATGAAGCTGCTCTGACTTTATAACCCTTCAACAGACAGGCAGGTACCTGGAAAGAAAACCTCTGCAGTAAAACCCAGCATTTAATAAAGTGCTTTTCCCCTGGAGAACTCAAGCACCTGCAGAAAGTGAGCTGCTGTCATCACCTCCCTGTCACCAGTGCCGTGACTTGTTCGCAGTGGGGAGAAAAAGGCTTGACCAGGACCCAACACTTCTTAAGTCCACACGTGCTATCCATTAGTCTGTAGGACCCTGACAGGAGTTAGATACATAGCCCTAAGTCACATACAGTTTATGCAAACACAGCTTACAAGTAAATGATTTAAAATAGAAGCATGCAGAAGAGAAACGGAACGTAAAGTAGGCAACCAGCACAGGCTTGCTGCAGAAAGCAATGCTAACTACAAGCAAGTAACAAATGCCACTAATATGTGAAGAAGGCAAAACTTTACATGGAATTTAAACTAGTTCTTTACATTGGGTTCATGCTGGTTTCTTACACCAGCTTATGATTCTGTCTATAGCAAAGTCTATAACATTTTTTTATCTAAAGGAGATCTTGACTTGGCTTCACGAAGTCATGCACAATTCCTCTGATGCAGTACGTGGCCAGTGGGTCCCAAATGCGCCGCTGTGCATGTTGAAGATTATATAAAAAGGGAGAATATGCCTCCTCATATTCTTTAATACTATTACTGATACTATCATTAAATGAGATAATATCCTCGAGGCTGGGAAAACTTCAGGGAGTATGGGAGCTGACACCTGGACTCTGGATTGGTTTCCTTGGTTATTAGAGCTGGCTGAACTGTTTTAACAGATAATGATATCTAATTTAATTACATATTAGACAAAACACTTTGATTATTATTCAGCCAGTCAGAATTAATAAATTTCTAAATCCTTTTTCCATCCCGATTTTTTTCTACCCTCTTGTCTTTTACCTCTTTTGTTTTCAAGCTCTTCTGAAATCCAGCTCAAGACAGATGTTTACTTCTCTACTAACTTGCATAACTTTTTTTTTTAATAATGATGCCCTTTAAACTCATTTCCACAGTTCATAATTTGATTCTTGGATCATCAGAGAAAGCATCTGAGTCACAAAATAATTCTAATAAAGCACTGACATTCTTCCTTTCTCATACACTATTTAAAACAGAGTCCATTTAAAGGCAGAGCCTTGCAGTAAACCCTTGTTTACTTTGAATTCCACACACCAGCCGTTAACTTCTGATCCATTTGGCATCCACACACTTTTTTTAACTATTATTATTTCTTTCTCCACAGCATAACTGGTGAATTATTGAAATCCGATTTATTTTAACCACATAGTTCATCCTGATGAAATTGGCTAGTTTACTAAATAATTTTCTGCTCTGCTGTACATACCACTTACTTTCTGAATGCAGGCAATGATCGAAAAACAGATCAGAGAGGAGACAATTTTGTGCGTTGCTGGGTCAGACACAGAGTGGTGGGAGGAAACCTGGAAGGCAGAGTTTCCCCATTTCCATGGAGGCAAACGGGAAGCAATTCCACCGAAGCCCACGGTGTTATGGTATTGTCAGAGACCTCAGCATAGCTTTGTTTTTCTGTGCAAGAAAGCTGTGCTTCAGACCACTCGTCAGCAAGGCAGGCAGAGAGAGTGCACGGGAGGAGATGAAGTGAAGAACCCTCGTTTCCTTCGGTACCTGCAGCAATGCCAGTGTGACATTCCCAGGGCTACCCACGTACGGAGATCCCAGCTCAGGGTGAATCAACCTCCCCACACATCTACAGCCCCAAACATAGCTCCTTCCAGCCGAAGGCGTAGAATAATCCCCAGTGATTAAGCATTAAGCTGTCAGATACCTTGGAGCCACTGAGATCCTAAACCAAGGTGGTGACGAATACATGGTTCAAACCTGAAGCTATTCATCAGATCCATGCAGCATGAGAAACAAAATTAAGAATATCTGGTTGCCACTAGTGTCTCCAAAAATTTTTCATAGCAACTTAAAATTTACAAACTCCTTATCATATTTCTGTTAAGACATGGTTTAAAAGAAAGTCATGCCTGGCCAGCAGCAGTAATTAAAAAGCAGTTCTCACCTATTTAACTTGTAAAGACTACAGAAGACCTGTGTCCTCAGATTTTTTCTTAGAGCTCCTATTACTCAAAAGTAGAGGGCAAATCCTGCTTTGCTACCTAATGCCTGCTGGCTTTGAAGCCAATGCAACTATTGCTCTTTTTATTCACAGGCCCTTGTTTTCAAATAGAGTGCTTTGGGGAATAAATGTTTTACTTGAATTAATTCTTTTTCCTGTTTGGGGAAAAACAAACAAACAGGTTTATTCATTTAGAGAACTTGGCAACTGCAGATTGCCCATTACTTTTTTGGAAGAGATATTTTACAAAGAATGTTAACCCACAAATTCAGTAAACATACGGGATTTGCAAGTTAATCCAATAAGGCCATTATGGTGATGCTCCAGAGGACTAGTCACCATCAGGAGGGGAAAGGAGACTAATTCTAAAAGGATTTCCCTAAAGCCATTTTCATGTTGGGAAGTCAAGAGCAAATTTCCCTTTTAGTAGTGCTGGGTTGGGGGAAGGGAGGAAGATAATGATAGAGACAACAAAAAAAAGAAGTTTGTGCCCATGTAAGCATGTTTCAAATTATACATCTGAGCTTTAAGGAAGATAAACCAGCCTTTACCAGTACTTGTCATTTTTTACACTACAGTGACTGAAAATAGGAGATAATATCCCTTAAATTCTGTTATTAAAGTCCACAGTGGCCACCTTTCGTTCATACTAATTTTAGCAGCTGTTTATGTGGACAATTAATTTGAAAATTGTGCTGTTAGTAACATCCATCAAGCAAGAAATACAGTTAATAAATTTGGGAATACCTGAATTCTTAGGGAAATAAGTGGTAACAGAACCCCCTTCTGTTTCCTAGGTCCTATGGACCACTTAGACTTGGTATTTAGATTTATCCTCCACACTGAAGTTGCAGCAATCAACATAAACTACAGCACCTGGGCACTTCATTCTCAGAGGACTGACTATTCACAATAGTTTAAATAAGGAGTAGCTGCTGAACGTCCTTGAAGCTGCACAGATGTAAGAAAGAGTCAGGTCTTCATGAGCAGTTCCTTCTCTGCATTCCGGCATAGGCAAATCTGCCCAAAATGCACAATATATTTCTGTACTCCTTAAAGGGATTAGCTACTGCACTGAAAAAGCCCAAGAAACAATTAAAGTGATTATATTACGTATATACACCTCCTAAAAAGCATGTAAAGAAACACTTTTCACTGCTGTCATATGAATTCTTAGATAAGGCAGGCTAAATTCCCAGCTGACATAACCCAAAAATTGCTTAAAATATTTATATGACATTGCCCTCTAGAGGAAACTGAGAAAAATCTGTGGTTTAGTAGAACTTTTCTACAAATGAAAATATGAAATGTCATTTTCAGTAGAACAATTAGTGTGTTTGTTAGAAACCATTTTCAGTGAGAATGTTGCGTACCGATTTGGCTCCATTTATCATCTGTGAGTTTTCAAGAAGGAATTCCCCAACTCTAGCCCATTTTCCTTATCTCGGCTCTATGTTTGGATAGATGGTACCACAAAGTTCACTGTTTTTCCACATGTCCATGTTTTTCTCTTCACTACCAGAAGAAAAATAGACCAGGCTATGAAAAATTGGCAAGCAATTAGTAATTCTTCAGTTATCACGGCACAAAGAGCTGCTGGTCAGTGTATATCAGGATGAGAAGCAGGACATCACTGACTTTTGTTTCATTTCGTTACTCTGCTAGCCTGAACCCATTCCAATGGTCAAGTAACGGACTAGGAAAACACAGTTAAAATGATTGCTCTATTAATCAGTTCTTTGTTTTGCCATGGTTTTTTTTAGAAGATCATCCAGTTATCTATAATACCTACTGTGGAGAAGGGAAAAAATAGACCTTGCCATCTTTTTAAACAATAGAACAGACTCTTAGGCATCAGCAGAAACAATAATCTCCTTCAGTCACACTTCAACAATTCTGTTGCATTTTGAAAAATCTTGAATTCATTTTCCACCTACTTCTAGTTTCTCACAGTCTTGTTAACCAGCCTTCAGTCTGGCTGGGCTTCCTACGTCTTGGATGCTCTAGGGTAAAGTTTGCTGCTAATAATCACATTTGCCCTACTCTCGTCCTGTCTCAGTAGGTACAAGTCTTCCTGAGTTGCCCCAAACCTTCTGGCAGTGCCTGCCAAATTATCTTTTTATTGGTACTGGTCTGTTAAAAGTGTTTCCCTTTGGAGGCCCAGATGATCTTGCTGAGAGTCATACATTTCATCCAGAGAAAGCAGAAAGAACGGTGAGTAATGCTGCAGAGCCCACAATTGATACACAAGCCCTTCCTGACTTAGCCTACCTCTGATAGAAAGGAGACAGACAAGTAAGTTTCAAGGAGCATGTGATACTGCTCGGAGCTGGAGGCAAGTGTCACATCAGATAAGAAAAGCAATGAGTTTTCCACGGGAAAAAAAAGCCCAGCCCCAAAGCCATCCACCACAGCAGCTGTCTCTGGAGTTATATACCTGCCTCTCCGCTGATCACACCTACATTTCTTATATTTATCCTCTCACTCATGTCTGTAGATGGCAGGTTCATACTGACACGCCGTCTCTCTGAGGCTGATGCTGAAGCACAGCCTCTGCCTGTGGAACTGTCTCCTGTTCATCATCTTTCAGCCCTCCCCGCTCCTGTCCTTTCCAAGCAAGTCCTGATTCCCAGTGACAGGGGATAAGCGGGTTTTAAGCTGCCGCCACCATTAATGCTTTTAGCTCTGGAGGGTCACGGCTCAGTCCTAGTGCATCTTCCAGGACAGCAACCATCACACCCAAAGGTACATGGGGTTGGCAAGAAGATATGATCATCACTTCCTTGCAGAGCAGCCCTGAAACCCTTCTGAGAATGGAAATGCTGCTTGCTTAGCCCAATGCTATGGGAAAAACATTTCAATGGAGAAAGCTGTGCCTCTCCAGGACTCATGGTACGTCAGTAAGTACAGGTGGGAAAGGACAACCTGCCATGTATCTCGCTGCAACCCAGCAATCTGGCTCCAGTTGTCTCCTCCTCCTGCAGCAGCCTGGTGCTCCTGTCTCATGGAAGTCAGTCTTTAGCCCACAGCCTGCTTTGTGCAAAACTTTGGACTCCCAGAATATGAAGAGAAATTCACATTTACAAGTTAGAAGAGACACTCTGAATGACTGCACATTGCAAATTGGTGTGTAAGGGCACAAGCGTTACACAAAGAGCAAGAATAATGGGCACAAAATGTTCCTTGCTCATGTTTTTGAACATCTCTATTTTTAATTATTGATGGCTAAAACATTGTTCTGTGAAAGCAAATGCACTGCTGGAGAGGCTGTGAAATTAACTGCTGCTGGGGCTGAAGACTTCACCTGCTCCTTGGCTGGGTGGTGGAAAAAAGTGACCTTATTTTACACATTCCAGCAGTTTGCCAATTAGTTAAGTTCTGCTGCATCCCGACTGTGCTTCCAGATGACCTGAGAGCATAGGATGCTTGCTGCGTGCGAGGCTGAAAATCCCACTCTGGATGGAAGAGGGCTCTTGCTGGCACTTTGGCATGAGGGATAAATGATGAGGCACGAGGCTGATTCATCAAACCAGGCTGTTCCCACAGTAGATGAGTGGGGATGGCAGAGCTTCCTCCCAAACAGTGGGCTTGTTCTCTTGTAATTACAGCGTGGTCAGAACAGCAAATTAAATGGAGATGCACAGCCATACATTTGGCAACAAGGTACAGCCTTCCAAGCAGGGCTTTCACAGTTCAATGGAACAAAACAAAAGCGCACAAAAAAAGTTCAGGACAACCCACTGTGTAACCTCTGAAGCTTTTATGCCTCCTAAGGCAATACCACCAACCTCTGTCCAAGTCTTTTCAAGCCTGATGCAATCCCTCCGAAAAGAAAGCACGCAGAGCCAGGGCTGGGGAGCATTTGCTGCAGATGACTCTGGGGATGTTGCCTAATTATACATGTATGCCCTCTGGGGATCATGCTTTCTACCAAGAGAGGCCAGCTCTGTTGTTCAGTGGCAACAGTGTGTAGAAGGCAGTGACAAGCATATTGCTCCCAGAATTTTGGGACAAACGTGCAGTCACATAGAGGACATGAGCCATTTAAATCAGTGGCAGTCTTTCCATCATCTTTTATGGGTTTTAGATAAAACTGAGCTGAGCGAGAAGATAAATAAGATGCAAAGTTGAGGAGGATGAGGGGTTTGGAAAGCCTGATCAGGAGACAGTTGTAGCGGTGGGATGCTGCAAATGACCATCACTACAAGAGAATGGGTTTTGCCCCCACAGAGGCTGGGCTCAGCACAGGGAGGTTGAGAGGGAAGGCAGGAACCAGAGGGTACAGAGGGGAAACTGAGAGAACCCATGCTCAGATTAACAAAGCAAAGAGGACAAACAAGCTAAATGATCTCTGCTGAGTCTGGGGATTAGTGACCTTCTGCTTAAGTCTTTGGCTTTTGAGAGAGGATTGGGATAAAGCTCATTTCTTCAGAGCAATTTATTTCTCAACACGTGTGGCTAAGTCTGCTCACACCTTTCCTGAATATGTAAAAGAAGGGAAGAAACACATCTCTTTCTTAGTTTCTTAGTCCTGTTATATTTTAGGGGAGGAATTAATATCCACTATCAGCATAAAACACAGCAGCCGTGCTTCAGAGGGAGCTCCATGCTCCAGCATACAAGACTTGAGGAGCACAGTGAGAATTACACTCTGCCTGAGAAGTGTTCGACATCCATAGGCTTCCTCGCATTTTGCACAGGTTGAGCACACATTCACTGTCGTCCCGGCCCCTGCCCCCCCCCTCGCCCAGCAGCTCAACTGGAGGAGAAAACCCTCAGCCAAAATTCCTACATGCTGCTTATTTTTCATTCTCGGGACTCACACACCAGGCAGCTCAGAGGGCATGTCAGCATACGCTTCCCATCCGTGTCCGTGATAACAAGCCCCAAGTCTCAGTCTCTGTGCCCTGATCCATCACTTAGCAGCATGAAGGTTGGTAATATGATATCAAAAAGGAAACTAATGCAACTCCACAATAGGTTGGGGGTATTTTATAGGTCAGTTATGAGAAATCTATTCCCTGAAATTGTATTTGGAGGCTGCAGTCTCCAGGACCACTGTGTTTGTTTTTCTCTGTGTACTCAGTGCTGTTAATATTTTAACAAGGAGCTCCCACAGAAATGTTTGCCCCTTGGCCAAGGGCAAAGGGCCAGGATACATTTCCATTTGTTTTCCTATTAAAACAAAAATATTTTCTTATGAACATAACCAGGAGAAGGCCCTACTAACACCAGGCAATGCAGCTGCTTATACTGAGCAGCACTTTGTGTTGGCAGCATTTTTGCTTTAGGAAGGAGGTGAGGAAACACAGTAGAACAGCGCAATCGATCCATGCAACCTGACGTGTCTGGGAGGTGGGGGTGTGGTGAGACAAAGCTTTCTGCGATGACCAGGGATAGGTTTCTTGGGGTGATTCTTCCCTAAGAAAAAGGATGTGTACAGGAGATTGCTCCACCAAGCAGAAAATATATCCACAATAACTTCCAGAGAAACACGAGCCCATCACAGGCACAGAAACCTGAAAACCTCCCCTTCCACCATAACACAGGCGTTCATATACCCTAATGCCCAACCCTACTAAAGAATGGATTTGTTACCAAAAACTTAAACGGAAGGCCCCACCCGATGACCAGAGGGAGCACAGCCCTCGCCCCCTGTTCCCACAGCATGCCATCCCGACGCACCAGTCGGAGCACCTGGAAGCATTTGGAACACACCGAGTTAACACGGTGCTACAAAATCCGGCAGATGCTCAGAGGACACAACTGCGGCCACCAGCAAGAGGGACGAAGTGGCCGTGGGGAGGACTGCCAGCCTCCTGCAGTGGCGACGTGTCACCACAGCGTGGCAGAAAGCACTGCCCCACGGAAAATGCCAAACCGGAGCACTGCGCTTTGACGTCAAAGAGTGACCACACTCGGGGGCTCTTTCTTCCAAAAAGAAAATCTTTCTGTTGCAGCGTCAAAGCAGTTTATGCTAAAAAAACATTCAGTTGAAACTTCTGAGGAAGGGGGAGCTCAATAAAAAGTACCTTGAAAGGTGTGCTCTTCTGAAACATCAGCTATCAAACCACGCCGTCAGATTTTTGAGCAGCTCTACTTAGACGCAGCAAGGTCTCCATTCTCCATTCCCATCCCCTCAGCAGATGTACCGTTCTGCATCTCCTTGCATGCAGGGCTCCCAACAAGGGGGCAAAGAAGAAGAGCACCTTTCTGAAGACCACTGTTCAGAGCAGAATTTGACTCCAAATACAGCCAGGGACGGCACATTGGCTTTGCAGCACCAGCAAGGACTGTTTTGATACAGAACCTCAAGATTTCATCCAGCTGAGCCCAGGACTGTTATTGACTGCTGCAGGCAAGCAGCACAAAGTCCTTTGCACATTTTGAGACCTGTAATTTGGTTAGAGGTTCAGTATTGTGCTCTGTAATCAGCTGCTGGCACTTACAGAGAAGCAGGACTGTGTTTAGAATGTCCATATATCACACAACTATTAATAGCATTGATCTGTTAGGAGGACCAGCACGTTGCCTTCATACTTCCAGCTACCCTGGAGCATGTAGATGTGATGTGCGGTCATAGCATGCACTCAGGAAAGACCTTGGCTTTGCTGGAAACCCCCAACTTCAGGAAAGGTCAAAGCTTCGCCTTCAGTAGTGGCACTTGAAGCTCATTCTCCATTGCACATCTGATTTCTGAAGGTCTTTTTCAGCACTTTGAAAAGAAACTGATTTCCCTGACATTCAGCATGCTGTATCTTGTGCTGGGAGGTAGTCCCAGCAAATCCCCCAGGACACTGGCTGAAGAGGAGAGACTAAGAAAACACTGTGCAAAGGTATGGCTGTCAAAACACTTCTCTGTTCATTTTTTGGAAGCGACTCCAGGTTGTGGGTTAAAAAGAAGCCAGCCAGTTCTCTTGACTGTATTCCCACACATGGCCATGTTTGGTCATTTTTGCTGATGAGGAACACGATATTTTGAAGCAGTGGTTGGATTTCCTCAATGACAAAATTATAATAATATCTCATGTTTATAGAACACTGTCATCACTTGTAATGTATCTTACTCTGCTTTCTTCAAAAACAGTTTGAATTTGGAAATCTGTTCAGCACTGATTTTAAAGATTAGATGTATATGGTAGTTGTGTCC
The DNA here is from genome assembly GCF_929443795.1 of Astur gentilis. NCBI lineage: Eukaryota > Metazoa > Chordata > Aves > Accipitriformes > Accipitridae > Astur > Astur gentilis. The sequence continues at coordinate 77,185,539 of NC_064919.1, read as the reverse complement.
AAGCACTGCAGCTATGCTTATGAAATTCACAATCAAGTATTTCAAACTGAATGATACTCATGACAAAATAATTCTTTTGCAATCCTCCCAGGACTTGCTCAATGAAGCCCCATTCAGTCATGCTCAAGAAATGAAGGATTCATCTGTCATCTGCAGGAATACTAAAAGCCTCCCTCCAGTAAATGAGTAATAGCCCAAAATGAGAAGAGTAGTTCCAAAATACATAGGAAGTTGTTGTCTGGGGGAGCATAACCCATGTGTTTTGGAGATACAGTTGTATAGATAGAGGATAAATAAACATGCAGAGTTTTTACTAACCTTTATTCAGTACTCCAATACAGCTCATTTCCCTGCAATTGAGTTTGATAGACACAGACAATTTGCTAACTCTGAAGAGAGCAATAATTTTCCCTCAGTCACTAGCATCACCAAAAATGCCACCACGTACATCATTCTTCTCTAATGTAATAATACCCTGTTAAGCAAAGAGCTTTGATGATTATATTACTGCATAATGTTTCTCTAAATGAAAAGAAAGGGAAAAAAAAAGAAACAAGCTCAGCAATAATCAACCTGTTTCTGCTGTTTACATGGCAATCAGGTGGAATTTAGATAAGTAACTTTTCTTTAAAGAAGTCAGATTCACCTTCCCTAGCAGGGAGAGACAGATGAGTGATACCCACAGCCAGCTCCTCTGAGAAGCAGCATGCTGCTTTTCTGCGCTGTGCCTGACCCCATCACCACTCCAAGACCTGAGGACCTGTAGGCACAGGACCTACAGCAGGCAGGTGCTGAAAGCGCCCAATTTGTCCAGGGCTGCCGAATCTGTTATGGCTCCAGCTGTCTCTCCCTGCATCCTCCAGAGGCTGACCACATCCACCGGACAGCCAGCAGAAGGGACCGTGTGCCCCGACCTCTCCTCTCCCGTTGTCCAGTGTATTGGCTTAGCCCCTTGGAACAGGGAGGGTTTTTGTCGTGGGATGGAGCTGGAGGTGAGGTGACATGAAGCCCAGGATACGTGAGCACACTTTTGCCAGCCCTGCTGCAGAGGTGGTAACCCCCAGGGAAGCGGCAGAGTTGTGAGACCCTCGTGCCAAATTCCCCACTGTTACAGAAATAAAATCAGGAGATGCCCTAAAACACCAGTGTGGACAACATCCTCACCAGGCAAGATGGGGCAGCCCTGGCACACTTGGCAGGCAAGGAATATACATGCAAGTAGTGATTTTGCTTGCTCAATCCAGCCTGGTGCTGCAGGAGCTAAGACACTATTTTAATTTCACTGACCATGCACAGGCTGCACTAAGTGCATCACCTGCAAATCACAGCACTCACACCCCTTTGTGCCAATCTGGAGGAGTTTCTCAACCAGCCAGAGAATAATTAGGCAGACAGAAATCAAGCCAGGATTACTGCTCAGTGTCCTGCCCTGCCCCAACACCTTGAAGAGCCAAGGGGAAAGGGCTCTGCTACTGCCAGCATAGCAGCAATATGGAAATACTCTAGGAAAGCTGCTTCTTTCAAACAGTCGTCCCAGAAGGCAAGCTGACATTGCCTTTCAGCCTGTTCTAAACCTAGACAGAATTATTTCCCTTCTGAGCACAGCAATGGAGAAACCTACTGAAGGACTCTCGAAGCATCCTGGAGCAGATCAGATGAACAAGGTGGTAACATGGGGTTGGAGCTACCAGCCAGCTCGCTGAGAGACAATACCAAGCACTCCAAACTGAGAGCATCCTCAAGGTCCCAAACTGTCATCCATCAACATCACCCTTGTCAAGTAGCAGTTGACAGTAAGTTAGGCAAGGATGCTTTGGATGCTGAAAATATAACAGGTTTTGACTAAGAGATGTCCTAAATTTTGGCCTAAATTGGATGTAGAATATTCTAAAACAGGATCTTATGAACAACACTGGTCCTGCGCCACCAAAACTCTGTCTTCATAATGGCCAGAAAAAAATCTCAACTAAGGAAAATGGAGCACTTGGTTCTCATTAGCAGCAGTCACAGCTTGCTGGTCTAATAACAGAGCTTTCCAAAAGGAACAAGCCTAAAATGAAGCCTTCAGGGATAGGATAAAAAGAACAGATATCCAAACATTTCAGACTCCATTGGGTATTATCTTTCATTTTTCATTAATAAGGAGATAACATTATTGCTGGCCACTGCAAGCAGTTCCCTTGGATTTTAGAAACAGTGACATCTGGCAAAGGGGAAACAGCAAACTAACTGCTTTTTGCCACAAAACCTCTCAAATTTGGGGGTGCCACTGACTGGTACTGCCACACTACCAATATTTATACACTCATTGAATCACAGGCTTGAAATTATAGAGGGTGGCTATCACACCTGCAAAATCACAGCCAGGTTGACCTGCCCAGCACCCACAGAATGAAGAGTCACTGCTTTTATTCTGCCATATAGCAGAATCAGGAGTGATGGTCACTCCAAACCGCTGCCGCATTCACTGCCTGTTGGGAGCAAAGGCCATGCACTTTGCAAGATTTTAACTTGCAAGTGCTACCCCCCCCAAGGCCATTGTGGCTTTGCAAGCCCGACAACTAAAGCAGCAGATAAATAACCAATAAGTCTTCCCATCAATGCTATATTCTCACTTGGCTTATCTGTAAAGATTCAACTCTTTCTTTTCTTTTTTTTTTCAGTACACAGCTTATTTCAGTTAAAACTTGTTACTTGACACTGTTGCAAATCTCACTTGCTGAAGCACTTTCTCAGCTGCTTTAAAATGGCATATTATTCCCAAGGCCCATAAAACATGCTGATTACCCAGGCTGCAGATCAACAGTTTCCTTTTAAAGAAGAGCCACTTCACTAGTGTTTTGTTTCCAAAACTGTCCATCCCCATGATGTATCTCCTTTGGTAAGAGGGAGAGGATTTCATGCCCTCCGGTACATTGCAACCTCAAGTATGAATGAGCATTTGCACCCTCATCTTTAGCAAAGAAAGGTCTTTCTTTGCCTTTGCAAAGGGAAACGTGAGCAAGTCTGCTGGCCCACAAAGAGCAAAGCTGGGCCAATAACTGATTTTACAGCATGCAGCAGCTGAAATAAAAAAGCAAGAATAATCTATATCATTGTAAGAACTTTCATTTCTGACTTGAACCCTTCAAGGTTTCAAGTTTTCTAGGACAGTAGACAGCAAAAGAGAGCAAATGCAATAAAATCAAAGGGAATTTATTAAAATGAAGTTGTTCCAATCTGGAAAACACAAAAATGTCTTGCTTTGAAAAAGTCTCAGACAACATTTAGCTGTCAAAAAAGCTTCCCTCAACTCAAATGATTCAACAAAAATAAGATGCACCTGTAAAAAAATCTTTCAGTGCTGCTGAGTCTGTGTTCATTTTTACTTAAGAAAACAGTCTTATCCAAATGCAGAAGACTTCTGTTTTAGTGGAGACCCTCCAATGCTTATGACATATTATTTTTTGACACGATGACCCCTCAAAATTTTCCAGTGGATGTGCGAGGAGCAGATGTAGGCTAATTATCGATGAGCTTTTGCTAGGCACTTTCTACACACCTTAAGAAGGAACCCAGAAATCTCCCCAGGGGCTGTAAAGCAGAGGTCAAAACTTCTGCCCTCGGACATAAATCAGTACCGGCCACAACCCGCACCACGCACTGTGAGAGGCGGCCGCTGGCGGCTGCTCCTCCACCCTTACCTCGCACCGGTGACATCCACGCCGACCATCAACTGGCCGTTCAGAGAAAGGATCTCATCTTTCAGGCGCACTCTCCCGCACTTCCCGGCTGGGCTGTTTTTCTTCAAGTCCGTCACCCAGATGCACCCGACGTCGAGCACCGGCCCCTTATGCCCCTTCCTCTTCTTCCCTCCCCGACGCTTCTCCCCGTAGTCCCCCAGAGCAGGGATGTTCCCAAAGCTCAACCCGAGAACCTCGTTTTTTCGCATCTCCTGGGCCAGGTACATGGTGCAGATCTCCGTATCCGAAGTCCCGCAGCTCCCTGGCTGCAGTTTGCTCTCGTCCACAGAGAAGTTGAGCTGGATGTACTCGCTCAGCTTCTGGACGGCCGAGCGACAGAGCTGCTGCTCGGCGTCCTCAGCCCCCTCCCGACGGCTGTTCTGCAGCCACTGGCACAGGAGGGGGAGGAAGACCCCTGCGTTGTCCTGCGTGATGGGCATCGCTGTCCCCGTGCATCCCCTCACGGCAGCAGCCCCGGCCCCGATCGGCTCCCCAGACCTCGGCTCCGCCGCCCGCCACGGCCCCCTGCAGCCCCCGGGACCATGCTGGAGTGGGGCTGCAGATCCAAAGCAAGCCCCATCTAATCTCACAGGGACGTCTGGGGGGCTCCAACTGACCAAAAGCAGAGTCAAGGCAGGTCGTTTGGTGTTAACAAGCCGCAGCCGGCCCCACGGAAAGCTCCGTGGACGAAGCGGTGGGGAGCGTCTTGTGGCCGTCTGGCGTCAGGGTCCCCGCTCCGCTGGGAACAACGTCTGCTTCCCACCACGGTCACCGCACCGTCTTGTCCTGCAAGGGGGAGAAGGCATGGTTAGAAGTGCCAAAAACGCTGCAGGCGTCCCAAGGGCCCCCAGCCCAGCATTCCGCCCGGGGCAGGAGCCCAAAGCCGGGCTTGCACGGCCGGAGCCGCTCATCTTCTGCGATTTACCACTTGAGGGCACCAGCCGCTCTTCTCAGCAAGGGAATAAAAGGTCACGGTGAGCTCCTGACCTCCCCGGTGAAACGGGGAACTGGTGAGCCCTGGGGATGCTCCTGCCACAGCCCCAGGCCTGTCACCGAAGCAAAGGAGAGGCTCCAACCAAACCCACCCCAAGGACGGCTGCAGGGGCACGGCGCGACTCGGGTCCCACCACCCACCGAGGCTGGTCCACGCCGCTGCTGAAGGCAGCTCTGCCCTCCTCCGTGCCAGCGTTTTCGGGCTGGGATAGGCTTAGTCCGGTCACTTCTCTGACTGATCTCCCCACCAGGCTGCACGGGCAGCCAGCAAACACGGGGGGTGAGGACAGGCAACGGGGGTCTCTTACTGGCAGCGGTGGCTTACGGCGGACTACACCTACCCTAAAGCCTCTAAGGGAGGTGGCCACCCAGTTGCCCAGGTCAAGAGCTGTGCAAGAATTGCCCAGTTTCCTGCAATTCGGAGAGGGAGGCACACAGGCAGCCAGGAGGCAGCAAGAGCTGGGGGTTAGCAAGCAAGAGGGTGAGAAAGGTTTTTTTCCTAGGAGCGTTAGGATCTATGAAGCAAAGAAAAACCCTGATGTGAGTCAACTCTGGCTGACCGGTTTCTTTTCAGGATTTACTTTCCAGGAGCAGAAGCTGCTCAGCGAGCTGTGCACCAGGAAGGTGGAAGAAGGCAACAGTTTCGAGCTTGCAGCCTGCACGTCTGCTACTGCAGACACGGAGGAAAGGCTTGGGTTAGGCAGAAGAGCCTGCAGCAAGAGTCTACAACCCCAGGACCATGAGTATAAAGGGAGACTCTTGCAAAATGCTGCTGCCCAAAAGCTGGATCCAGAGTGTTCTGCCACCTCCCTGGCTGCATGACGCTACCTAGATGGACAGGAGTGACCCTAAGGAAGCTCAGGCAGGGACAGGGACAACACATCATGGCCATGAGTGATGCTCCTAGGAGGAGCCCAGCATCTTCACCAGCGGGGTGATGTTACACCAACAGCTGAACAGGGGCGGATGTCAGCTCAGGAAAGGAGGAACTGGCCCGTTGCTTAGTGAGAGGGACTTCTGATTTAGGGTCAGGGTAGGAGACATAGGGGGCAAAACCAGAGGAGAGAATAAAGGCAGAAGCAACCTCAGCGCAGGTCTAAAAAGAAGGGGTGATAATACAGTCACAGATTGACCAGAAAATAAGGTTAAATCCTCTGGATATCTTAGATATCTAATGCAACATTGGTGAATATATTGCTTTTAACAGAGAACTTAAGTCTTATTTAATATCTCAGATTTAATTTAAGACAAAAGTGATGACCTAACTGGCAGAACTGGAACTTGTTGCAGTAAGGCATAGACCTGGAATACTGATAAAAAGATGCATAGCTTATATATGGACCAGCACAGAAAAGGAAGCATCTTTTGCTATACCAAGGATGATGCATATACTTGCTCTGAGGTCCAGAACAGAGAGAGAGGAAGAACTGCTAAAGTCTCTGGTTAATAATAAAAGGGGAAAAAAAAAAAAAAAAAAAAACCAACATGGGAGAGGGCACAACAAACCCCAAACCCAGAAGATTAAATGGATCGGGCTACCTGGTACCAACTGACTTAATGGTAATGGGAGAGTACAAGCATGAGATATCTGCTAGGAAGGGAAAGCAGCAGAAGACAGAGAGTCTTGGTGCCTTCAGAGCAATGTTCTCACATAACTGATAGGTCAAGTAATCAGTAGGGAAGTGCCTCCAGAGAGGGATGTGTTGGGGGTAAGAAGGTGGAAGGAAATTCATGTTACGAGTGCCTGTGAAATGATGAAATCTGCCATACGCAAGGGATTGTGGACAGCAAAACAGAAATGCCTGGCTTCATTACATTAAAAAAAACCTGCTAGGCAAGAATTCATGGAGAAGAGTTTAAAGGAAAAAGAAATCAAGGTGAGCTGTCGTTTCTCAAAGAAACAATATCTTTGCTTAAAAGGCACAGGCACAATAACATCTCAATGCAGAAGAAGGATCAGAAGACTTGGCAGCATCATGAGCTTTTCATTTACCTCAAAGACAAGAAGAAAGAACACTAAAAGGTTATTGAGCAGGAGTTTAAAAAATTGTGTGAACACAGAGGCAGAAATACTAGAAACATCAGGGCATAAGAATGAAATAAACCTTGCAAAATGTAAAAAAAAAAGAAATTTGTTATGCTTTATATGTATATTAATACCAAGAAGACAGACTGGAAAAGTGTTGCTCAGATAAAGAAAGTTATTGAAAAATGACACTGAAAGAGGCAAGGCTGGTTTGATTTTTGCTTTAGTCCTTGTTAAAATTGCCTACTATGCACAGGGGATTAGTACAGTTAACACTACAACACATTATCACTACAAAGTTGTACTATCCTCTTCTCTGCCTGTTCCAGGGTGAGACCAGTCCTCTGTCCAAGTCAGGTTATTTCCAGACTAGCAGTGTGGGACAAACCACCTTTTAAATTCCCTAAAAAAACAGCTGAAGCCATCTCAGATACCTCCCTCCTGGTCACCTGTGGGAGCTCAGACAGGTAAGGTGCCAAAAGTCAGGACAAAGGCAAGTGCAGTGCCTGTCTTCAAAGGTAGAAAGAGAAGCAGCAAAAGGATGCTACCTCAGTCAGTCTAGTTTCAATCCTCTGAAAAACTCTGAAACAAAGAAACAGTTTGCGTCTATGTGGAAGATTACAAAAATGTAAGCAGCAGCAGATACATGAGACAAGAAAAAAAACCGTATCAAATCAAATTAATTTCTTTTCATAATTGAGAAGTTGTTAAATGTCATTTATCTGGGCTTTATTATAGCTTTTGACACTGTCTCAAACAACTTTCTCATAAATAAACTAGGGAAACATGATTAAATGAGACTACTATAAAGCAATACCCAGGGAGTAGTTATTAATGATACTCTGTGAAAACAGGACACTGTCAGCAGAGCTCTGCTGGATCTATATAGTCTAGTTCTGCTCAGCACATTCATTAGTGACCTGGACGATGAAAAAGAGCACACTTATTAAAACTGTGGATCACACGAAGCTGGGAGTGACTGCAGACACATTGGAGAACAGGATTAGCATCTAAAATCATCTTGGCAAAAATCAAAAAAACATAATCTAAAAATTAGGATAAAGTTCAGAAAGGACAAGTGCAGAGCACTACAAAAGGAAAAGCACACATAGATAGAGTTTGTCTAGGTGGCAGATCTTTGGGAAGAGATGCAGGGTTTGTAGTGAATCATTCCTGTCAATAAAGTCTGGCTGTTGCGGGGGGAAAAGGGTCCTTGTCTCAGGATGTGTCAAGAAGGACAAAGCTTACCAGGTGTATGAAGTATCTCTGTAGACTTACACAGGGTGGGGAAGGTCTCAGCAGCAAAACTGCCCACATGGAGCAGAGGTCTGACATGACTACCAGTCTAGAAAATGTGACTTATTAGGAAATACTCAAGCAATTAGGGCCTGCTACTCTAAAAAGGAGAAAGCATAGCAGGTGGGTTGTGAGAACACAAGCTGAAGGCCCTCACATACTTAAAAATGCCCCACAGTTACTAGGAGGAATAGAGCAGTCTATTCTCCTCGCCCACAGTGGAGTAATGGATGTGAATCACACTGGGGTAGATTTAGGTGGGCTGTTAGGTAACACTAATAAGGATAAAGAATACCAAGGCACTGGAAGATACACTGTCTCAGGTGTCTGGAGTCTCCATCCCTCATGGTCCCTGCAAGTGGGTTAGACAAATACACCTGCCAGGAGCAATGATTAGAGCCAACCTCTCTAGGCCTGTGGGAAAGAGTAGATCTCTTAATTTCAATCCCTCTTAATTTTTTCCCTTCAGCACCATTTTCTTAGTAAGAGCACAGTGAGAGGTCGTATAATGGGTAACATCCAGTGAGTTACGACAAAGACACCTTTATCATTGCTTCAACAGCAAACATCAGTACAGCTCCCAGTAACGACACGGGGTTCAAAACCATTCCAGCTCTAGAGACAATCAGAGCAGATCACCCTTTCAGGCCCTTTTTGGCCTAATAACTTAATGAGTTTTGCTCTTAGCTGGTTAATTTTGACATTGGGTAGACATGTTACAGGCTGCCCTTCACAAACTATCCCCAGAGCAAATGCGCTGCCCCAGTCTCCAGCCTGGAGAACTTGGGGTTTCTTGAAAGCAGCTCACAGTTTTAGCTCCAGAGTCTCCAACTCTCCTCTTTATCGGCCAAGGGCACAACTTGATGCTGAGTTCAGCTTCAATCCTGCAGTTAGCCGGACAGGATGGGGTGTCCAGAGGCACCTGCATCCCACACAAAAGTCATCCATCATTCATTTAGTTACATTGCTGAAGGGCTCTCCCCTTCCATGCACGCACATCCCTCCAGAGATAGAGGATGACGGCCCGCTCCACCCCGCCGGAGGCAGGCAGCCTTCAAAACCCTATTCCTCCTCCCCGCAGGAAAAACTGCAGGCGTCGATACGCTGCGGGTTGCCTGTCTACGCCCCTGAGCTTACTGCAGAGCCATGGCAGACACTTAAGATAATCATGTAGATAATTATACAGTACTTTCAAGGGATTTGATTTTCTCAAACAAAACCTTCTGGCATCGGAAAAAAGAGTCTTGACAAGCACAAATAGGCAATACTCCTTCCAGACGAAACAGGCGGTGCAGCACTGAGCTGAACACCTCTTTGCTGGTGGGAAGACCAGCTCAGGCTGTCCAATGCCAATGGGAGTGAAAAATAGGAAGGTGGCAAATTGTTCATCAAGGGAAAAAATAGATCTGCCTGATAAAAATGGGAAACTCAACGCTAAGATGAAATTTATTTTTGCTCTTGACTTCCACCGAAATAGAATAGTCTCAAGACCCACATGAGAAAATTTACTGGAGTCGCCACCAACTTGTTTACTTTCTGTAGGTGACAGACCTGCCAAACCATCCCACCACCTCACACTGAGTACAAGACTTATGTACAGAAGACTGATTTTATGCCCATCCTGGCATTGACACTTGCCTGGAGTAAACCAGGCCAGCACTGTGAATGGGCAGCCCTGTGAGGACCCAATTCCCCCATCCTGAGGACAACTTTCCACGAAAGAGGTTTTGTTCTCATTGTTCTGAATCCCTGTCGGGCTACTGATTCCCACTCTCTGTCTAGTGATTTGATTTCACAGCCTGCCTGGGTCTCAGTAAGTGTGATCTGTTGAGATTTTTTTTGTTTGCAGTTTAAGGGATAAAGTAAGTGGACTAAGATTTTGCAGATAGGATGTTTGCAGACTCAGAACATCTCAACTGGAAAGATACTGGAGTGGGAAATCCTACTTCCTTTACTGGGTCTGATATGGAAACAATTTTAGTTCTGTGCCAATAGCCGGGTCATGATGGTGCAGAGACAGCATGACCACTCAGTTTGAAGAGGACCTTCAAAGGGGATTACCCCTTTGTGGGCTCTCAGAAAGACTCTCACCATGCCGAGTATTGGTTTTAGGGCTCAGATTTACCCTCCTCTGCTGCAGGAGCCCACAGATTGCACCCACAGCCAACCCACAGCACAGGATAGGCACCCTCCTTTGCAGGAAGATGAAGCTTTCAGGTCAGATGCTCTCAGAGGATCAAAAAGATGCTGAAGCAAACACCTTGAAGAAACATGGTCCCTTCTCACCCAGCAATGCCAACAGCCCAAGTACCACTTCTCTCCATCCAACCACAGAAACAACCAGCCACTTTAAATGGCTGCAGCCTGCCCAGCCTGGGTACACGCCTCTTCCCAAAGACATGCCACCACTGCCCAGTGAGCGGAGCAGCCTGGTCCCTCCCCAGCCAGCCACCAGCCACAAGGATCCTGCTGGGCATCATCAAATCCAGGCCCCAGCTATCACAGAAACTCTTTCACCCTCTACTCAATAAAACTCATAACATTTTAACTTGAAGTAAAGAGGATTTACATCTCTGTTATTTTGCTGGGAAGCTGTCCTGCCACACCACATAGTTGGAAATGGTCTGTATTCCAGCTTAAATGTATTCATGATCAGTTTATACCCACAGATGTGTAGCTTCTACAGCTCTCTGCTCTTCTTGGTGTTTATCAGCAACTCTCACCTTCATCCCCGGACTATTTACAGCCAGAAAAATCAGCCTTTACCTGCCCTTCTTCCACCCAGCACTCTCACGTAAGATGTGATCTCAAAGGCTGAAATACCACCTGCATAAATGAACTGGATATCTTCTTCTCCCTTCCCCAGTGAAAGTTTTTAGTTATAGCTCAGGAAGTAACACACTTTTTCCTTCATCTCCAGCCTTTTAGTTCAAAATACCAACTTAAACATAGGTGATGTAGGTGAAGAGAGGTTGCTTCCGTTAGGATTTCTTAAGGAAAAGCTATCTTAAATGACTTCTTACAGAAGAATAAGAGTATTTTCTTTAAAGGAGTTGAGGCTGGAACTGTCAAAAAGCACATATGGATAGTGAGGGCATAAATACAATTTTTTTTCTGACAATCTGAGCTTTTACTTCCTACATCATCCTCAAAGGAGTGATGTAAAGAGTTCCAATAATCACTTACTCATAGGGGGAAAAGGAAATATAAAGGGTCATTAAAATGTCCCATTACTGATTTTTAAAAGCTGATTTGTGCAAACGGCCAACACACGATCCTCCAGAATAACCCCTCTGGCATTTCCAGCCTAGCGTAAACCTCCAGAAAAACATACATGCAGTTATACCAAAAATTCCTTTCATCCCCTGAGTGAGATCACTTTATAATTGCTTTAAAGGTTATGTTTGAGAGATACTGTTAATCTTTTATATAGAGATGAAGGCATCGTACTTGTTTTCCTAAAGTCATATGGGCATTTCAGCACCAGAGAAATAAATCCACTACCAGCAAAAGACGTTCATTTACTAATTCCTATTCAAGAGTAGCTTTCATTTCTTCTACTTTTTAGTTAGCAACTAATAGCAAAAAAGTAACAATTGGGAAAAAAACACCTAGGAACTGAATTGAGGTTTTTCACTAAAAGACACACTATTGCTGAAAAATGGTTTTGCTGTAACAGTAAAACAGAAATCCTTCAGGACAGTAGCGAATCTGTTTAAATCCATATTACCCAGTAGTACAAGTCAGATCCAGGCACACAGTTATGTTTCTGCTGAATTAGCCGGAGTGCACATTTACAGGTCAGCTCTATGCCAGCCATAGGAAGACTACTGATATTTGACCTGGCAATAAAAATTTAAATCTTACGCTGGCAGGCTTTGAGAGATTTTGAACAAATTTGAATTGACAGTGAGTTTTACAGCAGTCAGCATTTTCTATCTCATGGCCTCAATGCTCTTAATCCAGCTGTAGGAGCCCTAAAGCTGGATTTACTGCACAGTCAAACCACAGCATTGGGTTTGACCTCAACACAAACAACCAACAGGAATACAGGGACACAAAATTTGGGAATTCTGGTCCTTAACATCAGCTGAATCCTCATCTGAGCTTGTCACCTGGGCTCCCTTTCTGGCCAAAGGAGAAGAATGTTCTTCTCTTAGAAAATCATTATCTGACTTGTCATAGATCTTTATTTTCAGACCAGATGCATGACATCTTTCAAGTGCACTTTCTGCTCCATTGCCTGAAAAATGTGTGGCTAAGTCAAATAGAGATATCTGAAAATGATCAGATGGGTCCTACTCTAAAACTTGTAGTCAACCAGACAAATTGGGCATAGAAAAAAAAAAAAATAGCATAGCTAAGTAAAGGCAGTGGCAAACTATCAACTCTTACAGAAAGGTTCCCTTCAATGCTTTCTTAACTGTTTTGATTTTTCAAGTATTTATGCTGACTACGTAAAAAATCAAAAGACCAGTGCAAACATCTAGGCTTCCTAAATCAAACCTAGTAATTGCCAGGATGTTTATAGTATCAGGCCAAGCAAGCCCTGAGAACAAAGAACAGTTCACCAAGGGGACACTGAAATAGCCTAGCGTAGAAATGCAAAATTTGTGCAGGAAATGTGACACAATAACAGGGACAGAACAGTTCGGTAAAAAGCAAGCCATATACTTAGATTTGCTTTGAAAACCTCACCACCAATACGATAACGCACACAAATGGCTCTCTATAGGAGTTTATTTACCAGGTGGTGAGCACCGATACTGGCAAAAGCCACATCGCATGAGGATGAGCAGCCCTCCTTCCCGTCCACCACTGCCGTTCTACCCGCTGCCTGTGCTGCTCTGCTGTAGGCAGGATGAGACGATCCTCCCCTGGACAGTGGGAAGGGAGCAAGGCTCTCCTAATTCCTCCCACCCTCGCCCAGGATCACCTGAGCACAAGGTGACCGCACTGCAACACCGGATCGATTGCTCTCAGTCCAGGAACGGTTGGTTTACCACCACTGCAAAGTCTACAGAGGCTTCCACCACCAGTATGACCTCAAAGGCCGTTGGGTACGTCCTCTTCAGCAGCACCACTCAGGAGAAGCTGCTTCAGTTCTCACGAAACCAACCATTGCCCCTTGGTAGGAGCTGCTTGTTACTCCTAGAGCCCTGAAGCCACCCACTGCCTCCTCTGTCTTTATTTCTGTGTTCATACAACATAAGCAAGCTCATACAAACAGATGCATTTCCAAAACATACTGTGTGAAATTATACCAGAATTTAGGGTTCATGTTATCCTGGAAATATTTCCACTGGACCAGGAACATGACAGGATTTTACTGATATTACTAAAATACTATGAATAGATGAATGCTGAAAAAACATTTGCTGTATGTCAGCAGGTAGCAGTAAAATTTGCAAGCGTGGTGTTGACCAAAGGCTCCAGCTACCGTGCCAAGGTCAGGCAGCATAAGCCCTTCCCTCACTGCATGTCACTGCAGTCTTGGCTGTGTTCAAGTGGTTGGTGTCCTCTCAGGACACCAAGTGTGATGCCTTTTGGGACAGTGAGGCCCCTGTCTGAAAGCAAGGAAAGCCAAAGCCAGTTGTGTTGCACATGGTAAGAAAATGCTGAGGCAGGGCTGCGATGATGCAGCTTCACAGTTTTAGAACTTTTGCACATTAAACAACAACTAGGTTGTTTGACCTGCCAAAACTGCTGTGGTGGGAGAGGAGATTTGGGGCCAGACACAGCAAGCTTTTAAACTGGAGAGACTGCCTGGCTTTAACCAATGGACTGTATTTTCCACCATCATTTAGATGAATTAAAAAGAAGATGGCAGGGGAGGAAGCATCCATCTGGCCATCCATTATTAATGAGACAATCAAATCTAAAACTCTTTCTGATACCGATACAGAAGCCCTTTAGTACTATGAAATTATTCTCTTTAGTCCTTACCCTCTTTTTACACAAACTGTCTCCAGCAGCCAGGCTTTTCTCAAAGTCTAGGTCAGGTGGGACAATGGAAAAGCTTTGCGATTTCTAAATTACTTTTTAAATCTTTCCAATATTCTTTTACGTTGAATGTACTTAGAGCATTGAAGGAACATAGGCTTGACTTTTTTCATTCATTTAAACCAGAATGAAATTACTTGTTTCAAAGACAGGACTTAAAATCAGCTAATTCTCACATGATCTAATGTCCCAGACCATATCAAAGCAAACTTCTGTCAGATAATTAAAAATATCTATCTACCTATGAACCCTTAAAGACTACTCAATTTTGTAGCAGAACAAAAAAAGCTTGCTTAAGGAAACAAGCTATTGCAAGCTTGTTGAATGATGGAAGAGCTATATTTAAAACAGTTTCTTGAAGAATGGCACCCATACAATTCTGCAATTGTTCAGCATCCTCTATACGCCAACATGCCTAATCATCCTTTGGATCTCTTCTACTTGTTGAACAGTTCAGAGCTGGTGAATTTTCAGAGTATTCAGAATTCATTTCTTACATCATTTATAGAAGTGAAAACCTGTAGTAACATAATTAATGTCAGTGATGCTTTTCTGGATTTACTTTACAGTTGTGTAACCACAGCGGAAATCTAATTTTAAGTATGCAGATTCCTAGAAACATCCCCTTACTAAGTTTTAAAATAGCACAGCGCTCTCTCTCATACACACACACAGAGAACTAGTCAAAACTACTAACATGAAACTAATAGAGTTAGACTTCAAATTTACATTTAGGCACCTAAATAAGTGACCCAGTTTTCAAAAGCCCTCACTAATGTCACCTACTCCTGTATGACCTTGAAATTAGCACTCATCTACCTACACCTTGATAGCCACAACCCCAAATTGCTCAGCTGCAAGGCTTTCTCAAGAAAAGGACTGGGCTTCCATGTAACATTTTGAACACTCCTATAGCAACTTACTGCACACTCCAGTTCTTTCTGAAAACAACACTTACATAAGATAAGAGACAAAAAAGGCTTTGTAGATCTGTAATTATTTTTAAATGCTTCTACTCTTCTCAAGACCTTCCTGTGGGAAAGACCTCTGCAATAATTATTCATAAAACAAGAAAATGCAAATAACATGTTACGTTTGGACCGCATTGGCTGCAGGAGTCATGAATCCAGAACTACAAACAAACCACAAACATCTGATGTTGTAATACTGTGACTCTATATTAAAAAAAACAAATGCGCCTAACAAATTGTTTAAATTAAATTTTGATAAGCACCAAGAAAACATACCGCTTAAAACCCTGCAAACTGAATACAGTTGGAAGATGGACTGATGTGATTTTACTGTGTTACTGGAAAGGCCACAATTTAAAAAAAAAAAAAAAAAAAAAAAAAGAAAGAAAGAAAAAAGAAGCTGTTTTCTATTATCTCCTAACTCTGAATTAAGATCAGCAAAATTATTATTATTACCAGATTTAACAAGACATATTTCCATATCACTGTTCCCAAAATCC
Organism: Astur gentilis; assembly: GCF_929443795.1. Lineage (NCBI taxonomy): Eukaryota > Metazoa > Chordata > Aves > Accipitriformes > Accipitridae > Astur > Astur gentilis. The sequence continues at coordinate 77,170,028 of NC_064919.1, read as the reverse complement.
ATTAATCAACTCTAATCTGACCTAAGCATTGGAAATAATTATCAGTCTACTGTGAGCGCTCCCAAGGAAGCAACTGTGCCAGGCAGAGCTTAAGAAGGGACTTGTGGAGAAGATCCTTCCTATCTCGGCTTTGCCAGATCTCATAACACTGCTCGCTTACTTACCATCACCAATGGTCTCTTTCACTTCCCAGTAAACTGCATCTCCTTAAAATCTAAGGATGTTCAGATAACAGTTTACATCTCTATCACCAATATCTACCTGGTGGCAATAATGGCATTTGCCTTCAACACTACACAGGCATACTTCACTCATTCTCCGTGGAGGGTCAGTTTAGCTGCGTGAAGCACTTCGACACACTGGCAGAGCTCAGCTTTCCTCCCTACAGCCCTGACAGGCAAGTAAGAGCACACATGAAGCCAACTATCCACCACTATCTTAGGGAGTGCCTCTCTGAAACCAGGACATCACTTCGACCCCAGCCAGCAGCATGGTGCACCTGAAATGCAAGATTTGCACAGCTGGAGGGTCAGTCGCTGCACTCTGCAGTTTCAGTTTAGCTCCTATTCCCACTCTCAAGTCAATGCAGAGGTTTTTGTGGCAACAAGGGCTCAGCTGTGGCCTCTGAAGGACACAAGCCACTGAATCATAACCCTGCCATTCCTGTCTCTGTCCTCTTAACCTCCAGCTGAACTACAGCAGCCTCCCAAAGCATGCACGCCAGACTGCATTTTTCTTTCCCAAATTGAAGGTTAACCCTGCTGGTGGAAACTCGCTGGAAGCAACGAGCTGTCACCTCTCAGAGACAAGATGCTGCTGATGCTGATACTGACCACAGCATCCATTTGCTCCTGCAGCCAGACCTCTTGGAGCGGGGATTCCGGAGCCTCAGGCCACCGCACGGTCATCAGGAGTGAACACACCGCACTCAGCGGCCTTAACAACACCAAGGGCGTAAGAAGTGCTCACCAAGAAAGCCTGTGTGAGACCAGCCCAAGCCTCCTCTGACCTTCTTCAGGCAATGCGCAATTTTGGTTTTGGAGGACAAATTTTACGGCTGCTTCTCAGGTTTCACACAACCAAGCCTGGGATGGCCCTCTGGTTCCAGCAATAGCTGGACAGGGTAAAACACTGCAGCCTTTAGTCCAGTTCCTCTCAGACAGTTTTTTTGGCTGATTGAAAATTATCTCTCATGAAAAAGGAGGGGACAGTGCAGGCTACAGATAGAGAAAGTTCAGCTTGTTAGAATGTAAGGGTTTTTTCCATGTTTCTGGCAATTATTAAGTGTTTTCTGCCAGGAGTACACCCAACCAGTAGAGCCTGTGCTCTCAGGATGACTTCTGGAAATTATTGCCTCCTGGAAGTCTCCACACAAGCTTCAGCAGAGTCCAGATGCCGCAACCTACATACACACTGTGCAGGCATCAACTTCACTCTCTAGGGACCCGTTACCACTGCATATTGGTTAGGAGACTCATTTTTTACCCATTCACACTACATACAATCTCACTCAACCTTCACACAGCCCAGGGCAAAGGTTTCAAGCACAGAAGTTGCTGTCATGGTAGTTCTCGTGTATCTCTTTGGTGCTTTAAAAGACTTCCGTGCTGAATTGAGCCCCAGTTAAAATACAGAAATAAACATTATGGTCTATAAATAATGATTCAATGCTTTACCTAGTCATGTGGTTTTATGCAGTCATCATCTCTGCAAAGACAAGGAGCAAAGCCTGGAAAGGAAAGTCTTGCCTTTGGGCATTTTCAATATTTAAGTTCCTAAGCCAATGTTCTCATTGGACTGAAAGAACAAAAGAGAGAGTCCATTCAGAGCAAACACACATAATAATCTTTACCATCCCATACACTATTGGTATATTAACCATACACTGGACTTACAGAAGCATCATGTGCACTTTCATGTATTATGCTGTTCAGATGTGTCAGCACATCATATTTAAAAGAAGCCAGGCAGGCTTTCAGAGGCATGCCAAAGATTTAAGAACATGCGACAAGCCAACTCCCCCACGTAAACTCTCATCATAATCATTCTCTGTAACAGGATATAACCACTAAAAGAAAGAGACACAAAACAGAACCACCACACACCCCCGTTTTCCCCCCAAACCTTCTACCATTAAGCTCAAGCTTCAAAGTCAGCCTCATTTAAACCAAACAGACTTTTTAAAACTGAAAAAAAAATGTGCTACTGCAATGCTGGACTCAAATATTATAAATTAAATGCACATTTTTGGTTTTTTAAGAAAAAAGCAAGAGCAGCATAGGTAAAAATCCAGACTTTGAAAACTAAAGTACTAACCCTTCAGACACTTAAGCAGCTATGTAATATTGCTCATATCAACAGACTTAGAATGCATCTGCTTTATCATGTGCTTAGAAATACACTTGGGATCAGGAGCTAAAATATTTATATGTTGCCACCAGAATATTCCCAAAGACTGTATGATATATAATCAATATTCAACATGTGTTTCAACACAAGAAAATCTAACCCACCTCTTCATATTTGAAAACCCTTTTCTTAAACACTTTAGGCTTCAAAGTCTTCACAGCATCCCAAGCACGATATTAAGATCCTGCCAAAGTGAGGGATTTGATAGTCACATCATGCACTACGCATCTAAGCAAAAAAATCAGTTTTAGTTCTGTGATGATTAACGTTTCACTATGAGCAACCCCCAGGCAGGGAAGACCCAGCGCCCACAAGAAAAACAACAGAGGGCAGGAAATACTCTGAAATTGCAGCAAGAACTGCTCCTCCCAAGCAGGAAAGCTCATGAGGCGTTGCCAGCAAGCATTGACAACCCAGCAGCTAGGAAACCCAGAGCATGACAAAGTACTGCTCTTTCCACCCAGTGCCAGACAGAGTGGGTACATCCTTGCCTGCTTCGCTAGTCCCATATTCTCCTGTTCTGGCAACAAGCAAGCATGGACCCGATTAAATAGTGGCCCTTTTCAAATAGTTGCTAGCGTGGTCCAATTTGGGCAGGGTGCGTAAGGAAAGGAGGAGCAGGGTGTCACACACAACTTTAAAAAGACCCCATAAAACCTAAGCAATCCACTCCCCCAAAACGAAAAAAGGATGACAGGTGACATACTCAGAAACAACCATCTGCACACCGATGGCAGCGGGTGGCAGAAGAGGATTTGCTCCACTGAGCCTGATCCACCCTTGGAGGAGCAGGTGGAAGGTGTAGCAACCTCTGTCCCTCCCTGGATTATGCGGTCCCCTTCAAAGATCTTCCTAAACTGGCTCAAAACCCAGCGGAAATCCCGACATCTGGAGGGGTTTCCCTCGTGAGGAGAGGCGAGAGCACCACCGAGACCGTGCACTGGCCCTGCTCTCCCAGGCGCCCCAAGCAAATATGCAGCCATGGGAGATAAGTCTGTCTCAGAGCTCCAACCAGGCTCTAAAGCAGGACTGTAACACCTCAAACTCAAACTAATGACGTGGCGGCACCAAGAAACCATGTGTCAACAGCAGCTTTATCAGCAGCCTCGAAATGAGCTGGGTCGACCCCTCCAACGCCAACCTCAGGAGGGCAAGGTCCCCTTCTGTCTGTCTTCACCTACTTCTCTTCCATTAATTCTACTAAAATATGCAAGACTCCCTTCAGATTACTGCATTACTTCATATTTGGGCTGACAGCTTAGATGATACCCGGTGCAGGAGCCGTCCTGCCTCACGGAGAGGGGCAGAGATACGCCACAATCCAAACCTCAACCCTGAAATGATTTTGTAGGAAAACGTGCTGAATAAGAACACGAAAAACAAATCAGAAATTATAATTACAAATTACAATTGGAACAGCAGTCTTACTACCTGGAAAAGGGAATTCTCTTTTAATTACCTTTTAAAATTTTATTTTTACCAGAGCCCAAAAAGCTCTTATATGAAATTCTGTTGTTTCAAAGCATAGAAACTCATTCAATTATCTTCACGTCATCTGGAAAATGGCAACACAACAGTCTTGCAACTCTGGGCTTTATCAGGTGAACTGATTCGGTATCATAGCATCTATTTCACATATTACAGCACAATAGTTTGTAACTTTGGTTTCACTTTCTTTGTTCTGTCCCATGATGAAACGCTAGGCAAGTATGTATATGTCAGCATGGCACTTTGTTTCTAAAAGCTAATTAAAAATACATTCTTTAAAAAGGAAATATATGGAAGTGACTTTGGAGGCCTGGATTTTAAGCTGCTTTCATTTTTTTGACATCTGTTTGCTGAGTGCATATAATTTCTTCCTTGAATTATTTAAACGTCCCAGTGCTTTTCTCAGAAAAGGAAAACTGAAGCCAGATGCCTAGCCTCAAGATGGAAAACCCTAAAAATACAATGAAGAAGAGTTAGTAAAAAATTTGGATTCTCATCCACTGGGAAAACCCAGTATTTTAAAGAGACATATTCACTGGAAAATCAGATTAAAACACCTCTACAGCTCAGAAAGTTCCAGAGAACTATACTAAGAAATCTCCAAATATTTTCTTTTCTTTTGCCCTTTTGTCTGCCTTCAGTCTTAAAACGCTGAAGAGTTTGGGTGTCCAATACTGTCCTTGCAGACAAGGCTGATGATCACACATCCTCATCCTGCCAGCCCTCGCTCTGATGGAAAAAGCCCAGTGTGCATTGCAGGAGGCAAGCCAGAACAGGAGGTGTTGTCCGTTGTGAGGAACATCACCCCACATGAATTACCACTGCAGGCTTTTCCACAAGGAATAGCTATTTTACGGACTCTCTATTCTCTAGTGACAGAACTCACTGATAGAAATGTCTCACCACTTCTACAAAAAGCTTGCAAGTGCAAACCCTAACAGGAATTCAATAAGGAAAGAAGCAGAATTAAAATAGGATTTCTAAAAACCATAATCTGCCAAGAGATATTTTGGATTACTTTTCTTTCAACAGGCTTGATACACGAGGTAACAATATTTAAAAAAAAAAAAAAAAAAAAAAAAAGCAAGCCCTTGTTTAACCCATCTCAGCTACTCATCCCCAGGGTTTCCAACCTTGCTGCCCTGCCAAGTACTGCTGGGGTTAGGCAGGTTTCTCACAACTTCTCCTCCCTCACTGAAACACTGCATATTTGTACACTTGTATCTTAAAACTGCTCATCTTTCATTAAAAATTAATTTTATTTCACAAAAAAAAAAAAAAAAAAAAAGAGAGGATGCAAGCAAGCTTTCTGGACTGTCATATGAGAGGGATAAAAATAAAGCAGACCAGCTTCTAAAGCAGAAGTACATCACTAGGAGAGGAAGAGGAAAAAAAATGCCGAAAATAAGGTTGCCCAGATACATTATGTTGCAGTTCATAATTTTAAGATGGAAGGAGACGCGCGAGGTTTAGTTTTAGCCTCGTGATCCCTGTGTCCGCGGCTCATTAGGGCACCAACCCACCCTATGGGCACTAACCAGCCCCTGGGTGGGGGTTGCAGGAGTGCAAACTCCTTCCCCAACCTGCCGACCACCCTCAGACCTCAACTCAGGCACTCAGGACCCCAACCAAGGGACAACAAGGGCTTGGTCGCAGCCTGAAGCAGCTACAGTGCATTTAGGCAAAATCATTGCAATGCACCTTAATGAAGATCCAGCGAGTGGGCAGCAGTCTGCCACTGCTTCAGACACCTTGGGAGTGTGAGCTGCAATGCTAATCTTTACATTTAACGCCGTAAAGGCTCTGAGGAGCAGAAATTTATTTAAGACAGCAGACAGAAATCCAGCCAGGCTGCCCTTTTCAACCAGCACAAAGTGAATCAAGAGCAGGACCATGCCCTCAGAGAGGGGTTTTGCTTTCTTCCTCCAGCAAACAAGTGCCAGACTCCCCCCCGCCCCAGACACTGGCTTCCCAGCCATCTCCCTGCTCCCCTTCCCTCTCCCACGCTCTCTTCCTACCATCATTACTTTGGGATGTTGCGATCAAACCCTACCCTGCCCCAAACACTTCCCATGCCTGAAAAGCCCTACCGACCTGAACCACAGCAGCAATTTGGCAGGCTGCAGGCAGGGTTTTCAACCCCCTCGAAAGGGCATTTAGAAACCAAGCCCCTCACTTGAAAAGCAATGGTTTCTAAAAACCATAGGCAGCCTCAGCAAACTTCAGACTTATTTTGCGAGTCACTAATCTAGAAGCAAACCTCATCTGGCACTGGGAAGCAAATTTTTTTTTTTCTCTTGGAAGCTACACAAAACATTCTTTGTCATGAGGGTGGTGAGAAAGTTGAAACTAAAAATCTGACAATCTAGCTACAAAAAAAAAAAAATTCAGAGCCCAACCAGATCATCATGGCTGAGCAAGCTCCTTGCTGCAGCTTTGGGGATGCATGGTGCCCTCAAATGTTCTCTCATCCCAAGGATGCAGACGGTGCTGGGCTGAGGCCGGTCCCCTTCCACCGCTCCAGGGGACGGAGGGCTGGTGGGTGCACGCAGCCAGGCTGGAGACCTGGCCATGCAAGCATTACTGCTTGGGAAAGAGAAGACACAGGACCACACACCAGCAGTGAGCAGGACAGGAGCCCTCCAATAGACTGGTTTTGACCTCTCTTGGATCATCAGAGGCAATCACTGAGCCAGTTATCACAGCTCAGCTGACCTGCATGAATTGTTACCTGATGCAAACTCCTCTGTGTGCCTGAGCCTGATTTCCCCTCCAAACATATTAGAATGGCTTGCTCTCAAGTCACCTCTAATTTTTACTGCCTGCTACAAACCAGGTTTCATGCAGGGCTATGAACTGTCTGTTGGGGATATTAGGTTTCAAGGTCTCGCTAACTAGCTTTCCATTGAATAATCAGGGGAAAAAATCTTCCTTAGTTTTGCTTACATATATACCACTCCTTGAACAAGAGTGACTGAACAGCACAAGGAACTCTCTCATTTACGGATCTCTGCAAACATACACGACCAGGTGCTGAAGAGTATGATACCTCAAAAATCATCCCTGTTTTGGAGTGAAGAGACATCTTGGGCACTAACAAATAGAAAATCTTCCTGAAGCACCAAATATGAAGTTTTTGTTCACAGTCTAGGGAACTATAAAGACTTACAAAGCTAAAGAATAAATGCTATTTTAACATGACGGAAAACATTCACTTTTTGAAGCTTATGACCTGTTTAGGGTCAGGGTGTTTCAGTGGACCTGTGCATGTGTTATCATGATTACTACACATGATTACATCTTCCAAGCAATTTTCATGGACTTACATTCAGCAGGAAAATATAAAATTAATCTCAAGACGTGCCAGCTTTATGCTTCCCATTCTCTGAAAAGCCCTTAGGCAGGGAACTTGTTGCTAAGAAACCCAAAGGTCTGGAAAAAAATCAAAGCGACTTTTTGCAGCCATGGGGATCTGGACTTTATTCTGCTCTGGTTGTACGTAATTTTTTAATGTCAAATATTCTTTGCATTAACATGCTTTTCTGTCTTGGGGAAGGACAAAGGGAGGTAAGACTTCTGCTTTCTTGAATTTAACCTAGTACAATCATCTTCAAAGGCTGACTGCCCTTTTTCTGTCACAGAAAGCATACTAACCTAGTTTGGAAGGTACCTCAACAGGCCTCTGCTCAATCTCCCTTCTTGAAATAGGGTTGAACAGAGCCAGCACATCCCTGCAGACTCCTCCATGACAAATTTTTTTAAATCTCCACTGATGTGGATTCTCCAGGCTCTCTAGGTAACTTCTCCCAGTGACTCCCACCCTTATGGTCAGCGTTTTCTTCTCTAATGTCTGAATTATTCCTCCTCTGCTGCAAGCCTGTGTCCATGGGCCATTTTGTATCTGGTTTTAGAAGAGGAAGGGGTATAAAAGCTTGTGCCTTTCTCATCTTCAAAATTCCTGGAAAAGCACAGACACAGAGCAAAGGAGAGAGAGGACTGAAAGATACAGACTGGGCAGAATTCCTGTGTTAGTTTAATTCTCACATTAAATAAATTTGTCATTTTTATTTTACTCTAAATGCTAATGAGTGGTAACACCAGCTGCCAATTTAGAGAGACATACTTGGCATGCCAAGATTTATGTCACTAAGATTCACATCCCTTACTTAATTCTTCTGATAGTCACCAACCCTTCCAGAAAGACAGATTTACTTGGCACTCTTCAAAAAACACTTACTTGATGAACGATGCTACCTCAAATCACGAGCCTCCCAAACTCAAAGCTCTTTGTCTAATGAAAACTATTACTGCTTTTTAATAAGTTCTTCAGCATTTAAAAATAGCACTCCTAATTTCCTGCTCCACCGAGCACCACCTTGACTTCAAGTCAAATTATTCACAACCTCTTCTCCACCAGCCCTGGGGGATACAAGTCTTGCATTTTGGGGCTAAGTACTTCTCTCAACAGCTGTGAGAAGCTCTCTGAAGCAAGAAAGAGCAACTCACTCCTAACAGTATCAGACATCAAAGCCAAGCCACCCCTTTTTTTCCTACTATTTTAACCCAAATGTTGTAGGGTAACAAACAGCAACACCAGCAGGATTTCTTTGAAACAACTTATATTCACCTGATTATACTGTGGGAGAGCAATGGTATTAATTCAAGAGTCCACCAAAGAGATTAACATTACCACGCAAGCAAGATGTAGCAGTTTTAGCTTGCTCTAGTTCTCGCCAGGCATATTTCTCCCAGGAAAACATGAGAGGCAAAGTACTCACCTACAACACAAAACCAAACAGAAGTGTGTCATACTGTGCCACGCTGTCACAAGCCTTAGCACTAATATTTAAAGCAGCTGTTTCATCCACAAAACTAGTACGTGGGCCCTGCACAGAGACCTGCGGCGAACACTGGATCTCCTTATGCAGGCATTGCCCTAAGATCCAGGCATGCAAATGCTCCAGGAACTAGCAGAGCCTTCACATGGGTTGAAACTTCACCCTTCACCCCAGCACAAGCAGCATGAGGACCCATTGCACCCTGAGGGCACAAACATCACCAAGACCAATGCTCTTCATATTCTGTTGCCTTATCCTTTTCCAGAAGTTGTTGTTAAATACTTCTTGCACTGCTTCTTGAATTTTTTCAGACCTCTAAACCCACTAAATTTCTTTGCACATTTTTGTAAATTACTTTTCGGCTTACCTTATTCTTTCTTGTTGACATTTCCTGCATTTAAAATATTCTTACAGATAATTGTTTCTCTTAAAAGTCTGGTCCTTTCCAAAACTGCCTGGCTTCCTGGAAACCTGGCATTCATCAAAAGCATTTAGAAATCTCCTTGTTAATCGTTTCATTAGAACACATCCTTCTATGATTACATTTTTGTTTGCAAGCCACAAAAAGAAACAGTGCACCCTAGTGTGACCTACTTTTGTGTAATAGTAGAAAAAATGTTTTTAAAAAACATGGGAAAAAAAATCTGCACAATATCTGCCTTTTTAAGTTCAAACAGAATTTTTCTGAAGACTTGAAGGAAAACAGTGTTTTTCTAACAAAATGCTGTAACTGAGGGCTTGGTCAAATAGTAAAGTAAATATCCAACAACAGGAGAGCTCCGCAGCTTTGTCCTAATGGTCTTCTTACATTAGCTTTGATTCTGCAACCTATGCAATGGGAGAAAAAACATTCAAGCATACGCTGCCTGCATTTTGGGATTCAGTTATCCAACATCTCTGATACGACTCTGCGCTCTGATGCTGTGGATGAATGAAACAAATACCACCAAGTTGTTTCACCACAAAGTTTTGTTTGGGGTATTGACCCGTTTAGTTCACGCAAACTGCTTTTTCCTGAACATACAAGTTGTGCATATTGAGGAAAAAAATATAATCCAAACCCAACTCCTGATTTGCCATGTGGATAAAACTCAAGCTGACTCCAAGGGAACCACTGGCAAAGGTTGTAACTGCAGAGGTAAAACGACATTCAGAGGACACTGCAAAAACAGGGCACATGAACACAGTGGGATCACATACTCATAAAACATGAAAAGGTCCCTTTGGTGTATTTAATGCTGGCCCTCAAAATAAATTAAAAAGTCCATTAGAAGCTTTTATTGCAGAAGTTAAAAAAAAATTACTCCATCACATTAAATGGTAGTGTTTATCCAAAGCTTCCAGCAAACCCAATAGCAGCTTCTCCTTAATTTTCTCATTTGCAAACTGAGAAAACCTTCACTCCATGTGTGCATGACTTTCCCGTGCTAGCAACATAAGTGATGCAAACATGAAATGAGTTTCTGTAAAATAAACAGGACACAAGCATGAAATGCCTAGGACACAACAGGTCCTGCCTTGATTCTCCTGTGTTACAAACCTTCCCTGACAATTATTTTTCCTCTTTGCTATGAACAGTCTTGCTGGACACAGACTGTTGAACAAAAACAGACTGTGGCCATTTTCCTTCAGATTTTTCTTCAGAATATCTTTCTTTTGGTAGATAGATGGATTTAGGAATGGGAAAATTTTAGTCTATATTCTAAGAGTAGTATGAAGAAACAGCCTCAGGCAGCTAGTTAAAAAACAAACTTTTGAGAGTGCGCCTAAATATATATGTGCTTTTATAGATGTATGAAGAGAAACCACACACAAGACAAACCTATTCTCCTAGAGAAAAACTATAAAAAGAACTAATGGTTCCAAAATAGGGCTAAAATTTTAAGTCTAGGGCAGGGTTTTTTTAATAGCACTGCTTGGGAAATGACTTCTAATAATAATTACAGGTATGTGAATTCCTTAAGTAAACAGCATATTCCCTAACTTTTTACGCAAACACTGCCTTGGCCTTATTATGTATGCAAAAGAATCTGGACTTTGGCCACAGAGCATTTTTGTATTGCCTTTAACCAGAGCTTTCTGAAATCAATAGCATCCATATGCTCCAGTGCACCGAGCTTGTTCCTCCGGGGTCAGGGAAGAGGCCCAGTTTAATATGCACTTAATTCAATTAAGAGCTACACAGCAACAGCCTCTAGTAAATTTTAACCTCTCCTCCATGCATCGTTTACCAACCCACCATTAATTAAACACAGTTATTAAACTAGCTTGTTTATAATTGCCGTATTTTCCATGAATGAACAAAAGCTATTTATGGGATCCAACCAAACGGCACTTGTTCATTCACGGCGCAGGACTGAATGCGGATGCCCGGAGCCAGCTGGCATTTCGACAGCACAAACAGCAGTCAACAGACACATAGAGGCAGGTCAGTACACATATTTTCTGTGCAGAAGAAAACACCATACTAGAACATCTAAAATTCCTGCTCTGAACATTTACTGCTGAAAAAGGCACCACTGCCAGGTGCCTGGATACACAGAGGAGCCAGTGCATGCATTAATAAGCCCAATGCACAGGTACAACCCTTCTGCAGATCTAACAGGTTGCAATCCATCGTCTTTATAAGTGCATGTGAAATAGCTTGGCAAAAGTGCCATTAGCTATTAGGAAATATTAAATACGAGTGTTACCATCACCCTCAAACATGTGTCTCCCATCAAACAAACCTCTGGAAAGAATCTGCTTTGGGTAGTAAGCAATGAAAAGACATGGCCACAGGTAGTTGACTGACAACTCCTCTGTGTATCCAGTGGCATGATATCATGAAACACCCAAACTTGTGCAAGTGGACAGGGATACAGGACAGGCAGCCCACACCTTCCCACTAAATCACGTTCTGTACCTTCAGGTAAAAGGATTAAGATTCTTCAGATGAAGCAGCAGTTCACTCGGCACATAGGCTTGACATTGCATGCGGTCTACAGCAGCTGCAACCCTCAGATTAGCCACAGATCTATCACTATGCATTATCAAATTTAAACAAACTAGTCAAGTGACAGTAAAGCCAGAGAAACACAGGATTTTTGGCTTACAGCACTAATCCCAAAATGTGTAACAAACACATGAAAATTCACGCGCAGATTTGAAGTAAAGAAAAATGGGGGGGGGGGGGGGGGGGGGGGTGTCTGCCTTTGCCAAAATAAAATGCTAAAAAGTTTTGTGTGTGTAATTTTTCATTCATGTGTAAATATATGACCCAAAGCCTCATGTTGTTTCTATCTGGGAATCTTTTTAGCATAAGCAGAGCAATGGGAAAAGAAGACTGGCTTTAGACTTAGTTCACAAAAGCAGCAAGAAAATTACCAGTCTTTCACCTAGAAATGTTGTGAATAGGGCCATTCTCAAGATGCAATACGACTTATTTGTCATACTGATTTCAAATCCCTCACAGGAAGGGGGATTTCACCCTGGCCGCCTGCCTTTTGGATAGATCCCATTAACATCTTCCATTTCCTATCAGACACTTTCAATATTCGGCACGGATGACTCTGCAAGGCATGTGAAGGTGAGACCTGGGCTGCAGGTCCCTGCTGCACTGAATGCTGAGGCACGGTGTAGAAAAGTAGAGGACTTTCCGCATTGAAAGCACCATCATAATTCTGCCCGTTGAGGTGACGGTGTCCTTCTCCTCCAAAGTGGGAGAGGCCTTACACGGAGAGGAGGAAACCGGGTGAATGGTCTCACCATAGGGTCAGTGGGCTGAGGGTGCCGATGCTCTCTGACGATGTGACTGCAGATCCTCCACCCTGAATTCAGGATGATGGTTTAGCAAACTGAGAGGCACCTCTTGTCACAAAGTCACATCTTGCAATGGATAAATGGTTCAATGTCCAGATGGAGATCAGTGACGAGTGGTGTCCATATTGGGACCAGTACTGTTTAATATCTTCATCAATGACATAGACAGTTGGATCGAGTCCACCCTCAGCAAGTCTGCAGACAACACCAGGCTGAGTGGTGCGGTTGACATGCCTGAGGGACAGGATGCCATCCAGAGAGACCTGAACAGGCTCAAGAAGTGGGCTCATGTGAACCTCATGAGGTTCAATGAGGCCAAGTGTCATGTCCTGCACCTGGGCTGGGGCAACCCCCAGTATCAAAGCAGGCTGGGAGATGATGGGATTGAGAGCAGCCCTGTCCAGAAGGACTTGGGGGTACTGGAGGATGAAAAGCTGGACATGAGTTGGCAATGTGCGCTCGCAGCCCAGAAAGCCATAGTATCCTGGGCTGCACCAAAGGAAGCATGACCAGCAGGTCAAGGGAGGTGATTCTGCCCCTCTGCTCTGGTGAGACCCCATCTGGAGTACTGCATCCAGCTCTGGAGTCGTCAGCACAGGAAAGACATGGACCTGTTGGAGCAGCTCCAGAGAAGGGCCACAAAATTAATCAGAGGGATGGATTCTTCTCCTCTGAAGAAAGGCTGAGGGAGTTGGGGTTGTTCAGCCCAGAGAAGAGAAGGCTCCAGGGAGACCTTATTGCCACCTTTCAGTACTTAAAGGAGATTTATAAGAAAGATAGGGACAGACTTTTTAGTAGGCCCTGTTATGCTACAACAAGTGGGAAATGGTTTTAAACTAAAAGAGTGTAGATTCGGACTAGATATAAGGAAGACATTTTTTACAATGAGGGTGATGAAACAGGTTGCCCAGAGAGGTGGTGGATGCCCTATTCCCGGAAACATTCAAGGTCAGACTGCACAGGACTCTGAGCAACCTGCTCTAGTTGAAGATGTCCCTGCTTATTGCAGGGGTGGTTGGACTAGATGACCTTTAAAGGTCTGTTCCAACCCAAACTGTTCTATGATTTTATGATTTGCCAACAAACAGCAGAAAGGCTGCTACATGTAACAGGACCATCATGGCTGTAGAACCCATTCTTGGGTCTCTGGTTTTACAAATGGGAACAGTTCAGAAGAAGATAGGTTAGAGAAGAAGCATAAAAACTTTGGGTTTACTCCTTATTTAAAAATTATTATGAAATCCCTGTCTTATTTTGCTTCATAGTCAGAAAGAAGCACCATTCTGCTTTGTCAGCAGCATTAAAAAGCTTTCACACGTGTTCCCAACAGCGTTGCTACACAGCCCCTACTCACTGAACACATTTGCAACTCAAGAGCAATTACCCATGGAGCGTATTGAATTTTGGCCTGCTTATTTGTCTTCTAACAATCATTCTGCTTTTCAAAGGACAAACTCCTCCCCTCGCACGAGCAGATGGGGAAATGTCATCTCTCGTTCTTAGAGGAGCTTTGACCAATGTTCTGACTTGGGCATTAAATAGAGCAGAAGTCTGCAGAGCTACCTATGCTTTATGGCATATTTTTTTTTATGCATGAGCTCTGCTGTCAACAATGTCAGCAGGAATATACATGATGTTACGCGCAGTGTTTGTCAGCTGGTCGCTTACTATGCAGCAAGGGCCCGGGAGCAGCGAAGAGTGGAAAATCAGAGCCCCCTTCATTTAAATTTATAATCTGCAAAATCAGGACAAGGAAGGAAAACAGAAATTGGCCCAAGTAGCAAGATTTAGACCAAGATTCAAGATGCCGAAGGTGCAGGGAGACCTTGGGAGCACCGGTGATGACTCGCAGCCTGTTAAAACAGAGGCAACTCAAAGAGCTGGAGGAATACACATAATACTGAAAGCCGTAAGGCAGCAGAGCCTGCCCTCGAACCAGGGAAGGACAAAAGCAGCTGAGTGACAAGGAGCACAGGGAAAGAGGCAGCCTGCGAGGCATCTCTGCTCAGCCAGGGCCGCAGGGAGATGAGGGCAGCGGTGGGGACTTGCTCCTGGGGACAGCCGGGAGGGATGTCCCCACTCCGAGGCGGGGTGTGACGGGATGCACTTGGCACCATTCATAGCTTCACTGGAGATGACAGCGGGCTCCCAACGGGGGGACACAATAGCACTTTATTGTGGCCAAGAGCTGGCAATGGCCGCCACGCTCAAAGGTTGCAAATCAGTGTGCATTATAATCTCCTGGGTTTGCATGCTCGTAACATGTCATATTTGGTCTCCAGAGAAAGATCTACCACTTCTTTTTTGTGAGGAGAAAGAAATAGTTTTCATTAAAAACTCTTGACTTTTGTATTGTGGGTGAAGATGAGTGGGAAAAGTATAGTTGCCAAAACAAAGAAGAAATATAATTGCATTTCAGCTCAACAAATCCTCCTGAAACCTGGGAAAGACATGATCCTCTGCAAGGAAGGGGGTCCATGATGGTGGGGAAGCAGCATGCTAGCAGCTATGGGAGAGGTGAGCTTACTCCCAATTGAAAGACATACTTGTACTTACCACAAATAAGTCTCCAAAGCAACATTTACCAGTAAATACAAGCATAAGAAGAATTTTCTTAATCATGTGACTCTCTGAGCTCACCATCAGGACCTACCCAACACTTTAAATTGTAAGCTGCTCTTTATAACCAAGCTTACCAACACTACTTAAGACTGTGTGCAACACTAACTGGAAACAGAGTGGAGCAGCTAGATTTAGCTCCAATATACTGCATATCTGCAATATTTCCTCTTCCTAATTATTTGTTAAAGATGTATGTTATAAGCTCCATACACCAGAAGGCAAACTGTGGCATGCAGGCCACTATTGTTACTTACAAACTTTGGCATCCCATTTACAAGTTAGATGGGTTTATTTGGTTTTTGCATCAAGTATCAAGCAACAGGGGTAAAACAAACAGCACGAAGCAGTTAGTTAGTCAGCCAAGTTTCAGTACCTCAGATGGGACCTGAGAAGACATCTCAATGATGTGCTCTGGCTCTCAAACCAGACTGCTGGGAGCATAGGAGAAACCGTAAAGTACTAATTAAGCATAACAATAACTGAAGGATGCAGTTGCAGACGCAGATGCAAACACATCTTTTAACTATTGTCTGGTTGGCAAAATGGATGCTTAGAAAAAGTACAAATTACTGCAAATGCCAGGAAGCTTGGGCTGCATGAGGGAACGAAGCCCTAAGTGTTGGTATGGTTCAAGTCCCTTTTTGGGTGTATTTTTGGTTTTCCTCCGAGTCGGCCTTGTAGCATAACTTTGCATCTCCTTTGCATGCACTAAGGGCCAATGTGAGGTTATGCTCCACCTTTCTGGAAGCGAGATCAGAAGACTGGTTGGAAACCTGCCCCCTTTCTGCCCTCTTCTGAGCTGTAAGGGTCTACATATGCAAATATTTCTCCCCTTGTTTCCAGCCCTTCATTCTGGGATCTGCTTAGAGACTTCCTCACAACTTGATCACACATCTTCAAGACAGCGTTTACATCACCAGTGGGGCCTGTACTGGGTTTGGATGCCTAAACCCCCTTCTTTTACTGGGATTCAGGCACTTTGAGATTTTACCTTTGAAAAACAAAAGGGCCAAAGGGTGAATTTAATCATGCCCGCATTCTCTCTCATCCAGCACAAAACCCAGGTTGTGCTGCATCCCCTCCAGCAGAATCCCACCAAGCCTGGGCACTGAGTCACACTTTCAACAGCAGAAGTTTAAAAGAAGGCAGTAGAGCAAGGCTGGATTTGCACCCTGAAACTCCCATCTTTGTTCCTCCATCCTAACCTGGCTGACAGCATCACCCTCCCTCCCAGGGCACTGAGGCTGCGATAGCCCACGTGAACCATTCTGCAGGGCAGAGAGACTTCAGCTGAGCGAAGAGCATGGCTGGGGAATACGTCTCCACTGGTCCAGCAGCCAAGTCCCGCCAGTGGGGGGACAGCCCACCCATCTCCCTGCCAGCAGCACTGCCTCCCCAGCCCCAGGGTAAGCTGCCACGGGCAGAAATTCAGACCTCCAAAGCCCAAAAGCTTTCTGGCTGTTTTCAGTAGCATACTGAGCATCACTCCCAGTGAAAAGCAGGGGACAGATCTGCACAGCCTGGGGAGGAGACAAATGTGCCATCAGCCATTGCAGGTCTTGGCTGCATCATGCGACTGCACCCGAAATGCTGACAGGACTCATGGTACACCAGCAAAAGGCTCTTGCAGCAGACAGAGCAAGAAGCTGTTCAGAGAGGTTATAACCACTCACCCCCAAAGAGTTTGGAGCATAAAAGATATTCTTGTATCAGATGAGAGTAGGAGACTCTGTACGGAGGTTAGGGAGACAGAGATGGACTTAGTTTGTGAAGTTAAGACATTTCATTCATGGAGCTGCTTTGCAACACTTGCAGTATTGACATGAGCAGACAGTAATTGCCAGGATTGTTTTCTGCTGAGCTCTCACTTTCCAAAAGTCATTACCCAATCAGTATGGAAAGTCATTAGCTAATCCCCTTAGGATCACACTGTTAACAGAATTTGGTGGACTGCCTGGACACTGGCTGAAAATATTATATATGAACACGCAAACGAAGGAAACGTCTTAAGCATTACTCAGTGGAGTCCTCAGCTGCACTGGGCCAAGCCCCATGCTCATACACTGGGTGCTTTTCTGTGCCAAATTCAATCTAACCAATTTCCCAACACAATTTTGTAGAATTTCTGAACCGTCCTAAATTGCACCACTCTATAAATCCCCACAGTCACTGCTGCATTTCTAACAGCATGTCACCTGTGCCAAGAAGAAGAAGAGTTGCAGAGGTGGCTCTGCACCAGTGGAGAAGGCGACCATCAGTAGGCAACTCAGAGCATGGTGGGTGCCAGAGCAGAGCGCACAAGAGCTGTCCTCTCTCAGACTGCCAGAGAACAACTTACTTAGCATCCATGCTAATTCAGCAGAAGCAACAATATGGTCACTCTTGATCCAAATTAAAATTGTACTGCAAGATAAATCAGTCATGTGCAGAACCCAGATTAACTAATGCAAGACCACAGGCTAAAGAAAAAACAACCTCAGGATTAAAGATTAGAGCGTAGGGAATTGGCTGAGGCACAGGGAAGACATAACAGGCAAAGGATATCAAGGATACCTGGATTTAGCAAAATCAGGGAAACTAGGGAAAGAGAAAATTGCAATTTGAGATGGGGATTTGCAAGGATTACTTCTTAAGAAAACAAATTCCAGACAGAGTCCTGGGTTTTGGTGGGAGACCATTGCTGGCTGGGGTGACAGCAGCCTGGGTGCCA
The DNA here is from genome assembly GCF_929443795.1 of Astur gentilis. NCBI lineage: Eukaryota > Metazoa > Chordata > Aves > Accipitriformes > Accipitridae > Astur > Astur gentilis. The sequence goes on along the minus strand of NC_064919.1, from coordinate 77,152,160 downwards.
GCTTGAGTAAACAACTTCCCTAGAAGTAATGATTTAATTAAAGCACACTTTGTCTCTAAATGCACAGCAGCTCTGTTTTTTCACCACTTATTTCTCCATAAAAATGTCTCTTCATATGAAAGACAATGATTTGCACAGAGTTAGTTGACAAAAACTGGTGGTTACCATGGGAGAGAAAACAAACTTCAATTCCCAGTAGGTCTGCAAAACCCAAGTACTTCCCTAAATGAGCTGCACAAGTGCAAAACATCCCCCTCAGGCCCCTGACACACAGGAGGGTGCACTGCTGTACAGAGAGGGATGTGATGGTTGTTTGATGATCATCTGCACGTGGTGGCATCCAAGATATCATGGTGACGGAAACAGGTAGAGGTAAAAAGGAAAAAAAACCCACTCTGATTTAGAAAGTACAATTTCACATTTCTAAAGAGGTGGGAATGCAAAGCTAAGTAAATGCATCAAACACCTCTCTGTAGATATTGAGAGTTTTCTGCGTTTTTTATCCAGAGTTCAGACCTTATATTTAACAGAAGCCCTCATGCAAAACTGTGAGCACCCCAGCTGTTATGAAGATTTCTCCCAGCACCTCTGGGCAGCAGAAACCCTAATATGCAAAGCACTTTGGCTCTGATGCAGATACGTTACTCTCTACATATAAGCTATTATCCCAACTGTATTGCTCTGACAGGCACGTGTATCAAGAAAGGCAGTGCCTATCAGCCTTCTTCAATTACTTATTTATTGTCTGCAAAAAAATACTGAAAAGGTTTGGGGAAAAAGTGATTTAAAAAGAAAGAAAAAGCCCTTGCTCTCTACACATGTACATCCTTAGGTAAGGCTTCACTTCATTATACCCAAGGCAGTTAAACCTGTCTTAGGTGGAAGAGCAGATCCTGCCTGTAAACCTTTGCAGCAGCCAGAAGCAGAGCCCTTGCTTTCCTGCCTGCTGAGAGCATTTCCATCCTGTTGACACAAGCACCCACGAAGGACTGGTGCATCCTTCCACAGCAGTGCCCAGACCCGCTCCATGGGGAGCAAGAGCAGCAGCCCAGGTGGGCAGATGCCCACCCCATATTTTTCATACCAGCAGCACAAGCTTTGGGGTGCGTAGCATGGGAAGCCAACCAAAAGGCCAGGCGAGGCAGCCACCAACCTGGCTGCAGCCTCACAATTGACTTGGAAGTAACTTTGACTGTCTATAATTTGAAGAGATGCTACGGCACACCACATCACACAGCACAAATATCCCTCCATGTGGTACCAATCCTGCTTTTTATAAACCAAGTACCAGCTTCTGCCACAACATTTCTCCCAAGAAACTAAAGCAGAGTGCAAAATAATGCCTGAAAAATGCTGATTTTGTACATAGGGAGAATTGGGACAGCTACTTCATAATATTTTGCTGAAGTGAAATATTAATTACAGGTCTGTGGCAATGCCTCCTTTCTTTGTTGGAAGTATTAGTGAGATAGTCTGTATCCCTGGTATAGAAACTGCCTTCTGTTGAATAAATTTGGAACTAGAATTTACTTAATGTTTTTTTCCCCCCTGTTTTTTCACTGCTTTTAGGAGACAGTAACTAGAAAACCCACCTACACAGCCAAATATTCAGCTGCAAGGAAATAGCCTGAAGTCATTCAAATCCATGGAGCAACTCCAGCTCTGGCTGCCCCAACATTTAGAAAGTTGCCCTATAGTATTCTGGAAGATGCACAACTTCTGCAGCACGGATTCGAGGTAAGAAGGGTAAAAAAATGTCCATGTTTCCCTGAACCTTTGCATTTTAGATTTTGAAAGGAATAAAGAAGAACTTTAGTTGCTATTGTATGAAACGTATCTTCAGTAATGCTTTGCCTTAGAGAAGTTGGGGTTTTTTGTTTGTTTTTTTTTTTGCTTACATGTGTAATCATATCTGGTAAAGTCATCTTAATAAAGAGGTTCAGAAAGAATAAACTTCTTAGAAATAAAGATAGCCATCACAGATTATAACCAGCATTTTTCCATGAGTCATCTCCATTGTATACAGTAAGAAAGCTTCCAAGACAACCTATTAGGTGACCAAGAGAAAAATTCCAGATTTTGGATATTTTACTGCAAGACTGTGTGACCCTCTGAGGAAAGGATAGAAGAAAAAACTATTCTCAGAAAGAGAGGTCTGAACATAGTAACAGTCTTCAAAGCTGTGTAAGGTTATAAAAAGGACAGCAGTCAATTGTACTCCATGCCCATTGAGAGTAAACCAAAAATTAATCAGCTTAATTGCCAGCAAGGAACGTTTAGGCTATGCATTAGAAAAAAGCTGCAAGGACAGAGTGCATAGGAACAAGCTAGTAAAAGATGCTGTGTAACGTCCTCCCCTCAGGTTTTTAAAAGAACAAGCTAAGTAAACTAGGATCCATCCATCAGAGATGGTCTAAGTATATTAGTCCTGCTCCAGGATGGGCATTTGGATCCCACAATTCCCAATATCGCCCTGGTCCTATATTTTGTTGACTTTCTGGTCCGTATGCCTCCTTGGAGCAAAAATAGATACCCAGCAGAAAACAGATACCATTCCACCCAATGACAGCTGAGAGCATGCCTGTTGAATGCTGTGTCCTCACCAAGAACATAGACATATTTTTTCTATACTGACCCCAAAGCCCAGTGCAGGAAAACAGATATTCATGTAGCTGCACTCAATACCTATCATAAGGCAGTTAGGCATGGGTAAAACAAACATCAGTGGAAGAAAAGTTTCTGCTCCGACTTCAAGAGCAAAGCAGACACTTCCAACCCCCAAGCAAACAGGCTTGGGAGAAATATCGTTCAGCTGGAGACAACCGTTCCCATACTACCTTTGGAGGCAAGAAAATCCACAAGTAAAACACGACAGCCAGCACCACCAGTGACCACGAGCGCCATTACCTTGGTTACAGACCCACATTGAACTTGAATCGTTTGTGGTAGTGATGCACTGGAGACGATGACTCAGAGACCCGGCTGGTCCTGGAGTTCCAGATCAAGTAGGAGGATCTCCTGGCTTCCTGCTGAGCTCCTGATGTATATGAGCGCCAGCTCACTGTCCACAGGCAGCATGTATGTTTGGGATCCACATAAGTTTCTGCAGTTTGTACAGCAGCAGATTGCACCAAAAGGCTGAGTATTTTCAAAGAAATTCCCTGAGGCAGAGCAAAACATCTGGCTCCCCCCTACAAAGTCTTCCCTGCCACCCACACATGGGCTGGACACCACATTGTACTGTCAAAAACCTCAATCTGTTTTTAACAACTAAGGAAAAACATTTCCAGCAAAATGAAACTTAACCTAAATGTTCCTTTGCCAAATGATGCCGCCTCCTTTCTGGTTACATTTATAGGGGGAGGAAACTCATGAGTTAGGAGAACAAATGAATAAATCACTGGTAACTCCCATCCCACAAAAGGTCTCCTACCCCTGAGAAAAAGGGCTTTCAAATGCTAAACCAAATGCTAGATCATTAAAGATCAGCAATGCACCCTGACAAAAGCTCTCAAACCAACCTAAGTTCTACCTTGTCTTGCTTTCTAATTGGTCTAAAACTTCAAACCTCCCATGGCAAAGCAGGACACTGAGCACTACCCACCCCCGGGATACACACCACACACATGCAAGGTGGCAGCGGCGGCAGTGTATTTTAAGCCAAACGCAAGAGAAACCAGCTCTGAGAGTGAGCGGCTCTTCCCCTAAAGAACCGCACAGCAAAAGCCAACGAGTCCTAGTTGCAAACAGATTTTAATTCTCAGGGCTGAGCTCAGTAAGCCAGAGTTTAAAACAGAGGCTTATTCTTTTCCTGCTGCTGGGGAAAGTCAACTAATTCAGAAAGAGGAAAGAAAAGTTTAAGTGCCTTTGAGGAGGCAATGGTTCTGGTGTGCTGGCAGATTGATGGGGTTTGTCAGGGCTCAGCACTATTTGCTCTTTGCAGTCCTTTATTGCGACCCCATCCTGTAAGTCTTCTGTGCCTACACGTGGCATCTAACATCATATCCAAATGCACGCTGCTATATATTCCTGAGGTACATTGCTCAGTGGGGTTATTTGCTGCTTGTTGCAGCTCCTCTGTGTCCTTTTCCCTGCTGACATATTTCTGGAGTTTGAGGAGGTAGAGCTGAACCATTCCTCCCGTCTGTCCCCCGACACCAGCACTGTTGCTGGCCTCAGTGCCTCTCCATTAAGCCTTTCAGTTTTAAAATTGGCATATACTTCCCTGTAATATTTAAGTAAAATTAAGATAAAACAGTACACAATGTAGCCCTGATACTATAGTACACTCCTTGCAGGATCGTAGCATTGAAAATCAGGACTGTAGCATTCAAAATCATACAGACATCTTAATCCCACTTAAGGATTCTCGATACCTACCCTGGCTGTGAGAAATCAGACTGGTTTGGAGAGTACCTCATACCCTGCTTTCCTGTCCTACTTTTTCCAGCTATCTGAAAAGAATTTAATGAAGTCCTTCAAAAGGACACAAGAAGCACATACTTACATAAGAAGCTCACAAATGAACACTCCAATTAGTGCTTTGCTGTTTGTCATACTTAGATGACAGTTGAAGGTACACGGACAAGCATGAAAAGGAAGGCCAGCGCAGCAAGCTTGCTGCCCATGCATGTGCATGTTAACACCAGGCACATGGTACCACTCTGAGTGTTAACCTGCCCATCAAACAAAAGGATAAAAGCATGCTCATATATATCACCACAAAGAGTTAGAAAGTCTTGTCGTTTCCAGTAAATTCAGCCCCAGCTATAAGATTTCACGTATCTCAGACAGGGATCTCTGCATGTCTGACTCCATAGATACAACCTGATATTGCAGATCTTCTTTGCATTAATTCCCTGTTATTGAAAGGATCTGTTGTTATTAATCTTTACATCTGTTCAATTTCATGTGCTTTTGCTGACAAATACTTTTAAGACAAAAGAATTCAAAAATCACAATTAAATCCTTTGTGATGGCTTCCATTAAAAAAAAAATAATCAAAAGCCATGAAAGAGAGGCAGACATTAATTAATAAACGCATTGACAAAGCAAGCTCTAAACCTCTAACAAGACTTTGCCAGAAATACTCAATAGCCGGGAGTTTCTGATGAAAGCCGCATTAAGTCAGCTTGTAAATCAATTCCAGCCTTTCCTCTGTAACTCAAGAAAGTCTTGGGTACTTACAGAAATTACAGAATTTGGAGAGGGGGAAGGGCAGACCGAGGCCACAAAGCAGAGGAGCCTCACACCAGATTTCCATGGAGCTATTACAAGTGTCTATCATCATTCAGCTTAAAAACCCTTCACAATATAGGCCAGCTCAACAATAATCAGCATCATCATCAGTCCTTCTGTAGGAAAGCTGCTTGTCAAAGAAAAAGCAAACAGACAGTAGTTTGCTCATGGCTAGAAACAAGTCTTTTTAAGTCTAAAAAGGGTCAAGCCAGGATCACTCTACAAGCTGTTGTTTTCCTCTCTGGTTTTCTGTTTGGCTTGATCGGCTTGGTGGTGGCTCCTCCAGATGAGTATTTTGGCTAGATACATTGAACATCACACTTCAGAACACACCACTTCAGCCATCAGGGCCCCAACACGTCCCCCATGGGGGGCTGGATGATGGGGCTGAGGACCCGCACAGAGCCCAGCCACTGGTGGCAGTCCCCATCCCTGAGTGTGCAGGAGGACGGCAAGTTTTTCTAATGACCCAAGGCATCACACTGACGCCCCTCCAATGCTGGTATATACAGAGTAGACAACAGAGACTTCAAGGTAAGGAGAGAAGGGAGTATTTCACAGGAGATATTTTTAAGTCAGGCAAAAAAAGGAATTTTCTCTTTTACTTATGTTATAAGCAAAAATTTAGTTCCCAGCCGATCCATCTTGCCCTCCTTTTTTGTGTTAGCAACTTTTCTGTAGATGCTTTTTCCAGTTAAAAACAACAGACTTAATAGTCCTGTTGCACACTCAGCTTTTAAAGCCAACAGTTCATTGTATCAAGGCAGAAAATACAGTTTTATAACCACTGTTAAATAAATTAGTTAAGAAATCATCCAGCTTAAGTAGGCTTTCCACAGTTATGATGAATTATAGAAGTGATTTGTTGGCGTATTAGTTGCAGATCCATGTGTACCAGTCTGCTGGACAAAACACTTCAAGATCAAAGGAGAAGGTGAAAGTGGATAAGAGTATTTATTATCTTGATGAACACCACATTCAAGAACTTGTCACCACAGCCTTGGGCTGTACAAGTACAGAACAAACTGATACTGTCCTCAAGAGCTGAGAGCTGAAGCACAGGCCATGAAAGAGATCAGGCGGGCGGTACAAGTCAAGGATGAACAAACGCATCAACACCTCGCTTTTTAATTTCGGTGTATTAGAAAAGGTATACTTAAAGCTCTATCTCTTCATCAATGCTGCCTCTGTCATCATGTAACCATTATGTAAGGCAGTATAATTAAAAATAAACTTTTCACTCCCCAACAGCAGTTATGCAATAACTTTTAATTAACTGAGATCCTTCATGTTTAAGAGAACATTTAAGGAGTTTAGGATCTAACTCAGTGCCTTTCCTCATAGCTTCATATTCAAATCCTCCAACAGAAACTATCTGCATCTTCCTTCTCATCTCTCCAGTACAAAGATGGTTTGTCAGGTTTTATTTTGTTTTATCTGCTTGCAAGATGCTGTCTCGGGGTCCTGAAAATGCAGAGACATATTTTGTGCAATCTGTCAGCAACTGTCTTCAGATGCAAGGCTACAGGGAGCCGATGAGCTCTTTTCTTATCAGAATGAGTCACAAAAATGGATTATCCACACTTAATCCTCCTCACACTGGTGAATTTCCTGATTTTTTTGTTCAATAAAAAGAAAATAAAATGAAAATTGGCCTGATGAAACCTTGTAAGAATAGTTTTCCCTTGGGGCGCCCTGGCAGAAAAGAAATACCACACTGCCATTTTAGAGGACCACAGAGCTCCCAGAACCTATTCACTTCTCCAAAAGCAAGGACCTCTCTGCTTCCAGCACCCATTCCAGCATTGTGGAAGGATTCCTCCGTGCCCTTTTTTTCTTTTGGTCACATTATGTGCCCCCACATGATGTTCAGTAGCCGTGTTTTGGGGGTTCTTTTGCTTTTTTTGCAAAGTCCTCTTCTCCCCACAAACTAAACAGATAAGAAATCATTTAACTTGTTTTCCTCAAAAAGATTTTCACCGTAAAAGTTTTACGTAAATCTACATTCACTTGAAGTGCAAATAATTTTTACAAAATTGTTCTGCTAATTTTCATGAAAGCCAGCTCCTTGCACGATCAGAACGCTCTCACTGAAACTCTCTTTCAGTTAAATCTCAAAAGAACAAAACCTCAGCTTGGGCAATCTCCCTTCCATTTTGAGCAGGGATTTAGAAAGAGAAGTGTGAGTTTTGCTGCTGTGTGCTAATCCCAGCAGAGAGAAAAAGTAATCCAAACTGCCTGAAAGCTCATCCCTGAAAATAATGTGATTTTCCTATAAGATTAAAAAAATGCATCTATTCATAGATTTGAGCTCTAAAGAGGAAAAAAAGAAGTCTTCATACTTCTAACATATGGTCCATGGCCAACTTTTAGCGCAAAGCTGCCCCATCAGGCAGTTAGCTGATGGACAGAATGGAAGCCAGGGCTTCATCTTTATGGTTATTTCCTTGCTTATTGGATTTGGGTTTTTAGCTTCACTCTGAAACGCTGCCATGCTACATTTAGTACGTAGTAGCTGGCATCACTTTAAAGGCCCCAGCAGAGCTCAGTCAGCAAACCAGATTAGTTACACCGCGCAGTGAGGAAGGCTTGTGTGTTTTGGGGAGCGATGGGGAAGCAGGAAGACATCCCGTTGCGGTGGTGAAAGCGGCAATAGTGGAGGGAGAGGGAGGGGAGGAAAACAAGCCTGCACTTAAATTTGACTTTCATCTTAGACAGCGTGCTCTACTTAACTGCACAAGGCCATTACGCACGGATACGACTCAAATGTCCTAGGAGACTTTGGTGGACTGTACTGCACGTGAACAGTCTCGCTGCTGGAGCAGAAGTTGGTGTCTTGTCATGGCACATCAAATTTCAGGTTAATGCACCCTGTCAAAGCTGTGGAGCAATGCAATCGGTGTCTGCATCGGTGCAGCCAGCGTCCTTCGGGTGACACGTGAAGGCAGAGGTGGGTGAGCATCCCGAGCAAACCGATGGCACTCAACAGAGCAGCAGCACCCCAGACTAACATCCCTTCTTCTCCAGAAAAGTTTCTGCCATTCAAGGTTTCATCTTCACCCATAAGAAGGTGGCTGCAGTAGGATGCACATCCGCACACCTGTACCATACCTAATTTGCCAGCCACTTTTAAGAGGGTTGGGGCGAAGGGCTCTCTGTAAATTACTCCTTCCTCTGAAAAACCCGCTTAATGGAATTAAACGAAGGATTGATTTGGCCCATGGAGTATGTGAAGTGCACAATTAGATTTTATCTCACTCTGTTACAGAAGTTCTAAAATGGAGAAAAATTTTCAGTTGTACACTGATAAAAGTTATTATAAAAATATGATGCAAAAATAGAAAGGGTTTTTTTCCTTCTACAAACCATTTTAAAATATATGGCTTATTCAAAGCATGTACATCATTAAAGAATTATAGATGACAGCTACAGAGAAAGGGGATAAGGAGAAAAGTTTAATTATTTTAAAATTTTCTTTTTCAGTTTTCCAGCCAGACAAAAATCATTAAAGCAGATTCATAAAGATTACTCTTCAAGGAGAAGAAAAGCCCCTCACACGCTACTTAAGACACCAAATGAAGTTAAACACGTATTTGACAATCTTCTATTCATTAAAATACATATTTGGTTAATCCCCTTAGGCTTAAGAATTTCCAAAATGTATCTGTAATGTAAAGTTAAGGTACCATATTTTCCCCTCTGTCCTGTCAGTTTTTTGAGTATTTCAGCATTTTTTCCTCTAACACAGGAAGAGGAAGGTTTTTATTATTTTGGACCTACCCCTTGGAAACGCCGCTTCCTCAGCAGGCAGATTTTGCTTAGGGTGCGACTCCTTTCCCTGTCAGAGGAGTAGACCCTGCATGGCTAATCTTTTTGGGAGGAGATAAAGGAATAGCAAAACAATTACATAAAATATTATGAATATCTGGGAATTACACCACCTTATCAGTACAGGAAAAGCATGTAAAAGGATAAAAACATATTAGGTCATGTTTTGGGCACCAGCCACTAGTTTGCTTCCAGCCATGAACCTCTCACTTAGCTTTGCCTGTGTCACCTCTGACAATGCTCTTGCTGCCCTCACCGACCGTCACTCAAGGGCAGCGTAGCAATACTCGCATGAGCGCCTGTCACCTCTGGCTTACTCCTTCCTCACCTCCCCAGGAGAAGAAGTATGCAGTGTTCAGATAGTAAAGATGATCTTTTGCAGCCATAATACTACTTTAGCATGATGTGCGGAGTGCCATCTTGGGGCAACCTGGTATTAAGTTATCTAGATATTTTGCCACCATAGGAACTACAGACTGGATTAATTTCAGCTCACTTCCATTGCCTATATTATATATCTGAAAGCACATTTTAGCCACCAGAAAAAAAGCTGGCTTTTTTAAGGAACAATTAATTAGATTTTTCTAGACATCTACTTGAAGGCTACCTGAACTGCCCAAAGCACTGCTAGTTTTTATGTACTGAATGCAAGGGCAAAAGTTCTGAGAGCATTTCTATTTGGTCAGATGAGTGCAAACCTAGACACCTGTATACTAATTAAACTAATAAAACCACAAAAAACACACCCTACAAGAAATCTAGCCTCTGCCTCCAGCAAGTCAGCTATTGCATAAGGAAAAAAAAAAAAAAGAAGATACACAGCTAATTCTTGGAGAAATTACTAAAAATTAAAACACTATATTACTGGCATAAATGCTGAGCTGCTCCCACTATTCTCTTCCTGCTGTGGAGGCAGTGCAAAGCGCCTGGTCTCAGGGCTTGGCCCTGCTGGAGTTAGTCCAGGATCAGTCCAAAAACGATGCAACATCTTACCTCTGATGTTCAGCCTTAGCCCCACACGGCAAGCACAAACTGTCAAACTGTTGTCCAAGAAACACACAAAACCCACTGACAATCCTGCAAACGAAGGAACAGGATGGTGCAGAGGGGTTTCCAGGGTCTGTGCCTAACCCACAGGAGTACGACAATCCAAAAGTGACCATCCAATCTCAGCCTCACACAGAGTTATTAGACAGCAGAGGAGAAATGCACAAGAAGAGAGGAAGAACTGCATTTTAGTAACTCTTCTACCCTTCTTCCAATAATTTAATACCAACAGGAAAAAATACCAGCCCTTTCTATAAATAAACATGCAGTATTACTACCATGTGTGTGGAGAAGGGTTTTTGCACTTGCCTTCACTGCAGAGCTTAAATGCTGGAGCGATCTCAAGAGAAAAATTAAACCAGGGGTCTGCTGCAGAGCCTCTGTGTGTGTGCACCATAAAGCACCAGGCACCCTGGCACAGCTCAGCCCCATCAGCAGCTCTGCTCCAGAGAGCCAGGACTAAAATAACCAGGGTGGGAAAACTTCCAGAGCCATCACCTACCCACTTTTACTCTACCAAATACAATTCATACGAATTTTCAGAAGTTCCATTTTCTTCAGTAAATAATAAAGCTACATGAGGAAACCAGCAATGGGATTTAAAGGAATGGGGTTCAGTGCTAAGTGTAGCCCCCATGAAGATGTACAAGGAGAAAAGGGACGGGCAAGAAGAGAGGTTACAAAAATGAAAACACATCATACCTCTAGAACAGATGATACTGAAGCACTTTTTGCTTTAATACACAGTGATGGCATCTCCTACAGGGCAAAACCTGCATACAATTACGCACAGCCCGAACAGCAAAGTGCACATATGGGAAAAGCCACCAGGTTGGAACAAGCTGGTCTCTACCTGCCAACCAGCAGGCAGATAATCCATAAATCCATCTTCCTCTGCCCTTCTTTATAGGGTTGAGTGGTTGTACCTAAAGAAGCATTTAGGAGAAGGAGGGATGGGCTACGAACGTCTCTGCCTCACAACCACAGACCAAGCAACAGCGTGCAGAAGGCTGAGACCACGTGCGTTATCAGAAGGGCAGCTGCAAGGACTCCCCATCTGGGTGACCTCCTGCCCACATGGTTGAATTTACCAGCCATGCAAAAGTCCTAACTATGAAACACAAGCTACTGTCTCCCGTGCTGAAGGGTCAGGGAGGGTCAGTCAAAGGCGGCTTTGCTGCCGCAGCACCAGACCAGCTTTGTACGGTCACAGATCTTCTGACACCCCAAAGTGAATCTACACAGAAAGATTCATCCAGGTTAAAGTAAATTTGGATGCAAAACAAAATTCCTGTTCTTGGTTAAAGGGACATGGAAGGAAATAAAACCAATTTGTAATAGAAGCTCCCAAAGGCCAACTGACAGGGAATTCATCATGAACAGTATGTCATGAAGACAAGTCCTTAGTTTCGCCCTACACCACCTGAGATCCTCCAGTCAGGCAGAAAATCACCAAATACCAACAAAAACAGTGAAAACAAATGGTCTCATGCTTTTTCTGGAGACCTTTGCAGTGGGAAATGGAGCCCGTGCCAAGCAGAGAGAATGGAGACTCGCAACCCTGTGGTAAATCACTCCCCGACCTAGACGCCGGCTTTTTGGAGGGATGTTTCTGCTGCCTGCAATGAGAAAGTCCGGCCCCAGACTTGCATCATCGCACCCCTGAGTCATCTCACCGCGGAGCTCCTCTCCCCTGCCATCGCTCCTCGGCTGGGCTCACGTAATTACTACTGCAGAGCTGCAATCGTGCCCGTAAAGTCAGAGCAAAGCCAGCATCCCCACCCACGCACCGAGAAAGAGCCGCGCATGCCCCAAATTCAGCAGCTGAACGTGAAACTGAGACCCCAGGACAAGATGGAGAGGTGGGGAGGGCTGCCCCTGGGCTCCTGAAGGGATTCAGGCAGGGATGCTGCCGGGGATACAGGATGCCCTACATACTGGGGACGGGAGCGGGGAGAGAGCAGCAGTGGGGGATGGATGATCTGGGTCTTGCTCGTGCGTATGACCAGGTTATGTCAGGTGCTATTAAGGCACAAAGCGTGAGTGTGTGTGTCTGCAACCCCACTGCGGGCTGCTCCGGTAGCCTTGAAACAAAACCTCCTTTAAAAAATGAGCTTTTTTTTCTTTAAAAGCACACACTAGGCAGCAGTTAAGGGAGAAAAACATGCGACAAAATACAGGGGAGCAAACCAAGGGGGGGCTGCACCTCCAAAACCACCCTCCTCCCACAGGTTTTGGGCATGCTGCTGCCATTTCGTCCGCTCGGCTCCACCACCCGCCCGTGTCCCCCAAAGGCAGAGCTGCAGCCGCCGGGGAGATCCGCTGCGCCTTCAAAGAGCCTAAAGTGGGTCAGTGGAATGGAGAGAGAAAACCTGATTTCAGCATGATGAAAGTGGGCAGACCTGCTGGCTGGGAGATGGCAGAAGGCAGGGAAAGGAACTCACAGGCTCCGCATCTCTGTGGGGGCACAGAAAAGCAAGGACCACTGGTCCCCCATCCAAAAATCACAGGGAGAGAACTGTGCTCCCCAGATCTGTGATGGGATGCAGGTAACAGAAGCGCATTTGCGGATGGCGAAGTAGGAGAAGCTAAGTGTGTCCCTCTGTCCTCCACACGGCAGTCTGCCTAAGGCCACCCTCACCCACCCTCCCAGTCGATTTATTCTGGCTAAAACCAAGTGAGACGATTTTAATCCATCCAAATTTAAAAGCCTTCATGAGCCTGATGGCCATGTCTTGCACCCTCCTTCCCTGTGCCTGAGCAAACCCAGAGGCATTGGAGGAAGAGCCCCAACAACAACTGCCAAACACTGGCAGCATCTTGTGGAAGCAATTAAAAATGCTAAACAAGATCAACAGGAGAACGTGAGGAGGAACCTTTGTTTTCTCCACTACTCTGATGGAGACTTTTGACCTTAAAGTAAAACAAGCCAAAACCACTTCTGCATTTGCAGGCAGAGCACAGCAAATGGATTTGGGGGCTGCCAAGTTCCAGGGGTGAGGTGGACCCTCAAGAAACACAGGACTGCCAGAACCGTAATTGGGCTGATGTTTGAAAAGTAAAAGTTTTGCAAACCATGAAACTCGGAGCAGCTGAGAGCTCTTGCGGGGACCAAGGCTTTGCTGATGTCCAGAGCAGGTGACAGCAGCTAATAGAGACCTTGTTATCCCCCAGTGCCACCAAGAACCCAAGAACAGTGCACACCCTCTCCCCACCTGGGCTTTCTGAAACCTAGCATAAATCTGACCTTGCTCTGGCAAAACACCTTCCCAAGCCACATCGCTGGAAGCTGAGCAGGTTTTTCTCTGCAGATCCTGGGTAAAGCAGCTCAGATCCCTCTAAGGAGCTGGAGACCCACCAGTGTGGTCTGTGGGCCCACACAAAACCATCACACCCTCATCCTGACCGCTAGCTCCAGGGTGGGCTATATATTTGCTTTAAGACTTCCAATGAAAATATCAGCTTAAGAAATCACAGCAACAAGGGATGGGTGGGGAGAACATTCCCCGCAAGAAAGAATCTGAGCTCTGTAATTGCACGTATCACATCTAGATATTGTTATAAAGAGGTCTGCCTACAGAAGGAATAGGAGATTTGATCTAATACGCAAATAAAAATCAGAAATCTCTCCTGCCAGCCATGAAAAAGGCTATTAATAATTCATTTTAACAAAAAAGGAGATCAAAGAAAAATGCTGCATTAGTCTGACATTTTGATATGTTGGTTCAGGATTCCTCTTTAATGTAACATGTAACAAACAGCAGAGTTCACCTACAAATGCCAGACACGCTTGTAAATTGTTGAATATAGCAGGTCCTATTAATATTCACTTAGGCTTTTTTAATTAATTCACTTTGACTGCCTTTACATCTCTTTTACTGCCTTTATCCAGTGGTCATAGGTCAAGTGGAGCTCTCAGAAATGCTACACAGAGTTTCCAAAGATAAAGTTTCAAATCTGTAGCCATATTTCCATCTATTTCTTCATGTTATTCACCACACAGCCTTATGTCCAACACAACTTGTTTGACTATCACATACCTGCTGTGAACTGCTTCTGCAAATTGTACAGTCAAGAGGCAGAATAAGGTGTTTGTGTCCCAAATAAACTGCCTGTGCAAGTTCACTCTCATATATAGTGGTTTAATTTCACTTAGAATTTTCTTTTGGGCATTTGGTGGAGTGGATGAAGTATATTACACTCCAGGAAGCAGAGGCTTGCAATCCACAGATTTCAGTGTTATGTTGCAAGAGGTATTTATTGCAGTGGAGAACTGTTGGCAAATTTAACATATATTGCTCAAGCTCAGCCTATATTCCCTTTGGTGCACAGGAGACACAAGGGCACTCGTGTCTTCTAAATTTAGGAAGGGTAAGGCAAATTTGTTCCAAGATAAAATCCTCTCTAAAATGCAGAGAATGGTTAACTATCTGTGTCTTATCAGTTCCAGGGTCAAGTAGAAAAGTAAATACTCCTGTTGTTATATCACTTTGATTAAGGATTCTCTTTAAAGTACATTTTTAGGCAATATTCAGACAGTTCTTTAAAAATCTATTTCTCTAGAGGAAAGTCCTTGATGGTAACAACCTTTGTTAGAGGCTCACATTGCATGTGCTATCTTTGGAGGGAAAGCAGTTGTCACTCAGGTCCTGAGCATGGCTGGATCCTACAGCCTCTTGTTACAGATTTGTAGATCCGTGGGTTTTCTATGCATTGTAATTTTTAAATTACTATTTACATTGGCTCTTCTATCTAGAAAAGAACTGTAGTTTGATGGAGGGGGTGAAAGTTACTGAATGTGATGACAGTCCAGATGGTAAAGCTGTTATCTAATCCAGATGATAAAGTCTTTGTTACATCCAGTCAGTTGTGAACAGAAAGAGTCAAAAGGATTTACTATTCTTTTTTTACCAACTGTTTGCAGAGCCCGATGCTGAGAGCTGCATCTCCTGGAATCCTACGGCACTGCCGGCTGTCTGAAAACACCCCCTTGGTGGACTGCTGCCACCCATGCTGGCAAACAGGGGGGTCATCTTCCCTGCCAGCGAGTGAGCTGCCAGAGGGGAGCTTTTTCCCCACACACTTCAACCCCAAGAAATCCCACCCCCAAGAAACCCTGTCCCCACATGCAGTGTGTCTTGGCTCAGTGCTATTTCTAGGGAAGCAGCTCCAAGGACGAGGTCTTCAAGCCTGGGCCACCCGCACCCCTCTGCCCACCTGGCTGTCTCTTGGGCATCCCCCAGACCATGCAGGTGTTGCACCATGCTGAGGAGAGCAAGTCCTGGCCATGCTTGCAGATGGCATACTGCAGGTGCGACCAGCTGGTCCCAAAGGTGGCCTTGGGTCTTCCCTTACTCACATGGTGAATACGCACAGGGATGAGATAAAACATTCAAGCTAAAAACAGCTCTTGAGTCCCTCTTAAAGCCAGTACGATTTTAGTCTTTTTTTTTTTTGCAGATGACAATAAATGCGTTAAATCACTTGGATGCTTTTGAAAACTTCAGTCACTGTTGGAATAATCCCAAAAGAAAAGGGGGGAAAAAAGCCACTGCCACTCACTCAAAGGGCTATGCTGCAAACTGCAAATCTCCAAAACCTATTTTAAAGAAGCCGTTCCAGAGCAGGAGGTGAAGAACTGCGACAGCCAGATGGTGTGCGACAGACTGACAGGCGGGAGGGTCCCGTCTGGCAATATAAATTTTATTTCTGATTACGAAAAACACAGCCCAGAGGTGAAGCAGCTGGATGAGGAGCTGGCAGCTCAGACTGCAGCCCCCCACCAACACAACTGCTCCGAGTACTCAGGGGTGGGTGGCTGAAGCAGGTACCCTGCCCCGGTCCCAGCAACACCACCAGATGGAGAAGAATGGGGATTTACGGAGGTTTAAAGCACAAGACCTGACTTTACACAAGCCTGTCCACCCTCAGATCTTTACTTATATCATGAAAATCAGGAGGGGGGGGGAAATGTTTCCCTGACACGCAGTACGAGCACAAACATGTTATTATTTGAAAGGCTGTACAAAGGTTAAGTCTTTAATCCCTTTAATCCAGACGACAAACAAACAAAACCCCAAGAATGGGATCCCAGAGCACAGCTGAGCGCTGCCAGGTCTCTTGCTGGGGCTCTCCATTCATTGCTGCAGCAATTTAAGAGCCTCCAGCTAAAAAGTTGCTGCAAAGGAAATAGATGCATGCATGTTTTTACTCCCAGTTCTTTAAAGCTTATCGTGGGCAATTTGGCAGTCTGGGCTCATGTTTCAGTGGGAAGGGTTTAATCCTCAGGTTGGTGGTACCAGGGTTACTGGATTTCCAGGTCTGGCTGCCGTTGCCTTCTTACTGACACCAGAGCTCTCAAGCGCAGTGACTCCTCTTACCTGTTACTCATGCACAGAGAAAATGTAGTTTCTCCTAAAAAAAAATCAAGAGTGGTTGAGACAGGAGAGTAATCAGGTAGTAACACAAAGCAGCATCAGAATATAAACCACAGAGCATTTGGGGCCCAGGAGAGCTCCTCTTTCGGTACACCATATGGAAAGCATTTGGTCAGTGCAGTGCATGCCAGTATTTGTACCACTCCCAGACCACAGTACCGTGATAGGCAGACATCAGTGCAGGCACACGAAGGGTTAAGTGGATTTAGGGCCTGATTTGGGTTTATCAGAATAGTGGGAAATTCTTCCACCTATTTCAACGGGAATTGGGTCATGCTGCAACCACACATCTTAAATGAACCGCAGGAAGAGCGTCACTAGCTTCAGTAGTAGTATTCATGCAATTCAAACTAGATGTGTGGTTATGCACCTTGCTGAGTCAAGCCTACAGGAAAAGCCTAAGCCAGCAGTATAAGCAGCACATTTAAAATGCCACTATCCTTTCTGCCATACAGCTGATCACAAACCAGTGAGCTACCACAGATGAGGTGCAAGGGGCAGTAATTAAAATCCACATAGATAAGCCAGCAGAACAGTTAACAGCATTGATCCAGCCCAACCCTCAACAAGAATTTGTGACAGTCTTTTTGGAATCAAAAAGTCCCCTTTCTCCTCCTTTTGGATGCTCTCCGGCATGCTGCAACAGCTCCCTAAGCCTCAGCCCGCTTTGCTACAAGAAGAATTGGAGCTAATCTCTCATTCTGAGCAGAGGTCAGGCCAGAGTCGTGCTGGCAGAGCAGCAAAGCACATGAAAGCTGTAGGGCTGTGAGATGTCCTCTGGTTATTAGAGCAGTTGCTCTGGTGTGTATCAAGCACAACAGATCCACATCAGTAATTCTCACAGTGGTACAGGGCATCACCGCAGTCCTGCTCACTGCGTCCCCACTGCAGACAGAGCTGCAGATCACACGCAGAGAGAAAAATGCAAAAGGCAGTGGAAAGATGCAGACGCAAATTATGTGATCCAGCCTACACATCTCGGCACACAGGGGTAGAAAAAGAAGAACACAAAGGCTCCTACCATAGCTGATGGGACTAACACTAACCAAATTCAAAGGGATGTGCGATGGCGCAGGCAGCTATTGCTTTTGCACAAGCCTCCCTCTGTCTCTGGTCTCAGCAAATTCTGCTAAAGCATGTTATCAGTTTGAGACGACATGTGCAGCAGAGGGAAAAGCTAGATAGGAGGGGAAAGAAAAAAACCCAAACACGCAACACACATCCCCATTTGTAACCGGGTCCTGAATTACTGTTAGAATGATGCTCCCTCTGCCATGAGGATAGCAAGTGTCTGATCTCATTCTGTAAAATAGCAAAGGTCACTGCAAAATTACAGCTCAGTTCTAGTTTTATTTGAAAAGGAAAAAATTCTATGGTCCATTTAGATCCTTTTGGGAGCAGTCAACCCTGTCCCAACTCCTAGAACAGAAGTCCCATCTCCCCAGTTTTTAATCCCATTTCCACAGAGCCCAACAGCTGTGTTTTAAGATTTGTTACAGAATCAAAAGAAAAGGGACAACGATTGCAGCAGCCCGGAAAGGGTGAAAAGAACTATAAAGGTCAATAAAACCCCTTATTTAGACATCCTACATGAAGACCACTAGTGCCATACACTATTGAGCTGCCAAGCTCCCCGCCTGCCTGAGTGCTGACAGCCTTTCCATCCCTGGCAGTTCACAAGGTCATGGTCCCTGCAGACACTCCACTCCACTTACCAGCCTGGTTTTCCTTAGCCCCTTCAATTTCAGCTCTGTTGTCGCAGCCAGTAGCTCAAGAATATGACAATTAAAGATTAATGTTATAAATGCATGGAAAGTTGAAAAAATCCAGATTTTTTTAATGTCACACCAGACATATTCATTTTTAAACCTTACCCTTGTGGTTTAAGACACCAGGCCAGGAGTGTCACTTTTCCCCAGCAGACTGCAAATGCTTTCTTCCTTTCAGCTGCCAGCTAGTCTTGTGGGCTTAGATATTTTTCTTTATTTAATTATTCACTGTAATGCATGAAACATTAAGCAGCTTCTTTCCATGAAGAAATGAGTGCTGCTTCCCAATGACAACATGCTAAGTATTCCTAATAGCAGGAATAAGGAAATGAGTTTCCTAGAACAAAGGGGAAAAGGGCAGGGAAAATGAGAGAGGCTTCGAGCAGCTACAATTTACTAACACAAAAAAGCTGAGACCTCATATCGAGTAAAATAGTCATGATCAGCTGAGCTGGGAAATAAAAGCAAAAAGAAACAGACTTTTAAAGTGCAAAAAAGATATGTTTTCTTACATGACTTTTGGGCTAGAATTTTTTTCTTTCTCAACATTGATAGAGATCGGTCAGTGAGGAAGAAGCAAGCCACAGATGCAACGTTAGGATATGTAACAGCTGTATTTTCTTAATGGTACTAAACCCCTGATAGCTGTGAGAAACGTCTGTTCTTCAGAAGAACAGAAAATTAAAGGCTGAAGTCATTAACGAAAGTCATTCCAAGCCACAATTTTTCCTGTAAAAGCAGGACTGCATACACAACTTTTGGTGTATGCTCTACTCATTTAATGTCTTCTGCAGCAGCAGCAAGAGATGGTCTCATCCGGTTACGGAGCATGGTGACCTCACCGCACAGCCATATCACACCATCAACCCATGACGGGACAAACCCGGTGGCCTGGTCACTGCTGACGGTTTTGATGAAACCCTTTACCCTGTCCTTGAAAACCTGGGTAGGACTGTGTGGGCGAGAGGATTTTTCCTGATCCCGGTGTTTATTTGTTAGGTCACAGAGGTAAAATTATCTCTGTTTGATTACTTAAAGCTGTTGGCTGCGGAGATAATCTGTGCATTAGCAGCTGTACGGTGGGTGGTTAGCAGTTTTGAATCTGTAGTTGGAAGCAAAGAAGTCATTTTGCACAGCACTTTAAAACAGAAAACAGAGCACACAGGATAAAAAACCCATCGTGGCCCCGTGCAGAAGTTGCTTTCTGCAATGAGAAATCCGCTCACGTGCTGGCGAGGTGGAGGGTGAGGACCCAGCCGTGTCCTCCTGCGCTCCGCCGCTTCCCATGGCTGCAGCCAGGGAGAAGGAAGACCCCCAGCAAACACCCAATGAAGCCCTAACTCCTGCAATTGCAACCTTTGTCTCTCTGTGCCTTTCCAAAAAAGACACTCATCACCAGGAGCACAGCTTAAAACAGGAGGTCGCAGCAACTTGCTTCAAGAGCCACAAACTTGCTGTCGTGAAGCTAAATCCCATTAGTCTTGGGGGGAAAGAGGGCTCAAATCTGCTACCTGGGCATGACTTCTCTGGGAAAGGTGCAGCAATGGACCTACTCACTACGGGTGAATATCTAGAGTACAAACACTGCTGGAAACAACTCTACCTAAACTCTCAATCTGCTAATTCACCAAAGAGAAACTCCTTGCCATTTGCGTCTGTAGGAGAGCCATAGCAAGCCGCTTCTTCCCAAGCCAGGACAACTTTGATTTGCAAATTTTGCTCTGGGGATTTGCAATTTCCTCCTCCTACCTTCCCTTTGTCTGCAGCTGCTGAGCTTCAGACCTGGCAAAGAGGGCTGGGAGCCGGGGTGGGTGTCAGTGCTCGGCAGATTGCAGGCTGCAAGGTCTAGAAAGAACAGCCATCGAGACCAAAGCGCAGGAAACCGATAGAAGATAGTGAAGAATGCAAAACATCCCAGGGATAGGAGTGACAAGAAGCAGAGATGGATACTTTTCTTATTAAAAATCTGCATATGAAAGCAGAGGGGAGCATCCTCACAAACAACAGACCTGCCCCATGCTCTCTTCCCTTCTGCATGGGCTGAGACAGAGCAGAGACACACAACTTATGTTACCATTTAAAATACCATCTATAGGGGTTTTTTTGTGTTTGGGTTTTTTTTTTTGTTTGAGTTGGGGTTTTTTTAAACAGTTTTGCCACCACTGTATGAGCAAGTGCCTTAATGCTGACTGCACAGACACGGGCAACATCTGCACAGCCATAACTGCACAAAAGATCTGTAGACACAATTGATAATATCTGAACACATTAAAAAATTAGAATATATAGTTCCCTCAGCAGCTGTACTACTTTTCTCATGGTCTTTACTAATTATCATACATTGAGGAGGTACCAACAATCACAGACCCAAGGTTGTGTTTAGCTTCCCTTTCAAACAAGGCACAGAATAATATCTTCAGCATTGACAACACTGCAGTCTCAAGTGTCACACAACTAAAACTTCAAAGAGTGTCTTTGGCATAAGCCCCCTTTTTTTTCCCCCTTTTTTCTTTTTTTTTTTTTTTTTTTTTTTGAATCACAGAAATTAATTGAATATGGCATCTTTGTGGAGTGGTCTACCTGATCCACTTGGCTACCTCTCTTGTTTCCCAACCCTGCCAGTGCAAATCCTTCTTGGGTTTTGGAGCAGCAAACCTGAGCGGTTTCTTGCCCTGGCTGGCTCCCTGCCCTCCACTCCCACCCCTCTCATGAAAATGAGCTGTCTGTTGGCTGCCTTCCTTGATGTGCATTTCTCAGAGTGATAATTTGCATTATAAAATACACAGGGATGAATTCACTTAAGTTTGCTCCCAAAAGCAAGCATTAAAAACCACTTTGAGGCACTCCCCAACATTCCCACTGCCATCTTCCCCGCTCTTTAAAAGCTATCTCCACTGTGCAAACAATTTTTATATCTTTTAGTAAATCATTTAAGACAGCTTTCTCTGCTCATTACCTTAAAGAGTTAAAGGTTACATGGTCTGTATTGTCTCACTATGAGAAAAGAGACAGACAAGGCGAATGTTTTATTTACGCTTTAAAATTGCATGCGAAAAGATTTATAAATGGATTAATTTTAATTAGTGTCCTCATTTCATTAAAAAAAAAAAAAAAGCATGCCTCAAACTTAATGCACTGCTACCCTGCATATTAACAAATATGTCAAGTCTTTGCTTGTTTTAAAGCCCCTTTGTTGCTTCGAGGTTTTTTATTATATATCAAAAGTAGCCCCTGACTAGTTATTTTCAGAAACCATGCTGGAATGAAACACAGGACAAACATTTTTCTTGCTGTTTAACAAGGCTGCCCCAATAAGCGTTATCCTACAGGGTAAATGTTTGCACCGTGGCCTTTGTGTCCTATCTCGCAGCACAGTGGAGGCAGGTCCTCCCTCCAAACTCATCCCAAAGAACTCCTTTGCTGTTTGGTAATTTAAAACTAGGTACAGACCCCAGACCAGAAGCATTTGAATAATGTCTTTAACGTTTGTCTCTCCATGAACTGTTTCTCTAGCGACTGCAGATATTAGATTCCCCGCACATAAAGAGCCGAGACCGTACTTTGGAATATTTTTAAAAGACCACATTTGATGTCTTGACATTTGCCTTGTATTTCATTAGAGCACAAAGCAAAAGTGGAATCACTAAAACCCAACAAGGCCAGAAAATACTGATTTGGTCTTTCTGGAGTTCAGTAATCCAGATCCTGGATATCCCAAGTTTCTTCTGCAGATGCCATGACCCCAGACAGGAGTTACCTGCATAAGCTCACTGGGATTCAGCCTTCCCTCCATGACCTGCCATCGTGGTTCTCCTCGTTTCCCACCTCAGTCACTGCAGCCTCTTCCCTCCCCACAGTTTGTCTGACTTGCTTCCAACCCAGCCAGCACAACTGAAATAATAAATCAAAAAAAAATAACATTGCTCTATTCCCGTTTTTTTCTTCTTCAACTCCTTGCTGCAAACATCTCCCAGTGTTGACCTGGACATATATTTACATGCACTTTGACTCTACTCCGCACACAAGCAGGGCTCGGCCCCTCATCACAGCAGTCCACAGGTCCCATTTCCCAATCAAGCCCCTGCTGTTCTTTCCTGTGCTGGAAAGGGCTGGAGAGGGGCTCCCTCCAAATGCTCCCGCAGCTCCAACGCCCAGGGTCACCGTGGCCACCACGTGCTGCCCATGCCCCCATCATGCGGAGGAGGTCAACAGCAGACACGAGGTGCACCCCTACACAAACTGGGGTGTGCGGCACTTCCAGAGAGAGGACAGGACCTCTTGGCTACTACCACATCCCCCTCATTGCCTTCTCCTCTTCCACGCTCCTCCTGTGAGCGCCTTGCCCTCTCCGCACTGCCCAAATTCCTGAACATGACTGCTCTAGAGCTCCTGGCACCTTGACTGCAGTGTCCCGCTCCTATCCCAGCAGGGACGCAGGCAGTCCAGGCAGGCATGAAATGAACCCCTGGCCATTTCGGAGGGTTGTGACAACCCCAACACAACATGCCTGAGCATTTTAGGATAACACAGCTGTGATTGATGCACTTGTGTAGGATGAAGTCTGGCACCTTCCTGTGCTTCAGCCAAAGAAAAGGGAGGGGAGGGAGAGAGAGAAGCGACACTTTCCCCCTCCACTTGATGAAAGCAAAATCTGATGGAGGCAGGGGGGGAGAAACAGACTGGGCACTAAGCCCCTTATTAATTAATGCATGTTTTGAAAAAAGAAATGCAACTGTGCACACATTTCTGCTGGTTTCTAGGAGCTTTTGTGACCTTAATAATTCATGTTTATGCAAGCTGCTTATAATGTTAAGCAGTTGGTTTGTATAGATTTTGTCCATTGCGTTTAACTGCGATGAATGTATCTAGCTGTGAAATAAGGTTGGCTATGCTACTTATAGGGAAGCTTTAAAAAAAAAAAAAAAAATTGTAGTGTTTTTATAAGGACAAAAAAAATTCACAGCTTTGTCTGAAATAATTTTCCATCCATTACTGATATATACGATGTAAGAAACGGATTTTTTATTATTATTTTTTTTTTCCCCAGATTCATCCTTTCCCTTTCCTTTTCATGTTTTGGCAGTATTTGCAATACCATAAACTTTCATTGTTTCTCAAGCATGTAATCGGTGTCTCCTGCCTGTTCTGCTTTTCTTCGTAGCAACAGGAGAGTAAGGGGCAGATTACAAACACCAAAGTGATCAGGAAAACTAAGAAGCAGGTAGAGCTCCTGAGACCACCTTTAAACTCACATTTTGGATAGCAATTTAGGCTCCTGCAGTACTACTTGCACTACGTAGCAAGAGGACTGCTAGAATAGGGAGAGGGTTCATTCTTCCAGGCTTCTGCCCATCACCCATGGACACACAAGTCCTCTAGGTCATCACTTCAGATGGTGGCCCGGACTAAGCAGCAGCTTGTACCTGACCCATGAGGTAGCCAGAAGAAAGCATGCCAGCAGCCAGAAGAAGCAGCTGCTTACTGTCCTGAATACTTTTATTAGCCTTTTCCCGACACACCAGATCAGTCTGTCCCTACACATTCTTCACTGAAACAAACAGGTCTTGGAAAAATCTACATTCACTTTGTAGCAACACAAGCTAGACCACTTTTCTCACCCTCGCTTCAAAATTTGGCCAGATTTAAGAGGAACTGAGAACGTGCTGTTTCCTGGGCAGCTTCAGGAAGGAGACAGGGACACCGTTGTGAAGGGCCACCTCTCCCAAATGCTGGCAAGCTTGTGCACATCCCCGCCAGGCCATGTATAAACTGGAAGTTCTTCCATAAAGACTCTTAGTTGGTTTTTAACCTGATTCCATTTAAATAAGTTCTTATTTAAGAAAAACAGTGTTCATTTCAACTGGAATTGCAGTTTGCTCTTCGACATGAACTGCCAAAAACAGGTTGCAGCTGCACCTCCCAGCAAACACAAAGTTTCCGTCTGCAGCAGAGGAAGAGCAAGCCATCCCTGCTGTGCCAGCAGCATCATAAAATAAATAGAAGTGGGAGCTGAAAGAAAAATATGACTGTAATAGCCATGGGTTTTTGTTCCAGGTTTGCTCTGGCTCTAGGAGAAACGGGCCCCAATGGATCATTTTTTTCCACAAATAAGGGATGTTGACACTTAACACAACCTACACAAGCGCTGACGCTCTTCGCATACACAATGGACTCGACGTACCAACGACTTTCAGCAGTCTGTGCAGCCAGGCAAACTCCAGGCAATTACAGACCAAAATGAAACCAGGTGTTTCTAAGGCAAATATTAGGTCTTCCATAGAAAAGCTCAAGTTCAGTTTTGGCAGACCAAGAGTCATTTCTGTTGTTTCCAGCCTTCATCAAGTTAAAGTTTCAACTCACAATTAAAAAAAAATAATGGAATTAGTCTTAGCAGCTTACAGTAGTTTTTAGAACAAGCTGCAGCCCCCTCCCTCCCTCCCTCCAACCCACAACAGAAATCAATGGATCCAGGCATAGTTCTGTGAGTACAAGCCCATGGCAGTATCGTTGCCAGTAGCTAAATTAATGTCCACTGTCTTGACTAATAATGCATAAAGTTCAAAAAGCATCCTAACATTTTTCTATATTTCTTTGTGTGCTTACAAGATACAAACTAATAGTTTTACTCACTATAGATTAGGTACCTAAATCAGTTGGCATCTAATCCGAGCTCCATCAGATTTAAGGCCATCCTACCCCAAGGTAGGATTATCCCCAGTGGACATTGAGGAGAGACATTAAAAGATGGCACATTGTATCTTCCAACCAGCAACACTTCCTGCATCCCATCAGAGCAATTACCTCTGCACTATCATCTACAGCAGGTATTACAAGGCTACAGATAAAATCATTAATCACAAAGCAGGCTGTTTCAAGGCAAGACTTCCCACTCACAGACTCCACTTTTCCAAAGTCTCTGTACACTCTGAAAAGCCATTATCGTATTAGAAGACCACTCCATACAAGAAATATAAATTCTGAAGAGTTTCCCCATGTTTCTCATGCAGAGCTACCATTTTTGATGCTTGCCCACACCCACAAAAGAACCAGGTAGGAGCTATGGGGCTTAGGACTAACAAATAAACGTCAAAAAATAGTTCATCTGGGAAACTTGAAACTGTGATACCTAAACCTTTCCCTACCTCATGCCCCAAGACACACATTACAAGAGAGCAGGTTTTGCCTCTTTGGCAGTATACTACTGGTGATTTCACATCCATCAGTCTGGAGAACTCAAGCTGCATCCATGCTGGGAGCACCACAGCCGCCATAAGGCTCTGACAATGCTTTTTTCTGCAGTTGTAACTACAGGCCATTACCTTTCACTTAGAATACACTTAAAAGTAAATAAATGTATAAAGTACCAAATGATTTAGTGGAACGTTCTCCAGAAAAACACTAATATCTCACCCTAGGAATCAAAACTAATTGGAGGAGGAAGAATATTTTAATTGGTATAGCTCTATATTGTAAAATGGCACTTGAATGACAGGCAATTACACATCAAGCAATTTCTATTACACAGTGTATAGTGGAACAGATACAGCAGGAAGGAGGAAAAAACCAAGGCTAAATACGCCAAGAAATAAAATTTGTGTGCACTGCCTGTATGATCAATGCAAACGTAACCACAAACATTTGCATTAGAATAGTGCTGTAAATAACCACCCTACAGCCGAGACATTTACAGGCGCAACAGTAAACACAATTTTCACTTCGCTCAGAGAAGATGGCAATTTATTAAACCACCCAAACAAGACATCTTGCAATCACCAGTCATGCCTTAATTAGGAAGGATTCTTCTGAAAGCAAAGCAGAGGGCTAGGTGACCCAGCAGGTCCCTTCTGTCCTAGCTATCCAAGAACTATGACTCACTGCACTTCAGACTACTCACTGTATAGAGGTTTAAATCCTTTGATGAGCGTGTGGATGTGGACTGAAAAATAAGGCTGCGGGCCAAGACAAGCCCATCTCCCCACAGCCCTGCACCTAACAGCAGCAACAGCACACCAGCCAGAATAACTGCACATTTTGGAGCCGTGCCACCATTTGTTTGTTGCATTTATTTATTTCCAGCTGAGCTATGGGACAGATTTCCCACATAGAAATGCTTGTATTTTTATTCAGAAGAGAAAGAGGAGGATGTCTGTTACTCCATACAAGAGGGGAGTTGGATTGTTGCTGGATCAGGACATGCCACATCTCATCCCGCAGCCCAAGCCCCATCATACCAATGAAGATATTTCTCTGCTCAGCTCCCCACCCCAAGAAGTGGAGGATCCAAATATAACCTATATGGAGGAAGGTTGCTCCATGGTACAGATGAGATGCTTTGCTTTTCTGCTGCAAAGACTAGAAAAGGGTGGGGAAGATTATTAAGTGAAGGGGAATATAATCTATGCTGCTGGGAGCCTGGAAGGCAAATTGAAAGCTGGCCTGAAGTCAGCCCACCCAGACGTTTGTATTCCCAGATAAATATGGCAAGCATGTTCCTTGCAGAAATACCTGTGAGGAGGGTTCAAAAGCTGGAAACTAGCACTGCAGATGTGGGACATGGAAGACCACAAGATAGGTAGTGATCACTCATGAAAGTCTCAAGTCCTTCAAACCCAGACACCCTGGGAAAACAGGTAAGACCATAAGACCAGGATTAATATTTTAAGGACAAACAGCTGGTTAACGTTTAATGTTTAATACCTGTCCCACTTGTCATCTGACATCCTTCATGACGGGAAATGAGTTCAGATGAGACAGGGACTTTAGTCTTTAATACAAGGTCAGTTGCCATCAGAGCTCCTGCCAGCCACGATTAAAGCCGATGGGCTGACAGCTGGGCACGACAATGAGCAGAGAGGGCTGCTATGGGTCTTCTCCACTCTCCTCCACCAGCGCAGGGGACACCATGGATCTTCTGGGTCTGCACCATTTGCAACAGAGCATTAGGGTTGCATTAAGTAAGCAAAGCCTTTGGGGGTCTGTGTTTTGGTCCAGGCTTTGAACAGAAGCTCTCTCAAAACCCATACCATTTTGAGTCTCTTTTTGATCTTTGATTGTATTGAGAAATACATAAATATTCCAACAGATCTTGGTCATTGCAAGACCAGCACAACCAGTAAAATACACAGCTCAGCATTAAAGCCAGACTTTCCCCACACTGCTGGACAATGGCTTTTGCTCTGGGAGCAGAGAGAGAAGCAGCAGTATGTTAACCCCTTCCTTCAGTCAGATCACAACTACTGATTTATACAACTGTTATATTTGCACACAGCTGGAGGCATGGAAAAACCCTGCTCCAGCAGGGAACCAGCTCTCTTCTATCCATCTAGGAAGATGAGAGCGTTGCTAAACTTACAGACAACTTGCAATGGGATGGTGGCACTGGTAGGATGGTATCTAGTGAAGTCCAAAGGACTTACAGAACACCAAGCAGTTGGGCTGCTTTTGTGCAGAAGTGTAACACCCAGGAGGCAATGGCAAGATGTTTTCCCTGGAAGGCAAGAGTGAACAGAGTGGGTTTGGCATCTGTTTTAATAGGTCCCACCTCTGTCAAGCTTCTGGGCAAAGCCTGTTTGTCTGAGACTTTCGAAGAGTGAAGCTAGCATCAAAGCTCTCCTTCGTTTTGTAGGTCAGGAAGGCTTTGGGGTTGGAGCAGCGTCAGCTCATGTATTCTGCAAAGTACGCTTTTTCATTAGAACAGCACCTACACACTTTGATTGAAATAAATAATAAACCAATTTGTATCATGCGTCTAAGAATCACTCTCTTCTGGTCCCCATCACAGAGAGGATTTTCTTCCCAGTGACAAGTGTTAATGCATTTATGCCCTAGTTTCCCACAGTGGATGTCACTATTGAAGTGTCAGGAAGGAAGGTTAGAGCTGCTTTTTCAGACTGCTCCCGTCAGCCTCAGCAGTCCGTTTTGGATGAAAACATCCCAGCAGAACACAGGCTGAAAGAAGGCTGGATTTTAAACAGCACAGCGAAAGTCTTTGTGTTGTATATGATTAAAACATAACATTGAATAGGTCTTTTTCCCACTCTGAGTCAGGAAGGATGGCTCCACTCTGTAAAATTACAGGGGTTTTTTTTTGCAGAATGGCGGAAGTCTCACAAGTCTTTAATGTAGTTAGAGACCATTCTTTATGCTTTTCTCATTTTTCAGTGCTGTTCTTTCTGGTAACTCCCCCAGCACAAATCCTGACAGGTACCGCTTGATTTTTGAGAGCTGACAGAGGACAGCTGGCCATTCATTGTAATGGGACCCCAAAGCATTGCCCACCTTCACTTCTCATGAAGCAAAAATGGCCAAAACCAAAACCCAGTGAGATCCAGGTGCTCTGTTTGATTTGAACTATTCTGTGACAATCGTGATAATTTTAATAAGCACAGTTACTTGGGCAAGGAAAAAAAAAAAAAATCAATTCTTAAAAGCAGCCTTACTGTAATTTCAAAGTTTTTCCAAATTAGTTTAATACAATTCCATTTCAGGAGGAATTTAGATTAAGTGCACACAATAAATAAATGCTGTAACCCACTCAGGTACTAATCCCCTCTGCAAACTGTCTAACACCGCAGAGAAAGTTAATAAAGTGCTGGCCAAATCAAACAGTAATGAAATTAGAGCACAATTGGTGTGGCTTACCACAATGCTCTAGCAGCATCTTTGGGAGGCTGCACCAAAGAGGAGCCATTGCAATTAGGCAGGTATAACAGGAGAAGTATTAGATTGCAGAATTAGAGCTGCTCCCATCTCCCTTGCAAACCTTTACAATGTCAAAGCAAGGCAGCAATATCAATGTGTTAACATAGATTAGGAGTCCTTTTTAAACAGAAAAGGATAATTATTTTCTCCTGCAGAATAACCGTAAATTAATTTTATTCACCCGAACCACCTTTGTCACTGCTGGAAGCTGCTGCTGAAGGACCACAGACTCTGCCCTAGATGACACCAAATCGCATGCAAATCTCCGGATCAGTAGAGTGGTAACTGCAAGAGATATAATGCCTTGTGACATGGCGAAGGTCAGATTAGACTACTTGACCTTCAGGCTAAATGTATCAATTTAGTGAAATACATTAATAACACAGTTTTTAATTAAGACAACATAATACAAAGAGCAATACTGCTTGGTCCATTGCAGATCTGTATTCAAATACAATATTCATGTAATGACTTTTGTACATGATCTAGTTAAAATTAGCCAGGAGAGCTGTTACTGTAACACATGGGTAATACAAGCAGAAAGCTGAGACTCACCAAAGAGAAACCACTGCACTTCATTACAACCCCAGCAGCCTCAGCAGGGCCAGACACGCCAGTTGGGAATAATGAAAGAGGGAACGCTTAAGGATCATACATGGTACAACTCACAGACCTTAAGGAACAAAATGCAGCCCATTACAATGGTATTGTTTCAACAGAAACAAACCCAAATTACTCATTCGCTGCTGTTATTTTTACTCCATCAGCAATTGGGTAGGTCTGAGTCAGTGCTGGACGCGCAGCCCAGCGCGGCATAAGGCAGTGCCAGGCTCTGCCCGGCTCACATGGACAAGAGGGTCAAATTCAGAAAAAGACTCTTTTCTACTCTTTCTCTGTATACGTTAATCTATGTACTTATTCCTGTTTACATTATGAGATGTATGCCATAAAAGAGCTTACAGGATGTGTATTGCAGCCAAGTTAATATTGCTGTTGGAGCCTCAGTCTCTGCATTTCCTGACTTAACATTGCCCAGTTAAAACTTGTCTAATGGAGTTTATTAGTGGTTTGAACCCATTTAAGGTAAGAATGCTACGTAAAGCACCTATTAACACCCACAGGAAACCCAGCCAAAGAACAAGCTCTATACTGAAGACAGTAAAAATATTCAGAAATATTATTTAGTATAGAAATGTGTACAAATAGAGCAAAGAAAGGTACTTTTGGTAATAACATTCAGTAACAATTTAGAAATGTGCCTGCACTGTAAGACCTTTTCATATATTACTAGGGTAAAATCCACAGCTTTTCATTTAGGGCAACTCAGCTGACCTTTCAAGAGACAAAGTGTGCTCTGTACAAGAACTATAGTTAAAACAGTAACAAAAACCCCAAGTTACTTTTTCACAGATGACATCACTTGGATTTTAAAGGCAGGAAGTGGAGAAGAGTTTTACTTAAGTTGAACAAAACATTTCACAATGCTTGTGCAGATGAGCTAAGGCAGATGGGCCTTAGACTAAAGCTTCTTCCTACCTCTCAACACACACTGTGCACTCTTGCACCCAGCCGCAGTCCTGCCCAGAGCTGTTTCTTTATTCCATAAAGCTACTGAAAAGCTAGCACGACACCCACAGCAATATCATGAAGGCATGCAATGCCTTTTAAATTTGGCGCTTACGACACAGAGGTTTGATGTCACCGGCATTGCCAAATGAGCCCTGCAGTGGATACCTGCCAAGTGAGATGGTAGCTGCAGCTCTCTGCATTCCTAGGAAAGCCTTTACAACATCACTTGGACTTTGACCTTCTCTCCCTACTTTGTCTCAATTGAGAGAACCAGAGTCCAGATTTCTGCCTTCGGACTCCTGAGCATCCCTGACTGGACTCAGCGCTGATGCGCCCCTGGCAGAGCTGCTGGCGGCTCTTGCCTTTGCCAGCTCAGGACTTGGTAAACCAGACTAAACACCTACTCACACGTCAAGTTTTTTAGACTAGCAATCCCCTGTCCCCATTGTAAAGGGAACACAACAAAGGCCTCATATCATGAAAACTGAAAGACTTCTAGCTCTTCTTTTAAATAAAAAGAAAAAAAAGAAATTCACATCCCGCTTCTGTAAAATGTTCGTGAGTTTTATAAAAGTGAAAAAATAGGTTTCCTCCAGGCTAAGCACTGAATAATTTTAAAGAAAAAAGACTTCAAAGACAGGTTTTACATTCAATTTGCATTCGGGCATTTTGTTTTTCAGAAAATTATTACCTCAGTAATATTGCAGGCTATTCTTCCATGCAGTGTGAGCTTTGGCTACCCAGAAGGTAATTGGTCCAGTGCAAGACCCATGCAAGAGAGGGAGAAGCCACTCTACAAATGGCAAAGTTTGTGAGCCATCTCGAGGGATTAGCACAATATTTGCAAGGACGTGCATCCTGGAAATGAAATTGAGGGTTGCAGAGGGCATACAGACATCGCAGTTTGTCTTAAAGTGAAGGCAGAGGAACTTAGACCAAAGCTCTGACAAGAAGATGTGCTCACAGCCATTCCTGCTGCCCCTTTGCCAGGAGCAAAACGAAGCCCAAGCCCTGATGGCTCCACTAAAATCAAGAGGCAAATGCAGGGATGCTGGGGACAGTGCTTGAGCCCGCTGCCACTGTGTTGGCCAGAGTGCACCAAAGCTTCATGTCAGTCCCCCAGGGATGAGGGACTGAAGGCAGCTCGGGGCCATCTCCTCCCATACGGCCCCGCCATGCTCCCTCCAGTCAGAAGCAGGGAAGATCCGACAGCCCGTTGAGAGAAATTCATGAGCGTTGCCGTTCATTAAAAGGCTGCCGAGGGAAAGCACCGAGGTTAACAGGATGGGCTGTATTAAGTCCATTTATAGCTTTATGGCACCTTCAAAGGGCCATCAGAGCTTTCTGCAGCCAAGTGCAACGGTCAGATAGTTACAAACTGAGACAGGTTTAAGAGAGTTCCCCAGGCCACCCGAAGGAGAGGCAGCACAGTTAACTTCAGAGTTTGAGATCAGCTCTTGATGTTTTCCTCTTACGTATCTCATCCACAGCCGCTCCCGGGCTTACAGCACTGCATATATCACAGCCCGCTTTGTGTGGACAGGAGTACTTAATGACACAGAGAACTACCTTCTGATGATTAGGGGAGAAAAAAAATCATCCCGATGTTTCATGCTGTCTGATTTTATTAAACTGCTATGTACGGGGAAGGGGGGTGGTTGCTCTTTTTCTGTGACTGCCACCCCTCTTCCTCATATCCCCGGGGCCCTGCTGCACTGCAAGACAGTAATACGCACCGTCACGACATGACCTAATCCACAGCGCAGGGAGATGCCACGAAGTGTCACAGCAGGCGACGGAGCTGCCCTTTGCCCTCCATGCGGGCACAACGGTGTCAGCACAGCAAGATCGGGGCAGACACCCTGCAAGCACCCCCCGGACCAGGGGATGCACCCCACTGACACCCCCTCAAACCCCCTCCAAGGTACTGAAACCCTACCAACCCCAGGGAATGGACCCTACTGACAACTGCCCCACTGACCTACTGGGCACGGGCACGGAGTCCTGCTGGTCCCTGGGGGCTGCACCCCCCTGACCCCTTGGGGAAGAAGCCCCCACGGTCATGGGGTGCGCACCCCACCGACCCCCTGCAGGGAGGACGCTGCCCTCTGGCCTCCCGGGGACGGACCCCCAAGGGTCGTGGGGGAGGCAGCCCACCGACACTCGGAGAGGGGGGCGGCTGCACCCCACCGACCCCCCGCGGCAACACGAAGCGCCTCAGTCCCACGCACCCTTGCCGACCCCCAGGAGAGGGAGCCCCCAGGCGAATGGGGCAGGCACCCACCGACCCCCGGGAGACGCAGCCTCGCTGGCACCGGCGCGGGGGGCTGCACCTCACCCACCGCCGGTGAACGTAGCCCCCCCCCGGCTGCCGGGGGCGGGGGGGGGGGGGGGGGAGGGGGGGGGGGATGACTCCCACCGACCGCCGGGGGCCGCAGCCCCCCCACCCCCCGCCCGGCCCGCTCCGCTCCGCTCCGCTCCGGCAGCGCGGAGGGGCCGCAGAGCCCAGCACAGCCCAGCCCCGCCGTCCCCGTCCCCGTCCCCGTCCCCGCGGGAGCGAAGCCGCCAGCGGGGCAGGCAGCGGCCGCCCGCCGCGCCCCCCGACCCGGCCCGCAGCCCCACGCCGCCGCCGCCGCGCTCCCCACTCACCTCGGAGGGGACGGTACGCGGGGGGACCCCCGCGCCCCGACACCTGCCCGGCGTCCCCGGGGCAGGGCGGGCCCCCGGCCCGGAGCCGCTCCCTCGCCGCCGGCCGCCGCCGCCGCGCTGCCCGGCCCGGCCCGGTTCGGTTCGGCCCGGAGAGCGGCGGGGGGCGGCCCCGACGGGGCGGGCGGTGCGGGGGATCCCGCGAGGGGCGGCCCGACGGGGCGGGCGGCGCGGAAGCCCTTGGCGGGGCGGTGCCCGGGCGGGGTTCCCCCACCCTCCCTCCCTCCCTCCCTCACCGGGACCCACCGGGCGGGACCCACCGGGCAGGGTCGCACCTCGGGCTGAGGGCGAGCCGGGGAAGGCCGGGGGAGGGGGGGGGGGGGGGGCAGGGACCGTGCTGCGGGGGTCGGCTGGCGCTCCAGGAGTTGCTGGAGATCGCCGTCCGCCCCCCCCCCCCCGCCTCCCTCCCGAGGAGCAGGCGTCGTTCTGTGCAGGTTTTTAATCTTTTCGGGCAGGTCGGGAATTTTTTAAAGTCCTTTAAATAGTTGCCTTGCGTCGCTTTTGTCTTCTGTTCTCGCTCAGCAGGCAGTGCTAGTTCTAGTTCCAAAGAGGATTTAAATGAACGGCGAGTTGCCCGGGTTTTTTAACAAAAAGAGCTAAAAGCATCCTTTCTTAATTTGAAAAAAAGTTCCTTTTTTTTTTTTTTACTAGAAACCTAGGGTTATTAAAATGAGAGCACGTTCTAAAATGTTTGGTTGCTTTTTCAGGTTCACTTCTCCTAGGCACTGCGAAAGGAAACGGTCAGCGGCTGTGTTTTCTTTCAAGCCGGAGTCCCTTCCTGACTCATGCTCCTGGTAAAAGGCTCAGGGGGTGCGTTTCTAGTACTGCTGTTCTAAAATTAAATCTAAAAAAAAAAAAAAAAAAAAAAAATTCAGATCGACCAAAGTGTCTCTGAAGTATTGTCTTTATTAAAGACTCTGTCAGGTAATCACGTTACAATTTGGCCCAGATGCTCTGCCTATCACTCCTTTGAAGATGATTGCACACGATGGCAACGTCCAGGCTGATAACTAAATCAAACCCAGTGTTTAAAGCAGAGGGTTGTCTAGAGGCACTTGTTGCAGTGACAGGCTTGGCACGAGGTACCAGGCAGTGCCTTAGGACTCTTCAACACGCGAAGGATGCTGTTAGTTGAGCTGAATTGTTCTGCGAATGGAGAATGCTTCCATGCAAACAAAATAGTATTGCAGAGCGCACTCTTCACCACCCTCAGAGCAGAGCAGGGAGGTTTTCACTGGTGTCAGCCAGGCCATAGCTTGCAATGAAAAAAAAAAAAAACCCAAAACCCCAACCCCTTCCACACTGCTGAACTCTGGGATGAAGCACAAAAGATAGGTGTGTGATTCCTGACAGTGACCTTGTTTCAGTGAGGAAATCCCAGGCACACGGAGCAAGTAATAACTGCTGGGACTGGCGGGAGAGCAGCTCCCGACAAGCAGCGTGACAGGTTTTCCACCAGCGCTGTCAGCAAACACGCTGTCACCACGCCAGGTCGCAGATAACCAAGCAGCGCTCAGGAGGATCACGTCCCACCGTGTTTTTCCCTGGCGTCTTGATGCTGGAGTGCGAGCCCGTTAGGGGGTTTCCTGTAGGGCCAGGGTTAATCCAGCACACAAGTCAGTGAAATTTGAATGAAAACAGATTTGGGGCTGTATGAAGTTCCGCCGCCACCGCTCCAGACACCATGTGGCTAACGGTGCCCCGTGCCCCTGCCAGTGCCAGGTCACAGAGGATCAAGGTGCCTCCAAAGCACTGTAATATTAGACTAATTCAGTCTCCATCCATGACTTTTCCACTCTGTTTCTAGGGACCTGCCTTTGAACAATGCTCTGTTCATTACTTATCCGCATGAGAACAGCCGTGCTTGCAAATGATTCCTCTGTGCTGCCAGGGAGCTCACTGGAAACGGTGCTGGCTCACAACAGCAAGACGGATGATGGGGCAAAGCAGGAGAAACTCTGAGAATTATTCCCTTGGACTCCCAAGTTCAAAAATGTGATTATCTCCTGCTAGGACATGAAAAACCCCCAGAGGCCCCACAGCACCTCGGCATAGCAGCCCAGAATGCTGAGCCCTTATTTCAGAGCATGGCTGTCCCCTGTGGTCCATCCGGGCAGGAAATAACAGCCGATAGCCATGCGAATGTGACGATTAACTTCAGCAGCAGCAGCATATGGATCAGAATCACTGAAATAGACATTCACTAACTTCCAATTATCCGTTATCCTCATTTTTAAATGTCCACAAGTCCAGCCTATTTGTACGGCTCATCACTAAGAAAAGGGAGCAGACTATGCTTGAACCAATTCTCATTCAAATCAGAGCAATTCTGTTTACTTCAGGTGTTACACCAATGTAGAAGTGGCATGAAAATGGGCTTTGCTTTATCTTTCATATCTCCCCACATAACAGTATCACTTAAATCTCTCTAAAGTCGGTCATACGCATTTCCCCCATTTTCTGCATCAGTTGTAAGATAATGTTATAAAGGACTGAAGGTTTGGTGCCCCTGCTGCAGAGTGTTTGGCTTCTGGCAGGATTATAGCACGGAAGTAAAGCTGATGCTCATAAACAATGTCTTTTGCTAAGTACTTTCATAGGCAGCTGTTGGCATTCAATTTTGTAATGTAAATCAATTGCTGCTTATATCTTCTGATTTCAGGCCAAAAGGTGGAAAAGATACTGCGCTATATGTGCTGGGTTTATTCTGCAGATCTCTATGGAAAGGTCAACTTTATCTACAACTGGGATCAGTAATTCTGGAGGCTGCCAGCAATATTTTACATTCTACTCTTACACATCAGAGAAATACTATTTTTCTACTGCTCTTCCTGAAGGTTATGCACCTCTTCTGTAACATGAACATCAAAATCCTAATTAAATGTGGTTTCATGAGTATAGATCTCCTAACATTGATATATAGGAATTGCAATACTTGTGTTTTGCAACTTGGTCAGACCTTGATAACATCAGTAGCATTCTGTGTTTTTCTAGGACACCAACTGAGATGAGATTAAGTATAAACCTTAGTGTTTTCCACACTTCACCTCCCAAAGAGTGCCCCAAATCTCATTTTAGTTTGCTTTAGATAAGGGAAGGGTGCTGAAAGTGAAACAGTTATCTGGACCCCAGAGGAACCTGGAAGAGGAGCTGGAGCCCAAGGAAAAAGGGAGAAACCAGAACACAGAGAGGAAGATCAGATTAAGCCGATGGAGTAATATTCAGCTTTCGGGATTCAAATGCTTCTCAGATCATATAACCTCATGTGGCTGTATCAGCAGGACTGAACTTCAGTAGCACATTTTCAGAAACCTGGAGTACTTTCAGAGTTGCAACACAGCAGATTTTAGTCACCCTAACAACATTTTATCCCAGTGCCAGCTTCAACAATCTGTAATTTTGTCACATTTTCTGAGTGCAAGCAGGATTTTCTGCCCTGACCCGTGCCATCCTGACAGCATCCGTCTTCTGCTGCACTCTGGGGATGGGTGGACAACATCCAGCAATCCAGGCAAGCTGAGCATCACCTGCCTTCAGCTCACCCTGAAGTCCCCAGATGTGGGGGTTCACACTATTCTGAAGTTATTCTGTAGCTGACTTGATGCTGCTCAGGTCTAGTGGCTTGGGGACAGACTGTCTGGCAGTAGGTAGAGAAGAAAGTGCGAACAAAAAAGCACAGCGTCTTCATAACCAGATGGGGTGTACGTAATGCTGCCACCACTGACAGCAAAAAGTGGGGCAGTAAGTATCTGGGGCTGATTAACCTGAATTACCACTTTCCCCTAGCAGCTTCCAAAATTCAGGCTGTGATTTAAAAAATGCAGCGTGACTCCTGACACATTGTGAGCTCCACTAGCAAGACTTGTGTTTTCCTGTGTTTATGGAACAAAACTGGGACCCTTCATCTTTAATATTGCTCCTCTCTCTTCTTATCTCTGCGCTTTACACAGACACACACACCCTCCCATGTATATAGCTGGTATAAAATAGACAAAGGACAAGTCACCACTGGCTGTGCTATTATAATTTCCATTCACAAGGAGACTAAAATGAACTATTCTGTTGATTTCCTTGTCTACATGGAAAAATTAACCAGCGTGATTACATTAATAACCTAGAGTTATCGTGGTCCTCAGGTGGGCACACTGTTCCAATTTTATTTGGAAATAATTACTTCAAAAGCAGAGCAATTTTTCCAGGATGGTGTCTTACTCTGAAAGAGGGTATCCATACAGCTTCCACTGCAGCAGCAGTGGCAGTGATATTTTTTTTTTTGCATAAGCAAAGCCCAAGAGAGGGAACACATTACATATGTCTCCTCTGTAACATGCTGCAGTAAATATGAAGCTAAAAGGGCTGAATAAGAGAAATCTTAGAAGTCAGATGGAGCCGTGCACAGAAAGTGAACAGTCACGCCAGGCTCAGAGCCACAGTCACAATTTGGGTCTGCACAGCCTTGTGTCATCTGTAATAATGACACTTCACTTTGTTCCAGCTTTAATTTGGATCACCAGCTACAAATGGGAACAACAACAACAATAACAAAAATTACTCTGATCCAATATTTTTTTACTGCCTTTTGAAATCCTACTGTGTCTTTACAGCAAGGGAGAAAATAAAAGCTAATAGCTGTGAATCCATCAGCAGGGATTTCTCTCCATTTATGTCTTTCCTCCTGAATTTTCACAGACTAACTGCAAGCCTTACTAGGATGCAAAGTTCCCCAGATGCAATGGGTCCCCCCAGAGCACAAAAGTGAGCAACCCTTAAGAAGTATTTAGTTTAAATAAGCATGAAACATAGAAGTATAACTGCCTCCAACATACTGTGGGGTGAAGGCGGGGAGCAAAAATGCCTCTATCAACAAGATCTGAACTTTGAAGTGAGAAAATATACACTTAGATACATTTACTATAAATTGTTTGTGGATACTACCCATTAAAATACTCACTTGCTGCAAAAGTCTAAGATATGTATTCTATGTAAATACTATAACAGACCAAACTAAGTCAACAGTAATGGTCAAAATGTCTCAGATTCAAACACTCAGCTACAAATCTTCATGGAAACATTCATTTTCCAAGCTCCTGAGCATAAAAGCCTAAGATTATTTTGCTATATCCATAACACAGTTCTCTAAAGACTCTATTCCATATAATTCCAAGATCAACACTCGTTTTGATTTCAGTGGTATAAGATATCAGAGGTCAAATTCATCCATTGGACGAACTTGACTGTAGATACAATATTTGCAGAGACCAAAGAACTAGATAGAAGAAGTCCAAGGTTAAAAAATTCAGTCTCTAAAGATCAGCTTAGAACTTCTCATCAAGATAAGATTTGTTACTAATTTCTTTAGCAAATTAGTCACCCTTCTATTTATATTGTGCAGTGTTTATCAAGCCTGCTCTGACGCTGTGTTTGTTTTTCTTTGAAGTAATAAGGTTTGAATTTCTTTGATTTCTATTATTAGGTGATCAATTCCTCCTTTTGTCTACAGAAGTGCTCCTGTGCAGTTTAGAATTTATGAGATTTCATTGTTAAATATGTGGGCACACACAGAGACATTTACTGTTTCAAAGCACCTTCCTCAATTTGAACATCACCTTTGCACAAAAATCCCTATCTGCACATACCTGTTGGAGACACCAGAATGTTGTATTTACAGTAGTTGTTGAGTGTGTGCCGTCTGGACAGGACGATAAGAAAAGCACTGATGAAACCCTTTCTTGCACGGAACTGGCACCAAGTAGTTATAAAATATCTGTGCAATAGATACCAAGTCCTGCTTAAACATTGCCAAAGCAATCTGTCGCCAGGGAAATGTCCACATCTTTAATGTACAAATAGCAGAGTCAGTGCCTAATCACTATTACATTAATCAAGGGCTGTGCAAAGAGAAGTGTTTTAAGAGATTAGCCATGTTTTGGAGAAGCACTGCCCTACAGCTTGCCAGCTGCCAGCACTAGCCTGTTCCC
This sequence comes from Astur gentilis, assembly GCF_929443795.1. Lineage (NCBI taxonomy): Eukaryota > Metazoa > Chordata > Aves > Accipitriformes > Accipitridae > Astur > Astur gentilis. The sequence goes on along the minus strand of NC_064919.1, from coordinate 77,112,887 downwards.
AGGCACTGGCAGTGCTCCTGCTTTCCCCAACGTGGCCACATTCATGGTCCACCAGAACTAAGGGGTTCAGCCTGATCTCATAAATGCAAACCACCAGTCTGATGTCCTCTCCTCGTGGAAGCGGGAAGCACATGCCATGGGCAAAGCCCTTAAACAGCCTACTTGTTGTTCAATAAAATACTTGTCACACATGTTAATCATTATAATCTTTTGCAGTCAGATAGTACCATTCATCTGATGAGCTCAGCCTATAAATTTAGCTTGAATCTGGTCTGGCATCTGCCTTGAAGTATGCTTTGATTTGAAAATTACGTTAAAACTCTGCCTAGAGTTGTTTCTGTGTATGCATGTGCATCTGTGTGTGCCTGGACACATGGACAGAAATTCCTCATGTTTCAGTACTGTTTGAATGAGCGCTGAGCACTACCTGCCAGTAACTGTATTTCTAAACTTGGAAAAAAAAGAAAGGAAGAGGTATTTTAATCCTTTTGCTCATAACGGCAGCAATTTCTCTGGAAATTCAAGCAGCTCTGAAAGGGATGTGCTATTTCAAAAGGCAGATCTCACTCAACAGTTTTTTGAATTCTGCATAACTCAATGACTTCATATTCTTCCATGTCAAATAAGGACAAAAAATACGTCTTTATCTAGCCAGGGTCCCTATTGCAGGTCCTTTCTAAGACATTTGGAATCTCAGATGTAAAGTACTAAAGATAGGCAAAATAGTCTTGTTAAATGAGGGCAAAGCAGAAATGAAGTGCACTGCCAGAATGTCTTTGTGGATCATGAAGGTCTCTGTAATACTGCATACAGAGATTCAGGAGAGACTTCTTAGCTTAATCTGACAGTTTTTACCACTATAGTACATGCAGCATCCTTTTTTTCTGTTCCTAGAATTGCCCAGATTTCTCCCCAAATTATATTTGTTACAGTTGGAAATTTTTCATCAGAACAGTTTTTGGAAAAAAACCCAAACCTACCACTAACTGCTGAAGTTTATTTCTTTATCACACTCCAATTGCACAACCACAGCAGCCTCTTCACTTAGGCTTTTGCACTGTAATATTTCCTTTTGTATTTCTCCTACTTACTCATTAAGGGGCGGGGGGGGGGGGGGGGCATCCAAGGCTAACAAAATACAAACTGGCTAATGGAAAAAGCTGCACACTTGAATTTGTGTAGTCCTCAGAGCATGTGATGAAGTCTTGTGAAGCAGCAAAAGTCTCTCATAAGTGCTCCCAGATCTTCCTTCAGTGGCCATTTCAAGCAGCCAATATCTGGTTTCCTTTTTTAAGTAAAACATGCTGTTATTTGTCTTGAACTACCTGGGGTCTAGAATTCTGAAAAAGCTAATAAAAAAAGTTTTCTACACAGTTCTATTTTTGTACCAAATCCAAAGCACTGCAAGCCAGAGCTTTTACTTCAAATGAAGATATTTCTGTGTCATTGAGACACAGGTGTGTTGTAACAAGCATAAGAAATCCAAAGGACCAGTGAATCAAATAAATCACCAGAAATCCTGATGGAGACGGAGAGACAAAGAGACAGACCTAGAAAATTAAACTGCTACACTGCTCTTGAAGAATTGCAATTTACAGCAATAAAAAATGTCCTTGCAAATAACATAATCGAAAACTTCCAAGAGCTGAAATGTCAAATACTAATGCAATTCTGCTAAATATCCCCCATATAAATCCCATTTCAGTGACATTAAAGAGTCAGAAGGCAGAGAATTACCATCCAGGGAGCTGAGCAGGGGAGGCGAGGAATGGAGATATGCTGGAAGAGAGGAGGATCCAGCTAAGGGCCAGAATTAGCAGCCCATTACACTCTCCATCCTGGTGAAATCAACACGTGGAAGTGAGTCAGCACAACACCTGTTTATATACCTATTTCTTTCCCAGAGGGGTAAATGAACGAGCCTTCTCCTTATCGTGAATCTGTCAGGTTTAATGGAAGGCCTAGCCTGATTTCGAGTTAATTTGCTTGGAGCAAAGAAGTCCGAGTGCCATAAACACCATTAATATCGAAGGGGTCTAAGTGATGCTTGTGTAATACAAGGGGCTGTTATGCAGGCTGTCAAAGGCTTTTGCCATTTCTTCTTTTTTTTTTTTTTTTTTTTTTTTAATACTTCATTGCCAATTTGCAATCTGAACAGGTGCCCAGGGCCAAAGGGCTGCAGGGGCACCCAGGTGCAAACCCACTGCTCGCTACCAGCATGGTGCTTCTCTCTTGGCTTCACTCCTTTAGGGAGCTGCAGCACCACGCGTCTGCCTGCAGGAGAGGAAAAGGCAATGCGGTGATGTACGCTCCCAGGCTACATTCCACCTACCCACTTTGTGAGCTGGGGACCCAGGAGAGGAATGGGAGCCACCTGCCTCTGGCTTGGCTTCTCAGTTGGAGGCCAGCAGAGAAACAGTCCCCATCAGGTCGTTATTTCAAAGGGCCAGATCTGCATGGGAGCATCTACTGGCTGGTGGAAGCCATGGCCTTTGGGGTCTTGTGGGACAGCCTGGGCTCTGCAAAGTCTTTCTCTTGCAAACCAGACAGGTTCCTGTCTGCATGGAGGCCACTGGAGCGTGGTCCATGTCTGGATACAGATACACCATTTGGTAACAATGTTGATTGCAGTATTTTTGAGGTTGTAATTACAGGGTTGGTGGAAGGTCATGGAGCAAATGCTATTTCTGATGGTGCCAGGTTACATACTAGTAGACCCACTTCTGACACCTTCCATAAGTCACTTTGATATTTCTCCCCTTTATGTTCCTTAACACAGAGAGGTCTGCAAAGCGCCATAGTCCTCCTTCACATCCCTTCTTACACTGGTATCCCATCTGCTGAGGGGCAAGTGTGTGGCCAGGAGTGCTGAGCACCCATCTCTGCCCAGCCTCGTCTCATCCTTTCCCTATACAGTCACTCCTGCCTGTACCCATCTGAACGGTGATGGAGAAAGCACACATGGTCCCAAGGCCATGATTCACCAGCTTAGATCAACACAGATATGGTGATGAGGTCAGCTGGCATTCATTTAAATATTAGACATGTAAATATTAACTTGCAAAGTTTGTAAGCTAGTTTCAGACAACATCTGGCTGGCAGAGTAAGAGGGCTCTTCTGCTCCGTATTTTTGCACAGCACCCAGCCCTGGGCGACCCCAGTCCAAGGCAAGCGGTCTGCTGTGGACCACCACCCCAGCTGAAACGCCATACTGACTGTGATTCAGTTCTCTCTCTAGTTCAGCTGTGATGAAAAAGCTAGCCTTTTGCAGAGAAAATCTCAATGAGAACAATACCAAAGCTATTGCTGTGGGCAGATCCCTCTGCTGTGGCATGTACGTAGCTACCCAGAGCAGCTGAAGTGGAGCAGCCCGCATTGCTGCGCCTTTCTGTACAGCTTAGCTGCCTGTAATGCAAAAATCAAGAAAATACGTGGATTCTTCTCAGACAGAGAACTTCAAGAAGAATTCACTGCTCGACAGCCTAACTCAGTCCGTCCTCCGTCTCTCCCAGCAGCACTCCTGCCCTCATCTCTTTGAGGTGCTGCAGCTCTGTATAGAATAAGTGGTGACTGTGAAACTCTGACAAAGGAGAGGGAACCAATGGGATATTTCTATTTCTGGAATTGCCCATTAGAGAAGCTATTCTGTGGTACACAGCATGCCAGCACACTTTAAAAAATAAATAGGAACAAGAATATTAGCAGAGGAAGCATATGTGGCCCCAAGACCATGACTCATCGGGTTAAATCGACCAGCTGAGGTCAGTGCTTCTATTTATCAGCTTTTAGCTGCAAATATGGTGATGGAGACAGTGATTCTATTACTTAAATTTTACATGCTGTGTAAAATACAGCTGTGATTAATGTCTGTAACTAAGGCAGCTAGCTAGCTAGATGTGCTGCTTTTAGAATTTGGAAGCTATTTCAAGGTCAAGAGTTTTAGTTTTCTTCCTAAAGTCGGTTTTCAGCTGGTAAAGTGGGCTTCCTACAGATTTCAGGGTTTGTATTTATAGGCGATAAATGTATTTTGTGCTCTCATCAGCATCCAAAACCAGAGCTGAACCACAGCTTGATGAGAAAAGCCCCACTAATTGCACTTCCACAGTCACCCATCCTTCATGCATTATGGGACCATGAAAGCATTGACTGTAAGCTGATGCCAAACATGCGGCTATTTTGACAAATACAGAAAACATTTCTATAATGTGTTGTTGGTTTTCCTTTTGATGTCCCAAATTTTGGGTAAAAAGCATCCTTCTCTTCAGCCAGTCTGTACCCTGGTCATTTATACCATCAGTGTGTGGGGATTTGGATTAGATAGTGCAGGTGGGGGATCCTCATCCTCTGTTTACTCATGAGCTGCTGCATCAGGGCACATTGAAGCTCCAGCTCAAAGGATGGTGGAAAACCATCTCTCTGGGGAAGGTCCAGTTCTGTTGCCAGGACATTGCATGCAGAACATTACAATAGGTGCAAATAACCTCACACCCTTTTTGTCTTATGTGTGAGTTGTTAGCATTTTCACTGTGAAATTATTCCATTCTGGTTTTTACTGTTAATTTAAAAAAAAAAAAGAAATGTAAAATAATCAGAGGTAGTGCTGATGGGAGGATAGCATTCCTTTCCACCAAACACCCAGAAGCCCATAGATGTGCCCAGGTACAATACATTTGCACAGGAGAAATATCCTTTGCTCTTCTCTTTCACGAGGAAACCACAGGACAACGACAGGGCAAGCCCAGAGCAGAGGAGTGACAACATTATCTCCATTTATCTCCATTTTCCAGCTGACAAGCAGAGGTAAGTTAAAACTGAGCAACTCACCACTCTGATTCACTTCCCACTGCTGTTATCCTTCATCCCACTGCTACACTGGTAAACAAGGGCTCAGCAGGTCTGCTACGAGAAAGCCCAACTCTGCTCAAGCAAGAGCTCACTCCAGAGGCTGATACGGCAGACAGAGCCCAGAACGACTACTGCAGCACAATCCCATCTCTGTTGGTCAAAACTAAGAGCGGTAACATAGGGAAGTCCCAAACCAACAGCTGTACTGCAACATAACAGCTGGAGGCAGCTGGTCCCCCTCGCTCCGGGCAGTGTGGCTGGGGAAAATACCAATGGGGAGACCACAGGCATCTGCAGGGCACACCCATAAGAAGGGCAGCATAAGCAAAGGATGCAAGGCTGGGCCAGGCATGCCAAGGGTTTACTAGCTGTCATCCCCAGCAAGAAGGCTGAAGGGGCTGTTAGCATATTAGCTAACCCCTCCAGGCATTTAGGATGAGGCTTGCCACCTCCCATCTCTTCCTTCCCAGCCAGCCTCCTCATTCGTGCCTTACTCCTGCAAGCAGACACGCTCCAGAGACAAATCCCCATCCTTCCACACCGCTCAGCCTTGCACAACCACGGCTGTCTGTCTGCCTGCAGCCTCTTAGCAGTCATTCCCAGTCACCAGAATATGTAAAACTTCCTGTAGGAACCCTGTAGGCCCACAGTAATGACAGACAAACTGCGGTGCTGGTTGGGGCTGTGCTGTAATTACCAGCAGCAAAGATAAAACCTCTGAGCAGGTTCTCAAGCTATTTAGATTACAACTCACTCAGCTTAGCAGTGCTCTCTGCAGCAGCATCTGTCTCTCAGCAGCATCATCTGACCACCATGCAGGGTTTCACGCAGTTTACCTCCTCCCCAGTTCTTCAAGTTTGGGGTTTTTTTAAGGGTTTGCTTGGGCTTTTGGGGGTTTTGTTTGGTTGGTTGGTTGGGTTTTGTTTGTTGTTGTTTTTTTAAGGCCAACTTCTGTATGAGCTATTATGGTAAGATTTTCTACCCTACAGCCCTCAATGGACACCACTTCCAAGGTTCACACTCATGAATTTCATTATTTCCAATGGAAATTGTATGCATTCCAGGTCCCTAGAGCATCGAGGGGAGGTGATTTAACTACTAATGTCAGTCTGATAATATTGTGCCTAGGTTTGGAGGCATCCACTGCAGCCGTTTCTCCACTAAGTGCTTGGTGTCTTGAATTTTTCATGGCTAAGACATCTATGACTAAGGCATCCAGAAAGATTATTCTTTTTAAATACAGGTTAGCTACTCTTTTATTTGATTTGTGTGGGTGTTATTTCACTCAGCGCTTCGGTGTCTTGTGACCCACTTACAGGCTGAAACAGGCTGCAATGAACTTTCATGCCTTTATATTCAGGTTGCTCTTAACTTACCAAAAAAACCCCAAACCTCTGAGGCAACTCTATCCTAGAGTTTTAAATTGGAAACAGCTATTCTGTATGAGTGATTGTAAAAATGTTGTATCAGTTCAATTCATGAGTTGCATGGGCTATGAGGGCCAAGTGGGGTCTCAGCAGGGCTGGGGCTGCTGGGGTTGCAGATAAGAAGGAAGCATAAGAAGCACCGGAGACTGTTGTGAGCTTCTTTTAGTCTGTGAAACTTTGTGTCCCACATCCAAGAGGGTTATGGACCCGTGGCATCTCCCGATTTACATGTGGCAGTCGGGGTGAAGCTGCTGCAAAGGGGCTCCTCACCCACTTCCAAATCCTGGGCAGAAGAGGGCACTGGGGACACCTTCCAAGATCCCTTTGGGAGGAGTTAAAAAGGAAAGGAAAAGAAAACCTACTTCTACCCCCAAAAAACAGTGCCCTTGTGAGGAGCTCTGTTGGTGCCCGACACTTTATTTTACTGGTATAATTGTGCCAGGAGAACCTGTGTGCTCTTCTGTACTGATACACTCTTAAGGAGTTTAAGCAGTTCAGTTCATCTTTGAAGATGTTGTGAGGTGACTTAATTACGATGTAAACGCATCCTCAGAGGGAAAATATCACAATATAATACCTGGAAGTTACAGTCAGGATATCAGCCTTAGAAATGTAGCACACTTCACAGTATCAGCACTAGGTTAACCTTATTCAAATAAAGCTAGTGAAGCATGAAAAAGAAGCATAAGGCTCCCAGTCTCTTGTTATCCTCACATCAAGGCAGGATGTCTTACCAGAAAATCTGATTTAGCCAAAACCTGTGATGCACAGTGGGAAACAGATAGAGCTTTTGGTCAGGAGACTGGACTAGATTTACTAGCGGTCTTTCCTCACCTTCAAAGTCACCTTCATTAAGAACCATCTCACAAAGCTCTTGCAGCTTCAAGGAGAAACTTAGGCATTTCAGAGCAAGGCAAGTGAAGGTGTAGCTATGTAGAAATATCCCAATAACTCTCCACAACTTGGAGTATTTGACTTGCATGGTATACTACACATTTTTGCATATTTTTTCTTTTTTAAGAACTGTACAATGTAACAGGGCATGAAGGAGAGCTAACAAGAAAGCAAAGTCACTTATTTGGAGAAAACACAAGCAGGAGACCAAGAATTGTCCCTTCAGTCCTAGAAGTGAGAGGCACCAAAGTAAGGTGTATTTTAAGTAAAAACTTAAGTTGTTCAGCTCATGCATTAGAGAACTCAGCAACTTAAATCTTAGCTGCTTACTGAAATACACACACAGTCTGTTCTGTGATAAAAGCTAGTAGATTATAAGAGACCTCCCATTCACATAAACCAAGGCAGTAAAAGAACAAACCGAATTCCAAAAGCAACAAGCGCTTGCAGAGCCACTGCTTTCCCTGGGCACTGGGGTCAGTCTGTGCTTTCACTGGGTTCAGCTCACAGCTCCATCCCTTCCTTTCTGCACAATCCTGTCTCTGGTGCATCCCACCACGTGCCCAGAGACCCAGTTTCTAGTAGTAGATGTAAATCATTCTTCACGTTAACATGGGACACCTGTTTTAACACTTCCCCTTTCTTTTTCCAAAGAGTTTAATGCTCCTCAGAAAGGTTGCTTCACATCCCCTGTGACTCAAAGCAGACAGATAGCAGGACTGAAAGTGGTGGGTAGTTTCTAAAGAAATCTAGAATGCCTGCATGCTCTTTAATTACATAGCTATGCGCACACTTAATTAAATTAAAAAACAATTACCACAATTTATTATATGAATCCAACTCTTTAACAAACTGGGATTGCAGCTGAGTTTGCTTTTTTTTGTTGATTTTCTATAAATGGTACTGGCTGATGTTTCTCCTTATGGTGGGATAACAAAAGGCAGTTTTCAGTGGGTGCTCTGGCTGTTCATTCTGGAGTGACATTAGTCTTTTTCTCTTCCTGAGGGATGTTGGATGGAAGTGGCAATTTGTTTGTTGGACTTAAATGAGGTTGAATTGAAAAATAAGAGAGGACAAGAACCTATGCTGAACACCATGGTGTAAATGAGAGAGCCTCTTACTGTGCAGGCTGGTGCAGCAGGAGAAATCCCTGCAGCGATACAAGTTCATGCTGCACCACTAAGTTCCTTGATATCCATTCATAAATATGGATGGGTATTAATTAGGAAAGGCAAGTATTTCACCGGTGCAGATATGTAAACCTGTCTTTGAAGAAAATGACAATTGTATGTATTTGCTGGAAATATCCCAGAAATTCATACTTTTGCAAAATAGTTTCTCACCTCCTTTTGTTTAACAGAAGTATCCACAATAAGGAACTTTTCATTAATGTTTGAAGTAGTGAAACAACTTTATAAATAACACCTACGGACCGGACTTGCATGACTTTGCAAAAGCTCAAAAAACTTCTTGGCCCATGCTATTCTGACAGCAGTGGATGGAGGTGTAGAGCTTCTCCCCCTCCCCACATCCTCCATGCCATGTTCCAGGCAGGTCTGGTGCCTTGCTTGGGGTTTGCTGCCTGGATGAGACTGCCTTGGTGCATTATCTGCCTGATGTCAACATCATCTTGCAAAAGATCTGTTGATTCTGGCAGTTTGGCTGGCAATATATCCAGTCTATTAGTCAAATTAAACATTAAAAATCTGATCTAAATCCAGTCCCATGAAAGAACTGAATAATGTTTCTAGCATGCGTAAAATTTTGGGGCACTGAGGACAAAGCTGAATAATATTGTAAGGACTGCTTTTCTTCTGCTCAAATAAAACAAGAGCAGACCACCCTCTCTTTCCCAGTCTCCCCCTCTGCTACTTGACCAGCCTGTTGAGCAGGAAGCTCATTAGAGTATCCAATTTAGCAACCACAGTCAAAGCAATGAAGCTGATCACAGGATTCCAGAAATATTAGCTGAAAAGGACCTTTGGAGGTCTTCCAGCTCAACCTCCCACTTGGAGCGGGGTTTTCGCCAACACTGGATCTGGTCAGCTGTGGCTTTGTCTAGACAAGTGTATAAGACCTCCAAGGATGGAGATAACCACAATGCCTCTGGCTAGTCTGTCCCAGGGCTGCACCACCCTCCTAGTGAAGAAATTTTCCTGAAGTCCAGTCTGAAACCCCGAAGGTGCAGTTTGATGCCATCATCCACTGGTATATTATCTGCTGCTACCGAGATCAGTTGGTCCCTGTTATTTTTGTAACTCCCCCCACAAGTATTTGTGGAGCCCTAGGCCTTCTCCTCCCTGGACTAAACAATCTTAGCTCCCTCTACCTCTTCTTGTAGGCCATGTCACCTAGGCCCATGACCATCCTGATAGCCCTTTGCTGGACCCTACTTCCTCAACATCCTTTTTGAACTAGGGGACCTGACGCTGGGCATGGTATTGCTGATGTGGATGAGATCTTCAGTGTGGAGAAGAGGGGGCTAACAGCTTCCCTCAAACTGCTGCCCACCTTCTTCGTATTGTGATGAGAGTGTCCTGGTGGCTCATATTCAACATGGTCCTTGTCCTTTCCAGCAGTGCCACTTCCACTTGGCTCCCAGCATGCACCAGTATATTGGGTTTTTTCCTATCGCAGGCACAGGACTCTGCACTTCTCCTTGCTGAACTTTCTCAAGTGTCTCTTGCCCCCATGTCAAACTTCTCTGTGTCCCTCTGAATTGAAGCTACTTCCATTTGGCATGTCAACCACAGTCCCCTAACTTATTATCATCCACAGTGAGGATGTACCTTGTCTTTTCATGCAGGTGGCTGATGATGCTACTGAACAATATTTGCCCCAGTCTACTACTGGAGCCCAGTGGTCCAGCCAATTTTCACCTCACCTAACAGTCCAGTCTTGCAGCCTCTAATTCCACAGCTTCTTTCCAAGAGTGCTGTAGAGACAGTGTTGAAAGCCTTCCTGAAGCCAAGTAGTCTTTTATCGACTGCTCCCCCACTGTCCCCATAGCCAGGTATTTCATCATAGAAGGCAGTTTTGTTGGTCAGGTCCAATTTGCACTTCATAAATCTTTGACCATTCCCCAGTACCTTCCTGCCCTCTTACATGTTTGGAAGTGGACTAAAAGGTTGTGCTTCCTGCACTTGCCTGGGACTTGAGACAAGGCTGACTGTACCACATTCTCCATCACAAAAACAGGCGTAACACTGGCCCAGTTCCAAGGACTCCCTCAAGGCACCATGATTTTTCCTAGCTGAAGCTCGCTATCGCTCTCAGCCCCTTGGGGTGAATCCCACCAACCCTATGGATCTGTGTACATCCAGTGTCTCTGAGCAGTCCCTGCCGCTAGACATCCCCCTCCATTCCAAGCTGTTGGGGCACACACTGAGCTCTGGTGCAGGCAAAGAAGAATACATCAGTGTTTTCCCATATTTCATGCCACTTGGTTGTCTCCCTCACTCAGCTGATGGACCCACGGTGTTCACTATGGGCTGCCTCATCTGGAAACAGCATACGTGCAGCTCTCCTGCAAACCCTCTGGATCTCCAGTGCAGACTGTGGGAAGCCTAATGGGCATGGGGCTCCTAGCCTTTGGAGAGGAGACAAGCCTGGGAGGAGAGGAGCTTCCAGGGCAGCCTTGACAGTTGGCTGCACATCTGAAACCGGCAAGCGGCAAATCTGCAAAGCCCAGAGCAGCTCAGAGACACCGACGTGGGAGAGCTGGGACTCATTTGACTGTACAACCAAAGAGCTGAGGACCAAGCAGACTTGAACCCCTTCATTACTGTAACCCTACAGGGTGAACTCTCAGTTTTCTGAACTCCTTTCTGTGCCACTGATGAACATAACCTGCAAGACGTACTAACAGCAGGATAGTCACCAACCTGCTCGTACCTCTAGTTATCTTCTAAGCAATTACCTTCTGAAGATACACTTCAATTAAGGCTGCAGTAATAGTCGCTTCTCTCCATCCCTGTGCAGAGTAAATGAAAATGTGCCAGACATTTCTGCTGTTCATGGCTCACAAATCCTTAACCCTTGCGCTCACTGTCAGCCATACGTGATCTTGGCAGCAGGTCCTGTCCATTCTTGACAGAAGATAAAAAAAAAAAAAAAAAAAAAAAAAAAAAGAGGATACTTTAGTAAGATCAAAACACAACTCTGCTTCCTCTTAAAGGAAAATGTAAGTTAGCTTAAATGTCTATAAATGCTGTGTACAAATTTCCCTGCATGTCAGTGCTGCTCATGCAGAAGGGATTCTCTGTGTCTTTGGCTGAGCGTCTCAGATTTAGGTATATTAAAATACATGTAAACCTTCAGCTGGATCTCAGAAGGAAGCTCTCAATAGCTAGGGCCTAACATCAGGCAACATATTTGCAGCAAGGCGTTTATTAATGCAGTGAATTTAGCTCCATTTCCTGTTTGCAACGTATCCAAAAAACAGACCTCAGTTGTTATTCCAAATGTGTTTATAATTGTGTTTTATTTCAGGCCTGTTTTATTTGTACATATTCCAGTTTAAGGAAGGTCACACGCACTCCCTTGTTTCAAGTACAACAGCTCACCCGCATGACATGGTGTTTTCCTGGATGACCGAAACCTTTGTGAACAGCCGGCTGTTCCTCTCCCACGCAGGCACAGGCAGCCCCAGACACATCTGCAGCATATTGACTGGTGGGCACAAGCCAGAGCCCTCCATGCACAGCTCTTCAGTCTCCCCTGCCGTGCTCAGGAAAACTCTTCGACCTCAAAGATCTCCTTGGCACACCTGGGGTGGGACCACCGGGAGAGCAACCACCAAGGGAAGGTGCTGAGGTCTATCATGGCTGTGATGGTTCAGGGCCTGCCTGGATGGAGAGCAGCTCCCACATCACCTGAGAGGCAGCAGATCTTCCTAGCCTCTGGCCCATGGCCAACTCCAATTTCACCAGGGGGGAAAACACTAATGAAGCATGTGTCCACACAAGATCTTTTCAAAATGTCATTAAGAACATTGCATTAGATTAATGGCCTCAGGAATCTCAGACCTTTCCAGGGAAGGAAGTTTCCTTGGACCAATTTTTGTTCAGGCACTGTCGTGATTTCTCCGTCAAGGGCTCTGCTTACTGTCACAGCTGAGGTGGGTTATTGCAAGATTGCTGCTTGGAAAAATGATCTGGTTTTGCTGAATTCCTTCTGCAAGTCCTCTGAATACAAGGTCCAAGATTTCTAATGGTGTGTAGGCGTTGTTCTGTTTAGCATTGCAAAACTTATACAAGACTTAGCTAAATCTTATTTTCAGAACTGACTGAGGTCCTCAGGAGCTTAAGGAGTCAGAGCAGGATTTTAAAAGCTGGTTGAGACATGATTTGGTTTCATATGAACTGACAGAAAACAAAGAAGGACCTATAAAGATGCCCTGGCAGTGGCGAAGAAAGCTTATGAACTGCCTGTCATTTTGCTTTACAACCACCAGAGTCTTCTCCTAACACCTACCTTCAAGATCACTCCTAGCGCAAAGGAAGAAACAAACCAAGATTTGAACAAATGTACAAAAGGAAGGGGCAACAGATGATAAATCCTGAAGGACTAGTGCATTAGATGATGTCAGTTCCTTTCTGAGCAGACATCAGATGCACTACATGGGAAGGAACTGAATGATGTATTGGGAGTCAGGAAAGCAAAAATGAAGAACTAAAATTTTAGTCTATTTTGCCAGGAAAACAGCTTATGTGATCACATTGTAAGTACACCTGCGCCTCTTTATTCTCCCAGTTATCCTTTTTAATCAAATCAAATAGAAGAAACCTTCCAAATAATTTATGTGCCTACAAGTTCCATAAAAATAAATGGCCACATAGCGAAGATGTGTTTTTGAGCTGCAACACAAACTCAACTCCTTTTTAACAAGCAGAGAGCCCAAAGAGGAAAATTACTCTTTTATATAATGCTGTCACTGTAGGAAAATCTTGAGTAAGAGATAGCAAGTCCTTAAAGCACTGGCTCAGGAACAAGATCTACTTATATTGGAGAACTGGTAAAATCACAATCCTCAACTGCAAGTCCTCCCTGCTGCGTGGACAACAGCTTGCTTTTGAAGTAGGCAAAGAACAGTTTCAAGGTGCATTAGCATCAGGTATTGTTCACTTTAACAAACCATGTTATAAGCTGTAGCAGGCAGCCAGCTGCTTCCATTCAGCCAAGGCAGCTAGTATCGACAAACCTATTTGTTGAAGAATGGGAGGTTCCTTGAGGCATCGGCAGGGAATCAAAGCAGAGGGGAAAGTGACTCCGAGACAGGGTAATGGAGAGTTAAGCTTGAGTTGACAGTAAAACTGAGAGCAAAAAAAGGTTAGTAATAAAAAGAAACATCTAAGGTTGGAAATCAGTGCAACTCATTCATGAGCATTAAGGAGGAAGTCAAGAAGCAACAGGGAAAAGAGAAGAAACAGAGAAGACCGGGGGCCAAAGAGAGAAAAAAGCCAAAACAGCAAATTGTTTGGAAGTACAGAAAGAGGGGGTGGGGGGCAGAGCCAAAGGCTACTAATGATCAGCAGCTCTTTCCCTATTCTTTTCTGCTCTTAGGAACCAGCTTTTCTTCTCACTCTTTCTACAGAAGCTCTTTCTCCTCCTGAGTCAGAAGGCATTTCTTTCCAACAGCTTTTCACAGGTTTCGTGATGCTGCTTTGTAGGCATGAGTAAACAAGACCCAATCAGAAGAAACTCCAGATCTTATTCAGATATTAACATGGGGAGCAGCTTCAGCCATGCTTCTTCCCCATCCATAAACCCTCCTCTCCTGCCCAAGGCCACCTCCTACACACACTCAAATCATAGTTTGTATTTGATGCTTACAAAGCACTTGACAGCATCTCACTTCCTGAGTAATAGTTGTATACATTAAGCATTAACCCAGAATAAATTAGTTACTTTTTCAAGAAATTTGTATTTCTCTGAAGCTGGTATGCCTCTATATAGAAAGATAGATGGACAATAGGGGAAACTAGGGTATAACAGGCTTTGACTACCTGAAATGCCTGAAGCCCAGCTGAGGCAGAACTGAGGCTCTGATGGAAATCTTAAAGTTCTGTTTCCCAAACTGGTGAAGACCAGGGCCTCAGGAAAAACTGGAAATTACTTAGCAAATGGAAAAAAAAAAATTTCCTTTAGGTATTGCATGCATATGATACGCAGTAACCATTTGCAGCTCATAGCTTGAAAGGGTGCTTTATTTTGGTTCGGTACAGATTCAGTCCAGTTCACAGAGAACACATTAATTAATACATATCTTCACTTTGTAGGAGAAATGGGCATGAACACGTGAGCACTCAGTCACCAGCCTTTTATAGCCAAATTATGCAACTTTTGCCTTACAAGCATCATGTATGGCACACAGGTTTCACTAGCATCCCATATAGGAGCCCTGTAACATCATCTCTAGAAACACAGGAGAGGAGCATGTAAATCTCAAGGACTGTAAAACTACATATATATACTGCTTGGGGATTTAACTTTCAAAATCATGGTTTTGACATTAACTTTAAAGTTTGTTTTAAAAGAATGTGTCCCTGAATAATGTATGTTCTTACTTCACGCACACGTTTGAGTTCAGGCTATGGACAGCAGTCTTCACTTTAAGCAGCCATTGAGAACTGAGGACTCTGAGCAGACAAAACTGCCTTAAAACCAGGTCTCTGTGAGCTGCAGGAGCAGCTAATAGGAAGAAGCGTACCTGAATCTCAGCAGAACAAAGCAGTCTCCTATATTAACCATTTTATTAGAAACTGAAATAGCAACACAGGCAAGGATGTTAGCTATATCAGTTCCTGTTAACCTACCAAACTTACCTTCCTTGTTAGACATAAGGTCTGGTAGCACTCACGAGGCTTTGGGTTTATAAATGTACAACATAAGACCCAAGACTCCAAACGCTCATCTATTTCTCCTGTACATCCAGGCTTATACCAGGTGGTCTAGCAAAAGACACTGTCGCTCTTCACAAAACCTTCATTACTTACATCAAAGTTCTTTGATACACCCAGTACAAACTCCCCATCGCAGACAGAGGTTATATCTTTAAGCAAAATAAAGTTGATAAATAGTTTAGGCAGCCATATTTTATGTGGGGAAAAAACCCCCAACAAACAAATCCTCTTTCTGGGGGGGATTAAAGGATGATTTCTTTTAAACTATGTTGGCTGTAAGGGTGACAAAACCCAAATATCCTCCACAGACTGATATGAAACCAGCAGGAAAATGGAAAATACTCGGAGTGAAGATGAGAGGACAGAAAAGGGACTATGAAAGATACTTTCAGTCTGCAGCATGTTTCGAGTAGCTTTAGATTTTCAAAGCCATTTTGAAAGTTTTGCGCACTTAACTCACTCCTGAATACTCCACTATTTTTCTGAGCTTTCCACCTAATTACTTTTCTCTCCTCTCAAAGAGCAACAGAAAATGAGAAAACAGATCACAGGAGAGAGAGACAATGAAAGCAGTGAGTTACCATATACTACCAAGTACATAAAGTATTCTATAAGCTGTCAAATGTAAAAGCAACACAGCAACTTTCATTTTTCCTCCACTTAAAGCAATCACGTTTTGAAATGTTTAAAAGAAAATGTCCAAAGTTCATGCCCAAGCTCCTCAAAGTTTTGAACACAGCATCTTAGAACTGAGAGAACAGTTTATCTTTTTAGTTGTAAACCAGAGTTTGAAATATCTTACAATATACTTTTAATCTCATTTTTCTAAAGAAACAGCATTTAAGAACTGAAAGAACAGTGTGCCTTTAAATGTTAAGGACCATATTTTAAAACCTTTATTAAAAAAAGGTTATATAGGTATGATGAATTTAAGTTGTATTTTAAAGTCAACTACTTACACATCTAAACGATTGAAAATGAAGTGCAAAATTGGAAGTCCAGTCACAGATGAGGCTGTAGTTGTGCTCAAGATAGAAGAGGTCTACTCACGGCAGGCACAGCTGTGCACTCACAAGCTAACTCAGTCTGTCTCAGCCATGAATCCTGCAGATCTGACTGACACCACTGATTAGGTCAGTTTGATCTACTTAATATAAACTCTCCCTTTCTAATAAGAAGGATATTAACTAAAGCTTTCTGTTAAGCAATAAAACCTTTCTAATTAAGCAACAAAAAATAAAAATGACATACTTGCTCTGTTTCAGGCACTTTCAAGATCATAGTTTATTTACTGTAGGTAAAAAGCTAGTATACAGATTAAGGGATCCCTTAAATTTCAACTCTACAGTTATACACCATCTAGTATTCTTGCTCTGAATGTTAACCAAAAAAGTTTCTAAACACCTGTAAGCCCCACTATAAATCTGCATTGTTATAAGGAAAAAAAAATATAAATCAATGCTTAATTTTTTCAATGCATAATATTTACACTGTAAAACCAATGGGGGATAACAAGCAGTGGCAAAGAGGCAATAAATTTTATAAAAGCCAAGGTTTTATATTTTTTTTTTTTTTTTTACAATAGTGTGCTAATCAGCATAATTGTATATAAAAAATTAAAATATAGCAGAGCGTCCCATTACAGAAATCTGAACTACAGTCATTACTTGCTAACTGTTTACATGCAACACCTGCTAGGACTGACTTGTTACTAAAGTGTAAAATAAGATTATGAGGTTTAAGAAACAAACATTAATTTGTGTACAAAATTAAATACTGCACTCAAGAATTGTACTGGTCATGAGCCTCTTCCATAAGCAGGGGGTGGGGAGTACAATGATAGAAAATGGTCTCTTTCCGTACACTAATTATCAAAGGCAATGCATAGACTGAGAACAGCTGGATGGCAAACTGTGTAGACACTGGAAACAAACAGCTTTCACATACATGCTCTTTACAGGAGGCCTTTCCTCCCATCAAATGGCAATGGCTGACAGCAAATAAGGGGCACCAGGTGTACAACTAAGTAGATCTTGCAAAATACTAAGATGGGGCAGTTGTTAATATACAATTTGAACTATATATACAATATAATGGAATGTATCCCATCCCAAAACTGGTTTATGAAACAATTGGACCTTTCTATACTAGCCTTATGACTCACCTATTGTTCTAATGAAAATGTAAGTACACAAAAGACTAGCATGAGAAGTAAAATTTGTGGGACATTTTACAGGAACTATAGGCAAAGCTGCTTAATGGCATTTCTGCTTTTAAAGTAATTTTGTTAGATATAATTGAAACATCTGTGTATAAAATGTCCTGACAGACACTTCAACATGGAGCTTTGGTGATTTTAAAAGGCCCTTTTTAATCTGTTATGAATTGTAATGCAGAAGTATTGATGCATGCACACATCTGTGTCAGCTGAGACTAGTGATCCAACTGCATGCACATTTCCTCCTTGAGGTGCTTCCCATGTTAAACCACTTCAATAACAATAAAATGAAAAATAGATTAAAAAAAGTATTTCAGATAACTCAAACTGAATAGGAAATGGAATGCCAATATGGCAATAAAACCTTTTTCTGTTGCTTTTAAACAGGAAGGTCTCTTGTACCAGCAGAATCCTGTATACAGATACACAGAGAAGGAGGGAATACACCACTTATAATTCCCATTAAACAAGAGCCGATTCATCATGTGAGAAGGTACAAATTACAGAAAACATGAATAGTCAATAGAAGAGAAACAACTGGTTCACATGAAAGAATAGAGAACACTTCAGTCTGAATGCAGTTATTTTGTGAAAGCTGCTACAACAGCCCACAGAACCTCATTCGTGTTGGCTTTCATACATTCAACCTCAGGGTCTAAATCCAGAAGCTGCCGCACTCTCTTTGTGGCTAAATCATACTGCTCATCCAAAAGGGGGGCAAAAGCGTTCTCCAGAACATCTGAAGCATGGGCTAAATAAACGAGTGCCAGCAAGCGCTTGTCCATGCGGTGAGGGTCATTCACCCATTTGTCAAGAACTGCTTCCTGAACCTTCTTGATGAGGCGCTGTTTGATATTGTTGTTGGTGAGAGGGTGTGTAGTCATGTCAAAAAGCAGGAAGTTCTGTTTCTCTGTTGTCAGTACACCTTTTTCCACTAGATTTTTAGCTAACCGTTCACGGACATTTCGCAGTTGGTAGTGCAACTTCAGTGGGTTCCATGTTTCACCTGAAAAAAAGCATGCAAAAAACCCAACAGTCAGGCAAAGTTTAAGTTGTACCATTAGAGTGATTTCCCCACTCCCTGTGGTGCAGAATGAGCTGTCAAATTCATATAGCTGACTATTACACTAAGATACTGTGCTAATGTCAGCATTTCTCTGATCTCTGACCTACCCAGATACAGGCATAGAGACAGAGACCCTGAAAGCCTCCTTGGAGGAACTTCAGTGTATGTTTAAAGTTTGGATGAAATGCTAGCTAAGCCATGTCTTGACTAAGGATATGACAAATAAGCACTCTTGTACTCAAGAAAAAACAACCAAACAAAACCCAAACCAGTCATGAATAAAGAGTTTACTTTTAATAATAAAAATAAGCATCTCCTTCAACCTTGTGCATTTGTCTGCTTCCAGCCTTTTACCATTTCGGAGACTGGAAGAAGTGTCATTGCCTGCCTTTCTGCCACAGGGACAAGCTAATACACACCTACCCTGTGCATTTCTCTTTCTTCAGGTTTTCATTCTTCTCTCCCTTCCTGCCCCCACCAGGTGAAACAATGACCATGCACTGTGTGAGCACAGGGATGTGTGTACACATGAGCACTTGTTGGGCAGGGCCTTTAATGTTTCTATAAAGATTATTTCTGATGCTTTTCGTTAAGGTAAGAGAACTGGGCCCTTCAGAGTGCATAACTGTGTGTGCATAGAGGAGGGAATTTAAAAAGCAGAAAATCAGCATCAACAGCTACTGATAAAGCTAAAATTGTTAAACACTGAGAAACCCACCTTTGCTTAAGAGTTTGCTGAACAAGCTAAAAATTTCAGGTGCAGCCTACCTAAGTATTTATTATAAGTATTAAAATCCCCTCCTGATATAAAAGAGTCTATGCATTTTAAGAGGCAAGAAGTATTTCTTATATAGATGGGGGGGTTCTAGAAATGATATGAGACTTACTGTATCTATTTGTTTCTGTATCAGAAAGCTTCTTAAGAATTCATTGGTTAACATACAAGAATAATAATAATAATAATAATAATAATAATAATAATAATAAAAACCTCAGATGACTTTAAGGTTTCTCCTACTGTGATGGAGAGTGACATACACTGTATCCAAGTAACAGCCAAGTTAAGTAAACAAATGAGGTGACACCAACTGCATAGTGAAAGGCAGAGAACCCACCTAGGCCTGAACTACCTGAGTCCCTGTAGGTCCCACACCTCATTGAATGTGATTCCCCAGCTTAAGCATGAATGAAACTATCACACACACACAAAAGGTAGTTTTCTTACAGAGTTACACACAGCAAAGGCTATTTCCTAGATTTTTCTACATTTGTTAGGTGGATGTGGCTATACAGTAACAAAAATCAGTACTGTGGTGACACCTTGTGACCAATCTCCTCAATTACACAGACACTTGCTTGTCCAAACACAGACGTTACATCTACACGAAGACCTGACATTTTGATCCAAACTTCTGTATTCCCTACACTTACTTCCCTTAGAGGCTATCTTATAAACAACATCACCCTGGTAAACAACATCACCCAACACATCCATATAAATATTTCCATGATGGCTTTGAACTCATATGTACTGTAACTTCATGCAGCATTCTTCACATCACTGATAATTATGGATAGAGTAGCACTTTTCCAGGATCAGGCCCTAAAGCAAAATTCTAAAAGAGTTTATAAAAAAAACCCAACCCGAACAAAACACCAAAATATTTTTCTTCAAAGGGCAGTCCTCTAAACCATGGGAAATGCAAAGAACCCTAATGCCATCTAAAAACTAGTAATTAACAACCACATGTAGATAAAAATGATTGATCCAAGTCTTGGCCACAGCACTGACGATAACTATTTTCCCAGAGCCAAAGCTCATCAGGAAAACCTTAGCTTAGCTTAAAGAAAACCGACAACATTGTTCATTCATTAGTTGACCTTTTTTGAATCAGTACTAACTTGATGTGCTCTGCACTGGGAAAGAAGGTGAAAGGTCAGCACAAATTATGTATTTGGGACAAGAAAAAGGAATTGTTTTTGCAGGCTGTAGAAGTGAAGGAGCTGTACTGCAAGACCACGCAGCAGCCATGCCCCCTGGTGACAAGGACTGCTTTGTTCTCCTGTCTACCCCCTCTGCCTGACAGTCAAGGAGCAAAAGGGGAGAGGTGGCAAGGGCAGGAGTACGAAGTGATGTGCAAGGAAGGCAGTTTAGGGTGGTATAGAATGAATGGGAAGAACATAACGAAAACAAGAAGGCAGAGAAATTTCACTCATTTTTGAAACACTTATCAATTGTTAAAAGTAACAGATTTAGACAGACAATGTCAAGTCTCACTACCCCCTACCTTCCAGAGTCATGTTGTTGACAAAACAGTGGGGGTTTTTTGGCACTGTTTGTGCAGCTAAGTACAGCTCTGACCTACTCCAAGGAAGATGCATTTTATGTGTTTTGTAAAAACACACAAACCCTGGTGATGACTTCTGGCTACTAAGAAGAACCCAACCCCCCCCCCCCCCCCCCCCCCAAACCGCAAAAGAATAAACGCACTACATGTTAAAAGACAGTCATTGTTAATTTCAGTTTAATTTATGCAACCTGAGAACAGAACTGGTGGCCAGGTATATGAAAAATGGTAACTGCAACTGTAAAGATGAAATCTAATTTGACTTTTTTTTTTGCAACATCTTACTAGCTTTACAGAAAGAGCTGTGTGCAAAGTAGTCATCTTGAAGACTTTGTTTTGAACAATGAGAAGTATCTGACATTTGAAAATATTACATTTCTCCAGTTAATGGGAAGAACTCCTGACTCTTTATTATTTCTTTACAATTAATGGCCAAATTAGCCTCAATTTTTACAACTGAGCAGTGAGGTCCTTATCTCCTTTCTTTATCAAAAGATCTTAACACTGAATCCATACACCTATACTCCAAACTTCCACTAATCCTCATTTCCAATTACAGAGAAAGGCAGTTATATCTCCAGGGTGCAGTCCTGATTTACTTCAGAGTCAGTGTAAGGCACCTCTTCCACAGAGTTGAGATGTCCTCTGACACTTCCATAAAGATCCTTTCTGTACCAAGTTAAGTCAAAAGCAACAGTTACTTGCATTTGATTAAAGGCTACAATCAACAAGAGACTACCCTAGAGGAAAGACTAATTAACATTTTTACATACTTTCTCCCCAAAACCCTTACAGTATAATCTCTAGTGATGCCAGATAATTGGCTTGGGGGGGGGGGGGAGGGGGGGGGGGGGGGGGGGCCGGGGAGCAAATACATTATGTCCAAGGCTTACCACTAAGCAGTTCAATCCAATTTTGTACTGTTTCAGGAGGCTGGGTCTCTTTTATGTGTTTCAGAGCTTCATCAAGCAGAACATCCCCTGTAGGAGCATCTGACTTGCAAATCACCTAGGACAGAATAAAACTCAGTCAGTATTTTGACTTAATTCATGTACCATAAACATCCATAAATAAAAACTGGAAAAATCTACCTGTTATCAAAACCCAGAATATGCAACTTTACAAAAATACCCAGTGGTTAAAAAAGAAAACAAAAACCAACTACCTAGGATTTTAATTACAGAGCTCTGTTAAGTCTTAGGTGATCTAGAACTTAAATTAACCCTGACTAAAACTATAGTATTTAATAACATGCTTAACATCTAATTTTTTAAGGATAACCCTCTAAGCTGGTCAGGTCCTTTGCTTCCTCCCCAAAACAAAGTATACTACAATGTTAAATTACTCTCTGATGGCTATTTACTGCTTCAAGTCAATTTATTCAAAATACTGCAGTTAAACAATTAGGCCATGTGAAATTGAGAAATCAATTACAAACTAAAAAAAGCAAGAAAATTGTTTTCTTCTTACATATATTCATGGATAAAAATAGGTTCAAGACAACTCTAAGTTTTACAGCTCTGAGGAACACATTGACCAGCAACACTATGTTCCATTCACTAACAGTTAAAATACATGTAATAGGCAAAATATGTATGTACTAATAAACCCCTCTAATATGCAGTAATAAATGGAGTATCATTTAAGTTTGTTATTAAATAACTTCTAAAATGACTTGAGCTCTTCCCTCAAGAGAGCACGAGAGCAACAAAAAAATCATTCACAGTAACGTAATATAATTTAAGAATTTGAGTAACTGCTTGTTTGCCAGTATAAGTATTTATATAAACCATGTACAAATACAATTTTTTTCTGGTTAGAAAAACAGAAGCAAGAGAAAACCAAAACCATACAGATTAAACTAGCCCAAGTCAATATGTATGAATAAAACCAAACTAACAACAATAAAATCTATCTTTCTTTAGGAAAAGAATGACTACTACAGTTTCAAAGCTATTTACAAAATCAACTACACCTGGCAATTTAAATAGTTTTACAATGTAGCACTTTCTAAGCATCAGGTAAAAAGATAGCAGGCAATTGACAGAAAAACTAACACATCAACACACTTCCACATATACAAGAAGCAGCAAGTGAAAGCTCTTGATTTTTGTAAGGCTTCACAGTAGTGAGAACGGTGTCCTGGAAAAGCTTTAAGTGTCCTCTTGAAATACAAGTTTAGTTCTGCTCTGTAGTTCTAATAAGCCTTTCTACAAACAACAAAGGAGTACAATACATTTTCATATTTCATCTACAGATGACAATGAAATGAGTTGCAATGGTAAGACAGCTTCAACACTGGCAAGATGATCCCAAACTGGAGATGTGTACAAAGTCAATGAGATTAAATGAAAGGGAAAATTGCTGGAGAGATCTTTGCAAATGCCTAACAGGTCATAGCAAGAATATTATTTCCAATGTAGATGGTACATAGAAAGCACAGAAACTAAGATTTTTTAACAAAAATCAGCAAGAATGAACCAGTCCACAATGCCACACCAGAAAGAACAAAGTTTGGTTAGATCTAAAAAGACAGACAGACATTTTTACAAAAAAGGTATCAAAGAGCAGTTTAGGGTGCCTACTTTGGGAAAAACAAAAGCTACCAGCTTATTCTGGAAATACAGAAGACGCAGGATGTACTGTCAAAAACTTCACCCGGCAAACTCAACAGCCAGGGAGCTGCTGCATTGCATTCAGTGGAGAATTTGAAGACTAGACATGTGCCAGCGTGGGACCAGAGAAACCTCATTATCTATTACTACATCAAGATTAAATGGTCTCTTGAGATACTGTCCAGGTCTCCATTTTGGGGAGCTGGAGATCACTCCGACCATAAACCTTGGATATTTGGTTTAAAAACACAACTACATTTTAATCCAGACAATCTGAATTTGAATCTAAACACACAAGAAAGCATATTTATCTTTCTGATTTACAAGCTTACACTACAGCATCACTCAAAACCTCTATTAACCACATATAATGATACTACATATCTTCCAGTTTTACATCAAGATTCTGAAATTTTGGAAGTTTCTGTTTTTTAATTATACAGGAGCATACTTCAAGTCAGGTTTTTAAGCTGCTACATTGCTGCTAGTAATAGCCACCTTTCAACTATTCCTCTAATAATTAGCCTAAAACCACTCAACTTATTTACCTTTACTTTTTTTAAAATTGACATTCCAGCAGTATTTTAGTTTCTTTCAAGTGTACCATATGATTAGTTTCACAGTAACCTTAGTTACACTGGATCACTCCAGCCTACTGCAGTTGGTAACCTACTACTCACCATCTCACTTTGACCACTAAGATTGAAGTAATCTTTTTGACCAATTTTATTATTTAAAAAACAAACCAAAACAAACAAAACAAACTTCACTGAAGAGATGAAAAATGCTTTTAAGTCTAGGATACATGTAAGGGTTTTTTTTAAAGTTCAGAAAACAGCTTTCCTTGCTTATTTGGAGTTAAATACTTTTTCCTACCACTGCAAAGAAGTTTAACAAGCTAGCCCGAATATAATGCACTGTGACAGTACAAGCCTAAACATACAAGCATTTAGAGGAAAGAGCTGTAAGGAGCATAGACTCTCCCATTCAACTCAGTCAGGACTCCATAAACTTGTGTGAAGCCACAATGCACAGCAATTTTGTTTTCAAATTTGCTGTTCTTTGCAGCCAGGCATACAGCACTGTTTCTTCTTGCTTCTCTGCTACACTGAATATTCACTGCATTGATTCTTCTGATTATCCTTCCCCTCAAAAGTATTTTGGTTCTCACTTCCATGGTATTTCTCTTCCCCTCCCCTTCCCGGCACATGGAAACAGGCAACAGCAGAAGCCCAGCCACCTCTCTCCTATCTTCATGGACCTGTTCTTTCTTGGATTTATTGATGAATGCTTCTTGGCTAATCTTCAGAGTCATAATAGCACAAGAAGAGTGGGAAATCGAGTGGACCGGGGATCTGATGAGTTGAATCACCACAGAAGATTAAGCATCCACAAGGGGGAAATTGTTTTATCTCTTTAACAGAGGAGCTAAGGTAGAGAAAGCAGCTAAGGTTATAGATCTTCAGAGATGATGGTCCTTAGCCTTATTGCAAAAAAAAATTCTTTCTTTATTCCAATTTTTCAGTGATTTATCAGGTACTAGATTTGCCTTGTATCCAACTGCTGAGGAAATTTAAATTATACAGAATATTTAATTTGTATTTTCCACAATGCAGCTTTACAATTAAGTAATGCTAAAGATTAAGCACTTCTTGTGTTGATTTTTTAAGTAAAATTCATTATTAGTTTTAACACAAAAATTCACTCATGCAAGAATCACTCAGAATTGTCAGCTATAAAATACTGAAGTAAATCTACCAAGAATTTGTTGGGGTTTCTTTTGTTTTTAAGAACTCTAATGATTTGGTTTGCTTTCTGAGACTGTAAGGCAGCATAGAGTATCATTTTCTACCTTCAATAATCACTAGTCTTAGAAATTTATTTATATGTTACCCTCAACATTCACTTATTTGTTTCTCAAATTGATACCAGTAGGTAGAACTCCAAAATGATGCAATGATTACATACTCTTAAGCCAAATTTATGATGATATTGCAACATAAAATACGTCGTACTGATTTTCAAGGTTTCATTAACATCAATCAAGTCCTTGTTTGCCAGTTACTTGGTCTCATTTGTCTCTCTATGGCATTCGAGCATGGATTTAATGCATTTTGATCCGTTCTGAAGTTCTGTCTCAGAAACTGCAAAAAATTATCAGCAAAGATCTACCTGATTTAAGGCTCGAAGTAGCTTTGCAATGTAGCTAGCAATGTTTTAAGTCAGCTGTATGACCACAGCCACAGTTAGCTGGTTATAAATCTGTACTACTGCCTAAAGAACTAGTTCTACCCTCTTCTTGTCCTCACCTTATTGCTTGTGCCAGCAGTCTCACTTGTGCCCCACCTGATAAGATCAAGAACGTGATTCAAGTAAAAACTAAACTGATCAAAGCAGCAAATTAGTTTTCAGCCAGAGGGGTGACCTGACAAGGCTGCACAAATGCTAGTAAAAACCCAAGATAAGCCTCTTCATAAAGACAGGACTAGCCTTCTCAGCTGCAACACAGGCTAAAGTGACTGAAGCCTAAGCTCCTCCCTTCAAACCATGGCTTGAAGATACAGGCCTTTGATTCACAAATCAAAACTTTGATTTCTAAGGAGATTGTACATTCCCACAAAATCCGAGGATGGACCTGGGGCAAGGAGGAAGAAGGGTTAGCCTGAGAGGCAGAAACTATAGAAAATGGTATTGCCACTGAATCACAACTTTGGATGCAACTCGACAGCTCATTCCACTCACTAAGCGCTGTGTTTAAACCACAGGGAAAGCTGAGGTCAAGGGAAGCAAAGCCTGCAAAAGGGGGACAAGGAGAACACTTGGTAGAGTTGATACACTTAAATCTGGCCGACACAGAAACAAGACTGAAATTTGGTGTTAATGCAAAACTTCAAATAAGGTACAAAACAACACAAGTCATTCATGAGAATGATTTCTAAATTGAGCGAGGTGGTGCAGGGGGAGAAGAAACCTCATGTATATCGATTAAGGATGTTATTTGCAAAAAAATACTTAGGCAGAAACCAATCTTCAGCCGAATTTTAAATTAAAAACTTTTCATAGAACCCTCCTGCCAACAAAAAAGAAATCTCAATTGCCTTACAACAGCAGAAAGAACAAAATCTTTAATCTTGGGTAGCTTTTAGATCTCTTTAAACAAAAGGGGGTGGGAGTGGGGGAGGAGGAACAACCACACCTACTCACCCTCAAGACGATAAAATTAAAAACCAAACAAACAAACACCCCCCAAAACAAACCACCACAAAAGACGACAATAATTTTGCTTGTATTCTTTACTGAAGATATGCACAAGTTATTTTTCCATTTTCCTAAAAAAAGAAAGTTTAAATTTCAGGTAGAGAGAACTGACAACTTTTGCATAAAATGAAAATAACTGCTAAAGAACATTCCTGAATGCCTAAGGAGCCAAAAGCTTTGGAGGAAAAAAAAAATTGTGCAAGCTAATCAATGCTGAATATGCTTAAATGAAGCTAAAAGAAGCAGGAGCTGTTTGTCTGAACAGAGGTTTGATTCTTCAGAAGAGGAAGAAGCTGGGAGAAGGCTGGGGAATTTGTAAGCTTTCCTTTAAAAAATTTAGCAAAGGATAATATTGACATGGAAACATGCCATAAAAGAGAATGTTTTCTATCCACCACAGATAAACTTGACCATTTTCAAGAAGCTTATTTTACAAGTATCCTCTAATGCTAATGAAATAAAAATTCTTCAAACAGTGTGATTTTGCACATGTTGTACAAAGGAAAAATCCAGCAGCAAAAGTAATAAATTAAGGCCTCAAATCTTCAGTCTAATTCAATAAAGGACCTTAAAAACTTGCCCAACTTAAAGGTCAGTTGAGTACAACTAATTTAACACACCTTAAACTCAGCACAGTTTTGTGTTCTCAGGGGCCCACAGTACAAGGATAATTTCCTTTCCATGCATTGCAGGCGCAAACAGCGACATGTGTACACCAGAATTAAACCTATGTCTTGCAGGATACATCTGGCAGGCTGTCAGTTAGCCATTCCTTTCAGTCTGAACCCACATCTCACCAACATTGCAAAAGCCAGTTCCTTCAGCAGATTACAACTGGTGCTGCTGACTCTCTGCAGTAACTGCTGCCGCTGCACCCGGGGCCAGAGCCACTGCCAACTGTTTGTGCAAGGTTCCCAACAGCAGCCAGAACATGTCAAGAGAACAAACAGGAGCAGAGAACAAGTACAGAGGATTCTTCCAAGGCACTTCAGCTCACCATTTAAACACTTTTCACTCTGTGCATATAACTTGGGAATGTGATCATTTTCCTCCACTTACCTTTCTTGTTAATAGGCTTTTGCGCCTCATTCCACAAGCCTCTAACTGAAGACGGCCCCGCAATGCCAATTCAATTAACATACAGCCACGCAATCCTGAGGAGATGCAATCATTCCAGAATGATGTGTAACCCTGTGAAGAATGAAAGGCAATAAGATATCTCCATCTCCACCTGAAAGCCAATAGAAAGAGAGGCTTACTCTTTCTCTAAGCAGTCCTCCTGCCTTCATACACTTTTGAAGTAGCACCACTAGTCAACTACCATTCCTGTAATGGAAACATGAAACAGACTCATCCCCTATTAGTTTTGACACAGCCTCTGCTCTTCGAAGAATAAGGAAACCTCAGGACAGTGATGAAAAATGAAACAGTGAGATATCAAGAACTGTGAGATATAAAGTGTAGTTTATACATAGAGATATAAAGTGTAATTTATACGTAGTCAAAGTAAACTTACTACATTTTTAAGACATCAAGCGTTTGGCATTATGGACATAACACAGGCTTCTCTGAGCTTCCTGAGAAATATTAAGATGATTTTACATCTATAAACAATACAGCTCTGATAAAGTACTAGTACTTATAAATCAATCTTAAGTAAAACATGGAGTGTACTGGAAACATAGATGTGGCAATCAGCACAAGCCCCGGAACAGGTTTTTTTTATCTTGAATATAGTGAACCAAAAGACAAAAGTTTTCAAGCAAATATTTGAACAGCTATTTTGTCATTTAAATCCTTTGAAAACATGTATTTTTAAAACTTGATGCAAATTGTTCTCATATGGACTGCGGAACTGCAAACCACACTTACTCTATGAACCACACCACATCTACCATGCTTCTTCAGCTGTACTTCTCCATTGACAGCTGTTTTCTTAAATAGCAGAACAGAGCATTTGACCCAATACATTCACTCAATATCTAGAAATACATATACTGACTTTTGTACTCCACTGCTCAACAATTATGACCAAAAAAAGTCTTACGAAAAGGATTCTATTTTACCTACAGAGTAGCCAACACAGTTTTTGCATGGTTTTTAAGTATCTAAGACAAAACAAACCATTCTGAGAAATACTTTGTCTTTTGAGAAATGACTGCAGAAACACTTGGTATGATCCAGAAAGACCTTCCAAAACTCCTCTACTGATTCATCTCCGAAAATACCTACTTCGTGATACTTTTCTCTAAAGCGCTGTAAACAAAAGAAAGAGGAAAAAAAAGAAGAAAAAGAAAGCACTCCCTTTCCTAAAATTTATCTTAACCAAAAACAAAGACTAGCTTAAATCAAGACCAATTCAATTTTGTTCTATTTGCAGCTAAAAGTTGCCAATGTATAGAGATACAAGACGCACGTATCTAAGTCCACTAAACTTACGAAATAGTCCCCAACTAATGCATGCCATTAAATATAGATTTCCAGGAATATGATATTTGTTTCCATTCAGCACTCAGCTATTTTCAAGAGCTGTATTACATAGATGAACCATACTTCTGAAAAGTGGACAAAAGCTCTGAATCCCTAGAAAATAATTACTGAAATATGTCACAGGTATTTATGTGAGAGTCCATATATATTTAAGGTTTATGAGTATCAGCTAGCCTCATAAGTCAGCCATTCTGTAAACTAAGATTTTGGTTGGCAACCAGACCAGACATTTCTTTGCCAAAACATGCAAGACAAGGTGCAGTATTTGCTTGATTTAAAAAAAATAAAGAAAAAAGGGAAAAAAGGAGACGAGTCCTACATTCTACTATTTCCAATCAAATACTCTCTTTACACAATGATTTTTTAAAACAGGCAACACATAGACAAACTAAAAACCTATTGCACGAACTTACTATAGTGGCACAACAAATATACTCCTCTTTCTAGTCACAAAAAGTCTTATGTTATTATGCGAAAAATTAAAGTGCTAAATTTTTTCCCTTTGTTTACTAATGAAAACTGAATTTATTTTTAAAGTGGGTATTTTTCAATAAAGTGACTTTAACTACACTGCTCCAGGCAGCAATTACCAGATGTAAACTCCTCTGCTCCAGCAGTCATTCAACACACATGGCCACAGGCTGCAAAGAAACAGAGGATCATAGGATAATTCAGGTCGGAAGAGACCACAGGAGATCTCTAGTCCAACCTCCTGCTGAAAGCAGGTTCAGCTATGAAGTCAGGTCAAGTTGCTTATGGCTCTATATTCAGACAACTCTTGAAAACCCCCAAGGATGAAGACTGCACAACCATCCAACAGTTTTTAATCAAGTGATCCCGAAAGGCAGCTCAAAAAGATTACATTCTTAATAAATGGAACTGCTTGCTCTAGTGGGTTAGATGACATTAAAGTCATGAGAATGTATACTGAGTCGCCACCTTTTTTTTCTTCCTTTTTTCTATATTTTTTTTCACGCTCAGAGTTTGCAGGTGGTCCACTAGAAAAGGAACAACATATTTCAATACAGAGATTATACTGCTATTAATGCAGTGAGGATTGAGATATTTTATAACAGTTGGTGTCATTCTGAACATTTCTCAATCCATTAAACTGATCTTTCTAGATAGTTCAGGCAGATGGACTGATCTGTTTTGGCACTTACTGCAAAGACCTCAGACAACTGAAGCAATCTTCACAGAAGGTCAGTATAGCACACAACAGTCTAACTAAATCATCCTTTAAATTAACTCAAACTTCCTGATGTAACTGAAAATGAGTAGAAGCAGACATTTATATTTGACACTGCAAACAGCTTCTTGACACCTACTTTAAATGGCATACAGCGTAACTAGAAAAAGGTGCACAAAACCCCCAATAATGCTCAGCCTTATAGAACTACTACCTATTAAAGATGCTACAGATGGACAGTGAAGAAAAGAGGAGTGAAAGGGGTAGGAAAATAGTAACAATATATGGGGAGAACAGCAATATAAAATAAGGTACTATTTGCACAAGAAAATTATTTTTTCTTTTTCCACAGACAAGGACTAAAAGGTGGTAAATTAAGCTAGCTCACAGGTTAGAAAAGTCAAAGGCCAACTTCTTTTCTACATTTCTATTGAACTGTTTTTACAGGAAGGCAAAAGTAAAAAAAATGCCTTTAAAGAATTAGTTAAATTCATAGGAGATTGATAGTGAAGTTTGACAGACTAGGCAATAGATCTGTAAACCACGCATGGCCTGG
This sequence comes from Astur gentilis, assembly GCF_929443795.1. Lineage (NCBI taxonomy): Eukaryota > Metazoa > Chordata > Aves > Accipitriformes > Accipitridae > Astur > Astur gentilis. The sequence goes on along the minus strand of NC_064919.1, from coordinate 77,082,077 downwards.
GAAGCTCCCACCCAGTTGAAGTCAATGCACATTGGAAGAGGAGTCTTTACACTGGGCACACCCATTCCCTGAACACAGCCTGGCCATTGCTCCTTACAGGTTATGGAATGAGATAGGGATTTGGTTTGACCTTTTAACACTATTCTTACTGTTATTCCAAATACCTAACGGTCTCAAAACACTTAGATTGAAGATCAAAGACCACTATTTATAGAGGCAAGTCATTCCACTATTTAATGCTCTTAAACAGCACTAGTTTTCTCATGAATACACCACCAAATGTTTTTACTTTATCCATCTTCCTACAAGTCTTTTATCATTTTATAAACATCCTAACTCCGTGAAGTACTTATTTCAGTAAAGTTGCTAAGCAGCAGGGGGGAGGGGAAGTCTTACAAGGCAAGAAATTATTTTTATCTGACAGCAATCACACTAGAATAGCACATTAAGCTATGAATAGCTTGCAAGACAAAATTTTATATCTACATTGATTCAAAGATCAAAAGAATGTTTACAACTGTCATGTTTATTTACACAAACACAGCACAAAAGCTTTTTTCATCAGGGCTGACCTAGAAATTTTCAAGTAAAAACTAGTTTTGCTAAACAAGCATAAAGGGAAACAAGAATAAAGTATGTAACAGAAACTTGTTACTATATTAACTTTGAAAGCTCAGACTTTCCACACAGGTTTGGCAAAGCACAGCGCTAAGTCTAGTATCATCTTTCTGTTTAAAGAATAGGTTATCCAAAATCCATGGTCATTAGGCCATTTCTCTCCCACCACCTCCTCCAGCACTTGCTGTCTCCTCTCCCCATGCCCCTTGCCCAATTTCCAGCTCACACAGGTCTTTCTGTTCAGTTAGCCATTAATCACTTGAAACTAACACTTATCAAATAGTCCACCCCCTAACAATGGTCCTGTGCCTCAGTGTTACCCAACTTACCTCCATCTTCCACTCCCTGCTTTCACCTTACCTCTTTAGCTCCTCTTCCCCATTACCTGAGACACCCTCTCTCCTACAGCAGCCCCCTTCCCCAACTCATCTTACTGTGACATGTAATACATTAACTTACCACCTGCAGGTTTATAAAGATCTAAATTTCTGTGACCTTCAAATTTCCTTAGATCTGTTCACACAGATGGTGCAGACAAGATGGGAAAGCATTTATACTCTATTTGGTGAGCAGCCATCTTATGCTTGTCTCTGCTCCAAGAGATGGACAAAGTCACATGATACATTAGCAGACATACAAACAAGTAATCCTTACTGATACTCTGGGTCTAGCTCTGCTAAGCAAAGCACAAGCTCTCACAGCTTCTTCCTACTTACTGTAGGAATACCCCAGCTCAGATCTGCATACAACACAGTGTAAACATATACTAGGACCCAGTTTCCTGCAGCTGCTGGCAAGCAGAGTGCAGCAGAAGGCAGGGTTCATGCACATAGGAAGGAAGGGAGAGGGAAGAGACCCTGAGTGGAAACATCCTACTCATGTCCCTTAAAACTTTAACTTACATTATTCCCCAACAACGTGCTTTCCCAGTCTGCCTCCAAAACCCCTCACTCTCAAACTTCACAAAGCTGTACTTAAAATGGAATAGGGTTCTAGGACTTGCAAAAAGTCTTTATCAGGGTTCCTGGAAATTATGAGAACTCCTTCATAGACAAAGAAATAATGTCATTCTACATCTCAAAAATTATCACCCCAGCTACGAAAAACCTAATGGGATCATCTGTTTATGCTATCATAAAGCCATAGCTAGAGAGAGAAAACACGTACACATTAGCGCAGACAATGCCATAGCATTCTGAATTTGGTGGCTGTTCAAATATTTTCGTGAAGCACTCAGTACTTAAGTATAAGAGCTGTTGCAGAACTATTAAACTACAGACTTCTACAGAACACACTGATTTCCAATTTTTCAAGACACTCAAAATTTAAATTTCTGGATATTTAAAATCTGTATGTTACTCAAGAACTTTTATAATTCAAAGATTTGTAGAAATGTGTTTTGAAAGAAGACAGATAAGACAACACTTTCTCTACCTCACGTCCATAAAGACACTGCAGCAATGACCATTATAATTTACTGAGTGTGCAAAAAATTATTACAAGACAACTCTAACATGACCAGATGCACCTGAAGGTATTTGGCAAAGATCAGTGCCAAGTATGTTAGCGATTTCTACACAACTGATGCTGCTTTAAGAACTTGCACAAAACTTCAAAAACATTTCACTTAAGCACAAAACGGCCAACCTTCATGGAACAGTCATTCAGTTACCTCTTACATTGCTCTACTCAGCTTCCAGGCAATTGTTACACTAGCTCTATTTAAGACAAAACAACACCAAACAAAAAGACCCCACCCAAACAAACTTCAATATTTTCTGTTTCCCAAGAGCAAATTAAAGTCACCCAGCAGTAAGAGTGCAAAAAATGCAATTAAATTACAGATGCCATTTTGCATTTATAGACATTACCTCAAAATATTGACAGAGAAGTAATCTTCAATGGATTACAGAGTGAAGTTTAAAAAAAAAATCCCACAAAAAAATCCCCTCCTTCATAGAATTGAATTGAGTACAAAAGATTCACATGAGACCAGGTAATCTTCTGCTGAGAATACTTTTACACGCAAGAGTTACTAAAAATCTATTCCCTCTACAGAAATACACATTCTCTCTCCAATTCTTCAGTTAATTGAGGAGAGCAGCAGTTCCACTACACCTCGCACAGACCAGAAAAAAGAGTGGGGAAGAGTGAAAAATCTGTTAAAATCTCTCAGATTCAAAAGAAAATAGAAGATAAGAAGTGCTTGCAGAGTTCCAACCCTGAGGCTTCAAGATACACACATCGTAATTAAAAAAAGTGTTTAACTTTCTTGGTTAAGGCCACCTGTTTACAGACCATTGTATAGTGCAACATAGACCATAGCTGCCAATGCATTCCCTGATCTAACCTAGCAAGTCTGAAGCTATTAGAGATTACTTTGCAGACCACAGAGCCATGGCAAATGGAAATTAGCTTTAAGTCTTTTAAAAAAGCACAATAAAGCCATATAATAGTCTGTGAAGATAACTGAGGGTTACAACAACCTGCTCACCAGAAAATAAAGTATTTCTTTATTTTAGCAACAACAGGCCCCCTCAGGGCCATCCTCAGGTCCACACAGACTCATATTCAGTGTTAGGTCAAAGTTTTGGTCCTGACTCAGACTCAGTTTACGTTTATGAAGAATCACAACAGCAAAGCTTCCCTGGGATAATGCATGTAACACTGCCCAGTCTATACTTCTCTTACTAAAAGCCTTTTCATTTTATATGCACACTTAATAGTACTCCTTAAACTCTCACCTAGCACCCTCTAGTTAAAAGCAAAACAAAAGATTTATGGTAAACAGACCAAAATAAACCAAACAAGTAAAGGGGAACCTTCTGAAGGAGAAACATCACTAGAGCTACTCAAATCCCTGAATTCCTGTTCTCAGGGAACTCCAGATTCTTCTTTTATGAAACACATACACACACACAAAAGACTTCAAAATTTAATTAAGAATGCAATTTCTGAAACTTCACTTAGAGATAGCAGCAATAAAATGTTGCTTTAACCCTTTCCAGCCACGGTAGCCCCATGAGAAAGGGAGCTGGCCAACTTGGAAAGTAACAGCCAAGATAAACAACAATTACAGCTCCTGAGGATTTTGGAAGTCCTAGCTCCAAAGCAATACATCTGAGAGTCTATCAAGAAGACATGAAATACCTACTGTCAGGGTTTCTCAGAGAGGAGGTACAATCTAGGTTAAAGAAACTTTCACTTTAGCAAACAGTAGATTCTGAATTTATAGGTAGCCTGTTTTCCATTAGAAGAATATTTCAGAGGAAAAATTTCAACCAGCTCTACTTGGATGCTGAAAGATACAAAAATGAGACTTCCTAAACTCTGCTGGAGTTTGCTATTACTTCTGCATGGATAGCATTCAAATACTGTGTTGGTGGTAGCAATATAAAAGCTCTGAGACATAAAACTATTGTTCTGTTTATACACAAACAAGTGTCCAGCTTTCCCAAACACGGGTTTCTTCCTTGCCATCTATTCTTTCCAATATGCAGCAGACTGTTTTTATGGTATGTTCTCAGAAATCACAGATGACAAACATACTGGAAAATATTCTGTGCTTGCTGGCATCACGGGAAGTTACTGAGGGCAATAATCTCCAGGTGCAATTAGTCACACTCACCAAATTTACATGCCAGCATAACAGAAATACAGTTTGGAGACCTGTAAAACATACAAGGTTCAGTTCTACTATTAAAATGAGAATAAGAAGAAACAGTTGTCAACAGATTTGTAGCCTGAGATGGACTAACTAAATCGAATGTGGAACTTGGGGGGAAAAAAACCACTTTGAAAGTCAGTTTAGGTCATTTGTATGATTGGGCAAAGCAAATTGAGTAACCTGCTGGTATAAATTATATGTGTGGGACTGATTTTCCTGTTGCATAGCGCAATTAGCAAAGAGTCTACTTAGTTCTAATGTGTACACAGCATGGGTTACAAAGGCAGAATATACCTGCATGCTCACTTTTGAGTAGTTATACCAATACTGAGAAAGAGGCTCATGTTTCATATATACATAAATTCAGGTATCTTTTCTTAGAGGTACTTAAAGTGGCAGTGAGAAACACCAGGGGAAAAAAGCAGGAAAAGAAACTGAGGAAAAATGACATCCCAGTGTTAATTACTTACTTTCTCAGCACAAGCATCTCTTTCGAACCACTACCTTCTGTACACCACTTAAATTATTTTTCCTTTGAGAGATTCATTTCAGTTTTACTGACCTTCCAAATCAATGTCACAGCATCTCATTTTAACCTCGCACAAAACCATGTAACTGGAGAAGGTATGTCCTCTCCCATGGTTCCTTTTTTGCCATTTGAGGACTAAACCCAAGAAGGCTGTCCAACAAAGCCTGAACTGCTGCTAAAGTATCTATTTCTTCACTCCATCGAAGCACATCACTGTTCTCTCTCTTGAGCCCACAGTAGCATTTGTGTAGTCAGCTAGATGAGAAAGTGGTCTATCTGAAAGCTAATGTTCAGTCTGCTCATCTGATTCACTGAGCAAGTGAACAAATTTCAGAGACAGGACGGCAAAGGGAAGGAACATGGTTGCATGGAAGCAAAAGACAAGAGCATCCCCTTCCACTGACAACCGACACTTCAATGGACAAACTGCTTTCAAAACCTGAGTAGTTTTCACAACCTGAATAGTTACATCTAGAACTATTTATTTATCTTTGGGATAAAGAGCTGGGGGGGGTCGGGAACCAAACAAAACCCCACCCTGTACATTTTTGGGCTACTTGTACTTAAGCCATTCAGGAGCACAATCTGCTCAGAAAACAGAAAATGCTTAAAGCTTAAGGTATCATACACTATATTCATCACTACCTTCAGCTCCCCATTTTGGACCTCAGCAATGATTACCCCGATCATCATAAATTTGAAGTTACATTGTTTAAATCTGACAGGACAGCAATAGAATCCCTTTCTTATTCTCTGAAGCAACAGCACGTTCTTTCAGAGGTGCCTACTACCCTATTATTAGCCGGCACAAAGCACAGACAGAACATAATAATCCAAAATCAACCATCTGTCATCCATTTGAAACCTACTGCAAAAGACAGGCAGAGACAATTTATCCTGAAATACAGTCTGTGGCAAGTTGTATTTCATAATGGACATAATCACAATTGCGACAGAACTCTCACCTTTTTAGTCAAGGAGTTCCTCTCTGAAGTAGTAATTTTGGTAGCTACAAAAAGACAGCTGGGGAGGGCAGAAGGGAAAGGAATAACAGCATATACAATCCAGTTGCACTGCAGCAGGTTAAAAGTTAATAGGAATTTTCAGTTGCCACAGTTTTCATGTCAAAGATGGCCATTTCCTTCCTCTGGCATACTAACTCCAACATCAGAATCTGTTGCAAGCACCTGTACAAATTTAATCTGCTTCACAGCTATGATTGTTGATGACAAACACTGTTTTTAAGTATTTTAAATTTAATGACGAGTACTAGCAGACTGAGAAGCATAGGGCTATCATATTCCCCAAAAAGACAAGAACCATCTTATACTGTTTCCTTTATGTAGTCTCTCTAAAATTACTAATACTAATACTAAATACTAAAATACTTTAAATACTTGAAAGCAGTTGGAATCACCTGAAGAACTTCTACAACACATCTCCTTAAAGCTGTTTTCAAATCCAAATAAGTAAAATACAAAATATAAGCAGTATGTGTATAGAAAGGACAATGAAAGTACCTGGTTTATTATAAATTATGTTTTAGCATAGAATTCCAATCCTTTCTGTTGGCCCAAAAGCTTCATTTTATGAATTCCAAACACTATCACCAGTATTCTTCTACAACAGAAACACTACATCCTCTTGGATATTCACATAAAGTCATACAATTAAATGCAGATACCAGCAGACAGTGGTAGGAGAGGACCAAGAACAATAAGTGAACATCAGCTTCTGACACCTGTACGTGATTCTGTGGTTCCTATCCTTTCAGCTGAAAGTAAAATTGCTGATTAGAAAAATTGTCTGCTATTGTTGCAGGTAAGTACCTCTCTTCGTATCTACAAGCAGAAGTGTCAGGCAGGTCAATGCCAGTAACCGAGTTAGTCTAATAAGTTCATGGATTCTTTAGATATGAAAAAACTCTTAGAAGTTAGTATTCTATTTAGGAACATCATCATTCTATAAGGAATGCCTACTACAAATTCTGAATCTCTTGAACAGGGTGGAAGTCCACAAAATTGATGCTATATATAAAATATGCTCAAATTAAGCATAAAGTATTTGTCCAACAAATCTGATATCTGACTTCTTCAAACTTCAACCACATCCTTTTTCAGAGCAGAACATTCTTATACTAGAAATAAGGTACACTTTTTTAAAAAAAATTATATAATTTTTTTCTTCCTGCATACTGTTGCAAGAAGCTTCTCAACATAAAAATAAGCAAACAGGTGTAAAAATGAACACAAAATGAAAAAAAAATCCTAAGTTCTCAATAACAAATAGAAAAGCTGGTCAATACTAGGAGAACTAACTGTATATTTATTGTGATAATTTGGAGTCCTTGGATCCTCTTGTGCAGCCAGCCAGCATTTGTTCCTCCTCAGCTAGGTCCTTATACAGATTTCTATAAAGCTTTGATTCAGCTTCAGTAACCTTAGACAGATTGTAAACATGTAAAGCACCTTAACTCCAGTGAGAACCAATTAAATGTCTTTTTACCAGCATAACTAAACATAGTTATAAGAAGCTGGTGGAAAACGCAAACAATAGAGAACAATGATGGCAGAGGAGAAAAAGGAAAAGCTTCATTGCAACATTCATCAAAGACAGGCTGGAATGTCCGAAATTATTTGAACTTTCAAGGTAAAATTAGGCTGCTCTCACCACAGGTATCTTATTATATGAATTGATCCATTTTCACTTTCAGGGGATCAAAAAGATCTGTTCTTTTCTTTCCAATGCAGGTTACTGTAATTTAATCTACCTGAAGATGGGTGTAACCACAGCACAGAAGCTGCAGCTGACAGCAACTCTCAAACAAGAAAAGCTGACATGGTCAAATATCCATATGCTTTAATGACTTGGAGATTCTCTGCTATTTTTTAATATACATTCAATACACATATCAATTTATTAAGTCTGATAGTCTGATTAAGTCTAATAATATAGATTTATCACCTCTAAAAAAAAATCTTACACTCCATGACACTACAGTACTGCACAATGCCAGACAGACTAAAACACAAAACCAAATTCAGCTTCTGTGGCAGCATTCTCTGGCAAGACCCAAATCAATTTCCTTCTACAAGGAACTGTGTGGTCTTACCCCAGAAAGTATAATGTTCAGGGTTAGGGTCTTGCTTAAATAACTCTTCAATAATAGTTTCAATCTCTTCCCTCCTCTGTTGAACTAAAAGACAAAAAAGAAGAAAAAAGTCTCCACAATTCTGGAATGCAAGAATAATGGTAAGCTGAGAACACATTGAAAATTTTTTTCCTCATGTTTAGGTTCTAAGACAACAAGCAACCCTAAAATGCAAAATTGATATTTGGTTTTGAGAGCAATAAGATTCAATAAAATTTAAGATTATTTAGAAAATTATAAAGACAAACCCTCTCTTTTTCTTATAGAATTGTTTTCATACCTACTGTCTGCCAGATTTTGATTTCCACTGCTTTTATTGACCAGTCTGTTTTAAGACATATTTGATTAAAGACATGACCCGGTCTCACCTGACTGGAATGCATTCAGAGAAGGCTACCTAGTATATATTATATAGACATATAATATATGTAATAACCAAAACTGAAAGATTCATTTTAAGGTAGCTCTTAAATGGGTACAAAGGAATTTCAGATCCAGTATAAGAAATACAGTTCTATCTGTCTACATAACTGGAAAAAATAAAAATGCATTTCTGAATAATTTCTAAAATAATTTAGGAGACATTGATCCCTTTTACTAGTCATCCCTCAAAAGAAAAAAACAACATGCCCAGAACTTTTGAATGTGCAAAATATTCAAGTAAAGCACCTGCTAGAGGAATACGCTGGATTTTCTCATATGTCAGAGGGAAAATACTCAGAGTCATTTGAATTAAGATAAACTAGATTCCTCTTCAGAGTCTTCACTAGAGATTAAGGGTCTACACCAACCTATACCTAGCTAGCTCTTTGCTGCAAATCTTGCCTTTCAAGTAAGCCATCACCTTCTCGATCCAGAAGGTTGCAGAAACGCCTAATGATACATCCTCACCTATGGAACTTTTGAAAATTATTATATGTTTAAGAAAGAAAAGCAAGTCAGAGTGCAGAAGTATTTATTATTGGAATACTAGTGAGGATTTTGATGTCTGACTGTGGTCCCTCTTGATTTCCTCTTCTGATGCAACTGAAATCATTAGCCATTTTACTGGAACATAAATTGTAGTCTAGGTATAAGATAAGTTAGTGAGGAAAATCTCTGAAGTGTTCAGACAGCCAAACACTAGAAATACTTTAGGAAAGCAAGCATACACATTCTACAAAGCACAGTATCGTTCACAAGAAATTTGTCAGGTACCCCATCAATCTGCCACTGCGTTAAAGAATAAATAATGAACAGCAACTGCTGTCGACTACCGAAAGCACTAAAGCCAAATGCTATTGCCCAGCTTTTCAAGCATGTACACAGGCATACATTACATAGACACATCTCTTCACTAAAATGAAGACAATAAAAAAACGTAACTTTGCTGAAGAGGAGGCAACTAACACATGCACACTGCTGAACTCTTACAAGACCCCTGAACAAATCAACACTTAAAGAATCTGACTGTTGATTTAGGAATGAAAAGACAAACTTAGAAGCCTAACTTTCAGCATCATTAAGTGTATACTCATGCAGTTAATGACTTCAAATATTTGCATGGCTCTTGCAAAGCCACCTTCCATCAGGGTCCGATCTCTATTCTCCGTACTTGGTGCAAAATTAAGATGCAATTAGTTTGTTCCATAACCTGCAAATTGATTTCTACACTCCCTGCTACTGTCACTCAGCATAAAATCTGATATTTATTTGAAAGAAATGTTTAATTAGAACTGGTGCTTAAACTCTCCACATCAGGTATTTCACTCAAAAAACCCAAGTCTTCCCACAGCAGTAAGCAAATATAGCAGGATCAGAAAAATAGCTTGCATCCTGCCTAGATCTAACAACCAGAAGCTTACAACACAAGCCTTGCACACATTCAGTGTCTCCTAGAGGTGGGCTAAACCTGGCTGGCAGCTAAGACCCTCATAACCGCTCCCTCAGTCCTGTCCTGTCCCCCCCCCTCAGCAAACAAAACAGAACTAAGTGATGCAAAACACTCACCACCTCCCAAAAGCAGAGGGATGCCCAGCCAGTCCCCAAGCAATGACCACCTACCCACTCCCTCCCTTCCCTCCCTTTTTGTTGCTGACCATGACACTATACAGCATGGGATATCCCTCTGGCCAGTTGGGGTCAGCTCTCCTGGCTGTCATCCCCCCCCAGACTTGTGTACACCAACCTACCCACTGGGGGGTGGGCAGAGTGAGAAAGAGAGGTGGCCTTGATGCTGTGCAAACACTGTTTAGCAACAGATAAAACATGGGTGTGTTACCAACACTGTTTTGTGTCATCGACACTGTTTTGGTCAAAAATCGAAAACACAGCACCATACTGGCTGTTATGAAGCAAATTAACTCTATCCCAGCCAGGTCTAGTATACTTCTCTTAAAAACAGTAAGAAAAAACTAAATCCAGTATATCCTTCTCCTATAGACAATGCAGGTCTAATATTGGCTGACTAATAAGTGGAAGTTTCACTAACTTTGACCACTAACTAGGCCACATTAAAACTACAATTCCCTCCTCCAGGCTTATAAATACACTGTTATCTGTCCCCAAATACAGCACCTATCCTTCTCTTCTACCTTTTCCTCTACAATGTTCACAATTTAAAACACTATGTAAAGCACTGTGTTATTTCAAATTGGGGAGCTATACAATGTTTCATTTTGAGGGATTTGCATTTGGTCATTAATGTGAACGGATTTCCAGAGTCATGTTTTGGGTGTTTAAAAAAAAGATTGTATTGTCTAAAATTCCCCTAGTTTCCTTTCAGTTTGGGTTTTTTTTCAGAAAAGGTCTCTCACTTGTTTCACTTATGGAGGTGCAAACAATTTTCAAGAAACAGTCTATCTCATGATAATGCCATGTCAACATTTTCATTACGAGATAAAAAAATTCCACTCATTGCACTGTCCCTGCATTAAAAGGAGCAAGTTCTTCCATTTAATACTTAACATGTACTAACTGTAAACTGAAAGTCTCAGACACAGATGCAGATGCCACTAAAGCAGAAGTCCCATTTATATATCCAGCACAGGCAAGGAGTTGCAATTAGCACTTCCTAAGTGATTAGTACAGATCGAACATCCATCTGGCATTTACCTCAACCTAGCTGATAAACATTATACCTGCCTTCTCCACCGTGCAATGCAGAACATGTACTGAAATGGCAACCAACATAATACATATGGAATGTTTTCCTCGTGATAAGACTGTTGAACATCTAAGTGCCAAAGTAAAATCAGGTGTCTACCGAAGTAAAAAATGGAAGTGCAATGTGCTGCGCTGTACAAGAATGATTGGCTAAATATAAATAGAAACTTCATGGTACAGCCCATGTACAAAAGACACCTAGCCTGGCAGTTAAGTACTCTGTAAATAATACAACCACATGATGCTATCTAGAAAGACTATAAAGGCAGATGATTAGAAAGTGGATAGGAATAAGCAGCTTAAAAGAGTATCAGCAACAGAATGATATGCAAAAACGCAAACAGACTAATTTCCCAGTGTGATGAATAAATCCTGTAACATCCACAAATAATACAAGAGCTATAACACCTATCCAATTACAAAGATCTAGCTTACAAGGCATACTATTTTATTATCTTAATGGTCCATCACAAATGGGGGGTGGGGTTGAAATGCAGTAGTTTAGCATAGGATATACTGAGGGAGGTGGGGAAAACTTGGCATGCATAATACTGGTTTGCACTTAAGACAGTACCACACACCTTTGTGTTCCTACTCATCCAGGCTTACATACAGTGCACTTAAGAGGAAAAGAATGGCTATGAACTATTTTATGTGTACCCTTGTAATTTTTACATCTGAAAAGCATATGTGAAATCATTCTGCAGTAATGTTTTATGAATATTTCTGAAAGAAAATAAATTACTGAAGTAATTTAAGTAACAAGACCTGTTTGTAAGCTGGGAAAAACCCAGTTTTTCACGTGCCAGGAAAGTGGCACATGATAGTCCATGCAGAGGAAACCAAGCCATGCATTTACTCCAGACTAGCTTCCCCTTCCCCTAGTAATGCAAAACAGAAGTGAGTACGTGCCGTAGTAATTATTTGCTCTGTGAGTAAGAAAAGTCATTCTTGACTATTCTGTCTGCAACACAGCCTGGTCAACTTAGCCTTGCAAAGAAGGCCTGTTACATGTAGCTTAACTAATTGAGATAAATGCTGCAATATGAACTACTTTAGGATCAGAGAACACCTGAAATAATACCACTTCTTCTTTAATATAAAATATTAGTTTTCAGTTCCACGATTACTTCCCCTCTAGCAATTAACAGCAATACTTTCTCATATATACTTCATGCAATTTTTTAAATAAAACCAGCTTGGTATAGGGAGAGAAGGAAGAGTTACATTTTTTTTTTTTTTTAAGAGCACTTCAAAAAAACTGAGAAGCAACACTAGACAGAGTTTTTGACAGAGTTTTTGTCTTTGCCCTAGTAGACAGCTTGACATGAAGGGAAGGACTACACTACACTCAAAGTTATCCAAGAATAAATAATATAGATTACAGATTAGCCATGCTATATACTAGCTGCATGCAGAACCACAAAATATAAACACCATTTCAACACATAAAGTCAACTTATATCCAAAATGCTGCTTCCAAATCAGCATATGCTCCAAAGAGCACAAAAGCAGGATTTACTCAGCAGCACAGTAAAGAGACACTTCGCTGCATCTTGCAGCACAGAGAATCGGGTACTCCTCCTCCTCCCACACCTCCTATCGTCTCCTAGCCCATAATTTATGTATGGACATGAAATATAAAAAAAAAAATACCAAAAAGCTGTGTGCAACTATGAAAGAAAGAATTTTTCACCACAGACATTACACACTTTGTTGTTATTAGGCCCTGAACATTTGAGAAAAAGCATGTCTTTGTCAAGGTTTCAACACATTCATACATCATTCTTCAACTGAAATGCGAATTCCCAGTTGACGCCTCTGCAAGTTTCACTCATTTGTCTCAAATTTTCCAGCAAAACTTGGGAGCTTTTGAGTTGACATTCAGGCTGTTGCTGAAATGTTTTTAAGGGAGGTAGGGGGGGTGCAGACTAAAAAGATATGAAGACTTTTCAAAACTTCATCATTTGTTACACAGGCAAATCCCCCAGTTTTCTGCATCAAAATATGAATTTCACAAAGCCAAATCTTAGTATCAGGGAAAATGCCACCCACATTTTGAATGTTTTCAAATTCCTATTTCACCTTCCAGAAAAATCCCTTTAGGATTAAAACTCAGTAACAAATCCAGACACTCCCATTTCTAAGAAGAATAATGAAAACTACATTTTAGCACTAATCTGATAAATACAAACCAGCACATCTGAAGCAGGCAAACTAGCTCTCCAATAACTTATTTCAATATGACAAAAAATGTCATAAGCTGGAAACCTCCACATGAAAAATTTGGACAAAAAGCTATGCTGCAACACTAAATCTTCAGCAATAAATGAAGTTTCTGAAGGCCAAACATGAGTAGCAAAGACCCAAGATAATTTCTGTACCTAACAAAGCGATTTAACATTACTTCATTCTCACAAATGACATTTTAGTCTTCACCAAAGAAAGGGCAAATAAAACAAAAAATATTTACTGTTGCAGTAGACCGCAGTACCTGACAATTATTTCAGCATATTTCACATGAGTTTTCTTTCAGCAAATAAGGAATTCATTACAGAGCAAAATAAATATTTTACCTTAGTAGGTGCCACATCTCTATAGCTGCTTCAATTTGTTTAGTTGTGGCACATTGTACAGAGGATATGGGCAGCTGCATGCATTGCTGTATTTGAACAGTTTCCCCGCGTGTACCAAGAGACCACTCCGAAAAGGAGGAAAAAACCCAAACACACAAGCAGAAAAAACCCTGCACCCACAAAAAACTTAAATGAACTTAAATGGAACAACAGTTGTAAAGCACAGCCACCTAGCTGGAACCTCCCCATTTTCTATGGGACTGAGTTACAAGATGTCTGGAAGAGCTGTAATGAACAAACTGGCCTGTACTCATCTCTTAGCTGTCATTTTTAAATAAGCTAACTTTCAATGTTTATCACTCCCTTCTTTTGGGAGTGATGACCTCAGATGCTTCAGTAATTCTACAGAATAACATCCTTTTTGCTGTGGCTTTGACCCATCCTACCACAATGCTATTTTTAACCTAATACAGCAAAGTATTTTATTTCAGTGAGTATTTTTTATTCCTATAGCAACAGGCTATTGCTCTACTCTAAATGGATGAACACGACTCCCTTTCCCAGCCATGTTTCTGAAGGGTTTCCAAGTAAGTGTAGGTGTTCTTGTGATGGTCCCTGAAGAATTCTAGTAACGTATTGCATTGCAGTGTATTACCTGCTCCTCCAAGGACACTGCATCTGTCATGTTATGCAAGCATGCACATATTTCAGCACATATCCCTTATAACCTATCTTGACTTTGGAACACAGAAAAAGTTATGTATACACAGAAGATACAAACAGAAGAGGAACCATTGGTGGAAAAGAGCAACCAGTATACATACATCAAGTACGATTTAATTAGGCCATACAGGGATGGGAAGCCATGTCCAGGAAGCATGTGCAAACGCAGTTAATTCTGTTCAAGCATTAAGCACAGGATTGAGGCATGCTGTGTTTGTTTTAGGGCAGCCAGACGTTCCCATCACTGAACCCATGCTGCAGAGACACCCAGGCAACAACTCAAAAGTTTTGCTGTGGTTGTTAACAATCATCACACTATCCTGAAAGCAGGATTCACATAAATATCTAACAATCTCCTAGAAACACTCAAATCCATCACTGCCGGGATCTTCCTGAAAAACTCTCTCCTAAAAAGACTCTGCCACCTACACTTACAAATTATAAATGGTAGCTCCATACATGCGAGGCATTTTGTATACAATTTACATGGTGTTAGGCCATATTCACCAGTGTTTAACTTTAGAAAAAAAAATCACCCCCAAAACTGAAACCTTATGTTATCAATGTGGATATCAGTGACTTTTCTGAGAAAGAAGCTGGTTTTTTGGCCAATTCAGACTCCTTTATTTTTTTACATTTTTTATTTATTTTAAACTCAACATTAAATTATTTTATCCTGTGGGAATAAACAGGAAGGATGTTACCAGTTTTAAATTTACTGGCTTTCAATTGAGCTTATAGCTCACACACCTGCCTTTGCCTTTCCCTTAGACTTTGTGTAGTTTCACAGTTATGCTTTACAGACCCTGTACTGCTCTTTTCTCTGCTTGCTGTCACAAGAAAGTCCCGCACAAATGTCATGGGGAATCAATTCTACTGGAAGTAAAAACTTTGTAAAATGCATACCCAGATGTGGAAAGTAAGCAAGTTTTGTTTACTTATCATTAGAACAATAGAGAACAACAAAATATATTCATCTTTGAAAATGAGTCTATAGTTTTATTTCCAGTTTTAAAAGCAAAAAGTGACAAAGTGGTTTACATAGTGTAGCTTGTACATAAGGGTAACAAGCAGACCCAAAACCAAAACACAAACCCTAGTGATTCACGTCTAACAAAGCACACAAACAGTGTATGCTACTGTTTCTGCACATAAGCTCCCAACCCCAGAGATAATATTATCATTCTTTTTGTCTGATGTCTCAACTGCAAAATCCCAAGGGAGTTATGGATATCCATGCCACTATAATCACTCAGTTCCTATTTCCTATACAAAGGAATATTAGATTACCTGCAGTGTGTGCCACTGCTGCACTTAGCAAAGTGAGATGATTTATAATTTTGATGCACACCAGTGCAAAGCTGGATTTTTAGGCCCAACGGTAACAATTAACTTTTCATATACCAGGAACACTTGCACTATATATTCTTTCTAGACAGACAGAATGCTCCTGACCTTGAAATCTTTATAGCCTAAGGCCCACAAATTCAGCAGATGTAGCACACAGTCCTGGGAAAAAAATAAGAGCTGAAAGATCAGCCAGTTTATCCCACCTTCCTCATGGCAAGACCTACCAGGCAATCCTGGCAGGCATCTGTCTTGTCACACGTAACTTACTTTCCCCCAACTATTCAGGCGTGTAGAAAGAGAAATGCATATACACACAAGTCTTTAATTCAACAGGTGGAAGGACACATCACTGGGAATACCTCAGTTTATCAGAATGCCATGGCAAGGTCCATCTAAAAAAAAAGGATTACAAGAATATGGCCTAAAATACACAATCTTAGAGAAAAATAACTTATGTTATTGCAGCAAGTGCATGTACAGATATAACCACACACATTGAAAAACAAATGTTAACTGGGAAAACTACTATTTAATCTATTCATTATCAATCAACAAATTTATTTTAGATGCAACATGCTGTCAAAGAACATGTAAGTTACCAACTTCCCTCCCCATTATTCTGTCCTCATGAACACACACGGTTTTAAGAGACTTCCACTCAAATCAATGAACTGGCTTACCACTAAAAAAAAAAACCCCAAAACCAAGCAAGCAGGTTGCTTAATGAATTCATATTATAGCTCATATCTAACATAAAGGCATATTACGCTTCACCATATGCCACATCAAATTAAACTGTTTCCTCGACAGGACTGAATTTCTGCTGTGTGCATGCTTTATATACTGATTACCTCTTTCAAATGAAACAAAAATTTGACACACTGGTAGAAGCACACCTTCCTCAAGGACTGTTATAACAATTAAGCTATAAATTCAGTAAAAACGCAGAATTATATAATAATGCCATTTCCTCATTTTGACACATTTCTCAATACTCAAGGCCCATTTTCGTCATATGTACCTCCCCCCCCCAGTTTTAAGACGTTTTTGACATGCATTAGTCTGGAAAGCCCTAGCAGAAAGGTCTGCTAAGCATCGTAAAGCACCCGAGAACCCCATAAGTACCGCAGAGTCGTGTCTGACAAAATACATAGGAGCAGACAAGCGCCCCACATTAGAGCCACGGGTAAGTTGTAGGAGAAAAGAGTATAAATATCACGGATCTACCCAGGCCTCCAAGTCAACCACCAACGCCGACTAGAGGCCCTGGCCCTCACCTTCAGGTCCCCGTCTTGCCCCAACCCCTACGCTGCCTCCCTCGAGGCGCTACGAATACGAGAGTCCCCCTGCGAACTCCACGTCCAAAGGGCGATCCCAACGCTCTGCCAGGCTCCCCCTCCCCAAAATCCCAGCACCTTACCCACCTCCTCCAAAACACCGAAGCTGTTCCAGCATGGGCCCCTACCCCCAGCAACACCTCTGCCCCAAACCCGCAGCAACACTCGCCCAGCAGCGCCCTTGCCCCCATCCCACCCACACCCTCGCCCCACTTAGGCTCCCTTTTCCCATCCACGCCCCCCATAAGCCGCCCCCCCCCCCCGCCCCCCAAACCGGTGTCCCCTCCGGCGCCCCGTTCCCGGGCACCACCGCCCCTCCTCAACCACCCCCCCGCCCAGCGCCCCTCACCTCGGCCCACCCCAGCCCCGCCGCCACGGCCCCGGCCGCACCTCACGGTCCTTGAGGCCCAAGAGCAGCACCTCCTCCATGAGGGTGAGCCGCGTTTCCTTGGAGTCGCCCTTCTCGTCCTCGCCGGAGTCGTCCCGGCGGCCTTCATCCTCCGGGCCGCCCCCCGCTCCCCGCTCCTTGTCGGCGGCGGCGGCGCTGCGGGAAGCCTCGGTCCGGCGCTGCACCAGGCCGGAGCTGCGCTGGGTCAGGGAAGTCATGGCTGGAGGCGGCGGGAGGAGGGCAGAGGCCCGCCGCGGGCGGAGGGTCTCGGCGACAGCTCGGGAGGCGGGGGGGAGGAGAAGGGACGGGAGACGCTCCCGCCTCCGCCCTATCCGCTCCGGGGCAGCGGCTGGCCGGCGGGAGTCATGGGGAGCGGGGCTCGGCCGCGCTGGGGGAGGCGGGCGGGGGCGGCGGGGACCGGCGTCTCCCCCTGCCGCGGCCGAGCTGGCGGAGGCGGCTTCTCCTCCAATATGGCGGCGCGGGCTGATGTCAGCGGAGGATGTGGCAGCGCCGGGAGATGGGGGGGGCACCGGAAAGGGCCGCGGGCGGGAGGGAGGAGCCCCGCCCGCGGGGCAGGGGGCGGGGGCGGGGACGGGGACGCGGCGGGTCGCGCGAGCGGCGGTGGCCGTTGGCGACCGTTACCGGCCGTTACCGCGGCGCTGTGTGGAGAGCGGTTAATCCAACGCTCCGACTGAGGAGCCGGCCGGTGCCCGGCGTGCCCTATCGCGGGGGCGGAGTGCAGCACTCTCTGAAACGAATGCCTTTTATCTTTAAAAGAAGTGCCGTATTTACACCCTGAAGTCTGCTCGGTTCCGTGGGTTTTTTTGCCACGAGGCCGTGTGCGATTGCTAGTGCAGCCCCCCCCAGGAATAGATCTCCGTATGTATACACATGCGTATGTATGTATATATGCTCGTCAGCTAAGCTCAGGTGAGCTCTCGACAGTCTTGACTTCAGACTGAGGACATGGAGTCCCTCGGCTCTGCGGTCGATGAGCGTCTTTTCAAACCTTCAGCCCTTTTCGAACGTGGCACACCAAAAACTCAAAAAACTGCTTATTAAGGCTAGATCCCATGTACGTTTCCAGGTAATGTACTTCACTGCAGAACAAAGGTGCTTGTGATGCGTGGAAGGCCTATACTTTCTAGTCCACAGTTAGGATGTTGCATTTGGCCATATCGAGATACATAGATATAAGCATACATAAAATGTGGATCCAAGATAGAAATAAAATAATGTGTATAAATATAGAATTACTTTTAGAGTTGGGTTTTTTTGGTTTTTTTTTAGGTGCACCCTGTTTACCAAGAGTTCCAAGTCACTTTGTAAGCGACTTCAGCCTCCATTGTTTCTCACACCCGCAGTTCTTGCATCCTTTGCTGTTCTGACTTGGTGATAATTCGGTATAGCTTCTTTGAGATCACTGGTAAGAACGAATAGCCAACGGACAAAACTGATCCCCAGAGGATCTAAATCACTCACAGACATGTGTGCTGCTCGTTCCTCTTTTGTGTTTTGAGGCCAGCTAATTATTCACAGTCCACTTACTGTGTGGCATTCTGATTTTTTTTATCTTTCTCGTTTTTTTAATTAAAATGTTTCGCTGTACCAGGTGCCAAACCAAAGCTTAAGGATATAACATCACTGTTACTTCTATCAAAGAAGCATTTGCATAAAGAAGAGTAATAGCATTACAAGATCTGTTTTCCGGAAATGTCTTTTCTGAGTAGTAATTATAGTCAAATATTTATTAGTTTAGTCCTATATGAGCCACTTGGATATTTTGCTGAGGATTGCAATCAAGATGACAAGCATGTAATTAACCCAGGTCATTGCTTTTACCTTCTTTTTACATAGTCACTCTGTTAGCTTTCTTCCTGTTCTTTGGAACTCCCAGGATTTATTGAGAATCATAATTGGGAGATCAAAAAGAGGTTCCAAAAAGCTCTTTTAAAAACCTGCATGCAAGTTATCCTGGCTGACTGATACAAATTACCTAGCTTAACTACCGCTGTTTAAATTTTTCTTAAAAGTACACTGTTAGTGGAAAGTATTTCATCTTTGTCCTGCATGATAATATTTACCTATTTCCCCAGAATACGAAGCTATTTATTGAACACATTTTTTAAAGCACTGTTAACAGTTCTTACATTTCTCTTTACTAATATCATTGTTAGAATTTGCCTTGCACCTACATTCAATTGCCTCTCTCTTTTTGGTGGCAAAAATCTCTCAACAACACTTACATTTGTTTAACTCCTAGATTTAATTAACAAAGCAATATTATCTTCTCCTTTCTCATCAAAAGAATGCACTGGTCAGGCAGTTACAATTATTTTCACTTTCCCACTACACTAATATGGCATTTGAACTATGTTTGGGTTTTGTCCTGATTGCCTGCTAAGGGTTAACTGATTGAATGTTCATTAGCAACTCCTAATTTATATATTTTGGTTTGGGTGCTTTCCTCAAAGGCCTCAAAGGACTCATAGTTATTTTCAGTTTTGTGAAAATCAAGTAGTAGCTTACTATATTAATGATTTGCCCACTTTTCTGTTTTTTATTACAGAAGTGATTAAATTAGGATCACTTGTAGGTTAATAAGAATTTTTAATTTTGATGATTGATTTCATTTTTATTAGGATGAGGTGTACTATGAAGTACTTATATTTGACAGTCACTTTTCTGATGTAGAAACTCAGGTGTTTGCACAAATTGAATGGTGTCATTTCAAACAAATATATTTTTTCATTACTAATTTCTGTTCTGAATCTTTATCTAATGAGCCTAAACTAATAAGCTGGGTGTGAATCAAATTAAGAATGCGTATGATTGAATTTGGAGCCAGTTAACATTTTCCTTTTACACCAGTGCAACACTGATAGACAAAACCAAAATTTGAATGGAAACGATAGCAAACAAGACACATTTCAGCACATGAATTTGTTGGTGTTGGTCCCTTCTACATGACTGAGAGCTGGTGTGTTGGCGGGGACTGCTTGATTTGTTGGATCTCTGCCTAGGAGATCCTAATGTATCATGTCACAACTGTATTACCTGCAATTTATTTTACAGTATCAAGCTGTATTTGAAAAATATTTCTGAGTCATATATGGCTTTATCAGGAGTTCAGAAGGCTGTAACCCCTGACACTCTGTTTGGCACTGGCCGCTGCAACATGGGGTTCATGTCATTTGGGTTGTCAGTGGGCATGTCACTGAGTACACACTCCCCTTCCTCCCCCCATCCCAATGCCAGTGGCATCCAACCTGAGAGCTGAGGCCCTACATCTTTGAAACATTCTGTGAAGAACTAATAATGCAAAAGCACAGGCTGTAGTCTATAAATAATTTCGTTTAGGCTTGCAGTAAATTGACCTTTTAGCGCATCCTTGTTTATTCTTAAGCTCATATCTGAGAGAATTTCTATTAACAGTTGCCGATGAGTCTAAGTTATCTTTACTAAATGCAGTACACTTCAAAAGTAGCTAGGTTTTTTGAACTGCTGCTAGCCCACTGGGAATTTGAAATAAAAGGGAAAATAGCAAAGATACAGATCAGACTCTTATTTTGTGTTGTGCTCCTTGCAGTTGCCATGATTTACTTCACTGTGGGAGCTGGGCTTACCTCAGTGATGTCAGCAGAAATGCAATTGACAAACCAGGTGCAAATGTCTGTTAGAACAGCAGGTCAAGCAAAGAGTAACTTTATTTAACAGCTGAAGCAGGAGGTCACATGCTATTAACTATCGACAGATGTAACTTGAACATCACAAGCATGACATACAGCTGGTTAAAGCAAGAAGTTGCAGAGGTCTCAACCTAACAGATGTGCCAGGCTCTGAAACTTAAGACATAGTGGATAAATGCTAGTGATACAGTCACAGCATCATAACAAGATACTGCTGGGCAGATTCTTCTCTTGAAGGACGATTAGATTAATAGCGTGTACATGTTCTGAAGTTGACAGCAAGAATACAGGACCTGTTTTCTAGAAGAAGGCTGCTGACTCTGATGCGGCTTCACCATCCAGTGGTTTCACCCGTCAAGCTTGTTTACATTCCTGCCTGTATGTTCCATTCCCTCCCAGTGAAAGTTTGCCACTCCCAATGATGCCACTAAAAAACAGTGTCAGGTGGAGCTGTGGCCTGAGCCCCTGTAAGGATCTGACTTAAAAACAACAGCCAAAAAAAATCATGTTTACCTGTATCATTTCAGGGATCTATTGACAGGGCAGCTTCACAAATAGACACCATATCATTACTGAAGGAGCACTGAGCTGGAGTACAAAATGCAGAAACCCAATGGCCAGGAGCAAAGGGAGACAGAAATTTCTTAAGGCCAAACCATCTTTGAAAGCATGCCGATTACAAACATGCTGCTTGAGTGCTAGAGTAGACATTAATGCCAGAACACAACTGGAAGGAACAAACTATCTTCAGATTTGTTCTATTGAATATTATCAGCGTATTCTCCAAGAACAGGATTTTCACTTCCAGTAAGAATCCAGATGCTGAAAGGTACAGAGTGACGAGAGGAGCTCAGAGATATGGGACAAGAGAACTGAGCAGACTGATGTGTGATACTGTAAGTGGGAAGAAACTAGAGACAATGATCAAATGACTGTAGAAATCGTGTCTAGTACACAGTGGTCACATAATATTCTGTCTTTTGGTTTCAGCTGTTTTACTCATACTGTTCTTCTCATTACTAAGTAAATCCTTCACTAGCCAGTGCAGACCAGCTGGGATTTTCTTGTTGGTCTTAGGAATGAATGTTCCAACACTAGCAGCAAATTTTTCTAAGTAAGAAGCGCTTACTGGTATGGCTCTTTCTGTCCGTACAACAAACCCTTGCTTTGACAGCTTTTAATGCTCAGTAGTTAGACATTGTTTAAATTAATCTGTTTACAAAATCAAAATTTGCCAATATATCTTTTCCAATAAGCCTCCTTTTAAGGTTCTCACTTGGGATTATTTAAGAATGATGTTTGAGGCTTCTCAAAACCACAGAGAATTACCACTTTTAGTGGCATAGTGCCAGCTGATAACACCTAGCTTATATAAAATCAGGTGCAGCCACTAAGTTAGTAATAAGATTTAACTTCAAGGGGCTTTGACTTAATAATTTAGTGCTGCTTTTAATTTTTGTATATACAAAACCAATAAATTGTGGTTTTTTAGAGAAAGAGTGACAGGCATTTTAGGAAGACCAAAGGCAGATATGCAAAGGTGTTATTCACATTTGCTCATTTCAGAAAGGTTTTCTTTATTTTGAGTATTTCCAGATCCTGTCATTTTCTCATCTCCTGTGGAGTTCAAATGATTGCTAGTTCCCAAAATCTTTGTATTGTAATAGCATCTTCCTCCTTGTATCTGAGTGTTACTGTTCAAGTAGCAAGAATCTGTATTGGTTATTTTAATATTACAATTGTAGTACTGAAATCATAAGGACAAAAGTATCAGTCGAGGTGCTGTTTGTAATGAAGATGTGCTTTCATTTCTACACAGGAGTCAAGTTCAACATCACTAGGAAAAATATGCAGCTTTCTTAGCAGATGTTCATTGAGTAAAATGAGTCCCATGAAGCCTTCACCAAAACTGTGGTGTTTTGGCAAAATTTAAAATGTTTAGTGCAGTGAATTTTATACAAATTCAGTTTTGAAAAATCTTTATTTCACTGCCTAATGTAACAAATGCTTTACTATCTGTTCCTTGTAAAATATATAAATACTCATCAACTCATTAAAAAATACATAAAGCCAGATGGTGCAAAGAAAATGTTTCCATGGAGTTGTAATTTACAATTTAAATAGTGATTAGAACAGTATTCTTGTTGTCTAATTAGAGAGTACTTGTGTTCATTCAGAAGTGTGTGTAGAATAATGTTGATTACTCTTGGTAGGTTTACACCCTCTCGTTATGACCGAAGACCGACACAAGGAGAATCAAATAATGAGTGGTGATTTTAGAACAGTAAATGTGAGGCAAACAGAGCCATGACATTAGTCAGGGAGAAGAATATGAGGTTTCCAAGAACCAGTGGTTGTATCAACTCAGCAAAGGTGTGTGAGCAGCTGGGGCAGGGGAAAAGAAATGTTTGGCAACAGCCATCTCTGAGTCTCTATAGAGATTGTTGTAAAGAAAATAAAGCTGCATTTTCAAGTTACCTTGTTCCTGAGAAATCAGCCAAGTGCATTGCAATGGCTCTTCTGCTCCTGGTGGTGGTTGCATACCCTGCTTGTGCTGGATGGTTTGTACTTCTGACGGCAGCCAAGAGGTTGCGATCGCAGTGAACACCGATAATACCTTCTATCCAGGGAGCAAAAAAACTTTGATAAACTTTTGTAGCTTAAACATGCAGGCATCTCTGGGTTACGCTTCTTGCTGATTCATTCAAGAGTCAAACCTGGATGGATGCATGTCTATCTAGTTTGTTACATTTAAAGTTGGCTTTGTTGGCATAGAAGAATAAATCTTGTGCAAGTCAAATCTTGGAGAGCGCTATGTCTCACTATCTTGTTGTGAAATTCTTTGCACAGTTGTTGCCATCACAACCTGCTAGACACCTAACACGGATCTGATTATGACAGAGGGTTCTTGCATTGCTTGTTCAGTTATACGAACTACTGTCTTGCTTATGGCCACTTATTTTGCATTACCATCTTTTTCTTTTTTTTTTAAAGGTACAAAGTTGTTGCAAAAGGTAGCTATAAACAGGGCAGAAGAAGCTTTCCTATTCTCTTGAATCCATTTACCATTAAATTATAACTTCAAGTCAGGACATCAATACCTGTCTGCCTCAAAGCGTCACACTTAAAGTAACAGCAATATGTGGCAAGTGACCATCAGATTGCTTCCCCACGCTGATGCAGGCAGTTGCAGGACTACCTACAAAACATAGCCTACCTTTTGGGCCTCCCAAAAATCTGCCTGGCACAGCTACCAGAGGAAGACTGATGCTCACAGCAATGAGCTATGTCACTGAAGCCAGGATTAGACCTTCAGGACTCTAATGACTTCCCCAGGGAGGAGAGAGAAAAAAGGATTAGCAGCTAAATTACCACCAGTTACAAGTTAAAAACAAAAACTTAGTGGAGAAATCCAGCTGATGACTGGTAATAGAAATGCATCCAGCAACCTAAGAAGGTGTCCCTGGTGTGGTCCAGTAACCTCCAAATACCACAGATGCATCTGCAAGGGAGACCCTTGGCTACAGCGGGAATGAGAGAAGCTGCACAGCATATCAGTAATTCACCGGCATAGAGAGCAAGTCAAGTTCTCTGTCTGGTTTATAAGTCATCTTTGGGAAAAAATTAAATCTCATTCTGGTCTTGCTGAGATACAGCAAATGACATACAAGCTTCCCATATTTAACATGGAATATGTCACACTGGTGAGCCAGCCATCTGTATCAAGGTGTCCTGCTTTGGTATGTATGGTCTTTTCTCACTAAAATTTTTCCATAACATGACTTAGCCCCCAGCTTAATTCTTTTTGCCAAAGGATAAAACCATTTTACTTAACAGCTATTTATTACACAGTTAAGTCCTTCAGAGAGAAAAAGAAAAAAAATACTCAAAAAATTCCCCCAAACTAAAACTAGTCTCATTGCTCATATCCTAAGTTACGCAGCAGCAAATGCAACTCTTGTGCTTCTACAGAACAAACACAAGAGCAGAAGACACTTAAGCTTTTACTGGCCTTAAGAATCAAAACACACCTGTGGCTGAAATCCATTGAGGTGATCTCTCACTGCTTACAGTAGGAGAGCAGGACCAGGCACTACGCCAAAGCAAAGAAGGCACTCCCTATCCTAGAAGCATGGTCCCACTCTGAAACACAGCTCTGTAAAAAACAAATGTAGGACTTTCCCTCTTCTTTCAGTCAAATGGGCTCTGTTTTCCTAGCTGCAAACTCAGCCTGGAACTGGAGAACCAACTTGGCACTTCACCATCAGTCGTAAACATCCTGCAGCCAAAACCAAAGCATTACTTATATCTGCATGGCCCCAGGATTCTAAGTGGGCCTCATATGAATGTCATGCTTGAATATATGTTTGCTAATCATTGTTAATATAAGGTTAATACAAGGTGCTAAGTGTTTCTAACATCCTGTTTTACAAAAGGAGCTATTTCTGATACTTCACAAGGCCATGTTGCTTTTAGGTATACTACTGCAATGGAACTAAGAACTTCAGCAAAGAATTTTTATGAAAGTCTACTCCAAGCTGACAATAGCAGGGACTTTATTTTGCCATTAACTTAAGGAAATATGGCATGGAATATATAGGAAGACCAAAACTGTTTAAGGAAGAAGATGCCATTTTTTACCACTTTCCACTGGCAAGACCATATTGGAAAGATACTGTTGCACAGAAAGAATTCTGAAATTAGAAAATACATAGATAGATAAAAATACTTCAAAGTAGACTTTTTACTGTGTCTTTTCAGCACAGCTGACAAAAATAAAAAAAGATCAAGATTCCTAATTCTGCTTCATCTGCCAGTTTCCTTTCCACAGGAAAAGATCTTTCTTGATCTGGGCAGTTGGCCAGCTCAGAGTCCGATAGGCTACTCCAGTTAGGAATAAGGCATCTTTGATGCCGTTTGATTTATTTACAAAAATATACAACCCTGCTTCTTTAAGCACCGTATAAATCCAATGCTGGAGACAGTTTCTTTAAACACAGCTCTTTCAGCCAGCACCTGACCCAAGAGCCCTTTCGCAAGGCTTCTCTTACCCAATCTCCACAGAGCAATACATTTCATGCTCCTCACCGCCATTGGCTACACCTCAAAAATCTGATCTAATTGACACACCAAGGTTACCAATGAGCAGTTACACAGCTATTGCCTGCCCCAATGTGGGACAGACTGCTTAAACTTCCATAGCTCAGCAGTGAGGAGTTGGTGACAGCCACACCAAGATTACTCACTTAACTAGTGCAACGCGTACTTTCTCACAGTAGGCCCAGGGAGATGTTCAAGAGACCTGGGAAATACAAATCAGTGGGCGATTTTTACTGAGCAATATCTTCCTGCAAGTGTAGCTACCTGGGTGGTACCTACTAGCAAACCAATAGTTAAATGAATTGAACAAAAGCTAACATAGATGCATGAAATACATTTTCTATACCTTTAAAACTCAGCCATACATAAAGGGACTGAAAATCCCACCATGAATTCTTTCTAAAAACTCAGACAGCCAAACAGATGCTGTTAAAGGGTGCAACTAATCGTTTGTGGTGGGTTGACCATGGCTGGATGCCAGGTGCCCACCAAAGCTGCTTTACCACTCCCCTTCCACAGCAGAGCAGGGGGAGAAAATATGACGAAGGGCTTGTGCATCATGATAAGGGGAGGGAGAGATCACTCAACCAATTACCGTCACTGGCAAAACAGACTTGACTTGAGGTAAATTATTTATTGCCAATAAAACCAGAGTAGGTTAATGACAAATAAAACCAAATCTTAAAACACGTTCCCCCCACCCCTCCCTTCTTCCTGGGCACAGCTTCACTCCCAGATTCTCTACCTACCCCTCACGTCACACGTTGTCTCTGCTGCTCCTTCCTCCTCAGGGGCAGGACTCCTCACACTCTTCCCCTTCTCTAGTGTGGGGTCCCTCACACAGGAGAGAGTCCTCCACAAGTTTCTCCAGCGTGGGTCCTTCCCACGGGCTGCAGTTCTTCATGAGCTGCCCCAGTATGGGTCCTTTCCATGGGCTGCAGTCCTTCAGGCACAGACTGCTCCAGCGTGGGCTCCTTTCCATGGGGCCACAGGTGCTGCCAGGTGCTCCACAGGCACATCCTCCTGCTCTGACACGGCATTCTGTGCAGGCAGCTGGTGGATATGTGCTCCATTGTGGACCTCCATGGGCTGCAGGGGGACAGCCTGCCAGACCCAATACAGTGTTTCTTTTCTCCCACAGGTCCATGGAAAGATAGCTAATCCTCATTTCCTCACTTAAAATAATTCCTTTTCAGTCCTGTGATTAAATCTACCTTTTCAACTTCAGTTTGGTACTCTCAGATATTAACTGACTGAATGTAACTTTTCAAAAGAAATTTCTTGGTGGGGGAACAGCCATATACAATGCTTCTCTGACAAATGCAAAGATGTAAGTCAACTTTTCCCTCTGAGTGTGCGTTGCAGCCGGGGACACATTTGCCTTGTGAGGGTGGAGCTGGTAGGCAGCAGGTTGTATATTAATAACTGAGAGTGAAAACGTTCAAGAAGGGGAAGAAGGATGTCTACCAGCCTAGACAGAATATTAATGTCAGCAGCCAGCACCTGTAGGGCTATTATTACTTCAATAAGATCCAAAGATTATGAAGAAACATTTATGTTCAGTCATTTCCTGGTGCCTAAATGAGTCTGGGTCCCTGGTAATTGTATTTCAGCTGTTTCCAGCATCCATTATTACCTGCAGAACTCCAGAGGCCTTCCATATTCATGCAGCCTCTACTTAATACCAAGACATTAAGTAATGGTTTTACTACTAGAGTATTTTATTTCAGTAACTAGCCCTTTTTATCATCATCTCTGCCAGATAGCTATTCAGCTGCAATTTGAATCATAAAAAGGGCCACTGCCTCAGAAATGACACTAGGTGGATAAATTTCCCTAGAAAATTAGGGTGTCTCAATCAGAATGGAGAGAGCTCCATCCTACACTTGAGACAGTGGTCTGCATACGGTCAAAGCAGATCACTAGCACTAAATCTAAATAAAAATGAAAAGTAAATAAGTAAGATATGCCAAAATGGAGTCGGGGGGGGGGGGGGGGGGGGTGGAGTAAGCAATGAGCTTAGCTGTATGTTGCTAAAGCTGTGGAGAAAAAAAAAGCAGGAATGCATCAGGAATCCAAAAATCACTTTCTGAGCAATGGTTGTTTTCAGATTACAAGTCAGAACATGCTTTTTGCTTTTCAACAGCCACACTCAATCACTGCTTAATCACAGCCCCAGCAGCACAGTTGTATTTAAAAACTCTCCAGTCCAAACCAAAGCACAGCATAAGGAACTACAGGCCTGAAGAGCATTGAAGTGTGTTTGATGGCCATAGATGGAATTAACAGGCTTTGTTTACCTTACCTTCCTACTGTAGCAAACAGGTCACATTCAATGCAACTGTACTTTAAATCACCCTGTAAGGCTTCTTCAGGCAACCTCAAACCAAAGGTGTTTTGGGTTGTGGTTTTTTCTTGTCTTTTTTTTTTTTTCCTCAGAAGTGTTAAATAACTGGAGTTAGCAGTGCATGCTACTTACAACATTTCAGCTAGCCACACATTAGATGTGGTTCCGAGGATTTATCTCTTTTTCAACAAAACAGCAGCTCAAGAGCTAGATTTACTGCACTTGTGGTTCCACCTTTCCCCTCGTCTGCTTTAACTGGGGGTTGCCTCTTGAAAAGGGCATCCTCAAACAATCTCCTCCCATTATTTCCCCTTGCACCCCCATAGGGTGATTTAGAACAACAAGCCGATCTCATAGAAAACTAATCCACAAAAGGAAAACATGTATTTCCATAAAATCAGCTGGCAGCTACATGAGACTAACAGCAAAGGTGGTGGGAGCGCAGCACTGGGCAGTGCACAGCAGGATGCCCTTTGGCAGCCATCCGCAGTTGCCCCCCATCGGGTGTAAGCTAAACCCAAACCCTGCTGGGAGAACAGACCATCATTCTTTGGTCACTTATGACTCTCCACTGCAGACACCAGTACAGCAAAGTACCAAAAGCTACAGGAGATACGCTGCATTAGAAAACACAGCTTGAGACTATCACCCTGCTTTTTCTTTGATGCAGTTTTTGTTTGTGAAAAGTGCTGCACAGGAGGATTTTAATTATTCTAAGTATTTTTTTTTAATTATTATTATTATTATTACAGGACAAAATCCAGAGCTGCCATGCTTCATAGTGGGAAGGAAGCAAGGGACCTCCTACTTTGAAAAGACTGGTTAAGTCATCTATAGTACTCGTCTGGCTTTCAAGTATTCCTTCCACCTCAGGAAAATGGAACAGAAAAAACTAAGTAGGGATGGTAGGCATAAAACCAATCTTTTCCAAACTGAAATGAACAGCCATGAGAAAAGCATGTCAAGAAAGATTTTTTTAAGAGTGAACCCACAGTGGAAAGTCCAGGATGGGAAACTAGAGAATGCAGGAAATGGCTTATAGGAAACAAACTGGATTCATCTGCATGTGGAACTTAAGGAGCTTAGTAAGAAGCATCCTGTTTTGATTTCTGAATGGGGGTCATAGTGAAAGTTGAAATATCTTCTTGCATCATCACCAAAACACGAAGCAATGAGCACTTACACCCTCTGCATAAAATCTGCTTCTCTGTTATCACATTCATACATCAACAGACTTTTAAGTCAATGCCTGTAGGAACACAAAAGAAAGTGAATCCCATTGACTGCAAAGTGAGCTAGCTAGCAAACCCCAAAAGCTCTGACATTTAAAAGCTTACTAGTGTTTATAAAATACTTGAAGATTTACACTTTTAGTTAGCAAAACTGTACATTAATTCTAGCTGTGTTAGCTGTTCTTAATTGGAAATTTTCTTCATATGAGAATAAAAATAACAATAAGGATTATAAGTGATCTTTCAGGAGTCATACAAATCTCAGTTGATTTCCAGGAAACTCAGTGGTTCCCTAGCCTCAATTTTGGCTCCTACCTACAGCATAATGAAAAGTTTATTTCAGAACACAAAACCAGACATTACCCAAAATAAAGAAAAAAAAAGTTGCAATAAGAGAAAACTGGGATACCTGATCTGATGGCAAATAAGAAGATTTTCCTATTTGGGATTAGCATCGGTTTTAGCCTGAAAACTGCAGACTTGAATCATGCCTGAGCTGCAGGTACAGGGGTTTTAGTTTCACTCTCCCACCCTGATTTCCTTAGTAACCACACAGGGCAGCTAATCAGTTTCCTCCCCACGCACCTGCACCAAAGCTTTGGAAACCAGTGGATAATTTTAATCATATTTGACAGAAACAGATTTCAAAAGTTACTAGATTCCAACAGGCAGTCTGGAGACTATATGGCCTGGCCACACCAAGTCATGTCCATTTTGTTGGTCCCTCAGGAACAGAGATACTGAATTTGGCTTGCCCAACAAGTTCGTAGCAATGATAAACTTATTAACTGCTGATACAGCACGCAACTTAAGAACAGAGAGGAGATAGATGGAGGGAAGACTGAAGATGCTGTGGTATGAGCAAGGGTAGGAAATGTCAGAACAAAGGATGAAGCTCAGGGAACTGTGGTGTGGCCAGATAAGTCAATGCCATGGGAAATCAGTCTTCATAGTTTTGCTGTTCACAAAATAAATTAACAAATGCACTTCCTAAGTATGTGTTATCTGCCTGCTTTAAACATCCAGCCGTGACACTAAGGGAAGTACTTACTTCATTTTACTGGATTGCTGAAGTAAACTGAGAAACCAAATGCTTGCTGGAAGTGGAACACCATGCTGCCATTGAGCAACAATGCTTATTGTTCCATAGGATTTCCACAAAGACATGGCTTCATGTTAGTCCAAGCGTGGCAGCATGAAGGATCCCTTGCCCAAACAAACACTAACCAAGATGTTAGCAGTCTTCTATTAAACTCTTCTCAGCCTCCATAACAAGGTTAAAGCTGATACTCTTTAAAGTCAAACTTACCTCCCAAGCAAGCCTCTCTGGGACAACAGAACTGTTTGCAGTCTCTACCATGTTCTTCCAACCACAGCCCAAACCACCCCATTTCTACTCCCTTTGTATTCAACATGGAGATACCCTCCCCACAAAATTGTTTCTCCAGCTCAAACATCAGCTATTCTCACCTTCTCTGTCCGCTCCTTTCCAAGATAACTCTACTATCTCACCAGGTAAGACTTCTGCCATCCTGCAAATGCTGACAAAAAGTATTTGTCACAAGTTAACCTTACCATAAAGCAAAATAGAGGACCCATGACCATGAGAAGGGTTCCCCCCCCCCCCGCATTTCATGCTGGAAAAGCATATATAGTTCTGTATATGGAATGCTCTTTCTAGACTGAAGAGTGTTCACTAATACATCTCCTCCCTGGCCCAGAAAATGAAGTCCATCCCACATAATTTCTAAAAAGAGTTTTATGCAAAACCTAGCTCTTTTCAGGAAAGTACCAGGCAGTAAATACTGCATATGAAGTTTCCAGCTAAACATTAGAATGAAGGTAACCTCTGGTGTGACAAAACTAATCCATAAGACATCCACAGCAGAAAGTATTCTACTAGCTCCTGAAGAAGTTATGATTTCGTGCTTTCAGCATGAATGGAAAAAAGCTTTAACTGCAGTAAGAGATCAGGAGACCAAGTTGGCTTTATAAAGTACATGTTTGCGTTCCAATATTGTGTACATCAATAGCTGAAAATTTTCACTAGTGAACACAGCCTTAAATCAAAGCCAAGTGGTCAAAGTACACTCACTGATCTTTAGAAGATGTGGGCAAGGCAGAGCCACACCTTGCATTACATGATCCAGCACTTCACAGCCACTGCATAAGCTATTGCTGTGTGACACTTCAAGAACAAGTCTGTCACAGTCTTGTAACATTCTCTTTAGGAAATACCCAAAGTAGCATGATTTTTGAATGTGTGATTTGCGCTAGTGCTGTTTTTGTACAGAAGCTAGTGATTTATAATCTCTGGAAAAAAATAGAGGCTTTTAGTTCATACTCTACGGCATACTGCGATCATATCACAATCCACACTCGATACACATTTGATTTAAGAAATACCCCACTGTAGCAATTTCAAGAAGTTTTAGTTTAACACTGTAAGAACAATGTTCCCCCTTGAAACGGGGCGAAGACATGTACATTGCTAAGACTGAAATAAACAGTGTTTAATAAACCCTCAAATACTGACTGACATTCAGCAGACACTTTCTAGACCACCTTAGTAACTTCCCATAGTCACCCTACTACCCTGCACTGAACTTTCCTCTTTCCTGAGCTCTCCAGTAAGTTTAACCAGGTCAAAACTGCACAGCTTCCTCCCTGCAACAGTCTGTAAAAACCTAGCATATAACTAGAAAAGCCTTGTCACTGCAGATTGTCAAGTTTGCTATGATTTAAAGCATCATTTGCAAAATATAACCTTAAACATACATTCTTATTTCAGGACAAATACATCAAAGTATATTTTATTGACATTCTCCAAACAGCCTGCTAGAGAGAAATGACAATATTTAAACCCAAAACAAAACAAAACTGTAAAGCTTCTAGCTTGCATTCAGTGTAAAAACCTGGAGGTAAAAACAGAAGCCTGGAGTAAAAATATTAAGTACATTTCCAATCCCACAGTGCAGAAAACCAATAACAATGCCATTTACTCTACATTAGAAGTGTTCCCATGTTCAAACTCCACATATATGTTTCTCTTCTATATAAACTTCTGATAACTTATGTACAAATAAGATGTCCAATATCTGTTCTTTAATATAAATATGTAATCTTCATGACTGAAACATTACAACAGTTTGATCAAAAGTACAGAAAAAATCCATTTAATATTTTTTCTAATGGCAGTGTTCAAAAAAACGCCAAAAAACTTGAACCCAAATGACCTTAGAATGATAAGCATTTCTTCACCATAAAAATGAACTGCTCATTCAACATGCGAAGTATTGCATACATGAGTTGCTAGAACTACAATAAAAAAGTCTGTCAGACATGTGCTGGACAGCCCATTCTAGCAAGTGCTAGCTGTAAGATCATATGCATCACATAAGAAAGCATAAGTACTAGTGTATTTTGAAATAAAATGCTACAGACTCAAGTATTGTCCTCACACTACCAAGACTTAAGGCAAACAAGAGTTGGGAAGCTTCAGTTTGGCATAGTTGCATTAAGGTCTCCCCCATCCCCATTAATACATTTATTTTTAACATACTAGAATTTATTTTTAGAGGGCTGCTGATAGATTTTTGCTATACATATTAATACAACTCAGTGTGAAATAATTAACCAGCAAGCCAGTTTAATATCCCCGATCACACTGAGCAGATCCAATTTAAGCAAGTTTTTCCACCAGCTAAGTTTTCCAGCATGAATTTCTAAATTGGTATGAGAATAGAGAAAATATTCAACGTCCACCCTCCCAGTGTAACTGATTTTATGACTTACATCCATTCTTGGGGTATTCTAGAATTTAAGTGTTCAAAATAGATTTGACAGTCAAATAATATTCAGCTTTACAAAGGACAATTATTTGCAGTAAAAATACTTTATATATAAACATACACACAGTAGATCAAAGTCAACAGGCATTTCTTTATGGCTTTTTTCACTGAGGTACTGTGTAACATCCAGCAACAGGATGCAAGTGTTCATATGCTAGGAACACCACATTCGTAAGCTGTGCCACCAACTCATGACAAACGGCAACAGATTGCAAATCCAGCTTCACTGCAGGATTACAGAAAAAGTCTCCCCTTCTGTTTGGAGGGTCTCAGTGCAAGCTACAGAAAGCCTCAAAGGCAACTGGCATAAATGGGGAAAGTTAAAATCAAAGTCTCACTCTATTTAAAGGAGAAAAAATACTCATGGCAAATTAGAACCTCACAGTCAGGCCATTTCTTGCAATTTACAGCAAACATTTGGGACTTAATGTTCCAAGGCAGCAAGGGCATATAGCACAGCAGTCACACAGTAAGACTTGAAATGTGTAGTTAAGCTCTTGCATCTGATTCTTAAGCTAAGTGCATGCACAGGCTTAGACCAGCCAAGCTGCTATTATAATACCACACAAGGTGAAGTGCTGCAAGCCAAAGACAAACACTGTCAGAAAAGATGAGGTTGTCAAGCACGTGACTTCAGCTGATGCCACAGTAGAGAGAAAACCCCTGGTGACTACAAGTTTACTCCTCAGCTGTAAAAAGCTTATCTGTGGTTGCACATTTAGTTGCACCTTCCCCTGTTTATTTTACATGAAGGGGAAATGCAGATGCATTAAGTTCCTAGTTATAGTACTTCCAATCCTAGTACTCTTAGCATAAGGAGAAGAGTTTTTATATTAAGGCAGTGATTGTTGCTGTATGTATTTAGTATTCTACCTTTACATCAGAAAATAATGGGGTTTTGTTGTTTGTTTCTTCTTTAAATTAAGTGGCCATATGGCTACTCCAGCCTAGACATCTGTTTTATTACACCTATGCTAAAAATGTGTTTCTGCAATAAATACTCTGTTAGAGTGAAATGGAGGTTCAAAATATGCTCAGTTAATCATGGCAACTAGTTACTTCCAACCAAGGCTTTTTTTAATCCCACAAACCCACTGAACAGACTGCAGATGCTTGAGTTCCTTATATGAGGATACAGCACATTTAAAACTCAGAGCTTAGCCACATACAATTCATATTTAATTTATATACACTTTATAATATCACCACTCAGATCAACAAATTCATCATCCCTGTTGACCAAGTCATCTTCATCTTCCAAGTCTTTCCAGGTGCTAGTGGGTAAAGCTGGTTTGACGGACTGTCTCTGAAGCAAAGCAAATGGGAACAAGGATGACAAACGGGCAGAATTTCTCAGCACTGGAACAGAATGTAAGTCTCCAGAAACAGCTTGACTATGTTCTTCAGCCATTTTCACCTGCAAACTTTGCACTTCCTCCATCAAGTCCAAAATGTTGGCAGCTGTAGCTATTGTACCACCACCATGAAGCTGGGCTTCAGGAATCCATCGTAAATACCGTTGTGCCCAGACTTTGATTTCAGGGCCATCAATGCAAGGTAACAGAAGACCATGATAGTCAACAGGTTTACTATGCCAGCTATCATAAAACTCCCTGAAGCTATTAGGGGGTTCATCTGAAGAATTTATGAACTTGCCAATTCTTTTACCCAGAATGTTTTTAATTAAATGATCTGTTTCCTCCCTGAAAAATCCTCTCTTCGTGGAAGATTTTGTTTGCGTCAATGGCAAAGAAAGTTGCCGCTGATGCTTTAAGAGGAAAGAAAAGAAAAATACACTGAAATAAACATTGATGGGACTTTAGAAAACATCTTAAGAGGAAGAAAAACATAACTTGTATTCAGAAAATATTTATAAGCAACAAAGTCACTTAAACACAGCCACTGCTTTGCTACGTAGTCTAAAACTGTTACTCTTCAATGGCTAATACACAAAATACTTGCACACAGCATACTTAGTATTCCCAGATACCTTCCCCGCACTGTAACTGTAGCAACGAAGTGTAACACTGAATTTTGATTTGCAAATTCAAATTTGTAACTTCATTAACACTGAAGCATTTTTCTTTGAAAAAGGAGAACTCTTTGCATACATTGAGGTATTAGACTCCCGTGTTTAATTTAAGCTAGCCACACAAATCAAAGAGCACTTAGTTTAGAAGTTTTTATCCAGTGGTTCTTCATTGCATCCCACTATGTAAGAGTTCTCCCATTAATGCTGTAGATCATACTGGCAGTGTCTCACTTGAGAATGCTTTGTACAGAACAGGATTTAACTAACAGGTATATTATGACTGAAACACAGTACTCCAAACAAACTTTTCTTACTGAATTTGTGCTACTTTCCAGTAATGAGATGGTTGACCCATAATCCTTCAGACCCTCGACAGTTTCTGTTATTGGTGGTCCCCCTCCCCCTCCAAGTGCAGGCACACAGTCCAATTACAATCAAAATCAGGGAGGCAATTATAAACCTGCTATGTATTTCAGTTAGGTACTCCATGGAACAACAAAATAAACTCACTTCAAACATGTCAGTGCAACTCACCTGGATGTTAAGTCCCGGAAGTTATCACTACACTTGCACAAAAGTATGAAGAAAACATCCCTAAGTTCACAGCTATGCAGAGTAACTGTAAAACAGCGATTTATAACTGAGGTGGGTGCAAATCGTGTTCTTAAGATCCAGGTGAGTCTGAGGTGTACATGTATTTTGTCAATTAAAAAACTTTGCACCAATACTTCCACTGTGAATACACTTGAAATACGAGTTGTGCAAAATACTTTTATAGTTTAAAAAAATAGTTAAGCAGCACACATCTTACTTTGAATCGTGCAGTCTTCCGGTGACTTTTATCTGGTTTTGGCTTGTCTGCATAAAGAGGGTTGTTCAGGAAAGCCTGGGCCTTGGGGTCAAACTGCACAGACCAGTCCCACACAGTAAGAAATCTGAAAGGACTGCTTTGTGTATTGAGGCTTTCACCACTCTGCCAAAACAAACAGGTCACAATTAATACTGCTAGAAAGGAATTCTGACTAAGTCAAGGTGAAATTAAACAACTGGCTTTTCACAGAAGAGGCCAGAGTTAGAAATCATGAGTGATGTTGCATGTATTCAATCACTGAACATTATTAGATGCAAGTGAGTACAGACAAAAAGGCTATCTATATATTATCCTCCGTAACTTCAGACAGTATTTCAACAGCACAATTAGCACCAAGAATGCTTTTCACAGTTGGAAATAAGATTAAATAATCTAAGGAAAAAATAAAGTTTTGAATATTGGGAGATACACTTGAATTCTTCAAATACAGGGGGCATATTAGGATTGTGGAATAAACCTCTCCAAACTTCAAAATTTAACTGCACTTATGCAGTGCTACCAGTTTAAGTTTTATGATCAACACTTTATTTATATGGAAGACAGTGATCTTCACTTTGGGTTTTTTTAGTCTCTCTGCAGCCTTACAGAGGATACTCCCATTGCTTCCAGCTTCTTAGGCCAGAGAAAAGCAGGAACCAAATGTAAATCAACATTCAGGAAATGTTGATTTTGGAATACAACAGAATATACTATACAAGAATTTTGTAGATAACTTATTCTGCAGGACAGCAGGATATTCCTCATCTGTTAAGGAGCTCCATTCTTACTGAAGAGCAATAAACATGAACCTAGAGCCAGGCATTAAAAGTAATATATTCCCGAGTTATTTTCCTTTTGTCATCATAAACTCCTAAGTCCTGAACTTGACTCCTTTCACCCCAAACTGCATTTGTTCACCCTTCAGGGGACCACCCTTCAAATAAGTATGAAAAACATGCTACTAGGGTGGTGGGGTTTTTTGAGTGTTTGTTGCTTGTTGGTCAAACCTGCTGTCCAACAAACTGCATCCACAAAATAACAAACCCTTACCATATTAGTGTCTTTTTGATGTTGTGAGTTGAAGAAGAAAGTGCTAAAAATTGGCACATAGAGGCTGTCTGACAGGACAGTTAAGTAAGTTTCTGTGAACTCAAATGCTGGAGGATACTGTTGTACCAACTGCCAAACACAATTTAGCAGGAGCAGAAAAACAGGAGCCTAAGAAAAGGAAATACTGCATCAGTTTCAGAAAAAAAAGTTTCACCATGCAGACTATTTATTTTATAGTAGTTAGTGTCTCCAAATAAAAATAGTACAAAAAGCAACCTGGTTAACTACAGAACTACTGCATATAACATTCACTAAACTCTGAAGCATCTGAGCTACCCTTGGCCAATTGTTGACAGAAGAGATGAACACTTTCTAACCTGAATTTGCACACACTAGCTTGCTATGAAATTCACTGCTATGCAGCTTTTAACATTGGCAAAGCAAAACCAGTTTATAGCAATTCTTGATCAGAACTGGTCAGTTGACACTTATGATTTCTATTCTTTATAGCAATCTGATCTATTTGTATAAACAAAAACGGAGAGGTGAGACTGCAACACCTAACAAGACAGTATAAAGTTAAGCTCTAGATGTGACAAGAATAGGCAATTCACCTGAGTTATTTCTATGGACACTACTACCATTTAACACAGTTTAAAGGGAC
The DNA here is from genome assembly GCF_929443795.1 of Astur gentilis. Classification (NCBI taxonomy): domain Eukaryota; kingdom Metazoa; phylum Chordata; class Aves; order Accipitriformes; family Accipitridae; genus Astur; species Astur gentilis. The sequence goes on along the minus strand of NC_064919.1, from coordinate 77,043,779 downwards.
ATGAGATACATGTCTTTCAAAAGGCTCGAAATTGAATGGGTAATTTTACATTTGTTCTCTTTGCTTAAAAAGACATTGCTGAACTCTAAATAGAAAAAATAGTGACACTGTACAAAACATCAACCCATAAAACAAAACAAAGTTAAAGATCCTCAGAGTAACTGGAACTTCCAGACTGACATCTAAAGCCCTCCTTATGCCAAGTAAACTTTTAAATAGTAAGGAAAGTAATAAAAACATCATACCTCCTCTTTGTCACTTCTGCGTAAGTGGTTACAACGATCCAAAAAGCCATGTCCTCCAATCACCCACTCCTTCTGAATAAGGCTCTGAAAGCCTGACTTTGTTCTGCTGTATGAATCCATCATCACTTGAACCAGACTAGAGATTACACAGCACAGATCAGTAGCACTCTCTTCTATGGAAGAGAAGAGAAACCACATTGCCTACTAAGCCATGCCTAAAACTTTGGGTAAGAAGGCAAAGTATTGTTAGCTTCACATAAACAAAATTGTATTTTAAGATCAGAGAAGCACACAATTTCTTGCAAGTGTTACCATCAGACAGAAGTTAATCCATGTTTCCAATACTTCCCTTTGCAAAAATGTAAGGTTTCTTGTACACTTATACTAGGATAATACTTTGACAATAAAACCTGCAAAACCCAAGCTTTTATTACTGTAACTTTGATGCCTACACCCTTCAGTCTCACACAATGCACATACTGTCCCTCCTACCCTATGCTACCAGGTCAGCTATCTACCCTTACCCCTCCTATCCTGCATGCAGCTTTTCAGAAGGTGTCAAATTGCCTCCTCATGCAACATGCATTCTTCACCCTTCAGGTGCCTTCTAGAAACATCTCTTCCCCATGATAGGTTTCTCAAATGGCAGTGTGTGGAAAAAAAACCCCAACTAAATCCAAAGATTACTAATCCAAAAATAGCTTAATGGTTAACATAGAGCTGGTTTTCCATGTGATTACTCAATCTAGGAAAACAAACTGCTCAAGATGCGTACAATAAGCGTGTTCTTTTATGTATTTTTAATAAAGAGACTACATAGTATTCAGTGTGTATCTGGAACATAAAAATGTCCTTTTAGAAAGTGTTCATGCTCTATGTTCTTTGTGTAGGTGTGTCCCCCCCATCCCCTTAAAGTACAGCAAAAGTCCTAGGAGACCTTTTATAAAATAAGTTAGGAAACAGAGTGCATAAACAAGAGGTAGCATGACTTTCCTGCCAACTTATCAGCAGCTTTCTCATCCACAGAATACTTCTCTTAACCTGGAACTATGCTTTCCATATTTTTCTAACTACAGGAAGCATTTCCAAGGGTGTGAGATTTAGGTGTCTGGTACATTGAGTACTTTATGAATTTTACCAGCCTCTACGATAATTATAAACTTAATGCTTATGATACATCCAAAGAAATTAAAACGAAATTTAAAAAAATACATAGGATAATCTCATTAAATTCTTACCTATAAGGAGAACATTTGTATGCTGTCTTTCCAGACACTCAACAACTTCTATTGCTTTCTTCAAGACTCGCCTGTTGTGGTACAGGAGAAGATAAGTGAACATTTTCATAGCATTTTTACAATTCAGTTTCTTACATTAGTTTCCCCTAAAACAGGTTAGAATGTTATACTACTGAAACTTGACTACTCCTTTTTCAAGTTATCTTTGTACATTTGTAATACAATACTTTATTCTGGATCGATAGCATCCTTCACACACACATTGAAGTATTACAATTGCTAAGAGCCAAATCTTTATCCTGGAAAGAGTCAACATCACCACACTTATGTTTTCATCTACTACATACTACATTTCTCCCATAATGTGGTTTTAAGAGGCAGAGGGAAGGATCAGCAATCAGATCTTCTAAACATGAAGACAAAATTTATTCAGAGATTATCATTACACAAGGAAGACTGAGTGGAATTAAAGACCACAAAACCAGATGTAATGCTGTTGGTTTCTAGACTTAACTCTTCATAAAGTTGGTTATTTTCAGCAAAAGTTTGCACACAATTAGGATTCTCGTAACTGCTTACGTCACTAATAGAAGCTGACAGTTTATTTCGTAAGTGTGGAGTTGTCAGATTGTTCTAGCATCTAGAATAGCTGAGAAGGCATTCCTACTAACACCAAGAGCCAAGACCAGGCTGATCCAGGAAGCAACTGGATTGAAGTGTGGAAATGACCAGCCTCAAAACAACGCAAGTATAAAAACTTGGGCTGGCATTTACTTTAAACTACTCGTGATCTTGGTTATGTCAATGCATTTCTCAACATATGATCTCTACTAGAACCTCTCATTCAACATACATTTAAATTCTGGATTAAGGAATGAGTAACTATCAATATTTATTGATTGTTATTAAGACTAGAAATAACTAAAGCTGACTGCAGAACACTGCAGAAGCACTTCATGGTAACAAGCTGATCACAGAATAAACTGGCAGACAATAGAGCTAGCACAAAGTAACACTGAAAACAAATAAAACCCCTCAACATTCCACTATCACAAGCCTTAAGTTAGCCAACACCATTCCAACACTTACTCACTGTGGACTGCTGAGAGAAGAAAAAAGAACTTGAGGAACAATCAGGAGAGGAAGGGGACAAAACTGAGAACAACTGTCATTTTATAAATCTTTGGTGGGCTAACATCTTGAATACTGCAGTTCATCCCGTCCTAAAGGATATTACAGAAGTAGAGAGTACAGAGAAGAATGGCAAGGCTAGTCAGAGACAAGGAATAGTTTCATGCAAGAAACAAATAGGATTCTTCAGTTTGGAAAGAAGGTGACTAAGTGCAGGAGGGAAATTACTGGATCAACAGTTTTAATAGGTTTGCTGGAAGAGTTGTAATTGGAATGATCTGCTGCTTCTCACATCCTTTAACGTGGGAGGTTTAACACAAGCCCGCACTGTAAAAATACCATCTCAAGTTGTAGAAATAAGATATATAAATGGGACCATAAGTCTGTCTTAATTTTCTTTCCTACCGGAGATGAAGAATGTCGTCATATTTCAAGAAACTAGGTAGAAAACCCACTACAAATGCATCTAACAACAATTTGAAACCCAGAAAGTTACAGATATAGCAAACCTGATTATCTCTAGCCAGTTTGTGCTCTCCAGTAATGACAACCATTTCACATCAGTTGCCCAGAAGTCTGTACTGTTATCTGCAAAAAAACCAAAACCAAAAATTATATATGTTCACATATATGTAGTGCTAATTAACAGCCATCCATTGTATCACTCTTCAGTTATGAACTGTTATAAAACAACCAATACTAAGGAGTCAGTAAATCCTACTCACTGTTAAAGTCAACACCATATAGCTAAATGAGGAAGTAAAGTAGTCCTACAAACACCAGTAAAGTTTTACAGCACCATAGGCTTTTAGAAAAAATATGCTGTAGGTTCATAGCAACCAAGTAAATAAATCTGTTGAAAAAATGGGAAAGGAAAAAAATAAGTTTAATCAGAGGTGATGTTTCCTCCAAGTTTCAGCTGCCTTCACTGTAAAGCATGATTTATATAAAGCTTAACATAAGGAGGCTGGATTTTGAAAATCATTACCATTACAGCCAGAAACACAAATGGGTTTTGAAGACTACACAAATTTATGTAATGTAAGACTACCTGAAAAAGGTTTTAAACAGTTTTCACTGCAACTGAAGAGGCAATACATCAAAAAGGGAATAGCTAAGATAAACCAGGAGACCAAGTACAATACCACAAAGTCATTAAAGTCTTATGAATGTCACTAGGACTTCTGTAGCTTTTTAAATGCAACCTAAATCTCTACTGCTTTTATTTCTATCAAAGCCAGTATTCAGACACTGGAAAGCTCTCACAATCTGATACAGTCAGTTAAAACCAGAATAGATTACTTTTCCTGCATAAAACAAACCTTGAAGCCCAAGGTCTACGACAGTTCTACTACTGCAAAACAATTGAGGTATACCACACTTCCGTCCTTACCTACACTTTCCCCCACCGCTTCAGTTCTGCATGTTCTGTATAACTTCCGTTCACCTCCCAAAGTCTCTCCGTATGCTTCCAATGCTTAATTCCAATACATACTCACTTCTGTCTTGTTTTCTGCAGCTTGCATCTATGATCCTCAAGTGCACAGGCATATATCTATTTGGTTCCTGTAGGTGTTCTGCCTCCATGCCTGCTCATGCCCCTCATTCTGTTCACTACACATTTAAAAAAAAAAATAATCTTTCTTTCCCTGATTCATCTCACCCTGGCCAAACTGGCTCTCCATAAAAGCATTAGAATGCATCTTGAAAGCTTCCTAGTTGGTTCTGTTCACATTAGATGTAGTTTTCTCCAATCTTTTCTGATTAACATATTCAAATTCACTTCCAACCTGTAAGTATGATACCCTTTAAAGTACATATATTACAGTACAACACCCTTTACTCCCCAGTTCATCCTCTTTCCATCCGTGTTTTAGAATATTTCCTTGCACCCAAATCTCATGTTCCATTTAGCCTGCCATCACTATCTGAAAAACCTGTCCATCCTGAATCAAGGCAAAATTATAGTACCAATTTTGAGTCCTTCAAAAACACCCAAAACCCATGATACCAAGGAAAAGGGATTTCCGTCTTTTTTCCTGTAGAAATAACAGGCTTTCATCTGTAACAGTAACACTTATATTCCATACTGAAGTTTTCTTCAGTTCTCTTACATTATGGACAGTACGGAAGAGTTTTACAGCAAAACGTTGAGTAGCCACATTAAGTGTGGCTGGCTGTTTGTTTTTTTCAATCCTGCTCTACCACAATTAGACTCAACCACTTGTGTGCAAGCCTCTACAAACCATTGCTTGGTCTCCCCAGCCAAAGTCATCTCCAAGTCAAAACAGGAACTTCTTTTGAAAGGCACAACAAAACACTTGCAGCTTGTGTTATCTCTTAATCAAGGTATTGTGCTTAATAACATCACAATAGAGAGCAAGCTTTCCCTTCCTTCCTATCTTCTAGGACAATGAAGAAATACTCTGCTAGGATTTGAGAACTTAAATGTTCAAAGTCTCATTTAAGGTATGTGGGCAAATAGCATACACTGAGAATTGTGAGCACTCCAGCAAAATCAGCATCTGCCTTTGCAACAGTTCAAATAAGAGGAACAATTTAAGAGGATGCAAGCTGTCCCCTCCCATCAAAATCCTCTTTCAAGCAGCTACCTACTCCTGTGGTTTCTGCTTTGCTTAATGAGGCTTTTTATAAGTGGAACTTCAGTTTGGGCATGTGTTCAGGAAATTTAAGTCACACTGGAAGTTCATAGAATCATAGAATGGTTTGGGTTGGAAGGGAACTTGAAGATCATCTAGTTCTAACCCCCCTGCCATAGGCAGGGACACCTTCTGCTAGACCAGGTTGCTCAAAGCCCCATCCAGCCTGGCCTTGAACACTTCGAGGAAGGGGGCATCCACAGCTTCTCTGGGCAACCTGTTCCTGTGCCTCATTACCCTCACAGTGAAGGATTTCTTCCTTATACGTAATCTAAATCTACCCTCTTTCAGTTTAAAGCCATTAATCCCTCGTCCTATCACTACCAACACTGTTTTCAGCACAAATCCAAAATGTAGCTCCATACTAGCTACTATGAAGAAAATTAACTCTATCCCAACCAAAACCAGCACAATGTCCTTGCAAAAAGTCCCTCTCCACCTTTCTTGTAGGCCCCCTTTAGGTACTCGAAGGCTGCAGTAAGGTCTCCCCAGAGCCTTCTCTTCTCCAGGCTGAACAATGCCAACTCTCTCAGCCTATCCTCATAGGGGAGGTGCTCCAGCTCCTTGATCATCTTCATGGCCCTCCTGTGGACTTGCTCCAACAGGTCCATGTCCTCCCTATGTTGGGGGCCCCAGAGCTGGATGCAGTACTGCAGGTGGGGTCTCACAAGAGCAGAGCAGAGGGGCAGAATCACCTCCCTCAACCTGCTGGTCATGCTTCTTTTGATGTGGTCAGGATACTATGGCTGCAAATGCACATTGCTGGGTCATGTTGAGCTTCTCATCAACCAACACCCCCAAGTTACCTAAATCAAGTTAACTAGGCACATACAGAACAAAAATAATGGTTAATGCATTCAGACTTCGAAAAAATAGTAGTATGGTAGTCAATTTCTGTAAGATCCTAACACTTCTGCAAAAAGTTACCTGAATGGTTTTCTCAGACTGCTAGTCCGTAGTGCTATATTGAGTGAGCTATAGTCTACTAACAACACTTATTAAAAAAGCTATAAGACAAAACCACTTACTGGAATGCAGTTTTAACATATTCCTTTTTGCTTCAAGTAATACAAGACAATGATACAATTACACCATTGAAATATGCACTATTTCCTGGGAGATGTTAAATGACTTAAATTCAAGCTTTGCCTTTTTCCAAGAGAGGGCAAGTTACCAGAAACTACATTAAAATATAGGTAATTATTTTTAGCTCCTAAGACTCACTGTGGATTTGGCAGTGTATTCCAGACAAAATCCTCAATGTAAAACTCTGGCAAATGCCTCATGTATCTTGGACTTCTCTTCAGGTGTGTCACTGAAATCTTTAGTACATATTTACCAGAAACCATTCACACTGATCTGCAATCAATATCAACTTACCAGCTAAATTCCATGTATAAAACCAATAGGACTTGGATACCATCTGTGGGCTACACTGACAATAGACAGTTCCTTAATGATGATCCCTTTAGTTATGTCCAACATCAATAGCCACAGCTGAACTGCCCCAGTATACTGCATGCCACCAGACAGAGGTTATTGCAACATTTACCCTCATTATCTTGTAGAAGACCCACTGTCCAAAATGGCCCAATGGCACATTGCACAGTTGCAAGGTTCTGTGGAGCTTTTCTCATGCCAAGAGGCAATGTCAAAGTACTGTTTCATAACAACAAAATAGAGTTCCAGAAAAAAAAAGTCTGAAAGCATAGATTATACTTTCACATGGCTCCCATTTTTACTCCTTTCAAGTAGACTTACTATTTACAGTAGTCCATGTTTAGCCCTACAGCCAGAGTGACAGAATTTTAAGCAAGCTCACACTTCATATGTTTTGAGATGTGACCAGTTTGTAACAAAAGCTAGGGCAAAAATTAATTAGCCTTTAGACTCAACTCTTGACATAGCACAAAGGCTAAAAGGTTAACACTTAACATTCAGTTTCAATGCACTGCAGAAGACTGAAAAATCCTCTCCCATAAATTTCAATCCAGCTAGTGTATTCCAACAAACATTTCAACTCCACAGTCTCTCTAAAAGTAATTTTCAGACACTGTGACTGCTTAGCAAGAAGTGGTAAGTCTAAGAACTACAAACCTCCATTAACATGCCAGTCACAACCACAGTCTTCAGTTACATATTTAAAAATCTGCTTTTAACCACCGTCAAAAGCAAGACACCAATGAAGACAAGGACTGCATTCATGAGACTTAAAACAGCATTGTTATGCTTCGCATCTCAGTCACGTTAGAGACAAAAGACTACTTTAAAGTTTGACTTACCTATCAAAAACAGCTGTTTAAATTTTGTATATGCAGTCTGGATATCTTGCAGAGATGGAAGGCTGCTTGACAAGTCATCTGTCTTCAGGAGTTCATAGGGAGGTTTGCTAATTGTCTTATAGATTCTAAATCAAATCATCAAGAGATTAAAGCCTTCTACTTCACAAGTCAAATAATGTACCAACTATTGTAACTGAAGAAAAGTTAAAAGGTATGGTTTTAGAAACGGCTATATTACTGAAAGATATACACCCTGGAAAGCTAAGGGCCTCCATGCATTCAGTACTGGCTGGAAGCTTGCCTACAAGCTTATGACAAATTTTGCTGCTCTCAACTGTTACACCAATAAAATGATATTCCTGTATGTTTGTGCAGTTATGAATATTACAAGCATTACTGCATTTTTACTACTGCTTCTTTAGTACTGTCTTCACTAGACACAACAGAATTACTTTACTAGTAGGCTATTTAGAGGTGAATGCAGAAAGAAGAGATGGATAGAAACACCCAAACCTCCCAGCAGACACTTAAAATTGTTCTTGATTTTAACAACTAAATTACGTTCTGATACCTAGCTGCCAGGTCTGCTAATGAAACACATGAGTAAAAGCAAGAAGAAAAATTTGGACTCACATGAGACAGTATACCTGCCTTGTACTTCCCTACCTATCTGCTATTTTTTCTCTAGGAGGAGAGGGAAAAATACCAGGCCAGATGAGCCTTTGGTTTGGACCCAGAACATCCCCTCTCATTCAGGCTCCACAGCTCAGATGAACATCAGCTGAGGAAATACCTCTATTGTCATGCTGGCTTTTTATTGTCAAGATTTGGGAAAAGTTGCTCTAGCTCATACTTCAGAAGTGAAGCCTTGCAGGCACTTGCCCAGACAGGACAGAGTACTTTTGTTTCCCATACGTTGTAGCACAGAAGCCTGCTTTAAGTGAGAACTACAGGCGTCCACATCAGAAATGCAGGTTACTAGACCTACTGGAAGATGCATCAGGTAAGAGAATTGAGGGAAAGCAATCATTTGTCAATTATGATTCCTCTTCCAAATTGAAGTAAACAATGTGTGGGACAATCTGGCTCTGAACAGCTTTTTCAATAAAAAAGGTTGTTAATTGTAAACATCTGCTGTGTGCTTGAGTTCAGACTACTATTACAATGGCATGGTAACACACCCTTACGGACAATTTGTAGATATATTTTTAAATATTAGTGGTTAACCACTAGTACTCCATAGCAAAGAAAGCCACCAATACTGCCCCAAGTTCAGATGGTCCCAGACAAGGGATCAAAATATCAGTTGATACCTTGTTACAGCTTACTGCTAGTTTTACTTACTTTCACCTTATGAAATAGCATTAAAAAGTTTTAAGTCATGTAAACTTCTCCATTTCAGGGGAGAAACATTAGAGAATCTGCAGGAAGGGTCAAAAGCCTTTCCCATATGAGTATTACTAATTTTATAAACAAAAGAGGTTTTAATAGCCTAATCAAGTTATTTTCTCTTAGTTCTGTGTGATTAACAGGTTCTCCATCTATGAGGAGAAAGGAGCTAGCGGCAAAGCATTACAAATTATACATACTAGCCTGATCTAATAGCTTGCTGCTAAATGAGTTCTCTCCAGGACACCCAACCGGTTAAAAAAAAGCCAGAAAAAAAGAGCAACAAGTCATTGCTTTAACTCTCAGCCAGGCAGCTGTGCTCTTGCCCTTATGTTAACTGTGGCATTTTTCAGACTGCTGAGCTAATTCAGCTCACTACCTCAGCTGAAAAAGTGCTGTCTGCGATGGCATCTGAACCTAGCAGTAGTGAACTGCTACATTGTCTCAGTCATTTTAGGTCACTTTTATCTAAAGTTATTTAAGAACACAACTCTAGTTCCCAGAAGATTGCAGAGTTCAGGGAGATTTAAAACTCAGCTTGCAAATCCATGTTTAGAGATGGAATCTAAATTTCTCTTACTTGCAAACACAATTGACCCCATCAGCTAATGATACTTTAACTGTACTTAAGACCTACAGGCTTTGGTGCTGCTTTACCTAATAACACACCACAGTTTGTACAGAGATTCATCTGATACGTATATGTATTTCCGCAAATAAGCCTTCAGTGATGTTACAGTCCTGCACAATTGACCAATGCTGTTAGGCCAAGGGCTTAAACCCATTCCACCAAAGAAAACTACTTTTAGATCTAGAACTTGTTTCCTGATGCGTGCAAGCTTAAAGATACAGCATATATGGAAAAAGAGAAGCAAGGTCCATACCAAGCAAAGTGTTGTGGACAGAATAGCTATTACTGACCCATCCAAGAAGGCTTTTTGCATTTGTGAACTGCTGTCATCCTGTTCTTTGGGAAATGCAGACATTTTGAGAAGAGCAGCACCGTTATGGCAAGACCAACACCAAATCTGCAGAAAGACATTTACCAGGTGATAAAAATTGGTAAACTCTCCCATACAAAGTATTTGCTTAAGTGACTGAGCAATTACAAGAAATTTCTCCATGCTATGCTTCACTGAATTTTTGGTGTATTCAACAAACCCATCTGTAGAAGCAAACTTCTACATCTGCACCAGAACTACATGCCTCAGTACCCTGTTATCACTTGCAAGTTTTAAGTTAAGCTTTGTACAGGCACAGGGAAACATAAAATGTCAGATTGTATCAGAACATTGCTTTCTCAACTGCCCTCTTAGGTAAAAAAAATTGATAAAAATGCCTATGGCCACATTAAGTTGGAAGATAGGCCACAGCAAGATAGCTCTTGTAACTCATATATTAGCCATCACTTTCTCCACGCAGATACAGTAGTGTTTTTCTTACAGTTCAGCCTTGAGGCAAGCTACGCATAAAGGGTCATCTGGGTTTATGAAATAAGATATTAACTCCACAACTAAATCAGATTACATAGTTACAGGTATTCCTTTTAGCAAATCAGTCCTCAAAGCTTCTTACTTCTCTTTTGTCCTGGGTTCAGCTGGGATAGAGTTAATTTTTACAGCAACCTGGGAGGTGGGGGGCATAGCCGGGGCAGCTGACCTGAACTAGCCAAGGACCTACTCCATACCATGTGCCATCATGCTCACTATATAAACGGGGAGCGGGCCGGGCGGGGCGGCTCTCAACTTTCCGTGGGGGAAGTGGTGGAGCGTCAGGTCCAGTGAATTGGGCTGTATGATATTTAACTGCTAAATAACCTGCCAATGCATGTCATTGTATCTATAGCGTCTATATGCCATATCAAGGGTATTATTGTGAGAATTATCCAAATGACTACAGGATGGACTTCTGAAACTGAGCCAAGTACAACAGCGATAGAACTTGAACTGGCACCCAGCAATTTCCTCAAGATCAACATCTTCGACCTGCAGACCAAGGGCATGAGTTGCACCAACTGTACTAGCCACAAGATCCAGAGACAACATACAACGGCCCAACATCTCACCATCTCTCTCTTATCCTGAAGAACTGTTACAACAGATAGTGCCCCAAAATCGATGGACACATTAGAGGGATAGCCCATAGGCTAAAGGAACACCGTGTGTGTGTGTGTGTGTGTGTGCGAGGTCAGGGCGGGAGGGGAGTCCATATACTTATATATAAGACAAGGAAAGTAGTAGTGGTTGATTGGAAAAAAGTGTAAGATCTGGGCATGATGTAGATGGTATAGAATAAGGGGTGGATAATGTCCTGGGTTCAGCTGGGATAGAGTTAATTTTTACAGGAACCTGGGAGGTGGGGGCATAGCCGGGGCAGCTGACCTGGACTAGCCAAGGACCTACTCCATACCATGTGCCATCATGCTCACTATATAAATGGGGAGCAGGCCAGGGGGGTGACTCTCGACTTTCGGTGGGGGGAAGTGTCGGAGCGTCGGGTCCCGGGTGGTGAGCAGTTGCACTGTGCATCACTCTTTTTGTATATTCTTTCATTAGTACCATTGTTGTTGTAATTTCTTTATGTTGTCCCAGTAAACTGCCTTTATCTCAACCCTTGAGGCTTCAGGTTTTTTTCTTTTCTCTCCTCCGTCTCCTCCCTATCCCACCGGAGGGGGCAGGAGGAGTGAGCGAGCGGCTGCGTGGTCCTTTGTTACCAGCTGGGCTGAAACTATGACACCTTTACACATAATTTCTTGACTCACACCTACTACTTGAAGCTCTCAAGCTGATCTTTAAACTCGCTTTGAAACTGGTAGTCAGTATCATTTTCATCAGGAATATTACACAAGTCAAATCAGGAAGTTAAAGTTCTGCTACCAATTTATACTAGCCAAGAGGTACACCTCAGAAGGATGCAGAAACCTCACAATCAACAAGAGCGGAAAAAATGGCTAAACTGTCCTTTCACTGCCATCTCAAACTGATTTAATATGGTCAAGCTATTTTGAAACCAGCATTCCCTAAAGAATCTGGAAATAATTAGAAGAGTTCTACAAGGCCTCTGAACAGTGGACAAGGGAAGAGCTGCTGATGTCATCTGTCTGGACTTCTGTAACGCCTTTGACAGTCACCCACAACATCCTTCTCTCTAAATTGGAGAGATAAGCATTTGATGGATGGACCGTTTGGAGGGTGAGGAATTGGTTGGGTGGTCGCATCCAGATGGTAGTGGTCAATGGTTTAATGTCCGGATGGAGATCAGTGATGAGTGGTGTCCCTCAGGGGTCCGTACTGGGAACAGTTCTGTTTAATACCTTCATCAATGACATAGACAGTTGGATCGAGTCCACCCTCAACAAGTCTGCAGACAACACCAGGCTGAGTGGTGCGGTTGACATGCCTGAGGGACAGGATGCCTTCCAGAGGGACCTGGACAAGCTCAAGAAGTGGGCTCATGTGAACCTCATGAGGTTCAATGAGGCCAAGTGCCATGTCCTGCACCTGGGCTGGGGCAACCCCCAGCATCAAAGCAGGCTGGGAGATGAAGGGATTGAGAGCAGCCCTGCCCAGAAGGACTTGGGGGTACTGGAGGATGAAAAGCTGGACATGAGTTGGCAATGTGCGCTTGCAGCCCAGAAAGCCATAGTATCCTGGGCTGCATCAAAAGAAGCGTGACCAGCAGGTCGAGGGAGGTGATTCTGCCCCTCTGCTCTGCTCTCGTGAGACCCCACCTGCAGTACTGTGTTCAGCTCTGGGGTCCTCAGCACAGGAAAGACATGGACCTGTTGGAGCAGCTCCAGAGGAGGGCCACAAAAAACGATCAGAGGAATGGAACACCTCTCCTATGAGGACAGGCTGAGAGAGTTGGTATTGTTCAGCCTGGAGAAGAGAAGGCTCCAGCGAGGCCTTGTTATGGTCTTTTGATACTTAAAGGAGGCTTGTAAGAAAGACGGGGACAGACTTTTTAATAGGACCTGTAGCAACAGGACAAGGGGTAATGGTTTTAAACTAAAAGGGGGTAGATTCAGCCTAGATATAAGGAAGAAATTTTTTTTTTTTTATGATGATGGTAGTGAAACACTGGATGGAACAAGTTGCCCAGAGAGGTGGTAGATGACCTATCCCTGCAAACATTCAAGGTCAGAATGGACTGGGCTCTGAGCAACCTGGTCTAGCTGAAGATGTCCCTGCTCACTGCAGGGGAGGTTGGACTAGATGACCTTTAAAGGTCCCTTTCAATCCAAACTATTCCATGATTCTATGAATGCAAGATGCAATTAAAAAAACCAAACCACTTCTGTTTCTGTGTAACAGCTGCTGTAATTTGTCTGGTTGACTATGTGAGAAAGAGTGAACCAAACTATTTTGAACTTCACTACCTGAAAGGACAAATTAGGCAGGACAGTACAATGCCATCTTCTCCACAGGCCAAGTAATTTAAGAGCATGAAGAGGACATGGTTTTCCTTGGAAATTTGATGGCCATGCAGCAACTATGGTAAGACCTTATAAGTAAGGTTACTTTGCTTCTTGTTTCTACCTACTTTGTCTTACTGGTTCTTGAACTCCAGTACAAGGTAGGAAGCCAAAGCCAGCTTGCTACAGGGCACAAAACAGTATATTTACCTTCATTTTCTGTTGAGACTGTTAGAACTAGTTTTTCAGTTAGGCTACTTGGCTTCGTAAAAATGCTGCATCATCACAACCATACTACTTACCAGCACCCAAGCTAGGTAACTGGAGGTATTCGGCTATACCTGTACGTGCATGGTCTTCACCTCAGTATCCAAATAGCATTTCAAGCCCTACATCCTGCCCCAGTCAGATGGCAGTCAGTACTCAGTCTCATGAAAAACAGGCTGATGAATAGACAGACTAGTAGTATATGTAGACTACAGGACATGAGATATCTGAAGTAAGTAAGTGAGGGCTGTGAACCATACATATATATTTTGCTTCATACTGTTTCAGGGAATACAGAATACATCAAGCACTTCTTGCAACATGTTTCCCCTTCTATAGATGACTAGGCATACATGCGAGCTGTTAAAAACAAAAAAGTTCTGAAAATATGCAGTAACATTTGAAGTGCTAGCTGAAATTTTGTCTTCTCAATAAGTTTTTTTACCCTCAGCCATGCATATATACTTACAGGAATGCCTCTGCCTTCATACTTCAAGATACTCTCTTCAGAAACGCATATGGGAACAACAAAATACAAAGGCAGCCTAAGACAACAACAACAAAAAAAAAAAAGAGTTTCTTGCACTTAAAAACTGAACAATCTCCAAGCTCCTTTTAATGATTGTGAGTGTTCTAGCCCACATGCTAATTATATATTCAGTCTTACTGCTACAATAATGTTTCCTACTAGATAATTATATTGCCCTTAACACCCTCCCTTTATTTTCAGCTGGATAAAGTATTTTCTTCCAATAGAGCTCTTCATTACTTTCACTGCAACATTCCCCTGCCTTTCCAAGGCTCCAATTGAGTCCTACAGTTAATTTTATCACCTAAAACTGATCCCTAAGACTGCCTCAGTTCTCTCATTCTTTGCTGCTTCAAAACATGCCTTTGTAGTATTAGATAACTAGTTATGTTTCAATGCCTTGTAAGCAGTTCACATCACAATCCAAGAATGTAATTTAATATACCATGAATTTCCAGTGTCAGCCAACACTATTTATGTTCAATATCCACAGAAGCAATAAAAAGAAATGCTTAACCTCAGCTTGGGTCTCTCAAGACAGTTCTAGAATAAATAGTTAAAACTTCTTTGAAAATTGGTGTTTGTTTCCAAGGTCTGTGAAACCTTTCAGGATTTGACTATTAAACAACAGTAGTACACAAAGCCTTGTATACACCCTAAAGGGTTTACCGATAGATGTTACTTAGCTAGACTGGTAGAAGTATACATCTCTAAACTTCCACTAAAGACAATGCAACAACTCCTATCAGCATGTTTTGGAGATACCAAAACCAGTTTTAAACCAGTTACTCTTTCTCCACCCAGCCGCCCAACTAAACCAGAAAATCAAGTGCATTTAACTTGGAATTTTACCAGAGTAAAGGTACAGGACTGAGAAAATATCATCCTAACCAGTATGACAGAAGCGTAGGCACCAGACCTACATATTTTCCATTCCATCTTGGGAAAGGTATTCTTCACCTCCAGAGATATTCAAGGCTTGACTGACCAAGGTCCTGAGTAGTCTGAACTACTGTTGAAGTTAACCCTGCTTGAGCAGGGACCGTGTAAGATGACCTCCTTGAGGTCCCAAATCAAAGTATCCCATAAATCAAAATGGAAACCAGATCCCCAAAAAAACCCTAAAGAACTGTATAATGCTCAGCATCAAAGGCAGCACTGATTTTGGGAAATCTTAGTGAGATAGATATCCAAGGTTCGGTATTAACCATAGCAAGCTTACTTTTCAGAGACTCTGTAGCCTTCATTGGTAGTCACTGCTTTGTATTTTGCATTCCCTTTGGTCCGCTCCAACTCACCACGCCAGTCCTCAAGAGTTTCAAACATCACTGTTTGGTTTCTTCCATCTGTCAGACATCAATAATGGTAACTTTGCAGACTATCAGGAACTCTAATACAAAAGCATTCCTAAATCAAGGACTTAGTTTTCATTAAGGTAAGCAAGAAAAAACCTCTTGTGTACAGTAAGCCTCAAGTCAAAGATAAATTGCCTTTGTACACCATGCTGCTTCTGTCTGATCTTTAAGAACTCATCTTCTGTCAAATACTGCTTTAACTAATAACTTCAGGAATAGTTTCTCCTATAGAAATTAGTCAGCTCTTATGGAACTTCCATACAGTTGAGGCTGTCCTCACATTGAGCCTAAAACCCAGGATGCTGTGCACCAAATACCATTATATACTAGTGCATCTGACTGGCATCTAATAATATAGGCTTACATATAGAATTAACAATGATACCAAAAGCCTTTCTGCAATTCAGATACTGCATTTCATTTAAAGTCCATTCTTTTATCATGGATGGGAGTTTTGCACTGAATAGAACATTTCAGGCACTTGGTAAGAGCAGAAAATTTATTACAGCAATTCAGTCTCAATCATTTCCGCTGAGAACTTTTCCTGTATTTCTATTTAGCCACCTCAGCAACAGTTATGACAACAGGTTGATTTAGCCTCAGATCTCGTATAACCACCATATAATTTATGGAGTACGGCCAATTGTTTTAGGCATCCACCATAATTAAGTATACTGCAACATCAGCTAACATTTAAAATACCAAACAGGGCCAGAGTTTCCACAGAAGATACAATGGCAAGTTGAAACTTTCCACCATAAGGAGATAAGGTAGATGAAAAATTTACAGCTGGAAACAGAACATCATTAATAAGCTCTAATGGACAAGTTAAGATTTTAAGAGTATCAGACCATAAGAGTCATAAACCCCAAGTCTGCTTGGTTTGGCCTCCAACAACTTTATAAAGAATGAGACCTAGGCATTTATTATTGAAGATAATTATTAAAATATGGAATTGGGCACAACACTTCATGGTGCTATAAAGACTAGGCTTCTCACATTTGATTAGTCTCTACCTGGAAAACCTTACAGTCTTTCTGATATTTGTAGTTCAAACTGAATACCAGTTACAGACAAAGTCTGCAGGAACTACCTGAGCCAGCAGTGAGCCCTGGGAGCAAAGGCAGCCAATGTATTCTTGAGCTGCATTAGGAAAATCATTGCCTACAGGTTGAATGAGGTGATTGCTGTTCTCGGCTCAGCACTGGTGAGGCCATGCCTGCAGTGCTGTGTCCAGTGCTGGGCTCCCCAGTACCAGACAGGCATGGGCTTGCTGGACCAAGTCCAGTGAAGGCTCATTAAGATCATTAAAGGGCTTGAAGCACCTGATACAAGGAGAGACCAAGAGCTGGGATCATTCATCCTGGAGAAGAGAAGGCTCAGTGGGGGTGCAGAGGGCCAAGAAATATTTCCAGTCTGTATAAACACCAGACCAGGCGTGGAAGCAGTGGAGGGGAGTAAAGAAGATGGATATAGACTCAGTGGTATCCAATGACGTGACAAAAGGCAGTGTGCACAAGCGGAACTACAGCAAATTTCATTTAAATATAATAATAAACTTTTTCACTGTGAGGACAGTCAAATAATCAAACAGCCCGTCCAGAAAGGTTGTGGAGTCTCAATCCTTGGAGATACTCAAGACCCAACTGGACATGATCCTGGTAAACTTGCTGTAGTTAACCCTACTCTAAACAGGGGCAGATGGACAGTAATATGACTAGATCTCCAGAGGTTTCTTCTAACCTCAATGATGCTGTAATTCCTTGACATACTTTGGTAAGTGTCCAGTTAATACCTTTGGTACATCAAAACTTGCCTCTGAAAAGAATAGGCATTCCTGGTGCACTAAGAATCAGGTTCCTAATTCAAAACAGTGCTATTACTTCAGCTGAAGTCTGAACTATGAAATGCTAGAAAGTGTACTGACAATTTTTTTATCTTGAATTTTGCAGCTTACTACATTATTCAGCCAAGTTTGATCAATTTGGTAAGATTATGTAATAAGTTAGCTATAAGAGGAAGTCAGATGTCTACTGGAATCTTGCTATGCAAACCTATGCTTTTTTTTGCAGTTGCCTGGGAAAAGCAGATCGCTTGCAAGTAAGAGCAAAAAGGGAAATACTTTGTTAGACTCTACTGAAAATGTAATAATTTAAGAATTAAGAGCAGGAAGTTTGGTTCACTGCAATAGTACAGAAAAAACACATTGATAAAATAAGTAAAATATTTTCTAGATGAGAGCACTCTAGTCAGAAGCACATGAAAAGCATTTGCACATATTGATCACAGTAAGTTTTTAATCCAGTGATGCTACTCTTGCTTGGAAAATTTCTGTGCAACTATCCTGAAGGACACAGAAACCACCACAATTCAGAAATTTTTAGCAACAAGTCTAACAACGTATAACAAGAGAAAAATGAATCTTCTGAGGCTATCTGCCAGCAGGGCAGTCACAAGCCGAGCACAAACTCAGCTACTAAGCATCCCAGACTGCTAAGGAACTAACAGTATGCAACAAATACAAATCAAAAATACGAAAACATTTACCTGTGTTGTTTGGGGCAGCTGATGCATAAGAGAACAGAAACAACCGTTTAAGCAGCTTAGGAGTCTGGCTATGATGAACTATACCACTGACGATCTAGGAAAGGACCAAAAATTAACACCCAAACACAGACTAAGACTGTCAGTGCAAAAAATGTTACTATTTTTTTTTACCCCCGCTTCCCCATCTCCAGGTTTTAAACAAAACTGTTTAATGGCTTCTATCCCCAACAGCTGAAAACTGTCTTCTAAAAAACTTTCTCTGTTGTCTGCCAGACGCTATACCTACTTGGCTTAATGAGAAGTATTATAGAAGTTCAACTTCCAGAATGACTCTTATTATTTAAATAAAGGTAGTAGATTCCTAGTTTGGAGTTCAGATTAACCTGTCAAAAGAACTCAAGTTATCAGGAAAATAATTGCTTTCATACAAAAAATGCTTTAGTCTAAAACATACTAGAATCATATATCACAAACAGAACAGCTTTACAAGTTTGCCTGAGCTGAAGCTAATTTCATGTAGTACTCTAAAACTCCAGTTTTCTTCAAAGAGACAGTGCATCTGATGTTTTTAACTGCTATATACATAACAATGTTTAATGAGTAAAGTTAGCTAGAAATCAAACTCTTTTACTTTCTCTCTCAATTGGGAATGATTGGAAACCACTTCAAGTTTAAGGGATCTCTAAGGGTGAATTTCACCCTTCCCTCATCCCCACAACTAAACACTCAACACTAACCTTAAAAAAAAAAAAAAATTAAGTTACTATGCTTACTCTTTTCACTTCCTCTTCTTTTGTGTATCTCAGGCAGAAATGAAATACTCTAAGGTCTTTACAGTAGATAATTAGCTTCTCTGGGTATTTTCTCAGCTGTCCAGTTAGAAGTTTCTTTTTCTCATCATAAACTGCAAAATTAAAAAAGTCTAAGTTAATATCAAAAAGGACTTTGACATCAGTTGATAATGCTATTCCTGCTTGACTTTTCAAAATTCTCAAGAAACTAATTCAAGCCCAAGTTTTAGCAAGTCAGAAAAAGCATCCTACAACACAGACTGGCAAGCTCTTGTGCTAATATACTTTTTTTTTTTAATTGCACTCAAACTACTTCCTGCAAGGTAGAAACCAGACTTGCGGCAAGCCAGCTGTTCAGTGATTATTTCTGTTCACATTCTGACTGCATAGTCAGTTCAGAGTTCTGATATGCATAAAAAACATAATTTAGTAGTTTTGCCCACAGGAAAGTCCCCAAACAACTCAGATCATTCTAAGCTTCTAAAAAAACAAATTTTTTTTTTAAACCACCATAGAGTCCCCAAGAGAGCCCTTTGTTCACTTCTGTTTCAGGATATATCATTTCACAACTTCAAGTGCTGCCAGCTAGGGAATTTTATATGAACCTAAAGAGTGTCTCATAACTAGCTTCCACTAGTCTCCCCCTAGTCCATTCCTTCACAAATCCACACCACCATTCATAAATACTCTGAATACTCTAACACTAGTCCAAGGTCAAGCTTCTCAATAAAGCCTTCCCAGCTACTTACAAATTACCAGCCCCATTCTCATTTACCTTTCTTAGCAATACAGGCATACCTGTAAGCCCTGCTGCAAAACACTCACTGATTAACTTGTAAATTAAAACCTCATTTTCTATCTCCTTTGATATTTTGAAGACATCATGAATCTCATAAAACAATGTTGCCTTAGACAAACAAAAGGCATTGTTTGGGAATTTGGTACCTGTGCTGCTCTGCACTGCTATTGCTCAAATGAAGTGAATACCTCCATATTTATAGAAATAGTTGATACACTGAAAGATCCTTGTGGACCAATCTTAAGAGATTTTTTCACAGTACACTCTGCTTTGCTTTGAATCATGACATTCTGAAGGAATTGTTTTGTCTGTCTCAGCAAGATAATTAACAAAAATGTAGCTTTCACAAGCTTGAGGGATAAAACTAGGTTCTGATAGATCTCATCTGTCATTTCATCATTAAGTATAACTGCAGCTGTTTTTTCTAGACTACCGAATCCTAGTTTCCAAAGTGACAACTCTATCAGTTTTCTGAAAAGAATGTAAGTGTACAAAGAGCACGAGCGCTGTAAGACACCTAGAAGTATGAGGGTTAAGCCAAGAGGAGAAAGCTGACCTACCTCCATAGATTTGGTCTACACATTGCAGGGTTATGTCATTTTCTCCTACAATCTTATTCTCAAATTGTGGCTCCTAGAACATGAAAAAATTTCTTAGAAATATCACACTACTAAGCAGTAGCACCTTCTCACAAGTGAAGTATGTATTCAGTACATATTTTACTATCAGCATTACTACTTAATTCTTATAAGCTGTGTAAGGTGGAACACCAAGGAACAGTTATTAACATACAGACAGATGCAGTTACACAGGCATAATTTATAAACTGCAGATCCAGATTTATTTAAGTCTCAGCCATGCTTGAAATGTAGAGTTATTACTTTTCAAATGCTGCAAAACATGCATTTCTACTGAAAGTCACTGTTCAAACTAGAATCATTGCAGTAAACAGGAAATACAGTAACTTGCTGTAATCCAAGCCCTTTTATGACAAGTTTCCTTGCTATGGGAACCTGACAGGAAATAGAAAATCTCGTAAAAGAACAAGTTTCCCAAGAATATTCCAACTTAACAGCCAGATTTATCACTGGGTAAAATGAAGACACGCACAACCCAATCCTTTTGTCTACTGTTTTGCCAAACTTGAAGTGATTTGCAGCTCCCTTCACTTTTATCATTCCCTGAGTTCAGAGTTAAAAATGACATTTGAGTAATGCCACAATTAAACATTGTTATGTTAAATAGTATTACCAGAAGGCTGATGTACACTACATCAGCAAATTACATTTTACCTGAAGACAGCTGTGAACAGAATTAACCTCATTCAAGTTATTTCCAGGTCTGCAGCACTGTGAATCAGGTGGCTAATATTGAACTTTTGTTGAGAGAAATATAGTTGACCTGGCATGCTACAAACCCAAGATTTAAAGTTAGTGATAGAATAGAAATTAGCATGGTCACTACCAACTTTAGCATACATCTCACGCGATCTGTGGAAAGGGTTGTGTAGCTTTGTCCCAATTAACTCCACAAGGTCCAAAAATCCACATTTGGCTGCAGGAACCTTAGTTTAACATTTTAACTCCCCGAAATCTTACCCCAAGAAACTTCAGACTACAATCAACACATGTCAAATGAGATTCTTCTTGCTATTCTTCAGCCAAGTTCACCTTGCACTCAAGAGCTATATAATAGTCTCTCCTTCATTTTTATTGCTTAAATGGACCAGACCATTACAGATGCTTAAGCACATCAAAAAAGGTGTGGCATTACCATTCCCCTTTGACAGCTCAATTTGAGCACCTAAACCAAAGGAAACTAGATTCAACTTATTTCTAAGATTTGGGGACTTTTTAGGGTTTTTAAGTTTGCTAGCTCAATAGCACCAGGTTTTTAAATCTTTGCTGTCAACACCTGACTTTGAATGGAATAATTCAGAGTTTTACCAAGCCAGACAAACAATTTTCTAGAGCATTTCCACTGAGTATTAGCTTACTCAGTCTTGTGCAGCCCTGAAATGGTTCTGCAGAGGTAGCCCAAAGTCAAGTCAGACGTGTTATAAAACATTAGAAGTACGTTTGACATTCACACTTTTGCAATTGCTACTAGACAAGCAGTCAGAAATCAGGTTTAAACAACCTGCTGATTTAATTTTCAAAAAAATTATTTTAACTTAAGCTTCACAAAATTACCAACTCACAAGACATGAAGAGTTATAAACTATGTCTAGTGTAAGTTTCCACATACAGCCTTGCACCATTTTTACATAAATAATCATTAGAGCTTAAGGAAGCACCTGCATAGACCAAGCAGATGCAGTCTGATTAAAATTAGTCTGCATCCATTAAAACTATTTTATAAATCTACATTCATTCTGTATCCTTATATAAGGGAAAGATATGAATATTTAGTCAGAGACACTACACGTCTTCAGAGCCTGTTTGGTCATAATTAGAAGACTTGTCTTCCTACATTATCATCTGAAGCAGAATTATCATCAAGGAAAGCAATCTTGAAGTTTGTGCACACAAGTTTCCCATAGGTGCCACGATTTGACTCATCTTCTTGTATATACTTGTATACCGTGCTTGCCTCGCAAAGTAGCAGTTCACCTGTATAAAAGAAACACTGACTTGCAACATAACCGATATTTATAATTGAATTATTTCAACTGTTATCTTAAACTCAGCATTAACTTCCTGATAGCTTCTCATAACTGTATGCCTGAAGATATTTCATCACTGTTATACAAAAAGACTAAGAGGCAGCTCCTGGAATCAGTACACTCAGAGCGTTCCAGGTTATTAACATTAGTCAAGATGGACTGAACACTGTTCAACCGCACACGTTTAGGAGTTCTGTAACCAGAGGTACCTGTATCATGGTCTTCTGCCACTCAGAGCAGGCCAACACATGGAGCTGCAAAGAGCAACCATACGAGTGTGTACTCAAAAAAACCCAGAAGCCCGCCAAAGAGTAGTTTATACAGTCAAGAAACCAAGGTGAAAACTGGTCCAATTTTTCTTACTGCTAAACTCCAAGAATGCTGAAACATTTGAGTTGATTATTACAAGTTCATCATACTTAATTTTTTATAGCTTTGACTGGAGATGTTGCTTATTTTACAGGTACCAGGGCTATCTTAAAGTTCTCAAACACAAATTTACATAAATAATGGTCAATGAAGTTCTAATCTTAAAATTAAGAGGAACTGAACTTCAAGTTTAAGAAAGTAAAAGCAGGTTTTAACAGGTATAATCAGCCAGACCCTTGTTTTTTCCTATCAAGTATAGAAACTCCAACAGAACAATACTAGTTTATTCTAAGCTTTTACTTGTATTTTATCTTAGTAACGTCATTTTTCCCGATCTTGGAAAACATTTTTTAAAAAGAAAGAATTGTAAATTAAAAAAAAAAAATCTTAACAGTGAATGAGGCATCAAAAGGCCTAAGTAACTCATATTAGAAACAAAGCAACTAGAAAATAAGTTTCCACTACTTCTTGGCCTTCAGGTCCCAAACAAAAACCCACCCAACTTTATCTTTTAAGAGACAGGGCAAACTGAAGTATAGACAGTTCTCCACATGCAGCTTACCTGAAGATACTGTACTCTACAAAAACTGAAATTTTTACAGTTTTTCAACAACCCATGCAGATACAGATATTTAAAACATTTCAATCTGTGTGGGTTGTTACACCAAACAACTATTATTTTACTACTTGGGATACTGATGTCACATGAGTGTTCGCTGCAGATGTGGGAATATTTAAATATTGTTTACATGATTGGGGTTTTTTATCATTTAATTCTAATACAGTATACAACAGTTACCTGGTAATAAGCGAGGATATACTTCCTTTTCTATGGGTTCCTTTATGTGTATTTCCTAAAGAGAGAAAGAGTAATTGTTACTTTGCAAAGATCATACCTTCAACATATGCTGTAAATAACAGCACCCTCCCTTCTAAATTTATCGCATTCTAGCAAATAAGCAAATTAAAATTAAGGAGAAAACTTACTAAATTAAGAAGAGCAAGTTTGCAATGTGTTCCTTGCACTAAAGATCAGTAGTCTTAAATCAGTGATTTGACACCCAGTGTCAGTTACATGCAATTGTGAACACAAAAAAAGGAAATGCATTATAAGTAACAGGCAGAAATAAAGCATGACCAATACTTTCTAAGTTCTCTCAGCACGTGTAAATGGATAACCATAAACTCAGTATTACAACACCATCTCCCAGAGTTCATTCATAAGCTTTTGCACATATGACTTAATATTTGTTTCTAATGTCCCCTTCACAGTTTTTCAAGCTCCATCCTTCACTATCTTTTCTGATTTTCTTACATGTATTATTGCAATCAAAGTACAAAAGTTACTTAAACAGCACTACTAAGATTAGAGGGAAAGGGATTTCAGAACCTCAGACCCAAGAGGTAAAACCAGTCACAGGATATCCTTTATTTTGGACCCAAATTGCACAAATAAAACTTTTAAATTCTAAGTATCACTTATTCTAGCCTTGGGACACTGATAGTTGGGCTAAAATCTCCAGCTGAAAGACTATTAAACTAGAGGACATGCTACACCCTTCCTGCTCAGCGAGTTCAGAACTTCCTCCTCTGAGTCTGAATGACTTCACATGCATTGGACTCTCTGGAAAAGTATTAGTTAACTAGAACCCTCTCGCCCCGTGGGGCCACGGCAGTAAGCAAGCTAATTTTAGTTTGTCACCAGCATCCAGAGTCAGGTATTGCAAATCAAGGCAAGCAATCAAAAGGAGACATGAGCAACAACAGTTCTGCTGGATTAACAGAGAAACAAAAACCCCCGAGTACATAAAAATAATCCCCCTT
The DNA here is from genome assembly GCF_929443795.1 of Astur gentilis. Taxonomy (NCBI): domain Eukaryota; kingdom Metazoa; phylum Chordata; class Aves; order Accipitriformes; family Accipitridae; genus Astur; species Astur gentilis. The sequence continues at coordinate 77,019,274 of NC_064919.1, read as the reverse complement.
TGCCATTCATATAAACACTTGCTCTCAACACTCAGAAGACCCAAAACAAAGCTTGAAGACCGCACAGCAAAACTAAAACCACCAGGAAACCATGTCATGAGAACAGCAGAGACATTCAAGACAGGTTGAAAAGAGGAAAGGGTTATAAAATGAAAGTGGTGGTGGTGTGAAGAAACTACAGCTGGCAGCTAATGCAGAAAACAAAACACAATTTGCTACCTTTGACTTCTAAGTGTGGATGCTGTACAAGTAAATTTTAATCAAAGTTCATGCTTGATAGCTAGTTAAGTTACTATGCAAACATGGCTCAAGCTGAACACTGCTGCATTCAGAGAAGAAATACATATGCATTTTCCCAATGTTGTCTCTTCACCACTGGTAGCTCTGAGCTAAACTTTGGGGTTTACTAGTGCCTTTATTGCTGTGCCTTCTATGATCACTATTTGTGTGCAACTAAATGCCACACTATTTGCTCACAAACTATATGCCAACAATCACTGCTACAGAACAGTAAAGCAGTATACTAGTTAGGTGCTTTTCTATTAGCTTTTACTTTGGGAGATATCACAAGGCATGTAATAACTACTGTTTATGTATACACACTGCTTGAATGTTCATACTTATTGCCATGAGTACCAGTTGTTGACAAAAACCCACAGACATTTAAGTGCTTACTGTAGGCAGAATTCCTCTAACATACAACAGCTTCCAAGAGCTGAGCTTCCAGAACAGTTCTATTTGAAAGTCAACTTTTATATTCCCATAATAAAATCGTAAATATTTCACGGACAGTTTTCATACATATGCACTAAGGATAGCTAGAATGCAAGCCATGAACGTTGCTGAAGAATCCATGCTGCTGCACTCATTTTCCAAGGGAGGATGTTACAACACATTAAATTCTACTGATGTCACATTTTGTGTTTGCTCTTTTAAGAGATGACAAAAATCTTTATGAAGAAAAGCTAACTCACCATGAGTCAGTGCAAGTTGTATAGGAGCCCATAAGTTTAACGAACATCTCCACTCTATTTCAACTTTATTTTTCTAATGGATTTCAGTTTTGGGGCAACACAGATCTTCAGACTAACTTAAGAGCCCACTGACACTAAAATACATGCACCTCAACACCCCTTTAATCAGTCACACAGTTCATACTCGCCCAGTCACCCCTTTTATCCCTGGGTTTGTCTGACTACATGGTGAGGTAATTTGGTTCATAAGATCATCTGGAAAGTCTGTACTTATGCTACATTTGGTTTTGTTGTTACTGCCTATTGTTAGCAGAACCGGCTCCTCAACAGGTCAGATGAGCACAGAAACAAAAGAAAGGGAAGCAGCAGAAGCAAGTCTGTCCCTTTCCACAAGCTACTAAATCCAATCAGACCTCAGGAAACTTCACCCTCTGACCATTTGTTGAAGTTATGCATGCAAGCACTTTCCATACATGACCACTGAAAGCCACACACACCTCCAGATAGATACTTCTTCATCTGTGGCTTCCCCGTTCTGAATGCCCCAAGCAGAATCTTGGCACTTCTTATTCAAGACACAACACAGGAAACCCTACCACCAGCAATAGCTAAATGCAAATACCCATAGGACACCATGCAAATGAGGAAAATTACTTTCGGATTGCCTCAGAAATGATAAAAAGACCTCAACTTTGCTGAAGGTTTTAGAAACTTGTTTTGCAGGGATGCTTCTCACATGTGCACTTACCTTGTGCTACATTCCTTTTTCCAGGCTATCAAAGAGTGGTAGGCAATTCAGCAACACCCCATAATTATCAGTTATAACAGAGTACCAAAACTGCAGGCTGACAACATGTCACACCATACTAATAAATAATGCATCATTCTTCTTCTTAGCTCAAACCGACTTCAGCTGATAGCATTATGGAACAGTGACATGCCAGGGAAAGGGGACACCATACTCCTTGCAGATTCTCTGCTTCAACAGGCGGGGAGACAACACAATAGAGAAACTGTCTTTCTTAAGGAAAGGCTTACCCTTCTTTTTCTTCTTGTTTTTTACCCAAGTATACAGAAGAACTGCATAGCTTGCAATACCCAGGGACTACATTCAGCTCTCCCCCAAAAATATATTTAAAGGGGCTAAAATATATTCCCCAAGTTTGTTGAGACATGTCTTCCTCAAGTGCTGAAGCATAAAAGAGCCACCATGTGTGAGGCAACACTGAGTTTAAGGCAGGAAGGTCAAGTAGCAGTTATGCTATATTAACAGGGTCCTAACAGTTAGGACAGCAAAGGGATCCCAAATGATTCCTGCTCTCTGTCTGAGAGCCTCACCACAACTGAGAGCAATTCCTCACTTCTCACTCCACAGAGGTGAACAACTGTGGACAGAAAATGAGTAAAAGGTGAAGAAAATGCATGCCAGAATCCAGATCTTGTCAAAGAATTTGGATTTTTTTAAGTCAGTATTTCAAAATATGTATATAGGCCTACTGATAGTGGATGTTGCTCATCACTCTCAGCAGACAGACCGTTCATACAGTCCGCTGCTGCAAATTATGTGCTATAAACTCTGAACCTACCTTTCCCCATGGTAATGTTTCCATTTATCCATAGCTGGGCATTTGTGCTAGAGGTAATTCCAACAATGAAAACCAAGATTTTTAGTAAAATTACTGGGAAAAACATTGTTTATTAGATTCAAGTAATGAAGGAACCAGTTATCACTTCCAAGGTTTCAGGAGCACTGGCTGAAACATACATTCTTTCAAGGCTGACAGCAAATAGTAGTGCTGCAAGAACACAGGATATTTCAATGCTGTTATATAGTTTTCCACAAGTAATCTCAGCACAAGGAAGCTCTACATCATGGTGAGGCTTGCTGTGAACATTCATTTTTTCTTATTTACTTATACTTCACTAAAAGACTAACAGAGGGCTGAGATAGCTTTCTTAACTATGCATTTATCTTTATCAGTTGTAAAAGTCAAACTGTATACTGAAATATTTGCAATTAGTTGTGGTACTCCAACAAGTGAATACAGGATTCCTGAATAAAATAAATCAAACTTTTGTCTAACAGTTCCACTGGAATTTCATGCAAAAGAGGAAATACCTATGCACATGCTTAGCATATACTTTGTATTCAGAAACAAACCACAATACATACTTGGTATTTTCTGAAAGACTACTTCTTGGTCAAACAAGCCTAATACCATGTTGCATGCCATACAATCTAGAGGTACTTACTACACTTTAATAACAGTGCTGAAAATAATCTCCAACTGCTTGTTTTCCTTCCTTTTACGGCTTCATTATCCAACAGCCCATTAGAACATAGCACATGTTTTCCATGACCGTTTCATCTTTATCCTTTCCTCTTTCCTTACATTGTCCTGTCCATCTCCTCTGACTTCAATACCTGGCTTCCCCCATGTCAGTCCAGAACACAGCTGTCTGCTCCTTATTTCACCCTTCAATTCCATCACTCCAATTTAGAATAAGACCATACTATTTTAAAAGTGATCACTACAGAACACACAATATTGTACTAACATTAACAAGCAACAAGTATTCGTGTGGTTATGAGCTAACAGCAACACACAATTTGAGAGACAAAGCACAAGAGGTATGAGAGTCACCCTCACAACTCAGCAGCTTGAGGTGTAGTCCAGATTACAGGGACAAGCAGCATGAAGCAGAACAAAATCTATTAAAAAGTTTAAGGGGTAATACAAGAACTAATACCCTATAACAATTAACATGGAGGATTTAACTTTTGAGAATGTATGCACAAAAAGTAGCACTAAGCTGCAAATCAAGTTTAACATCTACATTTTTATTCACATTAAGATTTTTAAGGAAAATATGATCCAGTTTGTTAGCCTTGCAAATGCTTTCAGTTTTGAAATATTAGAGTTAGAAATCATGAAGTAATTCACTGCTTCTTGTTTCTATGTCTCCATAGACAAATATTCCTAGTCTATGATCAGACATGTCAAAACATTGACTTTATACCCTAGTATTCACCCCACTTCCTGCAGGGTAGCCAAGTCTGTCCTGAGGGGAAGTGTGTCATTAATATCAACATCCTACGGTCTCACTCTCAACAGGCCATTGATTGATCTGTGGTTCCATATAGCAGAGCATAACTAGGTTATATTTAGTCAGATGTCAAAAATGCTGCCTTTCCAGACATTCTGGGGTTTCACAGCAGAAATTACTTCTGCTCCTTTAACAAACAGCATTTTCCTCTTCACTCCTTACTTCCATCTTGCTATATGTTAACATGAATAGAATTCCTGTTTCTTTTAATCTTCAAACAAACCCCCAAAGCAGTTTAAAGCTAACTTAATTTTGTTTTTCTGAGCATTACCTGAGGATGGACTGAACATGGGGCTAGAACAAAACCCAGCTCTGCCTGTTGCATTTTCTTATTGCAGGGCTCCCCTAACCTAGAAGCAGCAGCTTAAGGTCTCAAACAACTCTCCAGGAGAACAAGGACAAGCCTGAAGAATCTGGAGGTTGCAAGCAAGGAGGACTACAGCATAACAGTACTATATTGCTCTGTATTGCATAGTGGTTGACAGAAAATCTTGCCGCAAGTCAGAAGTATAAACAGATTCAAAGCAAGGCTCCATAAATTCACAGACAAGTTCGCCATTAACTCAAATGCTATCTAGATGTAACCTCAAGCTCACAAAGTCCCTGAACTACTGTTTGCCACCTTTTCACAGGGTCTACCATAGGAAGCATCACACTGAACACACCTGTTGCCTATACTCTTCCCCAAGCATTTGGCAATTACACTATTTTGATGAAAGGAAAGTTCCCAGTTGACCAAACTACGTTCCACATAAGATGGATTAAGTATTTCTACTGTTCTATCAGTCTAGCTCCAATTTTAAAACTCAACTACATGAAACTTAACATGTATACAAACTTTGTGTTCAGAAGGTTATTTTTCTCAGGTACATATGGAATACAGTTCCTTGAGAGATGGTCATTTCTGCTTATTTTAGGATATCTAATCAAAATGTTTTTTCCAGATCCCCAAATAGGCTCACAGGTTTCATCATATGCCTAAAGTTTTATTTTTAATCCTCATAAAACCCACTAAAGTCTTCAGCTTCTTGTGTAACCATTCCATTAAGGCAGTCATAGGCTGTCAAAAAGAAAGCAATACCCAGCAGAGCAAAGAGTTAAACTTGCTTGACTTGCTACTGGCATCAGACCTGTTCCACTGAGCCTGTGAACGCGCAAAAAAAAACATCAATTCTATGGCAGAAGCAAAGTATGTATTTCAAAGCTTCTGCTGCAAGAGCCCATGAAATTCTTAAATTTAAGTGCATAAAGGAGATAGTTAAAAGCAGCATGAATACAGTAAATGACTGCAAGCTCTTGTGCATCACGATATTTGATTAAGAGCTTCATCTTCCAATATTAAATACCTTTGTTATTCTTCCTTCAGCCATCAGGATCATATTTGAAGAGATACATTACTGTAGTTACAATCAATTTAAAGTATTCTTTATTATTTGGTATCTTCCTGCACTACATATATTTGTCTTGTACCTTTCCCACTGGCCATTTCTTCTAGCAAGCTTTCATCACCCCGCATGCTTGTCTAAATGGTGAAGTGCCTTTTAGTAAGTCCAACAAGTGACATTGTTACCTTCGCAAAACTCAGTTCCTTGAGCACACGCTTTTTTGTCTATTTGTACAATGTACTTTCCTAAGGTAAAAGACTGACTTCACACAGAGATACATTTGCTGACTCCAGAAATATCTGTACCTATCATTTACACCCATTTTCACTGGGAAAAGAAAACTTTTAAAGTAAACTGATGAAACTACAAGTCACCAGGGCTTAACAACATATAAAACCAGACTTGCTACCACAAAATAAGGACAGAAGTTTTAAACAACACAGCTGACTTAAGCCATAACTCCGCACTGTTATTTCAGATTCAGTGAAAAATAAAACCAGCAGATTCTCCAAGGTCCTATCTACAACAAACTCTGTACTAATTAACAAGATAGACAGAAATCTCTTCCTTCAGAAGCTCTCAAGAGAATTGAACGATTAAGAAGAACCATTTTGACACAGATTACAAGGAACTATGGAGGGGAAAAAAAAACCCAACCCCACAAATGGCTAGATTTCATGAAGACTGGTCTTCCTAGAAAACAGCTGTTTACCAGGAATAAGAATGAAGGAATACTGAATACCAATACTGACCTAATACCTAATACCATCTGCTAACAACATGACCTCAGTAGAGTGAGTCTAAAGCCACTTCAATCAAACTGCCAACGTAAGTTTCAATAAATAAGTGAGAGGACAACAGGAAGAACAGTATGAAAGATATGCACAGCCAGGAGTTCAACACCGAGCCATTAAGGAAAGAGACCCAGGGCTTCAGAGCGACAGAACTGAAAACAAGGAGTTTACAGAGACAGAGCACTCACTGGGAGTGATGTCAAAGGACATTAAGAAAAACAGGTTCGGGAAGTCCCACCTTACAAGCTGAACAGTCGCAATGACAGCCTGACATCTGGCCACCGCTTACAAAGAAAAAAACAGTTCAAGGCAAGCGCCAGAAGAATAATCAGCTTAAAACTGACAGGCCAGCTACTTTTTAAATTTTTTTTTTTTTTTTTTGAAGCAACAAGCCCCCCCTCCTTCTCGGGGAAGCACCTCCGAGCCTCGGCCCCGCAACCCCCGACAGCGGCTCCGCCAACGACGCTCTCGCCCAGCCCCGGCCCCGACCCCGTCCCGCCGCCGCCCCGCGACGCTCTCCCCGGCTCCCCTCAGAAAACTCCCGCGGCGAAACCCCGGAGAGGGGCCAGGGGAACGGCGCCACGGGAGGAACCCACACCACCACCACCGCCTCCTCCTCCTCCTCCTCCTCCTCCCCGGCCGCGCACGGCGGCTCCCGCGGCCCTGAGGAGACCCCACGGAGGGCTCCCCGCCGCCCTGCGGGCCGGGGCTGCGGCAGCCTGACAGCTCCCCCGCCCGCACTCTCCCGCGGCCCCTACCCCTCCGCAGCCCCCCTCGGGGACCGCCGCCGCCGCCGCCCGCCCCGCACCTCCGGACTGATGTAGGACACGAAGGAGGGCTTGGCCGCCTTGGCCCCGCTGCCCAACATGGCTCCGTCCGCCTCCCGTCTGCCCCCGGAACCGCCGCCGGCGGCGGCGGCACCGGCCGGCAGCTCCACCACTTCCCAGGGCTCCTCCGCCGGAGGGCCGTGGCAGGGCAAAGGCCGCAGCGGGGGAGACCCCGTGGTGGCGGTGGTGGCGGAGGCGGCGTCGGTGGCGAACGCGGGCGTCGGTATCCGGCGCACGCAACGACCCCACCCCCTAGCCCCGATGCCTGCCCGCCCCGCCGCCGGCCATTTCTAGGGCGCCACCTCCCCGCCGCTCCCGTCCTCACTGGGCATAGCCGCTGTCAGTCATAGCGCGCCCTCCTCCTATTGGCCGCGAGGGGGCGTGCCTAGAGGAGGCGGGGCGGTGGCCGCAGGAGAGGGAGGCCAGTCGGGGCGCGGCCCCGGCCGCCCGGGGGCGCTGTTCCCTGTGCCCCGCCCCGCTTCGCCTCAGGACCCTGGAGGCTGAGGTGGCCCGGCGCGGCCGGCGGCGGAGCCCCACAGCATCGGGTGCTGTTGAAGCGCCTGTGGAGGCGATGAGCACCCACTTTTTGGGGCTCGGTAGCCGGGCAGGGCGGCAGCAGCCCGTGAGCGGCAGTGGGGATGCAGCCGGGTCCCACGGGGTGCGCCCGGCGGCCTGTGCGGCTCTTGCTTCGGCGGGCAACCGAGACAGCGTGAGCTAACTGGGTTCCCACTGGATTTTTTCGTTTCGGGGTAGCCACGTCTCTTTGTTTTGCATCGCTGTGAAGACTTGCCCGTTCTTTGGTCGAGCTGTCACTTTGTTCGAGTCGTCCCTCACGCTGTTTCTTACTGGGCTGCGAAACGCCCATGTTGTGTCCCTGCGCGCTCGTGAGAAAACTCGGTGTGAAGTACAATCTAAAGAAAGCATCGAAATGCTGAGCTTTACTTATGGCAGGAGAGGCGCAAGGAAAATGACATAAAATGAGCTCTCCACAAAATAAATCCTCTAAAACCTGACTGCTGATACAACCCAAGAAGTCCTCTGCCCCATGTCTATTAAAGTGTTACAGTCGCGGCCTGCCTGGAATGTTGTCTTTGGACACTGTATAACCAGAGCTGTAAATAAACACCAGGTTTACCAGGTATCTAGGTTACTTGTAAAGGCTTAACTTTTATGCGGATACAGAACAATGCAAATATTGTCAACTGCCTGTGGCAATGCAGCAGGACTACCCAGCAATTTAAATGATGAATAGTAACCCAGGCGACAATTTGCATACAGAGTAGACTTTATGGAAATACTTTTACAAAAATAAAACATATTTTACAAACTTCAGTAGACCATAGGACGTGAAAATCAATAGCTTCTTCAAGTATTAATGGTAAGTACTTTTCATATCGCTCCCCCCTTTTTTTTTCTTGTGATACTTAACTTCATTTACCTTCCTCCAAACCCAGACCTAGGAAAACTAAAGGAGAAAAAAAAAAGAGGTACATGGAGTCATGAGACAGCATTTATAAAAATAAAATGGAGTGGCTGTTTTGTTTCAGAAATAAATGAATTTCCCTAGTTTCAGTCTCGAACTCAAGGAATGAGAAGTCTTTGGGCTTTAATCACCTTCTGCCTGAAAAAAAGAAAACTCAGAGATTAGGTTTCATTACTAGTTTCACCACAAAGGTTATTCTGGTGTGGGATCCCATGCAGAAGAGCTCTTACATTTCACTCCGCAGCTACTTCCCCATCATTCCTTTACATTGCATATGACCTCAGCTGCATCGGTCAAAAGTACAGCCCATGAGATTGCATTGGTGTAAATCTAGGGTGAGGGTAAAATTGGGACAGCACCTCCATGCTCTCCAGTGTATTAAAATACACAAAGAATGAGAATAGCACTATAAAAATTAATCTTTTAAAGCATCTGAATTCGGCAACAGCAGGATTACCTCTAAGCATGCCCTGAAGTTTACAGCAGATTAAGGCAAAAAGCAGCTACTTACTGGCATAACGCATGTCAGAGAGGAAGGGATGTTTTGACACCAGGCCAGAGTCTTAACTCTGATGGGAAGCGCAAAAGGAGCTTTAATTCCCACATAGCACATGGGAATTCATTCTTCAACATCTCATCAAAAAAAGCCCTACATCCAAAAAATTGGAATCTAACTGCTATTCCGCATCAGCCAAATATCCACATGACCCCATGTCCTGTCTTTGGCAATGGACAGGGAGTGCTCGTTCCTCGGGTTTGCTCCCCAGGCAGCCAAATGTGCCAGGCTGAAGCCATTGTGGAAGGGATTTGAAGCTCTTTTCCTGGAATTTGGGGGCCGGATTCAGATGCTCACTTCATTAGTCGGTGTGTTCATCTTTTCTGGAATGGAAGAAGCAAAGCTACCACACACACAAGGTAGCTTACCTCAGAAAAGTACATTTGGATCTGAAAAGGCCAACTGCAACCCAGACTGTGCTCCAACAGATTACAGAGCACCAGGGGCTTTGGCGATCTTCCATTTCCCCAGAAAGATCTCCTTGTGCAGTCTTCTCCCTTTCTTTTAAAACCTTGAGTGCCTGTGAGGAGTACTGACAAAAGCCAGCTTCAGCCCAGCCACCTTATCTCCATAGATTCCCCCTGCAGACAGTGGAGGGAAATAGGCTTCTTCTGAAGGTAATGGGGGTACCCAAATAAACTCCTTGTTCAGAAACAGCCTCAACAGACTGCCCAGTGCTCAGGGCACCTCAGGAAATTAGCTTGGCTAGGTTGAAGTTGGGTTTTCTGAGTGTCCTCCTTCCCCACCTTGTCTTTACGCTCCCCCTGTACTCATCTACTGCCTCTCATTTATGTATTTAGGTATTAACTTTTCTGTTATTATGATGTGCCCCCTCCCTCCAGCATTTTTACTCTTTAGTGTTTTTTCTGAATCACCCCCTCCCCATACAGACATAACATGGTTCAGTGTTGTATCATTTGGGATTGTTCTTATCACTAACAAAGACTTTTCCAAAAATCATTCCTGCAACAAATTGAAGTTCCTGGTATGGTGTATCAACAGGATCTGTCTTCCCACGTTATTTCTAAATGGGAAGTCTTGTTCCATGCTGCCAATGACTTTCTGTGTATTTAAAAAAAACAAACCAAACACCTGAGCTTATAAAATAATTCATAAAATTTTGTTCCATTTTAGATGTATGTCAATGACAGTCATGCAAATGTAGAAGAGTAAAACTTTTTAAAAGTCAAGTTCTAGTTTGTCTGTGGTGGGTGAAGAACATAGGCATTTCACTGCCCCCATTTTATCCTGACATTTTGCATTCTTTCTAAAAATATAATCACAGTATTTACCTTTAAAGCTGTCTGCAGGAGGGAAATTCACAGACCAGCTCTGCTGTTCTCATGAACAGAGATTGCTTTGTTTAAAAAAACTTACATGCCATTAATTTGAGTAATTATTGGGGCTGAATTCTCAGCTGTGCCCAGGCTCAGTGGGAATAGCGGATGGAGGGACCCACAAAGGAGTTGTTTGCAGCTTTTCTATCAGTTTTCTTTCAGGCATCCTCTTAACTACAACAAGTTGTATCTCATATTTTCCTTTGTGGCAGTCCTCCTCATCAGGGTTGCCTTGAATCTGGGAAGTAAGTAGACTGGATAAGGCGTTATCCTAGATAGTATCTGGAATGCAGTCAGCAAAGATCACTGTACACAGACAGCTTTATACCACGTTTCAGCTTTTCTGAGCCTGGGGCTTTGTAAACCTCAGTGCCTTGGGGAGTCCCAAAGGTGGTCGGAGGGGCAGGGCTTGCAGGTCACCCTGTGTGAGCGTTCATGTAGGCTGGGCAGGTGTAACAAATTAAGTGTTAAACGCCATTCCTGAGTGTTGAGCAAACTTGCATGACTACATCTGAATTTCTACTTCCTATTTCCTCTTTTCAAAGAAAATAAAGGGAGTCTTTGCCCTGCTGTAGACCTGCAAAGGCACAGATACGTGCAGAGCTTCCATTCCAGGGTGGTAAATAATTGGCAGGGCTCTGCAGCTGTGCTTGCCCTTTGACCTCTCATCATGGCTGGATGCAGGTCTGGAGACTGCCTTTAGTAAATGCACTTCCAATGGTGCCATGGTTAAAGTTTTGAAGTAGCAGCTGGAAAAAGAATCTCACAAAGTTACCCATTGTCAAGGTTTCCTGATCCTCGTCCTCTATCCTGAAAAGCTACCTGGGTAGAATTGGATGATTTTTCTTTTTTTACACTTTTCTGGGCGTTACCAAAACAATTGCCCTTTGGTGTAGAAGTCTGGGTACTTCTGTAGTATATGTATAATTAGTCTGACACTTCCTAGAGCATCACAGGTGGCCATGCATGCTCAGAAGGTAGGACACGTCCCAAAAGTGTTGAGTTTACCCCAAGTATACAGAGATTGGCCATGCATCCTGGGGTTGACGCTCCTTGTTTCTATTATTCAATTAAATAACTCAGTTTAGGGCTTAGTATCTTAAACAGTACAGGACCACATTAAAGTAGCTGAAATCAGTATGCAAGAAATGCAGAAGACTTAAGAGGAAGCTGGAAGTCAGATTACTGGAAACTACTAAAGGAAAAATTAGAAATGAGGAATGTACTGTCATGTCCTTTGGGGAGAGGTCAGCAAATCAGTCTGCTTATAAACAGACAGCAGCTATCTCTGCTTTACACAGGTTAAGATAATTTCCTACTAAAAGTTATGTATGTTAGCTTTATGCAAATTAAGAGAAATCTATAGAAAAAAGAAGATAAAAGAAGGGCTGTACTCTAAGATGATGCTTTTAGCACTGCATTCACATTTCATCTGCAAATACTTTCAGGTGTCCTTTGGGAGTTAGTTTCCAAACTTGGTTCAGATTTCATCCTTTAGAGTCTGGCACCTTCATGGTGAACTCCAAGCTAATATTTAGAGCTGTGGAATATAACCATTTGTTTTCATTCTCATTTACTAAGAATATGGTCAGAGATTGTGTAATGCTGTCCTATACGAATTCTTTATCTTTTATCTTCGTTTCTTTACTGACGGTATTGTGTGCTTCAATTTTTTAAGCAGAGTTTTCTACTCATTATTAGGTGAGAACCTAATTTCTTTGGGGAGGTTTTGTGTGAAGCTCCCCCAGTAAAGGGAAAGCAGCTCTATACTAGCCTTCCTCAGCTGAAACTTCCAGCTCTGACTCCTGCACTATCCCATGTCTCAGCCCTGGGACACGATGTGCCCAGTTCCTCCCTGAAGGTGGTCGAAGAGATGCATTTTATTTCTTGAGTAAAGCCATCTGTGAGGTCCCACATGGCCAGTTCATGACTTAGATGGCAAACTGCAGTTCCTTCAGCAGTAGCAATATGGACCGCTGCAATTTTGTGTCCATCCCTTAATTACTCAATGTTTTAGTTCTACAAGGGCCTTCCAGAGCTAATGAGCAAACTGAAATTTTAAGTCTTGGTCAAGTGATAATCTAGATGGCAAAAGGCTGTAGAGAAGGGCCATGAGGGCATCCCACCTCTTACCAGGAAGGTTCATCTGCCATTTGGGGCATATAGTGCTGAAACGTAAGTGCAGAAGAGTGCAAGACTAAATTAACAAGTACATAGTGAAGAGTAGGACAGAGGCATTAACTACTGAGAACACGCCCTGGACTGGAGTGTTTAGTCATAGAGACACAGCTCGGAATTACATGTTTTAAACTTGAGGATGGAAGACAAAGTATTGCTATGAAAGCTCTGAAAATTGAGGGAACAAAGCACCTCACATCTAATAACAAAGCCACCTCCATTTCTAAGCTACAAGTGGGAGAAGAGGAAGTGAGTAACTAGTAACTCTACTCACTCAAGGAAACATGGGTATCAGAAACAAGAACACAGGAACTAGGGAAGTTCCCCACCTTTTTTTAGCTCTCTTGAAAGCAAACACAATTACTTGTTCATGGGCACACACAGACTTCTTTGTTGTGTGGTGAACCTCTTCCTTTCATTTTCCAAAAGGCCATGAATCCAAATTACTTCAGGCCGGAGACTTCTCCTTAACAGTACCTGAATGATGAGCCAAAGCTCATCCATATCAGCAGAATGCCTACGCCATGGCTGGATATGAGGCACAGTTAAATCAGGGGTCACCTCTCACCCTCAGTTCTTCTCAGCCTACAGTCCAAAGGGAGGTGCTAAGGATCATAAGCTCTTAGAAAACAAGAATGATAAACAGCTATATGGTCCTCCTGATACCAAAGAGCTTGAATTCACTCTTCTGTCTTGGAATGAACCCCAGGAAAGAAAAGAGCAACATTCAGCTCCCAATTTGGATGCCAGTCCTGAGCTGGGTGGTGGAAAAAGTTGCCAAGGGGTCCTTGCTGTAGTTACTGGGCAGCCTCGATTCTTTCTGCCCAAGTAGCTTCTCCAAACACAATGCGGATGGAAGGTCCTTGGGGAAGATTTCCAGCTATCCATCACCAGCTGGGAATCTGGTCCACCTAGTTAAATAGCTGTTCCTTGCAGTACTCTTCCTACTGGGCATGAGGACTCCTGGGCTGGGAGAAGAGAAGCTAGTGAGAACCATCCAGCATATGAGTCACAGGGTACAGGACAGTCAGGTTCCAGCATATCCATAGGGAGAAATACTCGGTATTAAGGCTAGACAATAGTCTCTTCTCTTTGTAAAGTACACATAGAGACTTGAAGCTTTTGCTAGCAGTGTCCTGTCTCTTCTGTTCTTTCCTTTAGCAGTGAAAATTGTATCTAGCACATGACTGCAGTAAAAATATGTGGTTGTTTTACTTTGCCTACCAGGCCCTTGACATACTCTTGGCTTTGATTTCATAATGAAAAATGCATGTGTGAGTCACTAATCATGGATTTGGTATTGAGAGAAGCTATCCAGCTAAATGCTCATGCTGTCGTCCCCAGCTCCCATACAGCTGCTGTAACTAAAAAATCCAGCCCAGATAATTTAAGAAACAGGCACAAACCTACCCCTTAAGGAAAGCTACATGCTCTTTAGCAGAAACTAATGGTAAAGCACAAACATGAGTCTAGAGGCTGGCTCTAGCTTCCCATATTTGTCCCTGAATCCAAAAAGGCCTTTGCCTAGGCAAGGTAAACCTTTATCTGGCTAAGACAAATGAATATTTGAAGCAGAAAATCTTGTAAATGAAATATCATAAGACCATATGTTCTTCCCTGTTAGCAACTGTCTTTGATTTGCTAGAACATTTTTCTCCAGAATTGCTGTGGTTTTCAGCTCCAGGCCTTTGAAAAGTTTCTTGACCAAACTTTCTAGAACTAAAACATATTCATGCTGATGTCTGCATGGGAATTTGGCACACCTGAATGTTGGACAGGTATTTGGAAACAGTTGTCTTGGTGACTCCAGAACTCACCTGCACTTCCAGAACTCCAGAGGGCTTTTCCAGGGAAATAAATTATTTTAAATCTTCTATTCTTTTCTGAGGCATGGGTGACATTTGTAGAGGGACTGTTTCTCAGTGAGAATATATAAACCAGCACAGGGTCGGTGGCAGTTTCTTGTGTGGACTTTGTTCCAAGCCCTTGGCTTCTGGGTCTGTTTTCTCTCACTCTGCTTCACTGCTCCTTGGGAAACACTTCAGCCCTGGCTAGTCCTGTAATAGGAGCTCTGAACTGGTCACATAGCTTGTAAATTGGCACATCTTATGGCTTTGGATATGCTAGAGAACATGCTGGGGACATTAGTTAAAGCATCCAGAATCCTGGTTTATGATTGACCACTGCCATATGAGGAATGCTTATCCTGAATCTATTGCCCTGAAATCACCCCGGCAGCAGCTGCAAGAAGTTTCTTAAGAAACGGTTGCAATAAAGCAAAAATGCACGCCATGTCCTCACACAAAAATTGCATCTGAAATGTCCCTCTCCTCCTGTTCTCAGTGATTTGCCGGATATACTCTTCTGACACACATTTTATGAAGTCTTCCTTTACAACCTCTTTCTCAGGTTGCCTTCCTCAGCAGGAATCCTTTTCTTGGAGAACTTCTATAGCTCATTTCTTCTTTGCAGCCTCTCAGTGACTCTGGACAAATTGAATCTCTCTTCTCCCTTCTCCTATGCCTACTCTGAAATGTTTAATTTCTTTACCTCCAAAACTATTTACTTCTAATTTATTAATGAGATAATCCTGATTGTTTCTAACCACTGCTCTCTTCATAGGCACTAGCAGAGATTTTATATTGGATTTTGCTGCCCTGGCAACTTTGCTGCATTTTTTTTAAAAATTATTTCTAAATTCTTCTAAAATGCATTCTTTGGCAATAGAGAGGAACGCTGCAGTAGCTGAAACATCACAGTTTTCGCTTCGTGCTTATCACAGCAAGGTGAAAATTAACTCTGCCTTTCCAAATGGAAGCTGCTGCTAACGACACAGCGCTCTCTGCTGTTACGAGCACACAAAGACGTTTCAGGTATCAGCCCAGCTGAGCCTGTTATTTGCTGCGTAACACTGCACTTTTGTTTGGAGAAGTGTGCTCACGTGCTCCCCAACATTCTCCTCTTTATTCACATGTAAGGGAGCAAGACATGGACACTAACTGGATGTACAGTTTTGTCTGTGAAGTAGGATAGATGTATGAAAGGTGAATCCCTTCTCATCTTTCCTTTCTCCTTTCCTCCCAGCTCATTTGCAGTGACATTTTGTGTAACATTTATTAACACCTGGCCTAAACCATTTCAGTCTCAACCTCCTCAATCACCTGGCACTTCTTTTTTCTTCCATCTTTTTGTGGAGCACTGCAGCTGCTGCATGGGTGGCAAATCATGTACTGGACTAGGTCTTCTTTCTGCACAAAATAGAGCCTTTCTCTTCTTTTCCCCACACTATTTTTTAGTTTGTAGTTGGCTGTTTTACTATTTGATGTAACTTTTCTTTAATTTTTAATTTAGCTTTGATCTGTAGCTCTCTATGGCCTTCCTCATTTTCTTTATTCAGTTGGACCCATTTAATCAGTTCTGTTATTCTTTCCGGTACCATTTTTCTTCTGTTTTTTTTCCCTTTCTTCTGTCTTCTCAAAGTCACAATTCACTCAAAGACTACTCCTTTTACTGGAAAAATGCAGCTACTGAGGTCATTGATCATCAAAGGGAAAACGGCTCGGAAGAGCAGACATTTTCCTGCTAAAATGTGTGTGCTCTTGGTTCTGTAAAAGACTACCAAAATGACAATGAACTTGAAACAGGATACATTATAAGAAACAATACATTTGGGAATGAAAATGTGTTGGGTGGTGTTCTTGACACTTATAGCCATAGAAAACTGGTTGTTCTATATGAGAAATAAAGGGAAAGTCATGTACATATTGTTCTGTTCAATATATTTATCAATCATCTGGATGCAGGAGTTGAAAACACCATTAGCTAGCAAGTTTGCTGATGATACCACACTGGGAGGTGCTGGTGACTCCCTTGAGGGACAAGAGGCCTTGCAGAGGGATCAAGATAGATCTGAGCACTGGGCAATGATCAATGGGATGAAATTTAATAAGTCCAAATGCCAGATTCTGCACCTAGGATGGAGTAACACTGGGCACAAGGATAGACTGGGAGACGACTGCCTGGAGAGAAGCCCTGCAGAAAGGGATCTGGGGGTGCTGGTCAATAGCAGGCTCGATGCGAGTCAGCAGTGTGCCCTGGCAGCCCAGAGGGCAAACCCCATCCTGGGGAGCATCAAACATGGTATCACCAGCCGGTCAAAAGAGGTGATTATCCTGCTGTATTCAGCATTGGTGCTGCCTCACCTTGAGTGCTGTGTGTGCAGTTCTGGGCCCCACAATTTAAGAAGGATGTGAATGTCCTCAAGTGCATCCAGAGGAGGACAACAAGGCTGGTGGGAGGGCTGGAAGGAATGTCCTGTAAGGAGCAGCTGAGGACTTTGGGTTCATCTAGTCTGGAGAAAAGGAGGCTGAGGGGTGACCTTGTTGCTCCCTACAGCTTCCTGAGGAGAGGGAGGTGCTGAGCTCTTGTACCTGGGATCCAGTGACGGGATATGTCAGAGTGGTTCAAAGCTGTGCCAGGGGAGGAGCGGAGGTTCAGACTGGACATGAGGAAGCATTTCTTTACCGAGAGGGTGGTCAAGCGCTGGAACAGGCTTCCTAGAGAGGTGGTTGATGCCCCAGGCCTGTCAGTGTTTCAGAGGCATTTGGACAATGCCCCTAAAAACATGCTTTAACTTTTGGTCAGTCCTGAAGTGGCCAGGCAGGTGGACTAGATGGTCGTAGGTCCCTTCCAACTGAAACATTCTATTCTGTTCTAGTCTAGTCTAGTCTATTACCTCTCCACTTACAAAAAACACTACAAAAAACTTACTGAAGTTACTGGGAGCAATTGGGAAGGCATTCCATTATCATAGGCACTTTACTGTGATAAGCACACTCCATTGCTGATACCACAATGCCTCCTTCATGATTAACCCACCTTCTTGAAGTTGCAGTTTTGCATGACTATATTGGCAACACTCTGGATTACACTGGCTCCAATTCTTAAAAGTACCTGCACTTTTCTCTCGTGCATGTAAATACATGTTAGTTACCTAAACAATGCCATTCTAGCTGTCCTAAGGCATACTGAGGTATCCATATGGGGCTGGCAGCTGTGGGTCTGCACCTCTGAGACACATCCCCTTCTGGAGCAGTACATACGCTAGGACCATATAAAATGACAGTAAACACCCCGTATTCAGGCATCTTCATATCTCCCATATTGTTCTGACTTGCATTGTTAGCAATGCAGCTCAGCTTACTGTCTTCGAAAAACATTAACTTGTATAACCAGCAAATTACTGGCACATTTAAATGTATGCCAGAAGTTAAGTCTGTGATAAGGTTGTCTTGCGTATTCTGGACAGAACTTCCTAATTATATATGCATACGATTAATACAAACACAATGCAGCATGCAGAAAAGGAAAGAAAAAAAGCTTACATAAGGAACAAGGTTTGCAATTCTCATGTAGAAACAAGAGGCTTTTTGTCTCCCTTTTACTGTAGAAAAAGCTATCTATTTTGTCTTGGTCAGCTATTCCATTATGCAATCTTAGATTCTTAACTACAGAAAACTTAAAAAATCCACAGAGCTTTCTTGATACCATTCTGTTTCTTTGGATTTAGGATATTAATCTGAAATAGGAGTGATGTAGAATATATGTAAAAGTATTTAAACTAGGCTGAGCCTCTAAAAGCTGATAGGCTTTAAATTACCTTGCAATAAATGAATCATTGGCTTCAGAATAAATACTAATGGCCATGGCTTTGCAGAATAGTTTAAGAAAATACAGGTGTTAAAGAAAATGACTTATAATGACAACCCTTGCTAATGCAGATATGTTAAGGCTATGTCAAATGGGAAAGTGTGCACTGTGCACAATGAAAATCCCCAGCAACAGCTGCCAATCATGTACCCATGAAAGACAATGACCTTTACCCTGTTAGGAACTTTACAATTGCTAAGTATTATTAGGGCAGCATTTCTTAAAATGCAAACTGCAAAGCAACAGAAAGCATTTCAATGAACAACAGCAAACTTCTCTCAGTAGTATGAATATATATGCACATTTTCATAATCCAAATGAGAAAGTGGAACAAAATGGGAGAGTACAAATAAACAGATATTTACAGAACTAAGCCTGATTTTTATTTGGATGTAAATCAAAACCATTGTGGTAACTCTGTAGATGACACTCCTTGGATTTTTCTTCCTCCCCAAAAAGCCATGTAAGTGTTTAATTTTAAAAAAGCTGAGAAATACCATGCTGAAGGAAAAAAGAACTCTTGAGAAGATTTATAAAAGAATCTCTCGGGAGATATTTAATTTGCTAGCCTTTTTGGCTAGTAAGATCTTTGGCTTACAGCTGTCAGAAAAAAAAAAGAAGAAAAAAAACAAACAGAAAGAAAACAGATGTTTTTGTTGAATTTATCACTATATTTTGTAAACCTACAACGTAAGTGGAAAAAAACAGATTGCAAATTGTGCCTGCTACTGTTTTTTCCTCTATTAATGCTATGCTATTGTCCTGGTTTTGGATGGGATAGAGTTAGTTTTCCTCCTAGTAGCTGGTATAGTGCTGTGCTTTGGATTTAGGATGAGAATAATATTGGTAATACACTGATGTTTTAGTTGTTGCTAAGCAGTGTTTACACTAAGCTGAGGACTTTTCTGCTCCTCACCCCACCACACCAGCGAGCAGGCTGGGGGTACACATGAAGTTGGGGGGGGCGACACAGTTGGGACACCTGACCCCAACTGACCAGAGGGGTATTCCAGATCATATGACGTCATGCCCTGTATATAAACTAGGAGAAAGTTGGCTGGGGGCCGCTGCTTGGGAACTGGCTGGGCATCTGTTGGTGGGTGGTGAGCAACTGCATTGTACAACTGAGCAAGTGCATTGTACAACACTTGTTTTGTATATTCTAATTCTTTTATTATTATTATTTTCCCGTCCTTTTCTGTCCTAGTAAACTGCCTTTGTCTCAATGCATGAGTTTTACTTTTTTTTTCTTCTGATTCTTGCCCTCACACCACTGGCGGGGGGGGGGGGGCGCGATGAGCAAGAGGCTGTGTGGTGTTTAGCTGCCTGCCGAGTTAAACCACGACAGCTATTAAAATCCATTTGGGTAGTCCAAACAAGTCTTAATTGTTTAATAAAGAAATGAATTCATCATTGTATGAATACTTAACAGACTAATGATCAGCAGATACTCAACCGGCAACAAGAATGTTAAATATGCATAGAAATTGTTGTAGGAATATTTAAAGTTGATTTCAACTCTCAGAAACTTGCTAGGTACAACAATTTTAAGTACTATTAAATCACTTCTGAGTAGTGAAATAAGTCTAAAAATAGAAGCAGCAAATCACATTCAATAGCCCTGTAAGATTAACAGTTCATCTAGAATTTCATAAAAGGGCAAGAAGTTGATGGACTATGTCCAACAGACTTTAATTTCTATCAATGCCTCTACACAGGTTTCCATGTGAAACCACACTGCTCACAGACAGGATGCACTTAACAACTAGGCACACAAGTCAAAGTTTGAAAAAGCTTCAACACAGAACAGCTCACATATTCACAAACTGTTCCTCTAAGGTGAGCACTGAGGGGAAAATTCTTGCTGTGTACATTTCTCATTTGTGTATGATGACTATGGTGTCTGGAATTTTGAGATTTAACACACAGCACTGCTGAATAAAAAAGGCAAACACTGCTTATTAGTAAAACTGCTAGCACTACAAAACACAGGGTATTAAAATGATTACTTGTTCATAAGTTGATTACTTGGTCTCAGTTTTATCTTCCTAGGTGCACAGTGAATATTGAAAGTCAAAGCTAGCTCTGTCCTTTTTAAAACCTTTTGTTTTTCCATTCTTCTTAAATTAACAAGAGTCAGAAGCTACCTAAAATAGCCCATTAAAACACGATAGGAAAACCAGAAACAAACTGCAAATTCACTCTTCACCACACAGCGCAAAAATCATGGTCACAGCTTCATATTTAATGTGGAATCACTTTAAGTATACAATATTTCAAAAGATCCAGAAACCGGTTAAGAGTTAAAAGCCAGCAGAACAAAAATACAGGAAATCCAACATACACCTTTGACCTTTTTAATCCTGAATTTTAGAGTCACACGCCTGAATAGACAAGTTTGCTTTATGAGGAAAGAAACTTTGGTATGGAGTTGAACTAGCCACATGAATAGCACCTGTAGCTTTCAAAATAAATAGTAATGGCTAACTAGACACCATGGCAGCAAGATAGCCTCTTAAAAAAAGACTAAGAACAAGCATATGCTTGGAGCTATGCATGAAGGCTGAACAACACAAACTAGTGCAATCTTTTTTTAAAGTAACTTTAAAGCATTTCTGCTTTCTGTATTTCTGATGCTGAAATTAGTAAGAAATCTTTCCTACAATGAGAAAGCTTTCCTTTTATTTGCTAACCACTAATAATCACTCCCTTAAAAATTGCACTCCAATGCTTGAAGAACACTGCATTATATTTTTAAGTCTTTAGACTCCCTCTATTTTTCTAAAATACTGTATTTTTATTCCATAGGCCCATGCTGTTAGCAGTTAAGTGTTGCAAACAGAAACATCCCCCTACTCCAGGAGTTGCTTACTAAAATGGTCAAAGATAAATTTGACCTCAAAATGGAACAAAAGGGTTTTTTAATAAATGGTACCAGAAATAACAAATGATCTTTGTAATGTGCGATACTCTCCTACAGCCATTGATAAAGTAGTTACCGGAATGTTAGTCTATGTTAATCTACGTCTTATGGGTTTGCAACAAAGCTAATAGACATTGAACAGAATGAGTGAAACTTCAGTTTCCAGTGTATAATGAACTTTAGTAATTTAATAAATTTTAGGTTTTGTGTATTCCACTGTAGTGCTGTGACAACAAATCACACCTGTGTACCAGAGCATACATCAACAGTATGATGTAACTTTACTTACACCACTGCTATATTTAGCTTTTTGAAAGAAACATAAGCATACACTATGGCCACATCAAATAATTTTCTGGGTTTTTTCTTTGATAACCTTCACTTTTTCAGTAATACTTCACTTTTAAAATTTGAATTATTGAAAAAATCACAGAAAGTTTATACAGGAATAGCTATAAGGAATAACCTCACAGGCACTGATAGGACAAACATTTATTTTAAGGGCTGAGAGGCATTAATATCATACTGACAAAGTTGACTGAAAAGAATGACTAACTTTGTCTGAATGGGAAATGCCCACTTCTGTTTGTATGTTGAGAAAATAAATTCAGAAAGTTATTTTTTGGCCTTGCTATGTCACAAAGTCAATCATACAAAGACCTACGCATTTAACCTAAAATCATAGTTTTAAAAGCCCTTCTATTAAAAACATCATGCAAAACTTTGATCAATTATGCAGCTGCTTTAAAACTGTTGCAAGACCATACTGTATATATTAGCTTTTATACTGCTAATGCACAACTAACAGCAAACTTGATTAGATTAACACAAATTTGTCTTAATTACACTGTTATATCACACTAAGGAGACAAATGCCACAAGATTGGCAAGAACATTTAATTCTGAGCACTCAAATGGCAGGATAATTATGTGTTGTAACCCCTTCACATTTAGAAAAAAACATAATCCTGCAGTCTCACTTTACAAAAAAAGTTCTGTAAAATATTAATTGGGAGGGGAACAGTTTATACTATCTAAGAAAGTAACTTATACAACTAGTGTCAAAGGCAAACAAAAACCATTCTAAATAAAAAGTCAAAATACACATAGCAACAGAAGCACAAATGCTGCATTAAATAGTCAAGATAAGAAGACAACACACTTGTTAATAAAAAAGACAAAAAAAAGAAGAAAAGTTACTAAAGTTAGCAACACATTTAAAGAAAACGCAGTGAGGGAAAACTGTTTTTTCATACAACAGAGTTTCCATTTGCGGTCTTTCCATCCATAATTTGTCTGGTACAGTACATCCATTAAAATATTCAGAACCTCACAGAAGAGCTAGGTTGTTCTCTTCCAAATCTAATTCCTAATTTGGTTTTGGATGTTTTAAACAGACATTATTATGAATGAAGTAAAAGCAAGGCAACAAATGGACTTTTTATCACCTTCGATCTTAGCACTGACGACAAACATTTTTAAAAATTATCATAATCTTTTTTGTCTTTTTTTCCCTCTGCTTCAAATCCATCAACCCCATCACTGTCCCTTCTCCTTTTACGATTATTATGGATGTTGAAGCGTTGATTCATCTGTGGTAATGGATCCATTCCTAAAACTTTGTGTATTTGACGGAATGCAAGGAGTCTCAGTGCAAACTAGAAAAAGGGTAGAAAGAAAGTATTTCTGTTAGAAACAAATGTAGATTTTGAGTACTTTGTCAAACAATTAATGAAGAACGTTAATGGTGTATGATATTATCCTTATCATTATCCCCTCTTCCTTCTCCCTACAAAGTCAACACAATAAAACGTGTGTGCCACATTTGCTGCTTCTGTACAAAGTACATCATCTTAGCTTAAAAATAATGTACATGTATGTGTTTTAGCCGCTGGACTTGAACTGAAGCAGCCAAGGCTTCTCACATGTCCCATTGCACGTTAGTAATCTTTGGCAAAAGGATCAAACGAAGAGGTAGACGCAGTAACCTCTTAAGCTGCAAGCGTGAATGGTCAATACTGTAACTGGATACAATAAATATTAAAAATTAAACTTACACAGATTTATTTATAAAATATTAAATGCCAATGTAATTTTAAATCTTGTAACACACTACTGTAGAGCGAGCATCTTTACAGATGTGTATATAGATGGGAGTGCTTCAAACTTTTCAGGAAAATATGTTAATTTTAGTGCAAAAATGAACACTATTATACATCCTCTGCTGTGACATGTTAATTGCCTAGCTTAAGTCTGATAAGACCGGACTCTTGTATTCTAAGAAACGAAAATTAATGTCCACCATATAGCTCCATTTAAAAAACCACAAAAACAAAACACAAAGCAAACCAAAACCCACCCCAAAACCCAGCCATCAAATTTAGTTACTTCACACGTTTCCTTACCTGTGCACTTGAAGTAATATCCTCTCGTTGCTGATCTGTCATTACAGCAAGTGTATCAAAAGGATCTTTTTCACAAGGGTCCAGAAGGCCAGGACCACCTACAATGGTTAGGCTAATTAGCAGCACATCGCCACCTTATTTCAACCAAGACTAGATATTTTACAGTAGGTAAGCATAAGTATACAGACACTGATCAAATGCAACTTGCCTTTAAGGATGATTCCTGAAGATATACACTCAAAAACTCTTCTCAGTGCATCCCCAGGACTCTGTGGTCCAGTAGCGCTGCTAATCGCTTTTTCCACGAGCAGCTCCATAGCCTACACCAACAATAAGAAAATCCAGCCGATTTAGAAGACTGATTTAAACAGAAAAAAGCTGCTACCGTTGTTCAGTACAGAACTTCTGAATCAGGAATTCTGAAGAACATTACACATCATAGAACACTTTCAGTTAAAATGGAAAAAAAAATCAGTATTTTATAAAGATGAATAAGAAGGAAGCTGGTGCAAGATCAATGTTGAGTACTGACACAGATATGCTGCTTCTCATCACAAGTCGTTCAAAAGTTTTGTAGAAATTTATACAGTAGTAGCCCACGTATGTAAGTAGACAACTTGTCCAGCCATTTTTTGAGAGGGTATGAAACATGATGGGTCACCTAAATCTGTCAGCCACAGGAATAAACAGCACACAGTATAGCTAATGAAATTAACAGGATGCTATAGAAAAATAAATTCTTTCTACAGGAGTACAGAAACTTAAGTATCAAAAATGTAATGATCTTTTAACATTTAAGTGGTTACTACTTCTTCAGTTTAGCAAAACTGAAGTTCACAGCAAGTTTTCTCCGGTTATAGGATAACACTAACTCAGATGTTAAAGAAGTGTAAAAAAACCTTGATGATAAACAGGTTTTCTAAAATTTATACATTATTTGATATTTAAATGGTTCAAATTATTAACTGTATATTAAATATTTTTTCTGTAAATATTGCCACTGTTTACTTTTAGTAGACACTATTTTTTCCAGAAAAACCCATGAAAGATATTTGTACAAGTAAAGAATAGCTTTCCTTAGGTTTTTTTCAGCATTAAATAGATAGTTCAATAGTGCCTCCTTGGCAAGTTTAATTCTCAAACAATATGTCTCTCTTGGTTCTTTGTGGGTTTTTTGGCCCTCCCCCTCACCATCAAGTTTACAGTTGTTCAAATTTTTACTTTTACTTTCCAGGAGTAAATGCCTATTGTGATGCATGCCAGTAACTATATGCAGCGTTGATTACAAACCTTCACTAAGGGTGCCCATGCCTTTCTATTTTAGTTCCATTTAACTGACACATTTCAATTCTTGAGCATGGTATTTCCATATTCCCACAGTACCACTCAGGATTTAGCAACAGTAACTTAGTTGCTTTCAAGTATGATGCAAAATACAGCACGAAAGAAAAAAAGCAGATCATGTTTTTCCATTTATTCAAGTCTAGTTCTTTTGGATCCTCATACACTAAAGTCTAAAACTTAATCCTAGGAAAATGTCAGCTATGATGCCCTGGTGTTTATGTGCATGAAAGGCTGGATTTCAAATTTGAAAAACCAGCCTTGAATAATAATTCCTTCTAACTTGTAGGAACCTGACAAAATTATCCTAATTTAGTTTTTATTTTTAGGTACATGAAGAGGGTGCTACTAATGTCTACATTTAGATTTCCTAGTATCTTCTATTTTTACAACTACCTAGGTTCTTTTTGAGAAGCTCTGGCACCTCTTTGGTTTGTAACAGGCTTCTATAGCATACAGGTTAGGAGAAGTTCTGTATCCAAAAAAATATATTCCTTCAATCTATGAAATTCCATCCATGGCTGGCGGAAATTACATATATTTAAAATCACCATTTTCATTCTGTCATTGTTTTCATCAGTAAGACTTTGCCAACGGGCCAAAAAAACAGCTGACTACACAGACTTCAATGTTGATCCATGTCACTGACAATGCATCAGGTACCATGAGCAAATCGGGAATCACTTTTGGAGACAACTGAGACACAGCTAGGCCTGACACACTGCTTCACACCTTTCTTCCCTTCTGGATGTGCCTTAGAACAGATAATGTGAGAAATAAGAAAAAACATGCCCTGTTCTTCATTTATGTGCCTGCTGTGTGTTGCAATAGTTCTAAGGATGCTTTTCTACAGGTATGCAGGGTTTATTCTTTGGCAACTCAGTATCATAGTGATAGTAGGCACTTACATACTTTGCTTCTTTTAAGCTATGTTTGTACACTGTATCTTTCAGGAAACATAACACAGAAACTGGCACTAAATTTTTTTACTTTAACTATTTAAAAACCAGAAATAACTGCCTCACATTTTTTCCAGAAGCAATAAATGTTATCAGAAGTAATTTCAGAAAATTGTCTGCAAGCTTAGTACAGTTGTAAAACATTTCTCGTTGAAATAATGCCAACTGCTCAAACTGCCTTGACAATGTTAGAGCTCTTTCTGCCAAAACTGAAAAGGACTCAGCACAGTGCAACAGGATTTGGTCTGTGAAGTGTAACAGTCAGAGCTAAGTTTACTTCCACAGGATACCTGTTTCAGTGAACAACTGTTAATATTTGGAGCACACATGGCACTCATGGAGAGCATCATTTAAGATAGTCCATGCAAAAGGAATGCTCCAAGAACACTTGGCTGCAAGAATTAAGAGAGGTAACACAATACAACCTAGAGATGTAATTGACACTGATTAAAATGCTAATGGTGACACACCCACAGACTGTACTGAATTACTGTAGTATTTCATCTTGAAGAAGGGACATACTAACAAACACAGAAATTACTGTGATTTATTCTTTCAAGTAGCCTTTCTGTTATCACAGAACTATCTGGGCACAGTTGAAATTTTAAGTAGGTTTCAGTAAACTCCAAGCAATTTGGAGTAGGTCGTTAGAAAAAATTAGATTCTTTTATACAGAGTAAAGGGGAAAAAATGCTAAAATCTAGAATAATAATGCTACCCCCAAAGAGTACAAAAGAACAAGAATATTCCTTTTGGAAAAAAAAATAAATTCCAGCTCCAAATGACAAAATCTCAGAACATTTTTAGAGGGAATCTGGATTATTTGTCAGGGGAAAAAAAAAAAAAATCAAAACCCCCAAACAAACCCCTACATTTCTTCTTGAAAAAGTCTACATTTAAAAACTGTAGTAACACTTCCCTATGCTTTATTTGCAGTACCACGTGTATTAAAAAGACTCATTCAAAAGAACATTACTCACCCAGCTTGGAAAATCAGACCAAGTTGGAACCCGCTGACAGAGGTCACGAAGAATACGTATGATAATCACACAGGACTGCAGACCATTAGCTCTAGCCTTGAGAGCAATACAAAATCAAATTAATTAATCCCAGCACCTACGGCAAATAGGACTTGTTGAAAGACTAAAACACCACTGTTCAATGGAAGCTCAGATACAAGATTGAAACAAATCATTCTACAACTTTATTCCATGAGCTGCCATTTACAGCAGTATTTTATACAGGGTTAGTAATTAAAGGTGGTAGAAGTCAAAGTGCACAGGTTATACAAGAATAACATTTCTTGATCCCCTATACACTTTGACCTATGTTCACTTGTAACAATAAATACAGTATCTTTCTATATTAGAAATAAAAAGGATAAAGTAAAGATCTAAGAAATAGGTATAGAGACTGAAAGGTCAAGGGAATCTGTTTGGTTTCTTTATTGTGCCTTTGCCAGAATGCAAAGTCACTAAACCAAACAGTTGCTTCTCACCTTTCATTCCCTACACTTAATGCACTTAAAGAAATAGGAAGAAAAAGTCTTAAATCTAAACACAAAGCTTTAAACACATATTCCATTATTTAAAGCAAAGTTACTCTGCAGCCTTATGGAATATATAACAAATATACAACATATGATCACCCCAAGCGAGTCAAGCTTTCAACATCGCCTTCTCAATGACCAGAAAAAAAAATCATGTCAAATGAGCAATAACTGCATAAAGCAGTTCCTCCATACTCAACCTTCTACATTTAAATTTAGGGACCAGAAAAATATTAAGTATTATTAGAATGAACAACGCTGAGTGTTTTCACACAATTAAACATTTATATTGCAACTGAACTAATCTCTCATAAGGCTACAAGAAGAAAGTAAAATGATGTTCCGAACCTGGAACCACTTAGCGTGGCGTAGAGCAGCCAGAGCGTCAAGGCATTTTTGCCTGTCCAAGACGTCCGGTGGGTCTTTCACCATACCCGAGGTTACATCTAAAATGGATTGAATTGGCAAAATGCAGTGAGGAATGGGTGTTTGACCAGGTGAGCACCACACTTCCTTAAAGTAGCTTCAATGTCACACATGCCATTTAAAGTTTAAACCCTTGAACAACAAATGTAAATGTTCAACAAAAGCCATTCAATTAGGATTAGGGCATCAACCCAGTATGAAGATCAAGAGCATATTATACTTTAGCTCTGAGGTTATTTTCAAATGCATTGCGGATTATGCAATGCGTAGTACTTCTTTATTTAAGCTAACACTGAAAAAACATGTATCCCCTAAAATTAAATACTGAAGGAAGGATGGTTGGACACAGTGCACCAGCACAGAGAACACAAGACAGAAGGAACACAAAAATCCACTTTAACCAAGTAGAAACATTCCAACTTAGTTTCTTGTAAATTTTAATGGTCACTATTGGGAACTGCTCTTAAAAGAAAGACTAAGTATAACAAATCTTAAAGCACTAGATGTTTAGTAATGATGTTATTTTTATTATACCTTAAACTTGAAATTATTTTGGGTTAAAAACCTGACTAAAGAATGTGAAATGTTCTTCAATATTACAGTGTTCCGTTACTTTCTAGTACCTCTCTCTTACTCATATAAATAAAATTCCTTGGCCCATAATATATGTGCTCCAATATCATTTAGGATGCAAGGAAGGATCTGAAAAGGGACTGCTTTACTTAAGATTCATCAGGAAAAAGAAAAGCAAGGAATAGTTTAAAAAAACAAAGCAGAATGTCTGAAAGATAAAGAAAATACAGTAAATCTTGTACATTTAAATGTTCAGAAAAGGATTTAATTACCAAGCTGATTGCTTTGTTACCAAAAAGGAAGAGACCACAGGCCCTTTTGGAAGTGGTTTAATCAATGAAACTGGAACCACTGAACAATGCGAAATAGTATCCTTGGGTTACTTAAAAATTGTACAGATACAATGTTGTGATCAGCTTTAAAAGTTCTTTGTTTTACTGATTATGAAAATGGCTACTGTGAGTAATAAAGTATATTGGTAGCATAACTGGTGATACACCAGATAAGATGAAACAGAAAGTCCTCACTCAATGGCATTCATTTCACAGGAGCTGGCTGTATGGAACATTATAGCTTACTCCAGCAAGATATAAATTTAGGTAAGTCAGAAAATAACATTAAAAAAAAATATTTTGAGACTCACGAAACATGCCCGCAATGAGAAGCTTTTAGGCATGCTGCAGAAAGACAGCTCTGCAACCACCTATTTTACACAAATATGAAATAAATATTAGGATGCTTTACTATATAGAGAGCTAAAAAGCCATGAATGAACATGGTGGTACAACTTTGCAATATAATAATTAAATTTAATCTGAAGTACTACATTCAGATTTGAGCATTTTTATAGGATAGTCCCATTGCTCTGCAGAGCACTAAGAGGGGCAGGATTTCAAAGTAAGAACAAAGCTGAAAAGAATATAGGTATCTTCCCACACAGATACTCAAAATTATGGACTATATGTTAAAGTGGAAAGATGAAAATCTGCACTAACAAGGCATTTACAGAGCAAATGAAGACATTTAAAGTGGTACTGCCTTTAAGACAAAATAAAACAAACAAACAAACAAAAAAAAACCCAAACCAAACCCAAACCTATACAAGAGAGGTGCCAGGTAAGATAACTGATGGAATGAGTACAACCTAGATGTAAGAGACAAGGAGTAGAGAAAACCCAGAGAGGGAAAAAAGTGACAAAGGTTGAGAAATTAAAAACAAAAATATGGGTTGTTGGGCTCAGTAGCCTAATCAGTCGATTGTTTACATTCTTCTAAAACTAATATGCAAATAGGTGACACTGTGCAAACTCTTAGCACAATAATTCATTACATAATTTGAAACTCCAATTACTTCTAGCTCTGAAAAACTTCAATTTGGAAAATAGTTTTACTAAAAAGAATTACAGTTTAAATGCACAGAAGAGAATTTTACTCAGTGCTGGAAATGCCAATCTAAAATGTGCTTCTAATACATATCATACGAACACCCTTGAAACTTAAAAAGACTCTGAAAGTCAGAAGTTGCCAAGGCATCTATTGCACTGAGAATACACTGACTCAAAAGATGTATTAAGGAAACTCTTGTAATATTTAATCTGTGGATTTTTGCATCTGTTTCACATTTCAGGATTAACCCCTTAAAGACTATTTAACTAAATTCAGATGCCTAATCTACCACCCTGTTAAGCTAAGACAAAACAATGAATTAATTTACAAAATACAAGCATTAATTCTTACCCTATATAACTTATTACTAGCCTAAATATAAGGGGTTAATCTTCAGTTAGACATGCTGTGTCCACACTACCTCTTCATTAAAAGTTAACAGGTATATAAATTTCAGTGAGTTTTATTATGTGAAATACATTTTACCCAGTCAACTATTTCAAGACTAGTGTGAACACTGCTTAATTCTAGGAGAGAGACAAAGACAAAAAGAAAAGAAAGAAAAAAAAAAACCAACAAAACACGAAGTAACAATAGATGCTAGGACTATGCATCCAAACCCCCTCCTTTGTAAAGCATGGCAGGTGTGACACTGAGCTTTAGAAAACCTTGGTCAAAAATCCTTCCGATGTCTTGGCAGCAACCCCTGACAGGAATCAAGTCCCTCTGCTAGAAGGCTTTGGACCGGGGCTGTTAGCTAAGGATAAAAAAGACACACGCGCACACATATATGTGTTTATAAGTATGTACACTTTGTTTGCTGAAGGAAAGATTCCACAGCAGGGGTTAGAGTACTTTGAGTATATCAGATTCGGTAAACTGTCAAACGCACAATACTGTAAGAAACAGTAGCTATGCGGTTAACGATTTTATTTCACTGTATTTTTTTTTTAGCCTTTTATCATGTAATGGGATTATGACATATCAAACATGATTCTACTCCATGTGCAAGCCTCAGTCTCATCTTTACTCAAACTGGTTATTCCGGTAAAGCCTTCCTTATCACCTGAACTAGCTCCCCAAGCGGGCTAAAAAAAAATGAAAACTTTAAACCATTGTAAGACACAGAGCATGAGAAGCTGCAGTAAGAAAAAACACAAACACGTACTGTTACTCTGCAGCAAATAAGCAGCAGTCTTCGTATAAGGCCTTCTTTGCTGCAATAATTTGCAATTCAGTCTTCTATTTGCTCTAGTTTCAAAGTGAACTTTTCTGCACATCCATTTTATACTGCTCAGTGTCTTGAAGAGAAATCTAACTTGATTTTGCTTGCCTAGAGGCAGTACTGCATTCAGCAGTGAATAAACTCACAATGATCATTTTAACTCAAGTGTGGGTCAGACAAAAATACAGATTTGTTTCCTTTAGGTGGCACAAATTAAGGGATTGATAGTAGTAATTTGAAATTTATTTTATTTTTAGTCCATATCATAGAATTTTAGGCCAGAAACCACTGAACTGAAATTGAGTATTGTGGCAGGAATCAGTATTGCACTTTTGCACAGTACATTAAGATAAAAACGTGGTGTTTATGGTTAACTTCATTCAATGGTTAACCTAATTCGATAATCAAATGTTTTAAGTTAAAGTATTCTTTACAAATTTAAATAATATGTGAAGTCATATTCAGCACAAACCAAGAGTCATGTTAGGCTTAGATTGTCAAAAAAGTAAAATCGGTTGGGTGTGACAGTACATGTACAAAGCCTTTATAGCTAGGAATAATATGCACAGCTTAAAAATCATGTACAAAGCACTCTTAAAGACTCTTCAGAAGTCATCCAAACCAGAGAATGCATCTTGAAATTTTCTTTCTGATTATGAAGGACGACTTTGTTAACACAGCTTGCTTACAATGCACTAGTCACAGCTACAGGACATTTACTAATGCAATATAAAAACCTCAAGTATTTTAGAGGACATGTAATGATGAGATGAAATAAAAAAACCTCCATGGCTTATATAAATACGTATATACACAAGCACATGTATACATACACACATACAATTTTTTTTAAACCTGCATATGAGAAATGTTAAGATAGCCTCAGATTTCCTATTTGTAGGTTCACTGTCAAACACCAGAACCCTGTTTGCCATGATCTCTTTCAACTATGAAAATACAGGATTAAAAGGAAACAAAAGTTAATTTTATCTGACCCGTAAACAAAAAGAACCAATGTACTGCAGACATTAATCATGCTTGTTGGCTTAAAAGCTTTTGGAGCTTTGAAAGTGTTACAGAACAGACCCTAAAGCAACACTGCTGGCACCAGAGAAACTGCGGACTTCAGAAATGTAAATTGATTTACAAGCTCCACCTTCTGCTTCAGCTCAACGACAAAGCCATTTCTTATTGTACTAATCTGGGTTTGCCAGTTGGATAGAAGACTGATTGTAATACCAGGAGCCTAAATATACTCAGAAAGCACTCCAGACCAAAAAGCAACCTCAGAGACCTGGAAAAAATCGCATTCTCTTTTAAAGTTCGAAGCACTGTTATCATCAAAAGTATTATAAAAGTGCATTTTAAGTGGTGCTGCTATTTGGAATGTGTAAGTGATGGCAATACTGATCCAGTTTAAACCCAAAAACATGTGATTTGATCTTCTAAAACCATACAATCTTTCTCTTAGGGCAAGACTGCTCTAGAAAGCCAGTTTATAGCCACTTGCTATGAAATACTTAGTTTTCCACATAATTTTAAAAGAGAGGAAAAAATAGTCAAGTTTGTACCTTTTCCAGAAAGCTGAGGTTGGACATAAAGTTAGAAATTTTAAAAATTAAATAAACGCATCATATAAGCATTTATTTTAACCAACTGCTCTCTACCAAGACTGGTTGTTGAAAAACAAGGTTTCCGATCAAATACATGTGCCAGCATGTTGCCTTCCAGGACCTTAATGCCATCTTAAGCAGAATAGATAAACATAAAAAAACGGGTGAGAAAGAAGTAACATCTTTAACAACTTCCCAACCTCCATCCCTCATGTTTTCCTCCCGAATGACTGGAGATGTCAGTGTGATAGTCACTTGCATTTTGGGTTCCACACATGAATTTAAAATTATTGCTGCTTCTGGGACTGCACACTTGATATCGTATTTCTCAGGACTTATTACCTAAATATCAAGAAACAGAAATTTCTATTAGCATGTGGCCAATAAAAGTATGGGGAAGAAAACGGATTTCAACAGTCTTTTTAACAGAAAGACAGAAATGCAATATAATTATATAAAGCAGTTACCTCTGTATTCAAAGAAACCACAGCATACACAATTAAGATACATGTATGGACTTGCATACTGTTTCCAAATCATTAATGAAAAAACAAAGCCTACAAAAGAAAAAAAACTACCCAGAAAGGAAACTCATATACAAGTAAGTTACATAACAAGAACCTTGACAGTGTTTGAGATAAAGAAAAGCATCAGAGCCACTTAAAATGTCAGTTGGATACGTTTCTCATTGGAACATAGGAGCCTTTGAAAAGCACAAAGATGCAGTGGTTGCTCTTCAAGCTCGCAGTTACAGGATGGGTACTGCTAGGTACATTCAATACTTGGCTGTCACAACAAGCTAAGAACAAAGGGCAAGATAAACAGCAGAGGAAAAAAATGTAAGAGTAACTAACAAGGTTGTTATTCCAAATTGCTTCTTGCAACTAGATTTAATAATTCTAAATACCCCAAAAGGAAGCTGTAGGCACCTCTGTCACCTTCTTCCACAAACTAGCAGGACAAGTGACTTCTCCACAAATCCAGACCAAGATATGCAGTTTTTAGGTTTTCTTCTGTTCTGTTACTTCAAACAAGGGCAAACTCAAGATTGTCTTCTAATTAATCTGATCCTGCTAAAGTTTCTACCATGCCACTGGTTCTGCTGAACATTTTAGCAGACTGTATTGAAATACTGACGCTATGACAAGCATTCTGTAATAATGGTGGACAAGCTTTGTTCAACAGAGAGCAGAGGCTTTATTCTAGACTTTCTTGTGGAAATACAGCAAATGGTTTATATGAATTTTGCTAAATGGTCTAAGACTGCAGGTACCTTTTTTTTTTAAGGGCCAAATTTAACACTACCCCCTCCCCCCCCCCCCGCCCCAAGACAGTTAACTAATTGCAGAACTACAAAGCACTGACACATACAAACTGGAAACAAGATATATGCACAGACTGGCATTAATGGGGAACTTTGACCTTCACGCTGAAAGCTTCCTGTAACACTGCACAAATTACCTCTGTTGCTGCTAGCAACTGGATAATAGTCTTTGTTCTGTTCATTTCTATTTCCCAGTTAAATGAAATCTATCAAATGATGTTTGATACTACACCACTAGCGTAAACATCTAGACACTTGTATGGACACAATATACAGAAAGCAAAAAAGTGCAGCATAGTCCCTGAATTCAGATGGAAACACTCAGAAAATGGGAAGAAACTGAACATGAGCTATGAAGCTGTCCTGGTTTCAGCTGGGATAGAGTTAACTTGTCTTCCTAGTAGCTGGTACAGTGCTATGTTTTGAGTTCAGTATGCGATGAATGTTGATAACACTGATGTTTTCAGTTGTTGCTAAGTAATGTTTAGTCTAAAGTCAAGGATTTTTCAGCTTCTCATGCCCAGACAGCGAGAAAACTGGAGGGACACAAGAAGCTGGGACAGGACACAGCCAGGGCAGCTGATGCAAAGTGGCCAACGGGGTATTCCATACCATGTGACGTCACATCTAGTATATAAACTGGGGGGAGTGGGGGCAAGGGATCACTGCTTGAGGATTAACTGGGTGTCAATGAGCGGGTAGTGAGCAATTGCACTGTGTATCATTTGTGTATTCCAATTCTTTTATTATTACTGTTCTCATTTTATTAGTGTTATCATTATCATTATTAGTTTCTTTTTTTCTGTTCCATTAAACCGTTCTTATCTCCACCCATGAGTTTTACTACTTTTCCCTGATTTTCTTCCCATCCCGCTGGGTGGGGGAGTGAGTGAGTGGCTGCGTCGTGCTTAGTTGCTGGCTGGGGTTAAACCATGACAGAAGCGTGGCGCAGTGAGCCCTGCAGACATTTGACCTGAGGACAGATTTTTACAGTATTTTTACAAAAGTTCAAATCAAAAAATCTAAATTCTACTTACTGCAAGTTGTTTGGGAAGACTTTCAGCAATACGACTGAGTAATGTCTTTGAAGGCTTCTCAGCACATAACAAAACAAGATTGACGTTTCGGTCTCCACGGAGTAGCAAACCTTTAGCCAAAACGCCTACCCGTAAAACTCCTTTCAAAGCTCTGTGAATTATAGTTAAAAATTTCATTTAAAATAATATAAAGCCCTTAAAACTAATCCTGAAGATAGAAAAGTGAAATAAAATAGGAGTATTCCACATACTTTTGAGGCCATGGTGACATACTGTATCAAAATCCAAAGAGAAGAGAACCCCTGGAAGCACTGATAACAGTGTAAGGAGAAACTTCAGAAACAAATGATGAAATTCTTAAAAACTAATTAAAAAAATACCTGTCTTTACTGCCATCTTTTTTGTCATCTCCCTCTTTGTTCTTGCTTTTGTCATGATCAGTCATGTTGTCAGAAACAAGTTTCAAAGCACGCTCAGTAATAGAAACAATTTTTTGGACTGCTTGAAGTTCCTCCTCAGTTGGATATATAGCGGCATGTTTGGTCATCACATAGCGGTCATCAGAAGAGTCAGGGCGGCGTAAAGGCTAAACAGATGAAAAAAGCATACTTCTGAAATTTGGGTACACTTCCAAGATCACAAATGATAAGTGACCAAAAACCAAACATGTGGCTAAACAACAAAACATTCAAATGTCAAATCACTGAAATGTAACAAAACATGAACTGAAGTGTCCTTAACAAGTTACACTGGTCACAACAAATCATGTCTGAAAAAACATGAGATGTATCAAAATTAAACAAATTATGAAATCCCAGGATCAAAAGCATCTCCACAACATAAATACCTATTGTCTTTCTATCAACTGGGAAATACTTGTATATTGATGCAAAATAAAATATCCATGATTGCTTTCATAGAATCACAGAAGAATTCAAATAGAAGGGGACCTCAGGAGGTCCTCTAGTCCAACCTTCTGTGTAAACCATGGCCAGCTATAAGACTGCATCATGTTGCTTAGGGCTTTGTCCAGTCGGTTCTTGAAAACTGCCAATGATGGAGGCTGCACAACCTCTGTGTGAAAAAAATTATTCCCTGTATTCAATCTGAACCTTTTTTGTCTCAGCTTAAGCTGGTTGTATCTTGCTCTCTCATGACTGTAAAGAGCCTGGCTCCATTGCCTTTATAATGGACAGGTATTAGAAGGCTATTATGTTCCACTGAAGCTCTCTTTTCTCCAGGCTGAGCAAGCCCAGATCCTTCAGTCTCATCTCACAGGGCATGTGTTCCAGACCCCGACCGTCCTCATAGCCCCACACTGAATCTACTGTGGTTTACAGTATCTTTCTTGTACTGGGAAGCCCAAAACTAAATGTAGTATTGCAGTTTGTGTCTAATGCAAGCTAATCACTTCCCTTCATCTACTGATTATGCTCCTGTTAATATAACCCAGGATGCTGTTGGCCTTCATTGCTGCCAGGGCACACTGTTGACTCATGTTCGGCTTGCTATCTGCCAAGATCCCCAGATCCTTTCAGCAGGGCTGCTGCCCAGCCTGTCACTCCCCAGCCTGTATCAGTACAAGGGGTTATTCCTTCCCAAGTGCAGCATTAGACATTTGTCCTTGCGGAATTCCATAAAGTTCCTGTTGGTCCATTCCTCCACTCTGCCTACATCCCTCTGGATGGCAGCCCTGCCCTCAAAGGTATCAGCTATTCTCCACACCCTAAACTGATTCAGTTTCATGCCAGCTGCAAACCTTATGAGTGTGCACTCACTCCACCACCTTTCAGATCACTGACAAGGTGCTAAAGAGACAAATCCCAGGATAAACCCACCTGGTACCGCACTTGTTACTGACCTCCAGGTGGAGTATGACCCACAACTAACCATTACCCTCTGCGACTGACAATCCAACCACTTTTTATCCATACATTTGTCCACAATTAGATAAATAATGTTGTATAATGCAATTAAATAAAATAAAAATTAGTACACAAATCCAGAGTGACTTCTATTTCAGAAGAAACAATATTTGTCTTTAAGGCATCGTTTTCTTGTTTCAGCGGACTTATTTTGGAAGACGGATCCATCTACACAGTACCATTAGCATACAATTTCTTCTTCACTTTTCCAAATCCTTTATTAAGAAACACTGGAAACAACTGAAGTAGTACTAAATAATTTATAGTTCTTAACTGTGCCTCCTAGTAAGTAAGTATGATTTAATTTTTTTTGTCAAGTTAAGAAACTCACAGCTGGTCCTTGGGGCTGAGGAGGCATTCCTGGTCTAACTCCCAGTAAACCTAGAGGTCCTGGAGGACCATGAGGATATCCTCCATCTGGTATTCTGCGACGGTCATCCCAGTGATGCTGCTCTTCCTCCATTCTCCTCCAGTACATGTCCTCTTCATATCGCCTGAAGTGCATGAATCAAAGTATTCTCTTTATATGGCAGACAATACTTGCAACCATTCTAAGTAAATTGTTGTATGTTCTCACGAACTCATTTCTAGTAGTCATAAGCAAATATCAGTGGACTCCACAGGGTAACTAAAATGAATGCTATTTTGAAATTGGGTCTGAATTTATAGCAAAACAATTCTAAGTCTGCATTCCTCAGAGGGGCTGAACACTAACAAACGATAACCCCAGAAGGATAACAACAACTTAATTTAAAACAAGACAGTACAGAGTTCCCCCCAAAAGTATTCAAAATAAGTAACTACAGAAGCAGAGTTAGTTTTAGATAACCTGACTGCAGCTTTGTCTCATTCGTTGATAAAACAAGAATGCATTACCTCATTTCCATCCTCCAGCGTTCTTCCTCTTCTCGCCTTCTCCAGTATTCTTCTTTCTGCATCTGTTTCCTCATCTTCTCTTCTTGAATTTTTCTTGCTCGAATACTGGGTTTTACTTCTACTTGTAAGTCTGGGTTTACTTTTTTCTAGTTCAGAAAAATAATGAATGAAATGTTGTTTTTCCTCTTCTCATCTCAAAGTTACAGTGTTCCTCTGACATATTTAACACACACTACTGGTCTACAATAAAATCAAGGGGAGTAAAATGCAGTTTTAGAACTGCATTGAATGAGTAGTTGAAGAAGAAAAATCCGTGTCCAGTATTTTAAAGGAAAGAAATAGCAACATATTACAAATAGCATGAATTGCCTCTTCACTTATATGAGAACAAAGCAATGTAAGATTAAAATGTTACACGAAATACTAAGTAATTTACTATTCATTCTGCAGCAGGATGACTGCGCTATAGCCTGAAAAAAACATTTCATCTTAACTACAGTGTGCTTTCCTGATGCCCTGTTCCTGAAGGGTCCCTCATAAAGGGGCCTAACCATGAGTTCCTGAGTAAAATTTTCTGGCAATTTTTTCTCTTCTTTCATCCCTTTCATGATTATGCAGGTCTATTTTATCTCCTGTGACCACAGTAGATTCCTCCAATATAATCTTGTAATAATCAAAATGCACACCATATGTCAATACAGGTGCCTCTCCATTCATGACTAAAAGATCTGCAACACTTGCTTCTCAGATGTCTCCACAAAGGGTTTATGTGGTTTAACCTGCCAAAAACATTGAGCACTACTATTTTACGCTATTTAAAATTCATGGTAAGCAACATAAAGAACCTACTGTTGCTTGCATACCTTGTACCATACTTCAGTGTTGCCTGAAAGCAATGATCAAAATGTTTAAAAAAACCCCAAACCAAAATAGTTTCAGTCTGCATTACTTCTTTAACAACTATACTCCCTAAGAAATATATTTCTCCACCTTTTTTTATATGTTGTTTACTTAGAGTACCTACTACTGTCTAGTCTTTAAATGTAAGTACGTGTAATCAGTCAGCTGACATCTGGAGGATTTTCAGATAGAAGCCTTAGCATTTCTACCAACCTTATACTGAAGTCTGTGCCGCCTCCCTTTTAAGTGCATCTCCTTGGCATTAGGATCATTAAAACTGCATTCACAAAGTTTACAGTGAAAGCGGATCACCTTTCCTTCATCATTTCTTACCTGGAAAATAAAGTTATAACATATTTAGCTTTTTTTTTTTTATAAAAACAAAATGGAAGTAAAAATTAATCTAATCAGTGACACTGGATAATGTCTACCTTTGTGTCAAAACATGCTAAAAAGTTCACACAATAACTAAAAGAAGGCAAAGCAGAAACTTCAATTCTGACAGACACACCGTTGTGCTTGGTAATGAACAAAGAAGAAAGTTATTCCATTCTAAAGAGTACACAGATTTAAACTTGAACCTGAACATACTGAGTTGAATAATAACAAACCTGCAAATCATGAAGAATTTACGTAAGACTTCATCCATATATGTCATGCCACCCACGTGAAGAATATCCCAGTGAGCATAAAAGAAACATGTACAATACAGAAATGTAAACATATGCACAATCCTTTGCAGGTTCAATGCCTTGTCATTCTTATCTTCAAGGAGGACCCAGGGAACTACAGGTCAGTCAGCGTCACCTCAGTCCCTGGGAAGATGATGGAGCAGCTAATCCTGGAAACCATTTCCAGGCATGTTAAAGGCAAGAAAATTACGAGGAGTAGTCAGCATGGCTTCACCAAGGGGAAGTCATGCTTGATAACTTGATAAACTTCTGTGATGAGATGACCGGCTTGATAGATGAGGGAAGAGTAGTTGATATTGTCTACCTAGACTTCAGTAAGGCCTCTGACACAGTCTCACCATAATATTGTTATACACAAGCTGTTGATGTATGGCCTGGATAAGCATACAGTGAGGTGGATTGAAAACTGGCTGAATGGCCAGGCCTGGAGGATGGTGATCAGTAGAATGAAGCCTAGTTGGAGGCTAGTAACTAGCAGTGTACCCCAGGGGTCAATCCTGGGTCGAGTCCTGTTTAACATCGTCGTTAATGATCTGGATGATGCAGCAGAGTGTACCCTCAGCAAGTTTGGTCATGACACAAAACTGGGAGGAGTGGCTCATATACACCAGAGGGTTGCACTGTCATCCAGAGGGACCTCAACAGGCTGGAGAAATGGGCTGACAGAAATCTCATAAAGTTCAGCAAAGGGAAGTGCAAAGTTCTGTACGCAGGAAGGAACAACCCCTTGTACCAATATATGCTGGGGTCTCCCAGCTGGAAAGCAGGTTGGCAGAAAAGGACCTGGGGTTCCTGGCAGACACCAAGTTGAACATGAGCCAGCAATGTGCCCTTGCAGCAAAGAAGGTGACTGGCATCCTGGGCTGCATTAGGCAA
The DNA here is from genome assembly GCF_929443795.1 of Astur gentilis. Taxonomy (NCBI): domain Eukaryota; kingdom Metazoa; phylum Chordata; class Aves; order Accipitriformes; family Accipitridae; genus Astur; species Astur gentilis. The sequence continues at coordinate 76,978,893 of NC_064919.1, read as the reverse complement.
AGTATTGCCAGCAGGTCGAGGGAGGTGATCCTTCCTGCCTAACTCAGCACTAGTGAGGCCACACCTGGACACACTGTGTGCAGTTCCGGCCTCCCAGTGCAAGAGAGACATGGCAATTTTAATGTATATAAATACCTGAAGGCAGGGTGCCAAGAGGACAGAGGTAAGTGGTACCCAGTGACAGGACCAGAAGCAAGGCGGCACAAACCGAAACACAAGAGGTTCCCTCTGCACAACAGGAAACACTTTTTTTACTGTGAGGGTGACTAAGCACTGGCACATGTTGCCCAGGGAATCAAATCAAATCAAATCATTAAGTTTGGAAAAGACCTCTAAGATCATCAAGTCCAACTGTCAACCCAGCACCACCATGCCCACTAAACCATGTTCTGAAGTGCCATGTCTACGTGCTTTTTGAATACCTCCAGGGATGGTGACTCCACCACTTCCCTGGGCAGCCTGTTCCAATGCCTGAAAACCCCTTCAGTAAAGAAATTTTTCCTAATATCCAATCTAAACCTCCCCTGGTGCAATGTGAGGCCATTTCCTCTTGTCCTATCGCTAGTTACTTGATAGAAGAGACCAGTACCTGCCTCACTACAACCTCCTTTCAGGTAGTTGTAGAGAGCAATAAGGTCTCCCCTCAGCCTCCTCTTCTCCAGGCTAAACAGCCCCAGCTCCCTCAGCCACTCCTCATAAGACTTGCTCACTAGACCCTTCACCAACTTGGTTGCCCTTCTCTGAACATGCTCCAGCACCTCCATGTCTTTCCTGTAGTGAGGGGCTCAAAACTGAACCCAGGACTCGAGGTGCGGCCTCACCAGTGCCCAGTGCAGGGGAACAACCACCTCCCTGCTCCTGCTGGCCACACTATTTCTGATACAGGCCAGGATGCCGTTGGCCTTCTTGGCCACCTGGGCACACTGCTGGCTCATATTCAGCCAGCTGTCAACCAGCACCCCCAGGTCTTTTTCGGCTGGGCAGCTTCTCAGCCACTCCTCCCCAAGCCTGTAGCGCTGCATGGAGTTGCTGTGACCCAAGTGCAGGACCCGGCACTTGGCCTTGTTGAACCTCATACAATTGGCCTCGGCCCATTGATCCAGCCTGTCCAGATCCCTCTGTAGAGCCTTCCTACCCTCAAGCAGATCACCCTCCCTCCCAGCTTGGTGTCATCTGCAAACTTACTGAGGGTGCACTCGATTCCCTTGTCCAGATCATTGATAAAGATATTAAAGAGAACTGGCCCCAAAACTGAGCCCTGGGGAACACCACTTGTGACTGGCTGCCAACTGGATTTAACTCCATTCACCGCAACTCTCTGGGCTCGACCATCCAGCCAGTTTTTTACCAGCAAAGAGTACACCTGTCTAAGCCATGAGCCACCAGCTTCTCAAGGAGTATGCTGTGAGAGACAGTGTCAGAGGCCTTATTAAAGTCCAGGTAGACAACATCCACAGCCTTTCCCTCATCCACTAGGCAGGTCACCTGGTCACAGAAGGAAGTTGTGGAGCCTCCATCCTTGGAGATAGTCAAAAGCTGTCTGGACACCATCCTGGGTGACTGGCTATAGGTGGCCCTGCTTGAACAGAGGGGTTGAACCAGATGACATCCAGAGGTCCCTTCCAACCTTAACCACTCTGCGATTCTGTTTCATGTTGAACACATTTTCACTAAAATAGTTAAAAAATAATACACATTTTCATATCAATACCTCCTCCACATAGTCATGGCCCACTGGCTGGACATCACTTTGCAAGGCAGCAAGAGTTGTGGGAGTCACTGGTTCAGCTGCTGTGTCTGGTTTTACTTCCTGTGTTTGTACTGTAGCAGCAGGCGTTGTTTTAACACTTTCAGCTGATTTCATTTCTTCCAGTTTACTTCCTGTTGTCTGAAGCTTATTGCCACCTACAAATGAAAAAAGTTACATCATTAACTTTCATAAAATGAGAATGTGATTACACATGATGTGCAAACTGAAGACTTTATTTGCAAATATCAATGCTCTGGCCAAAGCATTATCAGTCTTTTAAAATTAGTTAAAACTTAAACATATTTTAAATACAATTAAAGATTTTTAAAACTAAGTTTAACAACATTCAAGTTATTTAAACAGTTAGTTTGTTATTTTAGCAAGAAAAACTTTTGCTTTTTATAATTGCAATTTTCATTATTCATTTTCATGCTTTTTCAAAAGAGGAGGGAATGGGAACAACTCAGCAAATCTATTTTAATAATCTTTTTTTTGTCATCAGGTAACTTTTTTTTTTTTAAAGGGATCCAAAAAAGTACTTCAAAACCTTATAATGTTTGTACTAACAATGTAGTATATTCTCAGTGTTCCAACTGCATAGGTCTTTCCTTAAAGAGGACAGCTTATTGTTGAACAGCTGCTTCCCAACTCTGAATGTCTGTCATGCTCATTTCAAAAATTTCCACTCTTAGATTTTCACTGTTACAAGGATGTTTCAGTTGCCCAGTTATCAACTGTCAACCTACTGCAGGTTGCCTTATCAGCCCAGGATGTAAACTGAAATTAGTAGTAACTGAACTATTAGCTGCAATACTCCAGCAGCTACTACAAAAGAAATCAAAGGTGGGCTTCTTATGAAGGTGAGAAAAGCCTCCAAGAGAGGTCAAGTGGAGACAACTGGGCAGAAAACACCATAAATTCTGAAACAAAACCTTATGTACATTCTTATTTTCACCTATCAGTAATTCTTTTAAACACAACAGAGTTACTCATGCATAAAGTTAACTAAATACATTTGTATTTGCTGCACTAAGTCTTAAAAAAATTATAGAATAGGTTAGGTTTCAAAATAAAGACTGACTTCTGTACTTGCCAACAAAGTTTATTTTCGGTGTAGATATTTTCTTTACAGCTATATTAGCAGCGGTTGAAGATGTTTTGTTGTTGGACGCAGTGTTAAGTGGTGTGTTTGCCGTGGGAGTAAGAATTTTCACTGCAGAGGATGCAACAGAGGAGTTCACAGTACTGCTGCTAGTTGCTATATTTGAAGCAGAGGCAGTTGGTTTGGAAGCAGATGTGGATGTTGAGGAAGTAGCTTGGGTAACCACATTTGGTTCAGTTGAAGGAATGGGTTTGCCAAGTTTTGTGTGCAACTTTACCACCTGTAAAATGAAGAGAAATTCCTAATATGATCTTCCCTGGGATAACTATAAAAAGTAATGTAACACAAACTTCAATATAACTAAAAAAAATTAATATAACTAAAAAGTTACATATTATTTTTTTACAAAAAGTGATCTTGGCAAAAAAAAAAAGAAAGAAAAAAAGGACATGTAAAAGCTCTTGTCATCTCTAACAAAGAAACAGTTAATTGTTATCTCACATTGCTTATTTCCATTAGAAATTCAGACATTTACTCCAAAGGCTGTATAGATGAGAACAGAAAGCCAATAAACTCACAAGCCAGTACAACTCAAGGAAACATTTCACTCCAGCTCTTTCAATGTGACATTTTTGTTGGCTGGTTGCTTTTTACTCTCCCTCCAGAAGTGTAGTACATTGAACTATTTTGGTTACAAACAATACTTGTAAATAAGAGTTATTTAATTCAGATTCAACAACACTGTCTCTTTTTGTCTCTACATGTTAAGAGTATTCATATTGAAAAAAATTCCAGGTTACCTAGCAAAACTGAAAATACCTTAGGCAAAGGTTTTCTTTTTTAAAAAAAACTGCAGAGATAGTTAAGGAGGATGCGAGAGATGTATTTCAGAGCTCTTTAGTATCTCATAGAAAGTAAAGAGATACATGCTTATTCTGAGAAGTGATAAGCAGAGGCCTTTCCACAACATGCTTGAGATAGAATAATGACTTGACTGCTGACCATCACCTGAAAAAGCAATGCATGTAGTCCATAAGAACAAAACATGCAAGATCAAAATTAATGACTGGGTTCTGAAAATGGCAGGGGAAAAAAAAAAACAGTCTGCAAGACTTGCTTTTAATGCAAGCACATGTACACAATCATGATATGCATACAACTGTGTACAGACTCTTTTTAGGTTTTTGCTTTTATTAAGTATGTTCCCCATTAGAATACAGACATATTAGTGTCACACAATATTATAAATTTAAGTTCAAGCAACTCTTCAAAATTACTTTTTTCCAGCAGAATGCACAATATCCTTTAGTGTAGCACAGACATAAGTAAAGTCCTTTGAGATTTTATTTTTACACTGATGTCAACCTAAATTAAAAGTGGTTAGTAACTATCTATGAGGAAGAGAAAGCTACATGCAAATCTTTAAGGATAATAAATACTATACTCCATATACCTACGGAGTTACTGGGCACAACCCAAAAATGTAATGTCTTAACTTATTAATGAAAGGAAGAACACTAGGCAAGTCTATCTAAACCATCGTTTTTGCTCTTGTGGGAAAATTGTTTTAAATCTGCTATGACATTTATTTTTTTTCACAGGAACAATGTTACTGATGCCACTTTGTACAGTGTTCTGAGATGCAAAGAGCTATAAAAGCTGAATATTAATACTGTGTTTTTAGTGACACTGATCTTTCCAGAGTTATGAGGAAAATCTGTAATATCTAAACACACAGTCTACAATGCCATTGCATTTACTATTGTATGGCCAAATTTAAAAGACAGGTCACAGGGGTTCACACTGCAGCCCCGTATTTATTCCAGAATGCCTACCGAACTGCATCCAAACAGCAGGGAAAACATCCTTACCAGAAGTCTTCCAAACATACTCATTATAAAGTCTACTACAGGACACTGTTCCTTGCTCCCATATGCCAATTTTCTTTGCAACAAAACCAAGGACGTATACATAATAGTCCTGTCCCTTGGCACTGACTCAGCTTACAGCGTTTCAAAGTGCACTGAAAGCTTCACAGCATCATCAGCATTCTTGACGAATGTCAAGAAAAGTCTTGAAAAAAGAGTTAGGGGGCACGAGCATGCTACCACATGTCCTCATTGACTCTTTTCCCCATCTTACTCTACACCTTCTTCCTACAATTTACATACTTTCCCCAATACATCCTCTTCTCATTGATGCCATGGCAATATTTTTCTCCCTTTCTCCCAACAAAGCCTTTCTAATAGTGAGCTTAAAGATAAGTTTGAAACAAAAAGCAAAATGAAACATCTTTAAACAAAATAATCCAGATTATATTGTTTCTGTGTATTTTCTCCTCTCTAAGATGGGAAAAAAATGATGGGAAGAAATATATGACTGACTTGTATAAGAACAAGAGAAAACTCTTACTTTCTGATGCTTGGCTCCACGGATGTGGGCAGCATAAGCATCTGCCCCTGTACAAGACACATCACAAAGCTCACAGCGCAACTGATTCTGAGTTCCACGAGCAGAAGTGCTGCTGTTATTGGTGTTCTGGGAAGCTTTTAGTGCTGCTTCTTTCTTCTTGTGCTTCTGGCCTTCTAAGTGTTCTTTATAAGTCTGTTTAAATAAACAATACACACAGAATAAGTTGTCTTTGTACTGCTTGTTCATCGTTCATGTGAATACATGTAATATAGAACATAGCATAAAACACATGCTTTGTGTAAGAAACACTTCCTACATTGAACATTTCTTCCATGTGACATGCTCTAAGGCATTAGCAGGCCACTTCTAAGACCAAGAAATTCTATTCTTCACCACCAGGATTCCACTTTTAGGTAATACAATATGGGCTTTTCTCCTCTAGCTTCTCACTTCCTCAATCAAGTACTGATCAACAGATATTACCACTGAAAACTTGGTAGGATCAGAAAACTGCAGTTTCCTGCACTGCATTCAACTATTCTTGACTTTGATTTTTCCTCAAACTACAAGACCACAGTGATCACATGTACCCAAAGAACTAAAAAAACAATTCAAAAGAAGGTAGTGCATAAATAAAGATGTGCTGAAAATGAAATGCCGAAGTTGGCATGTGTTCCTATACCAACACTGGCAACCTAGAGAGCAGACAGAGTGGGAAATAATGACAAGTTTACCTAAACAGTAAGAACTGTTTAGCCAGACAGACATGTGAAACAGGCTGCATGAATCTGTATCTACTTTCCATGCACTTGTACCCACTGTGAAACTAAACTGGGATGCTGGAAAACAATAAACATTAAGAATAAACATTCAGGCCTACCATTCACAAAATGTATGTAATTTCATAGTTTTGAAAAAAGTATTTTCTAGGAAGTTTGCTATGCTAAAAAAGCAAATCAAACTCAAGGTTTAGAATATTTCTGAAGTCTAAAGCACAGCCGAAGCTTCTCTGCACAATCTCAGGGGATGTCTCTTTTTGTCTTCTCATAGGAACTCTTTCTATGATAGTGCACATTTTCATTTAATTATTCCTTTAGTAGAAGTACAGAATTAGGTATTAAAAAATAAACAAATATTCTTAAAGGGGTAAGTTTTTTAGCTGAAGAAATTATGACTAAAGTGTATAGCATAATATTACATAATACAGATACCTGTGGTCCAGCACAGCTGATCTTACAAACATCACAGTAGTGGATCTGGGGTGGTTTGGGAGGTTGTTTTGGTTTCAGTTGCTTATTTTGGAATGGTGCCTTTTTAGTAAAGGTGGTCCCTGTCCAAGCAGCTGTTGCAGCAGCAGCAGCAGCTGCTGCCGCTGCCTGTTTCTGTTGCTGCTGCTGCTGCTGGTAATAGGACGATGCAGCTGAATACACTGCGGCTTCATAGCCGGAATAAGAGGTACCTCAAAGATCAAAATAAAATAAATGTTACATCACTGTACATCATGTATCAATTACATAATACACTAATTAAAAACATGTTGCATAACAGAGTTGGGGGGGCAGGACAGGATATAAACAATTTATTGAGATCTTCTTAGGCAGTCTGAATTTTTCTTGATGTTTCACAGTATACAAATACATAGCTACCAATTGTATGAAGAGTATATCTAACTTTAGACACATCTTTGCAGACACACAGTTATGTCAGATAAATCAAAGCATCCCTAAAGAATATGTGAAATTTCCTGGTACATCTGGTATGACCAAGTATGATGTAACAAGAATTTTAATAATAGATTTATCAAAGGCCACATGAAGTAAGCAGTCTTCTAGGACCATATTTGCTGTTCCAAGTTTCCAAATGGCAAAGAGGACAGACATCATGCAGAGAAAGGGGAAAAAAAATGAAGATAGAAGACAGAATTGCTAGGGCTATTACATTCTGTTTCACTGATTTAAGCTGGTTTAGTGCAGACAAGTTGCTTGCCTGCTAAGACCTGGCTATGCAGTCCTTGATTTCTAGTATCAAAGTTGAATAAATCAAGGAAACTGGGCTTTCATACCTTTAAGCCAGTTTTCCCATAAACTTTCTACATCTACTGGTTCAACTATTTTAATCCTCTAACCAGGCTCTGTCTCAAGCAAGTCTTAAAATCCGTTTTTAAACAGAAAACAAAACAAAACAAAAAGTTCCAAGGTAGCTATAATATGCCAGTTGATTACCACCTGGCCATAAGTTAACATCTTTTTATCTTTAACTACTTTATAGATTTCTAATATTTGAAGGAAAGTCTTTTTTTTTCAGCACCTGTTCTCCTCCCCTTTTGGGTCAAGACAGCCCAAACTTGCAAGATTTATATTGGACTGCTCCTCCCCGTCTCTGTAACTGCTGTTTGATGGCAGCATACTCCCTTCCAATTTGCCTGGGTAATATTTGTGTGGATGTGTTTCCTTATTTTTTCTACTGCCCATCTTTTCTCTCCAAACCTTACACTAAGTCACAAAACTCTGTGCATGTAGCAATGCCAATGCTTTGAATATTCTCACATGTAACAAAACAGGCACATACAAACATTAAACATCTTTTCAATATATAGCAAACTATTTTGCCATTATAAAGATTTAACTGGTTGATACTTCTCAGTAGGCTATGATATAATTCAACATGAACTGCTAGAATTGTATTTAAAGCCTCTCCTGTAGCAACTACAGGGATGCCAACAACATAATATGCAAAATTCTTACCAGAATAAGTAACTGCTGTTGTACTGTACGTTGCACTTTGAGTATAGGATGGAACAACAGTAGCTGCGGCCGCTACTGGCTGCACAGTAGAGGACACCGGATATATAGAAAACGTAGTTGTTGCTGGACTTGGTGTTGCAGGTTTTATAGCTGTCACTTGTCGTGTTTGCTGGGCTTGGGTATACTGAGTTGCCCCTTGGCTATATCCTGCTTTCGGAGCTGATCAGGATAGAAAATAAAAGTGTACATTGATATATTTTAGTTGAATGAAATGCAAAACAAGTTAAGGGATACTTAATGATACGCTGGGGAATAAACACCTAACAAGTGGGTTTTGGTTTGGGTTTTTTTGATTGGTTTTGGTTTTTTGTGTTGTGGTGTTTGGGTTTTTTTTAGAGTTGTGTTTATGCATTGCATACCATGTATCACACAACTGTTTAATCATGTCACAGCTCACACTAGGAAGCCTCAGATTTATTCATTTATTTTTAACTGTGCTGCCATGTTTTTAAACAACCTTCTCATTCAATGGTTTTAATAAGAGTACACTAAACCTAACTACACCTAAACTTTCCTACTATTTCTAATTAAAATAAAAAGAAGAAAACAGGATTTATGCTTTGTAGCAATCATGACACCAATAATTAAACAATTACATGTATTAAGCAACTAAAGAATTAAGAAAGAGTCTTTCTAACCAAGTTACCATCTGAACCCACCATTGACTATTTGAACCTACTTCAGCAAGGTTTCTAGACAAATCAAGAAGAATTTGTCTAGAAGTATGTTTTGAGTGTATTTAATAATAATCCAAAACTCAGAGATAGCTACTTATGGCAATGTCACATAATCAAGTTCTAGGTGCAACAAATTTTTCTACACATTGACAGAGATCATAGGACAAAACTATAAAACAAAAAAATCTGGATAATGTAAAATATTAAAAAAAGATATTTTTAAGGTACTAAAGTACTACACAGACTGTGTGTATTGATAGGAGTTTGAATCATGCCACCTACCTGTCTGATAGTACGACTCAGCTACTGAAGGTTGAGGCTGGGCAGCAGCAGCCACAGCCGCCGCAGTCGCTGTTGGCTGTTGATAGTATTGTTTGCTGTCATAAGCTACAGCTGGGGCAGTAGATCGAACATAAGAATAGGAATCCTAAAAATTCAAAAAAGAAAAACCAGCAAATTTCTCCTTTAAGTATATATCTGGAGTAATAAAAGTCATTAGCAGAGTCAAAGAAGCATTGTATTTTCTTCTGGTCTACTGAAGTAGATTTAAAAAAACATTCACAGATACAGTATATACAAATAAATGCATTAAGGAAATTAAATTTATGTTTACAGATACTTCAGGCCTGAAAACAACCCTGATGGTCTTTTTCAGACTTAACACAGGAATTAACCTCATGCTAGTAAATCACTTTCCCTATCAAGTTATTTTTGCTACTGAAAAGCAAATAATCTCACTAGTTTTTCATAATGACTGTATCAGATTACATTTCTGTAAAATACAAAGTGAAAAACCACCACAGATCTTCACAAAATGTGCATTTCTACAAACCACAATAAATTCACAAGTTTATGAACATGACTATTTATTGGCTTTAAAAACCCCATCATTAACAATACTTCTCTTGATTATATTTTTTAGAGTATGACAGTGATATTTTTAAAGCCTTCTTTACTTTTTGGTGTATCAACTAGTCCATTAGGGAGCCATATCCAGTCTATACGGCAAGACAAGTAGCCCATCCAAGACCTCTAGAACTCAGGAGATGGCTAGTAAGCTTAGAAGGGGAGGCCCCTGGAACCCAATTATATGTATGTACATATATTTTTTTATCCTCACCATATTTATGGTAAAGCATAAAAAGTTGATCAACTGAAGGGTAGCTAAGCTAAGCATGAACTACTATAGCTGAAAGGTATCAAAGTATAAAATTTCTTTTTATTTCCCAGAAATACAAAAATAAAATCTCCTTTACATCCAACCTGTGTAAACTGGAATTATTTTTATTTAGTTTAGAGGACTTTGTTTTTCTGTCCAAATGAATCTAATAACTAACCTCACAATTATGAGTACATGTGCTATTGGAAAGCCTCCTACATTATGATTCATTACCATATGTAACAAATTATAAGAGCTATACAAAAGAATTGAGAACATGCAGCAATAGTATAGTCCTTTTAAACAAAACAAAATACTTATTAGAATCTAGATACTGCCTTGATAAGTTTAGGACTAAAAAGCTAAAAAATTATTACAAAAGACTTACTATTTCAACATCCAAAATGAAAACAGACAAACAGTTCCCTTTTGTGGAAGCCTGTAGCCACAGCAGGTTAGGCAGTGATCTCACAAAGGGTACTGCAAAACTACCCCAAGGGTAGTTCCTCTCCTAGGGCAATTTTCCATCCTTATGTATTGGGTTTGTGTCACAAGGTTTTGGTAGCTGGGGGGTTACAGGGGTGGCTTCTGTGGAGAAGCTGCTAGAAGCTTCCCCTATGTCTGATAAAGCCAATGACAGCTGGCTCCAAGACAGACCGGCTGCTGGTGAAGGCCAAGACCATCAGCAACAGTGTAGCACCTCTGTGATAAAACTATCTAAGAAGGAAAAAAAGTTGCTGGGACAGACAAAAAGGGCAGGTGGAGAGAGGAGTGAGAACATGTAAGAGAAACAACCCTGTGGACACCAAGGTCAGTGAAGAAGGAGGGGGAGGAGATGGTCCAGGCGCAGGAGCAGAGATTCCCCTGCAGCCCGTGGGGAAGCCCATGGTGAGGCAGGCTGTCCCCTGCAGCCCAGGGAGGTCCACGGTGGAGCACATATCCACCTGCAGCCCAGGGAGGACCCCACGCCAGAGCAGGAGGATGTACCCTAAGGAGGCTGTGACCGTGTGGGAGGCCCACATTGGAGCAGGCTCCTGGCAGGACCTGGGACCCCATGGAGAGAGGGGCCCATGGTACAGCAGGTTTTCTGGCAGGACTTGTGAACCCACAGAGGGACCCATGCTGGAGCAGTCTGTGCCTGAAGGACTGCAGCCCAGGGAAGGGACCCACGCTGGAGCAGTTCGTGAAGAACTGCAGCCTGTGGGAAGGACTCACACTGAAGTTCGCAGAGAACTGTCTCCCGTGGGAGGGACCCCATGCTGGAGCACGGGAAGAGTGTGAGGAGTCCTGCCCCTGAAGAGGAAGGAGTGGCAGAGACAACATGTGATGAACTGATTGTAACCCCCATTCCCCATCCCCCTGCTGCTGAGGGAGGCTAGGCAGAGAATCCTGGAGTGAAGCTGTGCCCAGGAAGAAAGCAGGGGTGAGGGGAAGGTGCTTTAAGATTTGGTTTTATTTCTTATTACCCTACTCTTGTTTTATTGGCAATAAATTAATTTTCCCCAAGTCGAGTCTGTTTTGCCCATGACAGTAATTGGCTGAGCGATCTCCCGGTCCTTATCTTGACCCATGGGCCTTTCATTACATTTTCTCTCCCCTGTCCAGCTGAGGGGGGAGTGATAGAGCACCTTTGGTGGGCCCTTGGCGTCCAGCCAGGGTCAACCCACCACACCTTATATGTTTGGTACTAGAATTCCTGTGGCACCCAGGAATCTGGCAAGGGAACTATCTCTACCTCCACTGAAAATTTTTACTAGAACAGTTTTTTCAACTACATTGGTTCCAAGAACAAGTTTACTGCACACCACTCGAACATTTAAGCTAGCTGAGGCAAGACAGTACTACTCTTTTCAGCAGTAGTTTCACAAAATCACTTGGAGGTAAACATCAGTTCATTGCTTATTGTGTTAATATCTGTATTTTAGCTCCTGCAGTACAACAGTACTGCTGATATTCCTCCATATGGGCCATATGAGACTGCAGTCACTTCACATTCTATCGGTTTTCACTACTAAGTAATCTGACTTGTATTCAAAATGTGCTTCACAGAAAAAAATATATAAATATCATCACATTCTGTTATTTTCCTGGTTTTGGCTGGAATAAAGTTAAGTTTCTTACTAGTAGCTGGTATAATGCTGTGTTTTAGATTTAGGATGAGAATAATGTTGGTAACATACTGAAGTTTTAGTTGTTGCTAAGCACCTTTTACACCAAGTCAAGGACTTTTCAGCCTCTCATACTGCCCTGCCAGCAGAGGCTGGGAGTACACAAGAAGCTGGGAGGGGATTGGTTAGGCACCCATCAGTGGGTGGTGAGCAACTGTATTATGCATCACTTGTTTTGTATATTCTCTCATTATTATTCCCCCTTCCACACTCCTTTTCTGTCCTATTAACACTAGTTTTACTTTTTTTTTCCGATTGTCTCCCTCATCCCAGTGATAGAGCCACTGCATGGTGCTTAGGTGCCGGCTGGGGTTAAACCACAACACTTATCCAAACAGGCTTCCTCCTTTTAATATATCATTTAAAAATCATACAACAGAAGTAATTTTTTTTTGGAACCCACCTGGTAATTCTGCGTAGTGACAGGAGGTGGTGGTGGTGGAGCTTCTTGTTGCCTCTGCGTATAACCATAATCTGTAGCTGTGTGCGCTGTAGGATAGCCTCCATATGCAGCAGCTGTTGCAGCAGCTGCAACAGCTACTGGAGCAGGCCTGGCTACTGCAACTGTAGCTGCTGCTGGAGCATAGGCTGCAGTAACTGTGTGCGCAGCAACTGGTGCTTGGTGGACAGTGTAGCTAGCAACTGTAGTTGGATGGGAATATGCTACACCCGAAGCTGGCTGCTGGCTATATTTAAAAAAGACAGTAAGCAAATAATTAGGTTAATCCAACATACTAAGCTCATGCCTACACATTTCAAAATCCCAGATTTGATTAACACTTGTCTGTTCTACAAACCGACCTGGAGCAGCTATCTATACATGCATACACTTTAATGGCTTTTACTACCTCTCTTCCACCCCCATTTAAAAGGCTGTATCATTTTGAAGTTTCTGTGGATGCACACATATCATGCAGGGGATGACCTTCTTAGCAAGTGGGGCATTTGTGCTGGGGGTTTTTTCCAAGCAGAGGAGCACAAGTCTTTCATTCAAAATAATACAGAAGTTTTAAACTGTTATCTTTTCATGACCAACAAGTTTTTAAATGCTTTAGCAGTTCTTCCATAAAACTGACATACTTGTCAAATTAAGAAAAAATACTACTTTTCTGTGAGACCTCTTTACTAACCTGTACTTGCATGAAGTTTTTCAATAAACCACATTAAAGCAATGACATTTTAAAGACTTCCTTGAAAATTAACTCAGAACTCTTACATTTAAGGCAGAGACACTTTAAATACACACCTCTGATAAGGGACTTCTCCCACAAAATTTAGAATTATAAAAGCTGGCCCCACTCATTCATACAGAAGTCCACTGCCTCACAACAAGAAGCATCAAAAGAACAGTCAGATCCAGCAAGAAAACTGCTACCGGAGCTCTGGCAATCTTCCAGGCACATGCCGAGACTAATCTGCCTCTCTAAAATTTGCAGGTAGGACATTAGTATGTGGCTATTTACTAAGAATGAGTAAATACTAACAGCGGAAATAAAAAATGAAGGCTTCAAAGGTTTAATTATTTGAAAGAAAACTAGTATTACTGTCCTATATTGATGTATAATTGCGCATCATGATTAGAAGCTTAGAATAGTTATTTTGATTTTTCAACAAATAAAGTGAACCAGGCAAAACATCACTGTCTGGAACAATGATATGAAGTGGGCATTGAGTGATTATTCTGAATTTTTTAGTACACTTCCTGCACCATTGTTCAATAACATTTAAGAATCTCTATAGGGTTTCACATCTCCATCACACTATTAAAAGATCTTTCAAAACCAACTCCATACCTATCAAGGAGGTAGTATTCCCTATTTTTCAGAAGAAAATATAAAAATGAAATCTCATGTGAAGCAAACATACTCAGTGGCACACTAGAATTGCAGTATGGTTATGCTCAAAACCAAAAGGAACAAGTTACAGTATTTTTTCCTGAAGTCTGCAATGTTATCTCCAACATACCTACCAGAAACAAAGCACCTTTTAACTACATATACTATTATTTTTGCAAAAGACATTTCCATAACTCCCTTGTGTTTAGTAATTTGTATTTATTTATTTACTTATGGGAAAAAACCTGATTTTGTCATATTAATTACAGCAGAAGCCATTAACTTCAATATATTAAAACACTCCAAAACATTCTTACTGCAGAAACACAGAAAATTTTATTACTATTGGACTTCCATGCCTGGACTTCACCTTCTTCCCATCATAGGCTGCTGACTGCTTAGAAGACCACTTGCATTTCATCCAAATTTAATTCAGTTGTGAGCTGTACTCACAACTGTGTTTCCTTTTATTCTCAATTTCTTAGCATTAACAGTGGAAGGAAAAAACCTAAAACACTTTGGTGTACCTCCCGCCACTGCTTGAAAGAATTCCTCCTACTTGACATATATAGGAAGATTCTCTGTTTTGTCAGTTTAAGGTGAGAAGTCAGACTCCACCAGAAAATTCAGTAAGACTATTTTATGATGGTAAAAACGAATGAGAGTCTACAACATTAGGCTGCATTAGCTACATAACTAACAGTACAGAAGTGTAAAATACTCACAAATTCTGAGGTAATAATCATTATCATATGTGTATATTAAAAACACATTAAATTGAGAAAACAGACAGCAGACTGTTTAACTCAGACTGCAGTTGAACACATCAACAGTCCACTACTGCCAACCAGGAAAGTCTTGCTGCATCCTATCCCCACTCTCCTTCTTCCCTCCTCCCATACACCAAACCTGGTTATGCCATCCTACTCCTCCCCTGTGCTAGTTCTGTAACTTGTCAAGCTATTTCAGTGCACTGATCTAATTCATTAATCTAGCAGAAACCAAGGAGAATTTCTTTTGCTGGGCTTGTTTTCTAACATGGTTGAAATGTTAGAAACATTGGAGCTTACAAAACAAGTCTGCTGAGTGCCAGAACCCACATAAGTTATACATAGGGAAACATGGAAAAAAAAAATAAAAAATGGAAGGAGGAGAAAGAACAGGGACCTGTCCAGTAAGCACTAACTTGGCTCTTCCAAGTGTCATGAAACCGTGCTTAAGTTACTATTACAAAATATGATAGAGTGCTCACGTAACAGTACCAGTCAGTTTATCAAAGAAAATGCTTTTGTTCTCAGAATATATATGATTAAAGCTACCTGACAGTTTTCTGTATTTAACAGTATGAAGCCATTAGGATCACTATCAGCAGGACTACTAACAAGATTCTGGTACAGGCAGTTTCATTTGTTTTGTGCTATTTTTTTATTGAAATTCCTTATCATGGTATAGAATTAACAGCCTCAATCATTTGATTTCTAAGGCTAATATAGTTCTATGACCATGTTTACTTTAGCAAACTTGTTCCCCTTGCTTCTGCAACATCATGCAGAGCTAGTGATCGAGTTTGCAAGAATGCAAGAAGAATATTCTAGAATTGACTGCTTCCTCCTTTTTAAAAGTTACGTTACATTATGTTACAGAAATTCACAGTGACATCTTTTCTAAATTTATGACATTCCTTTTTGTTCCTGTGGTCTTACTGAAAACCTTTTAACATTAAGATGATCAGACATTTTCATGGAATTAGTTTATATAAGAAGATTATTGTGCCAACTTCTTCATTTAACTTACAAGAGTTTTTATCCTTCTTTGTTGGCTAGTGCCTGATCACATTTGCTGAGATGAACTTACCTCCTCCTAGATTACTTTGCCAGACTCCCTATTCCACTCATCTTTCTTGCAGTTCATCTGTGCACCTATCCTAGTATTATCTCTTCTTCTTTCTTGACTATAGATGGCAAGAACCGTATGCATCATTTCAGATGAAGTTTCAGCTGTGCTACCTGCTCTGCTCCAGACAGTGATTTCTTTCCAAATAGTCTAGCTTCCGCAGAGCAGCTTCTTGTAAAGTTACCTGTGTATTGACAATATTTTCCTTGCATCAAATATCACGACATGCCATACTAATATAAATACTAAGTAAGGCTCAAAACCAATCCCTAATGAGGTCCACTGCAATTATACCAATTTGATAACCACTTTTCTAGTTCTACTAACCACCTCTACCAGCTCCTTCTCTACCATTCTTTTACTAATGTCTACCTTAAGCAGTAATTTTCCATACTGCACCACATCAGGTATTTCAACCTAGTCCCAATAAATACGACTTGAAAAGATTTATGCATGTGAACAAGTTATTAGAGCAACAATGGAATACAGTATGTCAGCTGAGCTATGGCAACAAACCACATTTGTGTTCTTCACAACAAAGAAAGTAATTCAGTTTAGCTTAATCCCCCAACACAGTGGGAAAAAGTTGAACCAAATTACTCTTTATGTCCTATGGACTAAGGACATGCAAACAAGTACTGCAGCACAGCAGACAGAGACACTTAATTCATTGACCTGGTTAACTTTGCCATTTATCTTTGTAGATCAATTCTTCCCTTCCCCCAAATAAATTCTAATATCCTTATTAGCATCTTTTGAGTTCAAAGAAATCCAGCTCTCTTCATATGAAAAGATAATCAGTCCAACTGGCTTTATTAACCAGGTGGAGCTTAAAAATCACAAAATAATTTAGGGTGAAACAAGGATTTGGAGGTCAGCACAGCTAATTTCGAAGTTACATTAGGCTTCTCAGGGCTTTGTCCAGCCAGGTTCTGATCATCTCTGAGAATGGAGGCTGCAAGACTGCTCTAGACAACCTGTTCCAGTGTTTGAGCATCCTCACTGTGACGAATTTTTTCCTTAGTTCATAAAAGCTTCAGTTTCAAAAGCAAATGAGCTCTAGACCAACATTTATATAAGGCAAACCCAGTTTGTGACCATCCAATTCAACATAACTTCATACTACAATTCTCACAGTGTTTTAATTTACTATCAAAATAAACATCACTCTTTGATTTAAGAAGTTATGGGTGAAGGACTTGGCAGCTTCAAATTGTACTCTGTTGTATTGCTATTATATTACCTCCTCCACCAGAAATCTTCATTCAAAAAGAATATATTTTATTCATACCATACCTATTTCTTTAGCTGATCATAATAGTAACAGTGGTTCCCCACCAAGCTGACTTTAATTTCTATTTTCTAGGAATAATACACATTCTTTGATGTTCATCTACCAGGTCAGATTTCCATTTCACTGTGTTTTCACTATCCCAGCCAGAGCCAGTTTACAGTCTACATGTTGCACTCAACTGTTCTGCTCCAGGTTCTGTAGCTGCATGTTTCAGTCAACTGCAGAAGGTCGTTTCCAGCACCTTACCCATATGTTTTGTCTCTCCCTACCTACTTTACACTGCTACATGCATATCACTATTTCCCCATGCTCTTTGCTTCTTCCTCCCAAACAAGCTTGCTTCTATTCAAAAGTTTTACACCCCAGTGTATACCTAGCTTGCCCTCATCTTCCACATCCTAAGTAACCTCAAGACCAAGAGAATTAATTCTTTTTTTCAAAATGATTGTATTACGGTGCATGAGAAAAGTATTTTTTGTAAAACACCTTTGACTCAAATCTTTGAATAACACCTATTGTAATTTCTACTCACACTCATGATGGGAAATACTAATCTTTCTGATGCATTAGTAACAGAACAAGTGCCATATATTATGAAACACCACTATGATATTAATCTCCTAGATAAGTCTGGCTGCAGTGAGCTGTGTACCTTTCTCCACACTGATCTCCAGTTGCATGTCAATCTGATTTTCTGGGGGGTTGTCCTGGTTTCAGCTGGGATAGAGTTAATTTTTTTCTAGTAGCTGGTATAGCGTTATGTCTTAGATTCAGTATGAGAAGAATGTTGGTAACACTGATGTTTTCAGTTGTTGCTAAGTAGTTTTTATACTAAGTCAAGGATTTTTCAGCTTCTCATGCCCCGCCAGCAAGAAGGCTGGAGGGGCACAAGAAGCTGGGAGGGGACACAACCAGGGCAGCTGACCCAAAGTGTCCAACGTGGTATTCCACACCATGTGATGTCATGCCCAGTATATAAACTGGAGGGAGTTGGCTTGGGGGAGATCACTGGTCAGGAACCAACTGGGCATCAGTCGGTGAGTGGTGAGCAATTGCATTGTGCATCACTTGTTTTGTATATTCCGAACCTTTTATTATTACTGTCATTTTATTATTGTTGTTATTATCATTATTAGTTTCCTCCCTTCTGTTCTATTAAACTGTTCTTATCTCAACTCACAAGTTCTACCTTTTTCCTTCAGGTTCTCTCCCCCATCCCACTGGGTGGCAGGGAGTGAGTGAGGGGCTGTGTCGTGCTTAGTTGCTGGCTGGGGTTAAACCACAACAGGGGTGAGGGGCCACACTGGCTCACAGTCTTACAGAATTCATCCCACAGCAAAGGCCACAGCAAAAACTGGCTTTGTCCACATTGCTCTCTGGTGTATGGAACTCCTTTCACTAAGTGAAAGTACATTTTCCCAAGGCCAGTGCTTGTTTTGTCCTGATACTTTGCAAGCTGGACATAAAACTAACACTGCAGCTGTTTCATGGTATCAACATTTGATATTGCTGTGTACAGTCAGAGCTGTGATTCTGAAACAGTATAACGTGTAAAACGCTTTTTTCTCATTTGCAAAGTCTCCATTCCAACACTTTGAGGCATCAAAGAATTATGAAGATCTCCCTGCCCAATTCTACACCACAAAATCAATTAAGCTATAGTGTAGCTTTAAAAAAAAGTGTAATTTTACATAGATATTTAGCCAGGAAAATTCCAGCCTGAACACACACTTGGCCAAGTTGTATTAAAACACCAGCAACAAAAAGTCTACACCCTGAGAACAAGCTCTCGAAACAGAAGGTGTTAGCCATCACTACTCCATATTAGTTATTATAATAACTGGATTAATTTCATAATTCTGTTGGTAACTTTTATTCCTCTTGTCAAAACCCAGATTATTCAAGCAGCAATTAAAAACCTTTTCTGAAATGCATAGAGGTTTTCAACAAGGAAATTGTAGCAGCGCTTTTGATATATAAAAAGAAATACAGACTTCCAAAGTGAAATAAACCTGGCAGCACACTTAAAATTATTTAGTTAGAAGCTGGCTAGGAGGCAGAAATTGCTGATCAAGAGCAATTAATGAAGTATTGGTGTCCACCTAGCAAAACATTGTTCTCCAGTTCTAAAACCACACAGGTTTGTCTAACTTAAATAGCTATATAATGTACGTTTGTAAATGACCAACATTCTTCCACAAAAAATGCTTAGATGAGAACTTGCATTGTACCTATTAGATCCAATATAGCAGAATCCTCACTTGCTAGTAACTTTTATATAGCAACACTGACAGAAGATGTGGATTTCCTCTGATATATCAGCCTGAGAATTACAGAGAATTAAGAGCCATTAAGAAACAAATAATGAATTCTCTTCTGTAGAACACTTGACTCATGTCCTTTTTCATTTCCAGCTCTTGGCCTTTTTTAGTAAAAATGTGTTTTTTATAAAAAAGTAAATTGAAAGTAGAAAGCTTTATTTACTTTTTGCATGTTAACAATACCAGGAAAATACAATGCTCTGATACAATGCTATCTATTTTGCCAGGTAATAATTTCAGATGACTTAAGATTGTAATACCTTATTTTCCACATTAAGATATTTGTGAAGTCATGTGTTAAGAAACTTAAAAAGGTATCTGTAGCAATTATTGTCAGAGGAGTAAATTTTCAAGAAAATGCAGTCTATTTCCAAGTAAGATATATAGCCTGTAAAAGGTATATATAGAGGAAGCACACAAAGTTGCCTATAAGCCTTGCTTTTCATCACACTGACTGATTTAATTTAAAAACGAGTTGTAACTCATATGCATGTAAGCCCAAGACAAACAAAAATGCTGATCTCCAGTGCATATCCATACTACCAACCAACACACACACACACTGAAAACTCTCTTCCTAGAGGCAAAGAACTCCTTAATTTTTTTTAGTTTTAGTTATCTGAAGAGTGCTATTTTGATATGGAGTTAAGATCTGGATTAAAACCAATTTTCTCTCTATCCAAACCACAAGCTTCCTCAGAAATTACAACTTGTAAAACATATTTCTTGCAGGTTTTTTTCATTTAAAGAAGTGATTTTCAGGCTAGCTTAGCATATTTAAGCTACTCTTAAAATGATTTTTAAAATACAAATATCTTGAAATAAACCCCCACACACTAATTAAGACTTTTTTCTTGAATTCCAACTTTTAAGAACATTTGAACATTTTAGCATTACAGAAACCATATTTGTCGAGACCTAGTTGACACACTTCTCAAACTTTCATAGATTATTCTATTAGAAGCAGAATACAAAAAAATACAGTTTTGCAGTTTTTCTTTCAGGGACATGAAGATTGAAACAAGTATGACCTAACTCCACAAAAACTTAAAGAAGCACTACAATCTGCTGCTTCTTCAGATCCTATCCTAGGAAGAGGCACTACTGAATAACTGGTCAGATGAAGTTTCAGGTGTGTTAATGGAACCTGGGCAAAGCAAAGTGAAAACAAAACAATAATAATAATAAAAAAAAATCCAGTGAGCTTTTTTTCCTCCTAAACACACTTGACAATAAACAGCATAAAATGGTGAAATGAAATATCACACTACAGTTAAGTCGGACTTTAGAAGTGACTTTACTTCTGTTTTTCTAAAGCCTATCCATTCACTACAAGCATAAAATTTTGATGAAGACTGAATATATCTTTTTAGAACTTTAATTAAAATTGTTATTTCATATTATTACAATTTTATGAACAGAACACAGTTTGTAACACAATTCAGTAAGAACCCAAAGAGAGGCCTGAAGGCATGCAAATGTGCAACCCCCTCTTGAATTCTGTTAAATTTCAGCGCTCCTAGTATTCTATGGTTTAACTACATAAGGCCTGAAAAAGACAGTTCTTCATAGCAATTTTGAGTTTCCATTACTCTTCCTTGTTTCTAAAAACATCATTCCGTCATTCCATTACAAACAAAAAATCCTGATTGCTACTAGACAGCTAAACCATATACTATCAATAAGTTACCTCAAAGATGAATATCCTCAGGCTTTCAATAAACCCTTACTGCTTTATTACTCTTCAGATTTAGTCTCACGACCTGATTTAAATCCAGCCAAATTCTGCAATGTTTTCCTCACTGTACATCACAACATAACTGCAAGTGTAACAATGATGCAATATATGCTCTGTATCTACCTCCCTTTACTCAGCTGCACGCAACAGACACCTCATTGCCTATACTGCTCTCTTAATTATCAAAACACTGAGTTTATTCAAGTCTAGTCAACAGCCATGTTCACAGTAGTAACATGCAAGACAAAAAGAACTGAGCTTGAGATGTTACATCTGCCTGAAGAAGTACCAACTACTAACATTTTCCCTGTCAAAGTCACGGAATCAAAGAATGGCTGAGGTTGGAAGGTACCTCTGGATGTCATCTAGGGGTCCAACACCACTCAAGCAGGGCCACCTACAGCCAGTCACCCAGGATGGTGTCCAGACAGCTTTTGACTATCTCCAAGGATGGAGACCCTACAACTTCCCCGGGCAACCTGTGTCAGTGCTTAGTCACCCTCACAGTGAAAAAAGTGTTTCCTGTTGTGCAGAGGGAACCTCTTGTGTTTCAGTTTGTGCCCCTTGCCTCTGGTCCTGTCACTGGGGATCACTGACCTCTCGGCACCCTTCCTTCAGGTATTTATATACATTAAGAAGATCTCCCCTCAGCCTTCTCTCCTGTAGGCTAGACAGTCCCAGCTCGCTCAGCGTTTCCTCATAGGAGAGATGCTGCAGTCCCTTCATCATCTTTGTGGGCCCTTTGTTGGACTCCCTCCAGTATATCCATATCCCTCTTGCACTGGCAGGCCGGAACTGCACACAGTGTGTCCAGGTGTGGCCTCACCAGTGCTGAGTTAGGCAGGAAGGATCACCTCCCTCGACCTGCTGGCAATACTTTGCCTAATGCAGCCCAGGATGCCAGTCACCTTCTTTGCTGCAAGGGCACGTTGCTGGCTCATGTTCAACTTGGTGTCCGCCAGGAACCCCAGGTCCTTTTCTGCCAACCTGCTTTCCAGCTGGGAGACCCCAGCATATATTGGTACAAGGGGTTGCTCCTTCCTGCGTACAGAACTTTGCACTTCCCTTTGCTGAACTTTATGAGATTTCTGTCAGCCCATTTCTCCAGCCTGTTGAGGTCCCACTGGATGACAGTGCAACCCTCTTGTGTATGAGCCACTCCTCCCAGTTTTGTGTCATGACCAAACTTGCTGAGGGTACACTCAGCCCTATCATTCAGATCATTAATGAAGAGGTTGAACAGAAAAAATGCTAGAATTGGCAAGTTGTCTATAAAAGGAAAGATACTTCACTAATATGGAAAACTGTATTCAATTTTTGAAACATTCTATATTTCTTGCCTTAAGCTACTACTTTGCTTTCCTAGTACCAATAATGCAACTATACTTTAACTTACCATTGTTGCATTTTAGTAGCAGACAAAATTTTACACATATTTTAACACCCCAGAGTTAAGCCTACAACTGAGGTTAGAACTACCAAGGATGTTAACACCACCATTAACAGAAAAGCTTCCCCAAGTGCTCAGTTCCTGAAGACATGAGCCTGCTGGAAATTTAAACTAGTTGGCAGACTTCCCTCCTAGAAATGACAAAGGCTCCTCTGATTAGTGAGGCACCTTTCCTCCCCAATTACCACCACCTCCTCCATCTCCCCATCATTAGTCAACTGCAATACTGGCATACAGCCCATGTTAACAAACCCAGAGCCCCTTATTGCCTTTCTAATGCTGGCATACCTCCTTTGAGAGTGGGACCTCACTGACTTGAAAATAAGTCTATCAAAATCTTTTTATAAACAGCAGTAGCTTACTGGAGGCTTCTTGTGTACATTAAGTAAGCTAGAACAGCATATTTAGGATAGCACTAACATTGGTTGAACAAAAGAGAATCAGCACCACACAGCTCTATCATATTCAGAGAAGTCTCTTTAGCTAAAAATGCATATGCTTTAAGATGTGATGCAACTCAAGATAGCATGGGCATAAAATTCGCAGAAAGAAAGCATTTGGAGTTTTTACACTATGATATAGGTACCTTCATCCTATGATAGAACTACTACCTTCATTCCCCATGCATTTTAGAATGGGGTGCATGTAACGCAATACTGTGAGATGAATAAATGTTTTTCTTAACATAAATTTAAGTCTAAGTAGTACATTTTCACTTCAGAAGCCAAAGTCCTACTCAGTATTGTCCTTATCTTCCTGGTTGTCCACCAGTACAAGTCTGAATTATCTTTAGGGATACCTTAAACTGGGGCTAGCAGACCTGTGTGAAGTACAGGCCTAATGTCTCTGAAACACTGAATACTTTTGAAACCAGCGACTAGTTGAAGAAGAGGTAACTGGAGGAGACACTGAAGACAAAAGTAAAGTTAATTAGAAGTACTAGCAAATGTGAAGAAAACTCTCCGCACCCAAACAGTTCTCAGTAGCCAGCTTATCCATCCACAACATTTCACGTTCCTTTGCTGTTCTGCACCAGCTTCGAATACCCTGTAACATAGTGCACTGCACTTGAATTGCAAACCAGCTACGATTGCAAGAGTTCACTTTCATATGGCTGCCTAGAAGACTGCATCTTAACCTAGACCCACAGGCACTGTGGTCTGCTCTCAATCTGAACTGCTAAAATTGCCTTCATCTGTGAAAGCTTGCCACACAGTAATATTCATGTTACTTGAAGGCAATTTGAAGTTAACAAATCACTCCTAACTACCCAAGAATCTCCCATCTGTGTCCTGTCTCATTAGAGCAGTGACACGATATGAGTATCACTAAGATGAAACTCAGATGCTTAAAGATTCTTTATTTTCTTAACAGAAACCAAAATCTCAACACAAGGTTAAGACTACCACATTTGCACACTTCTCTGTCCAGACATTTCTCAATGCCCCTATATCTCTCTACCAGCATCCCCCCATTTCAGTCAGTCAACTTTAGAATAAAAGCATAACTATGACTCTCTCCAGCACTGAATCAAGAAAGCTAGTATTTTTTTACACATGGAAGACAAGGCAGTATTAGGTTGTTAATTTCAAACTGAATAGACACACAGTGGTTCAGGTGACCTACAGAGCACACATACACACACAAACACAAAGAGGACTAGTATCACCAAATTCTACATTTACTTCAGACTCCTAAATAGATGGATTAATACAGTTACTTAAATAAGTAACAGATGAAGTTTGCATTGCATGCAGGTTTATAACTTTAGGTGCTAATACAATCACTAGCAGAAGGCACAAATTGTAAAGGTATTGCAATATTCAGAGAAATTTTCCATACCGCTATTTGTGTAATCTAATGCTTCTCTCATTAAGTCATGATATTATTACTGGGTAGTGCACACAAAGAATTTTGAATGAGCAGGGCAGCAGGAAATTTTATGCAGTGACAACACTGAAAGGAACAAGAATGCTTCTAATCCATTATTTACAGGTTTAAAGGACACTTAGCTCTTGTGCTGCCTTTGATTAAATATGAAACAAGATTTCAAATGTGTTTTATGAGAAGTAGTATTAATGAACTAATAAAGACATCTATTCCCCTTCTTATCTAGTCAATTCAGAGAACTATACTGCTTACACTGTTATAACAGTAAATACGTTATCAGCTCCTGCACACACTACTCACAAATTTCCCAAATCCAAGATCTAACACCTCAGCAGCTACCAATCTGGCCTATACAACTGCTTCAAATATCAGTATTTAAAGTTAAGACTATATTCCTTGGACAAATTTTAATTCACCCTTCCTGTGAAGAATGAGAGAGTATTTAAATGATCCACCATGGCCACACATAAACTAGAATCACAGGAAGACGCAGTGCCAATAATAGCTTCATCATCTTTTCAGTTGTTGATTCAAAGAACCTGTTTCTTTGAGCCCAATAGTTCTAATATGTTGTCCCTTCGTTACTACTAATACAAATGAGAATATTGTCATTTTGAGAAATGAATTCCAACAAGGTTTATACTGGTCTCCAACAAGTCCAGAATTAAATAGAGAAAACCTTTATTACAAGCACCTTTCAAATATCAGTTAGTACAGCAGAGTTTCTCCTTTGAGTCCTCTGGAAGGACCACGACTGAGGGAAGACAGACTTTCCATTTGTCAAAATTGTAAGAGACCAGCTGTATCAGCTCAAAGTCCATGGGGCCTGATGGGGTTCAACCCAGAATAATGAAGGAGCTAGCAGATGCTACAGGAGAACCCCTCTCGAACATGTAACAAGTCTTGGGAGTCTGGGGAGGTCCCTGCTGACTGGAAGCCAGCCAGTGTTACTCCAATATACAAGAAACTTGGGAAGTCCCAAGAAACTACAGACCTGTTAGTCTAACCTCAGTTCCTGGAAAAATTATGGAGATCGTACTAGGTGCTACTGAAAGGCATCTGAAGAACAATGCAATCATCAGGCACAGTCAACACTGGTTCACAAAGGGAAAGTCTTGTTTAACTAATGTGATATCCTACAATTAGGTCACCTGCCTAGTGGATGAAGGGAAGGCGGTGGACATAGTTTTTCTGGATTTTAGTAAGGCTTTTGATATTGCCCCATCACAGCACCCTTCTGGCCAAGTTGTCCAGCTGTGGGATGGGCAGGTTCATGGTGCGCTGGGCGAAGAACTGGCTGAACAGCAGGGCTCAAAGGCTTGTAGTGAATGGGGGTACATCTGGCTGACCAGTGGTGTTCCTCAGGGCTCAATTCTAGGGCCAGTGCTGTTCAATATTTTTATCAACAAAATGGATACAGAAGTTAAACACACCATTAGCAAGTTTGCTGATGATACCACACTGGGAGGTGCTAGCAACTCTCTTGAGGGACAAGAGGCCTTGCAGAGGGATCAAGATAGATCTGAGCACTGGGCAATGATCAATGGGATGAAATTTAACAAGTCCAAATGCCAGATTCTGCACCTAGGATGGAGTAACACTGGGCACAAGGATAGACTGGGAGACGACTGCCTGGAGAGAAGCCCTGCAGAAAGGGATCTGGGGGTGCTGGTCAACAGCAGGCTCGATGCGAGTCAGCAGTGTGCCCTGGCAGCCCAGAGGGCAAACCCCATCCTGGGGAGCATCAAACATGGTATCACCAGCCGGTCAAAACAGGTGATTATCCTGCTGTATTCAGCGTTGGTGCTGCCTCACCTTGAGCGCTGTGTGTGCAGTTCTGGGCCCACAATTTAAGAAGGATGTAAATGTCCTCAAGTGCGTCCAGAGGAGGACAACAAGGCTGGTGGGAGGGCTGGAAGGAATGTCCTGTAAGGAGCAGCTGAGGACTTTGGGTTCATCTAGTCTGGAAAAGAGGCTGTGGGGTGACCTCATTGCTCCCTACACCTTCCTGAGGAGGGGAAGCAGAGAGGGAGGTCCTGAGCTCTTCTGCCTGGGATCCAGTGACAGGATGCATGGGAATAGTTCAAAGTTGTGCTAGGGGAAGTTCAGACTGGACATGAGGAAGCATTTCTTTACCGAGATGGTGGTCAAACACTGGAACGGGCTTCCTAGAGAGGTGGTTGGTGCCCCAGGCCTGTCAGTATTTCAAAGGCATTTGGACAATGCCCCTAATAACACGCTTTAACTTTTGGTCAGTCCTGAAGTGGTCAGGCAGTTGGTCTAGATGATCTTTGTAGGTCCCTTCCAACTGAAATAGTCTATTCTATTCTTTGAAATTGATCAGAAACTATTCAGACTCTCTTCCGGCTGATGCAGTTTGGGGTTTTTCTCCTGCATGTCTCCAGCTGAAGATTTAACAGTTTCATACTTTGAGATATTCCAAGAAACTATGTATCCTGAAAAGAACTGCACAGATTTTTTGCACTTAGCTGAAGTAAGCACTTGAAATCAACAGGATTCCATGTATTATCATCAGGGAGCACTGACTGAGGTTCCTTTAAAGTTGGAGCCTAAAGTTCTTGTAATACATTAGCATTTTTTAAAATGTATTTTGTCAAGAGAGAACCCCCTAAAATGTGACCAATAATGCGTTTATTATGAAAATTTCTGTTACTTCCTACAAAAACTACAGCACTAGGAGTTCTAAACAGCATGCATCAAAGAACTAATGTCTTCAATTTTAAGTGTCTGATTTGCCATCCTAAAACAACTTGCCGTTTTGAGCAAGTTTTTAAAAGTCCATGGATTAGTCCTGTGGCCAGAAGTTTATTTTTATTTTTAGATTTAGGAGGCTCACCTATGTATTAACTATGCAGATAAACATCCATTTGTTTATCTATTATCCTGGTTTCTAAGAATGCAGGAATTTTATTATTCTATAAACTGTTACTTCAAATACTAGTAACAATTGTAGAGGACTGGCTGCAGTATTAAAACTTTTCCTATCTTCCCCTGCCACCTCCATCTCTTTCCCAAATATACTGGAGTGGAATACACATTTTGTAGCACTCTGTAAACAAGCTATTAAGGACCTGCCAAGTCTGCTTCATGAAGGTAAGCTCCCTTTTAGACATTTTAAGTGGCTAGTGTGTTTTCTGCTCAAAATATTAAATTCTTATGAAAGGACTGCTCTAACACTGATTGCTATGTCTCTTCACTTTCAGATGTGGCCATTTATCGCATGTAGAGTCTTTTACTGACAGCAAATGAAATATTATCTTGCACTTGTGATAGCAAAGAAAAAAGCTTCTTTTGATCAGTTTTCCATCTTCTCAAGAATATGTTTAGGTTTAACTATGAAAACAAGTTTTGAACTTGAACATTATCCCAATTATATGTTTTTATATTGCAATTCAAAACAAAATTTCAAATGAGTTGTTCAGATTCATAAGTCTAGAGACCACCTCAGCTCCAAAAAAGAAGAGTAATAATTTAAAAAAATAATCTCTACTTCAAAACTGCAGACATAGGGATCTCTGTTTATTATTCACTTAATTTGTCTACTGACGAAACAAAAAAAATCCTACTTAGAAACTCCTTCATACCCCATGACACCTCAAGTTTCAAATTTCACTGCAACTGTCAAGTAAAACATAACCATACTGTAAGCACCTAATCTTAAAAGAACTAGCATATGAGCTAAGTTTAATCCTCTCCTTTAACTATTAAACATTGGAGCAAATGAAATTTAGTGTACTTTATGTCCATTTCCAGGAAAAAAATAGATGGAAAGAATAGATTGGGAGTCATTCCAAGACCTCCATAAAACTGTATATTCCTGAAACTATGTCAGGTATGCAATTTTTATTAGCTAGTTAACAGTAGCACACATCTGCATTTGTTTGTTAATAACGCCTCACATATTTGCTTTATTCTTCTCATTTTCCCACTAACCAAGACTTAGGGATCAAGAAAGGTCTTTATTACAGATTTATGAAATGAGTAACATAGATTCAAATGTGGACTGGTTTCAGCTGCGACAGAGTTAATTTTTTTCTAGTAGCTGGTATAGTGTTATGTCTTGGATTCAGTATGAGAAGAATGTTGATAACGCACATTGATGTTCTCAGTTGTGGCTAAGTAGTTTTTGTACTAAGTCAAGGATTTTTCATGCCCAGCCAGCAAGAAGGCTGGAGAGGCACAAGAAGATGGGAGGGGACACAGCCAGGGCAGTTAACCTGAAGTAATATTCTATACTATATGACATTATACCCAGTATATAAACTGGGGGGAGTTGGCCTGGAGGAGGTGGGAAGGTGGATCACTGCTCGGGAACAAACTGGGCATCAGTCAGCGAGTGGTAAGCAATTGCATTGTGCATCACTTGTTTTGTATATTCCAATCCTTTTATTATTACTGTCATTTTATTATTATCATCATTATTATTTTCTTCCTTTCTGTCATCTTAAACTGCCTTTATCTCAGCCCACAAGTTCTACTTTTTTCGATTCTCTCCCCCATCCCTCTGGGTGGGGGGGAAGTGAGCAAGCAGCTGCATGGTTATTAGTTGCCAGCTGGGGTTAAACCACGACACGGTGCTGCTTCAATACAAGCCAAAAATGTGAAGATGTTCCCGACCGTATCTGGGTTTTTTTCCAAATTAAGTAATCTGATTTCAGAAAATGTGAGATAATAGATGCTGCCAATTACTTTTTAACACTCTGATACACAATTTGGACACACAAAAACTACAAAGATATGAAGACTTACGGCAGTGTGTCTATACGAAATGTACAGTTACAGGTCCCCGAGCAACACGAGAAGACCAACTCCCAGTCTTAGATATCAAAGTAGAAAATCTTTTTAAAAGGTGCCTGGCCTTAAACGTACCTGCTCTACTTTCTTAGAGACGTGAATTATAACATTGATTCAATAGAACGAAATCCCCTGTATTTTCTGGTGCTTCAGCTCTTCCCTTACCCACCCAGTCTCCCAGACGCTGGATTCTAACCTATGTTAAAAAGGACTCTGTCCTCCCACACTGATGTAAGTGGGGGCAAAGACTTGAGGAGCAAACCCCGTCTTCCCCGAAGCTGAAGAAGGAGAAGGACCCAGGGGCAGCAAATGGTAACTTGCTGGTGGTGTTGACTGCAAGTGGCCATTTTAATTTAAGGGCCTTGGGACCCGATGCTGCCGCTGATTCTCCTCCTCCTGCGTAGTGCCCTGCTCCACGTCCCCACCCTCACACCACTGGGGAACCAGGGAGGCCCTTACCGGGAGGATAAGAAAATACACCCGCAGGCAGGGCAGACGAGCAGAAGGGTCCCAGGCACAGACATCCCAGAGGAGCAGCGGTGCAGAAGACGCACCGGCACGGGGCGTGGGACGGTAGCAGTCCCGAGCCCCCACCCCGAGGGGGCGGGGAAGGCCCGCTCAGGGACTGGGGGCCGGAGGCGGAGAGGGGACTGCGGGCCCGGGCAGAGGGAGGGGCGGGGCAGGGCAGGGAGGGGTCGCGGTGGTTACCTATACTGAGCAGCAGCCCCGCTATGGGTGAATCCAAAGTAGTTGCCGGTGGCCATTTTGGCATCTTCTCCCAGCCGGCTGGGCACTGCAGCGCCGATAACCAAGAGGCGGTGGCGGCGGCGGCGGCGGTCGGGGCCATGACAGGAGGCCCGGCAGGAGGAGGGGGGAGGAGGAGGGGGGGGGGGGGGAGGGGAGGGCGGGGGGGGCGGGAGGAAGATTAGGGGACAGACAGACAAGGGACAGAAAGAGCGCGCGAGCGCTAGGTCAGACACGGCGCCTCAGGACCCCCCCCCAACCGCCCCGCTCACCCCCTGCCCCCCCCACCCCCCCCGCCCCACCGCGCGGGCCGCATCCCCTCCCCCCTCTGCGCGCACGGACACACACACACACACACACACACCCCCCCACCCCGAGCGCCGTTACTTACCATAGGTGAACGAAACTACCGGGCATATGGGAATCATGAGTCCGAGCTGGCAGCGACAGCGGCGGCTGAACTCTCAACTCTCAGCCCCCCCCGCCCGCCGCCTCACCGCCGCGCTCGTTCCCTTCCCCCCACCCACCTACGGCGACAACGGCGGAGAGCGGGCAGGCCGGCGCCGTGCGCACGCGCGGGATGTGCGAGGGGCCGCTGGGAGTTGTAGTCCGGTCCCTGGCCGCGCCCCCTGGCCGCCCCCCCCCCCCCCTCCCGCAGAATAGCGCGCAGGGAGCCGCCACCTCCCGTGAGGCGCCGGCCCTCGCGTGCGCATGCGCGGGATGTGCAAAGGCTCTCGGGAGCTGTAGTTTCCCCCCCCTCCCGGAGGCCCAGGCGCTACCGTGACCTGCTATGAGGGGAGCGCCCGCCTGTCCCCCTCCTCCCTCCGTTGTCCCCTGTTCCGCACCCCGAGCCGCACCGCACCCCCACCCGCGGACTCACAGTGCAAGGACAGGGTCGGTTTCTCATTTCTTGCCTCCAAAGGCACAACGCGCCGCAGCAGGTAGCTCCAGTAACAGGCGTCCGGGGGGGAGAGGGTCCACGCCACCCCCACGGACACCTTACTGGTGCATTTCCCAAAATGGCAATATTCTCATTTGTATTGGTAGTAGCGAAGGGACAAGCACGTGTCCGTGTTTACCGGCTTTCCCACGCAAGCACACTGTCAGCCGAAGCCTGGCATACACAGCAGGTACACAGTTAGCACTCTTCCGAGGCCGCAGAGCTGAACGGCAGCAGCTGCAGCTCCTGCACGCCTGCAAGGTTCACAGCAAGACCTCGGGCTCGTCTAAACATAAAACCAGTTTTAAATTCACTTGGGCCCCCGGCTGCACCACCACAACCGCACACGTGAAAAGCAACGTCACTGTCGTCCAGCTACAGCCATGTGCACGTCGTCTGACCTGTCCCCGAGGCACCGCAGCTGACACGTTCACAAATTAATTCTGTGATAGTTCCCGTGTGCTTAGCGCATGCATGAGGTAAAGCCTCACGGAATAATAGAGTCATGCAGGTTGGAAAAGACCTTCAAGATCATCGACTCCAACCATCACCCATGCACACTAAACCATGTTCTGGAGTACCCCGTCTATGTGCTTTTTGAACACCTCCAGGGATGGTGACTTAACCACTTCCCTGGGCAGCCTCGCCCATACAGGGCCCATTCCTCTTAAGTTTCTAGGCACCAGCAGTCCATCAGATTGCTCCTAAAAACCGCTGGGCAGCAGACTGCAGCCGGTGCAGTAACCTCCCGTTCAAAGTGACTGAATTTACATCTGTTCCCCCATGACTCTGTCCCACCTTTTGGCAATCCTTCCCTCTGAGCCGCAGATGCTTCCCCAATCTCTGAACAAAGCAAAGCTCAAATCCTTACATACTTGCATCTCATTTGTGTGCATTGTCTGTGCTATGATGTACATTTTTCATAAACTAATCAAGACTTACAAAACACTTCTGGATTAATTACAAAGTGATCATTCTAGAAGTATTTGTTTTCCGTCAGCCATGCCCACTCAGAACAGCCCTGCTTGTGATCTCCCACAGTCCTCAGAAAAACAGGGGTTTCCCTTATCCCACAGTACCTGCAGTTGTCTTAGGCAGCAAGACTTCAATGAAGATGATATTGTTGATAAAACAAATGAGAGGAGGAAAGCAATTTCTCATCTAAAGCTTACATTATTGCAGCTACATATGAAGTATAGCTACTTAAGATGCCAAACATCTTGCCAGTTCACTGAACATAATTCATTGGTCATTATCATTATTAGTTTTGCATAGGAACTAAATAGCACTGTACCCCTTGTTCATTCTTATCCTAATCAAGCACAATACGAAAAGGAACCTGCATGGGAAAAAGAATGAATTTCAAACCTATGCAGTGCACTTCCACTCAATGCGGCTTTTCTGTGAAGAAAGCAGCTATTGGGTGACGACATTTAATTGCTATTGCTTATAAAACCAAAATCCCTAATCCTGAAGTTATATACAAGAGTACATCAGTAGAGAGCTCTACACAAATCTTCTATAGAAGAACTTAAAGGGCATGACCTCTGCCATGAGACCCTCAATGGGCTCAGGATACACCAATGAGATATATCTATACTCTCCTCTCCTTATTTTTATTAAAAAGTGTTCATAACTGGACTACTACATCACGGTACTTGGACAAGAAGGAAATGGAAGTTTTCTTTCTTCCATTGTATTTCAAGCTTTTTCAGTTATAAACCTTCCAATATACTGATAAATATACAGTATTCAATATATATTTCATAAAAAATATAACCATCTATATACACACAGAGACATTCACACATCTTTTGACACTGTATCACTAAAGCTGTTTTGCAAGTGGATAGGTCTGCAATTGCCTATTCCTTTTTCACTGATGAGGTTAACTTGGAATATCTACCCTCTTTTCAACCTTTGGCTCCATAAACTGAGGGGGGGGGGGGAAGCACTTTCTTATCCACAATACAGATTTCTGTCTTAGGTTTCATAACTTCTTTCATCCAAGTAATTTCTAGTAGTTCTAATTCAAATATTCCACCCTATATCTTGTGATTTCAGCTCTGCATATGTGTGAGCATAAGCTCCCGTTTGGCAGCCTTATTCAGCTGCAATTTCAGCAGAAGTTTCAGATTACTTTCCTGGGTGAATTTTGCATATTGACTCTTCAGTGCATATATCACTTTAAAAAGATTAAAACATACATTATGAGAACTCACACTCACTAAGTGTGGAAAAAAAAATAAATCAAGAAGGTTTCCTATTTTCTTGGAAAAAAACCCCAGTGGTATTATACAAGTCTTTCCCTCAGCAGTTCCCTAATAAGAACCCGATGGTTCCTGGTGACTTTATGAACCATTACATAACATCTATTTATGTTACTACTAGCTCGCAGGATCAGATTCATAGTCTACTCTTAAAAAGCCTCAGTGGGTTATAAAACAAGATTGCATCTCTGGAAGACATGTGTATCAGATATGCTTCAAAATGAAACAGTAATAAATTCAGATTAGATCCTTTAGGGCATTTTGAACTTTACCGATTTCTGTATCCTTAACTGGGAGGAAAACGAATGAAGTGCTAAAGTGCAAATCGCATGGCAGAGGGAGAAAGGCACAAAAGCTTTAGTGAAACATTCAAAAGATTGTTTTTAAATAGGGAGACAAAACTTCTCTATCTCTGTTCCTATTAAGATTACAGAAGAACAGCCAAGAATTTCCAGAATGAAAACATACACTGGAACACAAAAGTTTAATTGGAATTAGATAGCACAGCTACTCTATTTGTGCAGAGTTCAATGCATCTAAAAATATCACGGACGAAACCAGCAAGCTAGCGTTCAGAAAAACAAACCGTTGGCCTTCATTTCAACTATACAAAAAAAAGATCTCCAAAATATGGTGAGAAGAAGAAAGCACCATATAACATGTAGTGTCATCAATTCTACTATTTAATGTAATGCAATATCCAAGATGCATGTCTTTGCTGCTACCACAGGACTGCAAAACTGTAGTTGAAACACAATGGGGAAAACTGTAAATCTTTTTTACCTTCTCTGTAAACCACTAAAAGTGAGCAAACTTCTTTTTTTTTTTTTTTTTTTTTTGGCAGCAGATGGGGGTGAGATTTCTTAGCAGCAACCTTCCACTTTATGCAAAACCAGACTCTCAGCTGGCCTTTGAGTGACCACCAGAGGGGCAGGGCAGATGTAGCCAAAGATGAAAGCTTTCCTACACAGTAAATTACAAACCCTGTTAACAAAAGCTGCACTTTTATTTCCTGAAAAGGTAATTTAAGACTTAGTGCTCTCCTTGTAAAAGCCCTAGATAGGAAAAGATTTAAAATCAGTATAAGGAGTCCAATGCTATCTTCTCACCTGGAAATTATTTCAGACAGCTACAGAGACAGGACATTCATCAGCTTATCAACCTTCTTATTTTAAAGTGAAATTGCATTTTTTAAGCAGTGGAGACAAAGACCCGTTTTTTTCACCAAGGTTTTAAGTGATTAAAGCAAGAAAGTGTTACCTTTTAACAACAGGGTTTAGACATTGAGCAGTGACCATAACAGAAGTGTTAATGAAGTAATTTATTAAACCACAAATGGAAGTTATCAGTGTTTAGAATACCAAATTGCAACATAAAAACCCCACCACCACCCAAACCCAAGCATAATACAAAATCATGCAAGTGCTAATGCAAACTCCAATTACACATCATACACACACAAGAAATGAACCAGTTACAGTACACACGCAAAAATACTGCCCAGCGGTATCCCTTACTCTTTCTTTCCTGACACTTTAATAAAATTAGTGTCCGTGTTCTATGCTAACCTCCCCTTCGTCAGCCAATTTCTTCATCCACATTTAAACTGGTAAGTACTGAGTACTACAACTTTAAAGAGGTGTCCCTCATTCTGCTTGCCCCAAAAGGTGTTTCCTACCATCTCTACTGTTTGTAACTATAGAAGTCAACCATTGCAGTTAGTAATTGCTACGTGATCAGAAGCATAAGCTTGTATTTTGCAGCATTCCTGTTCAAATCTGCATGCTAAAATTTCTCTTTGAAGAAAAAGCTAATGCTTCAACATTCTTCTCAGCCAAAGACATATGTGATACGAAATTAGGCAGTAAGTAGAAGAATTCAAGCCCTTTAAAGGCAGCTACAGAAGGAAAGAGTCTGATGAGGGAACAAACCCATTACAAAAATCTATTTTAAGAGCTCAGAAAGTGAACTATACCCCTTGGGGGGAAAGATGACTGACTCAGAAGGTAACAGAAGAAATTTACCTTAGAAGAATTAAGGCTCGTTTCCCACCTTTCTAAAGCCAGCATTTTTTCTTAGTATCTTCTTTCTAAATAGAATAAAATACAGTAAAGGTGATTTACCAAAAAGCTCAAACAGTCAATATACTCAACAACCAGAATAATTCTTAAAGAAACCTATCATTACTGAAAAACAGAACATAAAATACCCAGTTATAGCAAACACTCCCTTCCCCTCACTGACCTGTTATTTGGGAATTCAGCTGTAAAAATAAACTTGGTGCTTGCTTTGGAGGAAATGCTGCAGGTGGGAGAAATTAACTCATTAAGATCCAGCAGAAAAATATCTTTCTTTTAGTCATTTTGATTTATTTCAAGGCTGAAGGACTTGATCAAAGATGCATAAAGAATTGTTGAGTGTGATGCTTCTAAAACCTTAGCATTCTCTGTGTACCAGGTGTTGACCTATAAGAAAGCAAAGCAGATAGGGATTACAGAGACCTGAACTGCCATTACTATTCTAATATGAAAAGTTAGTAAAAGCCTTGAAAAGAATGGCTATGTTTTTTCAAATTCATATTCTACATGTGGAGACCATCTTGTGTGGAATAGGTATTTTCTTTTTATTTTATTTCTTTTTCTTTTGTTGGCGTTGAGCATTAAGTATTAAAAGATCATCTGTTCATCTTCCACAATTACATGGCCTGACAAGCCTGATATTTGCGTAGTGGTGATAATTACTGTATTTGCATGCATTTGATTTACTGTGCTTTGATTCCGTATAAACAACCATAATTTTATTTTCCAAAGGTCTGGCATGTGTAGGGTTCAGTTATATGGAAGTTAGTTATTGGACCTGAAAATAGCTCATGGTCACAAGATTGTTCCAGGCGCCTTTAGAAGGCCTTGAACAGAATAAATAAGAAGATAGAAGAAGAAAGATCCCAATTAGGAAAACACAGGTGCACATTCCACGATAAAGGGAACTTGGCACAAACAACCTCAATTCAGGGGCTTATCTTGACCAATTGGACTAAGACAAGTCTTGTATGCTCTAATTAACACAACCAATTATGTCTTGTGTTTGTGCGCGTGGACAGTACCGATGTAACCAATCACCGCTTATGCTTGTGCGCGTGGACACCAAGTGCTTGCATGTAGTAGCCGATCAAAGTTTCTAAGCAATTTAGAGAATTGTATAAAAATGATCAGCTAAGCTCAATAAACTGGCGACTTTAATCATCACATTGGTGTTCTGTCGTCCAGGCCCTGCACGGATTAATCCCTAAACCCTACAGGCATGTAGTAAGAACTATATGTTTTTCTATTTTTCTTTTTGTTTTGCAAGATACATAACAGTGTGAAACTGCCAATTTCCAAGAATCAGTTAAAAGAGTGCACTTCTGATTTCTGGTATTAACTTGCTGTTTTCCTGCTGCTGAAGTGAAAAAGCGAAGTGAGAGCAAGTTCACCTCAATTCATGGTGAGAGATTTAAAGACCTCACGTACCCCTTCTAAAAACCTCTTCGCCTACCACCCGTTAAGTATTTTTTTCAGAAACACTGCTTAGGACTTGCAGATGCTTATGGTGATTTTGGGGGATTATCCCCTCTCAAAACATTATGTCTATCCTTCTGGCCCATGTTAATGAACGGGGTTCTTTGGAATTTAAAAAGGCCCAAGACTTCTGATTTCAAACACTTCATTAATAGGTGCTTGCTCTTGAAACTACAGAGGCCGATCAACGACCACCCCACTCTACCTGTATCAACAACAGCTTTATCTGGAAGCTAGGATTGGAACTAGAGTCCACTTCCTATTTCTGATGGTTTGCTTGCACTTTTTATGAAAAGCTTGCATTGCCACAGTAGCAAAAGCACAGCTCCAGAGGTAGTAACAATGAGAAAAGGACTAAACTAAACTGGTAATGTTTAGTCTACATTTACTGGCATGCTGCCATGCTTACAACCCAACTACATCAGCCATCACTGATTGATTATTACTGCAAACAGTAATAAACAAACAATAACAGGCTACGTTACTTTTGTTGACGACAACGCTCGTTTAATGTTAATAGATCGCATCATGAACCGAAAGAAAGTACGGGCTGAAACAGATAACACAGGCAGACACAGCATGAAACCCCTCGTGCTCCGACAGCGTCCTTGGCCTACTGCAGTTTGCAAGGGCCGTTAAAAGTCTTCTCCCTTCACAAAGCCGGGGGTGGGGGGGCAAAGACCCTCTCCCCACCACCCCTCCAAAGAGGCGTCATTTTGGTTTACCTCGGAAGCTGTTGGGTGCTTGTTTAGGTGAACTAAGCCTGCAGCCCCTCTTCAAGTCCTGCCACAGGCACCAGCACGGCGCTTCGGATGCAGCGTGTTCTGGTGATACAGAGATAGGCAAGACTGCCAAATTACATTTTCAGGTTGAGGAGGTTTTTTGGGGGTTGTTTTTGTTTCGTTTTGCTCGGAGGGCTTGTAAAAACCAGGTGTTTAAAACAGGCCCCCTCGGCCCCCAGCGCCTCAGGCCCGCGCTTGACCCGCGGTGGCCGCCGAGGCCGGAGCCCCGGCGCTCCTCCCCCCTCGCCCCCCAGCCGCGAAGCCCTGAGGCGGGCAGGGGGGGAAGAGAAGGAAACCCAAGTCACCCGGTGAGCGAAAGGGGAACCGGCGCTTTCCTGGACAGCGCCTCAGGTGCCAGCCGGGGCTGCGGTTTCGGTATGCAAAGCCACTGCGCCGCCACCGCCTCAGGCCGCTTCCGCGGGCACGGCTGACGGCCGGGCGGCTCCCAGCGAGATCGAGGAAGCGCTGCAGCCTGCGAAAGAAAACAGCCGTTTACAGGTTTCTTTCTTTTTTTTTTTTTTTTTTTTTTTTTTAAGGGCTCTTTTGAAGTGTTAAGGGCCGTCTTCCCGCAGGCAGGCGGCTGGTGAAGGCGCGGCCTCCGCAGCGCCTCCCCTCAGCGGCACCACAGCCTCGACGGCTCGCGGCTCCAGGCAGGGCCCTGCCGTCAGCCCCACAGGTTCCCCTTCGGAGGACGCGTTTACTCCGCCCCCCCCCCCCCCCGGTGCTTGGTTAGCGGGAGGCTGCGGGGACCAGCACCGGGAGCGGCGGAGGCGTTCTCTGCCGCCGGGGGTGGCGGCAGGAACGGGTAACAAAGGGACGCGTCCCCTTTAAAACCCTCTCTCCCGCCCTCTCCCACGTGGTGCAGCAGAAGGGTGGGGATTCCGCCGTGCATCACTTCCGTTCCTCTCGTGGTGTGGAGGAGCCGCGCGCGGACTTGGACGTGAGTGTTGGGGTCCCCCCTCGCACCCCATCGGGGCCGCCGCCATCTTCTCCGTCCCCCGCCCCCGTCGCCGGCTGCCGGGGTCTCGGCCGCCTCCCGGCCGGCCCGGGGGAGGCGCGCTAGGCGGCCGTGCGGCCAGGCGAGGCTTCCCCTTTTCCTCGAGTGCCCGCTGTGCCCGGCGGGAGGGATGCCCCGCTGTGGAGCGGGCCTGGGGCGGGAGGAGGAGCCGCTGTCGAGGAGAAGCTGCCATGTTGGGGGGGCAAAGAGGATTTGAATGAGGGAGAAAATGGCGGCGGGGAACCGCCCGGCTCCGTTCCCCCCACGCCGGGATCTGACCCTGGCCGCTGACGACCCCCGATCCTTTTTATTTCCTCCTGCCTCTTCTCTCTTCCGCCGCCGGTGACCCACAGCCCGCTTGCTGCCACCTTGCCCCAGGAGGACCTGGGCGTCCTTGGTCGCCCCCCCCCCCCCCCCCCCCCCTTCGGCCCCTCGCTCCTTTCCCCTGGGGGGGCAACGCGAGCCGTGCAAAAGAGGAATAGGGGAGGAAAATGGCGTCTGGGATCCGCCTACCTGGTGTTCTTGGCTCCTCCTGGCTTATCTTTCTTCTCTATCTTCGTCCTCGCTTGGCCCGTCCATTCGGCCCTCGCTTTCACCGGTGCTTCGGTGTCTCCTCACGCTCTGCCTGCCAGCCCCTCTCTCTCTCTCTCTCTCTCTCTCTCGGGGCACCTACTCCCCCCCCATTTCTTTTCCTCCAGTTTCCACCCCCACCTTCCTCCATATTGTCAATCCCTCATCCTCGTGCGGACCCTGGGTTTATCCCCTGCTGGTGCCCGCGCCGCCCTGCCTGTGAGTTTTTTGTTGTTCGGCCCTCCGATTTCATGTCACCGCTCTGCTTGTTTTTACATTGTCCCATGCCAGCTCTCTTCTGCCTCCATCCTGCAGCGTGGCTTATGTGTGTTTCCCTATACCTGTTCCATTTTCAGTGCTACAGCTTCCATCCTTGTGCTCCAAGCTCTTACGACAGAACTTATCCTACTTTAGAACCCGTGCTACTCAGACTCCATTTTTTCATTTGCATGTTCTTTTCACTGCCAGTTTAAACATGCCACTATTCCTTTTTCTTTCCTGAGATACGCTTCTTTAACCTTTTCTTAGCCTTTCCTAACCGTAGTTTATTTTATAC
Organism: Astur gentilis; assembly: GCF_929443795.1. NCBI lineage: Eukaryota > Metazoa > Chordata > Aves > Accipitriformes > Accipitridae > Astur > Astur gentilis. The sequence goes on along the minus strand of NC_064919.1, from coordinate 76,939,169 downwards.
GGTTTCTCTCTGGGATGCTTATTTTTATTCTGAAATAACAAAAGAGCTATTTGTTACAAAGAGTTTCTGGTAGCAGGCAAGATGTGCAACTGCTATATCTAACCACATGTTTGCATACTAGAGAGATTCAGAAGCACACCTGGCAGCATTTATTCAAGGAAAGTTGAATGTCCACTTGTCTGGCAAATGAATAGACTCTGGTGACTGATGTGTTGAAGCTGCAGTGGAAATATTAATTGCAATACTGTAGTTCACTGTAACTGAGGTGTTTTTCAGACTTCTGTATTTAAGGTGGGAACTTTACCTTCATGTATGATGATTATGCAGCGTGTTGCTTGCAAATCCAACTGGGCAAAATGCCCATGTAAGAGTATAGATAATGCTAGGGCCTTAGTAGTTTATACTTGTGAGTGTAATACAAAGAATTCAACTGGATGACAGCATTGTGTTGTATTTTTTACATTATGGTTTCTGCCATATCTAGGGCTGTATGAAACTGGTGAAAAATTGTCCCTTTGTAAACAGTTCAGAAAATAAACCACTGCATTTGATGCAGTTGCATCAAAAAGGGGAAGAGATGTAAGAGGGAAGAGTGTTTGAGATCACATCTACAATGTGCGTTAAAGCTTATGTGAAAATGCAGGCAAGTCTTTTGGAAGGTTTTCAATAAGATGAAAACCTTTACAAACAGGTTTGAAGATGGCTTTCCAGCCATAATGGGACATATTCCTTGTCTAGTGTTCTCACGTTATTTTTCTCTTCCTAGAATGCCTAAGTCAAAGGAACTTGTGTCTTCAAGCTCATCTGCCAGTGATTCAGATAGTGAAGTTGACAAAAAGGTGAACATTATATGCAGTTTATTACTACTGTATTAACTTGTCTATTTCAGGCTGGGGTTAAGGAATTAGGTGTGCATTATGTCACAATGTGCATGTCATTCCATAAAATTTATCAGGCACTTAACCCAAAACACATCCGCCTATCTCCCCCTGCCTCCCCCAACAACTACAACAACAACAACAAAATACCTGCCAAGGTTAGTGTTTGGTGGATAGGATGCTTTTTGCCTTGCAGTACACTTTTTTCCTTAAGTTGCATTTTGCTTTCTTCAGGGTTTTCCATATGATATATCTAACTGCAAGCGTCCTGGAATTCTTTGCTGCTTTGTGGCAAGTGATAGAAGGCTTCTGTACAAGCTGCCCCTTGTGGCAAGAATTTGGACTAATTTTGAGAACAAACACCCACCCACCCCCCATTTTGGTATCTGGATTATTTGTCCAAAGCAAAACCCTCTACTTGCCCTGTCCTCCATGTGCCACTTGCTTGTCTTGTTTGCATGTTCTTTTTCTCCATTTCAGATTCTTAGATTTACTGTACTACCATCTGGTAGTTTCTCAATTAAAAGCTGACCCAACCTGAATGTCTTTGAGTTGATTAATTTTAACATATGATGAATGTTTTAAATGCATAAATTGAGTGTTCCCATTTATTATTAATATTTATTTAATTTGTAAGTTTCTATAGATGTACCAGTCATTACGAACAAAACCAGAAAAAGCCAGTGAATTTATATTTTTAAGAAATGCTAGATGGTAATGCAGACATCAGGTGTTTTAATGTAGTACATGAAGAGACTTGGTCTGCTTTACTGAATTGGTTCAAATGTTGCACTTTGCAAATTAGGCATTCTGTCACATCTTAATATAAGAGAAAATGGTCAGGGGATTTTTTTTGATAGGGAACTGTATTCCTGAAAAGGCATAGTCTTAACAGTCTGCTTTAGTGGACAGTAAGGTGGTTTGGTGTTTGGGGTTTTTTTTCCTATTATAACCTCCTGTATTTGTTGGAACTGTTTGTCTTTAAAAGAGGTTATCCACATATGATTCTAGCAGGTGAGACTAATTTTTTGGTATCTTTGTATTACTCTTTTTGGGGAGGGCATGGTTACTGTATAACCATTTGTAGAAATGGTAACTTTGTAGCATCTGCAGGTAATCTGACTTACAGGTGATGCTGTCTGAATGTTTTAAAAACATGTTTAATTTATCATGCTATGGACAGAGACTGGATGCTGATTTAAAAAAAATAATAAATTACTGTGATGGAGGTGATTTCCAGATCCTTTCTTCATTATCTCATCTAGTTTTCTTTCTTTTTTAGAAGAGTTGTAAGCTGTCCTGCAGTTTTTGTTACACTTAGAGGAAAGGAAGGTGAAGCTTCCATCAGACTTTAAATTTTTTATTTAAACTACTGAACTGACAGTATTACTGCGCAGAAAGAGCAGGATTTTTGAAATGTATTTTGATCTAATTCAATTGTCTTTAAAGCCAAAGTGTTACAGTAAACTTCATTGAGAACAGAATTAGGCTCATTTGAAGATTTTTAGTTTTTTCTAAATTCCAGTCTAAATGTACAGTATTGTATTCCTGCTTTCACAGCAGGAAGGTGATAATGTGCATTGCATAGTAGTTGTTTGTGACCTGTAACGTAAACTTTTCTGTAACTTATAGAACGAGTTGTGGTTCATGCTTTTCTTTTTTTTATTCTTGCTCCAAGGCAAAGCGGAAAAAGCAAGCAGCTCCAGAAAAGCCTGTGAAGAAACAAAAGACGGGTGAAAGTTCAAAAGGTGCAGCTTCTTCTAAGCAAAGCAGTAACAGAGATGAGAATATGTTCCAGGTAAAACTTATGACTTTTAGAGCCTGGTTAAGGTAACATGTTACATCATATTCAGTATAAATCTTATGCAGTGATCTGAATATCTTGACAGCATGGTGCTTGGTCTCCTGAAGCCTTGGCCAAAGGGGATTATGATGCTACCACATCATGAGATGCTCAGAAAAAGCATTGTCAGGTTTCAGCAGAGTAAAACAATCTGAGTTGTAGCAATTGATCTAACCCTCACATCTTTGCCCATGGTAACTCTGGGTCGTCATTTTGTCAGTAAATACAGCACTTACCATGAGTATACTGTAAATATTAGATCAGAACTGTCAGTACATGGGAATGTTTTTTAATCAGGGCTCTTGAAAGAAAGGTTTGTGGAAACCAAAGTATGGACTCTTCATTCCTATTTAACTAGGTCAAGGGCAACTTGGCTCCTGCATTATAAGGCAGCGTCTTGGAATAAGTTTTGCTTGTTCCTTTGTTCTATGATGCATGTTTTTTTCACAGAACATCCAGAAAGATTGAAATTTTTGACATGGTCCTTGTTTTCAAGTTGGGATGAATGTGCATTTTTCAGTAGCAAAATACATTTGTGAATCCAGGGTATTGCAGTTCCTGGGATTTGCTGAGGCAGTAGCAGTGTGTGTTGAGAGCTGTGCAAGAATATACGTAGCTCAGAATTACCTGTTTTAGGGGTGTGGGTCAGGAATTATTAAATGTCTCTGACTAGCTGGCTGGAAAGGAGCTTAAATTCTTACAGACTTTGATTCTTAAGTTTGTGAAAGGATGTGGGAGAGGTGCCTAATAAGATGGCCCCAACAGTGAGTAAGGCAAAAGAAATGCTTTGGGGCTGTAGCTGTGCAAAGTAATGTGGCAAAAAAAAAAAAAAAAATCTTCTAGAGAGAAGACCTGCTTAACTGATATTGTAGCAGAGGGCAGTTATTTTTAATGTATCAGTTCTGACTTTCCTCTTCAGGGGTAGTTGGCAGAGAGAGCTTCAGTTGAAGACAATGCCCGGACTTCCCCATCAAAGGAAGAATATAGTATTTTTAGTTCTGCTGGCGCATGCTTTGAATCATGTAGGAAAAAAAAAGATAGTGTCTTCTACACCTTATGAGGTGAACTGCAGTTAGAACTCAGAAAAAGCTATTTATAAGCTTTATGCTATGTTTGTAATAAGTGCAGAAATCCCAGCCTTGGAGAAAGCTGTTAAAATTTTTAATGCTCCCCTGATGCAAAAAAACCCAAACCCTTTCAAATAAAAGCATAAGTATTTGTGTGCTCCGATTTCTTTGAACCTTTTTGACCTAAGATAATAAAAAGTTACTAAAAACAGACAGTACAGGACTCGTGTTAGTCTGATAAGAACAGGATTCTTCCAGTGTTGAGTATAATACAGAACAAATATTTGAATATCACCTTGACCTAAAACATCAGTGTTACTTAGTCTCTGCCTGTCTTTTAGTTAATCAACAACAAAATTTTTTTTAGATCGCTTATTGTGTTATGTGAAGTATTGTGATTTTTTTCATGCTACATCAGCTTATGCAACTGTTTCAGTGCAGAAATAGCACTGTAGGTCTGAGGATACTTTCCCTCTCCCCCATACCCAGGAGAGCATGTTAGAAGATCTAGTTGTGTGTTAATTTTTTAGGTATGGTTTTGTTTGTTCTAGGACTACTAGTAATACTAGAAACTCCCCTTTCTACTTTCCCATGGCAGTAAAATGATCTCTGATGTGCCAGTGACTTTGCAGTATAACTTAAAAGTGTGGCTTCAGTTGATGGAAATCATGCTGTAAAGCATCTGTAAGATAGTCAGAAGTTTTGTAGTGTCCATATTGTGTATGGGAGTGGCAGCAAATCATGTGAAACTTAGAGGCTTGTTCTACACTCTCAGGGTGTGTTCTTAAACTATACATCTTCCCTTAATATAGAGCTCATTGTGACTGCTGTATTTGGAATATTCAGCGTTTTCATAAAGATCTACATTTTATTGGTTTTGTTTCAGACTAACGTTGGTGTAATGGTATTCTTGAGAATAATTATGAAGAACAGTATAAATATAAGTAGAAGGGAATTAATTCAGTGTAAGAGACCAAATGTATTTTTTTTATTTACATGTCTTGGCCTTTTTAGGTTTTATAGGTAGCCTAATATACTTTGGAGTTTGTTAAAGGATTTGGGTGCAGTTGGGGTATAGAAATTTATCTTACTCCCATTTCTGATGTATTACTAGAGGCCTTAAGGACAAGCATTATTCATGTTAATGTAGAAGGGTTTAGTGTTAATACATTAAATTCCTGTCTGTGGCTTCAAGCTGTCGTGAGGTCTGCATCATGTACTTTGGTTAGTTTGACAGATCCTGTCATCTACCTATGCCTGATTTGGATAAGGTTTGTTAATGCTGTCAGGATGCAGCATTAATTGACTACCTAGAGTGGAACCACGTTGCATGATCAGGCGTTTCACTGAAATTGTTACTTTGACAGTTGCCTGTCTGTGTGTTGTCTCATCTCTCCACCACCCTTCTCCTTTTATATGTTATATTTATTTTAAAGTTTGGGTTGTATTTGTTTTTTGACTTGGAGAAATAAGTTCTTCAGTTTCCCAGTGTAATGTCTTTACCTATCGGTAGATAAATATATAAGATTATGATGCTCTGGAAAGGTGATTCATTTAGCACATGAATTCTGAAACTTAGGTGGTCACCGATGCATTTCACAATCAGTTTGCTGTGTTGCAGATCTCGCTGTTCACATGACTCTTTATTGTGCTCCTTCTAATGCTATACATACAGGTATCAGATAAGAAAGAAGGATGGTTTTTTTTGGTGTTTCTGCTTCTACAGTGTGTATACAGTTTAATCAACACAAACTAGAAATAGGAGGAAGAATGGTAAAGAGGGTGGTTACTGAAACTCATACAGGAAGTTGGTTGCATAGCTGTGACGGGAACCAAGGCACAGTTCAGTGCATTTTATTATAAGAAACAGAAACCTGGAAATAATGCTTTTAATGTCTTCTGATTTATGTAATTCAATACAGTCTAAGGAGCTGTAATATTTAATAAAAAGCATATGAACCTTTTCTGTGAAGGTTGAACTGCAGTAACTATGCTGCTATAAATCAATACAACCCTTGGAACACTTGTGATTACAGAGATACAAAGATGTCTCAGATCTGTGAAATTATTCTAGGACTGTCAGCTGCTGTGTGAAAAAAGAATTGTTCAGAAATGAATCTGTGCCAGAACTGCAGGTAACTGAACATAGAGAAGCATCAATTTAATTAAATGGTTAAATCTAGGTTTTGGTTGAGCTTTTTGACCTTAGACATTCATTGAAACTGTACTTCAGAAGCCTACTTAAAGGTTTTAGCAGTGGCAGCTTTTGCATAGAGTTCAACTAAACATTTAAAATTTAATGTGAATATTCAGCTGCAATCTAGACAGTGGTATCTGTGTGCAGCAAAGATGATGATGCTGCATCAAAAGAATCATGACCAGCAGGTAGAGGAAGGTGATTCTGCCCCTCTGCTCTGCTGTGGTGAGGCCCCACCTGCAGTACTGCATTCAGCTCTGGGACTCCCAACATTAGAAGGACATGGACCTGTTGGAGCAGGTCCAGAGGAGAGCCACAGAGATGATCGGGGGTCTGGAGAACCTCTCCTGTGAAGAGAGGCTGAGAGAGTTGGGGTTGTTCAGCCTGGAGAAGAGGAGGCTCCAGGGAGACCTTACAGCAGCCTTCAGGTGCGTAAAGGGAGCCTACAAGAAAGGTGGGGAGGCACTTTTTGCAAGGGCATTGCCGTGGTTTAACACCAGCCAGCAGCTAAGCACCATGTAGCTGCTCCCTCACTCCCCCCCGCCCAGTGGGATGGGGGAGAGAATTGGGGAAAAAAAGTTAAACTTGTGGGTTGAGATAACAGTTGAATAGAACAGAAAAGAAGAAGCAGTAATGATAATAAAATGACAATAATAATAATAATAAAAGTATTGGAATATAGAAATTATGCATAATGCAATTGCTACCACCTGCCAACTGATGTCCAGCTGGTTCCTAAGCAGCGACCCCCTGTGGCCAGTTCCCTCCAGTTTATACACTGGGAGTGATGTCACGTGGTATGGAATACCACGTTAGCCAGTTTGGGTCAGCTGCCCTGGCTGTGTCCCCTCTCAACTTCTTGTGTCCCTCCAGCCTTCTTGCTGGCTGGGCATGAGAAGCTGAAAAAGCTTGAGTTAGTATAAACAATACTTGGCAACAACTGAAAACATCAGTGTGTTATCGACATTCTTCTTACACTGAACCCAAACCATAGAACTATACCAGCTACTAGGAAGACAATTAACTCTATCCCAGCTGAAACTAGGACAGGCATGTAGTGATAGGATGAGGGGTAATGGCTTAAAACTGAAAGAGGGTAGATTTAGCTCAGATACAAGGAAGAAGCTCTTTACTATGAGGGTGGTGAAACACTGCAACAGGTTGCCCAGCGGGGTTGTGGATACCTCCTCCCTGGCAGTGTTCAAGGCCAGGCTGGATGGGGCTTTGAGCAGCCTGGTCTAGTGGAAGGTCTCCCTGCCTATGGCAGGGGGGTTGGAACTAGATGATCTTTAAGGTCCCTTCCAACACAAACCATTCTATGATTCTATGTAAAACCTCAAAATTTCAGTGTTTTCATATGGAACTGTTTCCATTTAAGGTAGACTTAGTAAATGTGAACTTTGCATTATTGCCTCTCACCTTATAGTAGTTGAATTAAGACATACAGTCTTATACTTTGAGATGGGATGACCCTGGCTGAACACCAGGTGCCCACCAAAGCCATTCTATCACTTCCCCATCCCCAGCTGGACAGGGGAGAGAAAAATATAACAAAAAGCTTGTGGGTCGAGATAAGGACAGGAGAGATCATTCACTAATTACCGTCACGGGCAAAACAGACTCGATTTGGGAAAATTAACTCAATTTATTACAAATCACCCAGAGCAAGGTAATAAGAAATAAAACAAAATCTCAGAACACCTTCCCACCACCCCTCCCTTCTTCCCAGGCACAACTTCACTCCCAGATTTTACCACCAAGCCCCCCGAGCGGCACAGGGGACGGGTGGGGTTTATGGTCATCACACGTTATTTTCTGCTGCTTCACCTCCTCAGGGCGAGGGCTCATCACACTCTTCCCCTGCTCCAGCATGGGGTCCCACCCATGGGAGACAGTCCTCCACGAACTCCTCCAACATGGGCCATTCCCACGGGCTGCAGTTCTTCACGAACTGCTCCAGCATAGGTCCATTCCACGGTGTGCAGTCCTTCAGGAGCACACTGCTCCAGCATGAGTTCCCCACGGGGTCACAAGTCCTGCCAGAAAACCTGCTCCGTGGGCTCCTCTCTCCACAGATCCGCAGGTCCTGCCAGGAACCTGCTCCAGTGCGGGGTTCCCACGGGGTCACAGCCTCCTTCAGGAACCTGCCTGCTCTGGTGTGGTGTCCTCCATGGGCTGCAGGTGGAGATCTGCTCCACCGTGGACCTCCCTGGGCTGCAGGGGGACAGCCTGCCTCACCGTGGTCTTCCCCACGGGCTGCAGGGGAATCTCTGCTCCGGCGCCTGGACCATCTCCTCCCCCTCCTTCTTCACTGACCTTGGTGTCCGCAGGGTTGTTTCTCTTACATATTCTCACTCCTCTCTCTCAGTGCCGTTTCCGTCCATCCCAACTTTTTTCTTCTTAAAAAATGTTATCACAGAGGTGATAACATTCACTATCACTGATTGCCTCAGCCTTGGCCGGCGGCGGGTACGTCTTAGAGCCGGCTGGGCTCGCTCTCTCTCAAACACACGGAAGCTTCCAGCAGCTTCTTACAGAAGCCACCTCTGTAGCACACCCACCCCCCCCCCCCCCCAAAACCTTGCCACACAAAACCTAAACCCTTTTACTGTATTTGCAGCTGTAGTCTGCTATATTGTATTAGATTTTATTTCTTGGAGCAAATCTGGAATTACTTGGCCATGCACTAATATTCTTTGATAGCTCTGGGAAAAAAAGGTGTTGTGGAGTACTACTACTTGAAGCTGTTCTTAGAGGTGACCTTGAAAGTCACTGAAGTGTTAAAGGGTAAAACCAAGAAATGTTGTCCATGTAGGCTATTTAGGATATTCTTTGCCAGCAGTGTTGAAGGACTTGGGCATGGTATCAAGTTTGGTCTGAAAAAACTGAGCTACCATGACATCATGCCTTATTTTTGAATGTTAAATTTGTAGTACCGTGGAAGTATTTAATAAAGCAGTCAAAAAATACTATCTTACAATCTGTAGCATCTTGTTCATTTTAAAGGATGCTTTGAAGTAGGAAAACTGCTTCAGGCTTATAGTATCTAAAGATGTCCTAATTGTTTTAAAGTCGATTTTGGAGTTAATTTAGCATGATCTGCTTAAGAAGTAGAATTACTTTAAGCAAACATAAAGCATTCTTGTTTATTTTGTGAAATAACAGCTTATGACTTAAATATCTGTGGATGATTTTAGTTGATTAGACAGTTACTCAACCTTTCTGGTCAGACTTAAAGCTATTAAGGTGGGTTTGGATTCTCTTTAAATTGTATCAAAATGCAAGATGCATAAACTAAGAAAGTTGAAGACTAAAGTTAATGTTTCATCAGGAAGGAATATTCTGTTATAAAATTGTTTACTTTAGAATGTGTTCTTTCTAAATAAAGTGTATTCAGAAAGTGCATAGAGAATTCTGAGAATTTTTTACATGAACTGTGTTTGATTGTGTTTTTATTACCTAATTTCTGATTCTCAGATTCACGTTATACTTTGAATTTATGTCAACAAGTATTTTTTTATCCGATTTGGTCAGATCTTTAATGAACCTAAATACGTCATGTAACGCATAGTTGTCAGTGTGACTGCTCACCTTCCCCTGTGCTCTCTCCACCCCCCACCCCCCCCCAAGAAAAAAGCACCCTTATAATTCAGTTAAGCAACTGTGGTGCAGAAATTATGGAATTCCAAAGTAATTTCATATTATTCTACATGCTACATTAAAGGATTCAAATGTTTTTTTGGAACACCTGGTACAGTCTTTTAAGCACCGTTCCAATGAAATGCCATGAGGACTTGGGAGGAGGTGTGGGACAGTTGGTGGCTAACTTTCATTTTGATCTGTATTTACTGTGTTTAGAAAAAGAAAAAAAAGAACCCAAACAAAAACCCCTCTAGAAATTGTGATTATCTCATGTGAATATCTAATTTGCTTTCTGTATGTATGCAATGGACTAAAATTTATATTTGGGAGGAGAGCTCCCTTTTTCCCTGTTTGTTTACAATTGCTGCAAATGAAGATGGTTATAATAGAGGCAAATTTTTATTTCAGAAAACAATAATTTAGTGGTTTTTCTAAGAAGTAAGTGTGTTAAGAATGTAGGTATTTTTATTGTAGGAGAGGTAGTTTTACATTGAGCATTGGACACTCAACTCATTTTAAGTCGTTCATCCATTTATATTGTCATTACTTATTAGCCTGCTGACTACTCTGGATTAAGCTTTTGATCTAGTTGTTTCTCTGGTGTCTAAAATAAGCTGCAGTGTGCCATGTCACGTGTCTGATGCTGCTGGGAAAAGTGAATGCTGTAACATGTAAAATACCTAAAAGACCATTATGTGTGTTTTGACAGATTGGCAAAATGAGGTATGTGAGTGTTCGTGACTTTAAAGGGAAAGTCTTAATTGATATTAGAGAATATTGGATGGATCAAGAAGGTGAAATGAAGCCTGGCAGAAAAGGTATTGTTCTGCTTCATGTTATTTTGTATTAAAACGTTGTCTGCAGTTTGCTGGAGAACTTTGTGTATCAGATTTTTATGCTTTGTCGGTACATAATATTTTTAGAGTAGTATTTTTACATTTTTATAATTTTATTTTAACAAATGATTGGTTTTGTCTGTAGATTATAAACAAAAGCAAAGGGGCTTTGTTGGCCTGAGTCTGTTCTCCTAAATGGATCCTCCATGATTTATGGAAAACAAGGCATCAAATACAAGCAGATTTGGTATAGGAGTTACAAGCATAGCCATACTCCCCTCCTGCCCCTGCAATTAACAATGCAGTTTCTTTCTGTTATTACAATTGGTTTCTTATTTCAAAATTCACTGAAAAGATTTAACTTACTAATTTGTGATGTTATTTTCTTTAAAACAATTATGTCATTCAGTTTCTGTCAAATTTTAATTGGAAAATATTAAAATGTTTAATGTGACTAATTTCGGAAAAAACATGTCAGGATTTTAATTGAGGTGAAAATACCTCAAGTGTTCATGTTTTGGTACTGTGCTTCTACTCTGCAGCACGGCATAAGCCATTGTGCCTTTAATTGCCACTCCCATATCTGTTTTTTATGGCATGCCTTCACTGAACCATTTTCAGAACTTTGCCACCTGGAAGATGAGGATGCAAGGACAGTTATGGTAGTAGTGCTTTGCTTAATGTCATGTTGCTGCTGTTAGAAAAGCCTGCTTTTAATTGGTTTTCATATTGCACAAAGAAAAGGCGTAAGTATTAAACAATTCTGCCCTGGAGATTGAAGACATTTAATATAAAATCAGTATAAGGTTTGTTACGTTCTTCTGGTGTGTCCAGGAGCAACTCAGTGAATAGACATTTGGAACACTTGAGAAGCATTTTCAACATTTCTTAAATAACCACTGAGAACAGGTTTGTATGAACAGGTGTACTGGTACTGTACAGGAAAATTTCTTGGTTTGGGTTTGTTGTTGCTACTTGACAAAAAAGATTACTCTGACTCCTAAGGGCTTTAACCTGCTGTGTTTTGAGGTGGAAATCAAAAGTATGTGCAGTTTGACAGGCAAACTACAATGGGATTTGATGGGCAGGCCAAGTGACAAATATTGCATCATGTAGATAGAAACGCTTATCAGTGTGGCAAAAGAGTCTGAATTTTATTAGGCTAAAATTAATAATAATATTATACGGTATGTGAGCCTAATGTTCCATTGATGCCCTTATGAGCTGCTTATCCAGCTATCCTGAAAACAATATAAGCAGTTGAAATTGTGTTAAAAAACATGAAAAAAAATTTGAGTTTTAAATTATTGTGTCAGATTGTTTCAAACAGCAGGTCTGAACTGCATGCAGTTCAACTGGTATGTGGTCCAGGAATATCTTGATGATGTTTGGTTCCCTAATAATGGTTACCACACCTGATGCTGTTTTCAGAAGAAACCCGCCCTCTAAAGACTAGTGGAAAACTGCTTAGAGTAGCTCCACGCAGACTGCTTGCTGCTCAAAATTATGGTGGTGCTCTGGATGGTAGAGAGGTAGACAAGGATAGTAGAAGTCAAAAAGGCAATAAGCCCCAGAAATGGAATTCAAAGTTTCACCTGTTTTCAGGTCCTGCTCCACCTGCAGGGAGAAAGCAATGAAGGAAGCCTGGTCACTGAGGGGGGAGAGTGAGGGTAAATAGTAGAAGAGCCTGGCTGGAGAGAGTATGAGAGGTAGGCCTGTGAGTCTGTACTTGCACAGAGTTGGCGTAGAAATGGTAGGGGAAGAATGAGGAGACCAAAGCACAAAGGAAACATGTGCCTGGACTCAAGCGTGAGGAAGTACAAATTTAGAACTGAGGAGGTGGGTTGTGGGGCACTGAATGATTATTGATTGAATGTCACTAGAAACTATAGTGAACTTGAAGTGAAAAAATAACTTCCGTGTTGGTTTGTGAGTGCTAGGGAGTGGAATAGTCTCTCCAAAATGTTAATTTATGATATGTTATTTACAGTGCTTTAAGAAACAGGAGGGAAAAAAAACCCCAGAGTTATGGTACTTTAAAAGCACATAGAAGTTCAGTCCCCAGAGGTATGGCTTATAGGAGTCAACAGGAATACAGATGATTTCCTACTTCTCACCTGGGGCTTTTGTGCTGCCTTCTATCAAGGCCAGAGCTGTATTTTACTTCCTGTGTTTAGCCTAATACTTGTGAATGAATTTGTTATACTGTACTTATTTTCTTTGTAATTTATACTTCTCCAGAGATAAGCTGAAGTCTAAAGTTAAATTGAAGTGTTACAAATGAGTAGTTTCACTTTGTAACTGAGATGGTTGTTGAAGTAGCTCAAGCATTAATAGTTATGACATAGATGTTGTCTTTGAAACCAGTCTTAATAGCAATTTTGCAAGATCCTGCACCACAATTTTGTTTTTGTCTTAAGTGTTTATTTTTAATGCATTTCAGGTATTTCTTTAAATCCAGAACAGTGGAACCAGCTGAAGGAACAGATTTCTGATATTGATGATGCAGTAAGAAAACTGTAAAGACAGAGCCATACAGAAACTTCTATTTTAGTTGTTTAAAGCGGTCTTTTTACATTGGCTTTTGTTTTCTAAAATATTGTTTTCCAAGCTATTGTATATTTGGATTGCAAAACGATTTGTAAGATGAATACTTTTTTTATGTGCATTAAAAGTGTATTCTGAGTGAGGCTATTTGTGTATACTTTACTAAAAGGAAATGTGTTGCTTTCACCTCATGGTGTAAAATAAACAAATCAAATAATATGTAAAGCATACTTGTTTATGGCCTTTTGATTGAAGGTGTTTGCTGATAAGGCCACCTAATAGCTTTAGTCTTTGTTTTAGTTTCAGCTTAGTTAGCAGTTAATACTAATTTGTTTTCTGAGGCAGTTTCTTAAAATGTCTCAATTTATTTTTTACTTTTATTTCATACTTTTTGGTATTGCCCTGACAGCTTTCTGCTTTAAGACTTGATACAAACAGTGAATACTTGGTAAAACACATTTTTTGTAGATAACTTTAAATACTGTATTTGCAAATTTACCCTATTTATTCGGATGTAAACAGTCCTGAGTATATAGACTTTTTTGCATTACTTGCATGAAGCACTATGCTAAACAGTAACACTTGGAACACAAGCCACATGCTATTTCTTCCCATTTTTCTATAGCTTGCTTGACTTAGAAAATACAGTTAGCCTTTTTTCTTGGACCCTAGATTTTAGAATGTGATGCATAAACTTTCACAGTAATAGACATATACCTCAGAGTAATATAGTACTTAAAAGCTCCAAATGCGGTTATTAGTTAGGTACCCTGTTCAAGCTTTACATTAAATTCATTCTTGAACACGAACACATACTAACTAGTTATTCTATAGAAAAGAACAGTTAACCTGTCTTTGTAGGGCTTTTGTTCGTTTGAGAATATTGCATAAACAACAATGCTTAAACTAGGCTGTAACACAGGTTAAACAGTCAAACAGGGTTAAAATGGCTTCAGCCAAAATGCCTGGCTGTCATGATTATGCCCTGTACACACTGCTTGCCCAAACCTCTTAACTTGGCTTGCTTTGTGTGGCTTACATGTGCACAGCTGTTTTATTTGTACAGAAGATACTTAGCGCTTACAGTGGAGCGCTGGTAAATAGTGGATCATGACTCTAGCGAACTTTGCTTGTTATCCATTGTACTATTCTGGTAAGAGAAGCTTCTTGTCCAGTGGAAGCTCTATTAGACTAGATGCTGCCCCAGTTGAAGGGCTTCTTGGTAGGTGTCACAAACAATGGATTGAAGAAGGGAGAGTAAGATGTTTGAGTAGAACTTGGAGAGATAAGGGGCACACCAGTACCTAAGTTAATGGCGAAAGATCAAAGTTAGCTGACACATAATAACTTCAATGAAGAAATGCACGTTAGCAGAATTGGAGAACGAGTTCATTTTCTGACTTCTTGCATCTTCTTCAATTAACTGAATTAACTTGATGAAAATCGACATTTCAAGGCTATGTAGTGAATGTACAACCTAATTGGTTCAGCTGTAATTTTCCCATTTGGTGTTAATGTAGTTTTTAAATTTTGTATCGATAAACAGGTTATACCATTTGTTTAATTTTGGAATATCTTAATATAATTGTTTATATTGCAGACACGCATGGAAGTGCCATACACAGACTGTTCTTGTGCTGCGGAGTTTATAATTCAATACAAATAGGTATTGAAGGGTGAGGAAGAGTGACTTGATCAAATTAAATATATAGTACTTAATTTAAATATTATATCAGATACATCCACCTGCTTTTTAACTTACCTATTGTTGACATATTACAAATAAAGTTAAGCTCTGCTTTTGTGTAGCTCAGGAAATTTTTAAGAACTGCTTGAGGGTGAGTAAAAGGGTAAAGAGATGTTTTGTGGTAGTAGATGCATTTTGGGGCACAGCGGGTTTTTTTGAGTGACTCTTAAAGGCGTGTAGGGGTATTTGGACCAAATAGAATAAATATGAAATAGGTGTTTTTTATTTGTGGTATGTATATAATTTTTTTTCCTTTAAATCTGAAATTTTGCCAGCAGATTTTACCCATTTTACCTCAAAACTTCCATGTGGCTACTTTAAAGTGCATGATACATTAGAGGGAGCGTTGTCCTCACTTCGATTACTGTGGTAGTAAGTCATTGGCAGTTGAGTATCAGAGTACAATATAATTTTTTTTCAGGAAGGTGGAGAATTAGTTTCGTTCATTTGGGGGGAGTAAGTGAAAAATTTTTAATGTAGTGATTAGTTCTCTTGTGGAAACTGATGGTAGAGGTATTCAAAGAAATTAGTATTTGTTAACCAAGAACTATTAGTTCCTGTTATAGATAACCCCCTTGCTGAATTTGTGGTGATAATTACTGGACCTGTTTATGCCATTTTACTTGATAAAACTTCGGGCAGTTTGATTTTACTTAGCTTCTGTGTTTAAAAATAGTTTTCCATCTGCGAGTAATGTTTCTGCGTGTAATAATGCTAAAATACCATGTATTTTACCCGAGCCAGTCTTAACATCTGCATGAATGTCATACAAAAAAGGTAACGAAATAAACCAGTCAGTTTCACAAATGAACTCCAAATGGGATGAGTTAAATTGTGAGGGAATTCATTGCACCTCAGATAACTGATGTGCTTGTTACTTGATAAAAATCTGACACATTCAGAGTTATTTTGAAATAAATAGTTGGTAGTGATTTATCATGTAATTATCTACAGCTGCAGTCTTTCCAATTTGAGAAGAAAATTCAGATTGTTTTTTTTAATAAAGATTATTTTCTTGCAGACGAAGTGGTAGTTAGGGTACCTGTAGAAGAGTCCATGGAAGAAAACTGCATGTAGGAAAAGGCTGTGTAACATGACGTAAAAGCACTGCTCCTTTTCCCACTGAAGTGGCAAAAGAAAGATGCATTTGTTTCTTGATCTTTATGCAGGGCATATTAGCAATATGTTTTATAAGTTAAACCTACTGTGAAGCTTAGGAGGAAAAATAAATCACAGTTAGAGTTGCCAAAGTACCATATGTGTGATGAATCAAACTGTCGTGTACAATGTTGCTCTTATGTAGAGGTGTTCATATTGAAATGAAACAGTACTAAGTTTGATATTTCTGTTAAAGGAGATGCCCCAGTTACTTCTTATGTGATCTGTTAGGAAAAAAAAAAAAAGATGATTGTAATTCTGGTAACTCAAATGTCATATTGTTAATCATGTGGAATGTTACATGTTTTGCTCTGGGGGGATCTACTGCAGAGAGGCCACTGGAAAGATGAGCCCTCCAACTGTAATTACCTTAATGTTAAAATAAAAAAATAGTTAAATGGCATATGTGTAATAACAATTTGAACACTTGGAAATAAATGAAGACTTCTGTTGACATAGTGTTATTTTTAGTAGAAATTTAGCTGCACTAAAACTTACTTTTTCTTAAATCATTATGGAAATTGCTGTTTGTTCCTTGCAACTGTTGTAATTTGGAAATGTGAAAACTTAATCATCTTACACTTGGTCCATGTTTGTGGGTGGGGGATTAATTGTGTAACCCAGAGGGATAGAAGTTTTTCACTATGACAGAAGAAAAAGTGTTATGTAAATACCGAAGCAGGAGATAGAAATGTGTTTTCAAACATCAAACAGAAGGAGAGTGCTTGGTAAGTCACTACTGTTCAGAAAATGGCTGATTATCTTTTTCAGTGGAGTTTCTTTTTGATCTGACAATAAATGTAACCATAGATTAGATAGAAAAAAGCTTCTCACCCATTTATTTATTATCATTGGTCAGTTAGATCAATGTAGTCTTCTTTAGGAAGAACATTACTTTTTTTCACATGCTTGCTGTGACTGATTTGTAGGGAGTGGATTGATTATAGTCTTGAATCTAACATTTTTCTGTTAGTTTAAGCAGCTTATAGCCACAGAAGCAGAAATGACTGTGGATCAAAGGGAAGAAATGGAGTTTGGGGTTGATGGAGGGTCATCATGTCCTACTTATTTCTCATTTACTGCCATCCACTTACTAATAGGATTCATCTTTGACTGTAGCTCTGGTGACTGTATGGAAGAGCAATCAGGCAATGTTTTTCCTGTTGTGAATCAAGCCTATATGTACCCTGCTGTCAATATTGTTATACGGAAGTGTGAAGACACCTGCTGAAGAACTGAAATAAATGGTCCTTGGCTTAGTGATGGTTTATCAGGGAAGCTTAAATTGTGTTGTCTTGTGAGCAGAGGGACATTCTGTTAGTCGTCGGGATAACTTAAAGGCTGAGAAGTTGGTGACAGCTGTTTCCTTGGTATTTCACTTCATTTAACAAAAATGTTATAATTTTTGGTAAGATTGCTTATTTTGGTTTTCATTGTACTTTTCTTTTTAAATGAATCCATATAGTTGTCATTGATGGGATGGTGAATGAGGTTGGAACTGAGGTTGGTTGAGGACTCAAGTGTTTAAAAATATTGTTATCCTTTGGAAGGATAACAATATTTTGGGCTCTCAACCCTAAAGGTGACTAGAGCTTGCTGTAAAACGGCTAAAGTTGGAATGAAAACTGTTCTTGGAAATCTCTAGCTGTATTTAATAAGGCTAAATAAGAAAAACATTTTATGCCTCCTTGGCCAGCATTCCTAGTAGACTACTGTTACCAGTTCAGTTGGGCAGAAGTTGATGAGGTAAAAACTGCTGAAGTAAAGAAATGGTAAGATTTTACATAACCCTGTTACTGCTGTCATTATCTAAAGAAGTGTTTCATACCTCAAGAGTTTAAATGTTTTATGCTTTCACTAATAGGCTAATGTGCCAGAATAATTTTCAGGCTGTTGAAAATAAAGCCCATTTTGTCTTAGGAATAGAAAGACCTAAGTTCTATCACCAAAACGTAATCACACAATGTATCTGAGGGAGAGGCGAATGGCATTGTATATTAAGAACAAACTTGAGTTTGATGTGACCCTAACAATGAACTACTTGAAATTGAAAGTTAGGTAGTATAGAGCAATAAAATTTTGCAGTGTGTTTGTGGTGTTGATTTTATGTAATCTTTGAAGCTTTTTGCTAGCTATCTCGAAATGGCTCTGCAGAGCTCTGCTGTTTCTTCTGCTTTCCACTTCCCATCTCTTACTGAGATCTGCAGCTTGTGTTCTGGCTGGAAGCATCCTTTCATCACTTGGAACACAAGCATTTCTGTCTACACTCACATCACATTACAAGGAGTATCTTAACAATCGGATCCTAATGATAGCTGGCAGATACAGCTGATATTGCTAACACAGGTCAATTAATGGTCATGTCTTTTTTTTTTAGCATTGTGATAAAGTATACTTAAAATAGTTGTATTACTCTTGCCAACATGCATACTTCTCAAAGGAACTAATTTTCTTCATACTAGCTTGGATTATTGTGTTCAGTAAAAGTAGTGGGCAAATGCTTTTTCTGCTGAAGTGATTATTAACAGCTTGGAAAATGTCACAGTGAGACAGTTCCTGGGGTAAAAATGAATAGAGTTATCAGCTGGATATCTGCCTGCCATAAGCGAGGATATTTGTAATTGCAGTGGTTTGGTTAATGGAAAGAAAACCAGTTGCTTGCGTAGCCTGAAAAGTTCCTGAAGTGCCATGTAGGATACGAGTAGCATTTATGATGTAAAGACTGCCTTCCTGGCTGTTAAAAGAAACCTTTGAACAATATTAAGTTGCAGTATGCTTGTCCCTACATATACCCTGGTAAGAGAACTAGTAACCCTGATTTACTCTGAATCACTCAGACTGTGTAGGGAAAGTGCATATCTTTTTCTCGTTCTCACACAGCATGTATTTTGTTACTATTCCATAGTAATGTGCATTTCATCTGTCAACACAATTTGTAGTAACCTGAGGAAAATGTTTATGGCTTATCTGTTAAAATGTTTGGGAATAAACATTTTGGCTTTTGGGGACAAATTTTTTGTAAATAAGTTACCTAGGTATTTTCCCCGTTCCTCCTATACATTTGTTTGTGCCTAGGTATTTTAATATTTGGTATTTTGTTTTGCAGGAAACTGGAACGACTTTTTTCCTGTGATCATTAAGGTGTTTTGCAACTCCGTATTTTTAGCATGCTCCAGTTGCAGCTTTTGAAAATAAACTTGCAAAGGTCATGCTTGGATGCATTTCTTCATAGATTTTGTTAGATTCCTAAATTATCTGTCTGAGACTGTTTGCTCTGTAGTCTGAGCAACTGTTGAAAAGAGAATTGTCTGTCAGGACTATAAAATTGCAAATTTGTGATATGCCATGTGAAAAGGTGAGGAGAGGGAAATGTGCGGTTAAATAAGTTTGTGTTTTTCTGAACTTTTTCAGGGCATGTTCCAGAAACAATATTTTTTGCATCTTCAAGGCAAAAACTAAACCCCAAAGTGTTAAAAACCGCTAAGCTTAAATTTGGAACTGCTTTGGTTCAAACACAAGTTTATCAGACATGCCCTTTTTATAATGCAGTATTTTTTAAAAAGTGATAGCAGTGATTTTTTTGTTTAAAGAAATCTGCCTAGGTAAACACGATGTTTAGCACCACAAAATTATCAAAGCTAATTGAATCTATACCAACATATAGTTTTTAAGTGTTTCTATTTGTCCTTTTGATACTTGGAAGCATTCATCTTAACTGAATAGGTAAATTTCTATGAAGCTTTGTGACAACTTTGGAGCCTTCCACAGATGGAGGTCGTATCCTCAGCTGAAGGAAGAGAACTGTTATCTTGTGTGGAAGTTCTTGGACAAAGAGGCTGCTGTGTGCTTTGGGCAATGAGTTTGATCTGCTTTAGGTCAGTATTGCATTAAGGCCTTGGTATTAGCAGTCTGCTATGTTAATGAAGGGTAGAGCTGATTTTAGAGGTTTTGGTGTATATATTCTATTGATGTAAAATTTGGATGGAAATTTAGCTTTATTAATTAAATGTTCTGTTTTGTGTGGGTTTGTCTTCAAAAGGATTGAGATTAGCACAGTCAAGAAATTTGTAATTCTGCAACTGTGTAGTGGGTTGACCCTGGCTGGACACCAGGTGCCCACCGAAGCCTCTCTATCACTCCCCCCTCCTCAGCTGGACAGGGGAGAGAAAAATATAACAAAGGGCTCGTGGGTCGAGATAAGGACAGAAGAGATCACTCACCCATTACTGTCATGGACAAAACAGGCTCAGCTTGGGGAAAATTAATGTATTGCCAATCAGCCAGAGTAGGGTAATGAGAAATAAAACCAAATCTCGGAACACCTTCCCTCCCCCCCTCCCTTCTTCCCAGGCACAACTTCACTCCCAGATTCTCTACACACCACCCACAGTGGTGCAGGGGGATGGGGAATGGGGTTTACAGTCAGTTCATCCCATGTTATTTCTGCCGCTCCATCCTCCTCAGGGGCAGGACTCATCACACTCTTCCACTGCTCCAGTGTGGTGTCCCTCCCATGGGAGACAGTCCTCCATGAACTTGTCCAGCGTGGGTCCTTCCCACGGGCTGCAGTTCTTCACGAACTGCTCCAGCATGGGTCCATTCCACGGTGTGCAGTCCTTCAGGAGCACACTGCTCCAGCGTGGGTCCCCCACGGGGTCACAAGTCCTGCCAGAAAACCTGCTCCGTGGGCTCCTCTCTCCACAGATCCGCAGGTCCTGCCAGGAACCTGCTCCAGTGCAGTCTTCCCACGGGGTCACAGCCTTCTTCAGGCACCCACTTGCTCTGGCGTGGGGTCCTTCCCAGGCTGCAGGTGGAGATCTGCTCCACCATGGACCTCCCTGGACTGCAGGAGGACAGCCTGCCTCACCGTGGTCTTCATCATGGGCTGCAGGGGAATCTCTGCTCTGGCGCCTGGAGCACCTCCTCCTCTTCCTTCTTCACTGACCCTGGGGTCTGCAGGGTTGTTTCTCTTGCATGTTCTCACTCCTCTCTCCACCTGCTGTTTTTGTGTCCCAGCAACTTTTTTCCCTTCTTAAATCTGTTATCACAGAGGTGCTACCACTATCACTGATGGGCTTGTCCTTGGCTGGCTGTGGGTCCGTCTTGGAGCTGGCTGGCATTGGCTCCGTTGGACACAGGGGAAGCTTCCAGCAGCTTCTCACAGAAGTCACACCTGTAACACCCCCCTCACGCCCTC
Organism: Astur gentilis; assembly: GCF_929443795.1. Taxonomy (NCBI): domain Eukaryota; kingdom Metazoa; phylum Chordata; class Aves; order Accipitriformes; family Accipitridae; genus Astur; species Astur gentilis. Next base: position 76,918,057 of record NC_064919.1, on the reverse strand, counting down.
CCCCAAACCCTTGCCACACAAAGCCAATACAAACCGATGCATAGTTAAGATAATTTTCAGTTATATTTTGTATCTGGTTACATTTCTGCTTGAGTCATTGCTAATGTACTTACATAGGCATCATCGATTGGTGCATCATTTAGGATGGAAGTCCTGGTGCAAGGTAGGGTAATACTGTTCTGTTGCCAAGCAGAATTTTTTTTCATTATGGATCTTTTGAATGCAACATGTTTGGAAGGTGTAAGTAAGTGGAATTAAGTAACTCATATCACTGCCTTTCACATTAAAAGTATACAAGATCTGAATTGAAAACCTTCCTATAAAACATTTTGACAACCTGTTGGTAGTCTTCAATAGTGTGTGTAATATTTCAGAGAAGTGAGGTTTTTTTTTTCTGGGTAAACCTCAATAATTACTTTTTATATTTTCTCTAACAAATATTCAGACAAATCTCTGTGTAAGTGGCTACTAAATGCAAGTTCTGTGCCAGCAGCAATACTTAAGTAATAATTCAGTATAGGTTAGTTAAGCATATGTGTGTACCGCTAAGTTTGTAAATGGTAGTGACAGATGCCCCCGCTCTGACTGAGGGAGCAATGCTTTGGTTCAGGAGTCACCCACAAGCAGGCCTGGCTGATACCAGCCGGACTGTGCAAACCGTGAGAACCGTGCAAGGCCACATCTTCTCAGGGACCAGGAAGTCTAGGCCATGTCTTATCAGGAGATAACAGCACCAGCCCAAGCTGGGACTAGAAAAAACTAAAGCTGTCACAGCTGCCCGTCTGCACAAACACCAAGAGGGTCGTTTGACAATGATGGTGGTGATCTCCCATTGAGCAGGGACACCTCTCAGGGTTACTCCTTGAGGATGAGACACAATTTACCTGGCATCTGATATCTACAGTGAGGTAAGCAGCATTTTACTTTTGTTCTAAAAGTGTATTATATGCCAGTGACATTTATATATCTATGTATCTATATATCTGTATCTCCATCTATAGCTTAATTATTAGAAGTGTAGTAAGTAGTAGAGTGTTTGACTGCTAAGTTATTAAATCATCATTTAAATCAATGTCAAATCACTGTTTAATTACCAATCAATTATTGCTTAATCACCATTGGATTTCCATTCAATCATCAGCTATTTAACATTTGATCATTGTTTAATCATGAATAAAACCCTTTTAATTAACCCCATAAAGATGCTTTCTCTTAATAAATCACCTGCGACAGGTACTAAGTTTCAATCCATGCACTTTTTCAGATGTATTTTTGTCTTGGTATGACTACTTCAAGCAAAATGTTAAAACAAGACAATGCTCATTGTTCAAGATATTTGGAATAACATATGTGTTTACTGTAGCTAAGCATTTTGTTTCAGCCTGTAGAAAAGTTGCCAGAGCAATGAGATGAAAACCAGCACAGATCATATGGGCCACATAGTGCCTCTGTTGCCTCAGGACTTCGCTATTTCAGACAACACTGAGGATTTACTGTTGAAAAATACATGAAAATTTGCAAAATTTGTGAAAGTGGATTACTGCTTGTGGGCTTCTTGGCTCATCCTCTGATGAGGTGGGGTCTGCTCATATCAGCTCTGGTACTGAAATATGGTATTTTTTGTGAAATGAAGTGTGAATTCATCTCTCTACTACATACAGGTTTTCCTGAATGATCAGCAATCTTGCTATGGTCCTACCTTTTGTAATTCTCCCTGAACTATCTTTCAACTCTGTCAGCTTCTCAGTGCCAGTGGGCATACCTGCTGGGATACTGGTAGAAGTGGCAATGGCACCTATGAGGTCTTGCTGTCTGCTTTGTTACCTCTTATCTCCAGCACTCCTTGGCACCTGGAAAAAGGAAAATAGCCTTCTTCCACCAAAGTCTGCTCTGAAGCGAGGCAAGGTACTGTTGCAAAATACACCAACAATCTCTTTGGACTCATCTTGGTGGAAAAAAATAATGCAAGAACAGCTGTGTGAAGCGTATCTCATGTTTCCAGATGAACATGTGCCTCCTGTCACTAGAAAATGGCTTAACTCAACTTCCAGCATGAGGAAGGCCGAGTTGCTCATCTCTGGATTATCTGTTTATTCCTGCACCAGGTAAGATGCAGGATCAGCCTATGCTCTTCTATCACCAAATGCTCTTCTAACAACTAACATTTTGAGAACATTTCGGTCTGGCTTTGCCTAACACTGAAGAGACGGAACTACCTCACAGTTTGGTCAGCACGTGAATATATACAAAGCTTTCCAGTCTCATCTTTCAGGGCCTGATATTTAAGTTATACTGGAAAATTTATATATGCTGCATAAGGAAGGGGTCTGTTCTTGCTTTTTAATACACAGGAGGCAAATGCAGTGTGGGAGGGGTGTATGGGCAGTGAAGTTCATTTGCTGGAGATGTCTCTATTTAGAGTTTTCCAGTTTTCTGGCCGTTAAAGTGAGCAGAGCTGCAGTCTGGGGTGAAAATGAGATGCACACAAGTGTCTTTGAAGAACTTTCTTATAAAGAGGTTCATCCTTGTATAGCTTTATTTGACCTGCAGCTTATAGGTCTCAACAAAAAGCTTACTGTCCAGATAGGACAGGACAAGACATTGTTAATCTCTGGCCTGGTTTCAGGCTCCTCCTTGGCTATCTTTGGGGTCTCTCAAGGCCCAGCTTCTTCTGGGTGCGTTCTCTTTGTATATGGGTCACTTAAGAGACTTCAGCGCAGAACGTCTCCTCCCTGCTCGGACCAGGAGCCGCAGTGCTCTATTGCAGAGCCAGCCAGCAGCCATGCGCTGCAAGGGGGGCTGTTAGCTGACAGTGAGGAGTAATTGGGGTAGGGTTAGTATTCAATGTGCTTCACTCTAGCTCATCAGATCTGACAGTTTTCAAGCACCTGATATTTCTGGGAAAGTCTGAACTCTTCTTTAGTTTTCTTCAGCTCTGGCTGGCTGCGGTCTTGACCCCATCAGCTTTTAATCATCTAGCTTCCTATTTCCTTTATCCAGTGGTACCTTCCATCTAGAAAAGGGGAATAATAATATTTTCTTCCTCTCCTTTGTTTTTTTCTCCATCGTTTTTTATTTAATTTATGATCTCTGCAGAACTAGGATGCATTTTCTTTGTTTGAATAGTGCACAATGGAGATACTTCCACGTGATACTTCCAGCTGGACCCTCTTGCCTCCAAAGGGTGAGAAATGGTGCTGGACACACGTGGACAAATAGCTTCAAGACCTGCACAGACGTGTATGAGTGCAGCCAGCCACTAGATGTCAGCATTATTTTAAATATTAACAGCTGAGCTACGAGTTGGCCATTCCTGCTTAAAACGTGCTGATGTGAAGTTGATTTCTGACATGAGACTTGGTAACCAGTACCAAGAGGTTACAGCCTTTTGTATTTGTGAAATGCTCAGTGAAACCCGTCTTTCTAGCAGTGTACCAAGGTGACTTTTCCTAATTTCGCACATTTTAGACCTCATGAAAAAGACATTGATACCTGCTAAAACAGGTAAGAGCAAAGTGAGATTTAAATAAGACTTTTGAAGTTCAGTTGTGCTTGCATTCAAGCATGGATTGATCCATCAAAGAGGTGAAGGAGGCAGCTCCCTGCCAGCAAAAATGCTTTTTGCATCATGGAGCCCCTCAGCAAAGCTGAAGAGCTTTTGTGTGCAAATTAGGGCTGCATCTAGGGGGGGAAGTTGGCTAAACCAATTTAGTGGCTCACTGATGCAGAAAAGATACAGTTCTATTCCTCTCCCCATTGCTCTTCAAGTGGCTAATTTGGCAGAAAAATAACACAACAGGAACAAGCAGGTAGTTTTCTTTTGAGGAGAAGATGATCTCTCTCTAGACAGGTGAATGCCTGTGTCAGCACCAAGGGTGAGATCATACAGCTTAGGGCAAGAAGGAAGAAAGGCAAGGGAGCAACCCTTGCTGCCAAACACAAGTCATTAGGTTTTTCCTAATTTCTGCTTGCTGCCTTTGCCCAGGAGGCACAATATCTGCCTGTCCTGTACAAGACACTATTTCCATCCCCTTTTGCTCCTTTTGCTCATCATGGCTATTCCTTCCTGTTTCTGCCTTATCAAAGGTGCTGGGTAGAGCTCTACAAGCATCTTCTGCAGTTCTCTACTCTGTGCCAATTTTCTTGTCCTCAAGAGAGGACTAACCCATTGTTTCACTAATCCATCTATTCCCATTCACATCACTCTTAAACATTTCCTTTTTCTGTATTTCCCACAGTGATTTGTAAAAGTGCAATTAACTCTTTCTGTATTTCTAGCCTTGTATCATTTCTTTATTGTGGTTTTTTTCATGCAGTCATTGGGTTTGTGTTGGCAGATCTCTTTATCCATCTTGACATTAGGAGTTTGAGAGGACTTAAGAGTTGGCTGGAACAAATGGCAAAGGGCCTGCAACTCTAAATCCATTAGGACAAGGGCTCTCTAGTGAAGAACTGAATACAACATCAGTGTTTAACAACTAATAAAGAATAACATGATAATAGCTCATCTCAGACTCTGCTTCATTCAGCGTTGAAACTACCTCTGCTGACTTGCAAAGGACATATAAACTCCCATTCTCTTCCTTTTTGGTATATTGTTATGGTTCCCATGCTGCATAGTTACTACACAGTTCATCATTTTAAGTGGTTTATAACATTTTGGATTTTATGTGGGCTTTTGAACGCTTCTGCTAGGCAGATCTTTTGCTGAACTCCTATTTTATCTGTTACCATTATTCACTCAGGGTAAATCCCACTTGAGTTTCTGGAGGAAGGAAAGAAGTTGGCCCCTGTGGCTCGTGAATCCCTTTGTCTCAAATGTATCCAAGATGAAGAGGTTTTGAATTGTGATTGAATCCTATACTCCCCGAAGCCCTTGTATGTTTTGCAAAATTGTTATGTTTGGTAGAATCCAGTAAATACCAGACGTATACTTTATTCTGAGTTGGGAATTTCATATCCTTCTGGAACAAAATACTTTATTTCCCACATGTTTTGACTGCATTATATTGGCGCCATGCATGTCACTCCACTTAAAATTGTGTCAGCATTCTCATTATAAGTTGTTTTTCAGAGGTTATAACTTGGACATAAAAATTTGCTTCCACTTAGATACTTGGTCTCAGCCCAGAAGTAATTACAAAAAAATAAATACAGATTTTTCCATATAATTTGTGGTGTTGTTTTGGGAGCGGGAGGAAGTAGAAAAAAAATTAGCACTGAAAAATGGCGAAGTGTGCATTATAATTTGTTCTACTTTGACCAATTATATGATGGAAAAATTCAGAATTTGTGAATCTTATTAAGCTGTAGTAAATTGCAATATCTTTTTTTTTTTTTTTTAATTTTATGGGTTTGTTAGGTGGAAAGATGGAGGGAAATATATCTGAATATGTATGACAAGGTGCATCTAATTCCTACCCCTATGGGTCGGCACATAGAATCCCTTCAGCATTTTTCAAAAACTGGGAGGATTGGACATGTTAAGAGTCCCCAGCCCACTTTGAACTTTAAGTCCCATCTACTTGAAAGTGCCTCAGCCACTGAGTTTATTACACCTCTTACATGTTTCAGAAGTTGCAGGAAACCATGTAGAACCAAGGTGCATGGTATAACTAAGGAACTCTATCTTTTGTGGTAGGTACCTGTGGACCGGCTGGTTGGGGGGAGCAGATGGACAGAAGGGAGTTGGGGTGCCCCAGGTGGGGTGTCTCTCTGGGTGAACTGTAGCCAGGAGATACTGTTTGTAGGGCTTCAAAGTACATCTATTTTGCCAGTCATAACTAACTTACTGAAATTCTAGTGATTCTTGTTTTTTGTAGGATCGAAGACAGGAAAAAAAGAGCAAAAGGATTATTTTTTTGTTTGGATTTGTTGAAAAAGCCCTGCAACTGTCCAGCTAAAACAATGCACCTCTCACCATGTATACTCAGAGAAAGCTTCAGGAAGAAGTCTGGTTATAAAATACAATGAGGAAGCCAGGTGAATATTTCCTATGATAGAAGTGGGAAGGCGTATTTCTTTAATAAATCTATGGCTAAAGTTATTTTTTACTATGAGAGGGGAATCTAGGAGCAAACTTTAACTGCCTATTAAGTTAATCAGGATTGTATCAAAGATGTGTTTCAGCAAGCAAGTATTCTGTGTAGTTAGGAGTTTCAGCAGTTGTACTTAACTGACCAACAGAGACTTTAAGCTGAAAAAAGATGGCTATCTTGTTACAGTGAAATGTGAGAAAATAAAGCAGGCTCTCCTCACATTTAAACCCCAATGATTGTAGAGTGGTTTATACTTTCCAGCTTGTATAGAATTTAGGGAGATAAAGGGAGACTTCACGTTCGGTGTGAGGTCTCAGACAATATTGGGTCTTTCTTTCCAGTTTTCTGAACATAAGGAAGTGCAAAAAAGAATATCTTCTAAACTTGCCAGTCTGAAAAATGCACCATCAAAAAAATATGATTAAGTTAAGCTTCATCCTGAAGGAAAATCAGACAATGTCTGTGAAACAAAAAGCTGCAGGTTCAGGAACGTGAGTAATAGTGGATGGAGCTGGAGAAACCAGTGTGGAAGCATGCCTGCCTTTTCACCCCATGGGGTTCTGGATCTGCTGTGCACACTTGGGTAATTTGTTATGCCAAGGTAGTTTCTTTAGATTGAAGCAAGATCTGGGATTAACTGGAAAATGCTTCATGAGTGTCCCAGTCTAGTAAATACATTGGCAAATAATTCTGTACAGCAGGACCAGCCCCCTGAGTTTTTGGGGTCTCAATAAGAAGAGGTGAGGAACTGAGATCAGAGGGAAGGTCAGTTATGTGGCTTTGCTCCCAATGACAAGAGGATTTATTTGTGATGCAAATGGTCAAGAGAAGTGGTCCTTCCTCTTTGCTTGGCACTGGTGAAGTTCAGCTGGAGTGCTAGGTCCAGTGCTAGGCCCCCCAGTATGAGGGAGATGGACTTACTGAAGTGAGTGTAATGAAGGGCCACAAAGATGATGAAGGGACTAGAGCATCTCTCCTGTGAGAAGACACTGAGAGGTCTGGGTCTGTTCAGCCTGCAGCAGAGAAGGCTTGAGGTGGGATTATCCTTGTGTATTATCCGTGATGAAGGGAATTAAAGAAGGCAGAGCCAGAGTCCTCTTAGAGAAAGGACAAGAGGCAGTGGACGCAAACTTGAAGTACTGGAAATTTTATTTAAACATATGAAAACTTTTTTATTCCAAGGGTGAGCCAACACTGGAGTAGGTTCTCCAGAGAGTTTGTGGCATCTTCATCCTTGGACATACTCAAAACCCAGCTGGGCATGACCCTGGCCAACCTGCTGTATTTGCCCCCTTTGAGGAGGCAGAACGAGACGATCTCCAGAGGTCCCTTCCAACCGCATCCTTTCTGTGAAGCATTGACTCATTGAGAAGTAGATCACAGAGCTGGGGCCAGACAAGCCCCTTACAAAACACTTAAGAAGTAGAAATTTCTACTAAATATTTAGTTTCCAGCAACAGTTTTTTTTAATCAGGACAACAAACCAGCCTGACTCTTACCATCACAGCAGCAAAGAGGGTGAAAACCAGGCTCAGAAACCATGGAAAGCCAAGAATCCTCAGTGTCATGGTGTCACTAGTTTTGCAAGTTTGGCCTTGAAAAAAAATGTTCAAAGTGAAGTCTATTATACCGGGCTCAAAAGGACAGTTTTGCTGGCTACACTACAAAGAGTTTTTCTTTAGAAATGCATTTTATAGAGCTTAGCACAAACAAGTTTTTTTTAAGTTTAAAACCAAATCCATAAGAAGTTTATTCTAGAATAGAATTTGACCATAAACATATGTCCCTGAAGAGTCAAATCCTTGTCTGGGGAATCAGATATCATGGATCTGTTCTAGTTCATGAAAATGTCAGCTATGATTCAGGCCTGGCTTCGTTCATGAGTGAAGCTTATGATGAGCTGAGGCTGACCCTAAGCTGTTCTGCTGGGGAGAAGACTGAGCTTTTAATGGGGGTAAAGGGGTGGCTGGTAATGAGGAAAGGGAAAAAAAACCCCAGTGAGTGAAGCATCTTGCCTTCTAAGTAAAAAGATGGGGAGCATGAAAGTCTGAACTTCAGTGTGCAGCAATTTGGGATATGAGCCTTGACTGATTGACTGAGTTGAAGAGGAGGGATGTCTTAGGGGGAGAGATAAGTAAGGTCCAGCTGCAGGGAGGAAGGCAGACAGAGATGAAAATGCACTTAAGTGCAGTCTCTTAGGCTTTGATTTTGCAAACTGATCTGTTCAGGCAAACCCTTAACACCCACGCAAAGCCCTGTTGAGGATAATGGGAGTTTGTGCAGGTTCACATGCATCAGCTTGCAGGAATGGGGCCCTGAGTCCTCAGGAGGAGTTTACACCAAGTGCAAGTAACAAGAAATAATTGGAAACGGCATATCTCAGCAGTTCCTGATTTTGAACCAGAAATCGAGAGCAAGCACCGGTCTTATGGAGCATCCAGGAAGATAGAGTTGCATTTATGTTGTTGTGTTGTCAGTGCTTCTGTTATAATCCCCAGTAGAATTTACATTTGGTATAATTCCCCCCACCCCCAGATATCTTTCAGGCTAAAATTTGGCAAATGAGCATTCAGCCTGGGAGACTGATGTCTTCTGAAATGTGAATGCAATTGGTTCAGACACTTGGCTTTGCAGGGAATCTGGAAGGGAAAAAATATTAGCTGGTTTCTCATTTGTTTTACAAAATAATATTTTAAGCTAGAAAAGCTGGGTGATGTGGAGAATGTTGTCAAGGTTTGTCATTAAGATAAACTAGATTATTTCTTGCCACAGATCCTGTCAGGACATTTGTGACTTGTTTTAGAAATGCTGTGGACTTCATTACTTTGCAAGCCCTATACTGTGTATTTGAATCTCACTGACAATTTCTAACCAGTAATTTCAATTAGAGGACCTTTATACACTACATTTTACAGTGATTGCATTACCTAGCAGAGCCTGGCTGTTCTGAATGCCCCATTAGGCCCAATTGCAAATGCCTAATGTGACGAGGTGATGACTGAGAGATCTTTATTACAATTTGATTGCTCCCGGGGCAAGGCTAGTATTTGAGTATCATCATCTTTGACAGCATAACTCGGCTCCAAGTAGGCAATCTAATCCCAAAGGATTTGCAGGGGACAGATGTTCCACTGGCTGTTTTATGATTGGTGATTTCCCAAAGTTTCCATGGAAGATGCTCCTACTTTACATTTTAGCTAAAATTCATCTTGTCTGTGCCTAAGAGCATAAAAATTCTTTCAATATCAGTACATTTAGTGCAAGCCCATAATTAGGAGTGATGATTTTTTTTGTGTGCTAGTAGAAAAAATATTTCAAAAACTTAATGAGATCTTAAATATTTACATTTCAAACCTTATGCCTATCTACTCTCAGTCTGGGTTTCATCCTGGATATATGTTTACTGTAATGAATGGCAATTCCTGCCTATTTCTTTTGCCACAAACCAAGCAGTTTACTAGTTTAATTCAAAGGCAGATGCTCTTGGGCATCTAGATAGACACATGGTATTGCTGCACCTGTGTGAGGCCCCAGCAAAGGCTGGGACTCCCCATTCTGTGGGGAGATGGCTGAGCACGTTTACAATTGAATTTAGGAAATCGAGAAGGTGGTGGATAAATGAAATGGAGGATTGCTGTTCTCACAAGTCCTACAACACATGAACTAGGTGGCATTGGGTGAAGCTAGCTAAGAGAGTTTTAAGACTGGAAAAGGAAAGACCTTCGGGAGCCTACTGACACAGGGAGTGGTCAAGGCAAGTTCAAAAGGATGTGACAAAGGCATGTGCATAAAGGGAATCTGAAAAAAACCAAGGAGGAATGTACTCACTAACATCCTTGCTATTGGATGCTGGGGAAGTATGAGGGAACGGACAGCAGAAAGTAGCACACTTATGAGACCATGCCCTAAACTGTATCTTCTTTTTTACTGCTAGATATATAATACTGGACTAAATGGAGCATTGGTCTGACTCAAGAGGGCAGTTTTGTAACAGAATCAGGGCTGTTACAGATCCTGTCTCATCTTCACTCATTAATAAAGCAGAGAGTCAAGGTCCTCATGTGTAAGAATCACAGAATCATTTAAGTTGGAAAAGAGCCTTAAGATTGAGTCCAGCCATAAACCTAACACTGCCAAGTCCACCACTAAACCATGTCCCTAAGTGCCACGTCTACATGTCTTTTAAATACCTCTAGGGATGGTGACCCCACCACTTCCCTGGGCACCCTGTTTGAATGCTTGAAAACCCTTTTGATGAAGAAATTTTTCCTAATATCCAATCTAAACCTCCCCTGGCGCAACTTGAGGCCATTTCCTCTCGTCCTATCACTAGTTACTTGACAGAAGAGACCAGCACCCACCTCACTGCAGACCCCTTCAGGCAGTTGTAGAGAGCGATCAGGTCTCCCCTCAGCCTCCTCTTCTCCAGGCTAAACAGCCCCAGCTCCCTCAGCCGCTCCTCACAAGACTTGTGCTCCAGGCCCCTCACCAGTTTCATCGCTCTTTTTCTGATAACTGGCAGGTCAGACCTCTGCAGTGACAGAACTGAAGTGCAAAGTTTCCTTTTGAGTGGCTGAGAAAGCAAATGAACTTGCAGGACAGTATATAGCACCAGACATGTGGCTTATTGCATTAGTTTCTAGTTTTGTAAGATGTAGATACATGGTTGGTAAAGCTGATGCAAGACTTTCCAAATGTGATTCTGTTGTGGTCAATGTGATGGCAACAGAGATTAATTTGGCCCTGGGTAATTTTTTGTAGCTTATTGAAATATAATTCTAAAATATTTTCTTTCAGCTTTTAATAATATTTTCTTTATGTTTGGAAGGCCTGCTACTTAAGCAACATGTGAATGACTGCATATAAACCTGCTGTAGCTAGAGACCAATTTCTTAATTAATTCCTAAACAAATATTACCAAACAAGCATCAAAATCTATCCTAAACACCTAGATGGAATAATGTTTAGATGCATATTTGGCTTTCTGTGGCTTTACTTAAAGCCAGTTTCAGGTTAAAACTCTTTTCATTTTTCTGATTGTGTCTTTGACTCTTTTCAGTCTGCTTCCTGTGCAGAGCTGATCCACAGATCCTGTGGAATTTGATCACTGCTAATTTGTGTGATTTTTCTTCAATGTTTTCTCAATAACTTAATTAGCTGTGTAATTATCTGTTCCGTGTAGATCTTTTGTGTCCATTTCTAATATTAAGTATAGAGCAATTACTTCCCCTCTTCAGTTATACAAGGTACCTAATTAAATAACCTGGGTCCTCAAGTGCCACAGTAAAAAGTAGGGATTTAGGCATAAAGTCCTGTGTCTAATCTGTTATGATTTTTGTGGTGCAGCTTGTAATCCTACAGACTACATTTACATTGCTGTTAGTGCAATTTACTGACATAGCCAGGAAAACAAAGAAGAAAAAAATATTTTCTGGTGAAGGAAAGGAAAGGAAGAATGCCTTTTGGGTTATAATGGGTGGGAAATTGCCATGGCCTCTTGGAGAAACTTCATCTATTCTGTGTTTTCACATATATCATAAAAGTCCCCATATTTCTTGCTGCATTGAGGCTGGAGGACACAGAAATATTTCCCAATCATGACCTAGAGAGGAAGCAAAGCTGCTGTAAGGGCAGTGCCCAAACCCCTCTGCTTTTGGGAGAGGGAAAGGTCATGTGGGCATCCCAGGGGTCAGACCTCAGGGCATAACCCATGTGCACCCACTGCTCACCCCAAATATGCCCAGTGCTGCAGGATCGCTTGTGTGAGTTTGGGAGGGTCACAACTCTCTCCCAGGCTTTTTAAGTATGACTTTCGTTTGCCTTAAAATCTGGGGGACAAGGATGCTCTCTCAATTGGTGGTTTACAGTCAGTGTTAACTGGCATCAAACTTATCTGTAAGGCAAAGATGGAGGGGTTGTGAGACAAAAAAAAAAGAGGAAGGGCAGCTTCCCCTTGTGGAGCAAAAGCTAAGTGTGCTCAGGATAGGAGGTCTGTCACGAGGATATGCAGTCAGTTGGTCGTGCTTTGTATCCAAGTATGACAGCAAAATCATAACTCTGCAGGGCGCAGGCCAATCCATAAGGGATAGCGGGGAGGAGGCAGCTTTCCTTGCAGTAAGGTGTCCTGTATTGCCCCATCAGAGAGGTGTTCGAAGCAGCTGGTATTGGAGACAAGACATCGAATTAGAGGTCAACAGGCTGATCCAGGCCGGGAATTTCCTGGCACTGGAAACTAACACTAAGTGCAAGCCTGTCCAAGCTGAAAGGAAGGCAAAGAATAATTATGTGGTTGGAAGGAAAGAATATATTTTGCATGCTTTCAGATTTCTGAATAAGTAATTGCATTAATAAAAGTGATAAGGGGGCCTTGTGACATCTTTAAAAATGATCCATGTTTTTTCAGGAAATGCAGAATTTGTGTGACAATGGCAGAATCAGTTCTCTTCCAGATTTATATGTTACTGGGCATACAGTATGTGTGTGACCTTTCATCACAATACCACATAGCATAAGCATGACAGAGTACAGACAAGGTTGCCCATAGGGGAAATAAACTTAGAAAAAAATCTTTCTTCCAAGACATAGTTAGGATCTCTTTTTGATCTTTTCAGCCCTTCTGACAACTGTTCTGCTACCTCTGTTTCCCACAGGAGGTACAATTTGCCAACATGTTTCACTCTTAAGTTTGCTGGGTAAGAGAAATGCTTTTTTCGCGATAAAGTTACATTTCTCAAATGCTAGACTTGAAGTTAAGGGAAAAAGAGAAGGAATTTAGTCTAAATGGTAGTATCTTCATTATCTCCTAATAATTCAAACGATTTTCTCTTCTTCCCTGAAATCAGTCAAACTGAAGATGAAACCTCTTCTTCCAGCACCATTTTATTTATATTCCTACATTCCTTAATTAATGTTGACCATCAGTCTTCAAATGCAGTGAAACACCGAAGAGTATTAAATGGCAAAATTCCTGTTGACTTCAATCTTACTGACTTGGTCAGGCCATAATCTTTACTGGCAAGATACCCAGGAGTAGTGACATTTCCCCTTTATGACACACCTGAAAATTGAAGCATTAAGCTATGCTCAGTGTATCTCAGTGTATAATTTTGAAGGAGCATGGAGAGAATATAATTCTCTGACTATAAATAAATTTGATAGGTATAAAGTGCATTACTCCAGCTGAGCTATGTTAGGCATATTCCCATTCCTTTTTTTGACTAGTAAAATGTATCAGCTGCAAATGTCCTTCTCCAGCTCTTCCTCAACTCTGTTTTAAGGAGCTTCACTGGCTGCTTTTCTTCACTTCTGTTTCTGGTACATTCAGGAAACTGCATTTCTGTGCACGCTGTGCATAGGTCTCTGTCTCCTTCTTTCTGGCAAATTATTTTACCTTATCATCGCGTTCCTGTCCTCACCTATTCTTGCTGACTCTTGCACTATCTTCAATTTGTATCTTGATCTCTCATTCTTTCCTTTTCTTAGCTCACTGAATCTGGTGTGACACATACTCTCACTCATCTTCTTCACCTCTTCTGTGTTCTCTGACCTTGTCTCTGCCTGTTTAGGAGTGCTGGTCCCCAAGCATTGTGCCTGCAGTTGCAGGAACAATAGGTGGGCTCCCAGGCTGCATGGGTGACTCAGAAATCCTGTGCACAAATAAGAAAAGGATGACAGGGTAAGGTCAGCTTCAGCTGATCTAAATCTATACAGCTGAAAATGAATATTTTTTTAATTTTGGGGGGTGGGTAGTATTCACATTATTTCAGTGTGTATCTGCCTGTCTATATAGCTGTGGAGGCTGAACCCAGCAAGAGCAGGAACGTGGACCTGGACATGGGGTGGAGACTGAGATCATGTCTTTTGGTAATGGTGTAGTCATAGTTTGGCCTTATCTGATCATGAAAACACATCCTGAAGTTCAACCAGTTTATGGAATATGAAGGAGGGGTAAAATCTGACATTGCCATCGTATATTTTGAATAGCTAAAGGAATAAAATCCTTTAGAAGGAACATGGTAACCTGGAAAGTGAAGACTTTTGACTCTTTATACCTGACTGAAGTTCTGTTGTTCCCACAAAAATGTGCATCTGGACATCACACAATCTTTTAGCATATATTTATGCTTGTGAAATATAAAAAGGCACAGAAATAATAGTGAGCTTTCTTTTAGTCCCGCTTCTGCACAGTTGGTAACTGACCTCCAGAATACCTTAGATGTGTGGGAACCTGCTCGTGGACTCAAGTGGGGATGAGAAGGTAAAAACACTGTTCTTTCAGGCAGATTACTTTGGTGTATTACTAGCCACATAACACCATCTACCCTGTTTTAAAAGCATGATCTTAGGTCAATGAGATATTTCACAGAGGCTAAAATGCTAATCTTCAACTCCCTCATCACAGGACCTTAAGGAACTTTTGCCTGAATTTTCTGGCACTGGCTGGGAAACCAGCATCCAATTCACTGTCTGGTTTGGAAATGACAATCCTGATTTGCTATTACTCTTGGTAAAGTAACTGACTCGTATGATTAGTTTTCTTTTTCACCTGCTAGATGTGTGCTACTTAAATATGGTTTAATTGCAAACAGGTATCAGGAATAGTCTTCGGCAGCTTTTTATTAATGTCTAGAGTTTGTATCCCAGTGAAAGGATTTATCCTTCTACTTATTGCTCTGCAAAGAAAGGCAATTATTTTTCTTAGTTTTTTCCAAAGTAAAAATTGATGTGACCAGAGCTGCTGTTCCCACTGCTAAAAATCAGTCTCCAATTGCTTGATTTCTGGTTGATGCTCATATTATTATTCCTTCAAATATATCAGCAAACTTGGCATACAGGACTGCTTCATTGAATTCTGACTTAAAACCCACCACTCACACTCAACTCCTCACCACCTAAATGACTCAAACACTGCATTGCTGCAAAAGCTACTCAGCAATTAGAGCTGTTTGTTCACCTTCTGGCAACAAGTGTTCTGCTACTTACTTTGAAAATAGGTTCTATTTCAGCCTATTGTTTTACATAAACAAAGAAACCAATAATCTGCTGCAGTTCCAGGGGGAAAGGCCAAAGCCAGTGTCTGATCAGCTATTCCGGTCAAACGGTCTTGAAACAAGAACTTGTTTTCTCAGTTGCAGCAGTTTTTAGTGTAATCTTTATGGGCTATGTGAACCTTCAGGAGTCAGTGACTGATGGTGTCTCACGTGGGTTGCTTTATTTTCTCTGGACTTCAGTGCTGCTTTGGGCACAGTAAACCAGGCTCTTTGGAAAAGTGTCTGCAAGGGTACAAAGTTGCCTGAAATGCTGCTTAAGTGGCTTTCAGCTTTCTTTTGCCAAGGTTACACTGAACTTTAACTGTGTCCAGACTATGTTAGTTTTTTTCCCAGCTGATAACACTCAAGATGGATATTTATTTTGGAATCTGAGACCTAATCAGAAGTTAAATTTATGCAAACACCTTTCTTTGATTCATGTTTATATGATAAAATTTTATGCTATCTGAAATAATGGCTGTATTGTGCCTGTCTGTGATGTGGAGATAGTTAGCTACGTGACATGTGTCTCATTGCTTAGAGGATACTACTGCTAGAAAACACAACAGAGCAACTCCTCACTGATGGGCAACAGAAAGCTGTTTTTCCTTTTTAATGCCTTTCATACTCTACCACACTTCCTTCAGAACAGGGTTTTATTCTACCTATTTAATATATATTTCTGAGAGACTATAGCTCTTTGATCTCTTGACACTTTACTTGCCCTAACTTTCAGGCCCAGCATATGAACTACCTACATCTATGAACCTGCAACAAAATGTATGTTGCTCCCATATACATGCTAACACTGTTAAGAGAGGAGAATCATCATTATATCACAGTTACTGTCATTGAACTACTAAGTTATCTGAGTTGTCAGAAGAATGTGCTTACTAAACTTACTTCAGACTCAGTCACTTCTTGACTCTCCTTAATCCGTAGCATTGCCTTGTAGAGGGGACTAGAGCTAATGCATTGGAATTGAATTGCATTCCCATGCAATAAACCCAGACAGGTTTAATTTCCAAGGGGCTTCCTTTTATTCCTGAGCCCAGGCTTCAGGATCTTTCCTGGTTCTCTTTCTTGGGAAACCAGGCTCAGGTTGTGTTTGTCCCAGAGAACACAGATGCACTTTTGAACTCTGATGTGCAAGAGTGTGCCTTGGTCACATCTCAACTCTGCACTGATGCGAGACCCAAAGTTTGCAGCCAAAACTCAGATGCTCCAGCCAGATCTTCAGTCTCAATGACCAAAAAACTAAAAAACTAAGACATGTTTCAATGCACTCTCCACTACCCACTCCTGCATAGGCTACCACACTTGCCTGGAGAGGGACAGATAAGTTCGATCAGGTTAGCAATGTGTGCACAGCAATCCTGGGTAACGGTAGCCTGCCAGCTGCAGAGACACAAGTGAAAGCATTGCCAATCACTGTCATAAGTTTGCAGACACCCTTGCAGTGTACTGACACATGGCAGAGATTTTATTATACTATTATGGTATCCTCAGTAACTTTTAAATTCCCTTTTAGGTTTTACTATCTATCACATATCTGTTCCACCATAGCTGTTTCTGTGGTGCCAGCAGTGGAAGCCATGCCCAATGGTGTCCTGTGGGCTCCTCAAGATCAATGAATTAGTTTGTGATGGAAGCGGGGATCATGTCTGCCTTAATATATCATCTTGGGCATGTCTATGCATGTGACATTGTGCCCTGAGCAGGGAGGGCTGCCCTGTGGTGGTGGCTGTAATCCCAGAGCATGCAGACATGCAGCGACTGGTGGTCTTGAAATCCCCTAGCACCTCTAAACCATGCAAATAAATTTCACAGTTGAGATTGTGTGTGCAGTGTTCAGCTCCCTTCCCCTTCCCTTTCCCCTTCCCATTCCCCTTCCCCTTCCCCTTCCCCTTCCCCTTCCCCTTCCCCTTCCCCTTCCCTTCTCATCTTTTTGATGGGACACCTTCCCATAGGAAAGGTCAGGTAGTTCAACAGCTCTCCCACCAACTCTTTCTGCCATTCTCCCTTCAGTGCCTCCTCCCAGTGAGGAGGAGGAAGGAGGGAGTGCAGAAGAAGCAGAGATGAAGGAATGGTGTTTGGGAGGAGAATGTAGAAACACAAGAAGTTTGCCTGGAAATCTGCAGCTTCACAGATCTTCTCTCTGCCCTGTCTTTCAGTGTGCCAGGCAGTTCTCACCATGTACCCTGTCTGTAGGCAGCTGAAGGGATTTCTGAAAGAGCAGACATAGCCTGGATTGAGTCACATTAGGCAAAGTCAGTTTTAGGGGTGGGGTGAGGCATCTGCTTCTTCCCCAGATTTATGGCTGCAGTGGAAGATCCTGTCATCCCTCACTCTGCACCTGTGTCTCCAGCCACTTCTCCATTGTTGTTATTTCCAAGTGACGACTGATTTAATCTGTCTCCTAATGCAGTGTGCACGTTGGGGCTCCTCCAGGTGCATGCTCCAACTCTGTGGGATGTCCACTGGCCATGAAGGGCCCACTGCCTGCAGACCTAGACATGTTTGATTAAGAAGGACCTGCCAAAAAGTATATTGTTCTGTATTGTTGTAGTGTTTATGTTCTATTTTTTTTCAAGAGTTCCTGCCAAATAGCAAGATAGCGGTAGATAGCATATGCAATGTGTTTATTACTGATGCGAAAGGGGCCAAACAGATGGAAAACTGAGTCCCGAGTTCTGGCTACTGCACAGGTTGTGGAGGTGGAGGCTGTTTCTTAGCTACAACTGAAGGTGGGATCCTTACAGATGGTTCCCTTGTTCTGGCATCTCCTTCAGTCCAAACTTGGTTACAGTGTGAATTTTACTGGAATGGGGACATTGCACTAGCACAAATCTTGTGTATCTGTTTATAATTACAGCTGCCTGCAATTCTGGATTAATGCAGTGCTTACCACCCCGTGAAGGTTACATCACTGTCCTATAACTTGCCAGCTAAAGCAATTAAACTCATGGTGAAAACCAGCTTCTGGTGAACCCTTTACTCCGTTCTGCTGCAGTGTAATTGTTTGCTGCAACAAAATTAATCATCACCTGAGCAAGATGCCTTTGCCCTTTGTTAGTTTTTCAAGCCTCAGAGCTCTGTCCTGTACTTATTGCACTGGAGGGCTACCAGCACAGCTCACATAGCTCAATGGCCAACTTGGACTTGTGTGAAGGTGAGACCCAGACACTGAGCGCCTTGTAATTCAGGTCATCTTTGAGGATATACCCAGGGAAAGCCACCGTGTCCCCTGAAAGACCATTTAGTAGCAATCCCATGGCAGAGCACTTGCTACTCGTTTTGGCGGTTAATGAAAGGGCTACAGCTCCTTAGATATTTTCATAAATCTGGCACTCACTACACAGTCCATCTAAGCTTATAATTACCTTTCACTTTGTAATACTATTTCCACTTCAATTTGTCTGCCACTTTATGTTAATAGTCACTCCCACCATCCAAGTAAGGGTTTAGCCAAGGCTGAGCCCTGGCACTCCAGGACAACCCAGGTGCAGAGCAGGCTGAAGTTAAGCATGCTGCTGAATCCCTTCACTGTGTGTACCTCTGTCATGCAGCAAAGAACAAATAAAAGGAGGGAATTTAGAAACTCTGCAGAATTCAATGAGCTGTTAAGACCCGTCAACAAATATGACAAAAATGCATTGTGCAAAGTAAAAGTCTTTTCCTTACAGCCTGTGCTAAGTGACTACTACATAGATACAAGAACGCAGAGTTGAGATTTAGGAGATGATAGTCCATTGTGTAGCAGTTAAAATCTTAACTTAGCTTTAAATGTTCACTATAATGTACTGTAAAACCCGGGAGAATAGTTCTGCTCTTGTTGTTTGGGAGATCAAATAATAATAATAAACTAATCTATCGGGATCCATCTAAGATTGTTCAATAATCTGCAGGAGGTGCTTAGTGTATCGAAAGATGAAGCACATTAGAGCCAGAGTTAGGCTTTTAAATGTCCTTAAAAACAAAAGCCAAAGCGTCTGATTATTTGGGCAGTGTTGGGGCTCAGCCCCACTGGAAGTCAGAGTCATACTAGCAGGAACTTCTAATTTATGTGTGTATTTTTACATACTGTCACATGTAGAGATGCGTACTTGAACCAGGCCTGGCTGAGTAGAGAAGACTGAGCTGTATAACCAGGATGTTATAATATTATAACCTGCTGATTTCCCTCTGACTGGGATAGGAGACAAGGGCTCCTCTGTGCTTACTGGTGTCATTCTGGAGGCCACCTTCCCACTGATAACACCAGTTTTCCTCCTGGGTGAATGGTCTCTGAACCAAGCAGCGCTCTGTCAGCTGCGCATGACTGCTGGAGAATGGGTCTTCGTGCTGGCTGGCAGGCATAGGCTCTTTTTCTCCAGCAAGAGAAGGCATTTCAGAGGAAATTACTATACATAGCATAGGACAAAATATTTTTCCCATTGTGCTGGAATGTATCTAGAGCAGGGAAACTACACTTAGGATATGAAAAAAGGGGAAATAACAACATGAGGCTGTCTGCAGTGCAGTAAAGGAAACAAAAAACACCAGGAGAGGCATCCTGAAGTATGCTTCCTGCATGTATTGAATGCTTTAAAACATGATGCTTTTCCTTTCAAAAACAGTGAACACACTGGCATTACAAGCCCTTATTTTTTTGAGTCGAGTGATACATTCCAGTCTTCGTAGGACACTTTGCTTTAGCTGAGATGGCATTTGGCTGCAGTTACTACGACAAACAGAGAAGAATTGGCATGTGGCATGCTTGGATGAATATTCAACAAGTTTTGTGAGAAAAATATCTATAAAAATGAATGAGATACTGCCTTGCCATCTCTTGCATGTTCAGTGGTCCATGGTACTGAAAATAAACAATATTTATAAACACTTCATGGGTCATTATAAAAACACACTGCATTTTACTTTGTAACTTTATAGGATGTTTTTCAGCTTGTGTTCTGTTACAAAAAAAGCTTTCTTTATTAATTATTTATTTTCTTTAGTGTGGAAAATGGTTTCAGGCTCACCAAAGATGAGAACACAATACAATATTTGATTAATATTCTTTATTATTGTATCTTGTTTCTCCAAGATGAAAAATGTACTGTTATTCCCAGAACTTGGTTAGAATAGCAAACCAGTCTCTGCAGGGTAACCCTGAATCAACCATCTTCTTTCATATGTCCAGTCATCGGTCAAAAGGAGGGGACAAAAACAGGACACACAGTGGGGCACACAGCATTAATGAGGTTTCTAAGGACAACTCATTATTCCATTTTTCTTAGTAATAATATTTTTATTTCTTTATGTCTAGAGGCCTCAAGCTAGATGGTGGGCTGAGGGCACAGTAGGCACATTCCTTACACGAAACAAAAGACAGTTCCTGTCTGAAGAATTTTGGACTGAGTAAAGGTGAAAACATGCAGGGAAGAAGAGCTAAGGATAGAGAAAAAGACATAGAGGTCTGAAACAGGTTGACCATAAGTGCCTAAGAACAAAGTTCTTAGCTTTTTTGCATGTGTTTTGTAAAATTATCTCTGAATATTTTAATGATGAAGCAATGATCTGGTTTACAGCAAAGACTATCAATTACTATTTGATTCTAGACATTTTGCTGCTCTTTCTGTGAGCAATTAGGGATGCACTGCAGCAGCGCAGACCCTTGATCTTCATGACAGTGTAGGTCAGGGAGAAGTTACAGCTGTAACCCTTCACAGGTAGCATGACTGGTTGACATGCAGTAAAAACAAAGTGGGTCAGCATTTCACAAACAGTTACTTATGTGGCAATTTAGTGTATAGTGAGTCATCTCAGCAACACAAAACACTGCAGAAATGTTATATGGCATTTTTACAGTGAGAAAGGCTAAAGAAAAATTATAGATACTTCATTCCTCCAACATTTTTGGCATGTCACTATTCACATTGAGAACTGTACTAATAAGGCTGGTGGATTGTCTGGCCCAACTGTTTATAGCATGAGATAATGCTCTTTTACCATGACTTAATATCATGGGCAATGTCTCCTTCAAATTACTGACCTCAGCAATGTATTAACCTACTAATTGCTCCTAAAGAGGATTTGAGGTATGTTACAAGGCCCTGTGTATGACACATGCAGATAGATGGTTTCAGTATTTGTGTGTGGCAGAACCAGATATCTCACTACGTCTGCCAAGATCACTTACACTGGTCTTCTATGGCGAGCTGTAAACCTGCTGCTACCCATGAGAGGTGCTCTCTCAAGTGAAGAAATGTAGGACAAAGCAATTGAAACTGCAGCCATTTCAGTGTCTACCTCTTCCACATGGAGAAGGCCAGTGGATGGAGTAAAGATGGTTTAATTCCACTGTAATTACTTGTGTTCAACTGGAAGTGTAGGCCAGGAACCTGTTACTGCTGCAATCAATAGGTAGCAAAAACAATTGACAAGTCAAATGATGGGAAAACTGAGCAAATTAAGACTATGTAAGTGGAAGAGGTAGAAAAGGAGAGGAAAGCATCCTTGGAAAAATACACAAAGTAATATAGCAGTCAGGGGAGGAAAAACAACTGTTGAAGGAAGCGAAAAAAATTACCAGCTTAAAGCAGAAATCTCAAAAAAATGATGAAAAGTGAGCAGAACAAAGATCCTGGGAACACTGGATACATGAACTTAAGAGTCAAATCTGCAGAAACCCCTGCAGTCTCCAGCTTCCCAAGGCATACCCAGGTCATGAGATTGCACATTACTGCCTAGTTTTGCAGAGTTGTGTTTGTATCCAAGGCAGCTGGCTCATTAGATGGTCTGTTTTAATCTTGGCTGCTGACTGCTGCTGAATCATGGCCTACCTGCACGTACCACTTTGGCAATTACATGCCCACATTTTGAAGGTTCCTGGTCCAGGCATTTGAGATACTGCCAAGGTGCCATCTGAAATCACTGCTGAGGCTCAGAAATAGATGCAGTAATAGTGAGGGATGGCCAAAAACTTGTTTTCACTTGTAAAATGTAGATATGATCCTAGCCTGCAAACTGAACATTATTATTGACTTGTGTCAGTGCCTGCCACATTCCAGGCATTTTATAGACAAAGAAGAAATGATAAAGTTTTGTGCATGGTTACACAGAAAAACAGACAGCTGCAGGAGTGGGACAGTAACAAGTGATTGTTTCAGTGTAAAGTTAGCAGAAGCATCTTAAAGTAGAAAGATTGGAGAGAATTTTCTAAAACTACTTGGAAAAAGGTGCAGAAGTAGTGGCTGAAGAGACAGATAAAGGAACCTGGAAAGATGGGAAGGCTTACGGAGTAGACAATATTTGGGATTGCTTCAAGTGCTATGTATGCAAGAAGGATGGGACCAGTAATGTAAATATGATCAGAAAGCAGATGGTCATCTTATTTTGCATTTGGTTCTGTAAACCTGGGAGGTAAGCACCTTGTCTAAATGGGGGCAGACTTTGGTGTTGCCAGCTACACTAACAGGATACACCATTCAGGCCTTTACACTCCTCTGCAGGAATTCAGCCATTTGGGGTCATATCTTACAGGAAATTTGATCAGATCTGAACTTAGCCTAAGCTAAATTGGAATTGTAAATACAGATAAATATGGTTTGGAAGCTCTCATCCACAGCCCTTCTCTAATGGAAACAGAATATCTTACGTGAAACAGTGGTCTTAACGTGATTCACTTAATTATCCGCACCCTTAGAAAAAATATATTTTGGATGCCTCTCTTTTAACCTGACTTTAATTTTCATATAAACATGTCTGATAGCTTTGGAGACAATATTGGTGTGTTCAGTACAGAAATTTTACTAGCTCCTTTTTTTTTTTCCTTTGGCATCAACTTGAAAGGATTGTTAGAAGATGATGCCTGCTGGCAACATTTATGCATTTCATTTTAAGAATTTGAGTAATTGTGCAGTGTATGTCATGCATATTAAATGTTTCACTATGAAAACAAATTTCACTCATTATTGTTTCTTATGACATTCCAATATGTTCTCTTAGAATATGCTTCGCTTTCTGCCATCTGCCCCGTTCTGGAATCAGGGTGCAGGACTGATCCAATGCTTTGTGCAAATGTCAATGGTTTTAAGATTAGGCTTTGCAAGAATGCATTCCACGAGCTCTCTAGTGTGGAACCAACAACAAAATAACTATGTGGTGGCAGGAAAGGACACAGCCTGTTGGAAATCTTGAATCATGGGATCTAGTGATGGAAGAGCATCGTTAAGTCTATTCCTGGGCAGACAGGTTGTCAGTGCAAGGAGCAGCTTAATCCAAAGACATGTCATATTGGCATTAGACTGGTGGAGCTATCAAGTTTTATAGAACTTCATTTTTCATTGAAATCTTAGATTTTTTAGTCCCTGTGCAGGTCTTGTTCTGAGCATGAGCAAGTACACCTGAGACAGCAGAAAAGCTATACAAAGTTATAGTTCAAAGACTATATGATGTTACAGCTCAGAGGTCCCAAATGCAGAGTGACAGACAGAAAGCATCCTTAAAGATACTGTGTCAAGCAGAAATCATAGAATCATAGAATTGTTTAGGTTGGAAAAGACCACTGCCAAGTCTACCACTACACCATGTCCCTAAGTGCCACATCTACGCTTCTTTTAAATACCTCCAGTGATGGTGAGTCCACCACTTCCCTGGGCAGCCTAGTCCAATGCCTGACAACCCCTTTAGTAAAGAAATTTTTCTTGATATCCAATCTAAACCTCCCCTGGTGCAACTTGAGGCCATTTCCTATCACTAGTTACTTGACAGAAGAGACCAGCACCCACTTCACTACAAACCCCCTTCAGGCAGTTGTAGAGAGCGATCAGGTCTCCCCTCAGCCTCCTCTTCTCCAGGCTAAACAGCCCCAGCTCCCTCAGCCGCTCCTCACAAGACTTGTGCTCCAGGCCCCTCACCAGCTTGGTTGCCCTTCTCTGGACACGCTCCAGCACCTCCATGTCTTTCCCGTAGTGAGGGGCCCAAAACTGAACCCAGGACTCGAGGTGCGGCCTCACCAGTGCCCAGTACAGGGGAACAACCACCTCCCTGCTCCTGCTGGCCACACTATTTCTGATGCAGGCCAGGATGCCGTTGGCCTTCTTGGGCACACTGGCTTGTCTTCAGCCAGATGTTGACCAACGCCCCCAGGTCCTTTTCCACCAGGCAGCTTTCCAGCCACTCTTCCCCAAGTCTGTAGTGCTGCATGGAGTTGTTGTGACCCAAGTGCAGGACCTGGCACTTGGCCTTGTTAAATCACATAAAATTGGCCTCAGACCATCGATCCAGCTGGTCCAGATCTCTCTGTAGAGCCTTCCTACTGTCAAGCAGATCAACATTCCCTTCCAACTTGGTGTCATCTGCAAACTTACTGACAGTGCACTCAATCCCCTCGTCCAGATCATTGATAAAGATATTGAACAGAACTGGCCTCAAAACTGAGCCCTGGGGAACATCACTTGTGACTGGCCGCCAACTGGATTTAACTCCGTTCACCACAACTCTTCGGCCTTGGCCATCCAGACAGTTTTTTACCCAGTGAAAAGTACACCCATCCAAGCCATGAGCAGCCAGTATCTCCAGGAGAATGCTGTGGGAAATGGTGTCAAAGGCTTTACTAAAGTCTAGGTAGACAACATCCACAGCCTTTCCCTCATCCACTAAGTGGGTCACCCTCTCATAGAAGGAGATCAGGTTGGTCAAGCAGGACCTGCCTTTCATAAACCCATGCTGCCTGGGCCTGATTGCATGGTTGTCTGGTTCTCCTGTACGTGCTGTGTGATGGCACTGAAGATGAACTGCCCCATAACCTTCCTCAGCACTGAGGTCAGACTGACAGGCCTGTAGTTCCCCAGATCCTCCTTGCATCCCTGTAGACTTACATGTGTCTAAGTGGTACAGCAGGTCGCTAATCATTTCCCCTCAGATTATGGTAGGTTCATTCTTCTCCCTGTCCCTGTCTTGAGCTCAGGGGGCTGGGTACCTGGAGAACTAGTCTTACTATTAAAGACTAAGGCAAAGAAGGCATTAAGTACCTCAGCCTTTTCCTCATCCTTTGTCACTGTGTTTCCCCCTGCATGCAGTAAAGGATGGAAATTCTCCTTAGCCCTCCTGTTGTTGCTAATGTATTTATAAAAACATTTTTAATTGTCTTTTATGGCAGTAGCCAGATTAAGTTTTAGCTGGGCTTTAGCTCTTCTAATTTTCTGCCTGCATAACCTCACAATATCCTTGTAGTCCTCTTGAGTTGCCTGCCCCTTATTCCAAGGTCATAAACTCTCCTTTTTTTTTTTTCTTCTGAGTTCCAGCCAAAGCTCTCTGTTCAGCCAGGCCAGTTTTCTTCCCTGCCGGCTCGTCTTTCGGCACAATGGTGGGGAGAGATGTATGGAGGTCCTGTTACCCAAAGATCTAGTCCAGCCTCCTGCTTAGATCAGGACTACTGCCAACACTAAATCTTATTTCTATGTATCTGTCTAAATCTCTGTGGTTGGAGAATCCACTGGGGGGTAACTAACAAGGTAGCAATGAGAGAAACTGCTGGACATGAAGAAAAGCACATGAGCAACCCAACCTGGGGTTAAACTAATAAAACAATAGTGGGTTAAACTTATAGACGAATGATGTGAAAAGAGTCATTGGGAGCTCACTTAGCTGGATAATGTTGAAAGATGGTAAAAGCAGACTGGAGCTGATGGCCAAGGCCTAAATTAGAAAACAAGGGTGTAAAATAAGCAAAACTAGGACCAAAGGGGAAAGTTTAAAACAAGGTGGGTTGTTTATTTGGGAGTGAGAGAAAGGAACTTAGGTAAAGCAAAGCAGCAGATTAGGGCTGTGCAGGGATACTCTTGTCATTCCAACCTGTGCATGATCACCGCAGTCTGCAGCAGGACAATCAACCGGTTGTTCTCACCATGCATTGTGCATCTGCGCTGCTTTAGCAGTTGAGGGACCTAAGGTAATTACCCCAGAGATGATTGGAGATAGACTCATGGCATTATTCAGAGAAGGGGGAACATGAGAAGTAGAGCCACAGCTAGAGAAGAGACTTTCAACACTGTTGCTAGGAGGGGAAAGTGCAGCATGAAAAGGGATTTTTCCTGGGTTATGACAAACGCAGTTTCTGTTGTGATGCATATGGCATGTTTTGAGGTAGCTGTAATTTTGGGGAAGGAGGAAACTACCTCACTTCCATGCTCCTTCTCAGCCTTTGTGACCAGAATGGACTGAAATGTGTGAACCCTTGAGGAAAAGAATAAAGAAATAGGAAGACCAACTGGGAGCTTTTAATGAAGTTTCAGTTCCTTATAACCCTATGAAAGCAATGGATAACACACTGGGACACAAGCTACTACAGTAAGCATCATCCTGGTTCCCTGTGTGCAGCATGCAATGCTTTGGAAGGGCTGGAATGCTTCATGCCAGGGCTTTGGGGTGGAGAGACACACTCTTGCTTTATGTTCCCTGAAACAGCTCCTGGAAAGGCTTGTGGGATGTTAACAGGCAAGGTACAAGGACTGTCAAAGTACAAGCCAGAATACTAACAATTGAGTCTGGATAACCGAGTGCTGGAATAGGTGAGACCTGTAGGAAGATGTGCCAGCTGGACTCCCACAAGATTGGCTTTTCTGATGATGAAGTACGTGTCCTACAGTGAAAAGGTACTTGATTTCAGAGCCCCATCCCCACTTTATGCAGCCTGATATAAGAAAATAACTGAAGAAACCACTCCATTGTGGTTTTACAACTTTTCTGGGAAAGCCGAGCTTCAAGAATGAATTTCAAGCATAACACCATCACAGTTAATATATAGTGTGATTACACTAGAGTAACCTGTAAAAATAAGTGTCTAAAAGGTGGATATGAAATGGGGAAGCAAAACAGATTTGTCAGCTATCACAACTAGATCTCAAAAGCATGAACAAAGTAAGTTAACGATACAATAAATCAACCAGATTCAGAGTAACCTGGTTTCAAATACCACTCCTAAATCTCACCAGACATCAGCTGTGTATGAAAACCCCCAATTTCAGCTAATGGCAGATCTTCCATTGACTTCAATAAGATCTGAATGTAGTGGTATGAATGTGCAACCCTGGCTCTGTGCCTGCTCATTTCAACAAGTTTGGTGAATGTTGATTTTGGAAAGTAATCTGAATTGAAGTTAAAGGTCTGATATCCCTGTCTCCATCTGAGTGCAGATGAATTAATATAGCTGTCAGTGCAAATGGTTGCTGCTTGGGATTGTTGCTTCAAATAACCTACTTGTGGATAATAATTGTCACAAGGTATACATGTTTTATCCTGTTTTCGCAGTGTTTTTTACTGATTGTTAAGCTTCTTCCTTTGTCACTTCTTTGCCAAAATCCCATTCAGTGTCCAATACTAACAAGTGGCTTAAAGGCTTATGAAAAGGGTCATAAACATGATTTCTACTTGTGGAATTACTTCTTGTTAGAAACAAAACAAAAAAACCTTCACATAAAGTCTCTCTATGTCCCATGCCCAACTGGCCCTGGAAATGTAACTCTGCGCTATTCCAATCATTGCCCATGTGTTGGTAAATTCTTTTGTAAATCTTTATTTTCTTAATGAAGTCACTCATGGATTCTGCACTCTGTCTTCATCCAAAAATAGCATGAACCTTACCTGACCATATAATGTAACTAATATTTCTTTCTCTTCTAGCGTTGATAATGGCAGACCTGGGATTGTATTTAGACAGTAAGGAAAGTGAGCAACTACCTTTAAGTCTGCTTGTCTAAGTATGAAAGAGTTAAGTCAACTATATATAAATCTTTACCCCTACCTGTCTAATTTTCTCCTGTGTTGAGGGGGGTAGATTGTGCTGTGTTTATTGCGTATTAGCTTCTTCCTTCTCCATGGAGTGAACTACTGTTTTGCATCCATCCAACAAGAGCAGAGGAGTCCCAGCTCTTTGTAAGTGCAGTGTTAAATTTATAATCCATCTTGCTGATGTTAAGTGCACTTACTAAAGATAAATTTCTGTAGCCCTTTTCCCATGTCCTGCCTGCATTCATGCTCAGATGATTTCTTCAAATGCTCAAACTGCTTTTTCAACTTCCTGCCTGGTACTGATGGGCTTCATCAGGGCCACCAGACTGATCATGGACTGTCCTCACTCTTCCTGGGACCAAATGGCCTGCTAAGCCTCTCCCTGGAGGTTTGACCACCCAGCTGCCAATCCTCCCAGTTTTGCCTTGGGTCTTGGGTCTTGGGTCTTGGCCCTTGCTATGGCCTCAGGGGTGTCTCACACTCCTCTGCTGCATGTTTAACCCCAACCTTGATCATACACCTTTACTTAATGCTAGTCCTCTTGGATCTTTGTTTCAGGCACCACAACCATAGAATGATTTAGGTTTGAAGGCATCTGCAAAGACCATCTAGCCCAACCTTCACTGGAAGCAGATCCAATTAGACCAAGTTGCTTAGGGATTTGGGTAGTAAAGTCTTGAAGACCTGCAAGGGTGGAAAGGACAAGGATATATCTTCCCTGCCAGAAAATGAAGTATTCAGACCAAGCAGCCAAGAATAAGAACCTCGGGTGGATGCTGCTGAGAAATTGCCTGAGCAGCCAGGCATAGATGGCAAGACCAGCAAGGCTTCAGGTGCCAAGGAGGCAAGCCGCAGTTGGATACAGGTATGACATGTACTGTAACAAGGGGCTACATACTGAAGCCATGTATTTCTTACCTGCACATATACTGAATGCTGTGTCTGATTTTACATTGATGTATTTGAGGGAGAATAGGATGCACAAGAGGGTGTCAAGGACCAGAATGGCATGGTGAAAGACAGTGAATCACACATCAGGTGTAGGAAGAAATCTCTCTCCAGGTTTTCCAATGCAGGAGGCTTTAAGAGGCAGCGGGAGAAGAGGAAGCAGGTCAGGAAAAGGGGGTTCGGCTATAACTGAGTCACTGCTTGGAAATGGCCTCTGTGGCGCACGTTGGGGCAACTCCATGGCTCTGAAGCCACAAGTGGCTCTACATGAGTGGTGGCTTGGCCACCAGGTGGGCAGCTGTGCTGGCATAGGGCTGCTGGGCAGTGGCAGTCCCCTACTGCAAAAGGCAAGGAGCCAGCAAGTCTTCCCATGTTCCCATCAGCAGGTCACTTCTTGAGCCAGCTATGCAGCTGTGCAAAACCCAGACCTTGCCCTCGGGTGCTCCCCAAAGGTGGGCTTCATGGGGTCAGTCAGGGACATCTCAGTTCTGTGAGCACTGTGCTATGTAGTGCTCAGGGTCAGAAAGACTGGTTCCCTTTGGCATTTAGGAATAGTGGCAATGAAAGGGCTGATGTTTGAGGATGAGGCCCCACTAGATTGAAATGTGTCCATGTGTCATCAGTAAATGTAACTGCCCTTTTGAAAGATTTGTCCTGAAATACAGTAGCTCCTGGAAGGTCCTGATGGTGCTGGAACCCCAGCTGAAGCCTTGTACATACATCTTTCTCCTTTTCAGCTCTAGCCTCCAAGGTTAGTCTACTTTTTTTATTAAAGACTCGACATAATTATGAGTGCCAACACAGGTTCTTATTGGTGAGCACTTAAGTGATGTCCATTTTGGTTCCAGATAATTAAGATCTGTTGTGGCTGTTCCTGCTATAGCTGCTGTAAGAGCTCTTGAACACTGAGTTCCCAAAGTAAGAAAGCTGTGTCAGCATTATTACCCAGGGTGTTGCAGGTAATAAACATAGATTAAAGATAAGCAGAACTGGACAGTCTGCAGATCAGAGATGATGGTAAGGTGATATCCTGAGGAGACTCATTGCAGGTGGGCTGTTTTTCTGCAGTGCTCAGCCACCCTTCTTTGTAGGCTGCAACTGCACAGAGCAGCTGTCCCCTGAGGTCTTGCATTAGAGGGAGTAACACTGAGTCTCCAGGAAAGAAAACCGGCTTGAAATCCTGTGAAATGTAATATTGTCCCTCTGCTGCATCAAGCCTTAAGTCCCTCCACATTCTGAATGTCTCTTATCTGTATCCCAAGTCTGAGAGGTCAACACCAATATTTCTTACACCGATCTCTGCAAAAACATTTGGATGAATGTTATTAATCCCCTTGGTGCCCTGCATGTCTAGGAGATGTCTACAAAACAGCACGCAAGCAGTGCTTGGAATGAACATAATGAGGCAGGTTTGATCCAAATAACAATGGAAGCCTGTCACACACCTAAATAAACAGGCAAGCATGCCAATGAACACAGTCGTTTGGAGGGTGATGTGGTAGGAGTAGCACGTTGCTGACTGGACAGTGAGGCTGAATGCTCTTTAACACACAAATGACATGAGTTGTGCCACTGGGCTCAGCTGCCAGGCTCTGATTGTATTCAGAGAACCACAGAAGAGCTGTGGCATTGCTGTCAATCCTCTTCAGACTCTCTAAGCCCTGGACAAACACTGACCTGTGTCCCCTCTGCAATGAGATATTGGGTGATTTCCCATTCTGCAGGTGTGGTGAGGAAGCACAGCTATGCTGGCTGTTCTGTAAACAGAGAAAAACAAACAAAAAAGTTCAACAGCTCTAAGTTGGACATAGAGAAAAGTAGCCAGAATGAGCAGCAAGGAGTAAGTGACAGTGCCACAGCAGGTCACAGGCTGTGGGCCTCAAGTGTAGGTATGTGTGTCTGGTAATGTCTTGTGAGGCTCACTGCTCTGAGTTGGAGACTTTCCAAACAAAAAGCAGCAGAGGAAGCACAACCCTAGGTGATTTGTGCATTGATGTATCTGCAATTCAGCTGAGGAGCTGGGAGCTGACTCCTAGCTTTGCCAGGACCTACCTGGAAGAGGTTGGAAGGAAGATACCAGCTTGAACTGAAAGAGGAGAAACCGGTGAAGACGAGGGCAGGGTCTGGGTGCCCTGTTGCACACAGCTGGCAGAGAGGAGCAGCAGGAAGGGGACAGGGAATCATGCCTGCTAATGCCCGGTGCATCTGGTTCCTTCAAGGCAAAGCCTGGGAAAACCTGATGGTAGAGTATAACCACCAGCACTCTGCCTTGCTCCTGGGGCATATGCAGAGCGTATATGCACATACCCTAAATTATCTGTGTGCATTTGTCCTTTCCCTGTAGCCAGTCTAGAGAAGATTAGGGTCTCCTATAAACTGTCTGAGTAAAAACCTAGCTTTTTATCACCCTTTTTTTCTCACCATGCTAAATGGGGCCTGCCTGTGTCTAGACAGTTCTGCAAGCTGTCACCACAAAGTCCCAGGTGGATCCAAAGCAAGCTGGGAGCTCATGGTGGACCTTGGGAGAGTGTCTTGGATGACCAGCGACTTCATTTGAGCTGTATAAATAAAGGAGCCAAATATAGTGAGACAGATCTGGGAAAGCAATAACATGGAATTCACCCCTAAATGCATACTTTAAATTGATCAGTTAAAAACCTGTCTCTTTAAATATAAAAGTGTAATATGTGTATCAGCTCAAAAGCAGCTCTCGTCCGCAGCTGTACATTGAGTTAAGGACTTTGTCAATAATAACTCAATCTATGTCCCTGGTCAATCAGACACAGCACCTGCATTTTAAACATGTATTTACTGTTGTGAATTTTTGGTTCCAGCCTTATTGTCTGCCAGTTATCTCTTCTGGACTATGTTTGTTAGCTGCTTGGTCCAAATACTTGGATAGACTTTTACATCCTTTTGTATCTGAGTAAAGATTTGCTAAGTCCAAACCTGGAAACCTTGCTTTTACACTTACGCTATTTAGTTACATAAATCAAGAGGCCAGGACTTCCTAGTGATTCTGTACTGTCCTTTGGTACTCTTATTTCATCTCCACATCCTCTCTGTTAATCGACGTAATTCAGCCAACACTGACTTCAACCTTTACTCTTGAAAGGCATTGGGCAGCCTAACTTGTGACAGCTGCAAATCTCCAGGCAGGCTTTTCAACCAGATATCCTGAAATGTCCTTAAAAATTTTCAGTTTTGAACAGCCGAGGCAACATGGCTACAAGAGCTATGCTTTGAAAAACACACCATCTCCATGGCCTAAGCCCTTAGCATGGTTTATAAGTGTTCTGTCACAAATTAAATCAAACTAATCCTTTCACTTCCCACTACATTCATGCTACTGGGAAAATAAGTTTGTTTACCTAGCTCTTAACAACTTTTACAGAGAGCATGAAATCAGGAATTTATGCAATTTTTGTGCTCCTTCAGCACCTTCCTTTTCAGGATCACAACGTGTCCCCTGGCTGGGTTAAGGAAACTTCCTGTATTACTTGCATTTAATTAAATTACTTGCTCACCATGTGCAAGTAGGAAGGCAGCCCCTGTCACTGTACTCCTATGCTCGTACTTTGGATTCAGCACTTCAAAAAGCTTCCCAGAGCAAATTCATTTAGAAACTTTGGTGGTATATTCCTTTAATTATTTAAAAAACCCTTTAACATTAAGTTTTCCTTATTATTTTAACAGCTTAGAAAGAGCCTTCTTTTCTCTGCTGCATATACCCACATAAAATCAATGCCTGAGAATTCAAGCTGTCAGCACCTTGATGCATTATTTCACGTTTCTCTGTCCATTGCCCTCTGAAGCTGTGGCTCACTTTCCCAGAGTGAAAGCAGCAGAGGAATTAGCTTGATGCCCTCTTTCATTTCACTTATTGTCCTTTTTATAGGGTTTCTTCTGTCCATATGAGGTTCCTGCATGTCCCCTTCCCAGCCATGCTCCTGCCTATGTGCTATTCTGCTGCAGTTAATGATCCCTTTGAGCTTTAGACCCTGGGAGTCAGGATTTCCTGGTGCTGGCGGCAGACACAGATTCCTGACACTGCAGCACTCGGTGTGAGAATAGGGGAAATTGATGACTTCTGAGGGATAAGTTATTGCTTTTTCTTTACTTTGGCTTTTGTTTGTAGGCCACGCAATGTGCTATGCATTTCTTTAACTCTTCCATCACAAGCTTTCTGGGCAACGTGAAAGGAGTTCATGTCTCTTCAAGTTGCCTGTTCGTCATTCTTGATGTGATGCTTGCTACAGCGCCGCTGTTGATCTGTCTGCACGTGAACGACTCTGCTGCAAGCCTCTCAGCCCCAAATCTGGACAAGCACATAAGACCAAACCTTCCCAGCCTGTTACTCAGTGCATCTGCCTGGTATCTCAAGCAGGAGAAAGCTGCTAAAAGAGGACCAAGGTTGCATGGTGCTATCATACCCACAGCCCTCTTTGCAATCCCCACCATGCTCGTTGTCACTCTGAGCCCCAGAATAACTGAAATTACACATGAACCATGCACTTTTCCTTTCCCCCCCTCTCTCTCTGCAAATCTCTCATCTGTATAAACACTTCCTGGACTGCCTGCATTCTCATACTGCCCAAGAGCTTGAACACAATTCGACTGAACACACTACTGAACTGGGAGATTTATGATTTTTGTGAGTGAGGCTGCAGGTTGTTTTTGTTCCAATTAAACAATTGAAATAAGGAAAAACACATGTTGCTGTTAAAATAATCACAGCATCAGGGGGACAGAAATGAAGTTCACTGCTACTTTGCATGTGTGTACATACTCCACATCCCTGTACCCAGATGCATTACCCATGACAAAAAATTAAATGTATTGCTTAATTATCAAATACCTGGGGTTGTACTACTTGCCTAGACTTTAATCTAAGTTCTAAATCCCAGCTTTTAAAATACAACTTGAACATCATAATTTTTTTTTGTTTGTTTGAAATTTTATTGTAGTTCTTAAAAGCCCACAGAACTATCCCAGGTTTTGGGAAAAAAAATTCAAGTCCATCTTGTGCTGTATTGCAATAATGTCTTTCATTTACAATTAAATGAAAATTGGGCCAAGCTTTGAATGTTCATTTAATATTTGTTTTTCCCCTCATTTTGTTGCCTTGCCTCTGTGTGGCTGTGAGTGCGTGCTTGTGCTATTGTTTTTTTCTAGCTGCTTTGCAGACACCTTCTGATGTCTTCTGGCCAGCTGGGTGCAGACAGCTCCAGCTGGGACATGCTGTGCTAGGCCATTTGTGGAGACATTTTTAATTGTTTGGGGCTTTGTTTTGCCTGTCACTAATGAAGGTCGTTTAATGGGCAGGGGTAAATGAGGTACCTGCCTTTTCAGGCAGAGCAGTAGAAGAAGCAGTACCAGTAAAAGGGACTCTGTGATAATTCACAGGGCCATGCCCGTTTAGAACTTACGTGTAATATACAGGAGATAATGTAATGTATGTCTACAGCATACAAAATTATCTCTGCAAAAAATTTCTGATCTGACCAGACAAACTGCACAAGAAAAACAAACATTTGTAAGAATAACTTCTATCTCTAAGAATTGTTCTTATCAAGATTACCATTAGATTTTTTCTCAGATGAGCATTTTGCAATACTTTGTCATTTACAGCAGGAGTCAAATTAGGTGTCCACTTTTGCAATTGTTTGAGAAAATAAGGTATTTAAACTTCCATGTGTAATTGTCAAAGAGATAAGGACTTCAAAAATGGTCTCATTTTTGCAGCAAGATTGGAAACAACATTAGGACGCAGATTCATCCTACACAGCACTGGGACTCTGAGGAAATGGTCTTTACATGATGAATGGAGGAAGATGAGTCTCAGCTGAGCCTTTCAGTGAGGTTCATCTCTCTCTAATAACTGTGTAGGGAGCCTGAATCACTTGTAATATAAAAGGGATGAAACCGATCCTTCAGTGTGACTAGGAAGTTCATCAAAGCAGCTGTCCTGGGTCAGAACAAGGTCTCCTCCTGCTCAGTATCCTGTCTCCAGCAGTGGCTGTAAGTGATAGACAGGGAAGAGGAAAGCCAGGAAAAGCAAATAGGATGCTTCCCTGGAGCAGCCTCCTAACCTCTGTCTTCAGCTTGGGAATTTCTTCAGCTGGTTGTGTTTTCTGTGCATTTAGTAACCCTCAATGGATTTCTCTTCTATGTACTTGCCCGATCTCCCCTTGAGCTGAGCTACATTTCATATGTGTCACAGCATCTGCTGGCAGTGACTTCTGGAGGGGCACCAAGCGCCACCTCTGTGTGGATGTTTTAAACCTCACGGACAGGAGATTCTTCTGAGGTCTTTAAATCTAGTGACGCAAAGAAATGTATGTGAACATAGCAAATCCTTCTCTGCCTCTTCCATCCCAGGAAGAAGCTGGAAAGGTGTCAAGTCATACATGTTGTCTGTGCCCTGTGTGCACCAAGGGGCTCTGCAGCCTCGTCCCCCATCTCCTGGGGCTTAGGCTGCTTGGGCTCATGGCCAGCTCTCCCCTGATGCAAACGGGCAACCTGGCATCAGACCGCTGAGGAAAAAGTCAGTGTGAAAGAGCAGTGAGAAGCCTGTCTGGGGTCTGCTTTGCTTTGCTCAGCAGCCACAGTCAAGCTCAGGCCCTTACACTTGGTGTCTTCCTCAGCTGTGTTGTGGGGATGCCAGTGCCCAGTCTTGCACCTTGCTCATCCTCACCCCAACCCACTGACTTACCTTCTAAGCTTGGCCTCAGCTCTGCCTCATCACTGTGGACCTGTCTGGTGATCCATGGGCTGTGGCTGACCCTGGCTACAATCTACAGACTTGTGGGACGGGGCTGTTGGTGTTGGCACCTCCCTAGTGGCCTTGTTGCCATCCTTGGCTCTGGCTTGCCGTCCCCTGTAAAGCATCCAGCTCTTGCTATTCCTTGACATGCTTTCTGATCTCACCAGTGCATTATCATCTTGTCATGTCATTCTGGATTGACAAAAAATTCTACATAGATTATAGCAAAGTCCTCCCTTCCCCTCCCCAACTCTACTGCATGTACAATACCTACAAGTCAGCCACTGGTCAAGCTGACCGTTTTAATCCTTTACCAACCTCTTGCTTTTGTCCCATTGTACCCTCTACATGATTGACACAGCCTGACTCACATGGCTTGGCTATAAGCAACCCTAATAACTTCAAGGCTTAAAATAAGGAAGTTTTAAAATGCAGATATTCTTTCAGTTTCAGCATGTCAAAGACATCAAGGGAATGATGATGATTATGAAGGACTGTGAGAAAATGCCTCAGATTTATGGAACTGTTAATGTTTACAGTGACATTATTACATTATTAAGTTAGTTCTCACTGTGGCAATTAGGGGCATGGTAGGATGACGGATGATCTTACTGTCTGCATGGAAATATATACAAAGCAATTAGTCTTTCAAAAAATTTATTTTGAAATGCTGTTGAAAGCTATATTTTCTTACAGTTCTGATGAATTGGTAAGCATCTGAGTTTATGGAGTTCTTTTACAGTTACTGGATTAAGAGAGATGTTCTTTTTTTATCGTTTTACAAGTTCTTGTCTAAGCTGTAAAGTGCAATGAAAGCATGAGATCTATTTGCTAGTTTGAAATGCTCTGTCCTGCTAGCTCACTCCAGCTCCTTGTTACAAATCCTCTGGCCCTGTTATGGGTTGCTAGGCAGAAGGGAAATAATGTCATTTGTTAAACAAAGCAGACAATGTCTTTCTTTGTAGACTTTGCACATTTTTTCAGCGGTGTGAAATCCGTGTTAACAGTCAGCTCACACTGAAAAGGTCCCAGTCAAACATTACCACAAACCCCGTGAGGTTTCTGTAGCATCTCAGGGCACAAAAAATGCCATCTCGCAAAACTTCACCTGGATCCTTAAACTGGTCAAGGAGTTTGTTGCCAAGATTTTCTGACCAGGAGAAGCAGGAATGTGAACCATGCTGTGTGCAGGAGAGGAGGACACAGGACAAACATCTGGCAGGGAGGGTGACATGGGTCCAGCCTTCCACTGGGTTAATCTTTTCTTTCCTTGCCTTCTGTTTGAGTTTTGCTGGTATTTTTCTGGGTATTTTACATTTTTTATTCCACTATAATTTCATTAAGGAGAACTCCTCTCTGCCCTATGATAGCTCCCCTGTGCCCTCTGAACTCCACTCACTGCTGGGGTGCCCTGTGCAGTCCCCAACTGACAGATGGACTTCGTACTTTGCTGAAAGAGGTCTTCTGGCACTGATGGAGAGGGAAACTGTAGAAAATACCTTCCTATAAAGTTCTGTCTTTTGACTTGTCTTTCCTTGCTGAAGCTTTGCCATTTCCCTGCCTAGATTTCTTTGCAGGCAGTCCTTTGCATTTGAAAGGAATGATTGTAGGATAGACATATATATTTAAAGGACTCGCATCTCAACTTTCAGAAGGGAAAGAATGCTGCTCTTTTACTGAGACTCCACCGTGTCCAGATATATCTGACCCGAGGCTCTGTTGTTGTCAGCAATTATTTGCTATGTGCTGACACCATCATGTACAGGGAATGTTGCATCTCTCTAACAGCTTGAGCCATACCAGGGTGTGACAGCAGAAAGGAATTTGAATAAATACTCGGTATCCACCTACATGACTTCCTAACACCTAGGTGGCAGTGTAATCCCCTGAGTTCCAAAGATATTGCTACAGCCTCAAGCATTAGGGGCTAACTAAGCAACTTAAAACCAAGACCAACATCTTTGTTGCTGCATTTTTGTTGCAGCTTTGTAAGACCAGAAAGTCTGGTCTTTCAAAGATTATTTAGTTTAATCTGTTTAAAATTCCCTGTATTAATAATTGGTTTGAGTAGGTGTTCCTGACTTAGAGGATATTTTTAAAGAAAAGTCAATTTTGATTTGCATTTCCAGGAACACAGAATCCCCCTCACAATTACAACTACTTTGGCGGATAGCTGTGTTCATCATGAAATCTTTATTTCCATTTCCAGTTGAAGCTGATCTAATACCTATTTTCAATAACTGGATCTCATTCTGTCTCAGCTAGTTTGAACAGCCTTCTCTCAAATGTACACTTCCTTCTTCACAATTGCTATAGACTGCAGTGAAGTTTCCCCCAGCCTTCTGCTTAGTAGGCTGTATAGATTGGTTTGGCAGTTTTAGAGCAAAGATTTTTTTTTTTCACTGACTTATTCTCCAGACATTTTTTTAGATGCTTCCGTCATCTTTCTGGGGTTGCAGGTGGCACAACATCTCATTCCTGATCTCAGCAGTGTCTAAAATAGGTCAGTATGATGCTATTGTTCTAGTTTATATATCCAACAACTGAGTTTACCTCAGATTTGTACTGGGAGAGGTGATTCATCCATTGGCTAAAGGGAGCTTGCCTTGTTGCTTTTAGTCATTTCTTGCCAGAAAAGCCCCTATTTTATTTATATATTCATACAAATACAAATGTTTGTATATGTATATCACTAGCTAGCTCTGATGTCCTGGAAAGGAAGACTTAGATATGTGGGAGTGGAACTAAACCCACGGCAACTTGCTCACCTTAAATCACTACACCAAACACCATCCCTCACCAAAGTGTTTTCCCAAGTGCTTGATGTTGTACCATCTTTTTGATTTCAACACATCACTGTTAGGAAGCCAGGCAGTACAGATGAAACCACTGGCAGAAGGACTGCAGATCCCCTCCACTGTTAGATCCCCTACAGTTATTCTGTACTGTATGCATTAGAGTGGCCAGTGAACTTACTCTCTCATCTGTTTGCTGCTGGGAGACTTCCCCTCTCAAATTCTTTAATCTCTTCAAGTTTTGAAATTGAGCTGGATTTTTAAAATAAAAAGCTGTAGTTCAGAGCAGGATATTGAAGCAGATTTTACATGTTAACTTCTTCTGTGGGGTCAGTGGCTGCTTCTTCTCATTATAGCAGTGCTGCAGCTTCTCTAGCTGTGATGTGTGGATGCAGTCCAGGCCTGGCCAGATCTCACTTTTCTCTGAAGTAGTCACAGCCACTGTGTTTTATTTGTTGAAGTTGACTTTGGCTTTCCTTGGAGTGTGAAAAAAGCTCTAACACTGCTGCTACTGCCTCCTAGAAGAGTCTCTCCACGCACGCATCCGTGTTTTTCCTTGCAGCACACCCAACTGGTAATACAGGAGCAAAAGCAGCCCCATTCTGATCACCTCTGTTAACACCCATTGGCACTGATGGGGGAATGTGACAGTCTATGTACAAAGCAGATGACCATTAGGTACTGACCATCTCCTGGGTCATTAAAGGGACAACTCAGTCATCCAAAAGTCAACCACTCACCAGGGGAGAAACAAATAATTAAAGCAAACTGAAAATAGGAAGACAGAGCAGGTATGAGCAGCCACTGCAGACTTCCTGGCCCCATCCTGTGGGTCACAGCAAGGTTGATCTCCACCACACTTGGCATCTACATTTTAAGTGTTTGCAGTCACCAGACCGGCTATATTCCTCCTTACAGGCAGCAACAGGAAATCAGCCTTTTCTGGGGAAAGTTTCTAAGAACAGCA
Organism: Astur gentilis; assembly: GCF_929443795.1. Classification (NCBI taxonomy): domain Eukaryota; kingdom Metazoa; phylum Chordata; class Aves; order Accipitriformes; family Accipitridae; genus Astur; species Astur gentilis. The sequence goes on along the minus strand of NC_064919.1, from coordinate 76,878,740 downwards.
AGTAACCTTTGCTGTTGAAATGTTCCCCAGGAGACTGGGTGGTGTGTGCCAGGTGAAGATGTAATGAGTGGTGTGATGTAGCTGCTGTGCTTACTTTTCACCAAAACAGTGCCAGCCATGTCTCTCAGCAAAGCTTCATCAAGGCTTTGCTGGGACATGGCATTTCATTTTTCTTCTGTAGAGATAAAGCCAGCTCAGTTGTGAACACAGCAAAAGGCCACCCTAACAAGTGGAAGTGCTAAAGTCCTGATGTATGTGTTCAAAAGAGCAGACAGACCATCAGCCCCATAGGAAAACCCTTCAAGATATCTGACTGCCCATCCTTAGCCTCAAAACCAAAGAGTGGCCTTTGAAACCTGGGTTGCAAGACTGGAATAAGGATCAGGCACACCAGTGCTTTCATCTCATTTTTGATGGAGGAGCTTTGAGCTGATGTGGAAGTCATTTGAGCTGCCTGACCTTTTGGAGAATAATTGCTGGCTTAGAATTTACAAGTTGTTAGTAATTTATTTCAAGAGAAGGTGCTGCAGCAGCAAAGCAATGCTGGAGCAAGGGGAGGGTTAGGTTTGAAATAGGAAACACGGCTGCCAAGGGTAAAGTTACTTTGGATGCCATTGGAGGAGAGCAAACTGGATTAAGGAGGGCAAAATAAAAGGAGTCATCCACCTCCACCTTCAATCAATTTCTACAAACCAATTTGCTTTGAATCTTTTTAAGATCTGGAAACATTATGATCCATTTTTAATCAAAATAAATTATTCTGGTTTCCAAGCTGATCTCATGGTATTTTCTAGTCAGCAGAGGAAATACTGGAAATCTTGTAAGAGATCCTGTTCTCATAAAATGCCCAGCCCAATTTTGTAAATTCAGGAGGTTTTGGCTAGGCCAGATAAGCTTTGGAGAAGCATTTGAATACTCACTCAAGCTGAACCCACACTCCAGACTGTGGTGTGAGCAGTTTCCTGCACTTCTGAGATTCTGATGCTTTGAAAAATTTTACTGACTCTGGAAGAATGAGGACAGTGAGGAAAAAAAAAAAACCATTGCCCCTCTGTAGTTAGTCCACTGGATAAAGAGAAGCACAGATGGTTACCCAAAGGCTGGTGGATAGGATAAATTCAGCATGGTTAATGTCCTCTCCCCAACGGCATGCAAATAAGTAACCATGAAAGCCTTCTAGGTCCAGAGACCTCTTGGGAAATAATAGTTACAAAGGCTGCTTTGGTGGTGATGGTTTAAGGTAAAAATTGCCTAGTAATTACTGCCACTCTTGCATATATAAGACATGTCTCACACAAGAAAAAATGTGTCCCCTATTCAGCCTCAGTGCTTATGTAGTTCCCATCACATAATATTTGAGCACCTCCCAAACATTCAAAAATAACCCAAAAATAAATGTAAGAAAAAGGTGTTGTTTTCTCATCCTGGTAAGAACACAACAGCCTTCAAGGCTGGCTCTGACCTTGTGCCAGTATGGCTGAGGGCAGGACTGCATATTTCTGTGCATCCCTGAATCAATATTTTGACAAATTGCCATTTCTCCCTCTGCTTTACCCAGTTTGCTGACATGTTGATAGGTTCTCTGATGTCAGGGCTGATAAGTGATGCATGTCAAGCTGCTCAGTAATGCTCAAAGTCTCCTTTGGTTATTTTGGACCCACTCAATGCAGAGCAAAATTTCCGGTCTGGGAACTATTAGCATATGCTAAGCAGTAGTTAATGTATGCTAATGATGTCTGGAGGTTTTCAAAGGAACCTTGAGTGACCAAAGCGTGCAGAATGGCTACACGGGAACTTCTCAGTCAGCCTATAGTTCTCAGCAAGAGATTCAAGACACCAAGCCAGACTCCTCAAAGAGTGGCCAGTGGCTTCTCCGAGGTGCTTGCTCCCTTAAGGGAAGTCTGTAAGGGCAGAAACCAATGGCCTTCAGAGGGACCGGCTCTGGATCTGGGCCATCAGTGAGGCTAGCAATGTAGGTAGCCGCTGCAAACAGAAGGTCTTTCTTCAGAAGCAGCAAGTGGCTGAGAGTATTCTTGTTGCATGGAAGGCTGCAGGAGGTAGCAGGACTTGATGGAAGTCACTCTTCAAGACAGGAGTTTTGTGCCCAGTCACTGAGGTAGGGCACCCAAACATCCCATGGACAGTCAAACAATGAGAAAGTCCCCTTTGCATGACTGCTACAACACTGAAAGACCAGGTTTTCCCTTTGTTATAAAATAATTTCTTTAGTATCAAACATTAACTGTGTTATCAGCATTCTTTTGTTAATGTTCTTGCCAGAAGCCCAGTCTCCACAAGTTTGGGGCATGCAGTTGTCCTTAGCATCCCCAATCTCTGTCTTAGGAAACAGTGTGGTTGCCCATGGCAGAGCCATAAGAGTTTAGCAAATACAGTACAAAGAACTTCAGGCAAATACATGTTGAGGTCTGTAATGCTTCCTTGTGTCAGCACACACGTTGATGGGTCAAAAGTTCTTTTCCAAAAATGTTAGTCAGATTTTTCAAAGCTTTTTTTAATTTGCAGGAGCCTAGAGGTTTTCTGGTAGAAATACAAACTCCTATAAAGTGAATTTAAATCTAATGATATGATGAAAGGTGTGCTTCTTTTATGTACCTTTCTAAGTATCCCTGAAAAGAATGAAGAAAATGCTATAGAGAGAAGGAGAGTTTCCCAGGATCACCTCATCTCCCAGAGTAATCAGCATTTTTCTTCAGTCCAAATCAACCTTCTGGAAGTTAGAGTCTCATCTTGCTTACCTTTCTGAACAACTTCTGCCCCAGATTTTTAATCTCTAAATAACCAGTCCCAACACCAGATGCCAGCCTGTATCACTCTCCATGCTTCCTGCTGTTCTGCATTTTGAAGCACAAGCTGGCACACGCAGTCAGTGCCTATGGACAATGCCAGCACTGCCAAGAAAATTAGACAATTAAAAAAAAAGATAACATTACAAGCATAACACCTGACTTTGACATCTTAACAACAAACCGCTAAGGAAATGCTGGAATTAAAGTTAGCTGTGGAATTTCAGCTCTGTCCTCTCCTATAAAATACCTTTTTGTCATCTCCCACTATTCAAGCTGTGCCCTAAACCAAGAGTTATCGATTTTCTAATGCACTTTTTTTCCCATGGCACTCTGTATTTACAGCCACGGTCTCAGATGTAATTCATTTTTACAGCATCATTCAGAGGTGAAGGAAATGAGTCCTTTTTTACTGAATAGCTGTGAAGATTAATGTAAAGGATACATATTCATTTTTGTGTCTGGGCTGAGGCTGTGCATTTCACACATTAGATATGACAGGCAAAAATGCTGACCCTGGGGTCTGCAGCTTGTTCCCGGGAATGAACTTCTCAGGTGAGAAAAGATTTCTCCGGCCTCTTCCTCTCCTTTCCCGCTTCATTTCACCCATCCTCCACAGCCACCACGTCCCTCTGCTTCCTACCGCTGCCCTGCCCTCCATCCCACGCTGCTGTTCCACTTCCATGCGCCATTCCTGGTCTTGTCCTTCTGCTTGTATTGTTGGGAGGATTCCTGAGTCTTCCCCTCCCTCATCACCACCCACATGTCTGGCTCTTGTCCTTTCTGCGTTTGAATCCAGGAATTTTTCTCCTCCACATTGTTTCACCCCAGTGAATATCACTGAGAATGCAGTAGAGGCAGACTCCTGGCTCTCCTTTCAGGTGCCTGGTCCTGTTGTAGGCTGTGAAAGTCTGCAGCTGAAACTGCAAGTGAAGTCCTGCTTGACCTGAGGTTGCAACCTGCTCAGGAAGGATGAAAACTTCAGGGGTTCATTTGCTAAAATGAAAGGAATCTCTTAGTTATCCACTGAGCATGTGCAAATTCAGCTTTCCAAAGCCAAGTTCGGGCAGATTTTCAGGAGGGCAAAAGGGATATCTCTGATGAAAGGCAACCCTCTTTGGAGTTCTTGCTCCAAGGAAGGGGGGTGCCAGATCTTTTCAAAGAAAAGGTCACAATTGCTTTTTAGCTTGGACAAAACAACGAATTTTTCCTTACCCTTATTATTGGAAACGGCTGAGTTTGTGGACATTCTCCAAAAACTTCAGCCTGAGGCAGATACCTGGCATGGAAAATTTCATTCCAAATGGTTATAGTTTGGCAACATTGTAAGTGCTTGAAAATAGGGTCTTACAATGCAAGGGATCAAGCTTTCACTGCAATGTGAAAGGCCAAGCCACCGGTCCTACCTCCAGCCACAACCCAACACCTTTCTTTGTCACCTGTACCGCAAACAAAGCAGCGATGCACATTCAAGGCAGGGCTGAACCCCTTTCGTGGGGTTTGTGTTCTGGCCGGAAGGAAATGACTGGGATCAATACCTAAGAAATGGGTTAAGGAGAACACTCTGTAATGTAGAGGGGTTTCCTAGCATAGAGGGGCTTCGGACAGCATGGTTTACTTGTTCTGAGTTCTGCTTGTCTGCATTTACACGCATTCATCCTCTTCAAATAAATGTGGTTTTCAGTTTTCTGACAAATGTGTTAGCAACAGCCTATCCTGCATCATCCTGGTTTCCAGCTAGCTAGAGCTGGTCTGTCATTACCATTAAACCAGCCATCCATTTCCTTCTTTTATCACACCACTGCTGCCACCTTTCCCTTGTCATGTCCTGGAGGAATGAATACATAGACACTGGCAACCAAGCAAAATTAGAGCAGCTGGCTGCTGATGCTGCATAGCATGTGATTTTCCAGGGATAGCCCATCAGCCCCCTCCCAGTAGATCCTTTCCTGAGTGCCAAGCACAGTCCCTGGCTTTTTGGCTGAAGTTCACACACCATGGCAGATGCATGGGCCATATTCTGCAGGCATAGAGCAATTCCTGGAAAAGGCAGAGGAATCATGAGTGCCTAACGAGCTCCAACTGACTTACAGATATTTCACATCTGCCATCTATGAATCAGAACGCAGTATCTGCCCCCATGGCCAGACGGTTGGCAGCTCAGAGTACCTCAGGACAAATGAACCATGGCAGAAACTTGGGCATCCTCTGCTGCTGTTGTAAGACCTGAGATCACTTTATGTTAGTTTTCACCAAGTAGGACCACTGCATTGGAGCCCCTTGGAAAGATGTGTGTCCTTTGCACAAAGCCCAGCACGGCGGATGTTATGGCAGGGCACACTGCCTGTGTAATACTAGCTCTGTTTGCACAGGTGTTGGATGGCTTTAGAGCCTGGATCCTTGGATGATGTGAGCGTCCAGGAGGTCTTCTGTGGCTTATGGAGTCTGCTGGGAGGTGAACACTTTCAAAATGAAATCCTTTTTAGAACTGCTGAAACCTTTGTCAGTAACAGTCCTCATGTGCATTAAAAGGTTTTCTTATTGCCCAAATGGTTTCACATATATTTTTCAGTAGTGGCAGAGAACTATCAAAATTTGGATGGATAATCCCGTCCTTACTGTCAGCTTATTGGGACATCAGAGAGGGGACAAAGGCAATGGGTAAGATTGTGCTGTTGGTGAAATCCAGGGCTACCTGGATTGCCTAAGGAATGGGCCTGGCCATTTATTTTTCTAAAGGTGCTGGAAACTACCACACAGTAGCCCCCATCTGTTTTGTGAAATGAATAGTTATATTTATTACCAGGAAGGTTAAAGGGAGGGGAAAGCTGGCTGATAGCGTGCAGGTGGTGAGAAGGGAGGGGGGAATATTTCCAGTACTGGTAGAAAGAGTTAGAGGCAACGGCAGCAGCATCTGACTAAAATCAGAACTGATTAAAATCAGAAGAAAGGAGTAAAGTAGGATGAATAAAACAAGAATGGATTGAAATTATAATAAAACACACCTTGTACCGAAACACCAGCCTTTTATCTCATGTCTCATCCGTTTTCCAACAGAAGGAATAATAACCAGAAGCTGTTTTAGGAAGGTCCATGCTGGATCCTTGGGTGATGTGAGCTGGTGGGCCCACTACCACGGCGAGCATCACCCAGGGGCAGGGCAGCAGCTAGATGGCACCGCCGGCTGCGCTATCGCCCTTCTCCGCTCCCAGCAACACTCCATGCCAAGGCTTTCAGCTTGGCTTGCCCAGACACTGTTTTTGCTAAAAGCTGTGGCTCTGGGTTCTGAAGACAATAAATTTTACTCAGAAGATTCAGCAGGACTAAGATACCAAAAGACCTGGTGATACAGCCTGAGAGCTCACCAACAGGTCCGTGTTTCCAGTCTTTGCTAAGTCATTTCAGTGCTTTCTGGATCACAGGTGCTTTCTAAAAGAGTTGTAAAGATTTAAAAACAGAAAATACCATTGTGAAAAATGTCCGTCCGTCCCCCCGTCCCCCTCCGTGGTGTGATAAGGGCAAAAATTTGTTTTTGTCCATCTGTCTGAGGAAGGTTAACTGCTCCCCACTCTTCTTTTTACACCTCTACTTAGCTGTTACTATCCACTCTTCTTTTTACATCTCTACTTAGCTGTTACTACATCAATAGCAAAGTAACAGCAGCAGCTCACAAACTCAACAGGTGACCCTTCCAGCCATGCTAAACTCCTGCATTGGTCCACTGAGGTAGGTACAGTCACATTCATGAGACTGTGTGGAGTGTGTTGCTGGTGAACATTTTAACACTGCTTTCCATCTGGGCACCATTTTAATCCCTAGGAGCTTCAGACCTGAGACTGAACTTTCTAAGGGTTAGGCTATGGGCCAGACCATGACCCTGTCATGACATGAGAGTTTAACAAACTACCTCTATAACAATAAAATCAGTTGCTGGAGAGAGAAGAAAAGAGGATTTCTGTTATATGTTTGGTTTATAATAATCAGAGAAGCACAGTCTGCTGTGCTTTTACATTCTCTTCAAATCTCTTCTGCAATTTATTTCAGTTACTTTCCCCCTGGTTTTCACTCTCATCCCCTGCATGCATTTTCTGTAGGGAGCTACTAGCTGGAGCTGGTTATAGAGATCCGCAAGGAACCTGGGAAGTGAGAATGTGTGTCCAGGAGCTGTCTGGGCACCTTACCTGTCAGCTGTGTCTCACAGGATTTGTTCCTCCCGGCCATCCTTTGCTCCATCATGCATACAGCCTGTCTCTGTTCTCCTGCGTGCCAAGCCCATAGGGCAACTCTTGCTCCTTGTTCCTCCTAAGCAGGATGATATTAAGGAAATGGCCTCCATCCTTGTCTCCAGCCTCTGACTTGTCTCAGGGCTCTGTGGGTGTCAGGGAGGTCCCATGGGAGGTTGTTCAGGGTCAGTAAGGCTTACTGGTGCCTTCAGGACCCTGATAGCTGCCTTAAAGAGTCAATTGCTGTCTGCAGGTCTTTGCAGCAGCTTTAAGGTCCATGGGGATGATTATTTTTCTTAACTGTGGGACAGTGGCAGAAAGGACCCACATGGAGAAATCTCAAGCAATAAAATCCCCCAAACCAACCCCCAAACCCCCAACCCTTGGCTTTGCTTTTGGGACCTATTTTTTCAATTCCAATTCTAACTTTGGGAATTCTAGCCACAGCCTGAGTGTGAGCCATGTCACAGAGCCATCTGCTGTGTGAAAAATGGTGTTACACAACCAAGACTTTTAGAGAAAGGGGCAAGAAATTAATTGTGAACTGAATGAAGCCAAAATGAGACCCCAATGGTCTTTGAGTCACAGTGTATTAAGTATTGTGAAAAATGTAACATTTTCCCTCTCCCACAACTCCACCCCCTTAAAAAAAGCCCTGTAGTACAAGCTATGTGCCCTACCTGGGGAAGTGCTGAGCGGTCCCATCCTATCAGTTATCCGAAATGCAAACCCACCCCTCCGAGATAGGGCCAGGATTGTAACACAAGTGAAATAAAATACAACTGAGCTCCAACAGAGGAAGAATCTGGATGCAGTCTGGTCCAATACCAAACAAATAATGATTTCTCATTGCATTGGGTTTGCACGGCAAGGTTTTGTTGGGGGTGGGGGGGCCACAAAGGTGGCTTCAGTGAGAAGCTCCTGGAAGCTTCCCCTATGTCCAATAAAGCCAATGCCAGCCGGCTCCAAGACAGACCCACTACTGGCCAAGACTGAGCCCATCAGTGATGGTGGGAGCACCTCTGTGATAAGAAGGAAAAAAATGCCCCAACCCTGCACAACAACCTGCAGCCAGAGAGAGGAGTGAGAGAAACAACCCTGAAGACCCCAAGTTCAGTGAAGAAGGAGGGGGAGGAGATGCTCCAGGTACCGCAGCAGAGATTTCCCTGCAGCCCGTGGGGAAGACCACGGTGAGGCAGGCTGTCCCCCTGCAGCCCAGGGAGGTCCACGGTGGAGCAGATCTCCACCTGCAGCCCGTGGAGGACACCACGCCAGAGCAGGTGGGTGCCTGAAGGAGGCTGTGATCCCATGGGAAGCCCACGCTGGAGCAGGCTCCTGGGAGGACCTGCGGATCCGTGGAGAGAGGACCCAACACTGGAGCAGGTTTTCTGGCAGGATTGGTGACCCCGCAGGGGGACCCACACTGGACCTATCTGTTCCTGAAAGACTGCAGCCCATGTGATGGACTCACATTGGAGAAGTTCATGGAGGACTGTCTCCTGTGGGAGGGACCCCACGGTGGAGCAGGGGAAGAGTGAGGAGTCCTCCTCCTGAGGAGGAAGGAGCGGCAGAGACAGTGTGTGATGAACTGATCGTAACCCCCATTCCCCATCCCCCTGCACTGCTGTGTGGGGGAGGAGGGAGAGAAAACTGGGAGTGAAATTAAGCCAAGGAGTAAGAGAGGGGTGGGGGAAAGGTGTTTTAAGATTTGGCTTATTTCTCATTATCCTACTCCAATTTCATTGGTAATAAATTAAACTAACTTCCCCAAGTTGGGTGTGTCTTACCCATGAGAATGATCTCTTCCAGTCCTTATCTCAATCCATGAGACTTTTGTTATATTTTCTCTCCCCTGTCCAGCTGAAGAGGAGGAGTGATAGAGCAGTGTTGGTGGGCATCTGGCATCCAATCAGGGCCAACACACCACACTCATTTATTGAAAGATTTTCTCGGAGATGATCAACAAACTGAAATATGCCTTCTTCCCCTGCGCCCTCAACCCCTCTGTGAACAAGCCCAAACTCATTCATTCCAGGCTGCAGAAGAAAGGTCATTGCTCCTCTCGCCACAGCACGGGCAGTGTGTCCTGAGGAGCACAGCTCTGCTCAGGATGCTCGGGGAAAACGCTTTGCAACTGTGCCATCCCTTGCCAAGACTCTCTTGCTTTTCCCCGCAGTTTCCAGGCAAAGTTTCTGCAAGTTCATGACCAGTTCTGGGCTAGCAAACAACCTCAAATTAAAAGGAAAAGGCAGAGTAAGCAGTTCATCTCATCTGGGGAAGCTAAAATATCTCTGCAGTGGGATGTACTCCTTACGTTTTATTTGCTGTGGCTACCTCACCTTAGGAGGGAGCTGCGTAAGCCAGGGTGTGAAATCCAAAGAGAAGGCAGCATTTCCACACACTCTTGACCCTCCTCTTGCTGCACATGTGAGCAGTTCCCCCTCACCAGTTTGCTCTGTCCTTCACTCTCACTCTTCCCTCCTAACACAGCTCATTTCCCTCCTGGATCAGAAACATCTCCCTCAATGACTCTGCAGTTTCCCACAGCCCAGCTTTCTTCCCCCTGGTCTGAACCCCGACTCAACCATTCTTCCCAGAAAGCCAAGAAACCCTCCTGTAAAGGCTAAAAAATTCCTCTGATATAGGCTAAAATCCTTTCTTGATCCTGGCTGGAAATAAAACGCAAACCCTTGGTTCAACAGAACATCCTGTAGGACTTCTACAGCCCTGCCCATGGTTGCAGCCCCAGCATTGAGTGCTCACGTGCCCCCTCCCAGGAGAGGCCCCATGGCCTTTTGCCGTACCAGCCCTGCTCGGTGACACCTGTCATCCAGTGACATCCATAGCTCAGAATGAGATCCTGTGGTTTGAGCTGGAAAGCAAAACACAACTTCTTACCAGAAATCCTGTGTGTCATGTTCTTATTACATATTTAAATCACAGGAAACTTTTATCACTTTCAGTTGGTGGAGAAAAAAAATGTTCATTTTAAAATACTCAAGAGATGTGGTCTGGGCAGTTTTGCATGAGGATATGAATAAGACCTCTTGGGAAAGACACGAGTAGCAGCTCTTTTCTCATCCTGCACGTTGACTCTTTACTTAAAATTGCTGTTTGAAACTTCTATTTCTGCAAACCAAGCTCTTGTAGTGCTAATCTCTTACACAGAGATACTTAAGCCCTGGAGTCCTTGCTCGCTGTCTTAACTAGACCAGAGAGACACTGTGAACAATTCCCCTTGAAGAAGGGAACTCCCTGCTGCTGGCAGCAGCTCAAGCATTTACTACAAGGGGAAAAGGGTGCACATCTGTGCTGTGGTGGGGGCAGCAAGGACTGTAGCCAAGCCCAATTCTGCATGCTCGGCCCTCCAACGTTGCAGCTGTACCTCATACCAATGACACAACGCTCTCTGAGCACAGCAATGGGATGTCGCAAACTTGCCACAGCAGCTCTTAAGCACTCTGAGCTCCAAGACTTGTTGTTTTTCTCCAACAATTGCTGAAATAGATCCAAATATATTATGAGAAGTGATGTTGCATCAGTTTAAACAAATTGCTTTTAGGGTAAATGTTCATTTTTGCATGTAGGCTGGTTTGGAAAACATGTTTGTGTTGGGTTTTTTTAAAGTGTGGTCCTGGGTGAAAAACAACTTTTTTAGTTATTGAATGAAAAAGCTCTTAGTATCAAGGGATAATTGTTTCCAGTCCATGTAGGTCAGGGTTAACCTTGAGTAATTCTTAGCTAGGCTAGTTAATGACTATGATATGCAAAGAATTTCTGTTTCCAAACCGATACAAGCCAAAGGTTCTCCTTAGCAGCATCAGAAAGTCACTATGACGTCCCTCAGAGAAGAAAAGAAATGAATGTGCATGTAGACTTTAATAGTTAAAAATCTTTGCCTGCCATTATGATTTTCTCTTTTTTTTATACTGGGTTGGAAGAAAGGCAAGGTCTCTCTTTGTCTGATCAGCCCATGCAGAGATTCTCCCATATTGAAAATGTGGCAAAAAACCTTTGTGAAGTTATTTTTGGGTATTGACTAAATCTTTGTTTATCGCTTTCAAGAGTGACCAGCCTGAGAAAGAACCCACAGATGTTTAACTTACAGTTTTGCTTTGCTGTGCCATTCTGACAGCTCCATGAAATGCTATCTCTTTTATGTAGATAAGCCATTTATTGTTTGTTCAAATGACATTTTGCCTCTCAGTCCTTCTTTCAGTTGCCACAAGTGCTGATCATGTTAGAAAACCTCAACAAAACCTCCCCTTAGCTGATCAGTAATCCATCAACTTCACGGAGATGCTCACCTTTCCCTCCATCTCCATAAACCTCATCGAAGAGCTAAAGGAAGAGCATGGAGGAAAAAAGGCTACGAAGCTGCCTTGCTTGTCCCAGGGTCTGACCAGCACCACAAAAGATGGAGCTGTAACAAGGAAAGCCTTAAGCGTGGCTAGGTATGGGCATTAAAATACCAGAACAGATTTTAGAGATTTGGACCTACTCTCAGCACCCATGGATGAAACCACAAGATGCAAAATGGCTGGCCAGCATGTTTTTGTGGAAGAGTCACCAGTGAAAACTTGCAGTGAGGCATCCTGTGGGGTTTTTTTCTGCATATATTGTGCAAATGTGTATTTCACAGGTTTTTGTACAAAAGGAAAGAAAACCTTGCTGAAGGGCCATGGAGGAAAGTGGATAGACTGAACGCAACTCTGAGGAACCAGACACAAGGGAATTATATGAATCCACGGAAGAGATATTGGCCTGATCCAATAGCAGTGGATAAGGACCTGTAGAGAGGGAAGTGGAGCGTTCACTGCTTTTTTTGTATTTCTACTGCACATGCAGATTAAGTAACAGCATTTAGTAATATTTCTAAGCAACTGCTTTAAGGTCCAGCAGGAATGTATGGCAAAATGTGCTTTGCTCTGTACCTTTCCTCGTTCTGAACTTGAAAGGTTTGTGTGGAGGTAATTACCGCCACCCTGGATTTCCTTGGGAGTGGAGAGGAATGGGTAAACATATTTCTCAGGCTGGTGCTGGGGCTGAACAGGTTAGGAAAGGAATGAGAATATGAAGGGATATTGGCTATATTTCCATGGGTAATTGTCCGCTGGGTGCAGAGACTGCTCATGCCAACACTTTGGTCATTTGCTCCAGAGCAGTTTGTAACAGCTGGATTTGATGCCAAAGAAGCAGTATGAGTCACAGTGAATTTCACATTTCCCACTTTAAGACAATTAAAGTTGTCCCCTGTTTTCACTGGGGAGCTCTTTCATGAGAACTGCAGAGGGCCAATCTGTCAGGGTATATCAGTTCAGCTCTGGACATGTTGCACAGCACCTGTGGCTGCAAGAGCAAAATAGGGAAAAGAGGCATGAGCACAGTAGCAGGGCTTATATGTTTTCAAGCTGAATGATTGAGGTAGATGTGTTGCTCCTGGAGGTAACTCCTAGAAGAGAAGCATATTGCTGGCAGCTGGGAGACTTTTAGGAATCATACAGAAACATCAAAGATCATGCATAAGGAAATGGTATCAGGACTGTCCCTGGAGGAAAGAAGGGCATTTCCATTCAAGTCACCAAGGTATTTTGGAAGGAAAGGAAGATTATCCATAGAGTCTGCATATGTCATGCTAAAAAAGAGAAAATTCCCTGGGCCAGGAGCTCTTCTTCTGCTTCTCTCCTTTGTTCAGGTGTAACATGACTTTTTTTTTTTTTTTTCCCTTCAGGATAGAGAAGCTCAGAGTTCCTAATTAAAGCAAAACTTATTGCAGTGTTTGGATTATATCACTGTATATTGTGAAAACTTTCTCTTTTAAATAACAGCAGCCCAAGACTGTCATTGAAATAGACACCAGCTTGTTGGCAAAGGTTTATTTTATGCTCTCAACATTTATTTTGAATGCTTAGGTTTGTGGTTTTGTTTACTTTCAGTGAAATGCATTTTAGCTGTTTTGCTGTTTTGCAGTAGTCAGACTTCTGCCCAAAGGCTGTAGGGCGGTCTTCTTTTAAGGCTTGAAAATGTTTGTGAAGTAAATTAGTTTCCTTTAAAGACCATACCTTTGTTTATCTTCCCCCTAGAAAGTCACTCTCTTTTAAAAGATGATGTGGTTTGGGCACTGTGGATATATAAGAAGTATAATTGTGTAATGCTGCAGTTCCTGTCCCTTCCTTCCCCTCTGGACCTGCTGTGGGATCGCAGGGTCTTGCTGTCGTCCCACTGTGCCTGCAGATATTGGTCACCAAGAGTATGCAATACTGATTCCTAATGAAATGACTAAAATGAAAGACAGAAGTGTGAAAGTGGTGTAAATCATTGCTGTGAATTTAGTTTTTAGATAGAGAACCCCAAAAGAGATGTACTGAGAGTGTCTGCTGCTTGCTGGAAGTTGCTGTCTTCACAAGCAATGAGAAGCGTTGCTTTCCTCTCTCCTTCACACAGAAAATACTCCACACTAAGTGGAGGGGATAAAACAATATGTAGTAAATAAACAGCCTGCCGAATGCTGATCCCCACATCTCCCTGGTGCATAGAGAAAAATGGATTGGAAGGTTTTGGGGGCTTTGATTTCCCAGTGAGTCGAGAGAAGTAAAGTCCATGAGGAACAGAAAAAAGTTAATGAGGTGCCTTGGGGTCAGTCAGTCTTCTCCTGTTGTACTACCGATACTTGTGTGGATTAGGACAGAGGTTGTAAGGTTAGATAGCCCTCCAGAAATGGCTGTCTCAGAAGGACAGTGGCTGTACTTCTGGGGAGAGGTTGACTGTGATCTCTAGGCATGGTGTGTGGATGAGCAGAATGCTTTTGAAGAAAATTTCCTGCTTATCCCCACTTACAGTGCTCTGGTTTGTGTCATGGAGCAGTCCGGGTGTATGAACTGGGCTCCTTTTAGGTGATACTAAGCTGCAAGAGCCTCAACTGAGCTGGGCATTTGGTCCCTGGGACCAAACCTGAGTAAAGAAACCCTGAACGCTGTATAGTGCAAATGCTGTGTCCTTAGCCCCAGCTCCTTCACTTTGCTAGATCACTCCCTAGTATACACACGGCCAGTGTGAACTTCCCTCTTTGCCTGTTATTATTCCCTGTACCCAATGGCAAGGTTGTCCCAGGGACCTGCAGGCTGGAAGGTGACTCAGGGTTGACCCTTCTGGGATAACACTCTTGGAGGTGGCTGTCCCTGGGGGAGAGATGTGGTTGGGGCTAGAAACTCAAAGAAGGGAAGAGGGAGCCTGGTGTTTGGTTATGGCTTGACTTCTTACCAAAAGTTTTTATTGGTGGATGCTGAGTAAGCTCATCACTTTGGTGACCCCATTTGCAGAGGGCAATGGCTAATTAAAGGGTCTTTTTCTTGCACTTGACTATTTTTTCCCTATCTAGCCATGACCTGGGGAAGGTCAACCAGGAAGAACATAGAAATGAGGTGTAGAAGATCTTTAAATAGCCACTGGTTTGGCAGACTGAGAGGCCTCAATCTCAATAATTAACACGTCTGTGCTCTCTTTGTTTTTATTTTTGTTTGTTTGTTTTTGGCCTGAAAGGTGTCAGAAAGCTTTGTATTCTCTCTTTTTTCCTTCTTGCATATTTTTAACATTAAAAAATGAACTCATGAACTTCTAAACTTCCGAGGCACCACAAACTGAGAGGGGGGGATTTTAATCTGTTTCACATCTTGTCAGGGACTGAATTTAGCAGGAGATAACAAACAAACTTGGGAGGAGGGAGCTGTAAGAGCTGCAGGAATACCTATGTGTTTCACCAAGAGTGGAGAAACTTCACTTAAGTATCCAACTTTGTAAGTTTCAAGAGCTTCTACACTTATCCTTCACAACATGGAATTCAGTCTTTCCATGAAGAGGCTATTTACCCATATGAGATGCTGAAGAAAATATACACAGTGCTGAGGAGGGTCACAGTCCCATTTACTTGTGAAGAAAGAGCTCTTCTTTTTACGTATAAACAGGGGAAAAGTATCTGCTGTGTTTCTACAAAACTCGTGCTAGCATGGAGTGCATTGATATTCACAGTACTTAGAACACTTTCAAGAGTTCAGATTATCTCCAATACACTTAACAAAGACTTATTATAACATCTCAAAAAAGGCTCATAAAACTTTATGTGACAGCTTCCCATATGGTTAGAGAACCGTAAATACACTCGGCTTTTCTGCTTGGATATTCTTCCACTGAAGATTCCCCTAGGAAGTTTCATTGCTTAATTTTGGCAAAGAGGTTTAATGTTATGTCCTTTCAGTTTGTCCTCTGAGAAACAATGATAGAAAAGTATGATTTTCATTAAAATTATTCCATCCCAGTTCTCACAATTGATCACACGTTTCTGATCTTCTTTCACAGGATACTTTACTTATTTCTTTGAAATTCCTTGACTAGAAAACAATAACTCTGGGAACAATTAAAAAAATGTGAAATCAAACATTTAAATTCAAGTTTAGGCCTAACTTTTATTTAATTTCAAGGGAGGAGTGGTACCTATGACTCAGTAAGTTTTATGGCATATTTCATACAGTGATTTATAATGTATGGGAATTAGTTAATATATCAGCCTTGTAATATTTTGGGGTTATATATGAAGAAAAGGGTTCTGTGTTTACGGAGGAACCTGATATTGCATGTAGAAGCCAACTCACGAACTGCTGCTGTAGCATCATATGCATAAACGTTCTCAGCGAGTTTTTATTTAGTATTAAATTAGGAACTCAACCTACAAAGCATTTCTGCCAGGATTACACACTACTTTCTAGTCATAGCTGTGCAGACGTACACAGAGCACTGGGAATTAATGTTAAGATCTCCTTGCTGTGCTTCACTGTTGTGGCTGCATCCTCTCCCCACTTGATCTGTTCCTTGCGTGTGCAGGGATGTCCTTGCTCGCTTTAACCATAAAAGAATTTGAACAAACAAACAACACTGCCATTTGTTTCTGCTTTCTTTCCAATGACTACAATTATGTTCTGTAAGTCGTATCTTCTCTTGTGTTGTCCAGAAAATCAGGTTATTAAATAGTAGTCAACAGGGAAACTATTGATCTTATGCTTGATACCAAACAGATGCCTTAGTGCAGTCCAAGAGCTGCTTTAAAGCAGGATATTATGATTTGAACTTTTGATACTACCATGAATGTCACATCACGTTGCAAATGGTAGAACTGCACACTGACGAAAAATATTTATGACTCTCTTAGGAAGGCTGCCATCAGGAATTTATTGTTGTTACTGAAATACTGAAACCTAGTATTTGAGACTCTTTCCTTAGAAATCAGCAAGTTTGGCACCATGTTTATTGTTTATAATGTTTCCTAAGGACTTGAAAGAAGCAAATATATATAGATTTCCTAAAAAAAAAATAAAAAATCAGATTTTTAATCAGCCAGGCACAGACTAATAGATTCTTCTCATTCAGAAACAGAAACTTAAGAGCGAACACTTTCTGTACAGCAATGCAAATTGTGGTTATTTCTTGCAAGAAAGCTTGAAACTCCAAATGAATGCATAGCTAACTTTTTTACAGCTATTGTCTCTATGTGATATTTTTGCTGCTTTGGAGTTCTCATCCAGCTAGTAATGCAAAAAAATTTATCAAAATATGTCTTTTCTGTCCTGAGAAAAGTAATCATGGAAGATGTTGCTAGTTAGAAACCATACTGATTTACATCATATGGTCAAAACTTTCTAGGCTATTAGACCTTCCAAGCAGAATTTTCAGTCTATTTAGGGTATACTAATTATAGTTATGATACTTAAAATGAACCTGAGGCTTGTTTAGCAAAAGAGGAATACAGTCTTCCTATGTGTGAAGGGAAGACAGAAGAACTCAAGTGTAAGGAGATGTTTACTTCGGGGCAGCAGCTACAACAGCAGGTTCTCTCTCATGATCCATTCTGTTAACCTTCAGATTTCAAAAAAAGCTGGAATCTGAGAAATGGGACATGGTAAAAGTTTGAGCTTGGCTTGAACAGTCAGACATCAATTAAAACCAAAGTTTCTTCTCAGGCAGGCTGTGGAGCAGGGAATGAACTCCCCAGCTAAAGATTGTTCTCCGAAGAGTCCTTTAAACTTTCAATAATTCTGGGAAAGAATCAGCTTTTCTGAAGATCAGAGTGACCAGGAACCTCTTGTTCGCCAAGAGCTTCTGTACCCTTCTTCTGACAAGCCCCCTATAGACCACTCAGAGAGCTGGTGTGTGGATGGAGTTCACCAAGCTGGCTCAGTGCCAGACAAATCAGAGAAACCAACATTCCTTGCTTCAGATTCCACGAGGAATCCCCTGAGATTCAAGAGAAATACATACATACTCTTGATGAAGAAAAAATTAAGCTTTTCAGAATACAGATAAAATTAAAATTCCAACCTTTATCCAACAAAACCAGTTTGTGTGTGCAGCAAATCCAGTATGAGAAACACTCACTCTGTCTCGTTTTGTAATGTTATTGTACTGATCTCTTTGGATGGAGTTATTTTAATCTAACTTTTATAATGCAAAAATGTTCAGCTACATCAGTAAATAAGAATACTCCATAGTCTTGAGCAGTAATTGTTATATGACATTATCTTTTTAATCCTTGTGTTAGCCCTAGAATGGGATTTCCTTGAAGGAGCCCCAAAAGCTATGGTTAGTTGTTGAATGTGGTGTAGTGTGAGATTTTAAGCAATTCCCATCATATCTAACTATGCATTTGAGTATTTTCTTCAGTCTAAGAGATCTGAATATGAAGTTGCTCTTAGTGTGCTGTAATGGAATTGAATTTTACTTGAAATGCTGTGCAGCCCTTTGGCAAAATTTTATAATCACATTTACTTCTGGAGTTATTGTGTTAGTAGTAATGATAACTGACTTTATGATTAGTCTACTTCAGTTGATTCATAGATACCTGATTTAAATTTTGGGCTGTAATCAACTGACTACTACTTACTGTCATTGTTGAAGACACTCTGATATTGCTGACTCGTAGTTATTACCAAAATACGATTAGTACATAATCAAATATTTTTCAACTCATTATTCACTTGTTTCCTTTTGTTTGGCTGCATAACTCAGTCCATGTTTTACTGGCTTTGTTAGAATCAGTAAGTGCTAACTAGTAAAAGTAAATAAATCATTTGGCAGCCCTCAAATGTATGAAAGGGCTAAGTGGGAATGTGGATTTTGCTTTAGAGTAACTATTGGTAACTCCATTGTTTGCTTATGTTTCTATTCAACTAGTCCAGTGACAATTATTTAATATAACTTTTACTGGTTATGAACTTCTAAATTTTGGTTTAGCAATTTGAACAGTATCTGATGCTCAACAACTCAGTGAAATACTCTCTTGCCCCTGGATATGCTGTGCCAGTATAGTTTTCACTCTGAAGACCTCACAGTAATAAGGGCCAACTCTGTGCCTGGGTGAGAAGATTAGGAAATACTGCCTGATTTGCCTCTGTATCTGCCCCCCACACCCCCAACAAAGACTTTGCATCTAGATGCAGGCAAGCAGGGCAGAACTGAAGAGAATTGGATGTTTCTGCCTACAGAAGAAAAGGAAAGATTGCGGTAGGGAGAAAAGTAGACAGCTAAGTGCTTGTGAATTGCGTTGTCAGCAAGTGCTCCTTATTCCATCTTCACATCTCTGATGTCTGTCTCAGGGAACCAAATCTCCTCGGGATCTTCCCTAACACTGCTTGCAAGGTGATGAGAATATATCTGACCTCCCTGAGCCCTCGCAGGGCAGCACTGGCACAACAATTAGTTTGAGACAGATCCGCAGGGGCTGATAGGTATTGCTGTGGATTTCAGAGCAATGCCATCCCTTCCTGATGTGTATCACACTGCTAGTTACCCTACTGCTGTGATGTGCTATTTGTTTTAGTGCTGTAATGATCGGTTTGCATCCGGGGGTTAAAACTTTTGATAAAACCTTTCAAAACCATTTCAGGAGAGGTTCTGCTTCCCGTTCTTGTGTAATGTTCCTGCCTCCCCCACGGGTTTCAAGCAAGCCAGGCTTTTGCACGCATGGTGCTTATGTATATGAAATAAAGGAGCAAAAAAAAGCCCTTAAGGCAGCCCTTAAATGCTCTCTTTTGAAGGGCACTGAAATGCTCTATCAGTAGTCTCGGCATCTGCCCCCCGCCCCCAGCAGCCTGGTGGAGGGCATGCCCTCACTATGCGTAAATGAAACACATTCAATCCCAAATGACCTGCCCTCGTTTGCCGCCCCGCTCCTTTGGCTGGGCGCTTTCTGCTCCTGGGGGTGGAGGTCACTTACCCCCTGGCCCTCGGGGTGGTGCAGAACAAGGAGGATCATTCTCCCACTCCTTGGGCTGACTTAATTTCTCAAAGATCAGGATGCAAAGTGATTTACATTCCTAAGTAGCAAGTCATGATTTTTGAAACTAGGATGTGGGCTTCTAGCCTGGAAGCAATTTTAAGAAAAGGCCAAGGTTGGGTAACTTCTGAGAAAGGGGAAGCAGTTCACTGGGTACAATGCAAGTGCAGCCATTACCGATTCCCAAGCAAGTCTTATACAGTGGCTAAAAGCTGATCTGTGACAGGCGTTAGCACAAACTGGATATAAAAATCAGCCTCTTTGAGTGTGTTTGCTCTGCCAGAAAATGCTCATATTTTAGGCATTTTGTCTGTCCAGTTGATCTAATCAAGTAGCTGTGTGTTCTTCTAGATGTCCTGGTCATTTGTTCAGTGTTTGCTGTTCTCAGTTGCCACATTCTTTGCAGACTGTCCGTTGGAATTGCAACCTATCTGCCATGCTTTGGGGCAGTGTTACCGAAATCCGGAATAAAACTCCTTACCAGCAATGAGAAGTGAAGAAGCAGGCACTCCTTTATTGCAGTGCTGGGCACACAGGGGATCGCTCCACCTGGTGTCTGCACCTGTGTGGTTCAATCATACAGGTTAAATACACACCTGTTATACATATTCACTAAATTTCTGGGAAATGTCATACATAATCATCAACTGTCCGATGAATCATTAGCATATGTAAATGTCCCTTTACGCAGGCCCGGTGAAGACCACTCTGGTGGTCTTCAGAACCCCTCTGGTGGTCTTCCATAGTCTTCCTCACTTTGTCCGATAGTTGACCTCTCTTCTGTGATTCTGCGCAGTACGACTTTCGCCATCATGTATTAGATTACATAAAAAGTACATTCAATGTTAATTCTTAAATTTAACATTTCTAATGATTGGCCCTTCAGTCACACCACCTCATCAATATTCTTATACTAAAACATTCATTGGTTAATCTTACTTAATTCCACTAACTGGAATCTTGATCAAAGTGGGGTTTCTAAGCAACAGAACTAAGGTCCATAACGATCTCTCTTCGTTTCTTAGGACAAAACACTACAAACTAACAAATCGGTCAAAGTTTCTATGGTTAACTAATTTTAGACAATACTTATTCTTTTATGATTGTATACAGCACATTTTGTATGTTCCTAAGTTTCTATGACTATATTGTGATCTTCAAACTCCTATGTTCTACAGTCTTTACCTTTCGATCAAACCCAGCTTATATAAAATAAAATTTTAACTTATCAAAATATTTGTAACAGCAGCATACACATTTTAATGTCAGTAAAACATATATTTGCAGACCTACTTCTTCTCCCCCCCACCCAGGTGAAGGACATTGATATTTAAATCTAACTGCAATAAAAAGGCACCATTTTTCATTCATCCATTTTCAGTATGTTGTAGACACAACCATTTTCCTGCCACAAATTTTCTCCTCCAGTATTATCTAATGATTCAACAAAGGTCTCTTGCATTTGTCCTTCCACTGGTTTTCTAAAATGCTAAACCAAATCAGACATTTATCACATTTCCAGGTTTCCAGTCATTTTGGATGTACCTGCATTCTAAAGTATCCTTGCTTCCCATGTTTGATGAGAGTCCAGTTCCTCACTGAGCAGCCTATAAAAGCTTAATCTGCTCTCTCAGCACAGATCTTCTGTTTCAGACGATTACTTAAATTCATGTGATCAGTGAAACTTTTTAACAGCAGTAATGAAACAACAGTTTTGTTTTGTTTTCACACATGCTCACTGCTTAATAATTCTTGTTACAAAATACTCCAGGAGTCATTTCAAGTCATCTTCTAAACACCTCTTAGAGCTGGGACTCCTTACCAAAACTTTAATTGCTCAAGCAGAGATTCTTTGACAAGTTTAAAACACAAAAATGAGCAAGGTTAATCTTGTTTGAGTGCAGGCATTGTTCTGTATTTCTTCCACTTGATTTCTCTTTTCCAAATGGTGATTTAAATGAAATGGCACACTGTGCCCTGAACTGGCAGGAATGTTTCCAGTTTGCCCACAGGGAGTGGATTCCGCCCAGCAATATGTAGCCTGCTGGGAAAAAAAAAAAAAGATGTGATTCGCTTCCAAAAGCAGACTGTAACAGTGACATAATTAGTTAAATCCACTTTCTTTTTTGCTGTCTGTGTAGCTTATTTGCTTATCAAAAGATTATTTCTATTCTTTCCACAAAAATACCTCTTTCAGTATGATGCAAAACACTATAGAAGTTTAATTTATTTGTATCAGTTTTTAGCTAGCATTTCTTTCGCTGCCCAAGAGGCTGTGTTGGAAATTTGATGAGATACTATGACTTACCATACGCAGCTAACTATGTGCAATACAACAGGCTCTGAAAATTGCAGACCTTGTTATAAGACTATGGGTTACTTTTAGCTTTACCAATTCAACAGCTGTTTGATCTCAGTGTGCAATGACTTCTGTTTCAGTATCCTTACGAACAGCTTGCATGCTCTTTTATACCCCTTACTTATGAGATGAAAACAAAAGCCATCAGGCATATCTCAAAAGCCAGCCAGGACTTATTACTGGAATCTTACAAGGTTTTCAGGGGTCTGCCTTTTTCAAATTTGATCCTGGAAGCTGATCTCTGTAGGCACTGAGTTAGTGACATGTTATTATATGGGTTTTGTCCAAGAATGGATGATAGGATGCTTCTGGAGGAAAGGCAGGATTATAAATAGGCAAGCAGAGAGAGCACTAATTCTCATGCTGAAAAATGAAGAAAACTTACGTTTTTTAATTTTAATGTAAATTCATGACAACTTAGATGTTTCTTAGTGTAACATAAGGTTATCTTTTTTAAGCCAAAGTTGATGTGTATGGTCACCAGGAAAGGTTTGTCTCTGTAAAGAAGGTGGCAGGGAGGAATCAGTGAGAGTGCAGGCAAGGGGCCCGTGGGCAAGAAGACAATGTACAGTGCTGCAGCAAACAGGGAAAAGAGGAAATCTGATCTAACCCATTTTGGTAGCTCCCATGTCAGCTGCATTATGCCAGCAGTGATATTCAAACCTGTAAGCTATGCCAGTGCTGCCTGGTGCAGCACCCACAATATGCGTGTATTTGCAACAGACGTGTCTGATTCTTCTGCGTTTGTTCTAGTGTTTTGTACACACATTTCCAAAATCAAAGAATCAAAGGCACTGTATATCCTGGTAAGGCATTATGTTTGCAGGCTCTCTATATTGTCATCTGACTTCATCTGTCCAGACAAAATAGGCATTTTTAGTTACTTCTTGTGCCACAGTAATGGAGATTTCTGTGTCTCAGACACTACTTCAGTCAGTTTGTCTATAAATGCAAGGTCAGCTACAGTGGGTTGTTAGCTTAAAATGATGTAGGCCAAATCCTTAGTATACCAGCATCTCGTATTGGTAAAAGTGATACTTAAAACAGTTTTTTTAAAAAATTTAAACCAGAAACTTACTTCAAATATATGCTAATGATAACTAACCTTTCTCCATAGTCTAATGTCTGTTGCAGGTTTTACTTTATATGATTGTTGATGTCAAAACAACGTAAAAATGTTAGACTGAAAATCTGAAACTAATTAAGATATAGTTCAATAGTTTGTATTTCATATCTTCATTATGTTGCTGTTTGAACTCACATCATATATGAAGCTTTTTCTGTGAAGCACTTCACCATTTTATGCATCTGTTAAAAGATTTAGAATGGAAAAATTCAAGGTGTGTCTTGTGTGAAAAAGCCCAATAATAAATTCCTGCTGCTTCAGCACATTATTTTAACAAATATATTGGGTGGAAAGACTGGCTGAAGATTTAACATGCTACTTAAATTCTTACCAACATTATTTTCTGAACTCTCAAATAAAAGCAATGCAATATGTATGGATGGATTTTGAAATATCCGTTGTTGGTTCAGGTGTTCAAATTAAGCTCTCCCTTCAGTCAAAGCTTGGCACTTAATCCAAACTTCCAAACATGAACAAAAAGAGTTTTTTCTCTCCTTTTAAAAAAAGTGTATATATATATATATATATTTTGTCACATCACAAAACACTTTACATAATACAAATATAACTTATTTTACTTTGCCCTAGGGCAACTTCCAGTCTCTAGTAAAAGTTACTTTATTATCAGAAAATCACGGTGAAAACTGTTATACAGTTGAAATCCTGAAATGATGCGTGGATTCCCAGCACAAGGTTTGTGACTTTCATGGCAATAATTACATTTCTTTAACAACTTCTCTTGCATATAAGAGAACTGCAAATACAACTGTGTAAGGTAAGGTCACCAACAGGGTGACCACAGAGCATAGATAGGAGAGGATAGTATTCATCATGGGCTTAGACTGAAAGAAAAGAGCGTTTTTGAAGAACCTTTTATATGTACACTCAAACTTCCCACTGACGGCAAGCGCTGACCTGGTTCAAAGTCAGGTTCCCAAAGTAATACTGCCATTGCCACTTCTTGGGGGAAGCTTTGCAGATCGTTGCTTTCACAGGGTAAGTAATTCCCATCCAAAAGCCCAGAGGCTGGCCAACTAAATTCGAAATTTAAACAGTGAGGTCAGAATGACTTGACTCAATGGACTCAAAATTAAAGCTTGGCAGGAAACTGTTTTTCCGTCGCGCAACCCTTTTATTTTTAAATATTTCAACATATTCCTTTTCTACAGTGGGATGAAACCAAGATCATTTGAAGCTTTTTTGAGAAAAAGAGAGAGAGAGGAAAACACTCCTCTCCGTGCTTGTTTTTAAATCTCCTGCTTATGAGGCCTCTTTGCCTGTAGAATGCTTCTTTCTCCTCCTTTAGACACTGTTATGCCTGGAGAGGGCCAGCTACATGCTCAGGAGGAAAACCCAAAGATTTGCTCCACCATTTCTCTCCAGTGAAAATCAATGTCTCACCTTTCATCTCTGCTGGACAGAAAACTCCAGGGTCTCAGGAGTGCTCTCTGGGTACTTACCATGCCCCAGTTCCTAACTGAATCTGGACACAAATGTGAACATGTCCCCCTTACAAATAACCAGCTTTTGTTTCCGGCAGGTCTTTAGAGATGCAGTCTGTGTGTGGGAAATATATCATTTTACTAACGTGGGTTTTATATTGAGTAATCAACTGGCATCAGCGTCTGCCTGTTTAATATGCCAGGACTTTCTCAAAAGCCTGGTTTTCTGAAAATGGTCATCTTCTCCACCCCCACACACCCCCAATTGTTCTTTGTATAATTTGACCTGGTTTAGTTTGATTTCTTAAAAAAAATGTATGAAGATGATCATCCTTCCTAGCCCCAGAGATTATGATGTTTGTAGTTCCCGTTTATCTCTTTTTAAAAGGATTTTGTTTGCTTAGTCATTGGGTATAAAAAAATCTAATTCTCAAATGGTTCCCAGTGTTTAAATTGGTCTTAAAATCTGTGAGTGCACTGATGAAGAAAAGCTAATACAACTGTTTGCAAACTCTTGATCAGATTTTCTAAATATTGAAAAGGCTAAAATTCCCCCTATTCCACAGATTGCATAAAAACTCTCTAGGTGTCTTGCAACAGCAACCAGCAGAGTTCTGATGTAGCATTTTTGTCTAGTACAGTGTTTTGACCAGTTAATAAAAGAACAGAATTAAAATATATGTTTAGCAGAAAGACTGAAGTAATGAACTTTTGAAGAAAATGAAAAAACAAATGGGAATAAAAGTTTTGTTTCATCAGCTCAGTTTTTCTGAATGTCTTGACTTTAAATACTAAAAATCCTCTCACTTGATAGTGAAAGGAAAGTGGTGGGCTATGAAAATTCCTTTGTGAAACTTCATAAAACTACTCACCTGTAAAATTTGGGCCAGCTTGCAATTCAGAAATTTCTTTCTTTTTTTTCCCAGAATAGGTAATTTTGTATTGGAATAGTCAATCACAAATATTTGCATGATTCATTGTAAAAACTGGATCTTGAATTAAAATTTCAAATGAAATTAAAAAATGTTCACTGCTCATTTAACTAGTCAACGTCCAGATGGTAATAGTCCAAGCCAAACGTCTGTAGGTCTCCTACATATATACCTCAGATTTTACCTTCTTTTTTTATAGCTTACATAAATATTCCATTACAGTTAAAATCGGAGAAAATACAGAGCTAGGAGGGAGGCGAGTGTTGTGCTAGCCCCAAGCAGTATCCATTGCCCACAGATGCTCCTCTAACTTCATCCTCCTAAAGCCATAGCTGCCATCTCCTGTGCTGAAATTTAGGGCTCTGAATTCATGTTCTAGAGGGCAGACAGGCCTGGAGAACAGTCTCTGCCCTTTGGCTCTGCATTTACATTTAATGTGTTTGAAGGCAATTACCATGTTTCAGCTGCTTTTCGTTTTCTCTGGACTAGCAAGCTCTTTATCCTTTCTTTGTGTGATCAGTTGCCCTTACCTATGGGCATTCCTTAGGGTTCTAAGCCAGCTTGTCCCACCGCTCCTCCCAGCCAGTGCCAAATTAATAACAATGATGTTTTATATCCTGCTGGCCAAATCATGCATGAAAATGACAAATTTAGGGCATATTAACCAGGAGTCCTGATTGATTGTTCCTTGCAGTGAAAAACTGAGACCTACCTGGTCTGGTTTCTACCAGTTCAGCACCCACTTCATTGTTGATTCATCTAGAAAATGTTTCTTTGGTTAACTTCTGAGAAAGCCTAGTACAGGTTTTGACCCTGTTCTGTGTAAATTAATATAAATGATGTTTGCGGCTTGTGTCCACCCACAATGCCTGTTATTGTCATAAAGAAAACTGGACTGATTTCACGTGATTTATTCTCAACAATTCCATGTTGCCTCTAATTTATTGCCCACTTATCTTGGAGGCAATTGTTTATTTGTCCTTGTATTTTTTAGTAACTGGAATGAAGCTGACTGGGTTCTCTTTTCTCCTTCTTCTCTTTTCCTCCCTTCTAAACTAGTGCATGTCTGCTTTTTCCAGTTTTTGGAAAACCCTTTCTGTCCATCAGTCATTTTCATCATGTCAGAGCCATTAGCAGCTCTGCAGCTGAACCACCTCTTTCCCTAATGAGTTTCACCAGACCAATGCATTTAAAAATCATGTATTTGCTCCTTATCCTAACCAAAAATCCACCCCCAAATTCCTAATGCACTAGTAATTGGACCCTGAGACCAGTGACACTGTGGTGTCAGCTCTGGTTTGCCCTCCACATATAGGGTAGATGCTTTGGCGACTTGTATAGCCCTTCGTTCTTTCTCATTAGTGGCTCTACTGTTGTCAATTCTTTCATAAAAGCCCCTAGCTTTGATGAAAAGATCATCATATCTCTGGTTATCTCTGCTACATTGTATCTCCAGTTAAGAGATCAGACAGATCAGGCCTTGTTTTTCCCCAAATCCAATGAAAATCCAAAGAAAACTAAAGAAATACATTTCCCATTAAGTGATGCCTATAATGTATTTCAAAGAGTTTTAGCCGTTGTGACCATATGTATATAAATAGGGTGAAAATGAGAATCAGGTTGCATCTTCAGCAAAGGTGTAAGATCACCTCCTACTTCAGGCGTCTCTTTGGGGAACATCTTGGGCCTTGAACGGAGAGGGTCTGAGGGGTGTGATGTACAGTTATCCCCACTAAAGCAGCGCTCTCCGAGCTCATGTTCTCAGGCAGAGCATTGCAAGGTTTCTCAGAGTCATGAGCTGGTGATAGATTTTTTTGTATAAATGTTATTTTTCTAGGTCATTTCTGCAAGGCCTCTGCAGCATTTGCTGTGAGTTGAATGGGGGATGCTGAGAGCATGAAAGATAAGCGAACTTAGCAAGTGCAGGGAGAGGAAACCGTGCTTCCTCCAAACCATTCTCAGCACTGTTTCTGAGCTGTTTACTTCCTATTTTGATACCTAGAGCAACAAGAGACAAGGTTTCCAAGCAGGCTTCGATTGGCCTTGGGCACTGTTTAGCCTCGCTTCCTTTCAGGAAGCAATTGTGATAAGGTCTGGGACTTTGTTCTGGGAGGTTTTTCCATCCATAATGTTGGGAACACAGTACTCTATTCTTCTGCTCGTTTATGAAGAAGTTTTGAGGCACCTTAGTGATTTTAAGAGGTTTTTGTGTGCTAAACACTGAGGTTTCAATAAATGCAGTACATATTCTCTCCGACAGTCTCTGTATTTTCCGCTAAGAGAATCATCTCACCACTGCTGGCAATGCACAGACAAGTCCTAGCACTCAAATACACATTTCCTGGGGTCCAACTCGTGCTGGTGTTCCAGATGACCTGAAGACTCCTGAGCCCTTTAGTAGGAAAAGTGCTTTAAGGCCTGCTTATGACTGCTTCTGTCCCTTTGCATGTGACCTTAAGTGTGGCTTCTTAAGCTAAAAAATCCTTCCCAGCCAAAGCCAAAAGATGAACGAAAGCTTGGGTGCAGGCAAGCAAAAGTCATTGGTAATTCTTTTCAGCAGGCTGTCTGTCCAGCTACATCTGCAACAAGACCCTAAGAAAACCAGTCCGCGATAAGTAGTAGAATGAAAGGCAGGAATGAGTACGCAGTACAGAAATACACAGGACATACCCTTCACAGTGTCCTGCTCCAGTGCTTCAGCCAAGATGTGGAATGGCGGTATTTAAGTGTAAGATCATACCTTTTATTTACCATGTTCCATTCTTGGCTGTTTTGCTAGCAAGGTTGCCAAACAGCATTAGATGTGGATACTATATCCACTAATACTTGTTCCTCTCTCCTCTTTACTGGCACTAGTGTTGTTGAGCAGGAAAAGCGGAAGAGAAAAAATCTTTGATAAAAGGCAAAGTTTCTTCCAAGCTCTTGACAAAGCCTAGACATTTCTATGATGCTCGAAGAAACCTTTCACACCCTCCTTGCTGTCTTGCACAGTGGAGTCAAAACATAGTTCTGGATTAATATCCTATCAGTGTACTAGTTGTGCAGCCCTTGTTTTCTGGCTTCTCCTCTATTTTGTAACTCACCCTCTCACCCACCACTTGATGGTAGTATTTTGATATTTGCTTTGTATTTGACTGTGTTTCACTCAAAAATAAGTCCTTACCCATTGTCTTTTTATGGTTCTGTTGCTGATGCCAGATGGGTGCCTTTTGCATGTACAGTTCCATTTCTCAATGGTCTTTGAAAATGATTACTTGGGACAGGATTTTGTTATCCCTTCTGACTGTATAACATCTGACTACCTTAAGCAGCAGGTGCTGTTGCCATCCCTTAGCTTCCTTTCTTCAGATCCTTGTGCACTATCCCAGTAGACTGTACTCGGCACACTCGTTTCTGTGGAAAGGTGCCCAGCCGTTTCAATTTTCTTTCTGACTCTGATCAAATGCTGCAATATTACTGACTTGCTGTATTTTTACAGACTGTTTTTGTTTCTCTGCAAGAATTAGAAATCTTCACACCATCTTCATGTAAGGAAAACACATTCTGGAGGAAATATGCTTGCAGGCTTGCTCTGTAGTTGATGGGTTGCCAGCATCTTTTTGGCTCCATTTGGAATGTGTGAGAAATGGTGTGACTTTCTGTTTGAATGGCTAGAAACTGTAATGGTCTCCTGGAGTTTAATAAATGAATAGGAAAATGTCACGAATATTATAAATTACACTTGGGAGGTCATCTAAAAGTACAATTAACTGAAAGGGGGGACCTTATTTGTACATTTCTTTGCCAGCTGCACTGCAGAAATGAAAGTTGTTGGTAGAGACCCGGGGCTTTGATTTATTTACTTTGAGGAAGGAAAAAGAAGAAAATGTATGTATGTATATATGTGCATTTGTAATTTCATTTCAGCAGAGTGGCTGTCAAAATACTGTTTCAAAACAAACCTGAAGATGTTTTCTTTAGAGAACATGGAAGGCAGTATTCAAAGGAGGGTGTTAACTGAACGAGCACTCAGCTGATTAAAAACGCAGGTTTACATTAGTCATTTATACTTGCTTTCTGCACTGGACCTGTACTCACAGGTGTGACAGTGGGAAGTCCAAGAAGGGCACAGTGTATGTGAAGGCAAAGGTGGGATCTGTGCCTCTTAATGAGCAAGATTTTGCCAGACAGCTGAAGAAGCAGCTGCAAAACACCTGATCTACCAAACATGGTTTGGACTACCGGCACTGGCAGCACTGGTGGTGCAGCAGCAGGTATTACAGGAAAGCAGGATAGGATTGTCACTACCATCCATCCAAGGACCGTGACTCAGTTGTCTTGAAGAAGCTGTATATATCTAAACCACCCCCCCACCCCCCCCCCCCAAACCAACTGATGATTGGTAGGAAACTCATAGGAAGTTTGTTTCCCAACATCTTTCTTTTCTGGTAGCTATATCAAGAAAGCACAGGCTTTGTTGCCTGTTGCCAACATAAGGCTGTGACCCACTGACAGAATTAGTAATACAGAGGCTGGTGAGTAGGATCATATCTTTTCTTTTTGGTTAAGAATCTGCTAATTGGTGCTATAGCTTATTAGCCAAGTACAGCATTGGTACTGCAGCCTCTCTCATTTCACGTGCTGTAGAGACAATGAGTGTAATTCCAGAATTCAAAACCTTGTCTTAACTTGCTTGGTAGAGGACAAAACCGGTCTCAATACAAATGAGAAGCACGCCCTTTGAGGTAATATTTTTACATGCATTTTAATTTGTAATCATATCCATCCAAATCCCTGGATATGTTTCTAATTTAAAACATTTTATAAACAATGTGCTCCCAACAAACCAGACTATTATTCCTGCTGCCTCCTACTGACAAATGGCCACCCAGCTATTGAAAAAATCAGAGAAACAGCACATTAAGCAAGTACTTTTTGCATTATTTTATTTTAAATCCGCCAGACCAGGCTCTGATGGAGCACAAAAGCATTGCATCGGAGCCAAGAGTAATGATGGGGAAAGGCAGGCCCTTTAACTTAGCCGGGTTCAAGTCTAAGCAGAATTGTGAATTGCAGTCAGCTTCTTTACTACATAGAAAGACAACTGGACTGCCTCTGTAGCAGATTGTGCAGAGGTAATAATCATGATAATCGCAGTAAAATCTGACAGGGATGATTGCAAGGGGACCAATGGCATTTTCCTCATGTGTGTAATATATCAAAGGTTTCTGTAATGAATTGAAGGGTGGTTTATAACATTGTCCTAAGTGCTTCTGTTCTGATTTTTCTCTCCTTTTTTGGAAGAATTTGACCACTTCATGATGCAGGAGAAATAAAATGATTCATCTATTTTGCAGGCCTCATTTAGAACATGTGAGGACTCCGTTCTTCCTTCGTCTTATTCAGACTAAACATTTAATAACAAGTCACATAAAATTCATACTTGGGAACTTTAGCAGGGGAAGTTGGTTTACAATGTCCTGGTTACACCTTATAAAGACATAAGTTAAATCTGTCCGGCTTGATGCACTGTACTTCATTTGTTTATTTTGTCTAAAGGAAGTGCCTGAGTGTTTGTTTGTTTCTTAGCTTTATAGAAACAAGCACTTCAATTAAATTCTCTGTAAAAAGGATTTACAATTCCTGCATCATTTTATTTCTTCATAATTGGCTAAGACCATCTGAAAATTCAAAGCAGCTGAGGGAACGGACTTGCAGCCAGAAGAACTAGAGAGATGGGACTGTGGTTCAGTTCTGAGGTATGTTGAATAACCACAATAATTAACTTAGTATTTCTTGGGGATTTTTTTTTTTTTTTCTTAAAGCCTATGAGCACTGGGGGGAATAACAGTCACCTGGAACACATGAGCATTGAAATTAAACCACAGACATCAGAATGGGAGATGGGGGTGTCTTCGTCTTTCCTTTCTCAGTGCCAGAGGACAGACTGTACGTTTTACCCAGAGGTCTTGGGGAGGACCTCCCTTCCTACCAAGTCCTCCACAGAGTCTCCTATGCGATGAGGTTTGGCTTCACGCCCCTCCTGCTGGAAACCTGCCCCCAGAACTAGAAAATCCAGAGGCATTGTTGGCCAGTGTCCCCTGCATTGCCCAAGCTGCATCATGCGAGCCCTTTCCTGCCATCAGGGTGATGTCTGTTTGATGCTCTATAGGATTGGTCCAAGTAGACTACTGGTCCATGGTGCATGGTGAACAGTCAGCCATCTCCACGGTGGGAGGAGGCCTGTGAGGTATAATGTACAATGTACAGCTGTATGGGGTCGGGACCCTCTCCTACACAATTACTGCAGAGTAGTCAGTGTGGAGCACACTGATGATTCCTGGGGGGCTGCTGGTGATTCTTGCATAAATCTGCCCGGTGCTTTGGGGTAAATTTAGGGGAGGAGGGGAGGCGGCATAGCATAATGATGCTGCATGGGCAGAATGAAAGTGTCTGAGAGAGGCACATGGGGTGGAGACTGAGCAGGTTCATATGGGGGAGACAGACTCCCCAAATACACAGTTTCAAAAAGAATATAAACGTGTGTATGTTTGTATATTCTAATACATAACACATATTGAGTTTTAAAATGTTATATAGGGAGTGATTTAGTACTTCCCTTCTGAATCTAGTTTGGAGCTCACCATTTCCCATGCTTGGATTTTTCCTGGGCATCTACCTCCCCTCACTGTGTTGCAGCCCTATTAACACCTCTACCAGTGCTGGAGGGATCAGAGAGACTGTGGAAAACTTACTTGCACACTCAGCCTCTGCAAAGCCTTCTGGGGCCAGGAGTGAACAAGGGGTGTTGTGTTCCCTCATCACTCCAGCTACCCACATTCTCCTACCCCCAAAGTGTAGGACGGACTGAGTTAAGAAGGCAGGAATTACTCTGTAAAGACGCTAAACTCTCTCTGGTAGAAAAATCATCAGTATTGAACTCTGTAAGAGACAGTGTACGTATATGCAAGGAGATATATATATATATAGTGTTTCATTGACCAATGCAGAAAAACAGACCTCAGCTTGCCTGATTTAGAGAAGAGCTTTTCAGCCATAAATGTCAGTATCATCTTTTGTTTTTATAAAGTGGACAAAAAATTTTGAAGATATTAAGACTGTGACATTCTCTGTGCTTGTACTAAACCAGCTAAAGCTTCTTTATTAATTTTTTTTTAAATTCCTTATGAAGTCTTACTGTAAATTAAAGGCAAAGCATGGATAATATTTCAGTCAGCAGGAGTAAAGGTTTTCAGAGTTGCAGGTTGGACTAAAGCATCCTGGGGCAAAAGGGAATGATATGGGGTGCTGAATCAAGACTACTGCCTTCAGAGGTGATTTTCAGAAGATGAACTTCTATACCAGACATCCTCCCATACCACGATGAGTCAAAAAAACACTATAACAAAGTGATGCCCCAGCAGCAAAAGACTAAAAGATACAATTCCACTGTCATTTTGGAAGAGAACAGAAGCAATCTGGAAGTTACAGAGGAACTGCTCTGAAGAGCTCACTCATTTTTTTCCACAGCAGAGCAGAAGTACATGAGCCTATGGCAGGGAATTAAAGGAATGTTCAGTAATAACTGGGACTCAGTATAAATAATGAAGGGGTATAAAGAATGTATATGACTGGAATGTACAACCATAGAAGAATAAAAAAAAAAACACCTAAACTAAAAAGAAAATAAAAGCCAATACAAATTCTGCAGGGAGTACGTTCTTGGCATCATCCTCTAGAGGGGAAGTTAGGAAAGGAAAACCATTACATGATGAGGAGGGTAGGTAGGTAAAGGGGAATGTAGGTATTGAAAATGACAACAAAATTTTTAGGGATATGAGCTAAGAAATGTACACAAGAGCTACAGGAAAAAGGAAACATTCAGAGTCAAATGATTGTGGTTTCTCCTTCATCTGGAGAATTATACAGCATTCTCCTCACTCCAGGCGGGCATCGCATCAAAAATGTTAATAGGGGAGACTGTGTATTCAGCTTGTGCTTTATAGGTAGTTAGGCATTTTCTTATTGGAACAATAGTGGCAAGGACAGGTTCACTGATGGTTTGAAACAATCTGGAATTTGTAATTCTATTCTAGAAATGCTGGGTTAGAAATAATCTCCTATAAAGGCATGGGGAACACGTATTGGGCCTTTGCAAAGAGGATAGGGCGAAGTATGCTAGGACCCCTCCTCTCCCTATGCATATCACGATGCCAGGATGGTTGCAGCTCATCCGCCTTCTTTCATGTGGCGGTTTGTCTAAACAGGAGCTGGACAGGCTCATGGTTTGCCTGGTGCCAGTCAGCAGTAAAGACTATATGCACTATCAAATCAAGTGCCTGCAAGGGATTCAGAAAGGCCAAAGTGCTTTGGCATTGAGATTGTGTGTCTGAGGCACATCTTAAATGTCTCTTTTCTAAGAAAATTTGCTTGCGTGAAATTTAGCTTTTCCCTGGGGCGGAATTCCCAGATTTCACAGGCGTAGTGAGGACAGTGGTAGAACGTGGCTGTGTGCTGCCATGGGCATCCAGTCTAGCTGCAACTGCATGTTTGTAGGTTAAATCTTTGTAACCTGTGGCTTTGTCTCCTGGGCCAAACAGTGGGAATAGTTTTGCACCATTTGAATTGCATAGCTATGCAATAGGTATAAACACCAGAATGTACATTACCTTTATGAACCAAACCAGCGTATTTGCAGTGTTTCAGCAAAATCCTCTCTTTGGCACAAATAGTGCCAGATTACAAAAGCGTTTAGGAGCTGCAGGTTGTAGATAAACACCAACTGGGATTTCAACAGTGCTGGTATTGGCCAGCTGCCTGAAGCCCAACTGGCTTCAATTCACAATTACCTTTGTTATATGGGCCACAGAGGTTTTAAAGATTCATACACACAGTAGGAAAGAGTTTCCTGTGTGTATATGCTGCAGTTCATAGGAAAGAATTTCCTGAGTTTATATGCTGCAGTTCAAAGTATACCAGTTCCTCCGCAGAAATTGCAGCTTCAAATAAGTGCAGTTCAAAGAAAGGTATAATACATATATGCAGGAAGACTTAGTGCAAGGAGCAGGTATCACTTTATAGATTCTGTGACTTGCTAATTACTGGCTTTGTTTTGCTGGAACTTTACAACAGAAATGCAAAAGCCAAACTAGAACCTGAAAAGAGGAACAGCTGTAAGGTATAGAAAGCAACTGCAAAAAGGCTGAGATTCACCATTTGATTTTGATGGCAAGGAGAGAGCCCCACGGAGGAAATGGTCTAAACAAGCTGCCAGATTGCAACTGGCTAAATTCTAAGGTGATTTTCTGTTTACAGATAAACCTGCGGTCTAAATTGTTTTTACCAGGACTAGATTCTAGTCCCGTTGTTCAAAACAAATATCCCCTTTCTGCACACTGTTAGTGGGAAGCTTAATGGGAATTAATTCTGGCGTCAAATGTGTCCTGCAGTGCAAATGCAGGCACAAGGGTCTGCACCATGGAGAGCCTGATTCTGCTTGTACACTGCCACGTACTGCCTTTTTATTTTCTCTCTTTCCCAGTAAATAATGTGCCACATCATGCCTTAGCGGGGAGACTTCCTTTGGTTTGTTTTCCTTTTGCTTATATTTTGCTGTTATCATAGATTACCTCAATGGGTGAAAAAGTGAGTTTTTCTTTCAAGGGCTGTGTTAGAAAGTTGTCTGTAGGAAGTACTACAGGCCTTGGTGTCCTGCCAGTTCAGCACACTGAAGTGACTGCTTTCTCTTTGATGGGAAATCCTACTTCTTATTCCCAGAGGGTTGCTTTAACACTTAAACTTTTTTTTTTTTTTAATAAATCTGAGAGTCTGAATTATATCGTTGTGGTTAGGAAAAAAAGACATTTTACCAGGGAAGCAACTCGTTATGACCTTAGGTAAAATGCCAACAGCAATAAAAAGGACTTTCAAGTGTCATTTATATATTAAGCAAGATTTAAAGAGACATTAAAAAATACCTGGCTGTGTTTGCCAAAATCTATATAGCTTTTTATTCTCAGAGATAATGAGGTAAAATGTAGCTTGTCTCTTTCAGACTAATGGCCTGATTTTTGTGGTCAATACACACTCAGTGGGAGTATTTTCAAGTAAGCAGAAGCTCGGGCTCTAAAATCAGACATGATTTTACTCCAGAGTTTTTCTAGCTCCTCTCCGATGCAGAAGCTGGATCATGATGAGCAAGCTTCACAACTGCTTTACTCCATTTTTTCCCAAGGAGTTCACAAGGTGTTCTCATTTCCAAAGAGGGTGGGTGGGAGGGAAACGAATTAAATCCAAGGGAAGTCTGGGGATCCCAGAAGTGCATCTACAGGGAACACATCTTGTTTCCCCATCAGCCCCATGGAGGCCATAGAAGAAAATAAGAGTTAAGGCTTGTTTGCTCCTCTTCTGTTGCAAAATCTTTTTAAATGATGATTATGGGCCAGTCATTGCTACAGGGAATCTCTGCTGTTGCGTTGCAGGAGCAAATGCTGAGGATATTCATTCCCCATTGGATTGGCAATGAGTCTTGTTGCCTTAAATCAAGAATTTTGGTGATGAGTCTTGTTGCCTTAAATCAAGAAGTTTCAGGAAACTCTCAGCTGTATTAGCAAACAATTAAAAATCTCCAAAATATCTCTTTTAAGACCTTACATCACTCCCAAGTCTCTTCTTACAAAACTCTGTCCTGATTTTCATTGCACAGTCCTGCTGTCATTGCTTGAATGACCCAAGTGCTGAGTAAACCAGAAACTGCCCCTTCAAGTTTTCTGTTCTGATTCTGAGCCTGAAGCAGAAGTAGCAATGCAATTTTAAACCTATGAACTTTCCTTTTTAAAGACTTCTACTATTTAATATACATTAAATTGGATAAATATAGAGGAAGCTAAGAAACCTGCATGCTAACAGCACTGTCTGCAGTCTAAACAAAATAGATGTCAAGCTATATTTATCTCTCCAGAAGAAAAAAAAAAAAAAAATTGCTTTGCCATACTGTTGTCTAATGCAGTCTTATGAAAGATGGTGAAGCTTTTGAATGATATGTAAACAAGCTGAGACGGGAGGAACTGCTTTTAAATTTTTTGGATCTCAACATTGCTACCTGTTGGCTCAACAAGAAGGACCCAAATAAATAACAGTTCAAGTCCAGAAATACCATAAAGCGGGAAGAGGAAGGAAATGCTGTTGTTTAATTATGTGTTTGTCCTTTTTCTCTGACACTCCTCACCCACAAGCAGGAAGTTAGTTTTAGTTTGCAAGCAAAAAATCCTCAGACATAGTTTGAGGTCATGACTATATAATGAGACACCTCTTCCTTCACGTGCTCCCAGTTCTAGAGTTCACTTCTCCCTTTGGCCTTTCCAGCCATTTATAAGTTTTTTCTCTGATTGCCCCTGCCTGAATTCACGGTCAGTTCTGTGTTTCCACAATGGGTGCTGTAGGCTGCACCATGCACTGAGTTATATACAGGACACTTAGATTTTGGGGAATTTTGTAATTAGGAAACACTTTAGCCCAGAGAGCAGGCTTGGGAGTGGGTCTGCCTCTAATTAGCTGAAATCCTTCCCTCTTTCACATATAAGAAAATTTTCATTCACCTTTCCTCACACTGACAGAGCACAAACTCTTCGTGCCGGAACACAGGACTTTCAACCATTTGTCCTCCAGGATTTAACAAAAAAGTTCAAGTCTCAAGGAGGCTGGCACATTGCAGAGTCAGCTCAAAATGTTTGCAAAACTGTGGAGAGAATAAGGGCTCATTCCTGGCAGAAGCTGAACAAATTGTTTCGTTTGGTGCTTAAATAAAGCAGAATATACAACTTCTATACTTGTGATTGAAAACTGTGTTGGCCTGAGCTGTATTTTCAGCTCTCAGTCTATGTATGTGCTGAAAACATAGAAAAAGTAGGTCATGCTGCATCAGATGGTAGCTGTGGAGTGTATATATGCCACTACTAAAATAAAAAAAAAAAGCTGGGGAGAGGGAACGAAGAGAAAAGAGCCAAAACACAGAGGTAGGAAGAAAAGGATTTTTGCAACAAATGCTGTAGCACATATCACAGCTGAGGCAAGCAGGGGGATTTTGAAAGTGTTATATAAATGTGTTTTAATGAAGAAGTACTGAAATTAGGAAGAACAAGCTTAACAGGAAAAAGTCACATGGTTTGAACATCCTTTGTAACTTTAATTTCTCATGGTCCTGTAGATAGGAGACTTGGGTTACCTTTATACTGCTAAATAAAACAGGATAACCATCTGTGCTCTGGCCCTGAGATCATCACAGATGCACTTCATCTGTGTGTCACTTGGCTCTCTATCTCTCTGGGTCCCATACAGGGTCCTTCCAGCCTTGAACACAGTAATTATTTTGTCTGTTTTTCCCTTCCATCTCCAAGTGCTTGAACTAAAGTGAGGACTATGTTATGGGCCGCTGGTGGGGTATTCTCAGTGCATGAAACCACAGATGTGCATTGCATGTATGGCATGAAGGCATCCAGGGTGCTTGAGGGTGCCAAGTCCTACAGGAGAGCACTGGGGGACTTTGTCAAGGGGAGGGAACCACATAAGGTGGGGTTTTACCCATACTCTTCTCTGGGAGGTGGCAGCTGGCCTGCGCTGAGATGTGTTGACGGTGAGTCAGCCTGGGTGATCAGCAGTCTGGCATGCAAGCTCATTCCTTGACCGTTTTTTAGGTAGTGATATAGATGTAGCATAACTGTATTTCAATGGCAAAAAAAAAAGTCTTTGGCCACTTTAATGTGCATCAAAAAATCATTCAGTCAGTGAATTACAACATGTCTTTTTTGGCAGTTAGTCATGACAATTCAGCATGAGGACTAAGAATACAGAGGGCTCTTGCTGTTGCATTTATGTTTGTCAGCAGCAAAGGCTTGGCAGATTAAGGGAGACGTCCTGTCTCATCTACCCCACTGTCTTCATCTGGAGCCTGTCCCAGCAGACCTGAAATGTTTAGGAGGAATTTTCCTATTGACTGCAATAAGGCTGGGACCAACCCCTTGTGCTCCTGGGTCTCCTCTGCATATGAAATGCGTTTCTAGATCAACAAGTGTGTGCTTTGCTTGTCTCATGAGTAAAATCATAGCAGAAACGTAAGTTTTGTAAGCAGAATAGAGCTTGATAAGCATGAATGCAGTCAGTCAGTGATCAACCTTTGTTAGCAAGATGTTCTTTCCACACAGTGCTTCTAGGTGAGAGCTAACCCATGGCTCTCCATCAGGCAGGTTCTGTGAGCATTCAGTTCACATGCGTTTTTCACACCTTGCAGTGTGAATGAAGAAAGTATTATTTTTGGCTGATGCAAACACAATTTAACTCCTGCTATCATCATTTAGGAAGGTGTTTCTCTACATGCAAAGAGAATAGTTTGCTGAAAAATATGAGAATGCTATGAGCAAATGCTGATCCATTTCAGTGTATGCACCCCTTGTTACCTTTGGCATGAAAATTATTCCAAGAGCTGGAATGGAGGCAGGGAGAGGAAGTGCCTTCCTTCGCACGATTGCTATTCCCTGACCACAGCGTTCTCTGATAAGGAGGGATGTTTCAGAGATGGTATCAGATCACCACTGTTGGTAGGACTTCTTCACGTTGCCAAAACAAACAAGGCTGGAAAGCTGCTAAAATCAACAGGATCTTACCTTAATATTGCAGGCAAATGCTTGTCAAAAGTCCAGGTCTGATAGCGCTGGAAGTTTACCCACACAACAAATAAAGCAGTGGAGGTCAGGCATATTTCAGCCCTAATGGGCTCTGTAGGGTAAAGCCTGCCAGCTTCTCCTGCTGAGACTACACTCAGAGCTGCTACTTGTTTTTGTGGTCCACTGAGATCAGGACAGTAATTGCAGCATAAAGGCCAACAAATCTATAGTGCAGTCACTGTCAAGTTGCCAGGCTATAAAATGTGAAAAATTAATGCTCCTCCCTGGCTCCTGGGTAAAAGTCAGTGTGGGCAGAGTCTGCATACCACCACAGGTCAACATAAAACCCCCTTTTAATTTGAAAGTTGAGAACTTGAAAAATTGAAACATTAAAGAAATATTTCCACCTCCTTGACACTGTTCAAATCACTCTGAATATGGTCACCCAAGACAGAATCACTGCAAGGAAGATTTGGGTTTTGCCCACTGATGCAAATCATCTTATTGTAAGAGATTCATGCTGGTTAATGAGGCTTATTCCCATTGTCAGAAAGAGCCTGGCAGATTTTTCCCCTGAGAAAACAGTTATTCTCAGCCACAAAAGTTAAGTAGGTTTTACAAAATTTGACTAAAGTACAGGGAAGCAATTTAGGGTTAAATTTTGTGCATAAACAGACTAAAAAAGACACTGACAAAATGTGTATTGTAATAGACAGTTACTGTCAGTCACTGCTTGGAAATAAATAAAGCCATTTTGGCTGAGTAGCAAAGGTCCTGTGCTCCCACTCCCTATTGTTACTCTAAAAAGGAGCTGTCAGTATCAAATGAGACTTTATTTAAACGTTGCTGGGTTGTAATTGCCAAGAAGTAAGAGGCAAATATGTTTAAAAAAAAATCATATGCAGACAGGGTCTTCATGTGATGGGGAGGGTAGAAGGGCTATGTGTCAGTTGGCTACACCCTGTCACGTAATGTGGGATCTCAGTGATAACAGTGGGAATAATGTCTCCTTTTGCTTCCTCTTAAAT
The DNA here is from genome assembly GCF_929443795.1 of Astur gentilis. NCBI lineage: Eukaryota > Metazoa > Chordata > Aves > Accipitriformes > Accipitridae > Astur > Astur gentilis. The sequence continues at coordinate 76,838,870 of NC_064919.1, read as the reverse complement.
CCACGCAAGAAGGACATTTTGAACTACAGCATTTTACTATGGCCACTTTCTCTGACAGGAGTTGAACATCCGCAGCATTAAGACCGCCTGTCAGCAGACCTGGGGAACTGTGAATACAGGGAGGGGCAGAGAAGGCAAACAAAACCAGTGTGATGCAGGGTCCTGGGAACAGCCACTGCCCAGTCCATATCACAGGGGAAAGGAAAAGGGGACAGCCAGTTGGTTTCTTACCTGCCTGAGAATCCAGGCTGGGTTGTAGCCACTGCAGACCAGGAGAGGTTTGAGCATCAGATCTTTGCCATCTGCTACTGTTTTCAGGTCCATGTGGTGCAGGACACCGGAGCGATTAATTTGGTTTGACAAGTTAGTTTATAGACTGTAGTGTTTAGTATTTAAAATCTTGTATTATGATTATAGGAAAGGAAGAAGTAGGGAACTCTGCCTTAGAAGAGTTCTGGTATGCACTGGTTGGAACTGGATGTTGTGTTATGCCAAACTAGTGCTATGGGATGCTGACCGGAGGACCGCAGTATCCCAAGAAGCATGTGTCTGTGAGACTCCTTGGCTCTGGCTGGGCGCAAGTTTCCCATCACTTTTGGAACTTGTCCAATATTTACATGATTTTAAAGAGATCTTGTCTCAGTAAATTAGTCAAACATGGCCAGTCTTACATTTCTTGTACCCACAATGTTCCTATTCTGTTGCAGAACAGGAAATGTAGTTTGAAGCTTCTCATTATTAGCAAGTGTCTCACAGGAGCCAGTGCAAATTATTATGTGAGATAATACAAACCCACCAGCTAGATGACAACCAGACTACTGAGTGAGGTTACTGTCTCATACTTGCGGATATGATCAGATGATCCTAAAATTACTACGCAGTTGGTGAGGTTGGCAAGGAAATAGTATCTGCCTTGAAAAAAAATGACACGTCTGTGCACAACTATATGGCTTTCTGAGTGCTGTGTATTGTCCATCTACTGCTTGTTCCTTGTCTTGGGTTGAGATATACATAGACTTTCAGATGCTGCCCTTTCATCCTGAGAAAGCTGATTGCATTCCAATGTCATCTGATGCATGCTTTCTGAATCATGTCTTGCATAGCAAAATTTTTCATGGTTTCCTTTTACCAGAGTACAAAAAACCAAAATGCATTGTCAGTCCGTCATTGCTGGCTCTGTCATAGCCTGTGTTTTTCATGGACACTCCTCACGACATTTTGATAGTGCGGGAGACAGAACTGGCAGCCGTAGTGCCATTCCTCTCCCATTCCCTTCAATCATTGTCTGTTTTGTAAATTCAAGCCATTGCCCTGTACTTTGCATCAATGTCGCTCTCATGACCAAGAGTACACAAGATTTGCCTCGTGGATTTATCTCACGACTCCATCAATGCCACAGACTCTGCAAAAGAGACATATGAATAAATATTTATGTATCATTATGAATGGAAAAAGGTGTTTGTGTGAGGGTTGGCTGCAAACTAGGCCTTGAGTCTCTAGAAGTGTTAGGGCTACCTCTCTTCAGATCTTGGAAAAAGTGTTAATTGGCCTCTTGAAACATATGCTGAAAGGCAGTTTTCTGGTTTGCAGAGGTGAGGAGCTCGAGAAGAATGCCAGCTATTTTTTGGGAGCGCAGAGCCATGCTAACACTTCTAGTCACCTGAGGAATTGAGCACATACATCTGTTCTGGCTATGTGTACATGACGTGGGGGGTGTTGTAAGGGAAACGGCTCCCTCCATGCTCCAGCACATTTATGTGACAGTTGCTCACCTTTGTGCCATCTGCTCATAAGAAACATATTTTTTTTTAGTTCCTATAAAAAGAGAGAGAAAACAAAGGTAATGTAGTCATGAATTTTGCATTACGGTGGATTAATTTATGGATGAAAGCTTTCTGTCAGTTCAAACAACTTCAAACGTGAATGGCAGATTTCTTCACTTGCCTGAAATACTGCTCTGGAGATGGAAGTCAAGAATAGTTTTATAAAGTTCCCTATTTTAAATTATGTATTTAACTGATAAAAGGGATACTGAGTTTGAAAAGCATATACAGGTTCAATATTTTGTGTTGATTCCCAATATTTTACTATTACGTGCTTACTAGAAACCAGAATTTATGCTGTAAACAAAATCAGTTAATATGAAGAGTAAATGCATTATCTGCTCAGAAAATAGACCCAATTGGGCTTTAACAAGCATCCTTTCTTTGAGGATCTGTTTCTGCTCCCACGCAATTCAGTGGCAAAATTCCCACTCATCTCAGCCTTGTAGGACCAAGCCCAGAGACAAGACAGCAGCAAAAGACTCTTGCAAAACAGTGTAAACATGATGAAGAGAAATATCAAGACACTCAGATGGTCTCTTAGTGAACGGAACAAAATCAACAAATGAAAGCTTCATCCTTCAGGAAAAAAAGTCTGTTTGGAAAAGGATGCATTCAGCAAAAGATATCACACTTAACAGGAGAAAGCTGTGCATTATGGAAGAAAAACTGTCTGCTGAGAGTTAGCAGGACACCAATATCCCGGAAGCTGAACTTTGGAAATGGGTGTGCAATGCTCTGAACACTTCCTAAGAGATACGGTGGAACGGGTAGGGGCTGAATGCACTCATATTTTAGGATGGAGTCCTCTGTGGCTTTGGGAACATGTCCTGGGACATGTGCCTGGGAAAAAACATAGGAAGCTTGAGGAATGCAGTGAAATTTGTTTCTTACATATCCTGTAAGAGAAAGATTTTTTTCACCCTACTTGTTTCTAAGGTCTCTGTTTGTTGTCAGAGTTTCCTTTGTTCTGCATCTTAAACAACCCAAAACAAAGACCTCTTGTTCCTTTTGGGAACCTATTATCCTCTCAGTGCAAAGCAGTTGTGGGAGTCCAGTTTCTGCAGACTTCCTAAGTGGTTTAAAACAACCCCAAACATTATGATCCTGGACATGCTTTGCCTTCTACATTTTAGAAGGGGGGAAGGTGTTATTATTGCAGACAATTTAAAACCATAACAAAAAGTGGGCTCCGGTTTAATTTGAGAACGGAAAGCAAATGGTATTGTAAAGCTTAATGTTTATAGGAAAGAATGCTTTTCCTTTTCAACCTTTTTCTTAAGTCTGAAATTTGTAAGAGGAAGTTCAAAGAGGATATACACATTAGTTCCTACTTGGTTATTTTCCATATGTGAGGTCAGTAGATTTCAGCGGATTAGTCCGGGTTCCTGAACAGCTGAAAAATTTTGAAATAACCTTCCTGAGGTTTTAAAGTAGGGTATTATAGTTTGCAAAGCAAAAGATCAGTTTGAGCAGGCTTCCTGCATTGCCTGTTTACTAAGAAAGTGAGAGTAAAGTGGTCTGAAATGGGAGATGAGTGTAGTCAAAATAATTTACAGGATCTTCTAAAGCACATCCATTATGGCAATGTTTTAAAACTCATCAGGCTTTTTAATAACCAGCATAACTTTCAATAGCCTTGAGGCAATACCTCCTTCTATGCTGCTGATTATAGTTGAAAACTTTTGGGAGAAGGTGATTTATTGTTTCAGAGCAATGTTCAGTATATCTAGAAAAAAGACCCACTTTAGTTGAACCTGGTTTTGCATAGAAAAACAGACAGAAACAAATACATTTAAAAACAACTAGACTGACATTGTTATTTCAAATTATTTTGTACATAAGCATGTAAGTTTTTCAGTTCTGCATAGTATTTTGTCTCAAAAGCAGCAGTAATAAATCTAATGTTATGAGATCACAAAGCGATTTCCTCACAAAGACTTGGTCGGGTTACTAGAATTGGAAATTTTCACCATTTGGGTTCAAATGTGCATTTCTCAACTTCAGTTCAGAAGTGAACTGAAGGGTCATGATTTGATACCTACATTGTTTTTTTAATCCAAATCTGTAAAGAGACTTTCCCAAAGATTTGGAATTAAAAAGCAAACTTAACACAGATGGTTGGTGCAGAAGAAGATGAGGGGATGGCAGTGAATCTAGTTTCACCAGTAATTTCTTACAGAAATACACTTTGTATACATGGATACAATGGAAAAGTTCTCAAGGGAAGTGTATGAAATAGTTAATTTCAAAATAATTAATCTGAAAGTTTTTGGAGATGCTGAGTCTGGTGGAAGTTCTGGGGATGTGTTCTGTAAGTCAGGCTCTTCCCACTGTTGAAAGTATTTTTGAACTGACCTACAGAGGAAAAGGTGAGGTTTGAAAGGTGCAATTTGGGTTCAAAATAACTTCAAGTGCTAAGCAGTGTCTGGTTCTGCTCCAGGAAAAATACATTCTGAGTAGCCTCAGTTATGAGTAGTTGGTTAGGAGCACTATGTTCATTACCTTGCTTTCTTTTAAGGCCTGCAAATCCCAATCTCTTTTGAAGTTTTCTCCTGCACATTATTCTGTTTCTTCTGAGTAATTTTTTGAGATACCTGACATCCATTGTACTGGTATACAGCACTATATGCTGAATATTTGTAGAAAGAAATGTACTTTGCAATTAATACTGTATGATTTTATAATTAGTTTATTTGTTAATATATAAACAAAGGAAAGGAAATTTAAGAATTCTTGTTAACCTTTCATTTCAATCCAGCAACACTCCTAAGGATATAACTAATTTGAAACCAGTGAGTCTACTCAAGGGCGTACTGTTAAACCTGTACTCAAGAATCTTTCTGGATCTGGATTTAGCTTTGACAGCAGGAATGGTCTTTACCTCTGGCAAGCCAACTTTCTTTATGACCAGCTGTGCAAATTTTCCACCTACACAGAAGTCCCACCTGATGTTTACTATCTTCACAGCACAACTCCTTTGAACCTGTGTATAAGGTATGGCTAAGGTCAGGGTTTGCCTTTTAAATGTCATTAATATGCAGATTTATGCATGTCTATGAACAGTTACATACAAGACACACTTGAGCATCACAAGGCATGTTATAAATATTTCAGAAGTCATACTCATCTTAAATCAGACATTGTATTATTGGTGTTATATGTGCATAGGCACCTCAGTTCCATATGAGCTCTAGGCTATTCCGTGGTAATAAATTGTGATTTATTAATTGCACAGTACAATCCAGAAGTGCCACTTAAAAGAGTCCTTGAGTTATTTAAATTTCTTGCTAGCAAGAGTTCAAATGTAGAGTCCATAGAAAGCAAGGGACAGAAATACAGGTGTACCTCATTCAGCAGGGAAAACTGCAGCTTATTCCTTGTCTTCAAAGGATAAAATGTATGCCCCAGATTCTGCCATCTCTTATGATCGTGCAGTTCATTTAACTGTGGACAGAAATTGCAAGAATCTTCATGAGTTCATGTCTTTTGGAGAAGCCCTAAGTCTTACTAAAATCTCAGAGGTTTTACACAGGAGTTCAAATGCTACCACTTCAGTGGCAGATTAAACAGTCCTTTCTTGTGCTGGGTTTATTTGCATTGTTTCCAGTGACACGGCTAAACTTAGGATCGATTCTGAAAATGAAACTAAGAGGTGGCAGTGACACTAAGTTTAGCCTTTTTTCTTTGTCATCTGTTCCTTAATGACTGCTGCTGAAACGCTCTCAGCTTACAGGTGAAGAAGAGTTTCTTTCTAACAGCCTCACCAGTGGGAAAAATACTGCAAAGGCAAATATAGGAAGTCATGGGCAGCATTCACCTCCGTGCTTATGTTAGAAGATGCTCTCCCAGGCTCGACACGCCTTCAGTGGAGTGAGAGGAGCTCCTTCAGCTAGTGATTCACAACACCTACGCTAAGACGTGGCTTTGTGAAGCTTTCCTTAAGCTCTTGCTCCTCCTTGTTTCCAGGAAATATGGTGGTGATTGTCCCATTGTCCAAACTTCTGTCCACTTTCTTCCAGCAAAGGAAGTGTTACGTGACAAAGTAATCAGGAGCGTAGAGCAGATTGAAGCCTGGAGCAAAGCAGTGGTGCCGCTTCCAGTGGCTGCAATCAGCTTTGGATCAGGCTGTGAAACCAACCCAGACAAAACCTCCAGGGTTTTGTCTTTGCTCAAGCAACATTTGAATTGACTTCACTCACAGAGGTATTAGGCAGTTGGTTTTCCAATATATGCATTTTGAAATTTTTCTTTGAGGTTAAGAGATTAATGCAGAATATCTAAACCAAAGGAAATAAATTTCCAGGTCAGTGTAAAAAATACAAAAGCAATTTTCTTCCCAGTTCCCAGCTTCATCTGTACAAATGTCACATCATTTGCCCAGACAGCAATTTGGCCAGCCCTAGCACAAAGCTGTTTTTTTAAAAAACTGTATTGCATGTCCACATTTTCCATTCTCTTCCTAGAAAAAAACAGGTTTTTTGTGTCATGGTCATCATTGGAGGAAACAGCACCCGGCTGCAAAACTTTATAAACTAGTTTCATTTATTTGGTTTTGTCAGTCCAACAGCTGTCTCCCAGCCCCACTCTCCTTACCAATGTCATTGTTTCCGTCACTCCAGTCTTCAAAGAAAGATGAAGATATCTTTTTTCTGAATAAGCATTTGGTTCCAGAGGATGAGTGTGTACATAGGATTCTGTCCAATTCAAATCAATGTTTCACCTTGCATAGGATTGGCTCATCTGTATAAACTCAGGTGTCACTGAGAGAGAATAAAAATTACCCTATGGAATATGTCTTACGAGAAAAAGACATGTCCCAGCATAAAAGAGTTTTTTAAAATGTTTGTTATTTTTCTCCAAAACTTCTTTACAGAGTCAACAAAGAAAGGCAAGTTCAGCAGTAATACTCATGAAATTTATAGCCCTCTGTGTTCTTAATAGAAAAGAATAAAGCTACTGAACTAAGTTATTCAGATGATAACATTCCTGGATAGAGTAAGTTAAAAACCCTGATAGTTAAAGTTATGCCACTCAGCTATGCACTACTCTAAAATGCTGCTCTGTTTTTCTTGGAGCATGGTTTGCAACACCAGTGATGTATGATGGTTAGAAGAAGTCCTGACATTTCTCTTTCCACACAGTTCTGTTGGATTCCAATAACAGGTCATAGTCTAAGCATATTTTGAACCTTTTCCATCAAGAGAAAAGCTAGATAAATTGTGCATAGTTATCCCATCTAATACAAGAGTACCAGGCCAGCTTCTCCTCTAGGTGTAATAAACGTTACATGCCTTTATTTCTAAATGGAGGACTGGATGAAAGAGACTTATGAGGATTAGCTCTACATTAAGTTAAAAGATTTCCTCCTTATGACGGAAATGTTGAATGTTTATGCACAACTGAAGTAGAATTCTCCTAAGAGTCAATTTCTGGGTGTCGTTCCCCCCCCCCCCCCCCCCCATTTGAACTCAGGCCACTTTCATATAGAGTTCTACTGTGATTACCTGTTACGTTGAAAGCAAAGGTTCAATCTAAATAAATTTTTCCTATACTTTTTTAAATTAAATTAGTCTGTGTGGAATCCAAATCCAGAAGGATATTGTTTAGGGAAAATAGACACTTTCTGTACACTTCTTTCTTCATAAAACTCACTGCAGGTAACAAAATCTGTCTGCATTTTCAAAGTGCATCGAAGTGTTTTCTGCCTGTACTTAAAATGTAATTTTATTATTTTTAAATTTTCTACAACTTATAAATCTTGATTATGACTTTAGTTTCAAACATTGCTATTTTTTTTACGTATTTTCTAGCTGCTCTACACAACCACTCTGTTACAATCATTTAAACCATGTTTACATGATCTACTCACTCCACATGCAGACCACTTTCGTCTGAAAATTCTTAAGTTCTTCCCACTGGAAATTAAATATTATCTTCTATGTTGTTTCTTTACAAGGTTTACTTTTTCAAATGTTTAACTACTACATATGGTAATAATATAAACCATCAATCACTTATCACACATATTCATGGAAAATCTGATTCTGTGCTGAGCTGTATTTTGTCAGCAACTTCAGTAAATGTTAAATTTTGTTTTCTTAACTGTAGCCAGGAATATTAACGCCCACTTTAGAAATTTATTTGGAAGATTTGTTCCATGAATTGTTTTTTTGGTCAAATTTCAGATATTATAATTAGTTACTGATTAAACACTGCTACTCATATAGGCAATTATTTCAAACAGGCTAGAAAAACACAATACATTTATTTTAATTAAAAAGTTAGCTTGACACCTCCCTGTACCTAAGGTGTCCTGGTTTCAGCTGGGATAGAGTTAACTGTCTTCCTAGTAGCTGGTACAGTGCTATGTTTTGGGTTCAGTATGTGAAGAATGTTGATAACACTGATGTTGTCAGTTGTTGCTCAGTAGTGCTTAGACTAAAGTCAAGGATTTTTCAGCTTCTCATGCCCAGCCAGCGAGAAGGCTGGAGGGACACAAGAAGTTGGCACAGGACACGGCCAGGGCACCTGACCCAAACTGGCCAACGGTGTATTCCATACCATGGGACGTCCCATCTAGTATAGGAACTGGGAAGTGGGGGCAGGGAATCGCCGTTCGGGGACTGGCGGGGTGTCGGTCGGCGGGTGGTGAGCAATTGCCCTGCGCATCATTTGTACATTCCAATCCTTTTGTTACTACTGTTGTCATTTTATTAGCGTTATCATTATCATTATTAGTTTCTTCTTTTCTGTTCTATTAAACCGTTCTTATCTCAACCCAGGAGTTTTACTTCTTTTCCGGATTCTCTCCCCCATCCCACTGGGTGGGGGGGAGTGAGTGAGTGGCTGCGTGGTGCTTAGCTGCTGGCTGGGGTTAAACCACGACATAAGGCCAGAACACACTAATATACAGACAGTCTTCCAGTACTGATTTTAATAATGATTGGTTTTGATTCTTCATGTCCTCAGAGGGTCATACATGTATGAACTAGGGGCAAACACTATTGTTCACCTTCGTACTGTTTAGCACACTTGTCCAGTGGATAATTTTAAAGCTTTTGGTAAGACGTTGGGATGGCTTCCCTTTGCATGATATCCTTATGCACAAAAGCAGGCTCTCAAAGTCAGTGGAACACTTGCTTATATAAAACTTTCTGGTAGCTTACCTAAGGGGGGGATATAAGGACTAGTTCCAGCCTGATAAATGCAGTAGCTTCAGTTTAATAGCTCATCCTGTGACTGACTTTTGGCAAATGTGATTGACTGTACTTACTTGTTTTCTTAAGGATGCTGGATTCTTCACCAAGAAGCTTAAAAAGCATACTTTGGTCTTTAAGGCAATGATAGCTTGCAGAGGCCATAGCACAGCTCCTTGACTGCTTGAAATCTGCTTAGGGCAGCGGTGCTTTACTCCAAATAGGGGCAGCTGCTGTCTTTTCTCTGTCAAAAGTCACATGAAGAATGAATGATACACCTGTGACTAATTGATACTAATGGATCTATGTGCCGAAAGCTGCTGGTGAGGGATGAGCAAGAGATGTTTGCTCTAGCTTCAGAGGAGAACCATGTGGATGAGTTATATCATGCTTTAAAGGGACTGCTTGGGCAAGAGCGTGACTACACTTCAACCGTGTTTGCTGGAGAAATTACTTTTTCCCATCTCAGAGCTGCTCCTTCCCTCTCCTGCTGCAGACAGGTGTTGCCTTCCCTTCCCTCTGCTGGTGGCAACTCTGTAATATTTCATTCAAAATGAGTGATTTTAGCAGAAGACGTACCATTTAAAATACTTCAGCCTAACCCTGATTTTCTGCCTCTAATGCCTGCAGATGGAGAGGGCTATCAGCTCTCTCAGTGAAGTTCCCATCTCAGTGGTGGTGTTATGTCAGGATCCTTCTTCTCATTAATCTCTGGAAAGATCTGGCTTATAGTCCCATGTTTTAGTTGGGCCAAAATTGGCAATTCTTACTGAGTGGCTGGCATCTCCTTTTTAGATTTGACTGGAAATAGAAAGCTAATGAAATCTGGCAGCTTTATAATGGAAGTGTTACAACTGTGGAAATGAGACAGCTCTTTATTAAAATAGGTTCAGAATCTTACCTCCGTATTATTTATTATTATTTATAGTCCTAATGGATTGACCAGCTATTTCTATGCTCAGAAAATCTAAAATGCACAAAGAGGTTAAAGAGCTGTTATGGTTGTCCTTAAAGACAGCTGCATTTCAGGTGATAAGTTCTTTTGGACAAGGACTTGATCCTCATTACGTGTATTTGTGGCTGTGCAAACAACATGCCATAATTTAATCAGTCTCTTTTGTGGAGTGTTTTGAAAAGCCCTTGTAAAGTGCCTTATTAGTGTAAGATGATGCTTTGGGTTTATGGCTTCAGTGATGTTTATTTTGCTATGTAGGGACATAATGGATGTCACAAGCTCCCTTGCAACTTTGTGAATCTCTGGCACTAGCCACGTCCTTGGGACCTGTATGACATAAACAGGGAATAAAATAAAGAGCCCATTTTGGCTGGAATTTAATTAATAACATTAAACCTATGAATAGTTCCCTTGAAGTCTGTGGAAATCCTCTCTGCTTCTAAACTTATAAACATGCTTAATTACCTTGCTAAAATTGTTACTTTACTAAATCAATTATGACTTTAATAATTCTGTGTATCAGGAATACAAAGAACAGTGAAGCTGCCCTTTAAATGGATCATGTAGCACCACTACATGTGGAAAAGACAGGGGAAACAGCCAGGCTGAAAATGTAGCCAAAGACAAAACATTCCTCCAGTGATGTGTGGTAAGTGTTAGGTGAAGGTATTCAGCACCTCACAAGATCAGGCCTTGTATGATTAAATTGCTGTACAAACCTGTGGTAATAGATCCTTAAATAATAAAGTGAAAGGGGAGATAGGAAAGTTGGGTGGGAACAAAACTAACTCAGTGCGTTAGAAAGATTATTGTTTGAGTTCCCAGTATTTAACGGCTGGGTTCGCAGTGCGGCGACTGAATTCAGCAGCAGTGTTTTCTGGCCAGTGATTCGGTGGGAATGTCAACCTGAGCAACAACACCGCAGTACGTACAACTCAGGTCAGACACGTCTCTGGTTTCTGACCACTTTTTCTCTTGGGTGGTGTTTATTTTCTTCCCAGAAAATATGGTAATATTTGGATTTATTCAATCTTGTGGCAGTCTTGTTCTGCTTATTCTAATGCCCCTTGTTGAACCCGACCCACCCGTTATCCCTTTGTGTAAATAACTCATTTAGACCTAAGCCCTAAACCCTCTGCTTAAGGCTGAGTGAACTGGACTGTAGGAAAACAGTATGTCCTCACATGGAGGGGAGCACAGAACAAATATTCTTTGACCTTGAAGCAGTGCTTGCCATACTGCGTAGCATTGCCTCTTTTTGGAGGGTGCACGCACAACTTGTCTCCAGTTTCTTCCTTTGTGGGGTCCCGTGAGGAGGAACGGCATGTCAGTGCTGCCATACCGGTGAACAGGGGGCTGGTGGGCTGCATGGAACTTGGTCTTCTCTCCTGTTCTGCAATATCGTGCCTTACAAGTCAGCAGTGATACCATTCACCTTTTCTAATGTTTTTCTAACATGTGGACTCATAAGACGGCAGAAAGTGAGTGTGGCTCTTCGTTTCATTCCTGTAGGCTGTTGCTCACATCGCTGACAGGTCTGGGTGTTAACTGTTAGCATAGTCCTTATGGATATGGATAGCCATGGATGAACCACTCCATCTGGGAGTTTAGTGAAAAATTAGAAAACAAGGGACTTGGTTGGAACAAACTACAGGAAATTTATTTGTCCCTGTCAGAAATACAGTCTTTGTAGAGGGGATGAATGGGAGGTATTGCAGCTTGGATTCTTCAGCAAAAGCAACTTTTTTTCCACAGAAACGTAGAAACAATCTCTCTCACAGGTAGGGCTTTTTTAACAGTAGATACAAAAGAGAAAAGACACATTACAACCATTTTGCAGGTAAACTTTCTTCCTTGTTATAAACTGTAACTTTTATTAGACCTTAAGTAATGCATCTTGGAGACACTCGGCCAAAGCAGCAGTAGTATTTCTACTTCTGTGGTGATGCTTGGAATCCCCAGACGTGATTTAACGCTCTTTGGTCTAGACACAATACATGTACATGACAGAAAGATGATTCTCTAAATAGTTACCTCTTTACCAACTTCGTAGCAACAACATTCCATCAGAAGGCAAGCAGATTTTTGTGCTTGTTCTGCCTGTATCTGCATGTTAAATGGTGTGAGAAATTGCCAGGTGGTGCCTTGCTGAAAAACCATGATAAATACAATTTAACTAATACACATTGATTATATACATGCTATTCAGATATTTTAGGAACTAATTACATTAACTCCCAGTTTATTGTGAGTCATCTGATTCTTGGATATTTTATTCTAAAACTAAAACTATTCTTGCAATTCTTTATGAAAAGGTGATACATATCTTTATGGTTTCTAATAATCCCTTTGCAAGCATACTTAAACTGTTTTAAATAATCATAACAATCTGAATGATTTAATCATAAAGAATAAAGTAAATATAAATGCTCAATATCTACTATAGCTGTAGATGTTTCTAATAGCATGCCCTCTTGAATTTGTGGTATTTTGGAAGGTTTGCCACTAAACCCTTGTGAGGTGACACAGACCTTTAACAACAGTGGACCACTGGCTTGATGAAACATAGTGCCATTGACTTGGGCCAGCAACACACATCTATGCTTAGCCATACCAAACTGAGTAATGACAGAGTTTTTGCAATTATTAAACTCATCATGAAAGACAAAATGCTCTTAATGTGTGTGACAGAAGGCTCCGAAGGATGCAGGCTAATATATAAATATAAGGTAGAGACATAAAGAGCTGTGTGGATTATATGGAAATTTAAATGTTGTAGTAACTGCTGAATGACAATTCAGCGTAAGGATTTTGGGCAAAGAGCATGAGAATACACGGTATTGAAGTGTGCAGCACATTAAAATGTACGTTTATGAAAACTGTGGTCAGATTCTTAGTATAAGAGCAAATTTGATTTGTGAATCTCTTTCACTTCTGGCAATAAATGAGAAGTAGGGAAAGCTAGACATAAAACAGGTGTCGCTATTTGGTTTTTGTGCTTAGATCAAGATTGCAGAGCCTAGTGTAATTTGTCATCAGCCCAGTGACTTCAGATGAATTCTGGCAGCTCATAAGGACTCCAATTGGCCTTGTTGGTTTCCTTTAATGTTGTCTACAGGTGAATCAACTTCTGAATATTAAATGTTCCATAAAGAAACCAATTTCATCTGTCAGACATTAAATGTCCTCAAATACATATAAAGATACATCTTGAACATATTAGTCCATCTGCATGGAAGCAGGTGTCTGCTGAAAAAAAAGAAAAGAAAAAAGAAGGAAGAAATCTTGTATATTGTATTAGATTCCTTAAAAATGCAAACCACACCAGTGAGACCAGGATTCTCTCAATTTAGAGTGCCTTTTCTTTTAAGATCACAACAATCTTCTAATTATATTTGATAAAATAATATATGTGGAAACAGTATATTTGAAGTCATACAGGCCTTTATGTAAAGTGCAAACTTCAATTAACAGTCAGGTTCTTTATACTTGAAACCTGAATTTGGACATGGTATTTGAAAGTGCTGGGATTTGCCTCCAATACAAACATATGAAAAGCCTGATCCCTGACATTTACCTTTTCATGCTTCTAAACATTTAAAAAAACATGGTCAGATGGCAAATTGGGGGGGGGGGGGGGGGGGAGATGAAGACCTTTTGCTATTTTTCCTTTTTTTCTGTTAAAAGTACTTTTTTCAGTGAGGGAGCAGAGTCTTGTTTCATTGCAAAGGAAAGGTAAGTCCCAGCCAAAATGTGCCGAGGTCACATCTGCTGGGTGAGCATGCAAACCAAACAGCGGTGCTTTGATTTTAGTCTCAACCCATCTTGCAGCCTCAAATATTCTTCAGTTTTCACTCCTTCTCAAAACCTTCTCATTTCTGTCATGGCGGGCCAGCCTCTGCTTTCCTTGAAGTGAAACAGCCTACTGTCACATTGCCTGCATTCGGAAGGAATGCTGCTTGCTCTGCAAAATGATGCTCTGCAGCACAGGATCTTCGGGATCTGGCTTACCCATTTTGTTCATTTTTTTAGCAAGGGTTTTTAAGTGCACCCCACTCCTCACCTCTGGACCGGTTTGGGGGCACAAGGACACCCTTGGAGGAGCCCACACAGCTCAAGCAAACCAGCCTGGCATCACTGGGAGTGGTGGAGGCCGGCGACTCCCTGCCTTGCCGGCATGCTTGGCCCTGGCTCCCTGTCCTTCAGGGCACAGGAGGCGGTGGGCACCCCAGACGCCCCTCACTGAGAGGGGACGCAAGTGTCAGGCCCTTGTCCGTTTCCCCTCCAGTGGTCTGGCTGCTGAGGGCACCCTGGCCACTGAGGGTGGCCGTCATCCCACTGGGGACACGCGGTGGGGCCCTGTCCCGCCTCAGAACCAGGGAGCTGCTCTGGGCTGAGCAGGAGCTTCGCGGTCCCCTGACGCCCACATCACTCCTGTTTTCCACCAAGAGAATCCCCCTGTATGGGAGCAGAGAGATGGGGTGTGGAGTTTATGCAAAGCAGCCAGCTGAGAGGTCAGGAACGTGCTGTGAAAAAGGGGTGAAAAGCGTCTGGCATCATGGTAACCAACGTGTCCTTTCAGTTGAGAACAACAGCAAATACGGAGGTGAGTGGCAGGGCAGAAATGTCTTTTCTAGAAACTTCTGCCCTGGGGTTGGGGTAGCCAAACCCCAGAGCTCGGCCCTCCAGACCCTGGGTGACATGTTCTTCCACACGGGTGGCAGTGGCTGCTGGGTTCCCTGGTAATGTGGCTGGGTGGAACAGGGCCTCAGGTGTACCTATGGAAAGTTAGTTAGTTATGTCTAAAATAATCACTCCAGACTCATTTTCTCACCAGTTACAGATGCTGATTTATCTTCCGCTGCATTAGACACCAGAGTGTCTACCACCCAGAAGTACCAGCTTTTCTATGCTGGCTGGTTAAAGGCACCTTCAGCAGCAAGCCAAGAATTGGAGTCCTAACCCTGAGCTGCGTAAACTGACGTGAGAAAGGTCCCTTTGTGAATGATGAAACCGGAGCCTTTATCCTCATTTTGAAATCAGGTGTGGGTCTGCTTCGGCAGTTCAACCCCAAAATTAAAAATCAGCACCAGTCTTAAGATATGGAAAAACAGAACTAGAAGCTGTTGCCCCTGAAATTTGGAAGCATTTTTTTTTCAGCTCTCTAATGCATGGGGAAGATACCACCTCCTAGTTTTATTAGTATCTCTTTAAAAAAGCAATGAGTGATGATAGGGATAGAAGGAGAAGAGTCTGGAACTGTTAAAATATCCTTGGCTGCCTTCCTGCTACCTGGGTAAATTAGACTTTGCCAGGCATGGTGCTGATGAGCCTAGAATGATTCGGATGCCTGAATCCATGTATTTATAGCTAGCCTGGGTATTTCTAAGATATGCTGGAGACTGGAGTACAGATAACCCTGAACATGCAGCTGGGCAAGGTAGAGAGAAGTCACACCATGGTTTATGGCTTAAGCCTCTGCTATTTTTGCAGGCTGGCTTCATGTGTGCAACATTAAAAGCCCTTAGTGACACCTCTCTGAAACCCTGAGGCTACAGTTTGATTAGCTAACTTGCAGGTTTTCTTTACAGAGAAAGATATTTTCCATTTTTATAACTGTGGGCTTAGAAGTTGTTTTAAATTTAGCTTGCACAGATGCATCTTTTAGTATGTTTTCTTTTCCAGAATGACAGTTGAGGGGAGGTGGAGGGTTACAAGACATGACAAATGCCTACTATTTGCAAATTCCAGAAAAAGCAAAAGGCACTACTTGACTGTTTAATAGACTTGGTAACTACCTGAGGGCGAATATCAGGAATGTGCTCACAAATATAGATGTCCAACATTTCCAGAATTACTTTTTTTTATTTCTCAAACGAAAGGTGCATTTTAACCTCGGAGAATCACAGACCACAGTATAGTTTGGGAAGGGGGAGTTCTAGATAGGGGAAGTGAAACAGAACAAAGTCCATGAAGTTTATCAGGTAACCCAACTATTTAAAAAGTAATTTCCTGCGAGATTTTATTTAAACAATTCATGCCATTTGACTAATCCAGCACTGCTTTTTTGTTTTTTATCTAAAGTATGTTAAACAGAAGAAAGATCTTCAGGGCAGATTTACTGCACAAGTTTTCAGAAAGGACCCTCTGAGAGAAATGGTTCACCAAAATGTTTCAAATGCAGGCAATGCATAGTAGCTCTGGTGTGCTGTTCATGGAAAGAGTCTGTGCTCCTCTTGCTCTATTCACACAATAAATGCATTTCTTCAGGAGGTGAAATTTCCCAAGGAATAGAACTATTTTGAAATTGCAAATCTTTTTGAGAAATGTGATCACTTTGAAACAGTGAAAAAGATCCTTTCCTCAGAAACAAGAGGGGTCGGAAGAAAATTCTGTAAAATGTATTTCAGCAGATTTGGTAGAAACTTATTTCTGTCATTCAGAGGAGGATAGGAAAAACTATAACTTTTGTAGTCTCTATTCGTGGAAGCCAGAGGCAAACAAAAGGGGTGCATCTCATTGAACTTCAGCTGTCTGGGGTAGCACTCCACGTCCTGACAGGCTTATTTAGTTTTAGAGGAGTCATGTCTTTCTAGGATCCCTCTATGATGTCCCATTTCAGACTTTTTGAAGGGTTCCTGCTTAAGTAAAAGAATACATTTTCTTAGGCACCTAAATACAATGATCTTATTTTCAAAATGCAGCTGAGTGCTGAAGTATTTTTAAACCTCAGGTCATTATTCCCTGCAAAGAAATTATTGCAGGGTGAGCTGTGATGAACACATATCCAAATGCGCTGGAAGTGGTTATTTAATCAGTCAGGTCTCAGAGGCTGGGGAACTCAGGGAAAAGCTAAAAGAAGGGTTAGCTGTAATATGCATCATCTATTTGGCCCTCTACCTATGTTAAATTTTCATAATTCTTTTAATTGGTCAGATATTGGTAAAGACTAAGAGGGTGGATGACCCTTCTAAAAAAAGCACACAAGACAGAATAAATACGATGATAGCAGTCTGTTGTCATATTAAGATGCTTGTCTGTTTCTCCTCTATTTTATTTTACTAGAAATTATTTTAAGGGGAATGTCACCGAACTCTAGTGCTAAGTTTCGAGAACTTTCAAGCTGGCTTACTTTATGCACAAAATAATTCTACCTGTTTTTTTCTGTCTGGTTGTTTTACAAGTGCTTTGCTCTCTGGACTTGCTTTGTTTTTTCTAGTTTCTGAGATTTATTTAGAGACTGATTTTTTGTGTTCCTGACTCATACAAAATTGAAGAAACAACAAACTAGTTTTAACAGAGGTTGTAAGAATTTTGCTAATGTGAAGAATAAAGACTATTCTGTTAACTTGATTGCGAAACTGATTGGAGGAGTTCTCATTCTGTTTTAGTTGGCCTGAGAAAATAGCAAGCTATGCACTACAGATGATCTAAAGATTGAGATTAATCTCTATTTGCCTGATTGGAAAATACATTTGTTTCTTTTTATATCCTGTGTAGGATAAAAAAATGTATCTTTGCTTTGCAATAATTCTCACTGTTATTATTAACAAAGGACATTGTTCTGTTTCCCAGCAAAAGATGCTATTGGACCAAGGCCTAGATCCACAAAAGGCCTTATATGCTGATGTGGGATTTAGGTGACTAAACCCAACAGTTAGATTAGGTTCAGCTGTTGCCTAAACCTGTAGGTGCCTAAAATCTCTAGGAGCCAAAGATACTGACATTAAACTTCCCAATAGCTATGTCTCTGTTTACTTGGAAGTGCATAAGATGGTGTTTATCTCCTTCCTGGTCATGCAGCCATTCTCAGAGCACGTTTGCAGCTTTCAACTCCACAAAATCCAGCAGCTTCTTTCTCCCAGAGTGGTAAAGTGCTCCTTATGCAGCAATTCAGAGGTTATATTTGGGGGAAGGGAATGGAAGACGGCCAGGTTCAATCCATCCTCTTCTTGCTGGGCTTCAGCTCCACATCCCCTGCCCCCTAGGAGAATGGCTTACTCAGCATTCTTGCTGTAACAGTTCTGGCCATGTGCTTTTCTACATACCTGTACTGCTTTCTCTTCCAGCGACATCATGAAGAAGAATCCTGAGCCTGGGTTAGTTATTTGAGAAGAAAGATATAGCTGCTTCTTATGGCTCCTTCAGGAAAGGTTTAGGACTCTAAAAGCTGTGGTGGACAGAATAACCTCTTGTAGACATAAATGAGTCACTTGAAAGACTCTAGGTCATTGCGGATACAAATATTAAAATGCCTATGGAAAAAATTTAGATCTGAGGACTTACTACTTTCCCCATGGACTCATAAAGATACTTTTCTGGCATTTGGTAAATGGCAGTCATCTGAATGTAGTAGCAAAGAAACTGGATGGTGTAAACACCAGGAAATAAACACGATTGAATTAGAAACTTGAATTCTACTGTTGTTGCTCAGTGGGAGTTTCAGGGTAGATTCTGAATGGATGTAGTCTCAGGGGTCTCCCCGTATTACTCTATTACATGTTTTCCTTCTGCCGGGCCTTCAGTAAAAATGCCTGTGAACGTAAAATGCAGTCAAATTGAAAAACTGATTAATCTGGGCTGTCTCAAGCACTAGAACTACTTAAAAAGAAAATTCAAGTTCACTGTTATTATCCTCCACCTTGCTATTACGAGCATTACTAGTCACTCAGCTGGTTCATACAGGTATCTCCAGTTAAAGATAATTAGTAAAACCTGCGAAGTCAGACACTGGGACTAGAAAAGCCTGTGAAACCTGAGGCTGTTACTTGCTGTGAGACAGTCTTTACATATGTGATCAGGCAATGTTTTGGGTTTTTTTCTTTTCATCTGGACTCTGCATCTTTTAGTATGTAGAGGACAATCTTAGCACTAACTAGTCTACTCAGTACCTTGCTTTATCCTCATTTTCCACCTTCTGGAATATTATTCTCTGAAGATGTAATTATGATTTTCCTCACAGGTTCTTCTTGAGCAAGCACCGTTAATTTATTTATTTTCAGAATGGTGTAGGGTGGGATGGTGTTTGTACTCCACAGATGGGGTGTCCCAATGCTACTCCACCCAGAAATATATTCACAGCCTCATTTAGAACATATCTCTCCTCCTACACTGTTCATCCATAGCTGTCATATAAACTCCACTGTTTTTAAACTTCAGAGAACAAGAACGTGTATTGACAAAACACAAGGCTCCTCTGTCCCATTCCTTACCATGCTGTTGTGGTTTAATCTCAGCTGGCAACTAAGCACCACGCAGCCACTCACTCACTCCCCCCACGTCGGGATAGGGGAAAGAGAAGAGTAAAAGTGAGAGAACTCAAGGGCTGAGATAAAGACAGTTTAATAGATAAAGCAAAAGCCATGCACGCAAGCAAGGAAACCAAGAAATTCATCCACTGCTTCCCATGGGCAGGCAGGTGTTCAGCCATCTCCAGGAAAGCAGGGCTCCAGCACACGTAACGGTGACTTGGGAAGGTAAACGCCATCCCTCTGATTGTCCCCCCCCGCTTTGTATGCTGAATATGACATTCTATGGTGTGGAATACCCCTCTGGTCAGTCGGGGTCAGCTGTCCCAGCTGTGTCCCCTCCCAATTTTTTGTGTCCCCCCCAGCCTGCTCGCTGGTGTGGAGGGATGAGGAGCAGAAAAGGCCTTGACTCTGGGTAAGCACTGCTCAGCAGTAATGAAAACATCCCTGCGTTATTAACACTGTTCTCAGCACAAATCCAAAACACAGCCCCATACTAGCTACTGTGAAGAAAATTAACTCTATCCCAGCCAAAACCAGCACATGTGCATACATAGTGGTTGAAATCATTGGCAAAGACCTTATAAAGGCATAGGATTTCAGGAAGGTAAATGCTGATAAATTAAGAAAGGCAAGGCCTAATTATGATTTTGCAGATATTGATGCTAACAATAAGCCAATGTACTGAGACAGTCAACTGTTCAGGATCATTCTTGTCTTACAGCATAATGGGATTCTGATATTAGCAACTACTTATGGTATCCATGTAATGAAATTGATAAGATTGTAGCAGTATGAAAGCAGGATCAGACTACAAGGAAGTAACAACTGAGGTAAGAAACATTAAAATCCCACTAGAATCAAAATGTAGGAAGACTCTACCATTAGGTCTGTTGGAAACTTTTCTTAACCTTTCAGGCTTTTTGAGTGCAAGTATGTTTTGGTTTTGTGCCAATACAATTGTCCATATGACTTCTTTGTGAAAGGTAAATCATGGAAGTTTCTTAACACATGATAATACTGTTAAATTTATCTTACTAAGTGTTTTCAAACTTTGAGACCAAAGTGAAGAATTCGGGAAATGTGACAGCTGCCAACTCTAGCTGGCATATTTACCTTATTGGACATTGATTAGGAAATGCTTTTTTACTGACAAAGGAAACAGAAATGATCTATGCATGCTTTTAGCCTAAAAAAAACCCTTTCTGGGGTTAATTCAAGGATCTTAGTATAAAATGAAGGCTGAGAAAACTGCATGTTGGTAAGTACCAGACTTCCTGTGAACTGGACATGAATAACAAGAGAAGCTGGCCCATCTCTGTTACCAAACCAGCTTGGGTGCTTTGGGTAAAAAAAGCCACTTGCTTGGCAGTCCTGTTAAGGTAACTGGTAAATAAATTTCTGTGTTTGGTTTGGTGTCAGGATTGTTTTGAACACTTGGTTTTGATTATCCAAATTTTCTATTAGCTGCTCTGAACTCTTGGCCTGAGACGTTTGCAGTGCCAATAAAATTCACTGTAGAGCGAGTTCATGCAAATTTGCAGTGTTCAAACTCTGAAGAGCAAAATTACACTGGTGACAGTAATGCCTTATCTTTATACTTCTAGTGTCTGGCTTTTATACTTCATTCTACCTTGATCTGTGATTTGGTGAAACAGTCCTAATGTCTTGGGAGGTTATTTTATTTAGTGTCTTGTGTGCATGTGTTAGAAAACCTAGACACACACAGCCAAAGGGAAAGAATATATATTAACAATAATGTCTTTAGAAACATGTCACCTCCTATTTAATTGTCGATATCTGCCTACCCCACATATGGACACACTTCAGATTTAATTTCTAACCAGTAACTATTGTGTTGAGACTAAATATTAGACTAGATATGAGACTTGGTTTAGTCTCATATCTGAAACTGCCTTCAAGAGAGAATGTGTTTGTGAAGTGGTATTTGTTAGTGTAGGTATTGAATGCTGTTTTAGTTATATTTGTTCCACTTTTTTCTGGCTTTAAGTGTTAGCCCTGTGTTTTTTAGTATTGCTAAGTATTTCCATTTTATTATTTAAACTGGTGTCTATTTTGTATCCATTTTTGCCAAGTTAGTTTAACATTATGCTGTTAAAAGATTTTCTCCCTCAATGCCAACTGTGAGTCTTTAACTGCCTTTTCAGTACTATTTTTTCCCCTCTTTCCTCTCTGCTGTCAGCCATCTCCTGACCCTGGCCTTGCAGAAATGATTGTCTAGTGTGTGACTCTGAAACTACAACCAAAATGCTCATGCCAGTTTAGAAACTATTCAAGGAAATCTAACTGGTTGACAACCTCCAGCTACTGGGTTAGTTAGCATAAGCTATTCCACTTCGATGAAACAAAATCTTGTTGTGGAAAAACAAAGTACTGAAGTTGTTGGTGTGTGGGTATGATGGTGTAGCAGTCTGCTCTCTCCTTATCCTGTGAGATGTCAGAGGACATTGGCTCCTCCTGCATTATAAATACTCCTGCCAAAGTACTGAAAAAAAAGAAAAGACAAGCTGTGAGGTCTTTTCTACTTCTTCAGGGTGTTCTAGTCATGGATGCTTTTCCTTTTAAAAGTATAAGCTATATTAAATCTGGTCTCTCCTGTTTCCCCTAAAAGGCTATTTGGAAGTCCCATATAGGTATTATAAGCTCTCTCTCAGTCCTCCATTGAAATGCAAAATGGATTAGATATTTCTCCCAGGTGTCTCTCAGTGTTTGAGTTAAGTAGGTGTTAATAAAAATAACAAAGCATTAAACAATCCAAATAATAAACCACTTCCCCTCTCTATTAATTAGGTTTTACTTATATGCTACTCTGGTGATAATCCCACCTGTTCTCCAGCCATCCATAGTCTTCCAGGAAAAATTCGGTAGGTTTCCTCATGTAAATAACAGGCAGAGCTCCCTCTTCCTTTTTTTCTCCTTCTTTTTTAAAATAAGATTTATTTTTATAAAGCTTCTACTTTGTAGATTGTCTTTGAAGCTGACCTTGAGTGCTGATTCCAGATGTAACTATACCAATAACTGTAATTCTTTCTTCTAACAGGGCCAAGTTAACCTTCCATTTCTTTGCCATCAATGAAGTGCTAGTAGATGCCTTTTCACACAGCCATGTGGCAAATAATAGCTAGTACCACTTTGTCGTCATGGAGAGTCTTCAAGCCTTCCTTGATGCAAGCCCTGCTTCACCCCCCATGAGACCAGAAAGCATTTTGTGCTAATTTTCCAAGAAGCTGGAGGCAGGGAGCTTTTCATAGAAAACCCTTTTCTCTGAAGTTTGCTTTACCTAGAATTAAATCAAAGCCAAGATTTTCCTCATTTGGAACATCCTGCAGAATATCTTTATCCCATCATTAACTGTGGATTCATAATCACGGGAATTGAATACACTGGCAATCACTATAACCCACCTTTGTCCTTTGAATCCACTGTTGCCAGCAACACAGAATATTCCTTCAAACAGTGTTAGGATTTCCCAGGTGAAACCCTGTAGTGCCCCAGAGGTTACCATTTGTAGAGCTCATTGTAAAACAATAATATGGACACCAAGGTAAAGCATAACATTCACTTATTATTGAAAAGTATCCTTCTAATGCAGAAATAATAAAATTAAATAATTATGTAATCTTTCCATTATTTAAAATGAAATAAATCCTCCACTTTTTTCCTCCCTGTTTTGATTACAAAAATGTCCAAAAGGCCAGTTTGTATCATATAAGCTGACTCTGCTGAAAAGGACTGTTTTATTTGGTATGTGAATATATTATTCTGAAGATTTTGTTGAATTAGCTTATATGTACATATTTCACTGCATCACTTACACTACTCACTCTTGTTGAGAGGCTAGGCTTGCAAATTTTTCCCAGTTAGTAGACTCTCTACCTTTGTTCAACAGTGACTGTTAGCTATTCTCCCTCACTCTACAGGGTTAATGATTTTTCATCAAATATTTTCACTAAGTTTGATATTCATGGCAACCAAAGGACTAAATACATTGACCACAGCCTTGCTGGTGTGCATAGCATTTCATTAATTTGATTAAATCAGCTCAGCTTAGTCACAGGCAAAAGCAGTGCTAGGCCTCCTCATTTGTGCAGTTTGGGGAAAAAAGACAGAAAATTTTTGTCTTTCTGGCTTTGTGACTGCACATCTTGCATCTCACACTCCTTGTACATGTCATACCAGGTTGTTTTGACTTTGTCAGTTGGGGATGTGAATGTGACCTGTGTGATCAACAACAAGGTGCCAACCCACCTTAAGTTCCCTTGTACAGCCCAGTATAACAAAAGAAAGCCCTACTAGTTTCTACTCTTGAATTAGGTAAATTCATAAAATGGTGGCTCATGGTGTCCTTAGGTGACTTCTCTGGGTCGAACTGTCCATTGTTTTAACAGTCCTGGCAGGAGCAGCAGCAAATAAGGCATCAGGTAATTTGTGGCCCCTTTTTCAGAGTTGCCTGTCCTATGCATAACCCTTACATCAGTAATCTGTATAAAAATCTTTGAAGTGCTTTGAAATCATTCACATTAGCATGAGAGCTGAGGTTTGAGGGAAGGATGTTGATGAGGCATGTTGGTGTTTCTGTGCATTTCCTGCATGATTTTCTTGGACCTCTAGGGGAAGTGTCTGGAGAAGAAGATATTTTTTTCTCCTCCTCAAAGCTGTGAACTGATAGTGGATTTACTGGTAGCTGAGTTAATTTTTCTTATGTGCAAAAGCATCAGGTTGCAAATGTTCCCATTGGGAACTCTTCCTTCTTCTGGACTAATGCCCACTTTTGAATCCTGTTTCTGCAAATGAATTCCACTTGGCTTGTCATCCCTGATATAAGTGCCCTCAGTTTGGTAAAATAAAGCCTACTTTTTGTGCTGCAGGGAGCTAACAAATTCCACAGAGGTCAGAGCTTTTTCTTTTTAATGATTACAAAAAATACCGAATCATCTAAATAACTTAGGGGAGGCTTTCAGGTAAAGGGGATAAGATCCCATTTTTCTTGATGTTTCAGGTATTTTCACTGCTAAAGTCTACTTACTGTACTCCATAGATCTGGCAGATTCCAAAGTGCTATTGTAGAGATTGCCAAGAGGGATGTCTTTTTTGAACTGCCCAGGAGGGCTGTCTTTGCCTAACTTCACAGCTTGTCCTGTGAACATTTTTGCACATGCTTAGCAGGCCCTGCCACTGTTTGTTTGTTTGTTTTCTTGGAGGTCAGGTTTCTATGTATTAAATGAATTTTTTTTCTCACTATTGCATGTGTGTTTTCCTCCCAATGGCTCTGTGATGCTTAATGCTGTGAGAAAAATCGTATCACATAGGACTATATTTTGAGATACTGGTGTGCATAAGTGTTTGAGTGTCCTTTCCAGTTAGCTTGCCAGTAGTTGTGAATCTCTGCTTCCTCATTTCTCCAGCGGACTGGTCATCCACATCACGACATGCAGAAGCCATGCTAATCCACCCTATTTCAGCTCCTCCAACCTCTAGATTTTCTGGGAAATGGCCAAAGACTCTGAGATATTGCAATATATCCAGTAACTCACCAAAGCTGTGTGAGGGAAAGTTCCATCTAGTTTTAGACCTAAATACAGGGAAGTAATAAAATCCATGCAGGTAAAAAACCAAACTAAACTGTCACCTTGTCCATCTCTTCCCAAATGAAAAGTACTCTCTAAATTAATTTATTCTGATTTACTTTTCTCACAATCATTATTAGTAAAATAGAAAAATGTGAGTGGTGCTATGTGAAAGAAATGAAGTTACTGGTCTACAGCTCTTTGCAGACAGCAGAACTCACAAGGGAATTTCAGAAACAAAGCAAGTCTTCACAAAGTAAACACTAATATGGGCATTGCAAGATGCAGTGGTTGGGTCTTATTTTCACTGTGAGGGCAACTAACTGTGATATTCTGAATTTCTGACTCTTGAAAACAAGATGGGAGTTCTCCCTGGAACAAATGCTCTAGCTCCATCACAAATTAAGATCTTAGTGCAGGAATTAGTAAGTGGGTTTGTGTTTTGTGCTACAGAAATGTCAGAGTACCTGATCATAATACTTCCTTCTAAGATTTAAGATCTGCAAGTAGAAGACTATCCTAAGTAATCAAGGGACATGCCTTTGAAAACTACATCTAGTGAAGAAAAGCACTAAAGCTAAACTAATTTTCAGGGTCTCATTTTTTCCTTGATTCTACTGTTGCAATTTGGGTCCCAAAGGGAAACAAGCTCTCAGTTACACAACAACGGGCAATTTGTGTAATACCTGTGTCTGTTGGTCATAGGTGAACTAGTCATTGCCAAAATACACTCTCTGGGGAGAACTTTGTTATATCAGCATTGTACCACTGGGAACTGGCAACACAGTGTTTGTGAGAATAAAACCCAGAGAGGTAGGTACAAGTTTCTGCTAGGTTGTGTGTTTTTACTGGTAGCTGGATGTGAAGCATTCATTTTTAAAAATAAGATGTAGGATTTTAATTGGTTGTTTGTCTTGGAATTTCATTGGAGAGACTAGTGTGGGCTAGAGATCTAATTTGGGTTGAAGAGTTTTGCATAGGCATATGGGATTGAGGTATCTACCTTTGCAGATGGAAACAGTCTTTACAGAAGACTTGTCACTTTGCCAGACTTGTCTCAATAGTCTCCTGATCTCTTCCTGTATTTTTTATTTGGCTTTATCTGAAGAGAAAGAATCCTGTATATCATTTTCTGTATATTACGAACACATATGGAGAGGTGAGAATGATCATGGTAGATCCAGAAGGAAGAATATCTTCTGATTCTTAAAATAACAGAGAGATACTGTGACTTAAAATATGGAAATTTTCCCAAGTTCCAACTTCTAACATCAAATCAATATTTGAACCCATCGAGTTTTTAAATGGGGGAATCATGACTGTGTTGTGTAGGAAGTCACTGCAGGAAGGGACCATGAAGTCTAGCTCCCTAGCTATGATAGGGAAGGGCAGAAACCAGCATGTAATCAAACCCTGTGTGGAATCTAATTATATTATTTGCCTGATTCTTTCTTCTGAAAGAATCCTCAGGAAGCTCTTTTAAAGAGCAATGTTTAGATTTAGACATTCACTGGTGGTTCTTACCAGCTGGTTCTTTTGGTATGTCATGGTGTAAATACTGCAGACGTTGTCTTCAGTTTAAATACCTTTTCTCCACCAGTGATATCTATCCATCTATGTGTTGGCAGAGTGCAATACTATCTCTTTTCATACTTAGCAAAACATAATTCCTTTTGGATCCTCCTGTTAGCTCTTCACAGAAGCTCTTCCACATTTTCTTCATTTCATCTCTATTAGACATGAGGAATGAGAATGGCACGTGGTATTTCAGATGAGTTTTCTATTGTGTCTTGACATGAAACATACCTAGCTCTTTCTTCAAAGGCTCTCACGTGAAATTGCCTCAAATATCATCTTGTATCAAGGAGGCATGTTTCTTTTTCCCCAGTTATTGCCACCCTCTGTGTGATAATAAAAAGAGTCCCTGACAATGTGTAAAGTGTTATAAAGGCTAGTTCTGTACTGCAAGATATTTAAAGTGTAGTGACACTAAAATTCAAGATGAATGTTAAATGCAGCTGCAGCTCACTAACAAATAGATTTAGAAGCTGACTTTGTTAGGATTACAGCAATTTCCTCTTTATCACAATCAGACCAGTTTAAATTAATTTAGCTGAATAGAGGCATGGCACAGGACAGAACATAGAATATTAGCAAAGAAGAAGAAAAAGAGAGAATAAGACTAACCAGTAGTCAGCTATCAGTGAAACTGCATACATGAGTTACTTAAAGCTGTCTCCTTCTGTAGTAATGCATAAAAACCTTAAAGCTTCTCTTCTTTCTGTAGTAATACATACAAATAAGTGCATACCATGCAGCTGTGCTGTTTTCAACCTTCAGAGCACAGGTAAATTTTGCAGAGAGAGAAGTGTTGCTCTCAAGGGTGTTCCAGGCAGCATGGAAGAAAGGATGGAGAGAAGTCAGTGAGTAAATTGCTGCAAAATTAGAAAGTGGCACTTATATAAGCTTATTATGAAAAGAAAAAAAATGTACTGAGATTCCTGCAGTATTTTTTTAAACTTCAGAATTTGAAACATTTTATGCGCATTTAAGTAAAATATGATCCAGTGATAAAATACAATAGTGAATTGCTATGGTTTTCAGTCTGCTTTCAATGTTTTCTTTACCTTTGCACATAACTGGCTACTAAGATTTAGAACCACACATTACCACCCACCTTCTGGGTTGGTATTGACAAAAACTTAAGAAAGGGATCTTTGGTTGAGAGACCAAATTATTTCCTTTACTGGCTTATCCCCAGTGAGGTGCCTACAAAATATTCCAATTAAGTTTTAGGTACGGAGTCCATGTTCTGATATGGATGTGACAATCTCTGGTTCATAAAGATGGCATGAACGCATATTACTGGATGAAAGGAACATTTCCTGTGGTCATTCAGAATGCCACTGTATATCAGAAATCTAGTCTCTCAGGGATCTGAATAGAGTTCAATGTCTTTGAATATTTCAAGCTCCAATGAAAAAAAATGGACATTTTGTCTCAGTTTTCTGGCTTACTCCTGAAATACTGGTGAACCTAGTTCTGAATCCCACCATCCCACTGATGGCAAAGATCTCAGTGAATTCAGTAACATCTCCATTATGCTGGAATTGTCTCCATTATGCTGGAATGTCTTAAATGTCTCCTACTCTCACAGCTGGATTGTGGACTTGATATTTCACTTCCTTCTATAGCCAGCTGCAAAAGAAAATGGCCACCACAATCAATTCAGAGGTTTATCAGTCATTCAGAACAATTATTTATTTCTGTCATTTTGTACTCCAGATGCACCAGTTTCCCTGGTAGTAAAGCAGGCTGGGGATGAAACTGGTTCTAGAGCAAGCAGCCTCCCCTTTCTGTTCTCTGTGATGGGTATGAACCTGAAAGGCAGCCACATGAGAATGAGGGTCCTAAATGCGAACACAAGGTCCAGAGGTAAGGTCAAAGGTCCATTTCCCTCTCCTTCCATCTTTGGTTGGTTGCCAAAATCAGTACATGGGGTAACAAGCCTTTGAGTCCAGACCCATTCCTAAATGCCAGTTCTGCCATAACTCAAGAGCTGCTGTAAATCAAGAATCTCTGCCCCTGTACGAGAATGAGTGTATGTTGGATGCAAATCCTTGTGAGGATATAGCTGTTCAGCACTGTTCCACAGATGGTATTTCCAGTTTGGGCTGAGCTCTATCAATCCCAGAAAAGCTGGGTCTGGAATATTATACAAAAAATTCCATGTAGGAACAAGGTATAGTTTCCTTGTATAGCTTTCTCTCTAAATTGGAGAGAGATGGATTTGATGGATGGACTGTTTGAAGGGTGAGGAATTGGTTGGGTGGTCACATGCAGATGGTAGTGGTCAATGGTTCAATGTCCAGATGGAGATCAGTGATGAGTGGTGTCCCTCAGGGGTCTGTACTGGGAACAGTTCTGTTTAATATCTTCATCAATGACATAGACAGTTGGATCGAGTCCACCCTCAGCAAGTCTGCAGACAACACCAGGCTGAGTGGTGCGGTTGACATGCCTGAGGGACAGGATGCCTTCCAGAGGGACCTGGACAAGCTCAAGAAGTGGGCTCATGTGAACCTCATGAGGTTCAATGAGGCCAAGTGCCATGTCCTGCACCTGGGCTGGGGCAACCCCCAGTATCAAAGCAGGCTGAGGGATGAAGGGATTGAGAGCAGCCCTGCTGAGAAGGACTTGGGGGTACTGGAGGATGAAAAGATGAACGTGAGCTGGCCATGTGCACTCACAGCCCAGAAAGCATGGCCAGCAGGTCAAGGGAGGTGATTCTTCCCCTCTACTCTGGTGAGACCCCACCTGCAGTACTGCATCCAGCTCTGGAGTCGTCAGCACAGGAAAGACATGGACCTGTTGGATTGGGTCCAGAGGAGAGCCACAAAAATAATCAGAGGGATGGAACACCTCTCCTATGAGGACAGGCTGAGAGAGTTGGGGTTGTTCAGCCTGCAGAAAAGAAGGCTTCAGGGAGGCCTTGTTATGATCTTTTGATACTTAAAGGAGGCTTGTAAGAAAGATGGGGACAGACATTTTAATAGGGCCTGTTGTGATAGGACAAGGGGTAATGGTTTTAAACTAAAAGTGGGTAGATTCAGGCTAGATATAAGGAAGAAATTTCTTACAATGAGGGTGGTGAAACACTGGAATGGCTTGCCTAGGGATGTGGTAGATGCCCCATCCCTGTAAACATTCAAGGTCTGATGGGATGGAACTCTGAGCAACTTGATCTAGTTGAAGATGCTCGTTGCAGGGGGGTTGGACTAGATGACCCTTCCAACCCAAACCATTCTATGGTTCTATGATTCTTGTAGCTGCAAGTTTCTATGTAAAACCTTGAGGACTTCATGGACTTTCTGTTGCGAGTCTCTACTGAAATGTGTATGGCTTACTAGGTGGAGTTGGCAGTCAGCTCTTTCCTGTAATATCTAATACCTTTTTGAAGAACTGTAGTTTTAGCTAGCTCCTGTGAAAACTTCCACCTAGTTTTAGGAACTAGATCTGCCTAATTTCTAGTCTCAGAACTGATGGAAAAGCTCGTGACATGGATGGAATAATCATCATTTGCCTTTTCCACCATGACCTACCTCAGAGAGTGGAAAAAGAAGAGCAGGGGCACTCTCTCTAAAAGCTAAATAAATTCATAATGAAGTCTTCCCTTCAAAGGATTCCTATTTGTGCAAACTTTGGGCAGTTCTTTAAGGCAGCTGGATGGCAGCTACACTTTATTTTGTTTGTTTGTTTTCTCCCCAGTTAAAAAAAATTACCATTTGATGTTACATGTGCTCCTATGGTCTCTGTCTCCTGGATCACTGTAGTAATAATATTGGCTTTAGGAAAGGAGGAAATTTACTTCTCCCTTACTGGCTGATTCTTGCGGGTTTTTTTAGTGTTTTTGTTTTGTTTTGTTTTGGTTTGGTTTGGGATTTTTTTCATTGTTATCAGGGGTGTGTACAGAAAGAAGTCTGTGGAGAAGGCATGGGGAGATATGGTGCCTTCAGTGTTTTGGATTTGGATTGAACAGCATCATGGTGGCAGGTGTATCAGTCTGAGAACAGGTTCTGTCAGCTGTAAAGACCCATTTCATGGGATTACTAGCTGAAAATTAAAGTTGTGCAGTGGGAAACTAGTGGTGTCAGAGTAAATCCTTGGTTTCCTTGGGGGCTTCTTGGGAGTTCTGGTCTATCTGTCTATGTTCAAGTGACCAGTTCAGTGAAGAGGTCCTTGCAAGGTCTGATGATATTGTTTCTACTTGACTTTCCATGCTTGCTGTTCCTCCCACAACAACACAGAAGGATTGAGTTATTGGCAGGGATAGCTTTTACACTTGACTAATTCACTTACCGCTGGAATTTTGTATTTTACTGCTCAAAGGGGAGTGCTAACTTTTGGTAAACTCAGCTGAGGAATTTGCTCATGACTTTGCTTTGCAGTGAGCCATCTCCTACCCTGAGCTGCAATGAAAATACCACTTCGGCTGATAAGGAACTCATTTGTAGTTTGATTAAAATGTTTTTCGGCATTTTTCAACATGTTCTCTGCTACTATAAAGCTGGGGATAATAGAGATAGGGCCATGTTGTGTCTCCAGGACACACACAGTCTTACTGAAGTTTCTGAATAGAGCTTATTTTCTGAATGAAATTATCTTAGTGACACAGCGTAACTTCTGTTTCTGTCAGGAGAATGGTTGCCACAGTGATAGGATAATGTAGTTTTGTCAAAAACTCTAAGTTTCAAAATAATCTTAACACATCCACTCTTATTTTGGCTTTCTGACTTTCATGGGATTGGTATATTAGTGTGCTCAGTTGGGGAACCTGTACTGAGCCTAGTGAAGTATGATAGATCTTGCAGAAGGAGAGTTGTTCAAAAGATATTTTCAGCTTCAGGTCTCCAGAGGTTTGAACAGTCTGGATGAGCTTCAACTACACATCTGGACATGCTGTACGATTCGTACTGCCTTTCTCACTTACCCTGTGGTTGGGAAACAGCAGTGATGCGTCGCAAACTCTCTACACTTTCGCTCCTTCCTGGGTGCTTTATTTTGCAAAGTAGATGTAATCCAGACTGTAGCTAAATATTCATACAAACATGGAAGAATTTGGGGTATTGAAAAACTTTTGTTAAAAAATATGAAGTGCTACTTGGTTCATTTTAAAATAGTCATGGTGCTTGATTTACATATATTTTGGAACACCCTCAAAATAACTGTTCCAAATCTATAATTTCTGCTACCGCACCTGGCACAGTCAGATTTAATTGGGTTAAAAAATGTAATCCTAGAAGTATAAATTCTAAATCTTTGCACATTCCTGGGATTCCAAAACCATGCATACTTTTATAACTTAGCTTTTCAAGATCAAGCCCTGATGCCTTCCTTGCCCACTGACTTGAAAAGAGTTGAATGCCCTTACCATATCAGCAGAACAAAGAACTGAAGGAATTCAGAACAACCCCAATGAACCATTACAAATTAATTCATTCATTTGCTTCACCTCTGGAGATAGACTCCTCTCTCCCACAGCCACCATTTCAAACCTACAATACTAGAAGGCATGGACACTTCTTATTTCTATTGTCTTTAAGTCTATATAGAAAAGGCATGTGGACTTAATAGCTTTCTAAACAAGATATTTTAGTGCAAAACCATGATATAAGTTACCCCTGACCTGACTGTAGATTGAAGCTTAAAGAGTTGATTGTGCCCTGCAAAGACCCATGACCACTGTATTCCCCAGTGTCCATTCAGGTTTGCCAACCTTCAAGGTATCCAACACTAACATGGCTAGAGAAAGGAGGTTGAAAGATGTGTGAAGTCTCAGAATTTCAGAATATCAAAACTGACACTTTTATTGCATTTTTAAATTCTTCCTCTGAGTTAAAGTTTAAACATGCTGCATGTACTAATATATTTATAGACCATTTATTAATGATATATATATAATGAGTGAATTGGAAAGTTGCTGAAATGTGTCAAGGAGAACTGAAGTCACGGCCTCTGAAGTGCTGACACACTACTGACTCTCACAAATGAATACTGATACTGCTGAATAAAGCAGTTTCACTGGAAATGGGGTGGTCAGAGACTGGAAGAGGCTTCCCAGAGAGGTGGTCAATGTCCCAAGCCTGTCAGTGTGTAAGAAGCATTTGGACAATGCCCTTGACAACATGCTTTGACTTTTGGTCAGCCCTGA
The DNA here is from genome assembly GCF_929443795.1 of Astur gentilis. Lineage (NCBI taxonomy): Eukaryota > Metazoa > Chordata > Aves > Accipitriformes > Accipitridae > Astur > Astur gentilis. The sequence continues at coordinate 76,806,346 of NC_064919.1, read as the reverse complement.
AGTTGTCAGGCAGTTGGACCAGATGAGCATTGTAGGTCCCTACCAGCTGAAATATTGTATCCTTATTCTTATTTTTTTGCAACAGTTTTCAACTTGATGTAGAAATATACCTTTCACATACACCTTCCAAACTTCTGTCTGACCCTTTGTACTTACCTGTGCATATGACTTTTTGTAATTATCTTTGCTCCTGTTATCCCAAAATCATTGCCAGACTCCGTGACTTTTGCTGTCTTCAATGTCATTGATGCTATCACCTTTGTGTAGATCATTTCCCACAGTGGTTTGTAAAGCTGCTCCCAGACCAAATCTTACCTGAATTGCCATCATCAGGCTGACAAGAAACTAAACACCGCAAAAGTGATAGAGCAGAGCCTCTCATAGGACAAATGGACTGCTTGCTCCCTTGGACGACCAGTGGCTTCTCTTGTTTTTGTGTGGTACCTGACTGCATTGTGACACTTATTGAAAAATCATTATCATAATAATGATTAGTTCTAATAAGGCTAACATGAAAAGAACTCAGCTCACTGTTATATCTTTAATAGTCCAAGGGAAGTGATTTTCCCTGTTACTGTTGGAAGAAACTGAAAATTAATAATTAAATGTGACTGAGATAATTTTCTTTTCATCAGTCCTTTCTTACACAGTATCATGAAATAGCATACCTTCTTGCTTAACTCAGTAAGATTTAGGATATTTTTTTAAAGAAATTCAGATGGAGCTGATTTTAAGGCAATTTAAACCAATACATGTTAGAAAAACTGCCAGAATTGAGAGTTAAATCGACTAAAATCTAATGGGAACTAGAAAGTTACTTAAATCTTAGTATTTTGAAAGGAAACAGAAAGATGGTCCTAAACATTGAAGTTTGCCTATGATAATACCTCAGCTTCTGCCACTGAGTCTTCAACCTTCATCTTTTAGGCCTTTTCAGTTCTTTGTTTCTCAGCTAAGACTGCTGAATGCCAGTTACTGTCAATCCTGAAGGTGGATGGATTACATTCTTAAAACATCTCAAAAGACCTCACTTTTCACTAACTCAGAAGACCAAAAAATGAGTTTTTGTATATGAATTCAATATTTTGTATGAAAATGTAGGCAGTTTCTCTATTTTAACCACAATATAAATCAGCACACAAAACAATGTAGGTTTTGGCATCTGTGTCATGTTAGTTTTGAATGATGAATACATACCAGGTTTGGGAATTACAAAAGCTGCTTGTGTGGTATGTTACAGTTTTTCCAGTGTATCTACAAGTATTTGAGCTTTCCATGTCCTAAATTCTCTGTAGTGCCCCTTGGCATAGCCCATTGGGATTTCCCACTAAGCACACGGAATCTTCCCTTGGGATTCATCTGCCCAGGAGTGTGCCACAAAATGATAAAAATGGAGGGCTATAGGGAACAATGAGACATCATCTCATCTTAAAGGCAGTAGGTTCAGCTTAGATATAAGGAAGAAATTCTTCCCTGTGAGGGTGGTGAGGCACTGGAACAGGTTGCCCAGAGAGGCTGTGGCTGCCCCATCCCTGGCAGTGTTCAAGGCCAGGCTGGATGGGGCTTTGAGCAACCTGGTCTAGTGGAAGGTGTCCCTGCCCATGGAGGGGGGGGCCAGAACTAGATGATCTTTAAGGTCCTTTCCTACCCAAACCCATTCTATGATTCTGTGATTCTATGATCCAGAGCTGTTCTGAAGCAGAATCAGATATTCTTGCACATACTGGACAGATATTTTTCTGAACTGTTCGCCAAGTAATCCAAGAGATACCATAGCATACTGAAGTAAACTATTCCAGTGTTTCAGCACCTTTTGATTAGAACATTTTCCTTAATATCCAGCAAAAAAGATTTTTGTAGTCACAGTAAGATTTCTTCTTGATCTTTCTCCTGTTTGCATGAAAATCAGTTTTTCATGGTAGTATTTACAGTCTTTTATGTATCAGAGAGCTACAATCATATCCTTCTCGGTCTTCCTTCTTCTAAAGAAAACAAAGTCCTCCTGCTCCTTTATAACTTGGGAGGTTTAATACTATTTATTATATTGTCCTCTGGATTCTCCCAGGTAATCTACATCTTTCAAAAAATGTATTGTTTAAAACTGCATGCAGAATACTATCTCAGCTTTCTTGATCCCCTTAAAGAAAGTGGACTAGCCATCATTCAGCTCTGTGTTGCTTTGAATGTACTGCTTATTGCATTTAGTTTATTTTATCTAATGTTCCCTTGGATGTGTTTCTCCCTATCCTTGGTTTAGAACTATTCTAGTTTAATACTGAGTACAATTATAAAATACTGTCTCACCTTACTGGTTAGTTAAATTTAAAAGCTTCTTTTGTGTAGAAATACTTCTTAAAGATCAAATTAATCACATTAATGATATAGTCTAGTTAGATAATTTCTAATACAGGTAGGAAATCATATATAAAAGCAAGTGAAAAAGTTGTCTGCTCATTTTATAACTCTTCTTACATAGGTCCTCCCATTTATTTCAGTGGTATTTTTTTTTCCTTTGGATCAAATTCAGGTATCTTTGGAACACTGCCATGACATTTTTAACAGTCTTTACAGGTGTTAAACAGGGTTCATAGCTGATATGAAACCAAAGAGTTTGTTAAGGGTTTTTGACAGAATCCTATTAGAGCACACAAAAATTCACTTAATCCAGTATCTTACCTCCAGCACTGTCCCTGAGCAAAATCTTGAGAAGAATCTACAAAAAAACCATGAAATAGAGAATTATGGTAAAACATGCCCGAAGGGAAATGACTTCCTAACCCTATTTCTTAGTGGTTGCTTATTCACTGAGGAATGAGGTCCCAAAATTTAATGATGTTTTATGCAAGTGAGGGTATTTGTACAATTCACATAATGCTTGACCTTTCTGTGAGCCCTATAATGGTTTTCTCCTTCAGTTAGTACTGTGGTAACAGATTGGTAATATATAAGGGCTTATTGTTTAAAAATCCTTATTTTTATGTATTTCTCACTTTCAACAGCTTTAAATTACTTGCTTTTTGATTTTGTCAGATGTGCCTTTGATCCTGTATTACAGGAGTGAGTAAACAAACAAACAAACAAACAAATTGACCTTCCTGAACTGTTCAAATGTGTTCCTCTCTGCACAAAAACACGTCCAGTGATGATTTGTTACCATTCCCCCTCCCCCCCACCCTCCCCCCCCTTTTCTATTTCTACTGTTCCTGGCTTCATTTAGAGCTACACCAGTTTACTTGAGAGTAACGTGATGTCAGTGATGTAACAGGCATGGTACTGTGTTGTTGCAGTACAGAGTATGAAGTGAGGGACAGAATATCTTCCTAGTCCAAACTGCTGGGAACCCCTGATAGTCACAGCTACTTAAAGTTTTTGTGAGCATATTTGTGATGAATTTTCAGTCTAAAGGGAAAAAGTGAAACTTCCCACAAGCCCACAATTCACAGTTCACAATTGTTGCAACATCTCATGATTTCTACTGAAAACTAACCGAAACAATAATTTAATAGGGTCATTACAGTCTGACAATTTTGATTCAGAATTTTTATGTTTAAAACTTTGTTTTGTTCCTATTTTTCTTGTCTGTGCCCTGTGATATTACTTTTCTCCTTTACAGGATGTAAAGCTAAAACCCAGATGCTCAGAGTCCAAAGATACCAAAAAGTTGGTTTGGCTCAGGTGGTGGCGACCACATAAAAGCTTTAAGTTTTTCCTTGTTTCATGTGGCTTTTGAGTAGGTTGAACAACAAAAATAGTAGGATGAGGCTAAGTAGTGCATGCAAACTTACTGCAGTTAATTACAAAAAAAAAAAAAAAAAAAGGATTATGAGAAAAAGACTGAGTATAAAGAATTGTTCAGCTGAGCATATTTTATGATCTTCTAAGAATAAATAGGGGTATACAGAGCCCCCAAAGAGTACATACAGTCAATAAAGGTAGCCAATTATTATTGCCAGTTTTATGGATATAGTTTCAGGAAGACCTTCAGCCTAAATAATCATCAGAGATGAAACTTTACTGATAACTAATGTTTATTGGCAAGTATTTTAATTTTAGTTTAGATTACTGCTCTTCAAATGTGATAATTCCTAGCCAGTAAATCTGTGAATCAAGAACTAGTAATGGGCCTAGTAGGTGTGTAAGAATCTGTGGTCTGAGCAGGCATACTTGGTCAGACCAATGTCGTCTAACTCTTATACTATCACTCCAACAGTGGCCAAAAGCAGATGTGCAGGACAAGGTATATAAATTCAGCAAAACATCCCTAGAGGAATCTCCCAGTCTGCCACAACATGTGACTTCCTGATGGTATATGGTGTATATGTAACCTTCCATGGATTTCTCTGCCTTGAAATTTTCCAGTCTCCCACTGGGCCCATATAAAGTTTTAGCATACACAACATGCTGTGGTAGAAATTCAGTAACCTGCCATGTTCTACTTCCTTTTGGCTAGTCTGTTTGCTGTTTGTCCCTTGAATAATTTCTAACAGCAAGTTGCTTTCTGTTGTAAATATAGCAAATGCAGTTCTTCACCTCATTCAGAGGTTTTTCAAAGTTACCTGTGAGACTTTTTCCAAAGTTTCAAGATCTGCATAATGAACAGTTTAAAATATTGTTAAATGTTTCTGTGCATCTCAATTAACTTTAGACAAGAGTTAGGCTTGTTTTCTAAACACATTGCCCAAGATTCCTCTGCTATCAGAACAACAGAAGCTCCTGGATGGCAATTCATCCCATTTTTTTTTAGGCATCCATTTCTGGCTGGATTGAGTTGCCTTTTGGAGTTCCTTGTCCCTCCCTGAAGGAGGAGTAGGGATGGCCAGCTTAGACAAGCTGCTCCACTTTTAAAACTAAAAATAGGTGCCATGAATCCCAGTCTAAGAGCTCATAAACAGTATTTACTTTGAACTCTCAGAATTTGGAAAGACATTGTAATCTAAAAGCAAATGAGGAATAAGCTAATGAACTAACAATGCAAAAGCATATTAGCACACTCTTCCAAGGAGCTTCCAAAAGCTGAATGAATAAGGCAGCCTGGTAGCAGAAGCATAGGCCTAGAATACAGAAAAAGTCTTGCTTCAGGTCAGACTCAAATAGTCCTCCAGAGAGTCGTTTGGGTCAGACATTCTGCTAAGAGAGGAGAAACATTAAAATAGCCACAAAACTGGACAGGTGAAACATAAAACTTTGTGTTCCTACTATGCAGCCTGTGTCTGTTATCCATCTGTTATCCGTAACATGGATGTCTGAAAAGCATTGCTGTAGCTTTCAATGTGTAGGCTGCATGTCTTGGGCAAATTCTGAACATTTGCTTGGTTCAATGACTTCTACTGATACAGAGTTAGGGCAGATGCTCTGAGGGTTTAGGACTGCAGACCTGTTTTGTTTTCGTCCCATACGAATAATTCCTTTGCTAGGGAATAGGCTACGTTTTCATTCCGATGCACTTAATTGTGTTGTATTGACCCAAAACTGTCGGCATGAGTTTACCAGAGGGACTAACAGGTATTTAACTCTCCCATTAGCAGCGACCCACACGTGCTCACTTTTCACACATAAAGTTATCATGCAGCTGCATTGCTCCGGCTTCCCTATTTGGACTGGTCTGTTTCCATTCACGAATTGCATATGTTGTTTACATGTATTCTCAGAGGTTCCCATCCTGTGGTTTATGAATGAAGCACTGATGGCCCACTTGCTTGTATGTAGAACAACTTTGGCTCTCCTTTTTTCCAGCTGCTAATATAGGTATTTGACCGCTTACAGAAAAAGCCTGGGGGTTTGTAGAAGCAGCTGAAAACAAAGGAGCACAGACAATTCAGCTTCTTAGTCCAGTGCCTGCTGCTGCACTGGAGCCAAGGCTTACTAACAGCAGCTGCTAGGAAGGTGATGGCACCTTGTGACAAACTCTTAACAATCACATAAGTATGTCGTCCCTGTTGCTCCCTGCTCACCAGTCATGAATACTTTTTCAGGCAAGTTCTTTCCTGTCATGTTTTCAGCCTACATATCAAAAATCAGTCAGATCTGTCTTCTGTTTCTTACTAACTTTGAAAATGTCTTGTCGTATCTTTTTCCAGCTGGTGTTTTAATCTGAATTCAACTGATACATAATATCCTTGCAATGAACAAAAGCTAGGTCAGGACTATATTGCTTCCACTAACCAAGTTGAGCTTGGTTGAGTGAAGGGGTTGGCTGAAAATTTTTTTAGCACTGTGTATAAAGAAGTGTATCCATGAATACGTGGGCAGAGAACACCCAGTTTGAAATTTTCGGGGAAAACTTTTTTTCTTTTTAATCACCATGCTTTTCAACAATCCAGACATGATCGATGTTTCAAAGTGATGAATCATAGTGTAAAATGTGAGCCATATAAGACCTCATTTCCCAAAGAGCAGTGGAAAACCAATCAGAAAAAAATATTTCTAAAATTTAGTATTTTCAAAGAACTGGCTAGTGTATGCACCTCAAGGTTTTAGCATAAATGTTGTGAGATATTTTGCTTACGTGTGTGTGTGTGTGTGTGTGTGTGTGTCTTATCCTCATCCAACAATTGTTTTGATGCTATTAGGAATAAAAAGAAATAAAGCTCTTTAGTCACTAAACCATGTCCTCTCTACAAAAACATGAAGTCTTATGACCTGAAGTTTGTAAATTTACCTAGCCATGTTAATATCTAAATCACTGTTGGATCTCTCTTCCTTTTCCCAGCCAGCTCTCCCTCAAACCCACAGAAAGTTTCCTATTCATTTAGGTGGGCATTGGATCAAGTCATTTGGTGATTCCTGTTGTATGATGGTACTGCCGGTGAGGGTTGAGCACTGTTGGTATTGGGTCTGAGTGGATTCCCTAATTTCTAGTGGTTTATAACTTGGTGGTAAAATTTTTATATGGCAGGAATATGACCCTGTAGGTAGAAACTTTGGATGAGTTTTTAGAAACCTTTATTACAAGGAGAGCTCTCAAATGTTCCTCACGACCCTCCAAATCACTTTCTTCTTCGTTATATTAAGGCAGGATGCAGAAATGGGGTTTACAGAGGGTCACTGATAGCTGAGTTTACATGGGATGGATATATTTCTAGTGGCCGTAGCTACTAGAGGGATCAAGCAAAGGTATTATGAGTGTCCCATGCATATAATTACAACCATAAATTAGTTTTATGTGCCAGCATGGCTCACTTCTAGAAAACAATATGATTGAGCTGATGACACATGTATTTCCAAATTCCAGTCTTTGGCTTTTACCTCTTTCTTAAAAATAGTGGCAAGACAGACATTCTGAGTAGAGCAGAAATCTTTAAAACAGAACTCGGGAAAACTAGGCTTTATTTCAAAGTTAATATCCTGGCGAGACTTAAGGGAAGGCTTGACAGGGTTTGTGCATCTAGCTCAGCCAATTCATGCTTCCAGATGGAAATTCTGTGAGACATTTTTTGGTTTTGTTTGACGACCTCGGACAGTTCAGAAATAGATAGTTTATCCATGTTTCACACTGCATTCTGGTTTCATTCAAGCAAGAGACTGTCAAGGGCAAAAGCTATGTAAAAAGAAACCAGGAATACAGATAACTACAAACTGGAACCAGCAATTCATCCACTTTTATGAGCAAAGCTGACATATAGAGCTTGAAAAAAACAAACCGAAAATTGTGGTGAAGACTGAACAGCCACAGGTCCATATTTTGCACACCTTCCTACTGTACTCATGACTACTGCAGCTGGGCGTTATTAAGTATAAACCAGTTGAATACTTCTGTGTCAGCACAATATCAGGAATTTAATTGCTTGCTCTATTTGTAACATTATGGAGACCATTTGCCCAGGAAGGTCACAAAATTTCCATGCCAAATCTCAATATATATTCCATGTCCAGGAGTGGATCACCCATCTGTAGTGTGTTTTGAACTGAGGGAACAGGGCCTTGGTAAAAATGCATCTTCCAGCTACCACCATTCACACCCTTTTCCTTCAGGCTCTGTCTTCTGCTCTCAGTTCCTCCTACATTACAATGCTTTCTCAGCAGCAACTTGATTGTGCTTTCTGTTTAGTTTATAAGCAATATCTTGCTCTTCATCTGGGACTTTAGGAGGAGGATGGCATTTGACAAATGGTGAAATCAATAGCAACTCTGGCTCATGCATGTGTCCGGTCAAGGACAATGACATTAGCAGCAGCTACAGAAATAGAAAGGGAGAGACTAACTGGGGAAAATCTCTTGTTTTAGCCCAGAGCTTAGGCTGAAGCCCAAAGCTGGGAAATATCATTGCAATATATTTTGCTATTCTTTGTTTTGCTGGGTAAATTACGTAAATTCTCCTCAGAAAAGAGCATGTAGATGATTAGTGAACCCTGGATTCTTTGATCACAAAAGGGCTCCAGCACATAAAATGTTTAAGTGAAGTAATAAACTGTAAATCCACATTAAACTGAAATGACAGCATATCTTGATCTGGTATAGAAAAACTAGATCATGTGTAAAGTATCTCTCACCACTGCTCAAAATGAAGAGATAGCAGCTAAGATACGAGGATGTTTGAGGTTTCCTAAGGCTTCTTCTACTGACAATCCTGCATCTATTGCTGCAAGGGGCTCCTGTCTTTTTCACAGACAAAATGTCTTCTCTTGTGTGAGCGAACTCTGCCTTCCTATCACATACCTTCTACAGATTCCCAAATTATGCTTTAAAAAAAAAAAAAAAAAAAAAAAAAAAAAATCAGCAAATACTCTTCCTCCTGAAGGGGCTGGGATAACAAGGACCCTGATTCATCTATTTACTTAACCTTACTTCTTCTCACCTTTGCACAACAGTAAACCTTTGGGCTAATAGCAGTTCTTCATACCTTCTCTCTCTCTGAATAAACAGTTAGGCCCTTCTGGTAATGTCCCACCTCTCCTCTCTTCCTCAAAAAGAATCTCCCTCAAGTTTTGCCCTTCACTTTTTCTTTCATACAAACCCTGCAATTAGCTGCGTACTGCCTTTGTCAGTCCAGGCACTGAGGTTGCAAGCTGTGGGAGATCCTGTGTTTCCCCCTGTATATATGATTATTGGATTGGCCACATGGCCTCAGTTTACTGGCTATATGATTTCCAGTGTCTGAGAGCAAGAGCCACTGAATACACAAATGCTTGTCATGGCAGAATGATAGAGAAGAAACTGTTAAGAGCTGCTTCTCGTCAGCAGAAGGGTGATCTCTAGAAAATACCTTTCACAATGTGTCTTCAGAAAGAGCCAATTCAGTTGTTTTTCAACCAACTGAACCAGATATTAAAGGAATATTACACTGAGAGCGAGAAGAATGTATGGACTTGAAGCAACTGATTTATCTATGATGCATGTATCAGACTCATTCAGATTATCTTCAGACACAGAAAGAGAACATCTTTTGCAACAACGGTCCTTTCTTAATTTGTAATCCTCCCTCACATAACAACTTCACTGAAGACAGTGATACATTCCTTGACTGACTAAGAAGAAAACTCTCAGGGTACGGATAGGTGTCATGCTTACTATGACGTTTAAGCATAACCCCCTTTTATTCTGTACCAGGGGAAAATCACTTTGTAGCCTCAGAGCAATTGTAACTGAAACTGAAGCAAAATTGCCAGTGTGTAAAGCAGCTCTTCAGGTACTGCTCGCTCTATATACTGGTTTGTTATTTGCTCACCTCGCAGGAAAACATCAGTTTGATTTTGCTTCAGTCCTAACTAGTAGATCTGAGGGTGGAAAGAGAAATATTACACATCTTTGCATTTTGAATTGGAGAGAAATAAGATAGGAGACTCATGCCAGCTTCTCAAAATTTTAGTTAAGTTATGGTTGGTTTCCCTCTGTCTTTAAGTTGTGTGCATTTTTCTGACCCCAGCAAGTGGTATGATGTTCTTTCACCATACTACTTCTTAAACTAACAATTATCTTTGGCAGGTAGCATAACTTCTCAGGCTCTTTTATATGTCTGGGGTTCTTACTGTGGTCAGCACTTCAAGTATAGCCCAACCTAAATGATCTGAGGGGAAAACATAGAAATTATTTTTTCCAGTAGTGAACAAATGGCCCTAGTAGTTGTTAATACTTTACAAGTATTTAAGGCTTTCATTAGAACTTTGAAGCAGAGCTGCCATTGTTAACATTGTTAATGTCTTCATTGTAAAAAAATAGCCCTTAAAGTTTACTATTTGGCTCCTTGAAACAATATTCAAATCCAAGTTCATTTCATGTTTCATGTCTCTATAATATTGTTCTATATATATTTTTTTTCAGTGGCATTTGGGATTGATCTCAGAGTCTTTTGTTACTGATGATGCTAGACTCCATAACATCCATTTTAATTTTTAAAAAATTAACCTTTAAGGGGTTGGTCTTTTAAAACTAAAACCCATTTCTTTCTTTTGCAAATGGTTAGACTTTTTACAAACAAAACACAGTAACCCTTTTCATCCTGGCATTTTGGATAGTGTCGTATTAACACTAACTCCTTTTGGACTTCTTGTCATCATAAAGCCTGGAAGGCAACCTCAGCAGAAGTGTATAAGCTGGATTTGTCAGTGGTGATTGTATCAGGACGAGGTGTCAGTGGGGGTACTGCTCCACTAAAGCCAACAGGAGTTTCATATGCAACGTCCAGCAAACAGTTCAGTTCAGTGTAACATGTTTTTCCTATAGGTAACTAGTATATGAAAGCCTTTGGCACTTCTTCCTCTGTGCCAAACTCTAGCCCTGAAAAATAAGTGTCTATGTTACAAGCAGTTATTTCATTGCATGCACTTGTTTCACTGCATGAATAACCTTAGTAAACAAAATACTGCAATACAGTTTGGGTTGGACACTTTTTGTGCAACATTCAGGAAAAGAAAGAGATCAGTAAAGTAACAAGAAAAGCACTGTCATTTTAGAAAGCAGCTTGCTGAAGAGCTGATCACTTGATGTTGCTTTCTCTTTCAAAGAGGGAGAAGACATGATTCAGAGCCATAAAATGTTTTTTGTCAGGTATTCATTAGTCTAATTGCAAAGAAGTAAAACTACAAGCCAGCTAAGACGCATGTTGGTATGATGTACTTATGTTTTAAATAAATTAAAATTTTATCTGGACTCAGTTGTCATTGAAATACCTAGCCTCATTTTGAAAGGAATTGATCAGAACTTAAAAGAAGGAAATAACAGATATCCCTGTGCAATTTTCTGAATCCATTCGGATTCCATGAATAAACTACCTCCTTTCGTAGTAATCCCAGGATCCGTGCGGCTGTCCTAGAAATAGGTAGAAGCTAAACACTGGTTTGCTCAAACCAGTATGGTGGGGTCATTATCATTAGCAATATTTAAAAATTTATAGACCAGTATCTGCAATCACATGAACTAAGTAATTATTTTAGCTGCAAAAAAGCACCAATCTAAGTAACAAGGATAAAGGACCAAATAAAATTTTTAAGCACTTAGCTACTGCTCTGCTGAATCAGGGCCATGTTCCAGATTTATTTTCTGAGCAGGATTTAAATGAATGATTATTCTGTGAATGTAGATAAGATACAGTTGAATTTACGTGCACATTGGACAAAAATGACTTAGAGATGTGGACACGTCATGTATACACTGAAACAAACAACAAAAAAATCCTCTTTTTGGAAAAATATTAATAGCTAAAATTATCAAAAAGTGATTTTTTTGACTGATATACTTTATTTTAGCTCATTGCTGTTGTTTTTTGTATATGGCTTGTTAAAAAGCTCTGTGGAAATGACTGGATTGCTTAAGAATACAATGAAATAAATATATGCCACACAGTTTAAAAAGTTTTAATGGTTTTATTTTTATTGTGGCTCTATTCCACAAAGCTAGAATAAAGAAGTTAATGAGGGAATTTACAAAAAAAAAAAAAAAGACAAATTTTTACGTTGTACACTAGTAAAGAAAAAACCATTGCCTGAATAGTTTAATACTGTGCTTCATAGAAGAGAGCATGACTTTGTTCTTATTGAATGAGCTTAGTGATAGATAATTTTTCTCCCACACCTTTTGGGTAGTGATCCATAAGAATAGATGTTTGGGAAACACAGGTGGAAGAATGCTTTTTGGAAAGTCAAGTTTCAGGCCAAGAGTTTATAAAACTGGATGTAATGCCAAACCCTTGAGATCAGTTTGTGTTACAGCTGTTTGTGCTAACTAATTCTGCCTTTTTTTTCTTATTCTTCTTTTCTTTAAGGACTTCAGAATTCATAAAGGAGAAGAAAATCCTGCTGATGGAAAACTTTTCTACTGAATAATTGAATTTCTTTGTTAAATAATGAAAAAGAAGTCTGAACTCTGGTTGCTGAGATTATCCCCAAGCTGAGCAATGGAATTGAAATCATGCATAGAATCTATGTGGGTTTTCTGTAGAGAATTGAAATTCATCTGAAGACAGGAAAAGTATTGATGGTTTATTTTGTTAATTCTGGTTTTGTGAAAAAGGTAATTCAGTTGGGTTATGGATGTAAAACCAGGTAACTATGCTTGGTAATTCTGGGATATAAATCTGGCAATTATTTTCCTTCTGAAATGTAGAAAGCCTAAAAACTCCCCCAGAAACCTTTCCATTCTACTTCTGGAAAGAAACATGTGATTAGACAATGCTTACTTGTTTTACAGATTATGTAATGTACATCATATAATGCCTGAGCAGATTACTTTCAGTGGGAGTAACAAGCAGGTAGTTAAAAGTTAAGATTTCTAAGCAGAGAGGACATGAGCTTTCCTTCTCTGTTGCAAAATGTTTGCATAAGGAAACATGTTCCCCTTCATCCCTGCCATGTGTCAGAGAATCCTGTTTTATCCTTCTGTAAGGACAAAATTTCTATAATGAATCCCAAAGTGCAGAAGCAAGGAGTCTGATGCCCAGAGAGAAGGCAAAACTGCATGCACAAAGTAGAAACCCAGGTTATTTTTTTTTCCTTTAAACTTTTTCTGTTTGTTTTATACAAATGAGACCTAAGATTTGAAGGTGAGATATAAGGAACTAAAAATGAGGTTAGTGCCCTTCAGAAATGCAAAGAATTTCAACTCTTGTTTTCTTTAGCATTCAGCTAAAGCAGTCAGCTTAGGACATCAAATAAATGGAATCGGAACCTTCTTGGCTCCTTTTGTAGGAGAAAAGGTCAGAGTCTTTGTTTTCTAACTGTCATTAAACATTTATTTTTGAATCCATGTTAACAACAAACAAACAAAAAGATTTCAAAACATAGAGGATCAGGCTTTCTGTCAGCTTCTTACAAATTTTCTTGCTCACCACAACCCATTATTTCTTTCAGAAAAACCCTAGAGTAAAAAAGATGTGAAGAGAAACCTGCAAACAACTACAATTTTCTCATACACCAAACAGAAAGGTCAGAGGTTAATTCTTTCACTTGCAGATAAACTTTGAAGTGTAGGACAGAAGAACAAAGCTCCTTCTATGGCAAGGCCAAAGAACGTCAATGCATCAACCAAACACCATAGTAAGTCCAGCACATAGAGGAAAATATTAGTCACAGAATTCTCTCAGATAATGCTGTATATATTACAGCAAGCAAATAATGTATTATTCAAATAATGTAGAATTCTTCCAACAACTGAAATGCCAGCATGTTTGAAGCCTAGTTCATCACAGACAGCATTCGAAAAGTACTCCATGACTGTCAGAGTAACTACTTTTCTTAATTATTCAGACAAGGGAAGAGGCAAGTGTCCTGAAATTAGGAAGAGGTCCACAGGACTATTGTACTGATTTTTCTCCTAGGACGTGGTCTGAAAAAAAGCAATTCCCTTCCCCTGTGAATGAAAGAACATATCTTCATTTAAAAGACAAGTTCCTCATTTGGTTATCCTTGGAGAGGCATATAAGGCAAGCCCTGTTGACTTGTAACAGCAAATAGCCAGGGAACAATTTCTTTAGTCTGCTTTTACCTGAAAGTACAGAATTTTTATATATTTTGTTGACTTCCAAAAGAAGCAAGTCCTTAGGTGTCAGATGTGTTGACACTGTTTGTCCTCAATGTGAGGAGGATTTCTAAGAGGGTTTTACCAAAGCTCCCCCGATCACTCCTGGTGAAGAGGTTGCTCCTCAAAAGGTGGGAATGCTGCTCAAGAGGTGTACAGCTGCTGCTGCCATGCCATTACCTAATGAGAGTGGTAGGAGTCAGGAAGACCTGAATGTGACTTTGGAGGGGAAATTTTCAATGGTCAGCCCAGAAAATTCAGTGGCTGCATCCATAATAGTAAATAAAATAGAGCCAGGGCAGGCTAGTTAATTGTGCTGGTACACTGTCAGGATGGTAGCCAGCATAGTTTGGCCCTTACAAGTCTTCTCTCACCATCACACTTCTTGCTACTGCACTTTACAGAACTCCTATTCTTACAGAAGTATAAAACAGGATTCTCTGCTGCATGGTGGGGATGAAAAGCCCTTACCCGAACTATTTCTGCTCAAAGTCTGGGAGTGACCATTCCCAAATAAGCTGTGTGCTGGCAGGCACCCCCGTCAGGGTAGGAGACTTTACTGTTGTCAACACAGGGTGCCATGTGCCAGTTAGACTCAGTGCTGCCGAACATTCTGGAGAACAATCAGTGCCCTAGTATAGGCATAAATTTATTTTTCTCTAATGGCTTGCACTCTAACACTTACCCTTGAATCATTTGGAAGGTTAAATGTTCTGTCCTCAGTGGAAGCTGCTGGGAAATATAGCAAGTTTACACCCAAAGAATCAATATACTGCATTCCTCCACCATGGATAGAAGAGTTGAATACAGTCCAGTTTCTGAGTTCACAGTCAGTGGAAAACACTATAAGACCAAAAAAGCTGTTACTGCAGCTTAATTGCTATGTTGCTGATGGGGTCAAGAGAGAAAAAAAGTAGGGGAAACTGGTAAACATGTGGATGGCAAAGAGGACACTGAAACAGGTACCTCTGACAAAGACTGAAGTCCAAGCTGCATGTGAAAAAAATGGTGCAGGAACTTTGGACAAAGTTATCCTTACCTGGTATGAGACTAGAAATCAGTTTAGTTTGAAAAACAACAGTATAGGAATTTCTGATAGGTCAAAGTGGAAACTATAGGCAACAGGCTGTGTCCTCTGCATGAATGCATGAATCCCCACTAGTATAGCAGAAATCTAAACATGACCCATGACAATTTCTCAACAAGCGCATTCATTCATTCCTCTTTTCTTCCACAAATTAAAATCACAGTAGAATTTTTTTTCTTGGTAGGGTCTTAGCATTGTGTTCAACTTTCCTATGCTAGACCTAAACTAAGTGAATTAGTGGGAAACCTAGCATTCTACCAAAAAAATGTGCTTGGATGAGGGGAGTGAAATCTTACTAATGATAATTTCAAGTTGACAGAACTAGGATGTAAGTGTTTGTATCATGTGAGTGATTAAAAGATATGGGATATAGGAATTTTATTAAAACAACTTCTAGAATACATGGTCGTACTGAGGAAGACTTGGCCAGTGCTAGCCTGAATTAGAAGTTATTCACCAACTGTACCATGTTGCATGGGAGAGCCTAAAACCCTCTAGAACTATTGCTGTCTCTGTAGTATTTTACAAAGAATTAAAGTAGGGAAATTGTTTTTACTGGACTGTAAGCCTATATGGCCAAAGGACAAAAATGATAAAAGGTGGCAAAACTACAGTGACAACTCATTTGTGTGAGCATTTGAATCTCTGTTTATAAAGTGAAAACTGGGGTTTGACTGCTTTATTCTCAGTGTGTTTCTTTCACTTTATTGTTGTTGTTGTTATTTCACCAAGACATATTCTAGTAATTACATGGCATAAACTCCTGGAACTAAAATCAATATCCAATATGCTATCTTCACCAAAAAGTCCGTAATATGGTTTCTCTTCTTTCAAAGACAAATTAAAAGCTGGAAATCTTTAAAGCTTGGGCTTTGAAAAGAAAAAACAAAACAAAAAAGCTGTTTTGCAGACTTGTTTGGTGTGAGCTTGTCTGTGTCTCCAGCCCTATGGGAGTTTTACCTCATTCTAGTCTTTAAATATTTATCCCCCAAAAAGGTTTAAAAAAGAGTGAGAGAAAGAGAGAAGAGAGGAGGAGGAGGGGAACCTCTCTCCCTGTAACCGTTCCCACAGTCTGCAGTTCCCATCTGGAATGAATGGAATCCCAATAACACTGGCTTGTTCGGAAATGCAAAGCTCACCCAGACTGTGCAGAGACAGCTTTAGCTTAATGTTGCTTGGAGCTTCGGATTAGGGGAGAGGGAATGATAAAATAATTAAACCAGTATCATCCTAGAAAAATCAGATTGGTATGGAAATGACCACCTTATCATTACAGAGGATTTTGCTTGAAAAAGGTCAAGTTTAGATGAGTTTCTTCAAGACTCTTTCTTTCTTAAGATGTCTGTGGTAACATGCCTATTTTTTGTTTCTCTTAACCACATCAACTTTGCATGTTGGAGGCCAGAACCATTTGACTGCCACTCCACAAAGCATTTAGCAGCTTCCTGGTGGGTGCTTGTCTCTTGTCTTTTCTTCTAAAAGCTATTATTTTGCAATTCAGAAGCTAACTAGTAGTAGTAGACCCCAGAGGTCAAATTCTGGGGTATGCATACATATCTAGGGTTTGTATATTATGTGTATATCCAGAGATAGCAGGAATCTCTATCTGTGTGAGATAACACACTTTAAATGAAGGCCTAGGTATGCTATTCCCCTGTTAATTGGCAGCTCACTCTGCCAAGAGCCATGGGCAGTGTCTTTGAAAGATTTCTTTAGTTAGAAAGACATAAAGATCAGCTAAGGAAATCCAAAGTCTGGATATTTGTAGTGAATATTGTTGGTTTGGTACCACAGAAAGATTTACTCTGAGAGACGTTATCACATGGTTATGTTGTCGTGGTGATAAACAGAAGACCTGATGAGTCACCTGCTTGTTTAAAAAGGTACAACTAAAAGGCTGTATCTTTGTTTTGCACAAACAATTTGCAAAGAAGGAATTTGCCATGAAGTATAAGCAAAGCAGAGAAACAGAAAGGTCTTCTCTCCCTTGATTGATATTAAAGTAAATTGCTTAAAGTTTTGGAAGCATTTAATAGTTCTTCAATCTCTGAGTTGTAGTTTCAGGGATTTGAATAATAAATTTAATTTTTCTTGAAAAGTTGTTGCAGAAAAACACCTGGAAACTGAAGTAATTCCAGAGGGTGGAAAGTAATGTTTGTTTTGCTCAAAATGGGATAATAGCAGCTGCAACCACTTTCTTAAGCTTTAGGCTAGAGGATGGCACAGACAGCTGAATTGGTGAGTTTATAGGCTAGGGTTTCATCTTCTGGCTTACATGTAGGCAGAGTATTCTTCAGCTAATGACCTGATTCCTGCCTCTTCTTTTGGGCAAAATATCAAAAAAAAAGTAACCATCAAGATCAAACAACAGGTGACATTAGCTGACCTCACGGAAGGCTCATAAACAGAGTTTAAACTACGACAGGGTGCCAAAGCTACTCAAAAACTTCCTCTAGGCCGTACGCACACATGAAATACTCCTGGTCAAACTGCTAGACTTCCCTGTAGCCCTGACACAGCAAAGCACACTAGCATTACCACCAGCATCTTTGTCACGTAGCAGGAATACACAGGCATGTTCTACTAGATTTTTTCCTAGTAGTAATGCACAACTGCTCTTTCTCTCTGAACATCTTGCAGAGATCAGTGCTAACCTTGGGGGGTTTTGTCCTTCTTTTTCAAAATCTGCACAAGACTTCTGGGAGAAAGGCAGAGAGAAACACCATGGTCTTAGCTACCAACAATAGAATGATAACACCCAACTATTTATCTTATTCTTCGCTCATGCAGCTGTCATTATGTCTAATGCATCAGCATAGGTCAGGAAATAACCTTTCAGATGACAACGGACTGACTCAGGCCAAAACAAACAAGATTAAAGCAGTATTTGGGAAGGAAAAAACACATCAAAGAATTGTCCATGATGTTGTTTCCACTTGTCCCTGTAGGCATTCAACCCACAACAGTGCAAAAACTTTTCAATACTCTTGTTGCCGAAATCCGGAATAAAACTCCTTACCAGCAATGAGAAGTGAAGAAGCAGGCACTCCTTTATTGCAGCGCTGGGCACACAGGGGATCGCTCCACCTGGTGTCTGCACCTGTGTGGTTCAATCATACAGGTTAAATACACACCTGTTATACATATTCACTAAATTTCTGGGAAATGTCATACATAATCATCAACTGTCCGATGAATCATTAGCATATGTAAATGTCCCTTTACGCAGGCCCGGTGAAGACCACTCTGGTGGTCTTCAGAACCCCTCTGGTGGTCTTCCATAGTCTTCCTCACTTTGTCCGATAGTTGACCTCTCTTCTGTGATTCTGCGCAGTACGACTTTCGCCATCATGTATTAGATTACATAAAAAGTACATTCAATGTTAATTCTTAAATTTAACATTTCTAATGATTGGCCTTTCAGTCACACCACCTCATCAATATTCTTATACTAAAACATTCATTGGTTAATCTTACTTAATTCCACTAACTGGAATCTTGATCAAAGTGGGGTTTCTAAGCAACAGAACTAAGGTCCATAACGATCTCTCTTCGTTTCTTAGGACAAAACACTACAAACTAACAAATCGGTCAAAGTTTCTATGGTTAACTAATTTTAGACAATACTTATTCTTTTATGATTGTATACAGCACATTTTGTATGTTCCTAAGTTTCTATGACTATATTGTGATCTTCAAACTCCTATGTTCTACAGTCTTTACCTTTCGATCAAACCCAGCTTATACAAAATTCAACTTATATCAAAATATTTGTAGCACTCTTCCCAACAAGTCTGAATGACTGCCTTTCTTTTACTTTCTGACTTGCTAGGAAATTTTGTTCGGAGTGCAGACCTGGGCACAGGAGCCCATGTGTTTGCCACAATCATTCTGGAGGACTGTTTTACTGATCGAATTGTGATGTCAACTCCCAGGTTAATATATAATACGGCTTTTGACCTGTGACTTTGGCTGCTATGTGAACCCCCTGTACTGTCAGTACTGTGTCAAGCTGACAGCTGTTTCCTAGTTCACTTGCGATGCCAGTTCAAACTTTTGGTTCTAATTTCAACCAAATTGAAATTAGATTGAACAACTTAATAGATCAAATCTTAGATCTTGAGTTGTGGGGTCTCACCATTACAACAACTGCTTCTTTTAAAGCAATGCACATCACAAAACTGAGGAGGAAGCTCGTGAGATTGGGAACAAATGTCCTGTGACATTCTGATTGGAAGAAAACCTCCAAAACCTTCAGGCAAGTACAGGGTTTGACGGTGTTCACAAAATATCTTAAAATCTTCATTTCTGTGGAAGTATTTACTACAAATAAATTCTTTCTTCTTTTTTTTTTTTTTTTTTTTAATAAAAGGAAGGATATAGAGGGAAACATAAAAAGTTTTATTAAAGTAGTGTTGCTGATAGAGAAGTTAGAAAAGCTTATGGGTGGATCACCTTTCCTCCAGGCTCATGACTGAATGCTTTTCTTTGTTTTTCTCTCTGCATTAGTTACTCATCATAAATTATATTCTCATTGTTCAAACGTATTTCTTGTTCCAAATCATTTGCTTTATTTTCACACCTGCCAAACTAACCTGCCTCAACTTACTCCACATTCCCAGAAGAATCATTGCTAGTGCTACTCATTTTTTGTGCTGACACTTTTATCAGCTAGTTTAATAATTTTTCTAATTTTTAAAATGTTATTCATTTTATGAGCTTTCCTTTAATAGTTATTGTTTTCAAAAGTGCTTACATAAATTGCAAGTTTTTAACCAGTAAAACAAGAAACTTAAAACTATTTATTTCTAAGTTTTGAAGGGAAATGTTTAACAAAATGAAATTTAGGACTACTGCGGTTGAGATTTTTCATCTCCCAGATATTTAGAAAAGGTCTGAATTGAAACATCATATCAAAACACTCAGGAAGTTGGGCAATGCAGCAGTTCCAATTTGTATTACAACAAATGCCCAACTCTTCTCTGTGGCTAGAGTGTGGAGAGACTTAGAAAAAGTGTATGAAAGGGAATTCTCTGGATGCTTTAGAAACAAAAGTATATAATTTATTTTTTTCCTGTAGAGAAAAAATAAGAGAAATTATTTAGCTAGACATAGGTTGAGGGGGCCTGGACCTTACAGAACCTTTGCAGAACCCTGTGGAAGACAATGTAATTTCATAAGGAATCTGTTTGGAGATCAAATTCTGCATTTAATTATTTGGACAGGTGAATGTGAGGCCATGACTTTTAAAGCCAGAATTTGGCTTGCAGAAACATTATTATTCTTGATGAGTCAGAAGAAAGAACTTAGCTTGACCTTCAGATCAGATTGCATTTCAAGGGGTAATATTTAGAGAAGCCATCTTTTTGCATAAGCCTTATATGTGATTCTGAGCCAAACTAAGCATAAATGTATAAAACTGTGTTAAAGATCAAGAGGCAATCTGACTAACAGGTTTTTGGGCAGATAGACTAAGACGAAACTATGACTACTTTAAGATTAATGAATTTCTTTGAAATTTGGTAGAAATCACTTCCCAGACTATACCATATTCATGTTTAACTCATTGCCTTAATGCAAAGGCCACAAACCTGACAATTCATTCTATATCATGCTGCTCTGAAGCAGAAAAATGAAGGCATAATGTAATTCAGTTTAATAACACTTCTATCTTCCCAAATGTACTCATTTCTGTATTTAAATATGTAATAAAAGACTTGGCTCAATTCCCAGGCTTGCTGAGCACCAGAAGAACATGATACAAATCAGTCTATGCCATAGCAAAGAAATGTTTAATGATGCAGTGGATACCTTACAAACCTCCCACAAAGAACTTTTGCCTTGAGTTGACTGAATTCCCTAACATATGAAATACAGGGCTTAAGAGGTACAGAGGGGCCAAATACCTCTGTGCAGTATTTCATGTAATCAGCAGAATGACCTTGAGACAAATTTACTTAACGAGCTTTGTTAAATTCGGATTTTTTTTTTATATGAACAGGAAAAACCAAGCAACTCATTGGGAAGTTGAAAACCACCCAATGGTACAGACTGCTCTTCTCAGAGCATGAGACCCTCATGAACAGGCACAGAAACAAAGTCAGACTGTTTCCGTCTGCCCTGCTACTGAGCAGCTATCCCAAGTAAGCTTGTATATCTCTGTTTAGAAAGGTATGTGGTAACCTAAGATTCGTATTTCTTCATATCAGATGTGAGAGGTGAGATAACATTTTTAAAAGTTGTGAAGAAACAATAATTCCATCGATTGGGGGTGGGGGTGGGGAGTGTTGCATCCAGACACCTAAAAGATAGGTCTGAAAAAGCATTGAAGAGTCTAGTGTGTGTCTTAGGTACCTAAACTGAAAGAGTAATCTACAGCGCCTACTTACCTAATTAAACAGAAGGACCACAGGCACTTATTTAATGTCGGTGAAGTGACTTAGTCATCTACAATATTGCTGCTTCACATACCCTGAGATGGTTTTGGTTAGTATCATGTAAATAACACTTAGCAGTTTGTGCACACCTGAATTTCCCAAAGTAGGTTACCCCATGTGCAAGTTTTATGAATGACCTAATGACAGGGCCAGGCGTAGCTCCTGCATACTTGTAGCTCACACATGGCAACTCCAGCCACCTTAACTGAAAACATGCAACTGATAAAGCTGGTTCCACTAACCTTTTGTATAGTAAACCTTTAGGTCAAAACGCTCATTCAGGAATGGCAGCCTGTGGTTCAGCAGTTGTCTGGATGTACTGCAAATTTCCCGTGAAAACCAGAATTTGTGGTGCCACTATTTGCTGAAATGCAAATTAATTTTCTTCTACATGCATTAACAATTCCAGGGTATGTAGTCAATAGCAGTAAGTTATTTATGGATGTTTTCAGGATACACAGTGTACCACTGAGACTAGGATTCCCACTTCTTGCACGAATGCTCTCACCACTAGCCTATAACAAAAAATGTGGCACTACTAGGATCTCTTCCCATCTTTTAAAAGAATAGAGTAACCAGGCTCCCACACCAAATGGAAAAGTTAAGTCAAGGATGGGTTTGAGACTGTTACCCACACTCTTATACAAGCATCTGGCATGGTGTTGCAGACAGTGCCTAAATCTAAAAGCAAAGTGTCTGTTAAGAATCCTTCTCCATCTTTGTTCCTGCTTGCTAGTGTAGATGTCCTCTTCTTCCATGTACTGGCTTCTGTGAATGCTGTTATCAAGTGTGTGAGTCACAGCACAGTAGTTTTGCCATACTCTGCGATTAAAGACTTCAGTGTCTGATTGTACTTAATTGAGGAACTTCAACCATAGGGCAACTGGTAAATGAATAAATTAGAGGTCCAGCAGTCACCACTAACTTTTGGGTTAAGATTTTTGGCTTTTGGGGGTGGAAAATTTCTTCAGCTGCCATTTCCAGGTAAGTGTGCTACTCTCGATGACTGGGGCCCATTAGCTGTGCTGAGGTGGGTCTAGAGAGACACTTATAAACTTATCTAAATGATCTGAACCTCTGACCTTTAATACAGATCTGAAAGTCCCCAGAGAACAGATGAGCATGGAGAACAGACGAACACTAGAGAAGTCCAGCAAATACTGCTTTCTGTCTAAAAGGAAATATTGAAAAAATTGACTTTCTAGAAGAAAGTTTATTTATAATTCAGCTGAAAACAAGACAGTAATGTCAGGAAAATGAAAAGTTAAAAGAAAAGAGTGAAATTTTTCAATCAAGAAAATATGGTGACTGGTCACATTTTCATCAGTCCAGGGCAAACGTGAATACCTTATTTACACATCAAAGAATATAAAAAAATTGATCTAGAGACATTAAATGCTCCATTTAAAGGAACACCTCATAATATATTCCTTTTCAGGAGTAACTGTTGAGAGCCTAAACATTCCTTTCTGTGGGACTACTATGCTTAATTCATTAAACATGTTTTAAACCAGCTATGATTCTGCTGCAAATGTGAACTCAGCTGTGGGTGGTAAATGGTAGAGGTATTTTCAGTTTATTTGAAATATTTGACACTTTTTGTTTGCCTTGGGCTTCAACCCCCCATAAGTGAGTGAAATGGATGATCTTAGGGTTACTGACTCATATTTCCTGTCCTCATGATAATAAAACAGAGTAAGAACAAATATGGAGAAATTAAGAAACAACTTGGGACCAATTATAAGTTGGGGTGCCTTCAAGAAAAACAATGATGTTCAAAAATAAATACTTTTATTTCATTTTGGAGTCTGACCACAGTATGATATTGAGTGAAATCTTTCTCCTTAAACTTAGCAGCCAATAGGAAGACAGCAGCTGGAATATCTTTAGGAATATCTTTAAATAAATACTTTTAAAGAAATACAGGCTCTTTCATCCTTGGGAAAAAGGAAAGTGCCTGTGTGAGTGGGCAAAACACAGGAAATTGAATTGTTATGGGAATTATTAAGCCTGCATTATAAGCCTGCTTTCCCTACAAAAGGCAGAGCGCAATTCAAACCATAAGACACCATTCTTTGTAGGGATTTGCCAAACATCTCAGAAGGGACTGCAGCACAGTCACATCTGTATAAAAGTGAACGTTGCTTTTCTGCTTCTGCTGCCATCAACAGCTACCTTCCAATGTGGACTCCACATCAAAGCTAACAAGGTGATGTGCCTGATTTACTGTGCTCTAGTAGAGCAATCCTGTCTTTGGCCACCTATATTGGTGTCCCTGAAATAAATTCAGAGGACTGTGGGAGTACATTAGAGGGAAGACTGGATGGAGGATGCTTCCAAATGCCCCTTTTCCAGGGATGCTCCTGAATACCCCTTATCAGCTGTTGCTTAGGTGTCAAAGCAGAATAAGAAAAAAAATATTAATACATATTCATAGGTATTCATAGATATTTTTTCATCCTACAGTCTTTCCTGCAATTCTGGATTGCCTTGATTTTTATTCTGCTGTCCTTTCTTATCATTGTTTTTAGCATTTGTTGCAGCTGTCATTTATCATAAAATCATAGAAATGTTGGCTAGAAGAAACTGTGGAGGTCATCCAGTCCACTATCTCACTTGGACTAGGACTTTTGCTAATACTAGATCAAACCAGCAATTGTTTTGTATGGTGAAGTGTTGAAAACCTACTAGGATGGAGATTCCACCACCTCTTTGAGTAACTTGTTGCAGTACTGTAATGATCTCATAGTGAAGAATTCTTTTCTAATGTCCAGTCTGAACATCTCAAACCTTAACTTGTGGCTACCAGCTTTGTTTTGTAATCTGCCACTATATCAAAAGTTCAGCTACATTGTCTCCGTAACTCCTTCAAGTAGTTATGGGCAGAAAGTTTTTTATTGTCATTTTGGAGATGAGAATGAGTAGATGATTTATTCTCTCTGGAATAGCAAATGAAAAACGTTCCTCTGATTTAACAGTCCTACTTGCAGGTCCTTGTGACATTTTGATATATGCCACATCTTCTCCAAGAGGGGCTACTTTGCCTATGTTGTGAGCCAAGTAGCAAGAAAAGATGATTTGAAGTGAAATATTCCACTGTATGATCCCAGGAAGAAAGATTTGACAATGAAAAGTTGTGAAGGATTTTTACTTCCTATTGCATATGTAGATCCAAAATGCATTTTCAGAGTATGGACTGCTCTCAGTGATGCAGCCAAATCTAACTTTACAAACCTGAATGAAGCAATAAGATTTTGTGACATATTGTAGTCATACAGTAGTGACATACAGTAGTGTACGGCAATACAGTATTAGTAGCTGAGAATAATTTCCCCTCTAATGCACTTTTTGGTTATTCCTACTCAGGGCAATTGTCATGGCTTAACCACAGCTGGCAACTAAACACAACACAGCTGCTTGCTTACTCTCCCTTCGTCGGGATGAGAGAGAGAGTCGGAAGGGTAAAACTGAGAATACTGGTGGGTTGAGATAAAAATGGTTTAACTGGTAAAGCAAAAGCTGTGCACACAAGCAAAGCAAAACAAGGAATTCATTCACCACTTCCCATGGGCAGGCAGGTGTTCAACCATCTCCAGGAAAGCAGGGCTCCATCACATGTAATGGTGACTCCAGAAGACAAACACCATCCCTCCGTTCGTCCCCCCATTTTTGTATGCTGAATGTGTTGTCCTATGGTCTGGAATATCCCTCTGGTCAGTCGGGGTCAGCTGTCCCAGCTGTGTCCCCTCCCAGCTTCTTGTGCCCCCCCAGCCTGCTCGCTGGTGGGGTGGGGTGAGAAGCAGAAAAGGGCTTGACTCTGGGTAAGCACTGCTCAGCCATAGCAAAAACATCCCTGTGTTATCAACCCCGTTTCCAGCACAAATCCAAAACAGCCCCATACCAGCTACTATGAAGAAAATTAACTCTATCCCAGCCCGAACTAGCACATTCTCCATCCCTTATTCCATTCCATTTACGTCATGCTCAGGTACCACACTATCCAACACAACCTCATTAACCACCACCACCTTTCCTATCCTTTAATATAATACACAGCTATCATTCCCTTAGTCTATGGACCACCCCTATAAAATGCCCATAAAGTGTCCACAAAATGCCCACTGAGTTCATTTAGTCCATGACTTTGGGGTCCGTCTCTTACAGTGGTCACTCAGGACAGGAGAGGTGGTGTGTTGCATGGAGTTATTGGGCATCAAAGCCGGCTCAGGTCTGGTCACTGCTGCACTTGCACTGCTGCTTGTAAGGCTTGTCCTCCGTTGGTTCCTGTAGTTCCTGCAATAGCAGTTCCTATAACATGCAACTCAGACCAGGGGTTACAACAATTTAAAGGTATAGCCATTACAATCTCGACCCCTGGTCCCTTTGGACCAGCCCGTAGGGTTTAACAGTGCAATGAACTCCTCCCCTTGCCCCTGCTCCGGCTTGGACTTACCCACAGAATCCAGTCCCTTAGGGTCGGAGCTGCCTCAAGTGGAGCTCTGCCTCTGAGCCACAGTCTCTCCAGGGGTATACTTGCTGTGGCATAGACTTATCCACAGCCACAGTGGCTTTGAGGTGCACCTGCTCCACCGTGGCCTTATCCACGGGCCACAATGCCGTCAGAGAGATACCTGCTCCAGCGTGGCCTTACCCACGGCCGCAGTCCCTCCAGGGGCGTACCTCCTCTGTCGCGGGCCCATCCATCACCACAAGTTTTGAGTTGCTCCGCATGACCCCATGCGGAGCCGCCGATGCTTCAGGGTGCACCTGCCGCAGCACGGACTTGTCCACAGCCACAGATGCTTCGAGGTGTACCTTCTCCGGCACGGACTTATCCTCGGGCCACAACCCCTCCAGAGGTATACCTGCTGCGGCACGACATAACCACGGCCACAGATGCTTTGAGATGTACCTGCTCTGGCGTGGACTCATCCACGGCCACAGACGCTTCAGGGTGTCCTGCCCCCACGCGGACTCATCCACAGGTCACAGTCCCTTCGACTGGAGTTCACACTGGAGTTCCAGCCTGCCCAGTACAGCAGCACAGGAACAGCTGGCCATCTGCCACCCTAGGTGCATCGCCACTGCTGTCACCAAAATGTTCCCAGGCACAGTAAAGACGACAAGCAGCACAGCAGCACAGCAAGCAGCGAAGGCAAAAAGCAGCCACTAACGAGCACTAGGCTCTAATATACGGTAAGGCAAGCAAGCCCCATGGCAAGCACAGAGGCCTGCCGATTAATAGCTAAACAGCAGTAACAGCTATAAATTCCACCTGGCACATTCCAGTCAAATCTGTTGTTATCTCGAACACTTCGAGCCCCATGCTGGGCGCCAGAAAGGACTGCTGTGGTTTAAACCCGGCCGGCAACTAAGGACCACACAGCTGCTCGCTCACTGCCCCCACACTGGGATGGGGGAGAGGCTCAGAACGGTAAAAACAAGAAAACTCGTGGGGTGGGATAAAGATAGTTTAACGGGTAAAGCAAAAGCCGCGCACGCAAGCAAAACAAAACATGGAATTCGTCCACTGCTTCCCTTGGGCAGGCAGGTGTTCAGCCATCTCCAGGAAAGCAGGGCTCCATCACATGTAATGGTGACTCCGGAAGACAAACACCATCCCTCCGTTCGTCCCCCCATTTTTGTATGCTGAATGTGTTGTCCTATGGTCTGGAATATCCCTCTGGTCAGTCGGGGTCAGCTGTCCCAGCTGTGTCCCCTCCCAGCTTCTTGTGCCCCCCCAGCCTGCTCACTGGTGTGGAGGGGTGAGGAGCAGAAAAGGGCTTGACTCTGGATAAGCACTGCTCAGCCGTAGCAAAAACATCCCTGTGTTATCAACCCCGTTTCCAGCACAAATCCAAAACATAGCCCCATACCAGCTACTGTGAAGAAAATTAACTCTATCCCAGCCAAAACGAGCACAGCAATGGAACAGAATCATATCAGTTTCCATCCCACCACGTGTAAATATATTGACTTTCAACTAAAACTGCAGAGTATGTAATTATTCCTAACACTTTTTGGAAAAGGGTGTTTGTTATAACACTAGGTGATGAGAGAATCCCAGCTTGAAGTGAAAGGTTCTGTGGTTTTGGACATTGTTCCAGCTGTATATATGTTGTTTATATGTCCATGTTTTCAAATGAATAATCTTTGAGAAGGCATATTAAGGGCTGTAAGACATTATTGCAGTAGGGCCCATATACTGAATAGCAGCAATGTGTACTCCAGGGAACTGTCATCTCCTCTTTACAAACCCATTAGACAGAGTCCATCTGCTAACACTGGCTCCTCAGAGATGTAAAGGAACAGTCGACTCACTGAAAGGTCTATCCAACAAACCCCTATTGCATGTCTGTTGCACTGCATACAGCAGACATCCTTCTGGGGCTAGCCATAAACTCTGTATCTTGTGGGCTGTGATATTTTAATTATGTTTATTCTGCTGCTCCTTCAGGCAATCTCTCATGCGCTTCACCAAACAATGTCTGATACCCCTCTTCCTCCAGAAATTATGATACTGCAAAGAAATGAAAACAAAATGACTTCTCATTCACATCAAGCTTTCTATGAGGATAACGAATGCACAGGACAAAAAGACTTTTCCTACTTCAGCTTTAAAACATTTTTTCCAGTTTTACTGGGAGAGAATTCAGCAACCATCAGGAGAAGCAGACAAAATCCTTAGTGCCAAAGCGAAGTGCCTGTGTTCTCAAGATCTTAACACTCCTGAAGGGGGATGTGGAATAAGCCTTCTGGAGATGTCAGCAAGACCACAAATTGCTTGAGATGAATTAAGTAAAATTTTAGAATAATAGACTACAGGTGGCCTGTGGGAAGACCCCCAGTACACAAGGAATATGTGTTTGGCTTATACCAAGAAACCTTGCAGCTGTGTTTTTAATATAAGCTGAAGTCTGGGATGTAACAAGGTTTAGTTAGATGGCATGTAAAATGGAATGATAGCAGTTGTAGCATATAATTATATGATTAATTCACCAAACATAGCTGCATTAGAAACTTTTTCCCACTGCACTGTTAATGCTCTGTGAGTAATGTATATCTAAACTCTTAATTCATATCTACATTAGAGGCAAAGGCTGATCTGAAATAAAGGCAGGTTCAGATACCAAAATCAAGTAAAATCACATATAATTTCAATCTCTGATTAGTAATTTTAAAAAATTAAGCAGATTTGAAACAGCACTACAAAGCTTGAACATACTTAGTGTATTTGGTAGAAACTGTCATATTCGATTCCTGTCTTCAGGAACAACTAACACAAGCAAGGATTTCAGGTTTGGCAACTGTGTGCCCTGTATTCATCCCCACAGGCCCCAGAAGGATAATTCTTAAACCTACAAACTGTCTCGTGCAGGCTTTTTTTTTTTTTCCTGAAGGACTATCCAATTACTTAGTGCTGTGCTGGGACTACCTGGGGAAATAGTAAAAGGAAATACAACTGAGAGCGACTGTGGTTTGACTCCTCTCCAGATACTTTGAAAATATTTTGGCAAAAACAAGATTTTAAGTAAAACTGTTTCCTTTGGTAACATACCCAGAACTGCAGGTTTTACATTTTTGTACTTAGTATGGAGGGCCAAAAAGAAAAAAAAAAAAAAAAAAAAGCCCTTGTGTGAGAAGATTGTACACGTGGTAGTAATATTGATGGAGAAGAAAGAGAGAGCAAGGGGGGGAAATTTGAACAAGATGCAGAAAGAAGACAAGGAGAGAACATATTACAAACATCTATCTTCTACTGGGAAAACAAATGACACAGTGCTGTGAGGAAAATCTCTTTGAATTCCTTAGGCTTTTAAGTAGTGACGGGAGCAACATGATGGTTTGTTCATCAAAGGATGACTGTGATAAAAGAGAAGCAAACCACGATTTCTTTTTTGCTGTTTTGTTGTCAAGCAGTGTCAGTGAGGAGCTCTTGAACTGACAATAAGAAGTTGGATTTCTTTTTCATACAGGAGATTCCTTAAGAGCATTTCTGATTACTTTTTGTGTCTGAAATTTTTAGTGAGAATAGAAGGAAGTGACATGAAAAGCTTTCTAAATGCATTGTCCATACAGAGTTTCCTAGATATCTAGGTAATTATGAGGTCTATGAATATTTAAATGAATGAAATGAAACATTAATGCCTTTACCCTTCAGAACTGCTTACTTCCTTTAGAAGATCTTTGTCTTTTGTTTGGCGGCTGCTGATTACAACCTGTTGGTGGCACACACAAATTCTAAGTGTCTCACATTTGTAGTTTCATTGCTGTCTTGCTCTGTACACTTCACTTACAAGTGACATAAAGGTTGGCATTCAAGAGAACAGTGCTAAGTCACTGTTATTATTCACCCTAAGTTGATTAGCCAAATAAGCATAATAAAAACACTTCTCTTCAGTGGTTCATTTCCAAATACAAAAAATCAAAACTCCTTGCCGCAGCCCTCAGACAGATACATATTAATGTGTTTCTCTTCATTTTTGTTATGTCTCCATTTCTGTTCAACTTGTGAGAGGTTTTTCTCAAGGCTGAATTACTGTTTTTCATCTATCAGTGGTCACCTTATCACAGCTGGTTAAACTCTTTCTGCTTTGGATGGAAATGTCATGTGTTAACCCCTGTTCACCTCACAGCTTTTCTTCAGCAGGATACTTTTTCTGTCCTAAAGCTGCTTGTTACTGGGAAGGACTCAAAGAGGCTATTCTTTAAAAATAACTGTAAGATAGAAGTCAACTTCAGCGGGATTACACAGGTGCTTACCTCCAGTTTTGCAGACAGAAGTGCTGTGGAAGATGTGTATTGGGAGAAGTTACCAAGCATGTGAGGTGTGAGTTTAGAAGTAGTCAGAAGACAAGGCTGCAAATCAAGAAGGAAAAAGGAAGAAAGGGTAGGTAATGAGTGCATGGAGATGATGAGGGTTGGAGGGAATTGAGTATATTTGGGAAGCATGTCTTTGAAATGGTTGTGTTAAGCAAGAGGCAGGAGGAGCACACCGATACAAGGCTCTGAAGGATAGTGATAGAGCTGACTTTCGATATATGAAAAGAAAGGCGAATGGATGTATTCCTTTAATGAATGTACTTGAACTCACATGTTTGATCTTCATTTGAACAAAGAGTTTGGATTGATTCTTACTTAGCTGAACCAGTCAGAGCTAATACGAAATGAAATATAAGAGGCTTTTTTCAGGGGCAGAAAAGGGACTGACATGAAACAATGTATAATGTCCAGTAACTGGCAACTTGCCTCTTTCCTGCACCATACTAAATCTTTTTTTTTCTCAGAGGCTGAGCTTCATTGTTCTTTGTACCTTGTTGAATTCCTTAGTTATTACACGCTGACATCTAGTATGTTTAACCATGTTTGTGTAGCCTATTTCTAACAATTCTTTAATATGCCATGTTTACAAACAACTCTTTTTGCTATTTCACCCTGTTCAACTTACGTGCCTATTTTTTCTTCTTTTTATTTGTTTATCCAGGAAACCTGAGCATGCTGTTAGGCACAAACCATGTTCAAGAAGATATTAACCTCACATAAGTGACAGAACACTAACATCTGTTGGAGCCATTGCAGTTAAGAGTCCAGACTCCTCTTTTGGTAATCAGTGCAAGGAATGAGGTTCCTAATGTAACTGTTCTTTGAAGGCTACCTTAAGTGAAACTTTATGAACACCTTCTTTTGGTGTTTAAAATTGAAATCCTCTATTACATCACTGTCTTTCAGGAAGAGATTACTAAATAGCCTGCACCTTTGAGCTGCTGTTCTGCGTTCTGTTTTTGAGATGCTTAGAGGTGAACTGTGACAAGTTGAGTTTCTTAACAAGTATCTGGAAGAAAAAAAACTGTGGCAATTTGGTAGAGCAATTCAGGGAAGAGCCTTAGTTCAAACAGAGAAGAATTAATTTGTGAGAAAATACTGTGTTTTCACTTATCCAGTACATGTGGGTCAGTTGTTCCATAAACAATGAGTGTGTTCCATTAAAGTGTTATGCCAGGAAGCTTTAATTTCTACACCTAATTCTTTCATGATTTGAAGCCAATTTTTTAAATGTTCGTGTACTGTCTTTGAAAACAAACCTTTGATGGAGAAATTCCCTGGATTATTTGTTTAGTGGTCTGTTCTAGTGGTTTGCAGCATGCCATGCAGAACTGAGGGAATTCTTCCTGGAATTTCTTGAAGATCATTTTTTTCAGTCATTTGCATAGCTATTCTGAAATTAACTGAGACTTAAACCTCTTATTATTGTAGCTTAGCTTAACTATCTTTTTGGAGGTGTCCTACAGGTTCTTATAGTGATCACTTAGAGCAATAACCAGTGTGTCCATTCAGACTTCAGGTTGTACTAGAAACTGGACTCCTTTTCCACAATAGCACTAAACTTTGAAAGTGTGGGTCATGTCCTCACTGATGTTAGCAAAAAATCGCAGTGGTCACAGCACACACTGCATTATTCTCAGCTCACTACCAGACAGAGCATTCACTAGATCTGTATTCTTCTCCAAGCCACAGCTCATTTACTGTCATGACTTTTTTTCTTTCTGTCCTCTTTGGTTTTTCCCCTTACCTTTTTATCAAAAGATAAAATATTGGGCCCATGATTCACCTCTGTATATACATACTTACAGGTATGAAGCTCTGGGTTTACCTTCCATATTTTGGCAAATTACCTCAGCTGATGCAAAGTTTTCAATCACAGGTAATTTGAACATCCTTTCTGTTGCATCTCTTCAGCATCAGGCAATACCCCAAGATCAGTGTCCTTCAACTTCCACAGGCTGGCAAGTATTCTACTTCAGGGAAAAGCTGAACTCACATTCACCCTCAGACATCTTTCTAACTCTGAAGAATGAGGAAATAGAGCAATGTATTTGATCCTGTACCACACCCTTTTTCTAATTATTTTTCTACTTCTCAATTTACTCTTCTTTTGCGTGTGTCCATCATCCCTATAATCCTAGACTTTCCTGCCCCCTGCCTCCCTACTGAGGGAGGGCTCTCTGCTCTTCCCTCCCTTCCCTTTCCTCCAAGATGGTCTCCAATACTGCCAGTCTCTGTCATGTGAGGAATGACAGAAATGACAAGGTCACATTCCCTTCAGTTTGCAGCCTTCCCTCCTATGACATACCAGCATCTCTGACAGTGACGGGTGACTGTCATTCACATCTTTTCAAAGCATAATCAGGACTATGTTGACATCCCAGTTCTTTAATAGCACTAACAGCAGTTACAAGGTAATTCTGTGTGTATTGCTTGCAACTGCAGAAGGTTTGGTAGAGCATGTGCATTCTACCTAAAGGTAAAAGGACATATCTGCTATACTTAGATTTCTTGAAGATGTGCAGTCCATAGGCATCTTTGCTTCCTAACCTTATTACTTTCTGTAGTATTGTCCTATAACTCTTTGATTACATTGTGGACTGAGAGGAAAGGTAGGCATGGGATGGCACTCCAGTATAGGTACATATCTGCATGTAGGTCTGGTGCACCCTATCAGGTGCTAATAAGATTAACTTGATCAGGATTAGAAAAAATTCTCGGAAAAATTTGACAGACTGCCATGCATATGTGTGAATTGCACATCCCAAATAATTCCTGTTATTGGTTAGTAGCCTCTTTTCTCTCAGGCAATTTTGTTAAGAAAAATTAACAGTTATAGGGCAAGATATTTGCATTCTGGTGATATTTCTCCCTTTCTTTTTTTCTTTGAATGTAAAAGTGCATTGAGATAATGTGAAATTCATAGCCAATCTTACTGTAGAATTTTATTTCATTCATGTCAACCCAATTTTTCCCTATGTCAATAGTTTTGTTGTGATATGCTTCTGCTGAATTGGCATTTCATCTATTAGATTAGTTAGTGAATAACACGTAGATATTCAAGATGAAGATGCCCTAATCAATGTTGATTTAATTGCTGGTAGTTTATTTTAAAAAATCTTGGTTTACATTTTAAAATAATCTAGACAAACCAGATTCTTCTAATTTCTTTCAAAATCACTTGGATATAGGCATAGATTAGCAGGTGCAAAGAAAATTGTTAGGCATTCTTTTACAGCATAGTGTTCAAATGCAGATTTTTTTATCAGAGGCAAGATAGAGGGAGAAGCTGACACAGAGACATCTACCGGTAAAGCAGGAGAGTGGTATTGAATACAAGCACTCATTTAGCCTTCCTGGGAGGCTTCTTACATTGAACTGAGCCTTTGTGTCTTGATTAATGCATTTGATTTGATTCATGGTGCTTTCACCTCCCTGGGCTAGAAGCATAGATCTTAAATCGATAAAAAGCCATATGAAAATTGAACCAGTCTTCACTCCAACATGCCATCATATAATGAACGATAACCAAATAGGTTTTGTTGCAAGTTTTTAAAGTAGGAATACTTGAGTAATTTCAAAACAAAAAGGACAACAGTCCTAAAGTCATGCAATCATTTTCCCAGTCATCCATGTCAACCCAATTCTACTTACCAAGAAACAAGCTGGAAGCTCCTATAGTCTTTAGAACACAGACATGAAGGAGTTAATGGTGCAATCACCTTCTCCTTGGTAACTTTATAGATAACACTTCACAGCTCGGAACAGTTTTATGAGAAAAAAAAAAAAGTTATTTATGAAAAAGAATGTTACTAAGTTTTGTAAATGTTAATAAGTAGCAGAAAATGGAGTCTGGTAAATTAGTTAATGGGCTTCAGGGCTGTGAAACAGTAATGTTGTCATGGTTTGAAACTTATTTTCTTTGGCTCAGGCTGAAAAGGAAGTTCTGTAGACTAGGTAGAGATTTGTTTTAAGGGGTGGCACCTTGGTTAATCTGAGTCATGGTCAGTCTGTGGCTGGGTAGAGTACCTCTTATTATGAAAAAATCTGATTTATCTATTGATGAAATAATATTAATTTGGATTTCCTGTTTTTACAGCAGAGAAAAAAGAATTTAAGTTGGCAGCTGGGACATGCTGCCTAAGCCCCTTAACATTCCTTGAGTGTCACCAGCAATTGCTGGAAGACACTTCTGCTCCCACGGCCACCCCCCACCCTGTCTTACTAACTTTTCATCTTACCTATCAAAGTCCAAATGGCAAATGCAGTGTTATCCCTAGGATGTGCAGGGGAATTAGGACACTCATTAACATGCCCTGGAGTCTTGGTTTATAGATTTATGCTACCCTTTTTGTTCTCTAGCTACTTAAAATCATATTTATCTCAAGACAAATCAAGACAAAGTACAAATCCAAACATCACCCATGGTATTCAAAGCAGCCAGCATAGGTAGAAAAGCTTTTTAAAGGCAGAGGTGAAGAAACAGAAAAAAATATAAAGTTGATCTACAAATTTTTCTCTAAGAAAGGCCTCTCCTTCCAGCATCTGGCTGGCTGGTACTCTCCTGACCAGCTGGTATTTAGAGTTTCAGGCTGTGCGCATGCATTACCTCTTCTTCTTATGGAGTATATTCATTGTTCCAGCTAGTCTTGCCTACGCAGTCTACTGCCTCTACAAATATTTAATCTTTCTTCCTGAAAGTAATTCTGTTTCCTCTGTAAGTAGGAGGTAACCTGACCAGTACCCTAAATGTGTCTTTTGCTTGAACATGTGTTCTGTATCAATTTGTGTTTTAGAAATGTGCATGGTACAATCATTTTTAAAGGATAATTATATTATTAATGGCCCTGTGTGGAGAGCATGCACAATATTAAGTAAACTCTTTGAGGTAAAAATGTACTTAGGGTGATGGGTTTCCAAGTTCAAAGTTTAAAGAAATTCATGCCCTAACTTTTTTGTCACAATGATCACTATCAACAGGATGTCCAAAAGCAGCTATGTTGGACAGCATATTAAACTGTTTCTGAAGGAAGAGAACTACATGAGACATCCTATCAATCAGGCTCTGTAGAGCTGTTCCATGAATCAGCTGGTGTAGAAGGTGTTATGAGGCAAGAGAACGTATCCTGTCTTTAAATTTAGTCTATTGACTCACATTTATCTGCAATATCTTGATAAAGATATCATCCTTAGACACTGTATAAACATTTTTCCAAGGGAAAAAAATGAATTGAAAGAAGAAAAATTTAACAAATTACTTTAGTGCCTTCCTCAAAACCAGTGGAGCACCTTAACACCCACGGCCAGAATCACTGTGTGTGCTGCAACTGCTCTGAACAGTGCAAAATAACCATGAGCTTGATTAATGAAGACTCACATATCAAATATGAAACATGCAGTTGATCTACCTGCCTGCTTTTCTGCAGATATTATTAATGTTTATCACTGTGATCTTGATCTACTAATCAGGTGCATCTGACATGTGGGTCACTAATAGGAACAAAAATATCCCAAAGTGTTATAGCTAAAAGCATGCCATCCCTGGACATCTGCCCCGGGAGAAGGCACTTAACACTCCCAGATATCTTCAGCAGATGACAGAATGATCCTATGTGAAAAGACATTAGCCCAACAAAGATAGATAGCTTTTCCTCAGTGTCTCAAAAATAAACCAATTCCTAGTTTAAAGGTACAGTATTTAATTCAATACCTGGAGCAGGTAGACAAGGCCCCCCTGCTGGGATCTGGTGATCTCACTGAAACCCAGGCTGTTTTCAGTGGAGTTTGAATCAAGCATGTGTTCTTATAAACCAGGCTGGAGTGTGCTTGTGGGGTTAGTTTTCCAGATATTTTAGCCTGGAAAAGGGTTTAGAAAGGAAAAACTGTCCTCTGGTGAAACAATCCTAAAGCTGTTTTAAATTACACTTCCAAGAGGTTAATAATTTAACCTTTAGTTAACACTTTAAATAACGAATCAGTGATGCAATCTTCTTGTAAGTGTATTTTTCATAGTTCTTCAGAAATGTAGTAGTTTCCTTTTATGATAAGTATGTGTAGTAAACTATTTCCTTAGAACGAAATTTTTAATTTAGAGTCTGAATTCCTCAACTGCACTTCCTATCAGTCTTAGCTAAATTCCAGGAAATTGCTAATAAAGGCATCAAACCAACCATATTAACCCCAAATTATGTGGCTTATTAACCAAAATCATAATACATGAACACCCACACAAACACGTCAGCCCCTCAGCAAATTTAGTTTTATGCCAATGTACAATCACCTACAATCTACATCTCCACTTCCTATACAAGGGAGAACTCTTACTCACTGTAAAATCCCACAAGTACCTAGAGACTGAAACACTACTTAAACATATGTTTAAACAGAGACTGGTGTTTGTACTTCACCTGCTGGATTCAGAGAAAATTAAGGTCTCTGAGGAAACATTTTTAAAAGGATAGTGATTATTGTGCCATATGAACACTACAGAAAACTCTTTCCCTCTTATTTTTTGGAAGAGCTATGTTAACTCTCAAAGCTAAATTCTGTTGCCAAAATTTGAAAGAAAACATTTTAACTCTTTTTTGTTTTGCAAACTCAGTATACAAATGCCTCTGTTCGCTCTCTGATGTGTTTCCAATTTACTTTTAGCTATAACTTAATTATTATATTTTTATCCTCTCATCTCAATCTATTTACCTTTTTTCAATGTTATTTTTTGAGAAACAGTGACCCACAGCTTTAGCTAAATGACCAATTTTCCGCTACAGTTGAGAGACGGCTTGATTTTGGCCTAGTAGTTTGTAAATAGGGATGAAGTGTTTAAGAATTGCCATGCTATCATATCTGGCACAGAGAGCAGCAGTGAATGCTTATGATGAGAGTGTAAGAGTGGACTGTATAGACTGATCTTCCCTCCAGCCTACTCTGAGCTTTCAGAAGCTAGTGGCTAAGGACTTCTTGAGTTGAAGACTATCAATGAAATTACCTGCTATTAATTTATCTAATCTATATTTTCATAGCTTAATTCACACAGGATTCTGACCTTCAAACAAAAGGGGGTAAGTTCTTGCTCCTTCCTCCACCTTCCCAGGGACTGAACTGAGGCTGAGTAGCCTGTAGGTCTCAAGATCCTCCTTCTTGCCTTTCTTGAAGACAGGAGTGACATTTTTTTGGGTGCTGGTTGACAGCCAGCTGAATACAAGCCAGCAGTGTGCCCAGGTGGCCAAGAAGGCCAACGGCATCCTGGCCTGTATCAGAAATAGTGTGGCCAGCAGGAGCAGGGAGGTGGTCGCTCCCCTGCACTGGGCCCTGGTGAGGCCGCACCTCGAGTCCTGGGTTCAGTTTTGGGCCCCTCACTACGGGAAAGACATGGAGGTGCTGGAGCGTGTCCAGAGAAGGGCAACCAAGCTGGTGAGGGGCCTGGAGCACAAGTCCTGTGAGGAGCGGCTGAGGGAGCTGAGGCTGTTTAGCCTGGAGAAGAGGAGGCTGAGGGGAGGCCTGATCGCTCTCTACAACTGCCTGAAGGGGTCTGCAGTGAGGTGGGGGTCGGTATCTTGTCAAGTAACTAGTGATAGGATGAGAAGAAATAGCCTCAAGTTGCACCAGGGAAGTTTAGATTGGGTATTAGGAAAAATTTCTTCACTGAAAGGGTTGTCAGGCATGACATGTAGACAAGGCAGTCCAGAACATGGTTTAGTGGGCATGGTTGATGGTTGGACTCAATGATCTTGAAGGTCTTTTCCAACCTAAATGATTCTATGATTCTTTCTTCTATTTCTTGAGAACCTGCCCAGATCACATGACTTTTCAAAAACTATTGAGAGTAACCTTACCATGACATTGACCAGCTGAGAAACTCAGTGAATTTAGAAAGAAGCTGATGAAGGTGCTTTGGCAGCAGTGTTTTGGAAGGATGGAAAGCCTGTATATTATTGGATGCAGTTCAAAAGCATGGTTGATACCAGCTCTTTGGAAAGCCCCCAGAGGAACCACAGTTTGGCTACTGTAAGTATTGCCTGTATCTGTCTCCTTCTAGCTTACCTCATTTTTTATATCAAATGACAGAGAAACTCTGTGAACCAAATGGAAAGCTTTTCAGTGTGGAAAGGTACAACTGGAAATCAGATGCTCAAGCATGGTCAGCCAACCATTTCCTTCCTAGCTAGAATCTTTCCACAAGCTACTGCTCTTTATCTCACTTACAATACCCAGTCATGAGAGCACTTCTAATAAAACTGAATTTGGTTTATTTTGTAATGGTATGGACAAGGAGCGTTTACAGTGCTTTGTCTAAACATTAGAGTCATGGGACAATGACATCTCATGGCAGTGCTGATCTTCCACAAATGAACCATGTGACTAACCAACTCCTGAGCCTTGGTTCTCTCAGGTTGTAATGTAAGAAATGTTGTTTCACAAGCTTTTGCACAGTATTGTTAAATATAGAGTGACTGGAAGTTTTTCCCCTCCTCTGCCACCACCACCAGGAGAGGAAAAAAGGCAGAAATGGAGGTAGAAGCTGTAGAAATCAGAGCCTGGGGCTTTTTCTGTGGAGGTGGAAAACTTCTACTTGTCAGCATTATTCCATTTAGTGGTTTTGTCACACATTGTCACAAATTACAGCTGCGCTGTAGGGATCTTCTCTGAAGGAATCTGTGATCTCTGAGCAAAATTTGCCCTTCCCATGCTGATTTGTCGCACAGTGTAAACTATAGCCTTACTGAGCAATCACATGATCTTAATACCTTGACCTTTTTCTTTTTTTCCTCCAACAGCTGCTGACTGTTTTGTGTTTTCATATTAACTGTAACACTTCTGATGTGAGGCTCCAGTCTTGCTCACAGATGTGCATGAGGGGGTCATCTTAGACTCTAAGAAAGAATTTCTGCTGAGAAAACAAACTCATTTTAATGTTCAGTCTCCACTTACATAGATGTGCTCTGGAGGAAGACTTAATAACAGATGTTTTTAAAAATCACTGGAGGCTGGTCTGGTACATTATTTGTAATGGCTTCAAGCTTGATTTTAAAAATAGAATTAAAGAAGTGTTAAAGCATGAATTTAGCAAAAAAAGAAATTCAGATGAAAGGGAATTGCCTTTCAAGATTTCTTAGCTTGCAAACCAACCTGATGCAGTTCAAGGCTGTATAGTGAAATGGATATATTACGGCCTTATTTTCTTCTTAGTAGTTTCCTTCTCCCTCTTTTTGTCTTCCTTCTCCTCCATGTAGGAGGAAGACAAAAAACAAGGAGTCTATCCCGTGGCAGCAGAGCAATCCAAGACTGGACATTGTGAGCTTCTTTGTGAGCTGGAGTTTCTCCATTAGCACCAGATGATGCTGGGCATGCTTTTGATTACTTACTGGAGAAGCAGCCCAGCAGCTGTGTAAGACCCTGCAGCCCTGAACAGAAGCTCAGACACCAGACCTGGGTTTCCCAGTTTCTCAGTTCTCCTGCAGATTTAAGACCTACTGTGCTGTTTTAGCACAGTCTGTGTAGCTGACTTAAGTTTATACAGCATCGTTTCCATTACAGCTATCATTTTAATTGTCAGTTAATTTTTCTGTGTACATATACTATATGGGACAAGATTGATTTATTCATGTTAATGTAAGAGTAAACCGTGACCCATTTTATTTGCAGCATGGTTAACTGTGGTATTCATGGCAGCTCCTCTGAATATTTTTGATGAGGTCTTTAAGTATGTGTAATACCGAAAACACATTCCCATTCAGAAGGTCTCTCATAAGACGTTAAGTCAACCAGGGCAAATAGGTTCTAGAAAAATTCCATAAACATTAAGCATTTTTATGCCATAGCATTAAGCTTGGTCAATTTGAACCTTACTGTATTGTGGTATAAGAGGCATCTTGTTTGCTTTTATTTTCCTTCTCAGTAGTAAATGTATTTTGGTTAACCACAATGGCAAACTTAGGCAAGACATTTATGTCAACAGATCCTTCTTCTCAACAAAGTAACATTCTTAGTTTCTAGGGCAGCAGACTGGATTCTGAGTAATAAGGTTTTTATAAGTCTTGTTGTAAATCTGAAACCATAAACATGTCTACTTTTCTATTAAACTTGCTGCTGTGTTTGAGGCACAATAAGTTCTCTTTCAAATTTGATGGTAGCAAGCAAGTTAGTTTTCCCATTTTGATTGCTGTTGGTTTAACGGTTGCCAGCACCTCCTGCGAAGCTTTTGACCTAAGTCACACTCCCTGGTGATGTCATTAACAGTGCCTAGAATTTAGTAGTTGATGGTACCTGCTGGTAGGCAGTAAATGGTTTCATACATCCCTTGTTTGTTGCGGACATGTTTGGGAACAGTAGTAAGAAACCAGTTCTTTCTATAGCTGACCTCTAATTAGTCATTTTTTGATAATAGATTAGACAAAGATTTGGGCCTGGTGAACTTTTAATTGGGACATTTGTTTGCTTTTTGTAATACAGGCTTTTAAATACACCTCGAACGCTGCTAACAATGAAATGATTTCTGGAACATTTCTTGCATTCTTCAGCTGCTGCAGGGTACTTCCCTCCTAGTGAGGACAACAGAGTTATTCCCATGAGGAAGGCCTGTTCACATTGGCAAAGTCAGCAGGCCCAGTGCCCTTGGTGTATTCTTTTCCTCTTGAATATATTAAGAGTTGTATGCTGAATTATTTCTTCTGAATGCTTCAAATAGCTATGTCTCATCTATTGTGCTGTTATGAATGATATAAGATTACGTCCTCCTCTGCTGCTGGTGTGCATGCCAGTTTTGTGTTCTTCTTGAGGCTGCAGGAATCTGCTCAGCTGAAGCAGTGTTTAGGATCAAGGTCTAATACTGAAATGAAAGTCATATACGCACTTTCATATTCAAAGTTTACCATAGCTTAGTTTAATAAAATAGGAGACAAGAAGGAAGCTTAACAATGCTTATCTTCCTCTATTATTTCTATCCTTATTTCAGTGTCAACACTTAGGACACAAATTAATGCATTTCATTAAAGGCACCACCATGTGACACAGCAAACAGAATTTTGTTATTTCAACACGTGTAAATGAAGGCTGGAACTGATCCAAGTTCCTTAATCTCAGTGGACAGCTGCAACTGCAAAACCAAAAATTAGTGTGTCCTGGAGAAGCCTCAAATTTTCTTGAGTATTTTTCTAAAACTAAATCAAGGAACAACTGAACTTCAATAATTCATTCCATCTAAAACATGGTTGAGTGCTTCTGTGGTGCTTGGAAAAAATGTCTACACTCCCAAACTCCTGGATGCTTTGCTAGTTTCTCTATAATCAGTTTGCATCCTATTTCTCATGCATCAGGTTTCACAGTTTCCTTAGTCTGAATATGGTTATCTGGCAATTTTAAGGTCTCACTTTCACGCAAAACATCTTCCTAAAAACACTTGCTGAAAACTGTAGAAAGTAGAGCAGGAGGAATTATGTTTGGAAACAAGCAGGGCAAAGCATTAAGAGAAAAATCCAGACTGAATGTCTTATCTTCTTAAATTTTAAACTACAGTCTCTTAATAAGATGAATACTCAGAAGGCTTAATACATGTATATTGTACATGCATATGCATATGTGTATGCATATGATAATGCATACATGTATACTATATGCGTATCACACCTCCCATTCTTTGAAATGTTCCTGAATCTCAGTGTAAACTTTAACTCTTTGTGGAGTTCTATTACAAAGGGTTACTTCAGCTTGCTAGATTTCACCATTCTTTGTGAAGTTTGTCTGCTTCTGGCCCTTTTGCAGGAATTGCAGGAAAGGCAGCTTTTTGGAAGGGCTTGGAAAGGTCTCCTGTTAGCAGGACACACATGAGTTTCAGACCTTTGATGTGAAGTTTAAAGCAGCCCTCACAATAAGGCTCTCTGCTGTCACACAATCTCACACCCTTACCTTCAAGATCATGAACTTGGGTGTTTTGCTAAACTGGAGTCCTTAGGGACCAGGCAGAGCCTTCTGCCCGCAGCTACTTTAAAGCTGTTCCAAAAGATGACATTTATGTGTTAACGACCTATATCAGTCATGTCTCAGCTGTTCCTGCAGAACCAATAAGGTCAGAAAACTTATCTGGATGGTCCTTTCTGCCTATTTGTAAGTGAAGGACAGGGAAAAAGTGCTTATCTGCTACAGTGTCAGCAGATTGGATTGCAAGATCTCTCCTCTCAGGTTTGGAGAGGCAGCATTTCAAAGATAGGAAGCAAAGACTGCAGATACTAAAATTAAATAAAAACAGGATAAAGGAGGTTTTGCAGCTGAAACTATTGGCTTTTCTCTCTCTTTAGAGATCTTTGCACTTCCCTTCATCAT
The DNA here is from genome assembly GCF_929443795.1 of Astur gentilis. Lineage (NCBI taxonomy): Eukaryota > Metazoa > Chordata > Aves > Accipitriformes > Accipitridae > Astur > Astur gentilis. The sequence goes on along the minus strand of NC_064919.1, from coordinate 76,763,734 downwards.
CAGATCACTCTAAATCTCCCATAAATCTGAGGACCTAAAAGTGCCAAAGTGCAGACTACTCTTCTTTCAAGTGTAAGTGCATTCATGAAACTCAGGGCTCATCAGATGACAATGTGTGAAAACTGTGATGGCTTGGACCAGAAGATATGGGACTCCAGTAAAACAGTGCATGGGAAGGAAAAGGAAGAAAATGCATGAAGAGAGGCTGGATGGCAAAAATAGTAATAATGTCCTAAGGAAATAAGTGTAACGAGGAAAGAGACATGCTGAAGCCTGAAGCTGACTGAGGACAATAGGATAAGAGCAGAAAGCACAGCAAAAGCAAAAGAGACAAATTACTTCACAAAATTCTGACTGAATAGAAAGCACTCTTAAATTAACTTGTCAAACATGATAAAGAACTGAATGGGTATTTGGGCTGGTATTTCACCTAAGGCAGCAAAATGCCAGGAGCAATTCTGACTCATATGTTTGTGAGTCAATTCTTCATCAGATAGCTGCTAGAACAAGAACTATTTCACGTGAAAATATATTTTTCTGCTGATCTAAACAAATTGAAAACATTTTCATTTATTTTTCATGAGCAACACAGATGTTGTTTGGCAACTTCCATAAAAAGCACCATAGATAAAAACCGTAACAGCACAGCGGAAATGGATGAAGTCTATTTTTTTAGCAGAACCAAAGATCTCCAAAGTTTTATACACTCTTTGCCAGGGAATGAGGGGAGATTAAATGAGTTTGGGGTCTCTGTGTTTGTGTAGTTTCATCCATCTCACATGGAAACAAAAGAAAAACCTCTGGAGATTTCTTTCTCATGCAGGAAAATCCAGTAGGCAGGAAAGTACATTCTTTTGAATCCACTGAACAGTTTAAGTTTATTCAGTTGTACTGCATATGTACTTTCTGCAGATGTAAACCAGTAATGGAAAGGCTAATATCAGAATTTGCAATGAATGTGTAGCTCACATGCAAATTGTGCCACAGGAACTTCCAATTTTTGATAGCTAAATGCTGTAGTCCTTATACCACTTTGTTTCCATAAGGATTTGAGAAGTTTACATACATAAAACATGCCATTTGTTCACCCAGAGCATAAATTGGACATTATTAGACACAAATCAATTTTACAGTGAAATTGCCTCTACTGCCTTCTTTTCTGCTCTGTGGCCTACACAAATATACTCTTGATAAACCTACAGACAGATAATGTGGCAGCTAAACTAAAGACTTTATTCAGATATTACACCATTGAGGGCCAGCCCTTTCTCAAGCACTATCACTACAGAATATTCCATTTCTCCTTAACTACATCCTCTTAATATCTCACTAAATAATTCATATGATTTTTCAGCCTCTTTGGCATTTAAGCCTTTGAATACTGTACTAACAGACAATTAATGTCTCCCAGTAGATATCTCATGGCCAAACTATGTATATATTTAGCTGTTTTATCTTTCCTCATAAATTCAGCCATTTAATAATTGTTTTGCTGTTCTCTGAATCCATTCCAGTTTGGCACAATCATCCTTATAGTCAGTTGCTCAAAACTGAATATATTTTTTAGGTATGGTCTCACCAGAACCATATGGATAGGGTTTTACAATCTCTCTTCCCCATGACCTAATGCCCCGCAGCTTGTAATTAAATTTTTTCTTGCTACCATATTGCACTGAAAAGTCACGTCAAATGTCTTATCTGTGTCTCTTTCAAAATCTTTTTCCATATCTCTCCCTTCCTCTCTTTCTTTCCACATGTTTCTCCTTTTGTCCTCATTTGGCAGTAACTCATCCCCCAGAATTGTTTACATTGTATGTTTCTAGTTATAACAGAAGAATGATGGCTTAAGATACTAGTAAAAGATGTGAGAAGTCTGTGCTTACTTTCCTGCTCTATGGAAAAGCAGGCAATATACCTTTCTATGACTAAATGGTGCTGTGAGCTTAAGGGCATTTCACTACTGCAAAACACCTATACTGCTTATATTAGGGCTTTTTAAATGCCATGGGGTCTTTTGGTTTTGTTGTGTTTTTAATTTCAGTAAATATTTGAATAGTATTTTGTGTCCTTTGCAGTGTTTACCCTTCCCAGTTTATCTGGGATTTCATAGAATCTACTCCTAAGTACCTGCCAAATACCTGCATAAGTTTAGCATGACTCTAGATAGATCGGTTGACACATAAAATAAAAGGCAACTGAACAAAAGAAAAGAAATTCCCAGGTTTCTATATAATGTCTGAATGTCTGAGCAACTATTTCTCCAAATAAATGTTTCTGACAAACACAGACTTACTAGCAACTGGTGCTGGTCTTGTGCAAGGCAGTAAAATTACTCACATTGTCCTACAGTGCTGTATCTGTTAGCCTTCAAAATGGCTACGGTGGGTGGGTTGGTTGTTCCTGGCAGCAATTGCCAAAGCATTAATGCTGGCTTCTGAATATATCAAACTGGAAAACCCCCCTGATATTTATTTAGCAGGTAAACTCATGTCTATATCTATGAGCTGAGATACAGTACAGTATGTCTGCATCTGTGTATAGGGCTGTGAGGCTGAGAACTGGCTATCAGGATTCAAAAACCATTTTAAGAAAAAACGTTTTCTGATATTTTGAGGGAGTCCCTTTTTTGGTCAGACATTCAAGCCCATCTGGAGGCAGGAGCTCTAGTTACGTAGATGTCTATTTCACTTCTTTAAATAAAAGCTCAGAATGCCATATGCCTACTTCTAAGAGTGATCTCATAAGAAAAAAATGAAATATTGCAAAACTTATAGTAAAACCATGAAAAGAGATAATATTGACCTCTAGTAAGTCTTTCCTTTTTCAGTACTAAATGTTAATCCTTCCTAAGGTGAGTTTTGCTGCTACCTGAAATTAAACCTGCAGGCTTACATGGATGTTCTCAAGAAAAAGAGCGGTTCTCTGCACCAACGAAGGACCATGCTTTTTTTTGCCCATTATAGGAACCAGCTTGTTCACTGCCAAAAACTGTGCATCCATGTCTTCAGTAAATAACTCATACTCCATAAATGCAAATGTTTCATCATCAGCACCCAAAATGTCAAATACCTGCTGCTGTGGTTAGTTGCAGGGTTGTGAGGTATTTTTCTTGCTGCCAGGCTGGATGGTTCAGCTGCAAACAAGCTACTGCATGAGCCCCAAGTGGCATATTTGAATGTAAAATATCACTGTCTTTATTTATGTCACCCAAAGTCAGCATCAGTTACTATTTCTACACTTGAGCTTAAATGTTTTATCTATGTTTATGCTAGTAAAACAATGTTCATGAGTGCAATGATTTAAGTGCATCTTCATTTTCTACCTTTCCTGGCCAGCAGACTGTGGGGAGCTGTCAGTGAGGGGTAAATGTGAGTAAAATGTTACCTTGAGCCTAGGAGTAAAATATATAGGCTCATTGGTATGTAAGTATACTTTGGGCCCCTAACCTAGCGAACCATTGATTTCATCTTTTAAGCCTGAAAATGGATCTTTTCACATGACTTTCATGGTGGTTATTAAAAAAATGCTGGACTTAAGATCTTCCTCACTTTCAATAGCCATAAAGCAGGCTTCACCAAACTTTTCAGGATGTTGTGATATTTAACTTCTGCTAGTGTATGTGTTAAAGGAATGCCTTGAGGTCTCAAGACAATGAGATGAATAAGAATCTGCCACTGTGTTGGAATTCAAAGGGAAAATCTCTACTGTATTCTTAGCAAATTTTTCTTTTATTATCTGTGGGCTTGCACTGAGAATGTCTCTGTAAGCCCTTCTCTCAAATCAGGGTTCACTGGCACAATGGAACAAGGTTTTAATTTGCTCAGAAATTAAGCTGGCAAATGTCAAATAAAGACACTATTACCTGCCTGAACCAATCCTTGGTTTTGACACATGGCACTGGCTGTTGCTTCACTTGGAAATATCACAAATGCTATGTTTTGTAACTGACAGTCTAATTACAGTCTAGTGATTAGAGTCTGGCACAACAGACCATCTCTTGGATTGCCTTAGCTGTTAATGCTTTGCATGAACATTTCATAACTTAATATCAAAAAATGGCAAGGTAAATTAATTCACAGGCATGAATGGACCTGAAAAGTTTAACCTTGACCACGTTTTTCCAGCTGGTTATGCATTCCCAGTAACTCTCTCTTGTTACAGCACGTGCACATACTTTCGAAAAGAAAATTTGTATCGCCAATGCCACTAAAATACAAATGTCTGTGCACACAGTGCATGACAGGTTTTATGCAGGCAGAAGCTTCCTCATCCTCCTCCTCCCCACCAGCCTTCAAAATGCTTTTTTGTTTCAAATTGTGTAACTCTTTCTGCTGTTACAGATGTGCCAAGAGTCGGGCTTTGGCCGGGACGGGTTTTCTTTGTATCGGTTACAGCAGACCCTGCCAATGTCTCAGCTCTGCTGGCTGCAGAGGGCTGTTGCTCTCCGAGTGCAGCAGCACCTCTCTTGGCTGCTTCTTGCCCATCGTCTCAGCCTTACCCGTGGCCTCAGATGTACAGGCCTCCTGCTTCCAGCTGCTCCCACATCCCAGCGCCGCTGGTAGACCCAGGAGCAGGTGCAGATGCTTGTTGAGGTGGGGAGTGACCAGCAAGGGACAGAGTAGTGGCTGCCTCGAAACAAGAAGAGCCAGACTGTCAGATGTCTCAGTGAATGTGTGCTGGCACAGGCAGAGGCCATGGAGAGTCCAGAGCTGAAAGGAAAGCCAAAGGGGACGCACTAAAGAGAAGAGGAATACAAATCCCCTGGGATCATCCACGTTAGAGAATGGGTCTTGTGATATTTTGCATGAGATGTGTGGTTTTGTCTCCAAGAACAATGATTTGCTGTCAGCCTTTTAGGATGGTGGTGTTCTGGAGAAAACCTGTGTTAAAAGTCACTTTGCAGCTAATAGGCTCAACCCCAACGCTTGCTCACAAAATATTTTACCTCTGGGTTACCCCAGAAAACTCAACAAGCCAGATTTTGTTCAGGACATCAGCTCAGAAGCACAAGATTGAAGAGCAGGAAGGACAAGGTGATTGCTCAGAGCTGCTCATAAAGAAAGACCTCATGCAATTACATCTACAGTGACTACTCTTACACAGTGCAGGAGAGAAAGCAAGGAATGGGCCAGAAACATTCCCACCTGTCTCCAGTATGTTCTGGTGAGCCTAGCCTCCAGAGGTTGGAACAGCCATCAAACGATTGTATCCTGCATATGAACAGATCAATGCAGAAACCATTGGCCCAGGAGATACTATTACTTTACCTAATTAATTAATATCACAGTATTAATTAGGCTGGACACAGCTATTTCATGGATGTGAAGAGCTCTTTGTAGCTGTGCAATCATTATCCATGAAGATTTGATAGTATTTACCCATTTCAGCACCTCAGTTCCAGGCATTCTCAGTTCAGGACAGCTGACCCCACCAGAAGGACATCAACAGGCCTGAAGTTGGGCCACTAGTTTTGTACTAGGCTGAAGCATGTGCAAAACCATTTCCTTTTCAAACTGTCATTATTGGAATTTCAAAAAATTGGTCATCTTCTAATCAATGACTCCTGCTCCCTGTGAATTTTTTTTGCCCTAAGAACTCAAGTTCAGGGAAATTATTCCGTTTTCCTGCAAAATTATGAAGGAATCATTTGGCCTTGTTGCTGCAGGAATTGGCCACCTTTTCACACAGCAATAAGGACTTGCCAGCCTGAGCATCCAAAGCAGACAACAGAAGAGGACTGAGCAAGTAGGTAGATTTTTACCTCTCTATTGGTTTTTTGCCTTTCTCAAATGTTGTAAAATAGAAGCACCAACTACCACGTATCAGAACATGAACCTTTACCCTAGATTTTTTTAGGCTGAACCATATTGACATGTCTCTCTAGGGAGTGTTTATTTGTGATGTAACAGCAACCTAGGCTGCCAACACATCAAAAAGCAAACAGAGTAATAATTGTTGGGCTATTTTTGTTTGTTTTATTCAACATGCTTCATAAAGAGAGAGCTAGCTGGCTAAGGAAATTATATGTAAACCTGTTATGTGAATCCCTACGTAAATATAAAATCCAAGTTCAGTTTGCAGCGTGACTGGTAGAGAATTACAACATTATTGAATCATGATTGTCTGGACAACTTTCCACTCCTTCAGAGAATGCTAATAAATCATACAGGAGTTATGGATTTTAGCACAAATGATTAACAATAGCAGAAATCTGATCTATCTTCTTCACTGATTCGTCTCAAAGTATAAGAACAAGAATAATACCCTGTGCAAAACATTGCTTGTCCTGTATGTCCTGTAATCTAACGTGAGCAGTAATTGGGTCACCGGTCAGAAACAAGGCTGCCCAGGATTCAAAGCATGCTGACAACTGGAGTGGGTCTATGTAAGTAGAGATGTTTTCAGATGCTGAACACATACGGACAAGATTACTCCCCTACCACAGGTAAGGAGAGTGTCATAAGATCTTCCCTGAAGTATGGCTACAGCAGTGAAACTTTGCACTGCCCCTATTTGCAGGTTAGATTTCCTTCCTGTTTGCAACACAAGATTCAGGCAACCAAATGGAAAACTAAAAAGAAAGATCTATGGAGGATGTTTCACAAAGATACTCTAAAAATTGTTTAGCAAAGCCCTTGGTAATAATTTGAAATATAATGGACACCTTCAAAGGAAATTACGATCTGTTTGTGATGGGTCACACAGATTGGTATATTTACAATTTTTGTACAAAACCAGCAGTGCAATTAATGCTAACTAACTTGGAACACAGGTATACCTCTCTATTATGGCTTCTTCCCAGAGTCTCCACATCAAGGAATATTCCACTGGTCAATATCAGTGTTGCTTTTTATAGCAACAAGCATTATACAAACACAATTATTTGTCCTTTAGCCATGACTCAATCAAGAATCCCTCCAGACTGTCTTCTTCACATATCACAGCTTCTCCCACTGAATTTACCTTTTGGGGTGGGTGCAGGAGATTAACATCCACATTAAAAGTAAATAAAACTTTAATTGGTTTTGAAACAGCTCATTACACCTAGGTGTCTCTAAGTTTAGTAACTGAATGCCAGTGCATTTCAATATTTACCCTTACAGCTAGATGAGGTGGCAGCTAGAGAAGCAGAAACTGGAAAGTTTGATGGGTTTTTTTTTGGCCTCCATTATTTAAGGCTGCAAGGACTAATAACAGAAAAAAAAATGGATGTTTGAAATCTCACTTTAATGCATTCCTGGGACATAGGCTATGAAAAGATGGGTCAGTGGTTTTCAAATAAACCAACTGATGCAAGCATTAAGTAAGAGTCTTGTGCCTTATTGAAGCAGTCCTATGGGAGACTACTTAATCTAAGTACTTGAGAGCTGCTGGGAACTAGCCAGTACCTCTTCCTTTAAAAGCTGGATATTCTCCTCCTCCTCTGTATGTGTAGATACCAGGAAAATGGGAAGATCATGCATAGCCTGGACCCAGCAAGTAGATACAGTCATTAATAGCAGTCCTCTTGTTCATCCTTCAGGATTAGGGTGATGGAAAGGCAAAGGCTCTGAACTTCAGGCTGCTGGTATAATTTGTATTCGCCAAAGAGCGTTGCACACAAAGCTGTTCAGTGATCCGTGAAAAATGAATCAGTCTCTGTTTTTTTCCTAGAGGACAAAAACATACTTCACTCTAAAATGTAGACTGCTAATAACATTAATTGTAGGGTTTATTGGTAACTTGCTAAAATGTCAAGAATTAAAGAAACATTCTGGGCTGGGTTCTGGACTTGGCAACACCAGTGTAAATTATATTAAAGCATAACTGTGCTTACAACAGATCTGAAAATCTGTGCATTTGATTGAAACAGCTATCACATGTATTGGTTTCTTATCACTATGGCTTTTAATCATAAAACAGCCTGGGCCACACTGGTTTGAGGAAACTTGCACTCTCTCTGTAGTTGTTATGTAGGTAAATATTGTGGTTTAAGTGCTAAAATGCACATAGTTGAAAAATAATTATCCATGATGTTAGCCAAGAAAAACTTGGCAAGCACTCTAATGCCATAGAGCTGGAAAGTTATAAAGCACCTTTATTCTCTTAAATAAGTAGGATTAGATAAAATATGTCAGTCAAAGACATCATTTCAATTAGAATTGGGTAAAACTATCTTTTTTTTCCTTAAGAAAAAGGAACATTTTCTCCAAATTTTGAACTGAATTAAACAGTCAATTTATGTTTCTTTATTTCTTCTGTGACTTTTCTCTCAAGGAAACATATTTTAAGGAGTAATAACTAAGACAGCACACTTAGAGCAAATACTACAAAATATTTAAGTAAAATTAATTTCTGTGTATGCTAAATCAAGAATTGGACTGTAAGTGTTATTTTCTAAGTTCCTTTAGACAGAAGGAAACACACCAGGCTTAAAGTGTGTTTTAAAAACCATTTATTATACTCATTTATAGATAGGTATATGAGATAGGTATTTTAACTGAAATACTAATATTGAATACTTCCTATTTTGCCCTCATTGAAAAATTCCCCCAGGTTCAAAAAATTTTCAAATTAGAAAAGTTTCACGATTTTGAATAGATACATTCCTGGAAATAACCATCTGTTAACAGCAATCTGTAAAATACAGTTGAGTTGTTCACTGCAATTTTCTCTCCTTTATTTTAATAACTAAAATTCAAATATTTTACTAAAAATATTAAATGACCACTTGTTTTAAAATGCAGCAGTATCTTAGGATGCAAAGTGTAAAATTTGCAAAAGGCACGTGCAGACTTGCAGAACTATGATCTTATTGGCATCACAGAGATGTGGTGGGATGGCTCCTGTGAGTGGACTGTTGAAATGGAAGGATACAGGCTTTTTAGGAAGGACAGGCAGGGAAGATGAGAAGGCGATGTTGCCCTTTATGTCATTGAGCAGCTGGAGTGCATAGAGTTCCACCTGGGGATGGATGAGGAGCTGACCAAGAGTTTATGGGTCAGGATTACAGGGAGGGCAGGGATAGGTGACATTATAGTGGGGGTCTGCTACAGGCCACCCAACCAGGAGGATCGAGCAGACGAGGCCCTCTATAGACAGACAGGAGCTGTCTCATGTTCACAAGCCCTGGTCCTCATGGGGGACTTCAACCACCCCGATATCTGTTGGAGGAAGAACACAGCAGGGCATAAGCAATCCAGGAGGTTCCTGGAATGCGTTGATGATAACCTCCTTCTCCAAGTGACAGAGAAGCCAATGAGGAGAGGTGCTATGCTGGACCTTGTTCTCACCAACAAGGAGGGGCTGGTGGGGAATGTGAAACTCAAGGGCAGTCTTGGTTGCAGTGACCATGAAATGGTGGACTTCAAGATCCTCAGGGCAGCAGGGAGGTTGCACAGCAAGCTCGCTACCCTGGTCTTCAGGAGAGCAGACTTTGGCCTCTTCAGGGATCACCTTGGTTGAGTACCATGGGATACAGCCCTGGAGGGAAGAGGGGCCCAAGAAAGCTAGTTAATACTCAAGGGTTACCTCCTCCAAGCTCAGGAGCGATGCATTCCAACAAAGAAGAAGGCACACAAAAACACCAGGAGGCCTGCATGGGTGAACAAGGAGCTCCTGGACAAACTCAAACACAAAAAGGAGGCGTATACAGGGTAGAAGCAAGGACAGGTAGCACTGGGAAGAATACAGAGAAATTGTCTGAGCAGTCATGATTGGGTTAGGAAAGCCAAAACCCTGATAGGATTAAATCTGGCCATGGACCTCAAGGGCAATGAGAAAAACTTCTATAGGTACATTGGTGATAAAAGGAAGACTAGGGAAAATGTGGGCCCTCTCTGCAAGGAAATGGGAGACATGGTTACCCAGGCCATGGAGAAGTCTGAGGTACTTAATGACTTTTTTGCCTCAGTCTTCACCAGCAAGTGCTCCAGCCACACCGTCTGAGTTGCAGAAGGCAGAGACAGGGACCGGGAGAATGAAGAACTGCCCACTGGAGAAGATCTGGTTCGAGACCATCTAAGGAACCTGAAGGTGCACAAGTCCATGGGACCTGATGAGATGCATCACCAGGTCCTGAGACAACTGGCGGATGAAGTGGCTAAGACACTATCCATCATATTTGAGAAGTCATGGCAGTCGAGGGAGGTTCCCACTGACTGGAAAAGGGGAAACATAACCCCCATTTTTAAAAAGGGTAAAAAGGAAGACCTGGGGAACTATAGCACAGTCAGCTTCACCTCTGTGCCTGGCAAGACCATGGAGCAGATCCTCCTGGAAACTATGCTAAGGCACATGGAAAATAAGGAGGTGGTTGGTCACAGCCAACATGGCTTCACTAAGGGCAAATCATGCCTGACAAATGTGGTGGCCTTCTATGATGGGGTTACAGCATTGGTGGATAAAGGAAGAGCAAGTGACATCATCTACCTGGAATTGTGCAAAGCGTTTGACACTGTCCCACACAACATCCTTGTCTCTAAGCTGGAGAGACATGGATTTGGCAGATGGACCACTCAGTGGATAAGGAATTAGCTGGGTGGTTGCACTCAAAGAGTTGCAGTCAATGGCTCAATGTGTGAGTGGAGAGCAGTGATGAGTGGCATTCCTCAAGGGTCGGTATTGGGACTGGCACTGTTTAACATCTATATTGGTGACATGGACAGTGGGATTGAGTGCATCCTCAGCAAGTTTGCTGACAACACCAAGCTGTGTGGTGCGGTCAACACACTGGAGGGAAGGGCTGCCATCCAGAGGGACACTGACAGGCTTGAGACGTGGGGCCGTGCAAACTTCATGAAGTTCCAAAAGGCCAAGTGCAAGGTACTGCACATGGGTCAGGGCAATCCCGAGCACAAATACAGGCTGGGCGATGAGTGTATTGAGAGAAGCCCTGTGGAGAAGGACATGGGGGTATTGGTTGACAAGAAACTCAATATTACCCAGGAAAATGACCCAGCCCAGAAAACCAACTGTGTCCTGGGCTGCATTAAAAGAAGTGTGACCAGCACGTTGAGGGAGGTGATTGTCCCTCTCTACTCCTCTCTCATGAGACCCCACCCACAGTATTTTGTCTAGCTCTAGAGCCCCCAACATAAGAGGGACATGGACCTGTTGGAGTGAGTCCAGAGGAGGGCCATGAAGATGATCAGAGGGCTGGAGCACCTCTCCTGTGAAGACAGGCTGTGAGAGTTGGAGTTGTTCAACCTGGAGAAGAGAAAGCTCCAGGTAGACCTTATAGTAGCATTCCAGTACTTAAAGGGAGCCTACAGGAAAGACAGGGAGGGAGGGACTATTCATCAGGGAGTGTAGTGATAAGACGATGGGTAAAGGCTTTAAACTGAAAGATATGAATTGATTAGATATGAGGAAGAAATTCTTTACTGCGAGGGTGGTGAGGCACTGAAATAGGTTGCCCAGTGAAGTTTTGCATGCCCCATCCCTGAAAGTGTTCAAGGCCAGGTTGGATGGGGCTTTGAGCAACCTGGTCTAGTGGAAGGTATCCCTGCCCATGGCAGGACAGAGGACGGTTGGAACAAGATGATCTTTATGGTCCCTTCCACCCCAAACTATTCTATGATTCTAAAATTACGGGCTTTTCACATGGAAAACATTCAGTATTTACCTTTCTGTCTTGATAGTGTTGATAGAAGTGATTCAGAGATTTCCCAATGTCACATACAAAAATTTTTATACAGATTTTTCTTTTCTGTAGCTTAATTAAGTTTGTTCTTCATTGTATTGTAAGATAAATAGTGTTAATTCCTAGGCAACCTTAGCTAAAATAAATATGTTTTGTACTTTGTGGAAGAAAGGGATTACTTTATCACTATCAAATGCAAAGTGTCCCAAGTTTGTTATCAGCGTACGGCGAATGTTTGCTTTAAGATGAACTTAATATCAGCAACCTTACAAATGAACAAATAAAAACCAGGCACTGATAAAAATGTGCTGAAAGCCTTCCTTTTGTCAAATGCAGTTAAAGTGCACCGTGCTTAGTGCTCTGTTGCACTCTGGGGCTAAACAGGATTACTCCATTTGCAGTCCATTTTATTTTAACTTCCAAGGACCCAGTGGAGGCCTGGGAAGACTCAAGAGTTCTGGTGACAGACACTGGAGATCTGTTATCTTTAAATGAAGTAGTTTAGGGCCATTCCAACCTGAATTTGTGTATCCAGGTCTTTTGGTTAAACCTAGAGGAGAGTCAGCTGGTGTTCTGGCAGCAGAAACCTCCTCATATTGCCTCCATGTGCTCCAATGCTGTCTTAGATAGTGCACCTGTAGGATTGAGAGGGAATTTCCCCCACCCTACTCATTTGCTTTCAAGCTTGACCTATCTTGTTCTGCTGGGATTGCCAACAAAGCCTTAAGTCATGGCAATGGTATTTTTGATCTTTATGCAACTGAGAATAGAGTTTAAGGTACTAATTCATTCTATATGCAGGCTGGAACAACTACTAAATCTTGACATGCTTTGCCCCTTTTCAGTTCAACTCAGTAGTCTAAAGCCAAACAGTTCTGTTTCTCAATACTAATTCCATCATCCTTGGTTTTCTCCAGCTGTGTTACTGGGAAATGATATAAGAACACAGTGGAAAAACAAGTAAAACTGGTTATTGTAATTTCAAGTTAAACTGAGGCAGTGTTTTGAAAGAGTTATACCAAAATGTGACATAAGAATTTGTTCAGCTGTCTTCTCAGTTCTATAGGTTTGCTCTGGAAATTTCATGGACTTCTGCTGGTCAGCTGCTGCAGAGGCTGAATGGATTATAAATGCATGTCTGGAGCCTGCGATCCTTTCTGTGGTGCTTTATGCAGGTTATAGAGACATACTCTCCCCACCCCTCCCTGCCCAGCATCCAAATACTGTTCATGGTCCTCTATTTTAATACTGATGAAACATCATCACCATGAACCTCCTTCTAATAAAAGTCCAAAAAAGGAAGAAACAACTTAAACCCTTAATGACTGTTTTCAGTTTTGTGCTGTACTTGGCATAGGTCACAATGGAAAACTTCAAAATGAAACTTTAAATTTCATTAAAATAAAACTTAACCCCCCTCCAACCCAAAGCCTTTCTCATGAAAAGCAGTATTGTGTGATCCTGATTTTGACTGTATAAACCAAAACAGATCAACCAAAAAAACTTACCTGTAACTTGCCCCTCTGACAGGGGAGAGAATCAGCTCCCGTCCCTAGGATGCTGAAGACGGGCAGAATCAGTGCAGGACAAGCTAAAGGAAAAGTGCTGCTGAGATGCAGGTTGCTGACAGGCATCAAAATGCAGGGATGGCTCTCCTAACTTTTGGCTGCTGTGTCTCAAAATACCATCATGTCTCATAGATTGACCAAGCTGATGTGGTTCTGTCTCAGGAGCCTAGAGCCAAGGCTCAATGGAGACTTGCCCTTTGCAGGTCTCCTCAATCACTTGGTTTCACATTCAGTGGGCATCTCAAACTCCCAGGAACCTTTTCAAAATCATAAGTATAATCAGAATCTTAATAGCTACAGATGATTTTTTAAATAATTAACTTCTATGAATTTCATTTCATGATGGAGAAATGTCACCCTCCTGTTCTGGTGCCTATCAGATGACATGATCCTACACCTACATCTGTCATTTGATGCTGTCAGGAAGAACCAGGTCATTCAGAGGGTTGCTTTCCTGGGCCAGAGTGTCCAGCTTTGGAAATAAACATCTCAGCTTTTTCTTGACATTTCATTTTGATAGTGACTTGAATGCACTTCAGCATTTGTCTGGTAACAGCAGATAATTGCACCAGGGTAAGATGGTCTCAGAGAGCCCTTCTATTACACTTCTGGAGTTCCCATTGGGATTGCTTGCTGCCTCTTGATCTTCTCAGTGATCTGCCATTCTGTGAAGTACCATGCAGCACAGCAGATGCAAACAATCTACATTCATTGAAGACCTCAGTTGGAATAATATTTTCTTTTTGCATCTTGTTCTATCTATAAATCTTTATATGGAAGCTTTAAAAAGACAAGTAAAACTAATATGACATCTTAATCACCTATTTATTTTATATCTCAAATTATATATCCTACTGCTGCAATATGAAAGTAAGCAAAGTTAAAAAAACACATCAAGCTAAGTCTATAGTTACTGTATACACTTTAAGGTTTTTTGTACCATCAAATATTGCCTAGAGACTTTGAACAAAACTCTACCATCTGTATCTATCATGCTGTTTGTCAGAATGGCAGCCTTATCATATTACTATTTTTTTAAGGGATAGGTTGCTGGCCTATCACTCAACTCCTATCCTGTAGGCAGCTTTTTGTCTGGATTTAGCTCTTTAATCTCTCCAGCTATGTGGATTTCCAGGAATTTAAACTCTCACAAGTCTAAGTCTTAATGGGTTTCAGAACTTTCCTGCCTTTCCAACACATTAAGTGTCTCCAGGGAAAATGCTATGTTTATGTTGCACTGTACTACCTCTTGAAAATTGCAGCACATTCCCTATACTGCCTCACTATGATTGGTCATGACCAGACTGTCACCTGGCCTCCACTTTGTTCTTTATTTCCTCTGTTTGGAAATTCACTCCATATGACAATGAGAGGAGAGAAAAGGTCTGAATTCACTTCAATGTCTGGCTATTCATATGTCAGTCTAAAAAGGCTGATACGACATGTTTTGTTCTTTTCCTTCTCCTTCTGCATGACTCCAGCAAGAATCCTTAACACCAATACTGCAAGGAAATTACAAGTCATGGCTCCCTTCTGATTTTCCCGATATGCTCTAAATTAAGAAATGGAACAAAAGAAGAATATACATTCTTATGTAGGTGTAATGCTCTACTGACAATGTGATCTTTATTAACAACTTGCTCCCTGGTTTAACCTAACAAGTGTGCAATGTGAAGTGGATGTTTTCACAACTTTGGTAGGTGGGTTGGCACAGGTTTTTTGGAACCTGTAAGGGTGTAATGAGGTGAAATCTCGAAAGGCTTTATACTTAGGTTGGGTTTCCATATGGATTTAAAATATATTCAAACATCTTGAATAAATTGAGAGGAGAGCAGCCTTCCTCAAGACATTTGGCACTTTAGATGCAATC
The DNA here is from genome assembly GCF_929443795.1 of Astur gentilis. Taxonomy (NCBI): domain Eukaryota; kingdom Metazoa; phylum Chordata; class Aves; order Accipitriformes; family Accipitridae; genus Astur; species Astur gentilis. The sequence goes on along the minus strand of NC_064919.1, from coordinate 76,748,673 downwards.
AGAAACCAAAAGTGGAAAAGACTTATTGAAACGGTTCTAAACTTCAAAAAACAGTGCAATTTGGAGGTAGTTGTAGGAATGGGGAAGGTTCAAAGTTTATAGGAAATATGGGAACCTGTCTGCATGTGACCATCCAGTTCAAACCTCTGTACCACCAAATCCCTTCACCACTTTAGCCAGCTTTGTTAGCTTCCCTCATGCTGAACACTCAGAAGAGTTACAGAACCAAACTTTATTAATCTTATCCTTCTTTAATGTCAACGTTAGGTTTTGGTGTAAAGATGAATCAGAAGGTTTTTACCTGCCAAGAACAGAGTCCAGAGTTCTGGATTTCTTCTGCAACAGCAGATAATTTTGCTCACACCTAAGCCTATGCTGTACTTTATGTATTAGATTCTCATACAGTAGAAATCCAGAGAGACACAGTTAGGTCCTGGCAATAAAAACACGGGTGCTGATTTGCAGACACTTAATTTTAAAATAAATTCATTAGAAATTTATCTATATCCAAGCATCCTGAACTTGCAGCTGTTTGCTATTTTTCTTACTGTCAAGCCCCAAATCATTGTACTGAACACTATACCTTTTTGGAAGCATTTTTGCGGATTTGAATTTTGTGTCTCAAGCCCATTCCTGGAGTTAAACTGAATGTGCAAGTCTATCCATATTGGACTGAATCTGATCTCACACTGAGGCAGGTCAGAAGTAACGGTACCGAAGTCAATGGAACTGACCCTAACCTCATAACTTCAGTATCAGTTGAATTTCACTTACTTTAGTGGAGTTGATTTTGATTTACACTGATTGAATGGGATCAGAGTTAGAACTCATGTTAAATCCATTATTTTTCTTTTTATTTTAGTAAAAATCCCAATACAGCAATTCAGAAATGGGATGAGATTTTTCTGCTAAAAGTGCTGGTTAAGTTTCTTCAAAATAAACACAGGAAAAGTTTTGTATTGTCTCTATGTAGAAATGCATGCTGTTAGCTAAGAGAGAGGAGAAATATTCTGCAGCATTAAATTGTATTTTACAGTTCAATCATCTGGAAGATTTCCATATGTCATATTTATATTCACTTCCTATTTAATGTAATACAGATTTTTTACATGCATAGACCTTGAAAGAAAATAACACATGGAAAAGCCTATGTAGTTATTTTGTTTAATGAAATGGTATGCTTTTGTTTTATAAAAGAATTTTAATGGGCAGAGTGCAAGACCCTGAAACAAGACAGTGTTTCTTTCAATCAACTTTTTTCCATTTTCATTGCCCAGCGCAAGCTGTGAAATAGTCCCAGAAAACGTGAAGGTTTCATGTATTCCATCCAAGTCAATGATTTATCAAATTCAGCAATCACAATGAATGAACATGAAGTTATAGAATCATAGAATAATAGAATTGTTCAGGTTGGAAAAGACCTTTAAGATCATCAAGTCCAGCCATTAATGTAGCACTGCCAAATCCACCACTACATCATGTCCTTAAACACCTACACATCTTTTAAATATTTCCAGGGATGGTGACTCAACCACTTCCCTGGGCAGCCTATTCCAATATCTGACAACTCTTTCAGTAAGGAAATTTTTCCTAATATCCAACCTAAACCTGCCCTGGCGCAACTTGAGACCATTTCCTCTTGTCCTATCACTAGTTACTTGACAGAAGAGACCAGCACCCACCTCACTACAACGTCCTTACAGGCAGTTGTAGAGAGCGATCAGGCCTCCCCTCAGCCTCCTCTTCTCCAGGCTAAACAGCCCCAGCTCCCTCAGCCGCTCCTCACAGGACTTGTGCTCCAGGCCCCTCACCAGCTTGGTTGCCCTTCTCTGGACACGCTCCAGCACCTCCATGTCTTTCCCGTAGTGAGGGGCCCAAAACTGAACCCAGGACTCAAGGTGCAGCCTCACCAGTGCCCAGTACAGTTGTACTTGAATACTTTATACTCAAGCTCAAATATCCCAAAGTGCCCTTTTATGGTCCCTGTGCTGGTCTTAAAAATGCAAGTCGCTTAAATTCCACTCTGAAATGCTTCCTGATAATCGAATGTTGCTGTTGTAACCTCGGATGATGTATAAATGCTGGGTTGCTGAGCACGGTCCAGTCACCTTTATGGTTAAAATCTGCAGTAGCACATGTTTCTATTGAAGAAAGGAGGATTATTTTAGGGACTGTAGGAGGTGATAAGATAAAGAATGAATCTGTGAGCTTCTAAAAAAAAAAATCTGGAGCCATTGTCTGCCCCAGTTAGAACTATAAAATTCCACTGGATTGTATAAATCAAAAATTAGCCTGAAGAGTTCTGTGTAGTTTATGTCAAGTCATCTTGAACTGATGGAGCTATTGTGGAGCCACATAATAACAAATAAGAAAAAAATGCAAAGAATGAAATGTAGCTATGTTTGTAAAAAGGAATGCTCCAAACAGATTAGCTTTATAAGTCAACCATCAAATTCAAATCAGGTGGAATTAAATGCAGCTCCTATGAAAATGCCTGGGTGGCATTCAATATGGTTCATAGAAAGTAAGCTGGGTAGAAAAAAAGACAGTCCTAGTTCTCTCTTACTACTGTCTCAAGGGAAGACTGCATTTTGGGCTTGATTCCCTGGACTTTAATGGAGGAGGTTTGGAGGTATACCAGTATCCTTTCAAGATGGTTCATTACCAAGAAGCTTGACTGAGTAACAGTCAAATTTCTGTGTATTTGTGTGTGTGTCTGTGTGTGTTCAGCACCCTTCTCTTGTTCACTGCATCATCAGAAACTGATCCATTAATTTTCTGATTAATATTCAGGCAAGAAGACTGCTTTTCACAAATGAGAATGTTACAAAAGACCCCTACTAGTGCTCAGTTTCTACACTTTAACAACACCTATCTGCAAGCAAAATATGCTGAAGTGCTTAAAGGTGGAAAGACTAGTAATGCAAGAAGACTGTGATCCCACCAGACTTTGGGGAATGGTATCTCCAGGTACACCTGTTTACTGTTAGATTTGCCATCCTGGACAAAGGGGCAGACTAGTGGAGACAAAATCAAGCTTCAAACACACTACTATACGTTAAGTAAAAAAGCAAACCCACTTAAACTCCACTTAATCTTCCTTAAATTAACAAAGAAAACATTTGGTTAGCATTGAAAACAACTGCCCAATGCTGAGCAATTGCTGTGTTATTGTACTATTGATGCATGTAACTTGTGTCTCAGAGGCAAGCCCTGCAGCTCTTGCTCCCATCAACCTCAGAACTTCACCAGGATAGACACGTATACTGATTTGGGGGAGGACAGCTGGGGTCTGGAAGCAGCCAAACAGTGTGTCCCCTGATAGCATACATGCTGCACACCTTGCAAGGATTGGTAAAGCACAAGCTGATCGATGTGCCTGGATTTTCACTGTGTTAAGCTGCATTGAGTGGGTTTATTGTCTCAGGTTCCTCATGTATAGTAATTCCCTAAACCTCCTTTTATTGCATGGTGTAAGTACAGCCTATGTAAAGTGCTAGTCTTTTTGCACATTCAAGCAGGTGAAGGTATTTCTCTTCCATTTTGAGAGGGCTTCCCAAATCCTTCATTTTGAAGTTTTGTTTCAAGCAAAAATTTACTTCAAACTCATTGGCTTTATTGTGGTTTTGCATCAAAATGTAGTTTTGAGCTAAGTCAGTAAGGCAGTGACTGTAAATTAGTCCAAGATGACTGGAAACTTTTGGAAGAACAGTTCATGACCTGAATAGACCTGGCCTCAGTTTAAAGTTTGCAACAAAGTCCAAGGTAATTTGCTACTGAATGTTTCATGTGACACTCAAGATTCCACATCCATCCCCTTAACAACCAACTCATCACTATTTATTGTTTGTAGGGCTGTACCAGCAAGAGGGGTCACACCAAAGCACAGGCACAAACTTTAAAAGTTAGGCTTTATCTAAGCACAGCTAAGTCTGCTACCTATAGCAATATCACTGTAGATTATGAGCATTCACTTTGCACTGCCTGCTACTGTTGATATGGTGTGGTCTTTACTCCCCTATACTCTGCAAACAAGCAGCTAATCAGTCTGACCATTTGCTGAGTGAGTTGACAACTGCAAGAACCAGATGTTAAGTTCTAGAATTTATTTTTCCAGTAGGGTCATTTAGGTCTCTGATTTGTTTCCTAGCTAGCTCTTCTTAAGTCTTTTATCTGCCTTCTTGGCTGATTTCCATCAAAACAATAAAGCATTTATAAGTCTTAGTTTCCCCATAATCATCATCTCCAACTGCAATTCCAGGAAGTCCCCTGTGTAACAATGTGAAGGTTTTATTTTCCTTGCAAAAGCTGTGAATGAGGTACAGATTTTGTTATGTTAGATACAATATTCGTATCTTGTTTATAACTGCTCAAAAGAACATACTGTGAAGCTTCATTCACAGAATTGACATTTCAAATTTATCAGAACAGGATTTACACTCTGATGTTTGTACAATTACAAAAGTTATCTCTGATGGGTGGAGGAACAAGTTTGTTTTGGATCAAGTGAATCCATCCAAGTCTCCATGGGGAGCAAAGAAAGGACATGAAAACCTGGGATAGCCTTTGCAATCATACTGATAACAGACAGTCACCCTGAAAACACTGGGGAAAAAAGAAATTAAACACCATGCATTTTCCTAGTAAGGGTTCTTATTCTTTGCTTACTTTAATTCAGAGATTACTTTTAAACAGAACAAACTTGCAATAAATATATATAAGCCTTTCAAGATCCACATATTTTGGTTTTGCATGAAGGAAAACATAAAAAAAGAAAATATTGACTGATATGTCAACACTTATTTGTCAATATCTAACAGAACTGTATGTGCACCTTCAAATTACTGCCGCCTCTTTAGTAGATTTCCTTCCCTTAAGATTTGGATTACATCTCTCTCTGTCTTTTGCAGTTCTGCTGTGAAGAAGTATCTGGTTCTGACAATCTCTTAAGTTACTTTTCAACCCTTGATACTTACATAAGTTTTCAGACAATACTTTCAATTTGTTTTCCACTTAAGCTTGAAATTGCTGCTTTTCTACTGTATGGTTTTGAAGTTGTCTAGAATTCAAGCAAGGGTTTGGATGGCTATTATGAAAGATTTTCTGTAAGCATCTCATTTTTGATGAAATGCTTCAAGTGAATGAATCACAAAATGTCCTAAAAGTTGTGTAAAAGGAGATGAAAGATATGGTGTGTTTGGCATAGCAATATGATAGTATTACCCCAGTGTACATGCAGCTCCCCAAAATAGGTCAGTAGTTCTTCCCACCAACCAGACATTAGATGAATTCAGTGGTTCAGATGTATATCCTGGCTCAAAAAGTCCATGAACTCCCAAATGCCAGCAGCAGACAAGGTGTATCACAGAAGAACCTTTTTAACACCTCACGTCTTTATAAAACTCTTTCCCTTGGCTGTACGTTACTGGTTACTGTCAGAGATGAGCTACTGGATAGAGGGCCTTTTGGTCTGAATCACTCCAGTTGTACCAATGTTAAATGTCTTTGCTTGGGAATGTGACTCTGTTGTCATTATTGACTTTCACTTGCACTTCTGGGCTGCCAAACTCTGATTTGGGAACAGTATACAAATCCAAATCATCCACTCACAAGAATGTCTAAAATTAATAGTTGTGCCATCCTCAAGCAGTCAAAGGTACAGTCATTGTCAAACCTCAGAAGATAGTGTAGATACTACTCGAAAGAAATTAAATCCAGGGACCTGAATTCTGCTCCTTTTAGTCATGAGAAGCAGAATTTCTTCTCTACAGTATTTGAGGACTTAGCTACCACTTCACTTGAGTAAACATGCCAAAATCTGGGTTTATCAAGTGGTGCTGGTAGTCACATGCAATATTGTATTCTCTTGAGGACATTTTCAGATGGCAAGTATGCGTCTCTTCCATGAATAACATAAGCATGTGCATCATGGTTTTTTAGGCCTTGTTAGAGGTGGTTGTTTTTCCACATTCATTACTACTATAGAGTAGATACTGCTATTAGAGCCGTATCACTGGTACAGCTGATTAATGTCCTTCAGGTGATTGTCCTTTCTCTAGAGATGAAAAGATTAAAAGAATTTGAAGGGGAGAGAGAACATAACAGTGATGAAAGCTTTGACTTATGCATACAAAGCTCAGAATTATAATTTCAGCCACCTTATTCCGAAATATATCATAATAATTAATTAACAGAGTATGAAAGAGTATCTTTTCATGCAAGGAAGTGCTGTGAAAGCAAACACAAGAAAGACTCTGGAAGTTTCTGGCACAGTTCTGGTAATGTCCTGATACAGGTCTAGTATTTAAGACAATTCTCAAACTACTAATTGTCTCATTCTTAAGTGCCAACAGTGACTGTTGAAGGGGACCTCTAATGCCATCAGCCAGCTGATGAGGCATTCAAAACTCAAACTGAAGCATTCAAATCTCAGTTTGAATTTTCCCCAGCAGATTACTTTCCTCTGTTGTGTTTGGGTGGGATGGCTTCCACAGAATTCGCTCCTTAAGCTTCAAGCAATTTTCAACACTTTGTTTCCATCTGTTTATTTCCTCTGGATAAAATATCAGTTACTACATTGAAAACATTTGGGTTTAGATTTCTGTTGTTCTAGGATCCTACCATTTCAGATGACTGCTGGATCATATGTGTAAACTTTACATGATTTTTCTTACTGTGTAGATCCCAAAACTTTCTTCTTTTAGTGATGTCAGCAGTTTTCTATCCTTAATACTACAACTGAAAGAAAGCAGCTTTACCTGCATCCTCTTCCAACGTGCAGGTTTTAAGGCAGCTCCACAATACTCCTCTGTGCATGATATTGTAGAGGCTGTATTGGTGGGCCAGCATAAGGAGGCAGTGCTCCCCTAATGCCTATCCTTTCCAAATATGCTGTCTCCCTTATCAGGACAGATCTTTGAGAGGAAGATTAGAAACATTTGTTTTCACCAGTGAGTAGAGGTACCTCCATCCTCCATTCTGGGCATCGGACAGAAAATTCAGACAGACCCTTGTTTCCTATCGGTTAACCATAGGCAGCTGTAGTGACAGCGTGCTAACCTAAGGCTCTTTCAGTCTGATGCCTCTTCTGGACCCTGTTTAATCACCATCTCATGTAATACAGAAAATACTTAGCTCAGCCTTCTGGATTTCATTTCAGGAGTAGGCACGTGTGCCTCTACTGCATCTAGGCTTAAGGTCTTCAGCCATCAGATTTTCTCAAGGTCTGGAGAAAGTCCTCTAGCAGAGGTACATCTGTATTAGGCAGGTTTCTGTCATGGTAGCTTTCCTGAGTTTGGGAAACATTGAACTGGAAGCTGCTAAAACTTGCTTATATGGCTTTAGCTGCATCTCTGCTTGGGGCTTTGCTAGCCTATTTTTCTGCCTCCAGCTAATGAGGCATTCAAAACTCAGATTGAGGCATTCAAACCTCAGTTTGAATTTTCCCCAGCAGATTTTGTTACTCTCCAGCCAGCATAATGTGCCAGCAAATCTTTGAAGTCTAGACCATACATTAACTTTACTATAGGTTCTTTGCTATCAGAAATATGATACCATCAACTGTTCTTTAAAAATTCTTCCGTTTATTCAGTCACCAAGGTCAAATCCACTGCAAATTGTACTCTAACTGAACAAACCATCAGGGAACTTACTTCTTTGATTTTTTTTGTTTTACAAATCATCAGAGAAGCCTTGGAGACTAAACGGCTTTCCACAGCTAGAGAAATGTGCTTGTGGTAGCTAATAGTAAAATACTATGGGAAAATTATTAATATATTGTATAACTTGATGCTGATGGATACACCACATACTCACTTTTGGTTACCAAAACATTCAATTTAGCAAGTAAATAATTTGACTAAAGTTTTAAGGCAAATCCTGGTCCATACAAAGTCCTGACCCCTGAAGTCAAAGATCTTGAATTCACTGAGAATAAGATCAGTCTTTTAGTTCAACGAAGTTTTAGAAAAAGGCATTCTTGTAAATGTTTAGTTAAAAACAACCTTTTATAAGTAAAGTGGTATTATACAGTATCAGCAAATTTATACAACTTAATACTACTTTTGCTGGTCCATCTTATTTTTATCTAGAATCTTATTTTGTGTATTTGTAAAAATTGGCAAAAAGCAGCTGTGATTGAATTTGCCTAGTTTGGCCTTAGTAACAAAACAAGAAGAATAAATTCAGCAGACTAAGAAAGAGACACAGAGGGCATGTAGTATGACTCTTATTTCAGAGTAGCAGCTCCTGGTATAGTACTGAAGATTATGATAAGTACTTCTTTATTTATTTTTAATTGGTTGATTAATCTTTTCCACCCTCTGCTGCCTTTTAGTGATCATGTTGGTATGCATGAGCAGGCCTATGACTCTCGTATTTCCATGACTAACTGATGCTCCTCTTGGTCAGTATGACTTCACAGAGGAAAGGAAAAAGGTTTTCTATCTCTCCTCATCCTACCTCCCACAAAGAAGTCTTCAATATGAATCTACCAACTTAAATAGGGTAGGTATGTATGATTCATATGGGAAGATCAAGGCAGATTTATTTTTTTAATATATAAATGGCCTGATTGCATTTTGAATTATAGCTATCTTACTTAAGAACTGTTTCTGTCTGTTCCCTGAACTGCTTTATACACAACGGTCTGCCTCCTCCTTTCCTAAAAAGTGGCCTATATGCAAATGCCAATTGCTAACCAGTGTAAAAGTTGCACTTTAAATTACACAAACTACCAACTGTCTTAGATGTTTTCTTCTGCTCCATAGACGCTAAAATATACATGTTCTATTCTACTCCCTCTTTTCAATGGCATTGCGTGAGGAGGGACAGGTTCTGCATAACAAATGTGGACAGTCCAGTATTCTGTAACTGAGTTCAAATGCTGGGAGTGACTTCAAAGAATCGCCATCAAATTCAATTCTGGAGTTCATCAGAAATTTCAAATGCTTTTCCAAGGTACCAGAAAGAACAAAATCCTGTATGTCTGTAAAACAGCCACAAATCTTGTAAGAAAGCTTTTTTTTTTAACTGCAAGATATCCATTAATTTTGTTCCTAGACTGTTATGCTATGTGTACAAAGAACTGCCATATGCCTTCAATTGATATAATTTTGAATTTAGATTAAAACAAACAATACAAAATTTCCATGAAAGACCACAACGTCTTTATCTTCTTCGTCTTTAGTGAGCTACGTAAGAAAGTGAATGCCTCTGTCTTTACTTAAATAAGAAAAATGATAGAAACATTCCACAAGCATAAAATTGTTTTTGACTTTGCAACTTAAGTGAGGAGAAATTTCAGGTTACAGCTATCCATCTTCCTGAACTGATTCATTCTACCTCACTTGAAATCTATAGTGTAAATCTTAAAATAAAAACAGAAAACAAATTAGTTTTCTGAAAGTTGTGACTTCTATTCTTTGTTTTCTGATGGTAAAGGAGTCGTGCTAAATATGAAAATAGTAATGTTTTTATCTTTGTTAGAATGGTAGCAGGAATTTCTATCCTCCTTTCTGCCTAAAAGGGAATAATTATAACCAGAATGTTTCCACTTTGTACCTTTTCCAGATGTGGATGCCAGAGGAATAAAATGACATGAGTCAAGTGTTATTTTATGCCCTGAGTATACCACTTTACATCGTGGCTTTTAGAACTCTGTTTACAGAAAGCTAAACTGTTCTTGTTAGAGAGAGAAAACAGCTACAGGAGCCAATTAAAGGATCAAACTGCTTTTTTAAAATGTAGCAGAAGCTTAACAAAGTCCACTAATATACGACTTTCAGGAGGACATGAGCAATTGTTATTTGAAATGCCAACTAAACCACCAAAAATTTCTAGGACTATTATGACATTCTTCCTAATTAAAGTTTATGATCCATTGGGATATAATCTTCATTATTTGTGAACAGCAAGATATGATTGATAGCCACGTTGGTAACCATTTATGTAGAAAGCTGCTTTGTGTGAAACAACAGGAATCACAGAAAAATATACAAGTTCTTTTCAAGGATTGAAGGACTGTCCATCTATTGCAGACCATTGCTCTTTTTTCCTATCTTTCATTTTATAAAGAGTTGCAGTACTCTGACTTACAGAACAAAATAACAACTTTGAATTGTAACAGCAGGTTTTGGCAACGCAAATAACATATAACATTTACTGAGTGGAAAATGTGGTAATATCCTAGAATAATGGACAGGACTGGAAAGAACTTTTGCTCCTTTGTCTTTGTCTTTCTTTGTCCACTATGCTGTAGTAGCATTGGAGCAGTAGGAGATGTTAGTGTGGAGAGTGGTTATCATCTCCAACAAGACCAGAGACATCCAGGTAATACTGGCCACTGCACACCAAGAGGATGACTGGAGGTGTTGGAGTTTATCCTATCTCATAAAACCAATGTCTGCAGTCAGTATGCGCCTTACTGCACCTAGTACAACTTTCTACTGAAGACTGACTGTCCTCTTGAAGTGGGTCTCCACTGATGACAAAAGTAAGTGAGAAGTCATAGTTGTAATAGTTGTTCTGTGAAAAGTATTCTTTCACCAGTAACTGGCTGTTTCAGTATAAAATCAAAAGATACAGCATCAATGTTAGCTCCACTGCTAACATCTTCCCTATGCTACAGACACTGACATTTTCTCCCAAATCTTCTGAATTACATTATCAAGTACTTACTTTGCTGCTTCCATTACAGACCTGAAGAAGGGCTTATACATCTGGAAGATAGACTGGCTTTTTTTTCCAAATAATCATTTAGTTTGATTTAAAAACCACTGCTTCTTCCTCTGAGTTTTGCCTTATTAGAAGATTTGTTATGTCCACAGAGGCTTTGGTCCAAAGCCCACTGAAGTTAAAGGACACCATTTTAAATCAAAGTAATGATTGAGATCTGAATCCAGCTTGCAGTGAGCTAAATTAAATCCAGTATTCTTACAAAAAATTACTGTCCTTGCTTGCTAGATTCCTGTCAGGAGACAAGCTGAATTTGCCTTTGTAATCTGTTTTACCATCTTAGATACTTCCATTTATCACTATGTATTTAAACTTCCTGCAGTCATACTCATTTTAGCCAATAACAGTGTCTTATTTGCTTTCTTTTGCTAGTTTCATATGCCTTTCCTAACTCTAAGCTCTTTCATAGTTTAAAACTCATAGCTAAAGTTACAAAGCTTCTTTTATCCACTTACTGAATTATCCTGATATTGGAGTGCCTATTAAGAAAAATAATACTGCAGACCTTGAGACTCCATCTTGACAATCCTTGTGTCTAGATTTTCACTAGCTAAGAGCCCATGCTTCTCCCAAGTACACTTTAAAATTACAGCTTATTGTATTCAGTTGCATGCACTCAACTTGATAGAACTGAGTTCTTACTAGAATAAGCAGGTGGACTTTACACTATAACTTTTTATGCATACTTAAAAAACTCCAAAACTTCCTCAAACCTAATGACTAATCCATGTTCTTAAGAATAGCTGTTGTTTTAGGATAGAAAATTACATAAATGGAAGAGCTAAAATGGATCTTTTTCATGTTTGTTGTGAAGCCCTTCTTGTCAATATAATACCTGCATAATGCCAGGTAAAGCTCTGGCTACTTTATTTTTCTGTTGCTGTGGAAAAAAAAGACATCAATTGAGAATATATTCCTACATGTATAAAAAAGGAAAATCATGTAATTTAAGTCACCAGACACAGCATTTTAGAGATACGGGTTCATTTCTTCTTTCTTCTGTGGACTATTTTGTGAGTTTGAGAAAGCTATCGTATCCCTCTGTATTTCAACTCTCCTTCCACAACACAGGAATAGTAATATAATTCACAGTATGGCAGGAAGACTAATATCAGATAGTGTAACAGCAGTACCATATAAACGTATGAAACCAATGAGTTTATTTCTTGTGTCATATCAACGTCCACAAGAAAAGTACTGTGTATAGTCAAAGCCTAATCCAGTTTCTACCAATGCTATTGATGTTACTTTCAGCAGCAACTGCATGAGAATCTTGATGAAAGTCAATCTGACTTTTTCAACAGATGCACTTTGGTAGAGATGATTAAAAATAACAGTTTACTACCATGCTTATATTCAAACTAGCTTGGGATGCATGCATGACAACATCAACACAATCACAACAGCATGGGATTTCTCACAGCTGCAAACCCATCCAGGAAACAGCGTCTTTTTCAGGTAGTAAATCGATGCTACTTTCTCTTCTGTTACATTTCTACCTTGGTGGAACTCAAATTCAAACAGTAGATATCTAGATTTAGGTGTTTAACTATTAACTCAGTACAAAGGCTTCTAGTATAGCCAGAGGAGCTGAATGGTTCAGTCCACCTAGCCACAAATTGATGTCAAATGCTATTTTTTATATCCTTAGCTTTTCCATGAGACACCCAGCTGTCAATCCAGAAGGACAGAGAATTCCTATGGATCTTGCATCACATCTTCCCAGCCCCATATGGTTGTTGAAGATACCCCCAGGCATCTCAGTTGGCACTTGATGTTTATGATCAGGACACTGAATCAAGCCCCTAATCAAGACAAAGATGTTTTAAGACCTCTTCAGCTCCACCTGAGGCAAACTTCTACCTCTTGTCAACTGACTCTCTTTCTAGACTTACTGACAGTAATGAGAGCTTCGACACCTATCTTACACGTAGATACCTGTGTTTAGACATCTAAATATAGGTAGGTACCTACATCTGAATCACCCTCTTGTGTTCACTGTTCTTGATTAGAATATGGGTGTGACTTAAAAGGATAAACTACTTAAGTACAGAGAGTAAAAAGATACATTCTGGAGGTAATTTTTGGCATATTCTTTCCCAAAACCCTGCAGAAGCTGGGGCAGCAAATCATAAGATGATACCTACTGCAGTCTAAACTCTGGTCAGTAAGGAACAACTGAGATATTAAGACCAGGAGCCTGAGCACTAGAACAGGTGAAGCCGCTTGTACAAGTTATTGTGAAGAATTCTTTCCATATTCAAATCAAATCCTAGGTAGGAAAAGCAATTTCTGTAGTCATATTACAAGCAGATCTAGTAGTGGGATTGCTGTTATGGAAGATGCAGGCAGTCTGTGAGTGATCATAAGTGACTGAGCTACCATAGCTTCATTAAATGGTTTAAGACAGTAGGGGTGAGGTAGGTAGGAATGCAGAAAGTTAGTTGGTATTATAAAGGCAGCATTGGAACATGATTAAAAGCAAGTTTCTACTGAGAACTAAATGCTACATCAGTCTTCAACCTTCCCAGATAAATAAATCAAGCCTAAAAGAAAATGCCTTTTCTTGCATAGTGAATAATAACCATGGTGCTGTCTGTCATGTTATACTGTTTATTCTCCTGTGACAATGGCATACTGTTGACACACCTGTTCTGTGTCTGCTGCTTAACATACTTCGGACTTGCAAATTTAAACTCTACTGACATCCTTTGAAGATAAAATGAAACCACTCACATGAGTTTCTAAATAATTCTGCCCTCCTATTTCAGACCAAATGTAGCTAGAGTTAAAAAGAAAACACTACTAAGCTACTTTCAGAAAATGTGTATCAAAGGTATAAGGAGATTTGAAAACTATAGCAAAAACTGACTTGGATAGGATATATTCTGGCAGGAAGGCTGTTGGGTTTACATTTTGTACCTTTAATATGCTCAATAACATTGAATAAACGTGTGCTTAATACAGAGTGACTCTCATTTCAGTTAAAATATGAATTAGTTTCTGAGGTTCCTTTGTTCTTCAACAGATGTAAATGACAGCCTGTGCGGTTCTGGTTTTTGTCCTTGTCATGAAAGTGCCAAGACAATTATTCTTTGAAAGTTTGGAAAAGAATGGAAAAACCAAATAATGATAATTTCATTTAATAACTATTATTTCTTAATGAAATGTTCTCTTTTATATCATAAAACCCCATTATTAAATTGAAATAAAGAAAGAGAAGGAAGAAAATTTTACCAAGGAAGAATTAAAATTTACTATTTTGAAAACAGATTACCAAGAACTTTGGATTTCTTCCCAAGTTCCTATTATATATTTTTTTCTGTGTGTGCTTTAGAATAGATAACCTCAAACACTAGCCCGGTCTTGTGCCAGGAATGCTTGTGGCACCAGTTATTTTTGAGAATTAACTTTGGGATCTTTTATGTGAATGTGATATAGAAACATTTCAGTTTCTGGGGAAATTTGAAATCACAATGGAATTAATTAAGAATGAAAATATTTAAAAAAAAAAAAAAAAAAGGAAAGAGAAAGAATTAAACTATTAGTTTGATTCCTGGGCCAGCTAGGAAATAAGTAAATTAACTTCCTATAAACAGAAGGATAGAACTGATCTATCTGTTTATCAGGGTAAGTACTCTGAGCAAACAATTATTACAAATGCAAGGGGCAATCTTCTTCTGATTTAGATCAATCTAATCCAACAGAACTCAGCTGAACTCCTTCCACAAAGACAGTTATGTGCTTGTTAGCAAGTTATAGTCCTCACATAGCCCAGACTTACTTATTTGGACTGCTGCAAATGTCATCATCTGAGAGCAATTCAAAGAAGCTTGGCTGAGTGCAATGGGATCCATGAGAATTCAGCAAAAATTTTAAAGCACAAGAGATACTAGTTTGGGCTTTGATCAGAAATTATCAATTCAATGCACACTTCCTAAGGGATTATTATGTGTAAACAGCATATTCTTCTTTTTTAGGTTTTGTTCAGGATTGTTGTGGACTTCAAGGAGTGTCAAGATGGAGAATTTCACCTCAGGAGACTGACACTTTCAAAGTTGTGAAGTTAGAGTTGGAGTTGAGGCTGTTCAGCTCAAGCATTTAAAAAACTCCATCTGATGATGGGCAATGGAGAAGATTATGAGACCTGGCAGAAAGGCAGGGGCAGACTTAGAAACACTATTATCTACACAGAATGTTTGGCAATGAGTCCACACACAGAGCCAGGCACTGAGGATGCTCCAGTGGGGAAGGTTACATGGAGGAGCTGAGAAGCCATCCAGAGGAAAGTGTGGCAGGGATATCTATGAAAAAGACTGCAGTGTTAGTTTCTGATATGTGAGATAGGATATGTGTCCAAACATAGTCTTCTACTGTGCAGCAAAGTACACATAGAC
The DNA here is from genome assembly GCF_929443795.1 of Astur gentilis. Classification (NCBI taxonomy): domain Eukaryota; kingdom Metazoa; phylum Chordata; class Aves; order Accipitriformes; family Accipitridae; genus Astur; species Astur gentilis. The sequence goes on along the minus strand of NC_064919.1, from coordinate 76,733,542 downwards.
CAGTTGTCCAGGTTTCCTTTACAGAAGATGGAGAGAAAAGTGTAGTTCTACTGCAGAAGCCATCTGCAGGAGGATGTCCATGTAAGTTAGATAGCCAGCTCTTTTAAGTGCCTGTTTCTCTGCATTGGATTAAAAAGGGAATCTAGACAGCCAGCCCAGATTGCAGAGCTTTCACTGAAGACTCCTAAAATTAGGTGTGGTGAATTTTTATTTGGCATCCGCTGAAGCTGTGCTGATAATTCAAAGGGACTTCAAATGATGTTTAGGGTATGTCATAGCAAGGGAAGCAGTGGAAGTGCTAAGTATGTCTCCATACGCCAGACAATAAATGCAGAACAGCCCAGATTTTGCAGAAATTAGTGAAATTAAATGGCTTTTCTGAAAGAATAATTACATTTCATTTTTCTGAAAAGTCTAGAAAGAGAATATAAAAGGCAGTGTCACTGGCCAGTTTGTGAACACTGTGTTTCTGTAGTGTTCTCCCTTGTCTCCTCTGGCATGCTGGGCAGTCTATTATCTGGTACAGGGTAATGCAGCCCTCTTGAGTTTAAGAAGCTGCACATTTTTACACCTGATCTGAATTTGAGTCTCCATACCTTCTGCTTTTTCTTTTAGTTGCTGCAGGTTGAAAAGGATGAGCAATTACATGCAGCCACTGTTCCTATGGCAACTATCTCAACACCCATGTGCATAGCACATTTTCTTCTCATTTGGCCTTCTCATTCAGAAGAAAATACCTGTTGCCGCTGGTGTGGTATTATACAAATGGAACATAAATGTCCTGTAGAATTCTTTAACTTTCAATACAACAACCTTGTGCTCTGCTTCATAGGTTAACTTTTTTCCAAAACACACTGATTGCCTCAGTTTTTTGGTCTATGGCTACATTGCACCTAAGGAGCGTGCATCTTTCTACCTAGCTGTTTGTGCTCTATCTAGATATACAGTGATCCCACAGAATAAGTACAACCTTTACTTTTCTCTGTGCTCTCTCTCCCATGAGAAACTTTCACATCTCTTTAAAAGATCAAACTCAGACCACTAATCATTCCATGCAGTGCTCATTACCCTTCCAGTGGGAAAATCTGTCACCTCTGCACTCTGCAGTTACTGATAACAGTCCCTGTCAGGTTGAATTAGAAAAATTAGTAAATTTTCTACTTGTTTGTTTTGGCCATGCCACTGCTGCAACTTCTCTCTAATCCTTGCAGTTTCCCTGACTGCAGAAACACATTGCTTCAAATCCACTGAACAATATGTATTAACTCCCATGGCTCAGTATAGAATTACATTTGGGAACTATTACTGTTTCAACAGTTTCTTTCCCTGTCAGACATACATACACTAGAAACTGTATAGAGTGTTTATAAATAGTCTGGAAAGTTTGTTTAGCAACTTATTTAGACTATACATTCATAAGGTATTTGGGTTATTTCTCTTTCTTCGGATCACAAGTCATTCCTGAGTCAATCAAATCCCTATGAATATCTCTATTAGATATTCATATAGTGTTCACAAAACAGAGGATGAGCAGTTTATCTGTTCTTGTAGCACAGTATTGCTTGGTCATTGTAACTCCAAATTAATGATAAAATAGAGGTAAAAAAATGGCAAATATGCTGGTTCAATATTAGAGGGTGTTATCTAGAAAGACCTATAATACTGGAATTGCTCTCCTGAAAAAGCTTGAGAAAAAATGTGTGGTTTTTAAATATAGAAAATAATTACCACTTCTTTCACTGACATCTGTGATAGTGCAGATACACTTCTACAGACTACAGAGATTCCCAAGTTACATTAAAATAAAGCAATCCAGACTGAGCAGTCTAGATTTCACAGTGAAAAATTCCATGGACTTTGCTCTTTAGAGCTGACAGTTCACATTAGAGATTTAAAAGCATCCTCACAAGGATTAATTTTTCCAAACACTGCCAAATTGCAGCGACTGTGATCCCACTGAACACATACTGACTGCAGGGGAGAGGTTTTAGGAACCTTAATCCTGCCTCCTGGGCTCCTGCTCAGTGTTGATGATAGTTTGTAGGTCTCCAGCTCCATGTAGCATCATGGCTTCCCATTTGCTCCTTCAGAGAGGCAGAGCTGTGCTTGAGTGGGGAATGGCTATGTCATCTCGTTCTTCTCTCTCCAGTGGAACCCAAGACTGGCCAAGACCCATGAGTTGATCCAACATGAGGGGCTCTTCTGCACTTACCAATTCTTCTCTTTACCAAAATGCCTTCCTGTCCATTTTTCAAAGCCTTTGTGCAGCTCTGCATTGTTTACTGCGTAATTTGACCATAAGCTCTGCAACACATGGACTTTCAGTGAGAGGAAAAACAGGGTCATATGTGGGATTAGATGTAACCGGCTTCATGTCCCACATATTCTCCATTCATATTGCTGCTATTAGCACAGGGGTAGCACATGGTCATGGCAAGCACACTGTCCTTAGAAAGAAATGAGTCCCAATTACCTCCTAGTGCACTGTGTAGAGTGCTTGGCCACTTCCAGACCTAATCCATTCAAATCATGGTTGCACAACCATGATTCAGATTTTCAACCTTAGAGCACTACAGAGCCTAAATCTCCACCTGCAAGCAAAACAGTTAATAGATAATCTGAGTGTAACTGCCCGTGCAGGCATGCTTGGGGTCCTGATTACACAGTGGGATCTCTCTCTCTCTACAGAGAGAGCTCAACTTATTGTGAGTTGTTGCCTTCCAAAATGAAAAATTACATAGTCTGTTAAATCTAATTCTCACAAAAGTCATCCCATACCTATCACCTACTCTTGACAGCCATGTCATAACACTAGGACAAAGCAGGGACTCTTGTGTATGGGATACCAAATGTTATTTTCAATTTTTATTTTTTTTTCATTTAAAAAAAAATATAAGGGGGAGGGTGTGCCCTTTGATATATGGGAAAAAAGTTGTTCACAAATTCTTAATAAATATTTACCCAAATACTGTATTTGTACATGTCTATGAAGAAAATGCCTGCCTTGGACAAAGAGAAAAAGGAGACAATCTGTAACTTAAAGTAGTACCTCTCATTAGAGTAGTTAGGGTAGCTGATAAAAAGACAGCTAAGCTTTTGGGCACAGAAGTCATTCTTCAGGTTTTTGGGAGAAAGATGAATGCCTGTATTTGTATTTATTTTAACTCCCATTTCTGTGACGCATGATTTCACCTTCCATTTGCTTTATATCTAGTCAGTAAATCTTATGTTTATGAAGACATAAGAACCATGAAACACTTTGACACTCTCCGTTTCCTTCATCCGAAGCAGTAGCATTATCTAAAATAAACGGGCTGTCTAGCTAAGGAAGGAGACATAATGAGTGTTTTTGCAAGCCTGCCCGTGTTTTTGTGAAGCTACCCCAAGGCGTGAAAGCAGGAGGGGAAGCGGGGGAGGGCCTGCAGCGGACGTTGCTGGAACAGCCAGTGTCCAGCAAGATCCAGCTGTGTAAATGTGACAAATGTAAAAGAGGTACAAAGAGGTGAAGGCAAAACTGCGTTTGTGCCAATAGAGAGAAAAAATAATTGCTTGGCGCAACTTGTGTTGAGACTGCGGGTCATAGCTTGTGTGATGAAGAAGCATGTGCGTTCATTCTCACATGCTTTTTGTACTCATTTGAGATACAGGGTGACTGCACTTAAAAATAAGTACACAATGTACTTGGTATGTTGTCCTTTCCACAAGACAAATGTTCGACTTCTCCTCAAAGGACCCAGTTCTAGTCCGTAATCACAGATTCTTCCATAACATTAAACTCGTGATTAATACATGTACTACGAGTTTTCCATTAATTCTGAATTTGGAAATTCAGTCATCTTCTGGCATAATCCTTAATTCTTATCAAATTTCTTTTTTTTAGAGCCTCCCAATAGCGCATTACTATGATTATTTATCTACCAGCATTCTTGGGAGGAAGGGCAACAGTAACATCCCCCTAGAAAAAAGGGAAACTGAGGCACAGAATATTGCTTAGACTTGCCTGCATTATGCCCTTTTACATCATGCTCATGCAGCTCTTCCCTTCCTGTTATTAAGATCCCCTCCTCCCTGGTAAAGGGCAAAACTCTTGTTTTCTTTTCTCTGGAACACCATACTTTTGCTTGACTGAGCAAATAGAGGCCTGCTTAAAGCTTGCTCTGGTTTCCAGCTGGTTTGCCCCCTTAGGACCTGCAGGAGCAGTACTGGAGCTCTTACCTTGCAGTCAGCCATCACAGCTGATAAGGACAGGTTAATCTCTATCCTTGGGCTCACAGAAACGTTATGAAAACCACTGTTTTTCTTACCTCTTCCTTCTGTTTTCTCCCATCAGCACTATTCTTTCCCACACAGGCACAAAAGGTAGCAACTTTCTAGCTTTCCTTTGATAATTTTATTACTGCCCTTCTCACTAAGAATTTTGCCCTATTTCTTCAAAGTAACTAGGTAAGGGAACGTCACCTCCAACCTGAACACGTGGAGCCTGTCTCAACAATAGAAAACATCATAAAAAATAGCTTTCTAGATTTCTTGCAGAAACGTCAGTTCAGGTCAGTGCTTTTCATCAATTGCTACTGCTGCAAAAAGAAAGAGCAGTCAAAGGAAAACCGGTTTTACTTCAGTTTTACATCAGTGCTGCACTTTGGGAACCTGCTTCCTTGCTCTTCTTGCTGCTGGTCCTATTACTCTCCTCAGCCAGCATTCAGATTCCATCTAATGCATGTACTTTGGGCTCATAAATAGCTTATGTCTTCCTAGTGAAATGACATAAATTAAAAAAAGGATTTGTGAGACCTGTGCACTGTGATACCAAATTCTTCTGCTGTATTCTAAAAACTGAATTACAAGTGATCCAAATAAAATGGGTATTTAACTTGCTTCCTTTCCTGTGCTGCTGTCCAGGTGCAAAGCTGGGGTTAAGACCCTTCAGGATACAGACATCCAACAATCTGAGACACTGTAACAGACATTTAGGTCCTTGCATGCACATTGTTCTCCTGTAGCAGAGAATTCTGTTTGGTGCTGTATGTTTAGTTTTCTTCACTTGCTTTTTATTTCTTTTAACAAACTGATTTTCACATCTGGAAAGAGCAGACTTTTTGGCCAAGCAGAACTAACACTGTTTACCTAATTTCAATCTGGAAGTTTTAGTGTTAGGGCTACATCAGCTAATACATTTAATTGGAAGGTCAACTACTCTGGCTGATATGTTTGGCTTGGATTTACTCACTGATGATAATTTGTATGGGTATAAGATGAGAACATTTCAAAGGGAAAGCACTGAGATTAGCCATCATCCATCAAACAGCTAGATAAATATTTGCTGAATATGGATATTTGAGATGCAAAACTAATATTGATACAGTAGCAAGGTGCAATGTAATAACCATGCAAAAATTCTAATGCCAGCATTTACCAAACAGAAAAACTATAAACCACACAGCAACACAGGAAAGTGTAAAAGGCAAGAACAAGCAATAACTGTAGAAACCACAGCTCTTTTTTATCTGCTTTAGCTTGTGTTTCTCTGACCCCTTTACTCCACCAATGAACCTGTGCTTGGCTGCCTTCCACATGATTCAGTGCCTTCTTCAAGCCTGCCTTGATTCATGGTTGTCCTGCACAAATTCCCGCACAAAACATACAAGAGTATTACACTCATTCTTAAGTCCTCCTCCTCCCTCCTCTCTAGCCATAATAGCTACAGAAATCAACAGAGTGCTGGTAACTGAGTAAACACTAACAAATCAAATCATGAATGCTGCAAATGAATGTTACAAGGATCAGAAATACCTCACCGAGGAACTCATTACAGCATCTATATGTGGGTTTGAATGCAGTTCCTCTTGTCTCCTATTATTTGTTATAGCCCCTGTTATAGTACATCTCATCTATAACGACCTCTGTAACCTCTCCTCCTGGGGCAGGGAACATATCTTTCCTTGTTTTGGTAATGGTATGTTGGTACTGTGCCCTGTTTTATTCCTCCCTTTCTAACAGGAACTAAAGGTGGAAAGATATTTCCTGTACCCAATTCTGTGCTAGTGCGAACCTGACTTTGAATCAGTTGTAGTTTGTTATTAGCAAATCAATATCAAAACTAAAGGCTAACCTCAAATAAGTGAAGCATCTGGATTCCACTGGCACACATGAACACCTTGGTTCTGGAAAACTGCAAATCAGATCTCCCTTAGGTTACTGGAGGACAAGCTGTACTGTTCTCTGGATAAATTAGCTCTGCTGAGCTGTGCTCCCTGCAGCTGCAGTGCTGCTGCTACCTCTACACTATGCTGCAAACAACTAGAGACTTCCCTTAAGGCCAGAAGGGGTTATCTAGTCAGATCTCCCAAAAAGCAGAAACCATAGAACTGTAGTGTAATTTAGTTTGTAAGGCTGGGAGAGACTTCAGGAGGTCATCTTGTGCAACCCCCTGTTCAAAGCAGGACCAGTTTAGATTAAGTTGCACAGGGCCTCATGAATTACTTTCCATGTCAGTGGAAATTAATCAACTTTAAAAATTCCAGGAATTGAGAATCCACTATGATTCTTATTAAACTCTTTCTGTAACCAATTGCCACCACTGTTTTTTTTTTAAAAAAAGGCTCATTTTAGCCTGTATTTGGCTAGCTTTAGCATCCTCTCATTTTAATTCTGATTTCTCATTTAGATATTGGCTGGCAGTTGCTGTCATCACATAGCTTTTTTTGATAAAACCAACCAGATTGAGCTCCATGAATCTGTCACTGTATTATGTTTTTCATGTTCCAATTGCTTTTGTAACCCTGCTCTGAGCTTTCTCTAATTTATCAACACACAGATAACAACTGTCTAGTCCTGGGCAAGAGAGCTGGACAGAATATTCCAAGTTGCAGCACCAAATAAAGAGCTAATGTATGTCTTTGCTATCTACAGTCAATATTCCCCTTTTTATTTATCCAAGGATTTTAATAGCGTTTTTGGAAATGGGATCCTAATGGTAGTTCATATCCGAGTTAGCTGTCTGCCATGGACCCCAATTTACTCTTCCCCAGGATAGCCAACCATATCCTGCAAGAGTATTTCTAGGTATAGGACTGCCCATCTAGACATATTGGTCCTGTGATTCCGTGAATTTGTTTGTGACTTTCTTATGAAATGATTCAATTACCCTAAACAGCCCCTTCACCAATTTCATTACTTACACAGTCTTTGTGTCATCTGAAAAATTGGTCAGCAGAGATTTGATGTTTTCTTCTAGACCATTTATAAAATGTAATAATTATCACAGAACCAGGAAGAGGGCTTTCAGGGTCTCACTAGAGAAAACACCGGATCATTGAAGATTCTCTGTTTGCATTTACAGTCTAAAAATTAATCTGTTTGCTATTACAATATTTAATATATGCAATATTGATATTTTATTTTTTTCTACTTCCTTAATCAAAATGCCAGAAGGTACCAAATGAAATATTTTACAAGAGTTGAACTGTATTGCGTTCATATTAATTTGGTGGCCAGATGTAAATGTCAGTGTTGAGGCCACATATGTGGGAGAACTGTGTCTCCAAATACTGCCAATATGGGCAGTGTGAACTTTCATTTGAAAACTTCTGATTATAAAAGGTTTTCCCTGTGAGTTTTTCAGTTGCTCAGGCTAGGCGCCTTTATAATGACATGTAAGATTATTCTCCAGTTATGAATTTCCAGATGGACTGCTCTTTTGCACAAATATTAAAAGCTGACCACAGTTGAACAGCACTGTGGCATTTCACTGCTTATAAAGAAGAGAAGATTAATTTCTTTTTTCTTTTTTTTTTTTTTGTTTGTTTGCTTGATGTTTTCCTTAAAAGTTTATCTTAAATGAAGGAAGGGAAATATTTACAACTGCAATGGAACAATGGCCTGGAACTAAGGAAGGGAAAGTTTAGGTTAGGCTGTAGTAAGAAGTTCTTAACTCAAATAGCCTTGGACTCCAAAATAAGCTGTTTGAGACAGTATCATGGAAGGTTTCCATAAACTGTGCAGGTGACACACTCTGGAGAACTACCCTGTAAAGAATACAATCTGGTAAAATTTGAATACTAGGCAATCAGCACCTTTTTATATAACCTTTCTTTCTCTAGCACTTTATTAGTGACACAAAGGGGTATCTAAAATTGAAGAAAATTTGAGAATCCTACAAATGTAAAAAGAGACTTTCACCTCAATACAGATCCTTTTGAGAATGACAGCTCAGTGGGAAAATCCAGGCCTAGTTTTATATTAGTTATGTTTATAGTTAAACAGGAGCATTCAGGTGCTGAATTCTTGAAAGTCTGACCTATACAGTACAGCCCTTTGAGAGTGTCCTAAGGATACATTGGCCTTTTGAATTGCTGGTACACCAAAGATTAAACAAAAGGATTGGGGAAATGAAGGTAGACATTCTGTGATTTCTTGAAAGAGACAAGAGGCAGTACCAGAGAAGTCAGGAGTTCCTTGCTTTAGTCCTAAACACAAAATATCTAAGTAAGGAAATACTCAATTCACCTTGGTACTGAATTCTATTAACTTTTCTTTATTCTTATTATTTCTTAATTCAAAGAAATAAAGTGGTGTTTATTTAACAAACTAATCAAGTTTCCTATTTAAACCAGAATTTAAATATGTTCTGTGGCACGAAACTCGACTTTCCTATTTATACCATACAAAATAAGCCAGGAGCTGGATAGCACTTGTTCTAAAGCAAATCCATTTTATGTAGTGAAAATGCTGCAGATTTACACTAGCAGAAAGGTGTTCAGTCTGATCTGCTTAATGGTATCTGAAGTTACCCATTTTCATATTATAAGCATTTATTTCTTCTTTCTTGCCACATTCATATTTAACAATTGCAGTTCTGTGTCAGACAAACATATGTCTGAAGGGAACAAAAATTTTGTAGGTCAGATAACTTCTATGTATTAGTTACTTTTCTGGTTTTATAGGAGTTACAGTAATGACATTTGCCCTGCTATGTGCAGGATCCACTATTAGCAGTGACAAAGTACTAATTCTCTGAATCTGCACTCTCTTCTGTGATTGTGACATATGTTCAGCATTGAAGAAAGAGTAAAACTAGTCCCCCTAGTGTACTGTTGTTGTAAAATATTTAGGTCTGTAACCTGCTAAAGTTTCTATGGGTTAATTGGTAAGTCTTCTATATCTTTGCATGTTTTTACTATACTGAGTACAATTCTTGGTGAAGAACACTTCTCTTGGTCATTTTTCTTAGGACTATAGGCTTTTGGGATCAAAAAAATTCCACCTGATAATACAACAATTCTTACAGAACACAAGATAAGAACTAGATATTTTGCTCCTGTTTATCAAACCTTGTAAGAACTATCTTGGTCTTTATTGATGTTATTAACATCTGTATTTCTATTACAAAATTTAATTTTAAATCTGAATATATCCCTCAGTTTTCATTATATATTTCTGGATAACATTTCCATTGCTTTGGAAAACCCACTTTTTAATTAAAAAAAGATAAGATCAGATAGGCAATAATTATTGGAAAGGGTCACTAATCAAAATTTTCTTCTGGGAGATGACTCTAAAATCATTTATAGTCAATATAATTTTGGTATTTTTATAGTGTTTTGGATTTATTGCCTGAATTATAATAAATTATTATGTTGTGCTCAGAGCATCAAAGACAATTGAGTTGTTTTGTGCAACTGCATTGAACACAGTGCTGCAGAATATCACTGTCTCTCCACTGGAGAGCCTCACTAAGCCTTGGAGGTACACTGTGAGGCAAATATAAATGAACCAGTACTAAATCAGACCCAAATTTCTACATGGAAATTTATAATAGGACATTGATCAAAAGAAGTTTGCACTAGAAAGGCCATGTGCAGCATTAGCATTTCATAAAATATTTAGCATTTACCTGGAATGTATCTACCCGTATCTGGGAGCTGTTTGTGTAGGGAACCGTGGAAGAATCTACACTGAGAAAAAGATACGTATGAATCTAAAGAAAAGGCAGATACAGTCTGGGGAAAAGTTTGGGGTTGGCCTAGGAAGGGGACTGTAAAGGGAAATTCAATTGTCATGATGTATGTGCACAGTGTAATGTAGCATACTGGCCTGACAACCAGCTTCTCATTTCTGCTAGTAACCACTTCAGACTACCCTGCTTCACCCTGGGTAGTCTATGGCTGGTAGCCTACAGCTTAGTCATAAGTTTTTTTCCTGTAAAGTAGAAGAAGAGGGTTTGAGCCTAGGCCATCAGATGAAGGATTGGCAATAGGTCTCTCACATACCAGGCCCTCCATCCACTGAGCTTAGCTATAAATGGGCTGGGGAAACATCACCTTCACCTGTTTTGAAAAAAAGTAGCTTCTGCTACTGGATTTTAAATGGGACTGGTCTCAATAGGCTCACCCTCAGAATGCCCTCAGACCACAGTCTGCATGGAGGACTGAATGAGGGTTAAAGAAGGCATAGCTGGTAGATACCAGCACGTTATGGTCATAAGTTAAGCAGGAGCTATTCACAATTGCCATGCCCAGGAGGACATAGATACATCTAGAAATTTCTTCTAAAAATCTGAACTGCTTACAGACTTCATACTCCTCCACAAGTTGTAGTAAATTGGGATTTATGGTTTGCCATTTAGGCATCTAAATCCTGTCACCTAAAGTCCTGCTTTAATCATCTAAATCTTCCTACAGATTTAGTGCAATACCTAACTAAATACTCCCTAGATGAAAAGGAATGTAGAAAATCAACACCACCTATCAAGAAAGAGGAACAGAGAAAGCAAAAGTTTGGTCACCGTTAATCATTGAAACTATAATTACTCCTAAGATACATCTCCTGAAACAGGAGATGAGAAGACCTTCTGTAGGGAACAGCCAACAGGGAAAGATGAGCACATGATTCTAGAGTGATTACTACTCTATCAGAACACAAATTTTGGGAAAATTTGCAAGGAACTTCCTGTTGTTGCAATGAAGAAGAACCTCCACTGATTTCCATATACTGAGTTACCAGCAATGTAAATCATCATTTCTATTAGGATCAGGTGATGGAATTCAAGAAACAGCAGCTTAAAATAGAGAATATGATGGAGCAGGAAAGATGTGTGTCTTGCCTAGAGAGGGGATCTGCAGGGGCAACTTTGAAAGCAGGTAATCTGCAGGCCTTCACTTGTTATCTGTTAAATGCCCCTCAGTATTTTCATAGCAGTATTGCTTTATTCAGCATATTTTAAGCCAAATATTTAAAATATCTAAATAAACTGGCTACTTTCAGGATGTTCTCTGTGCATTTTGAGCATTGGCAGGTGCAAAACTTTATATATGTAGACCTGAAATTAAGGCATATGAGATTATTTTTCTCTGGGACACAGTTATAGAAAGATACAAAATAAACAGGTGGAAACATCCTAACACTATTTATGTTTGTTTTCTCCAGATTAATTTGTGAAGGTTAAAGGGTCATTTATTACCACATTTCCCAGTAATTGATTTATAGAAATATCATGTCCTCCCTGTGAGATGAAAAGATTTGGATTTAGATCTTAAAGCAACTGTTTCTGCCTACCTGTCTCTGTTAGATTATAAATGTGAATTCTAACCGCCTCAAAATGCTGTTAGAAGGATATTTTGCCTTAAAACTGTTTCAAATATGCTTTTGCTATGTATCATTTCTACAAACACCATGTTTCCCTAAGCCATCTGAAACTCCTGTCTTCACAAAAAGAAAATGGCACCTGAAGGTTTTGGCATAGCCACATTCAGGATGGAAGCTGCCTTCAGATTTTCCCCTCTAAGTTCACCCTAGTTAGCACAGCTCAATTTACTGTATGTGTATACAGACTCTGAGCTCTATCTTGGATTTGTTTCAGATGAACTCCCATGGAATCCCAAGCAATCTTTCTGGCAGAAGATTTTCCAGTGAAGAATCAAATTAATCATATTAGGGAAGGACATTTTGAAAATTAAGGGTACATTTCAGCAAACAAGGCTGTCAGCCTTGCCCTGAAGCTTGAGCCTTAGTTTTTCAGCCCAGCAATAGGGATTGTTTGATTTAGAAGAAACTCTGCACGCCAACTCCTTGGAGATGAATAACTGAAGTTTCCTTGCTCAGTCTGTTACCTTAGGTAATGATCCTTTGCATCAAATCATGCTACGCTGTCTGCTCTGATACTGTGCCAGATCCTTGGCTGTTATAAATCATTCTTATCAAATTCATCAATTTTTGTCATCTGAGGTTCTTACTCTTCTGACTTCTGCTCTCCTCCTATGTAAGGTTAAGAAAATATCTCTCAAGTTGTACAGCCCAAATTAATCTATTTTGAAAACAAAGCTGCTAAACTTCCCCTGTTAGAACAACAAGCCAATGGCTGGAAAAGAAAGAAGAGCATACATTTTGAAGAATTATTAAATGCAACATAGGATAGCTGGTTTACAGGCTTTTCTCTTAACCAGGTTTCATGAGTATGTGGATAGCAACTTGTTTATGCTTCTCAGACACAAGCAGGGCAAAACTAAACAAACATTCAACCTGAGCATGGTATAGATCATATCAGCACAGAGTGAGCAATGAACTCCTTAGAGAATTCTCCTTCTCAGCTGGTGTTTGTGGCTAAACTGAAATGAATGCAATGCAGAAGTGTAATACAAAGAGTAACTGTGTGAAAAAAGAGAAGCATGTGTGACAGATTGCACATAACCCTGTAAAAAAGGCAAAGACTGAGTATGGTTCATAATCACCTCCCTGTGAACCTGCTAAACCCACTAGGGTTGCCTGGGGATAAGTGAAATACAAACCTGATCCATTTGGTTTGCTACAGCCTCTGGCAGTCTAAATGTAATTTCAACCAAATCAGAACAGTAGCAGTTTATCCTTAGCCGGCACGGATGCAAGAGATGACTCAAGGAGAAATGAACCAGTAACATGTTTTGGAGCAGGAGGGTATCTTAGAGTGATTGAATTCCAAAACAAAAAGGAATGTAATTTGCTCCCCATTTTGTAGCAGCTGAGGCCAGTTCTATGTGAAAACAGTAGCTGTAAAGGGCCATCCTGCTATGTTATGCATTTCCTTTCTTTGCTATGGCAATCACTGATATGGGTCTTAAAATGGAAATTTGAGTTCCAGTTTCTTGAGATCATTTTACTCTTCTGCCGAAGCCAAAGGGCAGCCTTGACGCCTATTCATTGGTCATGGAGTTCCTTTGGCTGGGAAACAGGTTCTGCTCTGAAGGAGCAATTCGTACAAAGACAAGATGCTAATTCCTTGCACACCCTGGGTGACTGCTCTTTGTGGTCGCCCCAACAGAAACATGAAAGGCTAAGAGGAAGAAGACTAATATGCCTAGGATAGAGCCCAAGGAATTCTTTCTAGCTAGACCTCCCAGCTGCCACACCTCAGCTTCTAATCAGCAAATGCACTTTCACAGACAGATGAAAGCACATTAGAAATTATGCAATCTGGATCAATGCTGTCTTTAGACCAAAATCGTCTATATATTGGATATATCAAGAACAACTACTAAACTACTTCCAGCTCATCTGCTCCCTGCTGCATTTACTTGGTTGGCAGATAAGTACCAGGAAAAAAGCTTGTTATTGCTTGTCAAAAAGTGGGAGCACTGCTACTGCAGCTATGAAGGTTAGAGGATAGAAACAAGGCAAGATTTGAAATACACCTTGCTAAGCTTTAAGAACAGAAATGGTTGCCTGACAGTAACTCAATGCATGAGCTGATCTGTTGCTGCAAGTGACAGAAAGTGCTTTTCAGCTGGGTTTTAAAAATGCTTATTTCCATTTTCTAGGGGAGCCACAATAATTGCCCTAGTTCTCAGTTTGGAAGGAATTGCTAATTCTTTGGAAGAAACATATGGAATACATCGTATTTGATTTTTAACTCAGTCCAGTGGAAATAAATCAATTCCAAAATGTCAGTGTTGGATCTCGTTCCATATTTTTGTTCATACAATAGAATAATTCCAAAATAGATATTCCTTGAAAGATGGGATTATTTTGTTCAGGAAAAATAATTTAAAATTAATGGAAAGATCCAAGTTTTGCCAGAACTTGAAATACATTTTATGGATCCAAGTTTTGCCAGAACTTGAAACACATTTTATGAAGAGTGTAGAATCATGCTTATGGCATTTTTCAGAATTTTTCTCCCACAGACTGTAATGTAAAACTGCATATGGATTCCTACAGAACAATGGCTTAGAGAGAGAAGCTGGAAGATTTTTAGAAGATGGCAGTCATCTTATTTGGTGCTTTCTATTTGCTTTTGACTCGGAGAAAAGGAAAGTCAAATTTCTTCTCCAAGTTTGTTATGACATTCACTCAGGTTTGGGTTTATTCCACCAACTTTTGGGTTATCTGTAAGGTGCCTAAGTTACCAGCTCATTTGCTGTAGATTATGTCTAAATTTAATGGATAGCTAGATGACTTTCAGGGACGATTTTGGTTTAAGGTGGCTAACTGAGTTACGATGCCTTTCTTTCCATTGATCATAAAACAGACTAAGGAAAAAGGTGTTTAAGCAGGCAGCTCAAATAAGCACTTAAAGTTAAGGGGAATGAATCCAGGCCTACATGGTTTTGTTATACTACTGAACCTATTCCCCCCCGACTTCTTTTCTGTATGCAGTTCCTGTTGGAAACTAAAATCAGTAGAGATACTTCTTTTAGGATTGCCAGACTTAAATTTCACTGTGTACTTCTTTAAGTGTAGCTTTTTGTTTTTTCAGTGTTCCTTCAGGCAGTGACATTTAAATTGATATTTCACATTTTCAGTAGGATACTTGAAATTTGTACACACTTATTTATAAACAAAATCTATATATGTAAGTCATGTTTCCTCAAGCAGCTATGCATATTGAAACTTAGATCTGTCCAAGGTACATATGTAAATTTGGCTTCCCCTTATAAGCTATATTACTTGTACCTACAAATGTTTATTATGCAAAAGCTGTAAAAGAAATTTTGAAGTGGATTATGTCCACATATAACCTTAGAAGCAATTTTTCCCTAATGTATGCCTAATTGATGTAACAGGTTTCAATAATTCTTCCTGGTTGGTCCAGGAAGATAAAGCATGTGTTAATGGGTGGAGCATAAAAATTAAATCATCATTCTTCCATTCTGTTCCCTAGTGTCTCTTAAAATTTCTGTGTCATCTAAGGCAAATAACTTCAAAAGGTGTTATACTTCTAAAGGTGAACTCTATAAATTAAGCTTTTACAAATAAATTTTCACAAAAAGGTGTCAAGTCTGAGAGATGTCAGGGCACATCAGTCAGTGGAGCTCTTGCGCTTTACTATATTCTTTCTAACAAACCACCTCTTGAGCTTTGTCCTGATAGCTTTGTCTTAGGTCCCCACCTGTTGTCTCCCCACATATTCCCACTACTTTAGGTTAATATTTCAACTGATCTTAAGTTAAAATTTGCAATATTTGTCTTTTTAGGCTATGGCCTTTTTCAATAACCACTACCTGTTCAATGTTCCTTAGATCTAATCTGCAGCTCTTGGTGCCATTGAACAGAATTACGTAGTGACCAAGCAGCTCTCTAAACAGAAGGGGAATGATCATTAGCTGAAACATGATATCAAGCAAAAATCTGTTTTTCCCTAGAATCTTTCCAACTCTTACGGGGGAATGAGGCATGCCTGATTTATTCATACATTGCCATCAGCCTTCCCTATTTAAAGTAATAAGCACCTTGCATGTTAAACTTGGTCTTTAGCACTTGGCTTTTGCCCTCATCTCAGATGTGACTATAGTCAGGCATGTGTCTCAGCTGAGAGGTTGTAGCTGACAGAATCTTGAGTTTAACCAAACAGTTCTCCTGCCTTTGTTCCCCACCATGCCTTCTCCACTCCTAGGAGGGAGCTGCTGGTATCAGATGAAAGATAGGAACAGCTAACAGGTGCATGTGCTCAGGTGAAGCTCCTTACCTGTCTTTTGGTTTGCACAGAACAGTTTTGTAGGGCAGCCTGATCCACCCCTGATCATCAGGCCTCTCACATCTTCCACATTTTAGTTGGTGAGGAAGGCAAAGGCTGCAGCATACATTTAAGTGCCTACCTTTTTGAATGAAGGCAAATTGTGACTCAACTAGTCTTTCACCTTGGCTTAACAGATGGAAAATAAACTCTTTCCACTCTTCATTCTTCCCCTATGTGAATATTCAGAACCCGTCACTTTTCAGGAGTCCTTTAATCTGAATTTACAGGTCTTGAATTTTCTTAACTGAAAATAGGGGGACATCTGGACACAAAATCATAAAAACTTTGTAGTTTTAGTATTATTCCCACTCTTTAGTATTAGCTGGTATCTGGCTATCTGGAGCCTTTCTCCTCTTTGTCTGTGTCAGCTCCACACACCTGAGTAACTGACACATTCCACAATGTCAGGAAAATACAGCAATTCGATATTCATCATAGCCTCAGATTCCTGTTTATCATTACTCTACACTAGGCCCTTAACAAATAAAAAGGAAAACATCCTGTCTGAAAGAGTTTTGCAACATAAAAACATCAGGAAGAGCCCAAGCGCAGATGGCAGAGGATGCAGGATACAAAGAAGGAAATCAAAATGCGAGTAGCTTCTCCTGCTATTAGATCTCACAGACACTGTTGTGAACCTGTTTGCATCGACACAGACTGAGGCCCTACAGACACACTAGAAAAGTGAAGCAGAGTAAAAAGGTAAGAGATGAAGCATGCAGTCCTGTGCACTGAGCACTGCACTAAGCTCAGCTGGGTAAGGCACATTCCTGGTGATTGCACAGCCGACTTGTGAAAAGCTTTTTACAGTTCCATGCATTTTTCAGCTGGGTTTTTGTTCTAGCAGTTATGACGCACTTTGAAATCAGCTGGAAGCTAAAGCACCTGTCATCAGTTGGAACATTATTTTCTCATTGCAAGTATACCAAACAGACGATTTCTTTGTTACAGAGGGGGTCTGTTGAGAAGAGAAAACAAATCAGAATCAAGGGATGCAGTCCAATCCAAAGGTTCCCATCCTTTTGCTCACCATCTGTGTAGTCAAAGACAGCAAAGGCTTCCTTGCCATTGAATAATGCAAACTCGGGGACTTCCTTGACGTCACTGTGAAGGGTGGGTGGTCTATTTGAGAGAGCTGGAAGCATGCCAGTTATCAAATATGTTAGAAGATCTTAAACGGTAAAGGATAAAAAGTAGTTCACAAAGAAAACGAGCAAGTCTTTATGTATTGTCCTTACCTTTTAAAAAAATATTTTACAGAGATTTACTACTTTCCTAATAAATGGACTCACACATAGAGCTCACAATCTATAGAGATGTGCAGAAAATGTTTTAAAAACCAAACAAGCGGCCTGAGAATAAGAGCTAGAATTTCACATCGATAGGTATAAAAAGATGAGTTTCTGTTTCTGAGTTTCTTTGAGCTATCCAAGCTGATAAAATTACAGTGATGGAAGTGCTGGAAGAACTTATCTTCCTGTTCCAATTCCAGAACTGAAACTGTCTTCCTGTTCCAGTTCCAGGCACAAATTCTGTGAGGAAGACTGGTATTTTCTAAATAATTTCCCGCCCCTTTTCAGAAACAATGTAAGTTCTTGGGAGTTCAGTATCTGGGAGGGTCCTAAAGCCTGGAGTGACCTCTGAGAATGAGTCTAGAAAAATGCCATTATTTTTTTTCTAAGCTAGTTAGCACCAGGATGAGATTGAATGCAAGAACAACAAGTACTACCTGAGCCATCTCTGTTCAGGGGTTATTGTGGCTTCACATGGCATCTGATTCAGCGTTTCTGGAAGTCAGGGGAAAGTTTCTTCACAACATGGGAGTTAAAAGAGATTCTTCCATTGGGTTCATCAGCTGACAGAGTCTCCTTTCTTTACTCTGATGCTGCACAGTCCTAAATCAATCCTCCTTCACATTAACAGATAAATATATTTATCCTTTCTCTTCCTTCAATTAGTTTTAGATTTCACCTGGTGGAAATGGGGAGATTAGGCAAAGGTGCACACAGAGTGAAAGAAGAAATGGTAGGAAGGAAAAAGAGAATGAGTTCCCTGTGGTCCAGTCCTTTCCTTCACAAAAAGCACCCACTGATTAAAGGATCTGCAATCTTTGATGTTAACTTGACCAAGGACTGACACTAGATCTACAAACTTCCCCCATGGAGAAAGGTCAAGACTGTAGGCCAGCATATTCTTACAGGTGAAAATTGTCAGGTCTGTCCTCCCCAGCCTGATGATGTGTTCAGAAGCACCATGAGGTAGCAGTTGTTCTTTGAAGAACTTGGTGAAATGGCTTAGAGGTTTTATCGGTGCGACTAAATAATTTGATAATAAATGAGAATCAAAATTGACTTCAGCACAGAAAGTGCAGGTGGCTATTTATACCATTTATATACATACATATATACATATATATAGGCATATCCTGAAAGAAACAAATGAGGCAAGATGGCTATAGATAAGTTACCATGCAGGGATTATGAATACCTCAAGTACATACCAAGGATGGTTTCTGAAAACACAGTGAGAGTTACTTTCAGCAGTGGTATCAGCACTAATAACCTGTATGCATATGCTGTTCTCCCTGGTGCAAGCTTGCAAGATTGTCCCTGGAAGCTTGTAAGTAGTGATATCCTAGTCATCCTTTTTCACTGCTCACCTCAAACTGAGCACAATGTGAATGTCATGGCAATTACAGGGCTTTCTTGCTGCTCTCACAGGATATGTCAGTCAGCCATTTGCAAAGCAACCCTCAGATCAGAGAAGACCAAAGCAGCTTTAAGCCATCCATGAGCACATTTCTATGATTTGTGATGGCACACAAGCTGGCCCTCAATCTTCTTGAGGCCCAAATTTGAGATGTATTAATCCTTTTCACCTTCCCTGGTCTTCAAATTATTTGTATCTTTAAAGGTCAGGTCTTGAACAGCTGACATTACCCTCTCATACCCTGAGTTTTCTGAAGTTGTAGCATCTGTGGCTAAAATCATGCAATGAAAAACGACAGGCACAAATGGATTTCAGAAGGAAGATGACGTGAAGATGGATGAAGAAACAGAAAGGAGTCAAAAAATATTCCTTAAATAGTAATGAATCACTAACTCAGCTACCGGCATCTTTACAGGAATGTGACATAGTACAATCCAAGTATCATTTAAAATAGTTTATGGAGTAGAGAAATATGTTTAAAAAACAGCTTAGAAACATACAGTTCAAAGATGTAGAATGATATGTAAATCCCCTGGCATTTTTTTATTCAGCCCAATCTTACAGCCTCCTCTTTCACAACTAAAAATCCTACCCTTTATCTCTCAGTGACAATGACTGTCACTGAAAAAGTCATCATTTATCACGCCCTAGAATTTGTCCTGTCCTGCTTGCTGGTTTTGCTAGCCTCAATGGAAGACAAAACAGAGAAAAAGGCTTTTATGCTCTCCCAGAACACAAAACGACTATACAAGAACTGTTGTCAGACATAAATCTCTCCTGATCTCACCACTGTATTTATCATAACAACAAAAGTATGAATAGCAATGAAATAATATTTTATATCTCTGTGGTGCCATTTAGTCATTGAGAATGAATGCTTTGTAGTTAGACAATACTTGCACTACTAGTAGCTTAAAAGATTGAAAGCCATAGGTTTGATATTGGCAATGCAAAGGGGTCATATATTGGGTGTAAACAGTCACTTATTTGCCCTTTTAAACAGCTGGAGTAGCAGAACTCCTATTTTCACCAGAACTTACCAGATGCTAGAGTGACTTACCCTGGATAGAAGACCTTAGAGTCCTAAAAATAGCTAATAACCAAGGGAAGACAGATTTTACAGTGGATTCTGCAGAGAAAAAAAAAACAAACTCAAGACGTTAAGCAACGTTTAGAAAGTCAAAGCGGCATTTAGCTATGAAATTATGCATGAACATAGTAAAACAGATAGAAAAAAGTTTCTAGTATAACTAACCAATAACAGCAAGAAGATGGGAAAAGGAAAACTACATTATCTCTACTCCACAGATAGAGGATTAGATTAAGGATCTTGCCCTGTGAACAATACCCTAGATTCAGGCCTCTGCTTTAACCACTCAATAGTCTTGAATGAACAACATCGATATTGTTAAGTTCTGTTCCCTTGTTTCTGCTAATGTTCTAGGAGAGGAGACAAAATTGTCGTTGATGTACCACCAAGAAATTGAGAAATTGTTGGGGTTTTTTCCACATGTAAATTAGTGCAGTCTTGTGTTTTTGAGCTCCAAGGCTGAAGAACAGAAGTTAAAAAGCTTGTCCTAGGTCACAGAGCAGACCAGTGGAACAGAGGTGTTCCAATTACTAATGTCCTACACTAACTACAGGCTCTTAGGACACTGTGCTTGGCTGCTAGATCATATCATGTACAGGGCTGCTACTGGGTCAGAATAGTGAAAAATCCACATAACTCAGATGGTTACAGAATGCAGTTCATCATCTGATAAAATACTATACAATATTAAAATAAGGAAAATATTAAAACATATGGATAAAAAATGAGACTGTTATGAAAAAGAGCAAGTTTTACATATACAAAATGCCAGATAAAACTTTCCGTTTTATATTGTAAATGCTTCCTGAAAATTTTAGAGAACTTAATCCTGTCAAAAATACCAGCTTTGCAGATGAAACAGAACACCGTTTTGAACAGCAGTATTCCTTTAAGTTTCAAGACTTTCTAGTGAACCTCTCACTGCTTTCTGCCTATGTACTTTATTGTCTTTTTCACATCCCAGAGTTAAGTGACCATGCGTTGAGGTAAACCTTGTAAAGATAATGACTGCAATGGGCAGGTTTCCTTCAGCATATCTGTAAAGATGTTACACTTTTCTGTTGAGTATGAATGCTATCACAGTAAAAGGCATCAATAGAAAACAGAAACAAAGCAAACACAAATAGAAACTCAATAGAATTGACTACAAACTGACTCAAAAAATTCCCTCAAGAACACATCAAATACGACCAAGTTTCAGAACTTAGAGCTGGCTGGAATGGGGCTCACTACAGTAAATAAATTTTTGTCTACTGTCTCATTCAGGAAAACACTCTTTGTAAATAAAAGCATTTGACTATCACTCAATTTTCCTTGTAGCTGAAAGAGCTTACAGGACTTTGAAAACTAGATGTTTGGGACAGAAATTAGAAAACAAAGCAGAAAGATAAAATTCCTCTATGGCAAATGGGCTGATGGAGAAGGGGAGCAAGGGAGCAGGGTGTGCCCAAGGATTTAACATTAACTGCAATGAGGAAATGCAGAGCAGGCATTTTTTCACTAGTGGTTTTACCTAACCAGCAGCTCCTCTTGCAAAGCCTGCTAGCTGGTAAGAGTGGTGTCACACAGACTTGCCCATACAGCCTAGCCTAGGTAAAACAGTAAAAGACCCATTTAAAGACCAGTCATTCCTCTAGAAAAGTCACAACAAAATGGGAATAAGTGTATTTAGATAGCCTATGGGCTGACATTTTTAAAACCAGTTTGCACAGTACAGCTAACTTTAGCAGAATTCTCAATGTTTTTATGTATATTAAGCACATTAGTTCTATTAAATACAATTACAAACACTTGTATTAATTTTTATAGCTAGCATAGGCAATTTTATCAAAATGATATTAGGTGTCCAAAATGGTCTTATTTTAGGGCACACTCAAGAGACATGGAGTCCTGGAGGAAAATGCAAATTCACAGCTAATTCATACAGACTGAATCCAATTTTAATTTTTTCACTCTGCTAGATCTGAAGCTCTTGGTTGCTTACAAGTCTAACATGTCCCAGGTCAGGCTCAGTTTTGTACTTGGAAATTTCCAAGTGTTTTAAGAATGGAATAATATTTATCACACATAATTAAATATTACAATCTCTTAAATGTGTAAACATTTCTTCAGATTTTTGGTAAGAGCTTAAGATGAGCTCCTAAACAATTTCTGATTTCTTGGTAATATATGACCCATGATTACTTTGTCTATTTCTGTCACAGAAAAATGAAAGAAAAGAAAGAAGAAAAAACATAAATCAGGCTGATTTTTCTTTTTATAATGAAATAATCAGTTACTTTTTCTATTATTATTTTTTTATGCCTTTTTCGGAGAGTAAGATTGCCAAATCATATGATGAATGCCACTGACTTCAGCAAAGTTAATCCTGCATATACCATGGTAAGGCTGATCCCATAAATGACATATTCACTAAAGAATGGGAATGCATTTGCAAAAACAGTGATTTCCAGCCCTTGTAAATCAGGCAGGCAGACAGACCCTGAATGTTACTATCCTTTCCCTGACAAAAGACTAGACTTACCGAAGAGGAACAGCTCCACTGTGTAACATGCCTGCAGAAGACTCAACATAACTTACCATGCGTGTGCTACAGAATGCATGCACACAGGTAAACCTCCTGAGACACCAACAAGAAATAACACTATTACAAATGGGGCATAGGGAGTAGGCCAGAAGAGTTGCTTTAATGGGCTGTATTCAGTGTATGGGGTATTGCCTCAGCATCCGTTCATAGATTATGCATTTAAGGAATCATTAGCTTTGGGGACAGGACAATTTATTACGTTCCTGAACTGAAAATATTTTGAGTACTTGTAGAAATGTTTGCCATCCTTCTACTATTCTGCAGGCATCTGCTCAGGGTGACAGTTAGCTTGGATAGACCTTGGGCAAGATGGCTCTTCTGTGCTTTTGGACATCTGATAATGCAAGACCACTATGAGTTAAGTTACAATAAATAAGCTCTAACCAAATATTAACCTGTATGGATAACTTGGAACACAATTTCGATTTCCCAGCCTTATATCATTTGCCTTCTTCTGTAAACTTAAATAAAGTATGACAATGTGATAAAAATAAACTTCTATTTGGATGTCTGTGAAGCCCTGGTCTCAATCAGTTACTAGTAAAGCAAACCTAGCATCTTACAAGGAAAAGTCCTAGCCATTTCTCTGTGAGTTCTTCCTTGACAAAGGCTGGACTGAATGCTCAGTTCCATTGAAATAAGTAGGAGTTTTGCCATTCATTCTATGGATCTGGCTTCTACCTTGGTTCTTTATTTGTAACCTTTAAAAGTTGGTCTTATACCAAAGCTCACAATGAAGTGGGGAATGTAGCTGAAAAGATATGTTTAAATAGACAAAGTGTGCTAAATGCTCATCATTTTTACAAGATATGTTCATTCTTTAGTAGGCGCCATGAGGAAACATGGAGAACACCTACACTTTTCAAAATATACCGCTAAGAGTGCTTAGATAACTAGTCTGAGCTTAAGCTTGGGCAGCATTCCCTCACAAATATAACACCAACTGGCTGATATTTCATGGCTTTTTTGTTCCATACAGCAACATTTTCAGAATGTATATGGTCTTCATTTTTGAAAGAGGTTAGCTTTCCCATATAGATACTTAAATTATTTGTTCAATATGATGTGCAGCCACAGAAATAAATACAGATGTTATAGTAGAAGCCTAAAACAATTGGACATTGAATAAAAATTCCTTTGTAGATGAAGCCCTAAAATCCCAGTTTAGCTCTATTTAAAGGTCCTGCATATGGGTCAGGGTTATCCCAAGCACAAATACAGGCTGGACAATGAGTAGATTGAGACAAGCCCTGAGGAGAAAGACTTGGTTGTTGGTTGATGAGAAGCTCAGCATGATCTGGCAATGTGCACTCATGGCCCAGAAAGTCAATAGTGTTCTGGGCTGCATCAAAAGAAGCGTGACCAGCAGGTCAAGGGAGTTGATTCTCCCCCTCTGCTCCGCTCTTGTGAGACCCCACCTGGAGTACTGTGTCTGGCTCTGGGGCCCCCAACATAAGGAGGACATGGACCTGTTGGAGCAAGCCCAGAGGAGCGCCGCGAAGGTGAACAGAGGGCTGGAGCACCTCTCCTGTGAAAACAGGCTGTGAGATTTGGGGTTGTTCAGCCTGGAGAAGAGAAGGCTCCGGGGAGACCTTACAGTGGCGTTCCAGTACCTAAAGGCCTACAAGAAAGCTGGAGAGGGACTTTTTACCCATGTAGTGATAGGACCAGTGGTAGTGGCTTTAAACTGAAAGAGGATAGATTTAGATTAGATGTAAGGAAGAAGTTCTTCCCTGTGAGGCTGGTGAGGCACTGGAACAGGTTGCCCAGAGAAACTCTGGATGCCCCATCCCTGGCAGTGTTCAAGGCCAGGCTGGATGCGGCTTTAAGCAACCTGGTCTAGCAGAAGGTGTCCCTGCCCATGGCAGGAGTTGGAACTAGATGATATTTAAGGTCCCTTCCAACCCAAACCATTCTACGGTTCTATGATTAGCCCTATTCAACATGTCTGAAACTCTATGCAGAATAAACAGCAAACTAACTGAGGTACAGGTAAAAGCTATGAACTCCTGAAACAATTAATAGTTGTTTATGTCCTGCTGTGGGCAGAATGGCAGAGCCATCACTCAGGTTTCCCAAGCCAACTGATAACACAACCTTCCCATGCCAGTTCTGAGGCTGAAGATACGTCAGTGTGGAATGACTGAGGTCACTTCTCTCCTTTGTTATTCAGCTTTTTGGCCCACTCCTAAATTGAAAATTGTTTTAGAGCTAACAGGATTTACAATTGTGTAAATAAAGGACATTATATTAGCTTGCATATCAGATATGCTTGTTTATTCTGTCCAAGGAAGAGCTAGTAATAGCATTTTCATGACATCAGAGGCGAAGCAAAGGAAGCCATTCCAACTAATTAATCTCAGTATTGTTTATAAAGAAATATAGGCAACTGATATGTGTAATTGTTCTAAGGAGTCACAGTTTGCACAGTATGTTTAAACAATGTATGACTATTAAGGGCAGCTTTGAGGATGGATTTTTAATTTATCAGTGTGAGGTACTTTCCAGAGTTTATCCGAAATGTGAGGCCCACAATAGTGGAGATACAGAAAATTTTCAGGCTTGTCTGCAGTTAAAGTCCAGCTGAGTTTGTAGGAGCAATGACAAACCTAGTCTAACACCTAGTAATTTATAAACTGCATAGGAAAGAGTTAATGGCAGGCATCAAGATTAAAGTGATTAAGATACCAAATTTCCACTGATATTCTAAAACTGTGTAAGAGACACTAGAATTTAAATAATAATTCTGATATATTGTTTTGATTTTCTTCCACCTGATTCTCACCTGAATATTTGCAATTTCTAATTAGTTATTTGTTGAACTACAGTACATTGTCAATATACAAACACTGAAAGCACAACTTTATGGCTAAATGGGGAGTTAAATGTGGGAATTAAATGAAATAACATTGCTGCATGTGAAGAATGCTGTCAGTCCAGAATTCACCTTTTTTTTTGTAGGTGAAGATTGAACTTTATTGGATTTGGCAGCAGATCATTTAAGTTAAAATTAATTTAACTAACCTTCTAAGAAACTGGATTTCTAAGCTTCATTTTGTTTATTTAATGGAAGTGTTTACTAATCATTCATACTTTACATTAAACTTCATTGAGAACTTTAGGGAAAATGGGGCTACAAACAAAGCAAATTAGTAACAGCTCACACCATTATCATCACAACTTTTTTCACCACCTGTGTTTCATCAAACTACCACTGCACCTTTTCTATAGCTTTCCTTCTGTCAATATATATGAATCTGTGCTTTTTACATGTGCACTGGCTAGTTAGTAGATAGGTCAATTCATGTTTAACTGGTAGTTGTGTTCATGATGTTACTGAACATAAGACTTCAACTCCATATAGGCTGGGGAAACTTCTGGGCTATGGTGTAGAAAGGATGTATGTTAGCGCTCTGCTGCCTTGCATGCTCTCAGTTTTGCAGGCATAGTGCTACACTGCTGTAATGCTGGTTTGCTATCTAATAATGAAAAACTAGATGTGCCCTTCACCTTCTGTACCCTATAAAATTTTCCCACCTCCATGCCCCATTGCCACCACCTGAGCCTAAGCCTAAGCTACCTCCAGGTGATCCATTTTCTCTTCAGTGACTGCAGATCAGGACCTGAACTCAACTCTCCTTAAGGTCTCCAGCCTTTCAACAATGCCCTTCAGTGGGAACACTACTACCATTTGCAGCTTCCCCTACCTCCATTCAGAGGTCTTCAAATCACTTTCCAGCTCCCTTTACTCATGTTCTCTGCAGCAGCTCATGTGGCATCCTCAGCCAGCTGAATTCCTTCACCAAAATACTTGTTGCTCTCCTGTGAGAAGAGAGTCAAAATATAGGAGACAGCTGATCTCTTTCACCAGAAACCAGAACAGGACATACTTCTTTCTACTCCCAAAGACATCTTTGAATTTTTTTTCATAATGTTTGAAGTACACCAAAAATAATTCAGAAAAATCATACTTTGCTAGTCATCAGCCACCAGCATTCAGAATGGCACTGCTCATGACTTCTGGCCTCAGCAGCCCAAGATCATCAGCTAGGCCTCCAACAAACACAAGAACAGATTAAAAATCACTGCTGGTATGCTAAATTAATCTATTTGTAGGGCTTTTCATTTTCCTGCCAGTAGTTGAGCTTATGGTGGATGATACCTCCAAAGTGTCCACTAACTTCTGAGGTTAAAATCTAACCTTGAACACCCACACAGCACCAGAAGGGATGCCCTTCCTCCATGCTGCTCACAGAGTGAAGGGCTGCCAGCCCAGCCTGGCTGTCCCACACTCACTCATAACTACTTGCAGCCCTACACTTTGGCTGTCTCCTTCTCCTCTATCTTTCTGTGCATCAATTCTGCTTGTTCTTCTCACATACTGTGAGGGGATGGGGTGGCCATTTTGTTGGCTTCCAATCCATTGGCAGTAAAGGGAGGCAGCAGCCATTTTGCGTAAAAGATGATTCATGTGTTGGAAGCTTTCCCTTCGGTCTCCATGAAAAATTTAAAAAAATCACTAGATCCACAGAGGAATAGTAAACTATGTTAACACTGGCTGTGTTGTGACTTTTCATACAATTTCTTTTGGCTGCCAGCCGAGCTAGGTAAGAGACCTGCTCGAGTAACCTGGGGCTGCTGGACCTGTCACCCAGCCAGTCTGTCCTTGCTGAGGATAAGGAGCAGGGATGACAGTGGAATTCCTGTGTTTATATGGAAGCTATTTAATCGAAATAAAGTTTTGCTGTCATACCTTCCTGTTTTCAGAAGTCATCCAGTCGTTGGCTTCCTAATCAAAAGAGATGTGGCAGCATGCCATAGAAACTGGGCCTCCTTTCCAGCATGTAGCCCAAAGTATTTCCAAACTCCAGATTGTGCCTAGAAATACATACCTCAGGTGAAAATTTGACTTTTACACTATATGCATCAGAACATACATTCATTTAAAAGAGCTGTATGCAGAAATAGCATGCACCAAGACCACTCTGGAGAAAAGCCCAACAAGGGGTGAAGCCAACCAAAACACCCCCACAGGTCCATGGTTTCACCTGTTGTTTAACAGATAGATACCTCTCCATGAGTGAAATGTCTCACAAAATTATGCAGTAGGATCATCATGCATTTAAATTAACATCTGAATTTGCTTTACAGCACACTATAAATTCAAAGGCATCATATATATAGCATTATAAATCTCTGTTTTACTCTATACAGTGGAAATGAGCTAAACAGCTCCTCTGGATCCTTTGGTTGGTGACATGAGTGATTCTTGTCCTTTCATGCTTCACCTAATGGCAATAGAAAGCAAAATACCAAGCATACTAGAAATCTGACTGCCTGACATTACTTCCTGGGGATTAAAAAGGAATTTTTGTTCCTAAAGATTTTAGTTTGGGATTATTAATAAATAATGATTAATACAAGGTCTAGAGGCTCCTGTCAGCAATCTAAAGACACATTTTATGAATTTCAAGGATCCAAGTATAATATTCCTGGCTCAGAGCTGACTGAAGTCTTCTTAGCAGCAGAGGCTATATTGCTTTTCTCTGCACTATAGGTAAGGGGCATGTTCCTGACTTGGATCAAGCTGCTTACATTGTGGAAGAGGAATGGTGAGAGGGAAGAAGACAGAAAGCCAAGGGTTTGAGGCTCCTGCCATGAAGTGAAGAGGCTACAGAACTTCATCCCCATACATATGAAACTGCAGTTCAGCTGAAGTCAGCACAGTGCAGAGACCGGCAAACACTTTAATCCCTCCTGCCTTGCATTTGCATGAGTCCTGGCTTCCCCTGGTGCTTATGCCAAAGGCCAGTTCAACATGATTTCTTTCAAGCAAATTTCAGGCTGCAGATTTCCACCCATGTCAACTACCAACACGTCTTATTTCAAAACCCTTTTGTGAAATGATCTGGTTTGAATAGATGCAAACTTAAACCGAAAGAAATGTTTATATGAAAATTTGTACCAAACCACGAAGATTTACTTAATCTAAAGCCAAGCATGATCTTCTCAAAAGTCAGCATGTTGACCTTGATATTCAGATCATATCTGAGAATGGATGTCACCTTATGCATAAAAATGTTTTCCTCATAGCTAATGGTGGACAGTGTGCACTTTTTCACTTCCTTTCCTGGTACATGTCTGGGTACACACATTTGCCAGCCTGGGAACTTTTGCTTTAATCAAAGGATAAGCATTTTGGGGGATATTGTCACACTTTCATTGTGTGGTAACAAATGTTCGTAACAGGGGTTGTTGGCTTTTTATTGCAAGAGGCATCAGTGATGTGGAATCCGTGTATGTGTTGGTGTAACTCATTTTATCTCTGAAATTTTTCTTGAACACAATGCCATGGACATATTAACCTAAACATGAATGAACAGCTTTTAGAAAAATATTGACTGTTAAAAAATGGACCTCATTCAGACGTACTAAAGCAAAGACTACATGCATTTGCTGATTGTCACATCTCCCCTCAGATAATTTATATCAAACATCAACAACATAAATTTTTTCCAAAACTAAAAGCATATTTGTAAATTTAAAAATAGAAACAGAATCTTAACGTAATTAACTAAACCTTGCCTCCTATTCTAACTGTATCAAGGTGTAGATCTACTGTGTTTTTCATAGGAGTCTTTGAGGTATAAAGGCTAAGAAATGTTTCTTCTTTCCATGCTAATGAGGAGCCTGTATCTCTTCTGTGCACTCAACTGAAATTGAACAGAAACACTGCCCTAGCCAACTGGAAAATCAATTATTTACACAGTGCTATGCAAATATCTAGAATCAAATTTTTCACACCTGATTAGTGAGCTTAACTGCGTTCATTTTCAAAAACCTATGAACCTAACCTCCAGTTTGTACAGTGCTTATACATAGAAATTAGACAGATAGCTTCATACTTAATGCTAAGAGAAATTTTTGCATGGTTCATGGATCTTTGACAGTAGGAACTTTTTGTCAGTATCTGTGAGTATGTCTGCATTAGACTGTGCAATGCCACATTTACTCTTCCTGCAGCATTTGATGTATTTTTATTTGTGAATTCACTTGCCAGTTAATGTCACTTTTCCTGTCTGCATTGAAAAAGGTTCCAGTTTCTTGTGTTTTGCTAACTGGTGTTTGACGACTAATGTTTGCGTGTATGTATCTGTACTTCACAGCAGTCTTCCAGACCTTTTCTCTCCTCTGCTGTCTTCCTGCTTGGTTAACTACGTGCATCCCAATGATTCTTCTACTTTTCCACGCCCAGGGTGCTGTTTCAGCATCCAGGATTGTCGAGGGCAATGATAAAGAGACTGGTGACACATGCCCTTGTTACTGATGAGGAGCGACTCCTTGAAAATCAGGATTTCTTGTTGATACAATCATTCTCCCAAATGTTGAGGACATCTATGTAGAAATCTGTGGATGAGTGAATCTTGAGCCTTCTGAACAACCAGAGAGATGTTCTGTTTCAGTGCAGAAGATGGACAGCATGGCAGAACTGTACAGCAATGAGACACATAAGGAGGCATTTTCCACTCAGCAAGGTTTTGGAGGAGTTACCTGGTTCAGCATTTTTGCATGTGTCTTCAATCTGCATTGTCTTGTAAACAATCTCTTCTAATAATGTTAAACCCCAAATTTAATATCCAACATGGTAAGAACTGCCTGCACACATGCAGGTGCAATTACTGACTTTCTCCCATCCCATCCACTATTCCCTTTGCCTCAAACTCAAGGCCTGTGGCTGCTTCATTGTGTGAGTGCTAAACACTTCCCACTGCACATTTGTAAAGCCAGATGCTGTGGCCCACTGGTTCAGACCATGACTTCATACAGCCAGTAGCAGTATGTGGTTCACAGCAGCAAGATTCATAATTTGGCACTGAGAAAGCACAGTTTGTCATCTTGTGCAAACTGATGGAGCATGAGTAAGGAAAAGTAAACACCCAGAGTTAGAGCTTTTTTTTTTTTCTTTCCATTTTCTACAACCAATATAAACAAGTTGCCAAGACATTCAAGGTAAGGTTTGATATTATCTGCTAACTACTGGCCTAATGAGAAGGGGTAAGAAAAAAGAAGATGGGCCAGAAATCTATCAAATTCATGGAAGAAAGTGAAAACAGATGATATCTTGTTCAGCTGGAAAGAAGTTAAGCATCTGTCTGCTGACTTGCTTTCACATTGGGCAGCACTGTTCTGATATAAGAGAGCATTTGCCTGCCCCACAATAGTACCCAGAGGGCAGAGGCAGCCAGAGGCAGGTCTTGGAGTTGATGAAGAGACAAATGATTTTTCACAAGTGCACCTTATTACTGTTGGTTTCTCAGAGACCACAGTAGCCTCAGGCAGTGCAACAATGCAGTCATATACATGAGTCATTGAGAATACTGGCTGCTCAGAGGAGAAATTTTCTATGCAGCACCTTCCTCTATGTATCCCCAGCACCCTTCAGGGCAGCCAGAGATGCTGGTGATGGGACATGACCTTTTGCTTGGAAGTGAGGTTTTGAGCACACTGCTCAACATATCAAGAGAGATTGGTAGAAAGCCTGACCCTTCCCAGATCTTATTTCTTTTTTAGTGGTTATAAAGCTTACGCATCAGATGATGGTAAGTGGATTTTGTTCCCTTGATAAGAACATTTTTGTTAACAACTGATTTGATTCTTGTAAGGCAAAGCACCCCAGGCTGTGAAAGAATGGTTGATAAAAGCATTGGCCTTCATGCACATCAGCAAAATACAGTGTATACAGTGGTGTCTCCTGTCAAAGCAATATATTTAACATAGCCATTCTGTGAAAAGTAATTCTCTTTTCCATAAAAGTATAATTCCCATGCTTAAAAGATTTGATTAATAGTCTCTTTATTTTCATGTTCCACATAGGAACACAAATCCTCTCTGAATTTGTTGTCCTTGCCAGTTGCCATCTAGGAACACCTTTTGCTCTTTGCCTCCACGAGAAATGCTTTCCTTTGTTTTCTTCATTGAAACTAGAGCGAGCAAGCAAGCAAGCAAGCAAGTGCTCACAAAGGAGGTAGTGTTCAAAGTCATCCACTTAAGCACTCTTTTCCTGCTCAGTCCCTTAAATGCACACTCCACTGTCAACCTGTAGCTTCTCAGGAAAAACTAATACATCTCACTGTGCAGGACTCTTGCTTGAAGGCTTCAGGGGCAAGGGAGATGGCAGGTAAGCTGTTTTTTTCCAAAACAATAGCAACAATTTAAACACTGTGAGCATCCCCTGTAGTTTTTGGAGCAATGTCCTGTTTTTTTCTATGTATACATGAGTTCGTGACTCTGGTGTTGGAGAAGATGATGGCTGGACTCAATGATCTTGAAGGTCTTTTCCAACCTAAATGATTCTATGATTCTGTAAGGTGCTGTACTGAGCAACCAGGCCATCAAAAACTAGAGAGAAACATCTCTTTAACCACATCGCTTTAGAATGTTTCATCCTGGTGCAGCAGGCAAAATATAGGTGCATGGGTGCCATTAATACATTAATATGACATGGGAACAAGCAGGTAAAGTCACCAAGAATCTCCCATGCCTTCTATGTTTTATGGCCCACACTGCTGTGGTGCTGCTATAGCCATAAGATTGGCATGGCAGAAGTCCTAAGAACAGAGGTCATCATAGTACTTAAATTTTTATCTTCTTCACTAAGCAGGACAGATATGTAGCACAGTGCTCTCCCAGCATGTTCTGCCTTTTTCCTGTGCTCAGAAAATGAAATTATTTCAGAAACAGTTCATTTCTCATTAGTGTTCTGGTATTCTTCCTGGTGCCATCACCTCATTTGAGCTGCTAAATGACCTGTCAAAATTGTGTATGCTTTCTATAGACAAATCCATTCAGTGTGGAGATCTCAGCCTCTTTGTATGAGAGTCTCCTAGTGGCATGGCAGAGAGAAGAGTTGCTTTCATGGTAGCTGACAGCAACTTGAAAATGCTTTGGTACCCCAGAAGGAGATGAACCAGTGGAAATGTGTATTTTGACCACAAGTCCTGCGATTCTGGCTGATTCCAGCTGGCTCTGCTGTATAATCACAACACACCACAAGAGAGGATCCAGAACATAGACAGCTAGCTCACCATCTGGAAAAAGCACCATAGGATTCCTGCCCAGAATGCTATGTGCTTACTTTGAAATAGGCCCCTGCTGTATTTATGCCATTGTTGTAGAAATTAAGTAGGAAGCAGCTGGCCATGTGGATGCAGTTATTGCAGAATATCACTTCTGCAATAGGGTAGCAAAAAAGGTCACTGAAAATGTCCATGTGAAATGAGCTCTCCATATGCACATGACTTTCTCATCTTGCAACATGAATTTTGGAGGTGGAGCTCGATTGCTTTTGCTGTTGGCTTTTGCCTTCCTACTAAGTTAAACCTCAGCAGCAATGTCAAGAAGAAGTCTTGCACTGGTTACAGGGATAATAATGGAAGATAATGATAATATGTTAAACTTTTTTATGATTGTGCATTCAAATGTCATTACAGAGAACTGTTGCTCAGGGCAAACTAGTTCTTCAAGTCTGAGCTCCTGAAGACATAGAAGTTAAACAAAATAAGGCAGCTTGTCACAATAAAGCAAGCTATAAAAGAAAACTTTTTTTCCCTAGTGGACATTTTAGAGTACTTTAAAGAAGAGTTTGTTTCAATTCTGTGCTCTGAAGTAAACGTCACAGTATGGTAAGAAGGAGAAAATGCTGAACTCCTTAGAAGAGTGACTTAACCCCAAAGAATGCTTAAGTATGAGGAAACTGAAGCAGGCAAATATATACAGATGGTTTATTGTTTGTCTGGATTTGGATATCACTTATGCTACCAGAAGTAAAGATTAATAGATCTGGATCTTTTTCAAGGCCTATGTCTGTCTGCTTCCACCCTCATGCATCCCTGGAGACGTGAACCATAAGTCAGACTGCCCACAAAAGGGAACTCTGTGAAGGGTTATGCTAAGACACTGGGGAATCTGTGGCTGCTGTACTAATCAGTGTCTAAACTCAGGGACCACAGGCTTTCAGCTCTCAGAAAGGGGTGATTAGGCACCAAAATCAGAGAGAGGACCAGAATGATCATTTTACTGTTCTCAGCAATATCAAGAATGTCCAAAAGCAGTGGCTTGACCAGTTTCATGAGGACACACACTTTGCATAAGTACTGCTTTAACTTAGGATCAGCCCCTTTAATTTTTTCTTAAAATTTTTTTTTTTTTTTAATGAAATGAAAAGGATGCTTGCAAATATGTAAATGTGTTGTCAGATTTGCATTACCTGAGATGATAGGGAGTTTCTGGATGCCCAACAGGGTAATAGCTTCTGATCAGTACTCCGTAACTCTCTGTGTCAGGAGGAGCTAGGGGTTTTTTAATAAAGTATGGCTCTAGGGTTGATTTAGATCAGTACTACTATAAACAGACAGGCCTGCCTAATTGCTATAGAATGCATTTCAAATACTCATGAAAGAATACACTGCAGATTTGATAAACAGCTATACATTGAAGTCTGTGTACCATAAGTGGTGGCTTGATGATTTGTATGTACTCCCACTAAATATGAAAGTAACTCATATGTACTTAGGTGCAGGTATTTATATGTGGAAATATTCATTAAATAAGGCCATTTCCTTCCTCAACAGATGTATGTATTTATGTTGTGCAGGCAACGTAAGTATCACACTTGTAATATTGGGAGTGTACAATGTGTGCACTATTTCTTCAGCCTCAGTTTTTTAGTCTCATTTCATAACCATCCATAATGTCTGTCTGAGAGTCCCTCTGACACTCCACTTGAATCCGTTGGTTGATTTCAAGCACATTACATAAAGGGATATGAATTATATTCCTTTTCATTTCCTGAAAATCAACGGATTAGTGCTTCCACCACCAAGAGAAAGGTTGCAGGGCAATATTTGTTTGGATTTGAATGCGTTACAGCAGCCATTAATTTCTGCATAGGTAGGCATTAGAGAAGGTGGGAAAGAGAGAAAATACTGGGGAAAATGAATGGGATGCTTTAAGGTAAATACGAAAGAGCAAAGACTGATTTTGTGAAAAGGTCAGGGAGTCAGGGTTATTAAAAGGGTAGCATAGCATACTGCATACTGCAACCAGCATTAACTAGTTCTTCTGTTCATGAAACTTTTTTTTTTTTTAAAGGTGAAAGCAACATAGACATGTTTGGATTAACTTCTGTATCTTCTGCTATCGATAGTAAATGTTCTGTGTTGCATTTTATACTAAGCAAGCCTCCTAAACGACTTAAGCTTTTTCAATTAGAGCAATAAACCATCTCTCTATTAGTGCTGTGGGAATACATCCAGCAGACAGGAAATAATTTCTGAGAGAAATGGTTAGCACTTCAGTTTGATTAAGGGTGGCACTGTCAGGGTCAAGTTTCTGTTGCATGGCTTGCTGTCCTGACTATCATTTTCCTTCTACTCACATTGAAGTGAGAAGTATTTTAAAACTGTAAAATCATGTGAGAAATAATCACCTCCAAAATTCCTCCTGGAAGGGCTAGACAGATTTCTTATGACACAAGGTGCTGGCAAAAATCAAGATGCATTGCTTCATGTACTCTTGTGAAAGCTCTAAATTTGGCTTAAAATCAAGTATTTTTATCTGAGTGGGGAAAGCATCCTTTACTAGTCAGACTTCACATCTTTGTATTCAGCTCTGATTCTCCTAATGAAATTGCATGAGAGGTTCTTGCCATGCTAAAATAAAGCAGTATGAGGAAAAAGAAATTGCAGGAGATTTTGCAGGTCATACAGATATCCCAGCAATGCAAATCCAGTCAGCAGTAGTCCGTCAGTATTCCAATCTCCAAATACATCTCTTCAGAGCTGCACAGAGTCACAAATGTTTTGGAGCATTAGGAAGCTGCAGATAGTACTCTGCCCTGGGACAGATTCTAGAAACCCATCATAGAAAGTATTTTCTGTTTTTTCACAGAGACATAACTGCACGTATTCAGATAGGAATCTGACATTAATATAGGCATTGTGGTTTATGTTTATGTATGAATCCTTTGCTTCAGGACACAACATAATCACTAATAGAGATTGGGAAAAATTCCTTCTCTGGGAAGGCTTTACCTGATGAGATTTTTCTCAGCTTTCTTTATCTGATCACTGCAAAACACAGAGTAAATACTATGAACTAAAAAGATCCCTTGGAAAATCTGATTTCTTTCTCATTATTGTTATTCTCCTAAGTAATACATACATTTCACACTAACAATGATAAAAGTCATAATGTCCCTTAGCAGGAAGAGCCAGCCTTCCTTGTTTCTTTGCCCACCTATAGCTATAGAACTTCTTTGATATTAACCCAACATCCACATCCAGGCTTAAAAATGAAACCTTGTTTCAAGTCAATTGAGTGACCTTATTGACTTCACTGTAATTTCTCTTACTGTCTTATACAAGGGAAGAACTGAAAGCCCAGATGAATTAACTTTCCTTAGTTTTGTCTTTGATGCTGAATACCAGTGGTCAGAGAGTTTGGCTGGCATGTTTTCCTCACCTTTAAAAATGCTAAATATTGCCTTCTTTAAAAGTTTTCCTTTTTTGTTTGGTTCTCCCCTGCCCCTATCTCAATATTTCCTCAAACTAACTGGTAGCGTGAATTTTCTTTCCATTGCAAGGAGGAAAACAACTAAACAAGGGTCTTTCTGTCCACTTGTCAGAAAGGATTCAACAGAGAACTCCCACCAGAGACCAGATCCAGCAACTGTCCAGAACAGCTGCAGAAAACTGAAGAAGCAACTGAACTTTGCAGGCCAGGTTATGATCTCCACATCAGCAACATAAATCCTAAAAATTTTTTCAACTGGTAATACTTAGCGGTTTCATAACCTCTATGCCTTCCAGAAGTGCTGAGTCCCTTTAACATGCACTCCACAGGCCAGGAAAGTCCATAAGGCACTTCATTCTCTGATTGCAGCAGGACTATTTCTGTAACTAAAGATTGGTGACCAAAATATCTTGAATGCACAGGTTCCTAGATGTGCCTTGATAAGTAAATCAAAATAAAAGTGATGATTCCTCTCACATGCCACTTTTACTCCCAGTCAGCTCCATCAATTTCATGGAGGCAATGTGGATAAAAATACCCTTCAGCGCTGTGGAAAATCCGTTAATAATATGTGTATTTTTTTCTTAATTAAAGAACTTAATTTAGTTAACAAAGTATCAAATATTTTGTAGCATTGATTTATTTATATCAATTCAATTTTGAAAGTCTCTCTTAGAAACATCAGCTAAATCAAGTATTTCTCAATTAAAGAAGGCTCTAATTTATCAGCAATTTAGTGTGGCTAGATATTATTAGTGTCACTTGTGCTTATGTGCTCCACAAAGTAGTTCTATGGGAAAACTCATTATTTCGTACTTTTCATGTCTTCTCTTCCATCTCTGTATCAGACCAGCTACAATGCAAGTAGGGGATTTTATCTGTGAGTTCAAAAAAGTTGCTTCTCCAAAGAGTTTTGGACCTTTTCAGACCAGAAAAGAACATCAGAAAATACCTCTTGTAAACAAGAAGTGGTTAAGTATTTTGCTTGGAGACAGAGTTCCTATGTCTTTGGGAACAATGTTACTTGAACTGTTTCTTATCGCTTCCTCTTTTAAACAGTTAAATAGAGAGACCTTTAACCAAAGGTTCACAGTGATATTAGCAAAAGGTTAAGATAATATTTTTAGATTATTTTTTTCATCAATGATTTCAAAGTGGAAAACAGCATAATTTAATTTAATTGCTGGTCCCATTTCCACAGAATGGTGTGTATTTATAAAACAGACATAATCGCACCCTCTCTGAACACTCTTACATACTACAGTTGTGGACAAGGTAAATGAACCAGAACAGAATAGGAGGAAGTATGGGTTACATGAAAACACTATAAACTGGTGTGTAAATACTTTATCAGAAATGTGCTTTCATACAATGTGGTTTGAATAATTTCACAGTCAGCCCTCCAGAGGCTAATTTTGTAGTCACTCCTGGTCCGTCACAGTCCCAGTGAGACAGTACTGTATGTGTGCTGGAGCTCTGGGAGAAAGTGAAGGGATCAGCTGCATCAGTAAATGACCTCCATCTTTCCTCACCTTGGGTAGGAACAGAGGCACCCCAGAGGACTTTGCAGGGCTTCAAGCTAAGTTGCAACAGCCTTCCTCAGAGCCATTTCTTAGGCAAGGGTTGTTAGAGCACAGCAAAGGTTTGGCCATCCTCTCTCTGTCCTGATGTACATCTTACCCTGTGAATGCAAGCCCCATCTCTGTGCTGAATGGGCCTGCTGGAATGGTGTCTGAAATAATTTGCAATATACTCTTGGCATTCAGGAATGAGTCAAGTTTTGGTGTGTCTTTCAGAAAAAAAAAAATTGTATATGTGGATTTAACAGTACAAAGAAGAGGTTATAAAGGATGGAGAGATGAGAAAGTAAACATAAAAGAGTAAGAGGGGAAGACTGGAAGCCACTGATGTGAAAAAAATGTAAAAGATCCAAGCCAAGTAATCCAGGCATCCGAAAAAGCTATAAACCTGGGACAAAGTGTAAAGTAATTTACTGAGCTACATTTTCGTATTACTGGAAGTTCCTGAATAATCTCTTGTCAAAAAAGAATCTGATTTTTTTTACTCTGACAAAATGGGAGCATTTTACATGTTTAATGAAAAAAAGGGATTATATGATACTGTAATATACAGCCCAATTCATGCTTTTGCTTTATTAGTGATTAATTAAAAAAGCTGAAAACATCTGCAGAGAGCATAACATATTCAGACCAAAATGAAATTAAAACAGGTTATTTTCCCAGCAAAAGATGAAATAAAAAAACTCCAAAATGTTTCAGGTTATCTGAACTCTACTGCTTAACACAAAATTAAATGTTTCATTTGATGATTATTTGGTTCAACTTTTTTCAACCTTTTCAGCTGGAAGTATTTTGTCTAGTTGCACAGCTGATACAGGCATTTGACCTAAAGGGCAAGCAGTACATTTAGAAATAAATCTGAAAAAAAAAAGCCGGGAACAAATGCTGTCCCTTTTCTGTCCCTTCTATTTTTCTGCATATCAGATAACAAAACTAAAGCTTTAGAAATTCTACCTTGAAAACCAGAGAGAAAGCTATCTGGTACAAGGAGCTAGCCTGACATCTTTTTCAATGTTTCAAATCACTGTTACTGCAAGAGTGACAAAGAAAAGCAAGTATTTGAAAATGCCTTTAAAAAAATCTTATAATGGATCTGTTCTTATAAGTGAATGAATTCGGATATAGAACTGGCCTGAAAAATTCCTTATGCATTTACAAGTTGCAGCACGTCTCTGGGGAGTTAGATTCTGAGCTATAAACCTGCCAAAGTACACAGATCTATGCAGTGTAGACAACTTTTGGGACTTGACAACTTTCCACAACAAAGACACCTCTGATACTGAAAACCAGGCCTCTCTGGTTTTCTGTGTCCTGTGTTAAATCACACTTAGCATAGGCTTAAATGTAAGGTAATAATGATAATGTTAGGAAGAAGGAAAATTCCAGATAATAGAAGAAAACCAAAAATAAGTGTAGTTGTTCTCAATTTAACAAACTTAGGAGGGTTTCTTCCTTGTTTCCTTTGATTTGCAAACTCCTGTAGAAATGATTTAATGTTCATTAGTGTTTTAGATGTGTTTTGCAGAAATATTTATCCTTCCCTTTCCTTGTCCTTTTCCTCTGTTTATTTCAATGCCAAATGAAAAATAATGACTCCAACTTCTACTACCATTCAAAACTGTTACTGCGAGATGAGCCTGGGACAACATGCTTGATCAACCTCTCAGTGCATGGATTTCTACTGGCTGGCATCAGGCCAACAGAGATGATAAATACTGGACTCAGCTTTGATTCCTTCCATCAGCAGAGACCTTCAGCTGTTTCTCTCTCCCGCTCACTCTTACAGCCTCCCTGTATTTAGTCACCCATTTGCATGAAATCTCTGAACCCCAAATACCTTTCAGACCCCTTCAGCCCCCTGTCAAAGGTAGTTGAAATTAGCCAGCTATTTCAAAACTTGCCACTAATGGACAAAATATTGGAGTGCATAATCTCATTCCTTTAGTAAACCAGGCAAGCACAGGGGAAGGCATGATGAGGCCCTTAATTACAGAAACCCTTCCTTTAAGTTTTAGCTTGCTACAAAACT
Organism: Astur gentilis; assembly: GCF_929443795.1. Lineage (NCBI taxonomy): Eukaryota > Metazoa > Chordata > Aves > Accipitriformes > Accipitridae > Astur > Astur gentilis. Next base: position 76,693,990 of record NC_064919.1, on the reverse strand, counting down.
CTTGCTTGCACCTTTGAGTGCTTTTCAGTAAAAAATGGTGAAGGTAACATTACTTAATATATTTACCTTTCCTTTAAGTAATTTCTTTTCGTTACATGCTTGAAAACAGAGCTGTTCAAAAGAAAAAAGAAAAGGTCTATTTTCCTTTCAGGAAATATTGATTTTTTTAAAAAAGAATGACCGAAAAGAATTTTTTTAGTTCAAGAAGATGTTAACAGTCTTTCAAAGGTTTTGAAGGAAAAAATATTATGAGCAGGGCTCAACAGTCTTTTCTTTTTCACAGTGCAGATGAACATTTTTCAATCAACCTCATGTATAAAGCTTTTCACATGATCATCAAAACAGGAGTAGGAATGGCAAGAAGTTTCGTAACTTGGAGTAGGCATTAAAAAGTCTTTCACCCTTGAATGTATTTTGCTTTGACAATATACGTAGAAGTGTTTGTGAGAAATCTTGCACACATGCCTCTTAAAGGGCTAAATTCAGTGGTGGGACCGTGGAAATAATTCTACCAAATTTATTTTAGAAGATCATGTCTCGAACAATTTCTAAAGCTTGTCCTTTATTGTAGGAGCTGTATTTTCCTTGTCTGGATACTATAAACCCTAAAGAGGGTTGTGCAAAGAAAGATGGTCAGGAAAGAGAAAAGAACCCTTATTCCTATTAAAAACTGTTGCTTCACAACTATTAATTTTCTCACCCAACATTGGAGAAAAATGTGTATATCTACAGAGGAGGTATAAATTTTATGGCATAGAAAGCATTTAGCCCTGCCTCTTTGAAAATAACGTATAGATACACAACCTAGCTGTGTTTCCATTATGTAGTTAATGCATGCTTTCAGTATTTCCAATATATATATGGCATGACCTAACAGAAGACAATGAGTTGTGTATGAGAATACAATGATACAATTTGGCTAGATTTATTAAGGTGCAATTAATGCAGTATTTAGCTAGTATAACACTACCTCCTTGATTTTTAAACTGTAATCACAATAGCAAACAATTTGTTTCAGTAACAGAACAAGATGGATAGTTCACAAAACTGCCCAGCTTCCTGCCTCCCACCTAGGACACTAACCTTCCTGGGAATTGTGAATTAATCCAGTTAGCCCTGCAACCACAAGGGAGCCTGAGCAACATAGGAAACACAGAGCACTGGAGAAGTGTAAATATAATGTAAATACCTGGGCATTTAAAATTACCAGAGCTGCAGATCTGAGAGGTGATGTTTCTGATTGAAAGCCCTGCTTCAGACTGTGTTTTGAATACAGGTGTTAGTCAAGCAATGACTTCAGGTTTGTTACATCCTCGGGACTGGTGGGGCTTCTGGAATTTCAGGAGATATTTGTATCAATTCTCAACAGCAAAATGGAAAAGAATTAGGATCATTCTTGGCTTTCTAATGAAAGGACCACATATGTTCCTATACTAGTATTTAACTTTGTTAAAAATAATTTCTCTGGGGTGTGTGGGTAGTTTTTTTCAGTGTTTCAAACTTTCCTATACTGTTTTCTTGCTGTTTTCAGTGTTTTCCCCATACATGCATCTGCAAAACTACTCATGAGAAGAAACCAGTTACAAAAAAAAAGGACATAATGATCAGGTTTTTAGGTAGTAGCTAAGGATTTGGGACTTGAAGAAGATTTGGGGACTGATTTTTTATTTTTTTTTTTTAAATACTTCTCTTTTCCAAATGATTAGTGATTTTGGATGCATTATTTATACATGGGTCTGCCTGAGTCAATCTAAAGTAGATCTGATTTTCTCAGAACAAGGTTTTGCCACTGGAAAAGTCAAATTACATCAAAGTATCTCAAATTAGGCATCCCCCAAACTGAGAGATTTAAAACCACCAGTCCTTTTTCAAAGCCTTGACTGCTGTATCTGGAAGCATTTTAACCCAACTAGCCTGTTCTGATGCAAGTAAGTTATGGTGTTTGCCCCATAGTCAGGTTCAATATTTAGCCAAATCAACAATAGAAATGCAAGGGCTGCATCAGATGCCTGATCTGTCATGGGACATATCAACTTACATAGAGTTTCAGTCAAAGAACTTACTCTACAAGGAGAACTGAGCTGGCATTCAGCCAGAACATTAAAACATTCTTTGAGAGGCAGCACTGCTCGTTGTCAACGCTGTATGGTGTGTGTTGGTTAATGTTTCCGTAGGACTTTCTTACGCTTGTGAAGCCTTCTGTAACATGTAGTTACTAGCAGTGTTGGAAGATCTTCTCCTGCAATGTAGCTCTCTTTGCTGCCTAAACACAGGACTGCAGGTCTACAGTTACCACAGTCAGCTTCAAATCTTACTGGCCTGTAGGAATAGGAAGAATTGTGCTGGCATCATGGGATACGCATGGGTGTGTCTTCGCCTCCTCCCTCTACAATGGTACTATCCTGTTAACATTAGTCTGCCAAGTTAGGTACATTATGTTCTAGCAGAACACAGCCTCCTAATAATGTTTGTTTGATAGACAATAAACTTTATTTTCAACAGGTGGTCTGTATGGGATTGAAGGCTGCAATAGTGCAATTGGATTTTGATCATTCTTCCAGTCTGGGAGGTTAGGCTCTGAGAAATCAGAGAGAAGCCAGTTATTTCTACAAAAACCAAACAAATAATAATAGTAATAAAAAAAAAAAAAAAAAAAAAAAAACCACAAAAAATGCAAACACTTCAAAATGTCCTAAGGAAAGTTGTGTTATCTTTTATGAAAAAAACAACCAACCACCATGACACTGTGTGGTATTTGCTAATAGACAGGTGACATAAACAATGTCCTCTGAAGGAATGCAGTTGTTTGTGGTTATTTACATTTCTGCTGTAAGCCAGAAATGAAATCAGAGCCCCATAGCATTAGAGAAAGGTACTTTCTCCCTCAGTAGCAGTCCCTGCAGCAGTAAGAGGGTAAAATGACACTAAGAGCAGGTCAGCGACAACAGAGCAGAATGCAGCACTCCTCAGCACAGCCTGGTGGACCCAAAGGAAAGGCCCCCAGGCCAGAGATTTGCTGCCTCAGGCTGCCAGCTTGGCTGAGGCTTTTTCTCCAGCAGTGGACAATCCAGGTGGACTCTTTAAAACAAGACAACAACATTTTTAAAAATAGCTTTAAAGAAAAAGAAAGCAAGCACTTAGGAAAACTGGCAGGCAGAAGGTAGGAAGGAGGTTGGGTATGGAGTAGAGGGACTAGGAAGGATGATGGAGGAAATAAAGGGAAAAAACGACAAAGTGAAAACAAGTGATGAAAGGAGGGACTATAGAAAGGACTGACAATGTAAAGGGGTGAAATAAAACATGATCTCTTATGCAGGCGTTCATGATTAGGAAAGGTTATTTCTCCTTCATTTTTATTTCCTTGGCAGAGAAGGGGGAGCTGTAGGGAGGTGGAAATTAAGTGTTTGGTGCTGGTGCCGATGGAAACTTTTGTTTCAGCTGCAGCTCAGGCAGGGGAAGAATTTCCCCTGGTCAGACCCAGGTGAGGGCTTACAGAGCAGTGGTATCTGTGTTGGAGGCAAAAGCCCTTAATATCTATATGAATTTGTCAGGCCTTGACTAAGGAAAGCAATGTTAATGAGGCTTTAACATACTTGCCACTGACGTGTGACATGCATCTATAAATTCAAGGAACGATGGGATCACTTAACCACTCTTTCTTTGTTTCAGTCTCAGTTCCCATCCCAAACTGAACTGGAAAATTTTTTATGGACATTGGCTTGTCTCAGTTAAATTACCCCCCCCCCCCCCCCCCCCCCCCCCCCCCCCCCCGCTCCTCTTTTTATACCTCCTTTCCTGTCTACTTCTTCTGAATCACTCTCTCGAGCTGTGTCCAGGCTGCTTTCAGCTCTGGCATTGAACTGCAGCTTGTCACTAAAGGCATCCTGGCATGTACATAAAAGGGATTTAGAGGTGGAAATGACCACCAGTTAAATCACCTCATCCTCCCTCCAGTGAGCGCAGGATTGTTCCTGCAGCACAGTCCCAAGGGCTTGGGGTTTTAATGCTTTGAGCAACAGAAATTCCACCTCCACCCCCTTTGGGAGGGGTGCCTGAGGGCTAATAGATCACACTCTTACACAATTTTTCCTGATACAGAGCCTACATTTTCCTTTGTTTGATGTCTTTACTCCGTTATTCCTATTTATAACTGGTGCTGGGTGAATCCCAGGTGGTTCTGAGGTTTATTTCTGTTTAAGAAGGCATGCAAAAAGGCAGAGACTAGTCCACATTCTTTAAACCTTTTGGTGCCTTCCTGACAGGCTCTGTTATTTCTTTCCTAAAACTGCCCAGGACCCAGTAGAAAGCCTCATTTCTCTCTATCCCAGGAGGGTAGGAACTTGGATACTGGCCAGTCCTCTGCTCTGGTAAATCTCTTCTGAACACAGAGACTAAAGCCCTGATCTCCTCCATCTATAATATGCCTTTTTCTAGTCATTACCCAGTAGCCTAATTCCTCCAGTTTAATTTCCTGTACTCATCAGGCTGTTGCCCTGCTTTTTGTTCTCCCTGACCTAAATGAGGAGGTTTATCAATCCCTTTTCATTGGACCTGTTCCTTTGATACCTGGGCACAATATGTACTTCTGAAGTATTTTTTCTTAAGAAAGAAAGGCATTTATTGAGCTGTTATTCTAGTTAATATCCCATGAAACACTGCGGTAATCAAATGGGGGAAAGCAGGATCCCTTCTCTTGTTCTGAAAAAATCTTGCATGAAAGGGTTCAGTCAGGGGCTGTGAATTCTTCCTCTAGACCCTCCATCCTGCACACGGAGACTAATAGCGCAGAGGAGTCTCAGCATACTCCACACTTTAAGGCTGCCCAAGCAATAGTTCAACATAATCATCACTAGTAATCCTTTTCAGTGGGGAATATTATACATGTGTGAACTTATATACAAGTTCAATGACACAGTGCTGTCAGGACTTTCTATCTGAAATTCTTCATCGTGAGAGCAGCTTTCTCCTTCTTCAGATGTCAGAGACATTAGTCCAGTCCTTGATTCAGGCATCTCATTTGGCTAGGACACATAAGTCACATTCAGAGGGACTGTTCCTACTACTGTCCTTTTAATAAATACTAGTTACCAGGGCTGTAACAAGCCCCAGATTGTATCTTTCTTCTGTTTGGTTTGAAGAGGGATTTAAATCTACCAATTCATGTTGCTGTCAGAATGGCCCCTGTGCTACAGTGTATAGTCTGTCTTCTCACTCTTTCCCTTTGAAAGCTAAATAACAATAAAAAAATTGTTCCGCTAAAGCAAGAGAAATAAGAAGTGAGAAATGCCTGCTGTAGTCTGGTAGTCTAGGCATTTAGATTACAAGAAGATTATTTTTAAATGCCTTTACTTGAGGCATTTTCATTTTTTATACAACAGTAAGTGAGTTCAGCAAGACACTGGTTCACAAATACGTTTCATGTTTAGATCATTCTCTTCAGAGGCAGAAAAACGGCAGTTCTATCCCTGATCCAAATCCAGGACACTGGTTTTCCCCCAGTCATGCCACTACTACTCTAACACTAGGCAAGAGGTAGGTGCTTGTCCACATAGTGAGTACTAGGAATAGTGTAGGCTGGGAAAATTCTCTGCTTTGGTACTGTAGAAATACAGGTGGGAGAAGAACGGGGCTTCCATAGACATGAGCTTCCTATGTCCCCTGTCCTGGACAAACATAAAACCATGGTTACAATTCTTGCCATCTGCTAGTTTCTAAACTATATATACATGTATCTAAAATTTGAAAGCAGAGCTTTATTGTGTAAATTGAATGACAGTGTCAAGAAGTAACGGACACTGATAGTAAACCACTGCACTGCCAGAAAAAAAAATAGCTGGATAGAGTAATTACTTATAGAAAGGAAAATAGAATATTTTTTTTTTCTGAGGCAGAGGACTGAAGACCATCAAACCAACCATAAGATGACTCAGGAAAATTTAACCAAGAGTAGCACATATACACAGGGAGACCCTTTTTGGCATTACAATTTGTAAATTATGGTTATTCCTATGAGGCAACAAAAGAGGATCTGTCACTTGTGCAATTACTTTTATTGGCAGTGCTCTTTCAACTCAAGAAAACATTGGCTGAGTTTCAAGACCAAGATTTGGCTTAAATGCCACTATAATTTTTCAGAAATGTGATGAATGTTCCTCAAGAAATAGTTTCCTAAGAAACCCACAAAAATGTGTCCAGCTAGGTTACAGGATATCTAGAATGATATCCAAAAGTTGCTACCACTGAAGATCAATTGCCATCAGTAATTTCACCAAATGAAATTTTTACCTGTCAAGACTGGGTGATAGTCTCTGACAAAAAGATACCAAACACATTTGGATGAACCGTTTAATAAATTTTGATGTATATATACACATACACAATTCATCACACATATCTCAAGCATTCATTTTGAAGGACAAGCTATTAAAAAAGAAAAAAAAACATCTAGTGACAGGGGAAGAAAGTCCTGCCACTGTAAAGGTAATGACTTGTTGGACGGGCACTAGTAGTCTGAGGGTCATATACTGAACATAAATTCAGTCAATAATCTCTCATATTCCCAAGCCTGAGTACAAACTGTATTTCATTGAAGCTGATGAGATTTTTTCCACTGCTGTCAATGAAGGCAAGATGTCAAGTCTCTCCTGCTGTCGTATCCCTACAATATAGCAGCAGTAAAGCATGTATCATTACTGATCTCAGTTCCAGTAAACTTAGAATGTTAGTAAACATTAGTAAACTAGTCTTTAGTTTATCCTGACTAGAATCTTAAATTGCTAGAAGGGACTGGAGACGAGTCATGTAAAATGTGCACTTCTGAAAAGATCATGAAACAGCTTTAATGATTACTGCAGTTATCAGGAACACAGAACACTACTTGTACCATTTTTTCTACAATGCTTTATACAGAAATACCGGAAAATTGCTAGGTACTTCAGAGAATTCCTGTTTGCAATGGGATGAAGACATTAGAGCATAACCATCAATCAAAAGCAGGAGAAATAGTAATTTCTATCTGTACAACATGTACAGATGTACAACGTATCTCTGAGGAGGCAGATTTAAAATCATCTCAATTCTAACATATATTGGGAATATCTTCTATAATTTTGAAAATTCAATCTCTTTGCACCTTTAATCAGCTTTACAAACTGTTAATTTATTTGTTGGCAGTATGGAGTTAATTGATTTAGTGACATATTTAGAGATCTATGAGTAAAAGGCATTGCAGCTAGGAAAGTAGTTCAACCCTCCCCTAACCGAATGGGCCTCTCCAAGTCTACATTTTTACTCTTCACTTTTTTCTTTCCTGGGCTGCAGGAAGAATTTAGGTCCATAGTTAACCCAGAGGATGTTTCCATCTCTCTATCAACTCTCTGGTGAATTCTTGGTACTTGTAGTTTTGATATAAGTGTGATCAGATACTTCTTCCTCACACTCATTTCCAAGTTATTTTAGATTATAAAGGCCTGGCATACTCTCAAGCACAAATCTTATATTTGGCAACATTGCTACAACAGACACATGCATACAGAAAGCAGAAGGCTAGACAAAACAGGATAATTTGAAGACTGTATTTAATAGCACAGGAAAGAAACAGAATTAAATTCCCTCAATTAGATAAGATTGCTGCAAAGAAATGAACTTGTAGCTTAGTAAAATGTGTAAGTTTTGCCTCTCTGCAGGCTCTAAAAATTAATGCATACTAGTTAAGGTTCTAATGTGTTTAAATAATTTGGTTCCTATTTAATTGCATTTCTGGAGGACTGAGAATAAATAGAAAAATATCCAAAGTTTGTTTATACTGATTTAAACTTTTCCCAGACCTTAAAATACTGGGGGAATTTTCTTCCCAAAGAAAGGTTAGATTGATTCCTGATTTAATCAGTTGCTAATCATCATTAAAATCAGGGGTTTATATGGTGTCTTAGACCCAGAAATAACCCTCCTGTGGTTAACTCTGTACCATCAGATAGTACCCTCCATAAGAGACAGACCAAGAAAGTAGTCAACAGGTGACAAAAGACACCACAGAAATAGGTGATAACATATTCCTATGTCTTTAATGGAAACATTTTGTTACAATTTAGGTTATGTGATATTCTTGCATTTTTAAAATGTGTGAAAGAAAATGCACAGAATAAAAAGTCAAAGGACACCAATGAATGTAGATATTTTAAATGATCAAGTCATAAAAGAAATAAAATACATTACACAAATAAACAAAGGTTATATCCACAGTCATGAATATGCACTCTCCTCTACACAAAAACAACAATAAATAAAATCACATTATATGCAGATAGTTCTACTTACATCAGTACAATATACTATGCAGCTTTCCATTTGTTTTCTACCAAACTGGTACTAGGTTTCTCTGTTGTCCAGTATTTTTACATTAATAATGAACAGTATCACTGAAAAAGGCGACAAAGTTAACGTCCACAGTGTCTATCCTGAGTCCTCTTAGTTTTGTTATAATTACACCCTATGCACAAGAAACACAGCAAATTCTACCCATTGCCTTAATCCTGCCACTCCACCCAAGTCTTCACAGCACTTTTACACCCACACAGTAAAGATGACATTGTTATTAGGTAAGTACCCAACCTAAGGGCATGGTACCCCCTGAGCAGGTCCTATGCACCACTTAAATCCTGTTTAAATTTCAGGTTAGGGGGCTATGTGAGATTTAAAAGGTGAATAAGCTTTCTGCTGAGTCTCTAACAAAGTAGATATTGAACAATAAAGACAGTGTACTGTGCAGAAAGAGCTTGATCCCATCCTCCATACAGTCAATAGTATCACCATGGGACTATAATCAATCCCCGAGTATTTTCCCTGTATTCTCAACAGATCTTTTCATCACTTGCATCCTATGCTGCAGAAGTCATCACAACATCTGCCACAAAGCTACATAAGGGAGATACTAAACATGGGAGGAAATATTTATCATCTCACATGGCACCAAGATAAATGGCCACTGATTAGTAACTGTGATACTGGCTTTTCAGTGGTGCCTCGTTCCTCTGTCATGCTGCATATGCAAGTTCACAGAGAAAGAGAAGTCTGGATCATCACCAAGTATGAACCAACATAGTTGTGCTCATTATGTCTGCTGACGGTTTAGTATAACTAGCAAAACCTCTGTTCATAGTTTTGGGGGCAGAATTGTGTGTTCCCTGTGCATACCAGTTGAAATTACAAAAGAAACCATTAAAACAAGATTATTTTTTTAAATAACCTTTTTGGTACATTTTCTTTGCTTGCTGAAGTATCCTCTAGAAACATTCACATGACGGAAACACCAAGCAACAGTTCACACACAGTGGATTTTAACCTTTCAAAGATTTAACACCTAATGAATCCACATAAGATTTCTGAAGTACTATAGCTTAACATACAAACTTTAACAGTGTCAGGTTATTTTGAATATTTTGCCTTTGATGCAGAATATTAACTTAGTGGTTAGTAAGAGATTTTGAATGAACTCTAAGCCTCTCCTTTTGAAAGCTAGTTTTGTATGCTGTAAATGTGGTGTATGTCAGTTGGGAGTCATTCTGAAAGGTAAATTCTGGAAGAAGGAATACCGTAATAAAACAGCCTATGTAATGATACACTGGACATAATTAAACACTAGGCCAAGAAAGCCTCAAAGCCATGGCAGCATTATCTTCTTGATCAAAACCAGCAGTAACCTCATAAAAACACCAACATTAACCTTTATCCTTTCCTCCTTTATGGGTAAGATAAAGGGAGAGCTGCATTTATGCCAGACTTAAGGCTTCACTGGGGCAAACCACAGTGCTTAGGCTTCCTGTCATTCTCTAGAAGAGAAAAGACACTATCAAAGTCTGCCTCACAGCTTGCTGACCCCTGGAGACAGCCAGGTCTGAGGTCTCTCACAAACAGCTATTTGTTTTAATTTCAACAATCATTTTCCATCATTCTCAGAGCTCAGATGTTAAAAGGTATCTGAGAATGGGAAAAATATAGGCCTCAAGCCATCTGAATTCATTTCTGCCTCTAAGCAGGGATATGCACAGTGCAAACACTTCCATTCTTCCACTTGAAAGGTTTCACACACACACAAATCTTTTTGTGCTTTCAACAGCAAGAAAGAAAGGGGGGGAGGAGAGGAGACACACACAACAGATCTGAAGGTGAAACTTCCAGCATATCCTTAAAAATATATTTCAAAAAGTAACTTTCGTGTTTCTTCATTTCTAAAAAGGGCTAAAGCTGCCTCCTACAAAACATGCACTTTGCTGAAATTTGTCCCTTCATTGCTCACTGTTGTGAGACAAGTTATTAGGGCATGTTGCTGACCAACAGAAAAGGTAATGTACCATTAGAAACTTGTATTTCTGTTCCCATATGCCCTGCTTGGGGAGGGTGGTCACTAGATTTGATGTCATTTTAGAGCAACAACAATTAGGGTAAAAAAAAAAGACTGGGTGACATCACCTGACATCATCTCACCATGCTTGGACTAGTGCATTTTCTGTGAGCCCAGTGGTGCCCAGTAATCATTTTAGCTTTAATGAGACTGCTTCTATAACCACAAAAAAATTCATAGTGCCAGCATTGGGTGTTTTTAAAAGGAAAGGATGCCAGCTGCAAAATTCAGATTGAAGTTCTGAAAGTTTTTGGTAAATCCGATTTTTCAACTTCGCTTGCTTAAGACAGGCAACATCAGACAATTCTGGGTCTAGATCTCCAATAAAGACTGGTGTGGCCATGGGTCAACACAAAGTGTGTTGGCAGCTGAGCAGCATGGCGGCAATGAACAATGGCTGAAATTATGTAAAAGCCACCTCTCAGTGAAGAGGGAGCATTTCTGACTAAATGATGGAAAAATGGCTGTCTCTTTTCAAAGTACATCGGAAGCTAGAGAAGAGAGCATGAAAAAAATGGGGAATTCAAGAGTGTTCACTCTACCCTGGGAGAAAATGAGGAAAAATAACCTCAACTGCTTTATTTAAAGAAACAGAACAGCTACATGGCTACTCTAAAGCACAGAGGAGGGTAGTGAAGGATGTGGAACTGTCTTGAGCTCCGGAAAAGGTGGACTGAATTGCCAAAGAAATTTATGACCAGGACTATTAGCTTCCTGTCTTTGATGTCTATTCTTGGCTTTCCAGAAGCATTATGGCATTCATGAGGTGAAAATCGCACTGGAGCCAAGGTCAGCTAAGGCTGATGCAGCCTGTTCTACTGCAAAGCTGAGAAATTCACTCTGAACTGCTTCAAGATGCTGACTTTAAAGCCTGAAGACACTTCACTGAGGGCCGGAGCTTACTTCCACTGAATCAATGAGAAGTGTTTTTCATCAGCTTAATGAGAGTGTGATCGCATCTCCAAGCCAAAAAAATGAATCAGAATCACCCTCCCAGTAAAACATGCTGTCAGGGAGTACACTCTTATTTTGTCCAGCACAAATGTTTTCAAAGCATTAGCTGCACCTTAAAAATTCACCATTAAAAACCAACTAAATACTTTCAATAATGCAATAAAGCATTTCTTAAAAACAAATGTAAATAAATCAATAAAATTTATTTCCAGAAGTCAATGAATATAACTCTTTAATAAGCTGAAATCTGACCACAGTCTTGAAGGGGCATAGCACTCTCAATCAAAAGTTTTAGTAATGACTGAATGTTCTCAGAACTTAGCTGTGTTTGGTCTTCAGTGAAGCACATCACAGAAGGAACTGCTAATTAACTGGTGATGGTGGTAGTCACAAACAACTCAGGACACACACAACTGTCCGTAAACAAAACTTCCAGAACTACCAATGGCCCATGACAAAGGATCTAGGCATCTGGTTCTAAAGTTGTGGGTCTCAGCATACTAAATCAGAGGTACTATTGAAAATTTTGCTTCGTCTTTGTCAACTTGCAACAGAAGTCTACACATTGAAGATAGGAGGGTGGAAGTCAGGTAATTTGTCCACAGAATCCTCAAGAAGAGATTCTTGTTTGAATCAGCTATTAAGCTGACCAATATCTGGTAATTTAAAAAAATGCTAAATTAGCAGAATTTGTCAAACTTTGACAAACAAAAAGTACAAAGCCACTAGTTCAATTTCAATTTAACAGGCACAACTGTAAGATTTAGCAATAAACATACGGCCTATGGGGCCAACCTTTCTCCGATTCAAGCACATGGCAAGATTCCCTTTGGTTCAGCCATGGCCAGCATCATGCCCTTTGGTCCCAAGTGAGCAAAGCACTTAGAAGCTGAAGTTGAGCATATTTTAAGTGTATTCTAAAGTGCTGAGCTGACTCAAGGCCCTCCTTGTGCTGCTCTGTAATACAGACGTTTGTTTGTAATATGGGCAATTTGTTGAAGCCAAAAATGTAGGTTTTCAAAGCTCTTTTGAGAATCAATTATTATTATTTTGATTAGACATTCCCTTACGGAGTTTGAAGCCTAAACATTGTGGCATTGAGTTAATGCAGATGAACCAGAAAGGAAAAGTGCATTAGCTGGTAAAGAATCTCTCTGCTGAATAATCTAAACTCAAGGCATTTTTTGATCTATGGTCCATAGAAGACCTGGGAACTATTAGCAAGAGGCCTGTGAAAGGCAGCTAAGAAGAGCAAGGTTTTTTTATGCTATACAGTAATCTACTTATGTGAAATGTCTTAAATGATCTCCACAATCCCATGGGAAAAACACACAGGTAGGTGTGCACCAATTTAGAAAGATTAAACCACACTGACCTAAAATGTTCTAATGTGCAAGAAAGGTTCACCTTCCTTGGGAGGTGCTGGAATGTACAATTGTGGCTAGGCCTCCATCAGCATCCCACAAACAGACAACTCATAAAAACACTTCTTGAGGTCATGATTAAAAACCCTACATAAAACTGGAGATCAGAATTATTATCTTTTTAATTAAAAAGTGACCTTTCGCTATAGGGGTTTTTTTAAATAAGTTTAGTTATAGTAAGATGACGCAACAAAAAAGCTGTCTAACAATTTATTGTCCCAGCCACATTTCCTGGCTCAGATATTCTGGTCTGACCTGACTGTGTGTGGCACAGGAAAAATGTCAGTCTACACTACTGTCTTGCTCCCTAACCAGTGACTGTTTGAGTACTAGTTCACACTGCAAGGCAAGTCATAACAAACACAATTTCAAAAAAAGTTTATGCTTCAAATCATACCCTCTTTTCCTACATATTTAAAAATTTTTCTTCCTTCTTCCTGTAGCAAAGTAGTCAAATGGGTAAAAGAAAGTAAAAATGCTGAAAGGTATATTTGCAAAACAAGTAGATCAAAACTCCCTTTGAAATTGTTTTAAAAAACTCTAACCTTAAGCATGCCCAGGGGCTAGACAAACTCAGCTGCTTGAAAAAAATTCCAAAAATTAATCAGGAAGTCTTTTTTTTCTCCCCAGCTCCACAGCAGTATGAATGCTGCTCTAGCCTACATTCTTCTCTGGTGCCCATGAGATAAGGAAGTTACTTCAGAAAACTGTCCATTGACAATTACTTTGGCTAAGGCACCTTTGCAGAAGTCATACAGGCCCAGACTGGGAAAAGGGATGATGTAAATCTACCGTGTGACCAACAGCTGTTAGAGTGAGTCCTAAAGACACCAAATCTACCTGGCCTACATCCACCACCTTTAATGGAGCTGCCCTGAGAGGCAGGAAGACCTGCCCTCTGGCTGCCTGGGACATGGGACAATATTTCACAAGGGCAGGTGATGAACCCCTGCATAGGCTAAGAGACAAGTGAAACGCAAGACAAAAAAAGTCCAAGGAAATACTCCATGGGGTATTTTCCCATCAACAACTAAAAGGCAGCAGAAAGAGGACAAAGCCAGTTTTCACGCTTCCTTCACCTCCAGCTACCCCGGAATGGTTTCTCTCACTTGGCACTCTGGCTTCTCAGGGCCTAGAAGTTTTGTAGAACACAGGCTTCAGTGCCAGTTTGGAGATTAACTTTCAAGTCTGACTGTGACTGCTGAGACCATAAAGTTCTGCTTATGAAATCAGAATAGGATAAACTAAAAGATTTCACGCACTAGAACCATAGTCATAGCTGGGTTTTCCCACAGATGATATTTTTACGGGTCTTCTTCACCACATCTGTAATATGTACTGTTCATTTCCATTTGTTGACTAGAAAGTGCAGAGCTCTCCTTTGTCTAGTATAAAATAACCTGTCAGTAGCTAATTCATCACAGATTCAGTTTTGCTCCTGGTAAAGTCAATGACAAAAGGGATACTGATGGCAGCAGGATTAAAGTCAGCCCTGGAGTAGTGTTTTACCAACCCGATCCCTGAAGGTAGTTCCTTGCATGTTTAACTGTACATACATGAATAGTTAGTCTCACCAACTAATGTAGGACTATTTAACACATGAAAAGTTTATTTTCAGGATCAGGGCCACCATCACATAGACAACTCAATAACAGCATTCCTATTGTTTAAATAACTATTTGAATGTTATACATGCCTGGAGAAGAAAGTGCGACAAAAAGTCTGTTACCGTCCACAGAGTCACTTCTCTTCCCCTAAATACTGGTCCTAAAATGTATTTACAGCTGTTGACTTTCCCTGCATGTTACTCCTATCATAAAAAATATGTCTTCAAAACATCCTCTCCCTTAATTTTTAATCCTACCAAAGCAAAAATAGATACTTTAATAGAAAAATACAAGATAAAAAATATCCTAAAAATAAAATGGTAGCATGGAATGTCATTTTTACACAAAAAAGATCCCCTTTTGAATTGCCTCAGCTATACAAACACTTTCGTATTTACAGTTTTGGATGCAGTCCTGTGCTCACTGAAGTTAATGGGATTTTGCCATTGACTTCACTGGGAGCAGAAGCAGGCTCTACTTGGACTATATTTGCCTCTCTGAAAAGTCATGGCAGTGGAGAGCAAAGAGCATGATAAAACACGTATAAGACTGAGGAATTAGCCAGTCCTCTCAGGAGGCCTGACTGTCTTCCCTCTCACTATTTCACACCAGTGAAACTCCTCATCTTTCACTGGAGTTTTTCCTAACTCCCTGCACCTAAGAGGGAGAATCAGTGCTTTTGATTGTGATACTACACAAACAAGGAAAGAATGGTTTGTGTGTTTCTACCTGCCTGACTTTCTCAGCGGAGTTAATTACACCCAAGTGCCTGTTCCCTCCCAGAACTAAACTCCATATGCCCAATCTTGTATCCCCTGTAATTAATGGCAATGATTCAGTGATGCAGGATCATACCCCAAATGAATCCCTTTTTTCCCTTTGACAGCAATCAGCACCTGTGCCTGTGAAACCATATTTGATACCCATGGGTGAGATACAATTAAGGAAGGAGGTGGTAGGAGTTTAAAAAAAAAAAAAAAAAAAAAAAGGGAACAGAATGAGGCATTCCCCATCAACTAAACCCATATCTGCTGCCCTTAATATATGCCTTAAGAAATACCTTCTTTACATATTAAGTACATCCTATAACATCAAACTGCATCATTTTCTTTCTTCATGAGATGAAAGGCCGTGCGGCATATGTGATTACTAAATCATTCCTGAGCTTCTGAAAGAAATTAAGACAAAATTACTGCTTAAAAGAGTGAGTTCTTCAAGAGCCTCTTCTTTTTACACTGATGTCTTTGGTTGTGTACTTTTCCCTAATTCTTTTTTTTTTTCCCTAGGAAGAAAGGGATTCTTTTTCTTCTTTTTCTTTATGCAGCAGAAAAATGAGATCTAATGGAGTCTTCACGTAACTGCCGATGTTTCCCCATGTTACAGTCCTCCTGTCGAGTTCTTCTCTCAATAGTTATTCTGTATTTCTTTCTGCATGAAAGGAGAGGAACAGAGTGAGAAATCCTTCTCCAGCTATAGGATAACAGGACTTCCCTTATAAAGAATGCCTGTAGGGGACAGCTGGGTGCCAGTTGAAAAATGAAATGTGGCAGAATGTGAAACCCTGGTCAAAGATTAAAGTGGTTTGCCTCGAAACATTTTACCCAGGCTCAAGAATGCCTGTTAATTTCTACACGGCAGTCTCAAAGCACCAAGACACAGACATTTGCTTCTTTGAAAATTTCTGATCTAAGTGATTAGGAAGTTTTTGTGAAGTCTCATGTGAACTGTGTCACATCACTGCTTAATATTGATCAAAGCCAAATTTCTTTCCCATATACGGGGTGGGGGGAGTGGAGGGGGGGGAACAGGGACAGGACGCACTTTCAGCAGAGTTCAAACAACAGATCTGACTCCTTATTCAGTTGGGTTTCTCACTGAAACCATGTATTAACTAACTAATCCTCCCTTTTCCCTCTGACAAAGCACTATGTTTGTAATGTCAGAGGAGGTAGTATGATGAATTAAGAAGGGGATGTAGAGGATAGAGAAGAAATAAATACAATTGCTCATGCATTAAACACAGTTTTTCCTGTGTCTCTTCCTCTACGGCCTTTTGAAGAATACTGTTATGTTACCTTATACATCAGACAAGGCCTCTGCCTGCTTTTTAGTTTTCCCTTTAGTAAACAGATCTCCCCCAAATCATAAGAAGATTCACTTTTATATTTTATGGTTTTATGCTCCTACTGACTTTCAGGACCAGTTTTTCAGAAGGGTCTGAAACCCTGTATGCACATTAGTTCAGCCCCATGTGCATACAGGACTGCTTGTGCGATGCATGACAAAAAGCTTGTATGCCAAGGAAAGCCCTGCTCCACTTCCATGTGTAGCAGGAGTCTGAGCTAGATATGTAGCAGTGGAAGAATAATTTTCAAAAAACCAACGTTTTAATTTGGTAATATGGCTCAATAGAAAGTAGGAACCTAGAAGTTCTGAAAAGATTCTCTAGACATTTGTGTCTGTATCAATAGGCTCCAAAATAACTTGAAAAACCTATGTTTTTCATTTATGTATTTTCAAGTCAGATCCTTCCATAGGTTAGAGCATGCACAGTAGTAGCTCATGCACAAGAACAGGACTGCATTTTAGCAATGTAGCTCTTTAAGTTTAAATCCTTTCAAAGCTATATTATCAGAACTACCACCTAGATCTTTTAACAGTTTGCATGCACACTCAAAACTGTGTTTGCATGCTCATTTGTGGTAATTACAGACTCAAATAAGATGTAATCAGAAGGTACATATGTAGTCTGAAAGGTGCAGAAGCTGAAGGTACAAATTACTTCCAGGTGCACAATTGATAGACCTATATTTCCTGAAAATCTGACCCATTCATCCTGATACACTATGTTTCATATGTTTATTCTAATGGTGGAATTAGAGGGATGTCCCTATTCCTGCTTTAAGTGAGTATAATCAGATCTCCAGAGTGAAATTCACCCATGTGCCTTTACACATCTCCAACATGCAGATCCATCTGACAAGAGTACTCACAGCTTCCTTCAGTCAATGGAGAGAAACAGGCATTTTTAAGAGGCATTCTTCTGACCTGGTTTAGCTCTTACATGAGGATGACATGAACTGCACCAAAAAAAGTGCTCATTCCTCCCCTCTCATCATAAATACAAAGACTCAGATTGAGCTGAGGTGTGTACATCTACTTTTACAGAAACTGACCTTTGCTCACATAGATTTCCAATCCAAATCTTTGTGTCAGACGACTACGAGCTTAAGTCCTGCTCCTACAATGATGCTTTGCATAGTTTTATACCAGCTCAGGATATGTCTTTTGCCTCATTTCTTGTCCTCACATACCAATTCCCTCTCAGGATCAGCAAAGCCAAAAAAACACACCTAAAAATTATCATCTCAGATTGAGAATGTATAAAAGATGCAAGAACCTCTGATGACATACAATATAAAGACAGACTTGTATTTTCTTTTTCTTTTAAAGACAGTCTTTAATTAGTCCCAAATAACTTGTCTCAAACCCAAACAACATATTATATAAGCACCAAACACATGCAAGAATAAAACCACCCTGCAGAATTTCAGTTGTAAGCACTTGATGAATAATCCTGGTTGCAGGATCTTTTGAAACCCTGGTGGTGTGCTGGTGAATTGAAGCAGTTTTTGCTTGTTTCTTTTTGTTAACATTTTTTTATAAACAGATATTTTTATTGCATTGAATTATTTGATTCTTATATGCAGAAGTTAATTCTATTCTCCTATCTGCCTTTTCTCTTCTATAGCGTAAGAGGATAAATTACAGTACATATAAGATGCTGAGCATGTATAACTAATTTATTCTGTCAATGCAGGATCAACTCTCAAGACTTTAGACTTGCTGACTAGCAGTGTAAGAATTATTTTACTTAAACAGGAATAAAACACTAATCACCCTGCACTCACCCCAGCTTATTAAGTTAAATGCACAGCTTTGAAATCCAAATGTTGTCTTACACCAAAAGAGAATCTCTTTCTAGCTTCCAGTACAATTCCACTCCATACTCAAAAACTAAGCATGGTACCAGGCAAGTGACATAAATCTGTTGCATGATCACAGCCTGCACAATTGTACTGGCAAGGAACACCAAACAAAGAAGGCTTTCAAGGCCAGGGCACTTTACTAAAGCAACTGTGAATGACTGGAACTCACTGGAATTACTTCCATGAGTAAAGAGACCGTAAGTGGTTACAGGATAAGGCTCTGAGTCAATAAAATGATTTGGCTATACACAAAAGGACAATCAAAGTGTGTTCACTGTCTTTGGTGGGAACGTTACCACAGATTATTATGGTGCCTCTCTGTCTCCCATCAAGGATGTGCTGCCAGGAGCTGAGAGGTCTGGATGATGAGTAAAGAGTTTTAGAGAACTTTCAATGAATTGGACTAACCTGAAAAAGTAAAAAGCCATTAGCAATCCTGCTCCAAGCAAGGCTCCCACAACTATTCCTGTAACTGCTGATTCTCCTAGACCACCTGCTTGAAAAGTGGAAAAATAAACAATCAGGGTTCATATTGAGAACTATTTGCATTCACATACTGGAAAATACACACAACTAGGAACAACATCCAACATCAGATAATAACTAAAGCCTTTCAGAGCTCAGGACTCCATGGGAACCTCTTCCTTAGTTCCAGTTTCTGCATGTTTTTGTCCTTGCTTTCTTTGGGGTTAAACAAGACCCCAAGATCAGTGTCAGAGGAAGACACAATTCTAGAGATGTGATACACAGGAATGTTGTTAAGAAACTGGTCTGGACAGCTTGGTCTGAATCATAACACCAACTGGGATTACAGTGATGCATATACTAGGTATCACTACTGAATATGCCCCAAGTCATTATAACAGAAACAAACTCATTTCAACTGGTTTAGCATCATAATCCTCTATCACCCAGGTTTATTAAAATGATTGTATGATTATCCAACAGCTCCTCAATTATTTTTTTTTGTCTGAACCTATGCTGTTTCTAGTTAAAGCCATATGAGCTTTGCCTTCCTCCAAATGTCAACAGAGGCAGAGCAGGGACACAGTGGCTGAAGTGGACCCCAGATAAGGGCAGTCACTCTGCAAAGTGCAGGGCAGCTGAAGAACAATGGCATTTTCACGTGGGTTGCTCCCTTTTCCATGCCTACCTGGGTCTGCGGAAAGGAACAGAGAAATATTAAGGAAATTAAACTGCTCCCTCCTCTTCATTTATCCATGACCCTTTGAGGGGATTTTGTCTGTACATCAGGCTGTCTGGAAGGAAAAAGGTGCATAGCTACACCATGCTGAGCATAGAGGCTATGGCCTGGAAACAGTCTCTACAGCATGTGTGTACACACAGGTTTTTCAGGGATTGAAGAATTATCAGGCTGCAGATACCTTTTCACCACAGGGCTAGCAATTTGTTTGCTGTGAAAAGCTAAGACCACCTTTTGCCACTGATTGATATCTTCTTACCCTTACCTCCTTGCAATGTCCTGCTCACTACAACATGGTCTGGAAAGACAGCACGCTGGAAAACAAGGACACCTTCTCTGTGGAGGGTAGTCCCAGTCTTCTGGATTCACAGGCGTTGACCCATTCAACTGACTTCACTTCTTCTCAGCCTACTGGGCCCCTCGCAGTGCCTTGTCATAGCATTGAAAATCATTCTGCACTGGGAGAACACTGCTCCCATCAGCACTGGCCTCCCCAGCTGCTAATTAATCAATATGATTATACTCGCTTTGGGGCTTCTGTTATATCCTTCTTTCTGGCTAAAAGAGATTTTACCTTTTAGCCCCTGGAAAGTCCTAAAGCCTCCAGGGTCCTGGGCTGTGCATCAAGATTACTGTCATGTTTAAGTTCAGGGAAGTGATTCAGACCAATTACTACCCACAGTTGCCACACCTTAATTTCCCAAAGAGTCAGCAGACATAGTCACTATGTCTCAGCTGGACAACTGTGCTAAGCAATTTAATATGGCCCGTTATGCTGCATCACCACATGGATTCCTCTCTCTGACAGCCTGGGCAGAAGCATTAAGTCACTAAACTTACATGATTTACATGGTGTATTGTTTGTGTGCTCTGAAACTCGGCTTTCATCTAGTCGCAGCCTGCCGTGATTCCAAGGATATTTCACATTTGATCGAATTTCAAAACGCCCCTGCTTTCCATAGTAGTCCCCAATCACCTATGCAAAAAAGAAACGAATGA
This sequence comes from Astur gentilis, assembly GCF_929443795.1. Classification (NCBI taxonomy): domain Eukaryota; kingdom Metazoa; phylum Chordata; class Aves; order Accipitriformes; family Accipitridae; genus Astur; species Astur gentilis. The sequence continues at coordinate 76,673,414 of NC_064919.1, read as the reverse complement.
GAAGATTTTTGTATCAACTTAGGGAAGTGAAACAAACAGGAGAGCAGCATCACTCATTTGAACTCCTGTGGCAGGATGTTGAATCAGAGAATAGCACTGAAGGGGTCTGTGGAAGGTTATGTAGTGTATACTCTGCCCCAGGGCAGGATCAGCTGAACAAAAGCATTCCTGACAGATGTTTATCTAACCTGTTCTTAAAAGCCTCCAAAGATGGAGACTTCACAATTCCTATAGGCAATTATTCTGGAATTTAGCTGTCCTTACTGTCAGTTGTTTTCCCTAACGTGCAACTGAAATCTCCCTTGTGCAACTGAAATCTCCCTTGTTGCAATTATCCTTCGCTACTTACTGAATTGCCAGGGGACTTAGAGACTCTTCTTTTCTGAAACATTGCTTTACATATTCACAGACTCTTATCTGGTCTGCCCTCAAGCAGAAGCTTCTCTTCTATATAAACCCAGTTCACATAAGTTTTTTTAACCCTCTGAATACTCCTCCTGCTCTCCCTGGGCTTTCTTCAATTGCTCCATAGTGGGTTGAGTGCTCAGGACTGTCACCCAGTTAAATGAAAGTATTTCAAGTACCTTGTGTGCTGACGTTCCCAATTACACACACCAGGCTGGACTTTTCTATTTTGCACGGATCTGGAGGTACTTGACCATAAGTTCAGCTAAAATCTTCAAATCTCCTGATGAACTGTGGCACAGCCTGTCATCCTCCAGCTTGTATTTCTGCAGTTGTTGATATTTCCACAGAAAAGGCCTTTCATGCTTATTATTCTGGTAGCATGGTAGGACTATTATTTCAGACCAATTCATCAAGACACTTTAGAATTTCGGTCCTGTCCTCAACAGTAAATCCAGACTTTACTCAAGATAAAGTGTTGGATCTACTGCAAAGCTGCGGGACTAAATTGTACTAACAGTAGTGGGTTACTCATCTGAAAATAGTTTCAAAAAAATCTATGTACAGTAATAAAGGCTAAATATCATGACACTGAAATAGTCAGAAGTGATGGCAGAAGCGTATCAAAAGACATATTTGTCCTATCATGGATAAAACCCCAATATATTAATACACTGGATTTAGAATTCAAGCCACTGACAGCCTCTTCAAATTTTTCACCTAAATTTCATTTTGAAGGGAAAGAGTTAAAAGATAACTTTTGTCCTGGTTAGATACACAAAAGTAGTTTTCACACTAAATAAAGGAGCTAATTTCTCTCCCAGTTTTGCAACTGGGAGATAAATCCTTAGAAGAAAGACTTTTTAACATTTGTCCAAAAATAGAGGCAAATTGCATGAACTGGAAAAAGCAGAGGGAAAAAACCTCAGAGACCATTTGCAGGCAGCAGACTATACATTAAGAGACTTTTTAATTTATCAAACAGGCGTGGGAGAGTCCTCTACCAGCAGGGCTTACTAAATGTGAAAGCACGCAGAAAGACTTAAGAAGTACAAATAGCTATAAGCAGTGACCAAGTGGTTTCAGAAGTAGGGTATAGATTTTTGAAGAGCAAGAGTGGTTAAACAGTGGAACAAATACTGAGGGAGCAAGGGAGGCAGTCCCTGTTCTTCAGTGTCTCCAAATTAAAAACGAATGCTTGTTACCACGTGAGATTTAGTCACATGTAAACTACAGGGCTCCATACAAGGGTAAGAAACCTGCCTGCCCATGACACAGCAGAGGTCAAACTAGGTAATCTTGTGTTTTCTTCCAGCTTTAAACTCTGTGAATGGACCTGGGAAAACAACTCTGCCTGGACACCCATTCATCTGGCTCAGTTCAGCTGAGGAACATTCTCATACAAACATAGGAAAAATTGGCAAAATGAATAAAACAAGGCATCAAAGAAACTATGTTTTTAGAGTGAGGCATGAGGGTAGAAATTAATGTAGCAGACACAAGTAATACATAGTCACATATGAAATATTTCAATTGCATGTATATTTATATACATCAGAAAGCAGAGGGAAATTAAAATGAGCAATATGTTAAAAGGAGAAATGTAACATGAAGGAAATAAAAAATAGTTTAAACTGCAAGTGAAAGAGCAATGGGAAGAGTAGGAGAGGGGGGATTAAACTGATAAACTAGATAAGAAGCTAATGGACCAAACAAACAGAAAAGATACAAAAAAGTTGTTGGAACCAAACTTATCTCAACAAATCTGTACTCCTAGCTTCAATTAACGATGATTACTCCTACCCTGGGAGTGTCTGCAGTTTATTGCTGTAGCTTTTCAGTCACCTTTACACAACAAAACACACGAGACATCCTGAGGCTTTTAAAAAGGCTTCTTGAACTTGTCTCTGCCACAGCATTGACAAGAATAACATAACTTCACTGGATTCAAATCCACACATAGAAATGACCAGCTCAGATTTACTGCCACTTTATGTTTGAGCTCGATGAAATAAGGGAGTCCAGCAAAGCTTAGGTTGATGCTGACTTTGCAACTAACAGAAGCTTTACGCTGCAGCTGGAGTTAGGGTAATGTATGAATTAATATTGCTATTAATCATGTTATTCTCTGTGTGCCACTGGTGCTATTTCTCACAGACCGTTTTTCACAGTCTGGCTGCTTCCACTCCTGCTGTGTCCAGTGGAATAACCCACGTGGTGTATATGGAGCTGTCTGATTAAAATGTCTTTTAAACATTGAAAACAAGACATGAAGGTCTTACTCCCTGACAAACAAGGTGAGGCAAGGTCTGCACTCCTGCCTGTGGCTGACCACAGGGTAAGATTAAAATACCTGTACTCACTGCGTTTATACATCAGGGTAACTCATGCATCCATGTTGCTATAAGATTAATCTTCCTTCTTACCGATGAATAAAAGGCCTTGCTCATTTTAAACAATAATTTCCCATATTCAGAATTTATCAGTGCTAGCTAGCTTGTGAGATTTCACCCTTTAAATTCTAAAGACTCTAGCATCATGTGAAGAAAGATGGATTGTTAAAGAAAAGAAGTTAAGAAAGGTTAAAAAAGCTCAGGATAACTAATTCGAGATAATTATTTTACAGAAAGGATTTGGTCTCCAGGTTGATCAACTTGAGCAATACCATTTTAATGTGTGTATTAAATAAACAGATGCCCACCAAGTAAACAGATGATATTGTGTTACATTACATTGGCTAATTCATCAGTGGCCAACTGCAGTGGTGTTTGTTTCCTTACCTCCTGTGTGCCTGCCTCTGGGTCTGTCATTCCAATCACAGAGAAATCCCCGTATCTGTCTCCATTGGCATCAATGGACACCTGCCCTGCAATGCCTAAAGAATGGCATGTGAAGAATTAGAAAATTAATTAGTTAAAATACTGAGACTTTCCAAGGAAAACAAGAAAACAGTGGACAGGTTTTTACAGACTGATATGACAGGAAACCTCATCAGTCTCCCAGCATTTTTGTTGGCATTCCAAAAGAAATTGTAATTTCACCTCAGTGTCTGCATTCCTGAATTCTTAACATTTCTCCTTTTTAAATATCAAATGTGTGAGACTGTTTGCGGAATACATAAGAAAAAAATAATCCAAAAGCCAGCATGCAAGAATAAAACACAAATATATTTAACGTGAATTATTTACAGAAAGCCTAACCCTGAAATATCTAACGATGCCTCAATAAGGACAGTCTAGCTCATGTGCTGCAAAGGACGCAGGGGCACAGCCGTAGGCCCCACAGACTGACGGGGCTGGTGCACCCATACAGCCAGTCCAGTGTTGCTTCTATCTGGTGGGACAGGGGAGCAGGCGTGGACAAGGGGCACCACGTGCACTACATATGTATTAAGTTCCGCATTCATTTACATAGGATTAACTGCGTAATATGTTTTATATTTTTAGACCCCCAGTTCACTTCCTTCCTTTGCAAGTTCTAGGAAACTTTAGGGAAACTGGGAATCATAAGAGTCGTAGGATAACTCAGGTTTGAAGGGGCTTCAGGAGTCTTGAGCCCAACCTTCTGCTCAGAGCAGCGTCAGTCAGGGAGTCAGGATAGGAGGATGCTCAGGGTTTTGTCTGGTTTTCAAAACCGCCAAGGATGGAAACTGTACAACCTCTCTGGAACAACTTGTTCCAACTGTCATGGTGAATAAACACTTCCTTGCATTCAGTCTGAAACTCTTCTTTCAATGTATGCCCTTGTGTACAAAGAGCATGGCTCCAATCTCTTGCAGTGTAAGTCAAACAGGTCTTAAAATCCATCAAACAATACCAATCAACTATGATGAAGACATCGTAAGACTTTGCTGATATGCTTTATCATCTCAGATATTCTCAAATGTGATCGTCCACGGACACCAACACATAGCCATTTACACTGGTGCAACTCAAACTGGCATCATTATACACCCATGGTACACCAACTACATGACTAGACCAGACACAAAGCAGTAGAGAATCAGGTTCTCAGTGACTGTAAATCAGAAGAGAGGGGTCAGATCTTCAGTCAGAGTATATATTCCCCTCAACATACCTAATGATAGTAAAGATGTAACAGATTAACACACCTCAATTTATCTTGTCTTTGTTCCTGTTTAGTGAGGTCAGGAATGTTTAAACTTACTGTGATTTTCAAAACATGTAGTGGTCATCGAAAGATTATTGTCAAGAATCTGTTTTGTTATAACAATACAATAATCCAACAATTGCCTATTTGATTACTGCAGGAAGACAGAATGGGTATTAACAACCACTCAGCTGTGAAAGCACTGGAAGAGGCCACTATGAAGAGCTGCAACGTCCTTGCCTACACAGCGATTTGGATTCTGGATCTGACAGGAGGTGTTAATTGGAACAGACACCTTCCTGGCCTATGAAAGCCAAAACTCAGTTTTTACAAGTAGGTGCTAAAATCTGCTAAAACTCAGAACTCCTATGGGATTCCTTTTTAATGGGAAAGCCTAATTTTTAACTTTTCCATCTGAATTGAAAGAAAGATTTTGAAATGTTGACATTTCCCACAATGTTCCTCCTTAAGAAATGTATTTAGGAAATTTTGGAACAACCTTAATGAAGAACTGCGTTTGGATGAAGGATTTTATCCAGATTGTCTTTTTGTTGTATTATGTTAGATACCTACATACAGAAAATTTTGCTATTTTTTCAGAGGAAATGCCAATGAATAGGAAATATTCTCCACAAAAAGTGCCCTGCAGTCATACCAGGGTGTCTCTAGCAACCCCAGCAGTGAGAAATCCACCTCAGCCTTATCCTTTCCTAAGCACATGATGTTGCCTGTGCCTTTGCAGCTGGCAGACTGTGAACACTGCAGGAAACAGCATCCACATCCCACTGAAGTTCTGATGGGTCTCCTATTCAGAGCAGGCTGTAAAATGAGGTGCCCAGGCAACTGGATACCTAGATGTCAGCAGTTAAATTGATGTCATTAATGAAACTGGAGTTCTCATCATCAAGGCCCGCAAAAGTTTAAGTGAATTATAAAGCTTCAGTCCTGCAGTAGAGCCTGGTGGGTGTATGTATGGACCACACTCTGTGATGATGCAACCACTTCAGAGAGAGGCTTACGGGCAGAATAAAGGGACGTAATTTTCCTAAAAGGACTGGCTTGCAAGACATCAAGTTAAAGGCCTCTTTCAAAATCCGTTTTATCCTTGTAAATTATGTCCAGGAAAGTACTGCCACAGGGAGGAGATGGTATATGACTTAGATGGCATTTTGACCTTTTCAACTGCACACTCACAGCTCAACTTGACAGCTGCATTTTCAGAACAGCTGTGACAGGTCAGCCAGCAACCACAAACTAGTTTTTGCAAGTGGGAAAAAAGAACATTTTTTCCTTCTGTCTGGTTTTACAAGAAAGGTGTGAGAATCAACCACGGAACCTGAATGGAGCCCATGGTACTATAAAAGACTTGCATGGGCACACCAGCTGGTGGCTTCCTGGAGCAGAGAAGCAGGAGTAGAGAAAATACAGAGAGGCTGCGCTGAGGCATCTGTTCATACACAGGATAACCAAGCAGTGAGGCAAATCCTTAGACACACAAACTCCCTTTGTTAAGACAGTATGTCTTGGGAAGCCATGGATGAGAAGGAAGGTAGTGGGACATCAAGCACAATCTCCAGCTGGTGCAGGGCTCCTTATAGGATGACTGCAACCAGCATAATTAAAGCAATCCCTGTGTTGCCTTAAGCTGCCCTGGGGATCTTTTTGCCTTGTGTTCAGGCCACAATTTGAGAACAGAAAAGAGGTTTGGAGCTGCTGTCCTTCTTGCCTTCCTTCTCTATGTCCAGTGTGTTCTTAGAGCAGAGAACCTGGCCACTGAGTTTTTTCTTACACATTCAAAATAATCATTCACTTCTTATCTAGTGGAAATATCTCCTCTTAGGCATTTTCATAGGAAATCTCGCCAATCCTACACCAAAAGATTGGAGTATTATAAGAGATGGATGGGAAAATTCTAAGAGATGAGAGATGAATCCAGTAATCCTCTGTTTCTTTATTATGATCCCTACTTGGCAAAAGCACTCGCACCACTTTGCATCAGCAGGGTGACATACAAGTGCCAGTTGCACTGCGGAATTGCAACCTACAGGATTAGGCGTAGAACGGCACAGTGCTGTTCAGCTCCTGTCTCTGAGAAAACACACACAGCTCCTGAAAGGAGGCTGGGGGGGGAAATCCTTCTAGGACCCAAAGGAGCCCCATCAAGAAACAAAATAACCTGGCACCTGCTTGCTTCTATCCATTCCCAGGCTTTTAAGATAAAAAAGTCAAATGGAAAAAATGAAGCAGTCTCAGAGCTAAAAGATGCACATGAGTAAAGCGAGCAGCTGTAATCTTTTCAAAAACAAAAACGGAGCCTGAGAAAATTATTGGTATTTCTTTACAACATCAGTGAGGGTCATTAAATTGTTAGGAGTTTTTTGACCTGAGTAAGACCTCAAGGGTTGGTGAAAAAAAAAAATGTCAGACTAGTGAGGTATGTGAGCCTTATGGTTTCATATGGTTATTTTCCTCTCATTTAAGAGTGGAATAGGCCCAGGTCCTTACTCTGCACACAACAGAGACCTGAATTTTTTTGACTCTGAAGCTGGAATTCCATATTAACTCTCACCTTCGTATGTTCTGTTCCGTGTTTGCTGAACAATTTTTTCCCCATCTTTCTTACTGAAACCAAACTTCAGGACTTCCTGTAAAGCTAGAGCATAAAGAAGAATAGCATCATGGAATCCTTCCACAAACATGTTCACCTACAAAAAAAAAAAAAAAAAAAAAAAAGAAAATAACAGCAATGGCAATTGATACATGAAAAACTTTTCTTCCCTGTGGAATTGATTAACTAGAGGGAATCTCCAAATTAATCAAAATGACTGATTTGGAAGGTTATTTTCTCAACTGCTGGAACACAAAGGAATGTGTCTAAAAAAAACTCAGGGGGAAAATGGCAACTTTTGACTCATTTTTAAAAACAGTTAAATAGCAGTTAATCTGCTATTCTGAACATTCAAATCACACTTTAATGTTGTGTCTGAATAGCTCTGCAGATAGGGGAGAAATTTACAGATCACAGTTCCCATGCCCAGACGCACAAATTCTGCAGCTGATCACGTGAGATTCTGTAAGGTACTGAGCAACCCCATCCCACAGCACCGAATATGTCCTCCTGCCCCTGCACTGAGGACTTAGCACCTCTCAGGATTGGGAACTATGTTCTGCCATGATTTTTTTTGGAAAGCGCAACTGGTGGATTTGCTTGTTTAATGATTACCACTTCCATTTCTGGCCCTTGTTCAGCTGAGCATCTCTCCACTAGTAAATAAGCAATGGAGGAAACTACTTACCCTCTACAGTAATGCATTCTCTGGAACTGCCAGGAGAACAGTTTCCTGTCCTTTACAGTTTTTTCAGTAAGTGACACGAAATGAATGAAATGTTGTTTTCTAACCCTAATATAAAAGAAGACTGCTGCCAACCAGCTCTGCCTCCCACAAGTCTTCGTAAGCAGCCTACAGCTTTTGGTCTACATCACTGTGAGTAACAACAACAGCTAAAAACAGAGTGCTGCAGAAACATTACAGGTTTACTCACAGAAGCCTGGTGTGCTTCAGTGATGAAACCATAATTACTTCATGAGCTGAGTACAGATGGAGACCCATAAGCAGAAACAGACACACATGCCTTGAGCAGTACAGGTATTCCTCTTCTGTAAGCAGCAGCTTGCATCTCAGTAGTGCAATGCACCCTGCCTTGACGCACAATAATTCAGAATGAACTATCTTTTCAGCTGCAGGAAAGATGTTCCCATTCACTCACAGTTTCATTACAATGGAAAAGCTCCTGACATCCTAGTAAAGGCGTAATCAATGACTATACCACATTACGAGGTCTCTTATTGCCATTTCCAGTGAACAACCTACCTCTACAAATATTCTCCTGGATAGAAACAACATTTAGCTTATCTTCTACTACGCTGTATCTAAACAATTTAAAATGTTGGTAAGTAAAGTGTTACTCTAACTCTCACGTTTTGCTGGACATTAAAAATGCTAAAAGATAAAAACATGTAGCCAGTTAAGTAAATAACTGCTCCATAGATAAAAAGTATTACATAGTTGATTGGCTAAGCCGAACTGACCAAGCCCCTGGTAATGAAATTACTTGCAAGACATTCCTTCACTCTTAAACCAGCTGCCAACAGTAAGGAGAATTTTGGAATTATTTACTGATAATACTAAAGTTTACATTGCTCTGGCATTTAAAATTGGACTTTTAGATAACTCCAACCTATGTTTCATTAAGAAAATGCACCGCCAGTTTAGGGGAAGAGCCCACAGTGCTACAGAAGGCACAGAACAGCTCAGCTCAGTCTGACAGCCAAAGACTAAAAGGCAGCTGCAGTTATGTTGACCTAAGGAGAAAGCGTGAAAGAAGAGGTGAAAGTCAGGCTTTTGGTTGAATAACAAGAGCTGATGGACAGAGTGCACACTAGGACAGGCTTTGCCAGCAGGGGATTTAATTTTTCAGAATTGAAAAAAAAAACCCAAACCAAGAAACCACAAAGCTCGACAACGGCTTTCTGTGCCAGCGCTAGAGTCCAAGTGGCCTGTGGATGATCAAACAAGGGCTTTCTTGAAGTGACACTCATTCTCTGAGGAGAGAAATGAGTCTCTCTAGTTGCTTTACCTCCCTGCTGGCTGATTTACAGCTTGTGGCTGGCATCCGTTTCAAGGAAAGCTATTTATCACTTCCTTTGTCCATGGCAAAGACCTCTCAGTGTAACACAGCAACCTTCAAAATCCATTTTGTCAGCTTATTTGCTCAATCTGAGATCTACACATGCCACCAGCCTGAAAACCCTCCTGTAGACACTGCAGATTTGCCAGATAAACCCTGTCAAAACTCACTTGGCAGTTGGGATGTTACTGCCACAGCCCCTTGCCTTGACTCTTGGCCAAAAGCCCTGACATTACATGCAAAAAATCACATTAGAAAATCATCAGAAGATCGTCTCTAACACCTCTCAGTTCCTCACGCACAAACCCCAGCATTTTATCCTATGTTGTCAAGGAAGGTGAAACTGCAGGTAATTTATGCCATTTCAAATCTTCTGAAAGAGTACTATTTACTGTTTGCAGGTGAGACTGCACCTACACTCCCTAGCTAAACAATATGTTGGGCACACTGACTACTTTTCACATTATTCTGGGAACATGTTCAAGCACCAGTTTTTGAAAGGGAAAACAGGATGCCATGAAGGTCGTAAAGTTTTCCTGCATGTCTTGCGCGATCATTTAGAAGTTGCCACGATCCTACACAGAGAATGGGTTGCATGATGCGTAGGACTGCTCTAACCTAGAAAGGCGAAAACATCAGAGACGGGAAGAATATTACAACATGAAGTAATGGCTGCAGATAATTTTGAAGGGATTGCTCTTTCCTCATTCCATTTTCCACCTGTCCAGAGCTCACTCAGGTTCATTTTGCAGCCCTGTTCCCTGTGACGGTCTACAACAGATCCCCTGAGTAAAAAGAGTGCAAAATTTATTCCATCTGATACCACTCCTAACTTATTAGAACAGTGTCTGAAGCCATATAGTCCCAGGAATTCCTTTCTGGACAACATTAACTCTGTTAATGATACCTCATGTACCTCATGGGTATGAAGGATTTTCTTTCTTCTCCTTCTTTTTTTATTATTTTAACATAGCTTCTGTTCTACCTTCAGTCCTATCAGAAATGATGAAACAGACCGACACCAGATTTTTCTCAATAATTTTTACACTTTTTGGCCTGTGTTTATTTGAATTTTGGAATACCTGACAGTAAGAATAAATAATACTTACAAAAAACCCCCCATCCTTCCTTTGCTGCAGGAAAAGGGTTAAAAAAGGCTAGAAGTGTATGTGCTGTGAATGTTTCAAATAGGAATGACAGTAAATGTGAAGATGTCTTCATAGGTTGCCTGACGGTCTCCGTGGAAATTAATAATGTGTGGTTCAACATTAGACAGCCCTCAGGACAAATCTAAACAGATTATAAAAGCTATTAAAGATCCACTAATCTTGTAGGTAATTAACAGTTCTTTTAGTTGAGCTCTAATAAAACACAGAAATTTTTTATTATAGTATTTGTCATTTTGATTTATGCTGGTTTTTTAACTACAGGTGTGAGTTGAGCTCCAAATGCTGTGATCATAATTTGCATGTCAGGTCTACCAAAATGTTGCTGTCCCTGACCCGTACTGCACAGCAGAGCCACCCCTTAACATGTGTCATCAGCAATGTGAGTGGCAGCAGAGAAGCTGCCAGGTTTGCTGAACATCTTTGGAGGCTGCAATACAAATATGTGGAAACTCCCCTGCTAGTATATCTTCCGTATTACTTTCACATCCCACGCAAGGTACCACATAACTAAAAACCAAGTAAGCTAACTAGATGAGATAAGCATACATTCGAACCTTCTATTTTCCTACCTTTCTGCTCTAATTAACCATCTCCATCAGAAAAAAAAAAACACCTCTCCATGGAAATCACATGAATAAATTTTACACAGTTCGAAGTTATAGTTCCCCAAGCAGCTATAGTATGACCACACTATTCATATATACCAAGGTGTTAACAGCATATACAGCAATGCAAAATACTACCGACGTGGAAGACAGCCAAGCTACAGCTATGCAGGACCCATAATTTTCCATATCCTGCCCACTGACTGTTAAGTAAGCTTATTCTCTTCCATCTGGAACTGCCCAGCTCTGAATCACAGCACTTACAGCAATTCATACCACTTCAGTGCTAGGTGGGGAGGATCATCATCACTTTTTCTCTACTACAAAAGCAAACAGCTAACATTCCCCAAACTCTCTGTCTCTGCATCTTCTTCCCAGTACATCCGCAGTGATTTTCAAGTTGTCAAACTATAGTCCCTGCCAAAATCAGTGAGGACCCTCGGGGATTGCATAGGGCGTACCCAGACTTTCTGCAAAAATCTTACCAATTTACATACTTGACATGATGCTTAGGTGAGCTAATGCCCACTGAAAGCTCACTGGTATTTCACCCTCTTTCAGATTAGTCCACAGGGATGAAATTTAAGCAATCAAATATGGAAGTTTGATCCTATAAACACATGAAGCTCATCTGACCTCAGGACTATGAACACTGTAAATGAATCCTCGTGAATTTTACCAATACTGTACTATACTGTAAAACTATAGCATAACAAAGTAAAAATATGGCAATGAAATTCAAATACAGCAACTATATTTCAAATATATAAATGCTATGGTGTACTTCAAACCAACCTTATGCCAAGTTGGTTCACCTACTTCATGGCTGTGGACTTCTCCAGCACAGCAACACATCTAACAGTTTAGGTAGATGTTTTCCTACTATCTCATGCTGTTTCAATGTATCTCAATAAAACAGTCTTTTTCTAAGCAGTTGCAATTCAACTGTCAGTTCTCTCTTTTTAATCTTTCTTCACCAAGCCAATTATAATTACAGTACTTCCTTTATGAGCTTTTCCAAGAAACCCGGACGTAGTTAACTTTTTAACATGCATTTCTTGACATGTATCTTTGGTTGTTTTCTGTTGATTGACTCACTATCCAGCAATATACCCTTCATTTAATTTTTGAGCAGGGACTTTACTCTCTGATACCATTTGCTGATGTTACATGCTCCCCTTCAGGACATCGCTGATGATGATGCCATTGTTAGAAGTACTTCTTTATGTCCCTGGGATGCCCAGGGGCTCTCTGCTGTTCCTTGATGAATTGCTGTGCCCTTGCTCTGAGCTGCACAAATCCAGAACAAGGTGCTCATGACGCTCACACAGTAGATGACACACAGATACAACTGATTCTGTTTTAAATTCTTTTTTAAAAATAAAATACGATTGTTACAAACTGATTTTCTGTTAAACTTTTAGTTTGCATAAACTCAGTGAGAAACTCTGGATGGAAGTGAGGTGTAGATTGAGAATGTGAAGTTGAGGGAAGAATACCCGTACATCTGAGCATTACCTGCAAATAGGTGAAGTGCATTTCAAAACAGTAATGCTGTGTCCAGTTTCACCTTTGCAGTAATTTATTAGTCATACTGCCATAACACTACTGCATATCACCCTGCATGTTACCATCATAACAGGATTATCACAGCTCTCACTAACTCACCATCCTGCTCCTCAGATCCTCATGGGATTTCTTAATGCCACTATGCAATAGAAACTCACAGAGTTCCTAAATCTCACCTATGCATAACAGCTATTCCCATGCATTGGGACCGGGATTTCAAGGATTCCCAAATAAAACAAATGCAAAGCCACAGGCTTCACCCATAGCCAGCTGTCATAAACAGCATGTCTCAGGGTGCCTACAGACACAGATACATGACCTGACCTGTTTCCACAGAGATCACATCACTGTGAAACCAGCTCAGCAACTGGAAAGGGGATAAAGCTGTAAAATGGTTAATCGAAGCAATATGTTTAGATGTCTAATACTAAAAATACAGCCTGTTTGCTTGGGCAACCAGATTGCTTCCCTAACAGAGTTGGACCTTAGTGGTTCAAAGAAACAGGAAGGGAAAGAGAAAAATAATAGAAACACATGCATTCTCCAGAGAAGGCCATTTTCTCAATATTTAATTCACAATTGAAAAAGAACAGAGGGCGTTATGCCAAATTCTGGGCAACACTGCTGTAGCCAAGGACAGCCTCTCACTGTATTCACTGGTATCAATTCTCTATAAATACATAAATATATAAGCTGGCATCTGCTCAAGAACACATGAGGCCAGAGCTCAGGACTTGGATTTCTAAACAACAGATAACTGTACCAACCCTCATTTGTTATTTGGGGCTGGAACCCACACCTCTCCCTAGAAAAAGAGGATTAGCATTCCCCAGTGTAAGGAGATGTCATATAACAGTAAAACCTTGTGCCTTTTTAAGAGAGATTTATTCAAATACTATTGCATCCATTTCATCTTTCACAGGGAGACAGTGAGTATGTGGAAACCCATACAAGACTTTTCTTATAGGGGAGCATATGACTTTATTACGTGAATTCTGCAAACTGAATCTTATAGTCTGCTTTAAAATTATAGCTTAAAAATTCAGCACTGCAGTTGAGCAAGAGCTCACTTCCCTTTAACTTTAAGGAGGCTTTCTCCAACAGGGCTGCCTGCTTGTGTCCGTCTCCTCACTGGTATTTATTGGTGCAGCAGTAATGCTGAGCACAGCGGAGATGGAGATGTGCGCCTCTGCCTACGCACTCTGCACACCAGGCAATGTGGCCCGAATGTGAGGACTTTGCAATTGAAGTGCAAGTTGAGAGAGAAAGTGTAAGTAGAAAAACCAGAGCGATGATAACTTCTGGGGAGCAAGCAGTGGTCACAGCCCACCAGCTGCCCACCTCCATCATGAAAGAGCCTGCAAGCACCATTTGAGAGACAAGGTGTACAGAAAGATCACTGCTTTTACTGCACTGTTTGATTTGGTTACAAAGATGCTCTGATGCAGCTAAGTCCTTCTCCTTCAGCGTGAGAACGTGCCTTTGCCCACCTGCACTGTTTAGCTGTGCATCTGACCAGCTGGTACATGAGCTCATGTGCACCCTGGGCATGCCAAACCACTGCTATCCTTGCTCCACCTAGACAAGAAAATGCTTACTCCAACAAGACTGAAATACTGCCAGTGACAACCTCCTGTCCACTTTAAAGCCAGCTGTGGACCTGAAGCCAGCTGTTTGTTCCACAGGAAGGTCTGCTGAAATAAAAGAAATTAACAAAAAGAAAATAAAAGTAAATTAACAATGAATATCTGGGATTTACTTAAAAAAGGCTGCCAATTTCAGGGAGTTAAGGGATTTTGCCAGTGAAGGTTATTTTATTGCTAGGGAAAGAAAACTAACCACAAAGCCAGCTCCTTTGCTCTTCTATCTTGTTCTCATTCTTCATGTTCTCTACCTTGTTTCTCTTAATGCCTCCTCCTTGAAAAACTGGTAGACTTACTCTCTGTCACCTGGCTGGGGCAGCCACAAGTTGCTCTTTTGTCTCAACGGTGAGTTGAAGTAGAAACCTATTCAGTCCTAGGCTGCAGGGTAGCTGCGCTGTGAAACGCTAGCTAAAACACGACAGGGCACAGTGACAACCGAGATGCAAGGGCACAGAGGAACCCTTCTACCCCACTGCCTGTGAGAGCTGCTCTTTCTTTGTGTATTGCTTGCAACACTCTCCCATGATTATCTAGAAAACAGCTTTAAACCCCTAGTGCCTGCTGCCAACAGGTCAAGCAGAAAACTCTCAAGATACAGCCAAAGCTTGCTCCTTCCATTAAACACAGACATGGGAACAGCCACCTCATCAGATTTAGAGCCTTACCCACAGTCAGCTCACGTCAAGGGGCTCTTACTGTTGCTGATTTGCATGAACTTTGGACCAAACCCACGGCTTGACATCACTGGGTCTCAGACCCCGCTCCAGACCTCCAACCACATGGCCGAAACGGGAGCGGGATGAGCTGAAAACTGCCCTGCTCCAGGAACAGGGAGCACCTCTGGGACCAGACTTTCCCCCTGCAAACCTGTGTGGGATTTATTCCTGGCTCCAGCTAACGTGCTCACCGATTCATTCTGCCCGTCAGTACCAGCCATTTTACCCCTCTGTGGTTCTGGTTCCTGTATTACCTTTTAATATTGGTCTCAAACTAGTGCAATCGATGTAGCTAAGAAGCAGCACTGTTTTGTACCAAAAGTGAACTACCTACAGAATAATCATTTAGGGGAATTTTTCCTTTATGTATACTTTACACACATAGTATTCACCTATGTAACTTAGCTCTGAAGGGCTCCAGGCCACCTATCAAGGAAAAGGACAGAATCAGAGAATGCATTAATATGCTCCTGCAATTAAGGTGAAATCCTTCTCCCCATGTTAATAATACATCTCTAACTCCAGATAAATGACCAATGCAAAGGATATCTAGCACACAGCACTGTATTATCATTGCATGAATACTGAAGGGATCTTAACTGCAAAAGGTATAGCTGTCATTTAAAAATTAACCATTCTACCTTTTTAGAATTTCCTGCCTCCTAACAAACTATATGGTCATTCATGTAATGAGTTACAAAAATATGTTCAGAAATCATACTTCTAGTCACAGTGGTAAAACACAAGAACTATTAAAGTTGCTCTTTAATACACACAAAAATTAAAACATGCTTGTTTTAAATAGATTTTTCTAAGGACCCCATCGGTAGTCTGACGATAACCTGTTACACAGTTGTAATGAACGCTTACATTTTAAGTTAGCATTATGCAATCATTGGGACAACTCTAATTGCAGATAAACACCTAGTAACCAAAAAAACCCCCACCCCAGTGCTTTTATTAGATATTAAGTTTTAAACGTCTGTGAGCAAGTTTGTTTTTCAAGCAGGAACAGTTTTCAGGATAACAGAGTCACTCATGTGAAAAAATCTGTTCCACTTGCTAAAATAAGCTAACTGGTTTAAATAAATGTAGAGCTAGGACAAACAGAAAGGACATTTTTTGTTAAATGTTTATCCTTGTACAATGTGCAATTGTTTTGGGTTCTGGATTTCTAACATTATCACCAAACCACAAAAATCACAGAAATAATTTTATTCTCTATATTAAAAGCTTTCAAGATCCCATCACTTCTCATGCAGAACTGAAGAGAAAAACTACTATCACTGCTAAGAAAACTCACATGTTCAAACTGAATTTACCTGTGCTACTCTAGCTGGTGAATAAGTAGTATGAGGGTGGGCTCGTGAAATCTTCAATAGGGTAAAAAGCCATCTGATGAAAGGACCGTCTGATTGCAGGTTAGCAAAGGCTACCCAGCAAAGCTTTTGCTTTAAATACAGTCTTAAGGGCTGGATAAACATGGATGATTTCGGCACAGCCAGAAGTGGTGCTTAGCTCAAAAGGATGCTCGGAGCTAGGATTAGTCATCTAAGCTCCTTACTCAGTTCCAGGCAAAAATTAGGCACACAAAACCTGGACTCATAAGCACCAGCACCCCGCCTCACCCTTGCCAGCAGAGGAGGTGGAGAATGAGGGATGGATGTGACCCCATTACTCTCAAGACAGGCAGGTAACAAACTCCCGCTGCACTGAGACGCAGTCAAGTTTTACAGAAACTCCACAGGGAGCCAGTCCTTTCAAATCCCCTGCCATCTAAAAGCCTAGCAGGAGAGAAATTCAGGATCAAATCCCTGCCTTCAGGGAGTCTGAACTCCACCCTTGCCCTGCCCCGTCTGCGGGGCATCCTGGGGTGCCCGCGCTCGGGAGCTGAAACCCCAGTACTGGGGGAGAGGGACGACCTGCCAACACCTGGGGTACCTCGGCTGGGAGGAGATCATCTGCCCGAAGACCCCACCTGAGGCTGAGGTTGCCATGACAAATGATCCTTTTATTAAATGCCAGGGTAAACAGGCATACGAACTTGTAAACCTTAATGGCATGGAACTAATGCAAACCCTCAGGCTGCTGTTAATCGTGCTTCCATTCCAAATAATTAAAAAATTAATGACTTGGCTTTGTTATTTTCTTTCACGTACTGGGTATCTGATGAAAAGCGTTCACCTGGCTGATTAACCACCCCTTCGCTGGCATACCTGCGAGGATCCCACTAGCACGGGAAAGGAGAGGTACAGCAGCTATCTCAGAAGATATTTAAGTGTACCTGTCAGCAGGCAGTAGTTTTCCAGCTACACACATGGAACGTGTCCTCCCACCCTCCAGCAGCAGCATCATAGTTAACACCTGAAAACTTGAGGATTTACAGCCCCTCCCAAAGGCTAAAACCTCACTCTTTTAGCTTCTTGCTTCCTTATTGACTGTCTGATCCCCAAGATCCTGCCTGATTTTCGTTTTCTAAGGTATTGGGTAGTCTGCAGTCTGATGGGCTAACTGGATGCATTCCGCAAACGTGTGTGCTATCAGATGTAAATGTCCTCCTGCCTACTGAATGTTGCCTTGTTCCTGGCCGCTGAGCGAAGGGTGCCCAGAGCTCCTCACCTACCCTTCTCCACTGTCCCGCGCCCCTTTCTCATGCCCCTCTTATTCATTTGCTCTGGGACGCAGACAGTCCCTGTCTTTTCAATCCCCCTTGATATATTAGTTCTTCTTAGAATGGACTAAACCTCTTGATTTTTGCCTCATGCTTCTCTTCCTAAGGAAAAACATATCTGCTCGAAGAGGGAAGGAAAGTCGGGAGTACCTTCCTGTGGATTCCTATGGCTCCTTGCATACACAAGAACACCGATGCCTTTATTCACACAGCCCATCCTCACAGGCCGACTACATTAACCCCTCCATGTTAGAGGAATTGCTAAACATCCACTGAAGAAAAATCAGAGCTGGCAGCACAGTGCACTGACCGTCTCTCGGCAGAGCTCACCCCAGTGCGGCTGCTGCCTGCCTTTGCTCCGCCAGCACTCACACACCTGGGTGACCTGACACCCACGGGGCCGGCGTGCCCTCCTGTTAAAAGACCTGTCCCTCTGGCGAGTGAGGCTTTCTCAGAGCTACGTTCAGGTTGCTTAACCTCCCAGCACTCAACCAGAACAAATGAATGTGCCAACGTAGCAAGAGACCACAGAGTTGAGGTGTTACAGATTGCTACCTATGCTGCTCTTTCAGGAAGACTTGTCACCGGAATGTCATAAAGTTAAACCTCACTCTGCTGTCATGCAGGATCACTTTCACCATATCAACAGCTCAAACAAGTACAGGAAAGCTTCCCTGAACCACCTCAGTGCGGGATCTGCCCCTGTGGAGGCAACACCTCCCCTGCCCTGGAGCTCTCAAGCAAGGAATATGCATTTCTGGCTTTGAAGGACTGTCCTTCCTTTATGTGCCCGAAGAAAACAAAACCTGCCTCCTTCATCCGAACCCCTGCCACCCTCCTAATCAAACTCTTCAACTAAACTGTTTGGCTCAGCCAGATTTCAAACACTAAACTCTTAACCCCCGTCCATGTCACTGCAGCGTGAGGCTATCTGCACAGGCGAACCCTCCGCAGCACCCGCAGCGCTGAGGCTGGAGCATCCCATCAGCCGTCTGGCAAGCAAACAGCTCCCACAAGAAAACAGCTTCCAGCTGCCCACCCAGAACCCTACTGCTGGCTGCAACAGCACCCTGGCATGGGAGAGGCTCACCCAAAACTCCTGCTTCATGCTTTACTGAGCTGAGGGGTTTTTCCAGTTAAAAAGAAAACTTTCAACTGAGTCTTATTTTCGTAAACTCCTCAGGGAACAAGGTATTAGCTGCTAGAAAGTCAGTTAGCAAAGGTCTTTCATTTTTAAAGTGTCGTTTTGTGCAAAAATCAGATATACAGTCTTTCCTTGCCTTCATTCAAACATCTTCGAGCCAAACCTGAGGACCACCTAATACCAGTACCAAAAATCCTACGAATTTACATAAAAACAAGACCTCAATGGGACAAATTAGCTTTTGGATCATTAGCAATGCAAATGGCACGGAGAGGCATTAAAAACAAAAACAGGTTATTAACTTTGCTGGAAGACATATTTTTCACACTTTATTAGTGGAAAATAAGGTGTATTTCTACTTCAAAGGGAGAGTGTCTTGCCCGTAAATGTCTGAGTGTCTGTTTAGTAAAGTGGAATGTGAATATCTGTGAAACCCAAGTAAAAACATGGGGCTATGGAAAATATACAACATATATATGAAGATCAACTCTAAACTTTTACATTCCCAAAGAGTTCAGATGTTACTATTTTCAGATCTACCTAGAGTTTTAGACCATCTCCTCCATGGTTTAAGACAGCTTCAAAAATATGCTTAGACAGGCTAGAAAAACTAAATAGAAACCCACTGGAAGAGAGAAGAAGAATTTCTTTCTTTTACTGTCTTTTATGACATCTGTTAATGGCAAATAGCATACTATCACGCTGTAGTTTTGCCTAGGACCCCAACGTGGAAGACACTAGCCTTTCGTATCACTGAGAAAGCATTAACTTCAGCAAAAAAAAAGTGTCTGCTGTATTCACCAAATTTAGCAGTCCAGAGTTCAACACTGCTCTTACAGAAATTGAAGAAACTCATTAATTCCAAGGGGTGAAGGGCTGGTCATGAAAATCCTAAATATGTTTTACTAATAGAATTCATCTTGTTAATAAGCTGGCATGTGAACGCATTTTTTCCGGCTGCTGAAAGCAGCTTGTGGTTTGCTTTCATTGTTTCTAACACAATTAGCAAAGCACTCCAGCAGCTGAATAGACCTATTCATTTGAACAAATTATTCCTTGGCAGGGTTGGGGTTTTGTTGTTTGGTTGTTTTTTTTTTCTAAAAACCTCCCCAAAACTCTCTCCCATCCTGGTGTAATCAGAAAAGACACAAAAGCCTGCCTGTCATTAATCTTGCTTGCCTGTGCCTGAAAAAAGACAAGTGGGATGTACACCGCTGAATACATTACATTTTCAGCGTCTCAGAGACATGACTGAATTGCTCACTTCTCCCAGTCCTTATCTTAGCTGGTGTACAATCCTAATTAAAAAGCTGACGTAAGGAATACACATGGGGAAGAGTCTGGCATGGATGTTATGGATGAGATGATAAACTTTATGAGCACAGCTACCTCCCACGTCGCTTTTGTAGTTAACTGTTGGAGCCTGAACAGCTGTTCTTATGTGGACCATTTCTCATTTCAGAGGGCTGAAAATGTTAAATAAAACAGACTTGCCCTTTCTAATAGGTAGTAGCATCTCGCTGATCTAATTAATCCACATAGCTCATTCTTTCACTGAGAAACTTTACGGGCAAATCAAGCTCCAGTTCGCTTCTCCTGCTGCTCATTTTCGGCGTGAGTATCCACCTCGCAACAATGCTGTCATGTAGTTAACACAGCAGAAATATTTGTTTAATTAGTTACATTTTCAGCTTTTAAATGAGAAGTAAAAACAAGCCACGGGTGGTCTGTAACCTCAGAAGAGCAAATATCCCAGGCTGTAAAATCATCCCAGCTCAGAATACTGGGCTGGACATAAAAAAAGCATTTATTGAATCCTAGGCCTGAGTGAGGAACAGAAGGTGCATTAAGAGCTTTCAAACTGCAGCCTACTGCCAATTCATTAAGTGTTCGGCATTATTTAATAAAAATGGCATATGCATATACTTCAACTGAAACACTACTTACTCATAAACATTTCTAACTAGAGTATCTGTTGGGAGTTATTCACACACCAATTCAGAGACAGTTTCAAATTCTTCCTTCAAGTAAATGCATGCAATTCCCATTGCTGTCTGCCTTACCTAGACTATAGGTCTGCAAGCAGAGCTTGTCCTGTATTTTGCAATTAAGCCAAGAATCAATGGGTTTATAGAGACCAGGACATGTTGCTGTTAATGTCTTGGTAATGCATTAACGTTAAAGAAGTGAGAAAACAGCTACAATTTGGGTAATAGCATTAAAATGATTCTACTACCCTTATGCCTGAACCCCAAATTCAAATGGATTTTTGAAAAAATTCCTCTTTTTTGGCTATTTTATCAGAGAAGTCAGTCTCCAGGTAGGCATGAAATAAAATGGCTAGGCTTTCTACAGAACTACAGGATGTTTCTTGAAACAAATCATGACACCATTGAATGCTGAAACAAGGGCTGAGCAGATCTGATGCTTCAGCCCACAGTTCTTTGGGTTACATTAACATGACAGTAACTGCTTTCAGACTCTGAAAGTGGTGACCAAGCAAACCAATAATATTTGCTAACAGACTCAGGCAGCTGTTGCAATGGGATGTTGCAATGGGACATTGCAGACAGGGAACATTGTCATTTTTAGCCGCATCCTGTGCAACTATTACCTACCTAAATACTTCTAAGATGCATTCTCAGAACCTCTCTGCCACTCGTATTCTCGATGCTGTCTAGTTAAAAGGTGCTTAAGGAAGCTTCTTCCTTCACAAGAGAGATTCCTGGAGAAGTCAGAGAAATTGCCTTTTCCACACTTTCCCACTCACTCACAAGGAGCAGGTTCTTCCACGTTCTCCATTTCCACAGCATAATGCCCATGAAGAAACAAAAGCAATTTCTGACCTGGGAAAGATGAATCCAGAACACATTTTTCTTTTTTCTGTGTGATTTCAGAGTTGGAGATGAAGATAGCCAACACTTTTTAACCTGTTACTCCTCTAAGAGCCCTATGTGTTCTCCATCTGGCAATTGGACAGCTGCTGGTTTAGGACTTTGCCCTTTCTGTCTTCCTTATCTTTCCTTCTGTCATCTGCTTATTTTCCATTTTTATGATAGTCTTTTTTTGGTAGATAATAACGCCTTTAGGATTAGTGCTGGCAAGAGGCCAGGACAAAATGGCAGCGCTAACTACTTTGGTTTAAGTTAGGGTCACTGCAAGATAATTTAGACCATGGACGCGGGGCCTCATTTTCCCATGACACTGGAAAAATCCACACAGAGAAGCAGAAACACTGAATGCTTCAAATCCAAACCTCCCTGAGTTCATCCTCTTGGGACACAGCCTGCAGAAAAGGATGAGGATTATATTTCAACACCCGTGGATAGGACTTGAGATGGACTTTACCACCCACTATCTTTCCCCAGAGTTTTTGTTTTCAGGAGCAGAATGCAGCAGAGAAAAATCCATCTCTGTCACTTCCCACCGACTCAGCTGAAGGACCTCTCCCTCCCAAGCTTTCCTTGGAGGACACAGCCTTGCTCAGCGCGTGCCTAGGCCAAAATTGCCACTTTCTTCCCATGCTGCCAAAAGAAGCACCATTAATGATGTGCCCACTAGCCACATATCTTTCAGAGAGGAAGGAACTGGCCCTCAGTTTGGCTTTTTATTTTTCCCCATTAGTTTTTAAAATGGATTTTTTTCTCAAGCCTGAAGGCTGCCCCAAAATGTTTCTCCTCTGAACACAGCAGCAGGACCATCAGTTAAGGGAATACAAAGCATCTCTTTCCCACTGTCCAAAGTGGGGAAATGTAAAATTCATCATAAATGACAAAAATCAAACCAGGTAGTTAAAATTCACACACTGTTAATGAAGTTACACAGCTAACGTTTTTTGCTATGCTCAACCCAAGGCTACCACTCTTAAAGAAGTTGTATTTTCCCATTGGGTTATGAGGCTGTGAGAAAGGAGGTAGGAGAGTCTCTGCTGAGATCTAAGTTAAGCATTTGAAACCAAACCTCGTTCCCCCATAGCCATGATGTGTAGCTCCTCCACAGGGAGCCCCAGATCCCTGTGGCCTCCACCACGAGCTTCCCGTCAGTCAAGGATTGATGCTTCAGATGGCAGGAAGCTGTGGTAGGTGTACATAGATCAGAAGTCGTCCCTCTGCCCCCACAAGAAGAGATTGGGAAGGGTGCAGAAAGCCAGGTGGGAAAGGGAGAGGAGCAGGAGAGGCAGCAGCAGCCCCTGCCTGGCCCTAGCAAAGGCTGATGTTTTTGGGTGAGGGAGTACCTGGAGCAAGATGAAAAGCTCTGGATCACGGGTGGGAATGGGATATGGGGAGAGACAGCCCTCAGAGCCCGGCAGCAGAAGGGCAAGGACAAGGCAGAAGGGAGCCAGGCACCCACGCAGCTGCCCTGGGACAGCCAGGAGCACTGCCAACAACCACATTAGCCTGCAAAATTTCCCCCACGCTGGCATGAGGGGATTTGCTGTCTCATGGATCCACTTCTGCTTGACCCTAACAGCTTGCATCTATCCAGCGTCTATCAATGCTGAACTTGCATAGGGTTTGCAGTGGGTCCCCATTCTGAAGAACAGCAAAGCATCCACTTGCCTGCCTCCAAACCACCCACAGACAGCATCCTGAGGTCTTGGCAGTTTAACACTTTTCTAATCTGGGGAAATGTCACACTGCCCAGACTACAAAAGCCACAAAACTGTGGAGGACTGGATCTTTAATATTCAAAATCACATTTCTCACCAACCACAACCAAAAGCACATAGCAGATGTGCTGTTCAATGTACATAGCTTGCTAAGTGACACCTGCAAAAGGGCACATAGAGGGAAAAGGGAGGAACAGCACAAAGTACAGTCCCATGCCTTCTTCAAAACTCATTTAGCAGGTTCTTCACCGAGCAGCACTTTGAAGTTGGCAGTTGGAGTTTCTCCACTAACCCAAGGCAAAGAATGACCACAAAAGACTATTTCTGCCTGCCTAGACTTTGAAGGTTTCACAGGAAAAATATAAGCCACTGATGTGATTCAAACAAATTTTAAGTAAAATATTTAAATAAAATATATTCAAGTTCTAAGAAGTGTAAATTTTCTGAAGACAGCTGAGGTTATGCAATAAACTGCAGAAAAGATCATTTATTAACACAACATTCAAGTTCGTCAGCTTGTGCTTCACACTGAAGATGCTGCCTCCACCTGTGAGGGACACAATGCTTAAAGCAAACAGATGAGGTAGGTGGGAGCTCCTAAGTGGGAGCTGGCAAAGGAGGGGTTTGGATTGCTTTCTTGAGTTTCAGGCATAAGTTCCTAGCTCTCATTTCCTACAGCTAAACACTGACCAAACTCTCTTCAAGCCTCTTTTCTTCATAAGTGTATTTGGAAAGTTTATTCCCCACCATGGGGAAGGCTGACTGTCTGGGAAGTACTTGTATCAGCATGCAGAAATCCCTATAGGTATGTGCTATACATTCTTGCTTTCACAAAAGACTTTTCTACGAAAATGCCTAACGAACTGGCTTAGCAGTAGCTCAAAAGCAATTTTCAGAGGCATCTTCCTCCTACATTTGGAGAGATTAAAAGAAGACATACTTTCCCATATCCATCTCTGGAGGACAGTGGCACTCTCCTAGGCTTAAAACAACTCACAAGGACTATACTGATATTTTAGACAGTTTAAAATACACAACAGCAACAACCTAAATATGCTTAGTTGGGAAATGAAACCACTTCTCTCATTCACATCAAGAAAAACTTCATCAGATGCAATACAGAGAGTGTAACTTTCTGAGATCTTATTGTACCAAAAAAAAATTATTGGGAGAAAACAAAAAAGAATATAGTTCTTTGCCTGTTAAAAAAAGACAAGTGATTGGTGGGCAAGGGAGAGAGACCTGGCAATCTGCCTTTTCACAACCTTCCTGCTGATGAACAAGGGGATGAGCACAGGACAATTGGTCATGGATGGTGGTGCACAGAACTAGTGCACCTAGATCAAGTCTATTCTTACTATTTGCATTATCCATGAAAAAAAAAAGAAAAGGAAAAAAAAAAGGAAAAAAAGAAAAGATATTATACAGGCAACAGTGGGATTTTACAACTGAACGCAGGTGATTCTGTCCTGATCAGGTCTCACTGCTACTTTTGCTTTAATTAGGAGCATGCTAAGACCTAAGGCCTGTCATCAAGTACTTACGTAGTCATCCTCATGCAGACCTTGCTTCTGAACAGAACTTTTCACCTCCAGGGAAAACTTCTCAAACTCAGGCTTCACGGTCCTCAGCAGAGTGACAGTTTGGAGGTACGAGTATGCCTTCTTGGCTTCAAGGTCATGTTTGTCTCCTCTTCTCCAAGAGCCATTTCCTAAGGGAAAAGCAAGCATATTTCCAACTCCAAATTAGGTAGCATTACAGGATTGCCATCCTTCTTCCACCCAGAATTCCCCTCTCCTGCACCTTGGGGAGATGGCAGAGTACAAGGGAGAACTGAACCTGCTCCATGACGTGCAGGAAACTGGGAAGGGAGGAATGGCTCGTGGGAAGTAAATGTGCAAACAGAAGGACAACTTTACTCCCATGCTGTGCTTGCTTATTTTTAAAGGGTGGGATGAAGCTTAAGCATAAAAGACATCTTGGAGCAAAAAACACGTGCCAGATCTCAAACGCAGAGATATTTAAGTTAGAACAAGCGAGGGAGGATTTGACCACAAAGTTTTTGTTAGACATCACTCCACCAGCAACACTCTTGGACAGTCAGAAAGGCATCAGTAAAGTCAATAGTATGATCGTCACCCCGAATGGGAGGCAGATGGTGCAGCTACTTCTCCCACAGCTCTCCCACTACAGTCAAGGAGAAAACCATGTGTGCAGTGGCTGCCAGACCAGCCCTGCTCTTAGCAGAAAAGAAACACATAGAAATAAAATGGGATCCTGCGCCTATGCTGTATTTACACGTTTTGTGTCACAGCGCAGCAACAATTTAACTCAGTGTGCTGGTTTTGGCTGGGGTAGAGTTAAATATTCTTCACAGTAGCTAGTACGGGGCATGTTTTGGATTTGTGATGAGAACAGTGTTGGTAATGCCAAGATGTTTTCATTACTGCTGAGCAGTGCTTACCCACAGTCAGGGCCTTTTCTGCTCCTCACCCCACCCCACCAGCAAGCAGGCTGGGGGGGGGCACGAGAAGTTGGGAGGGGACACAGCTGGGACAGCTGACCCCAACTGACCAGAGGGGTATTCCAGACCATATGATGTCATGTTCAGTATATAAAGCTGGGGGAAGAAGGATTGGGGGATGTTTGGAGCGATGGCGTTTGTCTTTCCAAGTCACCGTTAAGTGTGATGGAGCCCTGCTTTCCTGGAGATGGCTGAACACCTGCCTGCCCATGGGAAGTGGTGAGTGAATTCCTGGTTTTGCTTCGCTTACATGTTCAGCTTTCTCTTTACCTATTAAACGGTCTCTATCTCAACCCACGAGTTTTCTCCTTTACCCTTCCGATTCTCTCTCCCCCATCCCAAAGGGGAGGAGGGAGTGAGTGAGTGGCTGTGCAGTGCTCAGTTGCTGACTGGGGTTAAACCATGACACTCAGACCACTAGTAAAGTAACCAGATTTTTAAAAAAGCAGGACAGACGACTGTTTAATTAGCAGAGGAGCCCTTCTGCCTAACAGGGCCTGACCTTAGCAGGTCCTGAGACCCTGATCCAAAGCTTCACGTCAGTGAAAAGGTTCACATTGCCCTGGACCAGGTTTTGTGCTATTCTACATAAATGATAAATAAGAGGCCTAGAGGGAACAGTGGTAGCCCTAAGCAGTGTGCCTTTAAATGCTTACAAATAATGAAAAGCTAGACAGTCATTTTATTTTTTGAACAACAGCAACAAACCCCAGCAGAGCTAAATAAGCCAAGCTGAAGACTAACGCTAAGCTCCCAAGGGCAACCTGGAGGCACACGGGACCCTGAAATGAGAGATGATGTGGCTGCTTTGCTTGGGTCGAGGACCATGGTGTCATTTGGACCAAGAGAAGCAAGTGGTTTGGGAGGGGAGATGTTAACGGAGATGGAGTCCAGGCTTCAAACCCATGGTGCTTCTTGCACAGCACTGCCAGCTGTATCACATGCCTGCAAGAGCAAATTCATGGACAACCTCAGTCCCCCCGAGGCAAGTGAATACAGAGCTTGTATTTTGTCCTCCCAGTAGCCCGGCACTGCTGCTGCAACTTTTTTTTTTTTTTTCCCCCTTGTATTTTTGACAATAAATGTAATTGGAGAATTTCTCTGCTTCCTCAGAGAGTGCAGGGGAAGAAGAAAGAACCTGCATTTCTCCAGAGGACAAGGCTTTTCTCCTGCTGCTTTTGGCTCTGGGGCAGCTCCTGTCAGGCCCAGCACAGGGCGAGAGGCACAGGACCACCTGAGCCCTTTTGCCTCTCTTTTCCACCCCAGGAAAGCCTTATTTACCACGGTTCAGCACCAGCTAGGACTGTAATCTTTGTAAATTCCACGAACCTTACCAATTCTTAATTTCTTTTTTTTTTTTGGAAGTGATTTCATTCTCTTAGGAAGAAGCTCTAGGTACATCTGCCTTGGTTTAGGGATTTATTTCCCAATACAAAGTTGAACTAGTGAAAATTACTTACGACAGGACCCTGATTACTTACGCCATCAGACCCGATGGAAACACTGGCAAGCAACTAACAACCCACCATCTGGTTTTGCCCTCAGAGATGGCACTCTTCCCTTCACTGCACCCTGTCCTTGTCACTGCTTTTGAAAAGAAAGAAATACACATCTGGCAATTGTAAGGTAGCATGTCTTGCTAGCTTCCCCACAAGAGGGTACAAGCCCTGCCGGAGCCTGGAGGCTGAAAAGCCTCTGCCCCAGCTGGGTAGCTGCATTTCAGAGGAAAATTCAAGAGGGATATTCAAGAAGTACGTCATAGACTACAGCATGGAGAGCTTTGCTATAGCCTTGCATTTGCAAATTCAGATGGCTAAAAAGAATGAGATTACAGACAAAAAAAAACCCCAGTGATAGCACTTGTAGAATGTGAATAAGTTTCTGTCCTGGACACTATACATATTTGTTTTTAAAAATCCTCACACTGGGAGCAGGGAAGGTACACTTGCATAACAGCGTTCCTAGAATAATCTACATATTTAAATTCCTTCATGGATTATTTTGCAGGAGGTCATCTTGCCACAGTACTTTATGTGCAATTGCAGCCTTGGCATTTAATATCCCTGTTCTTCTGAAAAATTAAAAATATTCAGAACAGAGGGCAACAACAAACTGCAATATGGCCATCTGAACTTAAAGGCAAAGTGCCAATTTGCCAATCGCACCCACTCTTAGATTTTGTACCTTTTGTAAGGTACAAAATGTAGTATCTCCAGGTACCGGCAACATGGAATTTTGGGGGAATCTCTCTACATTTCTCTTTTATGCTTGCTTTCCACATGTGATGACCATCTGCACAAAAGTCAGCTTCTGATGCACAGTCATTTCACTCTTTCCGTTTCTTTGTGGATGTGTTTCCCATGCAAATTGGTTTAAAAGGATTATTACTTAGAAATGTCAGAAAATGCTGCATTCTAACTACACTACGACAGAAGACAAGATAGTTTTCATTCATCCCTTGGAAAAGCTACAAGAAGACTGGACTACCTGTGATGCAAAGCAGGATGGTGCTGAGGCTCCCATACGACTGTGGGGCAAATGGGTATTGCCCCCATCACCGTGCCGCGTGGAGGTCCCACGCCAGGATGGCACAGCGCTGCCCTGTACACGGCTGAACCAAGTGCCGTCTCCTGGGGCAGGGTGCTGAGCCTGGGGATTGCAACGCTGCCTCCTGCAACCACCGCTACCTCCTAGCAAATATCACCCTGGAAAGCAAAACCATTCCAAAATGCAGCAGCCGACCTCCTGCAGCCGCAGCTCCTACGTGAGCATCCTCTGCTCAAGGAGAACTTTGGGTACTATCTGTCCCAGCCAGCTTCAGCACTTCCCAGGTAGTCACCCTGCGCTCACTTCAGCCAAGGCAAGGAAACCATCCATCAGTTCTAGGGGATGAGTCATCTGAGCCACTGCATACACCTAAGGATGAGGGGAATTGCTGTCCAGAGGCACCTACTTCTCTCCTGTGACTCCAAAGGGAGCAAAGCTCACACACAGACATGTACCTATGGCCAGATGAATCACTTCTGATGCACTTCTACTCTGCAAGATGAGATGCAGCAGTAGTGCAGGGGTAATGAGCCACCACCAGCAGCCAGAGGGGTTATTTGATCGGTGGTTTCTAGTAAAGTCAAACCTGCAAAGCTCCTGGGGTCTACAGAAGGGCCAAAACTTCAGGGTTTTGTGACTGCTGATACTTGAGCTTTTTGCTCTGGTCCTGATTAAGGCTTCAATGCCAAATGGTTTTGCTTACACCACAAGGGATAAAGTCACTCCAAATTCAACTCAACAAAAAGAACACCTTGATTCGAACCATTGGCTTTGATGTTGTTCTGCAACTTTATCTTTTAGTTACTTAAGAGATTTCCTTATTACCTGGCACAACTTGGCACTCCTTTAGCTAACCTAGATGATACATGTAGCAGTATCTGTACTTCTGTATGTATCTGTATCTCTGAATTTAAACAGCTACATATATTCATTATAGAGCTTTTTAACAAACAGCACTGTTTACTGTGAAATAATCTCAGAGGTGGTAGACAGGTAACAAAAAAGCTTATGCAAAAGAATATAACTTACAATTAACTGATTTATTAAACAAAATACATCATCCTTTTTTGAATTCAGTTGTTCCTGTTGGTCAGCTTTTTGAGATTTGAAAGAAAGAAAAAACCCCGCAAGTTTTCCCTCTTTCTCAGCTCCCACTTGGTTTTCAATTTGCAATGAATTTGTTATTGTGCTGGGTTAGTTAAGGCAGCCTGCAGGGGGGAAATTATTTTCTCTGCACCTGCAAAAGAGGCTGCTCCTTTCAAAAGCCACATTGACACTTCAACAAAACCTAGTTCCCAGGCATGAACTTGCCTCTGTTTCAGCCATCTGAAGATGTTTAAAACTCAGCAAACACGTTGCTCCAGTATGACTTTAAATTTAACCGAGACAGCTGTAGCAGCTGAGAGCAGATTTAGTCCTTGCCATGCTCTGCCATAATATCAAATGTAACTGAAGGTAGTTATATTTCAAAAAGCAAACGTATTTAATTTACATTTTAAAGTCATGTTTTAATTTGACAGTTCTGATCCTTTTATCTGCCCCACTCCAGTAAATCTGGACTGTCTGTGTCCCATCCAGTGCTCTCCCTTCAACACAACACTGCTGAGTATTTTTGCAGGTGCAGTTTCTGATCAAAAGCTGATGCAAATTAGATGTGTGGATCCCCCAGCACAGAGACAACTTCTGGAGACCCAGGCCCTGCAGCTGCCCACAGCCCTGGCGATTGCTAGTGCCTCCTTCCAGCCACCTGCACAGACGGCAGGCCACAGGGCAGCCAGGAATACCCCTGCCCTGATATTTGGCAGTCCCAAGGCTGGGGATGGTGCAAGCCACGCAGAGCTGAGCAGGCACACCGCAGCGTGGGGTACCCACACCTGGCTGCTATAACCAATGCCTCCGTCTGGTGCTGCTTCTGTGACCCTACAAATAAATAAATAAGCAATGCCTACAGTGTATTTGGCATCTTGTGGTCCACCCAGGGGCAACTATAGCCACAAGGCCCATTTTATTTCCCGCAGTGGCCCAAGTGGAAGATAACAGCAACGATGGGGAGAGACAGGGGTGTATTCTGGGACTCAGTGCTGCATATTTTGAGGCTAACAAATCTCAAAATATTACCAGGCTTACAGAAGACTTTGCAACACACTTGGGCAGGAAAAACATTACCATATGATGAGCTGTTGAAGAGTTCAATATTGAAGAAAGCGTAGTCCCCGTTGGTCATTCCTTGCCGATGAGCAGCCAACATGATGTTCCTGATTGTGTCACCGCTGGCACACATGATTACAACTAGTGGAAGAAAATTAAAAACACAGATAAGAAGCAGTTCAAGAACTTCAGGGAACAGCCTGTTAAGCATGAATGCTGCCAGAGACAGTGACCCCAGCTGTCCTCCCAGCATTGCAACAAACTTGACAACGCAGATGGCAAACAAAGCTGATTTCCCAAACAGCTGACAGAAGACAGGTACCAAACACAGCAAGGCTTCCTCCTCCCTTGTCTCCTCTCAAAATACTGAAATAAAACCTGTGTGTGATCTAGCTTTTTCCACCCCTGCAACATGTGATAAGTTCAAGCTCCAGGTTTCTTTAGCTGCGTATATTCGTAGAGTTGATGGCAACCATAAGCCTCTGCTGTTACTTCTAAGTGGACATAAGACAATCTGAAGATGAAGAAGTAAGATGATAGAATGACATTGCCATTTTAATTTCCATACCATTGAACAGTTTGGTGCCTCTCTACAGTTAATGGAGAGCAGCATCTCTGCAGCTGTCTAGGGCCAATGGTATCAATCTTTCCAGAACCTGACCTTCTCTCCAGAGAATATACAATAAGCCTAGGCAACGACCTTTGATGGGACACTTAATGCTCAGAAATGGGAAAAGCAAGTGCCACTTTCTGAGTGTGAAGATTAAAGACAGTTACAAGATTAAACTCATTTATCACAGACCAAGAGCTAAGCAGGGGCTCTGCTGCTGCAAGAGGACTCACAAGCCCGCAGGTGTACTCCGTGTGGGCACCAGGACCCACAGTCTCTTCCCCAACCTGCTGGACAGGAGGAACTACTCCCCTTGCTACCCCTTCCCTCTGCAAAGGGAAAGAAGAAACTCAGGCAGGGTCTTCGGCAACAGGGAGACACCTCCCACACTGAGAACATTACACTATAAACTTTTATATAGGTTCACAAGACTGTGGGTATGAAGCTACTGACATGAGAGGGAGCAGCAAAGTATTGTACCAGTGCGTGCTTCAGGGCTATATCCTACAGCAAAGTCGTAAGAGATCCTGTTGGGACGATGATTCGAAACCAACTGCACGCACGTTTCCAAGAACGCCGTCACGCATGGCCAGGCTCAAAAGCTACAATAATGTACGCAAATATTTTCACCCCAACAATAAAACTGAATCAAAACCACATTCGGCTTTTCTGGGTAGAAGTGTTTGCTATTATAAGAAATGAAAAGGCCAAACAGGCCAAATCTTTTCGCACACAATGAATCTTCTCCCATCGCGTTTCTGGTTGGATGCCATCGCAGGCATAAAGCTCCAGATGTGCCACTGGGGTGAGTCACGTTCGGTACATCCCCACGCTTCAGGAGAGTTATACCATGCATAGCTCTATCCTACTGATTATAGCAGAGTAATATAATAATTTCCAGAGCAACAGAGCAAGACATATTTCATGACCATTGTGAAGTATATTAGCATGAAGGAAAAGAAGAAGAAAAAAAATTTTCTTACAATAAAATTTGGATCAAATCTTTTCCAGATGCACATCAGGAACGAATTTGTCTCACTGTTCCTAATTTCAGTATAGGTGAGAGATTTCCTTTTGAAATGTTTCCTTGCTGCCCTCCCAATTCTCCCTTGACTTCGCCTTTATAATTCACATCTATCATAAAACCGTAATCTGTACATGGAATCAAAGAGATTCCCACAACACCAGTAAAAGACCTTGAGCAAAAGGAATAACAAAGAGAGTGGGGGAAAAAACCCTACTTTAAAATACATTAAATCATATTTTGTAAGCCTCTAAAGGAATGTAAGGGAAGTAATATTAACTATTTGGATGTGGTTTTTAACCCAGCAGGAGAGCAAAGATTACATATTTCAAAATTTTGAAGCAAATAAGCTAAGGGCATGTCTTCCAGAAACGTAAATTATGTGTATTTAATCTGCATCTGTACCTTACTATTGCGTACATACAAATGTGTAAGTGCAAAGACGTACAAAATTTTCTCCCTCCAGTTTCATACACACAGACCACAGTAATTTAAATACTAATATTCTGAATTTATTGACGAGGATTATTGACTCATCCTGCAAATACTTAAGAGTTTAATTCCAGTTAAAGGAGCAAGCTTTCCCTTTGCTACGTGCATCCCTTGGACTGCATGCTTATGCACAATGCATTTAAGCACAGTCCTGGGTTTGTAACCATTATGGCAAACCTGAGCCTGTAGCATCAAGACTGCAGAGTGGCTAACCGAGCCTACAAGGGAGCTTGAACTACTAACAAAATTCATTAAAGACAAGTGGTTAACTTTTATCATCATATTTTTTACCATGATTTTGTTGTGGCTCCAAGGACTGACCAGGCAGCCACTGGCAAACACAGGTGCATGGCTGAGTGCACCCCTGCCTCCCGAACCCCCGAGAGCTCAGTGCACACCCCCAGCCAGCAGCAACCTAACCCACGGGGCCAGCCTCTGCCCCGGCTGCCCACAGGCCACTGGTGGGGCAGCTTCTTTCTCAGCCCTGGGAGAGTTTCAAGCAGGTATTCTGTATCTGCTTGAAAGCCCACTCCCACTCGGGCAGCTCAAGGAAGCCCAACCACTCGGGTGGGGCCAACACCAGCAGCAATCTCTGGAGACAGAGAAGGTGTAGGGTCAGAGCCCAGGACAGCGTCACAGTAGGTGAGCAAACCAACCAACCAAAAACATTTCTAGAAAGTGGTTTGGACAGTGCCACGTCACCCACAAGCCCTGCTGCTCCACTGGGGGGACCTCCAAGGAGTCCTCAGGAGAAACGGAGACCTCATCTGGTCAGCTAAGGCACACGGTGCATCCTTCACATGATATATGACTTTTAAAATACTGTGACAACCTGAAAGATGCCATAAGCAGCAGGACCACCCCTTGGGCCCCAGTGAACGTGCCAGGCAAGTCCTGCGGTCAGACTTTGAAGTCAGAAAGGCACAAGTGGAAACTGAAGGGCCCCACTTGCTGCATTTCACAGTAGCGGCATGAGCCAGAGGACAAACGAAGAGGTGAGACAGAGGGAGGGACCCCACAGGGCACAAGGCAGGGAAAGAAGTGAGACAGCGGGCTGCTTTTGTTCAGTCATTTGCAAGTTACAGAATCATGCAAGAACAAAGGTCTCAGCTCAGCAAAGCATTTAAGCTCAGGCTGAAAGCAAGCCTCTCTTCCCTGACTGTCAGCATGGTCTGAAGAGCAGGGTTGTCTTTAGCCGTCAGTCACATTCCCACAGCTTAGCCATAGCTCCCTATGGCTAAGGGTGAACACTCGCCTTTTCCTGCTGTAAGCATGCTGTTACGCTCTTAGCATCTGGAAAGCTGAACCGCCCCCCCATCCCCCCCCGGAAAGTTTCACTGATTAAAAAAGAAAAGCATCTTTCCCCACATAGTGGTTTGCTCTAGCACTTACACATTTCTTTCTCTCCATTCAGTATATTTCCCTGAATGGCACTTACTAGGAAAGCTTTGTTTTAAGCACCTGCTTCAGTGAATAGAGAATTAAACAGCAGTATGCTATTAGACCTCAGTTATCTCACACACGCTCCTGCACACATTAAGGACTTCACAGCAGCGTAGCAACATCAGCAGTGCAAGGCTGCTCCGTCTCCAGCCCACGGCACCATTACACCAGTTGTGCCAGTCACGCACGGCATGATCTTTATCAGTCCCATTTTGATGCTCTTTTAACGTTCTACAAACAGGGATGTAACAATTTTACAAAGCACTTTGTACATCTACGCCTCTTTCGGAAAACAGCTAAGGGGACTTTCCTTAACTTGATCCTGCGGTCCACTTCTGGAATACACCTTTTCTTCTCTTGCAGTCCCTTACTGGGGAAGCCTATGGCTGGCAAAAGCCTCTAACAGAAAATGCCTTTTTGGTAAGCCCACGTATCCACATGTTGCTCAGCGAGATCTCACTTTAAAACACATCTAACTACAAGTTTCCACATCCCAAAGCACTCTGAGCGTTTTACTACTTCATGATGCAAAGCCAGTTCATCCAGCCCAGGGGTGACTTTCCAAGATGTTTTACAAGCCATTTATCTCCACGGTGTTTTGCTAACAGTTGGTGGCAATATTACTGCGCGCACTCACGGGTTTCGCATCCACACATCCCCCAAAATGACCGCTTCCCCTAAATGCATTTGTTATTTATGAGGCACTCGAGGGGGCTTCCAACGGCAGGAGCGGGGAAAAGGGTCCCCGTGGCAAGACACAGCAGGGTGAGAAGAAAACATCTTTGCTTTGACTTTGAACTTACTTACAGAGAGTCACTGCAAAGACCTCAGCGAATAAGCAACAGATTTGCTGCTCCGCAGATGCGGGCGATTTGGGGCAACCCAGACCGCTGGCAGAAAGCCGATTTCTTACCATCATGCCACGCAAAACCCTCCCGGCGCGGTCCCCGAGGGCGAGCCAAAAACTCTGAGGAACTTCTGCGGGCACAGATTTCGCCCAGGGCAGCTGGTCCCCCCTCTGTCGGGGGAACGCCTGGCCCGGGGATGCCGGCACAGCACCCTCAGCGAGCTGGGCAGGGACGGGACGGACGGGACGGGACGGGACGGGACGCGAGTCTTCCCTCCCGCAGGACTTTCGCTCCCCGGCGCTCCCACCGCCCCGTCCGCCACCGAACACCGCGGAGGAGCCGAGGCGGGCGCCCCGCCGCCACTCACCCCTCTCGCCGGTCTGGAGGGCGCGGACGACGTCGTCGAGGTCGAGGTGTCGGCTGCTCTCGTCGAAGCTGTGCACGGCCATGTGGAAGGCCTCCTCCTGGAAGACCACATGGACGCCCTCCATGGCGAAGTAGCAGCTGCGCTCGGGGTTGCTGTCGCTGTAGAGCAGCGTGGCCCGGCTCCACTGGTGGTGGCGGAAGAGGGCCAGCAGCATCTCGCCCATCTTGGCGTAGGCGGGCGCGACGCGGGTGAGGTGCGAGTACTCGCCGCCCTTGGCGCCGAAGCCGGCGGCCAGCGCCCCCGCCGACAGCATGGGCACGTCCCAGTGGGCCGCCAGCCGCGCCACCGGCGCCGCCGCGTACTCGCAGACGGGCCCCAGCAGCAGGTCGGGGCGGCGGCGCTGCAGGGCCACCATGTCCACCAGGCTGAAGAGGGCGCGGTTGCCGCACGCCGAGTCCTCGTAGGTGAGCTGGAAGGCGTAGCCGGGCGGCAAGCCGGCGCCGCTCTCCCGCAGGCTCCGCACCGCGTACTCGATGGCCGGCCGCACCCGCCCCAGCGAGAAGAGGTAGGCGTCGTCCTGCGGCAGCAGCACCAGCACCCGGATCAGCTTCTCCTCCTCCTCCGCCGCCGCCGCCGCCGCCGCCGCCTCCGCGCCCGCGGGGCCGCCGCCCAGCGCCGCCCGCGCCGCCAGCACGCAGCAGAGGCTGCCGAGCAGCCAGGGCGGCATCGCGCCCGCCCCCCCCCCCGAGACGCCCGAGCTCCGGCAAACTTTTCGCCGCCGCCCCCCGCTCCCCGCCCCTTCACCCGCCCGCCTCGAAATTGTTCGGTCGTGCTTTATTTCTCAGGTGTTTGGCGGATTCACAACCTGCCCCCGCCTGCGGGTTACGGACGGAGCATCTCGGCCCCGCTTTTCTTGTTCTCTTATAGATTGTTGTCGTCGTCGTCGTTAATTATTTGCCTCTCTTCTTCTTCCCCCCCCGCCCGCCCGCCCGCCCCCCCGCCGGATCCCCCCGCGGGGCTGCCGCGCTGCGCCCTCCCCGCTTAAGTAGCGCGGGAGCGGCGGCGGCTTCTCCGCACGCCCGGCGCGGCGCGGCCGGGTTTGTGCGCAGGGAGGAGCCGGACCGGGCGCTCCCGCCCGCCCCGCCCGCCCCCCTCCGGCGGCGGCCCCCCCCCCCCCCGCGCCCGCACACCTCTCCCCGGCGAGCTGCGAGCGTGGAGACCGCCGAAACCGCCGGCCGGGGGGTGTCCTTATGGCATATGCAACACTTCGGTGTGTGCGTACACGGACCTTCCTGCTCGGCTGCCGCCCTCCCTGCCGAGCGAGTCCCGGCGGGCAGGGTCGGGGAGTAAGGGGTCCCATCGCACTGTCATTTTTTTGTAAAGTTTGTTTGTTTTTGTTTTTTTTTTTTTTGGGGGGGGGGTGACTTCAGCCCGGTTAAGCCGCACAAGGGAAGCGTTTCAGCCAGCTCCCCCCACCCCCGCCGAGGGCTTAGGGGTCGGTGCTCGGCAGGGCTGGGGGATTTGGGGAAGGGGGGGGGGGGTGGTTGCAGCATCAGCGCTGGGGGATGCAGGCAGCTGCGGCAGGGCGCAAGCAGGGCTTCCCGGCTCTTCACCCGTGGGGAGATGCCCGTGCCCAGGGACGGCAGAACCCGACGGGGAAGCTGGCACTGGATCCCTGAGCCCTGACCCCTGCCCGTGTCCCTCTGGGGTCTTTCTGAGGCGCCCGTGGCAAGAGGGCGCATACATGGTTTTCCACCCACCGTGTCTCAGAGACAAAGTTTCGTGCCCCAGGCAGCAGGCGGTTTCCCCAGTGAAGGAGGCAAGTCCTGTTCCGAGATTATTTTCTTGGGGAAAAAAAGAAAAATAACTTTTTTAATTATCTTGACAACACTGCCTAGTCAGAGCATGTTAAATGCATCCCTGTGCTTACTGGCTGTAAAGCTGCTATGCTTAAGATTTTGTTAGTGTCCATTTAAAATGGACACTCCTGTTCTGGAATAAAGTCGATGCGGAACGTGCAAAATGTTTTGTGAAAGAGGCTTTGGAATAACTGATGCTTTTCGACAGCAAAATCCTAAAGGATGGCTCTCTACGGAGTTCTCTGTGCCCCCTAACAGCACACATCCTCAAGCCCAGAGCAGGTCTGTGCAGTTTGAAGTTTTATGGTTACTCAGAGAGTGCCAGGTTTGCATTCAAAAGGTGAGTGAACTGCTCCTGGCTTTACAGAAGGGGTTTGTTTAGTTCAGCACAGAGGTCGTTGTCAGGGCAGTCTGTGTAAACTTACTTTTGTTGCTGCCCCCCTCACTGTGCAGTCTATGAATGGGAAACCTGCGCTCCCGGGGTGACCGTATGCTCACCTTTAAGATGCCTCGACGAAAATTAAAAAAGAGCTGGGAACACTTGTGCAATACAACTGAAAAGTGGAACGAAAACAGCAAATAATGTACAGAAATAATGGTAAAAAATTTCAGGAGCATTTGTCTAATGGAGCACGGTAAAATAAAGAAGCTCAGAAATTCAAACATGGGTAGCGCCTCTGAGAAATGTGCGTCTCGCGTAGTTTTATTTGATTGCTGAATCGAACTTCAGAGTGTTCTTGAAGATTACATAAACATCCACCCTGGTGAAGCTGGCTTTGTATGTTCCTGTACTGTAAGTTATGTCAGGCATTTTTTGTTGTAAATGACTCCATATAACAGAGTGGAGATTAAGCAGAATGTTACAATATACAACACACCAGCCATCTTCACCACAAAGCTTGCAAAAACATTTTCTTAAGACACATTTTGAAATGCTGACCTTTGTAGTCACTGCTTTATGGTGACCCTGCAGATGTGTTTACAACACCGAAATCTGGACGGATCTCTCTTGATTCCCTCCTTCCCCCACCAGAATATCGTTTTCATTTTATGTGTGAGCTCCATACTCTCCTAGCTGTCTTTTTTGAGCATAAGCTGTGTAAACACAACGGAAGAGATAGTAAGCCCATAAATCACAGGGCTGCCATCCCTTCACACTGGCTGCTCCTTGTGAGGTAAAGTACTGCTCGGAATGAATAGGAGTGGGAGAAGCAGTGCCAACATGAGGGGAAAAAGAAACAAAAGGCATCTAGCCAGTACTGTGTAGCAGTAGTAACGTCGAAGACCAATTTTGATGCTTTCAGAAAAGGATTTGGCCAACAGTTTGTGGTCCTTACTCACTGGAGCAATTGCATTTAGCCTTATGGGAGTCACAGTGCCTCTGTGGGCCCAAAGTGTCATTAATATTTTGGTTGTTTCCCTTCACCACAAGTGGTTTTATAAAGAAGAATCCCAGCCTGTGATTGATTTATTTTTCTGAGCCAGAAAGTTATGCATGAGGATTTACTTGTTAATCCCAATTCAAAATGTCACTTAATCCACCTCTTCATTAGTTCACTTACAGTATTTTCCATAGCTATAAATTCAACATTTCTCCACAGACAGTTTTTTCAGCTACATAAATGCTTTTTAATAGGAACAAATCCTGCAATCGTGAATCAGTAGCAGGCAGAATGCCCGCGGACTGCAGTGAAAGCAAAGATTTCAGGCTGGCCTTTTAGGACTAAAGTCATTTCAGACACAGGCTTTTTTCCCCCCAGAAATAAGTCATACACAAATCAAGAATCACTTGACTCGCTCCAGCTAGCATTAGCGACAGTCTGAGCTGCCTGCTGCAGATTAAGAAAATTCTTCACAGACAGGTTCGCTGAAAACATAGTCCCCCCTAGAGGTTGAAAAGATGAAATATTTTAACATCAACTGTACCACAAATATATCCTACCATTCAGACTTTCAACTTCTTTCCTTGTGTTTCTACAAAGCTATTCTCTTTTTATTTCAAGGAATCTGTACTCTTCTGGAACACACCGAAGGGATTTCTTGCTGCGACATGATGTATCTGGGTGTCTCTTTTTGTGTTTTGTGGTTTTACCTTCCTATAATTAATGTTATGTAAAAATGCAGTGAAGCTTTTAGCTGAAAGTACTGCAGCATGAAAACTCAAGATGAGCCAATCTGATGCTAAAAAATTAAATTAAAAGGGGACATGTTTACTTCTTTTAATTGACACCAACTTCTGTGTAGATATGTATACAAGAACTACAAGTTGACAAAACTACACACACAAAACATGAGCATACATACATACATACAGTAATAACACTTTGCAGCACTTGCTACTTTTGCTATCTTAACACCTTCCACTTCAGTAAGGTAAAGGCGGGCAGGTGGATGTCATTTTTAGTTTACAAATGGGGAGAATGAAACTTGCGAAGGCAAACTGTGATGTCCCAGAGGTCTAGGGTGATCTCAAGACCATCCCTCCACTACACTGCTTCACTACCACTGCTAAAATCATGGCTAGATGGTCCTCAACAGTCATGCGGTGCTACACCTACCCGTCCTTTACCACCGATACTGAAAGGTGAGCTGAGATGCGGCCCCACGAGAGGTGTGCTGTTCAATTATGTAAAAGCAGATGCTAGGTTGAAAAAGGCTGACACCCCCCGGCCCCCCAGTCAGTCACAGATTCTGCTGATGCTCCTGGAGCATATTTCAAAAGCACGTACTCCTCTAACGCATAAAAATTATGGGGCTAAAACCCAACCTGATAACCCAATGTAATCTGATAAGTACTTGCTGTGTTTCCTCACATCTACAGGGCAATATTGAATGTGAGGTAACAGGATGAAAGACAACAAATCAGGAAATTTTTGCAGAGATACAACATTCAAGGCAAAATGCAGGAGAGCTGCCATGGCTTACAGAAAAATCCTGTTCTCAGAATTGTTTTAGGAGCTCCCAGTCTGGCATAAGGAGGATTACGACAGATATGCATGTTAGGGACATACCCTGATTTATCAAAATTAGATTACTGACAACTGGTATGAGTTACAGCAACTTCAGGAGGGCCCAGCTTAATACTTGGGGACTGAGACAGTACAAATCGCAGTCAGCAAGTGTGTCTTCTAGCAGTCGTATTTCTGTGCCCCACGTAGTTATAGAAAAGGAACTGGATCCATACCTTCATATCTGTCAGAAGACTCTGGAGACTCCCTGAAGCACTGCCCTTCACTGCATGCAGAAACAACATCAATGACCTTAAAGTAGAAATGTCTCATTAGCTGTTCCATGATACGTGTTCAGTCACCTGATTTCTTCTCCCCTTCTTTTTCAGGTCAATCCATCTGGCACTATAGCGGGGATAAGTCAGCTCTGTAAGAAGAAGCTGAAGATAGGCAATAGATTTGCTTGTGAAGTTGTGAGAATAACCCTATTTTACAGTAGCAGCCCGTCAAGACAGCATGTCTAGATCATATTCCATGTTTCCTTTCCAGTTAATGCCCTAGTCCTTGTGAACAATAAACTGTCCACCTTAGTAATAAATATGTCTAAATATACGATACATTGCCAAGGAAATATAGGCCTCATTCAGATTAATGTTAATTTTAAAATACAGAGAAATACTTTTTCATTTCTATGATGCTACTAAAATTGTCACGAATTGTATATAGCATTTTTCAGTTTCTAATAACTCATTACCCATCTCAGGAAGGTTATACTCTGATAACTGTGGGAAGAAACAGTGCAATTTCTACGAGGGATAGGCAAAATCATCTTTTGAAGTGTTTCAAAATAAGAACAGTGTGCACAAGATTATATTTCTATTGGAAGTTAATTTCTCTTCAGTAGTCCTACGACTTCCAATTCGAAGTGGTTGCTCTAGGCATTATTACAAAGCATGTTTTTCTTTCCCTCCCTGTGACTATTATTAATGAAAAAATAATTACCTGTACTTCTGCAGTCAAGGCATGCCTGCAGCTGCAACAGTAACTTGGCCACACCTATGCTTCTCATTTCCAAACTGAAAGAAAGCTAAAAAAGACATGACTATGGAAAAGATCCATAGTTTTCAACAAACACAGAGATAAGATATCTTAACTATTACAGTGTCGTTAGCTCTACGTACTCTAGCCTGCTTGATATTGCCCTTTATATAAAGGAATTACATACAGCCATTATATATAAACTGACATGGTTTTTGGTTGCTTATCATTTTAGTTGAACGGTAAGAGTTTGGGTTCAAGTTTTCAGAATGTGTGTCTACCATGGCATTTTTTTGTTGTTGTTCTTATTCTAACTTCAGCTGGAAAAGCATGGCCATTCCTGAAGAGATTAAAGAAATCTTCATTTTCTTACACCTATAAAAAACTCAGGCAACTTCTTTTTTACTCTGGCCCTTCAATTCGGGGAGCAGGGAGAGGGGAGGGAGCCTCTGTGTGATGGACCAGCACATTAAAATGTGTTTGTGTTTAACCGGGTGTGAATTCTAAGGTTGGAAAGACTGATGTTCCTTCAAGCAGTCCTACAAGCAGCAAAAGATTAACAGCATAAATCCAAGATTTCATCACCCCTGTGTGGGCACCATCCCCTTGCAACTTGCTTATCACGTTGCATGGTCCATCTCCAGCAACTGAGCTTTATCCCCACCCCAACCCCGTAGCCAGCCCGTGACCCAACGGCACATACACAGCACGACACAGATGAATACACTTGCTTTGGGCCAGGACTTTGAGGCACCTCAGCTGCTCCAGACTGCTGCCTGAGGGTACCAGATATAACACTGAGAAGCCTCGTTTTGTTTTCTTTGTATAGTCCAGGGGAAAGCTGGAATGATTCTTCTGCATCCTCCTGAGCCATTGCAGTGCTGGCAATTCTCCAGGGACAGCTGGGAACAGCGATCCCTACCACAGATTTCCCAAAGCACTTTGCATGCTTCACAGAAAGAAGACACCCTGGGTAACAGGAACCAATCCTTACATGTTATATTCAGTTTGGGCAACTTTCAATTTGGACCAATTTTTTAAATGGTTGTAATCAATAATAAGAAAGTATGCTGTATTTGCATGGTATTTTAATGACAAAACTGTGGTAGGGAGAACTTAGTCCTCTTATTATGTATAGATGTATATCTATTGAACTCAATCTCAATCCAGCATCTGCAGACTGTAGCCTCTGAAATTATACTGACAGCAAGCAGCAGAACAAGTAAAGGTGTAAGCATTCAAAGGCCAACCAGAAATCATGGACTCATTTCTTAACATGGCCTTACTAAAAAGAATCAGCCAAGCATCAATTGCCAGCATCGGCTTTGAAGCAGTGCAATGCTTGTGATCTTCCCTGAAAGACAAAAGAGAAAATTCAGAATGACTGATCAAGCTGAGCATAACCCAGGTCACAAGTGGAAATAAGAGGATTAGGCCTCAGGGGCAACAGAGTATGGCATTACTCATAAATCCACAAATGAAAAAGTGCACTGATTGTAGAGTACTGTTACTGATGTG
Organism: Astur gentilis; assembly: GCF_929443795.1. NCBI lineage: Eukaryota > Metazoa > Chordata > Aves > Accipitriformes > Accipitridae > Astur > Astur gentilis. The sequence goes on along the minus strand of NC_064919.1, from coordinate 76,630,718 downwards.
GTGCAGGTGTCATTTCTGTACCACATACAAACAAGAGCCAAGTGCTTTTTGGGGTTTATTGCAAATCTGTGACTAATGCAATGATCTACTGTGGAAGTTGTTCTGTGGTGGTGTTGAAAACAGTTAACAGAGACTGTTAAAATAGAGCTCTTAATTTTGAGCCAGTCCCCGGTCTTGGTCCATCAAGTTCAAGTTTTTTCTTTGTTTTTATAGGAATTCCATGTAAAACTCTTAAGTGTAACCCAACTATAAATTCAACCACTGACAAAGTTTGGGATTTTCATTTACTTTACCTCTTGAAAATATTTAATGCAGTACTGCCATTGGAAAGCTATGCCTGATCAAGTAATTTGTCATCAACTGAACTTCAAGAAAAAAGGAACAGAATTCCCGAAAAGGACGAAACACCGGAGTTCCACCTTTTTGCGGCAAGATCAAAATGACAGAAAAAACCCTCAAAAATGTGGATTTTTCCCTTGAAAGTCTTTGTGAAAGAAGCTCCTTCTTTATGGGTCCATAGACTAGATCTTTGCCTGAAATTTTGAGAGCAATGATGAATTACGAGGAATGACTGCCATTACGCTTCAGATGAAATCTCGTGTAGCTAGGTGAAAAAGTATGTCTGTTTTATCTTTTGCTCTAAAAAAAACCCCTAAACAACAGCAAAATGCAGTGCACAACAGGACTTATATTGTCATTCTGTAAAAAAAAAAGGGACCAATATCCTGAACAACTGAAAGCAGGTGCCTCCAGTAAACTATCATCTCCACAGAAATGAGAGGCCAGGTTGCCAGACTCCACTCACTGATTTGAGCTCTACAGGGTTCCTCCTCAAAGTGTTTGATTTTCACACAGTGAGAGATATCTTTCCTTTCTCTTCCATAAATAGTAAAGATTAAATTTCTTTTCATGGCTGTTCAAGGAGGAATAATACATTTTTCTGCTGCCTGCCACCCGAAATAACATATAACATGGGCAAAATGCAGCTTTATACACAGCAAATGTTATTTACATTAGTCGTTAAGTCTTTTACAACATGTGCATGATTCCACTGAAGCCTATGGAAGGAGATACTGATCATAAGTTGACAGCAAAACCTTCAAGATAAATTTTATTTCTAAGAAGAAAGATGTTTTTGTATTTATTTTCAATTTAAACAGAGTATCTCCACACTTCCTCTGTTTTTCCAAGTACTTTCAGAGATGAAAGAAATATTGAGAAAGCAATTATTGCATTCCTTTTAAAAGTGTAACCTTACAAACTACGCCTAATTCATATTGGTCCTCCCCAAAATGTACCACCTTCTTCTGCTTTAGGCACCTTCACTTTCTTTAGGCAACCAATTTCTGCATTTATAGATAGTATCTGCCTACTGAACAAACCCTTTATGCTAACTGAACTGAATTGGAAGGATAAATCATCTTGGTTTGGATCAAAGTGATGCTGTAATAATTACTTAGGCTTGTGGAGATTTTCGCTTTTGTTATCATTTCCATGTCTTGAAACAACACCTGCAAAATTTGCCCCAAGGATTTTACTAATGTAAATACCTTTGACTCTTTCCTGGGCTCAGTTCAGCCTTGGATTATCATCCCTGAAGTGCACAGGACAATGGCCACTTTGTTCCTCACGTGCATTTGTCTCCATCAAAGAACCATATCATAATTAGAGATAACTAGAGAGTGCTGAAATACAAACCTCTGCTGTGCCTTACCAACACCATAGCAATTCTATACAGAGAACTTAAAAAGCTTTGGAGAGCAAAAATGATTTCTGCTCAAGATTTAGTAACTCTACAATAGGTACCCATGCTGTTTGTAAGAGAAATGTTAGAAATTTTCTCACGGTGTCCCTCAAAACCAGAGCTAGGCTCAGATATCCCAGATCCATTGTCAGCCAAAGAGCTGGACTGCGGTTATGTGTAATCCTAAATCAGGAACTCTTCTAAAGTGCTAATTTGACTTGTATTCCCATATAAATGGAACAGAAGTCTCACAACATAAAGAAGCCAGACATCTACGCTTTGGCTGGATATTCAGCACTATAGGCAGTATCAGTTTACATAGTAATATCAGTGCAGGAACTGATTAATCTTTAAAATATTCTGAGGGAAAATGTGGATTATTTTTTTCAGCCAGATCGGTTCATTGATATAGTTTGCAGTTATGTTGGCATGGCAGAGCAAGAGATCTGAAAGGACAGCAGCAAGCTGCCAGAGTCAGGAGACAGGAACTCCTTAGAGTTGGCGTTAGCACTGAAATCTTTGTATGTCTTTTCTCTTGCATATTAACTAATTATTAAATTATGGGGCAAGTGTGGAAAAATACCACTTTTTACACTGTTGGCAGATCTTGTCCCAGTGAATAGATTTTTAAAATATCTAATTAAATAAAAATACGTGCTTCAGGAGTTCTGTCTTTTCCAGTTTATTAAAGCACTAATGTGATAAAAAATGAATGTATGGACTTGGTGGAATACCCATTTGTCATTTGTCATCACACAACTGGAATGGGAACAAATGAGATTACTGAGAGAGAAGGACAAAGGCTCCAGGAACAGATGGGTGGGTGGAGGAAGAAACGGCAGAGTAATCAAAACAGCACAAAGCAAAGAGTGGGACAGCAGTAGTCAATAAAGTGTTATGCACCAAAGCAAGTCAAAAGAGGAGATCTTACACTGAATGAGGAACTGGCCATTTCATGCATCAGTTAATGTAATTTAATTTGACTGAGATGGGTAAGAGGTCAAAAACCAAAATGGACAGAGGTTCACAGGTTCTAGTTTCTGCACAGGACCTTGGCAGTGCAGAACAGATCACTTCTTCAAGCTGCCAGAAGCAGAGGAAGAGGAAATGGAGGTGTCCTCATCCCCTCTGCAAAGACAGAGAGGCCTTTTGGAAGGGTGGCTTTTATTTGTGCAGTGACAACAGAGAACTCTAGGAAGTGACATCTTCTTTATGTGCAGTTTACCATCTATTTCCTAAAAGCCTACTTGTTCTTTCCTTTAGGTATATATTTTGCTTTTGCTGACAGCATGAGTAAGTGCTTTTATGACATACACACACACAAAAAAAACCCATTACTGCTTGAAAATGTTTAACTCATTCTACTGTATGTGCCCTTGTAGACTAAAGTCAAAAGGACAGAAATATTCCTTATATTTGTAAAAAACCAAAACCCTCTTCCATGTCTTTTGCTGCCAAAGCAGACAAAAAGAGCAAACATAGGCAATTGTGGAAATGTTAGCAGGAATTAGACCTCTTTCTGAAGAAGTAAGTGTTTTTACACCTCTTTTCTCCTCTTAAATTTTCCCAGCAGTTTTCACAAAAGAAAACAAGGAGAGAAAATATCAGGTTTTAATTCTTTTTTTTGTCAACTTTAATTGTTACACCATTCTTTTTTAGTGCCAGATGGATCTTTTAATGAAGATGAGTTTGGCCAACTTTGTTCTCCCAAACGCAGTCGGGAGCTGGTCCAATGCAGGACAGAGCAGAGCAAGCCCCCCAGTGTAATTTGTAGCTGAAACGGGACTGTTCTGTTTTTTGTGTACAACTGTCCTTGCCGAAATCAATTGGACCACCATGAATCAAAAAAAAAGGGCAAAAAAAGTGCCTTGAGCTCACACCCATTCCAGTAGTAGCTGATCCGTAGGAAGAGGCTTTGGGGATGGGTCTCCAGCTGGCTGGGTCTCCAGCTGGCTGGCTGTTTGGGTCCTGCTGCCAGTTTACTGCCCTTCCAGATATGCCAGGACAACTGCATGTGTAATAGCTACTTACCCTCATTCTGTCAGTATGATTTGAGTGTAAAAGGTGTTTCTGCTAAACTAGGTCATTTGATGGAACCGGGCTAGGGAGTGGCTCCATGTGAAGAAATGCCAAGAGACTGGAGGGGGTCATAATTTCTGGTGTAGTGGAGAAAACAGCTCCAGGTGAGCTGCAGTAACAAATTTCTTATCCCAAGGCAGCTGCACCCAAGATGGGATATTGGGCTCAGGTGATCTAGAAGATAAAATAAACATATATGTAGACAATACATTTTTTTACTATGTTTCCTTCTTCTCTTGTGGTTTACCCTGGTGCTATCATTAAACGGTACTGTTGTTTAAAGGGGTGATTGACCTTATGATGTTTGTGAAAGAAAAGCTTTATGTACAGAGCCTAGCAGCACAGGCTGTGTGAGTATGTGCTACATATGATGAACGATGCAGTGCTTTCCAGGTATGACAGAATCATGTGAAGAAAGCCAGAATTGTGACAACGAATGAGGAGACATCAGAGAGACATGAGACCAACAAGAAGTGTAGCTAGCTGTGACAATAATCACTTCATTGAAACAAAAAACGACTGTATTAGTACGGGCTGCATTAGTTTACTGAACACTGGCTTGATTAGATGAAACTGGCATAAATGTTTGACAAAAATATACTTAGACAACAGCTGACAGTCAGTCTGTGTTAAACCAGAAGGATATTTCAAGCTGATTCTATCCTGTGTTTGATTCTTGTCCAAAAAGTCATTAGGTGTATGAAGGAGGAAAGAGTACACGTTAAAAATCTGTGGCCACGTCAAGATGAAAGAGAGCTGACAAGTACTCTAAAATTTTGATGATTGAAACAAACTGGAGAGGTAGTTTGAAGTCAGACAATCAATTTAATAATGTCCAGTGCTTTGCCCTTCAGCAAAGTGTACGGAAAAGCAGGATACAGCACAGAATAGTGGTGCAGAAAAGATTCTGCTCATCCTAAAGAGCCATATACTGAAGGCGAGTGAGCGATATGAAGCTGTTACATTAGCAGAAGTGCTGTATGTCAGGTCTGAGCCATAGCCCTCTCCGCTTTGCAGGAGTACTATGTTTGCTTTGAGCATTATTGTTCTGAGAGAAACACAGACAAACTGGAGAGTTCAGAAGGGAAGAACTAGAGTCTGGAAGTGTGTCCTCCTGAGACAGGTTCAGAAGTTAAGTTTGCTTAGTCTAGAAAAGAGGACTGAAAAGAGATGTTGTGGTCCCTGCATATGGAGAAGATGTTTTAAAGACATGACAGATCAGCTGTTTTTTCTGTTATATGGTATTGCCAAGATGTCCCATCCCATTCTTCCAAGTGAACTGTGAATAAATAAAAATTTGTATCTCCCCTCAGAATATCTTTTCCCTCTGATCAGCATCTAACGATGGAGTCCCTCAGGAATCCATCTGCTGGCAGCTACTGCTAACTAAGGAGAGTTTTCTGTCATCTATCCCTGCAGTTATAAAACCTTGAAATGATTTACCAGTTTGGTATTATTTTTAGTAAGATTCCAAATACTTCCAAGTGAAAAGGACACAATGAAAAAAGCCTTTATATAACTCATCACAAGTGGCTTGACAAAATTCACGGTTAAGATGTCCCTGTTTTCATCAGATTTCATGTACTTATTTGAAGCAATGTTACTGGATTGTGTCCATGAAACATCATTAAAAAGGGATGTTAATAAGAAGATCACCAGAACATTTGAGTCATGGCTAAAAAGAGAAACCGAGAACATACTTTCCAAATAAAATAAATTTCACTGGAAATGTGTGAAATTAAGTCATAACTGCAATGAAAAATATGGTCAAAGGAAACAAAACCCTAGAATGCAACATCTGCTTTCCCTGTGTTGTCTGCCATTTCCCCCAAAAACTGTCTGATGGAGCACTTGCAGGAGAAGCTAATGCAAGAATTTTTTGTCCTTTGGTATTTGGAGATCATTTCCAGTGCTATGGAGTATGACGGAGATTGCTTGGAGTTAAAATTGAATTTGGAAAATCGACGGTTATGGAGTGTACCAAAGGAATGACTTGGAAATGCATTTCTTGCTTCTAACTGCATCACGTAGGAAATTCCTCCATGTGCCACATCATGCCATGGCATGGAGGACTCTGCTCACAGAGAAGATGAAGGAACAGTTTGGTCTCTGTAATGTGCAAATCCCTAGTTGTTCTGGTAAGAGTATTAGGAAGGATGACTGATCAGGCTAATTATTTTTTGTGTTAATTATCTTTTAAATTTCATAAATTATAAAGTTTAACTTTTCATCGTATATGTATACTGTAACTATATCCATGGTATACTGTTACAGGTACAGAAAAGACTATTCTCAGGGAAAAAATATCAGTGATACCTATAAGGAAAAAAGCTCTTCAGAAATTGGAATGCCATTATTACAAAAATATCTGAAATCAACCACAATCTCAGACTTTAAATTCTGAAATACACACTAAAATGAACCATAACGGTTTCTTGTTAGGGAAAAAAGGTTACCAAAAAAGTATTTTGTATTCTGGAAAATTCCATATATGGACAAAAAAATATTATGTAGTAGAACAGCTTGGTGATGCTCAGTTATAGTAAAAGCTAGTTTAAATTTAGGTACAAAACCCAAGGGTGTGTCCAAGAGCCAGAAGTTTGGAAAAAATGTTGTATCAATTGGCTTGTTAAAATTACTTCATTGTAACAGTTTAAGTTGTGATTAAGGACAGTCAAGGACATGTGATTTTAATTTTTTCAGTTTATCACCCCTCCTCCTCAGTATATGAAATTGTTAACATTTTATTTGCCTTTTTAAATGACTGCTGCCTTACTGTTTTACCTTAATGAAAGAATAGGAAACGGAAGGCAGGAGCTCTGAATCCCTATCTCACAGCCCAGTCACAAGACTGAGAGTGGAGACCAGAGTGGGAGTCAGATCCACACAATTGCAGACAGCACATCTTTCTGAGACCAGTATCCAAAAAAGATTTTAAATTGAAAACAAACAATGGTTTTATGTTTTTAAGTGCAAATCTTACTGGAAAATAGGAGTAATCTGCTCTAATACTGTGAAGGAGAGGCAGTTTATCCTAAAGGCAAAGGTTTGGAAAATATCTTAATCCTGAGTTGTGGATACATCACTTGGGTTAATAATGTGCCCCCCAAAATTATATGTATGAGCTCTATGGAAAGAACACAGGAAAGATCTGAGTTTAATGGAATGTATGCACACCTACTACTTCTCACGATGTGCGGTAACAAAACATTGTTGACTTGGCTGTAAGTGTGCTAAAACTTTTTAGCCAAGTGAAGTAGGGGTAAATCTGAGGTGCAGGGAAAATGAAAGACATGAGTTATCACTGGTATGTTTGTTACAAAGAAGCAGAAAGCCAAATCTAGTTTTATGAGAGAAAAAAAAAATTGCCCAGCATCTCATTTCTTTAAAAGGCCCAAGGATTCCTTGTAGCAGTCTGATGCTTTTCTGATGTCAAGAAGTGAACCTGGTTTTAAGTTTCACCCAGAATTTGTAACTGGTGATTCCACCATCTGTACCTATGAGCACTGAAACTGTGTGTCTCCTACATTTGACCAAATACAACCTTACTGTGTTTTACTCAAAAAACCTTCCTGGTGGTAGAGAACAAACTGAACCTGAGTAATTTGAATGCATTAACTCTACAGTTGCAGGTATGAAGAAACGGTGGCAAGAGGGGCAGTTGAAGAGGATCTGCACCCTGGGACACAGGTGGGACAAGGCTATCACTGCGCAGTGTGCTTCCAGTCTACAAAAGGCCATGGGGTTTTCTGCTGTTAGTAAGGATTTTCTCCCTAGCAAGCACAAGCATGCATCTCTTCTGGAAGAAGCAGAAAAATGCCTGGTAGATATGGCAAACCTCTTGGCACCAGGACAACTACTGGACTACACACTGTAGTGGCTGTACATGAAGCCATTATGGATATAGAAACAAAATAAACCTGCTCTCCTTCTTTGCATGAAATATCAGTTATTTTTCTTATCCTCCTAAAAAGATAACTAATTTCTTTTAATAATAAGGCCACAAAAGTTGAAAAAATATCAAAAGCCAAGGCTTAGATTGAGTTTTCCTAGCATTTTCCAGTTTGAATCAGAACTTCAGTTATTTTCACAGGTATTTTAACTTAATGTCAATTTTTTATTTTTTTTATTTAACTTCATGTGTTGTTAAATTTCTGAATGTACATTTCTAAGCTTGCTATACTGGAGTTCTAAGAAGTTTACAGCATTGTGGCATCAGCCCAGGTGAAATTAATACAGCAGAAAACTGCACAAAAATATTTCAATTTTCAAAGCTAAAATTCCCATATCTGCATGATTTTGTAATGACATCTGATAGCTCTGCACTTGATGTGGGCTTATGGAAATCCATTAGGCCTTGAATTCAAATGCTGTATTCTGGATGCTGGATGTAAATGGGTGGCTTCCATACAATTTGATTTTCAAATTAGCTGGGAGTTTGCGAAGTTAGTAAATACTCTACAGTGAATAGAGCTGATTTAATGTACACCAAATATAAACAAACCCAGACACATTACAGAAAGGCCAGTGCTGTATCACAAGTTAGATTGGTTTCCTTAAAGCAGATGGTGCAAGTAAAGGGGGTAGATGTATTAGAGGTTGTGAAATATTTTTCTTAAAATATCATCTCTTTCCCCTTCCTTGGATCTTTCTATGTTCATTTACCTTTTGTTTCTCACTCTTTTTTACTCTCTTATCCTTTAAAAAAATTTCTTTTCTTAATTTTAATTTTTTAAAATTTTTATTTTCATTTTTCATTTTTGTTTCATTTTGATTTTTAGTTCTTAAACGAAATATAAGCCAAATGACATTGCAATTCCAATCGAACTTTCTGACCACATTTTTGCCAGCAAACTTCAAATGAAGCAGAAACATCCATTCATTCACTTGGTGATAATCATTAAAGCACACTGAAATCAATTTACACTGGCTTAGAATCCAGTTGAGTTCAGTCACACGTCTTTAATTACGGTGCTTAAGAGCGAAGCCAGTAAAACAAGTCATTTAGTTTTGTATTTTACACCATAAATCCCGCTAACTAAAGCCAAGAGGTGTGAGGGTATCCCGCACGATTAACTTCTCATCAGCACAGCGTGTTTCGCTGCTGCCATCTTCTGGCAAAAGGGACAGTTCTCCTACAACTGTCCTGATGGCTTTTGAAATATTTAATCCTCTTTTCTCTTTAACAGTATCAAAACAAGTTCTTGCCCATTTTCTAGTTAGATAATTTATCTATAAGCTTTGCAATGTGGTCTGAGCCAGTTGCAACTCGTCCACATGAAAAGACTTTTGAAGATAATGCAAATCTAAAAATTAACATTTAAAAATATCCATTGTATTACTGAACATGGTATTGCTACACAACATCTTACATATATTACTGAATGCAGCTGTTTAAGAACTGTTTTTGCCAATAGTTATGCTGCTCTTATTTTACTTTTAGATAGCAAATAAATTATACAGGTCTAGGCCTGATTCTGTCTGTAAGTTCATATTTACTACACCTTCCCATTTTAATGTTTCAAAAACTATAAAAATATTTGCATTATTTTTTAAGCCTCTATATTTGTGGTCAAATAATTCAGTGATGTTCTCTCAGCTGTCCTTCACCCCTACATAACCAGTATTTGAAAGCTATACAAAACTGCCTATTTCTCCTGAACTTTTTTCTTACAGCACTTACTTAAGTCCATGGAGTCTGAGGTGCTCTGATGTCCATTTGAGCACATTTTAGCTGACTGAAACACTCTAAAATCTCACATCATTGCTGCAGATGAAGAGGAAGTGGCTATTACAGGCGGCAGAAGTGGTGTTGGGTGCTCTGCAGGTAGCAGAGGTCCAAGCCAAGCTGTAGCCCTGACTCCTGATTTAGACTCTACAAAGTAAGTGTGCTATGCCAGCGTTTCTTGAAAACACCAGATCTTGTAATAAACACCTTTCTTAACCTAGGCTACAGAGTAAGTTCACCAAACACACCTAAGGCCTTGGGACCGACTGCTCTGGGAGTCCATGGCCACCATGGGAACATGCTTCCTAAATGAAAATATTATTATTATACAAAAAACAAGAGCAGGGAGAGAAGTGGAGTAAGGTTACAAAGCAAAAGGCCGTGTCTGAATATCACATCCCTTTCTTTGAGATGTCGGTAGCCTCCAACCCTGATGCCAAGCCTCCCCTCAGGACCGGGCTAAGCAGAGCAGCCGCAGTCCCACTATCCAGGTCTGAGAGAAACTGCTCGGCATCTCTTCCACTCTTTGTGCCCTGGGAAATCAGTCATTGCTCCATCCGATGTTTTTTTGTTTTTTTTTTTTGTCTCCTTTGCGAAGAGTACTCCCATTAGCTGATCCATCCTCGACTGAAGCTCTGCCTCAGAGGAACGGTAGCTAGGTCTCCCCGAGTGCCACCCCGTCCCTCAGCCCCTTGCCACCCCCGCGGGGGCCTGCGGCCCTGCTGCCGGGGGAAGCCTGGTTACGCTTCTCCATGCAGGAGCGGGGTGTGTGTGTGTAGGGGTGTGGGGACGCGGGCCCCGCGGCCCCGCTTCGCGCCCTCACGGGTGCTGGCAGCGGCTCCGCCATCTTGAGCTGCTGCGGCCACTCACAGGCCGCCTCCACACCCGCCGCCCCGGCCACACACCCCAGGGCGGCGCGGCGCGGCCCGGCCCAGCCCTACCGCCCCATTGGCCCGATCGCGGCGACTCGGGTTGAGTCAGGCCGGGCCGGTGCAGCCTCCCCCGGTTGCATCAGCTGTGGCGGCCCGAGAGGCGCCTGCGCGGCGCCGTTCCCGCCCCTTCCCCGCTGCGCCGGGCGGCTCCGCGTGTGGCAATGGCGGGCGCTGACAGCCAGGTGGGCCCGGCACCGCGACCCCGGGCCGCGCTGGAGCAGCGGCTCTCTCCTCAGCGCGGCTGCCCCTCACCGCGGGCAGCGGGGTGTCCTGCGGCGGGGCGTCCCTTTCTTCCCGCGTCAGGCTTGGGGCGGGAGGCAGCCCTGTCAGGAGGACGGGTGCTGGCGGCAGGAGGGAGCTAGGCCTCTTCCCCCTCACCCTTATAGCGGCTCGCCGGGGGTTTCCCCAGCTCCGGGTGGAAAGGCGGTGGGATTTACCCAAAGGTGAAAGAGCAGGGAGCTGGGCTGGACTTCCCGGGGCGAACAGGTCGTGTCTCTTCCCTGGTTTGTGGGGCTGAGGGGGGTTAAAGCGCCGTAGGCGTGAGCGACTGCTGGAGAGTGAGGAAATGCTGCTCGCCCTCCTCAGGTGAATGCTGGGGAAGAAAAAAAGGCAGACTGCGGAACGAAGAAAATGAAGGAAGGGGCCGGCAATGGAGGGCGGACGGAGGTGAGCGGCCCTGGGGCCACGGGGGTTTGAAAGATGCGGTCTTCTGGTTGCTGTCTTGGTGTACTGCTGGCACTGCAGTTCACCGCTCTGAAGTATTTTATCTGGCTGTACAGTTACTCCTTTCCCCACTCTCTCTTATTTCCCAAAGTTTGCCACGAAGCGACTTTGTTGCTTTTTACACCAAGTTGTATTGGGAGTGTAATGGGAGAGCAGCTTAGATTTCCATAGTTGCTGCTTGGTGATGCTTTTCACAGGGCCCCTGTTTGCACTAGGAGGTAGGGAGCAGATCTCTGGCATGAGGAAAGCCTGCATAAGGTGCTCTGCCTTTTCCATCTTCATGGTGGGTAAACACAGATCCCTCTGACTGCACAGAAAGGGCCGCCAGCTGCTGGCCAGTACTAATCTTGAGCCATCTGCATAGCTGTGTAACCTTGGTTATGCCCAAGCTGATAGTCCTGACATCATTATATGATGTACAGGCTGGAGTCGGTTCGTCTCCAGGTGGCTCAGAGTAGAGGTGTTTCCTCAGGTTTTTGACCTAATAAGAAAAAATTTGATTTTATGTTGGAACTTCTACAGTCTTTTCAAATTGTTTTTTGTCCTTGTGTAGCTTATTAAACAGGTGTTCAATAAACTGCGTAGTGGCATATTAACACATGTGTAGTTTATTAAACATGTGTACAGTGGTACATTTCAAAGTAATTGTCATTAAGCTGAAGTCTTACAACATCACTGTAATTAATGGTATATAATTAATTTGTAATAATAATGATTATTTGATAGATATAGCACATATACAGATATGGTCACATAACTGCTTGTGAAAAGTATATCCATTCTGTTTGCATGCTTGACATAATGTGATACAAGATTACTCTCATGATCAGTTATAGATTTTTTCCTTTGTCTTATTCATTATATCTAGCTGAATCCTTGGCCTGCATTTATCAATGAACGTTTAGAGATGTACAACAAACTTAAAGCTGAACATGATGCACTCCTTGCAGAAAGAGCTGCAAATGACAGTAAACCCATTAAAGTTACATTACCTGATGGCAAGCAGGTTGATGCTGAATCTTGGAAGACTACTCCTTATCAAATCGCTTGTGGAATTAGGTATGATTCTGTTCTGTGATACACTCAAACATTTTCAGACAGCTCTATGTATGCAGGTTGTGACTTTGTGGGTATAGGTTGTGTATAATTTCTCTCTCAGTCATTTATCTTGACTCTTCTCAAGGCGTCTTATATATCATAAATTGGAGGTAACCAATAAGGTTCTAGTTTTGGAGTGTAATTTTTTGCCTTATGAAGATACTGTTTCTAAAATTAAATAATAGAATTGAGATCTTCTAGGTACACATTAGTTGCATTTTTTTCCCAGCAAGTACTATTGTTGCATTAAGAACTAATTTACTAATAAATTTACTCTATCAGATTGAATGTTAGCACATGCAAACCAGTTTGCATTGACCTGGGGAAGACGACTGCTGGGTGATTTTTCAGTTGATTTCAGAGAGCGTTAACAGTATGAGTATCTTTCACCTAACTGCATTTTTACTTGCGTAGGAGATACCCATCAAAAGGAGCATCGCACATCTCTGGGTTACTAAAATTTGCTGTGGAGTAGATTTGAACAATGCATGGTGGACACCCTGACCGTTAAAATTACAAAAACTGGGTGATTCCTCGAGGTTAAGTGCCATTTATTTTTTTTTTTTTTCACGTTTAGGTGCCTTTTCACTGGAAGCTTCGTTGCTTTTGTGATTTGGGATCAAGGAAAGGGGTTTTTGCCTAGTGGAAACAAAACTGTAAAGTTACTACATCAGAAGTCGTATTTGATAATTTTTAAAAGAGAAAGTCTGTCTTTTATTGCAGTAGGATTTTGAAGTCAGGTTAATTCTTTGAGGTGGCTGCCTCTAAGTCAAATGTGTTAATGAATGTATGAATGCTGAGTATACAGTACAGTTTATTCCCTTGTCTCTGAGATGTGAGTAGGATTTTCATGAATGTTCAAGACTGGCTAAACCGCTCTTTTATTTGGAATTTTTGACATTGTACTCACTTTGAGCGCTCCTGAGAATCTTATTCAATGTCAAAGGCAAATCTGGGGAACTTCTACTTGCTGATTTCAAAAGATTATATACCATGTATTTATTCTGTAGTCAGGGCTTAGCTGACAACACTGTTATTGCTAAAGTGAACAAGATGGTTTGGGATCTAGACCGTCCTTTGGAGGAGGATTGTACCCTGGAGCTGCTTAAGTTTGAAGATGAAGAGGCTCAAGCAGTGAGTATCTTCTACCAAAATTTGTTTGCCATTGGATTTGCATTAAATTCAGCCTCAAGTAGTTATTTGCATCTTTACTGCATTCGGAATATGAGGAGACAGGAAGAGGTCTGGGGTGTAGGTACCTCTGCATTTTCTAATAGTTCCTTACAAGGGAGATGCGCTACTGTGGATAATGTATATTCTGCTGTGTATTTGTAGCGAAGTCTGCTAGCAGTTGCTGTGGTTTGTTAAGTCTGTTCTTGTTAAAATTTTATATTTGCCACTTTCATGTTAATGTAAAGTAGGTCTTTTGAACCGACCTCTTCAGCACTGACTTTGAAAATGATACTGAGTACAAAAGTACTGTCTATGTACAACCATAAAAGTACTTAGTAGGCTGCCCTTTTACTTTGTACGTGCAAAATTCAGATAAATGTGGATATCCACTAAATTTGTAAATACCATCTTTAGAAAAAATAATTTGGTACAAGAAGTTGTCAGTCTAAATCATCACAGAGATCTCACATTCAAACTTAGAGTTTTTGTATTGGCTAAAAGATGGCTCCTGTGACATTTATGTCTTCTGGTCTGCGCAAATAAAAGCAGACTGAAGTCCTATAGATTGGGGTTTAATTTTTCAAAACTTTAGGTGTATTACAACATGGAGTGTAATTTTTAACTTTATGAACTGTTCTACTTCAGTGCAGGATTTCCCATGCATAAAAGGATTGGGACCACAGCCTTATTTTGAAAGTGCATCTTTTGGTCTTTATACAGAGCTAATTGATTAAAGTTTATAGAAAAAAACGTTTCTGAATTAGTTTCCTGACTTCTTGACAATAATTGAATCATTTCAACAATAGGTGAAAATAAGAACTATTTGCTACCAGGTTGTAAACAGTTTTCCAGTGGTCTGTTGGAAATATTGGTGCTTAGGATGTGAGTGTTGCTGGTTGGGTGACTTCCGTTCTGCAGACTGCTCTAATGTGGCATCTGCATCAAGTATCCTTAAAAGCAAGCATTTCAGAAAAGGTTTTAAATAAAATACTCAGAAATGCATTGTGTGTATTCAGACTGATCCCCTCTTTTTTGACTTCCATTAGGTATACTGGCACTCAAGTGCTCACATAATGGGTGAAGCTATGGAGCGAATCTATGGTGGCTGTTTGTGCTATGGCCCACCAATTGAAAATGGATTTTATTATGACATGTTCCTTGAGGAAGGGTAGGTTATGTATTTTTTTTTATAGTTATAGCAAAATTTCTGTTACCCGCTTGTTCCCGGAACAAAGTCATCTGCAGTACTGCAGATTGCTTTGTTCTTTGCAGCGTGTCCCATCCACAAGCTAATGCGTTGCAACTGGATCAGAAATTGCAAGTGAAAGCAAGAATGATTCACTTTTTTTCTGTGTGTTTATTTTAGAGGTGTATCAAGTAATGACTTCTCCGCTTTGGAAACATTATGCAAAAAGATAATGAAGGAAAAACAAGCCTTTGAAAGACTGGAAGTTAAGAAGGAAACACTACTTGAAATGTTTAAGGTAGGCTGGTTTAGAAGGTTGTTTCTAGCATCATGCAGTTATTCTTTAAGCATTTGTGACTTTAGCCGCACGTTCTGTTAGTGGTAGAGGAAGATCTATCAAATTAACTTTTTAAGGTGATATGTTCTTAGAAGCGCATTTGTGATATTTAAAAAAGAAATGAGCAAAGGTGTAGTTCTTACATTCTTGGGAATGTGCATCAGATTTTATGCAACTGTAAGAATTCTCATTCTTCGACTGGGTGACGTTGGCAAAATCTTCAAAGCCACATTCTTCATTTATTTCCCCCAGATGTAGAATTGCAATATATTGTGTGCAGTTATGTTATATGCCTTTATTATATTGGCTGTTAGTAAAATGCTTTGGTAGTACTATAACTGCATGAGCTGATGTATTCAGAAAGCTCTATAAAGCATTTTTGAGAATGAGGACTTCTGAGAAAGTCCAAGGAACACTAGAAGCTGATCCTTTTTCTTTAGTACCTAGCTGCAGATAAGTTTCTGGCATTCTTGAGACAGACATTACACGGTTTTCACTGTTAGAACATCAGGAGAATCATAGTGTCATTCAGGTTGGAAGCCACCTCCATAGGTCTCCACTCCAATCTCATGCACAGGGCATGGGGTCAACATTGAAGTCAGACCAGGTTTCTCAGGGCTTGTCCAGTTGGGCCTTCAAAACCTGTAAGGGTGGAGACTGCGCAACCTGTTCTCTGGGCAGCTTGCTCCACTACTTGACTGTCTTTCTGTCTTTTATAATCCTCTTTTGGTGCAGTATAGTATTAGATTTGCAAATAAACTGCTGGCAAGTTCTCTTGCTTCACAAGGAGTTAACAAATACGTGTGTTGCTTCTCTTCTCAGTATAATAAATTCAAGTGTCGCATCCTGAATGAGAAGGTCAATACTCCAACTACAACAGTGTACAGGTAATTACACATGCATCATAATATTACTGGATATAATTTTCTAGGATGAAATATACTAAATGAATGTTTTCCTATTCATAGGTGTGGTCCCTTGATAGATTTATGCAGAGGGCCTCATGTTAGACATACTGGCAAGATAAAGACCATAAAAATTCATAAGGTAAGTGCTGAACTGCCTTAGACAAATGTTTTCACTAAAAATGTATCGCTGTCTTTGGGCAATATGACAGTGGCTTATCCAAAAAAGTACTGTGAAATGGGTAACCTGGCCAAAAACTCAATATAACAAATTGGGAGAGGGTTGTGTGCTAGAACGATATTCAAATGGTCTGAAGCCCAACTAAGCGTCCAGGGCCTGCACTTCCAGCACAGATAGGAACGTGAGTGTGGCTTAAGGATTGGTTGAACTGTATCAATTAGAGTTTATAGTTTTTGCTCAGCTGATGGTTATAGCTGAGTGTGAATAAACACTTGAAATAGGATGGCTGCAAAGAAAGCAAATAGGCTTTAAAAAAAAGACAAGAGAGAGGTTGAAACCATTTTTACATATTCTGTTCACTTGTCCCTCTGAATTTAAGATTAAAACTTTCCTTATGCCTTAGTTGTTCTACATTAATTATAGTGATTTATTAATAATTGCATGCCTTTTCATAGCAGGCAGTAGTAGTAAAATGCGGAGGCTCCTCCTTTTCTTCAATGTTTTATTTATTTTTTGCATGTAGAATTCTTCTACCTACTGGGAAGGCAAGGCTGATATGGAATCCCTCCAGCGGATCTATGGAATTTCGTTCCCAGATGCAAAAATGCTGAAGGAATGGGAGAAATTCCAGGAGGAGGCTAAAAGCAGAGATCACAGAAAAATTGGGCGGGTGAGACAGTTTTTCTGGTAATGTATTCCACAAACACTGTGTGGATCTAACCCCTTAACTAGAAGCATCTCGAAGACAGCGTATACTTGCTGACACAACCAAGACGTGACACAGTTGTATTTTCAGTCAAGTTGCAAAGTCAGGTACTTTTCACTGGAAGAACATCAAAAATCCTAAAGCAAATAACTTCTGTTTAGACTTTTCGCTGTTTTAAACATGATGACATCCTTATTCCACTGATCAACTGGAGCAGAACGTGAACACTTCAGTCTGCAAAAGACACGTCAGTCTGCAGGCACTGCTCATTCCTACGCAGTTTGCTGCAGCCTGTTCACTCACAGTTCTTTTCTTATGTGTGATTTCAGAATCCATAATATATTTCTATGGGTTTTTTGGTTGGTTGGGTTTTGGTTTTGTTTTTTGGATGGAAAACCCCTGTTAGATAATTGATAGTCCTGAACACTGTTACAAGATCTGCTGCGAGGACATCAGGACAATATATAGAAGAACTCACTAAATGCAGTGCTCAAGGATGTGCACAGTTTGTCATGTTAGCCATCTACAATTCACACATTCAGTTCATGTGCAAATAATTAGGAGCTGCAGAAACAGAACTAAATGTTACTTGTCAATGTACAAAGGCAGCTGTGGGGGCACAGTTAGGAGTTACACATAAATGTGAAGTTTTGGAGCATCAGTAATGAATCAGGAAACCGAACAATCTCCTTCCCCTGTAAGTACTGATGGACATATAAATACTAGTGAAAATGCATCTGATCTATTGGTATTGCTTTATATTTTTAGGTTTTTTTGAAAACTCCAAGTAGTGGTGCCCAGTCAGTAGTAATTAATTTGTGAATGTTAAGTGAAAAAGGTGGTATACAAATACTAAGTTTTTCAAATACTATTTTTCTGCAGGACCAAGAACTGTTTTTCTTTCATGAGCTCAGCCCTGGTAGCTGTTTTTTCTTGCCAAAAGGAGCTTACATTTATAACACATTAATTGAATTCATCCGGGTAAGTAATGTCTTTTGGAAATCTTATAGAAGAAATTGCTTAATTTTAGAAAAATACATAACAGCATGCTACATATAACATTATTAACAGCCCTTCATTTCAAGTTACTTTAATCTCGTTAGTTCTGTAAGCCACAGAACTAAAGAAACCTGGCCTCTTTGAATTGGCCTTGTCACAATCTCTGCTAAGTTATGTTTTTATCAATACTTTATACCTGCAGTTAATGATGCTTTATAATATGAATTCTTCGACATCTAGTAGTACAGCTAAGTTCTCACAACAGCTGTTCCACTGATGCATATTGATTTGTTTTAATAAACTTATTAAATTTGGCCTTGTAGAAATATTTGTCATGAAATTATGTGTAGGGAAAAAAAATCCTGATCTTCCTGTTGTAATATTTAAAGTCTGTCTTATTACTGTATATTTGGGCTGCAATGTACTGTCAAGTGTCATTGAATAATTAGAGACTGCTGCTTTGCTTGCAGGCAGGAAACTTGTTCTTCTTGCTTACTACAGAGGAATTATTTGGGGGAAGGGTGGTGCTGGTGGAAGGGATGTATCCTGGCATGTCCAACGTGAATTTTTTTCTCCTCTTCCTCTTCTATTCTCAAGTCATGGACTTTTATAGGCCAACATTTGTATATTTTTATGGCTGCAGATTGAAGACTGAGTACCATTATTTTTGTTTGCTTTATTAGTTATTTTATGTACTGGGTCTGTTCTTTTAGAGTGAGTATCGAAAACGTGGATTCCAGGAGGTTGTCACTCCAAATGTTTTCAACAGCAAACTATGGATGACTTCAGGGCACTGGCAGCATTATAGTGACAACATGTTTTCCTTTGAAGTGGAGAAAGAAATCTTTGCTCTGAAGCCTATGAACTGTCCAGGACACTGGTAAATATGTAGCAAATCCAGTTTACCAAAGGTGATGCTGATTCAGAAAAAAAAATAATCCTGTTTCTTTTGCCTGCTTAATTGTGAAGATGGCTATCTTCAGGTGTCTAGATGTGGCATGCTGCCAGGAGTGATGTAATTATGAGTCTTGTTGTATATGTGCTCTCTTTACTTGAGACACTGAGAAATGTCATTTTTCCATCATTACAGTGACTGTGTTTTAGACCCGAAGCTTACCTTGGTACTACAAAACCTGGATATCCAAAACAGATACTGGGGCATTGTCCATTTTGTGGCAATTTAGGCATTCAGGTTTTAATGCTCAGTTTTAGGAGCTGTTTTATCTTCTCTCTGTGAGGTGGGTGAAGCCTACCAGCTATAAGAGGATATCTGCATTTGTTTTCCTGACAAAACTGGATGTGAATAACAGCTGTAATTCAGATTACATCATGGCATTATGGGCACCTGCTTAGATACTGGCTGCTTCTCACTGGCTGTTCTTTGCAGAATTTTGATTCTGGATGAGCTTCAAGTAATAAACTTTTCCTTCAGCCTTATGTTTGATCATCGTCCAAGATCATGGCGTGAGCTGCCATTACGGTTGGCTGATTTTGGTGTTCTGCATCGCAATGAACTGTCAGGAGCTCTTACAGGACTCACTCGAGTACGTCGGTTCCAGCAGGATGATGCTCACATATTCTGTGCTATGGAGCAGGTATGGGCTGCTATTAAATGAAATTGGGTATTAAAATCAGATTAACTGATTTTTCCATATTTGAGACTTTATTTCTATTCTCATAAAGATTGAAGAGGAGATAAAGAGTTGTCTGCAGTTCTTGCGTACTGTGTATGATGTCTTTGGATTTTCCTTTAAACTGAATCTTTCCACTCGTCCTGAAAAGTACCTGGGAGATATTGAAGTGTGGAATCAAGCTGAAAAGGTAAACAGTAGTTTTATTAACTTTTTGTATGAGAGCAAGGCTGCAGCTGAAGTCCTGTAAGAACATAGTCCCTTCTGGGAGGTACTGTGACAGATGGACAAGAGCAATATAACTTCAATAACTGTCTTCAATTCATTCTGGCTGCTGCAAATAGCTTACTCTGCATACAGAAGCAATCTCCATGTCAGAATCAAATTACCTCTCCCTCCTTCTCTTTCTCCTTATATTTTATTGATAATTTTTTTTTAAAAAAAAGGGAGGAAGAGAACCAATTCTGGCAGACTCTGTAATAAGATTTAGAGCCATCTTCCTAAAGCTCTGTTGCTTTCATGATTAAAGCTATGGGGTTAGCCCCTGGAGGTGCAGTGCTGGGGAGAAAATAGGGCAGGAATAGATATAAGGTGTATCAGGGTGGATCCTTTCTCAGTATTACCTACAAACTTTGACTCTAGAGTAAAGATTTCTTGCATCTCAGCTAATGCTGCTTGTTTGACCTCTTCCAAAATGAATGTATTAATTTTGTTTAAATTTGGACTAAAGGTTTTTTTTTTTTTAGCTACGGCTCTTCCAAAACTTTTTCAGAAAATAAATGAGTTGCAGCAGTACCTGAGAAGTACTGAAAATTGGTAGTGTCACATATCTGTAGCAGCAGGCTGACCTGATGCTGTAGCATGGAAAGACAACAGATGCTTGAGAAACACTGAGTGTATGTGTCCTTTATCTCTAGCAACTCGAAAACAGCCTCAATGACTTTGGTGAGAAGTGGGAGTTAAACCCTGGCGATGGAGCTTTCTATGGACCTAAGGTCAGTACGTTGCTAACCCCTTGCTGGGCTAGGCTTTTAATTCTGCTTGGGTGAGGCAGACAAAAGATACGATTCCTTGTTTTCCATTGATATTACTGTAATCTGGGCAGTAGAGGTACCGGAGCACGCAAATACTGTTCTTTGCAGTATAGCGAATGAGCAGAAAAAAGCCCCAAAGTCTTCATGTGTTTGTAAAATGATGCTAAATGTCGCTTTCCCCAGCAAGATAAGTGTTGGGCATCTGTTTGTGCAGCATATTTGCTAGATGACTTCAAATAGGTACCTGACCAAGACAGTCTCCATTTAGTTAACATTCTGCTTTAAGTTAATTAAACAAATACAGATGGATGCTAAATGCTGTTAATATATAAAGAATGTTTTACATATCTTATTATGAGCAAGGGGGAGAAAATAGT
Organism: Astur gentilis; assembly: GCF_929443795.1. Classification (NCBI taxonomy): domain Eukaryota; kingdom Metazoa; phylum Chordata; class Aves; order Accipitriformes; family Accipitridae; genus Astur; species Astur gentilis. The sequence continues at coordinate 76,609,885 of NC_064919.1, read as the reverse complement.
GTGGTGATGGTCTTGGGTTTTATTCATGATCTTCTTGGTAAAGACAACTTTTATTTTTCACTTATTGTCCTGCACATTCTGTTCCATGTAGTGTTATAACTAAATTTTAAATGTCAGTATGTGTTTCTAAAGCATTGGTGCTGTTTAGGTTTGGCTGGAGGATATAGAACAAAACTGATTCTTAAACTGATGACCTGGTACAAGCTGAGATGTTAAAACATGGGATTAGGAAGATGGGATTGTTTTTTTTATAGTTCTCTAATACCATTTTAAGGTGCTGTACAACTGAAATTTTGTGGTTTTCCAGGTACATAAACTCTGACATACTTCAGAGAGAAATAATACTTTGTGATCCTGGCTTTCACATTGCTTTAACACTCACTTCATTAATTAAACCCAGTTTACATGTATAAACTATTTGCTGCTTAAACAGAGCTGATTGCTTTAGTGGGAAACATGAACAGAAGGTGGCACTGTATTACCACAGCAATCACTGCATTGGAAATAATCCTTTGGGCAACAAGTGAATCCTAAGTCATGAGAAAAACAAAAATAAACTTGGTGGTAAAACAAATTTTTGGAAAATACTGCTTTTACTGGCACAGTTTCATAGCTGCATTGAGCTGCTGGCGGGTTTTGGTATTTAAGAAGCCCCTTGCATTGATGTTGTGGTTTTGTTGGCTTTTTTTAAAGCTGTATCTTCAGTTTGCACAGATTAAGTAGGGCTTTCTAGAAATTTCCTGATACCTTTGAGCATAAAGACAGAGAGCCTTACAAAATTACTTGTAAATCTTTCCCTAATAAACCTACACTACATTTATGTCTATATTCAGTCATCTAGTAAATCGGTTCTGATTTCTTTCTTTGTATACTAATTGAATCAATTTCATTTTATGGGTTGTAGGTGAAATGTGTTATAGCAGCTAATCATTCATAATGTGAAATGGAAACAAGATTTAGTAATTTCCTCAGTTGATTTGAAAAAAGGCAAATATCTACAGGAACCTTTGTTAACCTTAATTAACCTTATACTTGCTCCTAATACACTCTAGCCAAAGTAAGGTGAGGAAACACGTAGCGTTTTGCACTGGTTTTAGTGGAAACTAGTTAAAGTTACATTTTTAAGTTAAACTCTACATTTAGGGTACCTTTACTACCTACTTGGATATGGTTTTTTTTCCTGCTCTGTAACTGGGTGATGTGAAATTAAAGAAGGTTGTAAATTATTTTGATATAAGTTCTTCGGTGAGTAGCTGAACTATGATGAACTCTGGCTTCTGAATGCAAAATTGAAAGACATTTAGAGCTTCAGTTAACAAAACACTGATCTGTTTGATACCTAAATTAAAATAAGGCACACAGCCCCAACACATAGCCATACTGGTAAAATGATAAATAATAGAGCAATGTGATAAATAAATAAGGTCAGGACACTATAAATATACTGTTTTCTATCCGTCTCTCTGTCTGATTTGTATCATAAGTGTACTCAGGGTTAAAGTGTAAGATGCAATAGAAAGAATAGGTGTGACTGTACATACTCGTAGCCAGAACAAGAGTCATTGATTAATATGTTCCCTACTGGTAAGTGGACTATTAACAGTAGGATTCTTATCAGATGTTCATGCCCTTGAATTTGTAACATAACCTACAAAGTATTCAAGTATTGCATGATAAAGGAGTGTAAGTTTGCCAGTTTGAGGTTGAAGAAATCTCATTTTTGGCGAGACATGTTCAGTTCTGATTTTGCACTTGCACTTACGTACTGCTGAACTCACTTGGTGAAAAGGCCCGTGAAAGTCCCAGGCTGAAACTCGCAAAAAGTAGTCTGAGGTATTAAATGTAGTTCTCCCTGAAGTAATGGCTCTCTACTTGCTCACCCTGGTTTTAGCTCTTTTGCATCAGAGCCTGAAAATCATGTAAGTCCTAATGCAGGCTGAAGTAAAAGTATGTTGTCTAAAACCACATAGAGTTCCTCTGCATTGAGTGAAACCTTCCATCTTAAAACAATGAGTTTGCTTTCAGAGAGGCATGCTTTTATCTTAAACTGTACTAAAAGTTTGTGTCTTTTTGTTTCTAAGATTGACATTCAGATTAAAGATGCCATTGGCCGCTACCACCAATGTGCTACGATCCAGCTTGACTTCCAGCTGCCAGTCAGATTTAACCTCACCTTTGTCAGGTAAGCACAGAGGCTGGTGGTTTTAATTGCTATATAATCTAACTTCCCTGTCACTCACAGGCATAAGTTTACATCAAGAAAAAGACTTATATTTAAAATAAAAAAACAACCCACCTTTCTTCACAGCCATGATGGTAATGACAAGACAAGACCAGTTATCATTCACCGGGCTATCTTGGGATCTGTGGAGAGAATGATCGCCATTCTAACTGAAAACTATGGAGGCAAATGGTAATGTTGAAAAGTAGATTTATTATTCCCGTTTGAGCAAACGCTTTATGTAGAAGAGAAATTAGCCCCAAGCATGCAAGAGTATGAGGGTTTGTTCTGCTTGCTTGCTACAGAGACGTGCCTTAGGTGTACCACAGGGCAATTCCTTTGAACCACCTTCCTTAGATATTAAATAATTCTAGATATGGTAGCCTCTATGTGATACCACTCATAGAGGTGCAGCATACAGCTTGTCTGCCCAAGGTGTATATCTCTCAACTTTGTTTTTGCAGCTGGGCTGCCTTGCAATGAGTCATTTATGTAGGTCATCTGCTTTACCTGCTGCAGTATAATACCTGATGGGGATGACCACTCTGATTATTACAAGACTCAAAAGTAAATGTTTTCCCATGGTTAGTAATAAGCTCAACAATTAATTATGATTGTCTGTTGTAAAACACAACTTGAATCTTCAGGACAAAAAGTACTTTTGTCCACAGTGCAATTCTTTTAGACACTCAGTTCTTTTGAGGAGATAAATTGTAACAAGCATAGGGCTGTCACTGCCTCTGAACCCAATCTAAGCAGCTGGCTTTATGAATCTCTTGTTTAGATTTTAGTCCTATCTGTTAAGAGGATTTTTCATACTAAAAAATTACGGAAAGCTATATAAACTTCTTTTGTTTGTTTATTGAAGGCCTCTCTGGCTGTCTCCGCAGCAGGTTATGGTGGTACCAGTGGGACCAACGTGTGATGAGTATGCTCAAAAGGTGATGTATATGGTTTGGGGGCTTTTTTTCCCAGTATATTGTACTTAGTTGAGATACTTGGTTATTAATGATTAATAGTATTTATCCCAGATAAATGTTACAAGTCTTTGCATGTTACAATGTATCATTTTTATATTGCAATGACCGTTATTAGCTGCTGAAGTTGTAGATGTATTTTAAAGAGGACTTTAAATAGATTGTGGGTAGCTAAACAACAAATGCTGATCTGTGTGAGGCTTTTATTTTTTGGAAAACTTAGTGTTTTCTCTCTAGCTCAAAAGCTGTCTTACCCTTCAGGTTCTAGTCTCCCATGGCCATGTGCATCTTGCAAAAGCAGTAAGAAAGATGAAAGTGGGTCTTTACATATTTAGCATCCAGCAGACCTTCTCCTGTATTTCTTTCAGGCACATTATACATAAATAAAATAGTCTGCAGAATAAAAAAAAATATGTTCTAATCAGAAAGCTCCATTGTGCTGCTGCCTTTCACAATATCAAACTCAAATCACTATTCAGCACAAAACATTAGATACTCACATCACTGCTTAGTTATTTAGTGTGTATGTACTTGCACGATAGCTGACCTGAGCCCAGTTCAAGAAATGAAAACATCTCCAGTGCCTGAGCCAATGACGGTGCTTTTGCTTTAGGGGTCAGATCAGCTGGACTGGCTTAAGTCTACAAGTCATAAATAGTTCATTGTCATGAATATCCTATAGTGACAGTTTAAATACTTATTCTCCTAGGTCAGGCAGCACTTCCACGATGCTGGATTAATGGCAGATGTTGATGTAGATCCTGGGTGCACACTGAACAAGAAGATCAGAAATGCTCAGCTTGCACAGTATAACTTTATTCTGGGTAATGTATAGTGCATTTGTTACCTTATCCTGGCTGACTTTCTTGCATAGGTTATAGGATTTGATCTTTCTCCTGTGAGCAAGGCAGAGTGTGGTAGTCAGTGTTTTAGGTCACTTTGCTCCTAAGAGTCTCCATTCCAGGGAGCCTCTCCTGCCTGCTTGATAGGCTTTGCTGGCTTATATAGCTGTTACTGAAAGGAGGTCACCATGGCCCAAGGCGTTACTGCTGCTTTAGAAAAAGGTCTTTGCTGTCCTCTGGTCAGCAATGTGGAGACATACATGAAATCTCTTGCCCTTTGTCACTCAGATTGTTAAGCAATTTTTCCACACCCCTCTCACCCCCACCCCCAATAATTTATGCTCTTGTTTCAAGTGTAGCAAAAGAAGTATCATATTTTCACCACAGCATTCTGCTGTGGTGCACTTCTGAGCTATACATGCATGCATAGGAGAAGACTCCTCCATGAGAGGGTGATGCAGGGACAATTACAAACTGACCCTGAAGTATGTGATTTGAAGCAAAACGTTAGTCATGTCATCTAAACTGAGGGTCTAGCATTGACCCTAAAACTATCTGGTATCCATTAGTGTAGAAGGAACCTTTCACAGAGAAACTGTACCCTCAGAGTAATTGATAGAATCATGAATAAAGTTACTGTGTTCTTTAAAAGTTTAAGCATATGATACAGATAAGACACAACCACATTTTACCTTCAAGACCACAAACAGATGATCAGCCTATCAGGGAAAAAATCTCACCTAACTTATGTTCAGAGGTTGTTTCAAAATGTTATCCCACTGAATGTAGATTGGGTACCAGAGAAATAAAATCTCCTGTAGCAACATCAAAGTATATTACATAAAACTTGTATTAGTAATGAGACACACATATAGTTTCTTGGTATTCGTATCTTAAAGTAAAGCAGCTTTGGGATTTTCCAATAAACTGTCTTGCTGTCTCTATAAAGAAAACAAATAGCTATTGGTTATTTACAATCAAGTTGTCTTTCTAATCTTTGCCTGTAAATACTCCATGTTTATTTCTCATTTTGACTTTGTGGATTTCTCTAATAAGAAGTCAAGCTGGACTTACTAAGTTTACTTTTCTCTTTACTCATATTTTGCTGAGCTGCTGTTCATAACATACTAAAACCTGTTAAATGATAGGAGATTAAATGAGGCTATCGGCTGTTGCAGATCTAAGTGTGGGGGGGAGCTGGGAGGAGGGCAAAGAACGATTTGATTGTGTTGGTAAGCTCTTTAGAATTTTTGTTTAGTATGCCTAAGTTTTAAGAGAACGGGAGGGGAAAAAAAGAGCTTGCTAAGTGTTAAGTTCATTCCTTTGCATCTTGGTTGTTTCTAGTTGTTGGTGAGAAGGAGAAGGCAAGTGGAACAGTTAACATCCGCACCCGAGATAACAAAGTGCATGGTGAGCGTACAATTGCAGACACTGTGGAGAGACTGCTGGAACTGAAACGCTCTCGCTCCAGACAAGCTGAAGAGGAATTTTAACACCATCTGCTCTCTCTGGCATAAAAAAAGATTCTAGTTTTCTTAATTCAGTTAACCACAGAGTTTTTGTGGTGAACCAGATTTTAAATATATTTCACATTGGACCTCTTGCTCACTTTAGCAGAGATTTTTCTTTAGTCAGAAATGTCTCTTTTTGTAAAAAAAAAAATAATTTTCACAAACCTTGAAGTAAAATTTCCTGGCCTCTGACAATGACAGGTGAAGCAAGATGAAATGACTTGCTGTGACTGCAAGGAAAAATGGAAATGTTAATCAGGGATACCCATAGCATTCTAACTACCCTGTTAAGAATAAAACACATTTTGATAACAAAAGTTTTCATGAAAGTTAAACGAAAGACCTCAGCCTTAAGAAACCACACACAAACCATGCACTGCAGCAGCTTTTGGAGTGTCTCCTTTAGCAAGGAAGCTGGTACCTTGCAGTCTTGTCCGCTGGTCTTACACCAATTAAATATGTTGACTCTGAACAGTTCCCACTCCCATGAACGGGGAAATGGAACAGAGGTCTCCCACTTCCACAGCGGTTGCTGCCTCTGGGAGTGGCTCAGCTCTCGCTGCATGACACTCCTGACATGGGGCCATCTGCCAGAGAGCTCTGAGTTGCCAACCAAAGCCAACTATACCCTTTTCCAGAGGCAGTATCTGAAATGTGCTGGCTCTCAGGGAAGGTTGTTGTAACTGTAGAAGGGGGTAAGACTGTCTGGAAGAGGTAGGGCATAGCAGGGCCAAAGAAACAGCTAAGAAAAGCAAGAGCCTTGGGAACAGAAAGTGTTTCTATTCTTACACTGAGCTGTCCTTTCAGTAAGGCTGTATATGTCACAGCAGAAACAAGAATGTACTGGACTAAAAAAGGATAATGTTTTGTTGTGTTTTTTTTTAAGACAAATGCAATTTTTCAGTTTAATAGGTACAGTCCCCTTCACTGGAACACTTCCTTCCCAAACCTTCAGTCCAGGGTATTGCATATTCAATTAGCAGCCGCTCCTATCACAGTTGAGGGATCACATCGACTGGTTTTGGGGTTGTTTTTTTTGATTGAGCTTTTTTTTGCAGATCTGGCTAACAAGAGGTAAATGTCTGTCACTGACAAAAAATAAAATCATGGTCTGAGGTTTTTTGGTTTAGGTTTTTTTTTTTAATCTTAACTGACCTGAACAGCTTCTAAAGGTGGTTGGTAACTGTTCCTTTACAAAGAAAGATATTGCTATAGCCCTAGCAAAGATCAGACAAAACTGAGGACAGGTTTAAGCCACCCTATCTTTTGAAAATCTCTCAAGTCTCACCATTTCCTTTATTATCTGGGCAGAAGCATTTTATCTAGCTTTTTTTCACCTATCTTTCTCAGGGGCAATGGTAACATTGTATCAGCACTTGAACCTGCTGTAAATTCAGTCTCCCTAGACCACAACCCCAGCAACTTCTAGTAAAATCTATGTTGTCCTCCTTTGGTTCATTCAGATTAAATGTTGCATCTAACTGCTGTGGGAAAAAAAAGCGGGCAGGGGAGGAATTGACTTTACACCTCCTTGCTGCTTTCAGAATTACTACATGGGTTATTATTTTCTGTACTTTGCACCTGCTTTGCTATGCTGTGAAGTGACTGTTGCTTGTGCAGAACGGTGGAATCAGATGTCAGCTATCCCTGGGGCAGAAGGACTTCATCAAATGTTGAAGCAAAATCAGAGCAGATATCTGTCCTCCAGGAAAAAGGAGCCACTAGCTCTGTTTCGCTTTAGGAATTGTGCCTCAGACCGCCTTTCCACTAGGCTGGTATATTTGTTGATTTTCAGAGAGCTCTGCCTTTTGTTTTGCAGGTGTCCGTAGGCACACTAGGATTAAACTGCCATAGTCACACAATGAGATACCGATGCTGTGAAATGCTAGCCACTACTGTGTATGGCTCAGTAGGTGTCAGTCTTGGACAAGTCACCCTGCTACAGAAACCTCATTGACTTAGATCATGCTTTTAAATACCTATATAACTATATATGTACATACATGAACATGTTACTAGAAACAACACCTAAGTACAATCCAATAAAATACATACCTCCAGCAGGGTGTGGACAGAACGAAGGTGTCTACAGGCAAATGGTGATCTGTGCCATGCTGCACTCAAGTGCCATCTGAACTCAAGCTCTCTGCTCTTTTAAGTTCTGCAGCTGCCAAGAGGTGTGGACATGCACAGAAGCAGTAGTGGCCTGGCCTGAGCAGCACAACCTCTCTTGGTCCAGAAGTCCTCTGAAGAGTGGACTTTGATCACTGATTATAACCTTTGGTAGGACTAAGCTCCCGACAAAGTACTGTGCATGTCTTCCAAGGCAGGAGGATGCAACTTTGGTGTCATAGCTTAATGGTGGGACCACTTGTCAAGCAGGAGAGAAGCCTTTGTATCATTCTTTCCAGGGTCTGAGAAGGCTGAAAGCCACCTCTCCAGTTCTGCAGAGCGTGCTCTGATACCGGCATTAGGCAAGAGAAACAAAACAGTTGCAGCTTGGTTTTTAGTCTACATCCTTAGGGAGATTTTCATGGGCATGTAAATCAGCTGATGTTTACCACAGACTCCTCCATGTTATGAATGTTTCCTGTGGAGTAGCTGTTAAGGTACAGCTCCAACTCTGCTTTACTGCACAGCAAGTTTTGTTCACTCACACCTTAAAGCAGATTTCGAAGCAAATCACTGAAGAAAGCACACCGAATAACAGGGAAGTAAGATACCTAACCTGATAGATCATCCAAGTATATACAGAAAAGGTCTGGCAGGAATTTCTGTACCTGGCAGGAATCACTGTGCCAGCCTTCAGTTTTCTGTGAAACTCCTCAGTTCTGCAAACTCTCATAAAAGAGTTTCCCCTGGCCCAGAGCCATCTGGACACTGTCACAACCAAAGGGTAATTCAACTAAGACTCTTCCTGTCATACCTTGGGATGAAATTCACACAGTGGCTGATAAGACTTCCTCAATTACACCACTGGGACTATCTGGTGCAGTTTCAATATTCAGATTCAGTAATGTTATGTGAACTCCTCTAAAAGCCCTGAAGCATTACCTTTGGGGAGAACCCAGCTGTGAGATAAATTGTTAATTGGTACCTTTACACTGTCAGTCTTGCTCTGACAACATTTTTTTTTTCCATTGTATCCAAACCCTGTCCATGTCTGTTCCCCCAGAAAAGCAAACACAGCAAACCTTCTGGGAAAAGCAAGCTAGTTTGCCAAGTCTGATTTTTTTCCCATGTTAGAGTAGGCCAAAATCAAGGGGTCTTTGAAAACTCATTTCAGGCTCTGTGTAATTTTATGATTGCCTTAGTCTTCTCCACCATTTCTTAATTGCACAGTCAATTCTGGCAAAGCTTAAGCAACTGGCCCTCTAATCGGATAATGGTAAACTGATGCAATGAAAATTAAGCATTGCTAGAGGCTATACTTATTAAAAAAAGACAGCACTTACTTACTGCTTGGTGCTTAAATAGTATTATTTCAAAAACCACTCAGCCTTTGTACACACTGATGTTTTCCATCTGCCTTGGACAGGAATATTCCTTCACTATTGTCTGGGTGCGGGTGATGCCTTGTTAGCCACTGTGATTGAGTATGCTCACACAGAATGAGCTACATTTGGCCTTGTATCAAAGTTAATTTTTTTTCACATAGGAAAGCCTCTGGAGTAAGGCACACATTAACATCTTCCAGTAATTTACTAAAAAGAACCTGTGTTTAGATAAACTGGGTCAGGAAGGGACATTTTATAGTGTTCTCAGACTTCAAAGGTAAATCATCTAGTCTACATAATTAGTTTCAATACATAAGGTATCTGCCTCCCTCTGAAAACAATATCCTTCCACTGTATCACAAAGCTCTTCTGCGAACAGGAAAATGTTCTGAGATGCACGGAAGGCAGCTGTGAAAACTGAAAAAAAACCCCACCAACAAACCCGAAGTGTTCAGCATCCAGGAAGAAAAATAATTATGCCAATTAAATATGACAGGGCTTCCACAAAGCAACTGTATATATCTAGCTGTATTAAAAGATAAGGTAGTAGGGACCACTAGAACGGAGGCACAACAGCTGAATCCATACTGCATCATGAGACAGCCTTGTCTTCCCCAAAGTCTTTGGAATTGCCTCTCTGGGATCCCCAGAGAGACAAGCAGAAACAGGGACAAGAGGGTTGGCAGAGGGGAGCAGAGATTAAGCAAGAAAGCATGGAACAAAGACACGCAGTGCTCTCCTTGCTGACATCCAGATGCAAAGTACAATTAAGGTCCTTGGAGTCTGAAGCATCCCATGCTGTGATGAGTTTATCTCGTTAGATTAGAAAAGGATATGTTCACTGTGTGCCAGTTTGTGGCTGACACTTAGAACACCTTTTGCCAGCCGTCACAAGAAGCAGGCTTAGAAACCAGACATTTATTGATTTATTACATTCCTGAAACATGACTCTTCATTTTGGTAATTCTCAAAACTAACAGTTGTACGTTGAGTACGTATGGCAATCTCAGCGCAACTTAATATTCTGCACTAATCTAATTATGTTTTAATACACATGTTTAATTGCACACTTCAGAGACAAACTGTAACCTGTCTACAACCCATTAGTAATAAAAGGAAAATTTCTCTGTATTTTTATTCAGTGGGATAAAGAGCATGAGGGTGTGAAATCTCTACCCCTTGTGTATCTGCAAGGATGCCAGGCTGCACACTGGAACAGCTTTGAATGAACTGAGCAATAGACTTCTTAGCTATGAATATGAGCATGAATATGGAAAGACACCTTTTATTGGTGCAGCCACTGAAATGTCAAAATGGGATGAATTACTAAGCTTGCCCTTCCAAGAAACCATTGCCAGCTGAGAGTTAATAATCATACAATGACATTAATTCATAAATACTCCACTTTTAGCTATGCGAAATCAAATCACACATATGTATTCTTAGTTTCGGCCCCCACATCAAGACAGATGGTGTCAGCAGAGAGATCAGGTGGTCCAAATACCTTCAGATCATACTAGCAGGACAAAGGGATCAAATAGAGACTTTCTTTAGGAGTAAGATTTCTTTCTTTAGGATTTTTAAATGACTGTAAGTCTTTGAGCATATCATCCCTGGACAGATTGTACATTCCCTTTACTACCAAGGTTCCCCTTTCTCACACTGAAAGGCAGATATCCCTACACTCCTCAGCATCAGGAGGCTGAGCTATTAATATCTTTTATTAGCAGAGATTTTTCTGAGACTGTTCACAGAGTGGAAATAAAAATAATTTCAGAATGTTTGGGTTTTACTTTCCAATGACAAGTTTATTTTGTTTTTTTCAGTATAAGACTTTTTTTCCGCTGAATAAGACTTTCAAGCTCTGACTAGAAATTACCATCAAACAAATCTCCATTTCGTCGTATGATATATGAACTTGTATCATTCTGGATTTGCAGGTGGGGAAATTAGACTTAAGGAGGAACAAAGACCACATTATTTTAAAGAAATTCAGAGCTGGTTTTTTTCAGGGTTCATGTCCTTCCTTTCAGATTTCATGTACAGACTGTCAGAGGAATCCAGCATTTAGCCTGGCTGGTTTGGAAAGGACAACAACTCACTGATCTGAAAAGCAGACAAAAAGAGCTGTTTAAAAAAACCCTCAACTCTTGCTACTGAATTCAAGAAAGATCTCAGCATCTAGAGTGGGACTCAACTGGAAACTGGAGTCCATAACTGATTCTGCAATCAGCTGCTGCCTGGCCCTGGAGCACCTGAACCACAGAGGCCATGTCTTATTCATCTAAAAGTCGCCAGTTGCCATGCACTGACTCCCTGTCCCAGACGTGGCATCCCACATTTTATTCCCTCCTCTGCCTGAGGGGATTCAAACCCAAATCCCCAGCATCCAAAGAAGAGCATATTGTGAGGCTGGGGTCTCTTCTGTATAGAAAAAGACATAAGAAAATGGAAGAGAGTAAGGAGATACAGAAAACAAGGCCTGCATGTGCTGTCTAGTAGATCTGGTGCACTATTGGGGGCTTCAAACACTTTTCGACTTTATAGGAAGGACCTACTCTTTTCTCACCACCAGCACATAAAGTTAGAATCTTTCTTTACTATTTCAGGTTTAATGAAGCTTCATTTCCCAGCAATTAACTCCTGAGTTTTCAAGATGCTCCACGTAGAGCCAGTGGAGCGCAAGGTGCAATGACGTGGTGTATGGCTTTGTGTTCTCAACAGAAGAATAATTTGCAAAGCAGTACTTTGTTTACAGGATAATCTGTATGTTGCAATTAACAAACTCATCAGAACAAGTATCATAAACCACTGATAAGGTTGTTTCAATCATCCCTATGTATGGAAGGTAGTGCAGGGAGATTATGGCAAGCTGTCACTCTTTGTCTAGCAGTGTTTCCAAGTCAACAGAAGAAAGTAGCAGCTATAGTTTGTGATATCAGTCTGCACATGATTTAAGATACACCAAATAATGCAAATTTCCTTCCACATCAATGAAGAAAAGCAAGTATTGCACTGCTTAGAAACCTCTGCCTTGTACTATCCATTAAAACTTAAGATGGAGAAAGGTATCAGTATGTATCTCATATGCAGCAGTAGTCTCATCACAGTAAATGAAGAATCTGCTGAAAATCAAAACATTGACACCATTCTTATCCCACCCTGCTGTAACCAGAATAAAGCACTGCCACTGCTGAGTATGGTATAATTACTCTATATCCACAGCTAATCAATCATGCTTGTTCAGACAAGTATTCCTGGGCTTGCAATATTAGGGGGTGCTAGGAAAGCAGAGATGCCTGTGTCAGGGCTCATGAGGTGGTGGGTATTTGCTGTCCCTGCCCTCCTAGCAGAGATGCCATCTTCAATGGCAAAGGAAATGATTTGAAGTTCAGCTGCACTTATTAACCCAAACTAGGAACACTGAAATCTCTGTTCTGGCATGTGCCAGGAGCTACCAAGAGGGTCCTGTCTACAACTCCCCTCTCTTCCCCACCATGGATGAGCATCCAATTGATTCACAGCTTCAAATCCCTGGGAGAATACCGTTTGCTTATGAACAGTAATTTACAATCACTTTATTATATAGCCTCTTTTTGAACATGATAACATGAGCTTAAATGGATTATCTGTGTCACAGCTGAGACAAAATAAATAAGAACAGCAACCAATGGAGCAATCTAAAGATAATGTCTACAAATCTTAGTTCACTAATGGCTAACCTATGCAAGCCAGGGTTTTATACCAGTTGAAGGAATAAATGCTAAGCTCAAAATTATAATGGAAGTCTGGACTAGAAGTTTGAACTTCCCATCCTCAACTCTGTCCCTTTATCACAGGGTCATTCTTCTTAAATCTGTCTTGGTGATGTGGCAGTAAATCATATAATATGATTAATATAACAGTATAAATGCAGTGCCAAGGGACCTCAAACAAGATCAAAACCTCATTGTTCAAAGCCGTACACAGGCAGCCTCTGCTCTGAAGAGCTGGCGATTTAATTACAGGGTGCACCAGGAGTGCAGAGCGCTGCGGTGACTTACCTGGTGTCACCCTGCAAACCCCTGGAAGAATTAGACCTTCAGACTTGCAAACCAGGGCTCTGCTCCCCGCAACACACTGCCTCTTCTGTGTGCTTTGCAAAGTAGCATTTTTTAATTAGATTGCATTTGTTAGAAGAAAGAGCAGCCATGCATGTATGTGTGCAGCACTGCCAAAAGGCATGGCACAAGGGGATTGCTGTTTCTTGCACCACTCATTTTTAGCAGCTGCCAGTACTCACTGACCCAGTGTTTTGCATCAGAGCAGTAAGTGAACCACGCTATCAGCCATAGAAAGAAAAGACATGTGGTCAAAACTTTTTACCTTTAAAAGGATGGAGCTCTTCTGCTGTTTGAATCACAGCTATAAAAAAAGCCCTGCTCTGAGTCCCTGCGGCAATGCTCTGTGCTGTAGCGTTTAGTTTGTGGATCATGAGAGTGACTCCCTGTTTTCAGTGGGACCACCTTCACCTCAAATCTTTAACGCTTTTTTCCCTCCAGCCTTTAACTGCTGGTCTGGCCCAGCAGCTGCACAGCATTTGTAGATACACACAGTACCCCTTTGAGGCCCAGTTCAGCAAAACATGGGGGACCTGGAGAGGGCTAGTGTTACCTCTGCTAATGCTGACTGCAGGATCAAGCCTTTGCCTCCTCTGGACACTCACTGACCAGGCATTTGGCACCCAGCCCCATCTATGTCACCTGCTGTGTACAGCTCTGCACGACCTGTTCCTCTGGTCTGTATTGGCTCTGGTTTGGGGTCTGCAGGAAAGAGCAATCTCACAAGGGCCGTGCTGCCCAGGTGGCAAGAGGAGCCCTGGGAGCCCAGAGAGGTGCTGCTTCAAAAGCCTCAAAGGGAAAATCAATCAAGTTCTTCTCTGGAATACCTTGGCTTATGGTATTTCAGGCCCATTATTGATTCAGTGCTCAAAATATCACCAGTGTCTTTAAACGGTTATTATCTATGAGAGGTCTTCAGTTCTTCAGAAGACAACGGTCTTCGTGAACTATCATGGTTAATGAAGTCTAGAAAAAACAGACAAAAAAATGTAACCCCCTGTTTACTTCTGCCCCACAGTTCATCAGCATGGCCTTCAGACCTGGTACACCCACCAAGCAGGCAGTTTTCATCACACATCATGATCAAGCATAATTCTAGAGGGCAGGGGATGTGTGCTGAGGCTTTGCAGCCAGTTTGGGGTTATTACTGTAGATAACTCTCTGCAGTGTTTAGGCACCGGCTGTGGTGGCTGGAGGATCTCTCCAAGCCACTCACAAAGGCTTGATCCCTCTCCCCAGTAATTTATCAGTGACTCTTCTTCTGCTTTCTGTTCTGTTTCATCCTCAGATACAACTCAGTGCAAGACAGGCTGGTTTTCTTTTCTTCGTCTCAGCTGCACAACAACATTTGGCTCTCAGTTACTCTTTTGTAAATGCAGAGTGAGAAGATTGAGGACTGAATTTCCTAAAGAAAGACAAGACATTATTTGTTTCACTTACCAGCACTCTGTAAATGGCTGAGCTTGCTGAGTATGTTTCTAGTCCATACTTGCTTTTGACAGCCTTTTTGCTTTGGGTTGAAACCGTGGGCACTGTCAGCAGAGAGATTTTTGTGAGCACATCTTTTAACTGCCCCAGTTTGCTGGACTACCATCAGTCAAGCAAATCAGTGTTTTGAAATCACCTACCTGCTGTCTTCTCAACTTTAGTAGGGCTTTTGCTACTGTCCTCTGTTAACATCCTTATTAACAAACTGATGAAATATGGACTAGATAAGTGGGCGTGAGCTGGATTGAAACTGACTGAACTGCCAGGCTTAAAGGATTGTGATTAGCAGCACAAAGTCCAGCTGGAGGGCAGTGACTGGCGGTGTGCTCCAGAGGTCAATACCGGGGCCAGCCCTGTTCAACATCTTCATCAACGAGCTGGATGATGGCACAGAGTGCACCCTCAGCAGGTTCGCACTGGGAGGAGTGGCTGATACACCAGAGGGTTGTGCCCCCACTGAGAGGGACCTCGATAGGCTGGAGAAATGGGCCGACAGCAACCCCAGGCAGTTCAACAAAGGGAAATGCAAAGTCCTGCACCTGGGGGCAGATAACCCCCAGCACCGCTACAGCCTGGGGGCCGACTGACTGGAAAGCAGCTTTGCAGAGAAGGACCTGGGGATGCAGGTGGACAAGCTGAACATGAGCCAGCAACGTGCCCTTGCAGCAAAGGCAGCCAACAGCATCCTGGGCTCCATTGCTAGCAGAACAATCCTTCCCCTCTGCTCAGACTGGTGAGACAAATCTGGGGTGCTGCATCCAGTGGGCTCCCCAGTAGAAGAGACATGGACATACTGGAGGGAGTCCTGTGAAGGGCCACAAAGATGAAGCAGGTCTGTTAGGGAGAAATCACACACATTGCTTCAGATGTGATGGAAACAGAATCAGCAGCAGGTGGCTAGAAGAGATGGAGACTGAAAAGGACACTGTAAAATGACGCACACGCAGACGTTTGTTAGAAGACAACCCTGCACTGTTATCAGAACAGTTTTAGAGTCACGCAAATCTCATCCAAGGGATATTTAGCTGAAGACCTGAAGCTTCGTTCAAAATTACCCAAAGCTTAGCAGAGCTTTTTTGTGAACATTGACTGAATTTCAAGAAAAAATATGGTGTAAAGCAATTAGAGTTTTGTTTCTCATTTAAAAAATGGGGAAAGGGCAAGCTGCTGCTGCTGAGAATCTTATGAATTGCTGTTCAGTTTTATTCAGCTGCCTCTTCAAAGTTGCCTGATTTTGTATTTGAGGTAGAAATCATGTTCAATGCATCACTTTAGGACTCTCTTCAGACCTCAGAGATAGCAATTTCATACGGATCATGATTTGAAGTTGCATATGTTAATAAATAACATCCAGTGCCATATAACATATAGCATATAAAGGCTACTTAACAGTGAACAACAATAATGAATGATAGCACAGCTCAACAGTTACCATGCAGTATTCCTCCGATCTTTATAGGGGGGAAATGTAGGCACAGAAAGGAAATTAGACAGGACTTTGGAGTTAACACCATCATTTCAGAAACATATTATTTCTTAGTAGTTGCTAGGACTGCACACAGGTCAATTAGATGCAGGTCAAGGTTTTGATTGCTTATCAGGTTTCCACTAAGAACTATAACCTTGCCAAGACTTTACTTTGAAAGCGAGATGTTAGCTATGGCAATATTCTTTTTTTTCCATGGGAAAAAAAATAAAATCACTTTGTCTAATAAGATGTCATTTATTCTAAAATATGCCACTTTTTAAAAAGAATTCTGAGCTTCCCACAGTTGAACAAAGTATCATAGAATGATAGAACTGTTTGGGTTGGAAGGGACCTTAAAGATGATCTAGTTCCAACCCTTGTCCCTCCAGGGACACCTTCCACTAGACCAGGTTGCTCAAAGCCCCATCCAACCTGGCCTTGAACACTGCCAGGGAGGGGACATCCACAGCTTCTCTGGGCAACCTGTTCCTGTGCCTCACCACCCTCACAGGGAAGAACTTCTTCCTTACATCTAGTCTAAACCTACCCTCTTCCAGTTTAAAGCCATTACCCCTTGTCCTATCACCATATGCCCTTGTAAAAAGTCCCTCTCTGGCTTTCCTCTAGACCCTCTTTAAGTATTGAAAGGCCACAGCCAGGTCTCTCTGGAGCCTTCTCTTCTCCAGGCTGAACAACCCCAAGTCTCTCAGCTCGTCTTCATAGGAGAGGTGTTCCATCCCTCTAATCATCTTTGTGGCCCTCCTCTGGACTTGCTCCAACAGGTCCATGTCCTCCTTATGTTGGGGGCCCCAGAGCTGAACGCAGTACTGCAGGTGGGGTCTCACCAGAGCAGAGCAGAGGGGCAGAATCACCTCATTTGACCTGCTCATCCTGATTCTTTTGATGCAGCCCAGGATACGGTTGGTGTTCTGGCCAGTGAGCGCACATTGCCGGGTCATGCTGAGCTTCTCATCAACCAACACCCCCAAGTCCTTCTCTGCAGGGCTGCTCTCAATCCCTTCATTGCCCAGCCTGTATTTGAGCTTGGGACTACCCCAACCCGTGTGCAGGACCTTGCACTTGGCCTTGTTGAACTTCATGAGGTTCACATGGGCCCACCTCTCAAGCCTGTCAAGATCCCTCTGGATGGCATCCCTTCCCTTCCCTTGGATGTCGAGCCATTGACTGCAACTCTGAGTGCAACCATCCAGCCAGTTCCTTATCCACTAAGTGGTCCATCCATCAAATCCATGTTTCTCCAATTTAGAGACAAGGATGTTGTGTGGGACAGCGTCAAATGCTTTGCATAAGTCCAGGTAGATGATGTCAGTTGCTCTTCCCTTATCCACCAATGCTGTAACCCCATCGAAGAAGTCCACCACATTTGTCAGACATGATTTGCCCTGAGTGAAGCCATGTTGGCTGTGACCAACCACCTCCTTATTTTCCATGTGCCTTAGCATATTTTCCAGGAGGATCTGCTTCATGGTCTTTCCAGGCACAGAGGTGAGACTGACTGGGCTGTAGTTCCCCGGGTCCTGCTTTTTTCCCTTTTTAAAAATGGGGGTTATGTTTCCCCTTTTCCAGTTGGTGGGAACTTCCCCAGACGGCTACAACTTCTCAAATACAATGGATAGTGGCCTAGCCATTTCATCCACCAGTTACCTCAGGGCCCGTGGATGCATCTCCCGAGGTCCCATGAAATTGTGCACCTTCAAGTTCCTTAGATGGTCTTCAGTGACCATCTTCATTGAAGTCTCTTTTTATCCATTAAAAAACTCCTGACTAGCTCCAGTTCTGAACTATCTAGAGATTCAGAGTCCAGCTGTTATTTTATAAGCTAGATACGTTTGACATATGAAATAATATCTGATATTATTTCCTATAGAAGGTGGTGTTTTCAGTCATAAAATGGCTAAATGGCGAGGGAGCTCAGATCATCAAAGATAAGCATTCCCAAAATTGTCAGTTCAGAGGCAAATTATTCCTTGTTCACAAGCTTACACAGTGGTGGCACAAGGGGAAAGTGGCAAGTCCTTCACTCAGACAGTGAAATTCCTTCTCTTATGAAAACTGCACACATTTTGACTTTGTTTTATCAGTCATCAATAACTACCACTGCTTTGGAGTTGTCTGTGGAGATTTTGCCTGATCACGAGCCTATGGCTGCACTTTTGGGATCCGTCCAGAGGGATCACAGCTCAGCACTACACAGGCAAGCAGGTCCAAAGAGCACCTAGATCTGTAACAAGGTCACTGTCACCTGCTTCCTCTCACAAATTTCCAGCACTCCCAAGTTGTCTTCTTCTTTCCCATCCAAACTGGCAGTAGCTGGATCTGCTTACAGAACAATAGACTTTCCCTTCTAAGCTGTTACTGAGCTAAACTAGTCTCCCTGGATCAAAAGCAGCTCTGTTCCTGGCTTCAGCTCTAGAGATCTTCAGGATTATTTGCTCAATTAAGGCAGTAATAAGGACAGCCAGGTCCCTTGCCAGCCTTCCTGCCTCAGTTTCATTTTGCTCTGTAGCAGCCATGGCCAAATAACGGCCCCTGGGGAAAAGCAGGAAGGTTCTGGATTAATACCTGTGTGCACCAAGGTGGTAGTCTGGGCTTGGGATGCACATTTTCCAACATGAGCCTGGAGCACAGCATGTCTTATTGCAGGCTCCCCTGATCAAATGTTCAGGCATATGGAAGTATTAGCTCAGGAAGACTTCCAAACCAGGATCTCCCACATCATAACCCCCTCAGATGTGCTAAAAAGTTGCTCAGCCTGGGCTCTGCAAGAAGACGGTGCTCCTGCCTGGATCCAGAAAAGCTGCAAGCACACAGAAGTCCCTGGTGGTCCCTGTAGCTGCTGCCACACATCAGAAGCAATAGCTTTTCTGCTGCTGTGCCTCAGTGCACGGTCTACAGGAACAAGGTGTGTAACCTCTAGGGATGCATCAGTACCTCCTCACTCTATAAAGTTCAGGTACTTTCGTCACCAGGCTTCATCCAGCTGTAAAGACTGGGTCTGCAAGTTCCTGGCAGACAGCTTCAGGGCATGCCCTAGGAACATCTGTAAGTTGAAGCTTTACAGTCAGCATATCAGCCATTAGTGTGAAGAGAAGCCAGATGTTTTTCCTCTGCTGTAACATTCCCGGAGCCTCGTTGTTCCCATGCACTGGTCTGCAGCTGGTTGGAACAGCAGCTGCTTAAGTTTTCAAAATTCCTATGATTTCAAATGCATAATTAGAAGTGTCAAAAGGCAACAGAGAAGCATGTCACACAATAGATCTCCTCTATTTGTCTCTGATTTTTCTTTCTTCCCATTTTGGATGTTTAAGATGGCAACTGGCCAGCTGACCCAAAGATGTCTCAATGGTTCTGCTAACAGAAAGCTGACATCAAAGACATTCCAAAGCTGTTGTTTAGCATGTTTTGAGTGTACGTTGAGGTTGAAATTTCAGTAAAACAAAGGTTCTTGTCAAATGAACCTAGTAAAAGCCACAACCCTAACATAGCTTCCCTCCAACAGACAACGAGCTTGGTTAGACTGGACAAAAGATATCTGTGAAAAATTTCATTTTGCTCCATGCAATATTTTGATTGTATAAACTACCACTATGTTAAAGACAAGCATGTTCAGAATTCTTCATAAAAATAATATACAAGGGAAACATCAACCAAACACTTTCATTCCTGTAGAGAGATATTCCCGCCATTAAACATCTTCATTGGTGGTCTGGAAGAAAACAGAAAATCAGTGCTGAGAATATTTGAAGATGATACAAAAATTGGCAAGAGAGTAAATAAGGGAGATGATTGGTTAAATAGGGTGAACTGGGTCACTTGCTAAAGTCAGTAGAATTTAAAGACCTGCTTTCATAAAGGAAGAAAAACTAAAAGCAAAGATGAGAGGTCATATATGAGAGGGGCTGTATGCTGAAGTTCATGACACTGGAAAATAGCAGCATAGTAA
The DNA here is from genome assembly GCF_929443795.1 of Astur gentilis. NCBI lineage: Eukaryota > Metazoa > Chordata > Aves > Accipitriformes > Accipitridae > Astur > Astur gentilis. Next base: position 76,589,817 of record NC_064919.1, on the reverse strand, counting down.
TGGAAAACTACCAAATGAGTTTATGTTTATAACCTAATGCTAGAGCTGTAATAAGTAAAATTTGACCCTGAAAAAGTAATAGAATACCAATGCTGTGCGCAGTGACAAGACCAGATTTGCAATCCCGTAGCAAGTTTATGTATATGCACTTCCAAGTTAAATTTTTCAGGGTTCAGAAACAGAAAAAAATCGAAGTCTGTGAAATACATCTTGGAATAACTGAAGAAACTCAGTGTATTTATTTCATTTAAGGGAAGACAGAGAGGTGATTTGACCAAAGTTTGCAAGCACCTCTCTGTGGAATAGATTTCTAATGGAGGCTGCACCTATTCCTGGCACTGAAACAAAGAGCACAGTCCTGAGGTTGGAAGCAGAAAGTACAAAAATTGCAGCTAGCAAAAGGCAAAAAGCTTGAAAATGTGTACTAATGAAACATGAGGTTAATCAGGAGTTTTGGTCATCCAACTCATGAGCAAACAAGATGTCTTGATTTCACTGGGACACAACCTCTGCATAGCTCAAGTTAAGAACATACTTTCCCTTTGATCAGAATAAGTTCTGTTAAGGATGCAACATTATCCTCTTACTAACAACCTTAATTCACTAATCTAGGGCTAAATATTTACAGTTATTCACCAAATGTGAAGGAAAACAATAAATAAAGATGATGAAAGAGGACAAAGAAACGCATTGCCCGTGTATCTCCAATCTACAGTGGATTTTGTGCTCCATATACGGCATATTTTCATCTCAGCAGGCAACTTCCAACCAAGAGGGAGAGGTGGCATGGGGTATTGCAGAGCACACACAATGTTTTTTCCTCAGAGACTTACTGCTTTCCCTATGAAAGGTCTTCAGGCTCAGCACATGACAGCTCTGTGTGTGCAGAAACAATGGGAGTCAGTCAGACATACCCTATAAATCTGTTTGGGGACTTTTAGGAATTGCTTACTGGGCCAATTCAGCATCAACTTGCCTTGGCTGTTGGCTAGTAAAACACACCCAGTGAAGACAACAACTTTCAGCTTTGTGCTCAGCAGATTTCCTGTATAAAACCAGCACAACGTGTCTGGCCACCAGAAAATGAATAGCTTTTCTGAGTAACTGTTTCTTCCTCAGCTGACTGATTATTTATTTAAAAAAAAAAAAAAAAAAAAAAAAAGGTCATCTAGGGTCAAGATAAAACTGAGATGTTTCCCTGTGCACTGGAGAGGCGTCTGCTCCTTGCTTTTAGCTGACAGCCCTAAATACCACATTATACTGTCAGTGCCGCCATAATTGTCACTATGGAGTGGAAAACTGTCAAGAGGAAAGACTGGAAAGGGACCAATCCAGCATCCTGCACAAACCTGCACTTGCAGCACTCACACCAAGTTGTAGCTAGATACCTGATCCAAATGTGAACTCCAAGCAAGTGGCAGCTGATGGACAAACTACCCAATAGAGTTTCTGTCCTGTGAATAGCACCCACCTACACTCCCCAACAGAAACATTTGATTTCAGAAACATCAAAATTATCAGGTTTGACATCGTTGATTTCTCACAGAACCTGACTTAGTGTGCAAAAGGTTTCAAACACTCTGGTACTCCACTTTTCAGCAACTAAACTTTCTAGCATAGTTTGTCCCCATTGCTGCTTAACAAAATCTTCACATTTACACAGACAAATTCCTTCTGCACCTAGGGGATGGGTGACTGGCTGTAGCAGATGGAAAATTTCAACTCCTGTCTTGATTACCTTTCTGCAGTTTCAGACCCAATAAGCGTCACAGCCATGGCAGTCACAGCAGTAGGATAAAAGCTCCCTGGACAAAGCTTCCTTTGTATTAGGGGACACTTTTTGCCTCCTCACATGCTTGTAACAACAGCAGTCAGTAAACCCAGAGACATGGGTTGCTCAAAGGATTTGTTGAGCTTGGCAGAGAACGTCTTCGTGTTCCTCATCTCACCACTCTTTTGGATACTGTGAGTCCAACAAGGGGTGAAAGACATATTTCCCATCCAGAGGGTGAATGTGGGTCAAGCAGACTGAAGCTGAGCCTGAGGGGCTGTTGAAGAGGCAAAGGAGCAGCCGATCAAAAGCCCCAGCATCCTTGCATGGGTTTTACACCAGTGCTGCTTGCTCCCAGCAGGGTCCCCATATAAATGAGGGTACCATTGTCAATCAGACCGTGTGTCCCTTGGGGGAGGGGAGCAGGAGCCAGCAGGAAGCTTCAGCCAAAATCAAGTTAGCTGAACATGTAACTACAATAATTACCAAGACCCATTTCTGCTTCCATTATCTCCAGCAGGGTCTGGCTGCTGCAACATTCCCTCTGCCTCCTTGCCTAAACACACACTTGGAAGACAGGCATGAATAGAAATTAAGTGACCTGGGAGCAACAGGGAACTGTCAGCTTCCAGGTCACATGCAGGGAGCACTTGCTAACGAGGGGAACTGTCTGCTGTAAGCAAACTCCTCCTTGATGCTGGAGCCCAAGGATGCTCATGGCCTCCCTCTCAGCTCAGGTGCAATAACTTTAATTTTTCATCGTTGTGAAGCCAAGACCAGCTGGGCTCAACATCTCATCAGATGGGCAGGAGAAGCGCAGTCAGTCACTTTTCATCTAGGTCCACAGCTGCTGGGTGCAGGGTCTGGCACAGCCTGCTTTTAGCTGGGGACAGAATCTCACTGGTCTTCCAGTGTGTTAATTATTCCAGTGACTTGCTTTGACTACCAGGGCCAGGGCTGTCCCCCATGAAGGCTAGGCCCAGGGACAGGGACACATAGAAAGAATTAGCAGTTTTCCTCTGGAGAAAAACACCGTTCAATTAGCTTTCAGATGGTAGGCATTGCAGCAAAGGATAGTAATTTTATAAGCCAGCACTGTTATGAGTCTGATTCAGGCTCCCATATATTTTAACATGACAATTCATTTCTACTTCCAGAGCCAAACAACCATATAATATACTTCCAAGCAAACAGAGTGGATAAGAGGTAGTTTAATCTCAAGCTTCAGCTATTGTATGAAACACATAACAGATACAGGAGAATAGACAGAAAACATAGTCTCTCCATGCCTACCATATGTGTAAATAAGCACGCGAGGAGCTTGAAAATTCACTGCACTCCCATCCACAGAGATTTCTTCATGGGTTTGTAATAAACCATTCCATCTCTGCTAGTTCATTAATCAGCTTCCCTCACACTGGAGCTTTCCTTATGGTGGTTTCCCATTAATGCCACGTTTGCCATCACTTCAGCATGCTGGCGTTCCCACTGGGAATTTCCCCCAACACCACCACTACAGTAAACAGCCGTGCCCTTTGCCCAGGCAGTCCGGCAAGCAGGACCACAGATGTGGCATTACACGAGGGCAGCACTGGACGCCTGCTCACATCCCAAGGATTACTGCTGCAGTAAAGCCACACGCTGCCTTGAAATGCTCGCGTGTACACTGACCTTCACTGGCCTGGGCCTCCCCTTCTCATGTGCAAGGAAGTGGCTTGACCCCGCAGGCAGCCTTTTTTTCCTTCCAGCTTCCTCCAGGTTCTACACACACAGCACGGTCTCTTTTTGCTAGCAGATAGTATTTACTCAAATCGAAGACAACCCTTGAGAGTTTAAAATCCAAGGTTCACCCCTTCTTTCATTTATTGAGACTTCATGCTAAACAAGAGGGAATTCAGGGTTTCTGTTCTGCCTTTATGGCATAGTAAGAGCTGACTCTTACACCGCGTCCTTTGCTCAGTGCCTTGGGTACTCTATTGGCCTATTAATTAGGAAGCTGGGCTCAACCCCTTCTCTTTCAAATTTGGAGGGAAGTCAGACCAGGCTTTGGGGCAGGCCTCTTTGACTCACTAGCCTTCAAGAGTCCCAAAAGTACTGTTCTCCATCATCAATATAAGGAGAAGGAATATGTCACATTTCAGCCCCCAGCCAAAACCACTGAATCACTGAATCCAGTGGAGAACAGATGGCTGCCAAGGACCATCTTCTCAGCTGCCTGTAACATGACAGAGAGAGAGGTAACTCCAGAGGTCTAGCAAAAGACTGCCTCCCCCAAACACCGAATCTCTCCAAGTAACTATTTTTCTCTGTTCCAAATCTTTTAACTTTGATTTAGTAACAGCTACACCTAATGACTCATAATGGTAAGTGAATTAGCAGAAGCCCTCAAGAACCTTGATAATTTTTTTTTTTTATGCGATTGTGTCTTTCAGGTAGGCATCTGATGGCAGCCCAGATGTTTAACAACTTCCTGGTTTTCACATGTTTACCACATGTTCATTTCGAGCTGATGCGAGGCAGCCAAAGGCCAGTTCCTTTCGCAGGTGCTGCATGTTTGGCCAGGCTGAAGCAGTGCAGCAAGCCATGCCACACAGTGCAGCGGACAGCAGAAACCGCTTGTCAGGCTGTGTGTTGTGCAGCAGGTCATCCAGTGAATGCCCAATGAGCCTTTGCAAAGTGGAGGGAGCTTCAACTCATTTCTCAATTCAGTTAATTTCTTTCCCTTACAGCACCTGTACAGGATGCTGCCACTGTGGGCTGAAGATCCACACTTACTTTGTGAAGTAAGAAGGAGCAGCTTCCTGCAACTTCCGTAGGGTGTTATGAGGCAGAACCCACGGATGGATGCATGGGTGGAGTTTGGTAACTGAGTGCAAACTGATGGTGCTCTCTACCCAAGCATATATGCCTAACTGTGATGCCTGTGCTCCCGGGCTGCATGTCAAGGAACAGCGTTAGTGTGATTCAGTTTCGGCACATCACCATCAGCACTACTCGCAAAACTTGAGTATTGAAAAGATTCTGGGGCAGGGGCAGCGGGGGAAGTGGGGGAGTAGGTGTGATCATATTGTACACAACTCTTCAGGAAAACAAATACATCCCACAATAGACACAGCAGACATGCACACATCTGCTGCCAGGGAGCTAAGGCACATCTGCTTGGACTAGAAGTGGTAAGATCTGATCTATTTCATAGGACATAAATAAGTCTACTAATGTATATTTTTACTTTAGTACCATGCTTTATTCCACTACTTTTCCCCCCTCACCCTTTTTAATCAACTCCTTTATGTTGGAATATCAAGAATCAAAATACCTCAATGATGAGGATTCCCCTGGAATAGAAAAGATACTGTCTAAGCTTTTTTTTCCATGGAATTCCACCTTAGAAATCTTCTTGCACTGGAAACATAAAATACCAGAGACATCAGACATAAGCAATGCCATTTATTGAAGCTTGAAACAAATATGTCATCATAGTTTTCTTTTTAAGCCTTGAATGTTAAAACACGCAGTGAATGTGCCAAATACACATTTTTTCCTGAGCAACCTGTTGAGGCTGATGTGTCTCAGGCTAGTATGATAATATAATGATATGACCCCTCTGCATTTAATACTCTATTCAGTTTTGAGAATAGTGACCATCTGGGTTAGGATCATAAATCCACCTTTACTTAGAAATAGTTATGTTCTAAGGAAGGAATCTTGCTGAATGGAAGGAAGAGATGACTGCACATATTACTAGCATAGAGGAGATAATAGGCTGATCGATGTGATGTAAGAACCTATGTAAAATACAGCAGTAGCACTGCTCTATTAAAACAGTTCATGTTGTTGTCACAGTCTTTTCTCTAAAGTTTTAAGCTGAGCAACAGCGATGACTGTGCTTCCCTGGGTAGAAAGATTATTTTGATTAATGTCCATAATATAATTTATTCACTTTCATCCATTTCAAATGAAACTACAGCTCCCTGAAGAAAACAATGAAGCCAAAAATGGTTTTACTTCACACTAGCTGTAAGGAAGTGACAACCCTCCCAGGCATTTTTCCTCTCACCTGCACTATATCCACTCAGTCAGCTCCTTTCTCATTAGCCCACATACCTGATGGCCCACTTCTGCTGACCTTTGTGAATAAAACATTGCAGTACCTCTGAGCACAGAAGAGTCTGACTCTGAAGTGAATCTAACTTTGTCCCGCCCAAATCCTAGACGATGCTTCTGGGAACATCAGAAGCATCTGTGCTGTCCACCAGTCTAGGTTGTTTGGCCATCAGAGAAATTCCCTGGACATAGCAGTACAGCCTGAGGCCAAGCTCTGCCCAAATGCTTACTGAATTAGATGGGACACCTCCACTCCTTCACATGCTTCAGTATTTCTGTGACCAGTGGAATAAGAACTGCCCAGATTTCTATTGTTCAGAGGGTCAGCAGCCATTCAGGACCTCAGAAAGACATAAGCACACTGTGAAACTTAAAAAGCTATGTCTGGCATTGGCCAGCAACACCATAGACATGTATTATTTTAAGAGTATGTGCACGTATGCTATGTACACACATGCATGCACATGCACCATTGTAAGTCATCCCCCACATCTGTTATGCTAGCACCATATTTTTAACAGTGGATTTTAAGTTTTATCAGCACCTATAACTGGGGCTATATTGCCATCACAGAGGTTAATAAATCCAACCGTACCATGCTGCATATCCTGAACTCCCAGAGAGTTCAAGTGAAGTGAGCTTTTAGCCAAAGGTCACAAACGTATGAAAAATGACAATTAGACTTGTGGCCATCATTAGTTTAATACTTTATAGCCAGGCCCAAATATTTCTATTAACTTTCACAAAGGTCTGTCTAGAAATAGGGCTATTGCTAGTCATAGTTCTGTAACCATAGTGACACTTGGATTCATGGCTACGTGTCTTGCTCTACAATGCATAAAAAAAGACATTTCCCTGTATTACAATCTCAAATTGTCAGGTAGCTAGGGAGTAAATCTGAGATTTTCAAAAGAGCATGAAGAACCCAGGTGTCCAAATCCTTCTGAATTTCAAAGCAATCTAAATGCCAGACTCTGTCCAGCTCTTTTGAAAATGCCCGGCTTTGCTTCCAAAGGTCAAGTCTGGTCTCCCTAAAGTTTGTTCTGCCATTTTCCTCAATAGTAAAACAGAAAAGCTATTTGGCTAGTGCTCTCCTAACGCCTGAGGCCCAGAGCTATGCAGATACTCTGGGTGTCAGGCTCCCGTCCCAGGTGCCCTCACCCTCACTCTGATCAAGGATTTGCACTGGGGGAAAAGTTTGCTGTGAGGGAGGTGATGAGTACTCTTGTGGATGTGGGCTTACACTCTACTAGGAGATACTGGATTAAATGATAGCTCTATCACTCAATATTGGCGTGAATTAAAATCTATCTATTAAGGTAGTAGACGCAAACAGCTTTGCTTTCATGGTACCAAGAAATGCTGCTTAAAATGTATTTGAGAACTTAGCATCCCATATTTGGTGGGGGTTTCAGGTTACAGCAAGATATTTGTAGCAAACTGGCCAGGAAAGGCTATTGCTGAGGTATCCTTTAGACGTTCAGTCAAGTACTAAATGAGCATTTTTTCTTTTGAAAAACCCAATGTTTCTATTTGGCCTGTGTATCATAATCAGTTATTGTAAAACTCTGCTTTTAAATTTATGAAGTGAGCAAGCAATTTAGAGAAACACTGCCACTTCACCTTGGTTCCTAAAAACAGAAAAGTGAGTGAGCATAGAGAGATCTGGCCCACAGCACAGATCTATCTCTGCTGCCCCATCAGCCACCTTCACTTAGCACTCTTGAGAAAGCAGTGCTGCTGTTTCAAGTGGGTTTTGGAAAAGAGATGGAAGAAAGAACAAGTAAAACATTCATTTAAAAAAATAAAAAAATTCTTGCAAGCTTGTTTCTAGTCTCTATGCATGCCTAAGAAGTACTAGCTGCTGGTACATTGCAAATTATGTTACAAATTTTGGACTATTATAGGGCAAAATTTGAAGCAGTAAATTAGGACCGATAACCCTAAGGGATGTGTTTTCCCAGTTTTGATCACAGATTTCCATTTAAATTGGATGGTTCAGAAAAAAAAAAAAGAAGGAACATAAAACCTGTAAACAGAAGCCCTACTCAAAGCAACTAGATAAAAAACAGCTAGTGCCGAGCAGCTTGGTTGTTGTTTTCTTGGTTTTCAGGTGATTTTCTTCTAGATTTTGTGTAATTTTCTTGCTTGAGGCCTCGCTGATCCCAGTATCTTGCTTTGTTACGAATTCGGGGCTGACTACACGTGAAGCAGCACTGAGTCCGTATTGACAGCAGCAAGCACTTGCCAATGCCTTTCAGCCTCTGGCAGAAGTGAACTGACAGTTGGTCTTTGCTGCAGGGTAGCCCTATGGTGAAGAAGAGAAGAATTATCTATATTTTGCTGACAAACTATCTGTATTTCTAGAATTTTAAACTGCTTTATGCCAGAGAGTCATGCCTGTTAAGGCTCTTATTTATGATGGCTTTCTCTTCCTTTGTATTATAGGTGACCTTGATCCCCCTAGAATTTTAGGACTTTCAAGTGAACAGGTCCTATTAAACTTCACATGACCTTCTTTCTTGAAATATACAGCAGTCTTTTATTCCTGTTCAGTGAGGCTTTACTTTTGTGGCAGACATAGCCAATCCATGTTTTTCACTTTAATGTTTCTGCTTTTAAGAACTGCCAGAGAAAGTCTAGCAACAATGATTTATGAGTCTGCTGCTTTCGCATTCTTGTAATAGCGCATTTAAGACAAGTGCAATGGGCTGGCAGCGTGCTGCAGAGCCATGCAGAGCAGACAGAAGAGCATAGACAAGGCATGTGCAACTACATGTTCAGCTTGACTATGCTTCAGTTTCTGCTGCACCAAAATAAGCCAGGGACTGTTACTGTATGTATTATGGTGCTTATAGGTCTGTGGTAGCTTTAATAAACTGAGATGTGTCAGATTTAGTTAGATACTACAAAACGGGGGTCCTCAGCTGTCAGAAGAAATGGCTCAGGGAGAGCCAAGGTTTGCAGAGGCAGGAAGGTGGTGGATTAGCCGAATGCAACGCTGCTGTTGTTCAGCAAATCCCTCAACACTAGAACTGAGGAAATTCAATGTAACTATAGGATAAAGGTAATTTGAAACAGATAAAAGCATTTTTCACAACAGGCTGTGAACCCTGGGAACTTGCTGACACAGGAGAGGGTGGAAGCAGCCAGCATGGCAGGGTCAAAAAGCTATGCAACATATTCATGGAAAAAGGTTCCATAACTTTAAAGTAAAAGGCACTAAAAGGGGTGCCTTTAACAGTCTTAATATGTCAGTTGGGAATGCTGGAGGAATACCGTGGAAATGAATCACAGGAAAGGACTAAACTCCTGTATTTTCCCTAAGCAGCATCTTCTAATGCCATTGCTGGAGACACAATATTGCACTGTATGGACCGCTGGTCTACCCAGGTGGGCATTTCTTACGTTTTACTGGCCCCTTGAGTTTTATTCATGAAATAACTATTACTAATCTGTGTAGGTAGTATTTATCTGAGTCTGTCCTTCTGAACATGAGAGGGACAGGAGATAAACAGACCAGTTCAACCTTAGGGCAGAACACGTGCTAAAGATCTTTGAACAGCAGGAGGAGTGATGCATCACTCTCAATGGTATGCCACAACTGCACTGCCCTCAGCAGTCAACCTCTTGTCTCATTGCCACATTAGACCCTTACTGCTGACTTCCTAACAGGGAAGAATCCTCCTCCAAAAGGCCTTTGAAGGCTCTTCCAGAAGGACTCTGAGCTGTTGCTGTTCTTACCTGAGGGTACCTGCCTGATACTGCAGTACACAGACTACAGATAAAGATACCCTTCTGTATGCTTCCTCCCTCCCCTGCTGCTTCTTTGCTGGGCTATTAACCATCTACACAGCTGGGATCCTGGGCCCTCAAAGAAGAGAGGTACAGAACACCCAGAGTCACAACAGGACTTCTCTCCACGTCTTCATTTTGGAGACAGTCTCACCCTGTGGGACACTGAATTCATAGTGCCTAGACCTGTATCTGGGTTCACTGGCAGTCAGATTTTTCTTACAGTGTCTGTCTCACTTTGCTTGCTTGGAATCCCAGTCCAGAATTTGCAGTTCCCATAGGGTATTTATCTTAAGAAATGGCATCTCTTTGGACTCACAGCATGTCCTTCCACAACAGCCTGTGAGTTACTTAAAACAGGTCAATACAAGCAGACCTATTCATTTAGTTGTGGCATCATACATTAGGGACGCATGCTCAGAGAACTCCATTCCCTATCATAGCAACACAAGGCCAGTACAAATGGGGAACATGATGTGATTCTGCCAACAGTGCAGCTGAGCAGTAACAGGTTAGGCTGACCTATAATTACCGAGCCCACAGTATTCACAACAAGTTGCTAAATTGGGTCAGCTCACAGTTTTTGCAGAATCTCAGCACTAATGGAGAGCTTTTTTGAAACTGTCTGAGGTAGGTGTATTATCATACCTGTACTTTTCTTGCACCCTTGCAGATTGCATTTCTGATACTCTGTGGGCTTGAGTTTATCCACACACATGCTGCCATTTTCAGTTTCATTAGTTTCTATATTCATGCACTTCACAGTTCTTTGCTGAATGCCCCCTCCACATGAAACGGTGCACTGAAAGAGAGTAATTTCAACATATATAAAAGTCTTCTACATAGAAAATGCGTAATATGCCAATACTTGAGCTGTAATGTGATGTGAAGCTAAAAATGCCATATGATCCAGAAACAATGACACTAAAGTACTTTGTGTACTGTATTCTCCATCCAGACACCTCCAAGGTGCATCATGGTCCGATTTGGCAGGATACAGCGGAGGGGTAAATAGTATAAATACAGCATCTTGGAAGGTGTAACCAGGGTGAGAGGACTGTTTTCTACAGAGGAGGATAAGGATGATCTGAGATGCCAGTCCTACAAAGTAAGACAGTAGTAACCTACATTAGTACTGCACACTGGCATTTTTTGCTTCCTGTGTTTTCTCACCATCTAAATTAAACATGCATTATCAATTGCAATGTTAGCTCTAGAAATGACCAAGCTGAAGATTTAAAAAAAGCTCAGTGAGACGTTTTTTCTTTGGTGACATTTACACTGTGGTTACCCTTTCTTTATGACCTCAGAACAACTGCCAGCTGCTTGTTCTGGCTGCACACACATGGCCATAAAAAAAGAGAACATTTTCAAAATATGTTCCTGAACAATTCTGTAAATGTACTTAATTATCCTGACATCCCAGAGCGTCTAAGAATTCCAGTTAATTTTAAATTCTTTTTCTCTTCAGACAGTGGCCAGCAAGATAAATATTTCAACAGATAGAGAATGCCAGCTAGTGAAGCGCAAGAGATGAAGACAGGACTGGTACCTCTTTAATTTTTCTGCAAATTATCCTCTAATGTCTACCTCTATGCATAAGACACAATATTACTGGTGTGAAGTACGTTAAAAGGTCTTAGGTACTCTTGCCACAACTTTAGATTAATGTTTAAAGTAGGGTTTTTATGAAGTAAAATAAATGTGATTAATAAATCAGTGAAATAGTTGCCATACATTTTGGTATTCAGTTGCTTATTTTATGCATGTCCCAACGTTTTCACTTCCATGTTTAAGTGTTAGAGTTACACTAACTCTACATTACATTATAATCATACCTCATCTAACGGCTTTGTGTCAAAACCAACTTACTAAATTTTCTGTGTTAAATGACTCTCCATTGTTTCCTTATTTGTGGTGCCTGGCTTTTGGTGTTCTTTCAATGTTCTCTTCTGCTGTGAGAAGGATTTTTAATGTATGAATAGGTTTATTAAGGAAACTGGATGGAAAGGTTTATTAGATCTACCAGTTTCTTCACAACTAAACATGTATTGCAGATACTGGAAGGTCCCCCAAACATAAACCTCATATTTGCCAATTAGATTTCAAGATGCCAAAGTAGAAGGCTATTGGTCAAAATTCAGAATTACTGTTTGTGTGTGCAAAGTCCAATATTCCACAAGTTGCTTTAAGGGTCATCCCACCCCAATAGTCTCAAACAGTGGAAAATTTCAAATGAGTAATGGAAGAATATCAATGGTATCTCCTTTTTCATTTGAAAAGGAAGAAACCCCCCATCCTCCAACAACACCTAATGCAGCAACAGAAAGTAAAAGCTACAATGTCTATCACCTGAAGGAACTGAGATGGGCTGGCTCTGAAATGTTTAGTAATATTTTCAAAAGATCTCCCATTGTAGCTCCAACTGTGCATAAGAAACTATACTTGCTATAGGCACTGACTAGTGGATAATATGACCAAATATGGCCAACTCATGACAACAAATAAAACAAAAAAGAACTGAATCCTACTGGGCCCCATGCCTGGTTAACCCACTGCGTACAAGGTTGCCTGTTACATGATGCAGTAGCATTAGGTCTTTTTGTCCAGTCACAGTAGCCGCTTTCTGGGCAGTAGATACGTCGCTTTTCCTGGCCACCACCACATGTTCTCGAACACTAACAAAAGAGGTGCACAAACCCATGAGGAGAGAGGTTGGAATGGATGAGAACCCAGAAACAGACCATAAAGACAATAAGAAATGTTCTTCATTTAGAAATGTAGAGCCACAGGTAACAAGAAGCACGTCACTGACCATGTGATTTAGAAAGATGCACAGGCTAGTCTACATACCAAATCTTACAGTCCAGGTATGAAAAACTCTGCACTGAGACATTTATTTCATCATATGCTTGGGCAGAGACAGGGAGGAAGCCACTACTGGTCCAAAATGCTTGGGGGAAAGCTGTATTAATGCAACAAATATAGGACACCATGGAAGTGGTGACATAGAACAGACAACACAGAACTGCTCATGCAGCACCACCAGCAACAGTAACTTTTCTAACAGGAATGAGATTGGAAGTCACATGTCTGCAGGATTAATCTGTCATGTTTACTGAAGACAGTCTAAGTTCATGACATGCAGCATCTTAGTTTTATGAGGCAGTTGGGGACACTAAAATTCACCCAATCCATACAATAAATTAACTATTTGGCAATAAAAGCATCATAAAAAGACAGTGACCAAGGTTATTTTTTAAACATTCTTTTGTCTACCTTCTAATATTACTTACCAACTGACTTTTTACTATTATTCACTAGGTCTGCAGTAGAGCCTGCTTGAAATACACAAAGAGTTTCATACTCTGACATAACTCTGACATGAAATAAGGCACCAGATATACTTTGAATTATGCATTGTTCCTGTCCTACAGAGAATGGCATCCCTATGGACAGAGGACCAGAGCTGACATCTGGTAAATCAACCTTTTCAATCCAATTCTATCCACTATTCTTAATATGAGGAAAACTGCCAGGGTTGGACAAGTGTTTTTATAAAATACTTTAAGTGGCAAACAGGTGCAACAATTTGGCTATTCTTATTTTTTCAACCCTTGCTGACTGCTCTGACAGGAAACCCACATCCTGGTCTGCTCCTTATTGCAGGTGTGATTTGTCAGTGGCCTGTAAGGAAGCAATGAGATCACTGTCCTCAAAATCCAAAAGCAGGTTCACAGTGCCGCAAACATTGTGGCACTTTCTCCAAAGCTGCTTTTGGTGGGAGTAAACACTAAAGTGTAATGAGACCACATGCTTTAGCTGACATAAATATGTGCCTGGCCGCCTATGAGTTTGTTGGCACAGATTTGTATTACAAAGTGACCCAAAAGTCGCATTTATCTTGTGTCTGACCTCAGCTTCTAGCCCCATAAAATTCCAGCCCAAAAGTGTAAAGGAAAATTCTAAATTAATCATAATAAGAAAGCAACATTAAAATAGCAGCAAAAGGGATCAGTCTGAATGAATCAGATTTACCGATTGAGTAGGATAGCTAAAACAAATCTCCTTCCAGGCCATCTGCTTCTCTCTTTCAGGGTATGGTAATTTACAGATCTAGCTGTGTATCACATGCAATGCTAAGACTGGTTCTGGGAAGTCTTACAAACGTCTATGATAATTTTTATTGTAACCATACACAAGGACTGCAGAGCCTCTGAGTGGTATTAGCTGTGTGTCTTCCTTTGAGTGAAAGTTTACCTAACAGCATAGGATCTAACAGTCACTGTTAATTGACAGCTAATTGTTCATTCCCAAAGCGTCTTTTAAAGAACAATACCTCATTCCAGGGCTCCACATGCCACTGCAAGCAAGGCTCCATGTTACAAGTGGTGCTGAGTTGTGGTTTATAGCCGAGTAATTGACAATGAAAAGGCCTGAGAAGTCGCTTTTCACGAACATCAATGCAGTGAACATCTCGGGTCTTGAAACCACCGTTGCAGTTAGCAGAGCACTGTACACAAAACAGAAAGGGACACATCTCTAAATGATGCTCCGCTGAGGGGCTGTCCCTTCCCCAGTCACAGAGGAGGAGGACAGCCTGAGCTTTGAGCATCCCAAATCACAGAGGGAATTTCCAGTTCACCATAACAGCAATCTTTTTTTAGGCTTAAAAACTGTGGTTTTCATCACAGCAAATCGGAACACCCCATATATATTCTTCCCTTTCTTCACTGGAATATCCACTAATAACATGGATGAATATTTAATTAGGAAATCTTGCCAGCTACTTCCAAAAATGTCATAGTGAAACAGTCATAATGCAATTAAAAAAAAATAAAAATGAATCCTGTATGCAGGGGAATTGTTGGTTCTTCAGTTGTTTTGGAGGGACGACAGCAGGCACGGAAGAGGCAGAGCTGCATGAGTTGATTTCTCATTCAGCCATAGAAGAGGTAGGTGTACATGGTAGCGGATTGCTCAGGCTGGCAAAACTGCTCCTCATTTTAGCCCATAGACTTGAGTTGCTCCTGATACCACTGGGAGACAGTGGACTCAGCCCACAGCAGCAGTTCCCACCCTCTCCTTCCTTGCTCCTTCAGGCGGAGGAGCATACCCCAAGAGGCACCAGGAGGTCCATACCCCAAGAGCACCCTGGGCGTGAGGGGATGGGAGAGAAGACAGAGACACCCTGAGCCTCACTCACAGCCCGTGAAATCGCTTCTCAGCTTGGAGCTCTACTGGCAAGCCAAGTGAGCCCAGCGAGCCCTTCCAGCCTCCTATTTCTCCCCGGAGCTTGCTCCAAGGCCTCATGCAGCAGCACCAGGTTATGTCCCGACATATCAAAGCCCAAGACCTCTCCTGCTGCTGAGGAAGAACTGAATTTGCTACCTCAAGGATAAGGACAAATACACATTTATTTATTTTGTCTTCATCCAGAATTAAAGCCAATTCTGCCTACACCTGAATAAGAAGGTCAGCTTTCATCTTTACCACCATCATGCAATGTAACAACTGATGCTGTTCTCCTTTGCATACATTAGCATTCTCCAGTTGAACAAGGAACCTGAATATAATACTTCCCCTGGGACCTGAAGGATGGATGGAAGGGGAGTCCATACACTTGTTCACAGTAGTTTCTGTCCCTCTGGACAGAAACAATGGACAGAAGTGACTGTGCAAGAAACTGAGTACACACAGCCCCAAAATACATGCAAAATATGTTTGGTATTAAACTCAGACTGTACGATCTAGTCTGAAGCACCTTTCTTTTAGGGGACGGGCAGAATTAGATGAGAGTAAACTATCATCCACTTGTTGCAGGAGCAGTAACATTTATGAAGAAAAAGTGAAGGTGAAATATGCCCAACTGCAACTGCAGAATGTCTATGTATCATTTAAAATGAATTTCAGACGCTTAAATGTGGTTATGTAATGCCTTGGCCTTTCCTGGACTTTCTAAACAGGTATGTATTTCACGTACAAATCAATTCTATGTCAAAGAGCTCAATAATTTAACACAGGGGTTGTAACTATAACCTTTTCTTTGTATGAATTTGCCCTCTAGTCCAATGGCAACAACATCATCTGCAAAAATTATATGTATTGAGAAAGTCTGAGAGATCAATCTTGTTCTTTATTAAATCAACACTGTTTCAAATAGAATTTTGTAGTTTTTCTCTTTTGAGTCTTGAAAAATAACCCATTGTTTGAAGCCCCTATTTTAGACAGTGTGAAGACAAAAAGTAACAAGCTTCAAGAAGTCACTGAAGTCCTTTCAGGTCTTCATCACACATCTTACAGTACCAAAAAAGAACTCAAATGCAATCCACTGGGTTCCACTTACCACCTTGGACACTATTCTGTCTCTTGACCAGGCCTGTATATTTAACTAGGACCAAGTAAGACCCTAGCCATAGCAGGCATTCTCCCCAACAGATTTTCCTTCAGTTTTTGTAATGTAAAACTTAGAGGTTACATAAATGAGGTTCAGACCACATTATGTAAGAGAACATACAGAGTGGCAAGGGTGAACAGGAACATGCCAACTCCTTCTCCAAATTCCCACTTGCTTCTTAAAATTAGGATATGGCTCTGGAAGCAGAGACCAAAAAGATACCACATGCAAGTATGTGCAGCTTTGCCCTGTGATATCCACAGAACATGGACAGTGAGCCCTGCTTTAGCTCTAGAGTTAATGAGCACGACCCCCACTCAGGAAGAACAGAACTCACAGCAGAGGCTTTTCCAAAAATAACTTAGTCAGGAAATTAGTAAATTAGTGCTGAATGGTCAACTGGGAGTCATGTATGCATTCACTGAGTAAGTAATTATTTTAAAAATGAAGTATTTAGAACTCCCTACTCTTTGAAGTTAGCAAGCTTATTGTTCACACACAGCTCTGAATGAAGTTACCTTGCTCCAATTTCCCGTTTTCCAGGTAGCACATGGGCGGAGATAACATTTTCTTGCAGGATCAGGCTTTTTTGTGTGCTGACAGTGAGATATGTTCCTGCTGCTGCACTCCACGTGCCTCCAGAAAGCCCCCATTCCACAGGTGGTAGAGCACTGGACAAAGGTGAGAGGAAAGCCCAGGGGCAAACTCAGTGTTAATAAATAATCTGGAAACAATCCAGGAACCTAAATATAAGTATCTAGAGCCATTTTAGATGACTTAGGTTATCTAAGTTACTCAAAAGATTTCAAATTCACCTAAGTCTTACTTAAGCCTCTGAAGGAGGGCTTTTTGTTGCTTTGTTAGGGAAATAGCAATTCTGATTTATACTATGCACTGCTCTTCTTTGGCCAACTCCTGCTTACTGAGATATCCTAAATCTGTACCAGGTGTTCCACTGTTTCCTTCTGTTGGTTTTGGGGATCCAGTGCAAAATGTCATTGCATCCAGGATGCTGAAAATCTGAAATAAATTGTGCAAGACTTGAAAAAACTGTGCCGGAAAAGGATTTTTGAAATGATAAATTCAGAGAATGGCTAAGTGTTTCCAACATTTGGGAGGGTTTTAGTGTCCGAGGTAAGGGAATATTGATCATGCCAGTCCAGATCCCTAGAGTGCACACTCTTCACAAAAAAAGTCACTATCATTGTATTCTGAAGCAGGAAGGGGTGAAAAGTGGCTGGAGACACCCATTTACCTTTTTCTCTCTTAAATAGGGAGGGACAGTGAACTATACACAGAGTCGAAGCAGCCTGTAGCTGGCAGGAGAAACAACATAAATAATCTTGAATTAAGTCTGCAAAATGATGAAGATAGATTATGTGGTTTGAACTCCCTACATGGAAGTGGGAGAGTTAAGTAGGGGAAGCTGAGTAAGTGTCCTTGGAAAGATAAGGAAAGCAACGCTGAAGCTAAGGCAGGGAAAAAACCCAACACTAAAGACATGGAGCTGTTAGCAGACTCAATTAAAGAAATGGAAAAATGGTTAATGGTCACAACAAGAAATTTTGGAAAAACTGCACATTATGATGAGCGTGAATCTGCAAGGCTTGTGCATCTCCAGCTTCTGAGATTCCTGGGACATCTGTCCAAGAGTCCACAAAGAACCTGTTAAAGGGGACTGCATACCACTCTTCAGTTTTGCATGGTCTCCTATCTATCCAAGACAATTTGTCTGTTCAAGAGGATGGACTGTCCTTGTCTTGGTTACTTTTTGATGGCTCCCCCCACCCCTGCTATGCCAGTCTGACAACACCAAGACTTTATTTAAGGGCTGCTTAGTGTTTGACCAAAGCCCCACTCTGAGCATTCATGAGAAGACCAAAAATAGCTCCAGGGATGATGCTAGGCAGATCACACTTAAAAAGCTTTATGTTCTTGTCTGAGGGAGGTGAAACACAGCAGGATTATTTAAAAAATTGTTGTCTGCAGGTACAGAGCCAAGAGAGAAAAGTGTGATGCTGCAAATAGTACTGGGAGAACGCTTGAGCTTTCTTGACCATTGTTTCATGTTACATAAAGGAGATCGATTGCTCTGAAGTTCAGGAAGACTTACTGCTTTTCCCTTTTGTCATTCAGGAACCAGTCACAGTAGATGTCTATTACAGAGGGAAGAAGTGTAGGTGACTTTTCATGACCAATAACAGAGGTGCAGAATGAGCAGATCTGGTGGTAATGGGGTGTCTTTGGTACCCAGAAAGCTCATAGAAAGGGAAAAATGACAGCCCAGAATGACCTGGGAAAGTAATATGAAAGACAGACAGGAGCACCGGTGTTGTGGGGCACTGTTTTGCCCTACTCTCATTAGTGTTCTCCCTTGGGAGGTAAGTGCCAACACTGCTGTGGGACATGTCACACCCTTCCATCTCAGTGACTATCACTATTCTTTGGCACTATTTATTTACTAGTATAGATATATGATAAGGAGCAAAGAAATGTCAGAATTTTGACAGTTACTAAAAGAGAAAGATAGAGAGCATGGCAAGATATTCATGTAGGTAGATGTGGCTGTCTTGAAATATCAATGCCTTGGAGAGATGTCATCTAAAAACAGGCAGAAAGTTTTACTAAGTTTTACTATTTACTAGTAAATAGAAAGAGCAAAAGTGAAGTCAGAAAATTGTAGACTAAAAGTGAATTAAAAGTAACGAACAATAAGAAAGGTTCTGTGAATGTTAGAATCATGGTGTGTGGGGAAAATATAAAACTTTTATTTCATGAGAAAGATAACAGCTGATGTATTCACAGAATCACAGAATGGTTGAGGTTGGAAAGGACCTTTGGATGTGATCTTGTCCAACCTCCTGGCTAAAGCAGGGCCAACTAGACCCGCTGCCCAGGACCATGTCCACATGGCTTCAGAGTATCTCCAAGAATAGAGATTCCACAAATTCTCTTTTTCACCACCTTCTCTTATTCAAACTTGAAAAAATAAAAGAGTTTAATGTGCCAGCCTTCACATAAAGTTAATTTTAACAAGAAACAATAGCTTGAACAAGAATAGCAAAAGATTACTAAAAAATTAAAGAATAGCAAAGTTACATGCATCAAGTATCCTCAAATTGATTTAATCAGTTGTGAAACCAAATGTATTGACCTTACCTCAATATTCATTCAAGTGTTACATAATCTTTGAACTGTTGAGAATTATTTTTTAGAAGAGATTGGAGAAGTCCCAGAGGATTAGAGAAGAACACCTTTCAAGTTATCTTTAGGAAAAGAAAAAGCCAGATCCGTGGCCTAATGGAATCTAACTTTACTTCACAAGAAGATATAAAGCAAATTATAAAACAATCAAGATCAAAATGATAAATACTAACAAAGACGATAAAGCATGGAACAAATTATTGAATTTAATCTAATATCCTTCTCTGACAGAGTACCTGGCTTAATGAAAATAGAGAGCCAGCTGATATGATACATTTTGACATGATCACATAGAGCATTCTTTTAGCAAATGGTGGAAATATGGTCTAGGTGAAATAATTACAAGATTGGTGCACAGTTAACTGAAAAACTCTAATGAAGTGGTCCTCAGTGATTCAGTGTCAAAATGAAAAGACATTTCAAGTACTGTTCTGCAGGGCTCTGTCCAGAGCCAAACTCTCTTCAGTTTTTCATTAACTAACTGAATGATGAAAGACAGCATGCACTTAAAAAATTTGCAATTGATGCCAAGTTGGGAGAGTTGACAGGAATGTTGGAGGATACAATCTGAATTCAAAAACATCTCACCAAGTTAAAATCGTAAGAAAACAGTAACCTGAAATTCAAGAACATATGTAAAATACTACAATTATGGAGAACTTTTTATATATGCATACATATATATATATATATACATACATGTATATGTACACACTCATACCCCCCAAACAAAACTGAGAACATCTGCTGATCTAGAAATACCGTATTAAGGGATCCAGGGTTTACAATGGACCACGAATTGAATAAATCAAAGTGGGACCATTACAAAACAAGACAAATATCATCTCAACATTCACAGAGAGGGTCATATAGGAAATGATAGCAATTATTCCATTTTATTTGCCAGGTGTCAGCTGGGGCCATAATGAACATCACTGATGAAGAAATACATGATGAAACTGAAGCAAGTCCAGAGAACAACAAAGTCACCAGATACTTAGAAAACATAAGGGAAATCTGAAAAGATTGTTTTGTTTAGAAATCAGACCCCAAAACAGTTATTAAGAAGACAATTATCTTCCACGGTCTGCATATAAAAAATAGAATCTTCATTTTCAGGACAAAAGATGTTGATTATGTATAAGGAAAATATTCCTAATGGGGGTAATGAATGACTAGGACAGACTGTAGCATTTCTGTATTATAGACTTCTGTTTGGGATGTGCTGGGCTTAGGAGCACCTTTGCCTGGACTTTATCCTGTAGGGTCTTTCACCCAAGCAGATCTAAATGCAGGTCTTTGGGTGTGCACAGGAGGAAGTGCTTCACTTGTCGCACTTGAACATGGGGAAGCTAAAGCCATACTCACCTGGCCATGGGAAGGCACAAGATGAAACTTCAGACTGCCACCAGAAGTGCATGTCCTGAACGACTGCTGGTGGTGACAGAGGAGTGGTCTTACCTACTGGCTGCATCCAGACAGAGGGCACCAACATGATCTCGGTGGTCTAGCTGTGCCTCCACTGCCATGGGATACACTAATCATTTCTTGCTGTCCTTTTTAGTGCTGCATTTCTGCATTTCCATTGATTTGTGTCATTCCAGGCAGACCCAAGAGCAAACAGGTACAGAGAAACAGACCTTTGATAGCCTTCTCCATCAATACTAAGACACAGAGGCTGATCAGTGCAAGGAGGTTTCCAGATCTGGAACTCTGGCTGTACTGATTAGCTTGGTTAAAAAAGGCCATCAGAAAAATGAGGTAACTTGTTCAGATACCAAAGTTTCTCACTTTAGGTATCATGATTTGAAGAATATAAAATCCATTAGCATAAAAAGAATTCTGTTTACATAAAAATAAAATTTTACAGTGGGAAGCATATCAAATAGAAGTTTGTAAAATGTGAGTAGGCTCCCTAATGACTATATTCTCTTATTGTAGTTGCAGAATTGGGTGGCTGCCCCCTCATCAGCCCTGACCTTACAACAACTACTGTCTCAGGACACAGCAAGGTAACAGCACAGAAACCTAACTGTCAAAAAGCCTGGTGCTGGGTATTTGTAAAGGAAAGTCAACAACAATACACAGAAAATAGTAGGCACTTCTCTGAGGCCATAGAAAACTTTGCAATCTATATTGCTCCTGCACAGAAGGCAGAAGTTACCCAAGTGTTATAACCATTCAGTAATGACCAGGGATCAGGGGAAACTGGGACAAGTCATCACCTTTCAGATCAAGTATCTTCCAAATGCTTTAGACCTCGAAAGAGTTTTCAAACGCCCTGGAAGTTATACTTGTTTCATTTATTCAAACAGAAAGGCAACACTTTGAAAGTGGGTATTACAAGACGTTAACATGTGTTCTGGTTGAATTTCATTACCTTTAGAGATTAAAAAGTTCATTTTGGCACAGCCATTAACACAGATAAAATAACTGTTCATTTCTAAATTTAAACAAGACATAGTATAACACTGCAATTATCAGCTGCTGTATCCAAAGAATACTGTACAACCACAACCACTGGCCTGATGATTTTAATTTCTATGCCAGCCAGACAAAATGCTTTTACTTTACCACTCTCACAACCCAGTTCCATATACTATCACCTCAGCTTCAGACAAAGGTGCAGAACTCCATATTACAGTGTCTCCCTATGGGCATGTGCTGGACAAATAATGAACCCCAGATACACCAATTTAACTTTGGGCTAATATTCTTATTTTGCTTTGTAGATTCAAACTGGTTTTACCAGGCTGGATGCTGCTCTGAGTTCAGAGGCATTTGCTTAATGGTGGATACAAATGTTGATGGTGGGATGAGATAGAAATGCATCAGAAAAATCTGTTATGTTAATAGCTAACTAAATATATGTTTAAGTATCCACAGTATTAATGTGCTTTATGGAGAAATAAAGTTAGCTTACCTACATGACCCTGGTCACGTACTAAGTTAGAGAACACACATAATTTAGAGAGAAATGATACGTAAGTGAAGGTTAGAACATAACAGCACATCTACTGTTAACATGTGTTATGTACTTATTTGGAAATAAAAGCATATTCATTTGTTTCTCCAGGATTAATCTAATAGCTTAACTTTTTGCTGTGCTCTAAAACAAAACCCTTGAGGTATTTCTGGTTACAGTCAAACCTGAATGTCATGTCCTTGGAAGAGTTACAGAACAGAACAAAACAGAACAGAATAGAATAGTGTATTTTCAATTGGAAGGGACCTACAATGATCGCCTAGCCCAACTGCTTGACCAATTCAGGGCTGACCAAAAGTTAAAGCACGTTATTAAGGGCATTGTCCAAATGCCTCTTTAACACTGACAGGCCTGGGGCATCGACCACCTCTCTAGGAAGCCTGTTCCAGCGCTTGACCACCCTCTCGGTAAAGAAATGCTTCCTCATGTCCAGTCTATATTTCCCCAGGCACAGATTTGAACCATTCCCACATGTCCTGCTACTGGATCCCAGGGAGAAGAGCTCAGCACCTCCCTCTCCACTTTCCCTCCTCAGGAGGCTGCAGAGAGCAATGAAGTCACCCCTCAGCCTCTGCAAGGCCTCTTGTCCCTCAAAAGAGTCACCAGCACCTCCCACTGTGGTATCATCAGCAAACTTGCTAATACTACGTTCAACTCCTGCATCCAGATCATTGATAAATACCTTGAACAGAACCAGCCCTAGAACTGAACCCTGATGATTGCATTGTTCTTCAAATGCCTTTTAAGATTACCCAATATGATGTCCTCCATAATTTTTCCAGGAACTGAGGTTCAACTAACAGGTCTGTAGTTCCCTGGGTCTCCCCTCACACCCTTTTTGTACATTGGAATAAAATTGGCTAGCTTCCAGCCAGCAGGGACCTCCCCAGACTCCCAAGACCTTTGGTAGATGATCGAGAGAGGTCCTGCTATAACGTCCACTAGCTCCTTCAGTACTCACGAATCCCATCAGTACATGAATCCCATCAGGCCCCATGGACTTGTGAATATTCAGTTGATACAGCTGATTCCTTAAAATTTCAGTGTCCAGTTAGGAACAGTTTTGCAGAATCCAGAAATACAGACACATTCTATGTAAACAATCTAATAGATATTTCAAGTTAGCTCTTTTTTTGTATGACAAGTATTTAATTTGAATGTGTGATATTCATTTCAGACAATCATGACAAACTAAGAAGATTTATTTCCTCCGCAATGGTTCAAACAGCTGTTCACACTCTCCACTTCTTATCAGTTAAAAATAACTTACCTCACTCCAGTTGCCTACTATCCAGTAGGCATCACCAGGCAAATTGTTGGATGTTATTAGCTGGCTGTTTTCTGTGACATTTGTTAAAACACCCTCAGATGTTGCACTTCGGTTCCTGAGAGCATGCTCAACAGCTGACGATAGTGTGCTGGTGGTCACAGTGTCAGGTAGCTTCATTTCTCGTCTGTTGTCAATCTGATCTCTTGGTATGTGACCAAACACTGTGGGCATTACTGCAACCGATGCTTGTGGGGTAGTTACTTCTACAACAGGCACATCAACTTGCAGATTGATATAGTTTGCTGTTGTGGGAAATGCCAACCCTTGTGCTGCTGTGCTAACAGGATGGAGCATAGAAGTGTCTTGGTGATGAGATGCTGGGGAGGGCTGAGAAGTCATGTTCTCATTTTGAAGGACAGGAGAGCCAGTATCTAGGGTTGTGCTCCTGGTTCTAATTTCAGGATTGAGTTCTGTGCTGTAAAGGAGATCAAGCGGTTTCTCACTGCCTCCAAGTGACCCATCAATGTCATCAGAATCTTCAGTTAAGTAATCATAGCTGGAAGTTATTTCTGGATTACTGGTAAAAGGGGAGACCGGAGTGCCCTCACTTTGCACCTCACTCTCTAAAGTAGAAACTGGCTCACCTTCAGAAATACTTTCAGCATGCCTTATGATTTCAGTACTTAAGCTATTATGAAAAGGCCATGAAGTAGCATTTTGGTGTGAAGTAGTTTCAGTAGAACCAGCAGGGTAATTGTAGACATCACTTGGTCCAGCAAAATTATTTTGTAATGTTCTGTTGGCTGTTCCTTCTTTTTCTGAGACATTACCCAAACCAGAGGACGTAGGTAAATGGGGAGTTACACTTTCAGGCTTGGGTACTTTTGTTATTGTATGGGACCTCGGGGTTGGTGTCGGTATTCTGTGAGGAGGACTCCATTTGGGATTAGTAGTTGTTTTTCTAATTATGATCTTTCCTCTTCTGGGTGCCAGTGGGGGTATCAGAAATCTTCCAGCAGAAGGACACTGCTGGAGACTACACAGGGCCTTAGAGTTTGGTCTCTTGGAAGTATCACATGGCTCATCATTATTTTTGGCACAAGTGACATTACGAGTCCTTATTCCACCACCACAAGTAACAGTGCACTGCAAATGAAACAGAATTAATATATCTCCCCTCTTCATTCTGATGCACATATCAATAAAAATAAGTATCAAATGGCATCTGTTTATAATAAAGAAGCATCATTATAAATCATCAATAACAGAGCTTTTCCTGAGGAACAAGCCCTTCATTCGAGTGATGTGCTGCTATCAAGGAGCTCTTTCCAAATTTTTAAAACAGTAAATGTCACCTTGGGGAAACAGCAGTGGAAAAGGACTACACAATAAAGACAAAATATGGAAGTAATATGTTAGAATTTGATTTCTTCAGTGAATCACGGAAGTTGTTTAGCCAATACCTTTTCCACCAGGTTTATAAAAACTAGACTAAACCCCTGCCATCAAAAACATACCTGACTGGCTCAGTGCTAGCTACTTAGAGTGCCACAAACCTGCTGTGATCATCCATGCAGCTCACAGATCCTTGTTGACTTTATGAAATGGATTTTTCATGCAGTCTTAGTACAACCACCACATGCTGCCAGGGCTGCTAGCATGTCTTTCCTAAATTACAGACCACTGAAAGTAATTAACCTATCTGGCTTCTATTTAAATGGAAGCACTGTTCTGTATAAAGGGTGATGGAAGCTAAGGAGACCCAGTTTTTCTGTGATGTTTTTCATCCTCACAGGCACAGCCATGCCTTCAGCAGCTGTTGCTCCACTGAGGATTTTCTGAAATTTCAACAGACTTCTGTGGTTTGACGTACTAAGGCTGGATGACTGGTTGAGTATGAATGAAGATGTTACATACAACCTAGTGAAGGAAGTCTTCCTTTGATGTGAGGGAGCCTGACCAGCTAATTCAGCGGGCTTAAACCAGGTGCTCAACATGAAGTGGCGAACACTCCCATTGCCAGCGCTTTAAAGCCCCTGGGGTATCTCACCTTTTTTAGAGCTAGTCTAGGTCATGTGGCAGTAGAAACACCAGTGACCTTGTGTTACTTGTGTGCTCTCTGATTTTAACACCTGTAAAATAACATCAACTCTGCAGCAACAGGAGCAGGGAAGAAAGCAGAGTAACCTCAGAGTAAATAAGTCCATTAGCTATTATGTCTGTCCTTGCACTTCCAGCTGTGTAGCACATTTAAAGTACGCAGTGCTATGCAAGTTTACATCAGCTGCAATTTGACCTTTGAAGTTATTCAGTAAAGGAATTTGCTTGTTGCTGCTTACACAGGAATACAACACACTTTGCCACTTGGATGATTTAGATTAGCATTTGTGTGAGTTAAAAGGACTATCCAACCTCATTAACTTTTTGGGGTAATGGCTGTATCCCAGAATTAGCTTTGAAAATCTCTGCTTTAGATTACTGCCATGTTTAAAAAGAGATTTCAGAATGGCTATAACATTCTATCCTCATTATCTGCCTAATTAAGTACGTTCAGTTTATAAGGTACAGAATGATTTTGTAACAGCCAGTTAAGTTCAGAGGAAAAGGAAGTTTTGCCTGTGTAAAATCTCTCTGTTGCATTCAATACAATAAAGAACATACAATAAAGAACATTCTGCAGTTACAAGCCTCCTGACAATTGTATCATTTGTGCAGGTGAAATAGTCTGTCCTATGCTCCCTCCCCAATTTCTACAGGTGTAGAAATTTATTTTTGTCAGTAACTTGCAAATATAATCCAATGACACATGAGTACCAGCTGTATTCTGTAACAGCATGCCATTTCTATATAATCATACTGCTAGCCATGGAATCCCAGTCAATTTTTTCACAGGCAGTTAAAACATGGTGGCTAGTCAATTCACAAAACAATCAAATTCAGTGATGATGGTTTGTGAGTAGCATAAACTGAATTAATACTGTCACAAAATTCTATTAGTTCAGTATCTGAATCTGCTCTCAAACACAATAACAAGTTTGGTAAAAGAGTCAGGAGAAACAGGGGAGAGGAGTTTTCAAACAGGAAACAAAACAGAACAGAACAGAATAGAATAGAGTATTTTCAATTGGAAGGGACCTACAATGATCGCCTAGCCCAACTGCTTGACCAATTCAGGGCTGACCAAAAGTTAAAGCATGTTATTATGGGCATTGTCCAAATGCCTCTAACACCGACAGGCCTGGGGCATCGACCACCTCTCTAGGAAGCCTGTTCCAGCGCTTGACCACCCTCTCGGTAAAGAAATGCTTCCTCATGTCCAGTCTGAACCTCCCCTCCTCCCCTGGCACAGCTTTGAACCACTCTGACATATCCCGTCACTGGATCCCAGGTACAAGAGCTCAGCACCTCCCTCTCCTCAGGAAGCTGTAGGGAGCAACAAGGTCACCCCTCAGCCTCCTTTTCTCCAGACTAGATGAACCCAAAGTCCTCAGCTGGTCCTTACAGGACATTCCTTCCAGCCCTCCCACCAGCCTTGTTGTCCTCCTCTGGACGCACTTGAGGACATTCACATCCTTCTTAAATTGTGGGGCCCAGAACTGCACACACAGCACTCAAGGTGAGGCAGCACCAATGCTGAATACAGCAGGATAATCACCTCTTTTGACCGGCTGGTGATACCATGTTTGATGCTCCCCAGGATGGGGTTTGCCCTCTGGGCTGCCAGGGCACACTGCTGACTCGCATCAAGCCTGCTGTTGACCAGCACCCCCAGATCCCTTTCTGCAGGGCTTCTCTCCAGGCAGTCGTCTCCCAGTCTATCCTTGTGCCCAGTGTTACTCCATCCTAGGTGCAGAATCTGGCATTTGGACTTGTTAAATTTCATCCCATTGATCATTGCCCAGTGCTCAGATCTATCGTGATCCCTCTGCAAGGCCTCTTGTCCCTCAAGAGAGTCACCAGCACCTCCCAGTGTGGTATCATCAGCAAACTTGCTAATACTGCGTTCAACTCCTGCATCCAGATCATTGGTTTTGGAATTTTTGAAAAACTTAGTAAACTTCTTTTTATTGACACCTTGTTATGGGTTTGTGTGGCATGGGGGTTTTTTTGGTAGCGGGCGAGGGGCTGCAGGGGTGGCTCCTGTGAGAAGCCGCTCGAAGCATCCCAAGCTCCAAGTCAGACCTGCCTCTGGCCGAGCCCATCAGCGATGCCGGTAGCGCCTCTGGGAGAACAGATTTAAGAGGGGAACCTGCAGCAAGTAGGGGATTGGAATGTGAGAGAAACAGGAGACTGGAAAGTGAGAGAAAGCCCTGTGCAGATCCCGAGGTCAATGAAGAAGGAGGGGAGGCGGTGTGCCGGAGGAGGGGATGCCCCCGCAGCCTGTGGTGAGGCGGCAGGCTGTCCCCCCAGCCCACAGAGGGGAGCGGGGCAGCGGAGGCCCCCAAGATGGCCGCAACTCCATGGGAAAGCCCACGCTGGAGCGGTGTGTGACTGAAGATTGGCCCGCAGAAAGGACCCACGCCAGGGAAGTTTGTGAGGAACTGCAGCCCGTGGGAGGGACTCACGTTGGAGAAGTTGTTGAAGGACTGTCTCCCATGGGAGGGACCCCACGCTGGAGCAGGGGAAGCGTGTGAGGAGTCCTCCCCCTGAGGAGGAAGGAGCAGCAGAGACAGTGTGTGGGGAGCTGACCCCAACCCCTGTTCCCCTGCGGCGCTGGAGGGAGGAGGTAGAGAGGACCGGGAGTGGGGCTGAGGCGGGAAGGAGGGAGGGGTGGGGGGAAGGTGTTCCAAGGTTTGGTTTTACTTCTTAATATCCTTGTTTTGATTTGATTGGTAGTAAATTAAATTGATTTTGTTTCCTCCCCAAGTTGAGCCTGTCTTTTGCCCATGACCGTAAGCGGTGAGTGATCCCTCCCAGTCCTTATCTCAACCCACCAGACTGCCTGTATATTTTCTCCTCATCCCACTGTGGCTGGGGCAGGGAATGAGCGAGCGGCTGCGTGGTGCTTTGTTACTGGCTAGGCTGAAACCACGATACACCTGAAATGGAAAATACTTGTGCATTTTTTTGTCACAATTGTCAGCTACACGTATAGCTAAACTGCCTATTTGTGAGGTGAACCATGAGCAAGTTGTACTACAACAGAATCAGAATAAAATAGCTCTAAAATGTCACATTACTCAAAACCTACTTCTCCCCACTCCAGAAGAAGCATCTTAGTGCATTTTTAGTTTTCATGGAGAAGTAGACTGTTCCACATTTTGGGGATCCTGAACTCTCCTTGCCTTCAACAGAAAGTGAAGTTGTGAAACACCTGTAGATACCAGCATGCTAATCTAAATAAAGCTAAGAAAACCTATGACAAAGCACATCAAATGAGCACTCCCTACTAATACTAACAAACATTGCAGAATATGTTGCAGTATATTTAAACAAATTTTATATGTTGCAGTCATAATTTTGTTGACCTCACGTTCTGCAGTTTATCAGCTGCCAGTGAAATAACTGTACAATATTTAATTAACTCTTGAATGATACACAGGTATTCTAATGTTTGTTAGGGCTTCAGATTAAGCCTAGAAGTAAAAAGCTTGCATGCTGTGGCAAAAACAGGAGAGTTATGAATGCAACAGAAACTAATGTAAAGAATGTAAAAATGCTTCTTCGTAGGCCTACAGACATGACACAGAGCCTCCCCCCATCTGGTCCACAGCAGTAATGAGTATTACACAGTCTTTTTAGCATGCAAGCACGCTCTGTTCTACAGTCCCAAAAGCTCAGCAAGCCAAACCCCTAGAAACAGTTAACATGCAACACTTGCTGAGATTTTTAGCAAGCAGGGCAGCTTTTTTCCCCTGCTGCATAAAGGATTTGTGAAGACATGTTAACAAAAAAAATAAAAAAAAAAAAATGCAAAAAAGCAGATTATTGGTCATCCCTGCTGACTCTAACAGGTCATTTTGAAAAAAATGTTCAATATTACAGTTGACATTAATTTACCTCGGTCCAGTTGCTCACTGTCCAGTCAGACGGGCACAAGACATCTCTGTTGCAGGACAGGTGGGTCTTTGGTTTAAGCAGGTGCTGGCACTCTGTGGCAGCCAGTGCCTGCTCATCAGATCCCACTGTCTGGATGCAAAGTACAGTTCGCTTCTTCTGCCCTGTTGGGCCACACGTGGTTGAACATTTCTGCCATTCTCCTGCCCACCATCTGAAAACCAGGGGATAAGAAACAGAAAACAAACCTTCACAAGCACATTAAGGAAAAGGTCAGAGACTACAAGAAAAAGAACCAGTAATTTAAATTCAGGGTTCAGATACATGCTTTTAATATTAAGTCCAGATTACTCAAGCCTTTTGATCTGCCCTGTGCTCCAGTACCAGCCAGTCACTGAAAGATGTCAATTCCCAGACAGCAGTAGGCACCAAGTATTATGTTTCTACAATGCATAAGAATCCACTGAGTAGATGGTCTTTCAAATCCAAATTTGAGGAACTGCTAGCAAGTTTAGTAATCTGTTCACTCTATCCTATTGTTTATCCGCTTATTGCTACCTCAGTGTAGAAAGAATTAAGAAATGAGAATCACTGGAGGGTCTGTAATGACAGCACAGAGGTGGAGAAGGTCCCCTCATACATGTCTACGCAGCCAGTACTGCAAAAGTGCTCAAACTGACCCTGTGTTACCTCCAGAAGGGGAAGCAGCAAGACACACGACCACAAAACCCAGGCTAGTCAGAGCTATGTTGCGTGCACCCATAGGGCATCAGTGCTTTGCAGTGCTGTACCTCTGGGCCTAGTCTCTGGGTCAGCACTAGGCTGGACTTTTCTGTACTTTGCTCCTTCATGAAGTGAAAACGAGCCCCTTATGTGTGTCTCTCCAGATTAAAGATAGTCTTCCATAGGGTGCTATGCAATGTTCCACCAAATGAAAAATAAATATTTCCTCTAGTGCATTATTTTCCAATCTGACACACCTTATCGATGAGAGCCGTCCCCTTTATATTCAGTTTACCTTAGCCTTTCTCCAGCTTCATCCACCTATTTCTTCTCGTGCTGACCCAGAGTAGATCAAACATCTGCATAGCTGCCTTCCATGATAAGAAAGGAGGGCAAAAATTTCTGGGTTTCTACTACTGGAGAAGCATTGGCATCAACCGTGACATTTGCCTAAATATTTACCTTTATACTTACAAACCAGAAACAACAAGTATAGTCTTTTTCCTTCTAGTTTATAGTGCCCTAGGCAAGAACATAGCTCCAAGCTGCTGTACAAAAAATCTGGCCCAGCTGTGAACACTAAGACACAAAAGCTCCTAGACAATATTACTTGTTCCTGAGTTTTGAAGCACATCATGACAAAACCTTATGCTGAAAACAAAACAGGGCTATATTTAGAAAACACCTTTCTAGACAGAAAGACAGAAAAAATTGGTTTTGGCTTTACAGCCAACACCACTCCATTGTATTTTTTTCCTTTTAAGGTCAATGAACTTGGTGCAAAATAATCCCATTCTGATAAATACATCAAAATTCAACATCCAGTTTTATAACAGTTTTTGCTCCTTGCTTTGTCTCCCATCTTATTGCATTTCTGGCTTCTTCAGTTTGCTGAAAATCCCTCTTCCCTTTCCTCTGTAGTTTCCATGTTCCTTCTCTGTTTCCTGATTAATTTTTTCTTCACTTGTAAATAAGCTGTCACTGATGTGGGAGACACTGATACCTATTACTAATAATTTATAAAAAAAAAAAAAAAAAAAAAGACTCAGAGCAATCAAGCTATGCACACAGCTCATTTGTGCAACCATCTGGTCTCCTTTGGGGTACCTACACCTACCTTCTTTCTCTTTAGTTACGTATACATACTGCATTTCCTTTTACGTTACCCTAGAAGCTTTCTGGGGCACAGACTGTTTTGCTACATGCTCTAGAATGCAGCCCATTGCCGCCACAACCCTGTGTGAGGCCTCTGGACATTGCTGTAATAAAAGAACACATTATTTTTCTTCTTCTCCTGCCTGCCTTTGGATTGTTTCTTGCTCTTCCAGGCTTCTGCAAACAAAGAAAAACTAACAAGCAGTTAAATAGAAAAAGCGAGTGCACCTCAGAGGAACAGAGCAATAAAAAGAGAAAAAATGTATTATTGCAACCTGAATCAAGCCATTTCAGGGTGGTTTTCATCTCTTGCATCTTCTTTCCAATTTTATCATCTCTATTATCTTGTAAATTGCTGACACTTAGGCACAAATGCAACTTGAAGTATCTGAATTGCCCTATTAATTTTAATGGAACCAGATCACGTATTTCAAGCTACAGACACGCTAAGGTGACCCCTCCACCCCCATCCCCCCACCATTTTCAAATGGCTCTGAGTGACGGTTCAGCAGTTTGCAGGTTTAAATACCGAACTCCTAGCAATAAATTATCAGAGCTTACTACAGAACCTGTCTTGGTCAGCTGTAATGGTGTGTAATTCACTATCGCACACAAAACATTTTTAAAAAGTCACAGAAGAAAGTAAAGTGCTCCGAAGTTAGGAAATCCCGGAATTAAGATTTTGTCCTATTGCACCTTCATGGTCAATCTTAAATTACATTTAGTCACGTAACTTTTTCTATAGAGTTCTTCCTCATTCAGTGCAGGTAACACAGTACTATTGAGCCAAGTGGTTAACTGCCTTACACTGTGTTTATCATACATACTTCCAAAAACTCGCTCTGACTGAAAGTTTATTCTTATTAGTAATGGGAGTTTCTGATAGTGCATTTTCCTATTTCCATTCTAGGGTACACGCCCATACCTTAAATTCTCAAGCATGAGAAACTTAACATGGAAGCACATGCACTCTTGTCTCGTCATGGTCCCCACTGAGGACTTCTGAACTGTGGTATCCCAGCTGAAGGGGAAGAAAGGCAAAGCAAGGACAGCAGAATATCTACAATCCATTTGTCTGTTCTGGTACAGGATGCCCCAAAGCAGGTCTTGGACCACACAGAAGGGAGCAGCACCTGAGTGACTGCTTTGCCAAACTGTCTTTATCTTGGAGCTTCTGCTGTCTCCCCACACTGCAGACGCATAACCAAAATGGGAGGCAACTGCTGAGCACACATCCAGAATTGACACAGCAATCTGAGATACAAACATGCAACTCCTAAACTGAAATGATCCATCTGTCGGACCTCCCAACTGTAAGCTGAAGAGTGGAGGGCACTGCCAGACTTAGCTTTGGGCAGGTTATAAATAAGGTTTTCTTTAGATCACACATACATAGAGATGCTTGGCAAAGAAAAGGATATGAGGAACAAAACTAGTAGGTAGCTGTGCTGATTGTGGTGACAGACTGGGACAAGTTGGTGGAAACTGAAGCCTGACGGGAGTCGCTGTCCAGTATTTTTTCCTGCCTCTGGTTTCTGATGGCATTTACCACTACAGCAACCGAGTGGTTCTTAAATATTAATGCATCACCTGGTCCCTGCAAAATGACAGGACTGTCTTATCTCCACAGGCAGGCATGGCATGGAAAGATTGTGGTAACAAACAAACAAGCAAGCAAAATACATAATTTGGGTCATTAATTTTTGTGAGCACTAATTTTCCCGAGCCTGTCGAACTAGAGAGCAGTCTGTCTGGTGAAAGCATAACCTCAGTTAGTTTTCAGCTGCAGCTGCAAGTGCTCAGCTCTTCTGCAATCCAGCCTGAGACAGAGGTAAGCAGAAAATCTGATTTTTGCAGGTGGCATTCAGCTGCCTTAAATGAGACCCATCTCTTTTCCTCCCATGCTGAGTTTCCAAGGTCTGTAAAATGTAAGGCAGGGCTCAACAGCTTTGTCCATTATATAATCCTCATCTATACCTAGATGATATGTGCCAAATCAGGTGTGGATCCTGTTGAAAAAGTAGTAGCATGGGATTTTTGAACCAAAGTTTGCTATATTCACGTCTATGGGGCTGAATGCTCCCACCCTACCACCATATTGTGTCACACCTAAAGAAAGACTGTATTCTTTCACTATGATTTGTATAGCATCAGACACAGCAGACACCAACAGGGCACTGATTTTCACTCTGTATTATAATAGGAACAAGATTTTCTATTTTTATTAAGTTGTTGGAGTCTACTAAGCAGTCTGGAAGCAGGACAATATAGTAACAGCACACAAAAAACAGGAGATCCCAAGTACTTGTAAAATAATCTGTTTATGGTTACTCTGTTTAAGTGGGTAGTCAGCTTAAAAAGGCTTCAGGCAATTTTCTTTACAGGGGAGAGCAAAACTTTTATTCACAACACTATAAGTAGTTAAAATCTCACTCTTTTTCTTCAAGCAGTACCTATTAATTTTTCTCACTAACACCTATGGAGCTAAACACCTACCTACCAAAGAAACGTATAACTGGAAACCATATTCCATAGCATAACATGGAAAAAAAGAATGCATTTATGCTACAGTCTTGCTCTAATCCTGCTAAGCAGTATCACTCAAGTTTTACATGAGAGTTGTATGACATTTTAACTCTCAACTGTTCAGCCATCTTTGACTCAGAACAAAATAATGTGGCATACATGTATTACAGCATTCTAAATATTTTACTTGTTTTGCTCCAGATTCTTTTAGTAGAAAGTGTGGGGGAAAACAAATGTGGACAAAATCAGCTAACAAACAAGAATGTTAGGACTTGGAGTTCTCAGAAGCCTGTCATTTAAACAGTTTATAATTATGTTCCTGAAATGGATTAATGAGAGAAGATCTTTTTTGTAAGAATCACAATTATTATACTAATGTTATTCTTTGCCTGTAGCTACTGTTTAATAAATTATCTAAGTCCAATTTAGTGGTCTAATAGCTAGTTTCATAGTAGCATGTTTTCCATCAATGGGATTTGGCAGATCATAGAAGGGAGGGTTATGCAAGATAAGATACTTGTTTTAGATAGGATGTTCCCACAAAGAAAGTGGTTTGCTGTTGGGAAGTGTGAGATGATCTAACAGTTTCAGTCCCATGGCTACACCACTAACCAAAAGTCTCCTGCAGAGTTAGATTTAACAACACTGTCCTCAACTCTAGCACAGAATTTAGCCACCTTTCTCTAGAGAACACTTGTTCTTCAGCAGCTTCACATGAACTCTCAGTTATGCTGCACCAAGCCATATGGGACAGTCATACCTTCCTCCAACATTCAGATTTTCTTTAGAACCAACAAACAACCAAACTGAACTAAGTCCTGTCTTGCATTTCAGATGGAGATGTGTAACTATCTGTCCAGATTAGAGGTGACACATATGACATGGAAAGTAAATACCAACTAAATCTCATGCTGGGACTACAGCCTGGAAGAGAGACCAGATCTACAAAATGAAGGGATTGGGAAGGGTCACTGGAATTTACTCTTCACTGCCAACTCTGCCAACAGAAGAACTCAGGGCCACCAACAGAAGCTAGAGAGAGCCAGGTTCAAAATAATTAAAATGAGGTGGTGCTTCGCACAGTAGGCATTAAGCTGTGGAACTTCTTGCAGAGGAAGTTGTATACGATAGAAGTTTTACAAGGTTGCAGAGAGAGGCTGGAAAAGTATTTGGAAGAGAGGTCCACTGGAGGTTACTGATTAGACAAGACATGAAAGCCTCTGGAAATACTCTGAATTAAAAACAGTTGGAAGCTGGAAGAGTAATTAGAAAGAGATATAATTTATGCTTGCCTTGCCTTTACTCTTCCTTAGGCATATAAGCTCTGGTGGGAGCCAGAACGGGCACTTAGATCCTTGGTCAAACTACTACAGTCACTCTTCTGGTATTAGGAGAAAAATAAATACAGAATGTGACTCTAGAACTAAAAATGTATGGGCTTCCTGCACTGTATTTTGTCAGTATTTTGCTATCCTCAGAAGGGTAAGTAGGCCTTTCCTCTGCAGTACAGAATGAGCTTGAGAAGTATCACTCAGGCTGGCAGCATATGAGAGTTTTTCTGCCTGGCCTGCAGAAGAGCTTGGTTCACATGTTACATAATTCTACAATCTGTCCAACAAGGGACAAATTCTGCTCCCTCACTTTCAAGAGCAGGTCTGAATAATTCAGTCACTTACAACAAACAGGATAAATTGAGCTCATTTGTAACTCTGGAATAAATGGCACAGTTTATACATGCTATAAATAAAAAACATCCCCACGCATGTGGGCAGCCTCAGCTCTTAACTAGTCAACTGGCTAGTAAGTTTGATCTACTGTCAACTGATGTCCTAGCAATCTACAAAGAATTATGAAATGCTGGTGGTTTATGCTTTTATCAGTCATTTATAGACGCTGCAAGTGCAAAGATGTAATTCCCAGAGCAGGCATCATACACTGTTGTGAAGATACTTGGAAACAACTAATAAAACCAACTGCCATGCAGAATTTTTTACATTAAAGCTTCATGAAATTCACTGTCAGCAAATGTAATGTGATACACTTTATGGGAATCATTGTCATGACTTCGATTTGATTCTGATCTAACTAAAATTACTACGGAAAGACTGGTGTACCATTGTGAACAGCATGATAAACAATTTCCAAAGACAATGAAAGACAGAAGCAAGATGTTCCAGTACCTAAAGCATGAAACTAAACCCAATATTGATCCCTTCCGGCAAATCTGTGCCTATTTTACAGGACCACATTTCTGCTGTGACCTGGAATGTTTGCTGTGGTTAGTCTTTCTTACTTTACTTGCTAAAATAGTAGAACAGAAAAAACAGAGATGAAGAGGAATGAAAATAATGTTATGGGAATGGAAAAAAATGTTTCCCATGTGATCACAGAACAAAGCAAGCTGCCCTTTGCTGAAAAGGAAAAATAAGAAGGGACAAAATAAAAAGACACCAAATCATAAGTGTTATAAAGGTACAATAATTAGAGTTATAGAAGTGGGCATTTCCACTGATCCTCCCTCACAAAAAGAAAAAGAAGTATAAAAAAATATTGAAAAACAGTATCAAAAGGCTTAAAAAAACCTCTCTGGAAGTTAATTTCTGGAACACACGGTAATACATTATCACTTGAGTTAAGACAGGAATACAATTTTTAAAATAAATAGGAATTTATATCATTTTCAGGCATACCTGCACCTAAACTGACCAAAAAGAGTATCTATACACATCAGAGAGCAATCTCTGCCATTTCCAGCACAGACTGCTCAGTAACTTGCATTGGAAACCTCTTAGGGCAGCTCACTCCTTATTTGTCTGTTACTGGGTTTCTGCCACATTGCTCTGAAACACTTGGGAGCTCTCACTATGGCAGCCCGTAGATGCCACACTAATCTGGTATTAGAACCAACACTTTCCTTTGAATAAGGCTGCTTGGTATTTTGCATTACCAGAGCCCTCCCATCATCGGTTACCTGGGCGGACAGTCCTTTTCGTAGCATTTCTTTTGTCGCGCATTTGGCTGTGTTGCTGGGTCGCAGAAGGAGTTTTTGATTACTCCACTTCCCTTCCGCATGCAGTGGGCAATCTGGCGCCGCACCCCTGCAAGAGAAAGACAAAAAAACCCAGAAGAGTAATCCCTGCAGGTTGGGGATGAGCTGCAGAAATCCTCTAGACTGCAGAATACACCCTGGTCGTACTCCACATCCCAGAATACAGTAACACCTGTGAAAGTCAGTTCTGCTGAATGTCTGAGCTAAGTAAGGGATGAGCATCCTTTAATCAAACTGAAGAGGCGTTAAGCAGAGCACTTTTGGATCAGATAGCTCAAGCAACAAATTAGAAAGCACTTTCCTTAATCTTAATTTAGTTGTCAGCCTCAGAAAAGGCTCCTGCAGGCCCTGAAGCAGGACTGAACAGCTATGAATGGGTCTTGGATTGCTCACAGACAGAGCAGCATCACACTATTCACAACAATATTTTTGCTGATCTTTTCTTTGTATTTCTGGGAAGGCTGTTTAAGTGGAATACAAAATGGGGTATATGAGCAAAACTATAACCCTGTGACTTAATTCTGAATTCCACTTTTAAGAAGTTTTGGTACAAATCTTTACTGAAAATGATGATGCTAAAACATAAGGGAGAAAATCTTCTGTTTTCTAAATAACTAATACACAACACTCATCACAAGAGGCAAACCACAGTGATGAAGAGACATAGAGAGACATCCCATACCTACAATTTGGGCTATTTCTTAACAGTTCCACTTATAAAAACTCCACTCATTTAACAGCAAGGAACATGCACCAAAATACTGCATTACCCTAGTGTGAATCTAAAGAAAGCCAGTTTCCAGGGGCCTGCTTTCCAGAAAGTCCTGCAATAATTTGAGGTAGGTCCCATGCTGCAAACCCAGTGTAAAAAAAGTATTGCAATATTACAGTTTGAAAGGTTGTAGCTAGGCTGATATAGAGACATTAAAATAGTGACATTAGGCTGAAACAAATCCCAAAGGACTAAAAAGACTGAAGAAACATGTTTATTAACTCTTCTAAAATTAATTTACAGCAGTTAATATGCAGATGGTAGGTCACTGTAGCTCTGCAACTTTTATCCTTCTGTGAAGCAAAGGGCCTAAGAATGCTGTTATTATGGTGTCAGGGATAAGTGTTAGGCTACTTTGCAGTATGTTTAGGAATCAAGCTCTCCCTTGCCTCAGACCTCCTAATAACTAGTGTGGGAAACTATCTGGAAGATTAAGAACAGTAATCCATAGATAATAATACTTGGGAAATATGAAAATATTCCTCTGTACAACATATACTTATGTTCACCTATACAGCAATGTCCCCATATATGGCAATTAAAACATATTTCCTAAAATTTCATGCTAGCATTACGGCTGTCTTGTTTTAAGTAATTTTACAGCATTCAATTTTTATTTCCTCTCCAAAATTTAACAATCTACTTGTAAAAATAAATACAGAAAAGACAGAATGCCAACTCTAATACTAGGAAATCCAAAGCTAGCAACAGAGACAACTTTTGGTGGGAGAACTGAGCACAGACTGTATGTGTGAAGGTGACGTTGTAGTCAGATATTACTGAAAAAGGCCTCCATAACACAAGGAAATTAAAAACTTTCCATGCATATTTAGGACATTCCATAGAAGCAGATGGAAACCTGTATCTCATTTTTATAGCACTATATTGATAGATTTAAGACATCAGGTTTGTGACATTGTGAGGAAATGCTATAGCTTTTAAAGTACTTTCAGACCTGCGACTGAGACATACAAGAAAATTACTGGCAACATTACAGGTTTTGATGACTGTCTTCTCCAGTTATACATGAAGATTACTTTGCTAAAACAAGGATTAGTTTCACCTAGAAGGGAGGATTAAGGGACTGCAGCCCTGTGCCCCCATTAATACTCTTCCCTGAGGCATTCAAGCTCCAGGGTACACGATGTGGAAGTAGCTGCATGACTGCAGCATGGCTGGAGGTGGCTCTCCTCCGATCCTACAGGACTTCAAGCAGTAGAAAGCTTTTTGGTTTAGTGCAGGACTCCCAGTGAGCAGTGCTCTGTTTTATGCTATGAAAAACGTAACTGGAATACTTACAACCTTCCTGCTCGTTGTAAACAAAGCAGTTGACAGAAGTATGTTTCTGTCCCTTTCAAAATCATGATATGTTGCTGTTACAAGATGCACGTAAGATAAGAATTCCTTTGCTTTAATAAATTTTTTAGTGTCATTTCAGCTGCTGTAATTCACTTTAAAGCCACTATAAACCTTAGCAAAAGTTTTGTTTCGAGGCTGTACATTCTCATAAAACATTTGCTGGTCGCTGGCATCAATAAACTTATTTATTCACACAAACAATTTTTATTATGGAAGTTATGTGAACTCCCACTGCGGTTTCAAAATCTGGAAAGTTTTAGGATGGATGGATGTATTTAAATAAGCCATAAATGCACAGGTTTTTCATCATGACTGTATATATTTCAGTTCCAAAGTTGGAAGGAATCCTGTATGCATATATTGATACATACATGTATATGTCTGTATACATGTAATGACATAAAGATACACAGATTTTTTTTTAGCTTGAGCAAGTTGAACTAGAAAACATTGCAAAAGTAGAAAACCAGCCACCTCACACTGACCCTGCCCTACCAAACATTTACACAGTTACATAACTTAAATGTAAACTCTATTTAAGTCGCAGATTAAAAATTCTAAATATACTTAAAAACTAAGTAAAATTGGGAAACCTAGATGCTATTTCTATAGGGCTCTGAGAGAGTAGCTGTTTTCCTCCTTTCACCTCTTTTACTTCTCTCTGACCTCAGTGGTAACTAGTCCATGCTGACAACTGTTTTGCATGCACACAGATGCTGGCTGTATTCATCAGCACCTTGCATCTGTGGTCATAATCCCACTGCAAAGATCCTGCTTCTTCTGCTGGAGTGGGAACATCCCATTCCTTTTTGCTCACCTTACCACTCATTGCACTGTAGCCCTTCCCACACCCATGTTTCTTTACACAGAGGCGTACCATCTTGGCTCTGTGAAAAAAACCCTACAAATATTTCTGGGGAAAAAAGAGGAACCATGAACGACAACAGCCAGACCAAACAATGGTCTTGATTTCACTAAATCTGCTCAAAGATTGCTTCTACCCCTCTGTACCACTTCATCCTTAATGCAGGACTTTTCAGATGGGAGGTTGACCCACTCAGCTCCTGATTTTTCACAGTTTGCAAAAAAGGTGCCAGTTTAAAATCATTTGGGTGTGGAAGGTTTTTGAAACAGAGATTAGAAATCTGTTGGCTGCGTAGCCATCAGTGTGGTCAAAATATAGGCTGAGAACAACAGAAATGAAGGACCAGAAGCAAACATACAAAATGTGTATGCAAAAGAGTGTATTTGATTGTAAAACTAATTTGAACATGTAACTGTCACAGTTGTGCATCAAATCAGATACTCTGCAAGGAGTTCACTTCAGTATTTGAATGAACAAATTATATTCAGTGCATGCACACGTTATGTACACAAGAGCCAACCTTTACATTCTTGGTGTTATTAAACTTAGACCCATAAGTCTAAGGAAAGTCAAAGGAAAATACCGTGACCTTTGTTTTCTAAAATCAATGCTACAAGTTTAGTACTCCATTTCAGTTCAGGAACACCTGGAGGTAATTTTGCA
The DNA here is from genome assembly GCF_929443795.1 of Astur gentilis. Lineage (NCBI taxonomy): Eukaryota > Metazoa > Chordata > Aves > Accipitriformes > Accipitridae > Astur > Astur gentilis. Next base: position 76,549,181 of record NC_064919.1, on the reverse strand, counting down.
AAGTAGCCCTGGTAAGTTGCAAAGGATTTAGAGGGCACATAACAATTAACACCCAAACAAACCTTACAGTTAAGTCCTTTTGTAAAGCTTTGAAAATTTGCCAAAGTGATGGGTTAACCCTGGCTGGACGCCAGGTGCCCACCAAAGCCGTTCTATCACTCCCCCCTCCTCAGCTGGACAGGGGAGAGAAAAATATAACAAAAAGCATGCAGGTTGAGATAAGGACAGGAGAGATCATTCACCAATTACCCTCACAGGCAAAACAGACTCCGTTTGGGGAAACTTAACTCAATTTATTACAAATCAACCAGAGCAAGATAATGAGAAATAAAACCAAATCTCAGAACACCTTCCCTCCACCCCTCCCTTCTTCCCGGGCATAACTTCACCGCCGGATTTCTCTACCAACCGCCCCCAGCGGCACAGGGGGACGGGGATGGGGTTTACGGTCATCACACGTTATTTTCTGCCGCTTCACCTCCTCAGGACGAGGGCTGATCACGCTCTTCCCCTGCTCCAGCGTGGGGTCCCACCCACGGGAGACAGTCCTCCACGAACTCCTCCAACGTGGGCCATTCCCACGGGCTGCAGTTCTTCACGAACTGCTCCAGCATGGGTCCATTCCACGGTGTGCAGTCCTTCAGGAGCACACTACTCCAGCGTGGGTCCCCCACGGGGTCACAAGTCCTGCCAGAAAACCTGCTCCGTGGGCTCCTCTCTCCACAGATCCGCAGGTCCTGCCAGGAACCTGCTCCAGCGCGGGCTTCCCACGGGTGTCACAGCCTCCTTCAGGCATGCCCCTGCTCCACCGTGGGGTCCTCCATGGGCTGCAGGTGGAGATCTGCTCCACCATGGACCTCCCTGGACTGCAGGGGGACAGCCTGCCTCACCATGGTCTTCCCCATGGGCTGCAGGGGAATCTCTGCTCCGGCGCCTGGAGCATCTCCTTCCCCTCCTTCTGCACTGACCACAGGGTTGTTTCTCTTACATGTTCTCACTCCTCTCTCTGGAGGCTGTTTCTCCGCATCCCAACTTTTTCTCCTTCTTAAAGATGTTATCACAGTGGCGTTACCAGTATCACTGACTGGCTCGGCCTTGGCCGGCGGCGGGTCCATCTTAGAGCCGGCTGGTATGGGCTCGCTCTCTCTCAAACACAGGGGAAGCTTCCAGCAGCTTCTTACAGAAGCCACCCCTGTAAGCACACACCCCTCCCCCCCCCCCCCCCCTACCAAAACCTTGCCACACAAAACCAATTCAGCCAATTACTGATGTTATCTATGGAGAAGTAAATTGTTGAAGTTGCCTAATATTCTCCCTTAGTTGCAGCTGGACTGCGATTTGCTCCTTGTTACGTTCTCGAAGCTACTTCTAAGAAACGTGATTAAAGCCTTTAGACAAGGAAGAAGGATTTATACTTGTAATTTCTAATTGACCATTATTTAAAGAATGAATAATGGGTAGTTGGTCTAGAACAAAAGCTCAGTGGGCATTTAAATTAATCTTCCTATAAAAAAGCTTAAGAGCTTTACATGCTATCTTGACAGTAGGATCTGGAGGGACAGGCTCTTGGCCAGAGGGTGCAGCAGTTTGCAGGACACTGTGTGGTGTGTGCACATGCTGACTGCAAAGCAATTCCCTTCTGCATAAAGCAAATGACAGACAGAGTCAAACTGCCCTGCAGCGAAGACAGAACAAGGCTCAGGATTTTTACTATAAATTATCCCCTTCAGCATTAGTTTGCCATGAAATAGATTGCTGTGTAATTACCAAACTATTTTCTACATTGCAAACAGTTATCAGGTGTTGCAATGTGTTCTCCTTTACCCTGCATGCAATATTAGGTATGTCTGCTACAGAAAACATTGATTTTTCAGACAATATTTTTTACCTGTTAAATGGTGTTACTGTAGACTGGCCAGAGCCACTCTTTGAGACTACAAAGGACAGGGGCACATGAAGGAAATGAAAGAAAACATAAGCACATTTGCATCTTTCTCTTTCAGTTGCAATGGAGTTGGAGAAGGATATGGGTCAGGGCACAGTGTGGTGCTACCTTGAGGCCAAGAATCTTTTAGAAAATATATTTAGGGATCTTCCCTGGGTTAATTCTGAGAAGGGACAGCTTCAGTCTACAAAGATATTATTCATCACTGGGACTTTTTCCAGGTACATTTCCCTTGGATAAGAAGCTGTATCACAGGGCTAAACCTGTATTTTTTCTCTTAGGACAGATGAGGCTTTCATGCATCAGTCCATTGCTGTGCCTGTAGCCCCATTTGTCACTCCCTAACTTAGCTTCACTCTCTCGGCTCCAGAAAGCATTTGCTTGCATTGCCCTGCTCTCTGTGGCTACAAAAACTGCCCTTGGATTTACTGCTACCATATTGACCAGTTGTGGTGAGAGGGCCTATGCCAAATCTTTAGGCAGGTCCAGGTTTGCCAAGAGAACAAAATTCTAAGTAAGGATCAATTTCTCCCACTGGCTGTGGCTGTCAAAAGTTAGTTTAATAGTTCACCTTCCTTGGCCCTCCTTTTTATCCTGAAAAACTATTGGTTTATTAGTCACCAAATCGTAACTGCAAAATTCCTTGAAGATTATTTTACTACTACCTTTAGTCTAAATAAATGCAACTTATCTCCTGGACCCCCACTGTAGGCTTGTCTTCAGTAAGACTTGTCACGCAGCACACTAATAGCGGAAGATGATCTTGCCTACTTCAATGCACTTTATCTTACAAACCTTCCAAAACTCTTCAAATGCCTGAGATTTGGCACAACAGGTCTGTTACTGCCAATGGCAATAAATTCTGAATCTAAACAGAGTGTACGTTCAGATAAAATCAATCTCATCATTCAAAGCCAGAAAGAAGTCCTGTGGAAGTCAGAGAAGGGTGTTACTTAATCCACCAACATTGGGAACATTCAGTTCTGTTGTTACTCTGCCTCCTGGTGCTGAACTGAACTCGGGGCGGGATCAAACCACAATAATGCATAACCGTGTGAGACCTTCTGGTTCTAGGTCAATGATCACTACCGTGCCCATATTCCCTGCTAAACATAGCAAGACTTGTAGAGTTTCCAAATTTCTGTAATGATGGAGAGTTAACATTTTCCAAATACACCTTCCCTGCTGCTACGCCCTTTTTTAATGCAGCAAAGCTCCAGGTATTTTTGCTGATGTGTTTCTGCTCTGATCATCTGGGCATAAACCTGCTATATTACTGCTCCAGTGTGGTGCTTAGGAGGGCCAGCTAGCTCAGATTCAGTGCCAAGCTAATATGACAACACCACAGCTGGTCCACATTCAGACAGCCCAGAGCACCACCAGATTAAGCATCAGGTACCTACAGAACACTGCAGACAGACTAATATCAGAGCTCTCCTGGTTCAAGTGATGCACTGAAGCTCTGTGCCAAGGTTTCTTTTTTTTCTGGGCAGGGAGTAAGCGACAATACCCTCCCTGCATCATATATTAGCAGATCACATCCTCTTTTAGACCAGTTCAGTTACTTCTATAAATATATGTATGTAAGAGAAAAGAGAGCAAAAGGTCTATTAATTTATTTTCTCATGTCCATGAAGGAATGTAGAGAACTGGGAAGGCTTTCGTGCCCATTTTGAACTGTGATCCACCTCTTGGTCCCCCTGCAAACTCATGTCAGTAAGTCCACAGTCTTGCCTGAAACACATAATTTCTACTTAAGCACAGAAAAAGCCAATGAGCTCAAGAAATATTTATTAAGAGCTCAAAGACAGTAAACAGTGGAAGCCACTTATTAAATAAAAACTGAAGAAAACCCCTATCCTGCAGTCCTCTATTTAAGTAATCCATGTGGCAGTTAGAAATCAAAGCCAAGTCACAAAGTTCTTTAGCCAGAAGGTAGTACACAGGGTTATAATTCAATTAGTGAGAACCAGTTCTGGGAAAAGTGCAGCTGATGTAAAAAAACCCCAAAAACCCCAAACCAACACCATAAACAGTCTAATAACACTTCTCCCCCCCCCCCCCCCCCTTTTTGTTCTCACGCTAATTGTTATATTAAACACTATTCACAGCTAGGTATCAGAACCAAAATATACAGCATGCAACTAAGCAAAACACTTGTTTTGGGTACCTATTTAAAGAAAATGTTTTGGGTTTTTTCCTATTAACCAGAAAGAACATGGTGGTTTGTGCTGAGTGGCTCGTCTCAAAAAAAAACCCCAAACCAAACCACATTAATATTTGTACAGACATAATATATAGATGTATAAACATCTCTATAATATGTCCATTATATATATAAAATTTTTTTTTATTATATAGGAATGGTATTGGGATGGGATAATTTACACTAGTCTTCTAAAATTATTCTTTTAGTCTTCTAAAATTAAGGCCATTCATTGTCCTTTGTTCAAACCACTAGAAATGCGTTATTGCAGTATCTTCCCCAACAGGAAAGATCAAAAAATTATTACTCCTGTAATCATCACTGCTTCTAGAATCCCAATGGGATTTGTTACAACATTTGTCTTTTTCTTTCCTTCTGGAAAGTAGTTAAAGAAGGCAATGATCAGAAAATACAGACAATAGCCTAGCATTAGAAAGAGAAAAGGTTTATTTCATGTTGTTTGTCCAGTGGCTGTAACATTGATCTTCTACTGTTCTGTACTGTTTTCACACAGACTGTCAAAGAACAAGGTTCCCATCCTATCTCCAGGACCCGTCTTCTGTCCAGTGAAACTCAGGCACTAATTCAGACAGAAGGCTGCTGTCTCTTCCCCCCAGGTGCAGACTTCCTTTCACACACAATATTTTTCTTATCTTTTAAAAATTATTCTTGCAAAGTATGGGCAAAAACCTTTACTTTTGTAAAGAAACTTTCAGTCTTTTTATCAGTATTGTTGCTTTACTGCAAGCATTAACTTTATCTCATTGATCTGTTAACTGCTTTAAAGAAAGTTTTCCTGCTAGCATTTTCTGTGTGTTACCAAAGGCAAACTTCTAGACCTGTTGTTAATCCTACTTCATGGGCATCATTCTGCTTGTCTGGTTTAATATGCTGCACAGAGCTACCATATAACTGCAGCTGTTCCCAAGCCATTGTACTGAGAGTGCCAGAGACATATAAGTTCTCAAGACCGATTTAAATAATTATTGAGAAATACACAAAAAGCATTGTTGCCTACCAAGGCAGGACAGAAATGAAGACTATTTTTTGTAGTCAACATATTGGAAAGACTCAGCAGGGAAACAAGAGCAGGTCATAAATTAGTATTGCTGGGAAGTAGGATTATTGTGAAAAATATTGACAATAAATTATGAGGAAAAGAAAATTGTAGTTTTTCATTTTGGTTCACAGAGGTTGAGAATTTCAGGGCAGGTGTTATAGAAACATATTTGCCTTAAATGCTTTAATAACATTTTATTTGAAAGCCAAAGTACATTATTGTAATGATGTGATTTGATTTCCCATCAAATGCAGCTTAAAGAATTTACTTCTTTGAGGATGCTGTCTGCATTACTTAAAGATGAGATTTGCCAGTAATGAAGACAAACATTAATAGAAAAAGGAAGTAAGGAATTACCTCTTCCACAGGTAACACTGCAGGCTGTCCAGTCTCCGTACTGCCAGAAATACTCTGGCTCTCCAATCTCATTCTCATTACTTTCTTCTTTACGTACAGTATACTCATAATGGATTCCAGGGTTAGTTTCTTGAAAAAGTAGCTGGAAAAAGAGTGTGGTTTATTTAATTACTTATGATTTTAATAATCTACTGGGCCAAAGCTTTCAAAGCGTGAAAACAGAAGAATCAGCAGGGTTTAAAGCAGCCCATTTTGAAGCCTACTACCAGTTCAGAAAAGCAGACTAGCAAAACTTCCATTTCTCCGCTGCCAGTGGGATATGTGTATCTTTCTAAGAAAGTTGCTTGTCAAGCACTTTTGCAAGCACAGGTGGGAGTAAGTGGGTCAGCATAATTGGTATGCTATTGACTGTAAGAAAAGATAACACAAAGTCCATCCAAGGCACTGCCAAATGTGCTGCTGATTAAGAGCTACTGCCTATCACCATTATAAATAATAATTTCCCTACTCTTCTGAAATAGCTGTTACAAAACAACCACTAGGCCAGAAAACTACAGACTTTATTCAGACACTGCTTTAATAGTATTTTCAGTGTTTCTGGGTTAAGAAGGAAAATTCCAATTGAGAAGAGCCACTCAAGAAATTTACCATTTGGCTGGTGAGAGTGAGAAAAGAAAAACATCAAGGCATAAAAGACTTCAGCAATGAACTTCTACTCTTCCTCCTAATCGTATCTTTGACCTTGTTACTGAAAGTGAAAATTGAGCACCCACTAGATGCGTCCTCTCACCAGACATTCAAAGTGTGAAAGTGGCTCCCATCACACCCCTAATACTTCTTTTAATTGCATGGTGTATACAATGGCAAAAAAACCCAGGAAAGATACATTCAGAGAACAAAGGGGCAATTTAAGACTATTTTTGCAGAATTAACAGAAGCTGGTTACATTTAAGTTAGAATCTATAAAGCAACATAAAAGAAACAAAAGGGAGCAACCCCAGTGGATGCTAAATGGATCCATTTCACTTACCATAAGCTATTAATTCATTTTTCTAATGCTGCATTTTCTCACTCAGTGTAAACTGTCACTTCTGTCAGCCTTCCCTAGCTCTCACTGTTCACAGCCTGGCATCAGCTCTCTTTTTGTGATAGTTACTTTTCATGTGGGTCTAGTTGACATCACAGCCTAAGCTGGCACAAGACACAAGGAAGTTTGGGCAAAAGACTAACCAACTACAGGTGGCAGGGTCCCTATTCTAGTGGTACCACTGGATTATACCAGTCTTTAATAATCACCAGACTATGATACTGGACACCTATTTTCAGGCAGGATGAACAACCCTCTCAAGCAAGGTGTTTATTTCTCTCTAAGCCAGCTCAGCTGATTTTCACAAGACAGCATGCTAATAGAGTGGTTTATATACAAATGCACGTATTTTTCCAGCCTCAGTTACAGAGCCCCAGCACATTCTGCTGCTATCCAAAAGCAGCAGGTTCTGCTAGTGATCTCCTATTTACCTGAATCCATATTGATTCATTGGTGGGTCCCGGAGCAGTCAGATTTTCTAGATCCCCTATTCTGTCATACTGAAATACCGTGCCTGCCACTTTGTATTCACCATTCCACTGGATGATAAAGCCTCCATTCAGGTAATATTTTTCTGGGTCTTTGCTTCGCACAGCAAGGAAATTTCCTGCTTCTGCAACTTCCATGACTTTGATTCCCCTTGCACCTTTCGGAATTAGCCCGATATCAACATATCCTAAGAGACAAGAAAGGTTTATGGAGGTGAACAACAAAAATGTCATTGCATTTTACTTGTGCATAAGATTATTAAAACATCAGCTTTGCTTGAAAATATATATAAATGTGCTATCACAGAGCTTGTATTTCAGTTAGTTAGTAGTGTGACTTTCCAAGCCAGGTTTTCCAGTATCAGTTGGGGAATACGAATACACATTGTGTTTAGGCAGTAACAGTGGCATTTAGAAGGGATATGGAGGTGAATGACTTTCCGAGCTGCACCAGGGAAAATCTACTCCACAGATGACCATCAACATCTCCATAACCACACCCAAGGGCTCCGGCATATGGCAATGTGAGTAATCTGCAGAAATGCCAGCGAGTCCCAGCAAGTTAACAGTCCTTTGTGGGAAAGGTCTTTTCAATTTGCAAGGAACTTTTTCATCTGTCACCAATGTACAGGTATGTACATAGTTCCATGTACCTTCTCTTGTCATTTAACTTCTCCACGAGTGTTTCCCATCGACAGCCTTGCTACAAAAACCTGAATGTTATTCAAATGCCTCAAATTACTATGATCAGCTGAACACGTTTTTATGAACTTCTGATTTTCATAAGGAAGTTCAACAGCTCTTCATGTATAAAGTTATCTGTAAAAAAGTGATTTTTGGTATGTGTGTTAAGAATGGACCCAGAGCATCTATTACAGAATTTTGTTTGCACGACAGGCAATCTATGACATCAGGCTCTGTGCTTCTCACCTTACAGGGAACTGCTATTGCTATTGCTACTGAACTGTAAAAACAGGAAATTCACGTAGAAATTTGAACACAAACTCAGATTGCTTTCCTGCTGTTTCTCCTGGCTGGGCTTTAGAAATTGGATGGATGACAGCTCTACAAGCAGGTGCCCTGGGAGTGTGAGCTGCAGTTTGTGCTGGCTTACTTCAAGATTGGAACATAGGTTGTTCCCCAGTTCTCATCACACACTGCTGAGGTCATGAATTAAATTCTGAGACTCGCATCCTGTTCACCTTTCTTGTGAGATAAGCTTATCACCTTTGATTGCTCACTCACAAGTGAGATAAACCACACTGGGCACACTAAGTGATCTTCAGTATCAACACTCTCCACCTACCAGAAGTACTTAAATGCTGTACAACAACCTGCTGTCGTAAATAAGTGCCCCAAAGTTTTAACATCTGAATTTTCTTTGCAGCTCTTTTGTGGGGTGATAAGTATTGGTTCTAATGTCCTATGTTGCTTATGGTACAAAAAAGGATCTGTCTACTTCAAGCCCTTCCTAATTACATGAATAATATATAATTATGTATGTATTTTTTCAGTTATTAATGTTCAAGAGGGAGAGTTTTCTGGATATCACCTTTTGCAAGTTTCCTAGACTGACTGTGGAAATTCAAACTTTTCAGTCCTTCATATGTCAAGGGAACAACAAAATCTGGAGGATTACTGAACAACTTCTATTATAGGAAACGAGCAGTCTAGGTCTATTATAAGTAACCAAGTTCTAATGATTCTCCCAAATGTTCTATTCATTTAGTGCAGAGGACATGTGTTGTGAACACAGTGTGTGATCGTTTAACTAAAGACTTGATTAGAAGGCATACTCACAAGTGGGCCAAATTAACACAGCATGGAAAATCTTAATTGTGTCACATCCTGAGAGTTTGGCTTTGCAATGTTGGTGTCCTTTTCCAGCAGGTTTTTTTTTCAGATGTAATCAGAGTAACATTTGTTCAAAACACAAAGTATAAAACCAATAAACCATAATTTTCTTTCTGTTGAAATAAAAATTTGTATCCTCTCAAGTTTTTTGCATAATTATTTTTGTTTGAATCACCTGCTGTTGCTCATAAACCTGATTTTGAATGTATTGCAACTGTCTGCTGATAGATGTTACCATTTGGTCAATGTATCATACTCCCTTCTCCCTGGCCCTCCCTTTTTTGACTAGCTAAATTACCTCCTGATTTCCCAGAACCTCAGATTAATTTCCAATGAATGTTATCTGCTTTCGAAAGCAAAGCTAATCACCAGCAAGCTTTTGAGTTTGTCACTCAACATAATAAATTTTTGTTTAAAAATGATGTGGATAGTGTTTATATAATTGTTCCTAGTTATACGGTTTCATCTGATAAGGATCTAGAGATCTGAGATGCAATAACAGTCAAAATGTCAGCTGTCTAACCTACATGCTACGCTCATTAAATCCTGGAGCATCCATACTGTGGGTGCTACCACACACTCATGAAATGGCAACTCTCAGATGCTATTAATCTCTCCCTTTTTAATTAAAATTAAATCCATATGCTCCAAACACAGATGAGAGTACAACATGAATAAATTCATGCAACCCTTGTTGTAGGCACAGCTCCAGCAGGACTGAAGAGCTTGTTTCTCTTTTCCCATTGCTGTGAGAGAGGAGTAATTCACTCAGCTGGTTAGCACAGTATTGCAGGTCAGATGATAATCAATCTCCTTACCACAACAGCTCCCATCCTGCTCTCCAGTTTGTTGTACGTGTGAGGTTCTCTCTCTTAAAAATACATGCTCCTGAGGCACGATCTTCCTCTAAGCCAGGCTCTAGGCACTACCACAAGAATATTACGTGGAAGACAGCACAGGATCCTGGTGGCATATTGGGTTTGCAAGTCAAGGTACAGTTGCATACAGCCTTCTCATGGAATAGAGGGAGCACTGCAGTGTGTGATGGTAACGGGAAAAAAATTGTAGTCTAGAAACAGACTCCTAAGTGATGATCCAGGAGACCTTCCAGTCTCTGAGATAACTAACTGCACCATGGCTATGTCCAGCCTCCATCTTGGGGATCTGATCCTCACAACCTCATTCCCCCTTTTTGTTATCCATTTACTCTACACTCCCTGCCCTTGACACAGTCCTAAACCCCTGCTCCTTGTGCCTCAGTCTTTCTCCTATTCCAATGCTCCTCCTCATCTAGCAGTGCAATTTATTCTCCTTCCAGAAGAGTTTGCACACCTTGCGAACGTTCTGCTATACACAATACTACTTCACAGTCATCACAACAACATGAATAACAGGAATTTTGACTTTTAAATACTCTTACCTCAAAATAAAAGCACATTTCTTCTACCTTAACATGAGAGCTTGTGACTTCTTTGCCCAGGCCTAGACCCTGCTTTGCAATGCCCTGCTCGTGTTGCAACATTTCTGCCATAAGAGTTCTGCTGAAGCAACTTGTATGATTTTCAAATGAAGCTCCTGAAAACGAGGTGACCAGATACTTGCTAATATTAGTGTTAGTAGCTGAGACCATCTGCACACATCAGACCTCTGATTTGTTTTCCATCATGAAACTCTAATGGAATCCATTACACAGACAATGCTGCCATTCTTGCAGCTGTGTTGGGAGCCCCTGGACTGCTATTCCTGTTTTGCATCCACAGGAAACACAAAGAATTTTAAAGAAAATCCAAGCAATAATACAGATCTTAAAACTTTTCTTTCTGAACATGAGGCAGTAAGACTTCAGGTAAAACTAATCACCCTGCCATGCAGTGAAAGGCTGAATTACTAAAACTCTTTCCTAGCATTTCATTAGTCTGGTCTGGCAACTTAAGTCAACTTGCAGACAGAATACACACTGTTGCAGCACCAGACCCAAGAAAGGCTCTGCTTGACTCGGGTTCTGAATAAAGCTTTAAATCAAAATGTATTAGCTTTGATTTTCTATTTCTCAGTGCCATTAAACATAGAAAAAACTCTTCAAATCTTCCTTGCCAGTGACTCGCAGCTTGCTTTGGTCCAGTTTTGTTACCTATACTGAATTTATGAGACTGAAGACTTTGTATTTACATAAACTGTTCAGTAGCTACTCTGGCATAAATCTGTACTGCAAGACAGAATACCACAGTACTTGTCAGAGACAAAAAGAATCCAGATATTGTGAACAAAACCATTTCCCTATTCTCAGTAAGCATCAGTAAGCACCTGTAAACATCAGCAAGATCCACATACTGTCTTAAAAGCTGAAGAGCCCACCAACCTCTGCCTTTCCTGACACTTTTTCTTATTTTATCTGCAATGGAGTCAATGTCTGTAGAAGACAAAGCATCTGCAGAATCAATCCATTTTTTGCTAAATCTAAAGAAAGCAATGAAGTAATTTTACTTAACACTCAGTATCCCTCAGCAGTATCTGTCAGTGAGGCCTATTGATTCTTGGAGCATGAAAAACTAAGTGAAGATAAAACACAAAATGAATTTAAATAAAATAAAAGACACTTATTCTCCCATGTGTTACAGTACCGGACCCTTTTAGTAAAACTGTTATTTGAAAATAAACTTCACATCATCTGCAGCCTTGGAAAACCCACACACAGCCAAAGGCAGAGTGAATTTTAGAGTAGCAGAAGCCAAAGATCAGAGGCTGGAGGATTACTGTAGTATTGGAGGAGAGGAAGCTCTAGATTTTCCTTTCTAAGTCTCACACACATATACAGCTTGCACTGCTGCATGGTTGCAAGCATCTTCACAGTTAACCTGTGGGATACGGAGTAGAGGAAAACCCATCCAAGTGCACAGTACAGAAAAAACCCTAAAATAATGGAAGTGCTTTTCCCTCAAACTTTGGAAAATCTTATCAAACCAGCTCTAAATTATTAGCACAAATCATATTTGTGCAAATCAGAATTATTTTACACAAAAAACACAAACACAAAAGCCAGCCAAAGACACACCTCACCGCAGTTTCTCCCTCCTCACTAGCATGGTACTAATTATTGCTCTTGACACTTCTCATCTCTGCACCAGCCTCCTTCTTCAGCTGCAGACCTTGCTCTGAGCATACTCTCCAGTGCACCACCTTCTCACCTCTCCCCTTCCTGTCCTGATTTCCCATTCAAAGCTGTTCATCCTGGCTGTCGCTTCCATCTCCATCTCACCGCCATGGTTGTCATTCAGTTTCAGTCTCCCACTCCCTCTTCTACACTCTCTGGCTCCCCTTCATCCCACACAAGGCAACTTAAAGCCTGAATGTCTCAGTGCCATCAGTGAAGAAAGGCTCAGTCCTCTGAGTGCTGATTCAGACCACCTTAACCCTGCAGGGAGTTACTTTTCTCCCCTTTAAAGTCAGAGGCATCCCACAGAAAATTTCTGAGCAACCAAAAGTGCAAAGTTCTGCATGGGGAAGAGGTGGCACATAGTCACCAGGAGCCAATAGTATCAGATTTATGACACTTAGAAATTAATCCCCAAACCACTCACTCCAGCATCTGCTTGGCGCTTTACACTGTCCAGAGATTTGGTCCAGATTTTCGAAGGTAGAAAATTACATTCATTTTGTAAATGCACATTCTATTTTGGGTTTTATTATTATCTGCGTAACTTGCGTAGGACTTGTTGGTCTCTGACATAATTTTCATTAGACAAGGTGAACTTAAAAAGCACAGACGACAGATCTTTTCTGGCAGAAGCATGATTCACTGTGAAACATCCATTTACAATTTCCTACAAAGATCGATCGCTCAGTTTGTAATGAGAAGCGCTTAATCCTTTTTATGTAGAGAAATGACTTCAACAACTTAAGAGTTTAAAAGAAAAACCCGTTTTACCAAATCCTTCACTTTGATTAAACATCATCTTCACTGTACGACAAGCAGAGCCATCTCCCAGGCAAACTCCACACTGGTCTTCAGTTGCGTTGGAATTAATCTCATAATCACAGCCAACAGTCTAGAAGGAAAAACAGTTTCAGAATAAATGTGGCCTCCACAATGAAATACTCAGAGCTCATGTATCACTGCCTTCAGTGTACTCTGCTCTTATAAGAAGGGGAAGAATAATTTTTGTGGAAGAGTATATATCCTATATAAACAAATTAATAGTAGAGATTGTTATACCTAGGTCAAACTCATGTGTATTGTATGAACGTGAAAAACAAACAAACAAACAAACAAACAAGCAACAACCACCACCAGATCATGAAACATATACTAGTGACCAGTTACTTGAGATGGAAACGTGCTACCCAAATGGCCTCAACATACAGGACTGGCCAATACACCTAGGATTTGTGTCTGTTTTCTTATGTCATAGAAGCATCCACAGATTACTAGCAATACAATGCAGTAACATAACTGAAATCTCTGTGTTAGCTTTTTGTGGGCATCAGACAGTGCAGAACCTCTGCTGCAGTCACCCCCCCCCCCCCCCCCCCCCACACACACCCCCAACACAGAGAAATTAAAGAGAAACTCTTCAGCAGACATGAAGTTTTACACCCATGACAGCTGCTTCTCCAGCTTGCCAGCATGGGGGAATGCGTCAAGATAAAGTTCTAGTAAAGACTGATTTTCCAGTTCATGCTTGCTACAAGGAGAAAGTGAGAGAAAAATTTATTCATACCGAGTCAGGACAAAGCTTCTTCCTTGCCCAAACAAAAAATTCTGTGCATTAATGCCTTTAAGCTTCAAGAAAATCTTTATTTGGTTTTGGGGTGGTTGTTGCCTCTCATTAAAAACTATCAAGGTTGCAGAACACAACCTAATGTCCAACACTTAATGGTTGTTAACAGTATCTAAGATGTCTGAAGGCCTGTGATTTAGATGAATAGCCATAAGTCTGGTAGTACTTTAAGTTTTTCTCGGCTGGTTTTTTTCAAAATAAGCTTTCAGGTGCGATACCTGCCAACCTGCCAACTTCTCTAACACCCTCTTGATGTATGAAAATCTGGGTATCCCCTCTTTTGATTTTGATCTTATTTTACTTTCAGTACATCAGCTACTGTAATCTTCTGTAAGCTTCTGACAGGAAAATCCATCTATTAGACTAATCTAGGTGTAAAGGTTCCTGCATTCTCTAATATTTTCCTGTCATTTTCAGCTCAAGAAACATCTGAACTTTTCCTCTATGTGCCAGTGATTTAATGAACAGCTAGAGAAACTGCAAAAACAGAAGCAAGGAAGGGCCTCAAACTACAAAGTGTTAAACCACCTTGCATTCTTACAGAGGATTCAAAAAAGACTCATCCATCACTTAATGCCAACACTTAGCCAGCACCTTTGATACTGGCTCTGAAAAACAATGGCCATGCCAAAAGGTTCTGCAGCAGCCTCCTCTCCTTTCAGTGAAGGCTACTTTCAAGAAAGGGAAGGTTTTGTAATGTCTTTCACACAGACAGATCTCAGCACCAAGGACCATGTTTATGAGCAGTACAGAATGTTACAGAGATAAGTACACATTAAGAAGGTGACTACATTTTTGTCTCCAAGCATGCAGCTATTTGACCAAGGATGGATTTAATGAAGTATTCAAAGCACACAGACACCACTGCGATAAGTGCAGGATGTTTGTCTTGCCGAGAGTTCAGATCTGACTCTTCACCTGCAACCTACAGATGCACTGCAGTTTATATTTAACACTTCCTATGAATTTAAAGAGGTAGGTGTGTAGCTGTTTTCTTAAAGAGATGCATTCTGCAGTATATTTACTATACTATCAGTACATTTGTTAATCACCTACATACAGTTAGTAAAGTCATTGTTATCAGGTGTATTATTAGACCAGAGGAGAAACCAGCCTCTATGGGGAGTCCTGAAAGTTGAAGTTTATTTCCTGTTCTATGCATATATTCACTATTAAACAGAAAACTGGGGAAAATCTGGAAATGGAACCCTTGCATTTCATGTTCTGCTATTATAAAATATTATTAAAAAGTGTTTTGGAGCTTCTCTTTTGAACTTCTTAAAAAAAATTACTTGTCTTCAAATTGTATAGTTTTTGCCAAATTAGCATTTTCTGGTTGAAAACGCATGTTCTTGAAAAGGCTTCTGTTCATCTTTATTTGCTGTTCATGCTTGTTTGAGCGGTTGCACCCAGAAATAATTTATCCAGTTCAGGACGTCAGTCAGATATTTTGAAACAAACAACACTGAGCATATGTCCCTTGTGAGTACTGTGCAGTGCAAAAACCCCCAAACACTGAACAAATTAGCCCTGAACAACTGCACTGGTACTAGCAAATGAGTCTGGTAGCAGCACCACAGTATATCACTTTCCTGCCTTTGGGGTGCCAATTAGCGTCTCTGTGTGGGCTGTAGACTTTATCAGCTCAGTCAGAACCAGCTCATATCCTTCCCACTTGGCCATACATTTCCTTTAGCAACACATCCATGGCATCAAAATATGACATTGCTATGATATGACAGAATGCCTTTTTCCTTTTCAGTTATAACCACAGAAGCTTGTATTTTGTTTTTCCTCTGATACTTGAAACATAGCATCTAATCAGACATCACAGTCTTACCTATACATGCAGTAGGGTGAGGTGCAGGGATCCCCAATAACGAGGCACTGCAGACAACAGCAGCAGGGCAGGCAATTTACTGTGTCACAGTAAATAAAGCCTTATCTTTATTCCTTAGCTCTGGGGGCTGCTGGTGGTGCAATGACCTTCATATCTAGCAATAGGGCCTCATCTTACAAGGCCATTAATGACCACAACAAAGTGTATATTCTCATGTGTCAGAATAAACTGCTCCAGCAGTTATTCATTCTAAGTACATTTACATGAACTTTAATTTCCAGGCCGTGTTTTACTTTCCTGCTCCAGTGAATATCATTATTTTTGTCATCCATTAGATTAATTTCTACATGCTTCCTCCTCCCTTTTACTTGCTTTCATCATTCTTCTGATTCTTTTAGATACACAGTAGCCATATTTTCTAAAACTGCCTTAAAAAATGTGCCTCAAATTTCTGCCAAATTGCCTGTTAAAAGGGATCTGGAGACTACATGCAGGTTACAGAACAAGAACAAAATCAGCAGCAATTAGGCTCTGATTCTTTTGCACATGTATGTCCTTGTGCACCCTCTGCCAATGAAACATGCTGTGCTACAGCAACCACTGTGTGCCATAGCATGGTGCAGCGCAAATGAGCATCCCTTCACGCAGCCCTCTGCCATTGCACCATTCACCAAGAGCCTTTTTGACACACCTGAGACTAGCTTTATTTCTGGTCCCAGCACACAGAGCAGAGGCAGAAATAATGACCTGAATTTCCTGACTGTATTACAGGAAGGAGAAATAATTTCTTTCCTGCTGCTCAGTGACTAAAGGGAAAACAGCCAGAGTTATTACCCTTTTGCCACTTCCAGAGGGAGCAATTTTCACGTCACATTGGCAGCAGGGGGGCAGATAAAAAAACCCTTGCTGTCACTGAAGACTACGACCTGGATATCAAAGTTACGTGGATGCTACATTGTGCTTTTAAACTCTTCCTTCCATTTGTCTTCCCCACTGATCTCCAAATAAAGAGATCATGTTCATGTCATGTTGGCCACGACATTGCCTTGAATGGAGAGATATGTGCCCCCATGTGCCTATTTCTCTTATAATTTGTCTAGATGGGTCTGAATCAATGTCCTGTCAGGCGAGCAGTGGGAGAAGACTGAATCATAGTGAGAGGTATAGTAAAGCTACTGCAAAAATCTCTGAGATGTGTAATATGCTTTTCAGCAAGATAAAAAACCACCTTCCTCCCTAGTATTACACAGCTGTGTAATTCTCCAATACATTATCAGTCTCTCAACATAACAATTGTGAATTACCACAGAGAACAGCTCACAGACTTGCATGACTGGAGGTCATTTAAGCCTATTAAAATTCTGTGCAGGAGATGAATGCCTGTTAGAAACAGCAGAGATGCCAGGTCCTCCACCCTCAGGATCTGCACACTCTCAGTGCATACACCATGTAAGCCTTCACTTTTAGATGATGCCATGGCTTGTATTTGACCAAACTTCTCAGTCATGTATGTATCACTGCTCAAACAAGATACTCTGGTGGCAGCATCTTTGCTTATTAAGACTGCAACTGACTGCTCTAGCAAGAACTGAGTGCACTTGTGATGTATAATTTAAAACACAGAAAGATAGGATATGTGTTTTAAGGATCTTCTGAATAAAGGGAAAAAAGTGACACTCAAAGGATGAGTGTGGAGGAATATGGTTAAATAGCAAACTAGTCATGTGTCGTGGTTTAATAAGCCTGCAACTAAGCACCACGCAGCCGCTCACTCACTCCCCCCCATCCAGTGGGATGGGGGAGAAAATTGGGAAAAAAATGTAAAACTCCTGGGTTGAGATAAGAACGGTTTAATAGAACAGAAAAGAAGAAACTAATAATGATAATGATAACACTAATAAAATGACAACAGCAGTAACAAAAGGATTGGAATGTACAAATGATGCGCAGGGCAATTGCTCACCACCCGCCGACCGACACCCAGCCAGTCCCCGAGCGGCAGTGCCCCGCGCCCACTTCCCAGTTCCTATACTAGATGGGACGTCCCACGGTATGGAATACACCGTTGGCCAGTTTGGGTCAGGTGCCCTGGCCGTGTCCTGTGCCAGCTTCTTGTGCCCCTCCAGCTTTCTCGCTGGCTGGGCATCAGAAGCTGAAAAATCCTTGACTATAGTCTAAACACTACTGAGCATCAACCGAAAACATCAGTGTGTTATCAACATTCTTCTCAAACTGAACTCAAAACATAGCACTGTACCAGCTACTAAGAAGACAGTTAACTCTATCCCAGCTGAAACCAGGACAGTATCCACCCCTTATTCTATACCATTGACATCATGCTCAGTTCCCATACCTTTAGTTACATCCTGATCAATCATCACCACCTTTCCATCCTTTCGAGACATATGAACAATGATATATATATATGTATACACACACAGAGATATCATTCCTTTAGTTCATGAGTTATGTTTTTAAAACATTTGTTGAGTTGATTTAGTTTCTGACTCTGGGCTCCATCTGTCACACCAGTCTGTCTGGTCAGGAGGGATGGTGCAAAGTCCTCTCAGTCGGTAGAGCAGAATTGGGCTTCAGTGTGGTGTGACGAGCAGATGACATCTGACGCAGCAGGAGGATGGTGTGCACCGTTGGATTGTTGCATGCTGGAGTCAGTTCTGGCTCCATCACTACTGTGCTTTGCTCAGTTTTATCACAGTTCTTTCTTGCTTGATCCAAATGATTCTTACTACAGTACTATGCATATAGCATATAACAATTATAGTAATGATAACATACAGTGGCAGGGTTATATAGCAGCTACTATCATACAGTTTAATTCTGGCTATTTTCACCTAAAATCAAATCCCCTTGAGGCACACATCGGACTTCTCCATCTTTTCGCATCACCCACCAAGTGCACCCAGGCCCTTGAGCAAAAGCAATCCCACGAATGGATTTACCTTTGCCTGAGGCAGGAGTAACCCAGCCTGTTTTCCCTAACATATTTTTCACGTGCACCACAGGGACTTTATCCCCTTCTACAGTATGTAAAAATTCTGACTGGGCAGGGCCACCCCGACTGGCAGATCCTCTGGTGTTGACTAACCAGGTGGCTTTTGCTAAATGTGTATCCCAATGTTTGAAAGTTCTGCCCCCTCATTGTTTTCAATGTAGTCTTTAACAGTCCATTGTATCGCTCAATTTTCCCAGAGGCTAGTGCATGATAGGGGATATGATACACCCACTCAATGCCATGTTCTTTGGCCCAGGTGTCTATGAGGTTGTTTCAGAAATGAGTCCCGTTGTCTGACTCAATTCTTTCTGGGGTGCCATGTCGCCACGAGACCTGCTTCTCAAGGCCCAGGATAGTGTTCTGGGCAGTGGCATGGGGTACAGAATATGTTTCCAGCCATCCAGTGGTTGCTTCCACCATTGTCAGCACGTAGTGCTTGCCTTGGCGAGTTTGTGGGAGTGTGATATAGTCAATCTGCCAGGCCTCCCACTGTTTATATTTCAGCCATCGCCCTCCATGCGACAGGGGGTTTTGCTGCTTGGCTTCCTTAATTGCAGCACATGTTTCACATTCATGGATGACCTGTGCGAGAGTGTCCATGGTCAAGTCCACCCCTCGATCTCGAGCCCATCTATATGTTGCATCTCTTCCCTGATGGCCTGAAGTATCATGGGCCCACCGAGCCATAAATAGCTCACCCTTATGTTGCCAGTCCAGGTCCACCTGAGCCACTTCAATCTTGGCAGCCTGATCCACCTGTTCGTTGTTTCAATGTTCTTCAGTGAGCCCGACCCTTGGGTACATGAGCATCTACGTGACGTACTTTGACAGCTAAATTCTCTAGCCGGGACGCAATATCTTGCCAGAGTGCGGCAGCCCAAATGGGTTTTACCTCTGCGCTGCCAATTGCTCTGCTTCCATTGCTGTAGCCACCCCTATAGGGCATTTGCCACCATCCATGAGTCAGTATAGAGATAGAGCACTGGCCACTTTTCTCTTTCAGCAATATCTAATGCTAACTGGATGGCTTTCACCTCTGCAAACTGACTCGATTCACCTTCTCCTTCAGCAGTTTCTGCGACTAGTCGTGTAGGACTCCATACAGCAGCCTTCCACCTCCGATGTTTTCCCACAATGCGACAGGACCCTTCAGTGAACAGGGCATATTGCCTCTCATTTTCTGGCAGTTTATTATACAGCGGGGCCTCTTCAGCCCATGCAACCTCCTCCTCTGGTGACATTCCAAAATCTTTGCCTTCTGGCCAGTCCGTGATCACTTCTAACATTCCTGGGCGACTGGGGTTTCCTATGCGAGCCCGCTGTGTGATCAGTGCGGCCCACTTACTCCACGTGACGTCGGTAGCGTGATGTGTAGAGGAGACCCTCCCTCTGAACATCCAGCCCAGCACTGGCAGTCGGGGTGCTAAGAGGAGCTGTGTCTCAGTACCAACCACTTCTGAGGCGGCTCGAACTCCTTCATATGCTGCCAAGATCTCTTTTCCAGTTGGAGTATAGCGAGCCTCGGATCCTCGATATCCCCGACTCCAAAACCCCAGAGGTCGGCCTCGGGTCTCCCCAGGTGCTTTCTGCCAAAGGCTCCAGGTAGGGCCATTCTCCCCGGCTGCAATGTAGAGCACATTTTTAACATCTTGTCCTGTCCGGACTGGCCCAAGGGCTACGGCATGAACAATCTCCCATTTAATTTGTTCAAAGGCTTGTTGTTCAGGGCCCCATTTAAAATCGTTCTTCTTCCGAGTAACTTGGTAGAGAGGGCTTACAATTTGACTGTAATTTGGAATATGCATTCTGCAAAACCCCACGACACCTAAGAAGGCCTGTGTGTCCTTTTTATTAGTTGGGGGAGACATAGCTGCTATTTTGTTGATCACGTCAGCAGGGATCTGACGACGTCCATCTTGCCATTTTATTCCCAAAAACTGGATCTCCTGTGCAGGTCCCTTGACCTTACTTTCTTTTATGGCAAAACCAGCTTTCAGAAGGATTTGGATTATTTTCTTCCCTTTCTCAAGGACTTCTTCTGCCGTGTTGCCCCATACGATGATGTCATCAATGTATTGCAGGTGTTCTGGAGCTTCACCTTTTTCCAGTGCAGTCTGGATTAGTCCATGGCAAATGGTGGAGTTGTGTTTCCACCCCTGGGGCAGTCGACTCCAGGTGTACTGGACGCCCCTCCAAGTAAAGGCAAATTGTGGATGACACTCTGCTGCCAGAGGGATTGAGAAAAACACATTAGCAATGTCAATTGTGGCATATCACTTGGCTGCCTTTGACTCTAGCTTGTATTGAAGTTCTAGCATATCTGGAATGGCAGCGCTCAGCGGTGGCGTAACTTCATTCAGGCCGCGATAGTCAACTGTTAAGCTCCATTCCCCATTAGACTTCTGCACTGGCCACATGGGACTATTAAAGGGTGAGCGAGTTTTGCTGATCACTCCTTGGCTCTCCAGTTGGCGAATCAATTTGTGGATGGGAATCAGAGAGTCTCGGTTGGTACGATATTGCCACCGGTGCACCGTCATGGTAGCAATTGGCACCTGTTGTTCTTCAACCTTCAGCAACCCCACAACCGAAGGGTCTTGAGAGAGACCAGGCAGGGTAGACAACTGTTCAGTGCCCTCCGTCTCCAAGGCAGCTATAGCGAAAGCCCATTGATACCCCTTCGGGTCCTTAAAATACCCCCTCCTGAGATAGTCTATGCCAAGGATACACAGAGCCTCTGGACCAGTCACAATGGGGTGTTTCTGCCATTCATTCCCAGTTAGGCTTACTTCAGCTTCCAATACAGTTAACTCTTGAGATCCCCCTGTCACACCAGAAATGCAAATGGGTTCTGCCCCTTTATAACTTGATGGCATTAGAGTGCACTGTGCACCGGTGTCTACTAGAGCCTTATACTCCTGTGGGTCTGACGTGCCAGGCCATCGAATCCACACAGTCCAATAGACCCGGTTATCCCTTTCCTCCACCTGGCTGGAGGCAGGGCCCCTCTAATTCTGGTTAGAGTATTCAGTATTCACTTCTCGTAAAATTGGCTCAGAAGTCCCTTCGAGAGGATCGGAAATAAAGTCAGCCCTTCTACTCTGTTTGGAAACTGAAGCGGCATTTTTTCCTGGTAGAATCCCCTTTTGTGGTGGTTTTTCCTCGCAGTTCACGTACCCGTGCATTTAGGACCGAGGTAGGTTTTCCGTCCCATTTCCTCATGTCCTCTCCCTGATCACATAGGTAAAACCACAGGGCACGTCGCGGTGTGTACCTTCTATATTCTCTCTCTTGGGCAGAAGAACGCTCACTCCTAATAGCTGAGACATTGGTCCTTAAAAGTGTGGAGTAGGACATATCCTCTTTGATTTGTTGGACATCCTGGGACAGCTTCTCCACAGCCGAAATGCAGGCTTGTAGGGAGGGGGAGAGATTTTCTTCATATTGACAGAGTTGGCGAGCCACTTCCTCCACTGCTGGTGCCTCTTCATCCTTCCAGGACATTACCGCCAATGCGTTGGCACAGGACGATGGTGCGCTCCGTACAAACTTCCACCACATGGGTCATGTGCATTGGACTTTGTCTGGATCTTTGGGTAATTGTGGGTTGTCCGGGTCATGATGAATCGCCTCTAGCACAGCTAATTCCCTCAGATATTGAATACCTTTTTCCATGGTGGTCCACTTGCTTGATTGACAAATAACATCTTCCTTAAAGGGGTACCTTCCTTCACACTTGACAGGAGTCGCCTCCAGAGGCTGATGGCTTCTGTCCCTCTTCCAATTGCCTTGTCAATGCCACCTTCCCTAGCAAGTGATCCCAGCTGTTTGGCTTCCCTACCTTCTAATTCCAAGCTATTAGCCCTATTGTCCCAGCATCAGAGGAGCCAGGTGATAATATGCTCACCTATACGGCGGCCAAAATCTTTTCGCAAATCCCGCAGCTCACTCAAGGATAGGGACCAGGTTATTACCTCTGGTTCTGCCCCTTCCTCCGGTTCCTGTGATCACCCTGGTTCACCTTCATCCTTCGCTAAGCAAACTGATTTTTTTGTATATTTCTTTTTCTGTACGGGGGCAACTGATACTGGTCCAGGTTGGTCCTCTGGTTCAGTTGCAGTATCGCTTGCCAGGTTTTGGATAACCGCAGTGTCTGTCGCCAAAGTTTGGGTAGCAGCAGTGCTCGTCAGTGGGGCTGGAGGGACCGCAGTGCTCGTTGCCAAGGTTTGGGTAGCTGCTGTGCTCATTGCCGGGGCTGGAGGGGCTGCAGTGCCTGTTGTTGAGGTTTGGGTAGCCTGAGTTCTTGTCACCGGGGCTGGAGGGGTCATGGTGCCTGTTGCCAAGGTCTGGGTGCCTGCAATGCTCCTTGCCAGGCCTGGAGGGGCCGCAGCGCCCATTGTTGAGGTTTGGGTGGCTGCGGTGCTCATCGTTTTGTTGTTAGGTCTAGAGATTTTCTCTTCCCCTTGAGGGTACTGAGTGGTGTCGAACAGGGCTCGATAGGCATGGGCCAGGCCTCAGCACATTGCAGTGATTTGTATCTCTCTGGAGCTGCTGGGGTGACAGCATACCTTTTCCAAATATTTTACTAGTTCTTCTGGATCCTGCACTTGTTCGGGGGTGAATTTCCAAAACATTGGAGGTGCCCACTTTTCTAGGTACTTGCCCATACTACCCCACACACCCTGCCACTCATAATTATCCAGCCTTGGGGCACATCTCTGGGTGATCTTCTTAAATAGCTGTTTAACCTTAAACGAGAGCTGAACTACATTCAGAAGTATGCTAATTCCTAGCAGTAGGGCTAGGACCGTGCTAGTCCCAACACCCCAGGAGTATTCAAATTTTTCAAAATTCTCAAACACCATTGTAACTGGACTGAAGGAGAAAGGAGAAGGGAAGAAAGGTACCCCACCCATAGACTGGTTTTCCATGGAGGAAAGGTAAATGGTATAATTATTAATAGTTTCCCACAGATGGCTCCCACCGTATAAAGGTGACAATGCTAAGTGCAAATACCGGATTAATCCCACAGCCAATGACTTTATCATACCATAATCCAGTGTTATACCATACATCAAAGCGAAAACCTTAATCCACCTCCCACGGATGATAAGCAGTAGAAGAGGAACTATATACAGCAAGCGAGGTGATACATAACAGAGCTTTAAAAACCAGAGCAACAACTCTAAGAACACATAAATCAGCATAATGAACGCTTGGAACAAATTTGTTTTAACAAGCTCTGGTCAGGTTTGTCGTTATCTCAACCCTTCGTGCCCCACGTTGGGCGCCAAAATGGACTGTCGTGGTTTAGCCCCAGCCAGCAACTAAGCACCACGCAGCCGCTCACTCACTCCCCCCCATCCAGTGGGATGGGGGAGAAAATTGGGAAAAAAATGTAAAACTCCTGGGTTGAGATAAGAACGGTTTAATAGAACAGAAAAGAAGAAACTAATAATGATAATGATAACACTAATAAAATGACAACAGCAGTAACAAAAGGATTGGAATGTACAAATGATGCGCAGGGCAATTGCTCACCACCCGCCGACCGACACCCAGCCAGTCCCCGAGCGGCAGTGCCCCGCGCCCACTTCCCGGTTCCTATACTAGATGGGACGTCCCACGGTATGGAATACACCGTTGGCCAGTTTGGGTCAGGTGCCCTGGCCGTGTCCTGTGCCAGCTTCTTGTGCCCCTCCAGCTTTCTCGCTGGCTGGGCATCAGAAGCTGAAAAATCCTTGACTTTAGTCTAAACACTACTGAGCATCAACTGAAAACATCAGTGTTATCAACATTCTTCGCATACTGAACTCAAAACATAGCACTGTACCAGCTACTAGGAAGACAGCTAACTCTATCGCAGCTGAAACCAGGACAGCATGGTATATCTTGATGATTTTAGATTGAATTACTGACAGGCCTTGTTGACTCCCTCTATTTGAAGCTGTTTATAAGTCAGACTTCATGGCAGGAAGAGGGTCTATGAAGGTACCTGGAGGAAGGCCAGGCTAGGTGCAAATACAATAAAAGGATTAAGAGGACCACACCTCTCATCTCCTTATTAGCACCAGCCGGAGCAAAACATGGTTGCAACTACAGGCACATAGCTTTGAGATCCCCCTTTGCAGCCACTGGTTCCAGCACTGAGCAATTTAACACCATTACATGTGTTTAGGGAACTCCTCTTCTGCGTAACAAAGCTGAGAGACTACCCATCTATTTTATATGCCAGGCCCTCAAATGAGTTAACAATTCTAGCTTGTCTGTGAATTGACAAGGCAAGTTCTAAAGGAATACCATACCAACACCTCAACAGTAAGGATCCTTTCTGCACTGAGGCATAGACAGCACTTCTAAAAAATGAAGACCCACGTATTGGACAAATTGCAAGGGCCAAGTGAATCAGTGC
The DNA here is from genome assembly GCF_929443795.1 of Astur gentilis. NCBI lineage: Eukaryota > Metazoa > Chordata > Aves > Accipitriformes > Accipitridae > Astur > Astur gentilis. The sequence goes on along the minus strand of NC_064919.1, from coordinate 76,524,141 downwards.
TAGTGACTGTACTTACTTCCCACTCACACCTTACGGCTTTTCCAAGGTGGCTAGGAAAGCACCTGGTATACCTCAGGTAGCTAAAATGAGGCATCCCAGTCCACACTTAGCCATTAAGGTAAGACCAACTTCTCTGATCGCTCTGAACAAAACCATGGCGAATTGCAAAATCAGGTTGAAATCAGCTGAATTTAGGAGATTAAATCCTTGATTGATTCTATCTTGTTTTGACATATCCACTAGGAAAACTGTGAACTCGGTTGTTAAAAAATAGCTCCTCTGCACACCAAACATGTGAGTGATATGGACAGTGGATCTAACATACAACATCTCACCATTTTAATTTTTTGCTCAATTTCAGACCTAAGTGAAGTGTTACTTTAGTATTCAGAACAAAGGTGAAGTGTTTTTTTGAGATATAGTACCGAAGACCAGAACAGGGCTTTAAGAGACATCACCACTAATGTTTGTGAACTCCTTTTTCACATCATTAGCAACACATTGCAATCAGAGTACAAGAATGATGTACCAGACTATTTATATTAAATGCATTTCCAGGTTTATTCACCGTGACCTGTAATGTATGTATTGTGTTTAACTAGCTAGACTAAAACACTACTGAATTATATGGAGATACTTGAAAAAGCTTCTCCTCAAGTGTTATGTTGGGTACCTATTTCAGATAAAAGAACACTGTCCTTCAGAAATGTGAGCCATTTGGATTACCTATTCATCATTTGGGCTCATTTGTGGCAGTTGCATGATTACATTGTTCACTCTGTGATTCTGACTCCCATTAAATCTGTTAGAAGATGTGAAGTAGTAGTCAACATGTAAAATGCTGACAAAACTATATTTATGATAGCACCAGTACCTTGGAGGAAATTTTTTAGGAAAGCTTTGAGTCCCCAGAACTATTAATGCTAAAGTATATCTAGTATCTACAAACTGCAATCAGAATTAGTTTTTGTTGCACCTCTGATCTATTGCTTCTGATGAATGAAGTTTTGTCATTTCTAAAATAGGTATGAATTTGAACTGTCACAGGCAAGATTCAATATTGAAAGCATATGGAAACTGAAATTAACCTCAGTGATCCCAGTCCATTTGGGCTGCAAAACAGAAAATGAAAGTGTAACATCACAAAGACAGCCTTCTGAGTTTAGCATTTGGCCACTTCAAGTAAAGGTCAAAAGCACTGATAAAGTATGCAACATTTACTATACGTTTCAATATGCTAAAGATGTGTTTCCATCTAGTTTGAACTGCTCAACACCAGGTCAGGCCTTTCACCATCATAGGTAAAAGACCCATCCTGTCTCAGCAAATTCAAGCAGAATCTCTTCACTGTGTATTTGAGCAGGGTCTTGGTAACTCCCTTTCACAAATGCACGTCCTGCAAGGAAAGCTTAAAACAAATCATTTGAGGCACTGGCATTCTACTAAAATAGAAAGTCTTCAGAGAGGGTATGCCAATGACCTATTAAAAATGTGGAGTTTCCATCACTAGAAGTCTTTAAGAAAAAAATGTGAAAAATGTCAAAAGAGGAACATGATTCTGTAAAGGGATGAAACAGATGACTTCTTGAAGTCCCTTCTAGTTGCATTTTTATATGATTCCACGACTTAGGGCATACAATCCCAAGCTCCCTACAGGGAGCTAATGTAGTTTCCACAAGACACCAAGTCCTGCTTTTGCTTCCGAAGATGTTAAAAGCAAAAAACCTATCAGGCTTCAAAGGGGTACAGGACACAAAACCCCAGTTCAAAGAAATAAACTGTAGTTGTAAATACATCCCCTACAAATAAAGTACTCATTTGATTTATGAGAAATTCACTAAAACCAATGCTAAGACTGCGGGTGTTACAGCATTTACAGAACACACCTTCAAATGCCACACACACACACATCATCCTGGAAACCTACTATCAACATGTCGAATATGCAGAGAACTTTGTACTTACTCTTCAGTAAACAGAATATTATTGAGCCATATACTCTGTGTTTGCCTGCTATCTCATTGTACAGCATTATTCAATTTACTATTGTAAATTAAAATAATTTTTACTGCCCTCAAGTGCAAACATCTGATCCTATTACAAGTCAGTTCAGACTGCTACATAATGTGTAATATTAAACTGCATTTTCACACAAAAAAACACAGAGGGGGGTGACACCAATTACAACCCTAAAGCTACAAACCTTTGTGAAAACATCTCATCAGAAACAAACAGATTTTCTTAAATTGATGTTTTAAAGTAGCAGAAGAAGAAGAGAGGCATTAAAAGGTACCAAAAGTAATTAGCATTCAGTCTAATGGTTTCATTAAAAAGGATGGAAATGACTCTTGCATCTACTTGGAAAAGGTGTTTCCATAAATTTGTTTCCATGATCATTAAAAATGTGGTAAATTGGGGTACTTGGCCTCGATTCTCAAAAAAATTTTGTTAAACATTTTCCTGTAATTTTTTAAAATTGTAGAGAAAGAAACATGCAAACATACCCAATACCTTACACATGCCATTAATACAGATATCTCGGCTGTGCCTTCCTTCAAAGCAAGGAGTACCATCAGTGACTGCATCAAGCATCTTCTCTGAAAAATGGCCATCTATTGGGCGACAGTGGAGCTCACAGGGGTTTGCTGGAAGGAAAACAAAGATACTTTCTCACAGAATACGTCAGTGGGACATTGAACTGCAATGCACAAGGAATGACAGTATGTCTTTTCTGCACCATCCACTCACTTTCCCTGGCATTTGACAGAAATGGCCTAATTAGAAACAGTCAGCAGAGCCAGGGTCATATTGCTGACAGAGTGACATGGCCTGATAAATGCCACTTGTGGACTTCTAGGAAGCAGCTGGAGGCTGGTGCCCTCATGCCTCTATGCTCTCCATCAACAGCCAGCTGGCTGAGTCAAGCAGTAATGAGGCCATCAGCTGTGATGGAGGAAGGGATGGGAAACCAGCAAAACCAGCAGTCATTAGTGAGAGGAAAGGAGGAATCTGGGGGTGAGATTGCTAAGGACACTGCCAAGCAACAGTCTTCCACCAGCTGATGACTGAGTGATTTCAGACATAATTTATAACTGCTCATCACTGCTGCCAGCCTCTCTCAGAGAGCAGTCAAATGGTTGCTTCTGATCTTCTGCATGTCAGTAGGTTGTCGCATCACTGCTTATTTTCAGCTTCTCACTGGCACTTAATAAATTATTTCAAACACTAGACCTCTTTTCTGCTTGGCAACTTATGAAATGGAGATAATATTGGCAGGTCTGACAGACCCAGGCTGTTCTTGGATAGATGTGCATGGAATCAACAGGGAAGAGAAAAGCTGTAGCAAAAGCAATATGTGGGTCTGTGAAACAAAATTTTCTGCAATGGACCAACCAGCCTTAGTCTATTCCATCCATGGAGTAAGAAGAACCAAACATACACTGCCTTGCCTCACAGACACTGGCCCTTGGGAATGGGAAATTTCAAAACTCAGGCTTCAGACAGTCGAAGGACACAAGTTTGGTAAACATGTTGTGTACATGGAAGATGAGTTAGAACTGAAACCACGGTCAAAGCAAAGACAGATATAATCCCTGCTCTTATACTACTCCCTGGAAATCTTCCAGCAGAGCCAGAGCTATCTGACCAAAAAAAAAATAAAATAAATTATCCACTGTCTCATTGATGAGGGGCAGCAACAGAGGATCCATCTTCTGGTTGTGGTCTATTCCAAGACCCCAGTCTAGCCAGGTGCTAAAGCAATTTCTTCATGCTCAGCAAGCTGAAATGCTGTGCTAGGCAAAGCAGTGGGCCTTAAAACTGCCAGTCAGTAGGGACTTCAAGGTATCATTATTGCGCCATTTTAATACAATCTCCCTGTGTGCTGTGGAGGCGCCTCTGCTGAGTGACAGTTTCATCCTGGGCCTGACAGACCCGACAAAAGCCACTCCCTTGGTCTCTGAGGGATGCACAGTATAAATCTTCTACATCCTGGCTGATGAATGTCTTTCTCCCTCTTCCTCCTTTGTTGACCTGGGTTGTGTCATACAAAGAACCGTGTTTAAAATCAGAGGAATTTCTAGTAATGAAATTCAAACTTCTGGTAATGCAAAGAAACTAAGTATTTTCCTACAAAAGAGTTTATTCTTTTGAAGGGGGAAATTCGCTCTCATTGCTGTGGTTTGTACAGCACCAACGTATACACAATACCATGCAGTGCACAAAAGTGACAGCAGCTCCTGCCCCCAAAGTGCTTGCAGCTTAAGGACTCAATCATGCACAGCCTGAGCTTTAAAACTATGAATCCCATTCACCTAAACAGGATCTCTGCAGAACTGGGATCCAAAAAACCAAAGAAAAGGATACTAAATGAAATCCAAAACCTTAATGAGGAGTTTTGTGTTTTCCCTCTTGTCAGTAGAGCTAAAATGGCATCTTAGCCCTGACAACAATGTTGTGCTTGTGGCTTCTCAAAGATGCCTTGGGGAAGGGCAATAGAGTGATTAGAGGCAGAGGACACACATGGACCAAGGTTATAAAACTGGTGGAATTCAAGGTGATGCAAATCATGTTCAATATTATCAACAGAGACGAGGCTACAAAAGAGTCTCAGGCAAGAACGTAAGTTTGTAATCCTCATCAGCCCTCAAGCCCTTCTGTGAAAATTGCCAGTCATGACTTCCATCAGTTGTTCTGGTAAGAGCTGTCATGATAAGTGATACAAGGAATTTCACTTCTATCTGCAGAAATCTTTTTCTGGCTATGTGGCTAACTTGATTACTTTAGTGCTCTAAGTTTTGTTCCACCTTGCTTACCTTCTCAATGCACCATTTTTTAAACACATATAGCACAATACCCTTATGAAAAGGAGAATCCCAGAATCCCAGCTAGTGTCTTACCTGCTCAGAATCTATCTTGACAGACACAGACTTTGCAGAAAGTCATTTCAGCTTTTACATTGTTTGTAATGAAATAAGTAGAGCAGCAGTTTGCTGTCTGTACCTCCTCCCTAGTTGTGTGTAACAAGCAAGATGGTATCCAATTTCACTTCAGAAATCCCTGAGCAAGAAAAAGCAGGCAGTGCTGACTGCTGACATATTCCTGACATAACCATGATGCTTTAAGTATATAACTCAGAAAAAGTTTGTAGAGAAAGATAACTCCCTTACTAAGACAAAATAAAAAGTAAAATAAATAACAAGCAAACTTTCAGACTTGCAATAGCTCATGAATCAAAGAAGGGCTTTCCAGGCATGAAAGCTTTTCTGGTTTTCCTAATTGTAGTAACCAATGTAAAATTAGATCCTACTTGTACCCACAAATTTTGTATTGCTTTTCTTCCTATCAGTTTTCTAGTGAGCCCCACTGGAAATGAGAAGCTATTGCTCCCTCCCTACAAACTCAATCCTATCCAATATTTATACTCCTGCCATCATTCTTCAAGTTGTTTTGCTATTTCATCTGCAAAGAAGGCTGGTTAGGGCACCACTGAGGAAATTATCCTAGCACTGTTATTAGCCATTCATTTTCTAAAATTATTTACTTATCTATCATTATTTTTTACAGCTGAGCTCAGGAACCTGACAAAAGATCAGGGCTCCATTATTCTAGGACTGTAAACAAACTGTACCAGAATCAGCCACTGTCCTCAAAAAGTCTAACATTTTAAACACGAAACAGAGACTGATGTAGAAGTACTTTCATCTCCGATTTTCAGTTGGGGAACTGACACACAGGGAAAATAAATACGTTTCCAAAAACAATGGAAGAACTTGAAAGCAAAGACTGGCATTGAATTCAGATTTTCTAAATCTTATTCCAGTCCTGAAAATCTAAAAAGACTAAACTGCGATCGGTATAAGCACTAGGGTTGCTCAGAAGGAACTCAATAAAGCAGCTGGTTTAGTTTCAGTTACTTCAGCAAATTTGATTAATTCATAATGAGACTTTAACAAAAAGGCCATCATCTTAGTAACTTTTAGGCCAAAATATACAGAAATTCTTGCAGTCCAGCATATGCATGAACTACTAGATCCAATCTGTGAACACTCAATAATGACCATGTTTACACAATCCTTGTTCAGAAAGAGCACACTGAATTTCCATTTAAACAGAGCTGATTTCTGCCTGCGTAAAGTCTATAGGATTCTACTCATCCTTCCACACCAAAATAGGATCAAAGCCACTTAGACTGCTCCTTCTCAGATTGTATTTATATCTACAATGATAATATTAACTCCTTAAACCCTATAGGTAACCTGTTCTAAAGTTTAACCACCCATATAGCAATGAAGATTTCTTAACATGCAACCTGAAGTTCCCTCATGCTGTTTTGGCTGTTTCTGCTTGTCCTGCCTTTCATGGACATGAAGAACTGTCAGATCCATCTCTCTCTGTGGATTCCGTACTGCTTGAGTGGATGGGATGGGACGCTGCAGTATGATGTACAGTGACAGAAAACTTGAAGCCAAATCCAAGTTCTAAAGCAGAAGAGCTACATTCAAACTAAGCTGATAAGACCATGGGGTCCTGCTTTTCAAATTCAGTTAAAAAGAGCACAGAAGAGCTTGGATGTCGACCGCTTCTACTGGACCCAAGCACAAGACTGCATGGAGCCATGCAGTCTTGTTAGCCTGTTATCTCTATTAGCTCAGGGATATGCATGCTAAATACTCTTAGAAAGTCTCTTCAGGTAGTTGGCATTTAACTCGCTCCATCTTCTCTTTTCTAGAGCAAAACTTGCTTTTCTCAACTTTTCCCATAAACTATGTTTTTCAAATCATTTGACTTCCATGTTGCTCTCCTGTAAACCTCCTGCAGTGTGGCTTCATCTTTCTGGCAATGCATTGCTCCTAGCTGGACTTAAGATTTTAGCTGAGGTGCCACCAACACTCAACAGCCTAGAAAAATTACAACCTGTTTTTTATCTGTAGTGCCTATATCCTGCACCAAGATTATGGTGCTGGTTTGACTAGAGACAAGATCAATCCTCTAATACATAGAAGAAACGCAGGTGTAATGGAATCCCAAGCCACAGAGCGCCCATAAGTGCCCAGTGGCTTATTTGTAATCAGAATGGGACTGAGGAAGCAAGCCAGGAAAGCTGAGTAAAAATCCTAAAATTCAGGCATGTGATTTTTTCCCCCTATGTACATTATGACGAAGTTCAGATTCACCAAGTGTAAACAGAACAACATTAAGATAACTAGAAAGGAACATACTCCCTTCCCATTTAAATTTGTTTCCCTTGCAGCTGACTCCCATGAGTTCACATACAGGAAGGATCCAGCTTAACCTGAATGAGAAGGATGTGATTAATGTGTCTGCCAGCAGAAGATAAGGCTTCAATATTTTTTCCTACTTCACAAGGAAGAAAAGAGGTGGTCCTCTTCTCTTCAAACCCTCACCTCTATGAGAACTCAGAATTGGCTGAGGATATCCAAAACAAAGAAAGTTAGAAAAGACAATTACCAAACATGGACAAAACAGAAAAAAAAAGCTGAGGTGAAGCTGCTTTATTACTTTAACCAAGCTTGGAACTCCAAAAGAAAGTTTAGTTTCAAAGCTGTGGCAGCAGAAACATATCTCATGCTGTTAGCTCAGCCCCTGTGACTGTATCAATACAGATCTTACTTGATACACAGACATATTTTGGAAGAAATATATAATTTAAAACACTTCAGCAACGTAACCCCTATCTGCCAGTACATGAGATGATCCAGCCACTGACTGAGAAAAGAAAGGTATTTATATGATTCAGTGTAGGACTCATATTTACTACATAGAAGTTAAGCCCTGAGAAGCCATCAGATTCAGATAAATGTAACTTGTCAAATGGTGTGAAAGAAATAAATGTGGGGTCAGCCTGATGGCAAGAGAAGTAGATTAGCACCAAAGTCTGACTAAAGTGTCAAAGTCGGGGCCTAGCTCATGAGAATAGTTCAGAAAATATCCTGGTCAGAGCTGCTGGATACTTTAGCTACCCTTGAACTTGGATGTCCCCTTCATTTTAAGACTCCCAGGGACACTCAGGTGCTCCAGCTTGAGCACATGGGTTTCCATGCTCTGGGGCAAATCCACAATAGGACTACACAAGTTCCTCAACAGGCCCAAACTCAATTAAAACAGAAGGGAAAATCTGAATTGGAACCTTAAATATAGTTAGCCTAGGTAATAGTGAGATGTCATTCACTGCTTTTCTGCCAGGTTGCTTGTCAAAGCTGCTTGTTGCATCTCACCTTATATTAAATCATAAGCTATTCAAAGAAGTCTTTGTCACTCATTACAACTGGTTTATGTAAGCTATGAAATTAAAGACAGGAGAGACAATTGTGACCATCAAGATCAATTTACTGTTTTTCCAGCAGGATGAAGGAACGCAGAAAGTCTAAAATGTCACAAAGTGTTTAGTTCAGGGTTTAATCTCCTTAACTAGATGCTTCCACACAAAAACTGTTACATGCACTCAGGGCTTGGGAAAGCTTCATGATATTTTCTTTTCCCCTTATAACCCACGTGCAGCATGAGAGGATTTAAAATGCCTGATAATAAAACACAAGCTGTATTGGGTTTGTGTGGCAAGGGTTTGGTAGCAGGGGTGTTACAGGGGTGACTTCTGTGAGAAGCTGCTGGAAGCTTCCCCTGTGACCAACAGAGCCAATGCCAGCCGGCTCCAAGATGGACCCACCACCGGCCAAGGCCGAGCCCATCAGGGAGGGCGGTAGTGCCTCTGGGATAATGTATTTAAGAAGGGGAAAAAATTACTGCACAACTGCAGCCAGAAGAGACGACTGAGAATGTGTGAGAGAAACAGCCCTGCAGACCCCAAAGTCAGTGCAGAAGGAGGGGGAGGAGATGCTCCAGGCGCCAGAGCAGAGATTCCCCTGCAACCTGTGGCGAAGACCACGGTGAGGCAGGCTGTCCCCTGCAGTCCAGGGAGGTCCACGGTGGAGCAGATATCCACCTGCAGTCTGGGGAGGACACCACGGTGGAGCAGGTGGGTGCCCGAAGGAGGCTGTGGCCCTGTGGGAACCCCGCACTGGAGCAGGCTCCTGGCAGGAACTGCAGATCCATGGCAAGAGGGGCCCACAGTAGAGCAGGTTTTCTGACAGGACTTGTGACCCCACAGGGGACCCATGCTGGAGCAGTGTGCTCCTGAAGGACTGCATGCCGTGGAAGGGACCCACGCTGGAGCAGGGGAAGAGTGATGAGTCCTCCCCCTGAGGACGAAGGAGTGGCAGGGACAGTGTGTGATGAACTGACCCGAAACCTCCATTCCCCATCCCCCTCCGCTGCTTGGGGGAGGAGGTAGAGAAATCAGGAGTGAAGTTGAGCCCGGGAAGAAGGGACAGGTTGGGGGAAGGTGTTTTAAGGTTTGATTTTTATTTCTCATTATCCTACTCTGATTTGATTGGTAATAAATTAATTTTCCCCAAGTTGAGTCTGTTTTGCCTGCGACAGTAATTGGTGAGTGATCTCTCCCTGCCCTTACCTCGACCCATGAGCTTTTCGTTATATTTCTCTCCCCTGTCCAGCTGGGGAGGGAGAGTGATAGAGCAGCTTTGGTGGGCACCTGGTGTGTGGCCAGGGTCAACCCACCACACAGCAAGCTAAAGTAGTAACAGAGTGCTGTGAAAAGTCTTTGAAATTGGATTGCACCAGTTAAGTGGAAAAGTAAGGGAAGCTGGTGCACACTGACAAAGGTTAGTGTACATAATGGTGGATGTGGTGATTAAGTCTCCAGAGCCCTGAAACATCAGCTCTTTTTTGTGTGTGGTTTACATGTGGCTGTTGGTTTGCTTTTGTTTAAAGTCATGGTTTGTCTAGGACAAACACTCACAAGAAAGGCTCAGACTGCTCCATCTCACAGAGAGAGCACTGTTTCATGACCCTATTTGAAGTTATTTTGCTCAGGACACCTTTAGCAACTGAATGGAAAGTGAAAGAAAATTTGAAACTGAGATGAGAGGAAAACTCTCAGATGTACTTCAGTGCAGTAGGTAACGCTGGCTGGACAAAACTGGAAGCAGTGTGCCCATGATAGCCACACACCCTGAATCATACAATGATGATGCCAGATGAAGGATCAGAACAGGATTTGGCCAACCACCTGCTTAGATTAGTGTTTCCAGGAGAGCCGGCCTATCTGAGGAAGCGACGATTTTTGTAAGTTAAGAGTTTAGCAGCAAGAAAACACTTCAAGTGCTGTTAATGGAATGTAAGAAAGAAGTTGCAAACATCAAGGACATCACAGATCACGGGAGAGATATGTAACTCTAGACTGAAATTCTGGCTGCTGAGAAAACAGGTGAAAACAGTCAAAAAGCTTTTTAAGCCACAGAAAAAATATATCCTTGGCATTTGAAGGATTTTGTAAAAGGTCACTGAAACCCAGGATGCTCCAGATGAAATATATCAGGCTCAGCAATGCAGCACTTAAAGATAAGTGGTTTGTCTTTAAAGCTCCAATCAGCTCTATTTGAAATATGGCATGGACACACCATAGGCCTGCCTTCCAGTGTGCAGGAGCATTTGATTCATGATTCTTAATTCCTTTTAAAAGCAGACCTTCTGCAACAAATGAACATGCAGAACTACCAGTTCTGTAGCTCTGCCCTAGAGCAGAGAACAGAACCAAGGCTGTACCTTGCAGTAGTACATGTGAGTAACAGAGAGAACTGGAATCCTGACTCCAGTGACAGTTGACTGTAGAAAACAGTTTATGAGTTTGGCTTTGGACTAAGCCTTAGCCTGTTAGCATTTAGCATGGTTTGTTTTACTGGGAGTCCTTCTGAAAAAGTCTTTTTCTGTCAACCATATGTTCTTTCATCAGAAATTTTCCTGGAAGTCTGTCTGCTCCAGGTTCATCTTCAATGGTGTATTTGTTAGAAAAAATTGAAACAGTAGCTGAAATTTAGGAAACCTATTCAGAACTGCCAGTAACTGTGAAAATGCAATGAACATGCTGAAAAATAAAACTGGCAAATGAAAATGAAAGTTCAATCTTGAGCTTCATTTCTCTGGTTTATTTTTTCATTAAAAATTTGCTAGCTTCTACTGGATAATCTACATCTTACGTTTATGCATACACCGAGAATTAAACTGCATGGTAATAACTATAACCCCTGTAATTAGTAACTAGCTGTTACAAAGCAAGTTATAAGGTAGAGGCTTCAGTTCTGTCTCTACAATACAAGGCAGTACAAAACCGAACCTGCTAAGGTAGTACTTCTTCAGTGTGGTGCCAGGTACACTTACCATGCAGATCTGAGTCTGGAAGTAGTAAAGCCATGTTTGTGCAGCAGAAGAGCTCTGCTTATTGGGTGCAGCGATGCCTGCAGGCCCAAACATGCAGCTCTACACTATACTACTGTACTTCTTGTTCTGCAGTTGACACTGCAAAAGATGGTTTAGGTCAATCCCATACAATTAGTATAGACAAGACTTCAACAGCTTTTCTGTGTGCAATATCTTTCCAGGAACTGGGCTAGTTACACTCACAGCCATTAACACCAGAGCTCTGAAGAAACATCTATGTGTAGAGGAGAACCACTGCCTTTGTGTATACACAAAAGGCACGCCTACATATGGAGGCACACCAGATTTTTATCTCTAATTAAAGACTTGTAACTCAGTGACTTCTTGCCCTCATAGAGGTTTCTCATAGGTCTGTAAATTTGACTTTTTACACAAGATCTTAAAAAATTTGTAGCTTTGTACCTGTGTTATAAACAGGAACCCAGTGGTAAAATTCGTTCTGGTAGGGAACTGTATCAAATTCACTGCACTGCATCTGACGAAAGGTTGGCAAGCCTTTGCGGCAGGGGCTAATGTTACACATCCGATAGCGTTTCCTCTCTCCAGTGCAGTAGTCTCCTCCAAATTGTGGTCTAGAAAAGGAACATTTAGATTGTGACATGAGATTCTGTGTAAAAAATAGTTTTAAAAGAGCAATGTCTTTCAGGTTGCAATGGGATAACAAGGTGAATCTGAATCCTTGACAGGGTAGAGATACCATTCACATGTTCAAGTACCCAAACATGCCAGTATGGAGCACAGAGTTCTAGACAAACTCTGTATCCCAAAAAAGTGCTTTGTGCATTGCCTGGCTGAGCTCACAACAAATTACCTTATTAAATGAAATCCCCCAAAATACCATATTTTCCAGAATGCTTGATGGTTCTTCCAGAAAAGCCAAGTGATTTCTGCTGTTAGGCACTCTCTTAGTGATTTCTGAAAATGAGATGTAGGGTCTTCATGAGCTCAGATATGTATTAGAAAATCCTGCCTTTCATGTTCTATACCTATGAACTCATGTGTCTGAAGCTCAAACAAAGCTGATGACTAGAACAAGACATGAAAGGTGAGTCTTTGATTTCCCTCAGGAACAGATTGCCAGCGACTGTTTTCACCTGGCAGGTGTGGCAGTATTATTAAAGCAACATTTCTATTTTTTCTGTAAAGCCTGAATGCTAAATAACAGGATTTTTTCATTTTGTGTAGAAATAAGCTGCATGGAGGGCAAGGATTAAAGAATGAGATGATTCTAAAAGGTGAGCCAACTGAATTTCACACAGGTATGCTTAACTGGGAAGGAGGGGTGTTCAGTGTCTGTCTTGCTGTGGCACCTGCTGATAACAGTCTCATATAAAAGTTTCCAATGTCATAAGTACATCAAGGGTCTTGAATAAAAGGTAAGAAAAGATTGTGCACTCAGCTTACTCTGGGTTATCGCATGGTCTCTCTGCGCTCTGAACTCCTGCCCCACATGTCCTTGTGCAATGGGACCAGGATGACCAAACGCCCCATCCGCCATGGATTGCTTCAGGAGTCTTGCCTACTGTAATGCACTCACCAGAGAAGCACCACTGAAGAGAGAAGAGAAAGGACAAACAGCTTAAGATCACCATCGCTGGAAAATGTTATTGTGAATTGTTTGTTATTTCAGTCCCCGAATGTCAAAAACTTAAGTGGAAGTGCAAATGGAGACATCACAGGATACCCCTCTTTCACGCTGAACAATGACAGAGCTACTTATGGTTCCTCTGCTGCCCTTTTGCAGGCAGCGCAGCTTCCAGGCAGCATGGCTCACAGTCACCTTGTTTTCTCCACATCGAGTTCCATCTGCAGCTGCATCCAGTTTGGAGCGGCAGGAGCCTTTCACTGAGCACCAGAGTGTTTGGCAAAGGTTCTGGAAAAGAAAGGAAACTGCAGCAGTCTGAAGCAGAGCTGAACTTCTACAGCTAAGATTTTCAAAAGCCTCCCACAGTTTTGTACATCCATTTACAAAGCCTTATAAGGGCTGTATTTCCAAAGGCAGATGTTCAGGGTTTTCCACAAAGTTAGCACCCACCAAGGGTCCAAATTTAGGAACTCTTTCTTGGTGTACAAGGAGGGACTATCTGACAAATACAAAATGGTGAATACTTTCTGTCAAGTGAATTACTTGAACTACATGCATTCAAATATTCTCCTCATTGGCTGCTCAGCTCACAGCTACACACCAGAAAAATGGCTTTATGAAGTTTGAGCACTACTGATTATAGTGAAGGTGAACGGAGATTGTACTATTTGCATTTTATGAGTACTAATGAATACAGTGTTCAATTTTGCATTGCTGTCTGTCTGAAAACATACAGTGAAATCAAAGAAGGTTAGAGAAGCCAGCCAGGTAAGTAAAAACAACGTCATGTCTCCAACTATAACAGCCAAGTTAATATTCATGGAGGTCCCAAAACTGGATGAGAAAAAAAGAGATCAAAACACAGGTCTCTTAAAACATCAGCCAAGCAGATGGCAAAGGGTATGATCTAAAAGAAGCAGTCCAGGCTAGCTATCAGAGAAAAAAGCCTAGTGGGCTGCATAGAGTAAGGGCCCTGGTTGGTGAATGCATGCATACTAAGTTACTCAGAAACTGGTGCCATCTTAATGTAGTACCTTGCCAGTAAAGCACAGCATTTCAGCTGCTGCTCCACATGCAGGGGTCAACTCCAGAGAAGGGACAAAAACTCCTGAGAGCTGACAAAGTTAGCAGGGCAAGAAACACTACAGACACCTTATAACAAGTCTTCTTCACTCAAGTCTTCACTCAATCAGAACTATGCTCTAGAGAGTGAGGACAGACATCAAGGGCTATCCCCCCCTCCTCAGTTCACATGCACACCAGCATCTCCTTTGGTTGATATCCAGGAGCCCTTCATGCTTGGGAACTCCGGAATGAGCAGGGCTTTGTGTGGAAGACCACTTCCCAGTTGGGGAAACCAGGGTTGTCAGAGAGACTGTGCACTCCCAACTGGAACAGCAGAAGCAAAAGCCCAGGGGCTCTGGGCCAGGTCTTGGCTGAGGCTGTTTGAAACACAGAGTTCAGCACTGAGAGAGGGAACAGAGCTGGCAGCATCTACCTGTGAAGCAGGGATAGCTGTAAGTGTCATCAGAGAAAGGAGTCAATAAGAAGGATCTCACTAGCAACATCCACTGGGATTCTCAGAGCAAGCAACATGCCACGTTTGGGAGCCAACACAGAAACTGGGCACTTGCAAAAATCCAGACCCAATGAGCTAGCAGCAACGTTTGGCCGAGTGTGAAATGCAAAACTTGGCTGCTGGTTTCTGACCTGCTTCTATTTAAAATAGCTAAGCTTGGGCACAGTCTGTTTTGAGAAAGTTGCCTTTTATTTACTTTCTGCATTGTGTGTTCACCTTGGTTGTCATCTAGAACACCAGAAGGAAAGTTGATAGTACAGAACACCTCAGAGCAGCCCAAATCTCCAGCTGGAATACAATGTCTGGGACATTGCATCTCGGCTCATTTAGCTGCTTTTTGGCAATGTATACAAGTCAAAGGTTGTTTTGCAGTTCCCTATTGATAGTTCAAGAGCAGCATTACTTAGCACCTCTTTGTTAAGCAGAGCTTAACAGGTTCTCAAGGCAGAGCTACGCAAGTGTTCTGGCTGATGAATTTCCTTTCATTATGAAATTCATCACTTATTTTAAATCTTGTATAAAGAATATGTTCTGTGGTTTTTAGAGTATAAAGTGCACTCCTGCACTGTGTTTCAGACACCAGAGAAAGGCATAGGAACCGAACACAGCTTTCCACTGATGGTTACATTTTTATGAAGTGCACTCATAGATTTCAAAGTCAAGAGCTCACAGAGGAAATTCTTTAGCTTTGCAAGAATTTTTCCATATTGATCTCCATGTAGCAGAACTTTTTTCCATCTTTAAAAATTCTGGAATAACAACAGTAAATGAAAAAGCACTGTTTACTGTGTGCTTTTGGAGGCAACAGCCAGAAATTCATGACATTACCATGGACTCACTGCAAGACAAGTGATTTTTATAAGCAGCAATACAGTATACACTTTCCACCCGATCTATAAGATCAGAGTTTGTGCCTTAAAGAAAACTTGAGTCCAAAAAAACCTAGTTTCACTTAAGTCAGTGAAAGTTTAGAGATAAAGAGAGGGCAATAAGATACGGATTCTGAGCTCCTACACCCTGTCCTATAGGAAACTATGGATCTACCTACCACTTGGAAAATTCCTGCCCCTATTCTGTATTTTGCTTTTCTTTTCCTTATTAGAGGTATAGTATTTACGTACTTCACAAGATGCTTAGAGGACTTACTACCTAAATGGTTTGTGGAAGCCACGATCTGAATTATAAACCTCAGTCTTTGCTAACTGTAATCACTGAACCCTGGGACATCTTCAGCTAAGTACAGATTCTTCTCTCAAAAAGAATCTGTGGATTGAATTCAGTCAGATGCTGAAAGTTACAGAACAAATGTAGCCTGGTCAGTGTTAAGTAAAGAGTGGAAAGGCAAAGAACAGACAGACCTCTTAGACAAAATGACTACACTGATCATGCAACATGCCAGGCAGACTATACTATTCACAATTCCTTTCCTTGCCAGTTCAGCTACATGTAAAACACAGCCCTTCCACTAAAATGCAAAATGAGATTATACCAATTAATCTTCTGACATGTGTCTAGCTGTAAAATTGGTTAATCAGGAGATGTCGAATGTAAAAGGCCTACTAGCTTCAAACCCAAGGAGAGGTAGAATGAACCAATACTGCAAAACTACCTTTAATTTTCTGTCTGTACCAACAGACAAATTATGATAACTGAGGAAACTGGAACAGCAGGTAATGAAAGCAATCTTTCAATACCTGCTTCAGATTCAGTAGTTGCCGTTCAACACTGGTAATTATGTTATCTATTAAGGCTGAGAAGATAAATCAGAAATAATCTCCCTAATACAAAGGTAGATGAGGATACATGTAATTATCTGAATGGAATAAACAGTCAACATCAGCAGTCCCCAATCCACAGCTGTGCACAACACCTTGCCTAAAAAACACTCCAGCACTGCTGATAGGCATGATGCCACTTCTGCCACAGCCCTGTTTAACAAGGGGAGCAAGCTGGATGCTGTCTGCAATGTTTGCTGCATATTGCTGCCCAAAACACCGCAAAAATTAGCGATCACTTAGCTAGACTAACACTTGAAGCTACTGTTGCTGAACTGTTCTATGTAGAAAAATGCTGTACAGAGTCAAATAGCCCTGAACATGCTAGGTACAGTTAAAATACCATACCACTGCACCTTAGCTAATACAACCTGTTAGTCCGCAGTGGCTCCTAGCTCTTGCAGAGAGTTGTGCTGCTATGACTATACTGCTCCCTTGCATCTTCATACAACACTGTTTTGCTGTGCTGTGAGACAAACCCCAGGGTACTTTGTAAATTACATATTTCCACATATTTCCCATATTTTATGGGAAAATAAAGATTCTTCAGGGTACATAGACTGAAATTTCCTTTAATTAGGTAGACCATTGAGAGTGTGAAAAATCAGGACATAGGGGAAGAGAGCACAATCCTGGTTTCTTCTGAAAACTCTTCCTGGAACTGAAGATTTGTTCACAGAATCAATTTGGTCAGTTGAAAGCTACAAGCTTGAAGTATCTTGATTTTTAAAATGGGATTTAAGCTGCATTGATAATTTACCTAAGATCAGTATTATAAGTTTAAAGCCCAATTGACTCTACTGTTGAAGGACAGGCATGTAACAATAGATATGGGGCCAGATCCAGTAAAGGTCTTGCAAAATACAAGGCAAACAGTGTAACAACTCACTTACAGAATCTGCAGAGTGACATTGAAAGTGTTAGGCAATGCCTTCGCTACACATCTGTCCTATGAGACTTGGAACATGCTGCATTTGTAGTTAGCAACTGAGGTTCACTGACTGCACTTCCACATCGTTCAAGAAGGTTAAGTTCTTATTAAGAGAATGAAGAAAAACATACAGCACTTACATCCACATCTTCACAGAAAGTAGCATTGGAACCATACTGAAGCTGGCACTGGTGATGCACATCATAAATCACTCCAGGAGCAATGATTGGGGACTTTAAAACTTTTTTTTGGGGGATATCATCTAGACAGAATCCCCACCCACGGCTAAAAGACAAAAATTGCATATTAAAAAAAACCAACCCACAATCACACTTTTTTGACACTTCTATATAGACTTTCAATATCTAATTCTTAATGGTAATTTTTTATATGGCCTTTGGAAATAGTATTTTCAGATTCCAGCTAAGATACGCTGAAGTGCTGCAAACAAAAAGCACTCCACCTGGTTAGGGAGGGTCACAAAGGCAAAATATAGTTTATTGAAGTGGAAATATTATGAGGTCATTATGGTTTGCAGTGTGGCTTCAGAGCACACCAAAGCCTCTGCTTAAAGTTATACCATACTGCTGCTCTTAAAAAGAACATAATGAATTTGAACAAGTCATTGAAGTCAAGCATATGTTATTGTGGGCAAGGGCAACATTTATGACATTCCATCAAAGTCCTTGATGGAAACGCTTCTTTCTTCCTGATAACTGCAAAAAGCTGCAGGCTGCACCAAACCTGAGCTGATATGACAAGACTTGAGTTCACTTCCAGAAAGCAAGAATATAATGAAGCTTTTCCCAAATACTAAGTAAGCAATAAGCTTGGGGTACACCCTCCATGGAAATTAACTCAAGCACACTACAAAAACCTACACCTAGTAACGTACTAATACAGGATTTACTTTAAACTCCACAAATGTCTAATACACAGTTGTACTCATTTCAGAGAAATACTACAACCTGATCACTCACTCTAGGAAACGTGTGATGTATTCCTTGCTGCACTGTGACCAGGTGAGCGGAGTAGGATCATACTGCAGCTGTCGGGACATAATATATGGGCGCTTTCCAATGGGCTCACAGTCATTCTCTTTTCCATCATGCTGGATACCAAAACTGGAGATAAAAACCAACACCTAATAATTCCAGCTGATTGGTTGTACCACAACATCTATCTATGGGTTCCACACTGTGCTTAGAAAGACACCAAGGTTGCTTCTTCCTCTGCTGGGCTGTAGATACCTTTTGCTAAAAAGCCATATAGAAGATCTGACCCAAAGCCTACAAAAAAATCTACACTGCAACAGGCTTTCAAACATGTCTGTTACGTACAGTAATACTGACCAGCACAAAATAAAGAACAGGCTGTAAGAGCTATATGCAGGGGTATTTTTAAGGGAGTCAAAACACTATTGCACAGTTGACCTGGGAGTCACAGTTTAAAACTCAGTTATGTTAAAGCTGCTAAAGCAAACAGCTTCCTAGCTCTTGGATCCCAGATTTGTACCAGTTTAACAAAGATCAGGCTTTGTTACACTCTGTCTTACACTATCTTATAATCACGTCTCTATCACTTGTTTCTTTTTAAATCTCTTTTGAGACAGAGATAGTTTTCCAAATTACTGAACATTCCGTGAACTAGCCTACAACCTCCAGTCTTTCTTCCTATTTAGCTTTCTCAAACTGTGCCTTACAAACAGACCTCCATGGCAGGTCTTTCCAACATGGTTCTCTCCAGCTTCTCTGACTTAAGGCATTTCTTTGTTCAACAACTTGTAAAAGTCATAAACATTAAAAACTTTGGGTGAGATTCAGCTGATTAAACACACATGCCTCCACGTCATCTCATCGTGAAGTAGGTTATCTGAAATAATAAAATACAAGGATATTGACATATGAAGATGTTGACACCTACACTGTTAACATTTGAAGTTGTGTAAGCCCTTGTACGAAAAAGCAGTGAAAACTGACTCAGGTTGCGATTCAGTCACGGATCAAAAAGAGTTCAAACCACTTAAGACTTTGTTTCTGGAAAATATAATTGTACCATGACTCAAATGTTCCAAAAGCAGGGCACTATTTCAGTCTGAATCAAATTCAGTAATGGCTCTGAGGTATAAAAGCACGTGTGTCCCCTTAGTGACGGGCTCCTTTCCATGAATAGGGTCTGCTGACACAGGAGATGGTGAACATCTAGAGAGACAGTATGGGAAAGTATTGACTTTTGGCATCCAAGGAACACATGCACGGCTTTCTTCTCATTTTTTGTTCACCTGTTCTTACAGATTTTTCTTGTTCATGTTTGAACTTTTTAACATATGTACTCTAACGTGGCTTGAGGGAAGGATGGTTTCACGTTCACAACAAGTCCTACAGTATTCAATTTTCTTTGTGGAGACAATTTTTGGAGGCAAGGCCCTGCACCACTCCTGCAAAGGCAAGTATAGCTGTACTCTCACAGCATTCAAAGGACAGTGAGTTACCAGTCACCCAAGCTAGACCTGGAGAAGGTCACACACTGCTCTAAGGAGAATAAGTGTCTTCAGATAACTAGTGTTAATGAAAAAAGCTCCCCATCAGCAAGAGGTTGTGGGAACCAAGTAACTAAACCCAAAGCACCCAGATCCAATTGTAATGATTTCTGCATTATTTACTTACACTATTTCCTTTCTGGCTATTGAGAGGTTGAATAAAGAAAGGCCAATTAATGGGTGACAGGATCAATACTTGAGTAATCTTTGTATGAGATTATTATTACTATATCCCATCAGGAAATACAGACTTCATCCTGACTGGTGGTTGGGTGCAGAATGAAAGTAATGTGATTGTAGATACAGCAGTGATCATGTCACCTAGCCAAGCAACATGGTCCAGCTGAAAAGTGCAGGCTTTGTAGCCAAACCAGAATATCCATGAGATAGGCCTTTACCCTGGGGAGAACATCTCAGTATCAAAACAGATCCAAAAATTAGAATTTTTTCAGGTGAGTTTAACAAACCAACTAACCAGCCAAAACTTCCTTTGAAATTAGAAATACTGAGAAATCTAATTTCAAGCAAAAATACCCAATCATAAAAAAAGTTTAGCCATGTCCCAAACTAAATGCCCAGGAACTTCAGCTGACTTGACTTAAGTGTATCCACAATAGCAATATTAATATACAGAAGATACTGGTTGTTAAGAAATACCCAAAAGTGTCTTTATTTGTTCATCAGAAAGGAGAAAAAAGATTTGATATTTCTGTGAAGTTTGACTGCTTGAATCAAAACTGGTTTCTAGCTAATCTGCAATATTGAAATACCTTGATGTAACGAAACAGGTATGTTGTATGTAAATGATTTGGATTGATTCGGAGATCATGTAAAGTAATTGCATAGTAATTCACTACCCGTTTGGAAAATTTAGCACGATTAAGTGATGCTTCTTTGTAGCTTAATTATTTCATCCTGATATACTGCTCTAGCAGACTCTGTTAAATGGGGCAGACTGAATAGCTGTAAATAAAAACAAAAGTCAAAGGCTTAAGAATCTCCTTCTTATTCCTTTGCTTAGAAAAAACAAACACGGTTTTAATAATAGAGACATTATCTCAATCCTTGTTTTGTTTCTGTCTGGCAAATAATAAATTCAACTCAGCTAGGTTCTCCCTTCACTTTCAACCATACCTGTGTCCAAGTTCATGAGCAATAGTGAAAGCCAATGGAAGGCCAGAATCTTCATTGATGTTACAGCTTCTGTGAGGTTGACACATGCCTGACAGATGAGACAAACCTAAGGTTTCACATGGACGATTCATGCCAGCACAAATGTCCTTTCTAGAATCACAAAAGAGACGTGCCATTAAAAGAGCTTAAAACCAACTGTAGAGTGTCACTTACAATGGGTGTTAAGTCTCCACCTTATAATGTATCACTGCTAATTTGCATTTTAAGCAAAGCGTAGGGTTAACATTTTTACAAACATACACGCAACAACAACATGCATTTGTTCTGCTACTGTAATACTATACTGCTAGAATTTGTAGCCAATATTTATGCTGCTGTAGTGCCTAATACGTATGTTTACTATCAACTCACTTAAGAAAAAGTTTTACAACCTCCACCTCTGACAGTGTTTTGAGGTACAGTTTATTAAACTCACCATAACTCATTTTCATTCAAGTGAACTGTTTGAAGCCTGTTTATTTGGAGAGGTAAAAGCATCATTGTGAGACTTCTTTTTCTCATTTTTATTTTAAGATTTGCTGACTGTCTTTACTGCACCACTTGAGGGGGTTTTTTTGTTCATTTTTTTTTTTCCCTGATGGACTTTAACTTAGGACTTTTTTTTTTTCAGACCATAGACCAAATCTTTTCTCTCAGTCATGTGCAGCTTGAATCCATTTTTACAGACCTGTACAAGTTCTGCTTCAGGCCCCGCCACAAACTCCCTGTGTAACCTCAGACATAGCCTTTAAGTTTTCTGTGCCTCCCTTGCTCACATGTAAAAAACCATTTTGTGTCTCCTTAAATACGGAGATAATATTTATAAATCATACAATTTAAAGCTTAAAAATAAACAGCACTGTGTTCACAAAACACTCTTCCATTCTGAGCTGCACCTCTGTATTACTTTAGGATTTTTCATTATGAAGTTGTTCATCTACATGCTACGTTGTTTGGTATATTGCCTCAAAGTCTACAGAGGAGTGATCGAGCACAGAATGAGATAGGATCAAGTGGGGAAAATGACCTGAGCTCTGCAAATTGCTAATCTCTTGGGATATACAGATTTCAATTTCCTGACTAAGATGCATCTATAATTAAACACCCACATACAAACATAAAGTGTTATATGTACCTTGAAAACAAATGAAAATCAATCCCTTTAAAAGATACAGAAGGTCTAACTTTTAACCACATTTTTGTAATACAGCTCATATTCTCTGCCTGTATGAGTGTCAGACACGATTACACAGGGTTATTTTTGCATTGACACTGCTTCAGAAACAGCATATCTTCATCAGACCACTTTTCTGGGTTCTGTGCAGATGAACTAAATGATGGCACGAGCCTATAAAAAAATACCACCACCAAAAAACCACAACTAAACAATAGTCAGTCACGGCTGCTGAACTGCTGTCATACCTGGTTAGAAGGACAGCCACATCGTGGTGTGTAGGGTTGATGTCACTCTTGGGATTGACACTCTTCTGCCATTTGCAGAAGCTGGCTAGTGTCTTATCAGCATGGTGAACTATCTTCAAGCCTTGCTAATGGGAAATGAAGGAAAATTTTATTATAAAGACCACACTGCATTGCAATAACATGTCAGTGATGTTAGCCAAGAAGCTGGGTAATCTTTGAAACACAACTGATTATGCTTTTGCCTAAACCTAGAGCCATCATTAGAAGTAATGACATGTATTTATCTAACATATTGAATATTAAGTTAAAGTGTTGACATTTTTGTAATTGGTGCAGCTAAAAGAAAAATTCAACGCAGAAATTTACATATTTTTTTGGTAAGTGAGCTTCATAGGACCCAACACTGAATTAAAACTTTCAAACAAACATTTTATATTCTCTTGAAAGCGAGTTTTCCTCTAAAGAGAAGGCTAAGACTAATTACTGTGGGACTTGATGCTCAAGTTTGCCATTCAATGTTACATCAACAAAGTCATGCTCAGGGAACAATTCTGCTTCTAAGGGTGTACTTCTTTCACAATATTTTTCAATTCCAAAGAGAAACAATGCAGTCATAGATGTTTCTTCCTCATCTTGTTATTATATAGTATACATGCAAGTTACTGAACTTTCTTCTGAAATACAAAGTATGCAAAAATAAACTAATTCAAAAACATATTTTCTCATTTCTGGTCTTGGGCATTCACTGTATCTTGTCTCAGTTTACTCTACTGAGTAAAGTAAACTTTTTACAAAGCACCTAAATAATACTGCTACCAGACAGTAGTTTCTGGTTAACTTAAAACCAAATTTTGAAAGATATCCAATGCTGCTGCTTCCAACATTGACATGCTAAAGTGAACAGGAATCCATGGTTTATTATCAAAACAGCCACAGAAATTTAGCAAGTAAACTTAACTGGACGTCATCATGGTCTTCAGGTCCTAATTGTCCTGTTAAGATGCAAACTACAGATTTTGGCCTGCATATCCTTACACTGAGGGCTGTAAGGATAGACTCTGTCCTAATAATTATTTCAGAAGACATAACCTGGCCCCGTGGCTTGGTTCGCTGCCTTCAATAGCTTTGGGACCATCCAGCTTGTGGTTATAAATCACAAGCCACTGAGAAAATCCTCTTAATGTGCTCCTGCAGTCAGAGCAAACTATGTCATGCACAGTGTTTTAAAATAACTATAAAATGATGACAATCAGCATGTATTTAAGCATGTAGCAATATATTTTTGAATGAGAGATATTCTCATTATATCATTATATCTCATTATATAGCTAGTTTACAGCTATTAGTACCTACTTATTCATTTTTTTGTTTTGAAAGAGGTCTAAAAAGAAAAACGTGTGTTTGAGCTGCACAGTAACAGATTTACCTCTTCAGAGACCTGCAATACTCTAGCATTACACTTCGTAATACATTTCAGGTAATGCTAGGTAACTAGATTCTGAGTGATGATGCATAATTTCCGTTTCTCATCTAGTCTTCCTTGGCATCCCATGTTCTTTTGATATGATTCCATTTCCCCATTCCTAATTTGCCTGTTTTAATTACATTTTCTGTGGCAATTTTATGCAGAAATACCTTAAGTCATCATCTAAATACTTAGCTATCCAGGGCAGCATTTATTCTAAAAACAGACATGCCAAAGATTAATAGAAGAGTAAAATGAACACATTTTAAGCAAATAACCCCTCCTCTCTATAATTATAGCTTGATGCATTGAACTCCCAAGTTTTATAAGTGACATTTTGAGGAAAGTAAAAACCTTACCTCTTCCTCCTCAAAGAGGATAAGCCGGACCAGCACAATATGAATTGCATTGCCAATGCTTGGATCGTGGAACAAACCTGTGACCTGTGCCAGAGCCAGGAGGTATGAGATTAACCAATTCCTCTATAGCAGAACAGGACTTTAGAGAGAAAATACAATATTTACTTCAAGCACACTACTCATTTTGGGGCAGGGGTGTTGTTTTGCATTTAAATCCTCAATGCACTTCACTGAAAGTTTACTGAAATGCAATAAATGTTAGAACTACTGCAAAAGGCAGCTCTGCCAAAGGAGTGATGATACAGGATGTGGCAAAAGTTACTAATCTAAAGAGCAAAAGGAGTCACAAGATCATTTTATGTCCATTTCCCTTTCAAGAACTTCAGAGTTCTTAAAAAACATTAGCAGAAAAGAAGTCACATCTAGAGTGACATAACACTGATGGAAAAGTCCACTCAGGGTGCCAAAAAAACAGCATATCAAATTGTTCTGTTTTGATTTGGCAGGAATCAGCTTCTGCCACAACAAAGCAAAAATTAGTCAGTACTAGGCAAAGAGAAATCAGTTAAATGATGTATACTCTTGTGTTTTCACAGCACAGAAGAGGATAATAAGAACGAAAGCAAAGAAAATGAACCAGTTAAAAAAAGAATCCACATAAAAAACGAGCAAGAACCGAACTCAGCAAAAACTTGACCCAAATGTCATAAACATCATCACAATGTTGAATTAGGCAGAAGGAAAGGGAATCAGAAGACAAGATAGTCATAGGCTATCTATATGTGAGCTATGCCATATATCACAAGAAATATGAATGGACAAAATGGATTGCATTTGGGTCAAAACTGTTTTGGAGAAGACCACTAAAGGGGAAATTACCAAAATAAAGTGGGAACTATGTTTACAAAGGTCTGATTTGGATATGGGTCTTTTTCAAGATACTAGATTGAAAATTGAATCATTGTGATTAACCCTAATATCTCAGGTACAGACTGCAGAGAAAATGTTAAGACTTGTTTGTTCATGAATCTGATCATGACAGGGTTTTATTCCACATATTCTCCCTGTGTGGACAAAACCTCATGTGCTCATATCAGCTTTGTGTCTGTTTTATCAGGCTCACTGCCTCAGTAGCTAGTCAGACTGCTTGGGCACAGTTGGAAACATACTGTATAAACATAAGGGACAGATTGGTTACCATGGCTAGAATTACACTGTGATTAATGTCACATATATTACACACATACCATGATAACGACATAGAAGACATCCTCAGTAGACCTACCAAGGTCAGTATCTACCATGATACAGATAATAACAGAACACATATCTGTAGACAGTCTCATGAAACACTACTGCTTTTCCCAGATCCGACCTACATTTTGAGACTTTTCACACAGGAAAACACTGAAAGATAATTTTTTTTTTTTTCCAACATGGACTTTGTGTTGTAGGCAGGATACTCATCTGGAAGAACAGCTGTACTGGTTTTAACTGGGACAGCGTTAACTTTCTTCATAATAGCTCAAATAGTGCCATTTGGATTCGTGACCAAAACAGTAACACACTGACATTTTAGTTCTTGCTAAGTTAATACAATCTCCAGTGGGCTGCTTAAAACTGTAGAATTTCTCTCTGTTGCTGTAGCTACCAACCTGAAATCACCAATGAGCAACAGGTTCCAGGGGAGACAGGGAATTTCAGTGGAAAGAAAATTAGTGCTAGGATTTATAGCTATGAAACTTCTCTCACTTAAAATCCAGAGAAAAATTATGCCTATGCAAAATACAAGGTAAAAAATACTTTAAAATACAGAGTTTCAATGAATATATATGAATAATACTACATTCGTTTCAGTGAACAATATTACAGACTTACTTCAAGGAGATCAGTGACATAATGAAGTTACAATTTGCTTCATTCACTTATCTAAAAAAAGGAAATATCGTACGTACCATATTCATTATAGTAAGGATATAGGATTCCACATGGTCACTTCCATGATATTCAACCATCTTACTGTCTGCAACCACAAGCGTCTCCACCCATCGCTCCTTGCTGACAGAGCGCCGAGAGACCTTTCTGACAGCCACATGACTTTGTTCCCACCTCTCCCTCCGATTCTGCTGCTGTTTGAAAAAGCTGAGGGTATCTGGAAGAGTAAGAAGCAACATTGACTTGAGAATATTTTCAAGCTTGATTTGAAGTGTATGGCTGTAACATTTGCAGACAGAATGGCAGCAATGCAGAATCACAGGATGCTATAGGTTGGGAGGGACTTTTGGCTGCCACCTACCTGACCCACAGCAGGGTCAACTCCGAAGTGGCAAAAGGCCCTGTCCAGGGAAGTTTTGCATACCCCCCTAGATAGATCAAACATGCATCCAAAAGTTATCCCTACTCAAACTCCAGGGATTAAAGTGTGAGACGGAACCAAGCTAAAAAAATTGAATTGGGGATGCCATTTTTCAAGGAATTTCTCTTCTGTGGTTTGGCGCTAAACTCTCTAATGACACCAGTTCATAGTTTAAGATAAGGGATATGCTTTCTCCGCAGGCAGCTCTTATTCTTAGCAGAATGGCATGTTAAGCCCAGTGCTATGGCACATCTGAGAATGGTTTGTTCTCTGCATGGAAAATATCCCTGAAGTGTGGGGACACTTCACCAGTAGGTGTCATCTAAATATCAGCCAGGCAGATGGCCGAGGGCTTGTCAGCTCCTGTCATGGCTGACAGGCAAGAAACTTACCATTTCCACTATAATTCTGGGGTCTGTGCATCTAAAGCCTTTCAGAAAGAAGTCTTTGCTCTGTAGAGCTGCTAACAACCTTGTGCTGCACTCAGTGGGGCTAATTACTCTCCGCTCATTCTAGCTTTGAATGCCAGCTGACTGTGTTACCAGGGAAATACTAAGGATGTAAATACCCCTGGGCCTGAAAAAGAAGTGAGAGATGCCAGTTTGACAGCAACTGGTGGCATTTTTCCAACGCAGAAGCCAGAGAAACTCTTCTACAGTGCTGGGATTCCCCAAGTCCTAGGAAGGATCAGGTGGGCTTGTTGCTATTACAGATACTACAGTAGTCCTTCGGCATCTCACTCATGGAAGAGGATGTCCTTATTCCAGATGGGGCACATCTGCAGCCCAGAAAGACAGCTCCTGCCTCAAAGTGCTTATGGCATGTCCAGCATTACCCCCATTACTGTGTGGCAGGGGACAGTCATCCAGCATTACCTCCACCACCCAGCACTACAAAGTGTTGAGGGACAGTTACCCAGAGCACTCTTCCCTTGAAGAATGGATGACCTGGTAGCTAGGTCTGTAATCTTGTGTTCACACCAGAAGATCTGTTATGCCTTTGTCATGAATGCGCTGTTTGCCCTGTAGAAGACCTAAGTGCAGCCAGAATGTATCATGGCATCTTGCAAGTCTACAAAATGTGACACCATTGGACTATTAATAATGTGTATAATACATCTCTCAGCATAAAAGGTTATTGATATCTTGGTTTATTGTATATGTGCAAAAGCAGATGCACAGGTTTTTAGAAATGGGTTCTCTGAGCTCAGCCAGAAAGATACCTAGAGAAAGAAGAGCTTTCTGTGTACAGACAACACACTACATGTAAAGTTGAAATATGCTGCATTAATAACCAAAACTACAGCAGCCACATCATACATCCAGAACTGAGCAGCAGTGCCCAATTGTGCAGTACACGGCAGCTCCATTAGTTGACACACACTGTGACCAGTTAGCACTGCGTCGCAGTACCAGTTCAGGATTTCAGCTAGCACCAGGCACATACCACCGAGAAGCACACAAACCTACAAACCTACGCCAGTAAGGTTCACTCTACTAGATGGAAACCTGTGCCTCCCTTGACCACCTTTTAAAGGATACTGTACAAAGCTGAATTAATATACTATGCAGAATGTCATGTATTCTATACTGTAGATTTAGAATATAATAAATAAATAAAAATAGTTGTAAGTAGATTTTTTTGCATTAACTGGCATTTGCATTTTAAAAGACACTGAAAGTACTACTTGTGAAAGACAAAGAACCATAAGATTTTTTACATGCCTGGCAAGGCAAATGGCATTAAAAATACCTGAATGTAAGAGAAGTGTAAATAAATGTAAATAAATTCCAATCAATGTGTAAGCTTATAATTTTTACTATCCATACACTGTCACAATAAAGAGCCCAAGGATATAAATTTCCTTTGTGATTAGCAACCCAAATCACTTGTCAGTGTCATCCTGTGCACCCACACAAAGAGACTGTATTGTAGATATGTCAACTAGTAAAATAAGTTAGTCAGTAAAGAAAGTTGCCTTCCCACCAACCCAAGGGACTCAAAGAAAGGCATACATTTTTCTATCTTAATCTTGAAGAAGCTGCATGGAAAAATAGCTTCTTGTCTACATGGAAGAATATAATCTGTGAGTAAAAACAAAGAAAAGAAAGTGGGTGGTTTATTTGGTTTTGTTGGTTTGGGGGCGTTTGTTTTAAGAGAAAGGAAATGGACTATGACTGCTATAACCTTTACCCTAACACCACTAAACCACGCTGCAGCATCACTCCTGCTGTCTCCCTCAGTCTTTGTTCAGTTACTGCAATAGTCACCTCTATGTGGATGGTCTGAGACCTAGTAACATACAGTACTGACAAAACCCTGCCTCCCTGTACTCTACCATCATAACTGCTGAGCACAACATGCTCCACAAGCAGCAGAAGAGAGAAAGGGTGTACCTGAATCCTGAGAGTTTCCATGTATTTTTGAGAAAGAGACGTAACACAGGTATGTATAGTGCTGCAGTCCTTAAGAACAGAAATGAAAGCAGTGCTGACAGTACACCGAAGACAGTCTAAGACTAAATAAAAAGAAGGTTGGTAAGAGACTCAGCTAACAAACTGCATGAAATTCAAGCAGCAATACTCAGAAGTTTTTATCTGTCGTGGGAGATAATTTTGCAGATGTGAGGATTTTACTAGAAAATCTGATTCAGCCAAACAAGTCACGTACAATATTCCGTAAATCATATGTGATATCCAGCCATATCACTGCATAACCAGGAGAAATGGTGTAGATGACAACATTTCGTCAACCTCTAGTTAGAAATAGCTGATGAATTTCAGCAAAAGGGTTGGTTTTTAAAATCAAAATCCAAATTGTTTTTAGTGAAAAACAAAAATGTCCCCTGAAACTATCCATACAAATCCTACTTGACTAATTCAACAACATAAAGGACCCTTAACTCTCAGCTACAAGGAAAGATTTTAAGTTAACTGTCTCAAGTGTGTTTGAAGAAACAGTATTGTTCAAACTTCTCCAGTACAGGTTAAAGCTGCATGGCTTCTGCGTATGAAAGAAAAGTTATATTCTCTCTTTTGGCAAATCAATTTCATTTTTCATTAGGCAACAACAGAACTGTATCACAATTTGACAAAGCCTATTAAGAAAGACCTTTCTAATGTTCAAGAAGTAATATCAATACTCTCACTATATCAGTAATATCAATAATCTCACTATAAAAAACATTTAAGTTCTTCACTTTGAGCAACTCATCCACTCAAAATGTTGCTTAAGGTTTTTTGTTAATTTCTGCCTTTTTGCCCTCCAAACTCCCTTAAAGAACAGATACACTCACCTCATTTAAAGGCATTATGTGAGATTTCCACATCAAAGGCTTTTTTTCCACCTTTGTTTCCTGCAGGTATTGCTCAATGAAGAGTGTAGCATACAGTGCAACACAAGGGGACCTCAAGGTGCTAACTGTACAAAGCCACCTTTCAATATCTTTGGAGATATGCAGGGCTTTGAAGAAGCAAGGCGAAATGTCTGGAAATTCCTAGAAGAGCAGAATGCAGCCTACGACTGAAGGCTGTCAGACAAAATACAGTAGTACTGATTTATGTCTTCACTTTCTATCCTCACCCCCTTTCTCTTTGTGCAAGAGCTCTTTTATTTTTACCACTCTATATTATTCACAGTCAAAATGCTACATCTCCAGACATGGGGCACGAACAATGCTAGGGATACTAGACTAATAAGTCCCACACTGTTCAGAACTTGCTACATTATTTTTCCTATCTTTGTTCTAAGACATGCCTTCAGTTTAAATATTACAAAAAGACTGTAGTTTCAGGGTGAGTTCTTCAAGAGGTTAATAAACTCTGCTGAAACAGAGTCATTGTACAAGAGAAGATGAATAAACATAGGAAAACACCATTAATAAGATGAACTGAGCACTAAAAAGTATATACATGTCCAATCATAGCCTAACTAAAGGAAAGGCTGAGGAGTGACTTAGCTAATAAGAATTAAAAAGATAGTAAGGCAAAGGAAACCAACAGAGTTTTCTGAAAAGTGATTATTATCCCATCAGCTTTGAGCTAGATCTAATAAATGACTTGGGACCTCCCAGGACAGTGCTCTAGCCAGCACATTTCTGGATAAAGAAGGTAGGACCTTCTCCTCTTTCACTCATGAAGGAGGAGAGCAACTCAAATAGCTGATTTACTGCATGAACTTACTAATTATTTACAAAACTCAAATACAGTAAGTGAACACCCTCTATTCTAACTATCTCTGCTGAAATAAATAAGTCAGCTATCTAGAACAAAATCAGTGAAACCAAATACACTAGAAATTTTGTACATGTAGTATCTTATAGATACAATCATTGTTACAAATATCTGTAACAAAACTAAGCCTGGATACTGACAATGCAAGAGTAAGGGCTCACTCGCTGTATGGAAAAACTGTTATAAAACAGGGAAGAAAGGATGTGAATTTAAAACTGAACAGGTAACCAAACCAGCACTTTTTATAAGCATTTCTGAAACTGGCTAAGCTAAATCACACAAATGCTTTCTGAGTGTGAAGCAGTGTTCACACAGGAAACTAGTACAGCTATTTAATCACATACTTCCCCATGTTGACAACCCTCAAGTCCCAACAAAAACAAGCACAGAGAAAGCAAGCTTACAACTTTGCAAGCTTTGTTTAACATTCCTACTGTCAAAAACATTAAGTATCAAACAGTGGAGTCACACCACTCTAATGCAGAATTGAAGCTAAAAGTGGACCTGTGTTGACTGATGCACTTGATCCAATACTGCTGATGAGTGTGTCTGCCACTCATTACCACTTACACTGGAAGGATGGAATGATAAATGTTCTAGGCCACTGGCATCAGGAGGTACATAGAGAACAACTTCGTGGGAAACAGCTATGCCTGGAGCTTTCTACATTTTGCAATCACTGTTTTCCTTCTGCCTGAATGCTCTTACTTTTTTCCCCAGGGATTAAACCCAAGTCAGTAAGAGACAACAAAAAATTACAGCTCCATAAAATGCTTTTCTAGGAGTACATTACTCAAAGTTGTTTGAACTTTCCATGCTCAAATCACTTGCTAAACTTCAGTGGCTGGTTCCCCTTATTTTGGTGAAAACATTAATGTGATGGATTAGAAGAACAAGGTGACTTTTCTATGAATTAACCTAGCACTTGGTAAAATGGTATATCTGAAAATAATTTAACTTGCAGCACAATTCTAATTTCATTTCATGAAAAACAAGTATCTTCTGAAACAGAATGCATCTCACTGTAATACATATTAGCAGATTAAAAATTCCCAATAAATTATGGGAATGTCTATGTCTTAATGCCTCTTAGCAAATAATTTAAGAACTGTTGACCTAAGAATAACAGAGAAATGCAGTTTTGAGGAGCCATTATGATGCAAATGAGAATTTAAACATATGGGCTTTATTAACTGTATATGGATGGGTTAAAAGATGGGATTTTGGTCCATGGATGAACACTGGGAGAGAGGTAGATAGCTGAGGAAAACACAGTCAGCACAGAAAATGGATGGTTTGTTGCCTGTTGCTTGGAATGCTGACCACAGAGATAAGAGAGCTGAGCAATACCGGGGGAGGACGGGCAGCGGGCTGTTGCACAGCACAGCTGTGTGCATGATCGGCGCGTGACTGCTGGGTGATGACAAGAAGCCGCATGTACAAAGCCCATG
The DNA here is from genome assembly GCF_929443795.1 of Astur gentilis. Taxonomy (NCBI): domain Eukaryota; kingdom Metazoa; phylum Chordata; class Aves; order Accipitriformes; family Accipitridae; genus Astur; species Astur gentilis. The sequence continues at coordinate 76,491,958 of NC_064919.1, read as the reverse complement.
AACCAACAGACAGGGTGGCTATGGCTCGTGCAGCATGCCTGGCCAGCGAGCACACGCGTCATAGGCTCCCTATGTTACAACCAAGGCGTGTTTTGGCACCCACTGGCCACGTGTGCCGAAACCCGTTCCTCTGCAAATGTGTAAGTACCGGGATTTTTCCAAAGAGCATTGGGGTGGTGTATGGTGAGGCCACCGTTGCCTCCGTGGGGATGACCACGTAAAGCTGGCACCTACCGATTGCTGGGCTGGGCTCACGGCGCAAGATGGCACAAGAATGTATGGATGGTCCATCTTCCTCACAGTCCTCGGGTCGGTATGTTAATTTGCTTTACAAGACACCCTCAGCATAATGCACATCTATAGTTAATAAATGCTTGCTTTTTCCCCTTATAGTCAGTGTGTGTGTGTTCACCTTCTCGGGAATCCTCGAAACCACCCTAAAACATTAACAATTTTTCTTCTTTTTACATATATATATATGAAAATTTATTCACACTAAATTAATGCAAATAACTGAAAGGGATATCTTGAAGTAGTTGTCTGTGCACTGTCAGGTTTGATCTGCTTTCCGGCGAGATTAACCAAATAGTATTCAGAAGCTCTTGAATCACATTCCAAAAACTTCTATTAATGTTCCATAAATTTCATTCACATAATAATGAAGAAAAACCAAACAGATTACATGCTCGTGATCAGAGGTCACCAACCTGCCTAAGTCTGGTGTAAGGCTAAAAGGCCACAATGATCTTACTCACTACAAGAAAGACAATGAATTGCTGGAGCATGTCCAAAGAAGAGCAATGAAGCTGGTGAGGGGCCTGGAGCACAAGTCTTGTGAGGAGCGGCTGAGGGAGCTGGGGCTGTTTAGCCTGGAGAAGAGGAGGCTGAGGGGAGACCTGATCGCTCTCTACAACTGCCTGAAAGGAGGCTGTAGCGAGGTGGGTCCTGGTCTCTTCTATCAAATAACTAGTGATAGGACGAGAGGAAATTGCCTCAAGTTGTCCCAGAGGTCTAGATTTGGTATTAGGAAAAAATTTCTTTACTGAAAGGGTCATCAGGCATTGGAACAGGCTGTCCAGGGAAGTGGTTGAGCCACCATTCCTAGAGGTATTTAAAAGATGTGTAGATGTGGCGCTTAGGGACATGGTTTAGTGGTGGACTTGGCAGTGGTAGGTTTACAGTTGGACTAGATGATCTTAAGGGTCTTTTCCAAACGAAATGATTCCACGATTCTATTCCTTAAGCTTGCGTGCTGCAGTTAAGTTTGTGCAGGCACTACAGAATTCAGCAGTGAAAGAAAGTGTTGAAACTCTGGAAGGATACATGTTTTGTGGAGCTTCTTGGACACATGGACAGAAGGACAGTTATGAACCAGCAAGATCCAGAAACTGGCAGCACAGGTTTCTGGAGTGCCCATTAGTTCTTTGAAGTTACCTAAGTGATTTCCACAACAGGCACTTATTGCTGGCTGTCCTAATGCCAAGCGTCAACAGTTGGTGAGAACGCAGGAATGGTGGACAGAGAGTATCAATGCAAGGAAAGGTGCCAAAAACAGCAAAACCATGCTGAAAGAGGTGAAAGACAGGAAAGGAGTACTAAGGGTTGTAATTCCAAGGATTTGGGCAGTGTAAGTGATTTACATGGAAGGTTTGCTCTTTGCATGTGATTGGTACAAGAAAGCAACATGGTTTTCAAGCTGTGCAGATTGCAACCAGCCACTACAGGGACTCGAGGCAGCTGAAAGGGGCCTGGGCTTTAATGAGTTTGTGTACCCAGCTGCAGGCTGGGTGCTGTACCACAGGGACTGGGGAGAGCCATTCATCTTGGGCAAATGCCATTAAGGCAGCTTATGTACCCACACTTACATATTTAAATTCACAATACTTACTGAATCTAAAACTGGCACATATTAGCAGTCCTCTCTTCAAGAAAGAATGACTGAGTATAATAACATTTGATTCAGGGTTTGTAAGTGAACTGGTGCACTTCCTTGTATAAAAACTTTACTTCAGAAATGTTGTGCAGCTCCTCTTTTATCAGCCACCAAATTCTGCACGGTACAGATACCTATTTAAGTCCTAAAATGAAGAAACATTTTGTTCTCTTCCCCAACAGAACCACAAGAAAAGGAGGCAGGTATGCCAGCATAAAGCTCTCCTCCTGTCCTAACATGTGCTTCCTTCCATGCTAGTCCATCCTCCAGCCAGGGTGTAAGATTCCCATGGTTTGACCAGGGATCAACAGCTGCAGAGCAGAAGGGAATGTTTTGGGATTCCCCTTGAAGGAAAACAAGAGGCCTCTCTTCCCACTTGCAGTCTTGCTCTGCTGTCTGCAAACACCTCAAGATTTCCCTGCACCTTGGTGGGGAGGACAGACTGCTGCTCTGTATACCCAAGATGCCCATATTGGCTTTTTCAGCCTTCAACAACTGCGGAAGGACTCCCTCCAAACACACACTCTTCACAAAATCATCCCTGTACTATCACCATCACCACGAAACCAATATTCCCAGCACTATTTTGCCTGTTTATGCTTCCCCATGCAGAATCAGAAATGCTGGGTGTGTTTAAGGGCCTCCTCTAGGTCTCCAACAGCCAACTTGTGCACCGCAGGAACTCCTCTCTGACTCATGATTTCCCTTCAGTTAATACAGCAAAACCAGCCACTTGCATCTCTCTGCGCTTGCAAATGATCATTTGAGAACCAGCTGGGACCAGCTGTTCCTTGTCTCCTCTCATGGAGGGATAGGAAATCACAGGCAAACACACACAGGCAGCACAGAGCAGCCGCAAGATGCCACCACTCCTGTGTTTACCCAGCGTGTTGGGTGGCCCCAAACCAGGATGCAGCCTCCCTGCAGGCTGTGACCCTGCTCCAGCTTATAGCTTCACCCTCACAAAGAAACTTCCAACTTAACAAGAACTGAACCTCAGCAGTTTGGTTTGCAGCTGCCTGTGAAAAGCATGGCTGCCGAACTCAAGCTGTTTCATGTCACCCACCTCTGTCCTCCTGCTTGTCCTGATCTCTTTGCATTCTTCTGCGCCTCTTGCTCTAACTGCACTTCTTCTCTTCCTGAAACACAAAACTTCCCTCACTGAATACTCTGCAAGGTTCCAGCTCAGCTGTGACTCCCATGAGCAAGCCCAGGCACCCTGAACACCTCGTGCCATTTTTAGGGCTAACTCTCTCTCAGATGTTGGCACACTCTGCTCGCACTTGTTCTGGGTCAAAGACAGCTTGGGAAGTGCTGCTCAGCTCATCCCCCAGGAATCTCCAGATAGCTCTAAGTGTCAAAACCAAGAAGCAGAGAGTTGTGCTTGTCAGACCTTCTTCGACCTTGTGAATTAATCATCCATTCTCTCCTGGCTGAAAAGTTGAATCATGGAGAGATTTTTCAGCTGAGGGAAACATTAATTTCGCTTTGCAAGTGGCAGATTTTGTCAGCTGTATTTGTGACATAAGTGTTACAAAAATATAGGAATTCAGGATACAACTCCAGGTCAATCGTTACAGCTGAAATCTGCCACGTCCTAGGTGAACTGTGGAATGAACTGGGACAGGGCCCAGTATCTATACATGGGCTGGCTAAGGACAGAACAGACTCCAAAAACATTTAGGGACTGAAACAGGTCCTCTAAATTGCATCAGAACTGCTTAGGTCACCAACAGGTATGAGCTCTTTATCTTTCCAAACTGCCCCCAAGCCCATAGCACGTATCCCCCCCCTCCAGACATACTACTGGGTACCATGAATGAACACTATCTGCATGTATTGAATCTCTATAGGAAACCTAACAGCTATTGAGTAGCTGCTCTGGGGCAGCCTCTTGTAGTTAACCAAGGAGTTTCATGTTCTCTGTATAAAGCTTTCTGTCAGGAGGAGGGCTCACAGTCTAAACAGGCTCTGTGAAGAAACAGAAACTTAACAATATTCCATAATACTTGACTGTCTCTAGCTTCCAAAGCACATTGTATGTTAAAAACATTGACAAAATTTGCTCTTTATTATCTCCATTAACTTCTGGAAGTCAATGGCAGTTCTTTCCATCTCAGCTATTATTACTAGAAATAGTAATTTTGCATTTTTTTGCACTTGGGCAATATTACCGGAACACTGGGCCCCTACCTTACAGGTACTCATCTCATTGTCTTCTACACACAGAGATTATTTTTGGTAGCACCTTAAAAACCATTACATTTCACCTCTCTTAATAATTCTAATATTTGCTTCATTCACTCCTGGTAAAAAAAGAACAAAAACTGATTGTATTTGTCTGGTAACAGATTGGGAAAAGTGTGGCAAGAGATCAAACTCAGCAGTGGCATCCAGTATAGCTCATACTTGTTATTTAACTAGTTTTAACTATTAAAAGTTGACCCCCTTAAGTTACAGACTGTCTGAAGTGTTCTGTAGCAGTGTTTCCTGACCACTGAAGATCCATTAAGCATCTACAAGACAGTTCAAAAAAATTAACATTTCTACACACATGAGCGAGCCAACAAAGAAAAGCCACAAATGATCACTCAAAGTTTAGCCAATTTTTAGCTGGACATAAGTGAAAACTGTACAAAACACTCTTTTTTTTCCTCACCCACACCAATTCATCATGCAACTAAAAAAAGGCTCAGAAACACTGTTCTCTAACACCAGTTAGTAGCGACAAGCATTCTTGACTTGCTATGAGTTAGCATGGAGGTTATTCATCAAAATACTATTACAGCATTCATTTCTGACTTTACTACAATGTTTAACTGGTTGTCTCTACAGCTGTACATTGAAGCAACTGAGAAAGTGCTGCTCTAACATATGAATATAGTCCAGAGCTGCAGGAAAACTTTCAGTCTGCTACTTTTGTGACCAAAAATGTAGATTCTGGTCAACTGAAACTATTCACAAATATTTTAAAATTGTCAATGAAACACCATACAAGTCAAATGCTTCACTTCTATACTTTTTAAATGAGACTTCTTTAAAAATTACGCAACCATTTTCAGTCTGAATACAGTTGTTTACTTAAAACAGGCTGAAGAACATGAAAGCTAGAAATGTTTCATTTCACCCTAGAAATTAAAAATGCTTTATTTGCACCTGACCAAAATGGTTTTAAACCTGAAATAACTTTCTATTTTTCCTTTTGGTTTTTGTCACAACAAAATCATGTTTCAGAGTGCACCCTAACATATGCATAATTTTTCTCTTACACTCAAATCGCTCTTATTTTCCAGCTTGGCCAATGATCCAAAACTTTTTGCACAATACCCAACCCCCTAGCCATACCTCAGCAGCTGCAAGCAGAAATCACTCCTAAAAACTTGTTTCCGTATTTCCATATGCAGAAGCAATCCTCATACACTTCTGACTTTTCTATTTTAGAGTGATGAGAAACCCCACTACACTAATATCACTGATTCCTGCTTCACCTTCAGCTATAAAACACTGACACCTTTGGCTTCCTGTGAATGGCATCCTTGCAGAGCTCAGCAGACTCACTGTCCCAAGAGAGATGCTCTGCCAGGGCACAGAGCACCCACCACTAACTTGGTTCCTCTCCAGGTGATGTGCTCTTTGTGTACAATGGAGATATAATGCCACTCCTGAAGCATCACAGAGCAAAACGGCACTGCATCTTCTCAAGTCCTCTCCCTCTCACAAAAAAAATACATCAGGAACTTGCCCCACCAGGCTTTGCCTACTCCAGTAAGTTAAATATAGGCAGGGAACAAACACACCAAGGCACTGGAAGTTGTTTGCCTACTCTATTAAAGTGGACGGTTCCTGGCATGGCCTTAGTAAGGGCTGACGAACACGCTCTCAATCAATTCCTGAGTGTGGCACAGGAGCGGACACAGGCCAGGAATCCCTCTCAGTAGTCAGAATCTGGCCACTCTGTGCAAGAGGCTGAGAAAACTTCATGTATCCACACAGATTGTTCTGTGCTACTTGGCAGCAATGTTAAAGAATATTGGAGTATTTCATTTATTAGCACAAACATTGTCTCATTGTACAGGAATAGTGGTTGTCGTGAATATCTATGGTGTTACAGTACGAGAGTAAATGCCAGCTCAGCACTCTGCTTACAGGTAAAAAGTAATACTGTAAAACAGAATATATAGTGTTTGGAATACCACTGGCATCTTTTAAATGAAATTTTTCAAGCAAAGTTACTGAATAGAATGTCTGTTTATGTTCATCATATAAACTGCCTGCCTTTGGAGCTATTTTATATGTTTACAACATCAGGTTTTTGCTACACATTCTGGCATTGGATTAGTATTTTCAGGGTATTTTTATCATTCAGTTACTCAAATATGTTCACATTTCTAAGAAATAATAGTTTCTAGTTCAGCTTTAAAAATGTACACCATAAACTGTGACATGTTGCAAAAGATCTCTTTGAAGTTGTCAACAGAGAGGTTGCTGGATATCCATATGCATGGGAATTGGGGAACTTAGTTGAAACCATCCCAACACGCATCCCCTTATTCTTGGGCACTGCCACCACAAAAACATTGAGTAGATTTCAAGAAGACAGATTTACCTACTTTAACTCTTCCAGATGTGAAAATAAGTTAAGAATTCAGATAAAAATATCTTTTCAAGACTGGATTTGAGAGAGTTCTCCAGCTGTAACATGGCAGTCCAGTTATAAAGCACTAGACAGAAATAGATTATTTCATGTCCAAACATAAAACCGGTAAAATAAATAAATAAAAAAAAATTAAATGGTTCTAGACAGATCTTTTTCTTAGTATTTGCAGAATTGACTGGCTAAGAAATAATCTGACCCCAGGTCCTAAATATCTAAGTAAAAATGTATAAGGATGCATTTACTTATATAAATTAATGGAGCACCCATTAAAATATACACAGGATTATTTCACAGAGCACTGACAATGAGAATTTCCTGGTCTTATAACCAATAGTTTAAAAATTGTCTCTTAGCTGCCTTGAAATCCTGACTTATAATACAAAAGGACAGGAGAACACTAAGAAAATAATCTACATCACACTTTCCTTCTTTTTTCTACGTCTTAGCTTAGGTCTATTAACGTAGAAGACAGAACCGCATTTTTTTCAAAACTTACCAGAAGGTATCATCTAAGCCAGCCATAGAGCTACCTACTGTATGTGGTAGCCACATAAAAGAAAATGTATCATACAATTTTTTCGCAAAACACACAGAGGGAGAAGGAGATGGAAGAAAAATACTCTAAAACCCAATATAAAGTATTTGGAGTGCCCCTTGTAACTTTTAAACAAAACTTTTTCAGTCATCCAAGGAGCTGAACAGAAGGTCCATTAGCATTCCTTATATAAATTGCCAGGCTTTGTTTTAGCACTGTGTTTCAACATTTTATTTAGCTCATGGATATAAACACATTCCTTTTCATATTTTTTTTCCCCCCAAAATACTTTCACATAGTTAATAGGTAGTGTGCACTAACAGGACTAGAAAAGGTTTTTAAAAGCTAAACAGCAAGACAGTAATCAGCATTTTCCAAATACTACAAAACCCTGTTGAAAAACTAGTGTCCTTGGCTGTTAGTAAAGTGAAGATGAAACCCCAGTTTGGTATTTGTATTAACTATTTTATGTATTATTGCCATTCTCAGCAATACTCCAGTTCTCTCACTCTACAAACTGTACCTGCTCATTAATTCAGCTAAATATAAGTTTACACAGGACAAACCAGAAATTATTGCTGCACACTGGACGTGGCACAGCAGACAGACTGAGACACCACAGAATTCAAGTCATGGTGCCAGACCCACTTGAGAATCGAGAAAAATTAGTCTACACCAAGACCCCTATATTGGCACAGCCAGCTTAGCAGTGCTCTCAGAGGCTTTCACCCACAGCCAATAGATAGTAATATTCAGAATGCGTTTATCTGAGCAGAGCAAACAAACAGGTAATACCATTAATTTTATAACAGAACTAATTAGGTATTGCAATGGACTGATGTTTGCCTTCTAACATTACATTTACAGGATTTAAATTTCAACTGATTTTTTCCCTTCCTTCCTTCTTCTAGAATTATGGAGAAAATAGTACTTTTTCCAGACATCACTCAAAGCCATCATGACTTATATTCATTATGGAGGGACTGTGAGGAGCAGCATGAGCCATTATGGGGGACCAAGGGTGACAGCTGGAGAGAATGTCTGGATCCTATTCCTTTGCTTATCAGCCATCCTTAGAAACACCCAAAATGGGAAGTATCTGTTTGTTTTAGGCCATTTGGGCCATTCAGTCTTTTTGGCACCATCATATGAGAGAAAATTTGAAAGCAAGATGGGGGAGTGGACAGCGTGTCAAGTCAGTGAAATTCTGTGCCTCATCTTCCTCATCTCCCAATCTTCATGCACCTGTCTAAAGACCTTCATGCTCAAGGCATGCCACAGACACAGAGGCCAAGTTCTCAGGAATGCACCATCCACCAGTAAGTGAACATTCCTTGCACAGCAGTCTCTTATACACAGAAAATAGCCATTACAGTTCACCCAAAATTCCAGTAACTTGAATTGTTTAAAAAAAAATAAAAAAATCTCAGTTTTAAATGTCTGAAAGACAGTTTAAGAAATGTAAACTACCCCAACTAAATTAAAGTATAACGTCTGTGTTGTAAAAGAGAAATGGCTACTGACAGAATAGGTCTTTGAACTGGTAGTTAAGCTATGACTTTTAATTAGTTTGGTTTAAATTCAGATTACTAAAGGAAAGAAGAAAAAGACAGTCTGGAATTATTCTTAAAACGAAATGCTATTCTTTCAAGGCTTGATATGGTATCTTTAAGAAATGCAGCATATGTTATAACCTTCTTATCTCTGGGCTTATACAACAGAGTTTATTTGACCTTTTTCCTGGATGAGCTGTTGTTTTTTCCATCCCATTTCTCCACTGTATTTAGAATATACCAATCCCACTAGAGTGCTCAAAGGAAAAAACACATGCTAGCACTTTGAGGGGCCTCCAAGCCTTGTCCTCAGCTGCGGCCAAATGTCTTGAATTTCAGATGATGTTACTAAGCAATGCAGCCTTCAAAACATCAGCCCTAACCTTGCTGTGCTTCTGCAGCAAACAGCAGCAGTGCAAAAGCAGCTCTTACAGGCAAAGATTCCCCCCCCCAAACCTGGGCTTGAGAAAGGGCTGGTCAGTCTAGGAGTTACCAAAATGAATTATGCTAATATGGCATCTTGAAAATCTCAGACACATGCTGCTTTTAATGTTTTCTATTCTTAGAAGCAGGTCCTATTAACAACATTTTCCAGCTTCGTGACATTTTGGAAGGTGACCATGGAGGTTCTCCTGCTCCAACTCAGCAACACAAGATTTCATTTTGCCTGATTAAGCCTCTGAAGAGGCACTCATGCACAGACAACAGCTGTTGAAAGAGCAGAGCAAGGACAGCCCATCACCCAGCTACTCCGTCCTGCAACTGCGTAGAGCTGGGAAAGGTATCTGTAAACTGCTAGAATGAGCAGGGGGAGGGAATAGCGCAAATGACATTGAGACATCTCAGGGGATGCAGCACAAGCAGCCCTGTTAGGATAACAATGTCTTGGGGTGACCAGTGCCATTCTCAGCTCTTCATGCACACCACTGCGTGGGCTAAAGGATGTTTCCAGTTTTAGCCAGAGTTCTGAGAGTGACTTTTTCCTTTGATTCCAGTTTCCTATCAGAGACTGGTTGTCAAGGGGCACTATAACCTGTTGGATGTCACGATTCCATTAAGTCACTTCCATTTTTGTAATCAATAGGGTGGAGGTTCACCAGTAACACCAGCTATAATTAACTGGACTCCCTGTGGTTCACTGCCGACAGAAAACTATGCCAAAATCTGTAACAGACAGGAGCTATCGGGGCCCCCATGCTAGAATGCCAAGAAGTTTGAAAGCATTTGGTTAGAACTGGGTTTGAGCTTTGAAATTTGCACTCCCATGGAAACAGAATCAAGCAAAGCCCTGTCAACAGACTCAGCCTCTGTTATTTTCTAAATGACAGTCTCAGTTTTCATTTGCAGAAAGTCCCTGGCTCCTGTTCTCTCCAGGTAGCTTTGAAATGATAAAGTTATGTAAACACATGGGACCAGAAAGAGATAAAGATGCAGACAGTTTTGCCTGAAAGAAACATCCAGTTCACACATATCATAAAACAATATGATTAATTATAGCTTAAGTAGAGAAGAATATCCAAAAAATGGATAATGATGGATAAAACCAGGCTACATCCATCAGCTGGGGAAGAAGGTGTTCAGTAATCCATTCTCCAATGTTAAGGCTATCTCTGCTTGAACAACCTTCAGCTGCCTGCCAATGTTACCAGTCTGGGCTTTGCAGGAAACTCCCTTCTTTTACTGCCCTTCTTCCCCATTACCTATCTGGCAGATGAAATTTCATCCCTCTCATCTCCTTCCTTCTCTTCTAAGGAAGACCTGACTGACAGAAGTACCTCACGATGGGAAATGGATGCAACTGAGACACTGAAAAGAAAATACCATAAAGCAGAGAGGTTCAGTGAATATTTTACCTGGAGAATGTCATGCAAATAATACAGAAAATGTCAGGAATGATCCCCTGTTAAAACTGCAGTACCTGAAAGAAGACTTTGATCCAAATCCAAACCTCCACACAGCTAAGGGGAATCCAGACTGGGGGCCCAACTGACAACAGTGCAGATCAGAGAGAAAGGAACTTGACTCAGCTTGTTTTAGAGCTCAGGCAGGCAAGAAACTTGCTGCTGCTTCTAACTTTGGCAGAATGGAACACTCAGACTGAGGCTGTGTTTTGTGTTTAAAAAGTACTTGAAATAAAAAAATCTATCTCTCTGCAGCTTCAACTCAAACACTGTTTTACAGCTCAGCAAAATATTAGGCAAGGCCTTTTTTAAAATAAATACAAATCAGAGACAGCATGGCATTAGAACTTGTTGTTGTTGTTGTTAAGAAATGAATAAAGGACATCAAGGCTTTGGACTTCCTAATTTGCACAAACATTAATTTTTGCACAGTTTTTATTGAGACTGATTAGAACGGGTTAGAAGACACTTTTTCTAATTTAACAGTCTAATTTATGTGCACAAAGACTTCATCATTAGTTGTTTAAAGAGGACAGGAATACATAGTTTTTTCAGCTAAGCCACCTGATAACATCTTGTTTGCTGAAGTAAGTTTAAGTTGAATATTTGCAAGAGAAGAAAAGCTGAAAACATAGAAGAGATCATGGCAAAACCCCAATATTCTCTTCTATGCTCTTTCGTACAGAAAACTGACATGCAACAAATGTTTTCACAAAGTCTTCAAACAAGTGCAGTACTTAAGGCCATCAAATAAAAAGATTTACTACACCTTTTAGCCACTTTTAGCCACAATCTCCTGGCCACTTTTTTTGCATAAAGGTGGATGCCTACTTCTGTTGGACAATTCCTTTTTCTAGAAAAAAATTGTGTGTAATTCTGTATGATCTTTAAGTGAATAATGTCCCTCCAGTCTGTTATTTACATACAGTTTTTTCAGGACAGTTCAGAAATAGCACACAGCAAAGAGGTATTCTTTGCAAAAATACTGTGCAACAGGTAATCTTAAATAAGCAGTGTGAAACAGAGGAGCAAACCTCACCCTACTAGAAGTCTTTCACAACAAATCAAATCCAGCTAGCAAGTCCAGTAGGTCACTAAATCTGTGTTGAGGCAGATCCTTGTTTTCACCAACCGAACACAAAAACAATTCAGACATAAAGACTGGTGTCAGAAATGACATTGTGGACTCCAAAAGATGCTCTTTGCAGACTAGTGTCTAGTGAAACTGCATCTATTAATCACATCCCAACCTACTCAATATTGCCAGAAATTCATTATGAGAATGGTCCCTACAAGCACCCATCACTGGAGTTGAGAACCCCATCCTACACTCAGCAGATAATCAGGAGTGCAGAATCTGTGCACCCCAGGATCTGTGCTGGATCTGTGCACCCCAGAACATGCTACTGAGTAATCATCTGTGGTGTGGGATAAATCCAGATATGGCCCCACTTCTCCCTAAAAAGGAGAGAGCTTACAGTTCTCTACAAGAAGACTGAAGTAATGGTGGATGGAAAAAATCTTATGACCTCCTAAGTTATGCAGTTCCCCTTGCTCCCAACTAATCATAAAACTAAAACCTATGCTGAGAGGAGTATTAAGATCTCCTTTTAAGTACAATTCATCCAGAGGAGTCTCTCCAAGTACAGAAAATGCATCCAAGTTCAAGCAGCTGCTGGGACATGAAGAGTGAAGAACACCAACCCCAAACAAGGAGTGGACAAGCTGCAAGGACACAGTGTTTCATACAGAAAAACTGTGCTCGGACACCTGTTTAAAGTGGGTCACATATGATAGGACACTGCGAGAGGCTCATCAGGGACATGCAGACTTCGGAGAAACTAACTGTGAACACTGAGCCTATATCAATGCATTAGCCCCACAGCACAAGTCCAGCACTTCTCAGAAGAATTAGAAATCTGTGATCTGCCCAGAAATAATAGGTAATTGCAGTTTCTTTTTAGAAAGTTCATAGAGAGTTCAGTATGACTGAGAAATCTTGCACTAACCAGACTGAAGGCTGAACAGCTTTGCCAATACTATTACATTAATGGGTCAAGTGTTCTGAGCAAATTTTCAAACTCCTGCAACAAAAATGTTTCCTGAATGCAGCTTAGCTTTCTGGGTTTTCTATTTCAACTGTGGAAATAAGGTTTACAATTGTTCAAGGCTAGTGTTATCCTACAAAAGAGAAAGGGATGGCATGTGACATGTAACAGTTTAATTTTAAAGCTTGCTATTGCTCTCTGAATCAATAGTGCAGCAATTTACATTACCAAAGAATTTGTTTACCCAATCAATGGCAATATTCAAAAAGTGCAGTAGCATCACACACAGTTTGATAAGGTAAGCTGTAGGTACAGAGCAAGTGCAGAATATATTCCTCTACGACAGGACATGGTTAGAAAGTTCATTCTGGATCCAGACTAAGAGCTCTCAATCTGATGAGTGGTTAAGCAACTGTTTCAATGAAGACATGGAAGAGACCACAGTTAACCCTTTAAACCACAGGAAAGCAAGTGCAGTAAGCAAGCATGGTGTAGCAAACACTGTCTCTTTCCAGTGGCACAGGGACTGAACAGAAAGACTCCACTGAAACACAGTGAAGCAGATTTCTTCCTCCTTATAGTTTTGACTTGTATTATTTGGAAAATGGTCTGTCACAGAACTTTAAAATTTATTCACTCATTGAGTGAGGAAAAGTATCACGTTTCTGATGCCTTTTGGTGGCAACAATTGACTATTACCGCATTATAACAACAATCACATTTCCACATTTTTCTCCCTTACCTCCTGCACAATAGAAGTACTTCTGGAAAGCACCTTGTTTCAGTTAGTAAGAGCTAGTGAAATACAGAAGGTTAAATTCCAGCAGAAATGAGAAGATGAGAAAACAACAGGGACTGGGAAAGCAGGTGCCAGCACTCTGCCAGCATTGAGCTTTCTCTGGCCCCTGTTCAGCACAGACTTTGGATAGACTTGGAGAAAGTTCTGCTTTTGAGTCTGCACTCATTTAACCGGAGAGGGAGCATTGCACAAAATACAGTATTTTATTCCTGTCTCCTCTACCAATATTTCTACTGCCTGTAACTACAGCCTAGGCAGCTCCCAAGCACAATTCATCTCAAAAGTCAAAGATGACATCTTAGAATAGGGTGAATCAGCTTTTGACAATGACTGTTCTCTTCCAGTAATAAAAGAAGCCAGCTTGTAACACGATTAGCTTGAAGTCAAGTATTTAACTGTTAGGCTACTCAAGTTAAGAGATAAAAACCTTCTCCTGTGTCCTTAAAACCTGAATTTCAAGTAACAGCAAACATATCTATTAAACATCTGTATGCTGAAGAAACCTAGAATGCTTTTTTTTATTGCTTACCAAGGCTACACATTTGCACCTGCTCATTTGTTAGAAGTAACAGGATTTTTGACAGTAAAGTGAAATGAACACAGAAGTCTTCTTAAATTCATATGTCGGGTGTTAGAAACTCAAAATTGAAGGTTTCTTATCTCCCTGGCACAGAAAACAGATGACTCTTCCTTTTTCTGGAAAAGGAAAGCACAAGACAATGAAAAAAAGTCTGTATTATTTCTGATTAGCTTCTAATAAACTCCAGAGACCAACCGAAAAAAGTCTTCCTGAAACCTGAAAGAAAGTTAGAATTTTCTGCTTTCATTTCATGACCCTGTTGCAGGGGGGAGGGAATCTCCTGATACCAGTTAGCAGCAATTGTTTCATCCACTGCTACAACAAACCAGCTATTGTGTGTTTGTTTCCCAGGTACCCCAGCCCTGAAATGCTAAATATCCTGCTGCCTGCACAAGCAGGCACTCACTGTTTTCAGTTCAATGCAAAGTGTTCCAGAGATGAGAGATACTCCATGTACTGCTGCAAGCTGTTTGTTTTGTTGTTCCTACTTTACAATACAGGTCATTCTGACTGAATATATCTATTCACTCTTTTTTCATGGCAAGCAACTTTTAAACAGGTTAGTAGAGCCTGTTCATAGACAGCAGAGGGATGCAAGGAAAAAGATGCTTTTCCCTCTACATTGAATTAATCTCACCACAATTCAATGTGTGAACTTACCATCCCAAGAATAATAGTCTCTGTGTTTTGAAGAAACTAAGCAAATTAAGCTGAATAGTAATTGATGTGGTTAAGTACAGGATAAACAAATACTGGAAAAATGTCAGCATCATTCTTTAAAAAATATGGAAGCTACACAGCATGTACCAGGGGTTCTGCCAGCGAGCAAGGCTGCTTACATTGGCTACAAAGTTCTTAAATTAAAAAAAAAAGAAAAGATAGGCTATCCTTTGAGAATAAAACAGTGTCCTGGGCTTCTTTTCTCTCCCTCTTCCAAGTGGTTAAACAAAGGACTTCACTGTCAAAAGCCAAGACTAACAGTTTATGCTGTACACTTGCAGCCAGAAAAATGAAGAGAATCTTCTGGCAGTATCAAGTTAATCATCAAAAAGCAAGACCATGATGGAATAAAAACCTGCACTCAGACATAATCCTTAGGAGGAACAACAGGTAACTATTGTCTGAAACTACTTAATGGCATTCTAGTCACCTGTTAAATGAACTATGCCACCAAGCCATCATTCAAAACACTTAAAAACCAGTTTTGTACAGATGATGTTGCTCTGTTCCTTCAGCTCCCTTCACCCCTGTGCTTCACACAGCACCTGGCTTGTCTCCCCCCTCCCACCCCAGCCGTATCCCATCACAATTCCAATGCAAAACTGCTCCAAATGCAAAATTTTCAGTTATAAGATTTAGAACCCCTCTGCTGACAAGGATTTGGGCATCCATGTACAACCCAAACTAATCCTAACTTTTGATCTGTGTGGAGCTCATCTATCAAATCTTTTCAATGCCAAAATGAGAGTAAAGCATATGGCAATTTCCATACACCTAAAGCTCCAATGAAGTATTCTCAGAGATCTATTTTAATACCCTAAACATTTCTTTCCTTAGTTAATATATTATAGACTACTGCAGCAATCACTGGGTTGCATTCTGAATAAACTCAATTACCCTTCTTCTAAACGACAGCAACCTGACCACCTCACCAGTCCAAGATGTCCATCTATTCATATCGTATCAGTCCCTTCTGTAGCACTTAGTCAGGAAGGGCTCCATTACATCACAGCATTTTCATTCACAAACTTCACAAAACTTCTCCATTTTGCAACTCACAAACAAACCAGTACCTTATGGCAGACTGATGAAAACAAACAAAGAAATGGGAGATCTTCTTTCAATCTGCAGAAGCGAGGATACTTCCTTCTCTTTTGCATTATATCTCGGGAACACTGTCAAATTTTTAAGATAATCTATTTAAAAAAAAAAACCAAATCAAATCCCCAGATCTTTAGTTTCCTAACCTACAGGCAAAAATGGTTAGAGAAATTATCTATAAAGCTCAGGACCACTTTTCATTTACCATTTTTGCTACTTCTCACACAGATTTCAAATGATACAGTAAGACAGCAGCTTGCAATGTACAGTATCGTAATGCTACTTTGAAGATTAGCCCTCAGTTTTGCATGCAGCTAATGACTGAGTCACCTGGCAGCTGCCTAAGCAGCAATATAAGTGTACAGCACAAAACTAAACTTTAATTTACATCATTTATCACAATTATTTTTCTCCAAATATCTGAAACTGTTAAAGATACTGCGAATTATAAACTAATTAATATAATCATTGTAAGAGCACAGGAATGTAAGTGATGCTAAACTATTACTGTGTATAGATGACACAGATGACAAGCAGGTTGGAGCCTGAAGATTTATGTGGCTGTTGACCCAGTAAAAGTCATGAGCATGCTGCATAGGGCTTCTTCCAAGTGGTGACACAGTCCCTGCATTAAAAAAAAGCTTGAAAAAGACTGCACAGGAGGTCAGCATCCTCCACCTATTCCCTCCCAGACTAATTACTCTATTTTGACAATAGATGATACATATACAAATGTCTTACATTGCCTATACGAATAGTCTTCACATTCCTTGCCTGACAGACAGGTTAGTTCTGACTAAAAGATTATTATTATCACTATCCAACTTTGTGCGCTGACTTGAAAGCATCCAGGTGGTTCAACTTTTCCAAGCTAAAAGACATCTCTACATTTTAACCTGGGCACACAAAGGATTTCCCAAGTGTAAGTCTTAGAAATGACTCAATTGTCTTAGCTTAAGTTTAAAAAACTAACAGAATCAGACCTCAAATAAACAAATTAGACACACTGTATGATGAATCTCAGCCCACAAGATTAAAATATTTGATTCTGAAAACCAGTTCCTACAAAAGATATGACAGGCAACTCTTCATCAGTTAAGCCCCAGCCCAATAGGGACAAAGCTAGGGCTGAAAATACAAAATAGTCATGATGTTCAATCTGTAAAATAGAATTCGTTTCTAGAATTAAACGTGAACTGTAAATTGAAATTGTTTTGCTTTAAAGTGATCCCAAAAGGCATTACTCTGGGTCATGTGTGGTATCATGTGGGTGTACCAGAATTCTGGCATCAAACTTAACAGTATGAACTGCTTGAGGTCTTGAAGAGGGAGAAGAGTCACCTTACCACCTTTAAAATGTATTTATGTACCAAGTATTCCCCAAAGCCTATGTCATGAATATATTTAACAAAGAAAGCAAGAATAAACTCACTTTGCTTTTTTGCTCTGTATTTCACTTCTAACAAGAGCAATTGCTCTGACAATGCATAGTGTAAACAGGAGATGACACTGACTTCTTTTTTCTACCCTTGTTGAAGAGCTGACTACAACAGAAGTGAGATAACAAAGCATAAGGCATTCAGAGGAACCAATGATTGTTATATCCTGTCACACAAAGGTAAAAAATGTAATGAAGGAAATGTGTCCCCCCCCCCCCCCCGAACTTTTTCACACTGATTACTTAACTTTTATGACAGCCAAGCAGATTACTGCTTGACCAAAGGCAGACATTACCTCTAAAGACTGTCAGAGTCAGTTAAACACAGAAACATAAATGAAAGTGTATTAGTTAGTTCATAAGACACTCCCTTTGTTAGCCTGGAATGTCATGAACATATTATTACCACCAGATATAGTTCTGTCACATTAGAATGAATAACATTAGACAGGCAGTTTAAATCCAAAAGCCTATTAGAGCAAACATAGCTGGTCTAAGTGATAATATGTCAGAGAAGCCATGCTCAATTTTTTCCAGCATCCAGGTACAGCCAGTCTTTTTCTGTCTCATTCTGCAGTATTTTGAAGAAAGATACAAGGGGTAAAAAGTGAGAGGTAGAAAAAAAATAAGCAGGCTACACAAAGCAAATACACAGCATGATCCCTTGTATCTCCTGTCTCCTCTCTATACTTAAAATTATGGCCTAGCGATGTTATTTCATCCAAAAAAGAAACCTGGAAGACAGTAGGCAAGAACAATGTCCTCATTCTTTACAGGCAAATCTAAACTAAGTCCTCTCATTTGTCCCAGCAGTCATCAGAAGAAATGGAAAATCAGGGAGCTATTTTAGATTTAAGCCAAAATAGACATCATCTTCAGATGTTCATGGCTTTTGAATTTCAGGGGTTTTTGTCTAACAAGTAGATATATTTTTATTTGATGAAGAATAATAAGGAACAGTATTCATATTAATTCTTACAGCTTCTCCTTATCCTCACTTTCCCAGTATCACAGAAGATTGAATAGCTGCCTGCAAGCCATCATCTTTCCAGTCTTCCCCACCTATCATTTCACACTGCTCTTGGCCAGCAAGCAAGAAGTGCAAAGCAGGTCTATGACCCGAAATATAGTGGGGCTGAGTTGTTTGCTTCTTTAATTTATCAATTCATATTACAGAGCAGTAAAACTTCAGCAGCAGTCGTGACTGAAGATTAAAAATTCCTACATTCCTCCTTTTTTTCCACCCCTGGAAAAGAACCAGCTATTCTTTGATCATTAACCTGTGAAAGACAGAAACACACACCTGCATATTCTGCAGCTCTATTTGTACATAACTTGGGCCTTACATCATTTAGGTTATTATTCTCCCTACCAATACTGTATCTTTTCTAAAGTTTGGTGCAGACTCAGCTTGAAGGCCTCAACATCAGAGAACTAATGCAAGATCTGTAAATTTTTGGTATGAGGTCAATCAATTGAATTACTTCACTTAAGAAAGGAACTAATTTTGTAATTATGAGATGCCAACTACCCTCTAGATACAGTCGTCCTTTCCAGGATAGTGTATTAGTTTGTTTTCCCAAAAGACACAATGCTGAATATTAGTGCACCAATATTATTTTTACTTACACTTCTGCAAAAAACACCTCACTGTTGATGCCCTGCACTCCACTTTCAGACCAACCAAATAAGACTTCAAATATTCTAGTAACTAACACAGAGATTCTAGAAATCCTAAGTTTAAACCATGGATTAGAGGGAGGAGTATTTTATGTTGAGGACAGTATTTGCATGGAGTGAGAAAGAATATTTTATTAGAAATAATAATGACTGCAATTCTCATCATCCCAGAACTACTCAAGAATTCGACTCAAACTCACTGAACAATTCTGGTTGGAGAAAAAAATGAGGGGTAGAAAGAATCAATGGTGTGAAAAACATATCCCAGCAGTCATAAGGGAGATTTAAGTTTTCAGAAAGAAACCCAGAGGGGTGGCTCCCGAGGCGTTTTGACTGAGATGTTCTCATTTTATATAATCTCTTTTTACAGGATTTAAGAAAGCCTGGCAGAAGGAAAGGCACACACCACTGGAAAATAAAAGCTGCTTAAAAAGGTGCAGAAAGTAAATAGGCAGAAATCCAGCAATATTTGTACCATTCAATCCACATGCTTGTTCTTTCTCCATCAGGATCTCCCGTCTTCTCCTTAAAGCATTTTGAAGGATATTTGCCTCATAGATAATATGGGGATGGGGTGTTCCCTCCTTCTGTGGATGCTTTTTAATGGGCTCAATGAAGTAATCCCCATGGGGCAGATGGAAATATCCAGTCTGAAAATAAGCACAAAAGAGTTAATCTCCCCTATCCAGTATTGGAAGTCAAAAATAAAAGACTCTTTTCACATTACCATCCCTGAGCTTTTCTCATAAGCCAGTCATTACACTGCAGAAATACAAAAACATCAGGTTTTCAGTATTTATTTTGCTGCATACATCAAGGTTGCTTTGTACCTCACAAAGGCATAACAGTCCAAAGGGGAATAGAAAAAATATCTTCTTCCTAATAACCTGAAATCCTTTATACTGAGGCAGAGGCTCCCATATTTGTATAAAGCCACTGAAAGGTCAAAAGTTAATCTGTCAAACATGATGCACTAGGGAGAGTTGCATCTTGTTCTTCTGATGTTTTGCATCCATTCCCCAGAGAACAAGCCCTGAATAGAAGCTGTTTCATAAGTACAAAGCGCAATTCTGCTCCTAGCTGCAATTCCATAGTCAGATCATGCAACCCATCAGATAGGCTGCACTGTGTGGTGTACTCTCGACTCAGGCTACAAACCCCTCTGGCGTCCACGCTTCCAATGGAAGAAATAAGTCGCTTTTCATGAATTATAGCAAGCTATTGTGATCATACAATAGACCTGCCTAACAAAGGCTGTAACATTTCTCATGCTGTAACTTCTGTATTGACCTCCCACCTTTGACTGAGCTACAGGGCCTTTGATACCTATCTGGACTACACACGATTA
Source organism: Astur gentilis (assembly GCF_929443795.1). Lineage (NCBI taxonomy): Eukaryota > Metazoa > Chordata > Aves > Accipitriformes > Accipitridae > Astur > Astur gentilis. Next base: position 76,471,665 of record NC_064919.1, on the reverse strand, counting down.
GTTTACACATCCCTCTGCCATGATCTAAGAGACACATGCAACCGGACATGGCCTTGGTCCCTTGTGTCTCAGCATTTTTGCATGGATTGCTAACATTCCAGAACCATTGTATAGCCCTTCCACTTCAACAATACTAAATCTAAAGCAAAAGATCTACTGACATCCCAGCCCACACTGGGGATGTGACAGGAGATTGAGGTATCCCACTCTTATGGCTTTGTTTCCTCTTCACTTTCTTGCTGTGGTCAGTGTAACCTCCTTAACTTGTTCTGAACAGGAAAAAATGCAGCAACACTGTGTTCCTGCAGCTGCTGTATTCAAACTTAGGACGGACAAATCTAAAAACCCTTTTGAAACACTCCCAAGTCTTACATTTTCCCTGGACAGTTAGGAAAGCCAGTAAGGACAAGAGGGAAATCATATAAATGGAGGAAAAGCATTCTTAAATGTAAGTAACCACGGGCTCTATGTACTAGGAGCACAAAGGCAGATCAGCGAGATCTCCACATGATGTGCTTAAAGTCCACTCTACCAGATACCTTCTGCCCCCACTTTGATTGCCAGAGGCCCAACACATCCCACAGCAAACTTGTACAAATAAATGTGACTGTCATTTCACAGAGTTTGCCCAACAGTCCTTAAGAGGAAAAACTCTTTCCTTCTAGTTTTCCAGTGCAAGTCAAAGTTTAAAAGCCAGAGGTTGGTCTTGGTTTGAAGCCTTGGTTACACCCGTAAAGTTTCACAGGTTCAGGACTCAAAGTCACATATGTTTGCTCATCTGGGATTACAGTTAATGCCTGCATGTTTTTTGTTTCATGTTTAAGAAAAAAGAAATCAAGACTTCTGATTCTTAAACATGAAATTCAAAAATGCTCAGGTTTCTTTTTCAATTATAAATCAAGGCTGCTTTTGACATAGGAGCTGAGACACACTACAAAAGCAATAAATTCCATGTTCAGATTGGATAAAGATGTCAAGATGTCTATAGAACAAGAACGCCCACACAGAGGTTAGACCAGGAGATCAGTACATGTGGCTTTCCTCCTGCTGCTCAAGGGTTCAAAGCACTGTCACAAACCTTTGCCCATTCCTTTTCATTCCACAGGATTCAATCCTTCCTGGATATTCTGAAAGTCTAGATTATTTGACCTTTTTTTCCTGTTGTATTTTTTAACCCAGTTGGAACCAGGAAGAACTAACCATCTTCACTGCAGACCCTGATTTTATAGGGCAGGCTGATTAGTCACTGGACTATTGTGTCAAAGTTGCATCTGTAAGAAGAAAGGCCAGGCAATCATATAAAAAATTAAGTATATTAGTAGCAACCTCATTTCCCAAGCTCCCCCAGCAATGCTTGTATGTTAAAATTCAGCTCTTCATTCAAGCTGTGTGGAGCAGGAGAAAAAACAAAAATTCATCATATTTCATACTGCACACGCACACACACAGATGGCAGTAAAGATTGTTCAATAAGCCAGCAAACATCAGCTCCTGCAGAACCTGGCTTCAGACGTTACCATTTTTTTTATTATTATTATTGTTTTTGTAACATCATTTTTCAGTATGAAATATCTATTTTCACAGTCTTACAGCTTTTTGCTGTAACAACTCTATCCCAAGCCATCCCTGTTCCAATACAGCCACAACACCCCCAACCCACTGGCATTCTGTGGACAATGTTTGTTAAGTTCAGCAGTACAACTGTACATCCCACCCACCTGCAGCAGAAATTCTGCCAGTCTTGCTCTCGATCTGGGATGAAACTAGGAGTTGTTCCTCCATCCTCTGTAGTACTGCTTGTCTGCACTAGTTAATATACTGTTCTTGTCACTGTCATTGTAGCACTTTCCAGGAGTATGTGTGGCTACCTGACTCACATCTACTGCATGTGCTTCCTTCTTTACATTGACAGATAACTGAATATGGACAGAAACACCGTTAGCAGCACTGTCCTTCTCTATGTTGTAATCACTACCTTACCCCTTGTAATCACTACCTTGTCTCCTCGTGTTACATGAGGCAAGGTCCAAGAGAACCCTCCTGCATTTCATGCAGAAAAAATGGAAATTTTTAATGTTCCTTAATTTCTGGAAGAGGCAATGTCTGTGTGTCAGATCTCCCCTGAAAAAAGCTACTTCAAGTGTGTATAACTTCTACATGATAGCTTTAACATTTGTTCTTTAAAAGAGGTTGATAACAGCCAGAACTTTCATATTTGTTGGCTACAGATTGCTGAATCTTGGGAAAATAAAAGGCTGCTCCCCACTCAATATCCAGACTAAAGTCACTGTAGAGCATGAAGAAGTCTGAGGGCCTATTTTACCAAGGAGACACACCAACAAAAAAATTATTTGCTCCAAAAGGCCTCATGGATCCTAAATTCTAGTAGCAATAGAATTTATTTAAACAAAACTGCCTGCTCTGTCTGTAAAAAATTCACCAATAAAGCAAGATATTTATAAGCAATCTTTCCTTTCACTTGAACTTTGTGCTCTGGGATTTTCTGAAAGAGTTTGAAATTCGGATGAAACCATCATCACTACAATACAAAATAAGAGAAATGCCATTACATCTATGTGGTATTTTAGTGCTATCTGCACTCTCCCCAGTAAAGAGAGCTGCCTCGATGTGTTCCCTGTTACAGGACACAGGCAGGATATTGTAGCCAGGCCAGGTCATCTCTCTCCAAAGGTGTCAGTCAGTGTTTTACCAAACGTCCCTGACTACCCGCTCCTCCCTGGCAGTTTCAGCATATGGGTATTCTCTATCCATATTGCTACCCTGTAATCAGTGCATGCATTGTCATAACGTATCTTGCAACTGCAGTTCGCATGGTGCTACAGCATGTGGAGAAGGCAAGCTGGAAAAGAAGGTGAAAACAGAAAAAGTAAAGTTATCTTAATAGATTCTCTGGTCTGTATTACTACTCCCAGTCACCAGTCCAAGAGGAAATTAGTGTTCTTGAGACCAGTGTCTTAAATACACCTCTGTAAATGTGGCAAAGAAATGTTTTGTGTCCTGTGCTATTTGAAGTACCACATGCCAAAGCAAATTTAGGGAGGCTCAGGAACTGTAGACCTTTCTGCACAAAGGTATTACATTCATGACTGCAAAAGAAACTGAAGAGTGATACCAAAAATGTGCATTTCTCCATATCCTCTAAAATTGTGTCAAACATTATGACATGCTCCATTTTTATTATCTGCAAATGGCTGCACTGTGTGCCTAAACTTATCAGAGATGAGAAGACACATTTAGCTCATGAGAAAGACCAGTTCTAGAACCTGCCTCAAAACTTTCCCCTAATTTCTAGTATCCTGTATTTTTTTGAATGTCTGAAAACATCTCTCAGTTCCACTTTTGGATTACAACAAGAAGAGGAGCTGATATCCTCCAGGAGAAAAGTTCTTCTTATGGCTATTCCCAGAAGTAACTGGAAAAGAAGGCATTTGTATATCTTCTAAACCAAAATCCTTTACCCTTGCTTTGTTTATCCTGGAACTATTTTATTTTTTACTGATTGGATGTCAGGTAGAAACCATGATTTTAATTCCTGTTCAGAATCATAAAGACACGCACACACAAGTTACACTATAAGTTATAAATTAAAAAAAAAATCCATCCATGACACAATCTATCAGTTGGAAGTATAAAGACCCTCTACATTAGCAATAGTGAATAAAATAATGGGTTTAACCATGAGAAGTGTGGTCCTCTCAGAAGTAGTCCATTACTGTAAAAAAAGAAATATATTTCAAATGCTAACCTACTGATAGTAAATCTATGGGTGAAGCCAATTAAGAAAATCAGAGTGACAAATACACCATGCCCGCCAGTGCTGCTTGGGATGAAGTGACTGTAGAAGTCTGCTTCCAGAATGTAGATATGCTTTCCAACAGCTTCCAGATTTGCACTTGTACTTTCATCCTGCACAGGCTATACACCAAGAAATGAAATGCTGACACAAACTGGAAGAAAACACCACCGATCTTCACATTCAACTTACTTCAAAGCACTCAGAACCAGCACAATTCCCTTTGCTGATTAAGCACGTCTTTAGTTTTGCTCTTTATAGCTGTTCTTCTCCGACTCACAAATAGCAAAAATCTTTCATTTAAAGTCCATCAGTTTTCAAGCTATGTATACATACAATATATGCTTTTTTTTAGCAGTTTGTAGCATCATCCACTTTTAAGTGATATTCACATGGCCTCAGAATACACAAAGGAGTGCCTCATCAGAAATATGCCAGCCTTATTTATGCTTGTTACAGTGTTTAGTTTTCACCACAGAAAAAATGACTGCAGACAAGATTCCTTCATTTAAACTTCTTCATGAAACGCTACCATGCAAAATAGTAATACAAATGGCCAGAAAGGGAGGGGTGGGGCAGTGTCACGTGGCGGGTAGGGTGGGTATATGTGTGTGTGTCTCCCTCAGTGCCTATATGGGAAAATCTAAAAATCTACCACAGAATTTTTCTCTAAATTGTTGTTCTCTCCTCCTTCAAATCTCTTCCTTCACCCCCAAATTCTGACATATTTTGGCTGAAAATGTTTCCCAGACTGTGTCTGGAAGTGCTGTTTCATTGCTTAATAGGATTTTTAGTTCAAGTGTCTCATTATTTTGACACAAACAGCTCCCCGGACGCGTTGCATCTCCCACATTGCATGTTGCTCGCCAGGAGGACATGGTGATCCTGGGACACTTCTGACTCAAAGTTTTCAACCAACTTTTTTGATTTTCATTAGCAATCTCCGTTTTCCAGTGGAAAGTGGATATTTTCCACATATTTCTTTTGGTCAAAAGTTCAGGGGTTTTGTCAAAATCTATTTTCTGGCAGAATTTTTTCAATCACTTCCACGTGGAAAGCTGAAGCCAAGTCCTGTGGGAAGGGAAAAGAGCAGCTTTAGCCTTGGCTAAGGTTTTGCAATCGCGCTGTTATCCCAGACAGGAGGGGCTGGAATTAGTGGGTGTATGTCAGGAGAAAAAGGGAGGGAAAAAACCAACAATTTGCAGTCTAAAGCTATATAACTGAGTATCTTGACAATAATGCCAAAAAATAACATCTGTAGTGAGAACAGTGTGTAACTTACTGAAAGCAGGCAGCAGTATTTCTGACAAAAAGGCAGCGACAGACTCTGAAAACATGGCGAGTTTTTAGAAGCCATGTGAATCAAAAATAAGGACAAGATGCTGGTTTTACCTTTAAGTACTTTGCTCCAGCAGCTTATTACAACTGCAACACATGGTAAGAGAAGTTCAGTTTGAATAAAAGAATTTGCTAATTAAAGAAAAAATTGTGCCATAGGAAACATGCATTACCAGTGCTCTTCAGCTGCAAATAATCAGAACTGAACTGGTGAAGTATATTATCTGTAAATATTAGACATGCTAAGTTTATTTTCTTTTTTTCAGCTTATGACTTAATTGCTTTCTGTATGTAATTTTTTTTCCCAAGGATCTTTCTCTTTGAGTTGTTGTCTGTTCCTACCTGAGTCAGAACGCAAACCTAGCGACATGAGCATCCAGATGAGATTTTCACCTACATCCTCAGTTAGACCTAAAGAAATGGACCTGCCATGTGGTTGCTCAGGCAGAAAGGGGAGGCTGATCATTTTTTTTAGGTACTGAGAAATTTGACAAAGGCTTTTATGAACACTGCCCACAGAAAAGGACAACACTCTAGCTCTTACAGTCTTCTACAGAAAAAAAACCGGTGCTTTCAGCAGGACTTGGTGAAAACCCGTTTGGTGCTATGACACTGAACACTGCCTTAGTTTAACATAGCTTTAGTCCAAAATTAAAATAGCTTATTACAGGATACTACCATATCACAAATCTTATATTCTTTTGTCACACTTGCTACCTTGTGTATTTTAGACACTGCCAGAAAACTGGCCAGAAGTGTCAAAAACATGCAGACTTAGGCCCTGCACACTGTGGGCTCAGAAAGTTCAGACACAAAGGAGAGAAAAGAAAATATCAATGCAAAGCCACATTCACAGCAAGATGGACTTTTGTGGAAGAAAATAAGGTATCAGAGGAGGAAGAAGTGTCCGAGATCTTCCAGTTCTCAGGTTCTTGATGGTCAGACATCAGTCCTGGATACTTCAGAGACAAGGGTCTTTCTGTCTGGGGACATACGCTCAGCAAAGGAGAAAAGTCAAGTTTCTATGGTCATGTTGATCAGCTACTATACAACTACTTAAAATACACGATCACTCAGCTGAGAGACTCGGCAGAGAATCATTACTCTGGGTTATGGAATCGGCTTGCTGGTGACAACACTCAACTTCATTTCTTCTCTTCACAGCACTTGAGCAGGACAGATTCATTCCTCTTCCCACAGTTCAGTGGAGATGGTGACTAGGACAAAGGTTATCTAGGATACATCTTAAGAAGCTAAGGCATTAAAAATCCACCCTTTATAAAAATGGGTAAGAGAAGCAAACAGTCCAAATCCTGTGTTCATTTGCTCCTCTGCTGTGCCGCAGAAACAGTTCATTAATTAATACTGATAGCCAGGAATAATTTCTATGGACCTCCAACTCACCATGAGCTTTGCATCTCTTACAGAGTAAGAGCTACTCTGAAGCAGCTGAAGTAGCTGAAGTACCCCAGCTACATTCATTTATAAGCAAGGAAATTCTCTGTGAAATTAATCTGCTGTGGGGATTTGAGCATGCTCACATGAAAAAAATACAACTTGGAACACATAATTTTAAAAGATGCCTTTGTTTGTAGTTTGTCACGGCATCATCCACTATCAATCTTTACTGTCCATCCTAAAAACATTTATTACTTCTTCTGCCTATTTTCTGATTATCCTTAGAATCTTATTCATGCATACACTTGTGGGTGCCCTGTTGGCTGTGGCTATACTTGCATCACAGAAATATCTCATCTCACTTCTTTTCTTATGATAGAAGATACACAAATGAAAGACGGTAAGTAGTGAAACTGCTTAGAGCATCCTTAGTCTCTGTACAGGCTTCTGCTTTGAAATCTCCAGCAGTTCATGAGGAACGTGAAGCTGTGTTCCCACAGCTTCTACATCTGTAACTGTATCACAGTGCACAGCAGCAGTCACTTCACATTGTCCAATTCTCAGCGCACCTTTCAGCTTCCTTCTGCATTCTCATTTTCTACTTTTTGAAATATGTCCGATTTGATCTGCTTAAGCCAGAACCGTCCTCCCTTGCTCCATCTAAACCTCAGACACACCATTAAATTCCAACAGCGTAAAAAATTATTGTCCATTAGAGGAAATTTAATAACTACCCATTTTTATGGTCTTAAAATACAGCAAAGATGGCATTTAATAAATCTCACGCAACTTCCAGTTCTGCTTATATTAGGCTGAAACAAGCCCGTGTTTGCCACAGGCTGAGCATCCAGCAGGGAGACTGACTGCGTGGCACAGCTGACTCTTAATTCATTAACTCAAACCCAGTTTGAAACCTTATTCTACTTACCAGCCTGATTTCCACATTGCAGCTGAGAGACAGACTCCCAACGGCTCTCTGAAGCCAAGGCACTCCTGAAATCCAGGGCACCTTTCATCAACATTTCCTTGTCGCTCAATTGCTGACAAGTCCATTGTGTCTTTGGAGAAGACAACATTGCAGTCCTTTGGGCTGCCTAGTGGGCCCAAAGCCAGTGAGGTGATACCCCACTAGGGCAGGCTGAGTGGATGGTGCCTAGTCCGTGCCCTGAGCCCATCCACACAGCAAGTTACATCACTCCTGAGGATAAAGAACACCCAGAAGATTTTCTTCCAGCAAAAGTCAGCTAGGTCACATGGGGCACTCCATCAAGCAAGGAGTCTTTGAAAGTAGTCAATACATGAAAAAGTAGTCAATATAGCCTCAAGCTCTACCTCAGGGTGAATCCAATAGCAAGTTAAATCTAAATTAAAAATCAATAAGCTTTGCTATCCAGCCTGAAGGACACTCTTTGGTGAACATTAACACAGTATTTTTCTGAATCTTTGACTCTTCTTCTTATCCATGCTTTCTCCCTTCCCCTCCTCCCCTGTTTTTGTACTGGAAGTTTTAATGGCAACTAGTGCGGGGGGGTTGGGGTGTGTGTGGAAAGAGCTGTTTCTCCAGGTGCAAAAGGCTTACTTTGACTATAGTCACGAGAGGGGGAGACTAGCAAGTTTTTACTCCATTTGGGATCTAAAAACAACTTGGCAAGTGTCATTGCTCTGAGACAAAGCAAAAAGTTTGCCCAATTCTTCCAAAAATTACCTTTAGTTTGGAAAAATGGGAAAGAGCAACAGCTGTTTTATTCCTGGAAAATACTCTTCGAACATCTAATTCATATCCTTCTAATTAAACTTGTTCAGAAAGCACTGTATCCAGGGGGCTTCCATTGTACAGATAGGGGCTTTTTCACCTCATTAATATCAGAACAGTCTCTCATGAAAATGAACACTATAAAAATGGTTTGTACTACTCAGCATTTGAAATCTTCTCTCAGACTTTCAACAGCAGGATGAGAAGTTGTGAAGCTTTGATTTGGAAGCCAGTAAACTTTTACATGTTTGCAAAGGAGATCAAGTTCGATGATTTAAAGCCTATGTAACACTGAAAAGTAAAGATTTAAACACTAGATTGCTAAGAGGTTCCTGGCCTAAACTGTGCTTTCTATTAGCAATAAAATCATAAGCAAGAGGATCCACAGAGCAGACAAGATCTCTGCTCCTGGAGACAGAAAGTACCATGGCTGTTTTGGCTTCCTGCTCACTTACATTCTAAAACTAATTTCAAGCTAGTGAGCACGACAATGTTAATACTGCAGAGCTCAAACTTTATTACAGAATAACTAAATGCAAATATTTGATCAAATGACAAGTGGCATTGTTTCTATTGACAAGTATTGTTTGTATTACTGTGACCCACAGGAACCCCAGTCAACAGCCAGAAAAGCAGAGATACAAATGATGACAGCTGCCACAGCGTGTGCAGATAGATGGAAGAAAGCACAATTATCCCATTTTCCAGTGGATGAAAGCCTGGCAGGAGCTTTACTCTCCTCAAGAGCAGAGCAAAGCAAGGTCACAGCCCAACTTCTTCCACTCCACAGAAATTATTTTGCTTGAAGAAACAGAAGTCTGTGAGGAAAAGCAACATCAGTCTGAACTACAGCGACCCACCTGCTGACACTCTTTTCCTAGCTTCATTCTGTCCAGCCCAAAAGCAAGCAGAAATGTTGAGAGCAGACAGCGTATTTTAGGTCTGCAGTTGTGAACACAGGTGTGTTGGGGGAGAAGGCTTCTGCCTCTCTTTCCTCTAAATTCATGAAGCCTCGGGCTGCACAGCACAGATGGGACTTATGAATGAATTTCAGCATGCCTAGGCAAGGTCATGCCACTACTCACGAAAGTATCACATCAAGGTGACCTAAAAGGCAGTCCATACTGATGCCCTCAGTCACTTCTTCACTTATCATTTATGCTTCCAATGCCTTAACAAAAAGTGACTTTCCCATACCAAAGGATAACCTCAAAGCAGCACTGTGACATGGAGTTTCAGCTCAGTTCCTACAGGAGGAATCATGGCTTCTGCCCAAGAACTGCAGCTTGAAACACACTGCCCTTGTTTCCGTGGGTGGTATGAGAAAGCAGCTGCTCCGTTTGCTCTGCACAGCTTTGAACCAGGCTGCAAGCCATGCTCAAGCTGCAGCTTGCTGTGCTCTCACTGGGGAGGAATGAAGGGGGAGGGAGCTTATCAAAACCAAATACCTTACAAAATGGGAAAATTCAGTCCCCAGTTGAGGGCAGCTGTGGCACATTAAGATATCAGTGTCAAATGACACACTACACCAGAAAGGTTACTTTGCATCACAACTAGTGGCTGTGTTGAGAAAGGACTCAGAGGAAGAAATGGGATGCAGAGGGAGAGGGGAGAAGAAATTAAACTGTAAGAACAAGGTTCAAACCGAGTCCCAGAACTTGGAGGACAAAGTGTAGTCTCTAGTACACAGCTGATGCTTAGCGCATGGCAGTCTGGGAATGAGCACGATGATAACTGGCAATCACAACAGGAGTACTAAATTTCTACTGGCCTAAGGCAAATCACATGCCACTCATTTGACCTTCCCTGTTATTTCTGTCTGCCTGAGAAAGGAGAATGAAGTGACTTTGTGACTGCATCCGGCACACCACCATAAATGTTTGTACAAATCTAGTACAAGTCCCAGCTCCCATGCATACCAAAGCTGAAGGCTGATCAGATTCAGCATTGGGTTCAGGTCAGTTCAAAAGCATAAAGCACTTAAGTTAGCTCTGAACTTGATTTAAATCCCCCACTGAAGGTTGAATTCTGACTGAAAACCATATCCGCTGATATGAGAGGTACAGTGCACACACTGATGTATCATCAAAATTACCTGCATGTGTGTAATACTACAGCTTGCAGGCAGAAAATTAACAACCCTCTCAGAAATGCAGAGAGTTGACCTATACTTTGAAATTCAAGTTGTGCAAAAAAAACCCAATAAGAACAAAAGCCTGCAAGACAAACAAATACTCCTCAGTCTACACACAGTCAAGTTTCAGCTCAAAACTGTGCAGGATGTATACTCAGTAAGAACCAAATCAAATTTGGTACAAAACCAAGAACTTAGTTTACTCAGAGTTTACTCAGCATAAAATCTCTGCTAATACCAAGGCCCCCCTCGCTAGGAGCTTGATTAGATGAAATGCCAACTACCTTCTCTAAGGAACTGAATACTTTAAGGTCCTCCTGAAGCTTGTGGGAAATTAGCAAGTTCAACACTGTCCAGACCAAGGTGCTGTATAATGAGCACCTGAAAAGGCTGGAAAAGAGACAACATGGGGAAGCAGCAAGTGGCACAGAGAAATTCTCCAGTTTGCTATCTGCCCTAGCACAAGAGGTAGGGAGCTTCGAAGAAGCTGGCAGGCAACAAAAGATTTTTTCACCCAAGACATTTGCTGAAGGAGCATTTGCCACTGAAAACTGCAAATAGGAAATGTTTTAGAGAGGTACCAGAAATGGCTAGATAAATCCATGTAGGGAATGTACCACATTTTTAAATAGAAAAATACCACCTACAGCTCAGAAACAGACAGCACATCAAGGAAATGTCCCTATTTTCCAGCCCTGTTCTTACATCTCTCCTCAGGAATCTGCTGTTGACCATTATTTCCTTCTGAAAGTCAGCAGCATAATCAACAAAGTCAAGGGTCTGGCAAATTAACACCTTCCACCAACTCAGAAATCACAATCTGCTGCTCAGGTGCTGCCCCTTTGTAGGAGCTTTTTCAGTAGAAAAAGAGGCTTTCACAGTTGGGTACTTAGCCTTCTTGGTTGTTTTTGCAGCCCTAGGGGCTTGTTCCTATTGTGCTTTTCACACTCCAGGTTTTATTTTCTTTTAGCCATACCATCAGCCCAAGATGACCTTTTGGGACTTCACAGCAGGGCATGCGCACTCCTTTCTACCTCTTTGGTCTCACCCTTCTTGTCCCAGACTGACTATGAGGCAGGCTGGACTTCTGGGCTGACCTTGTACTGTCATAGGTCTTAACTCTCCATGCAAGCAGGAACCACTTCCTTTAAAAAATGCCCCTTTTCCAAACCGTTCTTGGGGATACACTTTTGTCTGCTTACACAAAGAAAATGTCTTAGTTTGTAGCTCACCCACAGAGATCAGAAGGATAGATTTCTGTCCAAAAATTACTAATTTAGGATCTCAGTTTTGAAGTGTTTTGATATGCATGTGTTTGTTTCTTTATTAGAATATTTCTGTAAAAGAATAGGTTTGGTCTGTTGAAAAAGCTATTGTTTTTATTTGAAACTGACAGAAGAATTAGACTTTCCACCAAAATAATTCTTTGACTGTGAAGAGACTGCTTTTGCTATTTTGGAAATACAACACTGTTTGGAATAAAAGCGTTTCATTTTGTCTTGCTTAAAAGCAGCAGTCAGCCTTTTAGGTTTGAATGTGGTATCCTGTAGCACAGAAAAAGACAATATAGAGAAGAATTGGGCTATTTATTTGAAAAAAAAAAAAAAAAAATTGCAGTAAGACATTCTTTGGAAGCAGGCAGGTAAGGAAAGGTATTTTGCTATAGTAAAAGGACTCATTTTCTTTCTGTTAAAGCTTTGTTGTCACCTCTTCTTTTGCTCATGGGATGTTAAAGTTTTGTCTTTAGAACTGGCATGTTTTGAAATTCTCACAATGTACCCTTCAGGAATTCAAGAATTATGAAAATCCATTTAAATTAAAAAAAAAAAAAAAAGGCACAGATGTTCAGCATTTCTAAGAATTCAGCAGTTTGTTTCTTTAGGATGTATAATACTTATGCAAAAGTGATACAGTGATATGTAGGAAAATATGCAAAAGAATTAGAAAATACTTTTTGTACAGATCAGACAGATGGTGTCTGCAGATAAAACACCTTCCTGAAGCCATGTTCATAGTTCTGTAGAATTAAATATTCTACTGAAAAAGTAGAAGTTTACTCAAACCTAAAAGATACTAAGTCTCTTCAGCTCCTACTCAGCACTATTCTTGCTAGTCTAAGAATACTGAAAATTCAAAAACTAGGTAACAAGGGAAAGAAATAGAAGATAATAAGGAGTAGATTATATGCAGTCCTAACAGAACTCTAACGGACTTAAGAGTTCTTTAAAAGAGAGGTATATTTGACCCATAAAGTTCTAATAAGTGTTTGTGTGGTCAGATGACTGTTTAGAAACAAATTTAGGAAGAAATCCAGGACTGAATCATCAATAATTCACAGTTCACCCCTTGCAAAGGTGAACTTACAGAAATAGTACATAAAATAAGCACTTCATTCTGCTGTCACTATTAGCCAGAGTCGCACAGCTAAATACCAGAACTGTCCTGCAGAAATCTTTACAACTGAGAGATAAGACTGTAGCTTTTAGAGAGAGATATTTTCAAAACCAGAATTTTTGTACAGGATGATGCCAGATCACGACAGAGGCACTGAAGCATCAGTAATGGAAATGCTTTGCACTAGCCAAGCAAAAGCTATTTTTGTTCCTCCCCAAAACAATTCAGGCGAGATTTCCTTGAGCTGATGTGTTTCTTTGTCAGTGCTGTATCTTTTTCCTTCTTCCCTCCAACAATGAAAACCAGAAAACAAACACTGAACCAAATACACCCCTGGCTCAACGTCACTGAATTATCTGCAGCAGGAATGGATCTGACAACCTACATCACAACAAACTATGTGTGGATTCCAAAGGCCATCTCCTTTAGACTTAAATGCAAAACACATGCATCGTTCCCATTCCTTCTTTCCACACCTTAAAATATGCTTGACCTTACTCTATGCTCAGTGCTCAACACATGGCGGCACTTACAGATGCCCGACACACATTTTGTAAGAGAAATCTTTCAAGGCAGGTTCTGCGAGATCTGAACTGGAAACACAGAGGTAGTTTAGTGGAACTGGGTGGTAAAAATCACTTTTAGCAGTCTTCTTTCCCCGGTGCTGCTGGCTGTTTTCGAAGAGCTACACCACCTACTCCTAGTCCAGGATGCACATTCTCCTTTCCTTCCACAGTCTGGCTCATGTCCCCCCCAAATGGTTGTTGTTTGGCAGCAAATCTGCTCGATTTTCTTCAAAACATCAAGACTCACATGTGCCTTGTTACAGCTTCAACAGGTCTGCCCAGTGCTGCTGAGACAAGAACAGCTGCCCTTCAACTGTGACTGCCCAGTGTTCAGCTACCTCCTCCTTAGGCTCTAGGCTTCCCTATGAAGTTACTGTCCAAACCCCTGTGTTTAGTTTCCCCACATAATCTGATTTGATTAATTTGGCACAGCCTTTGATTACCTTTCACTGAGAAGCTAAGAGGCATGCAGAGTTACTGTACAAGCTCTGTTTTTATCTTCAGTCTCCTTAGGTTTCAGACAGTCTTTTCAACAGATTTTTTTCCGTATTTCAAGTCTCAGCAATTTTTTGTGAGGCTCCAGGGAAGCTTTTGGGATTTGCTTGTCTGCTGTCCTTAAACAATAATTCTGCTAATTCAGGAAGACTGTAACACAGCTGCAGAAATTAAAGACTAGCTCCAGCTCCAGCATTTGAAATCACATCCAGCTCTTAGCCACAGCAGTGTGAAGTGCAGAAAGCAAGCAAATGAAGGATAAGCTGAATAAAATGAAGGATAAGGATGCAGTTACACACACACACAGAATAAAATCAAGCACACATGAAACACAAGAATTACAACAAAGAGCTCAGCTGGATCCCTGCAATTACAGAGAAGAAGGTTTGACCAATTGTGCACTACAGCTAGACTAGAACTGAGAAGAGAACACTTAGCACAGGAATTTTTAATTAATCCTTGACTTGCAACAAACCAGCTGACCTTTGTCTCATTCTATTGGCAATGCATGAACAAAACTAAGTCAGTTTAATTAAATTTTCTGTCCTCCAGATGGGACATTTGTTAAAAAATATATATACATGTTAGCCTTTTTCAAGCTGCAGGTAAATAATTTTCTTCTACAACCATAAATCCTTTAGAAATACCATAATCCATCTTGCTGCAAGCATGTATGCCTGTATATGAGAGGCAGTGAGAGGGAGAAGTTCAGACCACATGAGATCATTTTATTGATCATCTGCCATGGATCCTTCACACATAAGGCATCCACAAGGATTTCTGGACAATGCAGCATAAGCCACAACTCTGAATTATCTGAGAGACTGACAGCCAACGAATGGCAGATTCTGGCCTCCTGACACTAATACTCAGTGGCAAACACTGCTTTGCTGGTGACACACACCGTCTGCACGTTTTAGGACTACTCACAGAATTGCTGGTATTTGCCAGTTGGGTTTCAGAACTGAAAGGCTGAAAAACCCCTCAGAATCAGAGGGTTCAAACAGAAAACTCCATTCCCTTTGTTGAAGGGAAAAGGTAGAACACCAAAACGTATGTCAATCATACCATCTCCCAAGGGAAAACATCCCCTTCCAGCCTGCACTCATCCTGTTCTACACTCACAGTAATGAATAAATTTTTGGTGATGTTTATGCAGAACCTAGCACAATGGCTGTGACTCAGACACACAGCACTACTACCATGTGAATTACTACTCTTGATAACAACAACAATAAAAATGAGTAATACCCATCAGGATTAAAATTTATTTTACTGCATGGGCTCCCTACAGAGATAGGCTTGAAAAAACATCTGACAAACAATACCATATACACCCACCTGCCACAATGGGGTGCATGTGTGTGTTTACAGACCTCCCTCTGACTCTCAGCAACACAAACCATCCATGTTACAGCCAAAGCTGCAAGATGTCATGGGCCCTGCTTTATCTCTTGAGGTACCCAGCAAACCCTTTGTGTGGTGGCCAAGACATTGTTCATCACAAAAACATGCTTCCTATGAATCTCTAAGACTAGCTACCAATTAAGTGATATTTTTTTTAAAATGCCTGACAGACTCCAGAATCTGTTAAACATACACTAAATACAGAGGAATCAGACAATTGTCTGAAGTTTGTCTGTTTGTACTTCTACAGACACGCTAACCCAGGCCACTTCTGGTCCTCCAAGAATAGCAATGTATTAGTCTTCTTTCAAACTGTAACAAGGTCTGGGGTGAACTTTTTCATTTATATTGTTTTATTTAGCAATATTTACTACTTTTCAAACACAGTTTTTCATATTCCCAGAAAAGCTTCATAATCCCTATGCTGCAACTTAAATACAATCTTTTCCCGAGTAATTAACATCAGGCATCTCTGCAAAGAGTGAAAGAATAAGGATTTCATCACAGTCCCCTGCTGCCATGGAGTGTTTCTAATAGGAAAGCCCAAACGGAAACAGAAATCTGCAAGCAGAACCGTGAAATGCGTGAGAAGTGCATTTGGATTAACTTCCATCATATCTTTAACCAAATTCAACCTGTCCACTTAGACCACAGCATGCTCCTGCCAACATCTGGAATTTGGAAAACACATTCATTTAGTAAATGGCACACTGTGTAATTCACCATCAAAGAAGAACATCATATGTTTTACAACATTTGGAGGAGCCCATGGAAAACTTCATGATGTTCAAAGATCTTGTTGCAAAAAAACCCCACAGTATTTTCGTTCCTTTGTTCAGGTGAGTCCTGCTTTCACTGCTTCTTGATAAAAATGGGTTTCCTTATGATGCAATTACCCTCCTGCCAGCCCTTCCACCTGCACTGGCTGTCTCAGTTGTCCATTTGGACGTGACCAAACAAGTGAAAAGGTGTGGGCAAAGTCAGTGCTATTGCCATCATGTTGTGTTTCCACAGGCTATAGACAGGAAGTAAGTAACAAAGTTTGTGATTCTGCTCAACTAGCTTTGAAGGTTGTTGTAGCAGAATTCTACCTCTTGAGTTTGTCACCCAAGAATCAACCTTAAAACACTTATTGAGCTAATTCTCACTCGACGGAAAAATATTTTGGAAGGACAAGGACTGATTCTGAGGGCTGACAGCCTGATGTGGTAGTCTTCACAGAAGAAGGCGTGTAGGCATCAGGGTGATCTCAGGTGTTGTTCAGGCAGGTCACCTCCTGACAAAGATCTGATGAGGGGGATCTGGACTCTGGTGGGACAGACTTCACTGCAGAGGCTCTACTGTGCTGTTCAGGCAGATATTCTGGGCATACTTACATCTAGGTGAAATCCCCAAATGCTTCTGGAGTCAGTGCTGTGTGGGGGATCCCAGACTGAATTGCTGTCGGGTGGAACAAGTTGAGTAGAGCTGGACAGGAGCCAGAAGCTTTCCGAAAGGCCAATGCTTAAGTCATGTTGGCGCAAGAAATATCCTTAAACTCCTTTTTCTTCATGTTTACCTTGTTCCTTCTAAAACTGAACTTCCATGAATGATATAGCTGCTTTAGCAGAACTCAGTCTTCTCCCCATTGAAACACCAAAGCATCTCTGAAGATTGAGATTTGAAGGGATGGGAACAGACAAGCCCATGCAGAGGGCTGGGGAGCAGAAAGGGCTACTACACAGAGTCCTCGACCTCATGTGAAGTTCTGCTGCTTGTTCCCAGAACCAAACCCAGTGAGGGTATTGAAAACTGTGGTGAACAGACAAGCACATAGTTGGCATATCATTGTGTAGCACTGGAGAGCAGCAGAATGTTTTGACAGGAAGGTCTTTTGCTTGCCACAATCTACAATCTCCTGTCTCAGTGTCACAGCACAGCAGTGACTATTAACTGGAATTAACACTACCACTTTTGACAACATCATCAGAGTCTTTGATCTCATGTTTAAATCATCACAGAAGCTACTCTGAGTTGTGCTGTCTTTTGTAACTTTGTCTGTGGAAAGAGACAGGCATCTCCAGAGGGTGACTGAAACCATGGGCCACAGAAGGACCACAGATTAAGGAGGTGTCTAATTTAAAAACTCAGTTAACTAGATGGGAAGACTCTAGAGCAAGGTGTTCAAGGTAACATTTGGTGGTAGAAGGAACAGGAATTAGCAGAGGTGGGCAGCAAAAATCAAAACTGACACTGACTGTTAGCATTGCCTAATTTATTCTGTATTTGTAACTAGCTTGAGCTGAGGTCTTTCAGCGAGGCCAGTGGGACAGAATAACCAAGTTGCATGTAGCATTGCTGTCCTGCAGTTCCTGGTGAATACGGAGGGGCACAACTGGTAACATAAGCAGGGGACTTAGGCAGGCAGTTTTTCTCTGATCTTTTGAGAAACTACTGAGCCTCACAAGTACAACTTTCTCAAGGCTTCTGAGTTTGAGAGCATGGCTTAAGAGACACTTGACACATTGAGATCCAATGGTGACTCAAAACTGAAAAACAATTTAGCTTGCTAGAAAAAGTTCTCTGAAAATAATTTTTTTTTTTCCTCCCCCTCCCCACCCCCCCTGGATTCAGCCAATAGCCAGGAGAAAGAACAGTTTCAAATCCTTTCATGGTAGCTCAATGCACCAGCACCCAGTCACTTGCACCAATGTGGAGTACCAAATCACAGAGGTTCAAGAAAAGGACTGTCTAGTCTGCTTGAACTACAAAGGAGCAGCTTTCCTCCCCAGACAATGACAGCTAGGCCAATCTGCCGTGGGTGGTTTAATTAAATATCTGTAATCTCCTGGCATTGACTAGCCATGTTTCCTCATCCCTATTCTTCACTGATAAATCATTTGTTACCATTGTGATCAGAAGCATCTGCTCTCTTTCTGAGGGAATAACACTATTCTCTTTTAATTGGCAACATACAGAAGGCAATACTGGAAGTGCCTTTTTTTATTCTGACTTACGCAAGTCAGGGTGACTTGCATTTTGATGCTATATGTGCAGTAATGAATAACTACAGAGTTAAATAAAATTGATTGCTCATATGTAATATGTGCAGTAATGAATAACAGTACAGAGTTAAAATAAAATTGATTGCTCATATGCTGCATTTCCAAGCTTCTAGCAATGACCTGAAACAGAAGGGAATTAAGAAAAAACAAGAGCAGCATGAATAGTCACTATGTGTAGCACTACAGCAGGAGAAGCAAATACATTTCCCAGTTCCAGCTGGCCATCAGTTCAAATCCTGACCAAACACACTTAGCAGTTACTGAGCAATAACAATCTTGTTTATGCTCTGATTCTTGTCTAAACTATGCTTCCTGGGAGTCAAATGTAAATCTAGTCGAGTACAAAAATTCATATCAGTGGGAACTCCACTGTGGTGAATGGAACAGTGACTAAGACTCCTGAAAAGACTCAAAGGGTCAGTGATCCCAAGCTGAAACACAAGTCAGAAGCACAAGTTTAAAAAGCAGGAGAGAAACCAGACTACTGGTTGTGAAAGGAAAGGAACTTTAACTGCCATCACCCAAATTATTGCAGCAAGATGAGACTGCAGAGTCTTCAGAAGCATCTCTGAAGCAACTCAGAAGATCCTATTCAGCTGAGCCAACAAACATCCATGGATTTTGTGGCTACATATTAATTGCTTACAGAACAGCTATCAATGAAACTGTTACTTTAATCGTGTAAACCAACATTTACTTTAGTCCTACATTAGGGGATGAGCCACACATTGACTTTTTAGGTAGACTTTTCACTGTTGCTTTTATCCTGTTAGAATCCCTTCCTACCACCACCCCCTGGTGACTTGTCTCTGGCATCATGTGACTGGTAAAGCTCGTACATATGAATCCCAGATGTTAAACTTATTCTTACAAACTGAAGCAAACAAACAAATAAATTACCTCCCCAGTGCTGGGCAGATTGGACCCAATTAGCTCCACCCATAACTTAGTATTTTTCAAGGCCAAAACCAAACTGCAGACATGGCATTCATCCGACCACATGTAAATATATAACTCTAAGCTTGTGCCCTCAGCATCTCTTTCATAATCAGTGAAGAACAGGCAAGTTTGAACCATCAATCTCAGGATGAGTTAAACTGCACCAGAGAAAGTGTCCTAGAAGCGTCCTCTTCATTGGCTCTGTAGAAGTTTTGGACAAGCTGAGAAGTGGACACCTATATATGAGACATTCACGTTTGGTCAGATACATTTCATTTACACTGACCTGGGATACCACTAGACTGTTCTGTGTTCCACTTAATGGTTTTCTCCCTGCCACGTTGGGGAACACCAAATAGCTATACTCATTGTAAAAAACTGACTGCTGCTAAGTCTGTATTGCTGTGTGAATCTCCAGCACCTGGAGTGTAACATCTTCACCTAACTGACATAAAACTCATCATATGTACATAACATTGCAACCCAACAAGCAGTACTGAGGATATTCTTGACTGCATGGAGATATTTCTAATCACCACATAAAGAGAGTATAGAGATTATGGACTAGTTTTAATTTCTGAATTACGATCGTTTGCAGTAAATCCTCACCTGTCCAACTAATAAACATTTAAAACTGTAAAGCTCTGGAAGCAAAATACAACAAGCATTTCATTGAGTAGCACATGCCTAAGTATTCTCATTAATATATATAACTGAATTTCCCTCCAGCTGTGGAAATTTTTTTTTTGCAGCTTTCTGATCTTTTTTTTTCTTTTTTTTAATCTAGGCTTTTATGATTTTATTCTTTTCATTTATTTATTTTTTATGATAATTTCATAGCATTGAAGTTACAGTGGCAATATCATTAGATAAAATACTGGGCCAGTCAGTTGATCCACTGTATGGTTCTTACACTTCTGTGTAAATTTTTTGCTGCTATTGAACGCCATTACTCAGAAAATACTACCTCCATCCACTGTCTTTATTGCTACACCTCACAAAGCAGACCTGCAAGAGATTCAATTCTTCCATCCCATTCCAACCCAGCTGAATTGAAGCGCTCATTATCATTGGCAATTTGTAGCAATAATGACATAAAAATATAACAAAGCAGTTTGTAAAAATGATACTCCATAAACACTAAAAGATATTACCCCTGAAACAATGTCTTTTAATCAATATTATTTTTACTAATTCATATAGATGATGCTTATTATACATTCCCTCTTGGAACTTATATTGCACACTGATGTGAAAGCTAGTTTAAAGCAGAGTGCTACACATATTATA
This sequence comes from Astur gentilis, assembly GCF_929443795.1. Lineage (NCBI taxonomy): Eukaryota > Metazoa > Chordata > Aves > Accipitriformes > Accipitridae > Astur > Astur gentilis. Next base: position 76,451,093 of record NC_064919.1, on the reverse strand, counting down.
TCAGTTCCCAAAGGGTAAGGAACAGGACACCATTAAGCAAGTCAAGTCAGGAAACACTACCACATCAGACCATTCAGTTTTTTTAAAGCTACATTTTTGCTGTTAGAGATGTGAAAGACTTGTGAAAACACAGCCAGAGTTTATGCATGAACCTTTACATTTGCTTGAGATTGCAGGAAGCCTGAAACAAGAGGTCTGAGATAACACTATTTGAAAACAAAATAGGATGTATCTCAGATATCAAGAATACAACAGCCTTGCGAAGCCTGTCCTTCTTCAAAGACAAAGAACAATTCAGTCATGAAGATCTCTGCCACTTCTTTTCCAAAGCAAGCATAGCTTGTGTTCAGAGCAAGATTTAAAAAGTACAGTTCTTGTCAATTGGGCCCAGGACAATTCCATTAAAAAAAGCAGCCAATCCTTAATTTCATGTGGGTGGAAAAGACGAGCACATTCTTCCCCCAATGTATAATGCCAATAATGCTGATTTTTATCTGCCACACAGTATATAACATTCTACTCTGATGTAGCAGCTTCTGCAGTGCCATAAAAAGATATTTTGGAACTCAGCACCATTTTGCCAAAGCCTTGCTTGCAGGCCCTTATTGTCCTACAGAATCCCTTCCTAGACAGCTGCAGCAGCAGGCAGAACTGCTTGTTTATTTATCCCTTTGGAGCCCTCTCCCTCATCCTTGGCTAATGCTCTGTACCTGGTTTCCAGTAATTGCAAACTACAGTTAGCAAGCAGCAGCTAAACTGGGATTACCCTAGTGCCTCACATACTGCTATGTTTGCCTTGAATTTCCGGCTGCTCCTGGAGCAGAAAAATGGGACCTTTGCTGGCTATTTAGGAATCTTTAACTGGTTTTAAAACAGCAATGTGAGGAAAACTGTACACAGACATAGTGACGATGTCTTCACTGCCAGTTACATGCAAATGACTTTCTATGATACTACCTATGTTTTTCTCCTTAATTCCACTAGCTCTATTAGTCAAAATAGTGAGCCTTCATCTGAGAATAGCATTAGTTTTAATCCAAATTACGTCAGCTTTGCTTGGTCAGTGCTACGACTTCACAGACTGGTGCTGCAAGATACGAGGAGGGTGTTAGACACTCTGTTAAAATTAAGTGTAGTTTGCCCAAACAATTAAATGCTAGCTAAGAATGCCAGAATGGCATTTATGTGCTAATAAACATGTTCATATTCCAAATTCCAGTCCCCATGTGTAATCATTCCAAAAAAATTGCAACTGATTGCAGCTATACCTAATATGGCATTAAGTTCCAGATTTTGGACCATGGCACTATGCTATGGGTTATTTCTAAACACAATCTGGCTCATCAGCCAAGTTATGAAACCATCAGAAAGAGCAGTGGCACATTCCACTTCAGTTTATGTAATAACTTTGGTTTTCCCCAATACAATCAACAGTTTCTCAAGCCTTGTGCAAGTATTTTACTAACATTTTTTTAAAGATCAATATACAGTTCATAGGTAACAAGTAACATAGCTGTTAAGGGCTTGGCAAAAGATGAATTTTTGACTTCGCTCTCCCAAAGCTGACTCTCCTCAATACAAACAAGTAACTGCTGTCTGATTCTCCTGCTTATGTCTAGTGGGGCAGCTACAGGACAACGTGCAAAGCCAGATTGATCTGGACACTTCTGCTGCTCTACGCTTTTATAGCAACTCACCATATTTTAGAAAGAGAGAAAGAAAAAGATTGCGTGATTAGACCACCATTTGTTTATATCTGTGAGCACATGCTGGAAGGGAATCAAGGACCTATTGCTAAATCAATCTTTGATAATTTAATTCTACCACTGCATCTGTTCTAGCATTCTTATTTGATGTTGGGCACATCACTAACACAAAACCTCATAAGCAACCCCTGACAACATTTTGGGGTTCTTTTTTTATATTCTACCTGCAGTGAAAGCTGGCAGGAGCTGAACATAAAAAAAACTTGTGATTTTACGTTCCCAGGGAAAGTATAAATGAACTTTCTGATACTTTATAGTAAATATCTCAAAGCAGTAAGCACATCTGATTTTAATCTCTCTGTACTCAGAGTCATAACATGTAAAATAGTACAATATTATCACCTTAGCCACTTCAGCTTTGTGAAAAATACATGTATTTCTGTGGAAGTCACACTGACGAGCACTGAAAAACTCAGGAAGAACTATCTAAGTTTGTTCTCAAAATAAAAAACATGTTCTCATTAAACAAAGCATGGGTCCACACAGCAAGCAATGAGAAACAGTTGAAACTGCAACAATTAAGTGTCACTAAGAACCCTTGAAAAGAATCAATACAAAAAGCATTTGTGACTGAGTCTTTTAAAGATCTCATACCACATACACCCTTGATTCTATACTTGAGGTTCTAGCAGCAACACTGCAGCAGGCATTTCTCAACCTTAATGCTGCTATAGTAGATTTCTTTAATAAAAACCATGTAACAACTTGATTTGCTGTGGGTTCTTCCCACACATCACCACCTTTTGCAGGAGTGATGTATTTGGCAAGTGCACTACGTTTACTGCTCCAAAGTATCTTCCCACAGGACCACCATCAATAATAAATAGCATACAGTGGTATGTATTGTATCAGGTGGCATGCAGTGGCAACTGTTTAAAAAAAAAAAAAAGAAAGAAAAGAAACCACACACAAAACCCAACAACAACAACAGTGCTTTAATGCAAGTTTCTAATTCTCAGTAATAGAATTACAGGATTGTAGGGAAGTGAGGCTTGTACACATGGCTTCCCAGTCTCTGCTATTCACACACATATGAAATCAGCAAAATCTTATTTTTAAAGGCTAAAAAGAATGCAGGAGACTAAGTCTGTTTCCTAGTGATTGAGCCTTACTTTGAATGAACATCCAGACATACTTAGGCATACATGGTCTCCCACAAACTTCCAGATACAATAATCCTTTGGGAAAAAAATATTTTTGTTACTGTTTTGTATCTGTTCTTCCCTTAATTTATATTGCATGTAATCAGCAATCTATTCCTGGAGCATGAGGAGAGGGGGTTCTTTAAGTTTTCCTAGGGCAATTAACAGTTTTCTATAAAACCTCTCCTGAAGAAGAAAAATGAACCAGTTCTCTTGTACCATTCAGATTCAACTACAGTTCTTTAATTCAGTTTGCTTTGAAACAATCAGAACCAGGAGAGTCCTAAAGAACAGTTTCAAGCAAAGAAAAGCTGATCTAAAAGAAGCAGATTTATCAACTTCTGTATTGTTTCAGATATGTCATTTCCCGCACTTTTTATTTGTGCGTACCTTTCCAGCGCTTAGACTACTTACTGCATCATCTAACTGTACCCAGCATGCAAGTCTAAGTCCAAGACAGCTTTCTCCTGTCCCAGTAATGCTAATGATTGGCTGTGCAGCTCAGGTAAGACACTTCTGTACAAATTTACTACCTGCAAGAAAGACAGCACCTCTCAACCTCACACCAAAGGAAAAATTAAACAGCATAAACAGCAGAGATGGATAAAGCATCCTTAGTGAAAGAAACAGACTGATCAGATTTCAGATCCAATTCTAAAGTCAATCCAGCTTCCTCTGACTGTCTGCTGACATCAGGGATGAGTCAGATGCAGATGAATTCTGGTTTAAGGACTAGAAAGAAGGTTTCTGTTAACATCCTTAGGCAACAGCCTAATCAAATTTTTAGTTGCACATAGTTGTGGAAAAAGCCTAGAGAAACTGCCTGCAATGAATGTTTGCCCTTGGTAAAGAAAAATGTAAGGATAAAACCCATCTGGGCCACTCATTTGAACACTGCAGAAGCAGTAGGAGTATCTGCACAGAACTGCCACTTTGCACCTACAGCAATGAGAAAGTCCAAACCCCATCTTAAGTAAGACACATTACTCATTTTTTAATGGTCTTTCTAAGGAAGAAATGGTTACATTTTGCATCAGCAGAGATTCCTTCTCAATCCTAACCAGGGGAAAGGAAAGAATACATTTCAGTTAGCGGCATAGTTATCCAATAGATCATTACAACCAGCTATTACACACACAGAAACCACAGATCTGCCAGGGAAATGACACATCTTCGGTCTATCTTCTTGTATGACCAACAGCATCCAAGGTCCGTTTATAATGTGCAGTGTGTACATATTTGGGATTTTAATCTGAATATCTATCTAGAAATAATAGAGCTCTGAAGAATGAAAGAGCATGAATACAGTCTGTGCCAGTAAACACTTATCGTTAGATGTCTGACTAAAACAGTGAAGATTAAACTAATCCCCAACTGTGGTATTAGGATAGATCTTCCTCACATTAAACTGTCTGGGACTACCAGAAAGGAACCAGCAACACCTTCTGCAACACACACAACTTACCAGAATTCTCTGGACGTATCAAATAATTTCCTGCCACTTATGGGACTTCAGGTATTTCAACTGCCCTTGGTCTCCTCTCTTCATTGTTAGCAGTACACTGAAGTTTAGTTCCCTAATGTTAAACACTGTCAAAACATGGATAACTGGGTGCAATTTAAGGTAAGAGTTTGACATCTCAATTCAAATAGATAAGAAGTCTTACGTTGTATTATCTTTTTAGGGCACATGAGTTAATCGGTATCATTTGAGCCAAAAAAAAATATCTCCCCACCACTGCAGTTTCACTATCATTTCAGCAAATAATTTCACAGCATGTTGCATGCATGGGTTTGAAATTAGTAATTCTGAAACTGCTAAACCTGAAGTAGTAAGTTGGATTCATCCGTTTAGGACCTAAACTCAGTTTGAGCTCTTCAATTTCATTTTTTTGTGGTTAAGCAGGCTGCCTCGCCAGAGGCCCACTATGGACTATCCGGTTTTCATGAATATACAAGCTGTATACATGTATGCTCACAAATCCAATAAATTATCCAGTCATGTATTTAACAAGGTATAATATATTTTCTTGTAAACAGAGGAAGGATTTACTCAAATTAATAAAAGAACTCAGGAATATAGTCAAGTCCAACTGTTTACCACACTTGAACTCTAGGATTCATTTAGAAGCACTGCTCAGATGTAACTCGCCTAACAATATAATCCACAATTCAAATATAACACAGCTGACATTTAAATGAAACGTGAAGCTATTATCTATGTGGTTTGCTTAAAAAGCTTCAGATAGGGGAAAAAACAATCACAAATAAGATTTGTTTCAATCACACACATAAATTACTGAGTATGATACCAACACCAACAATGTTATCTTTACCAAGCGATACAAAAGTAAGACTTTGACTCGAAATCTCCATTGACTCAAAACTGGATAGTACAAAAGCACTTTTGTCTATCAGAAAAGGTAAATATGTAAGTCTGTTTCATACCAGGCTCACCAGCATGGCATTAAATGACGTTAAGTCCCCAGAACAGCCTGGACAGATTTTCAGTGACCGAAACACCAGCTAGGATTGTAAGGTGTTTGTTTTCAAATGGGATTTCGATCTCTTGCTGCCATTCATGTATGTCAGAAATCTTTCTAAGGTCTGGCACACTACGTGCTTAATGCATCAAGACAAGAAAAAACACAAGAAGTTGCACAATATCCATCTTGTTTTTCTTACTGTACTGTTTCACACTGCTTTTCCTCAGCATGCACAGCACCAGCTACTTTTGGTCAGGGATTTTTTGTTGTGGGTTTTGGTTTTTTTCAAATGGCTATGCCTCCCTCTTCATTTCCATAAAGGGAGTGGGTACCTTCCCCCCCCCAAAAAAAAGAGCAGGAACTGAATGCTATCTTGTCTACAATGAGGAACAAAACCTTCCTGTTCCTCCCCCTGCTCTGGTGCCCCAACCTCTGCATATTTTAAGTGTCAGGCACCACATAGTGCTAAGGAACCTACAGTCACTACTAGAGAAACAGTCTCATTTCTCAATTTTATTATATCTGTACAGTTCCTGATTTTCTAGGTTCAGAAAAAAACTGGAGCTGAAGGCTGAAAGATTAAGTTCTTTACCTCTGGGATGTTAATAACATGTTTACATTCAGAAAGCTTGCAGATCCTTCTTTGAAAAGAAAATGAAAAAAGCAAACCCAGGATTAAGTTTAAGACCCATGTGGTCTATCCCAGGGAAGGGCTGTACAATGAAGTCCTCTCAGCTCAGCAGCTTTGAATACTTGAGATGGAATCACCCAGCCAATTTAGCCATGTATTTACGCAGATACACCACAGATCTAAGCATTTAATTCTAGATGGTAGAAATCGAAGGCTAAAGTAAGCCCTCCATTTCCTAAATGTGCCAGGGAGAAATGGAAACCTCTTGCCTTGAGCCTTGAAATGGGTTGCCTACGTACTGAGCAAAATATTCTCAATAGTAGGCTGTAACACAAAAGACGAACATTATTTCCTAAAATCATTGCTGCAACAACAATTAACTCTGCATCACCTTCACTAGAATCTATGTATGTAGCTGAGCTGCACCTGAGATGTTAGTGTGTAGGAGCTTTCAGGGTTAGATAGATCCAGAAAGTAAGCAGACCGAATCCTTTTGTGGGACTGTGGTAGGGTTTTACATACCCAGCTTAACAATTACATAGGATTCAGACAGGATCTTACCTTCAGATATCTCATCTCCCTCCTTTCCCTTCAGCATGGCTGACTGGAAATACACATTGTAATAACTTTCACCAGAAAATGATGCATTTTTAAGCAGTCACCACTTTGAAAAGTGGATAATGTCTTGAACCCATCAAACTACTAATACCCATTTCACTGTGAATTACAGACACCTTTGAAATAAAATTCATTACTTCTGTCTGTCACTAATGCAGCACTATCAATGCGGAGAAGTGAGTATTGTCCAAAACTCTGCATTTGTCAGTAGTCTCAGGTACATCATAAAACAGCAATAGGTATTGTACAGAATAAGAGCGTATCAAAGCTAGGGTGATCATGCATCACCAAACATAGGTATTTTTCAGATGCTTACAGAAGAAATGAGGAATGACTGTGTTTGGAGCTGCCACACCAAAGAAAGGGAAATGCAGTCACTCATAACTGTGCTCCTACAAGCCAACTCTGCAAGGAGAAGATACTTGAAAACTCAGACCTGACAGGTATTTTGAAAAAAAAAAAAAAAAAAGTTGTAATGAATTTCCAGCATGCTTCAGCTGGAAAATCCACTCTTCTCATCCATACCATCTCCATGCAAGCTAAAGACCATTCACCAGTTTTCCTGAGCTCAGCACATACAAGAGGACTATGACTGGGGAAGAAAAACAACCAATCAACTATGAGATGTAATCTACAAAAATATGTGAGAGATTCGGGTTTCTCCAGATTAATTTGTACTTCTTCTTTTATCACAAGAAAAATAATAAAAATGAGCTTCTTTTAAGACAATATGCAGGAAGGCCAGCTGTGTCAGTCATGCACAGCCCTCCACTTTCTCTAAAAAGGAGAGTTATGATTTCAAACACCAGTTATCAAAAACCCTATAGCCCAGAGATACACTGAAGAGGCCATTTCAATTTCATTTATTACTTTCACACACTGGAGCTGCCAAACAGGCAAACAACACAGAGGTGGAGCTCCAGACTTTATTTAAGTTATTAAAGAGAAATGCTTATTCAAGTCAGGTTCATGCAGAACTAAAGGTCCACACCACCTTTAAAATTCAGGTAAGTCATAGCACTTAAGCAGCCAGCACTAGATAACTTAGCAGCTGTTGGTAACAAGAACAAATCTTGACACCTAATTATTTAATATACTTTCACATTTCAATAAGCTCCTGCTCATTTAAGACATGTAATGGGGCCTATATTTAGTTACAGCATGAGACAGCTATGGGATAAAACACCACAGTCAGTGCTGAATTCGCCTTTTCCAGGAAAGGAGAGATCTGTTTGGGTTGCTGTCAGGAGGTGGAGTTTGCAGGAGCTGGACTTTTCTGGTACCTCAGGTAGTCTAATCCTTGCTTGCGCATCTTCATGTTCCACCATGTTATAAAGTGCAGATGTAAGCAAAGACAGCCAGATACCCAGGCAAGGCTGGAGACAGCTGAGTTGCTATATGATCTCTTTGCTACTCTCCTTCAATTACCCCATACTTAACAGAAGGCCACTTAGCCCTCTTGCCCATCTAAGTAACACCTGAACAGTCCTTCTGCCTGCTGTCCCTGTGCAAGTCTCTTGCCCATCTAAGTAACACCTGAACAGTCCTTCTGCCTGCTGTCCCTGTGCAAGTCTTCATTCTTGGAATACTGTTAAAGACTGTTCGCTTCGTTACAGCTGCATCACATGAAACAAAGCAGACTTACACCTTTTACATCGAGAGCAAAAATTGGCCCTCCATGATGAAATCCAGTATCTTCTACTGCACATTTACAGGCAGTTCACACTTCATTTAAAAAAAAAGGGGGGGGGGGGGGGGGGGAAGAAGTAACATTATAACATAAAATCAGGAATAAAAATAGTTTCCAAAAAATAAAATAATTTATAAACAGAGCAGGAAGTCATATTTCTAGTGATTTGATATCCATTTTGTCAATCTATAGATAGCTCCACACCATACATACTAAACTACCTGGTAGGAGACATTGCTGAAAACATCAAAACCACAAAAGAATACATGGTGCCTACATCTAATAATTTAGTTTAAGATAAGGCACAACAGGTTCGTGTAACATTTTATAAGAGAACAGAGGGGAATGAGGGATAACAGTGTTCCAAAATTAACTGTCATTTTCGCTGCTAGCTATTGCTGACTTTGATTGCCACAGGTCATTAACAAGTTCTTAGACCAAATGAAAAGCAGTCAGAAATAAAATGAGAAAAAACAACCCCAGGGTTTTACTTGCAATGAGAAAAATGCACATATTTTTCACCAGATGGTTTTCCCTCTGAGTTACGAGCTTTTATAATACCAAATCATTAGTCCACGTAATAAGTATTGCTACTCTCTTGCTTGCACACATTTTTAAATTCTAAGAAAACCTAATTGCTGTATCATCTGCAGCACAGACTTTCAGGAAATGTTAAGAATCAGGATACTAGTCCCTCCAGTGTCAACCTGTTTATTGACCAGCGGCCCAGAGCTGAAAACCCAATCAACTGTGCCATGGGCTCACATATATTCAATGAAGTCAAATATTTGTCAAGATAATTTTCTTTGGCTGGGATGAAGAAAAGAAAGGAAAACAGCCAGGATTATGAAAAAGGCAAAAAGCCACCATTTTGTCCAGAGAAGATGTTAAATTATGGAGCTATAGCCTAGACAAAATGTCTCATTAAACCAGTCAATGGGTAAGGATTCTGAGTACCCTTTTAAGAGCCCCTGAGCATGACATAAACCTGAAGAGCTGACTAGCAGATGGAAAAATCCTGGCTGTAGTAACTTCATTCCTTTCTAAACATGCAGACTTAACCCCTGCTTAAATCAGAGATAACACCATAGGTTCCCCCCACCCAGCTTTAGGCAGTCAAAATAGGTACTGAAGTTATTAATGAAAGATAAACATGACCTGTGCTAGATAAGGCCTTTACAAAGCTATGAAGCACCAATAACCACAGTTAAGAGCTCAGTTGCTTTTAGAGGTCTTCAGAAGAATGACTCTGAACTTCAGCAGGCTGGACCACCATCCCGAGCAACCATGCTCCCACCTCAAGATTCTTGGGTAAGTGTCTAAAATAAACCCATATGAATCCAGTTCTAAAAGCACTGGTTTGAAGCATGAACAAACTAAAACTGGTGCCCATACATCTCTCTGAATGCACCTGTTTTCATGCACTCTCTTTAAAATGCTGCCAACGAAATCAGCAATATAAAACCATCAGACAGTTACGCATCCTACTTATACACTCCACAGGAAAGCACAGTTAACATCTGTGATTTGATTTCTTTCAAAACAAAGACAGGACATCAGCCCTCATCAAAATGCCATATAGTGGTGCCAACCTATGTTTCATGGCTTTCTGAGAACCAGTTTCTCAGAAACAGGGGAGCACTAATGTTTGGCCTTCTAATTTGTAGCAAAGAATTATTTTACGAGACATTTCAGTAAATGAGGCTAGCATATCAAATAATGTTTCTAAAAAGTACAAGAGCAAGTTGCTATGTATTTTTCAGCAATAATTAACTGACCATCTACTTTGCAAATGCCACTTTCTTTATTTCATATGAGAACTGCTTTATCTCTCATCCCAATATGCAACAGCCTGACAGAACACAACTGCAAACAGCTTTCCGGATCATTGTCCTTGGACTCAAATACAAGCTGTATTAATGTTCTCTTCCCCAGTGTTAAATGTTTTTGATAGCTAAGAGAAAGGCTCCATAGTGTAAGAGCTAGTTGCTAGATGAGGGCATCCCACTGTGGGCTGTATTTGGCACTTCTTTCCTATAATGTGAAAGCATGACACCCATTAGTATAATTGGGATTTACAAGCCTGCACAATGAAGCAAAACTTATAAAAGACCCAAGGGAGTGAACATAAGCTATCATCAACAAGGGTGAATTTGACACATAAGCCATAATGCCGCTACTAGAGCATTTCTGGCTTTCATGAAAAACAGAATTCCTAGTATTGTTTGGCATTCATAGAGCTCATCTATTTTGTGCTTTTGTCTCACACTAGTTTTTAAAAATAAAAGTGAAAAGCCAAAACAAAGTCATCCTAAAACATGATACAGCCACACATTAATAAAAAAAAACCAAACTAACAAAATAAAACCCAAACTTTGAAAGGGAGAAATTGATGGAGTAAAACTTGCAGTGAGACAAATGTGCAGGTCTTCATTTCTTCAGCTTTCTTGTTACCTATTTTAAAGGATTAACTTATGTGGCTGGCACAGTTTGAATAACTGATTTTCTCTGAACTACACTTGTGAATGGATTTTTTTAAGACAGTCTATTTTTTTTAATGCTGCTCAAATTTCAGTCAAACACTGGTAAATCTAAGCCATAGTCCTGCATCTGTCCACTAGAACTCGGCTCCTCTCTTGTCCAAACTACGTTCAAACACAATGGCTTATCTGCCTGAAAAGCTGCCCCCATACTGCTGTGTCATTTTAACTCATACTGTCCTTGCAGTCTCATCCTAATAAACTGTACCTACCATATGCCCATTTACATTCATGCACAAGTCATGCTACCTGATTCAAAAGCAAGGACTGGTATTTACAAGTTTCCCCTAGAAGTATCCTCAAGCAAAATGAACAGATGCCCAGGTCAGCAGAGAGGAAGAATTAAAGAATTCAGTTGAGGTAGACATCTACCTTGTCTAGATCGTTTCTACACCTGACATGGTGATTACTAAGCCAGTGAAACACAAATATAACATACCTATTGGAAATGAAACTACAAATGTAACTTCTAGTCTGTTATTAAATGGAGATGCTCGAACTGTTGATACATAAAAGACAGCCAGAAAACAAACAAACAAACAAAAAAACCAAAACCAGAATTGTTTATCAAAGTATTCTTGTTTTGTAGGTGGGAAGACAGTCCTGCAATGTAGTCATACTATTTCTACTTCAAAAGTAACTAAAGAAGATGTTAAAGAGCAACTTCTAAAGCTTGACACTTTTAGGGACTAGCAAGTTTTGATAATTTGCATTCGCGTTGTAAAAGGGAAGGTCAAGAACTGTGTGGGAACTTCACAGTGTTGTTCAATAAATTTTGGAACAAGAGAAATTTTCCCAAGAACTGAAAAAAGTCAGTGCTGGCGTAGTATCTACTGAGGGCACACAGCACAACATAGAACATCACAGTCATGTCAGCTTGACATGATTCAGGATGGGAAGGAAGGGAAAGGACAGTTGACATTAACCAGACTAGTAAAGAATTACAAGCAGGAAACATGGCCAAAGCAAACTTTTTAAACAGCAGATCCTATCTAACAAGATTACAATTTTTACATTTTCTAATCACATTTCCTAATGAGATTACAATTTGACCAGTAAAACACACAGTATTCTTAAGACACATTTAAGCTTTGTAAGGCATGCATCTTGGCACATTTTGATGAAAAATGATTTGAAAGAAAATCAATGCTATACACCTTCCACTGATTCAAAACCTGGCTGAGAGAGATTAAGATACAATTATGAATGAGGAGCCATTATCAAGCAGGTACATTTCTACCAAAACCCTCCAGAAGTATCAATTTTGCCCCTCTCACACTGAACATTCTTACAAAGATTTGAAAGATGATGTGAAAATGTTGCTGGTGCTGTCTGAAGATAATATAAAGATTGCGGGAATGCATCTTCAGCAGGAGCACAGGTGACAGACACACAACCACTAGAGCCATTTGTAATCTGAGCTCCAGGAAACAGCACAGATTTCTGGGTGTTCAAACAAAAAGTCACACAACAGAGAAATTAAGCCTTGGGAAACAAGGCTGTAGTCTGCAAAGCAGCAACTCTGAGACTCTTGGTGTCACCTTAGAGTGGCTGAACACTAGCTCTTAACATACCTCTGCAGTTATGAGGGTTAACACAACCCTGGGAGACACACAACAGGATCTCAGAACCTCTCCTGGCACTGCCATCTATTGCTGCAGAGGCCTGCTTACATCTCTGCCAGCTCTGCTTGTCCTGAGTGATACATTTACTCTCCTTTCACCAATATCCAGGCTTCTCTTGGCACAGAAAAGCTTTGCTAGAAAGCAGGTATGAGGCTAGTATTGTTTTCTTGTTTCAGAGCTGCCACACCAAATGACAAGAAGTATACACTTCAAAATTACACGTTGCTACTTACCATCATATGGTAAGCAGTATGTTATTTCACATTTTTCTCCATGGTCTTTCCATCTTCAGCTGCCTGTACACTTTGACCTTTACTTATGCGAGCTATACTTATTCCTCATTATTCTTCCATCTGCCAGTGCTGATTTACTCACATCAGTAGGCTACCTTATGTTTCCTCAGAAACAAAGCAAAATACATCTTCCTTTGTCGGACAGCAACTCCCATTGCTTTACCCTTCCATCCATCTTTGTATTTTAGCAAATCCAGTGCAGCATTTATCTTTCTTTGCAAAGGTACATACCAGCTCCTGAAAATCAATAGTCCAAACTGTTTAAATCTGTCCCTATTATCAGCCCTTCAGTTACTATTCATTGACGTGTGTTTCTGAAGTGACATGCACATAGTATTTTTAGGACAGAATATAGTGGACAGAGTAAGAGGAAGGCATGTGTGGCAGCTCAGGAGAATATCCTGTCAGTTTCAAATCAGGCTCGAGTCAGCCCTATCCTAAGGACATGAACTTGCTATTTTTCCCAGTAAGCTCAAAAGCATTACCATGCAAGCAGGAGCAACACATAAAAAAACCTGTTTGAAAATTAACTTTGATTAGATTCCCAGGGGATTCTTCCCAACTGCCTGCTGCCTTTCTTATGGGCTTGTTATTTCAATAAGTATCAGCTGTGGCGTGCCGAGTAACACACAAGTAACCTGAGCTACATTGAAAAAGCCGATGTTAACACTCTTCCACAAAACACTTAGTCTGATTGTAGATCCTGCCCGTATGTGGCAGCTGCGTTGTCTAATAATCCTACAAAAATGGAAGAATTATTTAGAAGCACTACATTCTTGCTTTGTTATATGCAAGGAAATCTGTATGAACATACAGCCAAAGCTCTAAAGTTGCTCTGAGCATATGAAAACATTCAACATCACACTGGTGTTTAACCTTTTCTTGGCTGTGCAACAAGAGCAGAATTTGGCCCTTAGCTGTGACACTTTTGCAAATATTCTTATGAGGTTTTATGGCTCAAAAAATGTTGGTTTGCTTATGACAAAAATCCCTGCTCTTCTCATACTCCAAAACCCCCTGGAGATACTATGCCAAACTGCTGCTGTACTACTGCTTAACTAGCGCTTGTACAGAGTAAATTCATGTGCAAAACCAAACATTTTGCATTTAAACACTGCCTTTAATTCGTATTTCACAACTGGATTGTGCAGGCAGCAACTGCGCTGACTGGGCAGAGGAGCCAGCTGGCCAGTTCATGGGAGCCAGGAAACCTGCCAGAGACTGACAAGACTCACTGCTGGCTTCTGCCCCAGAGGTAGCCAAGAAAATGCAGCAAGGTCCCCAGCAGCCGTAGGCACCCACTACACCTGCTCACCCTGATGCCCAGCTGTAACTATCACTCCTCCATTCCCAGCCCTGACCCCAGCACCTCTTCTCGGCTCTAGTAGGAGCAGTTCTACCCATTTTACAGATTAAAAAAATTCAGCACAGTTAATGAGCCAAAAAGAATGCAGTATATTATCTGGGACTACTGTCTCTTTTCCTTAACCACAGCATGAAACTATCCCTCTGGGTAAATCTTTGCTCTAGTAACACATAATACAACATGAAGAACTGTGTTACAAGTCAGCCATTAAGTTTATGCTGCTGCAGAAGACAGAGATAGCATGTTTCATTCTTTGATGTTATAGTAATACAGAAAATCAGAGATGGTCTTTGTCTCAGCCTCTGTACAAGACAGATCTGGAAGCACTACCAGAGTATTTTCTGTAATGTCCAACACTTACGCAGAGCCAAACAATTAGAATTTCTTGTTGTCAGCATCAAGTTGACCTCTCTCTGTTCTTGCCACAGTCACTGGAGTACAAATTAGCCTTTCAGAGATTAAAAAAGCAAGAGACTACCGAGTAAGCTCCTGCTGTCTTACTAAAACCAATGCAAGTCTATACAGAAAAGAATCCAAGCCAGAAAGTAAGTAGTTTGCTGCTTCACATGTTTCCTAGTAACTTCTTGAAGTGAAAAGTGACCCCAAAAGCCTTTCCAGGCCTAGCAAACTCCTCAGAAAATAATTCTCTAAAGAGTTGATCTGGCTCTTAGGTTGCAGAATTAGCATGCAAGGACAGGATGCCCAGTCTTCTCTCTCTGTAACTCCAGTGCACTGCAATCATGTAACAGACCAACGTAAGAGACACTATCTTAACTTCAGCAACAGAAAGCAGTGAATTTGAATTCTTCATGAAGCCAACACCAAAAAGACACACGATAGTACTAGAAACTGTAGTACTAGTAAGCCTTTTGGACAAAGGGCTAGTGAGCTTCAGGGGACTCTGGGCAGCACCTATAGACTCTCACAGGTTACTCTGCTCTTGCTGACAAGCAAGGATATGGCCCCAGGAGACACCAACAAAAGATGGTAGTAATTGGAGCCTACCTAATTATAAAAGTCAGAGGCTGCATTTAGAGTAATTCCTCTCCCCATCACTCCTTCAACGTGTGAGACCTTTGCTCTCAATCAGCTTTCTCCTACAACCGAACATTTCTGATACCACACAAAGGTGCCACAGCACTTTGCTGAAGAGAAAAAAGGATGCCACTGACCGCAGAGAGGGAAGGGGGTGCCCAGCCTACCTCCAAACCCATCACCCTCCTCATTTTGGTACTGAAGAGGTCAGTGCATGCAACCAGCCCGAGCTCCATGCAGGGGTCAGAAGAAGTAATAAAAGCCAGAGCAAGCAATGAACAGAAGAGGGCTGAGCCACACCACACAGAACAGTGTATGGCAGGTGACAGTCACACCTAAAAGCTGGTATTACACTACAGAATTGCACTCACAAAGCAATGTGCCATCAGTATGTCATCACAAAGGGACAAAAGAGGTCTTATGATCAAGTTATGTAAAGACAGAGATATTAATTTGCTTTAGATGTCATATACTCAAAGATGTGGCTAATGAATAAAAACTACCATAGCAAGTACAGTAGGACCAGCAAAGGGAAAATTTTAAGAGGACTTTTTTCTTGTTTGGTATTTCTGAGAACAGTTATGGTGGACTCTTGCTCTTTAGTGCATTCTGCCTGAATTATCCAGCAACCCTCACTGATCTGTTCAGAAATTATTCTTTTGAATGAAAATTGGCTAAGAAAATGTGATTGTAAGGGGCGGGGGGGGGAACAACTTTCTCAAGCTTGCGCCATTCAGCATCTCCAGAATGTTGATGCTCACAGACATTGCTTTTAGCAGGCCATGCTTGGCCAAGCATGGCAGAGCATCCCACGCAATCAGTGCTCCCCATGGTTCGTCATCTACAGCAGACAAGTATGAAATGTATTTGCATAGGTAGGTTCATCTCAGAACAGGACAAAGAAAGAGGTTATAAAAACCTCCTAAGCCTTGTCTGGAACTCATGCTTGCCTCCTCCCTTTCACTGCATAAAATATCAAAGCACCTGCGGCTGTGGGCACTGCACCCTTCATGTACCAATGTACTGAGATGCTCTCTCCTGCTTTTCTGAGCTAGACACATCTGTAACCTATCCCTGTTTCTCCTGAAGGTAAGAGGTTGGGCAAAAGTCTGATGAGGAGAGGGTATTATTTGATCAGGTCCAGAGTGCAGAGTCCTCATGCAAACCATTTTCAGGATCCATTTTATTTCTCTTGCTATATACCAGTAGTGATCAGTAGAGAAACATTTAATACTAGGGAACAGAAATGCCCCAGATGGGAAGGCAGATGGGACAGCCTGAAAGAACCCATTTGCAAATATGGGTTTTGCCCAGAACGTTTTCTGCCATAACCAGCAGGAAAGAGGTTAATGCTATGCCAGACTCCACAGCTGCAATGCTGTGGCATCCACACCCTGCTGTCCCTGACTGAAAGGACCAGAGAATTATGCTGCAACACCCCTGAGAAGCAGGGCACATTTCAGGTATTTTGCTGTTCTTTTTAAAAGATTTCAGCAGTTTCTAAAGTTCTGCTGCAGTCTCTCTGAGTATCTGTGCTCCCAAATAAAGCCACTGGCAAGCTGATGCTCCTGATGCATACCACTGTGAAGTGCTCCCTGACACAAACCCTACAGGAATAAATACTGCTATGTTCGCTGTCCTTTAGACATATACAGACTGCACTGCCTCAGCTTCTGTATATAACAGATCCCAGACAACTGAACTTCATGGCTGCCAAGATCTTTTCTCTGCAATCGGTTACATGAACACGCTCTCCTTTATTTTTTTTTCTTCTCTTCAACTTCTGTCTCTCCCTTTACTACTTCTCTCCTCTGTCTCACTGTTATCCACAAGTGTGTTAATTTAGCTCATGTTAGGCATCTCACTTGGATCAGAAGTCTTTTGGGTATTTCGGGGGTTATACTTGGGAAAGGTGCCAGTTTTAATTATTTTCATCCATTACCTTATCTGGACTCATACCAAATACAGGCACACTGTGCCCTGGAGAATTACCTTCACTTTAGCCGTTATATCCCTAAAAGGAAGTAAGACGTTTATCAATCAGATTTCAGAGGAGTGCTAAAAGGGAATGTCTTGACTTCTTGAAATCCCACCCCCAGATAGGTCCAAGTATCCCTAAATCATCTCCCACAGTTACCTAATCTCTTATGCTCTGATTTCAAAGTTTATTTATTTACTTTTTCTGTTTTCCAGGTCATCCTAAGAATGCCAGCCTGCTTGTTCCAAGAAGAGTCTGTGAATCCTCACAAACCACTCTGGTCTGAACATCCAAAACAGTACTCAGGCAGCTAGAAACAGGATGGGAAGGGAAACCCTAAATCAAGAGATCTAGTTGCCAGTTCTCCATTGCATAAACTAAATCTCACAGAAGAGCGGGACTGGCTCAGACCAACGTGTCTTACCCTCCACCCTATTTCCCAGAACTGCCAAATGCAGACACCTGGAGAACAGTAAAATAAGACATGATACTTCCCACTAGTTCTTTCCCTGCCTTTTTCAAACTAAGTAATGAGAAATGCCTGCTCTATTCTAAGTGAAACTTTAGACAGGTTTTCCCATATTTTTCTAATCTCTGCTCAATCCTAGGATCTTTTTTCTTTTTTTTTCCCAAGGTAACATTCTGCTAGTAATAAACAAACACAAACTATAAAGCAGGTATATTCAAGTCTTAGTCTTACACTTCCAACAGATGAGCTTTTAAAAGCAGAAATTCCTATTATTTGCTAAATTTATGATTTCACACTCCAGACTATGACACCTGAATTTTCCACCCTGCTACTTCAAGTCTAACATTATGTTTTAGTGATACAACATCCCAGTCCTCCTCAGTACTGATGATACTTTTCAGCTTTGTGTCTTCAGCAAAGTTCATCACATGCTTCTTATTCTTGTCCCATGAGTATCAAAAAAAAATATTAAATAAAAGCAGCCCCAGAACAGAGATATAAGGGACTGTGTGAACAGTTGTACTTCTCCCAGTCATTTCCCCTCACTTGATATTCTCCCAATTTATGAAGCCATGAAATTCAGTAGACTTACTTAAAATCTTTGCCGTGGTATTCACAGTTTTATTGGCTTCTTTCTCTAGTACTCAGAATGAAAGTTGTTACTGTCTTATCCAGGACCTGTGGTACATTTGTCTCACTACATCTGTCTCACTACACTGCCCCTAGCCCTGAAAGTAGGTTTCTAGCACACCAGGAGGTTTCTGCTGTTTTATGCTGGGGTCTGTTACACACCTTGCCACAGACAGAAAACCTCTGCAATCACCAATTACTACCCCCCTGTCCCTAGGGGTTGCATTCAGGTTCCTCTTTACCACTGCCAAATTAGACAAACCGGACAACTATTGTGCAATCAGTCAGATAGTACATCCAGGAAAGCAATGAGCACCTCAGATGGGCTGAGCCAGCCAAGCTCAACTGCCTTTCCAGTCAATGGAAGCGTTGCAGTGCCTAAAGAAGAACCCAGCACGGCTCATGTCTTGACACCAGACAGAAGAAAGCTGGGTACCACTGACTGGCAACCTGTAACCCCAAGTCACACAGTGCTCTGAAATGCAGAGCTATCATTACACTTGATATGTGCCAATTACTGGAGAGTAAATGCTACATACACACAGACACACACATACTCATCTTGCCACGTAAGTATCATTAGCCGACTTAGCTGGATGCAACCGGGTGTATAGAAAGGATGACAGGCAGTTCCCAAATGCCTAACACAACTTCTCTCAGTCAGTAACACAGTGGTGCTTCACCAATGGTATATGTACCATGCAAGTATATAAATAAGTGCCCTGATTTAATTCTACAGTGGACAAATGACAGTGGAGAATACTACTTGATTCTCTGAGGCATTGCTACAGATCTAACACAGATAAACAGCTCAATCTACTGCCATGATCAGGTTGAACACATAATGAGACGTTGTCTTGTAAGCAGGTTAAAAAAAAAAAGAGAGGCCCTAAGCACACTGGTTGGGGCTTAGGGGGGTTGGTCTGTGGAGGTTTTCTGTATTGATTTTTTGGTTTTGTTTTGGTTTAAATCAGATCAGTCTGATCTCCTGACTTAGACAGAAATGGGACCCAAGGGACTTGCTCAGTCACAAAAATAGCCTGTATGAGGCCTAAGAGTCAGGAATGCCAGTGGCAGACTGACAATTCACAAATTCCTACACTTCAGAGAAATCCATCCACTTTGAGAGTCTGAGCTATTATGCCTCATGTTTTTCTAATTTGGACTTTTAACTCCCCCAAGACTTATCCATTTACAGACTTTGTACATCACTGCATCTCTCTGTTCTGCATCTTGAGTCTTCACACTGCAGTGTCTCAATGAATGACTTCCCATGCCAGTGTCAGATGGGAATTCATAGTTCAAAGAACAGAAATTCTGAGTAATGGGGAAACACAGAACATTTGTCAAAGGATGAAAAACACAACTCAGTTTGGCTAGCTTCAGTCTCCATAAAGAAGCTTAACATAAACAAACTTGGCTGCCTTACATTTTGAAATACCTATTTGTCATTCAAGCTCTTTAGAGAACACATTTCTTGAGAAATGTTATGATACTCAACTTAATTAGAAAAAGTACCATATAAAGCAACAGTCACAGCCATAACATGAAGAAATTATGCCAAAAACTGCTCTGCTGTCTTACCAGAAGAAGATGTGTCCTAATTATAAGAAAATGGCCAAAACCATAACACAACTGGGTTGGAGATCATATTCCTTTCTAATGACCAAAGCAATTCAGAACACTGCTAGAAAACAGATTTGATGGTCTAAAACCGCACCTGGGTAAATCAGTGTAGCTGATGATCTGGCATTACATATTTAATTAATTTAATATTTATTATTTATAGTCAATATTACTAATTATTAATATTAACATTTAATATTATACTATTTCAATACACAGCTACCCCTTTTCCTGGAAGACAGTGATTACG
This sequence comes from Astur gentilis, assembly GCF_929443795.1. Classification (NCBI taxonomy): domain Eukaryota; kingdom Metazoa; phylum Chordata; class Aves; order Accipitriformes; family Accipitridae; genus Astur; species Astur gentilis. Next base: position 76,430,948 of record NC_064919.1, on the reverse strand, counting down.
GCTGCAAGCAGGGGCTTTGCAGTTAGTCGTAGCTAATTTATGCTCTCCAGCTTCACTCCCTCCTTCGGTTTGGATTGCCTCCCACTGGAGCAGTAATGGTCATTTAGCTTTATAACTCTCGTTGGCATCCCTCTCCTGAATTGCTACTATTCTCAGAATTTGGAACTCTTCTCCAAAGCCAAGTGAAATCCATTTCCTCATTTGAAAGAGAACGCTTAATTGGATAAACAAGTGGCATTTCATCCCTGTAGCTTAGCTAGCAATAAAATAAGAAATATGCATTTTTCTGTGTAAGGAGAAACCTGTACTTTTCTAATTTATCCCTTTTTTTCTGGCTTTTGGGACTGGAGTCCTGCTTTGAAGAAATAGCAGCAGCTTCCTCTGTGCATTTTGATGCAAAAAAGGTTATGTCCACCTGCCATTTTTTGACAAGTGTCTGTTACCAGACTGTAATTTAACTAGATTATAAAAAGATACACCAAAACCTGTCAGCAAGTACTGAGCCACTCTGAACTGACATGATGTAAAAATCTATCAAGGGAAGAAATACAGCTTCTCCCCTTGGTTATGAGTTATTAGGAAAAAGACAACAGTTATTCTAAAATGCATAGGCAATGCAGTTCAAATGCTTTGGTGTCATCTATAGACATGGCAAAGACTGTTTAATGAAGATTAAGATCTAATGAGGCCCTTTGAGGACAAAGAGCAACAAAGGTAATCCAGATTTCATATGGGAAACAAAGCCAGAAAGAACTTCAAGAAATCTTCATAATTCATGGCAGCAACAGCAGCTGATTCTTGTATTCTACACTGTGCACAACAAATTTCAAGAGAAAGGCACCTATATTAACAAATAGCTATAGCAAAAATTCTCCAGGTTGGTGACAATCCGTTACACACCCTATGCGGTAAGAACACAGGAATGGCCAGACTGGATTAAAATAAAGATCCCTTCAACCCAGTAGCCTTCATGTGGCAGCAGACAAGAGCAGGTTCTTACAGAAGGGTTGTAAGAACAGTACAAGGATGAAAGGACACTATCACTGACCTCCAGATGTTCTCACAATCTTCCAGTTAGGGACTTCTCCACTGAAAGGCTGCTTTCCCATCACTTTGCTGGAGCTTTCCTCCATCAGTTGCTCATTTTATCCACTTACTACTCTGCTATCCAAGGTATCTCATTGTCCACATAACTGCCCACCTTTGAAGGTCAATTTAAATGATACATTATAGTCTCACAGTTAATAATTCAGTGATTTTGTATTAATTCCTTTTGAACAGCACCTTTTCTTAGTGATATATGTTTTTCATTAAATAACACAGCTTCTCTACTACAGCCTTCTCTCCTTCAACCACTTCTTTTATTCTCAACCACACAGTTGTTAACAGAATCTCAGGAAGGCTTCCTGATTCTGAAGTATTTGAAAAAGCTCCCAATTTGTACACCTTTGATGAGCTTTTCTTTAAGACATTTTTTGCTAATGAACCAAGTTTTTTCGGTTATCTGAGAAGCTTGTATGTTAATTTCCATTCCCCCCCACCTGAATATAATCACTGTATTTGCAAGAACAAAATTTTGTTTTTCCTTTTACTTCTTACTCTGTTTATTCCCACCAGCTTTTTGTGGTTTTCTTTTTTAAAGAATTAAGACCATAATCATGAACTATCACTTGCCTTGAGCTTCCAAGAAGACATCATTAAAGAAGTCCCATACCACTTAAGTATTTTACCCCACCAGCTGCTTCTTTTTAACCCTTCATCATTTCTAAACTGTTTCCCTTTAGAAGTTAAGCACACCTATAGAGGACACACACTACATCTACAGGATGAGAAATCACAGCTGCAAGTTCCAGCACAAGTTAATAGTTGCAAAATATTGCTTGTAATTGTAACAGATCTTATGAGTCCTAGCCTTAGATCCAGTACCTTATTATATTCAGCACAGGACTAATATACATAAAGATGTTTTTCACCCTAGCAGAAGGTGACTGACAGTCCCAGTGTGAAAAAGAAGTGATAATAAAGACTGAGAAACACAACATTGTTTCCTTTTTTTTTAAATAATGGAAATACATCATTAAGACAAGTACAGTTTCCTCTTCCTATTTGTTTTGCACACCTTATCACAGCAGAAAGACCAGTGAGGGGAAATACTATGTATTTAACACCTGTTTGTACAAATATATGAAGATATAAATAATCTTCCTTGTCAGAGACCACAGGTTAAAGGAGTACTCACTGACAGCTATTGTAATAGTAGTGGAGTTGGCTACAGAAACTTAGCTAGAGGAAAGTACAAATGAAATACAGCATCTCATGGGTAGTTCTACATTGGCACCTGGTGTATTATGCCAGGCTGCACAGCAGGCAAGGGGCGGGGGGAGGGGAAGGGCAGAATAAATAACAACACATCAGTGATGTTGCAAAGACCAGTTTTATTCCATTCGTGATTCTATACCCCTTTAAGATGCTTGCATACACAGCCATTGACTAAGAAGCGAAGCTACTATGCCAACTTTAATTGCTAAGGTGAAACAGGGATTACACATAATCATAGAATCATAGAATCATTTAGGTTGGAAAAGACCTTCAAGATCATCAAGTCCACCTATCAACCATGCCCACTAAACCATGTTCTGGAGTACCCCGTCTATGCACGTTTTGAATACCTCCAGGGATGGTGACTCAACCACTTCCCTGGGCAGCCTGTTCCAATGCCTGAGATATATATAAGATAAAGACTCCAGGCATCTGTGAGCATGATTCACTATGATTATTCATGAATCAAGTTTGGAAGTGGTTTCTTTCGAGACATTACGTTTTCCCTTTCCTGAAGGAACACCAGATTGGAACCTACACACTCACCCCAGAGAGATCTCCAAATGCTTTTTGCCTCATGCACCCCCTGTGAGGTAGGCTGCTGGAGTCCATTGGTTTTATTCTACATACTGCTTCTCATTATAACACACCCCAGCTAGTTTGTCAGCAAATCGCCAGCATACTGCACTACTTTAGAAGTGCTTCTTTAAATGGCAACTCTGCTGAAGAAAAGGTATATTAAAAAATCCACCTTATGAAAAAAAGACTCCCACCCACGTGAGATGCAAGACTCAGCCCTATTCGTACTAAAAAATATTTTTTTAGTGTCATACTGGTATATATGACAACACCCAAACTGTTCATCTGCAATGCAGTCCAGAGCGAGGGGCACACATTATTACTTTAAGATGGAGGGGGAGACTCAAGGAACAACCTATGTTTTGGCCTCCTCGCTTCTCCTGGCTGAAGAACATTCTGAAGACACCATGTTTCCTGGTATGCAGGACCAGCTGTAGTGGCCCCTTCACACTGCCTAAACTTACTTGCCTTCTGCCTGATGCTTCCCATGCCTGAGAAGCAGCAGCAGCAGCAAGCACCAGTATGAGGGTGAGGGAGCATTAGGGTTCCCTGCTGCTCCACATGGCTGCCTAAGCAGATCCAGACACTTAACTGGCTTCATGCAGCCCTCTCATGCATCACCAGGCATGTGATGTCTACGGATGCTTGCTCAACCCTTCATACATCCTGGCCTTCATACAAATTTCAAAACTTACAGCCCAGTAGTGTATTCATGCCCTGAGCAGAAAGGGCTCCATGCCATGAAACAATACACAAAGGAGCAGTGAAGGACAGTGACAACTTAATATTCATTAAGTACTCTTATTCAAGCTCTTTCTTCATTTAACCGCCTGCAAGTGGGCAGAGCCGCAAGGGGTCAGAGCAGTCGCAGTACCGAGATTATTTTAGCGCCAACAGCACCAAACTGAATCTTAACCTAAATGCACTCAGGTGTGCAACTTCCCCATATGAGATTATTATTTACTTCTCAAGACACAGCCCCTCAAAGTCCATGACAGTTCAGAAAGCACAATGAAAATGCTGCCTTTCAAAACCAGTTACTAGATTGTCTGGGGCAAACCATGGTATATGTGACCTAAAAAACTTATGATTTCTGGCTTATTAAAATACGTTATTACCAGAGAGCCACAGTTCTAGAGAACTGTGGAGAGACAATTTTCTTTCACTTAAAGGACCTGAGGGGGGGAAAAAAAAGAGTATAAATTTAGGAAATTATGTGCCAGGCTTGTTTGTTTTCAATTTAAGATGATGTTTCTGACTATAAACATTCCTAGATAATAATATACCCCTGCCAATCTAGCAAATACAAATTTGACCCATTGTAGAACGCAAAAATGATTTGCAATGAATAGATTACCACCACTGTACAAACCATAAACAATAATTATGCACACTCAAAACAAAGACACTAGAAATATTTGCACAGGTGCACTATAATATCATGTCTGTCATTCAACACTGATAGAAATACAGACCAAAAGAATATTCTACTAATTCAGTTGCCCCTGTGCCCACCTCTAAAGTAACAGGCATTTAATCAGGGACTAATTAAACAAAATTTTTGAGATGGGAACAACTGTTTGGGATTTGTTGTTAAACCACCTGGCATTCAGAAATATAATTTGAGAATTTTTTCTGCCAATTCCCACCTCCCTTAAAAAAACCCTGCAGATTGAGATGAACTAAAACAATGTAATGAACAAACTGGGAGAATTTTTTTCCAATGATTTCCATAATTCCAAAACAAAAACTGTTTGCTAGCTTTCATTTTAGGAAGTTATCCAAAATTACATATTGACAGGCAAAGTCCTAAACCAAAATTTAGTTTTGGACCCAACTAAAGTTCCAGTGAAATTATACTACGTGAGCATTTCGCGAAAAGAGGGGTAGGGGGAAATATTTTGTTCAGTGATAAAACTCTCCAAATTAAATGCAGTTGATCTGAAGTTACTAGAAGAATTCATAGTATAGTTTTTGGCAGAGACATTTTTCTCAAGTGATACACACAAACTGAAGTGTAATGGACTTCAGTAAGGGTGAAATACTACCTATAATATCATTCCAGCTCCGTAAGTATCCACCAAGGAGATTTATAGTAATACAAATTATTCATATTTCTCTTGCTAACACAGAAGCATGTTAATTCTTATCAGAGGAGTTTCTGCAAAAAGAAAATAAATTACATAGTAATTGGATTTTTGCCAAAAACAAATATGTTTTGTCCCCCAATACCTAATCCACTATTTGCTTGATCTGATCTAATCTTAAAGACAATGGACTCAACTAGATCTTGATTCATCTATTTAACAAACTCTAAATCAGACAAAATACGGGGGAACAGAGAGGGAAGGTAAAAGCCACAGGTACCAAAAATGAAGAAAAACATTTGCTTGAACTATTAAGTTCCATTAAGCTCCAGAGCTATGGCTGTGTTGACAATGTTGCAGAAGAACATAATTTTTTTCTTTGTGGCAACTTTCCTTGTGTTTACATTTTGGATTAAAAATTAGAGTCTGTTATACAGGATAAAACACAGCTATAAGAAGTTATTCAGGAGAGTAAGGACGAAGGATGACCAACAAGCTTCAGAAAAGTCTCCTGAGCCTGAGCCACTAAACAAGAAGAAGGAATATGTAATTCACTGTGGATTAATGAAAATTGATAAAACATGGCATGGTGAAAGCAAAAAGGCAGCAGAGAAATAAGCCCAACCTTTGTGTATTAAAATGATGAGCTCTGACCTGCTCCTGTGCAGAAATAGGAAGCTGAGCTGCCATTTTCATAGGAAAAAAACTTGGAACTACGTAACAAGCCCATCTCAACAGCTGTCCAAAAAGGCTGTGTAAAGTGTTTGGAATTACCAAGGAACAAAAAAATAATGAAGAATGCACTATGCCACTGAGTAAACCATCTCAAACACTGTGCTCAGTGTTTAACTATTCATTGTCTCCTCCAATACAATAGATTCAGGAAGCATCAAATGAAGCTGATAAAAACCTAGTGAAAAGCAAAAGAAGATACATCTAAATACATTTTTAATTGTTGTAACTTATAGTAAAGATTCATGTTTCTACACCAAGTGACTCAGGGGAGACCAAGTAAGTATGTGAAAGACTAATCCATCAATAGATTCTCAACAGAGAAAACAAACCCATATCAAGAAATTTTATCTAAATTGAAAACAGAAGCAAGGATGAACAAAGGCAAGATGTCCTACTGCCCCGTTCTTACTCTTCCCTAGATATTTACTTAGTCATTGTTGGACAGAGGATGCTGGATAAAACAGACATTCACCCTATCCACAGTCTCCATTCTTAGGATTTTGACCAGACTTGGTCCATGACTGTTCTAAGTAAGGAAGCTGATGGAGTTAACACTGCATCCAAATAAACAGATATTAAAGTTTGGACTGAGCATTTAGAATCATCTTTGTTTTAAATATATACAATTAAAAATGGAAAACAGTGGAATTTGAACAAAAGAAAACTTCAAATCAAAACCACTGCCTGCATGAGCCTTTACTGAGAGTTACAACCACAATGGATTTAGATCTACTCATGGGATTTCCATGCATCAACAGGCTTAAGCAGTTTATTAGGGACTTGCTGTTTGCCATGAGAATTGGAAAGCACAATGGATGCGTTTAAACATAGGCACTGTTTAGCCAAGACAACCAGCTTTTTTTATGAATACTTATTTACTTATTTATTTTTAAAGCTTGCAATTTCAGATGAGTCTTTCTCCAGAGCACACCTTGGAGCCAGTGTGTATATAAAGGACATAAATATCCAAGCCTAAATTACTAAATACTTAAATTCTGTTGCAATTTACAAATGGGTTGGGAAAGTCCATTGTTAAGCACCAGTTTCTGGAAAAAAACAATATATTTGGCCATGGCTTGCCAATACCCAATACATACAACAGCACAGAAGCCTCCTCAGCACACAGCATGGATCTTAAACCAAGAGCTTTAGCTGCAGCATAACTGTTCTGCAATGACAGAGCTACATATACATATATAGATTTGCATATGCGTGTCTGCTTGAAGTACGTGTATATATAAGCACACCCTGATGCTGATGCTGCTTAGGGACTGCAGCTGCTCCTCTCTGATAGAGAGAATTCAAAGAGAATTGAAGAGGCAGGACCTGATCTTCAGGCTGCTGGTTTTCAGGTGGTGCCAGAAGCCAGGCTCACACAGCTGCTGTAAAAGTACCACTAGCCCATCCATCCTCTAAGTGGAAGCAGTAGACACAGACTATTTGGGTCTGTTGTTTAGATCACCCCTTGCTGTTCACCGCCTAACATTCCGCCCATGTTTGTCTGCTCAGAACAGGAGCAAGATAGGCTTTTCTTGGTAAATTTCTTTTTTTGAACAGCTAGAAAATAAGGCATGCAATTGGCAAGATTTGTCCCTATTAATGTCATATTATATGCATCACTGACTGGGTATGTAGGAAAGCTTCGGTTCTTCCCCTCTCTTCTGCTCATTATTAATGACTACATACAAAGCATGTGTTGTGATGGGTAGCAGGTACTACGTGTTGTTAATACGGCAACCAGTGCAAACAATTCTACTTCCAAGCTGGACCCTTCTGTTCAGCACCATGAAAATGGATTAAAGAAAAAAAAAAAGTTTTATGAACAGCAGAACTATCAAAACCTTGTTTCCCCACAAATCTGCTTCTCACATGTGCTCCATTTCCTCACTTAAAGTCATTTTCTCCAGTCTCTCCTGAATCCTCCAGCACTCCTCCCCATCAGCTGTGCCACAGGTAGCACTGCTCCGTGCTGAGTAACAACTTCCAGTTGTGCTGAGCCACTGGCCAACCTGCTTGTGTTCATCCATCATTTCACTGATCAAAAGTTCCTACCTTTACCTGCAAAATTCATAAGAACTTAATGGCTTTGATACCTCCATGTCTCTTTCAGATTGGGCTGAATTTGGCCAACAACTTCCAAAGATACTAGAAGAAACAAAGAACAGACCACCTTATAAACCTTACATTATTAAGAATCAAGGCAAAATAGATGTTATGTGTATTTTTTACTTCTGGGTTCTGAACCTTTAGACTGAAGTCACAATACCACAGTTTTCCCTCAGTAAACGAGACACTTTTTATAAAAAACACCACACTCATGAAATCATGAGTGAAAATTTGCAGAAAAAAACTCTCCAAAAATACACACACACATACATAGAAGATTCATTAAAAAGATTCATGGAAACTGGAAATATGATTGACAGCTCTGTACACTAACAATATTCCTAAGTAATTAGCAAATAAGTAGGTACAGATCTAAACAAGAGAATAAGGTTTCTTAAAACATATAAAAAAGAATCTTTCATACTCTCAAAAAATAGTTATCGTAAAGGAGCATTCTAATCCTGCGTACTCCATTCAAATCAGATCATACTGACTAATCCTTATTTTAACCTACCCCATCAATGACTGTTCCACTGAAATGTTAACAACTGCATTATAAAAACTCCAGCCATATCCAGCTTCTCGGCTAACAACTTCATATTGGTTAAAGGTGACAAGGCCAAGATCAGGAGCCACAGACACAGCCGGATTCTCATGTATTGACATCACTGATGAGATTCGTTTGACCTGTCAATTAGAGTATTTTTGCAGACAAAAGACTGGGGGAAGGGAGCTGGCAGATGGATAGTTGAAGTTCAAACACAAAGAAAAGGGATGGATGTTGAAGCACTGCAGCAAATATTACTCAAAGTTTGAATGATGAATCTGTTGTGAAAAAGAAAACCAACAAAACACCATCATGCACCCTATCTTGTGATCATCTCCAAAAAAACCCCAAAACCACAGAACACTAGTCAAGCAAGGAGAATATCCAGATATTTATTATTACATGGAGAAAACAGGCAAACCAAGGATGATAATAGAAAAGATGCACAGGGAACAGTTAGTTACTTTCAGTGTAAATTTTTCTACTTAAGCATTTTCCATACTACTGCCTAAGAGAAGAAATGTACAGCAGATACACAACAGAGTTATTTAGCAGCTTTCTCCTTCTTTACACATGCCAGAACAAGCCAAATCACAATATTTAGACTTTGAGAGCTCCATTATATCCAACCATGGAGCAATTCCCATGCCCAAGGAAAAGGCTGGCATCTTGCTTTCCTGTCTGACATTCCCCAGACACCTTATTCCTACATTTTGCTTCCAGAAGATTATCACAGCTGGACAAAAAGAGGTTGCTGTGGAGATGCCACTGACATCTAAATAAGAAGACATGACTAGCAGGTAGGGCCATCTGCTATACTTCCAACAACAAGCAGGACCCATCAAGTACTATATGGCAAGGAATGGCAAACAAAGAAGTGAAAAGACTCTCTTAGAAGAAACAAGGAGACATGAGTGAAAGGGAAGAGACCCCCAAAGAACTTGTGCATTTGTTTCCCACTACCCTTGTTCCCAGAATAGAATTCATTTGTTTGAGGTAGCACTACAGGAATACACTCCAATTCACATCTTAAAGTAACAGCCACCAAACCAGCATGTGTGTCCAAATGTGTTCTGGGGCTGTACAATTCCATGTCAGAGATCAGTGCTGAATCCAGTTTCAGGTGCCCACAAGTGCAACTGAAGAAGAGGTTACATATGCTCTTTCCTTAAGTTTATTTCTGTACTGCCACATACTTGGCCACTTACAATGATTGAAACCCACTTCCGTTTTAAGAGAAACAATTTTGTTGGTCACAGGTGTACCACAAAGGAATAGAAAGACATGGTCATTTTTCTGGGCTATAGGAATGAATTGTGTAGAACAGTAGCTTTGCAGCTAGCAACTACCAGCTTTGCTGGTAACTACCTTTAACAACAGATTAGCAAACAAATTGTTAATAACCAACCAACCTCACAAATTGGGAGATACACAAGCAGATAAAAATCCCTATTATAATGCATATTATTCTTCCATTCCTTTAGAACAAAATGTTATAAAACTGGTTTAAAATAAAGATTCCTTTATCCCTAAACCTCATCTAAGGAAATGTCCTGGTTTCAGCTGGGATAGTTAACTGTCTTCCTAGTAGCTGGTATGGTGCTATGTTTTGAGTTCAGTATGAGAAGAAGGTTGATAACACTGATGTTTTCAGTTGTTGCTAAGTAGTGTTTAGACTAAAGTCAAGGATTTTTCAGCTTCTCATGCCCAGCTGGAGGGGCACAATAAGTTGGGAGGGGACACAGCCAGGGCAGCTGACCCAAAGCGGCCAGCGGGGTATTCCATACCATGGGACATCACATCTAGTATAGGAACTGGGGGGAGTGGGGGCGGGGTATCACTGCTCGGGGACTAACGGGGTGTCAATTGGGGGGTGGTGAGCAATTGCACTGCACATCATTTGCACATTCCAATCCTTTTATTATTACTGTTGTCATTTTATTAGTGTTATGATTATTAGTTTCTTCTTTTCTGTTCTATTAAACCGTTCTTATCTCAACCCACGAGTTTTACTTCTTTTCCTGATTTTCTCCCCCATCCCACTGGGTGAGGGGGGAGGGAGTGAGCAGCTGTGTGATGCTTAGTTGCTGGCTGGGGTTAAACCATGACAGGAAAATACCGAGAAGTCCAACATCCTGACGCAAGCTTTCCATATCCATAGGAGAGGAAAGCCTAAACCGCAGTATTAGACCACCTTCATAGGGCATACCACCACTGAAGTACTGTTACAGTACCTGCATGGAACTGTTCAACCTGGGACAGATCATAACATGGTAACATATGGTCAGCATGGAAAAGGCATCTCACTCTAACTAGAAAAGCTTCTTGGCATGTAGCAGGAGAACAGAGATCATGCTGAATTCCCCAAAACTGAAGTATGTGTGCAGCAGATAAAATGCCATTGGTGGATTTTATGCTGCACTGAGTGGACCAGAGTAAGAATATAGGTGACACTGCATAAGTACCAGAACTCATTCTTAGGCTTCATGTAATGGTTGTATCCTGCAATAAGGAGAACAGTTACATTCGAGCAGAATTCAGCCACCATTCCACTCTTCAGTGACAAACTGGCCACGTACGTCAGTCAGGGCAGACACAGATCTGCCCAGAGAGGTCCCACTTGGAGCATCTCTCACCAGCTGCCATATAAAGAGAAACAGTCATACAGCCAACAATTAAACATTCACAGAGGGCTGCCTTGACTGTAGCTGGGCACAGAGGGAAGAAATGAGGTGGGGGAAACCTTTAAAAAAATCCTGGGCACAAGCAGCAGACTTGACCAAGTTTTCTACAGATCGCCAGGGTACAGAGCAGCCACCAGGTTTAGTGTGTATGTCTGTCACTGCTAAGAAACAGCAGTGTTCTGCAGTAGGTGGATTTTGGGAGGGGGAATAAATAAACAGTGCTTCATGACTGTGTACTGCATTGCTGTTGCCTGGGCAGCAGACAACAACAGCACTTCTTGTAAACGCTGATGCGTCAGGACAGAGGCAACCCTCTGACCAGCTGGAGACAGCCAAAGCACAATCTGTCCACAGTGCTACTACACAAGGCCCAGCATGGCCAAGAGCTTACCAGGTACATGTGTACAGACTGTTCTCAATTTCCATACTAATGTCCTTCTATTCTTCAGCCATTTCCATGCTGATGCTTGCATAGCCTTTGAAGATAAAAGTGTTACCAGAAGCAACTGTCGATTGACAGGTCTCCACTGTAAACAAGTGTCAAGGAAACAAAGCCTTAATGATGCTCTGTCATCTAAAAATACTATAAACAATGTCTGTGTTACTGATGAATAAAAGAGGGCCTTGTTCCTAATGAAGAGGACAGACTATCAGAGAAACATCCACTTCACAGCTCTATAGGACTCAGTGCATAAACCTAAAGTATTCATTCAACTTCACTGAGCCTTGCTCCCTCCCAGCCCTACTAAGGGGACAAGCTGACACTACTGCTGCGACACAGGGGATCTCAGGACTAACACACAACTGAGAATTAAGGCATTGGTACTTGGAAAAGTTCATTATAATCTCCTGTGGAAAGGCACTTTGGAAACATAAAGCATTATTAGAATTGTGCCCTACATAGCCTGCCAAGACAAATCCAAATATTATTTCCACTGAGAGAGACAAAACCAAAACCATTTTCTCCCTTTCCTTCCTCTTGGAAACTCTCCTGTATCTAAGAGATTTCAAGTCTGCTCTCTTCCCAAGTGCCACAGTTTGATCCATTTCTGGTGCTCCAGTAGTGACTGCGTCTCTGAGGTTTCCTCCTCCAACTGTGACCCAAAATAAACAGCAAGGTCTGCCCAAATCTTCTCATGTTAATGCAGTCTCATGCATTATTCTACAAGACCCAGCAGTGCAAAAGACTTAACTAGACAACTAACCCAGAGAAGAAGAGACAGAGCTTACAGGCATCATGTTCTTCAACCTGTTAAGAAGGTCGTGACCTATGTAGCATGAAAGGGAAACAAAGATATACAGAGTGTTAGAAAAAAATGGATTTGGAAATTACAACTTAGTTCCTCCAGATATCTGCTAGTTTGTCTTCTTTATCCTCTTGTCCGATTCTGCCCAAATCCCTTTATGAAACTAGCCATTTGTTTCCATATACATGTCTAAAAATAGAGACATATTTTCATTTTTAAAAAAGAACAATGTCATACAATGACTGTCCACCACATTCTTGTATCTCAAATTTGTCACTCTGTTATTGCCCTTGCAGGCCATTTTGGGAACATATAAATACATAGGAAAATGAAATTCATAAGACATCAATGTACTTTGTTTTCAAAACAGCTAAGGAAGTACTTCAAATCCTAAGTTATGATGACAATCTAGCTGAAAAAGCAACATACTGTCAACCTGGAAAAGCACTGATGGTGAAGCCCTGTTTCCCACGTTTTGCAAGTGTCACTTTCCGTTTTCAATCATTTGTCAATATGATTTAGTCAAACAGGTGCCCCTCTGAAAATCACATCTCAGCACCATCCACTTGATTTATGCAGAAGAAATTTGATTCTGAAGAGTGTCACGAATAAAAATGAACAGTAAGAGTTGTATCTGTGTTATATGAGTGATGCCATGTAATGCCAATGAAAGCAGGAATCTATTTCAAAGCAAAAACACAAGGGAGATGAAGATCCATTTCTAGGTTTTCTATACTTCCAGTGCTGTGTGTGAGTGATCTTTATGACAGAACACAAATCTAGACCACACATCTTTGTTTTGTTCTTATACACTGCTATTATCCTGGAAATTCAGGAACTTTCAAATATGAATCAAATAGACTTCACATGAGAGGAAGTCATTCCAGAAAGAGGACTAAAACTAGGATTCCCCTCCCACAGGCATATCTAGGATTTTTTTTGTCTCCCCACTTCATGCCAAATTTTTTTTTTTTTTGGGGGGGGGGTATGCAAAAGATGACATATTCTTAAGCAATTCACTTGGATAAAATTACAAGATAACATTTCAACCATTTCCCACTAAAAAATATCAACAAAAGGGATATTCCAGTACAACATATTTGTTTAACCAAATCAGTGTTTTCCAGTATTATAAATTTTTTTACCAGCTCCTATCCTTAAGAAAGCCAAAAACTAGCAGTTTAAGGATCACACACTTTCCTGTCACTCATTACCATTCATCATTAAGACCATTAAGGACTATCTCAACAAAAAAAGCACAATATGTTTATCATTTTATAATGTACCTGAGCTGTCAAGCCAAAACAGCATCAGGAACAGACGTATCTTCCCCATATTTGAAGGCTAAGATACTGGTACTTCCCAGCTCTTGGATTATGAGGCTTGAGCACGTCAGCACTGTGCCAGCTTGCAGTGGTGGGCTAAGAAGCTAAGTTTTATTGGGACCCATTTGCCAAAGCACACACTCAGAGTGCAGTCCTGACCCAGGCTGTCAGAGGTGAGAACCTCTGCAGGAGCCACTGCTGCCAAAGCATATTCTGGGAAGCTGGCACTTTTCAACCGCCGTAACAACTCACCCTGTGCAATTCATTGTTGGTTGTAACTTTTTATCACGTAGTTTAGAATTAATCTCCTACAGTAAACAAGCTTACCATTTCTCCTCACAGGATAGGGTTTTAGTATCTCCAATAAGTTGCTCTAATTCCATGGTGTTTACCTATTCTCAGGTCTCCTTCCCTCCCTCTTAAGAATAAACAGAAAAATTATTTTCCGTGGAGAAACACAACACATCCCAGATAGAAAAAAAGAAAAAAGCAGAAACAGACATGGTGCTGAAGTGCAAAAAACTGGGGATCTCCAAGGTGGAAATAATTTACCATTAGCTCAGGATGCAGCAGACGACCACAAAGAGTTTCAGAAATATCAGGTTTTTATCCTGAAAACCAGATTGCACTTCTCAATGCTGGCAAAACTATTCATTAATAAAAGTCTTCATGTGACACTGGATCTTTTGGAAAACTTTCAGGGGAAAGGCAAGCTAAACCACCTTTCCCCAGCTTGTGGCACTCAGAGGAGTTAAGAGATTCAGACCCAACTCTTACTGCAACCTCTTCAGGGCAGTTACTTCTGGACTTCGAAAATCACTGCATCAAAACCATCATATGTTTTTCCTCAGAGGTCACTTTCAACCCGAATTAATTTATGATTCCATATTTTCAAAGTTTCGTTTTGGAGCAGGGGGGAATACCAAACCAGAACAGTACTTTTCTGATACAAGTGTCTTGTCAAAAAGAACAAATACCCAAGCATGTATTCTAGCAAACGTTCTTTCAAAAATCTCCAAATCAAAGTAAACCTCAAAAAGTTTGTAACCCAAATGAAAAGATCACTTTGAAGAATATTACCAAGCTGAATTTAAAATGTAATTTGAGTATTTGTTCTTAATCTTTGTTGCAGACTAAACACTTCAGAAAGCATAATGAAGACCTAGCACCTCATTTTCAAGTTCTCATCCTAATGAAAACTAGCAAAGACATTCTGGTAAAGCACATGACAAACCAACCAAAGGAACTACTTGTATCATCATATCTCCTTTTCCTTACTGACCCTGTATGACCATAACATGTTTCAGGGAAGTTTTGATAAGTTGGTCCCACTGGAATAATTACTTAGAAAATCCCTATCTTCATGTCTGTGGGACTGAAGCTTCCAACTTCAACCAATGGTCTGTTTCTCCAGGCAACATGCCAAAAGCACTTGTGTAAGATTCCAAAGTTTCCCAGTTGATCTACATCACAGCTTTCTTCATGTCGCTTTTTGTACATTGCCAAGATACTTTTGTAACCCACTGATTTTCCAAAGCTTCTGAAAGCTTCCTATTGCTCAACAGCAAGGAACACACTTCAATATTGATGGGTTAGCAGGAAAGGATGTACTTTACAGACACTCACCTTGGTGTTAAGTTCCAGCTCAGGAATGAAACATCGGTCCCTAACCTGTTGCAGACTGAGATGTATTGGCCAGAAGGCATCAGTGTACTGCTCTACACAATTTCAAATACTATCATCTGTCACTCAAGGATCAAGGCACTAGAGCACATGCGCAATGCATACATTTCATCTCCTCTGTCTGCACACTCCACAAACCCTTTGCATTTTGCCTCTCACAAATTACGTGTGCCATTTTGCACAGCTCCCTACAGCATCCCCTTCACATTCAGGCAGTTTGTCTCTTCTTTCCCACCCCAACAAGACAAGTTCAACCTTATCCTCCAGAAAGAGAAATCTAAGCTATGGTAGTACTAAAAAACAAAGCACAGCAAAAATAAGGTTTCTACCTCCTTGTCTCAGTCTGAACCACAAGCTATTGAGAAATGTAAAAGCTCCAGCCTCAGAAATGCTCTTTTGAATGAAGAAGTGGAGGTTTGATTTTAAAGCTCCAGCTAAGGTTGCATCTACCCTACCATTTATTTCTGAAGTTGCAGTGCAGTTCTGAAGCATATCTCCCAGTTTTTGCAACTTTCAATTTGGTGCACCTGAGCTACATTCCTTTTAGAGAAAACTAAAACAGAACCTCATATCCAGATGCATAGCAAAGGCACTCCAACTACTAATGGATCAGTGCAATGACTGGGTATTTGGATGGCTTCAAGCCATATGAATGATACAGATATTCAGTCCAGACCACCAGAAAAAAAATGTAGCAAAAAGCAAACCACAAGGGGCCTCAGTATCAACTTTTGACCTTCTGATTCTCTCTTCCAAAAATCCAAATGACATCCATAGTATTAAACTGATTCTTTCAGAATATTATGTCAATAAGGTATCACATGGCTCATCCAGTTTCTTACCATACTTATATACCAATGATCTAGCTCAGTTCTAAGGACACCAAAATTAGCGTAGAACCCCAGTAAAGGTCACATCACTTACCAGGCCATAGCAAGTGCTGATCGCTGCTGTCCCACTCTCAGAACCTGGCTGCAACACTGTGCCAATGAAGTGGCACGGAACTCCCGAGCGAGTTGCAATCTTTGCACTGGTGTGGTTTCCATGTCTCCTTTCTACTACATAGTTATGGGAAAGAAATCCCAAGTGGACAGTCAAGTTAAAAAACAGATCCTTCCCCTTGTGGTTGATTTTGTAATATACCAAATTTTCCTTTTTGCCGAGATCTCTCTTCTTCCTTGTGTTTGAGATGTGATGGTGTAAATCAAAAGAAAGAAAATGCCCACTTGCATCTACTCGTGCTGGATCAACAACGTGGTATTCTGGCAACGTCTTGATAAATTGTTCTGAGAGGAAGGAGAAAAAAAGAAGCAAAACTAGGGTGAGTGCTAGCCTGTTCAGATCTCACATGATTTAAAGGGAAACTCAAAAGTGACTGCAATTCACCACACCATCCTACCAACACAAAGGTAGGCAGCACACAGACCACTGTGCAATACAGTCTTCATTTGGGCTTTCTGCTCTCCCATTAAAATACTCAATTTAGAAGCTAAACATTCTTCTTCTAAAATATTTTGCCACTATTCATATAAAAGATTGACTGTCACACACACCCCCATTCACATTCCCACAAGAGCTGGGAACCTTCTCTGTTCTAGGTCCCCAGTACATGATGCTCTGATCAAGGAGATCATCCTCACACGTCCAGAAAGATGACCACCTGAAGTAGGAGACAGAGCCTTACAAATACACATGGGTGAAGAGAACACTACTAATTGGCTTGATAGGCTGTAGCAATAGCACCTCAGTAGCATCAGCTTTAGCAGATGTTGCAGCAGAGGAGGAAATTTTAAAGAAGGGTTTGAAGAGGAATGAAGTAACCATGCCCTTTTGTATAAGGGGTTCCAGCCAGGATAAGATTGGACATCTTATCACTTGTTAGGATCTAGCAAGGGAAGAAAGCATTGCTTGCATTCTTAGCTCCTGCTATGATACAGAACAAACAACACCTGTTCCCAATTTTTTTTTTTTTAAATTAGCATAAAACTCAAAAGCCCCAAGCAAATAACATAAATCCACATAAAACACAGTCCCTACAGGCCAGATCTTCTGCTGGCGTACTTGACTTCAGGCCAAGAAATCACAGTCTGAACTTATTTAATCAAAAAGAAATTGTGAGTATACATGTCATTCCCGCTCCTCCTTCCCCAGGGCTGTTCTTCATTCCCAAAGTCTCAGCCACTTAAACATGAAGTGATTACACCTCATTCATTAATTAAGCTGGTTAACAAAGCCATTAACCTGCTCCAGGTACTTCCAGAACAATTTACTCCTCCCTAGGACTGCTAAGACAATCCTTCTACAGACACTTCACTCTCCACTGCCTGCACCTTCATAGCCACACAGGATAAGTCATGCCTGGACAGATAGCTGTCTGGATTCATCCCCTTCAGGGAGGAACATACCTCCTTTGTCTTCATTAGCTGCAGCATGAGATGTGGCTACTCATGCTTCCTCAGGCCGTAGACCCTTCAGACACTTGCACAGAAACACTCCCAATTCAAAAAGACCCAACCAAAACACACAAAAAACCACACTTCCCAGCACATATATAAAACTAGATGAGAGACTTGGCCTTGCCTCTGGAGCACCGTTATTTCAGAAGCAAGCTTATTCTCATGCACAACAGATTTCTTTGTACACAAGCCTTCTCACCAGCCTACAATGACTTTGTGCCTTTGCAGGACAAGCCACAGCAGTGGGCTTCTAGTGGCAGGTCTTGACAACATGGAGACTAACACCTACCACAAGTTCTGAGAGACATCTCCAGCCCTTGTCCACATAAGGACGACAGGGAGTAAGACACTGAAAGCTCAGTCCACACCTTCATGCCTGAAGTTTACACTGCCTGTAGATAGGTCCCAGCTGCCTGACAATTTAGCAGCTTAAGCTAAATCAAGGTCCCCCCTTCCTCACACTCCAGAATGAAGCAAAAAATAGGCAGGGAGAAGAAAGGAGAAACAGCCAAAAGTATGGCTTACCTGCAGAAGTTGAATTATAAGACTCCTGGGTAGTCCCACATCCCATATTGTGCTAGCAAAGACAGGCTAACAGAAAACGCTACAAGACCAGGCTCTTGTTTTTATGGTTTTCAGCACAACTCATGAAATAATCAAATTAAATGCCTGAAGGAAAACTTACTCATTCGCTGTCACTGTGCGATTTGCCTCTGCTTGATGTCTTGAGCTTAATTTGTTGTGGCTTAACTGTTAAGCTCTGTACAAGACCAAAGACTTGCGGTTTTGGACTTCAAATTATTCAAGGAAGTTTTTTATTTCATCACTAGTGTAATTAGTGTGTAGAGGTTAAGGCAAATTGGACATCATCATCAGTAAAAGGGCAAATAATGCCTAAGTATCTGGTGGCAATAGGATTATCAAAGCAGGGAAGTCTAACTTCACCCACTCCTTAAGTGCTCATTTCTGAATGCTAGTCACTGGAGATTTATGCTGCAATAATAATCTACTGTAATATAACTGCAGAAATGATTTATTAAAAAGTTTGCCAAAGACCGGAGAGAGTAAGATTACAACATAACAAAGTTTAACAAGATGAGGCTAAAGGTATTTCTGCAAGTAATCATAATCCGTTTCATCTAGACTGTTGGGTAGAGGTTACCAAAGGCAATCTTACCAATAAGAGAACAATTTACTGAGCTCCACATTAAGCCTAACATACCACTTGACCTTTCTAGCTGGAGAAGAGTCTAAAACAAAGACAGGAGGTACAATTTTGGTAATTCCTCTCTGCCTTTCTAGGAAAGAATAACACTCAAGTAGAAGGCAGAGACAACAAACAGAATAACTTTATACATGCAACCCAGACTGCACAAGAATAAGGGTTGTATTATCCAACACTGGCTACCCCCATTTTCCTAAAGTAATAACTCATATTAGAACACCACAGGTTCTCATAAAACTTAGTGCCAGCAAACATTAAGTGGAGGGAATCTATCCCAGTGCCACTGACAAGCTTTGGGGCTTGCATGTCATGGTGTCCTCCTTGGCCACCTAGAATACTCTCCACTCCAGGGAATCCCTGCCTGTCGAGTGGCACTGCTCAGGATTTATAGGCCAGGAAAGGGAAGTCTTCCCTGGGTGGCTTGTGTAGCTCCAGAGAACACTCTGTCTTTCCACAAGTGCAGTCTGAGCATGTAAGCTTCCATCAGTGTGGCAAGCAAGGCCAAAACATCACACTTGGCAGCACATGTTCAAGTCAGTACTTTGCCTTGCAATCACAGTGTTTCCACAGGCCCTTCTGGGCATACAGGACAAGCAAGGTTCAGGCCCTTCACACTTGTTTGACGAGTCTAAGAATTGTTTAAATTGTTGAAGAAACCTTCCCTGCAGACCCTCCTAATTCTGCATCACTGAAAACATCTGATAATACTCAAAACCACCACTGTCTGTTCTGCTCCCTCTGTGGATTCAAACTCACCACACATAGCAGAGAACTGCCTATATTAAGAATGGCTGTACACAAAGTGAATAAACTAGGTTAAAGAGAAAAACATACACGCTCTGTCGCACATGACAGAAAAAGCACAACTTCTTTTAGACAGGTAACGAGTTTTCTGAAAGATTCCTTTAAACTGATACGTCATCATTTGCCATTGTCTCATCTCCATCTTTGTAGTTCATCTACATCTGCCCCTCAGACCCTCTGGCTTCTTTTCAGACGATTCCCTGGGATAGGAAATAGCATTGCTCATTTCTGGATGAAGAGCCTTCCCGAGCCAAAGAAAGGCTCTGTACCCAGAAAACACCCCAAGCTCTGAAGCCCCATGGCAGGGAGCAGGCCGTCAACATTCAGCAAGGGCATCCTTAACTCTTCTATCTGCCACACTGCTCGTGGATGCGGAAGGAGCAGAACACTTAACAGTCACTTCAGCTGTGTGAGTTACAAATTTTAGTCCTTCACACTTAGCACTGCATTCAGTCTTCCTCTGCAAAAAATTATCCAAATTTTGAGCTGTCCCTTTACACAAAGCTATTTCCAAACTCCTGGAAAAGCCTAGGTTTTTCATGCCTAGAAAGTTAAATTAATTCTACATTCATTTCCAAATGCCTGACAATTAAACAGCTACTACGTGCTAACACAGCCAATCCTGTTCTGTCCCATGTGGAGTCAGAGGAATGCAATGATTGTTTGCATTCACTTTAAATGAATCCAGCAGGAACTAACTTCAGAACTAACCTCACTTTTCAGGCAGCTTACTTAACCGCTTTTCCTTTCCATGATCTCTGAGGGGCACAGCAAATTTTCTCCTCTGTGTCAAGCTCCCCCACTGACAGCACCACAGCTGTTGATTGCATCAGGAAGATTTTCAGGAAGCAGAATTTCCTCCGACACTTTTGGGTCTTCTACCACCAGGCAGAGTCTCCCAGCTAATCATAATTTTTCTCTCTTGGGAGCTGCTTCTCTGATTTTCCTTAAACAGGCAACAGGATAGAATTCCTGAGTTACCCTCCCCCGGGGAGGTGTGCAGTCAGTACCAGCCAGGGGAACGAAGTTAATCTAGAGACTCCTCCCGCAGATGAAGCCTCCCTTTTCATACACCACCCTCACTGAATATGAATAATTCACAGTGGGTTTCATACCCTGGTAACACCAATCCTCCTGTAGTTTGTGCTGCTGCAGTACAGCAGTGATCACTTGTTTAAAAAAAAACAAAAACAATCAGGACAGTAAACTTTTTCAGTTTAGTAGCACAAAACGACTCTGGTATTTCGGGAGCTGCCTCTCAGCGAGGAAGATGAGCAAAAAGCAGGACTTAGCGATACCTTCATCTATACAGAGCAACTCAATGACTTCCAAAAAGCAGCAGGAAGGAAGGCACAGCTACAGCTGTGTGCGCTCACGGCAAAACCTTGAACTCTGGAGCTGCCGGTCCCCGCAGGCGCCGAGGGCTGCCCTGCCCGCTCGTACCCCCAAGAGCCCGGGCGGTAACACGAACGCCAAGCCGGGTACGGCGGCGGGGGGGGGAGGGTGTCCGAAAGAGGGAAGCTGGCCGCCTCTCCTGCCCCAGCAGCGCCAAGGGGCCGCGACTCGACCGGCTGGAAGCACACCCGCGGCGAGGCTGCTCGGCGGGGAGGCGGCGGCGGCGGCGGGAACCCGCTCTGCCTCACGCCGTGCCCGGGCAACTCTCCCCGCACCCCAGCCCGCCCGCCGCCGCCACTGACCTTGCCTCCCGTCGGGGAAGAGCGATCCGCCGGCCGGCGGGGCCCTGCCCAGGCAGGGCGCTTGGAGGTGAAGGACGAGGAGCCAGAAGGAAACCTGTGCCGCCCGGCTCCGCGGGACACATGACATGGTGCGGGCGGGGAGCTCCGAGCGGGGCGCCGCGACCGCCGACGCCTAGCCGGGCCGCGGCATGGCCGGGCGGCGGGGCAGCGGCGGAGCGGCCTCCCGGCGCCGCCCGGACACAGGCGCCGCTCCCCAGAAGGGCTGCGCGGGGCCGTCCCGGTGTCTGGTTTCTGCCGGCGGAGGAAGGAGGGCTGTGGGGAGGGAGCCGCTACCGGGAGCCTCCGCCTCGGAGCCGCCGGGGTTAACTCGCCGGAGCGAACCGGGCCGGGCCAGCGGAGAAGGGAGAAGAGGCCGCCAGCGGGGGCTGTCGCCCCCCCCTCCCCCCCCCCCCCCCCCCCCCCGGCCCCACTCCGCCCTCCACAGCGGCAACGGTGGGGCGTTAGCCCCGGCAGCCCTCGGGGAGGGCCGTCCCGCACAAGGCAGCCTCCCCTCCCCGGCCCCACACCGCGGGTCTCCGCTGAGGGGCCGGGGGAAGGAGCCCGCCGCGGCCTCGCAGCCCCGCGCCCGCCCAGGCAGAGGTTTCGCCCCGGCTCGCGGCGAAAGTGCTGGAAGCACGCGGCCGTTCGAGGCGTTTTCCGCCGCTTCCCGCCGTCAGCGGTCAAGGGACGGTGGGGGCCTCGCCCCGCCTGAGGCGCCCGGGGCCCAAGGCCCCTCAGGGCCCGGCCCGGGGCCACTGGCCCCTGCGCAGCCAGAGACCGGCTGCCAGGTTGTCTCCCCGGGGCGCTGAGGTCGTTTCTGTGTCTTAGCGGCGTTGCTGCCACGTTGGGGTTAGGTCGGAAAGTCCTCCCTTGGCAGGGGAAGTTCCTAATAGCCTGGGCACCTACGGTTCCAAGCGCCTGTCGGGTACTGTCCGCCGAGGATCCCCTCACGCGGCCTCTGCCGAGGTTTCCCCAGGTACCGCAGGCAAGTGCCCAGGGCACAGCTTCGGTGCCGTCCCGTCCTTGAGGCCTGGGCCGAGTTCCTCGTCCTCTTCGATAGCCCTCTGCTTAAGACGGACTCTGACGGGGGTTTCTTGCATAGTTTCACGGCAGTCTGTGCTTAGTTATGCTCGTTCCTGTGATCCGACTTTGGCAAAGGCAAATGGCTGTCCCAGTTCTGTGAGAACTGTGAACCTCAAACTCCAGAGAACGAAAATGCAAGGAAGAGTTAAAACTCCAAGGATTTCTAAATGAGATGGAAATATGGCTTCTCCCAGGCTTGAGACATGATAACTCTGGAAACAGAACATATTTATAAAAGAGTGGTGTTTGCTTTATGAGTCATAATGTGCTCTCTTCTAGCTAATGGAGGGACACAGATCCTGTAAAAGAGGATGATTTTGTGTAATATTTGTTATCCAACAACACTTGCCAAAAGAAGATTTGTTCATTGCAAGGTATTTATTTTAATATGGCCTTCCATATATTCTGCACATGAATAACAGTGTCTCGCCTGTTACAGCAACAAGTTTCCTGGTGTGCTTGCCATTAGGATTCTTTGAATTATCTAGTCACATAGTGGGCACTAGACCATTTTGTGACTTTGGATATTGTAGCTTGCTTAACTCTTTATCAGTACTTCCCTGAAACTGATTTAAAGCTAAGTGTGACCTGAAATTGATATAATGTCTATAATACTTAACATTTTAAAAACACTTGACAATAGTTGCATCGAGCAAGCTACACAATTTGCTATGAATATTTAAAATAATTAAACTGGAGAATAAGGAAGTATCTAAAGTAAATGGAATAAAAAGGAAAAGGACTGTAAAATGAGCAGAACAGGCTAGGAGTGTTGGAAAGAAGGGGTGAAAGTTCAAGGGATGGGCGTATGTTTACAAAGTACTGGTTTAACAAACTTCTTGAAGGCAATCAGAAAACCAGCCCTTCTATGAGAGGCATTTAACTATTTGCTTCAATTTCTAGTCATCTTTTGGGGTAGGTGTTCACCATGTCTGACGTGAGGCAACTAGTATTTCATGCAGGATGCCATCTTGGTTTCTTCTTCAGCAGGAAAAGTTAATTCCTGTTGCTTATAATTCTCTTCAAGCATGAAATGTTTTTCCTTCTGCCCTTTCCTGAGACTAGAGAGTTTCTCATTCTGGACTAACTCTTTCAACCTGTTACTTCTGCCTGTTTTCTTCCCTGTTAACCCTTCTCCAGACAGCATCACGTGAGAGAAGGAAAAAAATCAGGAAGTGATGGAAAAATAAAAGCTTTAGGAACTCAAGAGGGCTTGTGGGAATGTGAGTGTTTTGTTTTGGTCTGATTTTTTTTTTTTTTTTTTTTTTTAAATGACCAAAAATTGTAGATGCAAAAGTCATACCGAATGGAGAAAGGGAACTGTGGGAATCTGATCTGAAACATCTATAACTCCCTGGGCTTTGTGCCAGTGTGCACATACACAGAAAAAAATGATTCACTGGGTGTAGTGTCAGGAAATACCCTGGGGGACAGTTGGATTCCTACTTAAGGGATGCTGTGGCTGTAGCCAACAGAGTCACATACAGTTAAAATGTGAAGCAATGGCACAACTAGAAAGCACTTTCCTGCTGTGAGTACATACTGAGGCCACCTATTTAAGTGAAGAGAATTTATGGCACTGTGTCTTCGCGGTACAGACCTGATTTAGAAGAGCATTTGTGGGCTATTAAAATTAGATACCTATATATTAAATGATTTGGTCATTCACAAAGAATTGTAAAAATCTAATGATAAGGAATTTATTAATAGTTTCCTGTTCCAAAGAGGCTTAACCTGAGGTTTGGAAGCCTTTTGTGAATGCGAGGGCATTTTCTTTTTGATAACTCAGTTTGCATGGACTAGAAATGTTAAGAAGATGAATCACATGTGATGTGGTGGGCCATGTTAAAGGTACTGAGTATTAGCAGAGAGACGAACTGAAAGAGAATGACTCTGAATCCCAAAGACTCTGCGGAGTTTGCTGGATAATTATTGTGCATCTGTTGATATTTTTCTGAAACAGATTTAGATGGAAGCTTGTGAGCACATTTTTTTAAATCTTATTCCCTCTTTCTCATTTAGATATGCAGCCTCTTAACACAGCTAACTATTGGTAGTTGAATCAGAGACACTGTTGGATCTCTCAACTTCCATTTCAATTACAGTCTTTAAAGATTTTGGGAATTTCATAAGTTACTCATGCAAAAAAATATTTGCTGACATAGCAGTTATGGTATGTCTTTGGACAGATTCAGGTAACAGAATGAAATAAACTCTAGAGTAGTCAGTGATTCTATTACATGAAATTTTTTGGGATGCTCACATTCAGATTGCTGATTGGTGTTCAAACATGGATTGTTATTTGTAATTGGTGGGCTAATTCACAAAATTATTTCATGCTTGGACTATGTGAATTTAAAATCTCATTTGGTCTTAGTATCCATATTGACAGTTTTAAAGCATGTTTCTGGAGCAACAGGTCACTTTGAAATTAACTTTTTATGAAAATTAGTGCCAGGAAAATATGTTCTCAGTGATCTACCTAGAAGGCAAATGTGCATAGGACGTGAACATGATTGAGGTAATTTTTTTAAACTAAAATTTACATCTGTATTCAAATAATACTTTCTGGAGAATATGTCTATGGTCCATGAAGCATACCTATGATGGTATGATCATTGCGTTATCTAATTAAGTGTGTTGATTGTGTTATCTAACTGACACTTTGTAATGAAAACCTGTATACATTTCCTTCTACACTTTTAAGAAACGAATTGCCGTGAGAATCTTCCCATGGTGGATACACACCAAGGCACACCAAACCTTCCGCTCTCAGGGTGGAGGAAGTAGAGTTGGAAAATCCAGTTGAAAATGTAACTGTTAACAGTTATTGTCTGAGTTTAGTCGAAAGCTTGAGATTGGAGCCCTGAGCTCATTAAAAAGCCAAAGGGAGACCATATGGGTTCCAGAAATTAGAAGTGAGAAAATAAGCAAATATGAAACATCCCTTTTTTTCCAATTTCCCTTTCCTTCTCCTGCTCCAAAATTTTGTTTTAATGAGAAGAAAATGCCATAAAAAGAATTATTCATAAAACAGAATTTTATGGCAAGAATGCAACATTTAAGAATAATATAAAGCCCATTTGAGTAACAGGTATTAATAACTCTTTTTAATGAACTGTGTTCAAGAGCTTTACTATTACTACTCGTTGCTTCAGTATGTCAAATAGAAAAAGATTAAGAAATTCTTTGCTGCTACAGAAATGCCCCAAGAAATAGTCCCATGTTTCTGTATTTAAAATAGTGATAAATTCAATATTTCGAAAACCTGCTTTAAGCTACAAAAATTACTTTCATATGGAAGACAGAACCCCATCTCCCTAGCCAAAACATTTCCGAGTACAGCTGGTTCAGTCACTATTGTAATCATAATCAGTCTTCTGTTTGTGTACGAGGTACGTAAAGGAAGTGAAAAATTATAGGGATCCTTTGGGGTAAATTGTAGGAAAATTGCCCTTTTGAGCAAATAGCTTATTTGGCATATTTATCTGAAACATTTTTAAAGGCTATTTGAAAAATACCTGCAGGAACACTTCTATCTCTGATACAATATAGTCAAAATCAATGGGCAGTTGCTGTTGGTGGTCTGAACTGATGAAAGCTTTATAAGTTTACTGCACAGATTAATGCTGTCTGAAGGCAAACTAGCAACCTTAGTCCCATGGATTATTTTAGCATAGTACTATATAAACCCTGAAAAGCCTCTTACAAAATGCTATAGAATCTGTTTGAGATTTCCAAAGTAAACAAATCCCCAAAGCCTATGCCCATCAAGTTTATTACAGTTTTTAAAAAGATTGAGTCAGTAACGCCAATTACACTGACACTTTGATAAAGAGAAGACTCCAGAAAGTTACATATTAGCAACAAGCCTTTGGCTGTATTTGGTGGAATAAATAAGGAACAAATAGAAGACAATATTTTCCAGAATAATAACCCCTAGGTAATGTATCTGATTAATTTTGTAATACTTTTTGCAAATAGCTGATGACTTTTTAACATTTTTCCAGCTATGGAAATGTTCTGATGGTGTGATGAATAAATTATTCAGCAAGTATTTCTTTTATTCATCTAGGTGTAGCAAGTTCCCTTACCTGCCTCTAAAACTTCTTCTCTGGGATGAAGCGTGACGAAAGAAAAAGACAGACCACCCAAGACTGAGAAGGAATTTGTCTGGTGGTCAGAATACGAGCAAAAAACCTGGACAAGCATTTCACTTGCAGCCCTGTGTTCAAAATCCACTAGCAGTGGTCCTGTGTGGTACCTCAGTTCAAACTCTGTTGTTTTCTCTGGGTGGCTAACAAAGAAAGCAATATATCTTCAGATATGATTTCCCTCCCTTTTCTGAATTTTTATTCAGCCTCTGCAGTATATCAAGAAGATATAGTGCCGAGCAGGGAAATATTCAAATGGTAGAAGAAATTATTACGTGCAAGACACGGTTTCTGCAATTTTTCCAGTGAAATGTTTAGAATTGGGTGTGGAGGTAGCAATGGGATCAGAATGGGGCAGAAATCAATCTGGAGAAAATCCACTTCCTGCACTGTCCATCCCGCTAATGATTTACCAAGTGAACATGTCAGTCTCTGCATGGCTCGATTACAGATGACTTTTTCCTCATGCGCTAATAGTGGAAGGACTAAATGGGGGGGGGGGGGGGGGGCGGAATTAGCAAGAACTTGCTTATTTCAAATATTTTACTAACTTTCATTGTGAATAAGTGCTGACACTTGTGCTAAGGCAGCCAGCGCCACTGAGGGCTGGGGGGCCCTTCACCTCCTGTACTGTTTGCAGAACCTCTGCAGTGGTGCAACTCTGGTTAAAACTCAGTGTTTTCATTTTGCTTTTTATATGATTGTTGCACTACTGGTGTCAAAGTATCCTTGGCTTTCTCTCCTGTCTGTAGTATTTTACAGTTGGCTGTGCAACACTGATGGGGCTGTTAGGTTTCACTGCAGCGATGGCTTACTTTGGGTGTTGCCATTCAGCAGGCTAAGGGATGCAACTTAATGCCCTGCTATTGAAAGTGCCACCTGAATCCAACCCTAGTCAGTCATTAAGAGGTATGGAAGCCTAGAAAAAAATCCATGATTTGGAGAAAGTGGGGAAGAAATGTCAGGAGTCCATTTTTCAGGGCCTGCTTGCAGTCAGCCTTTTGAAGGCCCATTATTTCAATTTTTTTGTTTCATTCTAGTACCAGTGTATTTAGTGTAGCAAGTAATCTGAAGACTAAGCCTTCCCAGAGCACTGAATTGCTAATTCCAGTAAGTCGTACTCTCATCATATACAATAAGAATGTTGTATAAAACTTACTCTTGTTCCCCTTTAGCACTCCTGTGGACTGGCTGATACTTTTACAGGGTCGCTGCAGGTAGAAACTGAAGTGCTGGCAACAAGTGGCACACACGGCCATGCGTTTGCAGGAATTTCAATGCGATAATGGAGAAACAACGTACTTGTTGAATCTTTCCTTAATGTGCCCCAGATGGCTGATTCACAGTGCTTTATTTAGGTGGATTTAGCATCTGTTTCGTCTTCGAAATGCGCCCTTATTTTGATTTATCTAAGTGCGGGATGGGAGAAGGAAAGCCGCGGTTCCGATTCTTATCGGCTGCTTTCCGTTTCTGCTGCAAACCTGGCGGAGAAGCGAGTTTCGGGCACCGCGCAGGGCAGGGAAGGGGCCGGCTGCAGCTGCCGCCCTCCCCGGGCCGGTGCCGGCCGCCGCCGCTTCCCGGCGCGCCGGGGCCCCCTGCGGGCGGGCGGCTGCCGGGAGCCCGCGGCCGCCCCTCTGCCTCCCGGGCCGGGGTGGTGGGGAGCGGGGGACGCGGCTTCTGCCCTCCGGGGGTCTCGCCCGCTTTTGCCTTCGCCCAAGCGCTGCGTGCGACCGGCAGCCGGAATTCGCAGCTGCTTTGCCCGTTGCCGTTCGTTTTGAAATCGGGGGTAAGCCGCCGTCTTCCCAGGTCCACGAAGCGGGAAGGGTGTTTGTCGGTCCCTGTCCTGGATGTGGTGGTCGTTTTGGGGACGGAGAAGCACGTCCAGGCCGTGGTGCCGAGGTTTCTCAGGCAGGCAGGCGGGCGGGCAAGCGCGGGTCGTTTCGGGCTGAGCAGAGGTGCGACGTCCCCAGCGCTTCCCAAGCGCGGACGGGGGGGGCGAGGCAGGGGATTTTCTTTACGAGCTTACCCGCTGGCCGGACTTTTGGGGAGAGGGCATCGACTCGGGCCGGGAACTTGCCAAACTCGGCCCACGGAACCGCGCCGCCCGGTCGGTTCACACGCACGGCTCCCGGCCCGGCAGGCGGAACAGGACGGCGGCGAGCAGCAGGGATGAATCCGGCGAGAGTACCGCGGCGCCGGGGGGGCGGCCAGAGGCGGGCGGGGGAGGAGGGGGGGGGGGGGGGGAGGCCGCCCGCCCTCAGCACCCGGGAGAGCTCCGCCGCTGCACCGCGCATGCCCCGGCCCCGCCGGCGCGGATATAACCGCGGCGCGGCGCGGCTTCGGCGCCAGCCGCTCGGACCCGCCGGGCCGGAGGGACCCCGTCCCCGTCCCCGCTCCGGCAGCCCGCCCGCCGAAGAGTCTTGCCCGCTGGTGCTGACTCGGGGGGTCTGGGGAAAGGCTCCCGCGGACCTGTCGCCCTCCCTAGCATGGGATGGGCGAACCCTGCGAGCGCGGTGCCTGCTCGCCAGCCGCCGGCATGAAGGAAGGAACGGACTGGGAGTCCTGGGACGCGCCGCTGGGTTTCCTGGAGGGCGCCCAGATGGGCAACAGGAGCAACGTGTCCTTCCTGCAGCTCTTCAAGAACATCAACCTGGAGCGAGCCGATGGGATGCAGGGGGACAGCTCCGACGTGGTGCGGATTGTCATCTCCCTGGTGTACTCGGTGGTGTGCGCCCTGGGGCTGGTGGGCAACCTGCTTGTGCTCTACCTGATGAAAAGCAAACAAGGCTGGAGAAAGTCCTCCATCAACCTCTTCGTGACCAGCCTGGCAGTGACTGACTTCCAGTTTGTGCTGACCTTGCCATTCTGGGCAGTGGAGAACGCACTGGACTTCAACTGGCTATTCGGCAAGGCGATGTGTAAGATTGTCTCCTATGTGACAGCCATGAATATGTATGCCAGTGTCTTCTTTCTCACTGCTATGAGTGTGGCTCGATACCGCTCTGTGGCTTCTGCCCTGAAGAATCAGCGGCGACGTGACCCACTGCGTGGCTGCTGCTCCGCCAAGTGGCTTTGTGCACTCATCTGGCTGTCAGCTATCCTGGCTTCCCTGCCTCACGCCATTTTTTCCACCACCGCCACCGTCTTTGATGATGTGCTCTGCCTCGTCAAGTTCCCCGAGGGCCGAGGCAGCAATGCCCAGTTCTGGCTGGGTCTGTACCACATCCAGAAGGTGCTGCTGGGCTTCGTGGTGCCGCTGGCCGTCATCAGCCTCTGCTACTTGCTCCTGGTACGTTTCATCAGTGAGAGGCACGTTGGCAGCACCTGCAGCGGTCCCAGCACCAAGCGCCGCTCCAAAGTGACTAAGTCCGTGTCCATTGTGGTGCTGTCATTCTTCTTGTGCTGGCTGCCGAACCAAGCGCTCACAACGTGGGGCATCCTCATCAAACTCAACGTGGTGCACTTCAGTACTGAGTACTTCCTCTCCCAGTTGTACCTCTTCCCCATCAGCGTGTGCCTGGCACACTCCAACAGCTGCCTCAATCCCATCCTCTACTGCCTCATGCGCAGGGAGTTCCGCAAGGCACTGAAGAGCCTCCTCTGGCGGATCACCTCACCTTCCCTCACCACCATGCGCCCTTTCACCGACACCACCAAGCCCGAGCAGGAGGAACAGGCCCTGAACGCCTTGGTGCCTGTCCACCCCGTCACTGCTTCTTCCCCTGCTGCAACCGTCCAGCCGGAGGTCGCCTACTACCCCCCTGGGGTGGTGATGTACAGCAGCCGCTATGACCTGCTGCCTGCTAGCTCCATGGATCAGCGCTGCTGAGATGGGAAGGGGGCTCCGGGGGGGGGGGGGTGGGACTGTGGGATTTGTGCAAGATGTGGCCCTGGGATATGGAATGCCTGGCGGGGACAAGGGGAGGAGGGATGCTTTTTTGGGGCTGTGTCTGCTCTCAGGGGCTTGTTGATTGAAATTGTTGTCTTGAAAATGTCCACCAGAATGGAGGAATAGGAGGAGGCAGTGGTAGTGCTTTGGGGATTGGGGTGTCTCTAGGAGATGCTTCTTAGTGCTTGTCCCTGTTCTGGGGAAGAGGAGCTGGGGAGGGTGATGGGACTCCATCTGGGGAAGATGCAGGATGTTCAGGGCACCATAAGGAGGAGAGGGGCTGGATGGGGTGGAGCAAGGCTGGGAGGCCTCAGCTGTGTCCCCCCAACCCAGAGGCGCAAGCAGCAAGGGGCCAGCAGGCCTCCCACCCCTGTGTGTGTGTTTGTGGCAGGAGGAGGGATCTGGGCTGCTTTGTCACTGCTGTGTGGCATTGTAAAGGATGCCAACCCAGCTGTGGTCACTGCTCCTCGGGTTCCAGGGAGGGCACAGGGATCAGGCAGCCTATGTCCTATTTCATACCTGCCCTGATGGGAACAGCCAGGACAAGTGGGTACAAGGCTCCTGCTTGTTCAGGCTTGGCCCCTTTCTCCTCTTTTAGGGATCCAGGAAGGAGAGGGGACAAGGAGCACTGTTGCTCTCCTCCTGACCTGTGCAGGAGCTGCTTTTCCAGCTCACCCCAACCCCTCTGCTGCTGCCAGGATACAGAGCAACCCAGACAGCCAAGGAGAAACCCAAGGACAGGACTTGCAGCTTCATGGAGAGGTGATGCTTTGCCTGGGTTTGGAAGGGAGGGTGTGAGCCCCCTGACTTCTTGTTCCCCAGCCTCTCCCCAGGCTGCTGCAGGGGGGAAACTCACAGCCCCAAACTGTGTGTGGCAAGGCAGCCATCTCTCCAAGGGGACTGACGCTGCAGGCTTTGTTCATGCTGTGCTTCAGACTGTCTGTATGTCACTCCAGGAAATCAGCACAACCACAAATTAAAAAAAAGGAAAAAGAAACAAATCATAGACACTTCAAGCTGCTTGCTCTGGGATACTTTTGGGTTCAGCTAAAACCAAGCACAAAGGTTTTTGTTCTGCTAAATTGTTTGTTAAGGGTCTGCACTGATA
Source organism: Astur gentilis (assembly GCF_929443795.1). Taxonomy (NCBI): domain Eukaryota; kingdom Metazoa; phylum Chordata; class Aves; order Accipitriformes; family Accipitridae; genus Astur; species Astur gentilis. The sequence goes on along the minus strand of NC_064919.1, from coordinate 76,399,181 downwards.
CTTGCCAGTGTTTTCAATTAACTCCAGTTCAATTCCTCTGGTGTGAGCAGCCCTAGAGCCTGCAGTTCAGTGCTCTCGCACCCTGGAGAAGGGCAGGGACAATGCCTGTCCCAGCCTGTGTCCCAGAGAAACATCTGAGAAATAAATTTATGTTGATCTGAAACGAACTTTTAAGGCCATGAAAAAAAGTGTAATTTTAAGCTGAGAAATTTTTTATGGTAAGGCTATATATTTGCATTTTAAAATATTTTTTTAAATTATGAGAAAATGGAAAGATCAAAATTTTTCTTTTAAAAGACAGGAAAAATGCAACAGTTCTGGTTTTGTTGCCAAAACACAAATTCATTAATCCCCAATACTGCATATGGGATTAATATATACATACAGTATTCAATACCCCTCTCTATTTCTAGCCCCTTCCCCTGCAGCCTAATTCCAACATCTGCCCAACTCTGCTAAAAAAGCATTTCTGCAGAGGGTTCTTTGGCAGCTCTAAGTATTGATGTGGATCAAACTTGCTATTTCTGTCCAGAGAAAATTGCAGTGCCGTTAGTGGCAATTATGCTTTGCAGACTCTGTTAGGCTTACTGTACACACTGGTAACTCCTGTTGTAAAATTCAGGCTTGGTCTGGAAGCAGCTGATTCTGGTACTTGCAAGGAGAAGCTGCTGTTGTATTTTTTTCAAGGCAGAAGAGACTTCCACTACTGTCTTGGGTGCTTCCTAACTGGGAAGATAACAGGTGCCTGGATAAGAACAGCAGAAGTGAGCTGGCAGCTGATGGACACGCTTATACAGATGCAAAGACTGAAGAAATCAGATATATCCACAGAGAACTTGAGCATCTAAGTACTGTACAACAGTTTCCTAAGTCCTGACATGGCTGCCAGTTGAAGTCTGTAGGTACTTAAAAGTTTTTTCTAGTAAAATTTTTTGTGCCTATAAGTCTTCTCCTGAGCATGCCTAAGTCTGTAGCATTTACGTCTGTGCTTCATGGGGATCTTTCAGTCAGGACTGGCCACAGTGTGTATCCTAAGCGAGCGAGGCAGCTCTGCATCCCAACACAACACCCTGTGCCAGGCCACACTAACTTAGGAGGGGATGTAAACTTAACTCATTACCCCCATCCCTTTGTATCTATGTCTAGATATGCTTCTCTTGTCCCACCTTCAATGCATGTGCAGGTTATACTCCTTCATATTCCCTTTTTGAAATGTTAAATAAGTGGGCAGAGCTTTTGCCCACAGCCTAGGAGATGCAGCTTCCCCCCCCCCCCTTCCACATCCCTGAGGAATGACTGAATCTCTGGGCTACTCTGTGAATGTGCTCAAATCCTCTGGGTTGAAACAGTTCCCTGTTGCATGAGTTGCTCACCATTGCTGAATCATAAAGGGAAAGCAAGCCCTCGAATGCTACTTTGCAGCATAGTGGTTAGGGTCTGAGCCCCAAAGACGAAGTGCCAAGATTTTTTTCCTTGTAAATACAGAAGAAAAATTGGATCCAGGTCTGAATTCTAGGTCTCCCCTTTCTGAGAACAATAATTAACTTGTTCCCAGGTCCTGGTTCAACTGAAGTTTCAGTTTGCCGTGCAACAGCCTGAGAGCTTTCTAGACCCATAAGACTAGCAGCCTAATGTGTCAAAGAATTTGCAAGAAATGCATTTGGGTCTCATGTGTTCTGGGAAAAAGTCCTAATGCCTATGCTAGCAGAGGAAGCAAGCTACACTGTTGTGTGAAAAAAGGATACCATGAACACTTAACTCTAGAATTCAGAGAGATCTAACCGTGTCTCTGTAGGCCAGGAGAAAGTACCTGAATTAAGAAAAGGGGATGAATCTCAAAGCCAGACTCTCTTTTTAGTGTTTGCTTTTGAACAGCATCATTTCTTGCTTGGCTTGCTGGTATTTTAATCCCTATCCCAATGCTTAAATGTTCTTTTTTTCATAAAAAGCTATCCAGGTGTCTAAAGCATAAATATGAATTTCAGTAGATAGCAAACTGCCTAAATGACATCCTCTGCAGTGCTCAGCATGACAAAACCCATGTGCTTTTGTGGATGTCAATGTAGACATAATTTTATGCCAGCAAAACACCACAGTAAAATAGATGATATATAGAACAACCTATGGTTAGCCCAGAATACTAGCACGATACCATGCTCAGAGGAAGCCCCAGGTATCTGATCACTAAAGGCATAAAAAACTGTACATTTGGCAAATCATCCGAGCAGGAAAATACCTTGGTTGTGTAAGGACTAGACTATGGACTTAAAGGGCAGCTCTCTCTTAAGCCACTGATCCACCAGGTGTAGATCATGAACGTGCTGTTCGAAGAGGCACAACCCATCCACAATTGGCCAAGTGTTGGTTTAGGTCAGACCGGCAGTTCAGGCTGTGTGGGTCAGTGGGTCCAGCATGGCCAAAGAGCACTGCTCTAGCTGTGCATCAGCAGAGAGAAATTTCGCTTCACGTGTGCTGCGAGACCCAACTATCAGCGTGTGAAATCTGGGCTCTGTGTTGCATGGACAGGGGCACCAGCCAGAGCATTGCAAGGAAAGGGCAGTTGCTCTGAGTGTGCACACAGCATCAGGCATGTAGCTTGAGCAGATCTTTCCAGCTCCAGCATTGAGAGTACACATTAACAACAATAAATCCTACTGGGTATCTGGGGCTTTCCTAAGTAATCAGTATAGCCTGCTTCTAAACCACTCCTGTCTCCTCCAAATGTTCATGTCTTCATTTGTAACAATCACCTTTTCATGGACTAAAATAAACACAGCTGAAGGATACAAAACAATACTTAAAGAGTTCTTTAATGAATTTTTGTGACGGGTCTCCTCCTGTTAGAGATTCCTGGTGGGCTGCTGGTAGAGGCGCACATTGCTACAGAATGATAGGGACTCGAAGGTGCAGGCTGACATCTAGTGACAAACTGAAAGAACCTTCAAAGCCCAGATATTCTCATTAGGCACTGACTTTGATTGCCTAAGGACTTTTAAGTATCTCTCCCCCCAATAACTAACCAAGCTCTTAATGTAATAACAAACTCCAATTGCATTTCCAGGTTTCCCTTTGAAAGGCCTCTTCGGTAGAAATATTGCTCCACTTTCTCTTTGAGTTATTCTGGCACTCACTTTAGCAGTAAAAAAAAAAAAAAAAATGCGGGCTCCTTCATTCCCATTCACGACTGTCTGCTTTAAAACTTGATTATTCAATTGAGTGCCTGTGCAGAAGCTCTGATCTAATCGGTATCCCTGAGCTTGAGCAGGCATACGTATGGGTGCAGTGCAGCTCAAGGATATGAGATTGGGGGCTTGGATCTCTGGTTTTTAGGGAGGGCTACTTCTCTCCTGCTTCAAAAGAGACATATGATTAATCTGTTCAGAGGGGGGTATTGAAAATATCTCTTATCACGATTAAGCAGGAATAAGACTCTCCTCTCGGTAGATTCTCAGCGTCAGTCAGTGCAGTGGCAGTTGAGACAAAGTCTGCAAGAAAAGGCTGGGAAACCAGTTAACTCGTTCCTTTGCTAAGGTGTAGCTAGTAACATGTCTTAGATATATTCCTTAGTTGCAGGGAGTTGTTTTCCTTAGAACTGTCTCTGTCAAATCCATATGCATTTGCAGATATGTGCAGGTTTCTCAGCCTATGTTTGTGCATAGCCACAGAGTCCTTCCCAAAATCTTAACTGTAAAATAAAGACTCACAGGATGGCTGAGCAAATCGGGCCAAAACCACAGCTGGAGACAGAAACAATTTATTTAGTTGTGCAAGTTTTTTGAAACCTTGACCTACCTGCTTGGGAAGGACTGGCAGACTATTCAGTGTGCGAAATAACTAAATAAAGGTAGCTCACTCAGATAACAACTCTCTCCCTCACTCATCCATTCCTTGGAACAATGAGATACTAAGTCTCCAAGGACCAGTGTTTTTCCTTGCACAGACCAACTGAATGAGTACACTCATTGCACAATGATCAAATTAACTATTCAATACTGACTTCTGGCATCATTGTTCAATGAACCTTTCCACTTTCGTTCAGAAGTCATATCTAATCTCATGCTAGATAAAACTGGAACCTTGTGGAAAAAATGACTTCTCTATCTTTGTGAAAAAGTCTCTGATCAGCTTAGACAAGAAAACTGAAAATCAAATACCTTCAATTTTCTTTTCAGGCCAAATACTAAAACTCAGATAATAAAGTTGTCCTCAATTCATAGCTACCAACAATTAGCCTGGATGGGGAAATGATGATTAGATGATGGGGAAATCACATCTGACTAAGCTGGTAACCTTTGATTAGACAACTGGCTTGGCGGATGTGGGGAGAGCAGTGGATGTTGTTTATCTTGACTTAAATAAGGCTTTTGATGCTCTCTTCCATGACATCCCCATAGACAAACTGATAAAGTATGGACTAGATAAGTGGGCGTGAGCTGGACTGAAACTGACTGAACTGCCAGGCTTAAAGGATTGTGATTAGCAGCACAAAGTCCAGCTGGAGGGCAGTGACTGGCGGTGTGCTCCAGAGGTCAATACCGGGGCCAGCCCTGTTCAACATCTTCATCAACGAGCTGGATGATGGCACAGAGTGCACCCTCAGCAGGTTCGCACTGGGAGGAGTGGCTGATACACCAGAGGGTTGTGCCCCCACTGAGAGGGACCTCGATAGGCTGGAGAAATGGGCCGACAGCAACCCCAGGCAGTTCAACAAAGGGAAATGCAAAGTCCTGCACCTGGGGGCAGATAACCCCCAGCACCGCTACAGCCTGGGGGCCGACTGACTGGAAAGCAGCTTTGCAGAGAAGGACCTGGGGATGCAGGTGGACAAGCTGAACATGAGCCAGCAACGTGCCCTTGCAGCAAAGGCAGCCAACAGCATCCTGGGCTCCGTTAGGTAAAGCACTGCTAGCAGCTCAAGGGAGGCGATCCTTCCCCTCTGCTCAGCCTGGTGAGGCCACATCTGGGATGCTGTGAGCCAGGTCTGGGCTCCCCAGTACAAGAGAGAGGTGAACTTACTGGAGAGGCTCCAGTATGATGGAGCGTTTGGAGCATCTGCCATGCAAGGGGAGGCTGACAGAACGGGGTTGTTCAGCCTGGAGCTGAGAAGGCTCAGAGAGATCTTATCACTGTGTGGAAACACCTGATGGGAGTGGGGGGGTTAAAGAAGATAGAACCAGACTCTTCTCAGTGTTGCCCAGGGAATGGACAAGAGGGAATAGGCACAAACTGAAATTCAATAAATTTCATTTAAACGTAAGAAAAAAAACCCCCTTTTTTATGATAAGTGTGATCAAGCAGTGGAACAGGTTGCCCAGAGAGGTTGTGGAGTCTCCCTCTTTGGAGATGCTCAGAATCTGGCTCGACACAGCTTTAGTGACTTTGTGCTGAGCAGGGCCTTGAACTAGGTCATCTCTGGAGGCACCCTCAACTATTCCGTGCTTCTATGTGATTCTGTGATGGCAAATAAATTGCTATGAATACATCTTTGTTCCAATACAGTTGAATTAGCATGCCTGTTTTGCTTGACTTTTATTCTGAAAAAAACTCTAAAAATTTTATGCCTTCAAATCATCTCCTACTGTGTATTTCAAATAATCTATTATATGTTTATGGTCATAAACAGATTTAAAAAATGTTTTTACTGCTTTTTATTTCTGTTGAAACAGCTGAGGGGGCTCAGAGAAAATATATTCTTCCTCTTGCCCATCAAAAGGCATTTCCTGCTGAACTCCAGTCCCTTATTCATCGGCAAATCCAGTGATGCATATACAGGTAGACAGCTACCCACGAACTCCTGAACTGAAGGTAACAGGGATCCTACAGCACTGTATTAAATAACTGCTCAACCTGTACAGCCAATCACATATAGTGAAAAGAAGAATCTAGTTTGGATTTCAGATTTGGGATTACATTTTCAGAGATGCAGACTGAAATCTTTGATTTTGAGCACACTTGATACAAAGTCATGCCAAGTAAAATATTAAAAAAAAAAAATCCCGTTCAGAAAAGAACAACACCCTTTGATAAGGTGCCATCTCTCTCTCAGAGATAACCATAGTTCTAACAGCTGTTTTATTGCCATGTTTTGCAATGTTATGGCACTCTAACAATATTTGGGATATATTTCCTAAAGGTCTACTTATTGGGATTGGGCATTATGTTGGAATTGCAGCACATATTAACGAAACAAGTACTCAAAATCCCTGGAATCTGGTAACTTGCAAATTGTATTGCAAGATGGCATTTATTTTATCAAAAAAAGAAAGAAAGAAAAAAAAGGAACCAGATCTGAATGTTGAAAACCAAAACAAATCAATTGAGATACATTTGCACATATATGGTGATCTGCCAGCCATGCAACTCCAGGCTAGCGCTCCCAGTCTTTTACAAAAGGCATCTCTGCCAGAACCTTTTTCTTTCCCTCATGACACTCGTTAGACCCCACAGTTCTCCTATTTTCCCCTCTCCTCCTCAGCACTTAATGAGCAGAGAGGCCCTGAAAACAGAGGTCTCAAAGACCCTGGTGCTGCCTGTTGTCCTCTCTATGTGCTGCCAGCACTGTTCCTGCCTCCTGGTCCACCTTCCCTGTTGGGACCCAATGCAACAAAAATTCATCTGCCAAACGAATGGGGGATGTCTACGCTACAGGATTGACTCTTGGCATTAGCACTGGAGGTTTCGAAGGCCAGATTCTACCATGAGTTTGATGCTAGGCACATCCTCGGTGGGCTCCTACCACCACGTGTCCATACGGCAGCGTCTTCATTGGCATTACACAGCTGGGTTACAGCTAGTAAGTAACAAGCAACTTTCCTGTGTTGTCTAGGCACGAAAAAAAAAAGAGAACTGAACTGCAGCACTGCATCACTATAAGGAAACTTCAGAGTAAGATGAAACCCAGAGGGACAGGACTGAGGTTGGAAAGCGATGCAAGGAAAAGCTGCTCCTACGCTCTGGAGAAGTTGCTATAATGTCCTTGTACACTGGGGGGCAACCAAGCAGCGAGCCTTCGGGAAGGATCCTTGAACCTGATCCTTAGAACGACAGCAGCCCCATTCCCCCTCCTCCTTGGAGCAGACATAGCCTTTGATAATCATCCTTTCAAAAAGCATGTCCGTTTTTTAGAGCAGGTCACAGATCCCTCTCCTTGAAAATAACAGGCAAGATCTGCCTATCTCAGTCTACTGTGCAATCCAGAGTGGAAAGCACTGAATTTTGTTTTCCCACTACTGCAAGCATTTACCTGGAACAACACAAGGCAATACTCTCTGGTTTGATGTCTCTCTGCGTGATGTGCAGTCATTATCTTTAATACACAGGTAAAATACTAATACATGGGGAGGTAAATAGTTCAGTTCCAAGATGAAACTTCACAAAATACAACTGATAACACACCTTGTATAACTAAAGGAGCAAGTATGAAACTGAATACACCGTAGAAAGCAACAGAATGACAAATTGCTTTCCACAGTTCAGTCTTGGGCAAGTGGCCCCAAACATTTGCTGCTTAAATAAAGAAAGAAGGAGCAGTTAGGGAAAAAGAAATGAATGCTGGTAACTTAGAGGGAAATGGATCATTTTTTATGGCTTTATCACGCCAAAAATCATTTGAAGACATTTTACAGCAGACACTTCCACCCTTTTCCTCCATGAAGCGATCCCTCTACCATTCAGAAATATCGTATGTCATCATTGCCACATCTCCTTCTTACACCATTCTCCCTATCTTTTGACATGATCCAGGGACTTGTACCAATTCCTGGGCACTGATGCTAAAGCTGTGAGTTCTGCCAAGGCAAAGACATCTATGATTCATCCTGACTTGTATCTGGAAGAAAAGCATCTCCCACAAACGACCTGACTCACTGAAAGTCAAAGAAACTTAATGAGATCACTGTGAAAGACAGAATGAACATTGGAAAAAACCCACCAATTGTGATGTTACTATTACTGCAAGTCCTCCAAATGAGAACCAAAACTTCCTTGAATGGTTTGCTTGCATGACATGCCTGCTTAAATGGGAGTATGTGTCAGCCATCCATAAGAGAAAGAAAAAGGAAAGTGTCATGAAGATAAGATGGCAGACTTGTTTCTTGCCTCGTTTCATTCAGCCATGACTAGTTCTGTTAAAGTGGGACGGAGGAGGGGTTGGTTAGCTCAAGACATCTCATTTTCATCTAAATGTGTCATTTGTGTAAACATGATAGAGAGATGATCTTTATTTATTTGATTTTATGTATATGGAAATAAAACCAGATGAGAAAGGTCAGACCCAGGGTACTTCTAACTTTGAAACTCTCATCATTGCCATAAAAGCTGATATTAAGTACAATAACTGATCATACTGATAACTCAAGTCCTGAACTAATGTAAAAGGACAGAAAAGATGGAACTTCTTAAATTTATAGCACCACACTACAGTTCTTCAATGCCTTTAACATTTTTAATATTTTAGCACTTCTATTGCTGAAACACTTATTCTATCCCTTCTCATGAATTAGTAACATTTTAGATTGTGTTAACACCTGAAATACATTTTCGACTTCAGAATGAGCACCATAATAATTTTTCTGTTTTAAACACTGTTTTTGAAACTGTACATAGTTTTTCTGCTTGCTGTTTTTAACAAAGACCCACTAAGTTATTATTTTGAACTCTTAGAAACAGATATAGGACGTTTTTATGGAGACATACAAGTTCTAGAAACAGTTTTCTCTGAATAAATTTGTAAATAAAAGCATTGATATATGTGATGGCCACATCTCTCTTCTCCCTGCAGGTTCACAATTCTTGTTATGCTGCTACAGATCTACAGTCAGTCTGTGAGCCTGAATCAATGCCAGCTTTCTCTTTGTGTAACAGAGCAGAGATAGAATTGACCATTAAAATTTTAATGTTCTGATGGAGTTAAACCTCAAAGAAAATATTGACAAAGACAAAGGTAAACATTGCAAAGTTCCTTTCCCAGCTTCACACTGGAATCGGAGCGTTATGATCTCAGCTCCTGGAGCACGGGTTTACATAGTGCTTCAAGTCCTGCAGTCCTGTAAAATCACATCACCTCGTCCTTTCTCTATTTTTATGGCTCCACAGAAGCCTCGCTCTTCCCTTAAAAATTCCTCGTCCCAGGAGATATTGAGTTAATGGAAGTTAGTGACCTAATGATGGCATAAAGCAAATTGAGACGACAACCATCTTTCATTTTCTGGCCTTGTCCTGTTTGTCCCGGTTGAGACCCTTGTGCTCTAGCCCTCTCAGCACCTACAAAGTGTTTCAAGCACATTCTGGGGGCTCACTCTTCCAAGCTTTTCTCTTCCACAGGTGTGACATGAGGGGGATTCATGAAGAGCCACAAAACGAAAGAAACCATAAAATGTGGCTTCTTTGTAAGGCAGGATGAGAGTTACGAAGGTTTGCCACACACTGAGCCCTGGTTTGGGCCAGCAGTGGAGACATAATCATCAACAAGAAAAGGTAGCTGAAGCTTCCATAGGCTTGTTATAATTAACAAGAGTTTACCTAAGGGAAAATTGTTTTTCCTGAGAATAAATTACTTACTCTACTCTTGAAAACATACAAAGAGGATGAAGGTGGTGTATCTCTGCAGAGGCACTTTATGCTCAAATCTAACCATTTAATTGTGGTGGTGTCAGTCCATATCATGCAGAGCTCGTAAGAGCTGATCACTCAACAGTGCATTTTGAACAGTGTTGATTATACATGTACAACATACCTGGCAACAGCCTCTTTGTGTCACTGTTCATTAACAATATTGCATTAGCAGATGGTTTCATGTGGCTTATCATATAACATAGGAAATGGATATGACAAGTTTTCAGGACAGAGGAAGCACAGCTTAAATACAGTGTATCACTTTCACAAACACAGGATTTTCAAAACTCTGGCAATATTATAAAAATAAGAATGAAGCTTCACATGAAATGAAATACAAATAACTGGACTTAATTATTTACTATACAATAATTCCTGATAGTACTTTGCAGAACTGTAAAGAGCAAACACCATTTCACTCAAAGCTAGATGCATGACGGAAAACAGAAAAGAGATACGACTTTAAATACTGTCATACCCAACGTCAAGATTTAAGTGGCTTACAACCATTCATAAAATTCTTATTTTGGCCAAGTTTATTTTTTCAATTACAGTATCAAAGTCAAGAGGCCATTTTTTTAAGAAGGAAGAAACAGCAGCTGTTTCCTATAGATTGATTGTTTAGGTGCCTATACATGGATTTGCAGAGCAGACCTAGGCAGACTTTCATGACAAGCTCAGTCAGTACTTTCATTTCATTTATACAGAACAAGCAGGATCCAGTATAAAATAATTACTTTACAGTTAATGCTTTTAAACAATAGGCTTCAATCTTTTTTATTTTCCAATTATCTTTCACACCCAAATCTGTTTTTGACAGTAGCTGGGAATTAACTGATCCCATTTAACATTACTGCTAGTCGTAACACAATTGCACCCTGCATGGCCTCTGACACCTGTTTCATCTTCCTGCAGCTTTTGACTACCAGAAGAAATATCCCCAAACTTGATACTTGAAAAACAAGATAAATAACAACTTCTTTCCTAACTGTCCACTTTTATTACGTCTTCAGTTTATCACACACTTCATCTATTAACTTCCATAAATTGGTTATGAGGAGTTTTGTAATGACTCTTCATGTCGGCTGTTGAGATACCGTGGGCGTACACACCGTCATGTGTAATAGTGTGTTAATACACTTTGGTCAGCAGGAATGAAGTAATAAAGCAGTCAAAATACAGAAGCTTTCAATCTGAGGCATTAGGCAACCAGTTTTGTCAAGTCTCCATTTCATAAAGGTCTGGAATTGCAACTGCTTGGAGGAAGCAAGAGAGGAGGATGCGCCAGCAGCACCAGCACAGCAACAGCACCACTGCTGCTGACCCAGAACGAAAGTGCTCCCCTGGGGAGATCCTTCCAATTGCTTCACGCAGTCCTAGCCCACATATCGAACACAAAAAGCAACAAAGCAGCAGCCAATCAGTGCCACCATAGATGCTGAAATCACAGTGACTGCACTCCCGGCAACACTAACCAAGAGCCCCAGGCCCACACCTAGAATGATCTGGGCCAGCTGGACCATGCAGGTGAGAGCGGCACAGTCAATGCCCTTCCCTCGCCCATGCTCTCCAGCTTGTTCCCCATCCTGCAGCTTCAGGATCTGCAAATAAGCACAAAACAAAACCCAGTGAAATGAGACAGCGCCAACAATTTGCGGGTCCCAGCCAATGCACTGTCACGACCCCCACGTGCAGCAAGACAGGACAATAGCTCTCAGTTTCCCTTCCATTTTTTCTGCTAGTCCCACAGAGGTTACGGAACTCAAACAGGGATGTTACAAGCGATAATGAGTTTTCCAAGTTCCCCTACATTGTCCCATTTCTCCCATCTGCAATTTTTCCCTCTATCCATTCTTTCAAGGAAAGAATTTAAACTTGATCAGAAAAACCAGTTCAGGTCTATTTGAGCTCTGGCAAACTGACATTTCCCAGTACAGGATGACCTGTCATGGATAATTTAGGTCCAACTCTCACAGTTGAAGGAGAGCCTCAAAGAGATGTTAAGGTGAGTCATACTATGTCCCACGCACATACAGAGCATAATTCATTATAATGGAGCACTGTGCTCTGAAGTTATGGCTCAAAGCACATAAAGGAGTTCAGTACTAAAATCTAAATGTAGTGCTTTTATTGCTGGTGAAAAAAAATAATCTGAAAACAAATGTCCAGACTAGGACTCTACACTACGTAAGACCATTATTAACTACTGGTTATCTGTATATCTGCTATGATATACATAGCAGAGCAAAGGCTTCATTTATTATATACGAGCATCTCATACATAAGCACCCTCTGAGGGTAGTTGATCACAAGAACGGGTTGACCAGAGGGGTTGTAGAGTCTCCATCCTTGGAAATATTCAAACCAGATTGTACATGACCCTGGTCAACCTGCTCCAGGTGGCCCTGCTTGAGCAGGGGGATCAGACTACACAGTCTGTGAGGTCCCTTCTAACTTCAGCTGTTCTGCGATTCCCTCCACGGAGGAACTATTCTGTTCTGTTGGGAAATTATGTGATAGTTTACATACTTATTGTACTTCTTGCATAGGCTGTTTAATGGACAAGGTTGTATTGCAACAAACAAGAGGTTTCCATGCTGTAGGCTAGCTGTGCTGCTGAATTCTGGTATCCAAACATCCTTGCCCATTAAGATGCTCTTTGCTTTTCGCAAGACCTGTTACGTTGCATTTGAGCTGTTACCACACAAAGCTCAAAAGTACTGGAGACAAACGGTCTTTTCCTAATCCAGACAAAATTGATTTTGGATCCTAGGGAATAGCAGCACAGACCAGGAGTTGAAATGGCAGTATTTTAAACCCCAGCATGTGATTTTGGTAGAATGCACAGTGAGGGAAAATGTCTGCTCTCTGTTCTGGAATGATACAGTCCTTTCACCTGGAGTATTTCCAATTTTAGACACAAATTTATTTTTTTTTAATTATATCTATTTTGCTGGGCTGTGTTCCTATGAGCCAGTAGTTCTGACATTTATACGTGTGTGTCTCACGTCCCACCTGTGGGGAGGAGCAGGTGACTCAGATTCGCAAACCCCCTTTGGTGTGGACTAAGGTGAGATAACACTCAAGGTCCGTATGTAAGCATCAACTTTAATAGAAAATTTCTATAGATACACGTGTTCTGTGAATGTTGGCACTTTCACAACTGTACCTGAGCTATGCGGCTTTATGGGCAATCAAGGCTGGCCTTGTGTTACTTAACAATTTTGACCGTTACTCAGCAGCTTTAAAATTACTTGGAAGACAGGGGAGAGATGGAGACAGAGAGAGACAAACATCACCAGTCCTGGATCCAGCACTGGACCTGCCAATGGGCATATTCAGCATAGAGAGCCCCAGAGACTCATACGTGCCTCTATTTATTGGTCCCAGTTCCTGGATTTCTGGAACCTTCTCTCGCCTGAGTTCCAGGAGTGGTTAAGACACCAGCCAGTCAAGAGGAGTGACACCAGGCCTCTCCCCATGCTTCCATCTTGGGTTTCTTGCAGCATTGTCTGGGCTCAGCGTACAATCACTTGGGGCTCACCCCTTACAATGTGTAACTGAATGCAATCTTGCACTTGATGTTTCCTCTTTATTTTTTTCAATCTTGTATATTATAGAAGACTTGAGCTAAAACTAATTCTGTTAATACCAGATGTAACATAGAATTATATATCATTTAACATCTGGCATAGCAAGTACCAAACAAGAAACAATTGGTTGTCTTACAAATAACATTTGAATATATTAGCCTATTAAATACAAAGTCCATGCACATTTCAGCATATGTTATTTCACTTGTCTCAGAACAGCTCTGAATCAGAGCTAGACTACTATTTTCCCTTTATTCTCTCTCTCTGTCTGAGTTGGCCAGCCCAATGTTAGTTAGGATTGTGATCTCACCCTAAACTGGGTTCATTCCCTGTCCGTTCTTATATCTTTCAAAAACTCTTCATCATGATCGTTCTCTGTTGGAAGGAACAGAGAAATTAACTGAAAAATTAGGAATCAGATCTAAGAAGTATTTAACCACATTGAGACATCGTCCTAGGATTCAATAGAATAATTAAGATTCCTAGTACTCATCATTTAGATAGTGATGCTTAGAAGTTGTACAGAACAGTAGGACATGTTCTCAAGGACTTGATCTAGCCCTGTGCTGGTCTCAACTATGTTTCTGTGTTGTTTCTCAGTGGTTCAATATTTCCTTTATTAACTTATTCAAATGTCTCCAGATATAATGAGAACTTTTCCTAAGTCCTCCCAACTCTCCTTAATCCTTGTTTCCAGCTCTCTCACTAATTTAAGAGACTTGAGAGAACTTTTCCATTAAAGAGCTCAACACTTTACAAGACATGAAGATCCTGCTGTGCCCAGTAACATGATATAAGGAATGCAAGCTTTTCCAGATTTTCCTTGGAAACAAGATTTCATGCTGTGGAGGACCAAAAACCAAACCCAGTTAGAAAGATAATGAGAACGTGGCATATAATCTAATCCTGAACTACATAAAACTTTGTACTTGAATTTCATATCTTTATGAGCTAACAGCTTTTGTAACACTTTGCAGTTAACTAATTCTGCCAGCTTTTGCAGTGTGGTTATTAACCTTAGGAATTCAGAAGTGAAGTCCTCAGTTAATATAGCTGGAAGGAAGGATATAAGGAATGTAGCACTTGAAGGCAACCCAAGTGGAGCCCTGTTATCTGCTTACTGCCTGAACAAGTACTGTGATTGGCTTTGTTTCAGTTGTGATGCTAAGTAATTATTTGTCTCACTGCAGGACTGTTGGGAGGGTTTGGAGCTGGGACCTTAACTCTCTCTGTCAGAAACTTTCCATTCATAATGTGTCACCATAAATAGTTTGAAATTAAAATTAAAAGCTGCTCATCAGTTCTATCCAGTTTTCTCCCAAAATAGACTAAACAGACCCAGACAGATACAAACTTACACTTCCTTAGACATTGAACTCACCTCTTCTTCCCTGTGATACTCTGCAATGAGGTGGAATGGCACTGTGTACAATGTGCTGGACATGACGCCAAAGAGGGAACATAGAGCCAGAGTGGAATAGACATTGGGAAACAAGCCAATTAATCCAGTACCCAGTCCAAAAAGCAGGTATCCAATGAAATAAAGTCCCTTTAATCCCATGTATGGCAGAAGGATTTTCTGCAGGTCTGTGAAAAGAAAGTGAAAATGCTGATAAAACTAAAACAAAACACATCAGCTTTCATCAGGGAGCTCCTTTAAGGGGGTTTATTTTGTAAAATGCAATAAAGGAGATAATCTTACTGATCTTGGAAGTTGCCTCAAATTATTGTAGGTACAAACTTGCCAAAGGATACTTGCTCTCTCTGGGGATAGTTTTATTCTGGCACAGCCAACTCCAGAGAAGAAGTAGTTAACCATTCTGGAAGAACTGCCCTAATTGACAACCTCAGACATTTCCGCTGTTTGATTATAATGTGAACATTTGGCATCAACCTCTGTCTGAGCTGAGAAAAGCTCTAAAGAGATGCCTGTAGTTAAGCTCCAAAGGGGAAAAGATTTCCCTCAAGCCTCTTTTAGATGCTCAGTTCAGCCCCCCAAAAGCTACTCATTTGAGTTTTGATATCACAAGTAATTTTTTTAATCCTTGGTGAAAGCTATGGTGAAATCTATCTGGGGAACTGTGCTAGCATATTTACACACAATTTTGGAAAGCAACATTCATGCTTCTGGCAAGAGCTTCTACTGCACTGTGAAGAAGTTATTTTATGAAGAATGTAGATAGGAGAGGCCATCAGAGGGGCCTTTGAGAACCTACAACTACAGCACTGCTAGGTGAAAGAGCATCTCAGAATGATGCCCATGGCATCCATT
This sequence comes from Astur gentilis, assembly GCF_929443795.1. NCBI lineage: Eukaryota > Metazoa > Chordata > Aves > Accipitriformes > Accipitridae > Astur > Astur gentilis. The sequence goes on along the minus strand of NC_064919.1, from coordinate 76,383,704 downwards.
TTAGTCTGGCATTTAACTTCAGCATTATTTCCAGTGTTCAGGGTCAGTTCACATGCAGAACAATGCCTTACTTCCCAAGTGACCCCTCATCATGTGGTCAGGAACTGTTTGAGTTAAGGTAAGAGTTTCTAACAATGCTGAGAATGTAACATTTCTTAAAGTTTTAATGTGGAAAAAACCCAGTTAAATTGGCATCACTTTATTTTTTTAAACAATGGCAAACAGCAAACAGTTTAAACACTATATAAACACAGTGTTGGAGTACATTCCTGGGTACTTACATGAATAGACTGATGAAGAAATAGCATTGATGCACAGTCCCCAGCATCCCATCTCTACTCCTGTTTTGTAGGTAAGGTAAAGTGTGGAGTTATGAGGTGCATAAGGACTACCCTCATACACAACCTGAAAGAGACCACAAAGATCACAGACGGCAAGGATGGACTGCATGCATGTAACACCTTCTTCTTATGGGAACAGAGTACCCAAGACAGGACCTCATCTCTGGGAGGGGAAATAATTAGCACCCAAGAAATCTGTTAAGCAGTGCCCTAATCATCCCTTCACCGTTCTCCAGGTTTGAGACTCATTTCTCCCAGGTTCTCACATCCCAGGCTTCTCCTCATTTATTACCCTCTGCCTTTTCCTGGACTGTCCACTCTACACTGACTCATTTGCTCTTTTTCCAACGGGTGTCTTATTTCCCACTCTCCTTCTCTCTCCACTTCTGCGTTCTTGCCTTAGCCTTTCTTTCCCTAATTTATTTACAATTGATTTTTTTGTTTTCTCTTTCAGGCTTACCCCAACACACTCACTCATTCTTCCACCCATTAACTGTCTTACTCAGTTCCTTATTTAGGCAAGCAAAACTTTTTCTTTTAGTTCATATACACTGCAGGAAAAAAACCCCTCCCTCTCATCTACAGAGACAAAAAAAAGGCAAGGAAATGGGAATACTGGGTGGAAACCACAGTAAAAAGGAAATGGCAATGAGAGTATTTGTGCTAGGAGCACATTTGTACCCTGGAAGAAAGGAGGCAGACAGGATCATATAGGCAAGAATCATGGGCAGGGACATACAGCCTGGGAATGGGGTGGAAAAGGGAGCACTGGGCATCATGAAGACAAAGAACTGTTGGCAGAAGGGACTCGGGGAAATGTTTAAAGAGGTATGGCAGGGACAGTCAAATTCGAGGAGACAAAAGCCTTAGGCTACCAAGTAGCTCACTGTGTGCAAAGAGCTGCAGTGCAGGTGAGCGGCCTTGTGCCAACAGTGCCCACGCACTAGGGTAAGGCCAACTGCATCCAAGCAACACCAGCATTACTTCAGTTAGGAAACCGGCCCACCTCGGAGCAGCTCTGAAGCCAAAGCAGGGAATGGATGTGTTTGGAACAGCTCTGAGAGCTTCATTTGAAACAGTTAAATAGACACAAACAGCCTTACAAATACTAAAAGGTTTTCCCCTAAGATCCAACCAGCTCTGGCTCAGAACGAGGGCCTGAGATCAATTAGCTTTTTACAAAACTCTTGTTCAGCCATCCAGATACAACTGGCTCTGCTACTACTGTCATTTCTTCAGGATTATAAGACTGCCTCATTTCTTTTTGGTGGAGGAGGAGATGCTAAGAGGAAGGAGAAGCGAGAGGATTTTACACTTTTACCTGTCCCATGAAATCCGTGAAGAAGAGCATGTTGGACAGGAAAGCCATCCATCCAAAGAGGTGGCTCACACACAGATAGCGATAGTGGGACGGCATGCTTAAAAGTGTCTTCAAGAGTGATTTAAGGGTCATCCTCCTTTCATCCTAAAAGCAAGTATTTAACAATAATACTCTATTATTGCCCTGGGCTAATAAAATAGCTGACAGCAAAGGAAGAAGACCTCAGCATCTTTTCATTGCTAAACCTCCAAAGTTTTTACTTTCTTTTTGCTAGGAAAGGTTGCTTGGGTACTGAATGTCCTTCACTATATATGTCATTTGTAGAGCCATTGCCTAATAAAGTCATCCAAAAGATTCACAGCGACTCTGGGAGAGCTGGGCTACATCAGCAAGGATGTAACATTTCTTGCTGTTATAATCAGTAGGATTATTATTTACTTGTAGATCCAAGTGAAAATTTTCTGCCAAAACAGATTCAGTGGAGTTTCAAAAAAAAAAACCCCAAAACCAGAAACCAAAATAATTTCTTTATGGAGACAATCAACTTTCCACTGAAAATTTAAAGCTGCCACAGAAAAAATGAGACTCAAAATACTTCCTGAGAATTAAAATGTATCAGTTATGGAATATGGCACTTCTGAGACCTCATTCCCATTCCCTTCTTTGTGCTAAATTCCCTAGAAAACTGAACCTCTTCTGGCATATCATTACCATGAGATTTCCACTAAGTACTGTCCTCCCCTCCATGAAGCAGGAAAAGACTGTGATATACCACAGGAGATGCAGCACTCAAAATCCTAGCACCTGAATACCTCATCCCATGGGAGAAATAACGCATTTCAAAATCAAAACCTTCTCTGGGAGCTAGGATTTCAGAATCAAAACTTTTTTGGTGCTCGTTAACAAATCTCACTGATGGGAAAAAACAAAATTTCTCGACATCTTCAATGCCCCACCTTATCTCCCTCCTACTTGTCTGGGCCCTGTGCCCCCAAACTCTCTCTGTTTCTTTTCCAGTCACACTCATCAGATCACTTGTATCACTTTAATTTTTTTTTAGCACTGTAGGTGTGCTTGATGTCAGGCATTTGTGACACACAGTTCTTACTGCTTTAAAGCTCCTGCACGGTTCTTTGCTTTTAAAGAAAAAAGGTATTATTTTATCTGTGCATGATGGAACACTTCCAATTTTCTGTAGTGATGTATGGAGGCAACAGCTATGGGGGAGATGGTAAGGGAAGCTGTATGGTCATGAAATGTGGAAGAACTGTAAAAGTTATGTTCATTACTGGAAAGCTGAGTTTTGTCTTCAATTTGCTGTAAGATAATGACATTTTTTCCTTCCTTCAATGTTCTACTTACTTTTCACAATTCTGCTTTCCTTTCAACTAGGTTATGCTGCAAGCTACTCTATGAATAATCACCACATATAAAGTTGGAAAAAACTTTGCTACAGCGGGAAGTTTTTAATCCTCGTAGGAATGCCAAAATTCAAGTTGCCAACTTTCACCTTGAACTGCGTATTGTCCAAATCCCTTGGAATTTCTCTTGGCATCACTGTCTCTTTTAAACAGGGTAAGCTTTCTATTCTTCTACAATTATAAAAAAAAACCAACAAAAAAAAGTTCCACATTGTCTCATTAGTGTTATTTCAAGGATAATTACTACCATTTGACTTGGCCTATTTAATTTGCTCAACTCTTCCACACAGTTCTTTAAAACAGCCTTTCCAATCAAAGTGTTAACATAAGGTCAGGGAACTACAAAGGACACTGCTGTAATTAGAAACAATAATTTGACAGCTAGATAGAAATGCTTGCTTTCTATTTAGGTATTTTAGAGAGTGGAAATGGAAACTGAAAAGTTTAATGCACACATTCAATACACACTAACACACAAACCCCGTGCTAATTTAAATGATGTGCTGAAGTTTGGCTCCACTTAAGTTCCTTACCCTTCAAAAGCTCACAATACCCAATCATTTTCTCTATAAAATCACAACTCAAGGCCTGAGATGATTCATAAGGATGCAGAGGAATTGATACCACTTGGGTTTTATGGCAGTAGATCCTGAGTAATTTGGCACTAAACTAAAGAACAAAAGACGAATTACTTTGGATGTCTGTTCATACTGTAGTAGTTAAAATCTCATTAATAATCACAGTAGCTATTAGCATGTAAGAGCACAGTCCTTAATTTAGAAGATACAGGACCATGATGCTTGCAGCACAAAAAGAGACACAGAAAAACAGGAAACCAAACCACTTCTTCAAGGAAGCAATTACAGTAATGAATGAACTCAGAAACATGTGCTACAAGAGACAGACCATTAAGGCAGTAAGTGTCCAGAATTTATACGTGCCCAGGCACATCAAAGAAACATGGGACAGATCAAAGCACTGTCAGCCTCTGACAGGCTGTCCAGCTAAAAATATACAGAGGGCAATGGCACAAGCTTGCCCACAGTGGACGCCAGAGCTTTGGCTCTGGCATCAGATGTTACTCATTCAGTGGCATTAGTTCTTGCCAAGGTAGAGGCTCCCCCAATCCATAGCCTGCTGCCCTTGCTTTCACTGCATCTGCTCTCTCTTCTTCATTTACCTTCCTTTCTTTAGGGCCCACATGGGCCAAGCAGTCAATGACACTCAGCATCTCTGACAATTTGGAGGATATCCAGAGTGAACAGTGCTGGTGAAGGATGCTGGCTGCTCAAGTTGGCCTACAGTGAGGAAACAGGGACAGAATTGCAGTGTGCTGGCCATATTCTCCCAACAAACTGTTGCTTTGCTGTCTGCCCCTCTCTGTGTTTGTCTGGCATCCTCATCAGGCAGTGTTCATCTGCTATTCTACCTTTGTGCTGTATCTGCTGAAATAATATTTTTCTTCAGGTTAGGAATAACAAGTGTTACTATAATACAAATGATAAATAGTAAAAGGTAATAAATCCCTTTTATTTGTAGCTTAAACATGAGTTTAGGGTTCTAACTTATAACCACCTGCACATTTTCAGGATTTTTTACCTGATTTATCAAGACCTGTATCACGGATAGATATATGTAACGCCAAGAGATCAGAGGTGAAATTAAAACAACAAGTAATTGTTTCATTAGCCTTTGCTTACCTAGTGTACCATAGAGTGCAGTGAGAATTCCTAGCACTAAAAATCATCAACAAAACAGTAAAAACTATTATCTGTTCTCAAGACCATTCTAGAAACGTACTCTCCAGATATTTTTCAGGTAGATTCACTTTTTCCTAGTTGCTTTAGATTGAAGCAATCTCTCATAAAGATGCAGCAGAAACAAAGTAAGTGATGATTTGAAAGTACTTGCTATCCTCACCTACCTAAAAGTTCTGCCAAAGACACGGCTACAATATTACTTCAAAATAAAACTAAAAACTCCAGAAGCAAGGTAGCATTGCTGTAGAAGTAGCAGTTTTAAACCCATCAGTGCTGTCATAAAGTCCCAAGTGAAATGCTGAGCAGCAGCAAACCCAAATGTTTACTAAACAAGAGAACACTTCATATATACTATGTATGAAAGTGTGTGGACTTCAGTAGGAGTTACAGATGTATATAAAAGATTAACAGTTTGTAGTGCTTGTCCATGATTTAATGTTAATTCGATCAGGACTGAAGGACAAAGTAGATCCTCTTGACAAAGTTCACAAGGAGGACATCAAGAGACTGACACAGAGCAGAAACCTGAACCTGGCTCTCCCTCATCCCTGCCAACTGTTCAAAGCACCAGGACTAGTCTGTCTCATTCCTCTTGCTGGAAATACTTTAGAAATAAAAAAAAGAGAAAAGAAAGCAGGCTTTCTCCTGACTCTGTATCCTGGTGCATGATTCTTCTTCTGTGTGTACGAAAGGGTTCCATTCCAAACACTCAGCATTAAATAAAGGGCCTCCAAGGATGCAACGATGTCTTACAAAATCATCTCTGCACTTACCTCTGTACGTGATGTAACAGCGCATTTCCCGGGTCTAGCTGCAGCTTTTATTTCGGTACATGTCGATTTTAAGTAACAATTCTTTATTTCCTCTTCTATGGACCTATATTTATAGGATCCAGTCACGTCCAACAAGAACTTTGTTTCTTCATGTTCGTATCTGAGTGGGACTTCAGGAATACTGCGCAGATGTACGGAAAGGCAGATTAGGAAAACCAAGGCTGCAAAGAAGAAAATCACCTGGAATTCCGATGCCAAGGAATATCCTAGTACAGTCTGACTCCAATCCATAGCACCTGTCAGGTAACCTAGGGCTCCTCCCAAACCTATGGGGGTGGGAAAAAAGGAGAAAAAGATCTACTGGCATTAATAAAATAACCAAACAGAACACAATACCCTCAACATGGGATCCCCTTTAGAAATGACTGAATAATCACTATTCAGATATTAATCACAAGCTATAGGAATACTGAGCTAACCACATACATGACCAGTTACCAAAACATCTCTTGAAAAATCTCCTCAGCTCTGGTGGAAAGAGCTCTCCAAAAAATCACTCAGCATATAGCAACATGGGCCTCCAACTCTTTTCTTGACTCTGAAGCTTTCTTTTCTTTGAAACAGTGAGTAATACAAAACAAAATTCTACTGAAATTTATGGGTTTTTTAAAACGTCACAGAACAAATATTTTTTAAATTATATTGATACTATCTATAGTTTAGACTTCGTAAAATGTAGTTTATATAGCTGAATCTAAATAGAAATACTGTCTCCATGTGAACTTTAAAAAAAGGAGATAAAAGCAAAAGCATTGTTTTGTAGTTATCAAAATCCAAGCACCTCACCACTCAGAAAAGAAAACAAAAAGGATCAAATACAAATGTGTCATTCCGCTTACTGATTTTCTCAGAAAAGTTAGAATAAAAGGTAAAATGAGAATGCTACCTTGTTGTCTTGAATTTAATAAAACCAGTGATGAGTCCAATTTTTTTACAATTTCTTCTTTTTGTTATTAGTGCACGCAGTTTCAGAAGCGCAAGAAAGCGCACACTGTTACATACAGTACAGAGCTCTGGTAGGGGAAGCAGCTTGTAGAGTCTTGACACCTTGTTAACCAGGTGGCTCTGCAGGACATGGGGGTTAAGCAGGATAGAAGCATTTGAAAGAGTTGGAAGATTTCTACTCTTCTGCTTAGGAGAACTGAAGACAATGTGTGGCAGAACCATTCTGCCTAACAAAAAGTAACAGAGGTAAGAGGACCTACATTTGCTTCACCTACAAAACATGAGACTTTGATTTCATTCTGGGCTTTCTGTACTTTTTTCTGTCTTGGGTCTGATTATGGCCCTCCTTCTTTGTGTCCTACTGCATTTTACAGTTGCATGTTCTCATTAAGAACAATTAAGCTGTTACTAACTTTTTGAAAAAAAACTACACTAAATGTTTGCACAGAGTGAATGTTTGATGTTTGAGGTTGTCTTTGCATACTGTTTTGAGAAAAGGCAATCATGAGACTGCAATGCAGTCTAAGTGCTGTGTTGGATATGTGCACTCTTCCCTCCGCTTGTCTTAGTGGTCCCAAGTTTCATAACTGCAAAGCTATCAAGTTTCATGTTCAAACCTTAAACTGAAGACAAACTGGAGAGCAAAATCTTGGAGATATTTACTATAAAAAGAAGGAACTAAAGGGGGGGGGGGGGGCGGGGGGCGGAATATCTAAAACAGAAGCTAGAAAAGAAATGGGAAGATTGCTCTGTGTGTCCAATAGGGATAGAACAAGGAATGATAAACATAAATTGTAGGGAATGGATATTAAGCTTAGATTTTAGGGAAAACTGTCTAACAAAGCCACTGAAGTGCTGGAACAGACTGCCTTGGGAGGGCTGCAGAACCCCTGTCAATGTAATTACCTATCAAGACTAGGTGATTACCCATCAGGAATGGTTAAGTTACTGATGGTCTTGCTATAGAGGGCACAGGGTGCTTAACAAAATAATGCAATCTGTTCCAGTCCTACTTAATGTGATTTGACCTACATCCCTTTTCACACCTTAGTACACATATGAATCAGCTAAATCCATAGCTCCAAATTTGGAAATCAAGACTTTTTTAGTATCAGCCAAGGAAAAACTGCAACCAGAGTTCGGCTGAAGGCAAGAATTTATTACATAGAGTCTCACTTCCTTCACTGTTCAAACAAGTGATTGTTAAAAATTTTATCTGTCAGTTTCTAATGGATAATACTGATTTCATTCCCATGTGGCTTTAAGGTTCCCTTATAATCTGTGTTCCTGGACACAGCTATTTCGTATGTCCAAAATCAGCCTGTTGTCAAAAGCTACTATACCTCCCTCCTCAACTGGAGTAACTGCCACTGAACCTACCTGCCTCTGCTCTTGGTACAGCTCAGTAACCACAAAAATCTGCATCAACACACAGACTGCATGAGTTCTCATATAGTCTGCTTTTTGTCTAGTCCTTTCAATCCTCCTGATTCACATTACAGGTACACAGCCTTATGTATCTTCCCTGTGCATTTTCTCAACACAGGGCTCATGTAGTGCAGAAGGTTTCCTTCTGTAATTCAGCAAGATTTCAAACATGTAAAGGCAAATGAAGCTCTTAATTTGCAAGAGCCTGGACTAAACCACTTGGACTTACTTTGTGGAAGTTGTTAAGTTCTGAATTGTACACACAATTCCTATTTCTATATAGGAACATACTGGAGCACTACTGAAGAATGGAAATCAACTATTCTGGTTTGTGCAGCTCTTGCTCTATGTCACTTGCTGAGTCAAAAATGTTATTTTTATGTGCTATGGCAAGGAAACAACTTACATGCCTTAGTATTTGCTTCACCAAAAACTTAAAAAAAATCAGAACAAGTTGAATAAACACTACTTCACTTTTTTAAATAATTAATTGCTCTTACTTAAATCATGGCTATGTTGCTGTGAATGTTTATGCCTGCAGCCTTCTGCAGCAGAATTCTTGTAGCAGCAATCACAAGTTGCTGTTCTCTGGAGTAGTGAAAACCCACCAACAAGAAACTCGTGACTGAAGCGCGAGATCAGTTCATTCAAGATTAGAAACACAGTGAGGATAAAATCCACGCAATTACCTTCCCCTCCTTCGTGAGGTAGGAAGGAAAAGAAGGGATCTGAGTACCTGTAAAGAGGGCGTGGTAATGCAGACCCTTCTCTTTATCCTGATGAGAGCAGACATCAAATAAATATGCTTTGATGGGGCCATCAATAAAGTCAGCTGCAAAATCAAAAAGCACTACTCCCAGCATGGTAATGGCTATTGCCCACGTCCGCTGCTTGTCTCTCTCACTGACGAAAGCTACAAAAAGAAAAACAGCCTCATTCTGACAGCAAAAGTGCCATTTTCTGCAAAACCACATTTTATCTTTCCTGATACCTCCAAATCTAAACAATGCTTAGTTATGCAAGAGAGAGCAGCGATACCAGAATCACATCAGAGAAGCAGGATAATTGAGTCTGTGTAGCTCTGAGCTGTGCTAAGTTGACTTACTGCCTTGAGTCAGCACAAGCTCGGGGTGCTCCAAGCTCCACAATCAACAGCATCACTAGCCTTAATCTACTCCTTCGCAGCGCCATGGCATGCTATGTACATGCATTTTGTAGTACTTTTTTGGTTTATTCTATTTGTCCCACGCTTCCATTGTTTTAGATAATCAAGAGTTGACTGTAACATCTCTTTGGGGGCAAATGAATGCACCGATGATATCCAGGAAGAGGGAATAAAACAATCCATAAAAACACAGACCTCCCCCCTCTGCCAAGTCATAATGACAGCAACAAATTTCCATCAAGACTTTGAGAAGTTACATCTCAAGCTGAAATATAAAGGTATCTAGGGATGTTGCTCCTGTTTGATTTTGCATATTCCAGGTGCAACACGGTTTCCTCGGAGTTAGGGATTTCTATTATTCACCAGGATAACACAGTCCTGAGTCAAGCCAGTGCTGCAATAATTAAAGATATGTATTTTGAATGCTCATCTATCTAAAAGAGGGATCAACAGATATTCCGTTTGGATGTGCATTACATCACACAAACAATATCGACCATTTAACTTAACACGGTAGATTTTAGTTTGTAAAAACTTCTCTGAGCTTAAGCAGTGCTTTACTCATATGAACTGATCAGGCAACCACACCAGCATACTGTAAACACATGCAGAAACTACAGAACACAACCTCTAGGGTACACAACATGCAGCATTAGGATTGAATGTATACGAAGATTTCAGTGTTCCCCAGCTCCTCCAATGCAGCTGAGTAACATGAGGCCCAATTTTAACAGGCCATTTTAGCAGGGAAAAAAGGAACCCCTCTTTTCTTTCCTATTCAAAAGGCTAGGATGAGTTTTGTCTGTCAGCTCAGCACACGCCCCTCACTCACCTGAGATCATCACGTCCCCATTGAGGTACAAAGCCATGCCTAACAGCATTATGACGCCCAGACCCAGAATGTAAGGTCGCCTCCTGCCCCAGCCGCAGGTGCAGTGATCACTGGCTGAACCTACCACGGGCTGCAGCACGAAGCCCAGGATAGGGCTGATGAGCCACACCAGGCTGTAGAGGTTCTTGGGCAGCCCTACACTGAGCAGTACTGGCGTGACAAAGGCGGCCTCCACGGCATAGCAGAACTCCCGGCCGAACATCGCCATGCTGTGCATGACCAGCCTTCCCACCGCTCGCTTCTTTGGCACCACTGCTCCAGTCCTTGTCACTGATTGCAGCAGAGCCTCCTCCTCTTCTCTGCTGCTGTCCATGTCGACCTTGGCCGCCTCAGAACAGGGCAGAAGAGCCCTGTGGAAACTCTCCTTTGTTAAGGTCATCGCTCTGACTACGCACAGCGCTCCGGCAAGTCAGTGCTGCCTCCCCTGGCTGACATGGAGCCCAGATCATATGCCCGGTGGGATCGGTCTGTGCTGGGGGAGGGACTCACATACTTTTCATGGCTCTGTGATCACAAGTTATGCCAGGAAGGGGGCGGGGAAGCGTGTGTTAACATTAGCAGATCTGAGCTCTTGGGTGTCTGCAAAGCTCCCAACTATCCACAGCTAAAGAATTACTGTTTAAGCGTGAAACATACATATAATGGGAATATACATCACATGGGCAAGGTGCAGGATTAGCCCGACACCAAGCTATTCCTCTTGTTGCTGTAGCACTGCGATGACACCAAGAATCTAGAGCCCTCATCTTTCCATTCTGCAAGCAATGTGAGCACCAGAGTGCCGATTTCCCGTTGAACAAACGGGGGAAAAACAATCTGTAATATGCATCCAGAAAAGGATTTTGATGCACTTCTTGAAGATTAGTAAGTGAACCTACCTATCGCCCTAGTGTTTGTAGTAGATAAAAAGCTTGACATAAGTCTGTCAAACAGAAACTGGTGACTATTTTTTTTGTACCTGCTGTGTGCCACCCTCAATGCAACAGATAATTTTCTTGGCTTCTGAAAAACAAAAGATATCAGGATCACTTAGGATTTTTTTAAACAGTCCTCCCTGCCAAGAGATGGCCTTAAAACAAATCTGTAGTGACATACCAAAACTGTACCTTTCAGGTCAGCCACCTGAGTGAGGCAGCTGAACCAACCGATGCTGAAGCTAACATGAGTTTTTTAATTGACTTCAGCCATTTTAGGGTCAAAACTTCTGTGCACTGCAGATTACATTTGATGTTTATTGTTCTCCAACACGTTTAGATAGATGCATCTGGGACTAAGCAAATTGTCAAATCTTTCTGTAAAGGTGTATAGTATTCAGTAATTTACATTAGAGTGATTATCAGCTGGAAACTTAAGATGCTTTTGCTGATTGTTTATCTAATTTATCAGGACCTACTAGATAATTCCTGCTTCCAGGCACGTGTTTATGTGGTAGAATGTAAAAGGTTTTTTTTATAGCAGTAAGGCTGAAATTTTTGGCATGACACATGTAAAATGAGCTAAAGTATATCTCAGCTTTGGAAGTCTTTGTAAGCAACAAACTGATTTTCAGAAAGGTAAACACTGGCAAAATTATCAAAAACAACTCCTCATATCATAATTCCTGACATGTCAGACTAAAGAAAACTGTATTAAGGCCCTATAACTAATTCTTTTTTAAAAGCTTATTTTCTTTTGTGTTGAAGAAGACTGTTCCAAATGACAGTTTAATTTTGAAGGAAATGAAAACCACCATGCAATAACCATTGTTTAAAACCTGTGCAGCTAAATTGCCTACCATTTTTTCAAAAAAAAGATGAAAGGATTAATACTCGGTAGCTATTTTAAAATAACAAATTCTGTTCTGAAGTGATTTTCTAGGCAAACTGAAATTCCAAATACAATCAAGAGACTGCATGAAGAAAATGTAGTCAGGCTATTAAATAGAATTACTTTATGATAATAACTCTACAGCAGCACATAAGAAAACAGCATTATTTCAATCATTGTTTCAGCATGATAAAGCAAATGAATTAATACGGTAAAAGAGAAAAAAATCCTTTCTGAATAAGCAACACAATCACTTGTTTAGGAAGAATATAACTATATCTTATGAAAAGTATTGCCTTCATGTAATTACAATGCATATTACAAAGCAACAGTGTAACTAAGAATTAAAAGAAACAAACATTTCACAGGATACCATATTTAAAGAAAAAATGTGAGGATTTACAGCTGCTTACCAAGCAAACTGTGTAGATCTTCAGAACACAATTTTGGTATCATTCTAGACTGCAAAAAATCCAGGTACACAAGTATGTAACAGCCACTGTTTTCAATTAAATTTAAAACTTCACTAATTTTTAAAAAATCATTTAAAAGCAATATCATGCAAACATTTGTCATATTATTTGTCATATTATATTTGTCATATAATTCAATTTTAATGCATAAAAACTTGCTGAAATTTGTCTGATCTGCATAGTTAGAGATTATAAATTAGCTTTTGGTTCACTGAATTCTATTACTTTATCAGAATAAAGTTTGGCTATCTCTTGCTTAGTAAATCCATATTCTAGAAGTATCTCTTCTGTGTGTTCTCCTATAAAAGGATCTCTTTTAAATGATGGAACAGCAGGAGTCCTTGATAGAAGAGGAGCAGGTCTAGGACTTATCTCTTCCTGATCATTTTTGATAAAAGAACTTCTTTGTTTGTTATGCTGATGTGAGGCAACTTCATCAAAAGACAAAACAGGAGTCACACAGGCATCAGTACCATCAAATATGCTGCACCACTCAGCTTGTGTCTTCTGTGCAAATATGGATGCAAATTTTTCCTTCATTTTGGGCCAGTCAGAGAAACTCAACTGACTGGGAAGTTTATCTGAATCTAGCCCGAGACCTGAAAGGAGAAAAGCAAAGTTTAACTACAGTATAGCTTAGATAAATTACCAAGTGCTGCCCACAACTAAGTATGTTCCTCAAAAAGCTAATATTTTGCAGGCAGTCCAACACAGCAGAACGTATTAAAAGTCACTTCAAACTTTATTAGGATATCTGTGAGGGGGAGGGAGCAGAAGAATAAAATGTTCTATTACTTGCAATTAGTCTAAACCACAACAGCTACAACCTTTTAACTAAGTACATATAATAAACACTTATTTGTATAAACACTTCATAAGAGCAGCAGCTGCCTAGAGATAACATTTTGTCCTGAGAACACTTTCTATAATAGGTATTGTATTCTCTACCTAGCAGTAGCAACACAAAAGTCTCCCTAATGGATCTTGCACTACAGCAATATACTTATCTCATAGAAGCCAGTACATCTGCCAGAGCTGGACATTCAGCAGGCTACAGTGTTTGAAGTCCAAAACGATCAGGTTATTTCTATGCCAAAGATGAGAAGGTGGTGTGGATGGATATACCCAGATCGATGTGCATAAGGTAGCTCAGCAGCAGGTCCCTGTGGGCTAACCGACCTGCTTCTGGACTCCCTCAGTCCAAATGGACTCCAGCAGCGTTGCTGCTCTCCCCTCTTCAGCACACTTCCCAGGTTCCAACTCTCCACTGCTGCTCTTTTGGAAAAGTGAAACCCATAGCCCTTACACTCACTAACTGCTTAAGAACTCTGCTTCCCAGAAGATCGGTCACATGGACTACCTAGGTATGCAATATGCATACCCCTTCTGAGACACAAGAGCAGAGGGTGAACACACAGGCTTTGTACTGAAAATTCCCTGAACTAGTCAAGTCCTAGGTCCTTCCCTTAACTAAGCACCACTTTCCCTCTCATTGGGGAGTTTACATCTTTCCTGTGCAGCCAGTTTCCCACCTCTGTTTCTGTTCTCAAGGATCCTGGGCTCTGCACTCCCTACCCTTCCATTCTCCTACTTCAAGGAGATGCAAGAATTGTTATCACTTCTTGTAGCATTTACCTCAAAAAGGAAGTAAGAAACAAAGAGAAAAGGCAATTAAACCACACTTTCAAAATGGAGACAGAACAAACAGAGTCTATGATACCAAATAGAAATCAGAAGTGGTATATTGAAGGTTGTCCAAACAATCACACCTTGAAATTCAGGAGCATGAAAATAGCAGGAAAAACTCAGAAAGAGTGGGGATAAGAAAGAAGTAAATCTGAGAAATTAGAAAGCCTACAGAACAACTATCATCATAATGTTTCACATAAAAAGGGAGCTGCTTAGAAAACAACAGCTCTGTGTAAAAGGCAGAGAAAATGTGGAGCTCTGCAAACATTTAATTTTGAGCATTCTTTCTTATAAGTTTGGATTTCTGGCATCAGACTGATGATTTCACTCGCAACTGTTAACAGGTTTGGCTACTAGATGCCTGTTTGCAGGTAGAATTTACACCGAACTCCTCTAATCTTTGGCTGTAGATAGGCAGAAAAAACTTTCTGTATCTTCTATTTCTACAGCTTATCACTGAGAGGGTTAGACATATAGCTACTGAACATACAGGAGAGAAGAAAAGATAACATCCATTCTTCTGCTGTTTAAGTTCTTTCTGCTCATAATCTCTACTACATGCACTTTTTGGGGCTCATAGTCCCCCCCAAGTTATTATAGTATTTAAGAATTTCACTGTTGATCACAAGATTCCTAAATAATAGCTTTGAAAATGAATATATGTTTTGAAATCTTACTTTGGTACTGCAAAGGAGAACACAGAGAAATTGCCAATCTCCAGACTCAGAAATATAGCCTTGCAGTTGTTCATGTTTAGAAGAAAATCAACACAGTCAAAGACAGAATTAGCATTTTCACATCTTATACGCAGGAATCTCTAGTATCAGGATAAGTATTACTACAAGGTAAACTTTAGTCCTTAGTAAGTTACCAAGTCATGTGCACCTTAAATCACTAAATTTACAATCTAGTCTTCCTAATTGTTCATAACATTGTATTAAAAAAAATAAAAAAAAAATCAGCTGAAGATTACTCATACTGGTTGAGCATCCATAATTAAATAGAAGCTAACAATGCTTTCAAAATTAATTTGATTATTAATCTTCAAAGGATAATATTAAAGATAACACTGCTGTATAGTTTATTTAAGAACTAGGAGGTGAGGCAAATTTACCTGCCACAATAGGTAAAGCTAAGTAACAACATACTATCTGAGATTTTGTCTCAGTGCATGAAATCTTGTTGATTGGAAACATTGTTTCATAAGTATTTATTTGCTTATTAATTATGGTTTGGGTTCTAGTAGCCAGTCCAACATGAACAGAGCTCTACCATTATCCCATTACACAATTATATTTGAAGATTGTGCCAGATGGAAAGTTAGCTGAACCTAACCATACATGCTCTAGCAAAATAGAACAATATGCAGAACCTGGAATTTAATATTACATGCTCATTTTCCATTGACCACTGAAGACTTCAACTTTAAATAGCATGAACCAACAGCATTTAAAAGCATTACAGCTTCTCATTTTCCAGCTTGTGCTAACCATTTGTGGTGCAGATGAACAGAATCACAGCAGGAGCGACTGAGTCAACAAGGAAACAATTACACAGCACAGAATTGTTTGGGATACCACAGGATGACAGATTTCACCCAACATAATCAAAAGCAAAGTATCTTGTACGCAGAATATCTGGTAAAGCAATCACAACTTGTTTCCAAGGTTTTTTGTTCAAATTTTCATCTAGGGATTTTTGTTTAGAAAAGCCCAGTAACCTACCCTAGTACAGCTTTGAAATAAGAATTTTTGAAAAACAAAAAAGTAAGTCTCCTTATAATGGTATAGTTTTATTGAAATATATCTGCATGTCATTTATTAATGCAAAAATTGAAATCTCTGTTTCTACAGAATGTCTTAGACAAACTGCAGTAATATTAGGTACCTATTTCAAGAGAGAGAAAACAGGAAGATTCATTAGATAATTCAGCAAAGTTGCTTTCATATATTGGAAATGAACAGTTTCTTACAGCATTTCAGCCATAGTATTTAAAAAATTTATTTAGGATCCCTAGCAGAGCTTTGTTCACGATTTTCTTGTTTTAACTTGCTGATTTTCTTTTCAAAACTGTATGCTTATAGCACAGTAATTTTGAAATTATGTTGCCACAAGATGACTGAACAGAACCATCTAGTACAGGAAACCTTAATTTTGGCCCAAACCACAGCCATAAGGTGTATGCCATTGCTCGTTCTCTCTCTCTAAATATAATTCATTCTCATTCTGAGAGGGAATTGAACTTCAGAATATTTCAAGACAGTGGTGAATTTTCATTATAGTAACTACATAAACTGCTCCAAGTTACTGAAATGAAATCATTTTTTGGAGAGTGACAGCTCAGCAAAAGGTTGATCAGGCCCCGAGTACTACCACACCATCGCTGCAAGTGCATCCATAGCAGTACTCCAAGTTTACATATTGAATTACCACAATTACAAAGGTTTTGGTGCAGCAACAACCTGGCCTCTACAGTGTATGTACAATGTTTAAGCTTATCACAGTAAGTAAATTCAAATAAAACTTAACCTTATGTGTCACTGAGGGTGTCTAAAATGCCATGAGGAAACTGTCCATTTTGCCCTTCTTAATAACAGTGTTGTATTCAATTCCATACATTAGCAGATTTTTAATACAGTACACAATACTTTACAATCACAAAATTGAGAGCCCTGTGGAAACCCTTCATAATGATGTAAATTATGTTTTTCAAGGGCTTCCTATTTTTTTCCCTTCTTTTTAAAAACAAGTCACAAAATATGACTATTAAAGTAGTATGAAAGGAGTACTACTAAATACATGTTCAGAACTTCAGTGACTATTAGTGCTTTTCACATCAATGTAAGCTGATACTAAGCTCACCTTACGCAACCAAATTTACACCACATGATAATGCAGAATCAAACCTTTACTCTCACCTGATACACAAAATTTAATGTGTTCTGCATGCTTCTGGTAGCCTGGCTACAGCAATACTAAGCACATACTGCTAAAAAAATCAAAAGAAACCTGCAGAAGCAATTTACAGGTCAGTTGGAAGACACTCTGTCTCCTTCTGTCAAAACACTGAGACTTAACATTAGTAGCACATGTTTCTTAAATCAGATTTTTCATAAGATGCAAAGGCATTTTACTTATTTCTTGGCTGACTTTCGTAGTAATAAAATTAATATAAGCGAAAGGATTACAGCATGTTTGTTAACAGCAAATAGTCCATAGTGAGTCCAGAATACAACTCATAATACTACAGCTACTACAGCAATTATTTACCACATCTATTTTATACAGCTTCAGTTTCTCATATAACCTTTTTAAAAAAAAATTCATAAATTCGTGGTAAGCAGAAATTTAATTTTCCCTGCCAAGCACGATCTACAAAGCCAACAATCTTCTCAGACTACAATGCTGTATGTTCTTAAACTTAATTTGCCTCTGCAGACCCCTTAAGAACTTTCCTTATCATTATCATTAATGCATTAACTGCATTCTGGTCCAGCACTGGGTTCCTAATTCTGCAGGGAAACACTGAAGAGAACCAAAACCAAAAGGAAATTAGTTTCACTTCAGCCAACCAGAATTGTGTGAGCAGTGACAAATGGTTCAGATATCATGTTCCTCTCTCAATTCTGCAATCTTTAAATCTCCAGCTCTTACATCTGCAACACCCATATCCTTGTGTTCTCATTACATAAGAGTAACAAAAGTAACCTACTCTCTGAATAAGGACAGAGACATAACATGGCTTTTGAATATATTTTATCTGGAACAGCACTATATTGTTCATCAGCAGGACAGGCCAGAATTATGGGAAAAATTTATGAAATGAAATTATGGAAATTGTAACTGGAACATACCATTTTAAAACTACTTCGAAACAGGGGATTAGTGCCTGGAACAGACGACTCGGCCTAAGTCAAAGCTCCTCTGGTTTTTGAAAGAGCAATACAATTCTCACAAGCAGCTTTTTCTTCCCTATAAATTTCAAAGGCTTAAATTCTGAATTGAATTTCTGCAAGAGATATCCCAGAAATACAATACTAAAAATACAGTGAAGAAAGACCACTTATTTGAAAAGCAATATTGTAAAAAAATCTTTAGTTTGTTCTGATACTTTCAACAACATACTTTCACAAAATAACCAAAGAAAAATTATTGACTGTAAACAAAGAAAGACTGTGATACAATTAAAAGTAAAAAGCAAAATTTCCTCAGAAGACTGTAGTCTGTATGTTGGATTTTTTAAATATGACAGAAACAGACTGAAGCACAGGCACAGCTGTGATTGCAGTAGTTGTCTCCTTACAGATACACCAGTTCTTTATTGCTGGAATAACTATTTTTGAAACTTAGCTGTTAAAATCAAGCCATTTCTGTGCATTGTAAGCATAAGTAATACTTTCAAGTGTGAAAATAAAGCTGTCCAATGTGGGTGACCCCAAGGCAGATGAATTCATAGTTGCTGCTCCAACTTAATGGTGTAAATTGCTGAGAAACAAGTAAGAGGAAAACAAGAGAATTTTAGCATTTTCCTCAGTAACTATTTATCTAAGTAAGAGAGAGACCGGTCACTGATCATGTTATATTGCCTGACGACTGGATTCATCATCCATCAGAGGCTTCTTTCTAGATAAGCTGGCTGGCTGGTTGGGAGAAAAAGCTTGAGTCTTGCCTTGCAGCAATGATCAATACGAGAAGGCTGGAGTGTCCAGCAAAGGTTCACCGAGAAGAAGAGTCACAGACAAGACCAGACTCCATTACAGAATCTGTTTTCTTTCTGAACAAATATAGAATCCATCCTACTCCTGTGGCTTCAAAGTAAGTGCTATTCAACTTAATCTCTAGAGAAGAATAAAATACTGCAGCTATGAATACTGCAGGCCAGTGTTTGATCACTTTAAGCCAAACATATGGGTATTTGAGTAAGCAGCTTTATTCTTTTCTTGTTTCCTTTATATTCAATACAAGCATTCTCCCTGAAGACATGTATTGGAATTCCAAATTCCCTAACTTCCAGAGCAAGGGCTTACATTTTACTTTGATACAGTTTTATACTTATTTTTGTTCCCCAACTCCATTTCTTGCAAGCAAAAAAATCTTTAGGGATTGGATGAGAATAACATTTCAAAGAACTGCGAAGTGTGGAATAATCAACTATACTTTGTTTTTCAAGATCAAGTAGCTTAGAACTGGAGTTCACAAACAAGTTATTCTCAGGACAATGAGGGACAAAGTACCAGCTTCTTCAGCCAAGAACATGGCTCTTCCAAACTTGGCATCTGATCTGGGGACAGCACATAATGCTGGACATGTCCCTGAGTCACTCCAGGAGCCTGCCTTATGTGCTTCATGTATCAGCATGTGCCAATTTGGATATTATACGCAATTGCAGTGTCCTCTTTAAACTACACAGAGAAGCAGCCATTTACAGCCACAGATGTGCAAGAACTTTGGGAGCATCACAGGTTGCAAGAGAACAAAGCCAAAGTTTATAGAACAAGATCTGTCTTTGGGATCCTGCTCACCAAAGGCATACCCCACTTTATAATCCCCTACCTTCATTTCATCGTACCATGCTCCTGAATTTGAAGAACTCCTGGAAGTGCAGGCCCTGCCACTGACTACGCTCTTGTTAGCACAACATAGCTGATTGGGGCTGAGCTGGCAGTAACTGCCTGTGAGAGGAACTGTCACAGTTTAACCCCAGCTGGCAACTAAGCACCACACTGCTGCTCACTCACCGCCCTGTCCCCCAGTTGGATGGAGGGAGAACTGGAAGCATAAAAGTGAGAAAGAAAGTCGTGGGTTGAGATAAAAACAGTTTAATAATTACAAATAAGAAAAATAAAAAAAAAAAACATAAAGGAAAAGAGGGGAAAAAATAATAACAAAGCGAGAGGAAAATAAAACCCAAGGAAGACAAGTGATGCAAATGAAAACAGTTGCACACCATCAACTGACCGATGCCCAGCCTGTCCCTGAGCAGTGGGCCCCCTGCCAACCTCCCCCCAGTTTTATTGCTGAGCATGATGTCATGTGGTATGGAATATCCCTTTGCTCAATTGGGGTCAGCTGTCCCATTTGTGTCCCCTCCCAGCTTCTTGTGCACCTCCAACCTACTCACTGGTGGAGCAGTGTGTAAGCACTGCTCAGCAGTAACTACAACATCAGTGTATTATCAACACTATTTTCAGCGAAAATCCAAAACATAGCCCCATACCAGCTACTATGAAGAAATTTAACTCTATCCCAGCCAAAACCAGTACAAGCATCCATGCTACAATTCAAGGAATTATCAGTGGGGAGAGACTGAGCAAGCATAAGGAGCTACTCCACTGCCACCCTCACTCAGCAAAGTAAGCAAATTTCCTCCCTTTTACCGCATGTAAGTCAAGCACGTACAAAAGTGGTTCACAGAACAGTGAGTACATCCACTTTAGGTATATCCTTTGTTGGCATTCCTTCCACTCTTTAAGCAAAACTAAAATTAGACTGAGAATTGTTTATATCCTTCATATTCAGAATAATGGAAAAAGAATAAATACTAAATTCTTTTGTGAATTTTTTGTATTTTCAGAAATTCTGTACAGAAAGCACAGCAATCTACCAATGGAGCACAACAGAAGAAATTATTTTTAAATTAAATAACCAGTTAGAAGCAAAGAACACATCTGATTAAAAGCCTGAAGCACACAAACAGTTCAAAGGTAAAGAGGCGCCTGCAAATTTCTGTTTTAACTTCACACAATTATTTTGCATGACCCATTCTAATTTCTCAAACAGATAAATCATATTTTATATTCATATTTAAAGAGTCTTCAGTCAAATGTAAAAATTATATCCATAGCTGGACACTAAAAGCACTCTGAAATGGTGAGGTGGAAATTAATTTATAAGGCTGACTTTGCTTCTAGAAAAATTCTGTTCTGTCAAGAAATACTATGAACTACTTCCAATGAACATTCATTTCTGAAACAATTTAAATAGCTTCTTTTTAAAAAAAAAATTATAGCAAAAATAACTGAAATTGCTTGAAATTTTACTTGCAATACCAAACAATTAGTTCTCCTTTTTAAAGTATATTCACAATCCCTTGAAAAAAGTGGTTTCCAGAAATAGTTGTTTAGTGCTCCAGCCACATCACAGACTACCATTACCGTAACTCCAGAAGAAAATCTGTAATTTAAGTGTAATTTCTGAGGGTAAGGTGAAGAAGGGATGAGAAAGATAGTTATCAATTGCTAGAAGAAGAAAATCAACTAAACTGCTACAGTACGACCCAATTAGTTTCAAGAAGTGTTTGGCTTTTACAAAGAAATCAACATAACCGATGTCATGAATGAAAATCAAGTATTAAAGAATTCATTCAATCATGCTTTGCTGATGTGAAACAACTGCTCAAAGCTACTTACCCTTTATTAACTGCTGATAGAATTGAGGCTCAATGGCACCAACAGCCATGAATTTTCCATCGCAGGTCTTGTAGGTTTCATAAAAAGGTGCACCGCTATCTAGCAGGTTCTGACCTCGAGGTCTGTTCCAAAGTCCCAAATTCTGTGACTTCCACAAGAAAGAACTTAGGTATGCTGCTCCTTCTACCTTGAAGATTTACAGGAAAAAGTAACAGCTTCAGTAAATTAGCTGGCATGTTACCTTAATTCTATATAAAACAAAACAGCAAAAAACTACCACCAGTTCTATCCTTTGATAAGAATTTTAATGACAAAATCTACGGTAAGTAGTTTAATTTCCTAAAATTTTCAATTACTGTTTATTTTGCATATGTGAAATCATCTAGAATTAGAGAATAGGAAGGAGCATAAATGTAATAATGCAGCTTCAGATGGATAACACACTTTCAACGCACAAAGTTTCCTTGTTTAGCAAGTTTATAATCATTAGGAGCTCAAAAAGAGAATGTAAGTAATTTTACGCAATGGGACAAGTTTCTCGACTCTAGAGAACATTAAGTATCTGACAGCCATCAAGCCTTCTAAACCTCTGGAAATCAAGATGCCTATACCAGTCCTCTAAGTATCAAATTTTTATCTCAACATTAACTACTTTGAATTTACTGATTATAATAAGACTTCTAGTTTTAGAAGAAAACTGGAAGGAAATCAAAGGTTAAAGCTCTCTTATACCATGGGAACTGGGAAGCTCATATCCATCACGAAGTCAGAACAAGAATTATTCTCCCACTCTCATCACTGACAGGTACATAGACATAGCAAGGTAGTCTCTAAATGGGCAAGTATCTGATGAATACAGCACTGCAAAACATGATTAATCCTGTTCCAACTTGCTCCTTAAAATCTTGGCTATGTGGAGTACAACCAGATGAAAATTCAGTTTGTTCAGCCTTTCAAGAGTTATCAAGCTTGTACCAGTCTTTCGAGGCAAAATCACATCCTACAATTTTGTTCACCAGCAGAATGCATTTTCTTCCAAGTACATTAGAAAAACTGTAAAAGAAGATGAGGCAGTAACAGTATACGGCCAGAAACATTCTAGAGGAACAGAGAAAAACCTGTGCTGTATCATTTTAAGTATCATTTTGATTCATGCATTTTCAGCTGTGTAAAATTAACCTAATGTCATCCATAGAGAAAAGCACAGAGATTGTACCAAAATAAAAAGCTACCAAATTTTCATGTGGAAAGATCTATTAGTCTCCACCTTTCTAAGGAAGAATTTAAAACTTTGCAAAGATTTGCAAATCTTTGAAGTATGCAGTCATGAAGGCTTCTTCATTTAATGTGTATTACTTGGCCTCTTTCTCAAGTACCTGCCACAAGGACAGGAATACTTCTGCCCTACTTGTCATATGTTGAAGTCAATTAAAGTACTTTCATATGAGAAAATACTGTATACCTTAATCTAAATGTTTGCAAAATGATTACAAGGATATCAAAACAGTGTTTGCTTCAGTAATGATCTGATCTTGCACTGCTCATATTAACAAAATAATACACAAAGACCTTTGGAAGTAAGGATAATAATAGATGGGGATATCAGAATAAGCTCTAACTGCAAATCAGATTTTGGTGTTGATGGAACTACTTACAGTACCTATGTACAATGCTACTTACCCTGGAAACACTTAAAATAAAATAGCACATCTGTTTTGGACTGGTACAGAGACTTTTGAAATATCCCTGGCTGGGCAACTGGACAGTTCGCTTCTGCCTGAGGCCCACTGCAATTCAGACAAGTAAAAAGGTGTCTAACATCTGCACGAAACCTCCAAAGGCATGCTCAAGTAATACCATACACACTAATGTGTGACTACTTTCAAAAAAGCGACTTTCTTTTAAAAGAAAGTGACTACTTTCTTTTAAAACATGAAAAGGACAACATGGGGACCCTCCATTTAAGCCTAATTGCAGAATGATTACCGTAACTGTTAGGGGTTTCACTTAATGGTGCCATCAAGCTAAAAGCATCAGACATCTCTGAAGCAGGGACACGAATTCAGAGGCACCACCCTGCTGGATGACCTGTCTGCTCAGCAAGTCTTCTGTCCCCTCTGCAGAGTGAAACACTTCAAACAACACAGAGAGTGAATCCATACCAACCTCATCTTTATCCTCATGACTAATGAACATCTCTAGGTTGTGGGAGGTTTGGTTCTGAATACCTCCAGGCTGAGAAATACATGAAACCCCAGTCTTCTGTTGGACAGCTAAATGTTCTTGTCATGACACTATTATGCAAGTGATCATAACCACCACCCTCTACCGTGGCTGTCTTTTCACAAAGAGTAAGTCATGCTTGGTCAGATGCCTACCATCAGCAGAAGGCTCTGTCTCTGAATCTGGAGTGAACCTAGAGTGTGGCCTTGACTCACATACCTCTATTCCAGGGTGGTGCCAGAGTGCATACGTACAATTGTGCCTACCGCATCACATCATGGTGTCCACTCCACATCCTACTCAGCACATGGGAACTATCAGGCTCACTGTAAGACACCTATGACACCGATGGAGTCAATAAGAAGAGACAGCAACTAACATGAATCAGTTCCGACCAGGCATTTAATTCTTCTGATGTAGACAGATGAAACACAGGACCAGGTGTCTACTTTTTACGCAGTGCAACAATAACACTGGACACTGTGAACAGGTGATACAAATCTAGCCCTTGGCCTGATCCTATCTACCCTCTTTCTGTATCAGTTTAGTTTCACTAACTAGAGGAGTTCCTCATGTGTATACTAGTGATCATAAGAATGCTCCCAAAACATTTTTCAGCTTTCAGCATAGTAATTAGACGTAAAAGATAAATAACGAATCCTTTTGTCACAAAAATTCGGATCTCAGTCTAGAATTATTAACCTCAAAGACAGGAGATAATTATTTTTTTCAGATTACCTCAGAAAAATAGACATTGCAGTAAAAGGAAAAAACAAGTCCTCAGTAAAACAATCCATGAAGTAAGACGAAAACTTAATAAAAGTAAACCTGAGGACACAAAGCTGTTAAAAAAGAAATTAATTTTCCCTATTCTACTGTGGTAAATTCCATGATGTGTCAGAGCCATTAACATATTCAGACTACCTAAACCTAAAACAACTGAAGCAATAGGCCTATTCAATAAAAAGAATGTTAAAACCAAATGACGGCTGAAGCGCTGCGGTATTGTGATTTTTAAAATATCTACTTCCATGAAGTCTATTGAACTGTCTTTGCTGTTGATGATGCATGTATGTTTTTCATCAACTGTCTTCCTGAAAGTGTGTTCAAATGAAAGGAACATAACAAAATGCCAGGTAAAGTACTTCCAGTGGTACTGGACAACATTCCATCCATTTCATAGGACACCAGAAACACCAGCAGGGAACTGTAAATTCCACAATTATAATGAGACACAAAAAAAATGAGAGAGAGAAGTTTTGAGGGCTTAAAAAAAAAACAAACACAAAAAAACCACAACACATTCCATTCCCAATGAGCCACAGATATCATTAGGACATTAGCAGACTTACACTGATTCTTGTCATAACAAATTATTTTAATGACTTAAAGTATCAATAGTGAAAATAAAGTAATACTCCAAACTACAAGAAATATATTTTTAAACATTTGAAGACTTGTCACAATTCTCCACAGTTTTTGCTTCATAAATATACAGACTACTTCAATTTTCTTTTGTAGGTCATGTTTTAGACTCGTATCTTTTTTGGTGTATTTCTTGGACTTCCTAAAATTGGTCATTTTTTTTGGAAAGGTGATAGCCAGCATCAGAAACAGTATTCTCCTGAGGCCTTATAAATATTGAATAGATTAGAATTACTTCAGAAACTTTGCTGGCTTTATTTCCCGTTTATACATCCTAATACAGTGTGTCTGTGTTTTACAACAGCATCGTATTGTTGACTCATGTTCAGCTTGTGACTACTACAAACCCTCAGGATTGTACTTTAGCTAATTTTTCTTATACTGTATTTGTGCAGCTAATTGTTTCTGCCTAACAGAACTACAGAGCAGTGGTCTCCATGAATTTCAGCTAATTTTTTTTCAGGTCATTTCTCCAATTTGAAAAGGTCCTTTTCAATTCTAATCCAAGTGTCCAACATACTTGTAGTTCTTCCCACATGCACATCATCTGAAAATTTACTAAAAACAATCGCTCATCCATTATTCATTATTGGGGAAAACACTGAAAAAAACCCAAAAGACAACTCTAGAACTCCAGTTGGTAAGTTTTTAATTTTGAAAATGAACCACTAATAACTATTGTTGGGGTAAAAAACATTAGACCAGTTTTGCACTGATCCCACAGAATTTTCATCTAGACCATAATGCCATGGCCTGCTTCTGAGAATGTCATGTGAATTTGTCAAAAACTTACTCAAGTCAAGATAGCTAACACTTCTTGCCACTCTCCTAAGACCTCTTCAACAAAGGGATTTTTTTCAATTAATGTAATTTTTTCCAATTTATAATTAAGTCCAAATCATAGCCTTTACTGTATCACAACACCTTGAAGGGAGGTCAAATTTTAACTGCAACACTCTTTAAAAACAGAAAAAGAGACAGAGAGAGGAAAAAACACTTGCAGATAATACAGGTTTCAAAGATAAACATAAATATGTGTTTTTCCTCTGTATGTGAGTGGGTGGACCTCCAGTGAAAAAATCCATAGTATTCATTATTAAGCTAATTTAGCCTTTCTTTTATTTTACGGCATATTAACACAAACTTTGAAATTGACTTCTTGGCAATAATCCATGGCAATGTAATTATTCAAGGGAACGGTGCTTCTAATAAGACATGACCTATCACAAATTCATGAGCAGATGTATATTGGATAAAGCTAACACAATCCTTTATTTTATTAGGATCATCATTTTTGCTGTTATGCATTATGTTAACTGTTTATTATACAACCTACTTCCATTCAGAAAACATACTCATCAAATGCACACAGCTAATATTTTGTGAAGAAGGCAGACTGGTAAAAGGAAATATAGGGAATGGCACAGGGGGAAAGCCACTGAATGTGTCCCATGTCATAAGGCTGTTATGGCAACAGTGATAGGTGAAAATGCTTGCACATCAAAGAATAGCCATTTCATGAGATTACTTACTTTCCGTTTCACAAGTTCTCAGTTTTAAACCTTATGAATAGTTCAAATTTCCTCCCTTTTACAGACTTACGAGCAGGGAAAAAAACCAAACAAGCAAACCTAAGAAACCTCACCTTCTTGAGACCAAACTTACCATACTTGCATCAATGATCTGCCCTTTGCCAGATTTGGTACGTTCATAAAGGGCTGTAACAATGCCCATTGCACACAGGACACCTCCACCAGCAAAATCAGCCAGAAGATTTGCAGGTGCATAAGGATTTTCATCTTTTCTACCCAGCTTTGACAACACACCTGAGAGTAGAGCAAAGATAAGTATAAATTATTAATGTCTATTTCTACATTTCAACAATTAAAGTTTCATTCGTTTCAATCTATGCAAGTAAACAAGGGGTAAAGCAAGCGTCTACCAACAGTCTTCTGTCTCTACTCAGCTGCATCTTAGCAAATAGTTACTCTTTAATTCACAAAAGAATAGAACATATGAAATCATATTAGTGATGATGCATTTAATTAAAGAGATTAATATTAGTCTCACAGATAAACCATCAATAATTTTGGCTATACAGGGACCAAATTTCATCCAAAACCCCCTGTGTGCAATAATTGTATATAAGTACTTTGTACCCACATAGAACCTCCCTCATAAGAATTCAATAGGCATTATGAACATGTCTCAAAGCAACTTTGGTAAATTGTTCTTCTTTGAATCTTTTAAAGAAAAAATGCAGATGTACAGTCTTCTGTGCACATAACCCACGAATTAATAATCATAACAAAGGATTTCACACCGACAACTGCACTTTAGTTCTATCCTCCCTCTTCAAGTACGTTTGGAAAAAAAAAAGGTTGCGCGTAAGAGGAATGGGTGAATAATGCAGAAAGGTTACCTCTGATTGCATGCAATGTAGACACAGGGAACCTATCTTTATGCCAGCAGTTACGCAGAAATGAATGGGCATAGACCAAAGGTTAAGCCAGTTTACTTCACGCAGAGCTCTGAATCTGTTAGCATTCCTCTGCCATCCTGAACCACCTCTTTACAGTCACCTTACTCTTTCTAGTTCCCTTATGGTGATTCCCTTTGGGCAAACAAGAAACTCTATAGTATGATCCTCTCTCTCCTATGCCTGTAGCCTAAAGTCTGAGCCTTGCAGCATACATGGTCAAAACTTCCTGAGAACTGCATGATTCTGATGCACTGTTTAGTTAGCTAGTAGTCTAACACGCTTCCTAAAAGCAAGCGAGTGCCCAATATAAAGACGTTTCCAAAGCCTGTGGTGCAAGCATAAAGCCTTGTCACTGACTAAAACCTCACTTTTAAACAGCCTAAAGGTCATCACAGGCACCAACATATTAACATTAACTTACATCTGGAGTTTCTAATGCAAGCCATTTTTTAGTTAAAGAAAACCAAAGCTCATCTTTTTGTAGACAGGAAGCACTACAATCTAAGGTAGTGATGCACTACACTGTTTCTGTACTGCCTCTCCCTCTGCTAATAACAAATAAAAATACAGTAATACTTTGAAATCATCTGGACATGAAGACAAAAGTGTTTCACATGAGGCATCCTTTCCTTACTCTTTTTTACTCCCTGACAATCTTACATAATGCAAGAAGACTGAACCCGTCCCTGAAGAAACTTAATTACTCAACACGATGACTCTCCATAGCAGGTGATACCTGATCACTACATTTGAAGTGCCTCTGCTCTGGCCCTTTGCTGTGGCTAAAATAAATGCTTTATCCAGTAGGAAGCCAAGAAGTTTTGGGGCACTTTCTCTCCTTCCCCACAGGCTCAGAGAAATAGCATGCAGAAGCAGTGTGAACAAAATGGTGGGGCCATGCATGACACACTGCTATCACCAGAGTTCGGTAATTTTGTTATTGTTTGCTACTGCATATTTGTAGAATCATGACAATTAAAACCAGCATGCTGTCTGTAACACCTTAAGGAAACATAGCATTGCTACTTTATTTTAAGCCTACTTTCCTTTCGGTTGGTATCAATGGAGAGATATTTACAGCAGAAAAGCACAAGAGCTCAAATGGCTTAGGCTGCCTAGTTTTTCTTCACTCAGAAAAAGGTGCTCGCACACACAAAATAATCTGCAGCCCTTTCAGAATTATAAGTATACAGATTTTCTAGGAGAGAGGCCCTGAAGAAAGACAAAAATGCATAAAAACTTCAGTCCTCTTTTCAAAGAGAAAACTTTATCCAGATAAAATAGCACAAAGCAAGGAAAACACTGTACAGCCGGAGAAGACGTGCTGATCCAGCCTAACAGCCTACTGCTGCTGCCAAAATGAACAGCCATCCAGTCCATGTTTCCCCCTTTCTTGTGCTGCATTTTTACATTTGTTGGATCCCTTAATGAACCGCTTCACCTTAATAAGCTGGCGAAAAAACATCCTTATTTCTCCTGGACAGTTTTTGACTTGTGAGGGAGCTTAGAGAGGGGTTAGGCAAGCACCAGAACTAACTGGAGAGAAAGAAGCAGGGAGAAGCACACAAAAAAAAGAGAAGGAAACCCTCCTTTCACTGACAGAGACACTTCCGATCTGCTCAGCTGTTTCATCAGACTGCACCTCAGGTAATTCAAGCTAACTGCAAATAAGCTTTCAATAAATTCTCAAGTCTTTATTTAAGGGGGGAAAACCCCCTTATTTGACAGGAAATTTTACAGCCTACCTGATAAAGCCAAATAATTGATATCATGACCAGCAGACTTAGCATATTGTCCTGACTGGCCAAATCCTGTAAGTCTAGCATAGATGAGCCTGGGATTCTCCTGCAGAAGGACCTCTGGACCAAGACCAAGTTTCTCCATGACACCTTAAAAAGACAAAGGCATGGAATACTAATTTACATTTCTTTTTAACAAGATTCAAAATATACATGGTTCAAAGTTAAATTATACAACAAGAGAACTGAACTGCAATTTGTGAAGTAATACATTCTAATTCAGTATCCATACTACAATGTGAACAGCCAGAATGTTAAAAATTACCAACATACTGCCTACATTTTGAATACAAACCAATTAGTGGAAATTAAGCTTTAGTGCTCTTTCTTTTCAGCTGTTTTTCCTGCTTTACTTCCCCAAAAGATTGCCAGACAGCTTGCTGTAATCCATGTAGTGTTAAATGAGAGAGAAAGCTACCAAAGGCTTGTAAAAAAAAAAAGAGAGAGAGAGGAAAAAGCAAACCTTTATGTTTTCCACATTAAAATGACATGGAAATGCTTCCATCTTTCACTGGAATATACTTTCCTCACCATATTAGCCTCTCAGTTCCCCATGTGTTCTTGTTATCTTTTAACTGACTGACGCGAATGGACCATGCCACTGTTCGATAATGATTTGCAACAACTGAACAAAAGAAAATGTGTTCTTTTGTAATGCAGTGAATAAGGAACTTTGAGAAATCAATGAAATGTAGGTTTTGTCAGCATGGGTTTACAGTAATCAAGGCTAAAATTTTGACCTTGCAGTTCTAAAATAGTGGCTTTAAAAGAAGCAAATGCAAGTAGCAAATAAATGATAGATTTTTATTGGCTTAGTGCAGTTTGGTCAGACTATGCCATATAACCTATACTGGCGAGACACAGGGAGACTCATTTTGAAGGGGAAGGGATAACATAACTTCAGTTATGGGTGGATTACCCACAGGCTATCCCCCCAGAGTCTATTACTGCAACTTGTTTCACAAACTAGTCCATAATATTACTAGATCTTCAAATTCCTTAAGACCTATTTCTATTGTATTACTTACTGGGCAATGGCAAGTGATTAATGCCAGGGAGAAAGCAGTGAAATTTGGTAAAGAACAAGATTTTCAAAAGCACAAGTGAGAACTGGGTGCCAACTAACCCCTGGTGTCACTAAGTCAGTGTTGGAAGGTCAATGGTACAGCATGTTTAAAGAAACTCTCCTGCCACTTGGGCGCTCATCTTCTCATTGGTTCACACCAGCTTCATGCTGCATCACAGACTTGCCTAGCTCAGTTACAGGCCCCTAAACCCTAACATCTAGTTACAAAATCACCTGCATTTCCAGGTCAAAAAAAAAAAAAAAAAAGCGAATGCCTATAAACCCAAAGAAAACATAAATTTCCATGGTAAGGAAAAAAAAAATCCCATTAGAAAGTAGGAAACTAGCTACAATGAAAAATGGAATTTAATGTCTTAATTTTGTTTGCACAGCTTCTGAGGAACAAACCAAAAAATTTGTAAAGTAAAAAACATCACAATCATAAAATCCTGTTCTCAGAATGAAAAGCATTATCCCTGACACAGGATAGCCAAGCCTGTTTATGATGTGTGATGTTTAACTGATACAGCCTTCTATTTCTAAACTGACTGCAGAAACTCCCAAACACTTCAGCTAGCTCCTCACTGAAGCATGATCATAGAATCAGAATGGCTGGGGTTGGAAGGGACCTTTGGGTTGGAAGCCCCCTGCAATGAGCAGGGACATCTTCAACTAGATCAGGTTCTCAGAGGCCCGACCAACCTGACCTTAACGCTAGTCTTCATAACAGAACAGCATCCTCAAGGAACAGCAGGGATACTGAAATAACCCATGCATGAGCATCAGATGAGTGCCTGTGTATGGTTTATGAACGAAGAGAGCATGTTATATCTGTCGTCTTCAGAGGAATCGTAAGCTGCGAGACTTAGACCACCGTCTGCTACATCTTACCCACAGGCTAACCTTGCAAATGTGAGTTGAATTACACCAGCAGGCCTGAAATTCACTGCAGGACAGCTGCCCAAGCTCACACTTGGCATCCTCGGCCCAGTCGCCCGCGGTGCCATCCAGAACTATTTGCGCAGTGTCTCAGTCAGCGGGGGGAAGGCCCCGACTGATCACCTCCCGCAGCTTCTTCCCTTCGGTGTCGCACGGCTCTTGCACTTCACAAATCCCGGTCAGTCCCGCAGCATTTTTCACCCGTTCACACGAAATAAACCCCCAGAAGCTCTTCCCTTCCCGCTAGGCATTTCCAGAGGTCACAGACTGACAGGAGTCCCCTCAGCACCGCCACCCCATGGCCCCTCAACTGCCACCCACCCGACCTCCCGCTCACCCCGCACCACCTCCGGCAGGCTGCGCCCAACCTCCCGGCCTCCCCCCCACCCCCCTCAGCCCTCCCCCGGCGTCTGCCGCGGCCGGCTCCGCCTCACCGTGCCGGAAAGGCTCGAGGAGGACGTCCGCCTGGCAGCACAGCCGCCTCAGCACGGCCGCGCCCGGCGGTCGCTTCAGGTCGAGCGCCAAGGAGCGCTTGCCGCGGCCCTGCACGTCGGTGGCCACGGCAGAGCGGGGCGTCCGGTCCACCCGCACCACCTGGGCCCCGAAGTCGGCGAGGATCATGCCGCAGAGCGGCGCCGGCGCCAGGCCCGCCAGCTCCAGCACCCGCACCCCGCTCAGCGCCATGGCGACCGCCGGCTGCCGAGCCCCGGGATATCGATCCTCGCCGCCCTCACGGTCGCCCGAGCCGCGTCGGTTCCGGTGACCGGCTCAGCGCCCCAGGTTCCCAGGGGTGTCCTGAGAGGAGCGGGCGGTGCCACGCACGCCTCTCCCTTTTAACATGGCTTCACTCTCCGCGGCCTGAGGAGGCTCGCGTGGCCCCTCCCCTGTGGAAACGGCCCGCGTTTCCTCACCGTCCACCGCGGCTGCGCCCCCTGAGCCCCGTCCTACACCCAGGGTCGCCCCCTTACCCCCCCGCGTGGGGTTTTCAGTCAGGAGATGGGCCTTCCCTTGCTGCTCGGCGGGCGGACGGACAGCGAGGAACGTGAAAATGGACTCCCGGAGCCGTCGTGTTTTGCAGGGTGGCCAAGGGCCGTCCCAGCCGTCCGCCCCGTCCCGGGGCTGCCGTGGATGGTCCGAACCCACACGCGCCTCAGCCTCTCCGGGCCACGCTCGGGGATATTGGCAGCAGAGCTGATAAAAACGGGGTTTTTTAAACCAGATGTGCCTTTAAACTGGGCTGCCTGGTCCTGCAGCTGGTGCTGCGGCGGCTGTAGCCTCTCCGGGATGGGCAGAGCCCGCAGCTGGGGTGGCAGCACCTTCAGCAGGCCCTGCTGAATCCGGTCAGGACAGGCCTGGCATGGCTGCTTGCGGAAAGGATGGTGGCGGGATTTTAAGTAAATACCAATTTTAATGAGTATTTTGATGATCGCAGCTCACCGGTGCAGAGCCCTTAGCTCAGTGGTGCCACAAAGGGAAGATGGAAGATGAGTCACCATGGAGGCCATTGGCCCCGCAGCTTTCTGCCGGCCAGGAGTGTCGTGGAGCTTCAGCCAGAAGTGTCCCCTCTCTTCCTGACACTTTCACCATCCCCCTGACTGTACCCACTGCTGTGCTGCCACCCACAAGAAATGGCAGAGAGAAAAACGGGCCTTTTCGTTCAGGTGAAGCTGGCTTGGTTTGTCTATTACCTCCCTCCCTTAGAGACGCTGTACCACATAAAGGTTTGTTTCCACAGACATCATCATGTTACTGGGACGCTGCATTTCTGTCGATAGTTTTCCGTTTCCTTTGTCCCTTCTTACCTTTGGGTCCTGGAGTTTGTGTTGAATACGACAGGCAATTCCTGTTGTGTCACCTTCTTTCATTTCACCTGATGCTGTTTCGTTTACCACATCCAAGTAACACCATAATCACACACTGGATAATGTCTGGATTTTGCTGTGGTTTAACTGAGCAGCCCTTTGCACCTGCTTTTTTGTTGTCATCCGTCATTACAATGGGTACTCTGTGGCTGAAACATTCAAATCGGGACCTTATAATTTTATTTCAGTTTCAGGGAGTTGAGGGCAGCATTTTATAAGCATTAAATCCACTTTGAAAAATTGGATATTAACAAACTAAGAAACAGGCATGAGAGAAAAACAGATATTCTAATTAACCAAAAGATGAGGCTAATTATCTGAATCCAGTAAACTCTCCAGAAGCAGCAAGTTGGACAGCAGAAAACGTGTTAAAACCAAGGAGCCATCCCCTAGCATGCGCTTGTGGTAAAAACATTGCAGTGCTACCATTTAATACACATCATTAATATGCATCAGCAAGTACGTGGCTGTATGAATTCAGCACTGCAGAGGCAGCGAGTATAGGAAAGGAGATTGTTTTGAGGTTAAAACCCCAGTCTGGGTGGCGGGACTCTAGGTTGTGTTTCACACTGTTATAAATGAATTTAGTCCCCAACAGGATTCCAAACAAAGTTAACAGTTTATGAAATGAATAAAGGCAAGCAAACAGTGCTGGGCACACCGGGAGCTTCTGCTCTACCAAGATGCATGCCGTGAAAAACAAGACAGCTTCTTTTATAGTCTAACGTTCATTACATATTCATAATAGGTGTGTTCTTCTCCATCTCCTGGTTGTGGGGGTGCTTAGAAACTTGTCTCTGACCAGGCTCCCCACTGTTCGGGCCAGACCGCAGACACTCTGTGTGACCACCGGCACCTTGCACAGCACCAGCCGCTATCACCAGAACCCAAACAAGTCCACAACAGACACCCCCCCTCCAACAAATACACATCCAAATGCCTCAGTTCTTTTCTAGGATAGTTAACAGCAGAACCGGTTTTGGGTTGGCAAAAAGAGAATGAACTATGTACGTATCATCTGTCTCCTCCTGGCCTGCGGTTATACAAGGATCGACAAAATGGTTAAAGATTGCATAGACAGTGAGGGTCACATTTTATTATGCGGCCCTAGCATTGTTTATATTGACACGAATCAGATGAACATATTTCACAACACCTTGTCAGACTGCTTTTGTGATCTTTACTGAATTATGTCAGCGAGTTGCCAACTGTGTGATCCTGTGAAATGTATATCATTCCTATACTGAAATTAGTGTATTCCACAGTCAGTGTTTAAAAAATGAAATTATATATACTCTGTGTTATATCAACATTTCTTGCAGAGGTACAGGCACTTCTGTGCTACAGGCTGGCTACACTGCGTGCCAGACTTTCACAGTTTGTATCTTTGTACAGTTTGTTTACGATTACTCCCACTTTCCAGTCCTTTGGAAAAGTACCAAGGCAGGGATGTGAAGTTATAGCTGTACACGAAACCTTGATTCTCCCCTTTCACCTGCATATTGTTTACAATTTAGTCCATCTTAATACACGGTTAAAGAGATACTAGTATCAGTACAGTTTATATTGGTTTTGTTAAATGAAAAAGCAATAATTGCTTACATCTGTTATATTTCAAATCTTGATGATTTTAATTGCCTAAAAATGCAATTAATAGGTCACTACTTAGGGTGAAACTTCTCTAGTCAATTCAAACATAGATACATTAATCTGAAATTGAGAACTTTAAAGATTCTCATTAAATTTATGGTGGTATTTTTGTGTCCCAAGTTTATCAAAACTTTCAGTCATGGATGCTTTATCCTGAAGCCTGCATTTATGCCATGCCTGAGTAGAAGCTGTGCTCCATTTGTAACACTTCTCAATATCCCCACAGACAGTGTAGGTGATGCTCCACATTTCTGACCTCATATTGTGTGCTGTTGTGACACTGTCCCTTGTACAAAAATGCTTGTCAAATGCAGCTGCATAATCTCTGCAATTTCAATAGGTTCTTCAGCTTGGAGCATCTCTTTGCCTTTCTCTGTTTCTCTGCTGCTGTGTGAGTGTGGATTCACGTATTATTGCTCACTCTCTTTACTGTACATCCCACCACACACCAGCAAAAAGGCCCAAAGAGAATCTATCCTGAGATCGATACATCCCTCTAAAGTAGCTGTGAATTCACGCTGCTTGAGAATCTGGCTCTGTCTGTCTGAGAATATGAATTACAGATTTAGTAATGAAAGCTCAGTCTCAACCACAGAAAGTAGTATAAGCTGCCTTGTGCTACTTCATTAAAATCAACATATCCTAGAAAAACTACTGTCTGTGAGTTTAGTCCAGTCAGCCAGTGGGGTGATGATCTGGCCTTTCTGCCATAAACAAGCTTTGCTGTTAACTTTCACAATGTCAGAAATCTGTCCCCTAATACTCTGTTAAAGTAGAACAAATTACTGATTACACTTCACCTGTGATGGTGATTTCTGTACTTTGGACATTTACTCTTGTACCTGAACCAAAATACTAATCTTTTATTTCTTCTGAGTCACAGCTGGTGGTATTACTGTGCTTTAATGATTTAGATGAAGAGACTTGCAAGTAGCTTTTTACAGCTAATCTTTATATTGGCTAATCAGTAGAAAATAAATATTTTCCTACGAGTTTATTATTAACCACTATTGTAGGGACTGGAAACTCTAGACCAGGGTTATTCCCAGATTTTGTTTGCCTGGATACTGAGCTTCAGCTCTGTGCTGGGTACCACATGTACTACCACTTGGCCCTAAACTTATTTCCAGCGAGCCATTCCTGCTGGATAGTGTTGTCCACTGCATTCAGTGAAGACAATTTCTCCTACATTTCCAGTGCAATGGATTGATAAGCCTTTGTTTTTACAAACAGTTTACAACACCTTGCCCATGAGCCATTTATTTGCGCTTTAGGTATGGCATACCAAATTCACGTTCTTTATTTTGTGTGCCTTTAATAATTTGAGAAAGCAAACACGGACCATTCTGAGAAGCAGGTAGTCTTGGAGGGAAGAAAGCATTGATCTGAAGTTATGTAATATCTGAAAGATTTTGTTCAAAACAACCATACATCTACTTTTTTCTAGTTTAAAAGATGAACAAATTAAAAGAGACAAATTAAATTCCATCCAGTGCTTTCAGCTGCAGACCAGGACTTTTCACATGACAGAATGGCACAAACTCTGAATTTGCATCTCCTGGCCTGAAGTTCCAGTCCTTACGGACTTCCTTGACTCTCAACAACTTCAGTGTACTGTGACAGCCTGGAGTGTTTTTCTTTCAAAGAATGCTAAGATTGAAAAATTAAGCTCTTAGAAACTTAGAAAATGCTAAAATGAAGGCTGCTGCTGTGAATTTAATTCCTCTGTTCTTTCTGACATATTAGTATGCTCTATTTTCTATGGTATCAGTGATTCATTAACTATACATTTGGATAAGTTACTGACTGAAGCTCTTCTATATTCATCTCTTGCTATCACATTCCACTATGTGGCCCATGCCTTGTTCGGTAAGCATCATATAATTGTTGCTGGATGAGGCCAAGAAGTAGCATGTGACTAGATGATGGGAGGAACATTCTGTGAGACACATTCACAGGGAACAGGAGCTAAGATGTCAAAGATGATTTTAACATGAGTATTTCCATTCTTGGTGTTGTAACAATGTGAGTCTTTTAAAACACTGATTTTTGTGGAATTTCTCACATCTGCTGGGTTGCTTTCAGAAAAGCAGAAGGATAAAACTCCATTTGTGAATGCCTTTAGCCCATGACAGGAGCTATCTCCCAAACTTTTCTTGAGTACTACTTGAAAGTTAAAGCAAGCTGGGGATCAGTCCCAAGAGACAATTTTGCAAGCAGACACCCTACTATGGGGTCTGAGAGAGTTTAATTAGCATTAACATAGTCCGATGATAACTCTGGGCCAGAGAATAGACTCTGGCACTGTTTTGTTTTTCAGTATCAGTTTAACCAGAGAGCAGGGGGATGAGGCTTGGCAAGTATGGCTGTTCTCTACTGCTACTCCTGTGCTGCATAGTTCCCTCAGAAAACTATTTGATAATGAAAATTACAGGGCACTGCAGATGCTGGCCCTGCAACTCGTGCTAGGACTGTGTGGTTTCACCCAAAGACTTCACCCAAAGCTGTCGCCCTTTGGTGTAAGAGGGAACCTCGTCATACTAAGAAGTGGACATTGTATTGAGTTCTTTTAATTTATGAAGATAGCATCTAGAGTTTGTGTCTTCCTTCACTGATACCCAAGTATGACACCTAGCCTGAGCACTGCTTTGCATAATTTCTTTTGTTGCCTCAGATTTCTAAATCTGAACTGATCACTGTCAGTTTTTATTTCCTTTGGTTGCTGAAGCAGAACTAACTGCAAAATAGAGATTTTGCTGCTGATTCACCAAAATGAAGAACTGTGGGCCTTTCCACACACCACTCAGCGCCTCCCTGTGCTTTTTTTCGTTCTGAGCACAAAACATCATTTTAATAATGTGAGCTAAGTAGGAGAAAAAAGAGTTTTAATAAAAAAACCCTTTTATTAAAAACTGCTTCAGAAAGCAGCAGGGTGTAGTGTAGGAAACTCAATGCAAAATTTCACGGGGAAGATGAAAGATCTGAGTGAAGGTTGAGTTCCTTATTTTCCCTTTAGAAAACTTATTTAAAGCCCTCCCTTTGGCTCACAAGGTTTTCAGTGAGACTGAGGCTGCACATTGTTGTCAGTGTAAATTGCTTCCTTGGAATCAACTCAGTCACCCTTGGGCCATGGACTAGCCTCTGAAACTAAAACCACAGATGCATTTTTCTCAAGGAATTCTAATTAAACTGATCTGCTTTCCACTTTCTTTAAACATCACTGGTGAAATTGGGACCCAGACCTAAGATGTTTGCCTTCAGTTAGGTTTCATTCTAATTCATGTTTTTCTTGCACAGAAGTTGGGTTTTACCTCTGCCAAGGGGTCCAACCAGCATCTCTCAAGTGGCACATAGCCCTGTTTAGCAAAATGCAACTCTTAATGCTCCTAACGCAGCTGGCAATTAGAGCTGCTACCTTGCAAGAAGATCACAGGAAAGGACAGCAGTCCCTGGGTCTCAGGGGGCAGGGAGGACCAAGAGTGGCGGCTGGTGTTTCTCACAGAGCAGAGCTCAACTTGTCTCTGTGCGGGGCAGTGTTTTCTCCTGCTGGAATGCCAGCTTCTACCCCAGAGGCAGGATATTGCCTACCAAAGCACAGCTCTCGTGGCAGGCAGGGGCTTGCAGCTCTTGCCAAGTTTTGGTTAAATCTGAGAGCTCATGGAGTGGGGGAGAGAGATATAGACTCAGCTTAGCAAAGACAAGAAACCGTTAAGTATACTCCAAATTGCAGCTTTTGAGTTTCCAGGTTTCTGACTCATAAAACAAATTACAAGATACCACCTATTTTATAACAGAGGACAAAAGTCTCCGACAGAAGACATTTTGTCTCGAGCATCTGCTAAGCCACAGTCTTTCAATTATCAGCAGTGAGGGAAAGATGGCTGATTTTCATAAACATTTCTGAGAAAAAAACCATACATTCCACATGACTGAATATTAAACTTGATAATTTTGAGGAACAGGAACACACACACACACACACACAAACAAACAATTAATATGTAAGTTAACAATTTATTTGTAAAGTATTACAACAGTCAGTCAGCAGAGATTGCATGCAATAACTTTGCAGAGAAAAGACTGTAGAGATTTCATACAAAAACTAGGAAGTTTCAACCCTGATGTTAAAAATGTCTTAGCTTTAACCTTGGAACTGAGACCGTGCTGCTGTTTGTTTGTCAGAAGCTTTTGTGGTGATTCTTAGTTGCTTTCCACTCTTAGCAGGCCAAATTGCACAAAACTTGTGAAAAAAACCGTAAGATGAGAATGGCAAAACTTGGCTTTCTTTTATATCATGGCCATTACAAGAGATAACGTAAAGGATCTTAAAATGAGTGTATGTATCATAGTTTCTAAGTGCTTTATTCTGATCACAATGGATTAAAATGGCCATTCCATAAAGGAAAATTAAGTACCCAAAGGAAACCTTAGGGATTTAAATCTTATGTGTGTGTGTGTGTATATGTACACACATGTAAATTTTGACCCCTAGTGCTGGCTTTCTCCCATTCAGTAGCAAAATGAATGCTTAGGAAATACATATTAGGAGTGTATCTCCATAGCTTCCAAATGGTAAGGTCCTTAGTAAATACAGGTATGAACAAACCAGTACAGTTTTATGACTATTAATCTTTATTGGCTAAATGTATGTTTTACAAAGTAAGCAAACATTCCTAACACAACAAGAAATACTTTTTTCAAGATTTTTCCTGCCATGAACATTAGCTTATGATGCCATATATCTCATACAGCTTGTGCACTTATTCCAAAAGAACAACATTATCTGATTACCTGTTGGGTGGGTTTTAGTTTGAAGGTGTGCCAGAATTTTACTAAAATGCTTATTAAAATAAGCATGAAAACCTATGTGGTGCAAACCTGACGAGTTCACAAAGAAACAGGAAAATCCATCAGACAACAGTTCATTAAAGCTAATACTTTCAGTGGTTGA
The DNA here is from genome assembly GCF_929443795.1 of Astur gentilis. Taxonomy (NCBI): domain Eukaryota; kingdom Metazoa; phylum Chordata; class Aves; order Accipitriformes; family Accipitridae; genus Astur; species Astur gentilis. The sequence goes on along the minus strand of NC_064919.1, from coordinate 76,343,824 downwards.
TGCTTAAAACTAAAAAATCACAAGTCATAATCATCAAGTATCAACATGCATTTTTCATTGTAAGATGTGGTTTACATACACTAGGAACGTGTACAAGGACATACAAATTTATAGGGCAGATTTTGATTCATTTGCTTTATTGTTGTGCTACTGATATCTGTGTACAGTATAAAAGAATTTCAAATAAATGTTTTCCTAACCCCGCTTGCTTGTTACACATTAATGATAGGTAATGTCTGGTTAAAATGTAATATATATTAGCTTCTGTGTGGAAAGCCAGAATGTGCAGAAGATACATTCAAACTTCAGTATTGTCTCAGTATATTTGGTGCTGATTCTGATGAAAAGAAAGTAGCAAGCCAGGATTTCAGGTACCCAAACTTTGAAAAGCCAGTGGCAAATATTAATGCTGAGGAATGGCCCAGTTTACTGTGACCAGAACTCATGAGCCAGCCAGCATTTGCTTTCAACAGTTAAATACTGAACTGGCTTAGCTGCTGCTTTGCCAGACTTAAATGTCTTTTCCTGAAATACTGGTACTTGGAAGGCTGCTAGGAAAACTGTATCAACAACTTCACTGTTAAGTAAATATGCAATATTAAAAGGTACATCCTTCTAAAAGAGCTCCAAACTCCACAAAGCGTGTGTTTCTCTGTTTGTGCCGTTGGCATATCCCAACTTTTCCAGAGTATATCCCTCTGCTTTGACACCTTGCATTCAGTTACATCAGGTTTTAACAATTTGAAGGCTAGGAAGAAACATTACAGTTCCCCTGTCTGATCCCCTGCACACTGCAGCTAAATTACCTTAGCTTCAAGCTGCTACTAAGGCAAGAATTACTACCACTCTTTTTTAAGAGAGAGAGAGTGAGCATAAATATGTACTAAAAATCTATGAAAAATTAACACCAGATACATCTTCAGAGGTTTGAGATGGGAATGCAATAAACCTGAATCCTTGACATCTTTATTTTCACATTTTTTTTTCTTCTATTTGTAAAGTTCATTCTAGTCCAGTAAAAACTTCTTCCTTTAAATCTGGTCTCAGCTGAGCCTACTTATAATTCATACAGGCCTGTTTCCATGATGCAAACTTAAATGAGCATGTAATAAGAACTGAATAAATGAACACAAAATCTTGAATCACTTGTTCCATTCCTGACACATACTTAGCTGAAGTATATTTACAGACAAAATTGACTTTACTGTGCAAACTGCTCTCTAAATTATTTAAACTCCTTTTCCTTTGTTTTTCTGTCACTTTGGAGAAGAGACCAATAGCAACATTTAATGATTCACTAGATAGAGCTGAGATGATAATACATCTTCTGTGAATCTGTGTCAGCTACCCAATGTATTCAGCTCATCTCATACACAAATAGCAACACATTGCATCAAAACAAGCCTTCTTGATCTTTCAATGTTGTAATGCTGTTCCACAGGCCAGAAAAAAATACCAGTTCCAAAAAAGAAGTTTCCTCAGATAAACATCTATTGGGTTGTTTCTTTTTTTACTTGGTTTCAAAAAGAAGAAACCCAGCAAAGGTGGAGAAGCGTTGATGGTCCCCATGGAGGGCTCCATTTCCCATTCGCAGCCAAACTTCATCTCCCTTGGCAAGTTTTAGCACTGCACTGTTTCCTGAAGTGTCTGCTTTCCCTTTTGATTCATAGCTAGGGATGAATATTTTAACAAGTCAGCTTTTTGTTTCTCAACAATGATTAAACAAACAACTTGAACAAAAAAGAATCCAAGAAAGAACATTGTTATCCTGCACAAAAACTTCCTTGAAAGGCTTGCCAACATTTTTTCAGCTTTATGAGGAAATTTTGGCATCGTTCTGCATTTGATCTCCTGGTCAAATTTTGCACCTTACTTAACTGCATCATTTCATTCCTTTCTGAAATCCTGGAAGTTTAACTTGACATATTTTTTTCCAGGGCATAGGAACAAATTCGTTGTTTAAAATAAAGCTCTGCTTGTTCATCACAACAAGATTTCCTGTGATACTCTTTTTCCCTTGGATTCATTCCAGCTAATTTTAAATGCCTCCAGGTCAGGAGTCTCACGTGAGCTGAGCCCCTGTGCTGCTGGCACAGCAGGTGGGCAGAGAAAGGCAGCTCACTCCATCCTGAGGCCTTTCATTGGAACGTAGATACATTTGATGTGGGCTAACCTGCTGGCTTTGCATGAGTGTTGGTTCCCTTTCTTCCACCTGTTGCCTTTTCTGACATCAATGCTGCAAGGGAAAAAAGTTGAGTACTTTTTCTTTTGCAGGAAAGATCTCCTGGGGATGAAGTACCCTTTGGTGGTGCTTCAGGTGCGGGCTGTTGAAGAAACCTGGACACCTTAAATGAACCTGCTACCATCTAACTGCCTAAAAGCCAGTGTGATCAATCTAAGCTTTTGTGTCTGCTTATTCACACTCATGAGACAAGCTTGGTTTTGGCATCACACCCCTGCTTGGCACTAAAGAAATAATATTTTTTTTCAAATATGTATTTTTTTCAGATATCCATTTGGCTACAAGCTCCTTGACCTGGTCCTTATAGAATTTGATAAGCTGGAAGTGGATCCTATTCTTGATGATCCTCCAGCTAACATAAAGAATTCAGAAACTGTTTATTCAAAGTGTGCTAATGATAACAAAGCCAGTAAATGGAGTGCCTTTGCTTCTTACTCATCCTTACTACTGCAGTTTAAATGCTTTCCACCTTTAAAGTAAATTGCTCTCCCCTAATCTTTAACAAGACTGTAACTAGTTGCTGAACACTTCATTATGCCCTTTCTCTGACAGGCAAAATGAGGATGAAGATATATTTTAACAGAATGACAGCATGTTACCGCTGGACTCCAACCTTGACTTGCAGTGCTAATTTGTTTCCCCTGAGCTTTGAGGAACTTGTGATCAAGGGTGAATTTTAGGTCCGGGATCTGTGAGAGGTATGATCCAAATTTGCAAGTTGAGGAGGGCAAAATACAATAGTTTTTCTTTGTTGGTTATTTTACCCTACAGAATTTCTTGAAAAAAATGAACAATTTCATGTTTCTTGAAATGTGAGCAAGGTACCGCATCTGTGCAAACATGGCTCTTGCGTTAAAATGTCCTGGCCCTTCACTTACCTATATAAGCTGAAAACTGTATTACCATTATGCATCAGGTACACGTACACTTCCTCCACATCTTCATGTTTCATCATATTGAAGGTGAAGAAATACACCCCTGAAAAGATTACCAAATACAATGTGTTTTCTTCATAGAGGGAGGTAACATGCTACAAACTTGTGCTTCTTGCTTAGAAAAAAAAACCAGCTGAAGCCAAAATTACCTTCCAGTTGTCAGTGGGTATTTTGCGTCTGCTTATAGTGTGTGAAAATATAATTCATTTTTATTCTTCATATGGCAGGGGTTCAGCCACATCCTGTTCCAGAGAAATGACTGTGTTTGAACATGGCAGGACCGCTCATCCCTTCCTTCTCACTGAAAGGTAAATTTCCCAGAGGCTGAGTCTAGTGGCCCCTCTCTCACCTCTTTTTCCTTACCATCTTGCTCCTGTCCTCTCCCAAAAGGGCAGCCTCCAGGCCAGCCAGGGCTCAGCCTTAGAGACTGTCAGACAGACAGCATGTTGCCCAGGCCAGGCAGGGCATGAGTGGTTTTAGCATCACCCACTGCTGCTCACTTGTCAGTACCACATACTGAACAATGCAGGCATGGCCACTGGTTTCTCTTCTTGCACAACACACCCTTACCATCACCCTTTTTCTTTCTAGCTCGTTCTCTGCCTGAAAAGTGCCAACAATGTTGTCAGTGCAACCATGTTATGTGTCATGAGCTCTACAACACTCCCCTAGCTGGGAAGACAAGCTCCTCATTTCTGAACAGTACGTCTGTAGCATTGACCCTGCAATGGGAGCTTGGAGTTTGCATCAAAGTTGTTAAATCATTGTGGGTCAAAGTATTTTGACATCCACATCTACATTAACCTCAAAAGGAAACAGCTGTGAGGACATGCACCGCTGTCAGTAAGATGTGCTACAGCAAACTTGGAGGGCCTGACTTTTATTCAATCTAATGTCATTTCCCATAGCAGTGAGTAAATTAATGGTGGGGTGAGAAAGGCCAAGTGAAGGAAGGTGGTTTCAGGCTTTGCTTAGACATGGTTTTGGTTATGGTCCTGCCTCCCCCATCTCCTATTGTTCTTCTGGGGCCACAGCTGGTAAGATGGGGGATTGATGCAGTGGAGAAATAACTCAGGAAAAAATGTAATGCCTCATTTCCAGCCACACATCTGTTGCAGGCCAGCTCATGCCTGAACAGGCATAAGAGAAGATGTGGATGAAGAGAGTGACTGGAGGCAGGAGGTGGACGAGGCAACTGTGAAGCTGCTGATGCTGCAACATGAAGGCCATGGTTATCTCATCACAGTGGCTGAAGGGCTAAAGGTCTCAAAGCAGATGGTCTTGCTCCCTCCCCAGCTCTGGCCATGCCTCTTCCTCCTGCCTTTGTCCCAGCACTAGTCTCACTGGCTGGCAAGCCCTCTCTTGGCTTGCTTAGTTTCCAGTCTCGTTTTTCCTGAAAGTAGGTAGCAAGAGCTATGCAGACTGAGTCTCATCAGTGCCTTGTGCACAGCCAGTTAACTAGTTTCTCATCATTATTGACCACACTTCTCCCTGTAGCTCCAAGAATTGCATTATTTGGTTTTGCAAAGACTCACCATTAACTGGAGCACCAAATCTCCCAGTCATGACATCAAAAAAATTCCCAACGTTGGTTTCAACACTGCTGAAGATGATCCCACTGTTCTGGTTGCTGAAGTGAGTAGCCATGGAAGCCATGAATGCGACCTGCAAAAATGCAGTTCTTATTCAGGCAGTCGTTCATGAAATGCACATGTGTAGAGGAATTAGCTACAGAATTTTTTCATGTATTTGCGGTCTGTTTATTTTCCTGCCAGAGATGTTCTTCTAGGGCCTGCTCCAAGGCCATTAAACTCCAGTAACAAACTCCCATTGAATGAAACTGGAAGAGGACTAGGTTTCTTACATTCAATTGGACTATTCATGACTGTAAAAGTAAGTGTATGGGCAAGTGTTTGCAGGTCAGGACCTTCGTTTGAGATTTTATTTACTTCTAAGTCTCTCTAGAATGATGCAACAGAAAACTGGCATTGAAATAGATGGTGTTTCCAACAAAAGTGATTTAATTAGTTTTTATATATTCCCCAGTGCATTTGGACTAGATATTGCTTTTAACTGAATGTGTGGAATAAATAATGATTGGTAAAATCCATATACATTAGTGTTTCTTACTAACTACCTTCAGAGATAAATTAAACATTTTTATTAGAAATCCTCTATAAGTGCAGTTGCTGGGACTCAACATTCAGTGCTTTTTCTCTCTTACTAGTTGCCCTGTACCCTCAATGACGACAACAGAGAGTGGTGGAGACCAAAAGAGGGAACTAAGAAAGTGAAAACTGTGCTTCAGCTTCATGGTATACTTCTTGCAATGAGATGTATTGTCTGTGGAAAATGTTTCATAGAAAAGTGCAAAACCTCCCACATTGGACAATTCAATTACCCTCATCAAGATACCAGGGAAAACCCCTGCCAACTTGCATGGGCAGGGAGGGAGGTTATCTCTTCAGTGAGTCTGTGATCCCCCATCTCTGTCAGTAAAAGGGCTACAGGCAGAATTGCTGCACCTGGATGCCAGAAGGTCATACAGTGACTTGACATTTTATCTCTCTCTCTTAACTTCTTAGATGAGAAGGGTTCAATTACAGTTGTTACTGCCCCTCACAAAAAATGACATTTTCCATGAGATTCCAGCTATACTGGTATTAAAAAAAAACACCTCAAACGTCTTTTGATTTCAGATCCAAATGTGAACAAAACCAAAACAGGCAAAATCAAATGCAAGTCTGGATCCAACAATGGAAATCATTAGCCATCTGCTCAGAAATTTGAGGAGCTCCAGATGTGAGCTGAAAGCTTGGACTGATTTTCCTTATCCCTGCATGAATGCATTTTCTATGACGGCAAATTGTTAACTTCTTGCTTCTCAGCCAGGATCACATCAAAGTTCATCATGTGTTAAAGGAAAGCAGCTGCAATGGCAGCTTGATGGAATTTATTGCTTTTTGTCTAGATTCCATTTCACATTCTCTTTGACCCCATGCTACTTCTCTTGGGCTGATCAAGATGTCCTTTCTCTCTAGGTCTCATTTTGAAATAGCAGGTCAACATGGACATACCAAGTCTTTCAAAATAATCCTGTACTTAAACCATTATTGGATTCAAAAGTGTTTTCTCCTCCACCTGTCCCTGCTCTAAAATTCTTAAGCGTGATATTAACAAGAAATGATATGCTATACTGTGTAAAGAATTTTTAAACATGTGTTAAAAACAGTGATGGAATTTTACTTGGAAACAGGTGAGCTTTTGTTATTCAACCTCTTTCATTATTCAGTTTTTAATTACATTACTGCCACTATCTTTACGTAAGAAAAAAATGCTGATAGCTCATTTTAAAATTGCAAAAGGATTTATGTTGAATGTAATTACAACAAATAAATTTTTAAGATATTCAGCTATAGTGTTAATTCCAGTTATTTAAGAATACTAAAATAATTCTACTTTATTAAAAAAGTCCAGTAATTTTAGAAACTATTTTCATTGTGAATTTTATTCTGTGCAATTACCCCATCTTCATGCAACTTAGAGTGGAGAATTCAACCATACACAATGCCAAGAAATACAAAGCCATTTTCCCACACTGTACACATTGGTTGTACTGTTGATTTTGCTGTTAATTTGCATATCTTTTACAGGGATATAAAACATATATGAATGACTGTTGTTGGGAAACAGTATCCTTCAGTTAAAAGGTGTAGATCCGTAAATAGACCAGAACTTCAGTTTTCCCCATAGTCAGAGTGTTTGGAAGTGGGATTTCTTTTTGTGCATGTTTGCTATATCCCACTTTGTCCCTTCAGTGGCGAACTTGGTTTGGGGGGTACAAATCAGATCAAGACTAAGACACTTCCATTGAAGTGTGTCTGTGTGAGCGAGGATGCAAACTCACTTATAGCTTCTGGAGATCTATATACTCTGTGGTATGTGAAGTCCCATTTGCCCAAAAGCAGCAGTGACTGTCAGATTAAGCTGAGTTGCTCTTCTAGATCCTCAGTAATTCTAATAGGAGCTCAGACGCTTCCCTCACATGTAGGTTCTCTGAAGCTGAATCTGACGGCAATCCCTGGCCCATGCAAAATGCACCTTGTACCATTTGACATGCTTTAGGATTCTGCCGCACGCGACTGGCTGATATGACCTACAGAAGCCCCTTCCACAGTGGCAGCTGGAGACCAGGAGGGATACATCTTGCCATGCATCTAAATCTTGCCTTCAACATCTTAGCTGCACTACATCATATAGTTAAGTCTTCCTGCTATTGCAGATGAACTGCTCATATATTGCTACACTGCAGTATACAGTGTGGAAATTCTTAAATCCCCTTTGCAACAGCAACCAAGGGTCTTAGTTACCCAAGTCCCATTTACTTTCAGTTGCGTTAAGAACAGGACTACACCACGTCTTTGCTGTACTGCAGGTATATAGATATACATACATAAGCTCTCTGCCACCTGGCAGATTCCTGGGACATGAAGAAGCTTTAATCCAAAAGCTATGAGTCTATACCCACAGAGTGTTGAGCCCAAATAAATATATCCCATCCCTCAGCAGAGCTTGTAAGCTCAGGCTTGAACCCATGTTTTAATGCTTATCTGGCTTTTGGGTAGTTCATTCATAGGCAGAACCTACATGCTTCTCAACTTATTTAAGGTACTTAGACATATAAAACCACAAATAGCTACTGAGGGCTATTTTTCAAAACCAGAGGACTTCTGGCTGCACTCAGAGGTTTTGACCCAATACTTTAGGAAGTTGCATACATATGCTTCTGAGAATCTTACAAAGCCTGACTAACTTGAGAAGCATGGGCCTGAGTGATTCCTTTACTCTTTTCATATGCCATATGAAGCACAGTTATGTATGTGATACAGCTTGATAGAGAAATGATAGTCCCCGCTATTCTCCTTTAATGACCCAGATACTGGCTTTCTGCCCTAAAAGGGAACCATTTATGTTTCTTCCTGTCCATTTCTCAGCTGGATTCTTACTCTAAGGAAAGACTAAGCCCTGATGTCTTTCTTTTCCAGGAAGATCTGGCAGAACACATTTGTTAGTCATGATGAGCTATATACGTCTCTCACTGTATTAATTTACAGGGGGATTTACTTCTTAAGTATCTTACAGTAGTTAGGTGCTATTTTTTAGAGAAGAAAACCATAACTTGAGAAATGCTGCAGCCAACACAAGCCAGAGATTTTGTACCTGAAGTTCTGGGGGAATCCCAGGGTAACCCTTCTCGCCTTTGGGTCCATGATGGCCACGCTCTCCCCTCGGTCCCATATCTCCTTTGTCTCCTTTCTCACCTTTGGCTCCTTCCTGGCCAGTTGCTCCATTATTTCCATTGTTTCCATGATTTCCTTAAAGGAAACAGAGCATTATGTTTAACTTAAATAATTTCATATAATATATTTTAACAGGTGACTATGACAGGGTCCTTTTCCACCAGTTTGCAACACATGGACTTTTCAGTACCATAAAGCCCAGATTGAGCTGTGATGGATAAGAAACAGCTGTGTGGTTAAGCTGAAGGTGGAGGTTTTGAGGAGCAAGTTTCCAGAAGGATTCAGATTGATGTTTAAGAGTTAACCCTTATGCTATCTTGGTGTTGCCATATAAACTGCTGATGTCTCAAGTCATTGCATTGTTGGGGAAATGTGCAAGGGACAAGACCTCAGCGATTGTGAGGCTCAAGGAATGTGAAAGCCCCTGCCTATTGACACGTACCAGGTAGCCTGCATAAGCACTCATGCTTTTCCTTTTGTGTAAAAACTTATTTCTTCATAATTTAAGCTAATTAGGATAGGCTAAGATACTTTTGATTAATGCTTTGCTATCTTTAAAGCACGTCTACACAAATTAAGAATGGCTGTAGCCTTAAACTAGCTAAACGACCTATCTGTACCAAAACCTGGAAAGTGTGCATTCTCAGGCTGCTGGTTAGCTTGAAGGGGTTGATTGTTTGCATGTTCCTAGATTTAAGGAAAGACAAAATTTTTATAATGATGGCTTCTTGTAAAAAGGCTCATTATAAAAACACATTCCTGCATCTGCAGTGTTACTTACTTCCTGATGTTTGCTGAGGAAATTACTGAGCAAACGTCTATGCGACTGACAAAATTTTAAAGTTGGCTAGAATAACTGAGCAATTATTATTCCTATTTGAAACAAGAGCCTGACCTTTCAACTAATTACTCAGGGGATTAATTAGTGTCATCATTGTTCTAATTCTACCTGAATTGAAATTGGATTCTTTGCCACTCTGCTTGTTCTCTGTTTAGTCACTCTGGTTACGAATTTACAGGAAGAATGGTGGTGTTTGAGATCAAATCTAGTGATTAAGTGATTCTTCAGAGTTTTTGTATTGAGGAAAAAATTTACTTCAAAAAAGGAAGCTAAATGGTGGAAGAAACTAAGCATTCTTTGGATAGAGAAATCAATAACTTAAAAATAACAAGAATGACCCTTCATGTAAAGCCAGAGCTACTTCTGTACCAGTTCAGAACAGAAGTCTGCAAGCGACATTTGATGCAATCAAGGGAAAAGCAGTTGTTGTCATTCCCCTTATGGGCACGATATGAAACACAGCGATGAAGGAGACAGAGAAATTCCAGGCTGCAGAAGGTTGCTGTCAGCTATACGTTTGTGGCATTCCGTGGTGACAAGAAAGTGTGACTGCGATACATCCTCACATGAGGAAGGGGCAAAGCTGGAACTGGGCTGTGCCCCAGTATGTCCACTGCAGCCTTGAAAGAGTGGGTCTAATACAAAATTGTGTCCTGCTTCTAAGAAGCCAACAATTTATTAATACGTAATGCAATCTTTCTGCACAAGAGGTCTCATCATTAGATTTTTCTTACTTGTATAATGGTCAATGATATTTCTATAAAGGGTTGATGCATGAATAGCTCACAGCAGCCTAATACCAAATATGCCTGTGACCTTATTTTTCCTAATACCCAAAATATGGCAAAGTAACAATTTATTTCAGTATTTTGCCAACTGAAGCTAGTTCTTGAAACATTGCATTCACTCAGATTTAACTTCCTAACAGTCAGATTTAACTGTTACTGTAAACTGTTTCTACCAAAAATCACTACATTAATTTTTTCTGTGTATGGTTACATCAGGTCTGTTACTGTCAATACATTTGTGAGGCAGATGAATTATGAAGTTGCATTTTTATTGTGATAACAGAAGATGTAAGCTTTTGAAGATGAGATAAATCTGTCGCTCAGTGACATGTTCATTTACATCATACGTCTGCTTTAGGAAAGGTAATTTTCAAATCCCTGAAGGTACCTGCTGTAACAAACTTACACCAACATGCACCTAACTATCTTTTTCTCTTCTCTAGGCTCTTCTTTCTCCATACCAATTATCAGATCAAAGCATACCCTTTTCCTGTGTATCCTGTTCTTCTGTATGCATTTTTAATGGGAAAAAAAAGTACTTTTTATTAGAGAAGAACAGAAGAAAGAAGGAAAAGAAGACATTTCTATGAGAGAATAAAAGCATATGTGTGTCTGTAAAATACTGGCTAGCAGTGTACTAGATGAAAAAAGCTCCTGAATACAGTACACAATAGCATAGCTGGATATTCAAAAGTGATCCAAATAATCAACTTCAGGGAGCAAGTTCTTCCAACTTAGTGGAAGCTTCATGCTGCTTCAAGAAGAGAGACCAATTTGCTCTAGAAATGTAATAAGATTACTTTCAGTATGAATTTGTGAAAGCTAAACTTTAATAACAAAAGGGGTTTCAGTGGAAAAGACTTTAGAGTCTAATTGAAAATCTCTCTCAGAAATTATAGAGAAACTTATTCCTGAATCTGTCCCCAAATACTGATGTTTTGACCATTCCCTGATATTTCATAGAAGAGCCTGTGATTTATAGCCTGTAACTAGAATAATAAAAAAATGAATTAAACTTTGTCTTTACCTGGCATCCCAGGGGGCCCAGGAGGTCCTGGGGGCCCTTGGTAGAGTCGAAGTCCAAAGTCACCACGGCAGCAGGAGCTACAGTCTGGATTCTGTGGTCCGGTTTGTGGGGGCTAAGTGCACAAAAGTAAGCTTTAAATAGCTCATTCATGGAGGGCATCGATCATATGCATGTCAGTTACAGGGTCTTCATTATATTTTCTCTGTTTATATATTTGGTAAGTTTTCAAAACACTTCTTATCTGGGCTGAAATCTCCCCTATTTGGGTTGTCCCTGAAGATGTAATTTCTGGAAGATTTAAGGAAATACCTCTTCAAGTGTTCTAAGACCTATATGAATATTAAAAAAACAACTTGTCCTGTCAAATAATGAGGATTTTGAAAGTAAAACAATACCAAGTAATGAAAGTTAGATTAATATTTCAGTTAGGTTCTTATCCTGCTTTGCACTAATTCCACATTTCAGCTGACCTTTGTTGACAAACGAGCCTATGTACAACTAGTGGTAGGATGCAAGGGACTTCATCTGACATTCAGCAATTAACTATCCTCTACTAAACGTAAAGAAAACTGTGTTGGACTACCCAAAGAAGAGTTAAAAAATGTCTGTGCAGCATATTCCTCTTCATGGCCCCAGACTGGCATATTTACAGGCCACTAAATTTGGGACAACCTAAAAAAAGTGGCAAGATACATGACAAAAATTTGAAGTGATCAAAACACCTGGTGTTAGGGGCATTTGATTATTTGTTGTTGTGGGTGTGTAACTATGAAAACCTTTTTATATGCTGAAAATAATATAGCAGCATAAATAAACTAATGACTTTATTATACACAGCTCAGCAACTGTAATAATAGTTTGATAATATCTTTGCTTCAGGGCTTTTCTTTCCCACATTATTGTAATTATACTAATGGCGTCTCATTCAATCCTGGCTGGATTTCGTAACTAGGCTTTTGCATTGATCTTGTGGTCACAAATTGTCCAATGGGTCAGCTGAGGTAGAGGTCCAGGATTTGATTTTATTTCTCTACCTCCTTCTTATTTCTCCCTCTTTATTTCTTTTTCCTTACAATTCTTTGCTATTATCCTGAGGTGCAAACCTGCAGTTCTTAAATTCTGGTGGGCGATAGTTACACCAATCCAACTACTACTTTTCTCTAATCATTCCACTATTTGTTTTCCTTTCCTTTCTTTCCACTCATCTTTATCATCCTCAAATTACTTGCCTAATGCAGACCTGTTGGTTTAACAGCAGAAAACTAGCTCTGGTTGGGATGGGAGCTGCCAAATGAACATATAGGCGTGCTGTATTCCTGTCATCAAGGTCATCAGCTGGCTTCATCTGAAACACTAAAGATTTCTGCCTGTGTTTTGAACAATACCAAGTCTCCAATCTACCGATACCTACATCCCTAAAATCCATTAATTTCAAGAGGCTTGGGAGTTTATGTTTATGGATACAGAAAACCCCTTCATGCCACCAAAATAGTGCAATGCCTCTGATGGGACAGACACTTGCCCTCTCCAGCTGGAACCACCGATGCTGGAGCTACCATGGGAACACAGGCTGACCTGACAGCTCAGCAACTATGCTTCATATTCAAAGAGTTACGGAAATGTTAAGACTTGCCAATGGGCAGAGAGGCTTCATATTTATGGGGTTTTGGTCAATACTGTGCTTTTCACCTTAATTCTGGGTAAGGTCTATACTTTATGAGAAAAATGAGTTCTGCCTGTTGGACTGTCTGTTCCTGGAAAACCTGTCTGTATCTTTCGTGCTGTTTTGTCTCTCCCAGTTGTTAGGAAGAACATAAATGACAATCACCAGACACGCTCTTTAAAGCTTTCCTAATATGAGAGAAGAAGTAGCCCTGCTTTCAGCTCATTTTCAGTCCTTGAAGGGGAGACAAGTACAAGAGGACTGGAATTGCACGAGCATTTTGCACCACCTGAAATGCTAATGTTGAGTGTTGCACTGAGATTAAAATCTCCAGCTCTTTCTTGATAGTGGTTGATATTCATGTTAAATGAGAAGACAAACTATATACACACCTGCCAAGAGAAAAGAGGTCATATCAGCCTAGTTATGTGCAAAAACTTAGAACTCTGGATTGTAGGTAAGAGAAGGCACGAATAGAGCAAACTAGACTGCATGTTTTTTTACCCAATGCACTGAAATCCTGAACGACATTATTAGCGAACCTGCTATGTTATCATAAAATAGATACTAGTGCTGGTCATAACCAAATACTATTTGGCATTACCTCTCGAAAAGCTCAGCAGGTTATTAAATGTGAAATGAGGCAAGCCCTGCCAACCTAGTTGTATGAGAACAGTTCCACTGACTTAAAAATAACTACTTATGCAAGTCATAAAGTAGTATTGACTTATTATCTTTACTGATCCTTTGACTAGGAGGAAAAAAATGTTCACAGTCAGCTGCCAAGAACAATGAATATTCAGGATAGTCTTTTAATCTGTAAAAACAGAGAACTTCATGAAGAGTACATTTAAAGGAAAAACCTGTTCCTGAAGTAAAATTACACTCAAATGGGACAAAGAGATTAATTACAACCTACTTGCCAAAGGTGTCCTATGCAGCCACTTGCACATAGATTTTATCACACAATTAATCTTTGGCATTGATCTCAGAACATGACTATGATTTAGGAGTTTGTGAAATGCATCTGCCACATTGATATCCTAATACAGATAGAAAACTGGAAATATTTCTGAGGCTATTTGCTGAATTTCTATGATTTAGTATATAGGAGGCAGTTCTAAGCAGCAGATGGTCTACAAAATTCCCTTAACTTAAAGCTGTGAACGAACCATAAGTGGAGACCCAGCTCTTTTTCACTTCCTGATTAATTTTATGTGTTTCTGTTTTATTGTCTAAGACAATGCAGAAGATGAGTAATGTACATCCACCATTCTTGGCTCCTGTTCTGAATGCAAAATAGCATGTCTCTGTGGCCACTGAGGCCCTCCATGTCCCTTCTCTGGCAAAGAATTAAACAAACCAAAATTGCCAAAATTCAGGGTAAAACACCAGTAGGTTGAGGGGTAACTGAAGGTTTTCAAAGAGCAACCTGAAAAGGAAAAATGTGGCTGGTATGGCTCTCCCCAGTCACTACGAGTTCTTGTGCTTGAGAAATGCACATTATATTTTATGTAAGTTACCAGCAGTATGGAAACTGGCCTTGTACCCAATGCAGCAAAGACAAATGCTATTGTCTCTGTTCCACAACAGGGAATGCGATCATTAAAACTCTTTAGCAAGAGGGTGAAATTCTGCAGCCAGAGCTAAGATAACAAAGAAGGTAGGGACTTTGGGTTGAAACAGCTTTCAGATAGCTCAAGGGGAAGAGAGGAGTTTGACATGAATTAAAACATGTCTGTGCCACCTTTGTTCCTCCTCTGCCTGGAAATCCCTGGAGTCTGGAGATGGAAAAATACCTATTGCGTCAGCCACTCTGTGATGGATTATCCCTGTCATGCATCTGCTAGTTTTCCATTTCATTTCGGTAAGCCAAAAGTTGCATCATTTCCCCAGCAAAGATTGCTTCTTAGAGAGGGTCTGGCAGGTAAACGACTGCCATCAGCTGCGCTCGCCAGGCTCAGTTTTAATGTCACAGCCTCTTCCCCCCAGCAGGCAACTCCAAATATGTTGCATTAAACTCTGATGAAAGACACATGCACCCCAAACACAGTGACACTTTCTGCAAGGGAGAGTTTGACCCCTCAAAAGTTGTAATTTTGTATTAAATCTGGTATTATCTGAAGTTATGTTAAGTTAAAGGGGAATCTTATTTAAGTACCAATAATACATGGTCTGTAGTATGCAGCTGCACAATTCTCTTTGCAGTAAAGAGGTACACACAAACTAGCTGGCTCATTGGACTATATGCCTGATGGTTTACACTGTTTACATACTGCAAGTGCAATTTAACATACTTACAGTTAAATATCTATTTTGCTGAGTGCACTGGAGGAACATATAACTCCTGCCCAAGAAATACGAAATGCAAAGCACTATAAAATTTAAATACAGGGACTATAGTGGTGTATTAAACCTATTCCCATACTTCAATGTGTTTCAGTTCTTCAAGCCTAGGACAGCATTAAAATTAAATCTCCTCTGCTTATCATGTAGGTTATTATTCAGCACTTGTCTGCGTGTCCATGATTTTTGGAATCCAAAATACCATAGTTTGATCTGAAAGAGTTTTAAAAAACAAATGATCAAAGGTGAACTCAAACATTTGTATCAGCAATAGGAACAAAACACTGACGTTCCTGTTGTTTCTAAAAAACATCAATCAAGAAACACTTCATTTGAGTGGAATTTTGTTTTGCCTCGTGCTAGAAAAAGCTTCATCTTCTGCCCTACAAATTCTTCCTTTTAAATTTGGACTGCAATATTTTATGTATAATCAAATTATGCCATTTTCCCTTTGCTGTGAATTAATGACTATAATATTTAAAATGCCATTTAAAAGGCATAAAAGATTCCCAGGTTAAAATGCAGATGCTACAGATGATTTAGAGTTTCATTCTGAGTCTTTTTTCCTCTGAAACTGTCAAGTTGATATATATTATTAAATCAGCTCATTACATTAGCATCTGTTTTTTTCAAGTTATTCCTTATAATAAATTTTTTTGAACACTCACCATTTCATTATGTTTGTCTCAAGCTCAAAAAATATACTTTATAGACATAATTTTCAGGTAAAGCTATTCTCTGCTAATTGAATCTTTCCAAATACCTCTATAAATTCTGTAATCTTCCTTCACATCCAAATGAGTTAACAGAATCTAAAATTTTAATATATTAAATAAGTAATACCTTGAAATAATTAAGAGACTTTATATTAGAATATACGATTGCACAGGATCAGAGTTTCAGCAAAACAAAGGGCTGCTGTCTATGTTGAAACCATTGTCCCCAGCCACTGCTGGTTCTGCCAGCTCATTAAAAGATCCTATAAAGCAACCCAGCAGGATACAGACCAATACACACCTTTAATAAAAATAATTTCATAAATATATCACTAGTAATCTTAGCAAAAAAAAAATAAATAAATCTCATTAGCTTTAAAGATATCTTTAGAAGATTAATTCAGAGTACCTGGACTCTATCTGAGGTAGTCAGTTCTACATCATCTACCTCTGGTCTCAGGACCTTTTGGTCTGTAGAAGTGCTATTATCAACAGTCCACTCTATAAGTTGACTCCGCTGTTTCAATATTTCCCTGCTTCTGGAACCTTTATGGCCAGTCTGGTGGTGACTTTGCAATACTTTGGCCACTGGTTTATAAGATCTTCTGCTCACCTCCATGTATTCATCTTGACACAGGCAAAATGGAAGAAAAAATAAAGCCAGTAGATGCCAACTGATGAAATCCTTCTCTGCCATGTTATTCAAAATAATTTTTCAGGAGTCCAGCAAATGCCTTGCAGAAGGAGAACCTCTTTGCTGCACCAGGAGTTATGTGGTCCTTTCAGCTTTTCCACTAGTAAGCCTGGCACTGAGACCAGTACCAGGTTTTATACGGTTGTGTGCAATAAATAAAACTAAAAATGCCAAAGTGACAGGATCCTTCATCCAAAATCAGTCATGCTCCTTTAAACAAACCAAGCATTATTCACCACTTCACCACCACAAGGAAAATTGATTTGTATGCTGGAAATGACCACAGCATTTAACGGACTCCCGTGGTTCCTATTTGGGGGCATTAAAAAATGTAGCACCTTTTCTTTGGCATGTTTTTGTTTAAGTGTGAAAAAATGTGATGGAAATGGAGAACATGTGGCTAATGGTTTACGCTCCTTGATTAGACATGGAAAGGCTGTGAATTCACACTCTTAAATGTCTTTTGGACACAGTCACCTTCCTTATTTGCCAGGAAATTCACACACACAACTGCGTCAGCCCAGTCCGAAAAATCCTTCCAAGAGCAATTAGGAAACAAAAGCACAAGAGGAACTTTTGCATATGATCCTGACCCAATGGCTGTTTCTAACTATGCTTTTCATTCACTAAAAGAAAAATATTGAATTTCTGTCTGTTGGCCAACGGTGGAAGGAGACTGGGTAAGTAGCTCTGAAAAACTGGGTTTTTCACAGAGCCCCATTTCTCAGCATTAGGTCAACCTACTCAGCCAGGCAGTATTTTTTCCCTTGAGTTCCCAGTGTTTTCCTAAATGCAACTGCCAAACCAAGTTTTATATCTTCACTGCCAAGTAAATATAAATTTACCAGGGGCTTATTTCAGACTAAAAGAATCAAATTATATATGTATAATAATATCCTTATTATATTTTTTGAACCACCCACTAGTATCCTCTAGAAAGTCACAACTGCAGAATGCAGTTCTGCAAATGCATACACATCCACACGCACACCCAACCTTCCCAAGAGCAAGTATGTCCTTGGCCTGTGAGAAACACTTCACCAGTACATGGCCACAACAACATTACTGAAGGCATCAGTCCCAGGGAATGATCCCTGGCACAGCAATGCGATGGACTGGCTCACACTTAAGTTGCTCAAGGCTGACCACCCTTCTTAGCATTTGGCTGGGGCTCCTCTATGACCTCTGGGGTGCTCTGTGGCCCCAAATTGTCCCGTTCTTTTTCTTTTTTAAATTTTCCCTTTCTGTTCAGTTGCCTGATGAAATGTGAGGGTTGTAGTGCAAGGTGCTACAGTGGACGTTTCTAGAGCATGAGGTTGAGGTTGCATGTCCAACGATGAGAAGTGAGGGAACTGCAAGTGCTGGCGGCCTGTTGGGATAGTGATGAAAGCTTCCTCCATCCAGAAGGTAGTCTCTGAAGCTAATGATCCACAAGTATCACTCAGGCTTAATTTTGAGGGGGTAAATAGTGCACTCCAAAAGACATCCTGGGAACAAACCAGGATGTGACCAGCTGGAAGGCCGAGAGCCACCACTGAAATGAGGTTGTAAGTTATTCAATAACGTAAAAAGCCTTAAGCATACAAGCATGCTACAGCAGCAAAGCATAACACCACAGGCACTGCTAAAGAAGGGAAATGAGTTACATCTCCTAAAATGCCCCAACTTCATTGATTGAAGCTGCAAGGGGCAGCCATTATGTGTCTTCACTCCCTGGTGTATTACTGAGATGGGGACGAGGTATGGAGCACCTGAAGAACCTAAACCTAATCTTAATCCTTGTGAAATCACAGGAAACCCTGGTTTTGACACCAAGTAAGGAGAATAAGGCTCAAGCAGCAAGGATTTTGAAAGGTGCTGTGGCTTTCTTGTCTAAATGGAAGATGAGCCTGGAAGAGAGATCTGTGATGTAAAGGCTGTTCATTTGAACGCTTGTAGATGCTGGAAGGGATGCGCAATTGATGGTTGCTGAATGATGGTGAGAAAGCACTCTCTGTTTTATATTCGGGTCCCCTCTGTGGGAGACAGCAGGGCAAGTCGTGTTGCAGGGGGAGGTGGTGGCTGGAGATGCAGTGGAGAGAGGTGAGCAACGCTCAGTCGGGGTACGTCTGCTGGTGGCACAAGCACAAAGGGTGTCAGCGTTGGCCTGTACGCAGCCACTTGCTTGGTAATTTCCTATTTAACAACCCACGGAGAGGAGTGTGGGGCTCTGCCGTTCTCCCAGAAAGGCAGGGCCAGCCCCCACGGACACGAGCTGGGCCAGTGCAGGGGCAATGCTCGGGGCTACTGGGACCAAAAGAAGCCAAGGGCAGGTCTTCCCTTTTTCCTCTTCTCCGCTGGCCAGGCGTGGCGTAGGAGCAGAGTCCTCGGCTGCTGGAGGCTCAGTGTTGCCACCCTGAAGGCAAATAATGACCCACTGCCTGCAGCACCCCAGTTGTCTCAGCAACAGCCCCAGGAACAGGGGTGGCTCCTGGTTATCTCAGCCCACAGGCTTGCCATACAGAGCTGTGTCTCCTTGCTTCATGCTTTTGTTGTATTTATCTCCGTTATTTTGAAGGTCTAATGGCAGGAGTCTTAATTCAATTTCAGTGAAATCTTGGATTCTCAAGCCAGATGTTCAGGATCATTGAATAACACTTCATAGATCAGCTCTTGAGCGTTGCTTCAGTGTATAAATATTAATTAACTAAACAACCTTGCAGAAGAGGCTCGTTAGCCTATGCTTTATGACTACTGAAAATCCTGGTTTTAAAAAAATGCAAATATTCCAGTTATTTCACTGGGCAAGGAGAGATGGAAAGGAATTTACTGGAGAGTGAAGCAAGATTTCTGAAAACACAGTTCCAGATTTTGGAAGCTGCTGCCGCCACCAAAATGGGGTTTCTTTTTCAAGTAGAGAGGATTTTCTTGGTAGGAAGGGAGTTTGAAAACCCTGGACTCTGTAAAATTGGGAATGACTCAGAGACAAACATTAATTTATCTTGGCACTTAATAATTTGATTCAGCAAGTGCTGGGACAGCACTGATGTTTTCAGCTGCCGTTAGGGCTTTCATGGCTTTCCAAACCCTGTTCCAGGAGCTTCCTGTGGCAAATGTTTCCAACATGAGTAATGAACATCCACAGCACCCATGTCCCAAAGGGAGGAGGAAAAAAAATGAGATTTGGGCTTCAAAGCCCCCATCTATCATTTCATGCAAAAGCTGAAACAAGCATGTTTCTTGGCAGCTATTAGAAAGAGAAAGATTCCCTTCCTCGCTTTCTAATAGAGTCCACCTGGTTCCTACCCATCACTGCTCTGGTGGTTTGGCGCTACACACATTTTTTGATCCAAATTAATAATAAGAGTTTAGACTTTGCTCTTTTATTTTCAGTCTTTTGAACAGAATCTGTTCAAAATCATCTGCAGAAATATTTTCTGCCCATCATTCTCCTCTGTGCCTTCAGCAAGGAGTAGCTGGCCCACAAAATCATCATCTACAGGCAGAAATTTTGGACTCAGAAGTAAAAAGCAATGGAGGGACTGATTCTGATTCTCCATTCTTGATCTCCAAATGGTCAAATACACTTACCCAAATGTGTGAACTGAATCTAAAATAATATCACATCAAAATAGCAGTGCTTTGAATTAACTTTGTACTTAAATAAAACACTGAAAATGCCTCATGTTGAGAAGGACAGATCCTACTGAACTGGAGATGAGAAAAGGACTGACATGAAAGGTTTGGCTTTGCTTTTGGATGTAGGGCTGGCATGCATTGCAGGAGTGCCAACAGAAGATCTAACTCCCTCCCTACCTCTTTGCTGTGTGTTTGCACACCCAGCATCACCCTTCCAGCCTTCCACCAGCTGAGCTCAAGCACAGCTGTAATTACCTTTCCCCCGTTGGTCTCTGGCAGCAGGATATGCCTCTACCTGGTAATCAACAGCTCAAGATGAAGTGAAACACATGGATCTGTTTATGTCAGATAATGAGATATCAGCTAAAATGCAGTAACTGCTGGGTGAAAGCTGCTTCCCACCTTCCCTGCAAGCAAAAACTGTTCTGGGAGAAAGGGGACTCTTATTATTATGTTAGTCATATTGACATTGGGAAAGTGGGTTACTAGTGAGGCTATTATGTAAAACGGCAGGCACTGTCTCAAGACGCAACAAAGCAAAATGATTTTTTTTTTAAAAAATTAAATTTAAAATTAAATTTAAAATTAAATTAAAATTAAAAATTTAAATATTTTTTTTAAAAGCCCGCTGTGGCCCAGGGAGGCTTGTATCCATAATTAACTGTTTACAGTTCCTTCACTTAGAAATAATCTTGTTTGCAGTGATAACTCCTCCATACCGGACACAGACATAATCTGCACCTGCTATTTCACAAGCACTCTCCACTGAGCCACACTGAGAGAGCCAGGCCACAGCTGAAGAGATGAAGGCCACCCAACACTGTGCCACCATGATGATCCAACCACCGCCAAACTGCTGGCCCACTGTAGCTCTCTGGGCTCGTGACTTCCCTGGTACGCTCCCAGCCCAGCTCTTGTTGGGCTGCCTGCTCCCTCGACCTGGCTGGCACTTCCACCACTCCTGCAGCAACGCAGGCACGAAGCCTCCTCCCTCCAGTGCCAATGGAAAACGCTGGGCACTGTGCTGCCCTTCGGGTCGCTGCTGCAATGGACAGAGCCCTCAGTCCTCAACGTGGCTTTGAAGCCTTTTCCCACCTCTGTGCTGACCAGTGTGAACCCACAGGAACAACTGAGGTATTTTCATTGAAGGCTTCTGTGATCTGCTCCTTGTTTCTGCAGGAGTTTTGGTCAGTAACAGGGATTCAGGCAAAAGCCACCACCTTTCTCCCTGAGGGAGCCTCCAGAGATGGGCCACCAAGGGAAAAGCAGATTCATGGGGCCTTCCAAGCATTGTGCACCCAAAAAAGGCTTACAGTCACAGTCTGTGCAATGTCTTCTCCATGGTTAAACATTTTCCTTCTCCTGTAACCCACTGCCACCGAGCTCTGCAGATGGTGACGGTGCAGTGAGTGCTTTGGGCATTTTGTTTATGACACCCAAGCTGTGTGTAGTTTTGCAGCTACACCAGTTTCCCGAGGTATGTAGCAGTGAGGCGTGGTTTGTGTTTTCCTTTACTGGTTACAGGAAGCTATCACTAGCTGTTGGAGGGGGAGACTGGGGCAGACCCAGCTCCATTACATGGCTTCTCCCCTCACCCACAGCAGATGAGTCTCCAGAAGGGTCTGGATCCTCCCTAACTTTGAATTTTCCATCAATCAGGAAATCCTCTTGCCTTGCTTGACACTTGCATTTTCTTTCCAATATAATATGAGAGCTGGGACTGAGGTCCTGGCTTTCCACTGCCCTTCACCACCCCTTGGGCCCCAACAGTTTGCCCAGGGAGGTACCCTGGGGTGATGTGCTCCAGCAACCTTGGACTGCCACTACTATCTCATCCCTCCACTTTGTACAGCCTAAAAACCTTCTTTCCCACCCTCCATATTCCTAAACTAAGGGATCCCCTAAACAAAAGGATCATCAATGGGTGGAAATTCAGGCCTGAGCTCCCAGCTACCAGAAGAGCCACAGTCCAGGTGATCCTCCAAAACAATGCACAGCCTCCACCAGCTCATCTCCACAAACCCTCGCTCCAAAATACGCACTGGAGACACAGACCCCTTCATCCATCAATGCCATTTTCAAAGGTCCGTGACAAACTGCCGGGATCAGACTGTCGACAGTCCCAGACAGGGTCGACAGTCCCAGACAGGATCACCAGGTGGTTTATCCAAGTCTCTTTCAAACTTGCAGAAACAGATTTCACAGTGGTGATAGGGCTCGGTGGTGGAACAAATAATGCAGTGTGATAAGCTTTTTCCAGTCTGCAATGCATCAATTATCCGTCTCTAATTGAACAGCCAGAGCACAGTGACTTCCAAGAAAGCAGGGTGGGGAAAGAACAGACACGGTGCCAAAAAAATAGCCGTGGTCAACATTTTTGTCAGGGATGGATATCCTGGTTTGGATTGAACAAGATCTAACCTGAATCTTTGGCTTCATCTTAAGTCACCTTTTTTCCTCAAGTTTCAAAATGTTTAAATTTATTACTTGAAATGTGCTCTTCTCTGCAATTCCTCTGTTCTGGCCAGGACCAAAAGTGTAACGGCTAAAATACCACAGAAACAACTGCTCATTATTTTAACCACCCAACAAGCAATAAAGAATGTCTTGTGAGAAGTCCTGTTCTGACTGCATCCCCAGCTCAAGCTTTGCACGTGCAGGAGGTGTGGGTAGTTCAGATGAGGTGTGCTGGTTTTGGGTGGGAAGCTGAGACACAGTTTCAGGCCCACCGATACCCAAGACTATTCTTCTGCCCTGCACAATGAAAGGCATGAAGACAGAATGCTCTCAGTGTGCTCTCATATCCAGGAGAGATCAAGAATAAGCTGTACAACATTTGTCTGGGGACTGTAAGCAGAATTCCAGAATTTACATCTATTTATGTCACATACATAATTTTTAAGGGCCCAGATTTAGTAGAGTTAACAGAGATTCCTAAGATGTATCAAAGACGTTATGTCTTCAGGAAAGTGTGCCATCAAGTGAAAAACAGGGCTTATATAAATAGTCAAGCTGTCCCAGGAGTTCTCCCTGCCCTACTTGGGCACTGGATGCAAATAAACTGTGGCTGATCCGTAATCTATTATCTCAGTAAAATCTGGTTACTGGGATAGTTCTTGACTGTTCATATCAGATTATTAAAGTCTTTGTTTTATGCATGTATAGAGATGCCACCGATCAACAGTGGGGCTCTTAGGAAAATGGCAGCGTATATAGTTTTGGATTACAACCTTCTGGTGAGCTCTGCAGACATCATTAGGAGAAAGGTCCGAGCGCTTGCTTGTGAACGCACTGTGTCCAGGCTCCAGCCAAAATGAGAAAACCTTTGTGACCATGCTGAGGATCCAAAGGTCATGAAGCATAAATGTGGTGAAAGGAGGGGTGTCCATCATGATCTGATTTTGCTAAATTACCTGCATCTCCTACAAACAATACATACCCTGAATGGGCCAGCTTGCAAGGAGCTAAGAAGCCAGCCCTAGAAAGAGGGAAAAAAGTTGGGCTTATCAGAGCAACCCAGACCAACCTAACATGTAAAGCCAACAGCTGTGGCGTGCTGCAGGCCTAGCTTTTTGCTTAATTTCTTCCCCTTGTAAAAGGTTTCTGATTAATACCCCATCCACAGGCATCTCTTTACCCCAGAAGAGGCAGAAAATATATAGACTGGACAGAATTGAGGGAGGCATCTAGTACATTCACTTTCATTCACTGCCTGCCTGTTTGAGCTAAAAATATTTTTAAAAATATATGCTGTAATAATAACTGGGAAAGAGCCACATGGACTGGAGACGAGTAACCTCTCTTACAGGGCTGGCAGCCCTTGCTGGGTAAAAGCCCAGCCTACTAGTGCTGTTTATAACAGAAAAGAATGAGCTTCCTGCAAAGAAAAGCTGTGTTTGTCTTCCTAATTTGGTTTCTAAATATTAGCTTTCACAGAGAGAAGAAAAAAAAAGGATAGTTTGAAAAGGAAATTATGTCATTATGGTGGTTTTTTAATGACATTTGCAAAAGATTATGGCTTTGTACACTTGAGGACTTCCTTATTCATCCATAGCAAAGGATGTATGTTCCTACAGTGCTCCACATGCTTACAGACCATTCCTAGACTTGTTACCGACCACATCCAGGCCTTCGGTCTTGAGATTGTCAGCAATGACTCCCTCTGGTTAAGGGGATGGCTCTTGCATGACTTCCAGAAGTTTGTCCAATTTTTGGCCACCACATTTGTTACCAAATATTCATCCCCTTACAATAGCCCTTAGGCTGATTCAGAGTGAGTGAAGTGGAAATAAAAGCAAGCTAGACCTAAATGTTTTGGCTGGACACCTCAGTTCTTTAGCAGTGCCATAGGCATACCTATTTCTCCTGCTGTTTCAAGTGTCCATGTTAGTTGAAGTTTTCACTGTATCAAAGATACAAGATCAGCCTGCCAGCTCCTGGGCTCCTTGCTGTAATTAAGGACCTGAGCAACCTATTTATGGCTATATATCAAAGGAGTGATGCTGTAACCTGCCAAATCTATTAGTATAGTCTCTTCAGGAGACAAGGGTGGTAGACAATAGCTGCTGTGCAGAGCCGAGGGTGCCTGTGAGAGCTATGATGTTATTTCAGTGTTAGCCTGATGATGTGAAGGGCATCCTTCAACCTTGGAGAAGTTGCTTCTCTTGCCAGCGTGAGCAGGCCAGGCACAGTGAGACAGTGTCTCCAGCCCATGGTGCGCTGCCCTGGAGGAAAAATGCATCATGTGAGTCGATTTCCATGAGCACAACCACGCACACTGACAAGATGTATAAAATGTTCTGTCACGGCATAAATCAGATACAGACTGTAGTTCAGCACACAGTGTAAAAAATAAGTGGGAAAGCAATGCTATCTAAGGTTTTTGCCTTTTAGGCCTGCAAGCACTGAAGGATTTCCCCAAATTCTTTCTGCTAGCAGCACTGGAGTAGTGTCTTGCCACTTTCTTGGTAAGGCTGATGCTCTGGGATAACCCCAAATGGGTAAGAATAGCCTTTTTGGTGTGGCCCAGTCGCAGACAGTGGTGTTTCCATCCGAGGTGGCTGTAGGGTTGTAGGATCATGCATAATTCCTTCAGAGAGCAATTCTGGCTCTCCCTAAGCTTTCATGGGTGGGAAAAGCTGTGATCTCCCTTGAACTGGATAATTTCTTACACTCTGCTTCCATCCCTCCTTCCCTGTCTGGCTCATTGCTTTTAACAAGGGTTAGTTGTTTCTCAAGTCTGCATGGTCCACAGTGCCAGTTAGTCCACTAATTGCTCTGTACCCTGCCACCAAGGACAGCAGGATCCCTTGCTTTGCTCCTCCTGTGTATGGATCCTGCAGGAGTTTTGTCAACAAATACTATAGCCAAAACCCTTGTTTTTCTGTAACATAAGACTAAAAGTCACGTAAGTGGCTGAGGACCTTGTATAAGCAATTCAACCTTTACAATACCGGGTAAGCCACACGCACCTGACGTACCCAGAGGCAGGGCAGTGAGAGGCTGTCAGAGCTGCCCCATCACCTATTTCAGGTGACACTGACCCTGCCAAAGGTGCAGGCTTAGGTACACATGCTGAAGTTTTATTCTGGGACTGACTGCAAATAATAAGTAAAAAATATTAGACTCATTTAAAAAGTGGAGGGACACTGAGCTGGTATCTTTGCTATCATCTTGTGACAGAATGTTCAGTTTCAAAACCACATTCCCTATCGGCCTGTAATTGCTGTGTTACGGCCACCCACAGCACTGCTATGTCTATTTACTTTGTTAGAAACACGTTATGGAAAGATACGTTGCTTTTCATTTTTAATATGCTTTCTGGAAAGAAAACATTTCTTTCTACAAGCCTTACTGAGGAAAAACTGACAGAGATAAGTCTTGTTTCCTAAATCAATTACCCCTAAGGTGTATAAATTAATTTGGTTTCTTGTTGACTCATTACTGTTTCTATTTAGGAAAGAAAATGGCTGTAATGTTATTTTTTTTAGAGAATTCAATCATCTTGGCACCTTTGGCAATTTAAAGCTAACAAGAGCAGAAGTCTGAATGCGTTCATAGGAGGTGTAATTTTTTCTTATAGAGCTCAGATTCATTTAGCCAACACAGGCTTTGAAGAGAAGTAGAGAGACCTTATTTCTCTAACACATCTTTAGAAAAGCCTCAGAAACCTGTGGACACAGAAGCTGCTAAAGCAGACATTAAATTTACTGATCTGATTTTAATGTTGCTCATTAGTTCATAAGAAAAACAGATGGGACATTGAATTATGGCCAAGAGATCTTCTGCAGGGGGACTTTTTTGGCTCAGCAAGTTTCACCCTGCACCTGTAATTCCTATTAACTTCATCAGTAATGTCAAATTCAGTTTCTGGTGGGAAAGAAACCTGAATATTATTATGAAAGGCTCAGCCACAGGATTGTTAGCAAATCTCTGAGCAGAGACACTCCCTATACACAAGGCAGCAATCCCAGCCTACGCCTCCACCTTTAGGCTGAGTTATAAAGATCGTATGTAGGAAAAGCGATGCTGTCATTGCGATCAGCATGTTTATGTTGCAGCACTCCATGGCCAGCCCTAGGCACAGGCGAAGCAGGCAGATGTCAGGCAGGGTGCAGCCCGAAAGACGGCAGCAGCATTGCAGAGGTGGGCAAGAGAGCAAAACTCTGCACTGCACAACAGCCTTTGGCGATATATCTGCTGTTGCAGCAGCAAAGTCAGCAGATCCTGCCTGTCTGGGGGAAGCTGGCAGACCACAAGCCTGTCAGGGCAGCAGGGAACTGGGACAGAGCTGGCCAAGATCAGTCCCTCTCCTTCCCTACTGGCTGAGGAGAGGGTCTGGGGGAGCAGGGGCAAATCTTCATTTTACCCCCTCTTCCCAGGACAGCAGCTTTCAGCTTCTCTTGGAGACTTAGTTTCACCTGTCTGCTGATAAAATTGGTGCAGGACACTAGCCATAGATGCTCCTTTTTATGTAACTTTTTTTTTCGGAAAAAAACCCTATGCTTCTCAGGGTGCCTCCGAAAAATGAAATTAAATCCTTTGAAGTAATTTCTGAAAGTCTTCAGAGTGATATAGTTACCATGTGCTCCAGCTGATGGGATTTTCTGCTGTTGGTCCTTACCCCATTTCCCCCTGCCTCCTGAAACATAGCACATTGCACAGATTACCTGTGTCCTAGGCAACAGGCAAGCACGTGTTTTCCTGAAAACCGGGAAAAATCAATCCCCACTGGCAGAAGTATGCCAGAAGGTTATGCAGGCCAAGCAAAGATGAGCAGCAGAGAGAGAGGCTAAAGATGTTTGCCCAAACAAGAAGAGCTTTTGCAACTCAGAAATGCAGATTTATCATCCCACAGCAGCGTATGTGGCTGGAGCTGGGAGGATCTGAAGCGACCTGCTAAAGTTTTAAGCCTGGCTGGCTACAAACGCTTTGCTAGGCTCACAGCTTCTGTCAGACATGGTTTGCACAGCTGTCTCAGCACCCTCCAGCACAGCAACCATAGGGGAAAGGGACCTCATCTGCCTCCTTCCTAATAGCAAGCCTGAACCGAGTCCTCAATATAGGCAGTATCAGCCAGAGGCCGATAGTCTTAAGACTGCCCATTGCATGTCCAAATGTTATTTATAACATGCTTTTCTGCCTGGCTTGGTCTGGGGTCTTGTTGTAGATTCATTTCTGCATCCAAGCTGCGGTTCATGCCCTGCAGGAACCTGCAGTGTGACATGCGGTCCTGCTATGGTGGGCACCAAGAAAGCAGGAGAAACCCCAAAAGGACCGGAAATTCTAGTGGTCTGGCCTTACTTTACTATCAAAACTATGCTTGCAGTGAGCAGAGCAGCAGGAGCTGCCATGGGATCGATACTCCCCAGCACTGCCCAGTGTGGACCCCCTGCAGTGGAAGTGACGCACTGGGGACAGCGGAGGGAGGAAAAGGAGGGTGAAAAAGGGGAAAGGAACGTTTCAGCTAGGGCCAGTCTCAGCTATCTAAAATAGAGAGAGGGGCAGCCCGGCTTGTCTCCATGCCCAGAGCACATAGCGTGCATGCAGCTTGCTGATGAAGGAGACAGATCCTGCCCGGTGCCACACATCCCTTTTAATTGAGGAAAAACTGGAACTGAACCTGGCGTCAGACACAGCAATGGGATCTGCAGGAGGATGTCGCCAGGGAATCGTCAGCCACTTGCGCCAGCTGGACCATGCTGCTGGTGAGCAGTGCAGGCAGCTGCGGGGCAGCTGCTCTCCTTGGGCTGGCTCCCCGTTGCGTCGCAGGGGTGGGGATGGATGAGTTATCCCCCTTTTTCTTCAAGTATCTTCCTGAGCGTCCTTCCTTGCTAACTTCAAAGAAGCTGACTGGAGCAAAAGCTACAACACTGTGCGCCTATTCATGGCAATGACATTGGAAATAATAATAATGATAATAACAACAACAACAACAAAAAAACCCAAAATAAATAATGGGGGAGGGATCAAATGTATGGAAGTTAGGGACAAACCCAATTTTGATTGCATGGGAACAGAATGTTGCTTCTGTCTGAGCCACCCAACACTCCAGGAGTGGTAGGGCCACAAAAACGATGAGAGGGATGGAGCATCTCTCCTATGAAGACAGGCTGACAGAGTTGGGGTTGTTTAGCCTGGAGAAGAGAAGGATCCAGGGAGACCTTATAGCAGCCTTCCAGTACTTAAAGAGGGCTTATAGTAAAGACGACAACAGACTTTTTAGTAGGTCCTATTGTGATAGGACAAGGGGTAATAGTTTTAAACTAAAAGAGGGTAGATTTAGACTAGATATAAGGAACAGGTTGCCCAGAGAGGTGGTAGATGCCCCATCCCTGGAAACATTCAAGGTCCAGTTGGATGGGGCTCTGAGCAACCTGATCTAGATGAAGATGTCCCTGCCCATGGCAGGGGGGTTTGACTAGATGACCTTTCAAAGTCCCTTCCAACCCAAATTATTATATGTTTCTATGATTCTATGATGACTTCCAAATGTCAGACTGCATGTGTTCAAAGGAATGGGACCAGGAGAGCAACTTATTTACCTGCCAAATAACCCTCGTTCCAACCCTGAAGGGCGGAAAAATGGCATTCAGATTCAGACATCTTACGTGAAGCCTCTAATTCATACCTTGTCCATAGGACCTCCCTACTCAGTACCCCATAAATATAGCAAGACCAGTTCTTACCATTCATCCATCCACACATCCATCCATCAATGGCTTTAATACCTTACTTCAGAAATCCATGTTGAAAGCTGTGGGTAAATTGTCTTGCCCATGCTGTGGCTGTCATGGATTTGAATTTTGTCTCTTCTTCATATAGGAAAGAACAGAATTTACATCTGTACTGGGTTTGCATGGCGAGGTTTTGGTAGGAGGGGGCTACAGGGTTGATTTCTGTAAGTAGCTGCTAGAAGATTCCCCTATATCTGATAGAGCCAATGCTCAAGTCTGTTTTGCCTGTGACAGTAATTGCTGAGTGATCTCCCTGTCCTTATCTTGACCTATGAGCCTTTTGTTATATTTTCTCTCCCCTGACCAGCTTAGGAGGGGGAGTGATAGAACGGCTTTGGTGGGCACTTGGCAGCCAGCCAGGCTCAACCCACCAGAACATCTAGGAAGAATGTACGTTTTATGTCACTGTCTCCATTGCTCTGTGATACAGGTCATGGCCATTCCTGCAGAAGCTGAATAGCTGTTGAGCATTTATAGACCATCACTGGTTTACACATTGGTCTGAGCCCTGGTGTGAAGTAGGGCTAGAAAAATCACTGCAAAACTTGCTTGTCTTTTTGTACTGTCACAAGCCAAAAACTCATGGTTTAATGCACGTTCACAAACCTGAACACTGAGCTTGTGTCAAAATTTAACTCATGTATAGCTTTGTGATAAAGAACATGAGAAGCTCAAGCAGACTAAAGTACTTGGTCTCTCTCACGCAGATGCAGACAGCAGAGCCCTCTCCTGTGACCAGAGCAATGTAAATGGTTTTTGAGGTAGGAGAGAGCCTCACGAGAGCACAGGACTTTGGTGAAATGATACCTGCAGCACAGTGAAGTGCATGATGGTTGTGGCAGTGCCTCCTGCACTGGGTGTTTGGCTTTCACCACCTACAGCTCCTGCAGCCAAAGAAGGCTTGTCCTGGGAAAGGAAAACTTTCTCTGCTTCTGCTCCAACACCTCCATCCCACCCCTGGGAAATAACATCACACAGCAGGATTATCTCCAACCACTTTACCCATTGGGGTGGGCAAGAAAGAGTTCATTTTACTGATCAATACAAATCACACCAAAAAAATGTTTTAACATCAGGCTCAGTTATGGTAGAGTTAGTTTTTCTCAACTTTTTAAAGATCCATTTTTGCAAAAAATAAGTGGCAAAGATAATGACTAAAGCATCTGAAGTACTAAGCAAATCCCTGCTATGCTGGGGTAGCACCTAACTTCCAACTCTGGTCCCAGTTTATGAAAGTCCTTAAACCTGTGTCTTCATCCACCTTAACTCGGCAGAGCGTTTATGTTGCTTTCCTGGTCTGGGGCTACATCGGGAGCTGTAACTCTGTGCACAGTGGGTAGGATGCTAGAGGGGCTCAAGAATCTGCCGCTGGCCCCATGGGCCAGGGAGAATTTGGGAACTCAACACTAAGCTGTATCTTAGAACTGCTTGTGAAGGTCATTCAGAAACTGCCTCTGGCCCACAAGAGTAGGATGTGTCTGAGCAACCGCATTGGTCGGGTCTGCTTCTGAGAGGGAAAGACCAAGCTGAGAATATGCAGAAGGATAACTAGTCTAGACAACTAAAACCATAGATAAATAGCTTGAAATTCTCCTTTACACAGGAGCTTTCCTGCGTGTCAGGATTACTGGGGCTTTGCTTGCCAGCCCTGCTGAGGTTTGACTGCACAAAAAAAATTGCGCGTAGGAAATTCATTCTCTGGGAAATCCAAGGTAAGAACTTGCTGACCGCTTTTTATCTAAATTACCCAGACACAGTATTCCTTCTTATGCCAATCCATTTCAAAGTAATATCTGTAATTACTCTGGATACACACTCAAGCAACTAACAACTTTTGCTTTTGTGAAACTCGTTATGCTTTTTAGCCTCCCATATGCATTACATGGTACAGTGTAGTAAGTAATACCATCCTTAAGCAATCACTAGGGAATTTTGCACCATGAATGTGTTGCTGGGTACGGCAGCACCCTTATCAATGCTTGTGTGAGAAACCACCTGCTTTTAAACTTGCGGGAAATATTGGTAAAGAACGCAAGCCTAGAAATGTTTTGTTGGTTGGGTGGGTTTTTTTAATTTTAAGTTGGTGCATATCTGAGTGCTTGACTTAGAAGGTATTGACACATCTTATCTCAGAAAAGTGACTTTAAAGAGATAGAGTAATGCCACTGAATAGGCTTATTTTTCCAGGTCTCACTTGAACAGAAAGAGCACCATCTGTTGCTCTCTGTGCTGTCAATCACAGCAGATTTTGTCTGCCCAGATAATGATTGGGAGAAGTGAACCATATGCAACAGAAATTAAATCAGGATGAAAATGCTTATTTTCAAGGTGGGCTTAGACTGGAATACTTTAACCTGATCCGTTGGACATGTAGGGCTGAGTCACAGCTGCTTTTTCATTTTACAAAAACAATGCCCAATTGATGAGGCTTTTTTTAAAAAAAACTGGTAAAAGCAGTGCTGATTTTGCATTTCTCCAGCAGTCTTGCAGTGTAGGAATGACCCTCATAAAATTATAACCACTAGGGATGGAAAATACTTTCTAGGTTTAGTCTGATCCCTAAATGTCAGCTCAAGTGTGTTTCTCAGGATTCATCTTATCCAAGTAGCACCACCCATTATTATTTGGTTGATTGAGACGCTGCATTTCTCTGGACTGCTTTCCCGACACTTGCTCCTGGAAGGGTTAGATGACACCGTGCTGAAAGCCCTGCTACCAGCTGGAAGCTGTCTCACAGTACGGCTTTCACGTTGCTGCGGCTGAACTGTGATAGCAACAGTGGAAATTCCTCTCCGCTTTCCTCGGTGAGCCAATATATGAAAGAGCATCTGGGCTAAGCAGCAGACATGGGCAAACCATGGCAGAAATCTAAACAGGGAGCTCTTGGGCTGTTATGGTTGTGCTGTTCCTCATTTTAACACTTCCTTCTCAGAGGTGGAGATCCTTGTCCACATCTTAGGAGGCAAACACAGGTGTTTATCGAGGTTTTGCAGCTCTTTCTTAGGTGTGAGAACTTCCTCCGGAGAGTCCAGACGGTGCCGATGGCTGGAGCCACAGTGAGCTGGGCAAGCTCTGCACACTCACACACTCAAACCTGGGAGAGAGGACATTTTATTTCAACTGGTCTGCTGTAAAGAGGGTCTTACAGTCTAAGTTATTCAGAAAAACATTTGGCAGTTATAATCTTCAGGTTTGTTATTTGCAGGGCAAGGAATGCGCTTTTTTGCAAGCGGTGGAGCAGCGTTATTGCTAATGTTACTGCTACCCGCATGTCTGCAGGGCAGAGCAGCAACGCTCAGGAGGTCGCTCAGGGCAATACTTCTGCATCGGTCCTGTGGTCCCGTGTCCAGCCTCAGTGCTTCGAGACACGAATGACCACAGGGCCTCCGGGTCCCTCTCACGGATCAGAGGAGAGCTCCCACACTGCAGCCCTTGCCTATTGCCTTGCACAGGCCCAGCGCCAATAATTTCTTTTGTCTGAATTTTGAAAATGAGGCGAGGAAAACAAATTACTCTGTTCTGAGCAATCAAAGGAGGGTGCTGAAAGAGTCAGAGGAGACTGGCAGCTGCTGTTCTGCTTTACTTCAAAGTTGTGTTCAGAAAATTGGACATCGGTGTTATGGTCAAGACACCTTAAAGGTGCCTGATGGAAAATGTGACTTCTTCCCCTCCCCTCCTCTTTCCCCACACTGAAGTGTTTGGTTTCTTTACATAAAAAATCAAAATAAAACTGACATTTGTTTCACATCAAGTCCCAGTTTTCACTTCAAGTTTTAAAATGTGAAGAAAAAGGGGAAAAAAAGTGGTTTGCTTTCTGCTTTATTGGAATGGTTTCTTTTGTCATCCAACTGAAAAAGAGGGAAGATATTAAAAAAGAGGGGAAAAGTGGAGATTTCAAAAAGACAGAAATGGAGTAAACTAAAGCACATGCTGAAACTAAAAATTACTTTAGTTATTCTTCATCTGTTTTTCAGAACTACACTAGGTTACTTAATTTGCACTTTTCATGCTGAGATTTTTGTCAAAAATCAAAGCTGTTTCACAAAAGGTTTCGACATTGATTACATTACAGACTTTGATGGAAAAATATTTGTCAAAACTGTTTGAGGATCTCTTCCCATGCAGACAGAACATGTGGGGGGCCGTCTGAAATTGTCAATAACCATTCAAAATGTCCACCCCACTTGATGAGCACAGGCTAGCACAAGAAGTTGGAGGTGGATACATTTTCTAGCCACTTGCATGAAACTCAATGGCGAAAGTCGAGGTATTTATCAAACCCTCCAACTGTGCTTTCCTTCCCTTACCAGACCTCTCGGTGCATGAGTTGTGTTCTGTGGCAAAGCCAGATGCAGATAGGGCTTCCCCCTCACTAACACTGTCCACTACAACACGCAGGGCACAGCCACAGCTGAATAACACCCTCCTAACTTATCCACTTGTAGATCAGGGAAGCAACTGCTGCTGGAGGGAGAAACAGTGAATGCAAAGTTAGGATATCACTGCTCTCCAGTCAAAAGTTCATTACATAGGAGCACTGGTGCTTCCCCTGTGACATCTGGGAAACCACAGAAAGTAAACATACACATCAGCGTCTGACTTTTGTCTGTTCTGGTTTTTATGGTAAGATAAAATAAAGGGAATAGCTCAGAGAAAGACCAAAAAAGTTACAAAGAAATACGCCAGTCTCCAGCGGTGTGGCCTCAGCTCCACAGTGTGGGAGGCTACAGCTGCAGATGCTCTGCCATGGCAGGAAACATCTCCTGAAGAGCAAGTTCAACTGAGACTGACCTGCAGAAGGAGGCACCAGGCCAGGAAAAAGCACAGGAACCTCCGTGCAGGAGTTCTGAATGCAACAGCGTACTGTTGAAACCAGAACAATTTCTCACCAGCAAGGCCGCTAAGGTTGAATCTTACATACTGAGTAAAGCTGTGATCACATCACTGCTGGGGAGAGCAATTAGGAGTGCATATGCTGGCAAGGACGGCTGGGTAATATTGTAAGCCTAGGAGGTAGAAGATTGCAAAAACCTGGGTGCGATACACTTTCAGCTTTGACACCCCCATCACATAGGCACCTTTCAGCTTTGGGCCTTGGGTACCACATGACACTTGCATAACGGCAAAGAAACATCTCATTTTAGCTAAGTGTGGTAACAGCTGAACTTGACCTTGTTTAGTTCTGAACACAGAAACCCGAAGAGTGGCAGTAGACTGGCTTCAACAACCCCACCCTGCTTCAACACAGGCAAGGCTTTCTGGCAAGCATGGCACACCTCAGGGACCTGCCACCGTGTACTTGGGATCTTCTGAGCCAAGGGTGAGGAGTGGGAGAAAGAGTAGTCTGAGGGAAGCTTCCAACCTTGTCTCTGTGGTTTCTTTCTTTGGAGACTGTTTCCAGTTTTACTGGTGATAGTCAGGCGAGCCTTCTCCCCACCATCGACCTTCCACTTTCCCCAGCCCTGTGGGAAATGTTGGTTAGGTTCCACAGAAGAAATCTCTTTTTCAAAATATCCCTCAAAGCAAAGAAACAAAAGTAGATGGCAAGTTGTTTGATTGCTTATAGCTGTCAGGATACTTATCAGCACTGTCTGCATGTTTCCAAGTCTTTTTCTCTACAATATGAGCCAGCACCCCTTACTCTCCAGTCACTCAGCACTACTCACCTCCACGTCAATACAGCTGCCAGCAAGGGAAACTATAGCTTCAAGGAGTCCCACAGAGACCAACCACAGCTGCAGGTTAACCGGAGCCAAAGTTGTTCCTTTTGCCAGCAAGGGCAGCTCCAATCGTCCTGCCCAAATACTATGATCTCAAGCTCCAGCACATTTTCCAAAGCACCTGTATCTCCAAAAATACCTAGCATGGTCGCTGATGGAGAGACACCGGTCACGCTAGTCCAAGCGCAGTCCTTTTCAGTACTTAAATTCGGATGCACACAATTCAGCATGTATATCTAGGGCTAACACATTCTTTATATCCTGAAAATAAATATAAAAATGATTCTACAAAGCAATAGAAATGCATTCTTAAGGGGGAAAAAAAAAATTCTTGAGTTTCATGTCCAAGTGTTTTCTTATATTGTGGAGTCCAAGCCACTTGCTACTTCTTTCTTACATGTATGTTCGATGTCCTGGTGTGATGAGACCTACAGTTTGATACCAAAGTAAGTCGAAGGCCTTCATGCAAACAAACAAACAAACTAATAATACTCAAATTGATGGCACTGCAGTGCCTGAAGTAGTATATGAAGGAACTGAGAGCAAAATTTGTCTGCAAGTTCACATCTGCTATATTTTTGTCCTTTGACTTCATATCCTTTTTATGCTACAACAGTCTTTCATTCACACTCCTGAGGGGAAGATTAATTGTTAACAAGAACAGTTCTTCCCCTTGCGCATCTCTGTGATGATACAAAGGTAGCTCCCCTGCAGCTTTCACACGCAGTCACAGCAGAAAGTCAGCGTCAGAAGGGTTTGACGAAATAGTCTTGAGAAGTTTGAATAGTCTTGAAGAGTGGCTGGTGGAAAAAACATCTCTCTCCCTGGAGCAGTCTGGGCACTGCAAGGAACCACTGTGCCTGCACCTATCCTACTAGTTCAAACTGACCTTCGGACCTCTGCGAGACCCATTTCCCCCAGCCATCAACACAGTAACTCTCAAAAGCTGTCTCAACAGCAGAGACAAACTCAGAACGAGCTACAAGCCCGTGGAGAAACTCCATGAAAGAGAGCGTTAAACATCTCAGTGCCATGGTCAAGGAATACAAAGCAGGACATAGAAAACTTTGTGGCTATCCTCATAGTGAAATAAAGACAGGGATTGGGATTCACATGACTTAGGCTGGCTGAGAGCAGTACCAAAGTCTATCCTATACATCCATATGGACAAACACTTTAGGCTTATACATGCAGCCCAGCTTTTTAGACAAAGCTGTTACCTCCAGACTCATCTCTGAGCTTCTGCTTTGAAAAAATAGCCCCTCACAGCTGTGAAGAGAAGCTGGAAAACATGAGCACAATATAAGCAAGCACACACCTTGTGCTTTCATGATAGGGCTGCACTAATAACTCTGGGATATGTCTAACACAGATTAACATTGCCACAGATGCACCCACCTGAATATAGAGGCAGAGTGGGGCAGTGAGCTTGCAAAACTGCAAACATCCTCGTTTATCGTTACTAACTGCAAGCCTAATTGCTGCTACCTCCCAAACAGGAGTCCCACTTAAACTGCTGCTGGTGACCTTGCAAATAGCTGAGAGGCTAAGTTTTTCTTTTAAAAGAGCACAAGGTTCATTTCTTCACTGAAAACCTCTCCTACAAATCCTTCCCTTCTCCTCCATGCCTCTCAGGTTTCCACCACAGAAGTTCCTTTGCCTAGGGTTCGGCTGACATGGCTGCTTCGATGGGCATCAGCGTGTATGCCCTGTCTGCTCTGCAGTGGTTGCTTGGGTGCTGCCTCTCACCTGCTGGGACATACAAGGTAATCTGAAAGAGGGAGAAATCCTGAAAGCTGAAAGAAGTGTTTCTCCTATATGTTTTTTCCATCTCTGCGATGGATGGAGGGGACCCTGCTGCTGTCTCTGCTTGCGTTGAAGAAGAGGGAGACTTCCTTGCCTCTCCCAGCCCCCAGTCTGGGAAAACCGCAGGGATGTCTGTCCCGTGTTGCTGAAACCGTGGCTGTGGCTGAGGGTGACACCGGTGCCCAGCCTGGGTCCTGCCACACTGGCATTCACTTCTGCAGCATAAATAAAAGCAGAACAATTATTTCACACAGTTGAGCTGTGTGTTTTTAGAGGTTTCTGGGGAAGGAGAGAAACACTGAGAGTGGGTTTGCATGGGAAGAGTAAGCTTTTGGGGAAAAGGCTATGGAACTGGTTTAGTCAGAGCTTTACATGGGCTGGCTTAGTGAAACCTACTCCTGGAGTATCAGTTAAGTAATTAATGTAGTATATAAAATGAGGTATAATTTATACAAAGGATTATAGGTCTGTTATGAAACGAACTGTGATGACAGACAAGGTTTTTCTTGCTTAAATTAAAGCAGCTACTTTGCAAATTCAACAGGAATTTGACTGACGTCAGCATTGCTTACCCATGTGCCATAAAGTCTAGAAAAATAAATAGTCTTTTCTTTGTGAAATGAAGATACGCTTCTCCAGCACTGCACACGTGCACAACAAGGGGTGAATGGCTCAGCAGACGGTGTGACCCGCTGTTCCTAAAAAGTCTTGTGGGAATACGGAGGAGCACAGCCAGAAATGCCGATGTGCAGGAGAACAAACAAGGAAACAGGAGGAAAGGCTGGGGGAGAGGGGCAGGGAAGGAGCTGTCTCAAGGGGGTTCATGTGGCAGAAGAGCCCATTGTGTAGGTAACTATGCGGACAATTTCCAAATGCGGGATATTCACTTGATAAATTGCAACAGATTCCTTGGAGTTATGCCAGGCTCTGTATAAATATGTGTGTTTCGGGCAAGATGAGAAATGCATGCGAGGACTGGGGAGGTTATAGCTGCCACTTTGAAACGCAACGCCAGTGGAGAATTTGGAGGCATTGGTTAAGAGCACTCTTCTGGATATTCCAGTTGGTACTTGGAACAGGCTTATGTTATGAAAATATTGTAAAATGATGTGCTGTTCTTACACAATAATGTTGAATAATACTCTGCAGTGTTTCTCCCTTGCTATTGCAAAGGCTCTAAGAAATAACAACTTCTAGGTCAGAGATCTGTAGATAAAACATACAACTATTGTATTATCAATGAGGAGTTATGTTAGTTTAGAAACCTTTTCCTGTAGTCAATTTGTGCATCACAAGATGTGGTGTTCAAGACAAGGGTCATTTCAAAATGTCAAGAACACAGCACAAACCTAATTGTGAATGAAGGCTATAAAAGAGCTTTTGTGCCCTGGAATCTTGGTATTTTAAAATTTGTTCACAGAGATCCACTAAATGTAATGATGGTGAATCATAAGGCCTCCCTAATTAGGACAGATGGAGCCAAGACTGGATATTTGCATATATGTTGAAAATAATACCAGCAAATCCATGCAAGTACGGGGCACATGATGTCCTCCATACAAGTTAACCGCTAACAGAAGACATCACTTTTCACACCATAGGCCCAGTTTATACTCAGTGCATGTAGGTATCTTACCTTACAAGTTATTAACTGATGGGTTTATCTCACGATTAATAGGATGTAAGTGTCAGCGTTGGGTAGGCAACAAGGGTTGCCAGGCTGGAGCATGATTTGGATTTCTGGTGGGAGAAACAAGCAGAAGATGCTGCGGTCCACAAAAACATCTGAAACGCTGGGTGTGGTGAGGCAAACCGATGAAGTGGACACCACGCACAGCAGAAAAGGGCCAAGCAGGCCACCTTCAGCCGATTCCCATGGAGAGGGCTCCCGCTCATCCCAACTGGGAGTGCTGGGGGGGGTCAGCAGGGGTAAAGCAGACATCCCAGGGCTTTTGGGGAGCACCAGCTGTTCTGGTCCCAGCCTGGTATCAGAAGGCGCTATATGGGTGATTCATTGCTGCAAGTGCAGCAGGGTTGCTTGCGAGGATCTCAGCCAGCAAGCCCTGCCCTTACCTAGCATGAGATAGCATCATGCTTCAGAGAAGATGTCTGGAGAAGAGCCTCATCTGGGGCTTGGTCTAACCCGAGGGAAGCCACCTCTGGCTCTGTCATGTAACGGCAACAGGTCCACCGATGCTCCACATCCTCTGGCAAGTATTTGAAGCTGCTCAGCCAGATATTGCCGAAGGTAGGCAGGTTCAGATAGAAACGCAATGACCTGCGGTCATGGTCCACCTGTTTTGATTTGCAAACTGAGCAGAGATCACCCCCAGAGGATGAAATTACACCATGAAGACATAAACAAGCTGGTGGTGGACTTTGGAAGTGATGGGAGTGCACACACTGGCTGCTGCTATCCGTAATGTATGTGTTGATGCTGGGTATCTGGGGCAAGATGTGTCCCATACCCTCTCATCTCCATGGAGATTCCTCCTCAGAAATAGGCATTTATTCCTCCTTCTTCTTGGATCTGTCAGATTACTGCCTGCATTTGGGATGATTAGTGATAATTGGGTCCTTGTTTCCATTAGGAAGAAAAACCCAACTATACAATTCAGCTCTCTTTCCAGTGTACTACCGTTTACTAACATGTAACATGCTCTCAGTCCCATCGCCCTGCAAACAGCTGGAACAAGCAGAAGGTGAAGCAACTTTGGTTGTCTCAACTGTGACACCCTTGTTTCAGCCTGGCCAGTGCTTCAGGCCCCCCTGGCAAGGGCAGCATTTTCTTGCAGTCAGTGACCTGCTGGCATCTCTCTGAGTGTGCCAGCATGACCACACACCCACATAGCTGTTCTTCAAGGGTCTTGATTCAAGACAGGTGTGAGCAAAAATAAGAAAACATCCTAATGTCCTCTGAAGTTGGACATGTCTGAACTTGCAGATAGGATCTCACTTTCGCAAATGTGCTGTATTTTTAGCTGCCAGATCCCTGGATACAACCATCTTTGAATTTCAGAGTGTCTTAAAGCATGAACCAGTCTGGATTTCTGTGGCATGCAGTCCTGACAGACAGGGAACTAAAGGTGGAAAAAAAGGCCTGAAGGATACGGGATGGCCCTTGGGCCCACAGCAGAGGGTAAATGCAGCTGTGGACACAGTAGGAAGTGGGAACGGGGGAACTGGAGTCGTAGGAGAACAACTCGAGGGGCATGAAGAGCCCCAAGCACGAGGCAGAGATGGCAATGGTGGGCACAGATGGAGGAGAGCGGTGCCACAGCAGAGCATGACAGGGTGACCTGCATTGGCCCTGCCAGACGGTGGGGAGCAGAGGGGCCACAGGCGTCCCAGAAGTAGAAGCAGATGCAAGACTGACTCTCAATGAGTCTGGAGGGTGAACAGGACGGAGCCACAGGAGCAGGTGATGGGCTCGACCTGCACGTAGGTGCACACATGGCTCATTGTCTCTCAGGTGTTTTGAGCGGCTGGGGAGGAGCTTGAATGTACAAGCTTAGAAGGGATCTGGCCACATCTGTGAAATACAACGTCCTGTGCTACAGCGAGCATCATCTGAGGACTCGTGGCAGGAGCATTCCCATTCCTCAGATTTTAAATGTTTTATGTTGCTCCAAATGTCACAGTCAGGCGCACTCACGGAAGATGCAGGACCTGTAGCTCTGAGATGCAGATCCCATGTTAACTACATATATTTTTTTGCAGTTCTCCACCAGGATTTGGAGAAGCCTGAATGAAATATGAAGGTTGCATGAATTTGCTCATCTTCATTTTCTTCTTAGGAAAAGGGAGAAGGGGAATTGCAGAATTTTCTAAGGTTTTTTAACACCACCAGCAAGTATTCAAACAGTGTGCACTGGGAGAGAGGATCTGAATGTAATCTTTCTTCCCTTTCCTTTCTCCCCACAGTTCAGTCATGCATCCTGACACCATGGGCAAAGCTGTGCGTGTGGAATATAGCCATCAGCTTCTGCTTAGCTGCCGCTGTTGGGGGAGCACAGCCACGTCAAAGTACACAGCTTCCCCCAGGCTTTCCACTCCTTCAGACCAAGGAAATGCTGAGGTTTCTTTTTTCTTTTTCTTTCCTTTTTTTTTTTCTTCTTCTCCCTGCCACCCCCCCACCCCGTTAGTTTCATTTTTTTTCTTTTTCTCTCTATTGCCCCCTTTTTTCTTCCTATTTTTAAAATTTTTTCTTTTCCTCTCCCCCCTCCCCACCCCCCAATGATTCAATCTGGCAATTCCATAGCTGATCATTTGTTTAAAGACATAATGGAGATGATCAGGCTGTTTCAGGAAGGAGGAGGTGGGAGACAGCATACAGAGCAACACCAGCTACTTGACAGAGGGCTCTGGGAGGCTGCGGCACCCCGTGCAGCACTCGCACTTGGCAGGGGAGGATGGAGGGCTCTGTTTAGTCAGGTTGGCTGCCTGGAGCTGGAAGAAGGCAGGCTTGTAGTGCCTCAGCCTTTCAAACGGTCTCTGAGAAAGCTGGGGTGTGTTTTTCTGGGTCCCCAAAGCAATGATTTCGAATGATGAGGAGTTTGGTTGACAGCAGGGAGGACTGCTGCCAGCCGCACTGAGAGCTCACACAGCTGGGCAGGGCAGGCAGCCAAGCCCTGCTGAAGGGGGAGGTTGTGAAAAGTTTGGTGGACCCAAAGGGGCAGAAGTGATACTCTCGGAGGAGAGCACAGAGCTTCTCTGGCCAGGCCAAACAGCCCTGCAGCTAAAGGAAGGTCACTCCCTCATGCTGCCAGCCGGTCTGGAGTATCCCTGGTCAGTGCAGTCCTTGGAGCACCGCCAGTTGTTTCCCAGACACAAGCACTCTTCATCCACTGCTGCTGCTCCGCAGAAAGGGACTTTTTTTGCCGAGGACTGTGATGGCAACATGAGGAGAATCGCGTGCATTTTGCCAATCTTTTATATACACGTTCATAGCTAATATAATGCAAGTTGTTTCGCTCTAATCCTAAATCCCTGTTTATAAATGTCCATAGGTCTCAAATAATTTTATAAGCTATGGCAGTACGGCACTGCAGTCATCGTTATTTGACAAATGGATAAATCAAATAGAAAAAGGACAACTGATTTACCTGCTGGTAAAAAACCAGTGCTGTAAGTCCCCCAGTCCTCAAGCATCTCCCACTTCCAGTCCTGGGACTGGAATTTCTTATTTTCTCTAAAACAAAGTTTGAAGGAAACACAAGAACGTCTCAAGTACAATTTGTAGCAATTTCATGCATAAGATAGCGTTACACCAGCAGTGACATAAATTTAAAAGTATAATGTACCAGAGAAAAATAACTGCTGAGAACAGCGTGATAGCTGGATTTCATGCTGTTTGCTATAATTTTCTCATATAACATGGCATATATATTTCAGAAAGCAAACACTCCAGCTTGCATAAGTTGTGAATTGTGAATACAATCCATGTAACAAAGACTAGAAAACAAATGTTTGAGAGATGTGGATTCATCTGTATCTGTACATCTGTCCTGAGGAAAGGCAGGAAGAGGAGGTAAATATAATGCAGAATTAAAGGAGACATGGAAAGTGAAATAGAGAGGGCACAAAATTAGCCTTTCCCAAAAGCCCTTATTTCATCAAATAGAAAAAATGCAGGGCAAAAATTCCAATACTACTGTGTTTATCTTGGAAGCATCCTGTAAGAATGTATTTCTAACACAACTGAAACAAATTTGCAAAGCTGTAGACAAAAATATCAGGCATATGCTATAGGGTCTCTCCTGGGAACCTCTTGCAGTGAAACAACACAACAGTGATAGCGGTTCAACGGCTCAGCAAAGGCTCGCGGTGTGATGTGACGAAATTGAATTTGTACCCAAGGGGCAAACGCATGTGATCAGGGAGGTAATTTTGGTCCTGTAATTTTGATCCTTGATGAGTCCAGCTCCGAAACCAGGCAAACTGCTCTGCTGGCAAAGTTTTTTAAAGATTTCGAAACATTTGGAGAAGGTAAGGGTAATGAAATTATTCAAAATGCCTTTAAGAACCTCTTCCTTCGTCTCTTTGTCAGAATGTAAATTGAGGGGGCATTTGAATATCGTGATTAAATAAATTCATGAGGAGAACACACTTACCAAGAGAGAAACACGTTGTAAGAACTTGTGACTAGAACATAAACCCAGGTGAATTCAAATCAGAAGTTAGAAAAGCTGTGCAAGTAGTGCATTGCCCAGTCCTTGATATGCTTGGCAGGCATCCTGCTGGAAGATACGTTTATTTATGCCTGATGGGAGGAGAACCAGGTTGGTGTGGAATGGGCAAAGACGCATGGCGGATCCAGTTAAAAGCTATGCCTGGTCCATCCAACACGAGCCAGAAATGAGGCAGCTCTTCTAGGCGAGGTGCGTAGGGCCCTTCCGTAGCCAGTAGAAACAGTAAATCAAGAGAATGAATCCCAGCATTTACCTCGGACATCAGTCCCAGGAGGAGGTGAGTTGTGCGGGTACCTTTCTCTGCTGTTTGGACTGGGAGGTGAGACAGCTTCTTCTAGACAGGTAACCTTCAAACAGAGTTCTGAGAGGCGAGTCCCAGCTCTGCCTGGTGGTCCCTTTCGGTCTGACACGACCAGGCAGGGGTGGCTGCCGGCACCCGCTGTCCTTCCCCCGGCTTCACTCAGCCCCCAGCTGCCCCGCTGCTTTACCCCGAGATCCCGGCCATCTATCTGCTGTGTATGGGAAGAGCACTTGCTCCTGGCTGCATTTATGTAAACATTGCTCCGTAAGAAGCGATTTCTTTCTTCGGACC
The DNA here is from genome assembly GCF_929443795.1 of Astur gentilis. Classification (NCBI taxonomy): domain Eukaryota; kingdom Metazoa; phylum Chordata; class Aves; order Accipitriformes; family Accipitridae; genus Astur; species Astur gentilis. The sequence continues at coordinate 76,300,109 of NC_064919.1, read as the reverse complement.
CTGCCTTTGCCCTGCAATTCAGCCACCCCCAGCTCCCTGTGTCCCCTCGCTGTCACACTTCTGCTTGGTGGGACCGCTTGCTGCTTGTCCCTCACAGCGGCCCAAGCCCTCCACAGCCGACTCTTCTTTCCCAGGTCCCCTTACACGGTCGGCAGAGACCCTCGTCCAGGCACTGCCTCTCAGCTGCTTCGCAGCCTGCGTGCGTTCGTGCCGGTGCGGGCTGCCCTCAGCGGGCTCTGTGCCCCCGCAGCCGGCGGGGCAGCCCCGCGGGGTCCCGGCAGAAGAAGATGCCGGGGGGGCGGGGAGTCCGGCGTACTCCGCCATGTCGTGTTCCCAGCGATAATCTCAAGCAGAAAGAAAAGGCGTGGAAAATGGGGCTTAGGGAGCTTCTCCTGGGCAGTGCCACAAGGCAGTGCTCCGTCTCCCTCTAGTGATGCCTGGGAGCGGGGAGGCGGGCGGCAGAGCCCCGGGTGGACCGCGGCTGGGGGCTGTTTGCATGTGGCTGACCGTCGAGTCCTGCCTGGGGGGGGCTGCTCACCCCTCTGGGGACATCTCCCCCCACCCTCCGCAGCTTCCCTCAGCGGTTTCTTACCCCCGTGTCCTCCTCCGAAGGGAAGACCTCAGCCACCCGTGCCAGGGGAAGAACAAGCAGGCCCAACTAATTGTGCAGGTCAGACAGAAAGAGAGCGGTTTCATCCTCAGGCGGTGCCACAGATGCGCCACACAAGGGGATACGTAGCGACACATGAACCCAGTCCCTGCGTCCGTGCCCAGACAGGCTTTTCCCTCCCCCAGCAGACGGTGGGAAGTCCAAGTCCCTACCTGACCGGTGGCTCCCATCTCTGTCTGCAGGGCAGAGCTCTGGTTTAGGCCAAATGCACCGTTCATTATTGTGGAAAGACAACCTGCGGAAAAGCTGCAGTCTTGTAGGCAGCCCGATCTAGCAGAGGCCATGTTAGAGCTCACACCATCCTGCTGCTGCCAGGCAAGAGTAGTCCTCTGTCTCTGGAGACAACCATCCACATGGACAGTTTGCAAAGTGAGAAAGCAGGAGCTTGCAAAACGGTCTTGTGCCCCAGGGGAGTGTAATCAGCCTCCTTGGTACAGGCATTGGCCCTGCTTTGTGCACTGCTCAGAAAATGCCCTGGATTACCTTCCCTTGAGGAAGAGATTCCCCGCCCCGTCCCCCCAACCTGCTCTCTCTAGATAGCCTCATGTGGCAGGGGATAAAGACCGTGTCTTTGGTCATGCAGTGAGGGGAGACCTTGGTCACGCATTCTGGTGCAAGGGGTGAGCGTGTGTCTTCCTGGGCTCCTCTGAACAGGCCCTGCAGCACCCTGGGACTCAGCCGGTCTCCAGCAACGGAGCTGGGCAGTGGGACGGCAGCGACAGCTCCGTAGGCAAACGCTGGTGGGGCAGAGCACAGAAGGGACACACACAGAAGAGATGGGATAGGATCTACCATCCAGCAAAGGCAGGAAAGGACACAGGGCACAGCCGTTCCCAGCAAGCTGCTCTAGAAGGCACCGACCTCCCTTGAGCTTGCATGAAGAGCAGAGCCCGCTAGATGGCAATCACAGGTCTAGGATGGCCAAGGTCCCTGCAATGCTCCTCTGGTTTAGCTCTCTGGAAAAGTGAGTAAAACATACTCTGTGTCGTGAGCACACTGGTCTTTGGCGCTCCTAATATTTACTGTGAGTTGCTTAGGGATAATCGCCCGATAAATGTGAAGTTGCATCGCTGTATGATGTATGCTACTGTAACTGGAAGCGCCGTGCTTTTTCTTTTTTTGAATGGTCTGCATCACGGACGCTTCACCAGCATGCAGTTGTATGCATGGGATTGAGCTAATCCAACAGGTCACCATGGCTGAAAGGAAGGAGAAGGCTCCTTCTCTGCCACATCCCACCTGCTCCAAACGCTGTGGCTCTGCCAGACCTGACTTGCCCTGAGCCTGTGCCACCCTTGACAGCGCTCTGCCAGGCTGGGCGCTGGCGTGGCCCCATGAAAGGCCCCATAACCACCAGAACAGGTGAGAGGGGCAAGACATATCTGGGAGCAGAGATGCTAGTGAGGGGGGGCAGTACCGCTCTTCTTCTTCTTGATGGGAAGTGTTAGCTGTTACCTGTAACTTCACCTTTAGAGACTTTTTCCTTAGGAATCTGCTTTTGTTTGAGGAATATGTGTGGGTTTCAGCTGGTTACATTCACAGAATCATTAAAAATAATCATTTTGGGAAGGTCATTCAAGTGGAGGTCACCCAGTTCAACACTCTGCTAGAAGCAGGTGAGACCAGGTTGCTCAGGCACTTTTCTGGCCAAGTGTTGAAGATCCCCGAGTATAAAGATTCCCTACATCTCTGACCCCTGCTTCAAGATTTGTTCACCCACACAATGAAAAAGTTTTTCCTTTTATCTAATGCTCCAGCTTGTGTCTGTCGCCTCTTATTCTACCAGTGTACACCTTCGAGGTGAGTTGCCCAGCTCAGTTATACCCTCCTACTGGATAACTCCAGAGAGCAATAACATTCCCTCCACCTTCCAAAGAACCCACTCCCAGTGGAGTGTTACACCTATTGCGTTTTGCTATAAAAAACAACCAAATTTTGTTTAAAATTATATTTTTCTAATAAAAGACACTTTGCAAAGCATTGGGCAGTTACACACATAAACCCAACCAATACATGGGTCCTGAAGCAAAGTTTTTTATGTTGCTTCATAAAAGTCGGTGCCTGTGGTTCCTCCCATGCGGTTCACTACGCCTGTTCAAGGAAGTGCAGTTTGCAACACTGGCGGTTGACACCCACATTTGCATTATTTGTCTGATTGCCAGAGGGACACGAAAGCTTTAATGACTTCAGCTGGGGTGAGAGCTCTGACTCACTAATGGGCTTATGACAAGCATGGGAGAGCTGACCTGAACGCCTGCCCCCTCTCTCTATCCCACCCTCTTTTGGAGGTTCCCACCCAAGCTGCAGGCATAGCTAAATGTCTCCTTATACATTCCTGAAGTCCCATAAACTATAACCTGGCATGTAAAGGTAAACCAGCATCAACTTTGTTCTCTTTCATGCACGAGGTCTGTAATCTGCAATTTCTGAACTGCTTCGCCCATTGATTATCTGGAACTTGATGGACATGGAAAGCTTCATTTCCAAATTCAGGGAGTTCTGATAATCAGACAGCTGAATTGTACAGACTATATTGTGCTCATGGATGATTTGAGCTACAAGGAAAAGGAGAGGTTATCTCTGCGCTCACAGGCAATGAATCAACAAAAAGACATGATTAAAGAACTAAAGCTGAGGAAGGAAAGCAATGCAAGTTCAAAGTCACATGAACTCACTGGCAATGCTCACGCTAAGCCACCTGCAAGGTGAGAAATTCTGCATGACTTTGAATTAACCTTAACAGCATAATATTCCTTCAAAAAACACAGCACAAGAACAGTATCATCCTAAAAGCCACTGTTGTTGCCAAGTATCACATTTAGTGACTCAAATATTCAAGTCTCTATATACAAGTGGAGCAGATCTGCAGAAATACCAGTCTAACTTTTAAACCCTTTATTCTTGATTAATACAAAACTCCCACTGAAATGTAAAAGTTTGACTGACCATAACTTGTACCTAAATATTTCCACATTCAGTTTGCAAAATAAATATTCTCCAAACCAGGAAAGGGAGACAAAAGTCTCCCTTGACTCCGGTGTTTTTCTATAATTCATATGATGACATCATGATTCCAGGCACTAACCCTCGTACTCGCTATCACATGCTGGATGAATGCTATCCTGTCTCACCGCCCCTTCCCAATCCCTTTGATCCAGGCAGACACATCAGCTGCAGCAGCTGCTGACATATGTCTGGAGGAAGAAAATTCTGTTCTGTGGAAGATATAAAGATTTTCCTGGTTGATTCATTTGAAACTGGAACAAACCTTCTGAATTTATTTTATGAAGAGAAACCTTGTCTCAAGCCTATGAAGATTTCATTTTGACAAAATAGGAATGTTTGTATTTTGTATTGTATTATATAACGCACAGTTTTAAAATGTTTGAATGTTCAAAAACATCGAAGCAAAAGCAGTTTAGTATACAGACTAGAAAGATGTGTTGAAACAGGACTTTTTCTTCCATCTTCTGAGTTGAAATGTCAGCAAATTCAATTCCACTTCCCAGAACATCTCGAATTCCTCAGATGGGTATATCCTAGCAGCCTTTTCCACCACTGCTTGTTTCACGACTTCCACTGTTGCTACCTACACCAGTTTGAGAGCTGCTTTGCGTCAATACTGGAGTTACAGGAGTCCTGTCACAGCATTTTTACATATGGGGCCACATTTCTGGGGAGTTGTTTTGAGCACAGCTGTGCAAATCTGCTTGAAAAGGCAACCTAGCACAGGTCTGCTCGGGACATCGGCCAGCTCTGCCTAGCATGCAGTGAAACACAAATGGAGGTTTTTCCCAGCTCTAATAATCACAGCCAGGCCTGGCACTGCTTAATTTAACAGGAAGGCTCGGAGGCCAAGATTTTCTGTTAGCAGAATCACGTGGTAATTGTAAAAGGCTCAGAATGTCTGAAAATCAGACAGCTTATTCAGATGGCTGAACAGCGGGCTTGGGGACACAACTTTAGGCAGGCAGTTTCAAAAGTCTTGGCTGTACCAGCTGTAGGAAGGAAGGTAATGAGCATTGTTCCTTTATATTGTGCAGAGATGCAGGTATTCAAATAACTGAGTCATACTGCTATGTTGAATCTTGCCTCTAATCTAGTGCATACTATATTGTCCCCCTTTCATTTGGGTATTCATAACTTTATTATGCGAAAGTCAGTCTTTACTAGTGAATGGAAAAGAGATCAGGTTTATCCTCATAATTGTCTTCTCTTTAGAAATGGGGAAAACATTTTCACTGCTATATTTTTTCCTAGCATAAACTAGAACGGGTATCACAGGAATGTGCTGGCATGGGACAACTGGTGCTAAGAGAGGCCAGGACAGAGTCTCAGGGTAAACACAGGGAAGCAGATGCTGACATAAGCAGCAAGAGTGCCCTCCTTTGGCCACCTCAAAGGTAAATCCCAGAAAAGTTTGTCACCTGTCCAGGTTTTTCACCATATTTCCTCAGGACCCATTTGAACTGTGCTGGCAGCCCACTTCCAGCTTCCCCCTTTCCTCAGTCCCCCAGATGTGCAATCGTGTGGCCACAGACACGAGTCCCTTCTCCTCTGATTGCCTGTCAGGTTGTTGATTTGACAATCAGTCCTGTGACTTAGACTGGATATGATGGACACACGTCCAGCTGTCCAATGGGACTGGCAACAGTATCTGGTGGTACATGAGGTCCTCTTTCTCTGGAGTACATCTGTTGAGATGGTGCAGGAAGGGACATGGCACATGTCCCTCAAACACCTGGAGTGGCTGTGTGGCCCATCATAGCTCAGAAGGTGGTTGCTGTGTCTTCTGAATCCCACAGTTTCACTTGATGCCCATTTTCTTCAGGGAGGAAATGTTGGTATTCTGGGAGCAACAAGTACAGAAAAGCTCATTTTCAGTTATTGTCCCTCAAAAAGAGGGTGGCCACATCCTTGGCCTAGCAAAAACTGTCCCTGATTCATGCCCCCCACTGATCCTGCTGTTGTCCTTGAGAGTGTGAGATACAAGCTCATGATTAAGCAGCAGGGAAAGGCTGTGCGAGCCCCTGCCCTGGCTCTTGTCGTTGGCACAGGCAGATGTGTACTGGATGCACAGTGCCCCTGCACGAAGTCCTCTCCTGCCTTATGGCGAGAAACAAATTGGCCTGGGGCTGCTTGCGGTGGCCATCTGTCCCCTTTGCCATGGTTTAAACAGATGCTCTCGGGTCACTGCGAGCTGCTTTTACTACAGATTTCTTCTCCTTCCCTGCCAGGCACATTTTCCCTTGATCTAGGTCTGCACCTTAGCAATACTCACTCATGCCACTTCACCAGATGTCAAATGCCTGCTCAAGCACTAAAAAACCAATGTCCTTGCAGAGTATTCATTTACCTGATCGCAAGTAGATTGAAATTACTGGTTACATGCCTATCACTGCTACACAAAGGCCAAGCAACTTTAACTCTTCACTTGTGGCTAACAAAGGCCAGCAGCAAGCTTGCCTCTCTCCCCCCTGCACTCTCTCCCCTCTGCCATATGAAATCGCTGCAGCCCTTTGAGCTTGATGGGTGGAATTGCCAATTAATTACAGCAAAAGTGTGAGCCCAGCAGGCACCTGCAGGGAGAATGCAGGTACCGAGGGGAAGGCGAAACGCGGTGGTGCCACTGCGCTCAAGGCACTGGGTCCAGTTCACTAGAGAGACCCGGCAGAGGACACAGACAGGGTTTTACTCTCTCGTGGACACCAAATCCTTCCCACATCCAGGTGTAGATCCAAAGGCCCCCACCCCCTGTGAAGGGAGGGTGCCTCCAAGGATGGGTGCCTGGAGGTGTCTTCAAGCAGCACTTTTCAGAGGGTTTCCTTGATAAGGGACAACTGCCGTCACAGCAGGGCATCCCACCTGCTCTGCAGCAGACATTTCTCAAGTCCACAGCAAGACCCAGAGCTGCTCAAAGCACCAATTTTTTTCAGCAGAACAGTATAATTTAATTTTCTCTGGAGGAAAAAGACAGCTTTTCACTGACAGAGAAGTTGAACCTTGAAATATTTGCCTTAAAAGCCAGAAGTTGGAATTCAGGTGTTTCCTAAACAGAAGCTTATCAAACTGTAAATACCATCATCATCCATCATGATAAACAGAGAGAGTCACATTGCAGGAATCATATCGCAGGAGATATAGTTCAGCTCAGAAGCCTGAGTACAGAAAAGTACAGAGGTATAAAGAAACCCAATTGCACCTTTTCCCAGAAAAGTCAAATGCAATGTCCAAACTAAATAATTTCAGTGTATGAAGAGAAATTTTTTTAAAACTCCCCCCCCCCCCCCAAAATACATGCAGTGAAACCCCATATTTTTCAACAGTAAAAAGAGTTTAAATAAAACAATTTAAATAAAACAGTGTAACTAGTTTTATCAAATTATTTTGTTTCAAATAATACTAAAAAGTAAGAACTGGTTAAGACAACACGAGAAGCCACACCACCCCCAGCAGACACATTCCCAACAGAGAACAAAACAGTTTGCGGACTCTGGGTAGTTCAGCTTTCCTAGCACAACCTAACTGACAACCATCTTGCACGTGAACCTTGCCAATAGCCCTGCTCAGTGGCAAACACATTACACAAACACTGGCTTCTCAGAGGAAGGAGTCACCTCTGACTGCACAGGACCAACCACCGTGGACCTGTTCCTCTGCGCCCGTCTGGGGCTTCAAACAGTGAACTCTGAACTCATCTGTGAGGGGTTTGGTATTTGTGCCAGCTAAAACCATTTCAGTCCAGACAGGAGCATCTAAATTTCACCATGATTCCTGCTATCCAAATTAGTCTCATACATAAGGTTTTCAAAGCTGTGGAAAGGGAAGGCCCCCTTGGTAATGTGCTATTAGGACTACATGATGTATTGACAGTTCACTCTCTTTTGGAAAAGGAATATGTTTTCTGGGAGCTCTGGCAGTTTATAATCCTGCCATGTGCCAGCAGGGCCATACTGATGCAAAAATGTAAACGCCACATTGACGTATATTAAATAAGATGCAGAAAGTTGTAATGCACCTCAAATCGGCACTAGTAAAGCTTCACCTGCAGAACCTGGGTCTGTTTTGGGAAAATGTTCTTCAGAAAAGGTGTAGACCAAGAGGAATAAGGATGCCAGGAAGAATGATCAGCTGTCTAGAAACTGTTATATTTCCAGAATAATTGAAGTAATAGAGCAGGCCGCCTTGGGAAGCTGAGGACGTTTCTAAGAATAGGTTAGAGAACATCTGTCGGAAATGGTTAAATTATATTTGATCTTATCTTGTAACAGGGGAAGGGACTAGCTGGCCCTTCAACATCCCTTCCAGAGCTATTTTTGTGTTTCCATGACAACTCTTTTGCAGAAACACTTTTTCATAGTATCAAGGCACCAGGGTACTCTAAGGTGACTCATGGAAGCAGTTTTTGGGGGCTGACACTTAACACCCACATTTGAATTGCTAATAACTGTTTTTCCCTAGATTGATCTTCATGTGAATTATTTGAGGACGGTTTCATAGAAATCTGTCATGAAACCATTTTCATCATATTTGCATCCTCCTATTGAAATTCAGCGAACGACAGGATGACAGCAGTGAGATCGCACCCATTTTGGTAGGACAGAGAGAGAAGAATAACATTTCCTGTAGTCACTACTAAAGGAAGTTCTTTTAAGCAAGATTTTCCAGCTGGAATTTGCCCAGGTATCCCAGAGTTCACATCACCGCTCTTTTAAAAGCAGCATTAGAACGAATGGCCAGAGAGAATTTGAATTTGCATTGCCTGGCTGTGCAGCTGCAGCCTGGGGAAGCGATCTGAGGAGGGACTAGACATAATACAGAACGAGTGCAGAAGATGCCGCCAGTTTGGACATACTGGAAAGGAAGCCAAAGAAGAAGCTGCAAACTGCGAGACCGCAAATCAGCCAGGACTGATAAAGAAATACTCAATAAGCAAGTATTCTTGGCCAGGGAATGAGCTCTTACAAGAGGTTTCCACAACAGCACTAGCACAGAAGATGAAAACAGCTGTTGAGTGACAGCGAGCTGGCAGTACAAGAGCGGAGGGGTGACCTCAGATATAGCAGGTGAGGTGGGGGGAAATTCACTTCGCCTTTTAGAGATTTTCCTCCCTAAGTGGTATTCTACACCCTCCTTATGTAACTGTAGGAAAATGTTAGTTAGACAGACTCTGGACTGCTACCCTAAGCAATCTCTTAACCGGCCTGGCAGGCGGCTTGGCAACTGGCTAGGATTCAAAAGCCCGGATGGAAAACTCCGAAACAGAAGCTCTCGCCACGTAGCACATTGGCATCCTGCAGAAAAGACCTTGGCCTGGGACCAGGTACTTCTGAGTAACAAAATCAACCCCTAGGACAAGTTAGTGTGGATACTTTTTAATTGCAATTTACACACTGCTTAAACAATTTTACCCAGTGACAGAAGAACAAGAGTAGTAAGACCACACAAGCACCTACACAGACATAAAGACAGCAGTTACAGAGTGATGTTACACGCCTGTTAAAACAACAATGACTTGCCTCTCTCTCCCTCCAAACTGTTTTTCTTTAATTTTTTCCTTTTGCTGCACACCACCCCACTTCAGTTTCATATGACATTCCCACAGGGCCAATATAGGCCACATGCCCATGGCGGGGGGCATCTGCTGGTCCCCCAACATATATTCAATACCCCTTTACAGACCTTTTCACCTGGAGGTGCAGCCAGCCATAGTGAAAGCTGGGCCAGGCAAGGTATCTTACTGACCCCATGGCCACTCTTATTGAACCAGCAGGCAACAAGAACATAAGGAGGAGCTGGGCCAGATTCACATCTCACTTGGACTAGTATTTAAGGTGGGAATATATTGGTGTGCAGCTGTGGTGAGTGAGGTCAAAGTGAGCTCTCATGCACAAAAGGCAATACAGACCAGAGGCAGCTCTAGGTCAAAGTCATAGGAAAGGCGCTGTGATGCTTAATTGCATTTATAGTTACTCTATACGTTATATCATACATTATGTTCTTCCTGCTCCTGCAGTCAGCCAGCAATTCAGAGCTGAATTGCTGAGGAAATGGCCTTTAGTTCTTCCCCCTGTCCCGTGTGGCTTGTGGGGGGCCTCCCCGCCGTTGTGGGAGCATGCAGGACACGGGCTGGGACAGGTGGCATTTCTGCACTCAGTCAACCTATTTAACTGCTAAAAAACTCCTCTGGCATCCAAGGAAGATACAGAAGGTGGAAATGCAGTAGGTTAAAAGAAACCGCTGGGTCCTTCATAGCAGCGTGTGGAAATTAGATGAAGATGCATCACTTTTATTGTTATTATCATGCAATCCTTTCACCACATGGGATAACATCCAGGCAGCAGAGAGAGTTCTTTGACTGTGCTTCTCAGTAGTACCAAGAGTGGGTGATTCTAGCTGCAACTCTAGCTACTTCAGATTAGGTAGCTCCAGTCTAAGGGATTTGTTTAGATTCCTTCTGTAGTCAACCGATAGAGAAAGGCAGCTGCAAAGGGCTGATTCACCCCACCCTAAAATAGATGGAATGAGTCATCCCCAGACAGGCTTATCTCCTTCCACTGGTCATAGAGAGAGACCAGACAAATAGGTTAAGTGAGATGCCTAAATGGCTAAAATGAAATGAGTGGTATCCCACTTTGTAATCACAAACGTCTTTAGGTTCCCTGGCCCAATGATTATGCTAAGAAATGGAAGTTTTTCCATCTTTCACTTGCGATAAAAGATATCAAGTGTTCTTGTCTATTTGGAAAAGTGTAGTCTAAAGAGAGGTCTCAGCTCTCAGTACCATTAGCAGAAATTCCAGAGGAGGATAAATAGGGCTCCAGGCAGCTGGACCTGAAGAAAATCCAGGCTAAGTCAAGTGTGCTCCATAGTCACTTAACAGAGTGGGGAGTGTTTATTATTAGAAAAATGCATTTTGTGGTCCCCCAGTACCGCTTGCTGTCATGATTAAACAAACACATGAGACACTTTCTGCAGACACTGAACAAGGAACTTAATTGAAATGCTGGAAAATGAGATAATGCCTAAAACTAGGCCGCTTTCTGCAGGCATTTTATGTACAGTCTGCACCCTAGCCCCATCCTCTCCTCTCCTCTTGTAAACAGTGCACATGTCAAGAAACCTCCGACATCCTGACAGAGAAGAGGAGCAAGGTTTGCCGCAGCAGAGTAGAAATGTAGTGATTTACCTTCATAAAGCTTCAGCATGTTTTACAGAATAATAAATAACGGCCCATTGCATAGCTCAGAGAAAAGCTGCTAAATACAAGTGAAGTCAGTTTTGCTGAATGAGGTATACAGCAGGACGGTTATGAGGGCAAAATGTCACTGCCTGGAAAAGACGGAGGCAGTGGGATGGTGGGGAAGAGCAGAGCTCCTGGACCGAGGCAGAGAGCAGAACGATGTCTTCTCACTGCCAAGCACTCTTCCTGCAGCATCAGTATTTGCTTTGGTTGCATTTTCCACGTGACATATGCCAAGGTGGCAGAGATGCGGAAGGTTAAAGCCTACAGACAGTGGCAGTTTCTCTAGAGCCTGTAATGTAAATTGAAATTTCCCAGCCTAAGCAAAAGGCCTGTGATTAGTGCTGCAAGGGCACAGCGTGGGTGTAGATTTAGACCCCAAGAAACAAGGCTGAGCTGCTGCTTGGGAGCGCCTGGAGCACAAACAAAAGCAAAGCTATTTCAGTACAGCTGTATTGAAACAGGGGAGATCATATAGCTAAAATCTCTAACAGCTGCCAGGGCCTGATCATTTCTGGAACAGCTGTAGTGATTTAAGGTGTTACCTCCTGTGATGAGGGAGGTCTCCATCACTCCCAAGAAAAGGAAGAGTTAAATAACAGCATCCCACAATCCCAGAGCAAGATGACTTGGGAGGCTTAGACCACCTCGTAGGTAGCTACCATAAGGGAGCAATCCACTGACCAGTTGCAGCAGTAAGGAGTTAAAATCCTTGCTTCCTCTTTCTTTAGACAAATAAATCTTTCTGTGGTTGCCTTGAAGGAAAAGCAGGCTGTGGTATGTGGACCTCTGGGAGAGATTCAGGCCACCCTTTGTGCTGGAGGGAGAGACCGACGTGGCGAGGCTGCTGCAGGCCACCTCTTGCCCCGTGCTCTTTGCTGGAGTTTGGCAGTGGCTGTTCAGCTGCCTGTTTCTATCGTGACTGTGCTGGGATGTGATGTCCCCCCAGCAGTCCACATCTGAGGGAGGTGGGCTTGTCCACACCAGGTTATTCTGTACTTACCTTCCCGTCCCTGAAGTCTGTGGCTTGCCAAGAAAATAGGTCCCTGAAAAAAGTCATGGAACAGGAATACAGGACCCATAAAAAACCCCAGCAGAATAATGAAATGAGTGAGTTAATAGCTCTTGGAGCTCACTTTCCAGCAGTGGTGGGTGTGCCTTCCTATTTACGTTTGACAGTGTTTTACTTACACCGTAAGGACAAGTGGCACAGACTTTGCTGCTCTGCATGGAGGCACCCAGGAGCCCGGCAGAGTCACACCCCGTGGAGCTCCTCGCAGGAGACCGCACTTTCTGCTGAGAGGTTCCCATCTGAAGGGTCTCTCCGTATGTCTCCTATTGAGACTCCAGAGGCAAAACAACAGAAAAACACTCTGTGCTAACGCTTCTATGCAGAGGGTTGTTTCGGAAACTGTCGTCCCTGCCAAGTGTAAAAAAAGGCATTTTACCTAAAGGAAATTACTTCTGCCAGACAATGAGCTCTCAGATCCCTTCCAGATGGAATCTGTACTTTGAAGCAACACTGTACCCCAAGGAACTACGTTAGAGAGCAGGAGGCACTGACCTTGGAGGAAGCGGAAAGGTTTGTGTGGCTCCTGCATGCCTGCTGCAGATCAGAGCTGAGGCTCCTTTTAATGGACACACAAAGTTTTATGGACAGGGTCAATGGCAATACAACAACAGGTATGAAAAGAGGCATGGGAGAAGGCACTGAAGGGCTCAGTGCTTTTTGAGGTAAGTTGGTTTCTCCCCAAGATGGAACAGGGGTAGTTAAATAACTTACGGCACAGGCAGGAGTTCCAGATGCAGGAACAACACATAATGGGGCAGTAATTGCAATTCCAAATGCAATGAAACCCAGCAATATCAAAGTGATGCTGATACCAGCTTTATGCACCATGCTGTGGCATTATATGGCCTGACACAGCCATTTTCTGCATCATCTCATTGCACTACCACTACCTCAGAGCTGGAGTCATGCCTGGCCACTGTGCTCCTTCGACTGGCAGCACTCATCCCTCTTTCCCACAAAGAGCTAGAACAGGGCAGGGCTGCCTGTATGCTGTGGACCCTCAGAGTGGGTTTACACCTTGTTTTCAAGAGGGATGTAGGAAAAAAGCCATCTTACATGGTAAGCTGCACTGTTGAGTAATAGTCCTGGGGATACGTCTTCATTTCCTAGGTAAATTAGATCACAAGGGGAGCAAAGGCTTGTGACTGTCCAGCAGACACAGATGCACAGCTAGCCCTGACCCTCACTGCCTCTTTGTGCAAGACTGGTGGTATCATACTACAAAGTGAATCATAGTGCTGGTTTCCCCTGTTTTTATGAAAGATGCAAGTGGTATTGCCCATGGCTGTTAAATGATCTGTTTCCTCTTTAAAATGTTCTTCCAAGAACAACATTCCTTCCCTATTATCTTTTTTTTTCTCTCCTCTCCCCTTCTTCACAGACTGGTCATTTGTCACTGTTTTCTCAGACTAAATTCCCCATCAAAACCTCCTCCACCAGAGGTTAAGAAAAAGGGCTGCAAGCATCGTGCATACCAGTCCTCAAGTCTTCGCAATGCCTTGCACAGACCAGCCACAGCTGCCCGTTCCAAAACTTTCCATAGCCCTCCTGTCTTGACACACATATCTTGGGATATTAGGTGGGCAGTACAGTGACTTGTAAATGCCAAGAAAGCTTAGTGTGGGATGCTTGAGGAGCAGTGGAGGAACTTGTTCTGCTCTTCTCCATCTGTCCCTTACCCAGGCTTGCCACACACTGGGAAGCCGGTATCTTTTTAATCAAAACAACCACTTCACAACCTCTATTTGGTTTTAGTTTTGCAGGACTGAAAGTACCAGCAGGGTGCTGTGAATAAGCTCATGTAATTTTTATAGGAGGTCAGGTACGTGGCCTGCTTATTTTGACAAACCTGATCATATGCATTTAACTCAAGCACTTTACTACAGGTTTTTATATAGGTGTTTTCAAACAGCTGAAGCCAGAGGGATCAGGGGAGTCTCATCTACCTGAGCTTCAGGTCAGCCTCAGGATAGGGCAGTTTGTCAAGGAAAAGAGGGCAGGGAGAGGAGGGAAACCAGATTGTACACAGTCTAGTCCTGCTGTGGTTTTGGTCTCTTAGGATTAAATAACTTCATTGAGAGCAGACAGAAAACAGCTCTAAGAAGCTGCAAGCAGTGTAGGCACAGCATGAGGAACAAGGAGTTGCCACTACTTTTTGGTAGTCACATGCCTGAAACCAATTGCCATTGCTCACGGCTAATGTCTAGAACGTGCTTTCACTCATCTCCCTCTGAACAACTGCCATCAGTGGCTAAGAAATGTCCTCAGGCACAGTGTAGAGGAAAAAAGCCAAAGGCTCTTGCTTAAACCAGTTCTGTATTTGGATTTGCTTCAGAGGAGTCACCCCAACTATGGCACACAAACCAGGGAGTGAAGTTTTAGACCCTCAGGACTGTATCCTGTTTCCTGGGAAGTCAGTGACTAATCCCCCAGGAATGGCTGCGGTGGCAGATTGCTGCTGCATAGTCCTGCCGCCTCACAGCTTGCCCTGATGGTGGGCTGAACAAGGCTCTGAGGAACAGCTGAGGAGCTCCACAATAAGCACACTTTGTGTTGCCCAGTAACTGTGCAAACATTATTGTTTCTCACACTGATCCTTCCCATCCACCCTTGCCACCCTGAGCACCTCACCTCTGGCTGAACTGATTAAGTATCACTGAGATGCTGGATGAAGAGTGGTCGGAGAGACGACAGGGAAAAGGATGGATTGAACTTTCCTGGCAATGAAATTTGAAATTTCCCCTCCAGGACAGCCCTAACTCTCTCTGTCCTGGGGAAGAAGTGGCCATCAGGAGCTGTACGCTTTCTGCGGTGGGGAAAGCTGAGACCCTCAACTGACCTGCTTTAATGTATGAGAAATGAGAGCAGAAAAGTGGGAAGAAAAAGCTTGCTTCATACTGTCTTTCATACCCTTCATACCTGAGGACCTGAACTCATCTAAAACAGGGGATTTAAATCTCACATTTCACCTCTTGCAGGAGGGTCAGGCTAAAGCACCCACCCCCTTTAGCCTTCCTTCTGAGTCAGTGTCGGAAATAAGAGTCTGCATGTCGGAAAGCCCCTTGTGCTCCAGCAGTGACAGCAAAGACTGGAAAACTTCCCCGTTCCTGGAAATCCCCTGTCAGCTCCAGCAGCCCCAGGCTGGAGAGTTGAGGCAGAAATGACCAGCATTACGCTCCCAGAAAGCCCAGATAGTTTGCAGTGCCGGGCATGGACTATGGAGGGTATCACAGTCAGCAGGGCAGAGCCATGCACACTGCAAAACTGCGGGACTGGGAGCTGCAGGATGGTGAAGGACAGTAGGAGAGGGTGGTGGAGAGGACCCTGGGCTTTTTCAGCAGGGAATACCAGGAAAACTGAGGGGATTTCTTCCTCTTCCTCCAGCCTCCTGTGTAGGACAGGAGTTACCAGCGGTCAGCTGAGACCAGGGGGGACCAGCATCTGCTTCCTCTGCATTTTCACTTCATTTATACACATATACTACTGTCTGGAAGAAATGTCTTCTCATTCCAGACAGAGATAATGAAATCCATTCAGGGCAGGGGGAACAGGTACAGTGGGTAAGGTGGCCCAGGCGGCCCAAGCCAAGGCCTTGGCTGTGCACAGGCAGCCCAGCGGTTCCACACTGTTGCCATACACCCTTACACACAGAAATCGGCTTTCTTCAGCCTCCTCCCCCTTCCTCCCACTGCCCCTTCTCTTCCCCTCCATCCAGTTCCCAAGGGAACCAAAGTGCACTTAGGAAGACACAACTCAGCAGCCTGGGACTTGCTCAGAATATTCAAAATCCCTTTCTCGTTAGGGCTTTTCACATCACATTGGTTTGATAAACGTTTTGACCTCTGCATACCACTGATAAACTCTAAAGGCTGCTCCCCTCCTCCCTCTACCCTTACTGTAAATATCTTGCAGATGCTCTGCTCATTTTTCTTCTATTATAGCCAGCTGGCAACTTTGTTGGCACGCCAAAGAATTCCAGTCCTCATAGCAAAGCAACCTTTTAGGCTTTAACTCTGGATGTTTTCTCACCAATATGCCAATTAGTTGATATTTTTAAGACTTCTATTTAATTTTGCCATTAGACCAGTGGACAGAAAGTGTAATCTAGAACGAGCATCTTCAGAAAATGCTGTCCATCAGAATGAGAATATTAAACAGATGCAGCTGAGAAACACTATGGAAAGGGCCAAGTGAATTTCATAGAACGTTAGTGCTTTTGTACAAAATATTTAAACCAGTCTATAGCATTTTATAATATGGATAGAGTTTTCTATTGAATTCCTTAGGTGGGGCTAAAAGTTCACCTGGGAGGATCTCACTCAGTATTAAATTTTCATTTGTTGGGTATATCCCAGACATTTCCAACTTTGTTTCTATAGAATACTATTATTTTGATCCCTATTAAATGCTAAATGCTTTTCCACAGCAGAAGCAGTGAAGCAGCTAGCAGGATCTGCCAGGTAGTACCACTGTAGGCATCAGCATGCATAAACTGCGTTAAGTCCATGAGGCTGACATCTGAGGAATGCACACAAAATCACAGGAAAAATGTGCTGGACACAGTGGATTTGAAGCCCCTGCGGTGCTGTATGCTGTTCAAGAAAGAGAGCCGGAGAGAGGAATTCAGTTCTGTCCATGTCAGTGGTGAGAAGAACAGACGAAGTGCAGGGGAGGGTGTTTTGGGGCTGGTTCAGTATAACCTGTCTTTAATGGAGCTCATTAGTCTGGACTCTGGGCCACACAAACCCAGTCACACAGCTTCCAGGCAGCCCCAAGCACAGGCAAGGCAAGACTGTTTCCACTCACGATACACCACACAAGCAGATGCCCAGAGCAATAGGCTTGTCTGAAGGAAGCCAAGTTAAGCCTGTGGTTTTCAAGCGCTCCCAGCACTCGTTCCTCTTCCATCGCCACCCCTGTGTTATTCCCACGCAGCAGCCTGAGGAGCACTGAAGGAATTGCAATGGGAAATGCCTTTTTCTCCTTCTCCACATACACTTTTAGCATAGAAGAGTTCATTGACCCACTCCAACACGTAGGATCACATGGGGCACCATAAACAGTCTTAGCATGAGTAACAGGGAGGTGTGAGGATGACACAACCAGCAGTGTAGGTACGAACTGGTTAGGCAGGTGTAGCTGTTGGGAAAAGCATCTACAAAGTCTGGCTCAGAAATGGAGAGGTTGCTCTGTGGGTAAGTGGGGGAAAGACAGGAGGGGTAATAATGTGAATATCAGCCCAGTACGGTGGAGAGGACAAAGACAGAAACCCACGGAGCAAGAGTGGAAAATGAGGGATGTCTGGGGAGCACAGGAGAGGATGGAGCAGTGAAACTGAGAGAGAACAGCATTTTGAGGAGTGTGTCTGGTAAGTGGAGTGGAAGGAGCAGAAGCCAGATTGGTGGCATGTCAGAGGGTTCTGGAAGGTACAAATTTGAAATGAAGTTATGGATTCTGCTTCTGAAGCAGACGTGAATGATTTGTGCATCACCGTTAGTTTTATCCAGCCTACCCAATGAAAGGTTGTTTGCTGTCACAGCAATATTCAAGCATTTTCAAGGACCAGATCTGGAAGTTAAATAAATTGAGCAGTTGTGCCTAACTCACTTAAATGGATGCAGTGGTAAAAAATCCAACACTGGCTCAAAATCTTTATGGATGCTCAAGGAAAAACTGCTTACATCCTTCCTCCCTGCTCACTGTACACACAGTATTTCCACTTTCCCTTTCCCCTCAAGATCCTGTCTTTTGCTTTGACTTGCAGTCTGGATGAAGAGGCAATCACAGCCAGCCAGGAGACCAAGAGATATTGGAAATCTGACTGTCCAGCTGCCTACTGACTCTTGGCAAGTGAGAAGGTTAAACAAATGGATTCACAGGCCACGTGTGCAGGGTCAAACTGGAACACAGCTGAGTTACTCGCTTCCCCTAGCTCAGCACCACCTCTGAACCACAGCCCAATTCATCAGCTCCTGACAACCGAAACACAACCTCTGAATGCTCCTGGGATTAATCCGAGCCCTGCTGCAGTATCAGCATACAGTCACCCTGCCTGTCCCCACTGGCATCAGCCCTAACTAAGCCTTCGCAGTCCCTTGGGATGAGTCCCATCCCAGCTTAATCAGCTTGATCAGACTTTCCCCTTCCCTTCACAATTAGTGTCATATCCAATTAAGGTCTGAGAGCTTGAATTTCCCAGCTCCATCATTACTCACCTTTGTTCATTAGCTCATCCAGACCTTAATGCAGAGATGCCTTCCTCCCAAGTCTAATCACTCAGCTCCTTCCTTAGTCCTTTCCTACTTCCTCCTTCCAGAAACAGTGCTAACCAGGTAATGAACTCGGCCAGCTTGAACATGAGTCCTTTGCAGTGACCTCCTTACAGGTGATGCAGGGAAGTCCTGCAGCTCACAGCAAGCTGGGACAGAGGCTGCTTCGTCAACGTGCCCAGTGGCCTGACCTGCCTTATGGGTGTGAATCTCCAGGAGCAAACCAAAACCACTAAACAAATAGAAGTGTTTTACAGTGCATACATAGCAGTGCGCGAACACCGTGGAGCTAAGAAGGATTTTCCCATGTATATTATGCTGCCTGGAGAAGGAGGAGTTAGAGAAAAATGTAAGACGGTGGCCTTTCTAACCAGGAAGGACAGGCAGGATGGGAGCCTAGATCCCTGCAGGACATGAATATCACAGTCCTGATTAAGCCATAGAGATTTTCCATGGGCATGAAGGGGCCAGTATAGCTAGAGAACTGTAACTGGGGGGACAGAAGGGAAACCTGTGTGTCATCAGATCATCTGGTTGGTGAGGCAGGGGATGCTAGGCATGCATGGCCCAGCATCTGCAGTACAGGGCAGGCCAGAGGAATTACAGGTAAGGAACAGGCCAGTGATGCAGTGAAGAAGATTTTCTCTTTTCTTTACTTATCGTAACCTTGTGTTCAGCCTTGTAATGCAAAGCCAGACCCTGGTTTTTCCTGAGTAAACTCTTACTCTGTCTTTATCCTTACATTCCTCTGCAGCTGGAGGCAATCCAAGTGGGACTCTCAGATTCAGTGGCTTTTTTTTGTTTGAGATAACTAATGCAAATAAAGTGCTGTGTTTGGGTGTTTGCACTGTGACATCTGTTTAGCTTCATAAAATAAAGAACCTTCCCTTGACTCCTTCAAGCTGAGTGAAATGGGAAGTAGACATTATGGCAAAGAAGTTAGAGAAAACCATGACTGCATATACACAGGCATACTCAGTCAGAGGTCTCATACATTGGGAGCTGGTCCGTATCAGTCCATGGGCACACAACCAGCTAGTCTACAAAGTTACTAGGACATAGGCAAACAACTGCAATACCTGCAGAAGTTTTTTGTGATTACGTGACTATGTGAAATTGCACCTGTAGTTACTATAAACTTGACTAGTAAATGTGAGGTTCAGTTTGATATAGATCAATAATAAGTGTATGAAAAAGCCAACAACTTCCTAACCTGCATGCATATGTAAATCAGGCTCTCAGGCCACATATTTGAGTCTGTAATACAGATTTTACTATAGACAGCTTTAAACTTTTGACACTTTGCTCCACTATGTTGGGCCCAACATAGTTATTTCATTCCCAAAAGAAGGAGCTTTGTGTGGAACAAAAGTGAGATAAATCACTTTGGTGAATGAGGGTTTGCAACTCTCTTCAATTCCCCTGTCTCTTGCCCCACCAGGTCCTCAGAAGCCAACAATGGCTTTAACCGGTACTGGCCAGCAAAGATACCCATAAAGACATTGAGGTAGTTGTGGACTGCTGGTGCAGCTACAATCCAGATGTGCCTATTTCTCCCCAGTAGGGTAAAGTGTAACCTGAGTCCTGTGAAAGTTATTCTGCTCTCATTTAGACAACACTCTTCAGAAAGAAATCAGTGTCTCTTCTAAATCCCTATAACTTATGAAGGGAAAAAGGAAGCATAAAGCAAACATACATTTAAATGACCTGGATATGGGCCTCACCAGAAAAATCTAAAATGCTTCTGTGGTCACAAGAACAATTTTCACTCCATGTTTCTGGACTTCATAACACACCACCAAAAGCACTTAACATTGGGAAAGTAAGATCTCTCAATGGAAATATTATAGACTTGTAATTTGCTTAGGCAGCAGTTTCTGTAAAAAGATTTCATACTATTCTACGGAAATGAAAAACTTATGTTTTGTGTTCATATAAAAAGCACAGCCATTAGCAGAGAAAGGCCAGTAAACAGCGAGAGTGTTACAGAGAAAAGTCTTGGTGCGGTGCTATTTTAAGGACAGTTGGAAGCAAGTATACACTGCTCTGCTGAAAGACTAACAAACTTTTATGGACAAGATGTTTAGCTTAAAATATAATGCACAACATAATCAATATTGAGTAAGTACTGAAACTGATTTAACTTTAAGATGGACTTGACTTTGGGCTTGAGTTCTGTTGCCATTTACACAAGGGTAATTTCCTTGTCATCGGAGTTGTAATGCAGGAGACGCAAATCAGAACAAAATTTGTCTTTGGCCGTGCTTAATTGTTATGATACCATTAAACCAGCAAGCTCTGCAGAGGGACATTACCTTCACCTTATCCAGCTTGCCGGATTCTGTTGCGCGCTAAAGGAACATTTTATCCAAAATGGTAGATGGCTTGTTTTCTCCAGGACACCATTTGGATTACAAACCAAAGGCTCAGGATATATCTACTTGCGGTGCCAAAATGTAGGGAGAGCTACATGCTTACAGGATTTACTTATTGAAGAGCAAAACTTCAGTGGACACCTCTGAGTGAATGATACAGATTGTATTGCTGGCAAAGTTGTAAAGCAGAAGCACAGAGTTGTACACATTGATTTAGGCTTCCAAACCCATTTCCAAAGTGTGCCAGATGAGTTAATATATATAGAATTGCCATTCTTCTGTTATTAAATCCATTAGGTATCTGGGAAACAATGAATTCCAACTAGGTCCTGGCCACCATTAAACAGTGCTATGGAGGAAAAAGTATTTAAACAGTGGTAAGTGATTTGAGATAAAATCTCTCTAAAATAACTGGATCAAACTGTTCAAAATATTTCAAGCACCCACATTAAAAAAAATCAAGAGCCTTAATTTTATCTTATATCCAACACCCCAAAATGGAGTTACCCAAAGTCACTATTTTGTAATGACAAACTTGGTTTCAGCTCCTTGCAAAATCAAGCTATGTTGTTTAGACCTGAAACTGGATCCCTTTGCAGTTTCAGCATGTCCAGATCAGGGGTTTAGGTCTGGTCTTTTTTAGAGAAAGTGGCCCAGATGAAACGTTTTGAAAATAATTGAAATATGCCCGAGGTCAGAGTGTTGGTGAGGATCCAGGTTTTTCATTCTGGCTCCTTTCTAATTTAAACCCTCTATTTGATGAATTTACTCAGAACAAAAAAGGCTGAAGGCTAAATGGGCCTGTGGTCATGCCTGGAAAGCGAAAGAATTTTTTTTTTTTTCTGTGAATAATTTATATTCATCATACTAGGCATTTAGACTGACTTCTATAATTTTTAAGTACTACTGTGTCAAGGAAATGGGACAAGCTGAGAATTGTACTGTATCTCTAATAAAGGATATCTGACAATTGAAAATCAGCTTAAGCAGGGATTATCTAACTGTAATATTCTCAGTTAATAGTAAGTACATTCATGTTAGACAGCTAATGGTTTTAAACAGCAACTCACTTGCACACCCACACAGCCCTAAGCAGTGTTTTGGCACACTTTCTGGCATGTCTGCAGTCCTGCCAGGGCTGCATTGACGATGAGTTTCCCAGTTCACAAATGCATGGCGCCTGACTGAAGCAATGCAGGACAAGCTGACCTGCCATGTGAACTTTTCACCGTTGTTTCTGTGATGTCTGGACCCTATGGAATGTGAAAGTTTCCTGTTTCACCAGTGTACCATGACTTGCATTTTGAGCAGAGAAACATGTAAACATAATTAGGTGGCTGGCAGCTAAAATTCCCTTTGAAAATGCAGTCAAGCTCTGTGGCTTTCATTTCGTTTTTACTTAGGATGGATTAATCTGATATTGCTTGAGACTAACTTGCCTATTGCCTTAAGAATTTGGGGGTTTTCCAGCACACCGTTTATGGGTTGTGTGTGCCTCTCTGTCCAGAGTAAAGGTGAAGCAAAAATTGTATGATTTTCACAAGTCAAGCACTCTTGATTGTAAGCGATCAGAAGATGCAGTGTGTCATCTAGCTTCTTTCTGGTTTGCCTCCCAAGTATCAAGACACACAGCTTTTAAATACCCACTAGGAACAGGGTCTAGGCTTTCATAACTTAAAACCCTTGTATTTCCCAGCTGAGGGTGATGGCCTGAAAACAGTTATTCTGCTCCTAAAGCAGCCTCCTCCTCTATCAATGCTGCTGTTATCTGTGGTGAGGCTGAACTGAATCAATGTAAGGCCAATACATTATTGATCACCTTCTGGGTAGGCGTGACAAGATGTGGAGCCTCAGGGGCTGTAGGAAAAGGAAAAAGTGACTGGCAAAGGGCAACGTCTGTAGCTGAAGGTCAGCAATTCCCTCTTGCAATTAGACAGACACACAAATACCTGATTTTGCTAGCAACTAGACAGGGAACTCCCTTTTCACCCATCTTCCCCACGGTTGGGTAGGAGATGCAGACTCCTGGTGTAACAGCCTTTTATGTTTTTTGTAATATGAGGACACTGGAACTTGTAAGGACTCTAAAAGCAGTTCTCCACGGCGGGTCTCTGGAACCAAATCAGGATTTACAGTGCTGTGATGGGGGAGGAGTATCACAGGGAGATTGATTTCAATGCATCAGGAATTTCTGTCTGTGGAGCCTGTGATTGCATTGAATGGACAGAAAGGCTTTTCTAAATTGCTTTTCCAGAACAACAAGGAAGGACTTTTAAAAACTGATATGCACAATGAGGATATACTAATTTATCTTCAGTCTCTTGCAAAGTACTCATAGGTGAGCTCTAGAAGCCAGCCTGTGAGAACTGCTTGATGGCTAGTGCAAGGGATATGCATCGACAGCCACGAAACCCAGAAGAATGACCTTCCCTTATTTTCAATGCTTTTGTTGCATAATACTTTCCCTTTTTATGGCGCTATGTTCAGTAGAAGTGTCATGTCTACTGTTTTATTTAATGTTTAAAATCCATTTTCTCCTTTCCATTTGTCAGTTCTGCACACATAAAACATCTGCAACCCCTTTGTCTTAATGTTGACTAGAGGTAATCAGCTCCAGCTCACTAGTTAATCTGTACAGTTACTGGCTATGGCCAAGGTTATTCACTTAAAAACCAAGAAACAGTTATTGATAAAAAAAGCACTAAAATCTTTTGATCTCATTAAGTATACATTGCAGAAGTATGTTTAAGAAAAAAACACCAAACAAACAAAACCAAGGCAGAAACTAGTTGTCGTGAGAAATCTATAATGAGTGAGGCTGCAACAGCTGCAGATTTCCATCCAAAAGATGGAGGTGTCCCTTACAGTCTACCTTCTGGCAGAACCTCATGCCCTCACTTTGCATCCACACTGGATATAAGGATCAGCGGGGAAAAACAGCAATGGGCATTCACCACACCTTGAAAACAACTCCCTCTGGGCTCCTGCAACATGGAATATTTGCATTAGTAAACTACAGCCGAAGCACAGACCTGAGCACTGGACCGAAATCTTTTGTTTTGCTTCAGTGTTTGCATGGCTACAGCATGTGTTAACAAAGGTCTATGGCAGACTGTGCTCTACCACTCCCAACAAGCAGCTTGGCCATGAGCTGTTTCGGGCACAACTCACTGATATGCATGCAGTGACTATAGGCTGCTCTGTGAAGTCACAGACAGCCCAAGGGAATGGAAGAAAGTGAAGGATATGTAAAAATGGTAGGAATGTATGGTTATATGGATCTGACTAACCTTTTTTCTGTAGTTGTATTATTATTTTAAGAACACCACCTCTAACAAGAGGGAATGAGAGAAATCAGAGGAGGAAAAGGAGGAAATTGGACAGTGTGTAAGAAAAATATACAAAGAAGGGACAAAGAGCCACAAAGAAAAGCCATGAAACATTATTAGGGAGAAGAAGAAGAAAAATTTTGAAAAGGACCATTTGGAAAACAGAACAACAAAAAGAAATAATAAATGCTGAATCTGTGTTCAGTGCACACTTATGAACTGACATGATGTTTATATTTGAAAGAGTATTATTTGCTCTTTCACACCCAGAAAACAATCTCCCACACGCACTTTATAATAAATTCTCAATGTTAGCTGGAATCAGTTATACTCACAGACAGGCTGCAATAAATTTCTGTTCATGAATGCACATAAAAGAAAAAAATAGTTGCTGTAAATTTTCTGATTTTGCTGACCTGCTTAAGTGTTTAGGAGGTTAAAAAATATTAACACAAACTATACATTTTCAACCTTCTCCCCTTCCTTTGCCCCAGAATTTGTGCTACAAGTTTTCATTTACAGTTCAGGTTGATTATGCTCTGTAAACCAAACATACCCACAGCTCAAAAAATACACAGACAGTTCAAGTTTTAGGGCAGAGTTACACACCTTTCCTATTTTTTCTTAGTGGTAAGGCCAGCATAAAGAGTCCCCACTGAACACTCCACCCCAGGATGTGGGCTCACAGCTTCCCCAGCTGAGCTGAAAAAATTGCTTGGGAGGCCACACTGTATACATTTTTGCAGTATTTATGGAAATTATCTAGGTAAAACCCTTCCTGCTTGTCAAAGGCAGAGCACTCTTTCCGTCCAACGTGGAAGTTTTACTGGAGTATGACCTTTGTGTTTTTATAACTGATCCAGATCAGGGTTATCATTAGCTTAAGGGTTTCCAAACATGCTCTCCCAACTCCTTCTCCTCCTCCTCCTAGGCCACTAGCAGTCTACAAAACCTTTTAACAGCCACAGAGGGATCTTTTATTTGAGGCTGTGCAGGAGAATTTTCTGATGCAGTCCCTAGCTAATATCATACCCATTCTGCTTATCTACCCATGATGAAAACTTTAGGAAATCCCAGTCTAGACCTAAGTTCCTAAGGTACATCTTTTTGTTGACAGAAAAAGAAACAGCATGTGAGTAATGTCTTTATAGCAGTAAGAGAAGTTTCCCAGGATTATCTGTTGTTACTTGCACATTTTTATTATTGCTTTTAGAAACATTTATAGAGCATTCAGACCTTAATCACAGTTATCAAGTATTCCTATCTCCCAGATCATTACTCCTCAGAAACAGAGCGGGCTGGGGTGGAGGGATAGAGGCAAATCTCAGATGAATGTAAAGTACCAGGAGCTGTACCTCACAGAACTAAGTTAATCAGAGGACCTGAATAGCAATCAAAATCTTTGGAAACATCAGAATTTATAAGTACAAAACACGGCTATCATGCTCAGATTGACAGTCCTTCGCATAATTTTTCTCCCTATTAAAAAGCTTATTCACGATTTTCCATATGAACCTTGCTCAAAGGTAACGAGCAAACCAAGCAAAGAACATTATTGTATCTTTATTCTCCTACCATTACAAAAATGCCATATCTTTTAGAATTGTTTACAAACAAACAAACAAAAAGATAAAGATATACAGAAAAAAGAAAAAAAGATGGATGCATTTTATGGTTATAAGTGACCACTGTGAGCATTCAGTCTCATCACAGGTGTAGCCTGTATCACAGAATTTTCCTGTTAATCTTTTACCCAGTCCAGTAACTTGCAACAGCTAAAGCTCATGTCCCAGAAAAGTATCCATCCACACTTGAAAATTCCTTCCTGAATTTGTGCTGAATTCCATGGGCCAGCAACCACTTCCCTCTAATGCCCCATCCCATCAGTCTGAGATATTAATGTAATTTAACAGCTACCCAGAGGTCCCCTTCCATTGGCAGAGCAATGTAAAGAAGGTTTAATATCAATGCATGAGTTCCAAATGCAAAAATAACTAAAATTCAGGTATGCATGAGGTCAGCTATAGCTACCTGATGAGCTGGTGGCTAAGCCCAGTGGCAAACTTTGTTCTGTTCCAACCTGGAAATCATGCCCATTTTGGCCTGATAGATAGTGGGAATTTATCATCAGCTTTAAGATTTTGCTCACGTTCACTTGACCTTCATGGCATGCTCAAGTGCCCTTCTGCTTTCCTAGGTAATTAATGGGGGGAAGCAAGGAGATCTGAGCTCTGGGAAGGCAGTACATCTTAAGCAGTGGTAGTTTGGATAATTAGTCAGACAAATTGATAGACAGAAGCTTTCTTTTTTCTGGTTGTCTGCTGTACAATATAATGATTCTCACTATAGAGCTACTCTGGCTTGGGTATAAATCTAGATATATTAATTAAAACTTCATCTTTAAAAAGATCAATATATGATCAGCAGCCTTAGAAAAACTGAGTCTCATCACTAAGGCTGCTCTTTCTGACACAGTACCTGGGAGAAAAGGATGGGTGGAGGGAGAGAGAATGGGGGAGGAGAGAGACAGGGTGTTAAAACGAGAGTGGGAGAAACAGAGGCAAACAGAGGGGAGTGAACCACAAAGGGAAAAGAAAATACAGGTCATGGAAGAGGGCAAAGGGATGAAGGGGAGGTGTAAAGGAAAAAATCCAGACAAAGAGAGCAAATGGGCTGGAGACTGAAAGACAAAAGGTGTGGGGGAGGGCAAAGGGAGAGAAGGAACTAGTGGAACTTATTTCATCAATTATTGTCATTACAAATGGAATCGTTTTAAAAAAAACTGAAGGTTTTGAATGCAGGGCATTTCTCTACATGCATGGCTATGAAACCCAAAATGTCCTCTGATCAGTGAAGGGAACTGTCAGTGTAAATGATGTTTAATGGCTGGTCTTGATACTACGAAGGATTTCCTGCACACTTGATTTATAGCCCCAAGGAGATAGTCTATGACAGAATCTTTTACACTGAACTTCCAGCTTAATAGACACTGCCCCAATATTCAATAGAAGCATTTTGTGTTCTTCATATACTCTTTTTTTAAGGATTTAATTTCATCTCAGAGCAATAAAATCTTAGGATATGTTCGTACTGATTAGAATTTAAATTAAACATAAACTGATCTTATTGATTAGCTGATCTATAGAGTCTCAACTTGCCAATATCTGGAGATTTGGTAAGAAGCACTCGCTCTCTTTTGCACATCTTCAGATCACTTTTGTAGCAGGGAAAGGAAAAGCTTAAACTGATATGTTTTCATGGAATAAATTGATTGAAGACTATGACCGTGTGTTTGGAATGCTTTCAACTAGACATAATACACATACTGCTACAAGTTTTAGCTATTTTTCTTACATTTATGCATTTCACCCCTTTCTTATATTTGTAATCTATTTTAATACAACTATTTATGTGAGAAGACACTATCTGAGTAAGTAAACGTTTCCAGGATTGGCCCCGAACTGCTTTTAGTGTGGTTATCGACAGTGGCCATCTGTGGTTTTTCATTTTAATTCCATAAATGAATGCTTGCCCTTTGAGAAATTAAAAAAATAGCAGGAAGTAGCAGTAAACCTCTTCTGCAGCTCTGGACTGAATACTCCAAGAATTATTAGTTGATGGGATATGCAGTAAAAAGAATTATTTTTGACAGTACAATTTATAAGCATAATTTCCTTTTGCTAACAAGTATTATAATATTTCTGTGCAAAGATGTGGCTGGCTTAGCTGTGTGCTTAACCAGTTTTGAGCTGGTCTTTTGTGATGCAACCTCACCCGAAGAGCAAGTACATAATCAGATAAGTAGCTCTGTGTTAATGGTACATCCTGATTTTGGATTATTAGGGTTTCCACTTAATTTTATTCTGGTTTAGACACTGTAAATTCCAAGCCTGTGTTTTGTAGTTGGTAAGTAAGGAGAATTAAAAACCTGCAACCAATGAAAAGAAGTGGCTCAATCTGCCATCTATACTGGTATGGCTGGAATGCTGGTAAAGGATATAGTAATGATCTTATGATTCAGCCCTTACTCAGCTTTTGTTAACACTCCCATAATTAGTTTTAATAATGAGATAATGCCTAAGGAGCCAGTCTCTATACTGGTTTAATGTTACTGGGAGATGTAAGCAAGTAAATGGAAGCAGATCTCGCTCCAGGACCAGATACCTACTTAATATTTGCTGAAGCAAAGAACAGAGCATATGGATAGTTCTTATTTGCACTAAGGCAAATAAAACAGTGCAAATGTAATTGGACCCACTTTAAAGGAACTTTACATGCAATAAACAACATAAATCGTCCTTATAAATGTAAGTTAGAAGACAATCTATTATATTAAATTAGCACAAAATTAAGTTTTGTAATTTTTCACAAAGTTCTTGACTAATAAACATCCTCATGAAATAAAAAAGTTGATGTTAATAAATGCAATTCCCATGTACAGCATGAAGGCCACAAAGCAGAACTCTGTGCTAAGGTTCTTATCCTGAGACTTGGCACAAATCGACAATAAACTGAAGGGAAGAGACTGTTCTCTAACCACCCAGGAGAGGGAAAAGTGCAAAAAAAACCAACCCAAAAGCCTAAAGAGTAATAAACTGAATAATTTTTCTTACCGATTTCAGGTATTAATTGCAATATAGTTAAGGATTTTTTTTAAACAAATTATCCTATTAGCTCAATTACACCTTTTATGAGGAACGTCACATTCTTCGCTAACCTTCTGGACTAGTGTAGCACGAAGCCATTCCTGATGGACAAATGCTTCTTTGGATACCAGTTGTATAAGGCAACACATGCCACTTTGTAGATTAAATTCTGCTAAATAAAGTGATAAAAATCTCACTCCATCATGAACTGAACTGAGACTTAAAGGCCTATTGGCATGGCATGGATTCAATTTAATTTTATACAACTTTCATACACGGATACAGAACATGCCCTCCTACCTCCTCACATGCAGAGAGGGGATTTGGACAGGCATTTGCTATTGTGTAGCAAGATAAAGGGACTGTCCTTTAGGCTCTAGTTCCTAAACCAAGTTAAAGTAAACAAATTTAAAATAAGTCAGGAAGCTTTGACTGTGCCTACATTAACATTTTGGTTTGATGTGGCTTGAGAGTGAATCTCCCATCATGTTGGTCTGACTTGCAGAGCAACTTTGGTGCATATGAATTAGATTCAGAAAAAGCTCCATCCCAGATGCCCATTAAACATGCTCCGTGAGTGGGTATAGGGGTCTTTGCACTTTGCATATCTTTAAAATACCTGTATTGGAGACACTTTGCTCAGGGGACAAGACTGAACATTGTTTGAAGGAAAAAACCCCAACTGCCTGTAATGTAAATATGGGGGCCTAAGCTCCAAATGGCTTGCTAAAGCAGGCATAGGCCGTCACCATCCTGGCTTGGAAGATGTCTCTCACTGAGCCCTTTTATTCACTTGTATAATATTCATTCCTCACTGCGAAAAAAAAGGTCTGATTTGATGTATTCTGAAGGACAGCAGGTGGGACGGTCAGGTTCCTGGAACTGACAGCAGAGTCTTGGGAAGGAATGATGCTAAGAAAAAGAGGTGAAGGGAAGTTCAAAGCTGCATGAAATCTCTGTCAGAATACAAATGAAAATGAAATTCAAAGGCAAGACTGCCATTCCCAAGGGAATTTCCCATTCCATTAATTACATTAATAAAGTTTCTCAAAGCAAGTGGACCTATTTGCTTTCATCAGAAAATGCAGTGCTGCAAACAAATCTGTCAAAGCACTGGACACGTTGAAGGATGAAGTCAGTACCAGAGACTGTCTTCTTCACCAGTCAGCATCTCATTGCAACTAGCTACCATCTCACTGCAACCTTTGAAGAACACATTTTTGTCATGGTTTAACCCCAGCCAGCAACTAAGCATCACACAGTCACTCATTCACACCCCCCTCCCGCCCCCGTCAGGATGGTGGAGAGAATCAGAAGGGTAAAAGTGAGAAAATGTGTGGGTAGAGACAAAGACAGTTTAATAGGTAAAGCAAAAGCTGCATGTGCAAGCAAAGCAAAACCAGGAATTCACTCACCACTTCCCATGGGCAGGCAGGTGTTCAGCCACCTCCAGGAAAGCAGGGCTCCAGCACGCGTTAATGGCGATTTGGGAAGACAAACACCATCACTCCAAACATGTCCCCCGCTTTGTATGCTGAACATGACATCATATAGTCTGGAATACCCCTCTGGTCAGTCGGGGTCAGCTGTCCCAGCTGTGTCCCCTCCCAACTCCTTGTGCCCCCCCAGCCTGCTCACTGGTGGGGTGGGGTGAGGAGCAGAAAAGGCCTTGATGCTGTGCAAGCACTGCTCAGCGGTAATGAAAATACCTCGGCATTATCAACACTGTTCTCAGCACAAATCCAAATCATAGACCCATACCAGCTACTATAAAGAAAATTAACTCTACCCCAGCCAAAAGCAGCACAATTTTCCAGCTATAATCACTGTGAACGTGGTTGCAATTTTATTCTGCATACTACTTCATATACAAACTGGACTTAAAACATCCAGAGGAGTAGAGCGAAACATATGCAGGATTCTGGAATAAATACCAAGGCTGAATTTGAGAGTGATATAATGCAATTGTAAGTAATATGCTTTGAGCTGAATTAAAACTTGTTGGAGATTTAATGCAACAAAAAGAGGTCTATGAAACTTGTTCCAAAAGTCAGAATAGTAGAGGCTAAGTCTTTGCCCAGCAGGAGTTAAATTCTGGATAGAGAACAAATATGGGCCCAAATAATGACAGAAAATACAAATATATCCAAATGCAAAGGTTTTAGCATCTTCATTTAAAATATTTACTATTAATAACTTTAATATAACTTTTAGCAATCTGGTTCAATTATGGGACTACCCCCAGGTATAGCTCCACAGAGAAAATGATGCTGTTGTAGAGTTTGGAAGGCAAAATTTGGCTGATTTGACAAAAGGGAGAAGGTGACCTAGTCCTTTTTGATAAAGTGACAGAAAATGATGGTTTACAAGCCATTCTGTAAACCTTCATATGCACAAGTGTTCTCAAGACTCTTCCTTTCTTTGCATTTTCTAAACAAAAACCTCTTGGTTTCACAAATGGTTGCAGAAACAAATGTTGAGAAAAGGCAATAAAAATTATTTTAAGGTACTTGGTATTTACTTCATTCCAACAAGCATCCAACAACCTAATGTTCACAGAAAAAAATGTTTGCTGTATCCATCTGTCTCCACTCTTCAGTATCCAATTGCAGCTATACTTCTGTTACTCAACTCCTTAAAATGGAATTGACAATATCCTTACTGCTAATCTGTATGCACTGTTTATTTGCAAAACAGATTTGTGTTTCAAAATTACAAAGCAAAAGAAAATGGCAAGCAAGTACCCAAGTAAACAATTCTATCTTAATTATTTTCTGTGCTTTATTATTACATTTTATTGTAAATGGTTCCATTCTTTCCAGTAATAATTTTAACCTGAGGCTATAGTTTCTTGGCTTTTATTTTTAAATGCACTTAAAAGTTGATTAATAAAGTGTATCCATATCTCTCAGTAGTTGTATTCTTCCTTCCAGGGCAACAGAAGGAAATAACTAGCAACTGACTAGAAACAAATGTTCTTTTTTTTTTTTTTTTTTTTTTTTTATATTTAATGATCTTTATTAAACCTGAAAGCTAAAGGAAATGGAAGTAGCACCAGATTGTCAGCCAGGCTCTCACTGTCATGGCCTGCAAGAAAAGACTCCTGTGCCCAGGGCAAAAGCTAACAGGTTCCAGAGTCAGGCTTTGTATTTCCTGAGGTCACTATGACCAGACCCTTTTGTAAGCTCAGACTTTTCTGCATATGTTGGCACTCTTGCAAAAGAAGGTGCTCTATTCTCATTTCTTGGGCAGCAGTTCAAAATCAGGAAAAGTTTGAAACTGAAAGAACTGGTACGAGTGAAATGAAATCTGTACTTTCTGTTTATTGAAAGACAACAGTAAGACACTCCAAGATCTTGCTGATCCCAAACAAAAGTTGGAGATAAGAGTCTTACTTTTAGGAACTCTGCATACCATCAGTTATAGCAGCCCATGGTTTCAAGGTAATTATTAGTGGACTTGTGCATGGCTAGGCACCTCTCAACACAAATGTGATCTGCCTTAAATCTGAGCACATCTAACCCGGCATCACATCAGCACAGCCACCACATGGTGTTTACACTGATGTGCACATGGATTGCATTGCTGGCTATTTCTTGTATTCCACTATCCACTTAGCTGGCTAATGCACTCTGGAAAGGCTCCAAGCCTGTAGTGGGTTGCTGGCCCCCTCCCACAGCCATGGCCATTCATTTTGTTGAGTCCCTTCACATTCTTTCAGCTCCCAAATTCTCACCAGCTGTGAGGAAAGAGGTTACTACTTGGGTGTCTTCACTCCCAGCTGTCTAAGCAAGAGAATAAAAGTGGCTCACTTACCAAGTCCTGGGAGACAAACCTCTCCTCTCGTCCTTACTGGACAGAGTCTATTTGGTGGGACAGTGTTGGTGATAGCCAGACCTATCTGTCTGCCCCAGCTGTCCACCTGGAAGGGGAGGAGAAGCAGAGGAGCGAGTCCTAGAGTGGTTCCTAGAAAATAAAGGCTCATGGTATGCTTGGTGTAATTGGAAAGCAGCAGATGGGTTTGTGGTGAGAGCATATTGGGACTTGTTGCATGTGTTTCTCTGAGTGGGACAGAAGGGTGAGATTTGGCCTAGGCTCCGTCACGGACATGTGAATCCCCAACTGGTCGTGAAGGATGGATGAGTGTGTGGGAAGGAGAAGGGGGGATCACCCTGCTGGTGACCACTGACCTTTTGACACAACCCTCACACAGGATAATGTGATCCTGTGAGTTGTTCAACAGCAGTAGAAATATTACCTCAAGGCCAGAGAAACCTGCTAAGTAGATGGATTGAGGCTAGTTTGGTGGTAGGCAATGAAATGTCTGAGACTGAACTCTCAAGCAAAGGAGCAAGTGCACAGTGTAAAACTGTGAGAATGGAAGACATTTCAGCCATGGCATTGTACAGATATATGATATTCCATGTGGGAAAAATTCTACTAGACAGAAGAAATCACTTTAAATAAATCACTTCAAAAAGGTATGAATGATTTCTATTGAGGGGAGTGAGTTTATACTGGTTTACCCCTGTGGAGAATGTGGCTTTGTCTTTTTTTAACCTCGATAATGCCAAACCCAGATCTCATCACTTCATGAAACTCTGCCCTTGGGTCCATATATGTAATATTCTAGGTACAATTGCATTCCTCTGTGATGTTCTGGTTTGTCATGGCCTCTAAGAACTGGTACAGCATTTCAAAGATTTACTCTCACTCCTTTGTTTGCTACATATTTGGTGGTAATTAGGTGCTTCATTTGTAGAAGTCCTTATGCAAAGCCTCTCTGCTGGAGCAGGATTACATAAGATTTATATCTGTCCTTGTGCAGAAATCTCCAAGGTCTCCACACTAAATTGCAGTCTTAACCTTGGATCCCATCCCACTTTCCAACCTTTTGATATTTTTTCTTGTGATCCACGATAAATGCTATAGCCATCCCTGAGAAGTAAAAAGGAAGGTCTGACACTCATTTAGAATAAACCCATTAGAGGCAGGGGGCTTTGCATGCAAATATGAATCAGACAAATTGTTAGCTTTATTATAGTGATAGAGGGGAAAGAAATATCTTGGATTTTCCTTTTTTTTTTTTTTTTTTATTAGTTTTGATTTATACATACAAAAGAAAGATCTTAAAGCCTCAAAGTAAATGAAGATTCACAGAGGAAAAAATATGGTCTGAAAGTCTCTGCATCAGAGGAAGCATTTTAAGAAACAAAACAGATGACTGACATACGGAGATTTGGTTCTTCTAGAGATGTAAGGCAACTTCTTTTCCAAAAGCTGGAAGAGTGACAACAAAGATAGAATGCATATGGGATTTTGCACCTCCACAACAAAATCAGCAGCAGAAATTGTAGCATGGGAATACAGAGTGGGACAGAACTGAAGTTTCAGCTTGCCGATGCCAAGTGCATTAAGAAACCTGGTAAGGAGCAAAGACAAAAAAATAGGCAGTTTGAAATGCCATTTGCAAGGTGCTCGGTTTCTCTCTAATGCAGAGAGTCATATTAAATATGCAGGAATGTGGATTTCTTCGGTTTGAATGGGAAGAAGAAATTGATTTACAAATTCTGAATGGAATAGAAGCCTTAGACCAAGAGTAGAGACAAAGTAACTCCCTGCATGGTGTGGAGTAAATATGGGATATAACTGCCTCTTCCTGTGGGAACTGCTTTGACTTTTGTGCTATTACAACATAATCAAGGTGCTCTCTGGTGTAATTGAATACTAGGGATTTTACTCTTTAGTGATCCTCTGATTAGTATAATCTTCTTCTTCATTGTTCTTGGGCAACTGGCCTTTCAGGACTTTCAGTGGTGTGCCTTCAAAGAGCCCTTTATATTTGCAAAACGGTGGAAGCCAGCCCTCTGCAAGGTGTGCTCTGCCTGGCCTCTGGTAGTCTGGTGGCTTCACACAGACATTGCCATAAGGCTTTCGAGGAGTCCCAACCCTCAGCCTTGCAGGGAAGCCTCTAGGTTGTGCAGGGGATAGGAAGCAAGGGATTTTCTCATAAGTGATCTTGGTCCCCAGCTGTATCTGTGGGGCCAAGCAGAGGGAAAATCTTCCTCTCACTTGTGGAAGAATGGAGAAAAGTTGAGTAAGCCGAAATGCACAGAATTCCCATGGCCCCGTACAGGAGCGGCTGTGCAGGTGAGAATGAAGCACTCTTGTTAGAAAAAACAACGCAGAGGATGCTACACAAAAACAGTCTTTTCATGGTATAGAGACCTGAAATACCCCCTGTTGATTCTGGGAGAGGCCTTTAACAAAGCTTTGTTCTTTACCTCCAAAGGTCTTGTTGCCTGTTATTTGGAGAGTTGCCTTTCTGCTTGCTGAGCTTTTCTATAAGAAGAAATGAAGCACTTTTTCTTTTTAAATTATTCACATAGTTGCACTGCCATTTCAGGCACAGTCTGTGTAAGGAGTGCTTAATCCTCTTTTGTTGTTTCCATGGACTTGTCCTTTTAAAATAATGTGAGAATTAAATATGTTATGGA
The DNA here is from genome assembly GCF_929443795.1 of Astur gentilis. Taxonomy (NCBI): domain Eukaryota; kingdom Metazoa; phylum Chordata; class Aves; order Accipitriformes; family Accipitridae; genus Astur; species Astur gentilis. Next base: position 76,265,008 of record NC_064919.1, on the reverse strand, counting down.
ATAATTCTGAGGATGAGTCTCTGTGGGAAAGCTGCATTAGATCATCAAGCCCACTTCCTTGCAGCTCCAAGCTGTGGTCCCCACAGGGAAGATGTACAAGATAAACTTATTTTACACTGAATGTTAGTGAAAAGGCCGAGAAATTATTTTTCTCCTAGTTAAACCTACAGAAAGCACATTCATACCAAAGACACTAGCATGCAAGCACAGATTTCCATAATGATGTGAGCAAGCAAAAGGAAAAAAGAAGAGGATTTTTACTCTTTGTAGTTAAGAAGGATTGCATTAATTCTTTTTGTATATCCCAGTGGCTACAAACTAAAATAAAAAATACATCCAGAGGCAGATAATGTCCTTCCTCTTATAAGGAGAGAAGAGTAAGCTACATTTCTGGAGGACTGTTCTCTTCCCTAACTGGAACTGATCCATACAGTCCCACCCAGCTAAGGCTGCTCTTTAAGGCAGACCCCAAGGTCCAGCTGCTCTCTTCTGCAAAACCCCTGAAGGATTTAGCAACAGTGACACAGACAGCCTGACCTCCTCCTTTGGCTCCTCATTTCTGCTCCTGCGGCAAAGGAGGAATATTCAGATTTACTGGCAGCCCAGCCTCACAGTGCCTCTTGAGGCCATGGCAAAGCAGGGCCCTGCAGCGTAGGAAGAATCACAAGGGCAAAGATGACTGACTTTTGCTGGAGCTTTCTTAGAAACATCATCTGGGACCGTGAAGAGATCAAACGAATTATAGACTGGGACTCCATGCAGAAAGGTGCACAGAGGAGACTGTTAAACCATGAGGAAGAAGGAAGGTTAATAGAGACAGAGGAAATATCCATCTAGCAAGTGAAAGTTGAAATAATCTAGGTAATTCCCTGCAACTATTACTGGATTTTTCCTTCAGCTTTTGAAAGATCATTTCAAAATAAAAGAAGTTCCTCAGCAGGCTTTCCTCTTTCTCAAGATTTTGTCTCAGTCAAAAGCCCTGTCTGAGCAGCGCCAGTTGTGACATTCTTCAGTTTTTAGTATTTTCCTATGTTGACCCTGTCAGGCCCATTGCTGTCACTACACAAACAACTCAGAAACAGTAAAGGAGAAAAATTCCCAAGCAAATTTTCTGAAACATACCATATTGTGAAGAGGCATCAAGTACCTCCCTTCTATGCTAGCAAGTTATTAAAAAAAGAAAGCTCTCTGGTGGAAGCAGATATAAAAGACGCTTTTAAACTCCCTCACTCGTTACCACAGAGATTCCTGTATTTGTGGGGGACATCTGTCACAAAGGGTGAAAAAAAATATTTTACTATAGGCAAAGAACAGCCTGGGAACAAAACCATGTCTCAAAATCTAAAACCAAACTTTCTTTAAATTGTCCTTTAGCAAAAAATAACAGCCAGGATTAGCAAACCAAACTATATTCAGATTGGAAATAACCAGACCAGAAGCCTAATGAGGGAAGAGAAAATGTGGCTCTTATAGCTCATAGAAGAGGTTTAAGCTGCTTGAAGGATAGCAGGGAAGTGATCAACCAGCTCAGAAGTGTGATTTCCTGTGCAAATAATTTCAAAGTGGAGATGTGACCAGCGCTTTGTGTTCTGTAGAAGGCAGTAGCCAGAAGCAGCAAAAAAATTTTAACAACTAGCCAGAAGCAGCAGAAAAAAAATTATGAATGCCAAGAAAGCTAATTAGCAGATGCTATCAAGACAGTGCAACAGAGTGATAACATGTGATTAAAGACATCTTTAAGCCACTTCCAGGCCTCTCCTTTCTGGACAACTAGCTAGGAATGCATGGGTGATTTCATTACATCCTCATTGTGGGCAGCTGCTCAAAGTCAAAACTGGCTGCAATCTCCCAGCTTTTCCAGGAGACTGAGCAGAAGAGGATATTCTCTTCCTCTTCCACCCTTGCCTCATGTGGAGAGGCATGGGAAGGGCGTCACACTGCCGATGTGCTAATACTTAGATTTTGAGAGAAGCTGCTTGTGTAGGATGTGCTCGACCTTCTGCCTCCTGCAGATTAGGTTCTCTCTGTTTTACTAACAACTTCTGTTAGTTCATGCTGAGGATTTAGTACAACTCTCAAAGAGTTGTTCTCACCCCACAGACGGACAGTACAAGCACAGGTGGACAAACATGATTATCGCAGAGTTCTACAGGACACTGAGGCCAAAATTAGGAACAGGGCTGAGATCTCCTGACTCCCAATCTTGTGCTCTGCCTGCAGGGGCTTCAGCCACAAAGTTACACAGGAGTGTTTTGAGCGAGAGGCAATGCCGTGCCTTTGGAGAGGGACCCAAAAGGGGGCTCAAAAAAAGAGCTCAAAGCACAGTCTTCCATGCAAGGAGACTAACCCGGAGGGCAGTCAGGTTCTGTCAGACAGATCAGTTTGCTTTAATGCATTTAAGCTAGCTGCCACTACAAGGCCCAAAGCCTTTATCCTGGCCCACAGTTTACAAGATGATGAACAATACTCTGGAACTAGTAAATATGGTATTTCCCAGTTCTCCAGAACTTAGTATATTCTAATACCGTAGCCAAATTGTACTATTTAGTATTCATGTGTCATTATACGTGACCATCCCATGCAAACATTCCCAAACCCCATCTTTATGTTATGCTGGCATTAAGAACAGAAATAAAAATCCTACATGGTCAAACTATTCAAAATGCAAGAGATAGTGCTTGCTTATTAAATAATTTTCATGCTAGTCACACATGGTTACATGAAATTTTGCTCGTGTTGGAAGTAGTAGGCCAGAGACTTTCTAACCATATTGCACACATATATTTGGCTTTTAAAAATAAATGGCATTAAAAATAATTGCATAATAATTATGACATGTTTCGTAGCTGCTGAGCTAGAATTGCAGGGGAAGTGTAATTTTCCTGGTTTTATTGTTTTTATGCAAATTAAATTCTCAGCATTAACTGTTTAGATTAACATTAGTGTGCGTCTTTTTTATAAGAAAAAAAGAGAGGAAACAGTGCTGGCACAGTAATGGCTGTTCTCAAAGGTCAAACACATGCAAAACAAATTGGCCAATGTAAGGATTGCAGATTAGCAGAGGAAAGTATGCTTCTGGTGATAATCAAGTGTATTTGTTTAATAACAATACTTGCCACTATTACAATAATGACTTAAAGTTTTGAAGTGCTCATTTCCTCCCTGTACTGTTTGCCACTTTAGAAGGTGTGGATATGGTTGAGAACAGAGAAGATAAGAGCTACCGCAGAGATTAAAGGAGGCCTTCTCAGGTGGGGAATGCTGTTGTGGCGAGTGGGACCAGTAGATGGGCATGGCACGATGGTAAGATGGCTATAGCAACTCTGACAGGACTCTTGTGGTGGGACGGTAGGCTGAGGCTTGCCCACTCACTTAACAGGACAATTCCCCAAATGTCCAGAGTTCCTTGTGCAGGTGAAGGCAACTGTGATCTTTTTGGCGAGATATGGAGGTGGTTTGCCATCGGCTTGCCAGAAGAGTTGAGAAACGGCGCTCTGGAAGTTCAACTTTGACAAGAGGGGTTTGGCGTTCACAGAAAAGAGACTTCTGGAGCACGTCCAGTGAAGCAGCACATTGGCACAGCTATGAAGCCCACTTGTGATTTTCTAACCTCAAAGCTCCTGTGTGACCGAAGGCCGCACCGGTCACTAATTCGGATATTAAACAAGAACTGCCCCACTTCTCTTTCTTCTGCAGCAGTCCTTCCTGCCTAGGGGTCTGAGAAAGGGGAATTCAACACTGGGGGAAGCTGTGGAGACAACTGAAGCGCACCACTTCTCTCATGCGCGCTCCTTGAACAACACCATATATTTTTTGCCCACCCCCGCCTTCCCCTCAGCTTTCTCCTCAGGAGACCCAAAGGCACCCAGAGGCGAAAGGACTCGCCACCCACCTACCCCCCACCATACCCTTCGTCCCCCTCCCCCCCGCCCCCCGCCACCGGGCCCTGGGCGAGCAGGGTGGGCTCCTCGAAGCGTCTCCCACCCACATCACCCCGGGTGACGGTTCCCTCTTTCCACCCCTTCCCCTCAGCGACCCCCTGGCAACGGACGGGTGGCGCCGCGCGCCGCCACGTGACCCTCCCCCGCGAGCGCGGGGCTCCGGCCCCCCGCGGGGAAAGGGAGGGGCGGGGAGGGGGGCTTCGCCCCCCTCCCCGCCCCTCCCTTTCCCCGCGGGGGGCCGGAGCCCCGCGATCACGTGGCCGCGGAGTGATGTCACGCCCCCCCCCCCCCTTCCCGCCCTATCCGCGCAGAGCGGCCGAGTGTCCCGGGGCGCGCGGCGCCGCCGCTCCGCCCTTCAGCAGCGGCGCGGCACGGCGCGGATCGGTCCGCGGCTGCCGGCGGCGGGAGACCACGATCGTGGTGGGACGCCGTTGCTTCATGAGGTGAGGGCGGCTCGGCGTGAGGTTGCGTGCGCGCAGGCACGGCGGCGGGCGGGCGTCGTCAATAGGGGCTTTGTGTGCGGCGCCCACCTGCCCCCCGCCGTTGCCGCCGTTGCCGCCGGACGCTTCCCCGGCGGAGCCGGAGGGGAGAAGCCTTCTGCCGAGCGCAACAGGGGGGAAACTTCTCCCTTGTCTTCCCGCCGGTGCTGCCGGAGAGCCCCGTTTTCCCTGTGTGGAGAGCACCGGGGAGGGGGGCGGGGGGTGCGCAGCCCGTCAGTCGGTGCCGCTTGGCTGTTTACTTTTATTGACTTTGTTTATAGTTTTATGGGTTTTTGTTGTTTTTTTTTCCTCTCTCCCCTCGGTGCGTGGCGGGGGCTGACAGCTGCCGGCGGGCGTCCGCGGTAGCACTTCGGTGCGGTCAGGCCGGCGCCGGTTCACCGGCCCCCGCCTCCCTACCCGCCCGTCGGTGGGTCTCCGCGGGTCCCTCAGCCCTCGCCGCCTCGGGGAGAGGGGTCGCCCGGTCCTTGACAGCGCGGGTCCGGCTGAGCCCAGGGGGCTCCTCACCGCCTCCTCACCCCTTGTCCCGGGGGTCCCTGACAGGAGCTTCAATCCGCTCCCCCCCCCCCGGGGACACACACACCCCCCCTCAAATTGCCTCGCTCCCATGAAAAAAGGTGGCCCCGGGGTCGGCGTTGTCCCGGTGCTCGTGTGGGGTGGTTTCTCTCCGGGGTTTCGGTGGAAGCTCGGGGAAGGGAGGGCTGGCTACCGGGCTCCGCGGGGGGCGGTGGTTGGGCCGGGCTCCGCCGGGTCCCCCCCGCACCGCTGCCGGTCGCGTCTCCGTCTGCCCCGCGGGCAGGCGCGGGGGGTCCGCCGTCCTCTGGCGGCGGGGGCTTGAAAGATGAAGATTTTCTGTAGCTGTGGGAAAAAAAAAAAAAAAAAAAAATTTGAGTCGCCTGCTTTAGGAATCGCGTCAAGTTTAACCGGGATCCTGTGCTTCTAAGTTGCAACAGAGCACGCGGAGGATTTTTGCTTTCTCTTGCACAGCGTTTGGCAGCACAAGCTTTCTGCAGTCTGCTGTTGCCACTTGTGACATTCTTAAGTTTCTCCTTGTGAAAAGGCTAGTTAAGTTTTGCTTTATCAGCACTGCAGGATCTTAACAAATTCTCCCGTTTGTTTCTATAGTGAGCGTGAGCATGCTTATTACAGAACTGATACAAAGCGCTTGCAGTCTAGTGGAGTGAGTGTTACTTTGGCAGAACCTGTAGTCTGTTCTTTTTTTTTTTTTCTTTTTTCCCCCCTTTATCCCAGTGGGCTGCAGATTAGTGTGTGTTATTTAAAAAAAAAAAAATCAAATGCCAAAAACTACACATACATAAGTTTAGAAAGGCTTTCTGATGTCCTAGATTAACTAGGAGTAAATGAATTTAGTAAATATCTGTCAATGACCTGCTTGGCTCTTGTCTTGGGACACTCATGGAAAGCTGTCAATGAGATTTTATTTACTAATAGGAGAATTGCATAACAGCCATATGAACCAGAGTGAAAGAGCATTTGAGTAGAACGAGGCTTGATATGAGCTCAGGGTTCTCTTGATTTGAAGCCAAGCTCAGTGCCAATAAGTCACACTATGCAGTAGCAGAACGTCCATCCTTCCATTCTCTAAAAATATTGGCCCTGTGCTATTCTCACCCCTCTTCCAAGAGTGCATCTGTTAGTAAAGCAATAAAATGCTACGTCCTCCCCTCTCCTTCCCTGAACCAAGACATGGGTAACATCAAGTGGAGAAGAGACTAGGCAGGAGGCTGCTGGTCTCATGAAGCGATGTAAGCATTCCACAAGAGGGGTTCACTCACTTGCCTCATCTCTTTCTTTCTTTTTGTATGATCCTCACTGTGTTACTTTTCTTCTTCCCCTCTCTGATCTGGATTTTGTGCCTCTTTTGAGGGAGAAGCAGTGGCTAGAGAAACATGAAAGCTGACTTCTTGTGTGAGATGTTGGCAACTTCTAAATCCTACTGCAACAATACCCTCCCTAATCACACTCCTTTTGAGAGCTGATTGTGGGCTAGTTCTTTTTGCACGGGGATAATGCTTGAAATAACTACAGAGAAAAAACAAGCAAAACTAGAAGAAATAATTTCAAAGCTTTAGTGCCTTGCTTAGTGGCAGAGATAGTAGACCACTGAAAATCCCAGGGTGGGAGCACAGCAATCCGTAATATCTTCTGGGGTTATAGATTGGAGTAACTGGCTCTTCTGCTATGTGTGTACTTTCTGCATGTCTGAGAAACCTGTTCTCTTGCCCGCATTCCTTGGAGTTGCTGTCTAGGTGCCTGTGAAGGCACATAGGTGATAGCTCTGCATTTGAGGTGGCTTGGGGCTTGTTTTCAGAGTTGTCAGTCCTTGCTGCTCCTAATGTTTTGAGGGTCATCTAATAATGCACTTTTAGAGTATAGAGGAAGTAGTGCAAATAGCTGTAATTCGGGTAAGACATCAGAGCAGAGCTTATCGCTGTCAAACCGCTAGAGACAAATGCGAGTCTGGTGAAGTGTGGAAGCAACTGAAGATCTCCACTGGCACTTAGGACTAGCTACCAGTCCAGGTACTTGCCGAGGACTGCTGGAGTGGAAGCACACAGCAGTGAAAGAAGGCATCCTTCCCTTATGTTGAGATCCAGAACAGGATGGCTGGTAATGCCTGGAGGTGATGGTGGTGGTTGGTGTGCTGAACTTGAGACCACCTCTGGAAGAGAGAGCCACTGGCCTAATGGTTAGTGCATTTGCCTGGAAAGTGTTAGATCTTGACTCAAGTCTTTCCTCTGCAGGCAGACCATGCATTTTGGATAAATGCTGCAATAATGTGTATTTTCTAAAGTTGCCATAGTCTCCTTTTGGTTTTGTCCCTGGAAGCCATTGCTGGTATTCAAAATACTGTAAAACAAGATGTGTGGTTTGTTTCACCTGAATCTATAGCAGGGATGGGTAAAGTGGAGAACCAAGTTTGTTCAGTCATTACAATAGAAAAAGAATTTGTATGATGGCCTCTCTATGACTCTAACTTTAGTAGCTGAGGATGTTCCATTTCTTTCCTCATAACTGCTGAGAGGCAGGGAGCTACTGTTGGTTATTGCAGATGTCTGGATTCCCAAGGGCACTGGGACACCCTGAAATGTGTCTGGGGAGTTTGACAGTCAGGTGCTTTCTGAGGACCTTGTTTACAAGGACTTGCCTGAGACACCAGCGTGTGTCTCTAAGGGAGATCCAGAGATTCATAGGTCTCTGCAGGCTGGGAGAAGTATCTTAAAACACTAGATCATCTTCAGTATTTGTACAGCACCTAGTGCCGCTGCTATTGAATGTAACTTTCAATGACCTGAATAAAATCAAATAAAAATCACTTGATTATCACTAAGATATATGTGTTGATCTTGCAGGTGTTCTGCTAGTTTATAGCATTGATAGTCTTCTGGGATAGAAAATATTTGACTTCCTAGTACTTTTTTTCGAGGGGTGGAAACGCCCCAACTCTCTTTCCATCTTTGGCTAATGTTTAAAAAAGGTACTGCATTTTCATCACCTAAAATATTTTCACTACACACGAACTTGGAAGCTGAATCGAGGAGTTGTGTTATCAGCACAGGCTCTGAAGGTATTTCTAGACTGCAGAGGTTTTCAGTAGGATACCCTTCCAAGACATTTCAAAAGTATAAGGGCAGAGTTTATGGTGGGGCTTTGCAAATGTCTTAGATAAATTAAATTGATGTTCCCGTCTTCCTGACTCCTGCCCTAATAGATGACTGTTCTGCCTTAGGCTATTTCAGAATATTAATCCATAAAGGCATAGATATGTCTCTTCATAGATTTAACGTTGCATCTGTACAGATTGTCATGTTTGCTGATTCTGAAGAGCATCTAGTTGAATGGTTGATACAGAATATTAGGAGGGAAGTAAGTGTAAACAAGTACTAGCTGTTGTTACCCATGTGAGTTTCTCATTTAAGGACTGGCATTTCACAGGGGACTCTGCGTCATTTTTCTCTATTTCTAGTTGTAGCTGGATGCTTCAATTCCAATCTAGCCCTGTCGGACTAAGCATTGAACATGGAAAAGTCTTCAGGACTGCAACGTATCTTATGTATGATCAAACCAGAGAATATGGCCTCAAAATTGAGGGGCACGCAAAGGGGGGGGGCGCCTTTTTGTTTTAGAGACAGGGAAATTGAAAGCAGAGAAAGACAGCAGTATGTCCCATTTCATGCAGCAAGTCTTGTCTCTTTTACTGTGCTCTTCAGTGAGCTGGATGTGTGTTGACAGACACTTCCAGACAAAAGAACTGGAGTAAGAACAGAGTAAGGTTGCATGTAATGAGTGAATGACAAATTTGTGTGGACTTCATTTGAGCTAGAATTTTGCCTGGAGTGCTGTCTAACATGCCAAGTAAACAAATCAGGGCAATGTCACATCTTGATTTTTCTCTAATCTCCTGTAATTCACTATGTCTAAGGCCTTGTTGATGCAAGCTTTCTCCTAGCTCTCTGGAACTGATTTTGAAAACACTGTTTAACAAACTGCACATATCTGTGCATTGACAATCTTCCCTGTCTTTGTATTGGTTGTATAACATCCACCACAGAGGCTGGTACTGCTTCAGCTGAATCCATTAAATCCCTAAAAGTTTAACATTTGCAAATTCTGAATATCAAAGGAAGAGTAGAGAGTTGATGCAAAGTGTTCTGGAGGAGGGAGCAATAGCTGTAGATTTGTTGGTGATGCAATATCTGTGGAGCTCTAACTTTCAGGCTCAAATGCTTAAATTTGTACAGTTCAGCACATCCTTGCTAGTGATTTGTGAACACATAGAGGGATTGTACTAAGTTACCCAAGGCCCTTGCTATCTCTGATGTCCAGTTCTATTTAGAGTGGGATTAACAGTGTATAAATCCCTCCCACTCTTGTGTAGTGCTTGGGCTTCTCAGGGCATTTTTCAGTGTGTTTTCATTAGTAAGTAATAGTAGATTAAACACAGCAAGAATTATTTGTCTTTATAGGTGACATAAAGTTTAAAAAAATTCTGTTCCATTTGACTTTTCGTACGATAGGAGGATGGGTTACGCAAGATGGAAAAACTAAGCTGTGCTGATAAAGAGTGGGGAAATGTTCCCATTGCTTTTGGTGACATCATATGTGCTTCTAGGCTTTGACCTAAGAAATAGGATAATATGCTCAGCTGGGTGGAATTGAGAAGGTAGTCAGAGATGAAATGTTGAGTGGATTTTTTTAGGATGGTATGGGCTTACTGCATTTATGTATGAACAACCAAAGAGGCTGGGCAACGGCTAATGCCTCCAGGTGGTCCTGTGGCTTTGGCAATGCTAAGGAGAAGCTTGGGTTTGGCATGTTCTTGATATGGGATAGTAGGTCAGGGGATCTCAGGCATGTGAAGTGTTTGAGAAGTTGGGTACTGAAGGTGGGCAGCAGAAGAGATGCTAGTAGTGTGGATGCCTCTGGCTCTTCTGCAGTGCTGGTTGCTGCAAAGGCTTGTGCTTCTGGGTCAGAGCAGGGCTTGTGATTTAGAAAGTCATCATCCAAAGAATAAATGGTGGTGGTGTGCTTTGGGAGAAGACACTTCTGGGGCCCCTTGTCTTCCCCTGTGAGCACAGGTGTATTCACACAAAGGAGATGTGAGTGTATGGTGGCAATGGTGTTCTTCCAGACCCTTTTTTCTTTCTTTCTTGTTTTTGTTTTTCCTTCTCTTTGTCAGATCTTGCATGGAGTCTCTAGTTCTTTTCTGTAACCTCACAAGGTTAAAACATTTTTTGAAGTATTTTTGGGAGGGGAAGGGGAAGTTAGTTGATGACATGAATCGTGCTTTGCTAGAGAAGAGCACTGTCTCAGATGGAGGCTTCTCAGGGTGTTCTGAAAGAAGTGCAAGATTTTTGACACCTAAATTAATTGAATTCAGCACTTACCAGTAAAGGGCAACTGTCATTGGCATGAACAGTATCCATAGTGTGTGGTTTTACTGTAAACTTGTAGTTTTACTTAGTAAAACTGAGTCTGTTTTACTGTTGCATCACTTGATCTTTGGCCATTCAAGGAGTTAATTGTAACATTGTTTGAAAGGCCTTGCTCTGATTTTAATACAATTTAATGAAACAAAACTAGTATGTCAGTGTTGTTTTGTACTGTGGTTTGCACAAATCTCACTGTAAATCAGTGGGGAAGATTATCCTAATCAGTTTCCTACATTTAAACCTAAAGATTGTACTGTGTATTAAAATAGAGTTTCAATGAAATTATTGAGGCCAAAGATTACCACCACTTTAATGTCTCTTGTTTTAACTAGATAGGTTTACCACCAACCAAAAGATGTTTTCTGTGGCTTGTATTCCAGAAAGCCATTTCTTAACATTAAGCTGAAGGGAAGATGAGATAGATAGAGGACTAGATATTTAGTTCTGGAGCTAATGGTTAAAAGCATGTGATCAGCATTAGCTGTTGAGAATCCCTGGAGTTAAGCACTTATCTACTGCTAACTTGCTGCAGCTAAAAAATGACAGCGCTCAGTATTTATTATCACATTTGTTCTGAATGCTGAGAAATGCCGCTATTAGTAGAGATTGCTTCTTGTTAATACCTGTGATTCATTGCAGAAATATTGTTTGGAAGTGTCTTGATGCTCCCTAGTGAATTTCTAGTAGTCGTTTCCTATCTTGTAAAACAGGAGTGTATTAATGGCACTTCCTTTATCCCCCCTCTAGCAAATGAACAGTTGTCATAAAGCTCTGCTAAATGAGGATGCTGACCTCTTTTTGCATCAGTTCCAATAATTGCACCCTTTGAGAGGTGGCTTCCTCCGTTACACAGTGCCAAGAAAAGAGAGCCCTCACCATTTCATGGGGTTTTATCTCTACAGCTGAAGGATTATGGCCGTTATGATGCACAAGCTCTAATCTTAATGTTTGTGTTTAACTACCTCTTATGGAGAAAATACAGATGTGACATATGCTAAACTTGGGAATGCTGGTTTTGTGTGCTTGTGCATGCTTTTTTATCTATGCTGAGGACTTGAGTTTCATATGCAATGTATATAAATGCACTCACACAAGAGGTGAAGTATCCTGTGGGAAAAATAAGTTGGCTTCCAACAGAAACACAGCTCACCTCCCTTCCTTCCTCAAAAGGGGGAAAAGTAGCATATTAGGAGTGCTAGCAAAGCTTGTTAATTAGAATCTGTTACAGGTTCCTCAGAGAAGAGAGTCCAGCTTTGCAGCTGTTCTGTGCCTATACCCACAAGGAGTTGTCATCTCCCCCATAGCCATGTAGTTGAATACTTTATCTTCTATGGGAGCTATAACATCTTTTGTTCACGGGACCCAAAAATGCTGAGGGAGTGGGAAACAGAAAGACAGCCTATAGCAGGCAATTTTTTTGCAATCTGTATGTGAGGAAAGATTTCTTGTTTTCAATTCCCCATGCACAGGATTTCTTTATATTTTAGTCACTGGTCTAATTAAACTGTTTACTTTTTTTTTTTTTTTTTGGTCAAACGTTTAAGTTTTAAAATAAAAAGTCTTTTTAAGTTTCGGATTTTGTGGGATATTGTATGATGTTTCTCAGATTTTAAAGTTCCTTTAAGTTGTGGTTTGGTTTTGTTTTTTCCCAAAAGTTTTAAAAACAGTTTGGGCTTTTGTCCTCTGTTTCCTTTCTTTCTTCAAAATGTCTTTTCCTTTCTTTCTTCGAAATGTCTTTTCCTTTCTTTCTTTGAAATGTCTTTTCCTTTCTTTCTTTGAAATATCTTTTTCTTTCTTTTTTCTTTCTTTTTTTGCTGGTGTGGTATGTGAAGAAGGCCAGATAAGTGTAATGGTGTTTGTCTTGTCTGTACCCTGGCATTTCTGTCTTTGCAGTGCTTATCATCCTTGGTGTTGCTAGAGAATGATTTAGGAGATTATTTGGCTCTCGCTGAGATTCAGGCTCCTTTCCAGTGCAGGTTATGACAGTTGTGCAATTTAAACACTTTCTCCAAAGTTTGAGTAGGTGTAGCAGAAGTGAAGTGGTATGCTTCTCTCAGAGCAACCTAAAATAATTCCTTCTTTTTGATTGTTTGAAACTTGCTTCCCCCCCCCCCCCCCTTTATTTTGTGTTACTGTATTACGAACACTCCATTCAGCTCAGGAAAAAGCTAAGAAATTGTCACTTATGCCAGGGAGTGAAAAACTTCTTCAATTTTTCTTTTCCTTTTCCTTTTGCATGTTAAAGAACTAGAAATGCCAGAAGCCCATTCTCCTTTAGATGAAAAGCAAGAACTTCAAGTGAAACCCCTCGATCATATACCTGAAAGCAGTCAGGAGTCTCATATGACTTTAAAATGACTGTTTAATTAGATTTAGAGTCATTTAATTAGATTTAATGATATTCTAACAGCCTACAGAATTACTCCATCCAGATTACCTACTGGAGGTGTGTGTTCTGTGGGAAATGTATTTGTGTGTATGTAGCATATGGGATTTCTTGTTTGTTTGGGTTTTTTTGAAGAAATGTGTTTGTCTTAAATGGCTGTCAGATAAATACGAGGTTGAACTAAATGATGTGTTTACTTAGCACTAATCGCTATTTTTGAGTGGTACTTAGCGTTGTATTTTGTGGAAGCATTCATATATATTCTGCCAAGAGTATACACTGTGTAGTTGCATTTTAAAACTCATAGTAGAGGGATCGTGTAGAACATAGCAACTTGCTTCATAATAATGCAACTTTCTTTTATGAAACAATTGAATCTCACTTTGCTTATCAAACTGTAATCTACTGTTTCTGAAGAGTGATGTGAAACATTAGTGACCCTGCATGACCTATTTGAATTTATGCTCCAGTCCTCATTTCAGTTATTTATTTATCTGGCTAGACTTGTAATATTTTTTCTCCTTTTTTTTTCTAGGGTGGAGGGAGGAAGTTTATACAGCTGAACATCCTTTACTTTAAACTGTTCCTTCAGAAGGAATTTGTATAGCAGCTAAAACTTGTAGATGAGGGTGACTGGCTATTCCAGTGAGCATACTGTAAAACTAGAAATTTGGAACATTTTTGCATAGATGGCTTTGCCCAGTCCAGATGTATGTTGCTTTTTCGTTAAGTTTTCCTGTTTTGTGCTCTAGGAAAAAACACATTGTCGTGCTACTTTAACATGCTGTTTGCCATTACATTTGTCTTGGATTGGTAATATGTTGTATACCGAAGCTTTCTGTAGGAAACTTTGCTTTAGGCACTGGCTCCCTGTTCCCTGGTGAGAGCTTGCATCTTGTCTGTAATGCTAGTTGTATATGTTTGTGCAACTGCTGCTTTTCTTCACTTGAAAGGGAGGAGAGGGGAACATGACTGTTTGTGATAGTGCACTGCCAAATTAAAAGCAGCTATGGCTCCAAGAATACACATACAGTTTCTTATGGGGAAAAGCATAAAACAATTCTTTCAGTGATAACCTCTGTTCTTGCTCAGATGGTTCTATCTGCTATGTTGTGTTGAGCTGTCCTGGTATGTGTCATGCATGGTTTAAGTATAATATTGAATTTGGTTAGTGGTTAGATTTGCACTTACAATAGTGGTGGTACTTCTGCTACCCATTGCAGACCCACGGTTGTAGGATAGTGAAGTTTTAATGAATAGCTTTGAATGTTTATTTCTGCTTTTCCCACTTTACAAATGACTGCCCTGATGATAATGTTAAAATAGGCAGTGGGCACAGAAAGCTGCTACATGTATGAACATGTTGGTGATCTAATTATGTTGGGAGGTAGCTAATATAACATGATACACACTTGAGGTTTTGGTAAAGATTTGCTCTGTTCTTCTGTGGTCAGACTTAGGCTTGCTTTTAAGTTTGGAGAAGCAGAAAGTTTCCCTTAGCTAGCTGTTAATCTTTTTTAGAGCTTGAGGGCTAAATCCTCAAAGGGTGATATAGGTATGCAAATTCAATTCAGACTTGGCTGCCAGTGAACTGAATGGTATCAAGTTGGAATCTTATTTTTCTTTCTTTTCTGTTTAGATATTGAAGAGGGATAAAAAGCTCCTCAAAGGTTTGGAAGGTTGGATGTGATCAGCATGAAGAGCTTAAAAGCAAAGTTCAGGAAAAGTGACGTAAGTATTTCTGCTCAGTTTGACTGCTGGTTTCCATGCTGGAAACAAGTTCTTCACTCCCACCTTGATAAGGTTGTAGGTTAATGAATTACAGAGAAGAAAACCTTTATCCAAGCATAAAAGCAACAGCTGAATACAGTATGGAGTAGGCTGTTTCTATTCGAATTTTAATTCTCTGTTATGCAAACTAATAGTATTTCACTACCTCGCTGCCTATAACTGAATCATGCACATACGTGTGGGGTCTGCAGAGCTTCTATTAGATTGTGCTGGTGCCCAGATTGTAACTTTGTTTCAGGTGTAGGATTAAGCCTAGTAAAGACTTTTCTACCCAATCATATTTCTGTCTAAGCATAATACCATTCTTATCAGTGTGGTGTTTGAGCACTTAACAAAATGTCTCAGTGTGTGGCAGGGTTTCTTTGTCAGCAGGAACACAGGAACTAGCTGTGCACTTAGAGCAGCTGTGGCTTATCAGTTCTAGCACTACAAGAGAGATGGATATGAGGCTTGAGCAGTGAGGATGATAGACATAAATATGGAGGTCCTACAGGAGACTCTTCGGAACTGCATTTAGAGAGACATTAGGCTGCACATCATATATTGCCTCTTGCTAGTAGTAGTAGTAGCAGTGGAGATCATCTCCATGATCTGTGAAAAATCTGATGTTCCATCCTTCATCCTAAATTTGTGTGCTGCTTTGAAAGAAGTGATACATTGTTGTTTGTCATGGCCATATTCACACAGGGTCCTAGAGCACCTGTGTTTGATGAAGATGCTTAAGTTTTAGGAAAATGGAGCTTCTTAAGTTTTGATGTTCAGGAGTAGAATTGCACACTGTGCTCAGGAGTAGTACAGGCTGTGCTTTGATGTAATGGTGTGCCATGAGACCATATTTAGAGTGGTGTCTTCAGCTGGCTTGTAATGCACTTCAGTAGCTGTGAAGAAGGTAGAGATGATGCTGTGGTATAATCTGCAGATGTGCTCGTTACTGCTTCAAAAGTTTTTTGAGCTACAGGTTAGCATTTGGTGCAGCTGCTGTATTGGCTTCTTACCAGCAGCACTGATGGATGCTCTACCTCTCCAGTTTAGCAAGAGCTCTTTCTAAAAAGATTACCTCTAGAAATGAGGTAAATATGTCAACCAACCTTTGGGAGCAGGGGGAAACACTTTTAACTTTGTAAGCAGTGTTTGGCTTTTGCTAGTCGCCAGACTGAATCAGCCAATGGCACAGTGTCTTGTGCCACTTCATAACAAATAAAAGTAATGTCACAAGTCTCTGGTGTCTTATCTAACTGAATATGCCATTCAGTTTAGAACTGGTAGAATTCTGTGGTCAGTCATTGTTGCCCCTGTTGCAACAAGTAGCTCCAATTGCTATTTTGAGTTCACCTACACCAGTAAAATTTTTTATAGGCATTTGCTTCAGTAATGAGAGCAGTCCTTTGGCTAATATATGAACACACTTGGTATTATGGAGGTTAGGTGTGCCTGTGTGTTAGGATGACTTCATTCACGCTTTTATGCTAGTTGGCTGGGCTGCTGCTCTAGAGCAAAGGCTAAGTGACGTGTGTGATGCAACAAGATCTTGCTGTAGCTAGTCCACCCACTGTTATAAATTGTACTGGTTCACTTATTTCTTTCTTATCTATGCCTGATAACTCACTCACGCCTCTCCCCAAACCCAAGTAGAGTCTGAAAGTAATTGCTGTTTTGATACTACTGCTGTCTGCTGGCTGGAGACAAAGTTGACCACAAAGGATTTTTCAGATACCTAAAATTTAGATATGCAGCTCTAAGAGCCCAGCAGTCTAAATCCATGACAGTCTGGTTTCCTCTGTTTTGAAGCCAAACCTTAAGGGCATAATTCAAAACAGCCAACAGGAACCGTTCTATATTTTGTGCAAGATAAGCAAGGAATATTATCCTTCTCTTTAGTTTCCAGAAGCTGCCTTTAACTATAATTTGTGAGGAGGAGGAGAAAGAGGAGGTGGTTTTAATTGGAATTAGTCTTATTTGGATCTCAATTTATAAGATGTGGTAACTGCTTTTGGATTGGGGATAAGGGTAAAGTCAGCAGGGATGGAAGGACTCTTTTTCTCATCCTACCTCCCTCATGTTTCTTTCTGGAGGAAGTCTTTAATGTCTTATTTTGTAGAACTGAAGGTGTCTTTGGGGAAGGAATGGTACCCTTCTCTTTAGCCTCACTGTTGGCATAAAAATATAGGAAGAGCAGGAGGAGTAGGAGTAAGTCTTCAAGGTGTGTCTGAGAAACAGGAATTACACAAAGACTTCTCCAGCAGTAAGGCTGATAACATAAAACTGTATGCTGGAATGAAGACCATGTAGGAAACTTCCTTGAAGTATTAAAGCTCTGTAGGCTATTCTGGAGTGGCTGAATTGAAAGTGGGCAGAAGTGCTGATATTCATGCGTATGTCTCAGCATCCCTCCTGCAGGGCTGTGCTTTGGTGCTGTAGCTATACCAGTCTTGCTGCTTGCAAAAGAGATGTCCCTGCTCCCTCTTCTTTCATCTCTGCCTTTCTGGTTTTGAGGGTATCTGACCCTGCAGTGAACGAGTTCAGGGACATAAAGTGATGGAAGATGACTTTGGGGGGTGAGTTTTAGCTGGTTAACTCCTGGCTCCGTCTCACTGCAGGGTCAGCCCTGAGAGGAATGGTGAAAGCAGGAGGAGCAGTAGAACATCTCTTTTCTGCAGCTGTTGCTTGGCTTAGCTGTAGTGTCAAATCATACCCTGAAATTATTGGGCTAAAAAGCACAGGGGTGGGCATGCCAGCAAAGGAGTTGCAGGAACACACATGTAAATAAGGCTGCTAATTCTGATATTTAGCAGAATTGATACAGCCCACAGGTGAGCGATGGGAGCATGACTCTTAGATGGGAGAGTGACTCCTCACTTCATGCTTTTGCTGCTCAACTCCCCTGTACCTAACTTGACTAACTCTGTGTGTGTGCAGGCAGTTCTATTAAGTGGAGAATCTTTTTTCCTTGACACACATAATCGCTGTAAAATCCTTCCTGGGGGTGACTGTTGCCATGTGAACGTGTGGATTTGGAGTGGAGGAATGAGATTTATTGCTCTGTCACAAATGAGTATTGTTAAAGTGTAATGCGTAGTTACAGGAGGATGCTTGTGGACTAGAAAGTTGTGAACAGGATGCCTAGGTGGGAGCAAATGCTGAGACTGGAAGCTAAGTAGTGGATGTGTACACTTCAAGAGTCTGTAGAGAAAACAACAGAAATTGCACTTATCAACCAGTCTCTTCTGCCTGAGAATTCTGCTGTTATTTTCTCCATTCTTTCTTCACCTCTTGTTCCTCATTATCAAACTCAAAGCATACTATTGGTAACACCTAAGTTGATAACGTAAAAGGATGACCATTTTAATTGTTGCAAGACTATAACATGTGACACTTGAAAAAGTTGGTGTGATAATATTGGGAACTATCACTTCAGAGTTTGAATTTGTTTATAAACTGTAGTTTATTCACCCAATAGATAATTAACTTCTCTACCCAGTAAGACAGAAGTTCTTCACTGTTTCTGCTTGGAAAAGCAGAGATTGAAATAATCCAATTAAAACAAAACCAGTGCTACTGATGTCTTATTAGGCCTCTTATTAATATTTGAGGTTGCAGTGTTTTCTGTAGTAACTAGTCGGTTTGTGGCCTGACTTCAAAAGCATCTAGAATCTTAAACAGACAGATGAAGGCCAAGTGGATTTTCAAATGTGCAAAGATATCAAGCCTGTCTAAACATGTTTTGTCTGATTCTTAAGTATGTCAAGATGCTCATCAACATTTTTAGGCACCTACACACATTTAAATATCTAGCTCTTTGATACTAAGATGTAGGAACCTAAGTGATCTGTTTAAGTAGATTTTTTTTTTAACTGTGTTCTTGATTGCTCTAAAAAAGGCATATTGTGTGAAGACTGTGACATATCGGATTGTTTTCAGTTTCTGACTTACAGCTGTAGGTGAAAACTGTGAGTATTGAAGATCAGCTGAAAAACATGTCTTGCAATTTGACAACGGACCAATTTTCTTCCAATTGCTAGCTTGTTGACTGGATAAGATGAAGAATTGGGATCTGTTTCCAAATATCTCCAGTACTGAATAATTAAAATAGTAGAGTGTCTTTTAAAATTGAAAATTGACTGTGCAGTTCAGGAGGAAAAAGTAGCTATTATCAGAAGCAGAGCCAAGACAGGCTGGGATTTCCCAATGCTAATCACCAGCTCTAACTTCTGGTATTTCTGGAAATGTCTACTTGTTGTACTATCATGCGGGGGTTGAAAAGTTTGCAGTTCTTATGAAAATTTCTGCTTTTTGGCCTGTAGTGTAGTCAGTGTTCCATAAATCTCAAAATGATGAGGCAGTTAGGTATGTTGTAATATAAAATTTCAGTCTTAATTTAGACACTATGCTAATTAAGGCTTGGCACTTCTTTTTAATGCCCAATGTTCTAAGTAGTAGGCTCCCATTCAACAGTTTTTAAAGTATAAAAAGCTACGTGGGGGTCTGGAATGGAAAGATTGCTCAGATAAATTCCATTGAAATCACTGTGTTCCCATGTGCTCTGGACTGAATGTGTGGGCAAACAAACCTTGGGTGGGGCAACTTTAAAAATAATAAAGCAGGATCTCATTTAAACAGCCCTTAAATTCTTTTATCCAATGAAAGCTACATTTAACCTAAAAAGGAGCATTGGTTTGTTGAAAATTGCACTGTCCACTCTATATATGTACTACTTTCAGGGTAATTGTGACCAAAAAAACCTCCACATACAGAGTTCACTCTGGCTGAAAAGTGAAATAGCAATGTTATCTGACCACTTTACCCCATTATTTAGAAAATGAACTACTGAAACTTGCTTTTATTCAGGTGCCCTTCTTTTATTGGGTGTTGAATTAAATCAGCTTGGAACACATCATCAGTATTGTAGCTTTCCCTCAGTTTACTGTGTTCTTCAGTAATAATTTTTGATTCCACTATACAGTGTGTAGGGGAGGACTTGATCTCTGGACTGTATAGATGTCCTCAACCACCTCTTCTTGGGAAAGGAGGATTTAGCCTTCTCTCCTACTTGAAACAAGTGCTGTGGCTCCTGCTTCTCCCTCTCTCTCTCAGGAGTCAAGGTTTCTACCTTCCACCTCTTTTTCTGCTCTGAAGCTATTGGGCTTCAAGCCTTCAGTTCTGAACAGCATAAGGCTCTGCTCTAGTCAGCTTGGTCTCCCAGCCAAAGCTTAAATGCTTTGTGCAGAAAAGAAGTTAAATATATTCTGAGTCTTATAGTATGTAGAGTAAGACCTGCTGCCTGTTGCAGTCAGTTCAATGTGAACCTCTTGCCATCAAGTAGTGTATGTTCTTCATTATTGATGATAAGAATGTTCTCAGAGTACTTCTAAAATTACCTTATTCAGGTGAACTGTAATTCTGGTGCACTTGAGCCCTCTGTGAGGGAACCAATACCAGCCCATAAGTTATGTAGCATCTCTTTTAATGGTGGAAGGAAAACATAATGGAGGAGAAGGTAAAGACTGATAGATAAGGGTAGGGGAAAACAGAAGGGAAAAGAAAAGGTCTGAAAGGGAGGGGAAAGGAGGGACAGTTGAAGCTGTAGGGTCAGAGTTACTATTTTGGTAACGGTTCTGTGAGAAGGAATAACTGGGCCCTTGTGGGGTGCCTGCTGACTGGTTGTCTCTGGATGGGAAAGTAATAGCTTTGGCAGAGTGTTTGAGGCTAGGTAACTTGCAGATATTCTAGAAACAACCTGCAGCATCTCCAAATGGTTGGGACAGAAAGGAAAGGGAATAGGGTAAATGAGAACTATGTTGTGGTGTTTGGAATTATAGTAGAGGAACCTGGGTTGGAGTTGGCTTACTTTTGAATAAACGCATAGTTATTTCCTAAAACAGGATTATAGTCAGGAGTATAGCAAGGAACGTCTTGGTTGGGTTCCCAGCCAGTCTTTGTCAGTCTGTAATAAAATGTCATTGTCTGTTACAAATCCATGATTCCTCTGTCTGGTGCTGGTCCCATGGCTGCTAAGTGTGTGGTGTTCATTCACAGATTGGGTTGATCATGGACGGTTGCAGTCCTAATCAGCTACTCTTATGATGTAGTTGTGTAGCAAGTGCAATGCTATTAAACCCCGTGTTTGAAGTCAGAAGCAGCTTTGGGGATGAATGACTGTCAGGTCAAACCTGCAGGGCTGACCTCACTCAGCCACTTGCAGTTTCTCTGTCCTGTTGGTAGCACATGGTGCTCATCTGGGCTCTGCTTTCCACACCTGTGTTTGTTCCAGAACCACTGCCCTAAGGACATGACATGCAGCTCCTGCATGGCCTGCCTTTTGACTTCCACCTCCACCCATACTTGTGCCCCAAATTAGGTGAGGAATAATATCTGACATTATTATTGGCCCTAGAGTCATATTCTTACCAACACAGAATGACATGGAGCTAATGATTCTTTTGTAAATATAGGTTGGTGAAAGGGAAAGATGTCCTTTTCCCAGGTGCCGCCTGCCTAGGCCTGTCAACTTTGTTATCCCAGACTTCTTGCTTGCTCACCCATCTACAGCTGGAGGAAGGGTTGGAGGCTGTGTGAAAGGAAACATTGATTAGTCACTGCTTGGCCACAAACACTGGTCTGCCCTGCAGGCCTGAGTGGTGCCTGGCAAGCAGAACACTTTGCATCTGTGTTCTGATCATGCCAAGATGGCTGGTTTGGTCATCCTTCTGTGATCCCTCATTAAAAGGAATGTATGTAAAACATTTGCAAAGATGAAGAGGAATCCTCCCATTGCAAAATTGTTTTAAATGGAGTTAAACCCTGTAGTGTTATGGACAGCAATATTCAAAATTATAGTAGATAAGTGTGGAAGAACCACAATGTGAAGCTAGCCAATTTGTTGACAGTCCATTACTAAATAAAATACCAAAATGAAGCAGAACGAAGTGGGGGTGAGTAGGAAGAAGAAAGGCAAGTTGGCATATACAAACTGGAAAAAGTTAGTATTTTAAACCATATTGGTAACAAGAAAGGAATCTTTGTTGTGTAGAAACACATCTTTTGTGTCCCTTTAGACAGAGCACAAAAGTTCAAAGGTCTGAGTTTGGAAGAGTTGGAAAAAAGCAATTATAATTTTTTCATTTATTTGTTTATCTCTAGTAAGATTTAAATGTAAAGTAAAGTAAATTAAAAATATGATTGATGAGCAGTCTGTGTGTTCTTACTGTAGCACACTATATCCTCTCTTCCTTTTTGGCACTACTTGTGCCTAATCTGATTAAAAAAAAAAAAATAAAAATTCTGTCCAGCTGTCAAAGTTGTCAGTTAAAACTCATGTAAAGGAGAGGATTTAATGAATGGTCCAGTCTTTGTGTTTCAAGACTGTTGTCTTGTCTTTTCTAAAAAACACAATTTGCTGTGAATAGGTGCTATAGTATTATCTAAAGAATATAACACCCATACATTTTATTTTATTGGAGATCTGAGCCTTTTCATCCTATGCTTATATTTTGGGAGCCTATGAATGGTGTGAGCAGACAACAAACATTAAGGTGTTAATCGAGCTGAAATAGATGTATTATTTGCCTTATTCCAGCAATATTTTCTAGTCCTATTCTTCAAAAAGCTGTCCTGATTGTGTGTAGTCCAGGCAAATGCCCAGCATTAGGGATATGTCAGGCCCTTTTCTGCTCCTTTGCCTGCCATGCTTGCATCTTCTTGATGTTCATGCCATGCATGTTCTGAAGATCTGTGAAACTTAAGCGTAGAGGAGAATGAGGTTTCTGTGGCCATTTTTCCAGGAAATACCATGTTGTGGTAGAGAGAGTGTTGTGTTTAGGGAGAATTGTGACAGTTGAACTTTCAGCACTTCATTGAAGGTACCTTTTCTTGTTCAAAGGTCAGGTTACTGAAGCAGTGCATGGGGCAGGCAGATAGAAGGAATGAGGATGAAGAGGCCTTCCTGTATTACTGTGTAAGAAAGTTGCTCTATTCTTTTCAACACAGCTGTGAGGAGGTGCTTTCTGTTGGCTGAAGGCAGGTTTGTTGGGCAAGGTGAGGTTGATGGGTGATGTTTGGGCTTGACCACTTTGTGTTAGCTACAATGGTTAAGGGAATGTTTAAAAACTGTAGATCTGTGTAGAGAAAAACACAGAACTGGGATGAATGGAAGGCTGAAAGCTAACAAAGTTCTTTTGCTAGTGAGAAAAAGCTATAATACCACAGTGTCTGTCTTACTGTTAGGACAGTTTGCATGTATGCTATAGCTCAGTGATACAAGTGCTTTACGAATAACTGCTCAAGTTTTGTTAACAGATGATCCTACTCTAATGAACTTTTGAAATTTTACAGACTTTTAAATGTACCACTTTACTGGGAATTGTCATGAGGCTAAGAATTTATGGTCATTCATACTTGACTGTAATTTGGTTGCGTAAATAGTCAAAACCTGACTGGCAAGGCTCTGAGCAACCTGCTATAGCTGCTCCCTTTGCAGCTCCCCCTCCTTTGAGCAGGGGAGATGGTCTAGACTATCTTCCAAACTTGACCATTCTGTGATTCTGTATAAAGATTAATATCTTGAAACATATCATGGAGGAAGCTTGCAGTCATGTTGAAGGATACAAAGCCCTCTTAAAAAATTAGAGGCATCTTATTCTAGGCTCATAGCTGCCTGAAAAACCTTGAGACTTAGCCACAGGAAAAGCTGTGGTGTCCTTGCCCATATATTAGTGGTATAGCTGCCTTGACTAGTTATTAGTGACTTGTAGTTACTCTGACATGTGAAAAGCTATTTAATGAGCTATGTTTCCTACTTCTAGACCTAAACTATCTAGAAGTAGTTGCAGCCTTAAGCTTTTAAAAATACTGTTAACTTTGTGCTGGCAAAAGCCATCACGGTTGCATGTCTTAACTACAGCTGCAGGATGTCTCAATCTCTTAGACTCACAGCTTATATTCACAGATGTTGTTACCACAGGTACTCTTCTCTTCCTGTATTTTGGTTGTTATGTGGACTTTATAATTTACCTTGAAGTATTTTGAGGTAGGAACCTCTTTCAGTGCTGTTCCAGTGTAATGCCTAACACTAGTGCTACTTTATACTATTTGGATTTTGAGAGGTGACATAATACAACTAGCAAAACATAAACTGAAACTCAAGCTAAATTTACTGCTCTACAGCTGTCTGAGGAGTCTCATTTCCCAGATATGCTGCATGTGCATATCTCAGATGAAATATACAGTTAACTGTCCAGAACACTTGCATTGACTTGATGATGATGATAGAAGCAAAGGTTTTTTAATAACTTTGCAAATAATGTGGTTACCAATGCATATGTATGTGTCTGACATACCTATTCTGCTCTTTTCACAGGTGCATACCTCTTTTCTTTCATCTTTGCTTCTTCGCTGTGTGTGGTGGCAGCCTCTTAAGAATATTGTAAACTTGGGTAACCTGACTGCTTATCCAGAGACTGAAACAGTGCCCTTTGAAGTCAGAAGAAAGACTTCAGTCTGCTTGCCTGAGCTTTGTTTGAATCAAGAACCAAAATCAAAATGTGTTGGCTCCATGGAAGCATATGGTGGGGCTCCAGTGAGGCATGGATTTCCCCTGAGTCTAGCATAGAAATACAGGTGGCTATTGAGGATGCTCAGATTGGCAGGTTATCCAACAGTGCCTTCTTTTTAGGGTCTAGAGTGTGTTGGGCTTTGCTTGTGGGTTCCCCCCCCCCCCCCCCCCTTTTTTGCTTTGGAGGGTGATTGTTTATGATATGGCATGATTCTGTTCAATAAGAACAATGACAACCTCTCAGTGACCTTGCCCTTTTGATGTGTATTTCAGATGCATAATTTATAGATACATAGGAAGTCTAAGTGGAATGTACCACTTGAGATGTAAGTGAACTTGGGGATCTTCCAGGAAGTAAGCTAGAGCATGAGCTTATGGAGTGCTAGTCAATGCACTGCTTCTGAGCAATTTTATTGCACACCTCAGTTGCAGACAGATTGCTGCATTTTGAAAGTGGAGGGAGCTGGATCATGCACAAGCGCTTTATTAATCATTAAGAAAAGCTATGTGGTAGGTCAGTGAGGAGATGCTAGTGCACTGTCAGATTCATGTCTTCAGTTGTTTTGCCTTCGTTGCTTCTCGTCAACATGCACAAAAGGGGGAAAGACATTGTGTCGTAATGCAGTCAGATTTGAAATTATAAATCTGTACACAACCCTTTTAATGGGAGATGAGGGGATTTGTTTGAAGACAGTGATTTGTGAATACAAGTATAATCTTGAATACAAGCTTAATCTGTAAATGTGTACTTGATTTGGAGGTTGATTCTTAAAGGCCTTTATAATGTCATAGAACCATGGAATGGTTTGGGTTGGAAGGACCTTTAAAGGTCCCATCTTCAACTAGATCAGGTTGCTCAGACCCCTGTCCAACCTGACCTTGAGTGTTTCCAGGGATGGGGCATCTACCACCTCTCTGGTCAACCCATTCCAGTGTTTCACCTCCTGCATTATAAAAAATTTCTTCCTTTTATCTAATCTGAATCTACCCTCTTTTAGTTTAAAATCATATCCCCCTGTCCTATTGCCCCAGACCCTGTTAAAAAGTCTGTCCCCATCTTTCTCCTAAGCCCCCTTAAAGTATTGAAAGGCCACAATAAGGTCTCCCCAGAGCCTTCTCTTCTCTGGGCTGAACAACCCCATCTCTCAGCCTGTCTTCAGAGGAGATATATTCCATCCCTCTGATTGTTTTTGTGGCCCTCCTCTGGACCTGCTCCAACAGGTCCATGTCTTTCTTGTGCTGAGGACCCCAGAGCTGGATGCAGTACTCCAGGTGGGGTCTCACGAGAGCAGAGCAGAGGCGCAGAATCACCTCCCTCGACCCGCTTGTCATGCTTCTTTTCATGCAGCCCAGGATACAGTTGGCTTTCGGGGCTGCGAGTGCACATGGCTGGGTCACGTCCATCTTTCCATCCACCAGTACCCCCAACTCCTTCTCCACAGGGCTGCTCTCAATCCCTTCATCTCCACCCTTCATTCATACTGGGGGTTGCCCTGACCCAGGTGCAGGACCTTGCACTTGGCCTTGTAGAACCTCATGAGGATGAGCCCATTTCTTGAGCTTGTCCAGGTCCCTCTGGACGGCATCCTGTCTCTCAGGCATGTCAACTGCATCACTCAGCTTGGTGTCATCTTCAAATTTGCTGAGGGTGTGCTTGATCCCACGGTCTATGTCATTGATGAAGATATTAAACAGTACTGGTCCTAGTATGGACCCGAGGGATGCCACTTGTCACTGATCCCCATCTGGACATTGGGCCGTTGAACACTACCCCCTGGATGCAACCATCCAACCAATTCCTCATCCACCGAACAGTCCATCAAATGCATCTCTTCAATTTAGAGAGAAGGATGTTGCAGGGGGCTCTGTGTTGACCACATTATTTCTATATGTTTATCCGGGGAGGAAGCTGGACACTTTTCTTTAATTCTGGCTGTCGCTAAGGGAACCTGAACAGTGTATCATGCGCTTATGCCTTATGTATTTGTTTGAGAAGGACTGCAAGTTCCAGCTATCTTTGAGTGTGTTAGCTGCGTATACTGGCACAGTAATATCATGCTTAAGGATGGGATTTTCGTGGATTTCTTTTTGTCCACCTATTTATGTTCCTGTCCCACTTCTCTTGGTACAAACAGCCTGTTGTGCTCTGCTTTTGCTGGATTTATCTCACAACTGTCTCCCATCATGTGTCAAAGTGTGGCAAGTACAGCAAGCAGCGGGTGTGCGTCCTTGCAGCTACATTGGAGTAGGTGTTGCCAACAGGGCTATGCCTGTGAAGTGCTATACAGCAAGAACCTGCCCTAGGCTTCGTGTTGGGCAGCAATTTTTTTTCAGTAGTGAATACCACTTCTTAATGCATATGTTGTTTGCTTGTAAACTTGAAGTTGCTCAGGGTGTTTTGGTTTTGTTGTTCATAGTATAGGTTCCTTGTTTGCAAGCCAGGTCTCGCTTCAGCTGGATTGCTGTGCTGGTTATTTAGCATGTTGTGCTCTCAAGAGGAAGGTTGTATTATCCATGTGTTTGTGAGGACCATCAGCTCAGATTAATGTCACAGCAAAAAAGTCTTGAAAATTTCCTGTTGTGGTGCACTTCAGCTATCTCCATTTACTCAGATGATGGTAAGATGCATGAGGTCACATGAAGGCTGGATTTTATGTTTGTAACGCTGCTTTCCTGAGAGGAGTGTTTGAGGGAGAAAGTAATTTATATTATATTTTTATTGCTTGCTAAACTGTGATGTAGCAAATGGAACATGGCAAACATGAGCAGTGTGTGAGAAAATGGCTACAGGTTTCTTCAGGCCTGTTGAAGTGTGACCGTAGGTTTTTGTTATCTTGACTAGGACTTTGGGATACTGTATGGTATGTTTGTTTTCTCATTTTTAAATGTGGATGCTTGCTCATTATGCATTAGGTGATAAACACCAAACTTGCTTTATTATTTTTTCTTTTTATTTAGGTTAGCTGGGGGAACATGCAACTATGCTCTGGCCATTGAAGCTTGTTTCCAGACTTTTCTCATTTACTAACTCATTGCACAGTTTTGGGCAAATAAGTAACTATGGCTGCTGTTTAAGCCTGTAAAATACATAGTATCTAATTTGTGTAGCTGTGCAGTGTTGTTGAAGGGAAGGCACCAAGTCCAGTCTGAGATTTTCTGATATGAAAGGGAGAACATAAAGTAAGTGTTCTTCAGGGACCAGGAAGGTGAGTTTAGTAAGTTACCATGTAGCTGAAATGTACTTGGCATTTTTTACTGTTTTTCTTCTGGTAGCATAAGAATGTAATTGTTCTGCCATGGTGTACTTTTTTCCCAATCCCTACAAGGGAGTTTCCATGCCTGGAATTTAGATTTATAATCTTGTGTTGTGGTTGGGGTTTTTTGTTTTGTTTTGCTTTTTCCCCTAATGTATCCCGATACTTTTAGATTAAGGTCAAGTCACTTTATAATTTATTCTTGAAATGCTAAGTTGCCTGTTTCCTGCAATGGTGACTTGGGTTGTGTCTGTCTATAAACTAACAGAAAAAAACCTGCTATCTAGAAATGATACATGAATATTTCTTGATGACAGATTTCTTCCTGCTCTTCTGCAACAGCAATTCTTGCACTCATTCCTCTCTCCCGTCTCCTGGATAACTCTCATAGGTTTAATGACTGCATTCAAGGCCGCATTTTAATTTTCTTAGATTTATGTTTCTGTTTTTAACACTAATAGTTTTTCTGGTTTTTCATTGGTCTGTAAATTATCTATATAGTTCTTAGTAACTTCATTTTTATGAATGTAAGATTGTTTTGGCTCTCTGTACATAGAGCAAACACAATTACAAAATTACATTCTTTAACATAAGAAAAACAAATTAACCATTTTTAAGTAGCTAGTACATACACTGAAGGTGGCTGTAAACAAACTTAGTATAGTCTCATTTAGAGGGAGGGGAATGGATACTGTAAATCTTGCTGTTGGAATTGACTTAAGCTCCTAGTTGAACAGCATGAGAACTGTGAAGGCTAGTGCAGTAAAGGAAGGAAAAGTTAGAAGATTGGAAGAAGCGTTCAACCCCTCATCTTTCAATGCAAGTTTCTGTAACCTTGTGCAGGGACTTGTTATCCCATTTTCACATCTTTAAGATAAGGGAGAGGTGTGTAAGAATATTTACATGGGGTAATTGTGGTAGGTAGGAAAGTAATTCTGCAGTGCTCAAGTACTGTGGAAACCCGGAGGCTTTGTAAATTCTCTTTAAGGAGAGACAGCCAGCTTCAACCATGTCTAGCTTAACTTCTTTCTCAGCTCTACATAGCTTGAGACTCCTCAGACTCTTCTGACCTTGTATGTCTCCTGGCTGTTTAAAAATTCTCTCTCTGGAGTTTTCTGCTGTTTAAAATCCATGGGTAGTTAGTAGAGGTGCTGCTGTTGCACACTGCTGGAGATCTGACCTTCCTTGCAAGGCACTTGAGTTTGTCCCAAATGTGTGTAATAGGACTGCATGAGGTTTGCATGGATGCTTCCATCAGTAAGATTCAGGAGGGTGATTTTAAATATGTAAGCCATAAATAGCTCTAATGATAGTCTCCTTTAATAATCTTTTCTGAAAAGTGGAGGCATGTGTTCCTGGTGACAAGGTGCTCAGGACCTTGTAGGACCAGATCTTTTACATATTGATAGCTCAGTTGTTTTCAGTAGGATTGTTCCCAGTTTTTGTCAATGTGTGATCACAGTCTGACCTAGAACATGCCTCCTCCTCCTCTGTTTCAGTCTGTGTGTGGGATTTTGGATGAATTGTCAGTTTTCACACACAGCTGAAATGCATCTTCTTTTCAAATATGTTTGAGTAATCCATAGTGATTAAGCAAAACAAGTAGGAAAGAATGTGATCTTGCTATATGCCATGATTGTAATGACCCCCTCTTTGAAATAAATCAGTTGTTTGTCGGAAGACTCATGTCTGCATAAGCACACGGCATTGCTGCAGACAGGAAGTGCCCTAGTCTGTTGACCTTGTCTCCCAGGGAAAATCAAAGCTCTCATTAAATTAAAAAAAAAAAACCCCAAACAACAAAAAAAACTCCGAACCAACCCCTGCCCCAACCCCGACTTGTCTTAGTGGAAGACAAAGTCAGTAATATGTATAACCTCTTTTTTAAAAAAAATAATTTTGTTGTTTATGAATGTGCAATCTGATATTTAAATTGCTTCTAGAGCTTTTTTTAATGCTGCTGAAAAGAGTGAGGTCAGATGTATTTTCTTAGGACTATATTACACTCCACGAGGGTGAACAGGAAATGGTTTAAAGGAATGCCAAGAAGCCCCTATTCCCTAACCAATTCCCTTGTCTTCTTTTAACCAGCTTTATTTGACATTGCATGCTTTAGCTGCTGTGAGCATTTCTGGGTTGAGAATAGGGGAAGGTTTCAGTGTGTTCTTAAGTTACTGACTGGATTTTAAGTACAACTATATACAGACCAGGTGTGGGGAAACAGATTTTGCTATATGCATCTCTGATCTGTTAGAAGTGGTGGGGGTGCTACCTTATTAACACTAGAAATGGTTATAGTTTAATATGAGAAGAATATTCATTGCAATTTCCAATCATTACCACTGTTTTCAGGAATTTGCAATTTGAATTTATGCAGTACGATCTCCATTTATTCACTTTATTCCATGAATTCTAATTTTTCTGTTTCTAGCTAGGTTTTTCTTCAGACCAGCCTTTTTTTTTCTTTCAAGTCTCCCACTGCAAAAGGAAGTAAGTCTAGCAAATTGAAAAAAACCACCAAACTTAAATATTGCCAAATACATGCTCTTACAAACTATTAAGAACAAATAAAAATGAACAAAGAACCTGAAACCTAGATTTCATCGACATGTTTCTGTACAGTGCATTCACTGAAATTTTTAAGACTATGTTTGTATCTCCTTGCTCATTTTGCTTGTCACCTTGGCTCTCCAGTTAATAAACACAAAGGAACATCTCCTTGTAGAAAAGAGAAATTGGAAGTAGCTATTCCAAAGAGCTACAGGGGGAATAGCTTACTTTCTGGAGGTACAGTGACCTGTACACAGCATGATCTTGGACTTCCTGTTATTCATAGGTGAGTCAAGTCCCTTCCTCTGTGGGACTCCTCTTGCTGGAGCAAGTCACCTCTTTCTGGGGCTTTGAACACTGTCTTAATACCTGGCTTCTAGTCTGAAAGCTCATCAATCTTTTCATACCCAATGTGGCTGTTACTAGTGGTGTATGTGATGGTTGTACCTATTGGCTGGTTAATAAGGCAAATCTAGCGAATACTTGCTATGTTTGTCAGAGTGCTACCACACTGAACATGAAAGGCTAAACCAGAAATACACTAAATTCCTTCATAAAGTGTGTGTGATGTGAATTTTTTATCGCCTTGGCTCTTCATGAATCATTTCAAACACATACACATAAGCAAGCGTAAGTTCCAAAACTAACCTACTGCTTATCTTAAAATATCCTTAAATAGTCACATTAGACATTATCCTGTGCTCTTTCAAACTTGGATGTCAACCCAAGGTGTCTAAAGTATGACAAAACTAGATAAGCTGCCTAGTAGTGTTGGTATACATTCAGGAGTTTAAACTTAATAATGTTTGGTTCCTGTCTTATTCACTATATGCAGTTGTAACTTCTTCTGTAGCTTTTGAACGCAATGATTTGGCTTTCCAGAGCTCAGCAGCTTTGCTGACTACCTAGCTTAGATAATCTCTTGTAACAGTGTTTACAGAAGTCAGAAATATTTGCACAACAGTAATTATTAAAGAGAGGACTAGGAGCTCTGGTTATGAAATCCAACACCTATAACAATAATTAACACTGAATGGTTGGGTGGAAGGCCTGTAATATGCTAAGAATCTAAATTAGGACTGAGTGCCTGCTATATGACATCAAAACCTTGGTTGTTGACTACTGTAACTCATTGGGCATGTGGGCAGGACCTCATAATGAAATTAGAGGGTCTTCTCCAGTCTTTCTGATAGTCATAATTCTAGACTTAATCGATTTTCCATGCAATTAATCCTTATCAAACATGTGATTTGTTGCAGCTTTGGGTTTTAAGGGGATACTCAGAATTATAGAACTTCTGGTGTCACACCCCTCCCTCCCTGTACATTCTATTCAGTTTTCTGTTTGTTCCTGGGCTGTTTTGGTAGGGGAAGACATTAAGAGGAGACAGCCTGCCATTTTTCTTTTTACTTCAGCACTACTTTGGCAAAGTTGACTTGAGACCTTAACTGGATCTTTAACACTGCTTGCCTCCTGCAGAGGTGGGGAGGTCGTTTCAGTCTCTGTGGGAAAAGTGTTGGGACATTTGAGATTGTCAACCACTGCTGAGCCCTGCAGAAAAGTTCTTGGTTGGAAGCAAAACAAACAAAAAAACCAAAGGGAAAAGAAAATATGTCTATTGACATGAAGCCTGAGTTTCATTTGAAATAGAAAAACAGGAGCTTGCACTGACATGAATCATCATCCATGTTCTGTTCCTTGTTTTCTCTTTAGCTGATAGTGGGTGGAGTTCTGAAATATTTCAAGCTAAACTAACTTCAGAAGACACTAACTTGGGAGCAAGTTACCATCAGCCTGGGCCTCCATTGTCCTACTGCAGCTTTGAGGATGTTTTTGGCATTTCTTCATATGGCTTTTTCACACTGCCCTTGAGGCACTGTACTTACCAATAGATCTTAGTTGTTGTTACTGCTATAATGAAAAGCATTGCTAAGCCGTGCCTTCTTCCCTCTTTCCATATCCCTTTGCTGTTCCCTGCAAGCTTATTATGTATCTGTACCACAGAAAGCTAGTACTGGGCCAGGATCTTCCTATGCTTAGTGCTGTTATTTTTATTCCCTCTTCTTGCCCTTACAGTTTGAGGGGTTTTCTTACAAAGTTTCATTGTAAAATGAAAGCCATGTTTCTCTCTCATAAAGTACCAAATACAGTTGATCATACCTAAAAGAGACACCGTGCCAGTTTGTGGAGCCGTGGGTAAACATAATTTGTGCTATACAGACTTGCTGAACATTAATAAATTCCAATCACCCAAGTTGATGAAAGACACACATTATCTGTTGCTGGCAAGAATTATATTGCATCTAATTAGGCCCAACTTTAGAACATAGCATTTCATGAGCAAAGTTAATTACAATGTTCTTAGTCTTTGTTACAAGAAAGTCTAGTGGTGGGGAAAAACAGCAGTTGATGTTAATTTGTGTTCTCTTACTTAATGCTTAACTGTCTCAGTCTTTTAGTGTGTAAGCTTGCCAGCCCTGCCATGTGCTGCAGTTGCTGGGCAGAACATAATTTCAGCTGATGAGAGTGACAGGGAGAGAATCTTATTTCCAGTAGTGGAAAGCAGTGTAGTTAACTCTGTAGTGTTCATGCAGTTCTCCATCTTCAGTGACTCAATAGAGGTAGTATTTTTAAGGGAGTTAATCGACTGATTTGTGCGCAAGATGATGGGGCGGAGTTGCTGTGGTTGGTGTTAAAATTCCCAACCACATTCCTTTTGTGATCTCCCTTACCTTCTTCCTTGATCCCCCAATTTAAACCTCCTTTCCTAGTAAAAAGTTGAAAAGATTTATGTTGTAAATATGACTACATATTCTATGAAAGTTGTAAGAAAATAAAGTGACCCTTTAAAGAAACATCATACAAGCATTTTGCAATGTTTCTTGAGATTGGGCAGTCAGTCTTTGGATTTCATAGATTTCACAAGGTCCTTTGTGAGCAGAAGAGCTAGCAAAGCCTGGCCTTCCTGTATGATTGTTTTGTACTCCTTCACCTCATGACAGTACCTGTGGTTTTCCCACTCTGGCCATCAGTGTCTTCCCTTTCTGCTCTTTATGTGATGTAAGTGTAGAGGCAGTTCTCTCCCATGTCCCCCATGTGCCTGCTGCACATCAGGCAGTGTCTGCTGGGGCTGTTCCAAATTGCTAAAACAGGTAGTGCAGTTAGCTCTTTGGCATTTGACAGATCAAATAAAACAGCTAAGCTCATGCTGCAGCCTTTGGTGGAAGCACTGTATTATTCTTGTCAACATAATCGCTGTTTTTCATGAAACTTGCATGAGCTTATTTATCTTGGAGACTGCTTCCTAGCTTTCAGTAATCTTGGAGTAGGTGTACTGGTATAGAATGATTGCATAAACCTCTTGGCGGGGTGTGTGGGGGAAGGAACTGACACCAAATTAAAAGCTATTTCAAGACAAATAATTCTGGAACAAGAGCAGGACCTTCAAACCTGTGTTGCCGAGTTTGCTAAAACTAGCCTTACTGAGGGCTGTAGGTTTCTTTGACACTTGGTCACGAATACCAATAGTGCGAACAGAAAGCTACCAGCTGGGACCAGTTTTTAAAGCTGACAATTTATATTCAAGAATAGGGATGTGGTTTCTGCCTATGCTAAATAAACTTGTTAGGAGATCGGATTGCACTATGCAAAATAGATGGAACTCTAAAAGTAGTGTCACATTGAACTTGCAAGCATCTGGCTACACTTGCAGTTTGAGACTAATGAAGGGTAAATGGTTTTCTCTAATACTTTGTGCAATACTTTCAACCATGACTGGGGCCCTGACATGTTAGCATAAGTTGAACTCTGACATGCATCTAACTGCACAGTTTCTTGTAAAATAAGTAGATCTCAACCTTTGGCTACATTGCAATATATATTTTTTATTTTTTTTTTTTCCCCACCTGACATTGTGCATGTTATGTTGATGGGTGTAACCTCTGCCCAAAACGTACAGTCATACGCTGTCACTGTCATTTTTTTAAGAACCTAAATGGTACATCTTGCATCGTATTTCTTGCTACTTTTACACTGTTGATGCAGACAAGAAATGAAAGAGTTAGAATAGGGTATTTTGTCATTATCCTAATCCTGCTTTGTTGTATGATATAAATTTTCCTGCTTCACCCTTCAGAGATGGACATTATTGACTCATATCTGAGGATGCAAGTGTCTCACCTATGCATCAATCTGGGCAGCTTTCAGGAATGCTGTATGCCCAGTGTCTACTCTGTCTAGTTTGCTGCCTCCTCCAACCTGTCAGAGCAGCAGAGGTTTTAGAATAAAAATGTATTGAGGTGCCTTGTCTCAGGAGACTTGCCTAAAAGCAGGCAGTGATTAGATATCTTACATGCAAAACGTGCATGTTCTGTATGGGAGATTTGTGTAGCATTCTTGCTGGGTTCCTCAGGAGCTTTTCCTATGAGGCTGTTTCCTGAACAAGATGCAGTAATCTAGTGAACAGTCAAGATGTGCTACTCTATTATTAGCAAGTCGATCAGACCGATTCCTGCCATCTTGGACAAATACAAGTGAGGGATGGACAAATTCTGCAACACAAATTCTGTTGAATAGCTTGGGAGATGTTCTTTCTGTGAGAATGAACTCTTCATGGTCATATTTCCCTTCCCTTAGCTTCCCATCCATCTTTCTAAGACCAGCAAGCAAGATACTCAACTACAGGGTATTGACATTGATCTTGTACAGAAGTAGTGACTTTTCATAATCTTTGTCTCTTAAGCACACGCATGAATCTAAGTGCAAAAAAAGATTGTTTAGAGTAGATGAACCAAAACAGTTGTGGGACTAGGTGCAAAGAGATTTTGCCCTCTCCTGTGAGGAGGTGTTGGGACTTGTAGCAAAATGCATCAAACCACAGTCTGCATAGCTTTGAGGAATAGAATACATAGTTTTGATACCATCTCATTTGAGCTTTACTGTTTCTACTTGTGGTGTTTCAATAGTGCAGTTGTTTTGTGAGCCTGGGATTCTCTCTGGAATGATATAGAGCACATGATTGCCCACTGAGTCATCTGTGGCGGTGCAAAGGCTGGAGCAGGAAAGCATGTTCTAAAGCAAATCTTGAAAACTTGCATTCAGTGGTAAAAACAGGACTTTGCAATGCTGCCATTTGTAAAACACTAGCAGCCAGTGACCTCTTCATTAATATACTTAAATGCCGTATGCAGGACACTATAAAGACCTTACTGCACAGACTTCTTTTTCTTTCATTACCAGAAAGCTGAGTTGGGTTTGCAAGAAAAAGCTCTGGTTCCCATTTTCATCTGAAATATGAACTCTGCTTTACATTCCTGACCCGTAACAGAGCTATTCCAAAAACATGCTTTTTCTCCACCAAAGCAGCATGTGTTGAATTATAATGGCCCATCCTGCAATGCAGACATTTTAATTTTCAACAGGCATGAACTTCTGCAAGGGGGTGAAAGTTCGGGGGGAGGGGGGAGGCTAACGCAGAAAATATGAACAGAAATATGCTCCTTTCCCAAACCTCTGTTCTTTAGAGCATTCTCACTAAAAGAAATTAAAACCAGCAAGAATTTTAAGATGATTTTTATCTTGAGAAGGAGTTGATGCCTGTTTCAGGTTTTGGAATGTAAGACATGAATTAAAAGCCATCTTATGTTTGTGTACAATTTCATGGTATTTAGGTGGTGGGGGAAAATACACCTTTATCTGAGGGCTAATAATAGGTCTGTAATTATGTATAATAAGAAAAACAACTGACTGTCTTGCTTAGCCTTGGCATTTTGATCTAGAGGAAGGGGAGCCTTTTGTAATCAGTGATTTCCATTGAAAACACTGAAATTCTTCACGCCTTGTAAAGCATGTTGTCTGCAAGTTGTGTGCATGTACTTGAGCTGGTTAATTTCAGCTCCTGCTCTATCTGTTACTCACTACTCATCTGGCTCCATTCCAAGCAGAAGCTGTTTGCCTAATGGGATGTGAAGTTCTGCCGGTGCAGTCTGGTTGCAGCTTTCTGTAGCTCAGGGATTGAGCAGCCCAAGAGGTAGCTGCTGTAGTAATAAAGGTACAAGTTGTGCTGTACTTCTGAAGAAACTTAAGGGTGGAGAGTTTGATGGGGGAGTTGGATGCAAGTAGCTAAAGACCTTAAATTGTGGTGATGGATTGACTATTGTAAAGTGCTAGAAACTGCTACCTGACTTCCCTGAAGAAGAGAGGCATCTTTTTTTTTTTCTTTTTTTTTTTTTTTAAAAGCATATCCACCTTGATAAACATGTTACTGGAATAATGCTATATGTCATTAGAGCAGTAGAGATGGCATGTATCACTTCTTGTACATCCTTAGGCAATCTTAGGAAGCAGGAGGGTGTTATGTATACTAAAATAATAGGGAACACAACTCTGTTGAAAGGTTCTAGAAGATCTGTTTGACAACACTAGGTACAGAAGAAAAGCAAGGCAGTGGAGCTGTCTGTT
The DNA here is from genome assembly GCF_929443795.1 of Astur gentilis. Classification (NCBI taxonomy): domain Eukaryota; kingdom Metazoa; phylum Chordata; class Aves; order Accipitriformes; family Accipitridae; genus Astur; species Astur gentilis. The sequence continues at coordinate 76,228,629 of NC_064919.1, read as the reverse complement.
TTCCTAGAGCCTGATTTATGCAGGAGTTCACTTCTGACAGAATTTGACGGTAAGAATTCCTTTGCTTTAAAAAAAAAAAAGTGCAGGTACCTCATATGTTGTGATTTGTGAGTAGGTGAGCTGCACAGATGCATTAAGAAAGGGCAGAAACTTGGATCAGTGTTTTTGTCTATTCAGCAGAAATGCTGAAATAGGAGGAAATTGTAAGAGCAATGCAATGAATTCTAAACAAATGATGTTTTCCTTGTCCTGACCAGCCTGTAGCTTCTTTTGATCTTGTTACTCTGGCTTAATTGATCATCCCTGAGATGTACAGGGATGCATGTACCTTGATAGTAGGTAAAATTTGTGCTCAGTCTCTCTGTGGCAGTTTCAAAATCCATATGTGGAAGTGTGTGCTTTTTCTTTTGTCTTTTTAATTGAGTGGTTATGAATTTTCCCTTTCTTCTACGTGTGTTCATAGAGTGGCTGTGAAGTGAATGTTTTGGAAAAAAGTTAATATTTTTAGCTTTTTGAAGACTACATGTGGCTGACCCAACCCTATGGAATACAGGTAAATACAGCTAAGTCTAGCCTATTGTGATGCAGGGTGCCATGATAACATGCTCCATCCTCCCATGTAAACAGTTAAGGAAACTAGAATGCTTTAACCATGCAAATCAGATATAATTGTATTCTTTGAATGGATTCTTTGCCTCTTTTTTTTTTTTCTTGGTGCAAGAAATGCCCTTTTGTGCTGCCTGCAGAAACTGAACAAATGTATTCTTGAATATTGTGCATCATCATAGATGTGTTGAGCTCCTTTTTCATAGCTCTTTCCAGTTCTCATGTGACTGTGTTTACTGCAGGGCTCCGCAGTGTACGTCCTGGATACAAATGATTTCAGACTCAGTTTAGAAGGAGCAATTTCAAGATGAGTCTGCTCTTCTGTTCTTTTAAATATAAACATGAGCGTTTGTTCCAGCATGTGTCCCTAAATACCAACTTTCTCTCTGTCCCAGAGATTGTATTAAGCCAATGAAATAATTGGTATATTTTCTACATTTGGTGGGGAGAAAGCCTACCTAGATGAATGTTTCCAGTATGATACATACTTGCTATCTGTACAATCCCTAACAAAAACCAGCAAACAAAAAAAGCCTATGTGTGTAGCATGCTCCTATCGCACTATGGTGTTAATACTCCTATATATGCTAGGATCTGGACACAATTATTTTCTCCTTTATGTTAAAATTCTAGCTGTGCTGGCAGGGTAGCCGAAGTACTAACCACTTTGATGGTGGTTCTCTTTTGTGCCCTTGTGTTCTGCTCAAGCACACGGAAATTGACTGACCGTGTCCAGCAGAGAGAGATACATTTTGGTAAAGTACCTTGTGAGTTCTGCCTGAGCTGTCTGGGAGCGGTCTCCGCGGTAACCAGGCTTTTCCTGGCATAACTCAACAGCTCTGTCTGAAGTAAGTGTGGGTAGTGGCTGCCGTGGCGCAGTAGCAAGAAACTCATCAATTTTTGGTAGATACAAATAATTAGCTCTCTCCTTATGGACCAGTGTTTTATTTAGAGATCACCCATGTGAGACAGGCTCTGTCACCTCTCTGAAAGGGTTCAGAGCTCAGTCCCAAGCTCCCGGGGTTGGAAGAGACCATGTGTTGAAGCATGCTCAACTTCTGGAGCTGAGAATAAATCTTTCTGTGGTTATTCCCCCAGTGATTTCTCCTTCAGCCAACTAAAAACCAGTATTGACTTGCTCTGGTAGGAGGTGCATATACAGCCAGTGAAATATATAATGAAACCTGAAGTCCTATGTTCTCAATCTCTCTCTCTCCCTCTCTCTTTCCAGAGTAAATAAATACTTCTTCTTAAACATAATTATTTTTGATGGCTTAAAATAATTAAAATGTTGCACTACGACACCTAATTTTTCTAGGTCTACTGACATGCATGGATTTTTTTTTATTGCCCTTTTATTCTGTGTTGCAGTCTCATGCAAACAACATATGGATCATAAACTACACAGTCTGTTATTTTGGACTTTACATTGAAATTATATCATTTCTGTTTGCAAAATATGACGTCTCTTAAAATAGCAGTGGCATGAGTGGTTATAGTGCTTGTGGTAACTCAGAACATGTATAGTGTGTCAGGATGTATGGAGTGTGTTGATAAAGCTCAGTTAGACTGGCTGTCATCCACTTTCCACTTCAGTTTTCCTGTTTGACATTAAATGTTTGGAAAACTTTTTGCATAGGCATAGAAATAAAAGAATGACACATTCTGAAGTAAAACAAAGCTAAGGAAGTGGCTAGCTACCCATGAAGCTCAATATTAATCTAAAACTTCTAATTTATTTCCAAATAATGTAATATTCTCAAAATGTTTTCCATTTGTCAAAATGTTTGTTGCCTTCCCCACCAAAATGTTTGTTGCCCACCCCAAAAAACCCACACCAAAGCAAAATCCCAAAGCAGAACTGAATTGGAATGGTGGAATTCTCCTTCCCCTCATTTATACCTGATGTTGATTCTTTGTTTTAATTTGCAGTGTGAAAAGCTAGTGCATAAATGCTTCCCAGCTCTTTTCAACATGCCATGGAGGCTGCAGGTAACCTTCCAGCAATTGTGAAACCGTGGCCCAGTGTTTGATGTCTTGCACAAGACACAAGATGGTACTTTTGTGCTAAAAAGAAGTGGTATTGAAGATGGCCAGCTTGTAGTGAGCATAACAGGCCAGTTGTACAAAGGGGAGCATAGTAAAACCAGTTCAGTGGCTGGGCAGGCATTCAGCAAGCAGCCTGAGGCAACGTGTTGTGTCAGGGACTGAGTACAAAGCCTTGGACAGCTGCAGCACAGAGGTTTAATTTATAGTGACGTTGCAGAGTGTGTGCCAAAACTTTCCTCACTCCTAAGGAAACACTTTCCAGTGCATAATCGTTCAGCCTTGTGGAGTTCTTTGGAAATGCTGAAGAGCACTATGAGTATTTTTTCTCAAGCAGATAGCAATGTTCTGTGGTGAGATATGGAGGAGTTGTCTGTTCACACTTCACTGTAATTTCTGTAGTCACTACGGTAATATTACTCCCAGATTTTGCTAATAGCAATATCTTCACTGTAACCTTTTTTTGAAAAGTAACAGGAAGTTGATTTCACTTTCTTAGCTTTGTCAGTCTTTTCCCATTCAAACAGCATACTAGGCCAAAATCTTTTAAAATTTGATTTCTCAGAAGTAATTGCAGGGCTGTTGTGCAATACTGTGTGGAGTTTTCCAAATGAAGGTCCTTGATTTTTAAATTATTATTTTTTAGTGCCATGAAGTTTTTTAGAAGGATAAAACTGATATATGGTAATTGGTACTTCAACAGTTTTAAATAAAATTTTTTTTTTGCTAGCATGCAGGCCAAGTTCTTGAGTGGTTCCTTTTCAAATCCATATTTAGGTACATAAACTAGATATTTAACTTTCCAAATGGCTGGTTCAATGAATAGTTCAATATTTCTGTAGTGGGTTGTGTGTGACATAAAGTATACTTAATGTAAGAGATGATAGTCCACTGAAGTTGTATCCTTTCATAGTAAAGATGTGCCTTCAGCCTCTGTCAGAACGACTGTTTTATCCCTCCTTAGGTTTTTATCCAAACCCTGAATTAAATTGTGGGTGTGGCCTGTCCTTCGTTTAGACTTCAACCCTTGACTCAAGTTATCATTAAAAGCTCTTGCTAGAAGATTATAGGAATCGGTGGCTGGGGTATGAGAAGACCATACAATCAAAAGTATTCCAGCTTTCTGCCTCAGTGGTTAAGGCAGTATAGCCAAATCTGGTGGCTTTAAACCATTTTTGTTCTGCAGTCATCTAAAAAAATGTTGGGCTCGTGATACAGAGCTGTCCTGTTGAATTCAGGATTACTGCCTTGCTTTTCTTAATTGTCTTTGGGTACTTGAGAAGGAGCTAAGAGATTGCTAGGGACCTACAGCATACAGGTTACTTGAGCACAGGGGTTCCTTTCTTAGGAATATGCTTGTTGGTGAGGTGAAGCACAGATGAAGGGTAGCAATGCTGTTTTTTTCTTTCTACTTTCCATCTCACAACTGAAGAAAAGTGGTGTCATGTGTGGTTAGCTGCTTCTTTAGGGAAGCGTTTCTGATGTGACCTGGTCCTGGTGCCTATTGGGCTGTACGGACATCAGTGTGTCGTTGATTTTTATTCTGCAGAACAGGAGAGGGAATAGGAGCTGTGCTGCAAAAAGCGACAGTGCTGAACAGATTCCTATTAAGAACAGAACAGTGATTATTGGTTCAGGTTGAAGGTCCCTAGTCTTTTGTTTCCAGTAGTGCCTGTCAGTGCAGATCTAGGGAAAAGCAAGCACTGAGCAAATGCATATGACACTTTTCCATAATACTTGCCTAACTGCTGAATATTTTCAGCTCAAGCAGTTTCCTGAATGTGGAAATGAATTCCTTGTGGTTTGAAGGAATCTCTTCCAAATTTGTCGTGAATCTTTCTGCCGAATATATGATCAGTCCCTCCTTGAACCCATGTAAACTTACTGTGGCTGCAACATCCTTTGAAAGGAGTTCCACCAGTCTACTATTGACTTTCTTTTGTTTGGTTTTGACCTGATTCCACTTTCATGTGATGGTCCCTCCTTGTGCTGGAAAAGACACCAAACAGTTGATACCTGTCTACCTTCCCCATATAATTCTCTTTTGTTGACTTTGTATCCCCCTAAATTTGCCTCTCTTTTGATACTGAGACACCCTAGCCTATTGTTCTTCATATAGATGCTGGTCTTGGATCATCTTTGCACTTCAAAACTTTTCCAGCTCTAATGCCATTTTAGAGACCAATACTGCACATTGGTGAACAGCTTGAATGTACAGTTGGTGTACAGTGCATAGTTACTCTATTTTCTTCTTTATGCCTTACCTGATGATTCCTAACACTTTGATTTTGTAGGGATTGGGCTGGGAGTCAGGAAACATGGATGCTTTTCCTGGCTCACTTGTGTAGTCACTTGGCTTATTGGTTTCTGCTACTTCTCTAAAATTTTATGTTGACCTGGTAAAGTGTGCATGCTCTTATGGAAAAGGATACTCAGTTTATGCTCTTTTAGTGGCTGCCAGGGTCCTGTCTCTGTTGAGGAGCAAGGTATTATTATATAGGGGGGAATTGTAGTCTGGTGGTTTTAGGAGGGCTTTGGAGTAACTGTATCTCAGTCAGCTCCCCAGTAATTTTCCCTTCCTAGTTTGTCACTATGAGAAATGAAACTATTGCTGCTTGTCATTTTTCCTTCCTTTTCTTGCTGGAATCAGTCTGTTTTTCTGGTAGCCTGACTTGAGTTGTGGGTGGATTTAAACTACCTGTAATAAAAAGTGGAGTTTTTCTATAGAACTGTTAGACATTACATGCTTAGTCAAGGCATCTGTGCATACCTTCTTAAATGATGCCCTGAATATAATGAGGACCTGAGTGATAACAATGCACTGAATGCCTACCATTAATTCCAAGTGATTATGTGAAATATTTGAGTAACTGAGGTATTGATGACTTCTGTTGCACATATTTGGGTAATTAATGAACTAAAGATTATTTTACCTGTTAAGGCTGATGTCTCCAATTTCCTTCTCAGCAGTTTTTTTCCTTCAGCCTTTACATACTGTAGAAAATAATATTCCTTGTCACTTAGTGTACGTGTATTCTTAATTGATGTGTATTCTTTTCTCTTACCTAGGTACTTTTGAAACAGAGGCTGCTTCTGATTTGCAAATAATCCTTTAAACTCTTTCTTTCTAGCACTTTTATGTTAATTAAGTGTGAAGTAATGATAAGCCACAGATAGCTTTCAAAGTTTATAAAGGCAAACTTTTTAAAAGATGTATTGCTACAGAAAGGCGTAACAACTGAGTAGTTCATTATACCTGTTTAGCTGAGCAATGTTTGTAACAATAATGGTTGATGCATTAATGTAGATTTTAAGAGTAATACCCATTTCTTTTCCAGGAGAAGGCTTAAGAATATTTATCTTGGAAACTTCTGAAAAACCCTGCTTATTTGTGTAATACCTTTTTAAAATAGTTAGCCAGATGGATCTAGGGAATGCTTGTGCATGTCACATATGTCTAACGCCTTTCCTTCTCCTGGGACCAGACTACATTACATCATATTTTATGATTACAAGACAGAATTTTAGTGGAACTTGGCCATATGGTTGAGTCATTTGTTCTCTTCACTTTTGGAAGGATTATACTACCATCTTCAAAAGACTGTTAAATTTATTGGCTTTTTTAACCCATAAAAATTGGAAACCTTCTGCTGTCTCTGGCAATGAAAACTACCCCGTTTTCAGCTTATTATTTACATAATCCTTTGCAATTATTAACTGAATCTGTTAAAGATGCTGTTACAGGATGCAAAAAAGATGCTTGTATGTTATTTTGGGTTTCGTATCTCATGCGATGGAAGGGAACCCCAAAGATATGTGATGTGGATTCCTAAAAGAAACCAAAAAGACAACACACACACATTCTTTGCTTTTTTTTGGTCATGACTCACAAAGCTCTTAGGTGTTATCTCTTCTTCCTTGAAAACTTAAAACCTGTTACAAATCCTTGCTCTCCCTCTCTCCCTCCACCCTTTCATATAAGTTATTGAAAAGCATGTTTTGAAAAGGATGAGCATTACCTAGCTGCTGATTGGCCATTTGCTCCTGGGAACAGTCTGAATTCAGCAGTTATTCACTCATAGTTTTTTCTTTAGAAGCACTCCACTGAATCCAGCATAGCCTTGGTGTGCAGTCTCAATCTTTGAAAGATATGTAGAGTAAACAGAACATGATGGGGAGTGTGACTGGGGATATTTATCAAGTCACACTACTTGTAAGCATCAAAGGGGTAGGATGGCTTTAGGGAAACATTTTATAGGATTTATATTATTACTAGGCATTTCTCTCTCATGTCAGCCCTTCCATGGACCCTGACGAAGAGGTTATGGCTGTAACAGGGATGTTTTTGATGATGGGAAAGGGGCTGGTAGTACAGCTAGCCCACTTACTTTACATGGGATTGTGTGCTCTGTCTCCAAAGAGAGATTGTGCACTGTACTGCCCTTCAGGATTTTATGCTTTGTGCATCTTTTCATTGTAGATTTTTAAGTCGTTGTGGCTTTGTAATGCTAAGGTGAAAATCTGTATGTTTTTGAGCTGCTGAGCTCTCCTATTACAGAAAATGTGCATGGATCTTGTGAAGAAATCAGAATGTAAGCTAGGCAACCCAAAGCAGGGTTTCTCAATGTAGCAGTATTTCTCTCAGAGGAGGATCAAGGTTACAACAGACAAACCATTGGCAGCACTTAGTCTCTGATAAGAGAAGAGTAACTTGATGATTGTGGCATGCAGATACAATCCAGCCTAGAAGTAATTAATAGGAGATAAGTGAATTTTTGATTTAAAAAAAGAAATAAAAAAAAAAGATATCTGTCTGTGACTTCTGTCATCTTGTGTGAATAACCCTAGCATGTTTGGTGAGGAGCAGGGTATCCAAATTAGCAAGAGCACTGTAGCGGTAGCACTTGGCGCTCCTGTAAATTACACATGGATAAGAATATTCAGATGAGAATGGGAGAGTTATTTATGTGTAGACTGGTCCCTTAATACTGAGCTGGGATGGTTGCGCCAGGCAGCAGAGAGACAAGAGTTAAACCCCACTACTAGCTTGGGGGAGCCGAAATGAGTTTCCACAGGCTGCCTGGAGGATGCTGTGCCAGCTGTGGCCCTGATCAGATGAAAGGTGAGGTGATTCATGCCTGCTGAATACAAAACTTGTGTAAGGGCTGTGCGTGTTGTTATTTGTTCCTGTAAAGAAATGGAGCTCCTTTTGCAGATGAGGCCTAAGGGAAGGAGCCAGGGTGAGTGCCTGCTTGCTCTTTCTCTTCTTTTACTTAAGGCCTGCCATGTGTGGGCAGTTGATGTTCCGCATGCAGAGAGTCTGACGTATGAGTTGTCTGATTCTTAGTGGATGTGATGTGGAGCATAAACAACGTGGGCAGATGTGGTGGTGTGAAATTTCATACGCTCTTCTCTGGCTGCTGAAGTGGATTTTATTTTCATGCAGAACAATTGCTTGCTTTCCCAATTTCTTAAGTCCAACTGGGAAAGTATCCTAGGTATACCTTTCCTATGACTTTTGGATTATCCTTCATTGCACCCCTATGAGTAAAATTAACTAAGCTTAGCTTGCTGCTTTAATATTTGGTTTAGGAGACTGACAAATATTAGATCTAGAGGTCAATCCACAGCACAAACATCTATCAGTGGACTCATGAAGATCAGACAGATAGTGAAACTTTTTTGCCTTCTTTTGTAGTCATGAAGTACTTTTGGAGATTGAGTTGAGCCCTGGGAGACTCCAAACAAAATAATTTCTTGGAATAGGGATTTGTCTCTATGTATGCACTGTGTTTTGTTTGGCTTTGTCATGGGTTTCAGAATAGAAGGCTATAACCCTGTAATAGTGGATATGTCCTTTACAAGAATGACAAATTCAACTATAAATAGACTGTTTTTCTACTCTGAATAGTTTTGAGATTTTAATACTTGTTTTGTTACAAATTTTGAAATTGTATTGCTTCCTACAATGGCATTCTAGTAGGTATAAAAAAAAAAAAAAGTTAAGTGGTTTTGAAAACAACCATCTAAGATGTTTTCTGGTGCTCGTGGAGAATATTAAGATGGTGGAGCTTTGTCAAGTAATGTACCTTAGTCAGTAGAGAAAAAAAAAAAGGACATGGCTTTCATTGTGAACTATGATACCATGTGGACACCTGTAATAAAAAAATAAGATGCCATGCTGTCTCGTATCCTATGAATACATCTTACAGCAGTAGTAATACTGATCAATTAATGTAATTCTGGACTGTGTGCAGTTCTGCTTGGTGGTGATTTTTTTTTCTTCTCTGCAGACTTCATAATTAGCCTTTGTGTCTCTGTTCCCCTTTGCAGAATAATGGGGAGGAAAAAAGTGCAGCGGCTCTAAACTTTATGAAAACCAGCTTACTATGCAGAAGTGGCAAGATAAGCAATGTTTGGAGAGTTTTAGCAGTATACAGGAGGAAGGATGGAGCCCTGGGTCTAAAGTGCCAGTCCTAGTAAGTTAGGTAATGTTGCAGTTGAATGGGTTACGGCACGATGGATGTCCATTTGTCTATCTGGAAGCAAGAAGATCCATCAAGTACCTGTGTTCTCTGACTAAATTTACTAGTCAACAGAAACTGGAGGGTGTTACTAAAAATCTAGGCAGATGTAGTCAGCTCAGATACTCACACCAAGAAATAAGTGGTGCTGAATTTAAAAACAATCCACTAAGGAAGTGGCATGTGTATGGCATTGAATGTTGAAAGCTAACAGGCTGTTCCTGTTGCTGTCTCGAACCAGAGAGTTCAGATGTATGCCCTGGTCATTAGGTACACTCTGATCTTCACAGACCATTGTGTCTAACACAATATTGAGGAATGTAATATAGTCAACACAATAGCTGAATAAACAAACTTTGCTCGCATAGTTGGCATTGTCCCTGTATCTTACAGCCTGCTTGCCACTGAAATATACTTACCAGATAAAAGGTGAGATTATATTGTCCAGCCAATTTCACTTCAAATCTCATGATTTCTCTTTGCCCCAGCTAACCATGAGGCAGTTATGCAGCAGAAATCCTGAAAACTTGAAAGACCTTATGTGAGTTGCTATTTGACCTTGATACATAGCTAAAATCTGTTGATTCAATAGTTGTTCAGTCTTAAAACTTAATTAGAAAGCAGTCTTTTCCATGCATCTCATGCTGATGATGAGTTTCTTGTTTGCATAGTTTTATTTTTAACTGTAAGGAAAACCTGAGGATTCTTGGTGGTCCTTGGATAACCATTTGAGAAGTGTGGGGTTTTTTTTAAGTCTGTGTTTTGACACCTCATGGATTTTTTTGAAGGAAAGAGCTACCATGTGTCCAGCATTAAACAGTAGTCCATTAGATGTGTTTTAGTAAAATTTACTGAGTAATTTCAAGATGAGAACAACAGTCATCTCAGTTCATTGTAGCTCAAATCTTTATAAATATGAGAAAAGACAGAACAATGGGAGATGGTCACTTCAAACAGGATTGATTTAGCTTTTTTATTTTTAAAAAGTCCCTTGTGGTTTTTTTCCTGTGTTAAGATAAACATTGTTTCACTTACACAAATATACACAATTAATTCATGGCTTTACTTTATTCTGTCTTACTGAGAATGATTGGTTGCATGTGGTGTGGTTACTGCTATGTCCTTTGCTATCTGAAAGTAAAGATAAATGTCCAGTTGCTGTATTGGTGATGTGTGAGGTGATAAACAATTGGCAGTAGCTGGACTTATGCCAAAGCTCTGGCTCTATGTTACTAATGATTTAGATGTAGTTTTTCTTATTTTGTTCTAATGCTGCACATGTTTTTGCTCATGACTTTTCCTTTATCTCCACTGGAATCAAATTGGTTACATGAAAACATTGGTAATTGCTTAAAAGAAAATAGGAGTCCTGATGTACCTAGATGTGATGTTAACAGGAAATCTCACTGTTCCTCAAATGCAACAGCTTAAAAGTAGTATCTGAAGGAAAAAATACATCATGGCCTTTACTAGGAAGTGAAATGAGCAGCATGGGTGAGCTGTGTGCCTCCCAGCCCACACAGAACTCCACCATGTGCCTCTAAGTTCGCTAGATGTGGGCCAACTGTATTCCTTGGTCTGGGTGGATGGTGTCATGCCCTCTTGGCCTCCCTTGCAGGCTTCTGGGCTCAGCCTCTTTCCTACTCTTACAGAAATGAAATCTTACAGTTGAGTTACGAAGAGGCTGCTTATCTATGCTTTATTAACTGTGTGGATTCCCTATGCTGACCTTATGGCTATTCTTCATTTAGAGCCTGACTGAAATTGTGAAACCAAACGCAGGTTTGTAAAAAACCAAACCAAACCAAACACAAGAAACTTACTAACAAGAAACACAAATACTTCAGCAAAGCAGTAAACCCTTAAATCAGTTTCTTTCCATTTTCATTTCCCTCCTGAGTGTTCTTGGAGCACAGCTCACAGACTGCTGCAAATTCCAGTCACTATTTAAGCAAAGACCACACTAACTTTTTTCTACAGCTTCCCCTGCCCCCCTCCAACCTTGCAGTCTCTTGACCATTTCAGTCAGGTCATCTTTCCCCTTCTGTACTGGTGAAAGACCCTTTTCATTTCACAGTTTGTAGTCCCCTTTTGCCAGGAAAGTTTCCAGGCAGCCTCACTGGCTGATAGAAGCACCCTGCTGAGTGACTTGCTGTTCAGTTGCATTATTCTGGGGTTCAGCATGAAAAAATGGTTTGCGTGGATAATAATCACTTCTTTATCTACAGAAGCTACCCAATGAATGGGTAATTATCAAGGTTTACTGACAATCTACCGTTAGTCTTTTGTTGCTATTCCTTGTTCATTCACTCCAACTGCTTCCTGCCTTCCCCATGGTGCTTTTTATCTCCGGTTCAAATGGAATTCATGGTCTGACACAAGTACAGTCTCCGGTGTCAAACAAACCTCATGCACTTTCCGTGGATAGCTGCCCCAGCTAGGCACAGTAGCTCAAGAAGCAGGAGGAGGACAATGTATTAACACTTCTGGTTGTAAAATGTTCACCGGTTACCTGCATTGCTGCTGCTGTTTCCACCTTTAAAGAAATGCATGTGTAAGCTCTGTGAGCTGCAAATGTTTTGTCTTATGTAAATACAATCAGTATTATTAGCCATCAGTCACCTGAAATAGGGAACATGGATGACTAAGGGAAGCTGGAAAAGACTGTTTCTGTTGTAGCAATTAGTGACATTTAGATAGTATCACTACGAATTACTTTCAAAGCCATTGTCAGGCTTTGCTTTTTTGACAACTTAATTAGAGGTCAAGACCTTACTTGTGGTGAAGTTAATGAACATAGCATCTTTTGGCATGGCCTTCAGGGCGCTGCCTCAGTGGAGTGCCGTGCAACAGAAGTCAGCTTGCAATGCCACTGGTGTTATATATGCACCATGGGCAGACTGTGAAAGGTACAGGAAAGAGCTGGAGCCACAGCAATTGAAATAGGCCTGGGTCTGGCATCTGCTAAGCTCTGAATGTCCTGGCAGCTGTTGCCACAGGGATAAGATGTTGCTGATAAGCTCAACAACATCCTGCCCCTTTGCAAGGGAGATTTCCACTCCCACCACACAAGTTTGCTACTGGCAAATACAATCTTTCAAATGGGAATGGAGGGCAGGGAAAGGTGTAGGCTACTCACATACCACTGACTCCTAGGTTATAATGTTTTCACATAAGCCATTCTTTTGAGAAAAACCATCATCTGTTGTTTTAATTTTGAGGGATGTTTTGTCTAGTGAATGCATTCCCTACAATAGGATTGTTCTTGTTTATAAGACTCTCTTGGGAAGTCCAGCACATGCAGACTTTCGTGGATGACCTCGTGATGCAGTGGTGTTCAGTGTCTTTGCCATGCGATTGTTTGTGACGCCAGTCTTTAAGTATTCCTTTCCTTTTCAGACAGTGAGTTGCTGAGTTTGAAATTATCAGGAATTTCAATTTGCTACTCAGCTTCCCTGCAGTTCTGATTTCAGTGGAGATAACATAACTTTGTCTCCAGTAGGTTTGCAACAATGCAAGGTCACTTAAATCATCTCCTGTAGGCTGCATGCCAAAGATAAAAAAACCCAAAAGTTGTTGTTCAGTTAATGTTTGCTCAGGTCTTTGCACATGGAAAACACTGTGTACAAGTGCTAAGTGGAACTATCACCTGAAAAAAAGAACGGGTACCTTTTTAAAACATATTTTAAAATTCTTGATCTTCCCTTCCGGAAAGGAAAATGTTCACTTTGTGACAGAGAATACAACCTGTGAAATAGGGAGTGCAAGCTTTAACTATAAAAAAAATAGGCTTTGATATGAAGGTTCCTCTTTGGACTCAGAACAATCTGTCAACTTGTCAACACACTGTGTATGATCCTAATGATGAAGGATTTTTACTGAGCAGTTTCAGCCCCAAGAGTATGATAACTACTTTATTAGTATCTTGCAACCATAGAATTATCTCCAGGTTTGCAGAGGAAATAACCTATGCATAGAGGAAGCTTAGAGGAGACACATGGTCGACAACTGTCAGTACAATTACTGTCAGTAGCTGCCACCGAAGGGTGTATCTAGCTGATGGAGCTGCAGTTTTGGAGAGTTCAGCCTATCTTGATGGTGATCATTGAAGCTGGTGTAAGCACGCTGCATTTGGGTTGAGTATTGTGCCTTTTTTTAATCACTAATCATAAACTGATGGTGTTAATCAAATCAATCAGTTCTCTTCTGCCCTCTGCTTCACTCCCATTAACCTTGACCAGACAGTGCCCTGTGCAGGAGTGGCTTTCCGTCCTAAGCATGGCTAGCTGTTTCCTGCAAACTTCTTTCTCAGGTTCCTAAATGTTTAAATATGGAAAACACTTAACTGTTACCAGAGAGATGCTTCTGAGTGAGGCCATACAGCACTGTTTCCTATCTGAAACATGAAAATTAAGACTGAAGAGCATGTGTGAGAGGGATGTTAAATTTCAGTCAGAAATTTCAACACAGCTCTGCTAAGCCACCTGATGTTTGGATTTTGGCTTACCATCCTTTCAAGTGTCACTGTGTTGTATTTGTTTCCTTGCTTCAGCATGGCAGGTGATTGTTGCAGCTAGGATTTATTAGGGATGATGGATTGTCTGATCCCCTGGATATTTATACTATTGTTAATGGAAAAGATTGACTATTTTTAGGCATGACTGAAAATTTCTTGTTTTATCCAAAAACTTCCACTTCTTGAGATTTGATCACTTTTACTTCGTGTCTTCATACGTAATGCCAATTATCACTGCCTAAACTGAACAGTATACAAATGTTTAAAAAAATCCAAACCAACAAACCAACCAATGCCTGCCCCTAAGCTGAAGAAGTACTGAGTGGAGTACTGGTTCTGTTAGATGAAGCTGAAATGTGTGTTTCATCAGCTGAGTTGTGCATGTGTTCACAAACCATTGTTATTGCAGAATGTTAATTGTTTGTAGGAAGGCTGTTGATAACTGCTTGGCATGTGGCCTATAGAAGGGTGTGGGGGGAGGGGAGGAGGGGAGAGATAAAGAAGCCCCACATGTGCAGCCTTTCCAGGATCAGGTTCTTCCAAATCCATTGAATGCGTGTGTTTACACAGAGCCACTCAGTTTTTTCATTTGCATGCTATATGTATAGCACCATGTGTCATGCTGTACTACTACTCAGTTGGCTAACTAGTATATTTGCAGCACTTAAAACAAGCAAAAAAATCCCAAACCTTAGCTTTACTGCTGATGAAAAGTATCTGCTTAGCTGTATGAGTCTGATGTTTTTGTTGCTCTGGTGCTATACTAGAGATTTTCCAGAAGACCCTTCTGCTACTCTGTTAACCTTCAGTTTGATGTGCCCTACATGGCAATGTTACGCGTCTAGGCATCTCTGACGTAAAAGGAAAGATTAATTTATACTACCTGAAAGAGTGGTAGTGACAGGACTGAAACTTCCCAAGGGCTATTTGGTGGATGGTGCTGTGCTACTTGGATGAAATGTGAAAGTTGAGTCAGTGGGTGTAGATAAAAGCAAGGCGAAAGTGCCCCTCTATCTTAGAGGCAGCAGGATGTGGCAGTGGGCAGCTGAAGAAGGGGGCTTACGGAAATGTTTGGGCAGCCTGGATGAGTGGAATGGGATCGTTTGTGGGGCTGCAGTGGAAGAAGCTTGACGCAGCAGGTTTCTGAAGTTAAGGTCTCCAATTATGCTGGCCACCTCAGTCTTTCAAGTACTCTTGGCAGAAGAGAGCATCTCTTGCGTGCATGTTTCCTAGGAGAAACAAATGCTGGTGCTGCATGATAAATGGCAGTTTGAGGTGGGTTTTACACTGAACAGTGTTAACCATAGCTGGGAGTACCCGTGTTTTGCATCATCCCGGCAGAAGTTACCCCCAAGACTTTGGTGGATACTCGATGATAAGTGTGACTTGTGGGGTCAAAACCAGGCTAATAATATAAGAGATTCAGAAATTGTATGTAACGCAACAGTCACTGCCTCTGTTCAGAGAGCTGTATTTTCTGATCTGCTCTGGGCAGCAGTGGCTGTACAATTTTTGATTACATGAGGCACTATGAGAGCCCTGCTGACTTAAATGCCTCCTCCTTGCTTGCCAAGTCTTGGGTACAGATTCTTTCTGGGTATCATAGGTATTCTCTTCGCTTCTAGATTTATTTTTTTTTCCTGAAGAGAATGAGTAGCAGGCCTACAATTCCCTATTGGAATGGATGTTTTTGAGAGTCCATTACATGGCATTTATTTTATTAGCTGTACCTTTAACTTCTGAATGCATTGTACAATGCTGCTGTTTTGAACACAGTGAGGAAGAAAAACCCAGTTCAACCCTATCAGAGGAATACTTGAGCAACAGTTGATGCCTGCATAGTTGTTTCTTCGTTGTGGACAGATTTATCCCTTATTTCATTTGAAAATAAAATGAGGTCTGTAAATAGAGATATATATACACATATATATATATAACTTGCATTATGGTTAAATGTGTATAATTTTGAGAGAGCTTGAATATAATATTGACATTTCATCTATAATGATGACACGGTTATTGATGCCCTAGAATGGAATCTTTATTACTTTAATGAAAAGACGCATAACTATTATATGGGCAATACAGCATGATGGCTTTTATGTAGAACACAGCCATTTTAGTGTATAAATGAGCATAACTGCTGCACAATGATGAAAGGAAACTGTGTGTATCCTGTTGTTTTCCAGGAGCAAAACAAAATTGCTGGTACAGTAGTGTTAAAGGTGTCATAGCATCAGTAAGGAAATCTGAAAACATGCAATTGGAAGAACTAATGTAAGCAAATTAGGTATGTGGCAGTCTCTGAAATTACTAATTCCTTTAACAACTCTGAGTCATAGCACTTAGAAGAAGAGACACTAATTAAATATAGAACTGAAAGCAGGGTTCTAACATGACTACCAAATACAGATCTTCCTATCCTAGCCTTCAGCCTCTACCACTTTCATCTAAGCAGGAAAAAGAATTACCAGCTTTGTGTGAAAAATAAGGAAATATACACTGATAGCCTTTCCTTGACACTGAGATGAATCTGACAGAACTGAGTGTTTTCAGGGTCCCTGTGAAAGACTGTGTTACTTAATGCTTTGTCCAAGTTCGGTTCTGTTTAGTTCTTAAATATGAGGGAATCTATTTAGCTGTACAGATAAGTAAGAAGCAACTTTTTAAATGATGCATCATTAAATCTTTTTTTAATTGTGTTTGTGTGTGTGTGTATTTTTTGTTACCAAAAAAGGGTATGGATGAAAACTACAGTAAAGGTGACTTAAAGGCTCTGTTCTTGTAAGAGATTAATCCCATATGTCATAAAATGTTTTACTGTTAGCATGAGCATGGCATCATTCTGCAACACCAGAATCACTTTCAGAGCACTCCAGGCTTCCCCATTCAATATTTATATATCTCCTAGGTTCAGCTTCCACACTAGATAAATACTGAGGGGTAATTTGGGACCCAGCTGTGTTAGTTTCTCTTGGGTCTGGGATGTTAATGATCGTGTAATTATAGACAGGGATATAGTTATCACAGCAGCTTCTCAAAGGGGAAATTGACTCTTGATCTCAGTTCTTTATTGAATTTGGGAGTTGGCATTAATGTAAGTTCTTGCTTATACCAGAACACTGGATATTGGCTTATGTCAATAATGTTTCAGTTTAATAGCTGGAAGAGTACTCATCGAACTGCTTCTTGAAGATGTGGCCATTTTTGTACTAAAAGGCTGAATGCTCTTCTGAAAGCTGTTCTGCCAAGGATTTTTAGCAGGCCTTAATCTTAACATTTTCCTGTAGCTTATTCTGTTTCATGTTTCAGAAGTAAACTGGTTATTTCAGGTTATGAGAAAATCTTAAATCAGGTGTTGTATTTCTTTTTCAAAGTATGGTTTATATTTGGTTAGACGTGGGGGTGTGTGTTTTACCTGCCCTATCCTTCCTTCTTTTCCAAGATTTAAAACAAAAATAAAACAACAACAACAAAAAGTGCAAGAGTTAGGTGCTACCAATGCTTTACAGTCATCTGGGTGTTTGTGCATAAGGGTGATTCATCAAATATCCTATATTTAAATATCTTATATGACTTAATAATAAAAAACACAGAAACAGGACAAACTCCAAAACAAAAGGTGTAATATGCTGTCAAACAATGTTAACTTTAAAGGATTTTATTTACAAGTAAGATAGATTTTTGTTTTTAACATCTGTTTTTAATAACAGGCCCCTTTTAAAGCATGAAATTCCCCAAAGGAAGAATATGCATCGAGTTTCATTTTAGGTGGAGCCTGCTGCTTGGCTGGCCGCTCATTGTCATGGAGTCTAAATACTGCTGGGGGAAACAATTTGTTTTGCTGATGTAATTAGTGCTCTAGAGTCTACAGAGGTTTATTCCAGTGCTGTAAGAATAAAGAATATAACCTGCTTGATGTGCATGTACCTACCAGTCATACCACTGCCATAACAGGCTGCAATTTCTCTTTATCTTCCTTTGACAGAGCTGCCATTCCTACTCTTGGTTCCAGGTGGTGGTCTTTCAACTCCTGTCTGCTCTCCTACTCAGACTGCACTCTCCCTAATGTTTTTTTTTTATTTGTTTTTTAAATAACTAGTAACCTGGAACACTTTCTTCCTGTTCTGGTTTTCAGGGTGTGCGCAGCCTGTGGAGTAGTTCATGTCAGTGTGCACCTTGTACATTTTTCCTCACAAGTCCAGAGAGAGAAACATCAAAATTTTTGTTCAGCTGAGGGCAAAAAAAAGGCTGTGTAGAGCATCAGGACAAAGCGGGGTTTTTAAGTTGAGTATTTCTCAAGGAGCATTAATGTGAATTTAGTCATTCCAAAATTTGTGCAGAAATCAAGTGCTAATGAATAGGCATGAACTCAAATAAATGAGTCGTGCTGGAGGTGAGCTGACTGATGTCAAAGAGAAAACCATAGTCTGTTGAAGATAACTCTCCTGAGTGTAGCAAGGTGCTAACACTAATCCAAATGCAGCTTTTAATTGCACCAGATAGCTCTTCCTGAAGACTGAACCCTGTTGTGAGTCCAGACTAAAAGGCATGGATGCAACTTTCACTTGTTTTGCTGTGATCACATGGGATACAGAAGGTTAACTGTCCTCCGTTTTCTTAGTATCTTACTAGATCCAGTTTGGAGGTCTGGTAGAGGAAATAGGCCATGTCCTGAGAGTTCAGAGGGGAAGGGAGAATCATCACATTAGGAAGTAGTGTCCTTTCCCTGATTCAGCAGATGAGAAGGAACAAAAAGAGTTAGTGAATTAATTTTGGAAAGTTAAATGTAGGGTGGTCATCTTTTCTTTCAGCAGCACTAGGGATGTGCCATCAATCTGAGTGGTTGATTCATTTGTTCTAAAGACAAATGTGGGGGATAAAAGCTAGTTACTGTCTGCAAAGGGCAGTCTCTTAACCTGTTACTGTCTACAAAGTGTGGGGTGGGAGAAACCTTAAATATGGAAAGTTTTGGCTGGCCTATGTTGTTAGGGTGGGGTGTGAATCAGCTGAGGCACCTCATTGCTCATCCACATGATGTATGTAATGAAGGTCCAATGGGGCCAGTGCAACTCCAAAATAGAAACCAGGACTAGGCAAATGAAGGAGAACTTTTAAATACAGTAAGAACAAATGGATTTTCTTCCTGCACTACTCTTCTGTAGTGTTTTTATGTTACAGGGCATCTCCAGTGATTGCTTAGGCCTTGGCTTGAGCCATTAAGGCCTTGGGAACCTGTGCTACGCAGCTTGCAAATTACTTTTATGTGGCTTTCTCTGTGCCGTTTCGTTGGATTGGGTTTTTCTTTCAGCCTTCAATGGTGATAAATGTGTGCAGGATCATTCAGCAGAGCCTGGGCACAGTGCTGGTACTAATGATATTTCTCCCTTCTTTTTCTTTTACTCCAGACCAATGAGTGGAATAAGAACGATGATCGGCTGCTGCAGGCAGTGGAGAATGGCGATCCTGAGAAAGTGGCTTCATTGCTGGGTAAAAAGGGAGCCAGTGCCACCAAACAAGATAGTGAGGGCAAAACTGCGTAAGTGCTTTAAACAGAAGGGTGGGGCAAAACCAGCCTTGGATATGTATGCCACTTACATGAATTAAGAACCAGAGACCATCCTGAAAATGAAGTTTTCTTTTTCATCTGAAGCACAATACATTCTGGAAAGCTCCTTTCTAGTAGTCTGTATTTGCAGTTCTACATTTAAAATGCTATTTCAGAATCACAAACCCATTGAGGTAACTTGAAGCTGGATTGCTGGGTAGATTGGGGACATTTTAGGACAGGGAATTTCATGGCACACTGCAGATTGCACACTCCAAAAGGCATTAATCTTTGGGGCTATTTTTTCTCATGGATATTAGTTTAATGACATAGAAATTAAGATAAATTTTCCTTCTAATGTATTAGTTTTAACTGAAACTGTGGTGACTGAATTTAAAATCCTGCAGATGCTAATGATTCGTGCAACTGTTCATTGCTTTGATTGAAGTTTAGCAGTGAAAGTTGTGTGAACGAGATTCCTTTTGCAGCCTCTATTTATTTTGTATATAGTATTCTCTTCTATCCTTCCTGTTGTTCTGTGAACATTCTAAATTGTGGAAGATAAAGATTCCAGCAAGAAAATTACAGCCAAGAGATTGCCGTCCATTAAACTTATTTTCTTAAGGCGTAGAAAGATGATTAAATAGATAAATGAGAAATAGGCATCCTGTGACAGAACCAAAAGCCTTCATGAAGTTCTGGATAGATGGGTGTCGTGGTTTAAACCCAGCTGGTAACAAAGCACCATGAAGCCGCTTGCTCACTCTTCCCCCCACCCCGGCCACAGTGGGATGAGGAGAAAATCTAAAGAAAGGCTTGTGGGTTGAGACAAATACTGGGAGGGATCACTCAACACTTATGGTCATGGACAAAAGACAGGCTCAACTTGGGGAAGAAACAAAATCAGTTTAATTTACTACAAATCAAATCAAAGCAAGGATATTAAGAAGTAAAACCAAACCTTGGAACACCTTTCCCCCACCCCTCCCTCCTTCCCGCCTCAACTCCACTCCCAGTTGTGGTGCAGAGGAACAGAGGATGGGGGTTGGGGGCAGTTCATGTCTTGTTGTCTCTGCTACTCCCTCCTCCTCAGGGGGAGGACTCCTCACTCATCCCCTGTTCCACCATGGGGTCCATCCCATGAGAGACAGTCCTCCACGAATTTCTCCAACGTGGGTCCTTCCCATGGGCTGCAGTCCATCACAAGCTGCCCCAGCGTGTGTCCTTTCCATGGGCTGCAGTCCTTCAGGCACAGACTGCTCCAGTGCAGGCTTTCTCGTGGAGTCACAGCCATCTTTGGGGGCATCCACCAGATATGGCATGGATTCCTCCCTGGGCTGCAGGTGGGCATCTGCTCCCCAGCTCCCCTCCACAGGCTGAGGGGGGACAGCCTGCTGTCTTGTCTCACCATCGGCTGCAGTGTCATCAACCTCCTGCAGTGCACCTTCTCCCCTCCTGCTTCACTGACCTTGGTATCTGCAGAGGGGTTCCTCTCACATTCCAATCTCCTTCTCTGCTGCAGGTTCCCCTTCTTAAATATGTTATCTCAGAGACGCTACCACTGTCACTGATGGGCTTGGCCTTGGCCAGAGGCAGGTCCAGCTCACAGCTGGGATAGCTTTTGGCAACTTCTCACAGGAGCCACCCCTGGAGCCCCTCCCCTGCTACCAAAAAACCCTGCCACACAAACCCAAAACAATGGGGAGAAAAGAAAACTGTTTCTGGTCTTGGGAGAGGCAGCACAAGGCAGTTTATACCAAATAATGAGTTCTAATGAATTGCCTCTGGGTTAGATTTATTGAGTCACGCTCTGCTTCTTGCTTGGTCTGTTTCATTTTCCTACATCTGCCCTATTTCTGTTCTGCATCTGAGGAAACTGAGTGATGGCAGTGACTCATAATGACCTGCAACTTCTTACTGCAGAAGTCCAAGTCCTCTAATTACTTCAAGTGGGCTTTCTCCACACTTTAATATGTTATTTTAAAAAGTTGCATGCACGTGTTTCTCTTTTGAACACAATCAAAGCATGACTTCCATTGAATCTTCTGAATTACAGCTATGTTTAGCATCTCATGTTTTTACAGTCAACATAACTTCAGAGCTAGATTCTTAAGATGCACTGTATCTAGTGTAACACCTAGTTAGCAAGTTTCATATATAATTTGATACTATGAATTTTTCTAGGGAACCAACAAAGTCTGAAATTATCAATGCTTATGTACAAGCTTCTTAACTAAGAAACAGAATTGTTGTAACTAGGGATCTGGTGCAATGATTTTCAGCTTTACAGGGATACACTACAAAATTCCCCTTTTTTCCTCTTTATTTGCAGCTACAAAGAAGTTGATGACCACATATTTATATTAATGATGCTGTTACTAGTAATGCGGATACAAATACTTCTTTTAATTGCTTGGCATAAATGTGAATTAATGCTCTGAAGATCTCTGCTTGTTCTTGTTCCGTATGCTGATTTAATTGTCAATTACTTTTTTAGTTATTTCTGTCCAGTGGTTTAAAAGAAAGTTTGAGAGAAAACAAAGAAAAATAGTATTGCTGTGATACAGAAATACAGTGTGACAACTCTCATTCTGTTTCTATTGCTTTGGGAAACTTACCAGACCTGCTCAGGTTATTTCTGTCTCAGTTTTGAAAGATAGAGACTGTCAGGTGTAGAAACAATGATACTGATCTGGAAAGACATGGCTACCAACGAGTATCATGACCCAGAAAAGTTCTGCAGTATAGCTTATTAATAATGGGCAGTGTCTTGTTTTCATTTTCCCCACTTCAGAGTGGTTTTTTTAGTGTGTGCAGAATGAAGTACAGCCATAATTTCTGTATGGGTAGGCTTGTTTCTCCTATGTTTTGCAGGCTTTATTCCTGCACAGTGATTCTGGGTGCCTAACATAGCTGGTTTGCCCTATCTCAGAAGCTCTGCTAAGAGGCATAGACCCTGCTGCAGCGCAGCACCGAGGTCTGTTAGTGTTCCACAGAAGCATGGTACTAGTTTGTCAGCTACCTAATCTGTAACATGCAATACTCATGCTGAGAAGGTGTATCTGGAGGGGTCTTTTGGGGACAACTGGCCACCATTGTCCTCAGATTTCACTGGCTACTTTTTAGAAAGTGGTCTGCAGTGCCATGTGGGAAGGGAGCAGTTTGGATGACTGGTGTATTGATCCCTGTCAGTATATATTGATGCAGTTGTTTACATAATTAAGCTGAAGGTGACTAACCAGAAGAACGTGATGGATTCAATTATATAACGATGTGCATAATGTGATTAAAGACTTTGGAATGTGCTTGAAAGCAAAAAAGGAGAAAAAATTGACTGTTGCAGTACAGGTTTGTTAAGTCTGTCATTGTCTGTTCCCTTAAGGTGTGACATGTTTCTTTTAAGATCTTTTCTTTTTCACTCTGCTAATAACCCTACAAACAGAATTCTTGATACTGTCCAGATCTTTATTTGAAGTATAGTAATATAGTACATTATTTTAAACAGAAGGTAGAGAGGACTCTAATTTTTCATGCTTAAAGGGGTACTTAAAAGGATTTGGTTTATAATCAAATGGCTTCTTAATACGAAATGCTTGAATTGAGAGGAACAGAGAGCAGAACCCAGGATTTTCTCTGCTACAACGTGTTCCACCTCTGGCTCAGTTTTGGACATAACCACCTAAATCTCACCTGTGTCCTCTTTGCCTCTGTCCTATAGGTCCTTTTCTTTGTGGCTTGCCCACATGCAATAAAATAGATATGCTTAAATTAATGAGGTCTAGGTACTAGTAAATTTCATGGAGGTAATATTTACAGATTTTCATCAGGCAGTTTAACTCTCCAGCAGTACCTTTTAAAAAAATAAAAGTATTAAAAAAATATTGTCAGAGTAATGAAATGAGTTTTTTAAGACTTGCCTGACTTTCCACACCACCACCCTGCCTCTGACTCAGTCTTTTCTATAAACAATAAATCAATTTTAAGGCCATGGAGCAAATCCACCTTTGGCATAAGTTGACACAGCCCCATTGTTGCTCCCACTTACATAGCAGAGACTATTGCCAAGCGCACTTGTAATAGAACCTATCTGGAAATCTGACTCTGCCATTGTAGTCTTATTCTGCCAGATAGGGTTTTTTTGTCCAGCTTCCTTAAACAACAAAACAGTGCTTTCCAGTTTGGAATTTGATAATTTAAATCCCACTTAAACTAACAAAAAAAGGTTTTCAAAGAGAGCCTTTTCAGGAGGGGATAGGATTCATTCATGCACTGCACTTTCCACAAGACCAAGTGTTCAAATGGGCTGTTATTTAAAGAAGCTGCTGCTGTTATTGGAGTGCAGGGTAGGGGAGAATTTTGGAAAGTATTCACAATGTACAGATGGCAGCACTTCTTTTTCCTAAAGTTACTTTGTCTGTGTGCCAGTCCATTAGTACCATGTTTGCATGTTTCTGCAAGGTACTGAACTAGAATTAAATGCTTATGGCTATTAAATGAAACAATAGTCTCTGTAATTTTTTTTAACTGCAATTGAATCAGCTGTTACTTAATAAAATTAGTCTGACAATGGTACAAAAAAGCTTCGGAAACCTCCACAAATGCAGTCTTTAAGGATTGTTTCACAAAACTATTGTCAATAGCAGTTAGTAGAAATGACATATTTTCATTTGAACCAGAATGTTCATGCCTCAGAGGCTGAACTGAAAATAAAATTTGGAGCATGTTCCAACCCCAAATCTTTTATCATGTACATAGTATTCATTTTTCTTTTCTTTCTTTTGGATCTTACTGTATAAAGAGGTGGGTCAAATGTCATGAAGGACATCACGGTTCAAAAAGTAAATCAGGTTTTAATTACCTTTGAGAGAGAGTCTTTCCTTGTACATAATAATATTTATCTTAAAGGAACCTATTGGAAGAATACAGACTTACTACAGTCGCTATACTGTTCTAGTTGAGAAAGAAAACCATAGAAAATTGTTTAGACAGCTGATCTTCAAAATTGGAGAAGTCATAGAACCATAGAATCATTTAGGCTGGAAAAGACCTTGAAGATCATTGAGTCCAACCATCATCCATGCCCACTAAACCATGTTCTGGAGTACCCTATCTACGCACTTTTTGAATACCTCCAGGGATGGTGACTCAACCACTTCCCTGGGCAGCCCATTCCAATGCCTGACAACCCTCTCAGTAAAAATTTTTTTCCTAATATCTAACCTAAATCTTCCTTGCCTCAACTTGAGGCCATTTCCTCTCGTCCTATCACCAGCCACCTGACAGAAGAGACCAGCACCCACCTCACTGCAGACCCCTTCAGGCAGTTGTAGAGAGCGATCAGGTCTCCCCTCAGCCTCCTCTTCTCCAGGCTAAACAGCCCCAGCTCCCTCAGCCGCTCCTCACAAGACTTGTGCTCCAGGCCCCTCACCAGCTTGGTTGCCCTTCTCTGGACACGCTCCAGCACCTCCATGTCTTTCCCGTAGTGAGGGGCCCAAAACTGAACCCAGGACTCAAGGTGTGGCCTCACCAGTGCCCAGTACAGGGGGACGATCACCTCCCTGCTCCTGCTGGCCACACTGTTTCTGATACAGGCCAGGATGCTGTTGGCCCTCTTGGCCACCTGGGCACACTGCTGGCTCATATTCAGCCGGCTGTCGACCAGCACCCCCAGGTCTTTCTCTGCTGGGCAGCTTTCCAGCCACTCTTCCCCAAGCCTGTAGTGCTGCACAGGGTTACCGTGACCCAAGTGCAGGACCCGGCACTTGGCCTTGTTGAACTTCATACAGTTGGCCTCGGCCCATCGATCCAGCCTGTCCAGATCCCTCTGTAGAGCCTTCCTACCCTCGAGCAGAGCGACCCTGCCTCCCAACTTGGTGTCATCTGCAAACTTGCTGAGGGTGCACTCGATCCCTTCGTCCAAATCATTGATGAAGATATTAAACAGAACAGGGCCCAACACCGAGCCCTGAGGAATACCACTTGTGACCTGCCGCCAACTGGATTTAACCCCATTCACCACAACCCTCTGGGCTCATCCATCCAGCCAGTTTCTCACCCAGCGAAGAGTACACTCGTCCAAGCCATAAGATGCCAGCTTCTCAAGGAGTATGCCATGAGAGACAGTGTCAGAGGCCTTGCTGAAGTCAAGGAAGATAACATCCACAGCCTTTCCCTTGTCCACTAGGCGGGTCACCCAGTCATAGAAGAAGATCAGCTTGGTCAAGCAGGACTTGCCTTTCATAAACCCATGCTGACTGGGCCTGATCCCCTGCTTGTCCTGGACTTGCCATGTGAGTGCTCTCAAGACAAACTGTTCCATAATCTTCCCCAGTCCGTTCCATAATCTTCCCCGGTACCGAGGTCGGGCTGACAGGCCTGTAGTTCCTTGGATCCTCCCTCCGACCTTTCTTGTAAATGGGAGTCACAGTGGCAAGCCTCCAGTCCACTGGGACCTCCCCTGTTGACCAGGATCGCTGATAGATGATGGAGAGTGGCTTGGCAAGGACCTCTGCTAGTTCCCTCATTACTCTTGGATAGATCCCATTGAGTCCTATAGATTTGGGAGTGTCCAGATGGCATAGTAGGTCACTATTTCCTCCTGGATTAAGGAGGGTATAGTCTGCTCTTCATCCTTGCCTTCCAGCTCAGGGGGCAGAGTACCCTGAGGATAACTAGTCTCCCTATTAAAGACTGAGGCAAAGAAGGCATTTAAGTACCTCAGCCTTTTCCTCATCTCTGGTGGCAATGTTCCCTTCTGTACCCATTAAAGGATAGATATTCTTCTTGACTCTCTTTTTATTGTTAACATATTTGTAAAAACATTTTTTGTTGTCCCTTACAATAGCGGCCAGATTGCTTTCTAGCTGATTGATTTCCTCTCTGTATGATCTAACAAGATTCCTGTACTCCTCCCAAGTTGCCCGCCCTTTCTTCCAGAGATGATAAACTCTCCTTTTTTTATTGACTCCTACCAAAAGCTCCCTGTTCAGCCAGGCTGGTTGTTTTCCTTGGCAGTTTGACTTGTGGCACATGGGAATAGCCTGGTCCTGAGCCTTTAAGACTCACTTCTTGAAGAATCTTCAGCCTTCCTGGACCCCTTTGCCTTTCAGGACTGTCTCCCAAGGGACTCTCTCAACCAGTGCCTCAAAGAGGCCAAAGTTTGCCCTCCAGAAGTCCATAGTGGTGGTTTTGCCAACCACCTTCCTTGCCTCACCAAGAGTTGAAAATTCTATCATTTCATGGTTGCTAAGCCCAAGACAGCCTCCAACCATCACACCTCCCACCAGTCCTTCCCTGTTTGTAAACAGTAGGTCTAGCGAGGCTCCTTCCCTGGTTGGCTCAGCCACCAGCTGTGTCAGGAAGTTATCTTCCACACACCCCAGGAACCTCCTAGATTGTTTACTCACTGCTGTGTTGTATTTCCAGCAGCCGTCTGGAAAGTTGAAGTCCGCCATGAGTGAGTCAGGTCAGCTCAGTGCCTGTGAAATGGAAGAAGAATTGTATTATCTTCCCTTTCTTGATTAGAAATTCCTATAAATCCTCTAGGAGACCTCTGAAATTCAGGCAGTTTCTACATTATTTTCTTGTGCACATATTGGGAGTCCTCAGTCTAACACCATGCTTTAGAAGATGTTTCTTTTGTACAGAGTCTGTATCATCTCTTAAAATTGCCTAAACTTTTAAGTAAAAAAGCATAATAGCATACTGTCTTTTGAAAATTGTACCGGGGTAGGAGCTGCAAGAACGGTGTAGTGCCTGAGGATTGTCACTTCTCCAGGAGTGGATTTCATTGGTGTTCCAGTGACCTGATATGATCCCTGACAGAAAATATTTTTTAATTTACTTTTATCACAATATTTAATTTATGATGGTCC
This sequence comes from Astur gentilis, assembly GCF_929443795.1. Classification (NCBI taxonomy): domain Eukaryota; kingdom Metazoa; phylum Chordata; class Aves; order Accipitriformes; family Accipitridae; genus Astur; species Astur gentilis. Next base: position 76,201,515 of record NC_064919.1, on the reverse strand, counting down.
AGATGGCCACAATAATGTCTAGGTTTCAGAGCATGGACAAAATAAGGAAGACCACAGTGATCTTCACCTTTTATCTCTAGCCAAAAGATGGCAGAAATCTGGTTCTTATTCCAAAATTTCTTGTGAAGTTTGTTTCCATGGCTTGGGTGTAAAAGCTTTTGCCTCTCCAAAACCTTCCTGAAGTTCTTTTCACGTTCAAATCCTGATTGTTCCTTTTTGTTCCCCCTCTCCCCTGCAGCATTGTTATGAATATATTTCAATTAAGGTGTTGATATTAAGTTTCCAGAAAAAACTGCTTTCTACTTTAGACTAACACTTAAAAATGTTAATGAAACATCTGGGCATAGTTGGGTGAAGCCATCCTCTGCCAGGATACTAAATTGGGCTAATTAACTTTCTGTTACATTCAGTATGAGCCAATTGTTAATGTATAGTGAGAGGAAATGCTCTTATCTCCATAATGGGGGAGCAATACTTAACTTTGATTTTATAATTTGGCAATACATGAAAAATTCCACATTTCATACAAACATTACTGTATTGACAATTATGCAGACTTTTAAATGAGATCCATGGAGTGGAATCCATGTTAGTGGGTTGTTGCTGGCTCTTGACTGAAACTGTGTAGACCATTTCTGACGGTTTTGAGTACATGACCCATCACTTAGACTTGGAGACATCATGATCCAAGTTTTTGTTCTTAGCTATAGTTTTGACAGGACTTGAAATCAACAGCATTCAGGTTCTTGCATGCATTTTTGAGGCAATTTTTTATAAGACATTTTAGTGTTTTTATGCCTTCATGTTAAAAAAAAAAAAAAGTGAAGAGGCCATCTTCTGAAGAGACAGAAATTAATGCTCTTTAGTTTGATTTCAATTACGAAGATCCTAAACTTCACTTCTGAAAAAGGAAGCTTTTTACTTTCTCTCTTTAGTGATTTCCTATATTGTAAAACAAACAAATTCCACTTACTTAAAGAGCAAACTCCCTATTTCATAGAAAGTTCTTTGAGCATTGAGAAACATCCCAACAGGTTTTGCATCTTACAGGCACAGGACTTCTTGCAAATGATAGCTGGAGTTCAAAGAGGAAACAATCACTCTGTAATTTCTTCTAGGAGTCAGCTTGCGCCTTCTGTTTTATACTTGCTTTTTCACATAGGCTGATGGGATGGCTATTCTTAATAAACTATTGCATTTCATTATCTATTAGTAGGGCTGTCATTTCAGAAGAAAGCAAGTCATCTTCTGAAGGACTCCTTTAAGATGTGTTTGGATAGCCTGTGAGCTCCACGTTCCACTCCTGCTCACAGGTAGGATCGACCAAACCTGTAATGCAGCATCAGGCAGCCGCTGAAATTCTCTGTAAAGCAGTTCCATTTGCAGAGTTGCCAAATACCCAGATTTTACCAGACCTGGCCAGGTTTCAAGAAATTTGTCAGTTGCTTGGATCAGAGCGTAGCCTAGATGGTTGGAAGTTTTTGTACGCCTGGCTTGAAACAGCTGCAGCTTGGCTCACATGGAGGCAGAACCCAGCACCCCACTTCTGCATGAGCAATGCTGCGGCTGCTCCTTGCACTCAATTTACCTGAGCTGGCAGGGGAGCAGGAGGGAAGGGTGCCTCCCCTGGGTCAGACAGAACCAGGGTCTCTAAGACTGGAGGGGACAGGACTAAGGCTGCAGGGTTTGTTTATTTTTATCTACATAATGGGCTGCAGTTATTCTACATGTTTTTCAAAGACTTATGCAACCAAATAAGCTGTATGTGTAGATTTTAATTACACCAACTGGCTGCTACTGGCTTAAAAATGCACTCTAATCTATGAAGGGAAAGGGAACAGCAGACAGCCAAAACAGAGCAATGTGCAAATGTTGGATTTATTTCATTTTTCTAGCTTCAAAATGAGGTCTCAGGCAATAGACTATGCTGATGGCTGCTTATGTATTGGACTTGGATATCACTCTGCATTCTCTGGCACCTGCTTTATAGGTGCATGCTGTGTTGGGAGAGTACTAACTGGAAAATGTAAGAAAGCTCTGAAGTAGCCTCTTCCTGTATGTGTCTGTGTTCCAGTCCCTACTCTTCTTCAGAAATGTGGAATCTTAAACGCTTTAGAAGTGTAGTTATTCTGAAATGCAAAATAAAATATATTACCATAATCATTTAAAGAGTTTATAAAAACAAATATTAAGAGGTCATCTTAACCAGTGGTCTCTGAAGAATGTCTTACTAGTAGATTAATTACTTTAAGTATATATTATTGCTCTTGGTTTGCAATTCCCCTGTGAAGTTCACTTTATACAGTTTAATTAAAAAAATAAATCCAAATAATTCTGTTGCTTCAAATCTGAAGAGATTGGAAGTATTGTATGTGTAAAAGGCACAGAAACTTCAAACATAGCACATAACTCTGAGCTATCCTTTATCAATGTCCCTCTTGTCGCATAAGGATATCCATGCTCTTTGGTTCTTGGAGCACTATATGCAGTTCTTAAGCCTGGCTGGATTTTCATGCAACAAAAATGTTTTCTTTAGATTAACTTTTACTTTGTTTTTCTCAGCCTTTTCCCGGCCTCTTGTTACACTAACATGGTTTGGGATTTCCTTGCTCTAATTTCATGACTTTTCATGTACTAAGGTGGTTATTGGCATTTGCTGGCCCATAGCAGCAATACCAAGTGGGTTGTGTTGCAGGATGAAGGTCAAGGGAGGCGCTAGTCATTGCTCTCATTTGCTGGGCTTAATTTTAACTTTGGACTGTATTCTGGCCTTGCAAGAAACCATAGCAGGTGGCTAGCTGGTTTTATCTAAGTCAGGATGGAAGTTATGTTGATCTTGGCACATCCCTGGCATCCTCAGGGATTGTACCCTATGCTAAAAAGATGTATTGCCAGAAGCTTGAGAAGCTAACAGTGCACCCCTTTAGGCTTTACATGTGGGATGTGTTTTTAAGGAAACTACCAGAAGGAATCTTCCCTACTCCTCTGCCTTCCTTCATGCCTCTGAACTTGGTTTTAGAGGCACAGGTGACACTGCTCTCATTTCTAGGCTCTTTAAGCTTTCTGAGACTTAATTGTTTGTTGTACTTTGTCTGTTTTCCTACCCTGCAACACCAGAAATAAAAGTAGTATTTCAAAACTTCAGACTTTCTGTCAACACCTAGGAGTGCCCTGAAGCTCACCCTTGGCAAAATCTCTGTTGCAATTTGCTGATGTTAGTTATTGAGGGATTTTAAAAATGGACGGACACTCTGCAGGAAACTTCATATGATAAATCTAACTTGTGAGCATTTATGTTTACAATTAATGGTACATGGAAGAAAAGTCTATATGTTTCAGACTTGAAGTGGGAGTTTGTGTTAATGTGGTAATAGAGTTTGCCAAAGAAAACTGTGTATGAAAATGGAACTGCTGGAACACAACCTGAGAATGAAAAATATAAAGCTTTTGGGGATCCCAGAAATCTCTCTGAAGAGCAGCTGGGTGGATATTTCTGCTGAGTTTGAAGGCTAAAATCAGGAGTCTGTAGCTTGCCAGCTCCTGTGTTACATGATGCAATTGCTTTTTTCCTATTAAGAAAACAGCCTTTCAGCAGGCTTGCCTTTTATTAATGTCCTGTACCTTAAGGTGTGTATGATTGAAACAAGACTTTTTATGCTATGAGGCAAAGCTGGAAACTTTATATGAAATCTGTGTTGGGTTTTTTTTGTTTGGGTTGGGTTTGATTTTGTTTGGGTTGGGTTTTTTTTAGGGGGGCGGTGGAGTTGGTTTTTTTTTGGGGGTGGGGGTGGGGTGGGGGTGAAAGCTGTTCCAGAATATATGCTAATGCAGCAGTGTTGTGTAGGGTTTTTGCCAGAGGGTTATGTGTGTACTGGGGGAAGGCAAATGCCATCTCATGTTTAAATAGAAGGTAGGAGAACACAGGCTGTGTGTATCACTTCACTTTGCAGTGGCTGGTGCTGAGGGGGAGAGAGGGAAAAATCCCACAGCTCCTAGTAAATCCATACCTGCCTATGTCAACTTCTTAAAATCTTAACCTGCCTGCACTCCAGAAGGTGTTAGTTATCAACTCAGTGATTGAATGTCTTAAAACTCAGAATACTTAATTTTCTCAGTTTGTAATGGTGCCAACTCTGGCTTGAAAACAAAATGTATTTCCTGTAACTGTTTTTCCTAAGCGGATTTTTGCACTCTTGTGGCTGCATGCATGCGTGTGACAGGATCATGACATGGACTGCCAGCATTTAATGAAAAGCCACATTTACTACATTTTGCTCTTAGGAGGAGATGAAATGGGTGCAGTGCAAAGCTATGGCTTTTATTTGTTTTTTTTTTTAAAAAAACGAACCCCAAACTAAAGAACTAGTAAGTATTGATAGTGGTATCTGTAGATGTCCCATTTTCCTTTAAGGCAGTCTGATTTGCCAAACATCTGGAGTGGTTCCTCCATAATTAAATTACTGGCTGTTCCTAAGACATATATCATCTCAAACAAGCGTCTGTCTTTGATAATGCAGTCAGGGAAAGAGAAGGATTCTGTGGCTTTCATGGGGAAACATTCATGGTTTAATCTTAGCTTTTAGGTTTAAGGTGAAATTCTACTTCCCATTCTTTTTTTGCACTGACAGGGTGCATGCACCTGTGACTGTGTGATGAAACAGAGGAAGACAGGTTTGGTTTTCAGCTGTCTTTGTTCCCTGTACCAGCTCACCAGCCACACAGGTACCTACCTCCTTGTGCTGGTGCAAGGAAGGAGCAGAACCTGGGATGTGCTGCTCATAGAAGCATAATCCTTGCTGGAATGGACAGTTACCACTTTGCTGAGAGCCCTGCCTGGGTTGGCAGAGGAAGGCAGAAAACACCTCCAGTTTCAGGACCATTCTGGTGCTTTCTCAATCTTTAAATCTGAAGGTGATAATTTTTCTATTAATTAAATTCAGGATGTGTCAAAATTTTGTTTTGTTTAAAAGGCTTACTTTCATCGGGTTTTTTATGCTGATAAAATCTAAAAACATTCACAGAAAATTAAACTGTATTCTTCTCTAATTACTGGTCATTGTGCTGCATGTGAGAGGACACCACACTGGACTTCCTCCTGAGTGACGGCAGGCACTTCCTTCATGCACAGAATATGCTGCTCTAGTGGTACTCACAGCCCTTTCTCCTCCAGGTCAGGTCTTGGGCACTCTAGCACTTCTGCTACTCAGCCTGTAGTGGAAAACAGTCAAAGTCAGGTATCATCTAATGTATTTATTTTTGCTGTTGTTACTGAAGTGGGAGTTGAGGCTTTGAGGGATAATAGACACTATAAGCTAGATGCTACCTCTAAAATGTGTAAAAGCTCAAGTCAGTGCAGAAAATCAGCCAGGTTATCACTGCGTCTCTTTCTGACTGAGATAGCTGGCAAATTGCTTGCCTGTCTGACCTGGTAGCAGCAAAGCCTGAATATCTTCCATTTCTGTATTTTTTTACTCAGCATTACAAAGACTCCAAGCAGTTCTGTATCTTTATTTTATCAGTCTTGTTTGTTTGTGTGAAGGTATTGGTTGGTCGGGAAACTATAAATCATCAAACTGTTGGCAGACAAGTCAGACTTTTTAAAAGTCAGCGAAGAGTTGCTCTACATTAGAAAATGAAGAAGAATGATCTGCCTTTGGGGGGGATGTTTTTACTCAAAATAAACCTTGACAATGAGTGTATGTGAGTTCATAGTGTATTTCAAACATTCTTGCACTTAAAATATTTTCAGAGCACTCAGATTAAAATGGCAAAGAACAATAGAATTATAGGCTTGCATGTATGTTTGACTTTGTTCCATGTTTGTCATAACAGAAAATAGCAAATACAATATTCACTTAGCATCCATAATTCAACAATGCTCTTAATTTGCTTTGAGTTTTGGTAAGTAATGTGTCAGTCTACTTTCCAGGTCCTGGAGAAAATCTGTGTTACAGAGAATGCTTAATCTGCCCCTCAAAAAACTCTGGAGTGTGACCTTGCCAAACAGAGATGGAGCCCCTTGATTTGGTGTAATTTTTCTGCCCTTTTTTTTCTGTTTTTCTTTTCACAGATTAAAACTTCCTAGTTAGAAGGTTACTGTGTTAAATTAAGACTTCATATTTATTTTTTCTTATTTTCTCACATTCCACTCTACTTTTGTGGCATTTTCCTTACATAGATGGACCACCCAGTTGTTTTAAGGCAGCTGTCAAAATAACAGTCAGTCAGAGGATTGTGCTCAGTTTTGCAGGATGTAGCTGTGCAAATGGTTAAGCAGAGAACCTGGATATGGCAGACCCATGTCTTACTGCTAACACCAATTTAGCAAGCTCAGTTAGCTCTATTTTTTACAAGTCTAACCTCTAAATGTGGATTAATTCTGTTCTTCTACCTGTGGTGAAATTATTTTTAAAGAAATGTTGTGAGCTAAGTAGTAAAAATTACAGCACTTTTCTATTTGAGTTAGACTGTCTGGTGTTTAAATAATGTCCGGAAACACTCATTCTTGGCCGTCTAGAAAAGACCAGCTTTATCTGAACTCTTGTGCTCTGTCTGTCAGACACTGATTGAAGAAGTCTCTGTTCCCTTGCTAGCCTGACTTTGTAACCAAAATGTGGAAAATGTCCTTTGCCTTGAATAAGGGATGGGCTTGTTTAGGACAGTTACAAGTGCTTCACCAGTTGACATATCCTATCTGTAAGAAATCTGCTGTTCAAAACCAGTTCACGGCTGTCATACACAGCTGTCCACTCTGTTCGGTCCCCAAGCATTCATAAAAAAAGCATCTCTCTGTCAGTGCATGTGAAAATGTTATTTGAGTAACAATTCCTGTCAAGAAATTTGAGGTCTTGACAGGACTTTGAGGTGATAGTCTTGTAGCTCTTCTCCACGTGACTGCATATCTAATGAAATTTTGCTGTGTGTTTGCTCTTATTCTCGAGGCCTGTTTAGTCCAACTGGGCTTTGTGTTGCTCCTGAAGAACATAATTGTTTACTTTATCTTGCTAAGGACTAAGTAGTTACAAGGCCTGTACATTCCCAGTAGGAAAAAGCAGTGTCAACCAACTGATCTTTATCAGCTGCTACAGAGGTTGGTCTTGAATGCTGACTTGCTTCATTTCTGGATCCAGTGAGAAAACCACTGGGAAGGGCAGCTGCTTCTCTGCTGCACTGGAAGGTCTGGAGGCAATAATAAAAGACCATCCAGCCGCTTAGGAAGAATAGAAATGTTTTACAGCAGGAAAAGGAATCCATCTCTAATCAGTTCATGCTAGGGTATCAAGATGTGGCTCTAAGTGGTGGTAACAGGCTTATCTATTGTGAAGGGAAAATTAACTATGTTGTAATGGGATTTTAGGCTGAATAAGAATCTAACCCTCAGTGTGGCCCTCGTTCCAACTCAAGCCCTATGTGTTTGTTTTTATTTGCCTAAGTCATTGCAAAACCAGGAAGTGGGAGGAAAACTTGTTTGCTTTCATTTTAAGGGAAGTTTATTCGTGAAAGATGCAAGTAAAAGGCACTGCTGCTTAAGGCTTCCAGATGGTGAGAACTCCAGTGTTTGGAAACCTGCAGCTTTTGCCTCAAATATTTTAGGAAAGTTTATGTAGCTTGTAAAGAATTGCTCCATACTGAAATGAATGTCTACAGGCTTCTTTGTTTCTGGAGCCTCACTTGCTACATGGAAGCCCTCAGTATCTACTACTAAAGTGTTTCATTTTTTGGTTTGTTTGGTTTTTTTTAATTAAAAAAAAAGTGGGGGCTATTAACTTTAAAATCAGTTCGATCACTTCTCAAGGGAAAGTTTTTGCACAGTGCCCTGTAAATACTCTTGACTTAAATATGGCTGTGAGAGGTTCATCCCAGTCTGAAGTCATTCCCCTCTCTCTCTTGAGCAGGGCTGGTTTCCTGGTAAGACAGTTCAGTTTACTAAATCAGCAGCTAACTAACCACGTCTCTAATTCCTGCCCCAGTTGTTTTTAGATAATTAAGGAAAAACATGTTGCTACAGGTTTACGTGAGAGATGGTAGCAGTACAAGGATGTAGGGAGGGGACACACAGCAAGCAGTTGGGAGGGAGCTGCAGCAGCCCAATGCTATTGGGCTTAGGTCACTGTATAAATGACATGAGAGTTTAAAACGTAACATCCTCTCTTTTCACAGGACTCTCTATATAGCTTCTATATTTTTGCTTTTGTTAGATCTTTACATTCTTCATACATGTTCTCTCATCTTTCACACCACCTGTACTGCTTACAGGTGATGTTTCTTTCATCCTATCAATTTGGGAGAAGCAATATTTTTAATCAGGGCTTTCTTACTTGAAAATATTTTTGGCTGTGTGAAACAAAGCATCTCTGTGTGTGACAACTTGTTGAGAACTGCCATGGGAATTGTTTGCATTGGTAGGACTGATGTGTTCATAGGTCTGTAGCCTGAAAGGGGTTAATTTTTTCTTCTTTCTTTGATACTTTCTTTGCAGTCTGATTCTACCTAAATAAAACTTCTTTTGCACTTGCGTATTCATGTTGCATTTGGCACCATCCTACATAGTCTGTCCATAAAACCTCAGTGTTCCAGATTTAGCCAAGTTATTATTTTTCAGGTATTTATTATTCTTATGAATGTTGTCAAATGTAAGTGAGCCAAGTGCGTGCTTCACAGCCTCCTAATATTTAAGTGACTTCAATTGTATTGTGTATCTACACAAATGTATCTGAATGTTTTTCGGTATTTGCTGGTATGTTGTGCTGGCTAAATTAGAGGTGTTGGAATTTGTCAGACTCCTTTTGTGTCCCTCTCCCAGCCATTTTCCCAGAGCCTGAGAAACAAACCTCTTCTAAAGGAGAATGTTTACACAACTTTGCATTGCTTACCAAGTACACGAAGTTTTGATCTTGAATGACTAGAGAACAGCCAGCAGCAGTGCTTTTTATGCTCTTGGAAGTGTTAATCAGTTCGTTCATGACAGTAGTAAGCACGGGGATGAGCACACAGGATATTTTTATATTTGCAGAGAACGGTTCAGCGCTGCCTGTCTGCCATTTGCAATCAGCAGCAGCCAGTGTGGAAGGACTCCTTGTAGGAAGTGAGATAGTTGCTGTAGTTGATAGAGGACTCTGTTCCAGGAGCTCTCCTGTTTTGATTAATTTTCCGTGCTTTGCCAGATCTTGTCTGTAGGTCTTTTTCTCTGCTGAGTTTTCAAGAAGACTGCAAAGAAGTCTACAGCTTGGAGAAACAGAGTGTTGCAGTTCACATACTATGTGCCAGAAATAGCTGTTTCATTCCTGCTTGTTATTCCCTGTTTCCCCGGTTAGCAGGCTGAACTTTATGTGTTAGTTTTAACATTTAAAGGAAGCAGTTGTTCAGAATGTAAGCTCTTAAATACAGTAGTTGGTGTGGCTACATGATTTGTGATGTTCCCTTTAGATTCCAGGAGAAAATCCCCTTAACACAGGGGTGCATGATGTTAAAAATGAACATCTCCTTTAAAAGATATCACAAAACATCCTGGAAATACTGGCCTTTTCAGTTTGGGGCATGTTGATGAAGGTCCCAACTTTTTACACACCATTTAATAGTAATTGGAATTGTTTTGTCTTGAATTTGTTTTTTGCATTACTCCCACTGGAGAACAGCTCTGTATATCAAGCTCATATTGGTGGGACTCACAGAGAAGCAGTATGTCTGCCCGTACTGTGCCCATATCTTGAGATTGGCATGATATGCATCAGGAGGATATAAACTTCTCTGTTTTCAGAAGCTTTTCCTTCGTTTCTGCTTCCCAGCAAAATTAAGTCAGTAGCACATGTATAGGACTGCTTCTGTGAATCTTGAGGTGCCAAGGATGTCAAACATAAACCTTCAGCTGTGAAAAGGCTTGACTTCAGTATAACTTCTTTGGTTTGTTCTGTAATTAGATCTTTAGTAATTGATGCTGTTAAGTGTGTCCTGCCATGGTGTGGTTGGTAACCTCTGCAATTCCCCACTGTTCAAACGAGCAGGTGCTTGAGGTGAAAAGCAAAACCAAAAGCTGAAAAAATACATGCGTAGCACAGTCCCACAAACGTCCAGTAGCTTTGATTTCTCCAGGTGATATTCACAGGCACTAAAGGGTTTTTCCCCCCTCTACATGGAAGAAAGATGAGCTCTGTAAAAGACAGTGCAGAAGCACAACTTGATTTAGTTTAATTTAGGAGCTGAATCACCTTTTAGAGGAACTAAATTTTGTCCACTGAAATGGAGATCAGGATTGGCTAGAATGACTAGAGCAAAGTCAGTCATTCTGAATGTTTTCTTCATTAATTCCCCAAGCCCAGGCATTCTATGGGGATATATTACATCACTGGGGATGTTAGTTTAGAAGTTGGGTGGGACTAGATGTACATAAGTTATATGGTATGGGTTAATGAGACAGCAGCCTGTGTAAAACTATGACTGCAAAAACTTTTTGATGTGCCTTCTCACTTTCAGAGCTATTATCTTCTTGGGAGGCAGTGGAAGGATGCCAAAAGATCTAAGGACAGGGAGAGAAGAACTTGCCAGTACTTGGTTTGTGAATGAAAGAGAAAGGATGTCTTAATAATAAGTGACATGTAAATGCTCTCTTCCAGTTTTCACCTGGCAGCCACAAAGGGGCATGCAGAGTGCCTCAGGATCATGGTGACACATGGTGCAGATGTGACAGCCCAAGATGGTGCAGGTATGCCTCTGTGAACCTATACATGTAGCATAATACACTCAATTTGGCTATATAGTTCTTGATGTGCAGGGTGCAACTACAGATTTGACAACACTGCTTTTCCCCACACACCATGTAGGAAAAGCAGTTGTTACACTTGCAGGTTTAGGCATACTTGCGTTTCTGCACACAGAATTCAGATTCTAAAGCCCTTAAAAACTTCTGCTGTAATATTGTAAATGTCAGCATTTATAGTAGACTCCATATGCAAAATAGTTGCTTGATTTTTATTTATTTTAATTGTTTTAAAATTAGAAAAAAGCAAACAACCCCAAACCAACGACCCTCCCCCAACTCTTTCTGTTAACTTCGTTTGAGGCTTTTTGTAGGCTAAATCAAGATCTTCGGTGTTGCTTTTATGTGTATCCAAGCTATTAATCCCATTAACTAGCTGTACAGGAGTTGCAGTGAGACATTTCTTCAGGATTATGACATAGTGAAAAGAGCTGATACAGGCCAAAGCAGAGCTGAGAGCTATTAAGTATGCTGTTTCAGTCCTCCAAAGTCCTATGCCTTAATTACTACTCGACTAGGAGAGTGATGGGAGCTGAATTTGAAACTGGCAAACTCTTCTTAATAGATTTCAGTTGACATATCTGTGGAATCTGTGCCCAGCATTTTCTCTGGCTAACCAAGTCACCTGAATGAAGCTGTCGACATTCTGTCTCTCCAGTGATGATCTGTAAACGTTGGGCTCATGGGTTCTGTTTTGGCCACTGATTGCAGCCTGAGGGAATTTCTGTCATATATGGAAATTATTTGCCTCTATAAGGAAGTGTCTATGATACTGGAAGAAGCATTCGGATTATACATAATGATAAGAGAATATATGTACCTGATACAGACTATTACTCAGAATTCGTACTTCATCTTGCCTCAGAATTTATTAGTTGTTTGGATAATAAGAGGTTGTCTGCTCTCACCTGAAAGTGTTGACCCAGTATTCATTAGGGAAAGCCTTGTCTGTAATAGTCACATTATTTACAGTGAGATTCTACTGTTACAAGTGGCTCTGTCTGTGTTGAGTACTAAATCTGGCTCCTTCTTTTCTTAGTTAATGGATAATTTATTCTTTTGCTGTTTTGGCCTCTTTAATTTTTCAGATGGTCTGTAAAATGCAACTAGAGGAGACACTGCAGTCTTTTATCATAAATCCATAGTCAGTAAATCACTGTACTGCATAGCTAAATACGATCTCACAGTTGCTAAAAGGGAATCTGTGACATGCAAACCAAAGTAGGCCTGTGTTCTGAGTCCTCTTCTATGTGCAGTCCATGGATCACACAAATTCATTGTAGTGGTAGCTGGTGAATTTGATCTTGGTGCAGGGTTCCTTTTTCATTGCCAAATGGAAGAAAACATGAAGATACTTGACAGACATCTTTCTGCAAGAGAGGCTGAGTAATACAGGAAAATTGTTTTTTAAGAAACAAAACATAACTGCACAATCTTAGACTTACTTCTGCCAAGGTATAGTCTGACACAATGTCTGTGTCATTCCTTTATATGAATCTAGACATTAAGATTATTCTGTTAACCTGCCTGAACAACAGTCTGTTGTAAATACATTCTGCTTGATGTAGGTTTTTGTTTTATTTTCTCTATCCTTACTTTTCATGTGTTGTGATAGGAAAAAGATGGTTTATTCAAAATTTTGCCTTTGTCATGCAAAAGTTTATTCTTGTGCTTTGGCACATTTTTAAATTAAGTATTCCTGTGAATGCTTAATTTGCTTTGCTTTTATTCATTTAGGGCACAGTGCTTTACATCTTGCAGCAAAGAACAGCCACCCTGATTGCATTAAGAGATTACTTCAGGTAAAGTAAAAATTAAATTAATTTTGATTTTTTAAATTTCCCTTTTGTTCCTATAGATTGGTTCTACTAGATATTGACACATTTTCTGCTAATAATTTGTGTCACACTCCTATACTGTTGTTCTGTCTCCTTGCAATCAGGAGAGGTGTTTGAGTTTAAAGACCTTTTAGGCACTGTGAATGGATGATAGAAAACAGTGCGATATCTTCACTCAATGGTCCACAAATACAGTTTTCCATGTGTAGCTGCTCTTACATAGCAAAGTTGGGTTTCAAGCAGATTGCAGCTTCTGTCTTAGCTTCCTGGCTTTTGTCTGTGTGGTTGAAGTAGATGGGTTAAGAGGTATAGGGAAAAAGGATTTTTCACTTCTGGGGGGATTTTGATATTGTTCCACTGGAATGCTTTCTGTCTGTTGTTGACCACAGAAATGTCTGTCAAGTTTAAAGTCAAAGGAAGAAGAAACCAAAGGAGTTTAGGTGCTAAATTATGGAAATACTCAAATCCTCAGTGAAATGAGGCACAGGACAGTGAGGGGTTAGAAAGACAGTAGAAAGAATGGGGAAAGAAAATGAGGAAAATAGTGAAGATGAAAAGAAGACTCTTGTGGTGTTGAGCCTGGAGATGTGCGTTAGTAAGCATGGAGAGACATTGTCCGTCTTGGCTCCAAAGCCAGCTGAGTTTTGTTGGAGGTGATCAGAGGAGTTTGGACTTCAGTACAACTGTGGCTCAGACTACAGATGAAATAATGAATAATAACCTCACTTGAGCACAGTGGTACAGAAAGAGAATTGATCTCGTATCCCAACCTCTAAATTGCTTTTCTGTGGTTACCTCAGGGCTCTCCAGTTGTCCTGTGACCCAATGTCTCTGACAATATTGGGTCCGATTTCACTGATTCCCACATCCATACTCGTTGCAACCTGACTCCCGTGTTTCTCCACACCTGGAAAGCATTATCATTAACCAGTGAGGCTCCCTTCTTCGGGATTTCTTTGCGAATATTTACTACTTCTAACACAAACTCATTTACAGCATAAACAGTGACATCAAGCTGTCACTGTTGGTATCGCATGCAGCAGCATGATCAACCTGGCAACTAGATATGTGTTTAATACCAAATATCTGCAGCCCATTCATTTACCAGCTACAACCAGAGAGTGCTTTTGTTGACACTTCACTAATTTTATTACAATATGCATATTGCTAAGGATGATCGTAAGTGCAAACCTATTGGTGATATTCTCCATTAACTCATGCTCTTTGGATTGCTTTCTTGCTTCTGTGGACCAGCTTGGTGACATAAACTGTGTATGTGAGCAATGTCTAATCTTGACATGCTGGAGTTGAATTAAAACAGGCTAAATAATTATTTTACACAGGCAGAATCTTGACATTTTTGTTACAGAATGTGGTAATCTATGTGTTTTCCTGGAAAATCATAGAAGTGTTGGAGGCAGTGTTACATTTGAAAGTCAAAAGCTCTAATGTTTGTTTTTTATAGAAGCCCATTATTTCAGGGTCATACCTTCTTGTGTCCGAAGAAGAGCAATGAAGCTGGTGAAGGGTTTAGAGCACAAGTCTTATGAGGAGCAGCTGAGGGAATTGGGGTTGTTTAGCCTGGAGAAAAGGAGGCTGAGGGGAGACCTTATCGCACTCTACAACTACCTGAAAGCAGGTTGTAGTGAGGTGGGTGCTGGTCTCTTCTCCCAAGTAGCAAGCTATAGGATGAGAGGAAATGGCCTCAAGTTGTGCTGGGGGAGGTTTAGGTTGGATATTAGGAAAAATTTCTTCACTGAAAGAGCCGTCAAGCATTGGACCAGGCTGCCCAGGGAAGTGGTGGAGTCGTCAGCCCTGGAGGTATTTAAAAGGTGTGTAGATGTAGCACTTGGGGACATGGTTTAGTAGTGAACTTGGCAGTGCTAGGTTTACGGTTGGACTTGATGATCTTGAAGGTGTTTTCCAACCTAAGTGATTCTGTGATTCTCTTTCTTTGCTGTAAACTAAACCTAAAATCTTCTGTCCCAAAACAAGTCTTCATAAGGATTTGAAATTTTAATTTTAAAAATAAATAAATAATTTATTAGTTTGAAGTCTAGATTGATCAGTAATAGCTAGTAGCTTATAATACCACAAAATATAACTAGATTGTTGATGCTTCAGTTTTTACAAATGCAAATGAAACCTTACTGCCTTTGGCAGAAATAATGCAAGACTAATTGCCTTAGTATATGGTTGCTTTAGCTCTTGCTGTAATGTAAAAAAAAATGAAGCTTTTCTGAGGCAAGAGAGAGAGTTTCTTTCCTTTATTTCCTGGTTTAAATTGTTCCAAAACTATAACACTTTTTAGGGGTATCTCTCTCACCATGAGTATTTCCTATGGCTTCAGTATAAGCTGGTACCAAGACTGGTAGAAAGAAAAGCTGTGCCTTTCTTCACTGTTCTTTTCAGGAGTAGCTCATAAAACTTTTCTCAGATATGTTCAACACTCTGTCCTTAGCATCTCACATACATTTTTATTTTCTTGGTGTTTCTCTTATTGCCTTTTTTTTTTCCTTCTCCTTGTTGAACTGTGCAGAGTAAATGTCCAGCAGACAGCACTGACAATTCTGGGAAAACAGCTTTACATTATGCAGGTAACTTCTTTGATGAAAGCTTCTACTCTCTATTTTGTAGTGTTTGATATTCCTAGATCTTCAGCCTGGTGGAGCTTTTTAGGTTCTAGTGACTCCGCTGATGGTTTACCAATTTCAGGTATTTTTTAAGATAAATACTATGAATACTGAATTTCAGTTAATTACAGTTAAAAAGCTTAATTTTCACACTTGCAAGTGCAGTGCCACTGGAATACTTAAGGTTAGGTTGATTTTGACTTCAGTCTTTAACGATTATATCATGCTAATTTGGATGATGACTATTGGCTGTATTTCTGTCTTTCACATTGCTGTTCATCCTTTTAGTCTTTCTCTCCTTAAAACAGAGAAATACAGTTTAATTTGTTTTTCTTGGACCCTACTGTAATGCTGCTGTATTGCAAGTGGAAGCACAGAACACAAATTTTGTAAATGGGGTTTAATGGCCTTTCATGCTTGTCTGTTCTTTCTTTTTTTTAGCTGCATGTGGTTGTCTTCAGGCAGTTCAACTTCTGTGTGAACACAAATGTCCAATTAACGTCAAAGATTTGGTATGTACCTCTTCCCATTGTGTACTACAAATACTTAAGAGTTTTTACCACCCTTCACTCCAGTCAATCTCAGGTGCAGCAGTTCAAAGCAATACCATGCTTATATTTCTTTTTGGATTTCTCTAGTGGACGAAGTCCCTTTTGCAGCTTGCCATAGCAGAGGTGGGAAATTACTTAAAATCTAATACAGTAGTGGCAGTGCTGCTCATTAAATTGAGGCATTGGTACAAGTAGCTAGAATCAATTCTGATATATTCAAAACATGATTAAAAGTCTTCCCATTGACTCCAGTATGGAAAAGGCCTGTTATCTGGCCAAGTGCTGTGAAATGCTCACAGAGCCCAACCAAAGTATGATAAGCCGAAGGGGAAAAAATATACTTGATGTAGTCTAAAGGCTCAGGGACACAACATTCATGATTGTGACACATCTACAACCAACCAGGTCTGGTTTTGGGAATGATGCAAATGACTGTTAGAAAACCCTCTGATGATCAAGAGAGGCAACCTGACAGAAATGAGGCACAAAAGGACAGGGTGGAGGGGGAAGCATAAAAAAACTTGCTTGTTTTTTACTTGGATCTATCTCCTTCTTATCTGGTCTTTCTAATAAAAAAGTCTGTCACAGAGGTTAGACCTAACATTTCAGCATATGCACTTTAAAGGCAGAAAAGGCTCGTTCAGTCTTAAGAAAAGGCTGTAGGAGGGAGTATCTTAAAAATGTCCTCAGCTACATCATGGTTGATCACAAGGAAGATGGAGCCAGACCAGCCTCAGAGGTGCATGACGAAACAATGACAAGCAATGGTCAGAATTTGGGCAGTGCATCTAGTTGGGAAATTCCAGTTAGATACTAGGAAAAAAATAATCTCACCATGAAAGTGGTCAAACACTGGAACTGGTATCCAGAGATGTTATGGTGTCTCTACCTTTGGAGATGCTTAAAACTTGACTGGACAAGTACATTTCTGAGCAATGTACTATAAGTTGGAAGTTTGCCTAGCTTTGGATTGAGAGCAAAGGTGGAGAAACCACAGATGACCTCTAAAGGTATCTTTCAACTAAGTTATTCTGTGGTTACATGAAATATGGTATTTTTGCCTTGCACTTTGTTAAAATTATTTTTGTAGCGGACCTACTTAAAGGTATTGTGTAATTCCAAAATCACTGTGTTATAGCATTAAGCAAGAAGCAAAGGGACTACAAACAGCAAAAAAGCATTCCTGCTCCCAATTCTTTGCATTCCCACTGGTCAAAAAAGGAATTAAAGTAAACCCAGCTACATTTGTGGTACACAAGAAAAATGTACTGATAGCGCCTCATTTGTGCTTATAGAAGTAAAGTTCGCAGCTGACCTTTAAATCTCAGAGCGATATGTGTAAGTGGATGTGTTATTGTTCATCATTTCTTTAAATGAATTCCTAGGATGGAAACATACCTCTGCTGCTTGCAATACAAAATGGTCATACAGAAGTCTGCAAATACCTTCTGGATCATGGAGCAGACATCAACACCAGGGATAAAAATGGAAGGTACAGCAGGTTAACATGTTAATTCTTGCCCAAGGCTGACTGACTGTCAAATGAAGTTTTCTTCTCAAATCCTTCCCAAAATAGTTCTTGTTGGGTGAAATAATGCCTTCAGTACAAGGCAGCGTATCCTGATTGTTGAGAAGGCTTACAGAATTCTGCCTAAAGGGAAAGGTGAAACAGAAACTATGCAACTATAAAACTAGATGTGCCTGTAAGATTTCCCTTGGTCTACCAGAGCAGTAAATACCATTTTTAAATAATTCCTGCAAGAATCTGATTGATAGCACTTACACACGCATCACTTTGTATGTGTCCCAGTTTTAAATGCTGCTCTCTTCTTGGCTTGAGTTAGTTTCTCCAATTTAAATCGTAAAGCTGTTACTTCGGAGTGACATCTGTGGAGGGTTCTTTTTTCTACCATAATGCAGCCATGGCAGCAAGAGAAAAATACAGTAGCCTATATAGTGGAGATGCTGACATCTTAGAATGTACTATTTAGAGATTTGTTGTATTAATAGATAGTGCATGTGTCAGAAAACTGTTCTTAAAAAGCAACATCCTTGTAGTGAAAAGTGCACTTGTTTTGATGATACTGATGATGATCAAGAGTCTGAAAATTACGGACTGTTTTATAAACAGTTGGTCAAACTGTGAACATGAAGCAGGATGCTGAGAAGACTTGGTACTTAGACCTGATAGCAATCTTGATTATTGTATGTGATACAATGCTTGTATTGTTCTTTGACAGCACCTGGGAGGGTAAGACTGGGCCCTAACTTGTTTTTTATCAGTCCAAAGTTTGTTAGCGCACCCTTTCTTTCAAGCTGTCTAAAGAAAACCCCTTTGTTGTCTTGGTTTATTTGAATGGTCTCATCGGTGCTTTGAACCTGAGGGGCTGTCCACTCTGGGACCTCTGCCTTCCCCTCACTCTGTTTATTCAACAGTGTTAAGTGTTCCTAGTTTAACTGGATGAAGGCGTTTCTGTCATAGACAGGACAGACTTGACTTTTTGTATTCTCTTTTTCAAGAAAGTACAGTGTGTAGAAGCAAGAAAATGGTATGACATGGAATATACCATTTTACTTCTTGCTTTTCTTCTGGTAGGGAGAGTGACTACTCTTGCATCTTGCGTTCACCAAAGTGGTTAAATTTTTACTGAAAAAAGAGAAGACTTATTGGGAGGGGAAGGGGATAACCTTTGAAAATGGCATCTCCAATTTCCTATCTTCTCCAGACTAAGTGAATTTTTTTGTTAATCTAAAACCATCCCTGTGACTCTGGAGGTGTTACCCAAGTTGCCACTCAGCACTATTTTTTAGCACAGCAGTGCAACAGCCATCACTTCTCCAGGGTTTACCCATTACAGGGAGTATGTTTAATTCATCAGTGAAATGATTGTCTTAATACCTAGCACATATCACTGTAGTAACTTTTCAGTTTCATAACTGCACTGAGGAATGTGTTTGCCAATGAACTTGGCCAACCTATTAGGTGTGTTTTAATGTTGAGAAGGCAGAATTATGCCCAAGCAGGAAAGCAATATCATGCTTGAAAGGTGGGGGTTTCTGTGTGTTTGTAATTCTTCTGTACATCTCTTATGACCCCTTCAAGTAACTGAGAAAAACAGATACAACCTGTTAGGAAAACACTCCCTCTGTATGCTACCCTTACTGTAGGATCTGACACTGTCTAGCTGCCCTGTGTTGAAGAGGCAACTGATTGTGCTCTAATCGACTTTTTCTTCTTTTTTTAAACTGAGATTAGGTCAGGATTTGAGGTCCAACCCATCCTCTCATTGAGGAGCTTTGAGATTTGTTTGGCTTTTTGGTTGAAATCTGTTTGTCTATTTTTGTCTTAAAAGCAACGTATAAAGGAGAGCAGCATTGAAATAAATGCTTTTATGTTATACCCCAACTTGTAGAGCTGTAATTGGAGTGTGGCAGTGAGATTTGATAGTCTGACTTTATCCTGCAGCCATTTCTACCTATGACTCTTCCTCTTAGCCTCAGGAACCCATTTTTTTAAGTGTTTGGAGATCTGTGCAAAGAAGGTCCAACTGGGGAGTATGGGGAAGAGGACGAGGGGCAGGCAGGTGTTTGTAAGAAGAAACAACAGTTACATGTATGTCAATACACATACTGGTAACATCTTGGACTTTATTGCACAATAACTGTCACACTTTTTTTTCCTGAAAAAATGAGCTGCTGCTTAAAGAGTACAGTCTTGACACTTACTCTGTGTATGTTTTGCTTGTTTTGTCCAGAACTGCTTTGATGATGGCTTGTGAAGCTGGTAGCCTTAACATCGTGGAAGCCTTCCTTCAGAAAGGTGCAGATGTCAGTTTAGTAGATGTCTTTGGACAGAATGCCCTGCATTACTCCAAGCTCTCTGAGAATACAGGGATCCAGAATCTCGTATCATCAAAGTTATCTCAGGATGTGGGTATGTAAGAGATGCAAATCTGCAGTTTGTCACTTCTTGAACTGGCTACATATATGTTTAGCAATGAACAAATTTACTTCATAAGGTAGCCTGAAAAGTTTCAAAAGCCATCTTCAGGATGGTCTGGCTGAGGCTTCCCAAAAGCAGGAAAATGTGGTCTTTGCCATAGATGGTAATATCTAGCATGGGATAAAGCACTGAACAGAGCAAAAAGGGGTGTTCTGGAGAAAGAAAAGGTAAGCTGATGTAGCAGCATCGTGAAGTCTTGCATACAATTTGGAATAGCTCCTTTTTTTATTATGTGAAAGAGTAAGTGGAAGATATAGCTCCTCAGTAGAGGGGTTGGAGAAGGAACTAATGTAGGCAGAGGGGTTTATGATCAAGCTAAGACAGATTTCTGAAGTAGGAGGCTAACATGCAAGAATGATGCAAGACTATAGTAGAATAAGAATTTTTACAATCCTTCAAATTTTATCTCAATATGAAACCCAAAAAGCAGCAGAGAAATTATACGGTTCAAATGGAATCTGGAAATTAAAGTATATTTCTCAGATTTCAAATAGAAATTCAAAAACCAAACAAATTATTTATGGTGTGGAAAGTAGAGTTGAGATATGGGCTAGGATAGGATAGCAAATAACTTTTTCTTTGATAGCTGTTCTTAATTCCACTTCTTTTCTGCTTCACAGATACAAAGTCACCAACAAAAGCAAAGCAGGTATTTGTCCTTTTGGCTTTAAAAATACTCGGGCTATACAGACTTGTAACTTAAGAAAAAAACAGTGATTGACATTACTAGAAGTGCTAGTAAGTGTCACTGTGAGATGTGTTGCCATTGACTGTAATGTGGAAGGGTTTTGTTGCTTATTTAAGAAATGTGTTTCAGGAACATTGCTTTTTAGACTTAGCTTCTTTCTGCAACAGCTGCCAGCACTCTCAATGAGAAAAGGAGGAGAGCGTGTGTGTGTAATGTGCACATGTGTGCCAGGAAGATACGTTACTTTTCTCATGTGTAATGCTGGAGCTTGGCTTTTGGACTCCCTATCTCTTTAAACTGTAGAGGTGATGTTCTAGAAAAGTTCCCTGTTTCCAAAACATATAATTGAAGGTTATCCCTGTTTACATCTTACTGGAGATGCCCACCTGTGAGAATCCCAGCAGATTTAGGCAAATGAATTAGTTTCTTACATGTTCTATTTGGTATCATATCTTGGAGCGCGAGTAGACCTTGTAGACCTGCTGGTGGCTGGAAAGTGGACAAAAGTGCAATGAATTGGTTCATTCTTTCTCTGAGTAGAGAGGTGGGTTTTTCAGGGAGCTCAGGCAGAAGTTGGTGGAGAGGAAAGATGGTAGCCATTAAGAATGGCATGACTGGCCTATGTATGAATGGAAGTACTTAAGATCACTAGTGCTAAACCTATTGTCAGCTTCTGCTTTTTCACTAAATCTTGTTTGTTTTCACTGAAGCATGGATTACAAGGGGGCAGATTCTTATTTTCAGGCATGTTTAATATCTTTATGTTAGTAGAGATGTAGTCTTTACATAGAAAAAAAATAAGGCACTGCATGAGCTGCTAAAGTTGATATTAATGTGGGATTTTTTTGTTTGTTTGTTTTGTTTTGTTTTTGTTAACAAATCAACTTGCTCGGACTTTACTAACCAAACTAACAAACCTGCCTTTTCTGGCTGGTGAAACTTTCAGCATGATCAAGGCTCTAAATTAAGTTCAGAAAGAAGTGGAACTCCAAAAAAACGCAAAGCCCCACCTCCTCCTATCAGTCCTATTCAGGTAAAGAAAAGACCAATTTTGAGATGCTTTTAGGGGGTGAAAAGTGTTTCAAACATTGTGTGAAAGATGTGGGCTGGAGTTGCTCTGTCACTGTTGGGTTTTGTGCCTGTCTCACCATGAGTGCTTTTCCTGATATTAAGATGACACCGTGAAAGCATATGTTGGCTAGGTTAACTAAGCAAAATTGCTTGAAATACACCATGATCTGAGATAAAACTGTACAAATTTTACTGTGCAATTGCTTCTTCCATCTAAAGTTGACCGTCTCCTGGTTTTGCCTACTTCCATAAGGAAACAATTATGTATATTTTAATTATACATCTATTTGTAGACATTATTATATGCATATGTACATAAGAAAGTAAAATACTTAAACAGATATATATAATAATAAAATGCAGTTTAACAGTTAGGTTTACTGTTATACTGGAATGTTACCTGTATAACAGCTACACTGCATATGTAATACTGACTGAGAAGAACACTGAATTAGATCTTCTCTTTGAAACTAACCTGGAGTTGTGAGTTACGTTAATGCAGTGAAAAGTACTCTTTAATGTGTGTGTATACACATATATATGGGCATGTGTTAGAGAGGTAGTTATATAGGTACATATATGTATACATACCTATTTATATAAAATCTTTTACAGCTTAGTGATTTGTCCTCTCCACACTCATCAACTTCAGCTCCCATGACTGGAAAAGGGCAGGCTTTCTTTGCTGATCAAGTATGCAAGGTATCAGTTTTCTGTTCTTGTGAAACTTAGAGAAGGAAAGTATAGTATCTTAATAATCTATTTTGCTTAATTATCTATTTTGCTGACTGCAGTCTCCTGTGAATTAATTAGCTGAGTTTTAGGAACAAAAAGGAATCCAAATCTATTTCAACGTAATTTATAAAGCAAGTGTGGATTACTTTAATGTTTACTGAATATGTAAATAAAATTAGTCATAAATTAGTTAGTATTTAGGAGTATGGTTATGAAAGTAAGTTATTAATGCTGTGAGAGCTCATTACCTAATACCAGCAAGGTACATGGCATTGTGCAGTGCAACTAAAGACCCTTTCACCAAAAGACATCAGGGAAATGGTTGAGTGTGTTCTGTCTGATCTTTGCCTCATGGTATTGAGGATATTATTTTTTTTTAATACTTGACAATATATTGCTATTATTTATCACAGGAGCTGCAGCTTTCCAAACTACCTGTGAGATAGTTGGCCACATTTCATTAATATTTAGTGAGAAATGAGTGATGGAACTTGGATGGGTTTAGCAGATTTTGAAATACTGGCCACATGCTACAATTAAACAAGACCCCAGAAATAAAAGAAACCCACTTTGTAAGGCTTTATCCAGCAAGATCTATACTGTCTGTACTTCTTTGTGGTGAACTGTCCAATTTCACATCTGCTTTCTGTGAAAGCGTTTTCTTTTGGTGTCTCAGCAGGAAGAATTCAGCTCCTTGCATCGAGATAATAAAGACAGACTGAGTGACAGCACAACAGGTATACAATAACACTTAATTCTTATTTTCATATTTGGTTAAGTGTTTTAGGTAGTAAATGTTGAAATCTGGTCAGAAATCCTCTATGTCTTTCCGCGTAGAATGTGAAACATGGGAAGTATTGGGAGTAATGTTTTGTAATTTCACTAGCAGGTCCCCACCAAAACCTCCTGCTTCTGTTGGGTGATCTGACACGTTTTTGGGGAAAGGGTTTCTAGGAACAGCTTGCTTGCTCACTACGCTTAGTGGTAATGGGAACAAACTGATTTGAAAGGTTAGAATAACTAACGAGCTAGCATTTCAACTTTGTTGAAATTTTTGAATGTTTTTTTTTTCTCCAAAGGTGCTGAGAGTTTATTGGATGTGAGTTCTGAAGCTGACCAGCAAGATCTACTTCTGTTGATGCAAGCAAAAATTGCTTCTTTGACATTGCACAATAAGGAGCTGCAGGACAAATTACAGGTGGCATATTTTTGTGCTGTTCTAGGGCTGTCTTAATCTGCTAGCAGAATGAAGAGATGCTTACCGTTTTAAAGAAATGTACTGTGAAGATAATTTAATGAGCTTGTTGGTGGTAAGATCATGGAAACACTCTTCCCCAAAGGATTAAATCAGTATTTTGATCTTCTCACTTTCCCATAAATTACTGAATAACTTTGTTTATTATGATAACCACATTCTAAAAGATGTTGTTAACAGTTGTGTTAGCAGAATTGTAATTTGCATAGCTTTGATTATTAGCTTATGGAGATCAGCCCAGACTTTCAGAGGAGTTTGGCACCTACTGCCTTCTCTCACTGTAGATGACTAAATGGGAGCAGCTGGGTTTTGAATTTTTCTAAAACTTCCTTCCATGGTGCTTTAATTATCTGTGTCTGTAGGATGTGGCAAGATTTCCTTGCTTACTCTATTCTAAAAAATATTATCATATAGTTGTTTTTATTGTGCAATTCTTTGCATTTCTTTTTGCACAGGAAAGAACACCTAAAGAAGTGGATTCAACTGTAGAATCTTATCATTCAACCCAAACAGAGTTTGAGCAAACAGCAGATAGACAAAATGAGTTCTCGGCTCAGGAGCTGAAGTCTACATTAAATGCCACCCAAATCCAAGAAAAGTTGACAAGCCTCAGTGAGGTAAAAATGAAGTACCTCCAGGAAGATTTAAAGGATGTGCAGAGGAAATTAGAGAATTCTGAAGCCAAAAGAAAGCACACAGAAGCTCAGGTCCAGTCTAGAGTCCCAGAAACAGATCATTTAAACAGCACAGACATTTCAGAAAATGGTTCTGATCTTAACCTGAAGTTCCAAGAACCTCAAAACAGGTATAAGGAAGCTGTGAAAGACGTTTTGAATGTACAAACGCAAATGAAGCTGGGTCTTGTTTCCTCTGAAAGTGAAGAAACCAGTTCTGAGCTGAGTAGGTTGAAGGTTACATGTGGAGAAGTTGAAATGCTTAAGCACGAATTGAAGAGAGCGTTAGAGGAAAGTGAAAGACAAAAAGAGAAAGTAAGAGAGCTACAGAAAAAGTTTGAAGAAAGCGAGCAGAATGTGGCAAGCAAATTGTCTGTGGAAGAGTGTGAGGAAATTAAGAATTCGTACTGTTCAGTTATTGATAACATTAATCAAGAGAAAGCATTGTTGATCGAGAGGTACAAAGAAGGCCAAGAGGAAATTAAAAGGCTACAGGACAAGCTGACAAGTCAGACACACTTGGAATCCAGTGCTGAAGCTGGAGAAGTGAAAGATGCAATGCACAAAATGATAGATGAGCTCAACAGACAACTTAGTGAATTGTCTCAATCGTACAAAGAAGCACAAACAGAGCTTGAAGACTATAGGAAGAGAAAAACTCTAGATGATATAACTTTGGACTACATTCCTAGAGATGAACATGAGAAACTGATGCAGGTAACAAATTCTTTGAAATACAAAGCAGAAAATGAGTTATCAGAAATGAAATCCCAGTACACAAAAGTATTAGATGAAGCAGAAGAACTAAAGCAACTGTTAGACGCTCAGAAACAAAACTCTTTGCCAATTACTGAACATCATCAGGTGATGAATGCACTCAGAAATACTGTAAAGGAAATGGAGGAAGAAATAAAGGAACTCAAAGGACTGCTTACCAACAAGGAAAGTGAAGTAAGAAACTTACAGAAGGAGTTACTGGAAGAAAAAGCTGCAATTAATGAAGCAATGGTACCCAAGGCTACATATGAAAAGCTCCAGTCATCGCTAGAGGGTGAAGTTAGTGTTTTGTCATCCAAACTGAAGGATGTAATCCAAGAGAAGGAAAATGTGTCCTTAGATGCTATGCAACTGAGAAATGAAGTTTTGCACTTGAAAGAAGAGAAGGAAGGTATGCATACTCTGCTTGAAGCAAAGGAACGGGAGGTGACTGGTCTTCAGCAAAAGTACCATCAAGCTCAAGAAGATCTTCTTGAAATGAAAAGATATTCTGAAAGCTCATCAAAACTGGAAGAGGATAAAGATAAAAAGGTTAGTGATTTACTACAGTGGAAGGGTAGTACATGATTTCAGATTGCAAAGCACGTTGGATGGTGCATGGGTGTTCTAACAGATGATGTTGTATCAAGTATCACAGAGTGGAGTGCATTTGTCCATCTTAAAATTCAGATACCAAAGTCAAAGAAGTTTTCAGTATGTTTAACTTTACAGTTGGTTTCCCTCCCATGTGGGGATATGCATGGTCTTGCAATTTACCTCTTAAGTTCTGCTTAGACTGGGTTCACACTATTCAGACAACCGAAGTCAAAGAAGTGGGGTTTACAGCAGGAAGAAATTCCAGAAGAGACAAGAAAACAAAAGATCAGAAAGGAGAAAAAATTCACTATTCTGATTTTTCTGTATCATCTCAACCTTAGCATGATTTGACTATTTTGCCTCTGCAGCTACCGTATCTGTCATTACAAATTTCTTTATAAAAAGCTATGTGTTTTGCTAGCTGTGAATAGCTGGCCTATGTTTGGTATGTTTCTGTCTTGTGTTCAGCAGCAGCATTTGTACAGGTGGTAAATGCAATCCTTGTTTGTAAATATTGCTGGCTTTCAGAACAAGGAATGCATTTAGAATTGACTGGGCTAAGAGTGGGGATAGAGAAGCATTGCAACTCTTTGTTTACATGATGTCTCTCTTTGTCTGTTGAGTTTATTTACATCTTGTTTAAGTCACAAATAACCCCAAGATGAGACACATAAGAATAGTGTGCCTTGCAGGTTTTCATGAAATCTATTTTTTGCCTCCCTAGATCAATGAAATGTCCAAGGAAGTCAGCAAATTAAAAGAAGCATTGAACAGCCTTTCTCAGCTTTCATACTCCACCAGTGCCCCCAAAAGACAAAGCCAGCAGCTGGAGGCGTTACAACAACAAGTGAAGCAGTTGCAAAACCAACTGACTGTAAGTGTGATAATTTATAAACCCACCATTATTCCCAGTTCTCCAAAGATATATGTGCCATTCTTCACTCTGCCTTATTTAAAATGGAGCAGCCAGTGTACAAGGAAAGGAATTTTCATCCAGAAATTCTCTAATTTCTCTGTTTCTCTGAAACATTTAGGAATCTGCACGTCATGAAGTTCTTTAGAAGCAGTCTAACTAAAGAAAGCTGTTTTCCCCAGTATATTTTCTTATCAGTAGTGGAGCAAAGTTCCTGTAGTTGTAGTGGAATGTAGTGACCAGACTTGCTGCTGAGACCTTGATTTATGAAAAATATGGCCAGTGTCCAGTGGATTTGTGTGTTTTTGCAAGAACATTCATCAGCTGGAGTCTTTTTCATTTTGTTTTGTTTTTTTTTAAAACTAAAATAATTTTGACTTTCTGGAAGAAAGTAGTCACTGAAGGCATGAAGTTTCAAATTAAGCAAATCCATCTGTGTATAGGGAGCACAGTTTATTCTCTGAAATTCTGAACTGCTTAAAGATTTGTTGTTGTTGTATTTTTTTGTGCATGAGATGTCCTGTCTTCTAAGCTGGGTTGAGTCATAATTGTTATTTCCAAGAGCTTGCCTGTCCAAAGGAGCACTTTAATTCACTGCTGGGGGTGAAAAGACGGTACTGCCTGCTAGAGGACTTTTTTGAG
The DNA here is from genome assembly GCF_929443795.1 of Astur gentilis. Taxonomy (NCBI): domain Eukaryota; kingdom Metazoa; phylum Chordata; class Aves; order Accipitriformes; family Accipitridae; genus Astur; species Astur gentilis. Next base: position 76,174,406 of record NC_064919.1, on the reverse strand, counting down.
AGCTCTGGAGTAAACATGAAAGCAGAATTTCCAGCCTGACACGCTAAATGGCTTACCCGGTATCTGCTTTCCTACCTTCTGCAGCAGGCAGAAAGAAGAGGCAATATGCATATCGGCCAGAAAAATTCCCTTGCAGTGAGGAGAAATAAGTAGGCAGACAGGTAAACCCTGCATCCTGTCAGTGTAAAGACTCAGGCTGTTTCTTATACCAGTCCACCATGTTTGAAAGGACCCTTCATCTCCCACTGCTTAAGGACAAGCAAAGTAGTGTAGGGTGCAAAGATATGCAACATGTTAGGAAAGTGGGTAGGATTTAAAACAGGACAGAAGCATTCTTTCCTTCTTGTAGGCTCGCTTTCCTAACAGCTTCAACTTTATTTGGAAAGATGGCTTCTGGGATGTGGCAGTCTGTGATTGTGAAACAGGAGATTGGCTTTCCTTGTTTGAATGTATAGTGACTAACTGAGGATTTCATGGGTTAAGAACTTTGTAAACACCTCCTCTTCCCTGGGAAGTCATTAGCTGACAGATGGGTTACTAACTTCAGGGAAGAGCTCAGCTGCAGTTGAGGGTTGATTTGTCAGAATACTGTTGGCTTTCCTCAATTCTGGTTGCTGATAAGCTCAGAGGTAGAGTATGTGCTCATTCCACGTCTTTGCAGCTCAGGGCTTCTTAAAACTGATGTCATCTCACCAGCTTTTTTACTGGGATGGGTAGAATTACAGTGTTTCTGTGGACCATACTTCCAAGCAAATTATGTTTTGGATGGCTGGTGGCTCAGTACTGTCTGAGCTGGTTTTCCATGCATGCATAAGACTATGGTTTATAATTCCCCAGAGCTCTCTAAATCTAGTTGGGGAGTTCTGAATTCAGCAGTTCTGAATGCTCTGTGACTTTCTGCTTAACTGTTTTCTAGGAAACAAAGAAACAACATCAGGAAATTGTCTCAGTTTACAGGATGCATCTTCTCTATGCTGTGCAGGTATGGTCGCATATTGTCAGTTACACAGTTTTGTTATTTTAATGAAAGGTGTTTCTTCTGCAGATCTAGTAAGAACTTCGCATGTTTTATCTAAGACATCCTACCCAAAAGCTATGACTGTTGAAGCACTAATTTAGCACTGCTTCCTTTTGGGAAATTGATCTAATTACTATACCTCAAAACTAGTTTGTAAATCTTCTTAAAGTGTAGAGAGATGCTTGAATTCAATAATGTTTTCTTCTTTCTCCCATTGTCTAGGGTCAAATGGATGAAGATGTCCAGAAAGTGCTTAAACAAATTTTATCAATGTGTAAAAGCCAATCACAGAAAAAGTAAACAAAAACGCCAAAACTCCCCATTTTTATTAATCCTGTTATGGGTGTTTATCTAGATTTGCCTTAACATAAGATTTAAAACTGGGAATTTGCTGCTTTTTTGTTATCGTGCTGTTTGTGAGGTGGATTTGTCTGTCTCTACCACTTCCCATGTGCATTTGTGCGTGCAGTAACTAAACACATGCCTGCTTTTCCTATCCAAAATGCAAGTATGTTCTTCAGACTTTTTACTTAGGCCACCCCATGTCATGTTTACCCTGAAAGTACTTTCTAGCTTCCTCCAACAGAGGGAGGTTAATCTAGAGGAAAGCACTCATGTTGCCTGGGTAAAGGTGAAATTCTCCATAAGGTCTTCTGTACTGTTTATAAGCTGCATCTTGTTACTGGGGATTAATTTAGTTGCTTGACGTTGTCACACTCAAATACCTGACATTTTGCCATATGCAGTCTTTGGCAGAGCAGAAATGAGCCTTGCAGCAGTGAGCAGAAGTAGGTATTTATGCTAAGCTGGAATATCAAACAGCTACACTTCTTAGTGTAATATTATTTAACACACCATAAGGTAGCTGTCCCAACCCATCCAGTGCACTGAGTACACAAAAATCATACCATGCTTCATAGTTTCCTTGAACTGCCAGGTAGTGGAATGAAACTATTTCAAAAGATAAAATCATTAGTTTACTGAAGTTCTGTACAAATAGTACAGAAACGTCTGTATAAACAACCCCTTATGATAGGTTTAGCTATCTATGCAAGTGTTGGCCATGAAGCTCAGGAACCAAACCAGAACATATACTTTAGACAAGGGATTCTAGTGAACACAGGATGTTTACAGTGAATGTCAATGCCTCATATTTCCTAACCTCACTTTTGTAAAGATCTTCTCTTCACTATATTTTTATTGGCCCTCTAATGAAATTTTTTGTAACTAAACCATTTTTCTACATAATGTTTGCATTAAGCTTATTAACAAATATTTTTAGGTAATCATGTTTTAGAGAGTTTGGTTTTATACCCCCAAGTATTCAGTAATAGTGAAGCATAGTTTTCAGTTTGTAAAAGATCTGCATGGAATATTAGACCTGTCTGTCCATGTAGTCCAGAGCAGTGAAGTGTAAAGTGCAATTCAGCCTGCTGTTTCAAAAAATGTAGAAATGATGGGTAGAGAACAGCAAAAGGTGTCAAAAATTTCTATATGTTGTTTCTCGAGGCTAAGTGCATCAGTAAAGCCTTTATCAGCACTTTTTTTAAAAAAGTCAAATAAAAATGCCAGATGTGGTATAGTATGAAACTATGGAAAAATGTTTCTAAGCACGCACTGCATTTGAGGGTACAACCATTCTAACTAGCTTGCAGCTTCACTATGGTATTTTTGTTATTCCTGTTAGTGGATATGTCTCTAATAGAGAAATCTTCCAAAGCTATATAATCTATGAAGTTTATGTAGAGTCATAATATGACAAGAGTCAGCAGTGCCTCAGACTGACTGGACTCATAGTGCACTTATATCAGACAATTCCTAACCCTGGCAAAACTAAAATGGATTTTAAAGGCGAAAAGACAAATCACACCTTTGCATCAGTTAGACCTTGGTGTTACTTTTCTTGGGTGATTTAACTAATGCCTGCTAATTTTGAACAGTATTTTATAGTTAGATGGTTTTGAAAATGCTCCAAAGAAATGTGAAAAGAATTTTGCTGCAGCACTTCAAAATGAACAACAAGATTTTAAGCATGCTGGTGCTGCAAAGTATAAAACTTGATGAACCATTTTGTAGGTTGCCTGATGGATTTAGTCTTCTACTTTGTTTTGGTTTGTATATTTATTACAATTATCTTTGTGGAATATTGAAAATTATATACTACAGCATAGTAAGTTTCTTTATATGTAATTTACAAGAAGTTTCCTTATGCAGCAAATAAACTATTTCCAATTTTTTCATCTTTGTTCTTCTTGTGCCTTCATTTACTTTTTGTATTGAGGGAAATCTCACTACACCATTCTAATGTAGTGCAAATATGTTCTATATCTCATGTTTAGATAGCTGTCAGATGTACCGGGTTTTCATCCCTGAAATTGCTACTTGATTAATAACTTCCTTGATCTGTCAGGTAGAATAGAATACACTCAAAACCCTGTGCAACCAGTTTTGCAATTATGCCTTCTATCTGATTGATAAATTCAGAGCCATTTCTCATGTAGACATCCTGCTAGAGGTAATACAGGTTTCCCATTCGCCACTGGGTGCATTCCAACTAAGTTTAAAACTGTCTTAGGGCAGTGGCACAGATTGGTGAGGTCCCACGGTTTATCAAAACTGTGGTTCTCTATCACTTAGCACTTGACTCCACACACAGAACGACAGTGAAAGTATATATATGCGTATATGCATATGGATATATGGATATGTATACTTCTCTTTAAACTTAGCAATAGTTACACAGTCAGCCCTGTTGCCTTTTATCATCTCTCCTGAGTTTATTTGAGAAACTAGTTTTTCAGTAACTTACTTGCTAATAATATCTTCCTGTCTGAGGGTGGAACACACAAATGGCAGGAACTGCATCTCTTTTGGTTACATCCTGGGGGTCAAGTAGCTCTTCAGCCTCCTGCAGAAAATTGCTGTAAGCTACTCAGTACTGGGCTTCCTTTGAAGAAGGCTGCTGACAAACTGGTGTGCAGAATCTGTTCATGGTAAGATCACCTGGTAGGGAAGATTACATCTGCTTTGATGGCTTCTGTGCCACAAGCAACGGGCCTGCTGCCTAGTATTTCCAATTTGAATTGCCATTTGTTTTTGTTGCCAATGGCTGGATGCCAGTTCTGTTGCATAGCATTTATTTTTAGGGGCAGACCTGTGTCAGTCCTGCATTTTGGCTTCAAAGTTGGTTGTTGCCACATTAGAGCAGAAGTGCTTCCCGAGCATCACTGGTCTGGTGGTTATTTATTTCTGGCCTCCTGCATGGGCAGTCATGACAGCATGGGTCTTTTCCTGGGCAACATTTTTATAGCTGATTTCTCCCCTGCTCCCCGCTAAGTGTATGAGTACTGGGGATGAACAGCCCTCTTGCCAAACTCAGAGACTGCAGTTCTCACACAACAGAGACCATTTGGTCAGGCTGCTCAGCTTGAGCATACTGGCTCTTGTCACCCATCCCATGCTCTGTCACAGTAGAGAATAGTGACAAATGGTGGTAGCAGACTTCAGAGGACTGCTAGTGGGTTGAAATTTTGGAGGACATGTCTGTTTAGATCTGCATTAAGATCGCTCCCCCCCCCCCCCCCCCCCCCCTCGCTGGAGAAAGGAAGTGCAAGTCCCTGTAATCAGGTTTTGCCCTCATTATTTGGCATCTGGCTGTCACAGGCTCCCTCTTTTGCCAACTCAGGTGGGCATGAGAAGATAATGGAGAGTGAAGTGATTCAGGAGGTTTCAGAAGCAATCAGACAAGAACTTCCTAGAGCGTGCCATGTCTCCTTGAGGGACAGATCTTTTGGCTCCAGCAACATGCAGTGGCACATAGCCAGTACTTGAGCTCAAGGGCGATTGACCCTCTTGGATGAGTCTGGCTACCTGGGCGTGCTCCACACCAGCAGGACAGCAGCATCCTCTTGTTCCTTTCCTTACCAAAGTGTGTGCAAGCTCCCACTGTGACATATGGCTATTTTCCTGCTTGCAGGTCCCTTATGCAGAAAAAGGAAACAGGTCATTGGTCCCCCTGTACCTTGTTTTGGTTCATTTGGGTTTTTTTCTGCACAGTCCTACTTCTGGAGAACTGAGAGCATCATGAAGTGTCATTCCCCTAAGGCTGGCTTTTCAGAGAAACAGGAGATTGAGTAAGGGTACCTCATGGATGGAGGTACAAGGTGAGAAGCTAGTATCTCCCCATGCTGGTTGAGCAGGGGGCTCAGTGATGGCGGGAAGGCAGGCTAGTTTCCCTTCCACCACTCCTTAGGTCAACTAAATGATGTGCTACGTGTCAGCATGAGACGACAAAAGCCAAGGGGAGGCCACGCTGCTGTGTGGTGCAGTAAACCACAGCACAGTGCCCTAGGAGAAGCAACTGAGGTGGGTTGACCCTGGCTGGACACCAGGTGCCCACCAAAGCCTCTCTATCACTCCCCCCTTCTCAGCTGTGCTCCTCACGGCAGTGGAGCAGGGGTGTCTATGTGAGCCTTTGCCCATCTGATGTGCCCCCAGGGAGGCTCTGGCTTGGGTTGGGCCAACCAAAGCGTCCTGCAGCTTTCTTCACACCGATGCCAGCCTTCATCTGAGCAAAAGGCTGAAGCAGTCTGCCCTTAAACATGGCAGAGACCCATGTGCTGCAGGGAGGAATTGCTGGCTCAAGCAGTGTGGTCAGGCCTCCCAGTACAGGATAGGTCCCGGAGCGGAGGCAGCGTCTTGTGGTTTCAGTAGCCTGTGGGGCCAGGACCCCAGCCGGCTGCTGCGGGAGGTCTTGGGATCCAGCCTGCAAAGCAGCTGAGTGGTGGGTCATGGTGCTGCATGTTGAATAAACTCATGGAAAAGCTCCTGGAGGAGTTAGGTGTTGAGTTTTCAGAGTAGCACGTATTCTGCAGGCACAAGCATAACCCAGCAATTTTTTTTCAAACAAATAGGAACAGGTGCAAGGATTTTAGGACTGATCAGTGATTTAAATCCTCTATTCACTGTGGTTTTGGGTCTGCCACAGGGAGCACTAAAAGTGCTCTGAATTTCATGTCCAGCCACAGTGCAAGAGTTTGTCTGAGTACCTTGAAAACTTCACCTGCAGCAACACTATCTGGTTTTGCAAACACAGGTCACTGGGGGTGCTTGTGGGTGGAAGCCAGCTCTCAGGAAAATGTTTCATAGAAATGAAGTTTCCAAATGGTTTTCTTCATCCCTGCCTCCTCGTCCTCCTCCTCTATTTGGATCCTTCACTGATCCTTTTGAAAATAAGTAATGGAGATACTAAGTACAGACTAGAACTGTACTTTATTTTGGTTTTATGTCCACGTTCTCAGGGCAGTAACAAATTCTCATGTTAACAGTCATTTCCATAGACCTCCTGTCTTAGAATTGTATACAGTGGTGAACTGCAGCTGAAGTGAATTAAAATCTGTGATTTAATAAGTTTCTGCTCGTTTGAGGAAGCCTGAGATACAATTTTTGTAGCTACAGAACAGTCTAACCAGCACAGCCTGCTGCTGGTGAGAAAGCTGTGTGCTTCGCTCGACACCTACAAGTGTTGGGTTCCCAAGATTATGATAGGGTGTCACAGAATGTCTTCTAGGAGAAATGATGGCCTGTCTCATTGGGCCCAGTCATGGGATGCTGAGGTGGTGTGACACCAAGATAAGGCTCCTCTGATGATCCGTTTTGCCCCTTTGCACGAGCAGTAGAGGTTTGTGCTTTTAGTCCTGCAGATGCCAGTCCCCAGTGACTTCAGGAAGGTCTGTTCTGTGATACAAGTTGTAGTTCCTGAGGCACTTCATGGCAACACATCTGTCGCTGTTTACAAACCTCTGGCTGCCCTGACAGACTCTTATTTGATGAGCTTAACACAGGTATTTACACAATCATCAGTTTTTCAGTCTGTCGTTTCAAAAGCCTGCTTACATGCTGATCTGTCCAGAGTTGCAGTGTTGGCCCTCCTCATACATTTTCCAACAGCCTGAAATGCTCAGACGGTTGGTAATGGGGCCTCCTACCAGCAGCTGGAGATTGGAAACAGGCACATCTTGGTGACATCATCCCCTGCAAGGAGCCTGGGGCTGGAGCCCGACTCCCTGTGTCCTGGCAGGCAGCTGCCTGCTCCTGCCTCACGCTCGCGGCACGCTCACCACGTGCTGTCAAACCCTTCCTGGGAGTGATGCTGCAGCTGGTACCCAGCGCTTGGCTGCTCTAAGGAGAAAAGCATCGCCTGCACTAAAACACAAATGTGCTCATAGGGGAAGCTCTCACTCTTCCCTTTGGGATTAGCCAAAACTCTCCATGGTGATGGCTGGGCTCAGACCTACAGAACTCTTCTTGCATCCCCTGTCCTAAGCAGCAACTGTCCTGCACCCCTGCTGCACTTTTGGAAGCCCTCTTCAAAAATGTTTGGACACATTTGCTTCTCTGTAAAGACTTTGGTGCCCACCAGGAAGCATCCCCCAAAGAAGAGGCTGGGGAGCAAGGGGGGAGCTGGATTAATCTTCATTTTCCAGGAAAAAAAAAAGAAGGGAGGAGGGACAGAGAACTAAACCTGGCATTCCTTCCCCTCTGAGTCTCCCTTGCAGCTGGAAAACAGTGCAGGGAGTGAAGACACAAAGTAGAAAGGTCTGCCCTGCACTGATCCTAGAAATAGCTCCTCTGGGCTCTTGCTATTCAAAGTGCGGCTCCCCAAAAAAGCAGCACTGCATTCAGCAGCTGGTGGGGCCACAGCTGGGTATGAGCACAGCTGGCTAGATGCTGCAGAGCCCGGCGCAGACATGCCTGTGCAGGTGTTGCATTGCTGGGTGCCTGCTGGAAGGTCACAGTGCGGGGGTAGCAGGGTCCCTGTGCCCGTGGAGAGGGCAGTGTTCTCGTCCCCTGCAGCACAGGTGCAGAGGATTTGGGAGCAGGTGGTGGGAGCGGGACCACCCCAAAGCCCTGTGCTGCGTGGTATCCACAACATTTCTAAAATTCCCGCCCTTGCTGCCATGTGAAGGAATCGCATCACTGTCTGACAACTGGCAAGGAGCAGCCTGGCGGAGTTTTCTCTGCAGATACTGTGGCTGATGGGTCTCTGGCAGTATGTTCCTTTGCCTTTTATCTGCATAATTAAACCCATACATGATCACCCAGTCTGAGTTGAGGAGGGCATGCAGCTATGCTGGCTGCCCTCAAGCAGCTCTGGGTAGCCCACACCTCTCTGGGAGCCTTTCTTGGACTCTTGGTCACCTCCGCAGAGTGGATGCTTGCAGGGGACATGCTCCTCTGTGCTGCCAGCAGGTAACAGCCTGGGTTTACCCCAGCACCTCTGGGACCTGTTTCATGCCTCCTCATTAGGAGAGTGAATGTCTCCAACCAGCTGATGGCAGTGTTTGAGAGACAGAGCTCTCTGTGTCGAGGTAAAGAGCGTATTGTAAAGCTACAGGGAGAAGAAACCTGTTCTTGGTGATTCATCAGGCTACGCCTGTAACAGTGGCCGGGAATATTCTTGGATGCCGGAACGAGGCCACCCCCATCATTACACTGCTTGGGATGGGCCCTGCCATGGTGTTGGCCCAGGCCAGCAAGCAGGTTTTGCAAATAACTGCCCTGCACGGTTCTGGATCTGACCACTCCTCGTTGCAGGTGGCCCTGCACCTGGCAAGGTGAGCTTCCAACAGCGCAAACCCCGGCTGTGCAGCACCCCAGCCCCTCCATGCCCAGGAGCATCTCCTGCAGCATCTGCGTGGGCAGGCGTAGCCTGGGGGCCGGCACCGGGGCCCTCAGCCTGCACTGCTGGGGTTTGTGGGAGCAGCTTTGCACCTAAATGGTTGCTCTTCTGATTTCTGGACTGCACCGAGCTGTGTATGAAATCTTGAGGGGAGTCTGTCTCCTTGGACAGCTGTCTTGGTTTTCAAGCAGGCAGAGGCACTGCGGTTTGGGTTGCTGCAGACCCCCTGCAGCTCCTGCCCGACTGGGTAGAGTGGCTTCACGCCTCCCTTAGTGCTGCAGATCCATTGCTGCACTCTGTTGGCATTTATGGGGTAAAATCCACACATATGTACAGATAGATTTGTTACCTAATTAGATAAATACAGGAAATACATTGAGGCCTCCAGCTTTCTGCTGGCTTGCTCATTTTTGGTCAACCCCACAGTCCCATCTGAGCTGGAAGCGTAGGAGGCTGCTAAATTCTCCACGGAGAGCTTTCATCATCCCTTCTGTCAGCCTCACACCAGGAGACTAGAAAACCCAACACCCCCTCCGGGCCTGTCTGCAAAAGCCAGCCACCAACAAAGCAAATTTAACATCTAGCTTCTGACCAGTGGCTCACTGGGGTTTTGATCTGCAAAATAAAGGATTGGGCTCAGGGGATTTCTGAAGTGCTGACCCGAACTCACCAAACGCAGCTGCGTGCTATCACTCTGGAGGGAATGAAATTCCCACCATCTCTCTGCCTTGTGTGGGGGCAGATTTTCAATGGTACAGCAAAAGGGGAGCTTTTCCTGGATTTCTTTGTTGTGCAGTTCAGATCCTTCTAGACCTCCTTTGGGTGTGTATCTCCATGGAGGCCCAGGATACTTGCACAGAATGACACTCACATTCATGGTGGATACTCAAACCCACTTCTCACTATTAACACACAAAGAGAATAGAGCTGTGTGGGCACCTGATTACATTTCCCTGCAACACTCAGTCCCTTGCACGGCCCTTACAATTAGATTTAGCAACACTAACGTACTACCCTGTGTGGTGGGTTGACCCTGGCTGGATGCCAGGTGCCCACCGAAGCCTCTCTATCACTCCCCCCTCCTCAGCTGGTCAGGGGAGAGAAAATACAACAAAGGGGTCGTGGGTTGAGATAAGGACAGGGAGAGATCACTCACCAATTACCGTCACGGGCAAAACGGACTCAGCTTGGGGAAAATTAACTCAATTTATTGCCAGTCAACCAGAGTAGGGTAATGAGAAATAAAACCAAATCTCAGAACACCTTCTCTCCTCCCCTCCCTTCTTCCCGGGCACAACTTCCCTCCCAGATTTCTCGACCAAACCCCCCCAGCGGCACAGGGGGACGGGGATGGGATTTATGGTCCTCACACGTTATTTTCTGCTGTTCTTCACAACCTGCTCCAGCATGGGTCCCTTCCACGATGTGCCGTCCTTCAGGAGCACACTGCTCTCATGGGGTCACAAGTCCTGCCAGAAAACCTGCTCCGTGGGCTCCTCTCTCCACAGATCTGCAGGTCCTGCCAGGAGCCTGCTCCAGTGCAGTCTTCCCATGGGGTCACAACCTCCTTCAGGCATGTCCACCTACTCCAGCGTGGGGTCCTCCCCGGGCTGCAGTTGGAGATCTGCTCCCCCATGGACCTCCCTGGACTGCAGGAGGACAGCCTGCCTCACCAGGGTCTTCCCCACGGGCTGCAGGGGAATCTCTGCTCCGGCGCCTGGACCATCTCCTCCCCTCCTTCTGCACTGACCTTCGTGTCTGCAGGGTTGCTTCTCTTACATGTTCTCACTCCTTTCTCTCGGTGCTCTTTCTGTCTGTCCCAACAACTTTTTTTCCTTCTTAAATCTGTTACCACAGAAGTGCTACCATTATCGCTGATGGGCTTGTCCTTGCCCAGCGGTGGGTCTGTCTTAGAGCTGGCTGGCATTGGCTCTGTTGGACACAAGGGAAGCTTCCAGCAGCTTCTTACAGAAGCCACCCCTGTAACGCCACCACCACCCAAACCTTGCCACACAAACCCAATACACCCTGTTAGTTTTTAGAGCCCAGCCAAGGAGAGAAGCAGGACAGAAAGAGGCTGAACCTGCCTGTTGCAGCCGTTAGCTTCCATTTATACCTGATCAGTCCTGCCCCTCCTCAAAGATGGATTCATATAAAAAGGAATTTCTCTCTCAACAGGAAGGCATCAAACCTCTGTCCTGCAATAGCTCCATCTTTAAAATAATTCCACATTCGTTCAGTTTAATGTTAGTGTTCTATCAGCAAAAGCACTGTTTAGTGTTACTATAATTATTTATACAATTTCTACATATTTATTTTGGCAAGATGGACCTGATGGATTCTTAAGAGGTTTACAAGCTGCTACAAAATGAAGTTCAAACAGACACCTACAGGAAACAGCATGTGGCTTTTCTCAACTTTTCCAACTGCTCTGCTAACCTCACTGAAGACCCATTTAGTCAAGAACACAACAATACATTTCCTTATAAATCCGTATGTAGTTAAACAACTGATTCTTTCCCATGACTAACTTTGGAACAGAGGTACAGAACTCAATTCCTTTTGAGGAATTTTGTGCTCAACTGTCTTTACAGATCCCAATGGTTGTGGATCAGCCTCAACATGTGAAAGCCAGAGAGACACAAGAACTTATCAAAGCATTGGGAGGTAAGAGATAACATTAGCACCAGCATCGTTGGTGTTTTGTTGCATAAGGATTGTCAGGACTAGGAGCGAAAGTCATTGTTTTGGATTTCAGTATCTTAGCAGACCAATGGGTAGTGGTTTTCAGGTAGAATAAAAGAGGTACCTTCTTGAAGACTTGAGGTCAGTTCTTACTCTGAAAAGCAGAAATTAAAGTAATTGGAGGAAAAGTCAGTTGTCAGTTTTGCAGCCTCTGGATCTGGGTTGCGCAAGGCCCCAAATGCAGTAAGTCAGAGCAGCCAGGCAGCACCTACTATACCTATGTGAAACCCAGGTGGAAAACACTGGTTCCAGTTCCCACCTCCAGGAACTGTTCTTAGTTTACACCGCCAGCAATTCTGAGTACTTATACATACTACTTTATAAGAAAGCAGGTAGGCAAAATCCGAGTCATGACAAGTCCGTTCTGTGATACTGCTAAAGGAAAAAACATGAACTAAATGTTTCTCCTACTGCAGATTTCCCATTGTCTGCAAGAGGAAAAGACTTGTCAAGTACAGAAATAAAACATACTCAAGGCACTGTCACTCGAGTTCTGGATCTCATGCTGTCACAACCCGGGCTGGACAGACCAGCGAGGGGATGTGGCGAGTTTGAATTCCCCCCAGCTAAATTAAGGTGAAATGACACCAAATGATCAGATGAACGTTTTATTCACAGCAGAAACAAACAGAACTTGGAAGGCATTAACAGCAGGTGGTGGGGTTTTTCTCAACAGGAATTGGCATAAGACCACTTCTGTAAACCATGTAACCCGTGGTAACCGTATATATCAATTCAGGGAAGGAGGAGATCCCTCCCGTTGGGTCACGAGGTTCAGAGCAGACCCCCTTGCTTTCTAGACTCCTTCTTAGAGAAGGGCCCAGGGGTGGCCGGATCCGCTCCTAGTCCCAGGCTTGGTCAGTGGTTTTATGTCTAAAGGGATGAGGTGTAGGGATTACGGAAAAGGAAAAAGAGACAGAGAGAGGAAAAGAAAAGAGAAAGATTTCACCAGTCCTGTGTCCAGCATTGGTCCAGCTGAGGGATCCACTTCTGGAGGGGGGGGCACGCACGGAGCTTCAGTTTGTGTCCTTTTATCATCTCCTTGCCCCTCCTTCAGGCAGGCACTCAAACTCATTAGGCTGATTAGGTGTCAAGAGTGGTTTGTGCTTTCTGAACCTTTGGGAAATGGGTCAGTGGGCTTGGGGGTCATTTGGGGAGTAACTTCCCTTTCCCTGCAGACATGACCCTTGTTCGATCTTTGGCCATGCACAGTGAGCTGCCCAGCTCAGCACATCGGAACAGGGAACTGCGCACCCTCCGGCACAGCCTCCCTGTCCAGCTGCTGATGTCCTGTGCCCACAGGTGCTGATGGGCTTCTCACCTATCCTTCCCGGTTAGGCAGAACTTGCCCTGTCCCAGTGTTTGGGACATTAAGTCTTTCAGTCTCTCACACATGCAAAACGTGGTAGAAAATTAAATCTAGTCCAACAGTGGAGGTTTGCAGAATTTAAGCAACTTAGCAGATTAAAAAGATGCACAGTGGCCTTCCAATCATTCTCCTCTTCACCTTTGTTATCTTACTGTGTTTGATGGCAGAGATGTAACAGAACTCATCATAGGTTGCTCCTAAACTCACTCCTTGCCTTATTGCAAGGAGTCCATAGCCCAGACTTTCCATGGTTTTGCCCACCTAGAACCATGCCCACAAAGGCACAATGTGCACAAGCACCTCCCCACCTTTGTGAGTCTAGGCCCTGACTTGGTTCAGCTGGGGTACAGGTGTTAAGTCTTGCACAAATCATGCCTGTCTGTAACAGCTATTATTTATGAAATGCAACAGCTACTTTCTGGTATTTTGTGGTGTTCTAACATCTTAGGATATTATTTCTATGATCACTGTTAGTAGATTATAGAAGAAATTGGTAAAAGTACTATTTTAAGAAGTAATATAGTACATCTGTAGGCAATTACATAAAAGTACAAATGTTAAACCACAGTAATGTCCTTGAACAAAATACAAGGAACTGTGATACTCTAAAATATATCACATTAAGAAAGTGATGTGTTCTGTTTCATTTTTATCCTGTCAATCAGAGATTATGTAAATCATTCTTAGCACTCAGTAGTCAGGGCTAATATCAATTAATTCGCAAAAAGACCATAATTATTTTTTTTCACTGTAGAAACTGAGACATTAAGCGAAAAGGAAATTCACCTATACTGAATACTTAAGTTTGAAAAAAAAAAAGACAGTCCATAAGAGTCATTTAGAATATTACTAGGTATCTTTATCAGTCCTGTAGTTCAAAGATCTGTAATTGTTTTTCAAATGTAAAAATTATTGCAATAAATGGATGATCTGCACAGAAGACAACAGAAGTGAACCACTGACACAGTGTATACACTTGCTGTCATAAGCAAGAAGTGAAAAATGGTCAACAAAAGCATTTTAAACTTAAAATAAACCAAAAGGACTTGGATTCTGTTGAACTGTGGAGCATTCAACTTGGTAACATTTGAAACATACCGTTTTCCACATGTGCAAAGCAGGACCCCAGCTTCTGACAAACAACAAAACTCAACTACAGTCTGAAGCTGTAGAAACCACCTGCAGATCACTGACTCTTGGATCACACCCTGCGGCAGCAAGGCAGGAAGACTTCAGTCTCTTGCAGTGTGATTTGCAGTCTCTGCATCTGGTTCAACTCCCAGCAGATTCAGTGGACTTCCTACTTTGAGCAGGTTGTTTGCAACAGAGAGGTGTGAAAGGGGAAGAGCAACTTTTGACCTAAGTACAGCCCACCTCACTGTTTTGCAAAGCTGGCCACTGCAGAAAACTCTCCAAAAACCGCACTCCCTTTTCAGTGAGTAAGAGTTTAGGCCCATTTTTATCAGTGGTATGAATACACCACACCATGGGACACAGGCAGACATTGCTTTACTTCAGTTTAGGAGTCCCTCCTGTTGCTGAAAAAGGCTATTGAGAAGGTAAACAAATTTCACAAAAAATTTCAAATATGAAACTTTTCTCTCTTCTTACGATTCTTAACAGCATTAGTAGTGAGTAGCAGGGTAGGAACGGGACATGTACGTACAGAAACATTTCGGCAGCAGCATTCTTGTGGATGTGTAATAAATTACTAAATATAAAACAGTAACGTTGCCAGAACAGTTACGAGTAATGACTAAGTAAATCTATCTTAATTTTCCGATTCAACAGCAGTACTGCAGACAAAAGGGTAAATTGGTATCAGATGAAATTCCAAGGAATTGAGTTATATTAAGGATTAATCAAGATGAGGAGGAGCCTACTGGCTTCACCAGCAAAACATGTCAGCAATTGCCAGAAAGAAACCACCTGCTGCTATTAAGAAATCAGTTTGAAAATTTCATCCTCTTTCAAGGCAAATTTAGTTTTATTTTTTAAGTCATTGAAAGTTAACTGGCTAACATACTGCTAGTATTCAGATTTTCCCTTGTGCAATTGCTTAGAACAAGCCAAAGATTAAAAAAACAAAACAAAACAAACAAAAATTCCTGGAGAACACTGTGAAAAGCAGCAATGTATTATACAAACATCACTTTAACATCTATGCTGGAATCAGTGGCTATAGGAGATCAACTCCCCTTTTTGCTTTTTCAGCTTCAGTTTTTTGAGTCGAGGCTAAGAAATGTTTGCAAGGGAATAAAAAGGAAGTCTTCATATTTCTAATTCCAGAGTTTAAAAAAAAATGACAGTATCAAGTCTATCCATCTTTACAGTGCTCATTCAGTTTTATAAAAAAATACAGTATTTTATATATCCACAAATATAAAACAGAAGCTAAAACATAGACCTACAGTTCTGCATCAGTAATATCCTCATCAGGGCAACAATAATATTCCACAAAACAGATCTGTCCATCTTCATTCCTAATCATATACTGCAGTGAAAGAAATCCTTGAGCATCTGTTCGAATGGACACTTTACAAGATAAAGCCAGTGCCTTTGTAGATGGCTTAAGCAAAGAAATCTTGTACCTGCAGGGGAAAAAAACCAGTCATCTTAAAAAAATACACTGTGTAGAGAGGAGCTGAAACATTACTTCCAATTAAACCCACAGAATAACTAAAAACCAATTAGCAACATGATCTTTTCCTGCTAACAACATTGGACAGACATTGTTATCCCTCAGCTTTTGATCACAGACGCAGAATTTTATCAGATGGGAAGTATATTTTCCCTGTAGTAGTGAAATAAATGTTACAGTAATGCAAAAACAGTTTTTTAAACTTTCCAGCAAGAACATATGACCTGCCATAGAGGGCACTGATCACAGACTTCTAACCTGTTTGTCTGGGTCTGGTTACAGTGGAATGCTTCCATCAAATCAGAGTCCCTAGGGTAGTCCAGATGTGCACTTCCTGCATTTCCAAAAGTGGATAACCTGGAAGACAAAAGGCACCATCTCAAAATACCTGATCACAGCTCTCTAAAATCTTGTCAGAATTTGTAAAAAAGAAAAATATTTGTTTTGCTTTATTTAATTACAAATGCTAAACTCTCCACATCAGTGTCACATTTACCAGGTTGTCAATATATTCATTACTATGTTAATTAGATTACCTATTGTGGTTTGCTATACTCATTACAATTCTTCCTGAAATAAAGCAATATCCTAAAATAGCTCCCCGCTCTTCACCCTGAAAACTTCCAGTCCTTACCAATGGAGGCCAAGCATGAACACTGAGTTGAAAGCATAACTTCTAGTACCTGAAGTAGGGTTTATCTGGAGACATGGTAATCTGCAGAACTTCACTGGTCATATCCAGTTCAGCAAATGCTTCTCGTAGCCCCTCCGACTGCAGGATAACTTTATTAACAACATTTGTACTGCAGAAATCAAAGTCTAACAACTCATCAGGCTCTTGAGTATTAATTTTGCATACTGTCACTACTCCTCCTTCTTCCAAGAACAGCATCAAGGGATAACTATAACCACGATAACACATCCTAAGGGCCGTTGGTGTCCCTGAAAAAGAGAATGAAATATACATTCTTCTGAGAGCTAGCTAGCACATCTGACCACTTTAGAAAATTCACATTTTACTGTCATATGGGCACAGATCAATTTGATTCAGCATGTTTGGTCCAGCCTCTGATACACTAATGTAGCATGCTTAATGAAGCCTCCTAGACACCCTATGAAGTGCTAATGGTTATGCAGCAAAATGAAATTATTTGTATGTAGACACCAGTTCAAATCCAACTCATGTCATGTACCAAATGGGTAACACTAGCGGTGACAATGAAGCTGGATATGGTACAAACAGTTTAGTGGAACTGGAAAACCCTCCGCGGTCCTGAGGCTCCCTCTGGCTCACCTAGTCCTTCTTTACTACTCTCGTTACTTGTGCAAGCCACACTGAAGTTAAGGCAGCTTAGCTTGCATTAGAGTCACATCCTCCTTTTGCTAGCTAATCATAATCTGAACGTTTGGTTTCCCAAAATCAGAGTGCTGTTTAGAACAGCTGATTTAGGTCTTTAGGTCAGAGTCACAATAGGAACAGCAGAGGAACGTGGAATTCAACATGCAGCTGCAATGATAAAACTGCTCCAAAAAACTGCCATGGTATCACTCTACTCCACGTGAGTAGCACTCATACAATCATGCTAACTTGCAGTTATTTTTGCTTTTGAAAATATTTTTTTAACAACTATTAAGTTAAAAAAAAATTATAGGAAATAAAATTCGCTAACACCTGGGTTTTTTTCAGTATTTGTATACATAATTGTGAAAGCGGCTTGTCACACCTCTGTCACTGAAAAGGCTACAAACAGTATCAATAATACAGTCTGCTTGATTTTTGTAATTCACACACTTGATAAGCAAGATGTAAAGTGCTCTTACAGCACCTGAAGTGCTACCCAATCCAGCTACAGATTTCTTCTGAGACCTTAGGTAAGCATCATTCCTCAGTACCTTATCTGCAAGCTGGAGATAATACTCACAAAACAGATGCAGATGCAACCTGAAGAACGGAAGGAACAGAAGGTGCCACATAACAGCTATTGCACTGAGAGCAGGAGCACAATGAACTGATGGTGCTGCCTGGAATCCCTGCAGACTTCTACAAGCCCTGTAAATCTGCACCAGAACATTTCCTAATTCATGCATACACTTGTTCATGTTTCTGAGGTAGCTGGATATTCCAGGGTTGCACGAGCCACAGAAATGTTGGAAAAGAGATCACATTTGAGTTGATATAAAATTTTTTGTAAGCAAGGCAAATTCCAAGCTATGTCTATACTGGCTCTCAGTGTGCTGATTTCTGCTACAGTTCACAGCAATTAGTCAACCCGAGTCCCTTGTAAGCCCAGTGTGGATCCCCTGCGGCCTTAAGATGTACTAACAGCTTTCGTGCTTTTTCAGCTCAAAGTGTCAGCTCTGATAAGAGGCTGCCCCAGCTTGCCCAAGCAGGAGTCTTTTAGCCTGATGCTGAGGGTATGTGCAGCCTGCCCTGCTGCCCACTTAAAAACAGGTGACAGTGTGAAGCACTGTCCCTAGCAGAGGGAACCTTGGCATTCTCTACATCCATATCAACTACCCTGAATGAGCCGCAGAGAACTATTCTGCCAGCTGTGCCCAGGCTTCCCCCTTAAGTGAAGGGCACTTGGGAACAAAATAGCATTTGTGTGATGTGGATGATCTGGGCCCTGGACTGAAAACAGATCGACAGGAAAGGCAGTCACAGCATGTGTCAGTCCTAGGGTACAGCACTGGCCTTGAAGTCAGACCTCCAGTCTAAACGTCACACAACTTGCCAGAGATGCCTGAACAAATGACTTGGCATGTTTTCTACAGAAACTGTTTGAGATCTTCAGTCCCAAACCAGAGCAAGGGTACAAGCTGGGGCTGTTTATTGGACCTCATGCCACAAACCCGTTGTCTCCCAAAACAAGTAGTTCTTTTGTGCCTTACACAGATCCAGGAAACATTATCTTCACATGAAGACTCCTCTGTTTCTCATTTAGCCCAATAGTGTCACACAGACATATACCTTTATTCCACCTTCCAAACTGAATCAGCCTCTTTTGGCCTCTCCTGATGCAGTGGTCCCTGACACACTGGCTAGGCTCACATCCATCAGCTTCTTTCTTCTCTCCATCAGCTGTTATCACAGCACATACTTGCATTAGCTTAAGTAAACAGGACAAATCCTGCTTAACAGCAATAGCTGCCATGCTCTGAAGGACTTAAAGTGAGGAAGTCAGAAGCTTTGCCAAGACTGGAAATCTCTCTATAACTATGTACAGGTTTCACTATGTGATTACACATGATACACATACACTGTCAAGGCAAATAAGCACCATACCTGGCAAAGCACTGGTACCAAAAATGGTCAAGCAGTCAAGAAGAACAGACAAATTAATCCGGAATGTCACCGAATCCTCCTGAACATCAAATTCCTGAAAAATTTCTGCCTGTAAGAGAAAGGAAAGAGATGAAGAGAGGGGAGTTTCTGCAATTATTTTACACTTACTTCCTTAAATTCAGTGCTTTCACTTTCAGAGACCAGTGCAGTACAAAGTGAATTCTACATGTAACACGATCCCAATTAAAGAAAAATGGGTCTTCATCCTCAAAACTAGTAAAATAAAATCAGGTCATAGTGGACACGAAGTAGCACGGCATAAGCATGAAAACCTAAACACTTGTCTTTCATAGTTCAAAAACAAGCTACAAATGTTAAACCTGAAAGCTGCCTACTTCTGGAGCTGGAAACATTCAGGGAACCACAATCATAGAACAGTTTGGGTTGGAAGGGACCTTTAAAGGTCATCTAGTCCAACTCCCCTGCAATGAACATCTTCAACTCGATCAAGCTGCTCAGAGGCCCATTCAAATGGACGTGGAGAGGGAGGTGCTGAGCTCTTCTTCCTGGGATCCAGTGACAGAATGCATGGGAATGGTTCAAAGCTGCACCAGGGGAGGTTCAGACTGGACATGAGGAAGAATTTCTTTACTGAGAGGGTGGTCAAACACTGGAACAGGCTTCCTAGAAAGGTGGTCAATGCCCCAGGCCTGTCAGTGTTTAGAGGCATTTGGACACTGCCCTTAGCAACATGCCTTAACTTTTGGTTAGTCCTGAAGTGGCTGGACTAGATGATCTTTGTAGGTCTCTTCCAACGGAAATACTCTAGTCTATTCTTAACAGGTTGCAAAGGAACCTCCAGTTGCTGTTCCTCTGCTCCTGCCCACATGTGCCCACTGCTTAACCTCCACTAGCACAGGCTGGCCACGTCATGAAACAGCTTAACTCGTTCAAATAGCAGAAAGCTAACCAAACCAACACAGAACTAGTGTAAAGAACTATGTGCTGAAGAGGGGGAGATGACAGCAAGGGGAGACGACAGCAAGGGGAGACGACAGCAAGGGGAGACGACAGCAAGGGGAGATGCAGAAACAAAGAGGCTTGGGCTTCTCCCTCTTCCCACACAGCTCAGGCTGCAGTTTCACCAATAGCAAAGACACAGGAGTTTAAACGACAGAAAAAGGTAAAGGTGGGTTTGAGTTACTGACATAAAAGATTCCCCACCCCTTCCATTTACATCCCCAGTATCGTACATGCTTTCAAACACAGAAACCATCATGACGCCTGTTCTCATGTGCAAAGCATTTACAAGTTGGATATGCATTAAATAAAAACAAAAAAAAACCCACTCAGAAGTAAACCATTGTTAAAGGAAGAAAAATTAAAAGCGCCCCTTAAAAAAACTGAAATGAAGCAAAGCCAACAGTCACAGCTAAGAAAGAGGTAGCAGAAAAGTGAGCAAGGCTGCTTTTGTCTTATATTAAGTGCAAGTTAAGAAGAAATAATTTAGATCCCTATTTAAAGCTGCCTGTATGGACAGTCCAGTCTAGCTGACATCCTGTGTCTATGCGCAACCCCTCAAGCACCCTTTCGGGGAAAGTTCAGCACAGGCAGAACTGGAGAGCGAACGGGTCAGGCCACCACTCCAGTCCTGCCATGAAGCACACGCTCCCGCCCCGCGGCTGGAAGCTCTCAGCTTAGCCCAGCTGATAACGCTGTAGATGAGCGTCTGTGAGTCTCTACTGTCGTTCAGCGTTGACTTAAATTCAAGCTTTTTTGGCTTTGGGATGAAACGTAATGGAAACGCCTGCAAGACAGACGGACGCTTTTGTGAACTTGCGCATGCGTCTACGAACGGCACGGACAGAAGGAGCAGCGGGCTTAGCAGGTGCCGACACATTTAGCCAGGGTGCAAGCTCATCCCCCAAGCAGGCACGCTGGAACAAACCGGGCACGGAGCTCGGCCCCTGGGCAGCACAGGCATCTCATCACGACCGCAGCCTCGCCACAGCGCTTCCCCCGCGCCAGCTCCCGCAGCTACGCCCCGATTTCTGCCCAGTTCCCCCTTCTCCCCAGGTAAAATTGCCCTGCCCCTCCTCCGCCACGTAGCTGGCGCCCCGTCCAAGGGCGGTGCCGGCCCCTCCTCACCGCCAGCGCCGGGCAGGGTCAGCCCCGCCAGCGGCAGCCGGGCTCGGGCCCGGGCCCGGGCCCGGGCCGCAGCTCCCACCTGGATGAAGGCGTTGGCCTGGATGCATTTGGCATCCTCCACCGTCACCTTGAGGCCGTTGGCCGTGGCGAAGCAGGTGGCGTGGTCCTGGAAGTGGACGGCCCTGAGGAGGCTGGAGAGGTGGCGGGCGTTGTCCAGGCTGGCGGACAGCACGTACGGCTCGCCGCTGCCGGGCGGCCGGGCGGAGAACGGCATGGCGGCCGCGGCGCTTCCGGGGGGAGCCGGAAGTGGGAGGAGGGCCGGAAGCGCGGGCGGGCGGGCGGAAGCAGAGGAAGTGTGGGGACGGCGTGGGGCGGCCGACATGGCGGCGGCCAAGAGGAAGCGTGATGTCCCGGCTGCGCGGCCGAAGAAGCGAGCTAAGGGGGTCCCGAGCGCGCCCGAGCCGGGTGCCGAGACGGGCCCGGCTGGAGCGGAGTACAGCGTCCCGCCGCCGGTCTCCCAGGTACCTGCTAGCCCCGCCGGGCCGGGCCGGGCCGGGTGTCCCGCTCCGCTCCGCTCCCCGCCCGGGCCGGCCTTGAGCCATCGCAGCGCGGTGGTGCCGGTCAGCGCCGTTCCTGGGGCCCGGCTTCTGCTGCCTTTGCTGCTCCCAGGGCCGGGGTGCCGGGACTCGGGGTCTCTGGGGGGGGGAACCCCGCTGCTGAGGGGGGGATGGAGAGGCGTATTCGTCTTTTTTTTTTTTTTTTAATAATCCCAGCACCAGTAAAAGTAACGTGGGAGGGCACGTTGTTTCTATGAAAACACCCGAAGAGCGCTTTTCTGGTCCATGTAAATAAGATGTATGACCTTAATCGCAAAAGTGTTTTGGAAGAGTTGGATAATTCCGTTCCATACAAAGGATATACGGAAATTATACCTGTTTCATTGAGGAGTCATCCTGAGAAGGCTTCAATAATTCCCTTGAAGTTTGCTGAAAAGAAAAACAAAAGTAGCACGTTGAAGTCTGAGATGTTGTCGCGTGCTCATGTGTAGGAAAAGCCAAACTGTGCTCCCAGACTGTGGCTCGCCTCGTTTTGCAGGGAAGCAGGGGTGCCTTTTGCAAATAAGTAATGCCTACGGCTTGTTTAATGTTTACATGCTTTGTACTGGTGAAAGGCTTTATGTAGGAACGTACTGAACAGAATGGATGGCAGTTCTTCATGTAAAAACATATGCCCCCCTGTTCTGCAGGGAAGTCATCACTCCTGCTGAAAGAATGAATCTGTGCGCATGGGCAGATGATGCTAATCACAAATACTGCATTTTCCTGTAGTTACAGATCAAACTTCCGTTGTTGCTGTGTTGTAGTAGTTTTAAGGCTAGAAACTTCCTGCTTAACTTTTGTGTCTTTTTTCTAGGGTAAATGGAAAAACAAGGAGCGAGTGCTTATTTTCTCTTCTCGTGGAATTAATTTCAGAACAAGGCATCTAATGCAAGACTTAAGGACACTGATGCCTCACTCTAAAGCAGGTAGGGTTAGCCATCGTCCTTAACATATTTTCAGAATAGTTTTAAACCAAGAAATTCTAACCACCTGTTCCTTTTAAAAATGTGGTACCTAACTGTTTTGATGAAACTTTTATCTTAAACATCAAATCTCTTTTGAGCCAACAAATACCGCAACTGTTGTTGTGTCTTAATACTTTCTGGGAAATGATTCCTATGGCCTCAGTCACGTAAGTGCACAGATGCTTTTGTTGCTATGTTTATTTATTGCATAACATGGCTGAAACATCTTGGTAGTTATTCTTAATCTTTCATTTATAACCAGTAAAATTTTTGCAAAAGGACTGACTGTTAAAAGAACTTCTTGTGTTAAATTGGTTTTCCAGCCTTCTAAATGTTGTTCTTGTCTTCCAGATACTAAAATGGACCGTAAAGACCAGTTATTTGTAATTAATGAGGTAATCCAGGATTTAACTAGCGCTTCTTTATTTTCTCTGGAAATGCAGTGTGCAAGACCAAAGGGCAGCCAAGTTCAAAGAATCTCATGCTAGTTACAGGAGTTGTATAACTTCATAGATGAAAATTACTGATATTTAAAAAGCGCTCCTGTTTAAACAGGAAGTTGGCTTTTGATTAATAAAATCAAAATTAAACCTTTAATTAAACATAGACTTTCGTCATGAAGAAATAAAACAGAATGTGCCTTTCTGTATAGGTGGAAGGTGTATTACAGTTTATACTTGAAGAAAGCAGGGAACAAATATGCAGCCAGGCCAAACAATATAGTAGGCAATTGGTGGTTCTGAATTAGAACCTAATGTCACATCTCCTGCTCTAATGTTTATGTCCTGGAGTGCTTATCAGATTGCTTTTAGCTTTAGTGAAGTTTTTACTCCTGGTAATAAAATACGTAAGATTTTTCAACAAAACAAGTGCTTCAACTTAAGCTTGGGGATCATTAGGTCTAATTTATTAAGATGAGACCTTTGCTTTTGAACTTTGTTTTGGAGGGGGAAGATATTAGAGATTAATGTGGAAAGTTTTTGGAAATTACTTCAGAGTTTTGTAAACAGCTAATTTGATGTGTCTTGTGTAGGTGTGTGAAATGAAAAACTGCAATAAGTGCATCTTTTTCGAAGCCAAAAAGAAACAGGATCTCTATATGTGGTAAGGAGATGTTACGTTGTCTTACATTTCTATATATAGCTGGGGATGTTTCCGTTCTATCTAAAGTTTCTTAGTGTAATAGTGGAGATGCATGAAGTATTGTTGCTTAGTTAAATCTGTGCTAATCTTGCACTTCTGCGTCTGATGCAAGTTTACAATGCATGACCAGCTTTTGTAGACTGTTTACAGAAGCATTTTACAAAATTGTTCAGAAAGCAAGTATTTATAAGTATGTTGAAGGAACACAATAATGCTATAAAGGCAACTGAAATTACTTCAATACAAAAATAACTGGTTGGAGTGTACTGTTGAAATCCAGCATACCTTCTCGCTGCTGTTAACATTTTTCTTTTCTTTCTTGCCTGCTACCTGTCCTCTGCAGGCTTTCGAATACACCACAGGGACCATCAGCTAAATTCCTAGTGCAGAACGGTAAGTTGGTTGACATTACTGTGTTTGGACTCTTGCTTTCTTGTCTGTACAGTTTTCTCTATGTACTAAAATGATCTTTTAAAAAAAAAAATTACTGTAGTTCACACGCTGGCTGAATTGAAGATGACAGGAAACTGCCTGAGGGGCTCACGGCCCCTTTTGTCTTTTGATCCAGTAAGTATAGGTTTTATTTCATTGAGTATGCTTTTGTTTTCTTTGTGTGACTATTGCATTTAGTTTTGTATGTAAAATTATATTTTTTTCTTTGTAGACATTTGACAAGGAGCCACACTATGCCCTTCTAAAAGAATTGTTTATTCAGGTCAGTCTGTAATTCTGCTCTCCAGTGTTTCTTCCTCATTGGAAATGTTTTTTGGCAACATATTTAAAAATCTCAAGTGTTTTTTTAAGTAGTAGTTTTACGCTTCCAAACTTGCAAAAAATCTTCAAAGTATTAGGGTCATGTGCTTAAAATCATTGGGACTCTTGTTCTTGAGTTTTGAAATGTAACCTGGGATCAGGATCTTAGTAAATTAAAATGAATTAAAAATGAGCTGTTTATGTTTGGCCTTTTAAATTACAGATATTTAGAAATACTGCCTTTTATTACAGATATTTAGTACACCACAGTATCACCCCAAAAGCCAGCCTTTTGTGGATCATGTTTTCACCTTTACCATTACGGATGAAAGGATCTGGTTTCGGAATTACCAGGTTAGTGGTCTCTTTTAGCTCATCAAGGGGAGCTCAGTGGAGTAATGTCATATCAAATCCATTAATTACAATAAAATGAGAAGAATCATTATTATCAGGATATGCCAACACCTAGTGCTTGCACAAGGTAATTCCAGTGTCCTAAAATTACTTACCTTCTCCCACATCTCTGGAAAGAGTTGGTTTAACTTCTGTGTACTTCAGCTTGCAGTTCTGTTGTGATTCTGTGATGGTTGTCCTGGTAATGGGAAGTACTAGCCAAAGCCTAAGCTTTGCTTGCTTTTTAACCTTACTTCCTGCTTTGACCCAAAGTGTGCTGCAGCTTACTTTCTAAAGGAGGAATTCACAAATACCTAGTAGTCCCAGAGTGCTTGCTTGAACCTAAAAGTACTGCTTTATATACAGAATTGTGTTTATACAAGTCTAGCTTATCGGCTTCAGTGGCATTGTATCTCAGATTTAAGTTCAGTTGTACAGCACTGTATGCAAGGGGCCTACAAGATCATATACTTTGATTAGATCCATGAGAAATGACTAAAGTATTCTTTTTATTGCAGATAATAGAAGAAGATGCATCTCTAGTAGAAATTGGGCCTCGCTTTGTCCTGAACCTCATAAAAATCTTCCAAGGTAGCTTTGGAGGACCAACTCTGTATGAAAATCCCCATTACCAGTCCCCAAATATGGTAAGCAGCTTTGTCTTTGTCTTCCCTTTCATTTAGCAACTAAATTGAAAACTGATTTTGCAGTCTGTCTGTGCAGGAGAATCATGTATGCCTTTCCCTGGGACCCTTTGTAGAAAAAAGTGCCCCAACTGATCACAATTTCAGAACTGAGTAACTTTGTAAAAATGGAACGAATGTAAAATTCATGTCACTGAAAACATGGCATTACACTGAGGATTTTGTCAATTAGGCAGAGAAATTACCACCTGTTTCTTTAATACCTGATTTCTTCCATCTTGCTTATTTGAAACCTGATGTAATTTGTATTCTAATTTTTGTAGCATCGACGGCTGATAAGATTGTCAGTGGCAGCTAAGTTTAGAGAGAAACAGCAAGTGAAGGAAGTACAAAAGATTAAGAAAAAAGGGAGCAAGGCGCTTATTGAAGAAGACCCCACTGAAGTGGTCTTTGAAACTCCAGCTGAAGAAAAACCAGTGGAAATACAGCTTGTGAAACCAGAGTCAAAACCAATTGTTAAAGATAAAAAGAAGCCACGCAAAATTCAGAGGAAGAAGCAAAAAAAGCTTTTCAGAACTGAAGCATCAGCATAAATGTTAAAAGTGATGAAACTAGCTATATTGACATAATATTGTAAATACTTGCTTTTTCAGAAAAAACTACCAGGACTTCAGTTTTAAGTAAACAAAGTATCAATTTCTTTATTAGGATTGAGTTTGCACTCTTTTGTTTTCTTCCTCTCTTTGGGAGGATTCTTGGTTTTGAAAAGCATGGGAACAGGGAAGGGGGAATAAGACACTCCAAATACCTCTGCTTTTGAGAATTGGCCTTTTGCACTTGAATACCTCTGGGAAGCAACTCACTGTAACATCTACAAGGAATAAAAATAAGTGGGTAGTCGTTGGTGCTCATCGTGAACTGGAATTCAAAAGTCAGCTTTCCTAGTCTGACAGCACTAGAAAATAGTTTTAAAAGTTTTAACTTGGTAGGAATTCTGTCTTGGGTTGTGGTGTTAATTTTTTTTCTCCTCATAATCCCTAGGGAATGAAAAGGGTTATAGCCTTTTAATTGCTTTTTTTTTTTTTTTATTAATAGTAAAAAAGCTGCTCCTTCTGCCTGTAGTAGCTCCTCAGGTTCTTAGGACCTGAAACATAGCTATAGGGGAGAAACAGGCGAACTTAGGATTCTAGCCCTTAATACTGAGTTCATGGCAAGTTCCCTAAAGGCAAGAGGTACATGCTACCTGGAACTGGTGTGAGAGACTGAAAGAGTTAATGTCCCAAACATTGGGACAGGGCAAGGGCAGGTGAGAAGCCCATCAGCACCTGTGGGCACAGGACATCAGCAGCTGGACAGGGAGGCTGTGCCGGAGGGTGCGCAGTTCCCTGTTCCGATGTGCTGAGCTGGGCAGCTCACTGTGCATGGCCAAAGATCGAACAAGGGTCATGTCTGCAGGGAAAGGGAAGTTACTCCCCAAATGACCCCCAAGCCCACTGACCCATTTCCCAAAGGTTCAGAAAGCACAAACCACTCTTGACACCTAATCAGCCTAATGAGTTTGAGTGCCTGCCTGAAGGAGGGGCAAGGAGATGATAAAAGGACACAAACTGAAGCTCCATGCGTGTCCCCCCCTCCAGAAGTGGATCCCTCAGCTGGACCAATGCTGGACACAGGACTGGTGGAATCTTTCTCTTTTCTTTTCCTCTCTCTGTCTCTTTTTCCTTTTCCGTAATCCCTACACCTCATCCCTTTAGACGTAAAACCACTGACCAAGCCTGGGACTAGGAGTGGATCCAGCCACCCCTGGGCCCTTCTCTGAGGAGGAGTCTAGAAAGCAAGGGGGTCTGCTCTGAACCTCGTGACCCAACAGGAAGGATCTCCTTCCCTGAACTGACGGATATGGTTACCACAGGTTACACAGATCACTGAGGTCACTCCATGCCAATTCCTGTTGAGAGAATCCCTGCCACCTGCTGTTAATGACTTCCAAGTTCCGTTTGTTTCTGCTGTGAATAAAACGTTCATCTGATCATTTGGTGTCATTTCACCTTAATATAGCTGGAGGGAATTCCAAACTCACCACATCCCCTCGCTGGTCTGTCCAGCCCAGGTAGTGACAATTGGGTATCAAAAGTGTACACCGATAATAGCCTGAAATGGAACAGCCCATGATTCAGTGTTACAGCGACAGTGCTTAAAAGCACAGAATTCTACGTGCTTGTACACTTACATGTGCAATAAATTTTTATTATTTTTTTTTTTTACAAAATTGCTGTCCTCCCGGTTCAATTATATGTGTTGTTGAGGTCTTGTTTTTCAAAGCAGAGTGAGTCCATGTAGGGTTTAGGGATTAATCCGTGCGGGGCCCGGACGACGGAACACCAATGTGATGATTAAAGTCACCAGTTTATTGAGCTTAGCTGATCATTTTTATACAATTCTCTAAGTTGTTGAGAGACTTTGATTGGCTACTACATGCAAGCACTTGGTGTCCACACGCACAAGCATAAGCGGTGATTGGTTACATCGGTACTGTCCACGCGCACAAACATAAGACATAATTGGTTGTGTTAATTAGAGCATACAAGACTTGTCTTAGTCCAATTGGTCAAGATAAGCCCCTGAATTGAGGTTGTTTGTGCCAAGTTCCCTTTATCGTGGAATGTGCACCTGTGTTTTCCTAATTGGGATCTTTCTTCTTCTATCTTCTTATTTATTCTGTTCAAGGCCTTCTAAAGGTGCCTGGAACAGTCTTGTGACCATGAGCTATTTTCAGGTCCAATAACTAACTTCCATATAACTGAACCCTACAAGCCCATATAGATTTTTCCATATAAAATTGGCAAATAAGCTTCCAATATTGCTTAAAAGTCTTTACAACGAAAAGCCTGCATTTTGCTCATGGATAATGTCTGTACTTTAAATGCAGCAGTGTTCATTGCACACAGATGAGCAGCAGAAAGTCCAGTCTGGTTCACTGTAGTTCTTGCCCGCTGTCTGACAGTTGACATTGCCTCAGAGCTGCAGCATGAGGTCAGCTTAAATTTGAGGCTGTATTTTCATGAAACTTTTAGGAAATTATTGTCTGCAAGTCTGCCCTTTTGCCAGATGCAGTTAAATGCGTCACTATGTTCTGAAGTTATTAGCTGGGGAAAGGAGTGTACAACTGTTCTCTCACAGAAAGTGAGAGATATCAGCCTCCAACCACACCAAACAATTTAAACCATAATTTGCTGTGAGTTTCTCTATAGTGCTCAGCAAAACTCTGATTCCAAGAAACTTTTTTTGACTGATCTTAGCAAATAGTTTAAGACCACTCTGGAACTCTTTCTTCATTACCTTTCTTAATCTGCTTTCGTCATGAAGAAATAAAACAGAATGTGCCTTTCTGTATAGGTGAAAGGTGTATTACAGTTTATACTTGAAGAAAGCAGGGAACAAATATGCAGCCAGGCCAAACAATATAGTAGGCAATTGGTGGTTCTGAATTAGAACCACCTGGTTCTAATGACCTGGTTCTTCCACCGATGCTATTCCTGTCTACCTGTCCACTCCCTGAGCTTCTCTGTGTTTCAAGGTCTTGCTCGTGCCCTGTTCCTATTTGGTTCCTCTGTTCGTTTCAGCTCTGGCATATTGGTGCTCAACAGCCACAGTGGCTTTGAGGTGCACCTGCTCCACCGTGGCCTTATCCACGGGCCACAATGCCGTCAGAGAGATACCTGCTCCAGCGTGGCCTTACCCACGGCCGCAGTCCCTCCAGGGGCGTACCTCCTCTGTCGCGGGCCCATCCATCACCACAAGTTTTGAGTTGCTCCGCATGACCCCATGCAGAGCCGCCGATGCTTCAGGGTGCACCTGCCGCAGCACGGACTTGTCCACAGCCACAGATGCTTCGAGGTGTACCTTCTCCGGCACGGACTTATCCTCGGGCCACAACCCCTCCAGAGGTATACCTGCTGCGGCACGACATAACCACGGCCACAGATGCTTTGAGATGTACCTGCTCTGGCGTGGACTCATCCACGGCCACAGACGCTTCAGGGTGTCCTGCCCCCACGCGGACTCATCCACAGGTCACAGTCCCTTCGACTGGAGTTCACACTGGAGTTCCAGCCTGCCCAGTACAGCAGCACAGGAACAGCTGGCCATCTGCCACCCTAGGTGCATCGCCACTGCTGTCACCAAAATGTTCCCAGGCACAGTAAAGACGACAAGCAGCACAGCAGCACAGCAAGCAGCGAAGGCAAAAAGCAGCCACTAACGAGCACTAGGCTCTAGTATACGGTAAGGCAAGCAAGCCCCATGGCAAGCACAGAGGCCTGCCGATTAATAGCTAAACAGCAGTAACAGCTATAAATTCCACCTGGCACATTCCAGTCAAATCTGTTGTTATCTCGAACACTTCGAGCCCCATGCTGGGCGCCAGAAAGGACTGCTGTGGTTTAAACCTGGCCGGCAACTAAGGACCACACAGCTGCTCGCTCACTGCCCCCACACTGGGATGGGGGAGAGGATCGGAAGAGTGAAAACAAGAAAACTCGTGGGGTGGGATAAAGATAGTTTAACGGGTAAAGCAAAAGCCGCGCACGCAAGCAAAACAAAACATGGAATTCGTCCACTGCTTCCCTTGGGCAGGCAGGTGTTCAGCCATCTCCAGGAAAGCAGGGCTCCATCACACTTAACGGTGACTTGGAAAGACAAACGCCATCCCTCTGATCGTCCCCCCAGCTTTTTATACTGAATATGTTGTCCTATGGTCTGGAATACCCCTCTGGTCAGTCGGGGTCAGCTGTCCCAGCTGTGTCCCCTCCCAATTTTTTGTGCCCCCCCAGCCTGCTCGCTGGTGTGGAGGGGTGAGGAGCAGAAAAGGCCTTGACTCTGTGTGAGCACTGCTCAGCCATAGCAAAAACATCCCCGTGCTATCAACACTGTTCTCAGCAAGAATCCAAAACAGCACCATACAGGGCACTATGAAGAAAATTAACTCTATCCCAGCCAAAACAAGCACACGCAGCTGCATTCCATGTCCTCGTGCCCTGTTGCTGGTCTCCAGAGAGAGGAGATCAGCACCTCCCCCTCCGCTGCCCACCACCCCCCAACCCGCGAGGAAGGCGCAGGCGGCCATCAGGGCACCCCTCAGCCTTCTCTTCTCCAAGCCGAGCAAGGCAAGTGACCTCGGCCGCTTGAGTCTTGCCCTCGAGGCCTTTCACCACCTTGGTTGCCCTCCTCTGGGCGCACTCGAACGGTCTGATGTCCTTCTTACACTGAGGTGCCCAAAACGGCACACAGGGCTCGAGGTGGGTCCGCAGCAGTGCGGTGTAGAGTGGGACGATCGCCTCCCTCGAACAGCCAGCCGTGCTGGGCTTGATGCACCCCGGGACATGGCGGGCCCTTGCGGGGGCCGGGGCGCACTTTTGAGTCAAATCAACTTGCCATCAACCCGAACCCCCGGGCCTCGCCGTCTAACCCAAAGCTCAGTTCAGGCAGTGCCAACCCACAGCACATCTCGCCAAGAGGAAAAGGTGGCTTGGGCCAGACCTGAGATCTCTGAGGAGCACAGGGGTCAATCTCCCCCCCCCCCCCCCCCCCCCAAAGTTACGACCGATAACCTGAGAGGCGGGAGCCGCCTCGGCTGCACCTCGCAGCTGCCGAGCTTTCACAGAAATTCCAGCTCGAGGCATTTGGGTTATTTGACATCGGGCGCCGGTAAGACCAAAACCCGGCGGTAGGGTCGGGGGCGGCGGCCTCCCCGTGCCTTCCCCTGCAGCTCCGCTCGGGCAGAGCCCGCAGGCCTGTGCCGGGACGGGGGGCGGGGGGAGGGGAGGCAGCGCTCCGCCATCCTCCGCCGCGGCCCTGGCCCTGCCCCCGCCCCGCCGCGGCCTGCAGCCGGCGGGCCCGCCCCGCCGAGGCGCCCGCCCAGCTCCTCCCGGCGGGAGGCGGTCTCGGCGGCGGCCCGGTCTCTGGATGGCTGTACCGCCGCCGACCCCGCCTCCGCCGGTCCCGCCTCCGCCCGCTACCTTCGTAGCGCCGGCCGGCCGGCCGGCACTTCTCCCCACGCGGGAGCCGTCGCCATGAGGTGTTACTACGAGGTGCTGGGGGTGAAACGCGACGCCGCCGAGGACGAGCTGAAGCGGGCGTACCGTCGGCTGGCGCTGCGCTGGCACCCAGGTAGGATCGCGACGCTCGGTCTCCGCGGGCCCGGCCCCGGCCCGGCCGCAGGCCGGAGGAGGGAGCCCGGCCTGCCTCCGCCTCGCTCGGTCCCTTCGTGTCCCGTCCCCTCTCCCCGCCCGCCCCGGGCTGCAAGGGGGAGAAGCCGCTTCTCCCCCGCGGGCGGTGCTCCGCCGGCGCCGCTCGGGCTGAGCCGCTCGGGGTCCGTCGCGGGTGGGTGGGTGCGGCTGCGGGGAGCGGGCAGCGGGGCCGGAGGCAGCGCCCGGGCAGCGCCGGGCGCTTGCTGCGCCTCGCTGGGGTCTCGGAGGGCGGCGGGAGGGGGCGCGTGTGTGTGGGTGTGTGTGTGCTGCCGTCACGCCTCGGGTGGTTCACCGTTCCACGAACTCGTCTTCCAGACAAAAACCCGGAGAACGCGGAGGAGGCGGCGGAGCAGTTCAAGTTAATCCAGGCAGCGTACGACGTTCTCAGTGACCCGCAGGAAAGAGCCTGGTGAGCGGTCTTCACCTGCTGGCGGCCTGGAACAGACTTTATGAGTGCTGCCTCAGCCGGGACTTAGAATTGGCTTCTGGCTGGGCCTCGCCGCCAGTCGGCACGGGCCTCTGCGGCGGGAGCGGCCGCTCCGCTCCGGGCTGTGAGGGGATTGGGAGCCGGGCGGCCGCCCCGGGGAGGCACAGCCGGGCGCCCGCGGCTGCCGCGCCGTGTCCCGGGGGCGGTGGTGGGTGGTGGTGGTGGTGGGGGAGGCTCGGGGGACACGCCGGTGTCGGCCTCTGTGCCTTCCTTCCGCCCCGGGGCGGGAGGCGGCGCGGCCGTTCGCGTGGGTATTCCCTGCGGCCGCGGCCCCCCCGGCTCCGCGGGGAAGGAAGGGGCAGCGGCGCACGGAGTGCCGGCGGGGGCTTGGGCGCGCTGCCGGTTGTGGCAGAGGGCGAGCCGTGGTGAGGGGCACAGTGCCCGTAAGGTAGCGCCTGTAACAGTCCGGATTCGAAATACACACCTCTCCCAAACTGCTACGGTAAATGTTCCGCGTAGCCTGTTTTTCAGATGGGCCGAGGCATCTACCGGGTTGTGCAGCCAAAACCACCTGCACCAAGTTTGTCCTCCGGGAGAGGGACGTAACGTTTTTCAGTTCTTAGGTGCTTCTGGTTGGTTTTTTTTTTTTTTTTTTTTTTTTTTTTTTTTTTTTATTTTGCGTGTGTAAACATCGAATGAGTGAAATAATGTCCTACCCATTTCCGAAAGCTTATTGAAGCGCCTTGCTGAAATGTGTTTGCTGGCTGCCCCTTAAGAAATTGCTGCTATAGATATTGCAGATAAAGTGATAGGGAGTAAACTGAAGGTCCAGTGGGAAGATTCACTGAGCCCATCTTTTTTTTTTTCCCCCTCTCTGAAGACTTTGCCTGTGAGACACAAATCCCAGACACTAGGCTAAGGTGATATATCACTGAGGTGATACATGTACTGCGGTAGCTTACCAGCACTGGGGACTGTTCTGTGTCTCTACATCACTGATACCGTGAATTTTTGCTAGGTATGATAGTCACAGGGAGGTTCTGCTGAAAGGAGGACTTGATGGAGAATGTAAAGATGATACGTTAGATCTGCTCCAGTACTTCACTGTTAGCTGTTACTCGGGACATGGAGATGATGAAAAGGTAATGAATGAACTCATCTTTAATGAATCCATTTAAATTTCATGAAAAGTGTTGGCATTCTTTTCGTGTTGAAAAGCTATGTGTGGAATTGTTGAGCATAGGTAGTAATAATGCTTACACAAATCTTTCTAAGACAAAACTTATGCTGGATGCTTAGGGAAGCTTCCGCTCCTACTTAATTATTGTCCAACAATTGGACAATAAATTTTTATTGTTATTATTATAATTGTTATTGTCCAGTCATGATTTCCAACTATACCATACAGGTACAGAGCCTGTGTATATTATTTATTTACGTTACATAGTGAAGCTTTCCAGTGCTTTGCAATACCATCTGTTTATTCAGAAATACCTTTAACAAGCCAGAACACTTCAAACTAAAAAAAAAACCCAAAAAAACCCAAACCAAAACCCCAAGCAATATAGCAACAGTCCTTCAGGAAACTGTGCTTCCTATAATTGAATTCCCTGTTGGATTTTAAGATACTCATCACAACTTAAAAAGCTCCAGGTGATTAGAAAAACCTCTGCCAGAGAAAATCCTCATTTGTCTTTGTGTTACTATACTAGGAGTGAGTTAGTAACATCTTAATTTAAAAAGAGATAGGGTACTCAGTAGTGAATTTTGTATTTGGAACATTCTCAAAACCTGATCCTGTGTAACCCAAAACTTATCAACATCTCCAGCATGCTGAAACTTTTTTTTTTTCTCTTGTTTAGATCTGAATACAGGTGCTTGATGTGTGAGAGATTACACGAAGGAGATTGAAATAAAAGGAGTGTGAGAGAGTGGGAACTTTGTTAAACAGAATGGTCCTGCTGTCGAGAGCAAGTGCTTACAAGGCCTTTACCCTGGTTTTGAGTTGCTCTTTGTCGTGGTTTAACCCCATCCAGCAACTAAGCACCACGCAGCCGCTCACTCACTCCCCCCCATCCAGTGGGGTGGGGGAGGAAATCGAGAGAAAAAAAAAAGTAAAACTCCTGGGTTGAGATAAGAACGGTTTAATAGAACAGAAAAGAAGAAACTAATAATGATAATGATAACACTAATAAAATGACAACAGTAGTAATAGAAGGATTGGATTGTACAAATGATGTGCAGGGCAATAGCTCACCACCCACCGACTGACACCCAGCTAGTCCCCGAGCAGCGATTCCCTGCCCCCACTTCCCAGTTCCTATACTAGATGGGACGTCCCATGGTATGGAATACACCGTTGGCCAGTTTGGGTCAGGTGCCCTGGTTGTGTCCTGTGCCAACTTCTTGTGCGCTGGCTGGGCATGAGAAGCTGAAAAAATACTTGACTTTAGTCTAAACAATACTGAGCAACAACTGAAAACATCAGTGTTATCAACATTCTTCACATGCTGAACTCAAAACATAGCACTGTACCAGCTACTAGGAAGACAGTTAATTCTATCCCAGCTGAAACCAGGACACTGTTGCAGAATTGTAATATTTCTCTAAAATACACTACTGTAGTTGAACATTTGTACATCTATTATTGAGCCATGCAAAATATGTCAGGTTGTTTTGCTTTGTTTTTATTTCAGGGATTCTTCACAGTCTTTCGACAAGTTTTTGAGAAGATTGCTAAAGAAGAGATGGAATATATGACCCAGGAAGATACTGCAGAATTCCCTATGTTTGGACATTCCCAAAGTGACTATGATACGGTAAGACCAAGTGTAAATCTGAACTGAAAGTAACCCAGTTAAGTCATTACTTTGTCCCACACCAAAATCAAAGGAAAGGCTCCTGCTGATCTCTGAGGTGAATGCAAAACCACATCTGCTGTCTTTTCTGCTACTGTAGAACATTACTATAAAGGAAGGGCTTGTGTTCCGATTCATAATATTTAAGTGAATTAAAATTGGTATTTCCTGTTGTACTATATTATTAGCCAGGCTTTTAGGGTAAGTTGTCAGACAAATGCTTCACAGTGCTAACCATCAATTATGCCAATGAAACTTAAGTGTAGTGCAAGGCCTATAAAACAAAAGAACAAATATTTTCTTTGCTACCTGATGAGAACAGTTTACCAGTGTTTTAATGCAACTCACACTACAGAAAGGGACATTGATAGATTTTTTTTTTTTTTTTTTTTTTTAAAATAACACGTAGTGTCCTGCCTCATTAAGGAAAACTGTTTGGCACTTACTGCCTAACACAGCCTTTAGAAAATGGGAGATGTGGTGGTTGACCTGCAACGTTATACTCTTGTCATCTACAATTATTCTAGATTTAATTTCCAAAACATTGCATGCTTTCCTTTGGGAAGCAAGAAAAGAAAATGTGTGGAGGACACTTGGATTCTTGTCATCTGGTTTGCCAACTATTTGTTGTATTCTATCAGACTTAGAATTTTTTTTTTAAGGTTACCAGTATTCCTGCGTTGAAATTAAATAGTAAAGTAATAGCAGTTTCCCCATTGAATAACTGCACAGTATCAGTGTACTCAAATGTTGCTCCCAGTCTGCTACTTCTCCCTGTCACTTTCTGTAAATTGTACTGTATGACTATTTATGATAAATTTAAATTGATACATACCTTAAAAATTAGTAACTTCAATGGTACAAAAGTTGGCTGGAGCTGGAAACAAAGTTACAAATCAAACTAAGAAGTGTCAGAATGGGTGTTTGAATATCAGGTAAAATTACGGGATGGCTTAACAAATGGAAATCATGGAAATCTTTCCCAGAGAGAGAATATGTAGTGTCTCTGAAACTGCTAAAATCTGTCTTTTAATGGAGTTATCTTGAAACATCATTTGGAAACTGCTTGGTCTCAGACCGTGGGATAGCCATGATTATAGACACAAAATAGCTTTTATGTTGTTAATTAATGGCAAAAATGGCTGGGATTCTAGCACCAGCATGCTTTGACATCTGCCCTGTTCACAATGCTCTGGAAGCAGAATGCTTGTTTTGTGTTTGTTGGGTTTTTTTAATTTTTTTTTTTTTTTTTTTTTTTTTTTTTTTTTTTTTTAGAGGGACTCATAGGGGTATTTTATGGGAAATAGCCTCGGTTAAATGGGAAAGTAATTATTCCTGTTATCTTATATGCAGACAAAGAGATTACACTGTCAGGATTCCAGCACTGCGGTGGGAGTGTTGTGGGAAGAGGGAAAAGAGTTTTAGAAGGGAGCTATGAAAACTCTACAGAGGCTTCAAAAATCTGTGATGTGAGTGGTCTGTGGCTCAGTCTACTGAGTTAATTCACAAGAAGCTTGAGAGGCAGCTTGATCAATGCCAGGCAGGCAGGGAATATATTTTTAAGTCTGTGGCTTCACAAGGCTTCAGGGGAAGGGAAGACTTGTGGATCAGTTAGGTGCAGAAACAAAAGTGATCAGCTCCAAGTATAAGTAGTAGGCAAAACAAAATCCACCTGGGAGTTCAGCAAGAGCTGCTGTACGGTCTTCTGGAGAATGTTAGAGATGTGCTTGGATTTCAGGTAGCTGCTGAGGAGGAAGAAAGTCTTAGCTCATACAGCTGATGAAGGGTTTCTCTAAACCTTTATGTGATTTATTTATACTCTGAGGGAAAACTGTGGCCTGTATAGAAGACACAAAACTGCTACAAAAGTCCTGAATTATTTGGTATGGTTTTTGTCCCCTCGCAAATAAATTATTTGTTTTTTTTTTTTTTTTTTTCTTACAGGTAGTCCACCCTTTCTATGCGTATTGGCAGAGTTTCTGTACTCGGAAAAACTTTGCTTGGAAAGAAGAATATGACACACGACAAGCTTCAAACCGCTGGGAGAAACGAGCTATGGAAAAAGAGAACAAGAAAACGAGAGAGAAAGCAAGGAAAGAGAGGAATGAAGTGGTCCGTCAGCTAGTAGCCTTTGTTCGTAAAAGGGATAAAAGACTACAGGCTCACAGAAAACTTGTAGAACAACAAAATGCAGAAAAAACTAAGAAAGCAGAGGAATTTCGGAGGCAGCAGAAGCTCAGACAAGCCAAGTATGTAAATGTGGAACAAATACTTTAAACTTGGAGAAACTATCTGTGAGGATACCATATAGAGTTAGATTCTAATAGTAGCTCCACTTGCTTTTTTAAACATCCTTGAAAGTTTTATGTATTAGTTTTGGTCTCAAGCCTGAGCTTTTTAAAACTTGAGTGTCTCTGCATTGTACTGACATGTAGCGATCGAAGATAACCAGGGAATAGTTATCTGTGTGCTGTAGGTAACTGGCTGTAGTAGCACAGAATC
Organism: Astur gentilis; assembly: GCF_929443795.1. NCBI lineage: Eukaryota > Metazoa > Chordata > Aves > Accipitriformes > Accipitridae > Astur > Astur gentilis. Next base: position 76,136,986 of record NC_064919.1, on the reverse strand, counting down.
CAGTGTGCTTTTACTTAACTGGGGAGGTAAGATTTAATAGTTATCATTGTTCCTTTAAAGAAAAAAGAATTTGTGTTTTGGAACGAGGGAGAACAGGGCTAGGACAACATGTTCTTAGATCAGCTTCATCTGCCTTTAGTACGCACTAAAAAGAAAGTGGGAAAAAGTTTTGCTTTTCCTTTTAGCTCTTCAGAAAGGACCCTTTCATTGGACTAAATGCATTTTTTTGGATGCTTTTATTTTTCCCAAAATTAAGTAGAAGGAAGACACTCTCTCCCAAGTGTAAGCACAATTTATTCTTCTAATTAGAAGAGGTTTTTGCTTGCAAATGGGAGGAAGGAGCTTAAATTCTAGTAAGAGTGCGCTTGCAAAATAATTGTGTATTGATTAAAATAATATAATAATAATAATTAAAATATATATGGAATAGATTATGTACAATTTATTTTTATTTTTATATATATATATATTTGTATGTGTGTGTGTGTGTATATATATATATATATATGTTTTTTCCAAAAGGGAGAATGAAGCAGAATTATGCATTTACCACCAAATGGCTTGGTAATTCTGAGTCCCCTATCCAGCTAGAGCAAAATTCAGCTGTATTGTGGTGCACTGATTGATAGCCTGGGCCACACTTAGATTTGGAAAACTGAGCTGGTACCTTCCCATAGTGCAGAGTCAAGGAGTAATGTGCTTGTGGCTTTAGTCGTCCTGTACTCTTTGTGGGTTTGGATCTTGCAGCAGGTAAAAGCAGCTGTACTGCTTTGAGGACTGAGCTACTTTACTGCTGTCAGCTTGACATTGGCCGTGCTGCTTAGCATTTCCTGCCTGAAATTCAAGCAGGACTCACCTATGTTAACACCTCTTTACTTGCAGCGTAGATGTGCCCATTGACATCACAAATTAACTGCTCAGATTTCCAGGCCCTACAGACAATTGTTTGCTCCATCATAATATGTTCAGGACTTTTCTCCTAAAATACCAGAGAAGACCAAGTTATCCTTTAAATAATACTGCTTCTGTAATTCCTATTTCATGGATGCAGCATAGAAGTTACTGTATTATTCTACTTAAAGGCTTACTGAACAGTACAAGGAACAGAGCTGGATGACTCTGTCGGATATGGAGAAGGAGTTGCAAGAGATTGAGGCACGATATGAAAAGGAATTTGGAGATGGATCAGATGAACTACAACAGCAGGAGACAACAGGCATCAAAGGTATAGGGTGTGGGAGGGTGATCTATATTGAGTTGTTACAGCCCGAGTATTGGCTCACTGCACTTAAAGCCACGGATTCACAGTTCTGACGGTAGTGCAACTCCATGCCTCCAGCTGAGGTGTGCCAGCCAGGCTAGAGTCTGGCGCTCTTTGGGGTTTTCCATTGAGCATGAGAAGACATCAAGCTACAGCTGTTGATTTAGGCTAAGGTGTGATTTGGTGAGACGATCTTGATGACTGCATGTCAATAATACTAAGGAAGTTGAATGCCAATGTGACTATTTGCTGGGGCTTTAAGAGCAGCTTAATGAAAAATCACTCATCTGAATTTATCTCTCTGATCCCTGCTAATCTCTTCAGACAAACAGAATGATGTGACTGAAGAAGCTGAGTTTGGTGGTGATCTGTACTGCCCTGCTTGTGAGAAATTTTTGAAAACTGAGAAAGCGTAAGTGCTTGTGGTTGGGGATTTGGGTGTTGGGGGTGTTGGGTTTTAACTTTTTTAAAAATTAATTTTAAAGATGTTTTAACTCCACATAATGGTCGGTGTTGTCTTTGCAGTAGAGACATTGTCAGGGCAGAATTTTCCATACTTAGTAGTGATGGATAATGGGCCTGTTATTAATTTATTGTTTAAATATAACAATGTTTGCTCAGAGCTACCTGCAGTAATGATCTGCTGTTCTTCACAGCATGAAAAATCATGAAAAATCAAAGAAGCATCGAGAGATGGTAGCACTATTACGACAGAAACTGGAAGAAGAAGAAGGGAAGTTTCCTGTGTCTTTGGATGATGCAAATGAAATACTTACCAAAGAGAAGGAAGAAGGAGAAGACGTGCCCAAGCAGAAGTACTTTAAATTGGCTTTAATTTTATCGTGACTAATGATTTAGCAAGTCTTGGAGGCCATCAGAGGGAGCTTCTGGTGATTTATAGTTGTGTTGGAACTCACAGTATTATGCCATTTAAAATATTGCTTAGCATCAGAGTTCTAGTAAAATGCATATATTAGTGTGACTGGATTCAAATGTTGTAGGATAATAATCTCATATTTTCTCTGCTTCTTACAGTTACATGTTTTGTGGGAAAAATGATTGTTACTTTTCAAACAGGGGAACTTGCACAGGGCCAGTATTTATTCATTTAGTACTTTTTTGGTACTTTTTGTCAGTTGGATGCTGGCATGCTTAGAAAATGAGTGTGCTTAAAAATCAGAATTGATGAAGTAAATTGCACGACTTCATTTTTTGAATGGCCAAAACATAATACCAGCTCTCACTAGTATCTTCAAGTTCAGTCTGAGCAGAATAAATGTTTTACTAAATGCAATGAGTAGTTTAGGAGAACTGTTGTTTTCATTTCAGGCATGAGTAGTTTTCTGTTTGTGGCTACTGTCTCCCTATTATGTTAAGAGGATAAGCAAGAATATAACTTGATACCTTTGTAGAAATTGTACTCATTCGTTTTTTCCTCAAAAAGAGGTAATTTTAAATTCTTATCTTTACAGACTCTCGAAGAAGCAGAGGAAGAAACAGAAAACAAGGATGATGGCATGTAGTCATACCATGGTATTCTGGGAACTTTACAGTCCAGTTTTGTTATCTCCTAACTTAACTTTATTTTTGTCCTGAAAAATAAGAGAGACTTTGAAATTCTACAGAACTTGAAGACTGTTTTCAGATAGTTTTAGTTCTTTGACTGCAGAATAATTTTTATTACACTTATTTTGATCATGTTTTATGATAATAATCTCATAGACCTCACTTTGTTCTGTTTGTGCAGATCCTAATAAATGTGATGCTGGTTCTAAAGAGGCTACAGTCTGAAGTGTCAGGAAGACAGATGGAAACAGCCAGATAGGCAGAGTGCAAGGAATTGATCAGAAAGACCACCAATGGCGTTAACATTAGCAGCTCAATTGTTCGGTCGTTTTCTGCTTTGGTTGCTAGAGTTGGTACAATGTATTGTTTGTTAATCTCTAATTTAGGGAAAGAAACCCCCTAACACATTACTGGCATCCTAATGACACTGTAGTTGTTGGAAACACATCCATTCCACCTTTCACTTGAATTGTAAACATGAGTAACACCAACCTGTTGTACTCTAGGATTTGAGTCTGTCCATGATACGACAGATCTGTGCTTACAGCAGCAGGTAAAATTCAAGAACTGCAAGCTGTTTCAGGCTTGAGTGGCAGCAGTGCCACAGTGAGCAAACTTTTCCGCCTGCCTTCCTCAACCTTGATCCTTTTCAAGTCTTACTTCTTCTCTACTTATTACCTCAATCCTAGCCTTCTCCCAGTGAGCTTTTGGTACCAGGTCCTGCCTCTTCCACCCTTTCCCAAGATGGTCTTCTGTCTTCTCCCAACCTAACCCCTCTTGTCTCCTATCGTATGTTCACCTTCTCTGCCCTCTCCCACATCATCGTTATCTCTCATCCTCAAGAAACTTCCCTGAGACTTGCAAGCAACTGAATTTTTCTTGCTTCACTTTGGCTCGTATTCCATAGTCCAAGTCAGTATTCTTGTTTCCATGCAGGCCATCAGGCTCCTGTTCAACTCTTGCCTTCTCAGTTTGAAATCAGGTCTTGTTCTCACTGTACAGATTGCATATAGGCACTGCGTCTCTCTTCCATCAGCTTGTTCACGAGGTCTTCTGCAGCCCAGACAGTAGGTGCCACTCTTGCATAGCATGAGCTGGAATCTTCCACATTCGGATTTTTCTGGGAACATAACCTCCATCCTCTACCAAGCTTTACAAAGTGCAGGGAATTGCTATGGTTTTTGTTTTCTTCTCCTGAAAGTAGATAGATTAGCCAAGTTTTTTCAGGTAGCTGAGACTCTGCAAAAGATACTAGAGGTGATAGAGTTGCATTATTGCAGTGTTAGGTCAAATTTGTTACCCTGCTTTTGGGAGCTGAGCTGTATTGCTTCAGGCATGTTCAGGGGTTGATGTTTTGACTGAGTGCATGTGTTGAGTCTACTCTTGTTTTCTGGTATGTGGAAAAGGCTGCCAGTGTTTCTGTTAGGGAGGGAAAATACAGTGTGTTTATCTAGCTTCAGTCAGCTCAGTTACTTTGACTTGTCTCCTAATGCAGGTGTCTGGCACAGAAAACTTTAGTCTAAATAACATTTTGCAAAGTTACAAGGAAAGCCACTGTTTTATAATGTGAAATGGTAGCCAGAAGACAATGAGCCCTGCATATAATTAAAAGCTACCTTCATTCTCCTCTTCTGTAGTTTTAGGGGCTGTTTTATTGGTGTTTCTTCCCTTTATCACAGGTGGCCTCTTCTTTCAAAACAGGAGAACTAAGGTTTTACCTGTTACAATTTCATGGAAAACAAACAGTAAAATTAAGGTGGTCCATGGATTTCTGTTCTCCCCACCCACCTGTGTTTGAGATAAATAAGTATACTATAAACATAATCACTTAAACTAGTTAACTTGCATGTCTTCTGTTTGGACAGACTGACAAGGACTCTTCTGGTAAAAGTGCTGATGAAGGAACAGTGGCACAAGAGGAGGTGCCCGGAGTGGACAAGAAGAGTGGCTCAGCAGAGCAGGTGGTAAATGATGGCCAAAGATGTGCTGTGTCAGGGGACACAAGCACGACAGAGGATGTCAGCCAAGTGAAGGAAGCAGAAAGTGAAGTGACAAGGTGTGCTGACTTGCAATATTGCACTGTGTCATTCTGTGTCATGTTTGATACTGTCAGACAAGTCTAGATTTACTCGCCAGTGTGAACTGGCGGCTACTCCACTAAATCGGAGTTGAGTGAATAGGATACTAAGCAAGGACTGTTAGGATCTACTTTCGAAATGCTGTTTGCCTGCAGATCCCCGCCATATCACTTACCAGTAGCTGATTCACCATCTAGCTGAATCTTGATCTCAACAATTGATCATATAAATTAAATTGCTTTATTTTTTTGCTGGAAGCTCTTGCATTGTATTGTTTGAAGGAAGAACAGGGGAAAGCAGTGGAGACATCGATGACTGAAAACCATCAGACACTCTTAGATGTTGAATGTTAAATGCACTGATCTTGGTTTCTCTTTGTTTATCAGCAGTACTAAGCCTAAAGGGAAAAAAGCCAAGGATGCAAAAAAGTCTGCTTCAGAGCACCCAACAATGGTATGTCAAATTACTTACACTATTTAAAAGCTGGTAGTCATAATACTACAACAAGGTTGGTCGTTTGGTCACTTCCAGTCCACAAATTCTGTTTCAGTTTTTTTCTTATTTTCTAATAATAAAGGTATTTCTATCCCTATGATTTTATTAGAAGCTGGGAGACTGGAACAGCAGCTTTTGTAAATTTCAGTTTAAGAGAGTTGCTAAAGCTCTGTATCCAAGGCAGTTCAAACCAAACAAATGAAACAACTGAAGACAGAGCTGTTGTCATCAGGCAGGTGACAGGCAGTATCATTTGCATCTTTCCCAATATTGATGCTTCCCAGAAAGAGCAAAATCTCGTAGTAACTACAGCTAAGACATAATAAATTCACTAAAGCTCAGAGCCTAAAGTGTTATGTGTATAGTCAGGTGAAATCAAAAGTATTCTTTATCTTGAATTAGATTTGCAAGGCTTCTGTTCTTCTCCTTGGTTTTACTTAGTACTCTTTGAAATTTCAAGAAGTTATACTTGTGATTTATTTTTTTATATATATATATTTGTTCCTCAGTAATGGAGTATCTGTGATAGAAACAAACAGCTTATTCACATTTCACTAAGAGAAACTGCATACAACAAATTGGTGTATTACATTTATTGCATATTACATATGATTGTGAAGCATTTTGGTTTTTTTCCTCATTGCAGAATGAAGTTCCCATCCAGTGTACAACCTGCAAATGTACATTTCCATCCCGAAATAAACTGTTTGAACACCTCAAAACCATGGGACATGCAAAAGCAACCCAAGCACCACCTGTAACTGGAGCTGTAAACACCAGAAACAAAAAAGAGAAACGTAAGCACTAATAGAGCTTTGTTAGAGTAACAGTCTTTAGAATAGCACATGAAAACTCTCCCAAAACTGGAAGGTGCACATTGCCTGTGTTCAGAGGTAAAACAGAGAAGGGCAGTCCTAATTTTGGAAAAAAAAAGGAAGATGCAGCAAAAGGAGTATTATCTTCTGAAGGAATGTGTGCTTTCTTTTGGTTTTATCAGCTTTTAATAACTGGATTTGACCTACTAGCCATAGTTTGCATCTCTACTATATCACTAATGAGTGTGCTTTGCAATCTTAAAAGCAGCAGGAGGAGAAGAAAAGCATATTTTGAAAGGAAGATGACTAGATTAGAGCCCCATGATAAATAATTACTGTCATTAGAAACTTTCAACTTTATGCAAACTTTTCTTTTTCATGCCCTAATTACAGTGTCCTTTTAATAGGGATAGACAGTTTTACCTCTATTTGAAACCTCCAGTTATGTTCTGCTCAGAGTGGTTCTCACCCAGAGATTTATTATGCTTATGTAAGTGAAATCTCACAGACTGAAGTCTGCAGTGTTACTTTTTGATTTTAAATTCTTTTATTTAAATAAATAAATACTTCTATCATTTGTGTGTTTTACAAATGCTTGTATGTATTTGGTATAAATAGCAAGGTTTTGGTAGGGGGGTTGCGGGCAGCAGCAGTGGTGACTGCTGTGGAAGGCAATTGGGGACTACCCTGCACTGGTCCCAGCCACCTCTGTAACACCACACACCAACGCTCAGCCATTGGGGAGCATGTGGTGCTCGTCAAAACATATTTAAGACGTGGCAGTAAATGCCGTTGTACAAAGCAACACGGCCAGGGCAGCAGGAGGCATGCCACTGCAGTGCTGGTACCACCCCAAGGGCACTATGGATGCCACAACACCCAGTGTACTTCCCCAAAACAACTTTATTATTTTCCTCTCCCTCTTTCTAAAAATTACTGATTTTGATATGACTTTCATAGATGAAAGATGAATACATCTGCCTCTTCATCTGATACCCAGTTAATCCAATCGGGGGTTTTTATGCTAATGCTAGAATAGCTGTGTGTAGAATATACACAGAATACAAACCACCACTGTAGAACTGAACTGTATGTTTACAAAACAGGTTACAGTATATTCTTTATTAAACACTGGATCTGTCAGACCACTCTTATGATACTGAACAACTACTTCTTCAGACTATGATTTTCTTATCCAGTGTAGAGTAGTACCAGGTCTAGGTGGCAAGTATCAGGGGTTCTATGTGCGTCTCATGTAAGGGAACAAATCAAGTCTATTTTGCAGCTGCTTTCTCCATGTGTCTCTGTAAAGCAGTATGAAATACTTCCACAGCAAAGTCGACGTCCTTTTTAGTAATGCACATAGGAGGTTTAATTCTAAATGTCTGAGGAGAAAAAAAAAAAAATCGTTAAACTTGTATGGAAAGAATACAGATTCTAGCAGCCCATCTAGGTCAGCACTCACCTTCTGCTCAAAAAAATCTAACAAAAAATGTGAAAAATAATATTATAGCAGAACAGCAGAGCAGGGACTGAGGCTTCTGATAAATGCACTCTAAAGTGGGGCAATTTTGGACTTCACTGGATCCAACCCACCACTCCACTCTTGTGACAAAGCAACTGCCTCCAAAAGAGACCTGACCAGAGTAGGTCAGGTTTGCAGCTCTGTTATTCCAGACAGAACTAGTATAAAACTTTTGATGGGTTTGTACTAAGAAAGAACAGACATAGGTGTATTTTCCTTTCTGGCAGCTCTGCCACAGGGAAAATTAGTATCTATTAAGAGTGGCAGTCTCTTGCATTGTGTCAGCTGATTTATAGGCTTTTTTTAAGGCTTCTAAGAGAATGCATTATGAAAGAATCACCAAATACTAACTTTCAGTTAGGGTACTATAGTTTGAATGTGTGTTGATCAGGAAGGGGTATATGCACAGTTTAAATTTTTCTGTCATCATATCACAGGACTTCATGCAGCGAGAGTGGAATAATGGTCTTTCCCACCTGCAGCCCCATGTGAAGCTAACACTCACAGATAAACAGCACTCTCATGAGACAGAATCAGATTTTAACTACACTCTGAGGTGAAGCCTGTTACCTGGGTTTCTGGTCTGTGACTTGTGAAAGAACCGATGAGGTAACAGACGCTATGCCCCATTTATTTTAGACATCCTGTGTTTATCACGTACAGAAGCTGCTTCCACTATGTCAGAGGGCTTCACTGACCTGACCAGCCCAGAGGCAACTCTCTACTATTAACTCACATGCTGTGTGATGCAGAGCCCTGGGTACAGCATGGTGCATCTTCAATTGCTGTGGGCTGATGCCCATTCACATGCAATTCTCACTTTTGTGCTGCATTGCTGAACATGCTGTTAACAACTCTCTGGATTTTTTTTATTACCATACAGGTAGAATGTTACCAGCTTTCCAGACTGGAAAGAACTAGCAAAACCAAACTTGTTCTGTACCAACAGGTCAGGTGATAACCTGAACATCAGCAAAGACTTAGCAGGCCTGAATATTGCTGATTTCTTGTAATTTACATAGACTATAGTACATTGCTTTTCTAGGGGAAGTTGTCCCTCTAAAGGAAAACTCCAAGCTTAGAGCTAGCTCAGCATACTTGAAAAGAATCAGATAGCTCCTACCCAATTTATAAAATAAGAAAAATTAAACAGAGAGAGTTCCTAAGAGTATATGTTTTCTAGTTTGTTATTTACTAAACTGAAGTTAATTTAGCTTGAGGGAAACAGGATGTAGTTCATGAGGACAGAAAATAAGCTTTATGTATAACCAGAGGTTCAGTACCTGACTGTAGAGTCCTCCTCTGCCAATTAGAACCCCCATGTCTTTACAGTCCTCCCAGATCTGATTGATTTCTTCAGCTGGAAGAGGGTGGCAACTATCCTAAGGAAAGCAAACATTAAACTTCACTTAGATAATCTAAATTAGTCCTATGAAAAAAATATATATTCCAGTCTGTCCAATAAAGCCCACCCCCATCTCTGGCTGAAAACATTAGCTGTGTAATTTATTTGCTTTCTAAGACCAGTTTATGCAATTAAGGTACACAAGTCACTGCTTACTCAAAGCTTGTGAAATATCTGGAAAGCTGGAACATTCTGGCTTGTTTTTGGCCCGACCAATGTTTTATCACTTCACTAGCTTTTTTTAAATAGGAAATCATCCTATTATTTCAACTGAAATAAGATGTGATAAAACTTTCAGTGGCACTGTAAATTGAAAGGAATAAAGTAAATCACTAACCTTATCTGTCACCATTTCTACTCCAATCATAAGTCCCTTGCCACGGACATCTCCAACAACCTCGAATTTATCCCGTAGTTTAGCCAACTCCAGTAGCATATATGTTCCCACATCCTCACTGTTTTTTTGTAGACCATCTTCTTCAATAGCCTGGTTAAAATGATGTACTGTGACAGTATTGCAGGCAAAGCTTCCCATACAGTCAGTTAATCCCCATTTAGCTTGATGACACACTATGTTTATCTCACTTCCTTGCAGACTATGTTCCTTCACTACTACAGTTCTTAAATTTTTGTTCTTTTACAACCCTCTAGTGGCATCAGAGTACAACTGAACATAATATTTTGATATTGCTGTGGCATTTTTCACATTTTACTTATTATTCCATAAACATAATCCAGTAATTCATGCTCACATGTAGTCAGAACTGAAAAATACTTGACCAGCAGCATTATTTTCAATATCTAACCAGAAATATTGTAATTCTTTGTCAGTATCATGAGAAGAATTTAATTTGACAAAGCATACCTATGTGTACTAGGCAGCTTTTTAGGGAACAACTTGAGTGTTTTAGATACATCAATACCATGCTTTTTAATCACAATCTTTTTTTTTGTTCCTTACTCCACTCTCCTTAATCAAAGTTCTGACATGTAGTCACCTATCAGCACTGACATGCACAACCCATTTTATGAACTTAATATATATGCATTAAAAAAACTCATATGAAAAAACAAAAAAATACAATTACAGAAGTTGAAGTGGCTGTTTCTCCTTTTTTCTTTTCTTCTTTTTTTTCCCTTTTCTTTTAACTCCATTTTATTCTTTCAGACTCTGACAATCTCCTTGGATTTATTTCAGATCCAGGCTCCAAGTTACTTCAGAGCCAAAAAACCCCAAAACATGGGTTCAGACTTTCTTATTTGTAAACTGATTTTTCAAAATCTTTTTATTTATATGATCAACCATCTTATAAAATAGCTTAACCCCCCCCAAACACTCAGGAAAGTAACATGAACAGAAACAGTGTCTGCTGTAATGCAGTGAGATTTAAGGACAAATGGTTTGTACATGATCAAGACAAATTAAATAGCGACCTACTGCCCACTGACTTGATTTTCTGCTGGATAGTAAGTGAAATACATTGGAAATTTCTTGATTGTCTTTTTCATGAGGCTTTGTTTTTTTTTTTAAAAAAAGGGAATTCTGACCTTCCATATTTTTAACTATCTGATTGTTGAGGCTTTTTAGGCATAAGGGAAAAGCTGTGGAGTTAAAAAAAAATTTGTTAAGCATTCGTGACAGAGAATAAATTTGGTTTAGCTAAGGATTTGCATAGTCCTATGAAAGGGGCTTTTGAGAAAGTGCTTTTCTACATTTTTATTAACAAAGTAAAGAACGTAAGGAAGACACAAAAAGATGATTCTGAAAACATAATTAGAGGACTCCTATTCTTGCTACAGGAATGAAAATTTTGCAATGGAATGAAACAGGAATTTTTCCTACACATACGGCACATTGGCCATGTATGCATAATACATGCATAAGTTTGTGCATTTTATACAGTTATTTAAAAAATAGCCCACCTGTAACTTTATAGTAAGAATAAATGTAAACATTTTTCATCTTTTGCTACAAGAAAAACTGTGGAATATATAAATATATATAATGTTCTCCCCTACATCAAGAACTGCAGCTCCAACTACACAGGCCAAAGGGCTTCCTCCAAATGTATTAAAGTGAAGGTTTTGAGCCAAGGAACTTGCAATCTCTAAGAGAAAAAGAACAACATTGATTACTCTTACAGTTGCCTTATGTTTGGTAACAGTACTTACCTGCTTTAACGTAACTGTTAAGTTTGCTGTGCTTCAACCCTGATTCTACTGGATACAACACAATAGGAAGATTTTATTTTTTCCTGCAAGTAGTCTGTGCAAAATATGACTATCTCCCAAAACTATAGTGTCTAGCAGATGCTAAACCCAGACTTTTTTAAAAAGAAGTCACATTTCTAACATATGCTATCAGTTGTCCCCTTAAACTGACACCTACGGATTTTCTTCACTAGATTCAGCCAGCCATTTGTATGAATCATGTAGCTGGCTAGCATGCTGCCTTATATACTTGCAGTACCTTGGTTAGTAAAACAGTGAATTCTGTTAGGATTCCCAGGATCTATTACCAGTTATACCAATACTTGCAAGGTCTTCCCCACTTCGGTTACACAACTAACCCCATTCAAATAAAGCTTTGCACTGGTATAGCACAGTGCTTGGTAAAATGAGTAATGAGAATCCAATTAATTTCTCAAAAGACAGATTGAGACAAAGATTATTAATAAAGCTCGGCTATTTGAACACACACCTCTCCAGTAAGTAATTATTGTATAGTATATTTTCTAATTGCTGTATTTTAAATCTTAGCAAAACAGAACACTTATACCTTTTGTTGTAACAACAGCTGCCATTGGAAAGCCATTACCAATTCCTTTTGCCAAAGTAACAATGTCAGGGACTACATCATGTGTTTGAAATCCCCAGAAATGGCTGCCTGTCCGTCCAAATCCTGTCTGTACCTTTCAAAAGAAAAATTCAGAGAAATCCCCATCACTTTCTCACATTTTACAAAATGGTTTCTTTTTCTTGTCTTTCTGTTGTTACTGATTTGCATTAAACTGCAACTATATCTGGAGTCCAGTTCTATTATGATCCTTATTCAGATGGCTTTGCACAAAATTCTGTTTATTGTAATTGGGTTTTTCTTTCACATATGAAGGAGATACCATGTCACCATGTCTCAGGCATGGTGAGATGCACAAATAAGCTGCAGCTTCCATTTCATAATGGAGAGGAAATGCAGTTGCTTATCACATTTCAAAAGCAACCCCATGATTGCTGATTTCTACTACTGTAATGCTTGAGGTACGTATCACCACCACTTTGAAGTGTTTGCTACTGTTTCAAAATAGCTTTAGCTAAGCAAATTCTATTTATAAAATGTATTTGCAGAGGTACAGCCATCAACTCCCTTCGAGTTTATGTATGCCAACAACACTCATAAGAGGAAGTGTTATTGCGACAAACTTCACATCACAGCTGGCATTTATTAGCTGCCTATTTCTGTAAATTTACTGCTCCCAAAAGGTAGGGATTGAAGTCTGCTACTAACATTACCTGTGTCTAAAATCAGAATACCACATAGCAGAATAAAGGCAGTAAAAACTGGGAGGCTCCTATGCTTGCAGAGATGTGCTGTGTTAAGCTTAAGCTATGAAGTGTATAGCATTGCACTTAGATTATTTCCAGGCTTCCAGTTTGCCTTCACTTGGATTCTTTTAAGATGACTTTCAGAGGTATCCCAAACTCTAGAGCTCTTATGTCCAAAAAGAACTCACTTCATCTGAAATACAAATGCCCCCTCTTTCCCGTACTAGCTGATAAGCTTCCTTTAAGAAACTTCTTGGGTACTGAACAGCGCCGTTAACACCCTGTCAAGACAAAAAAGACAACATCTTCACACAAGGAAACAGGAATTCCACTGTGTGTCTATCCTACAATAAGAAAAAAATACCAGCAGCCCTCAGGTAATAGCAAGACTGTTGTCTCAAGTTTCTGGCTTCAGCAGTGAAACTGCTTCAAAAAGTTCCTGCTCAGGTCACTCATTCCCATTCCACAGGGTGGTTTGCTGTTCCATTAGTTGTGCTGGTATAAACGTTTGTGAAGCCATGCTGTAAACTGGATTGCTGTAAGACAGAGTTGATTAAAGATAAACTGCCAAAACAAGTATCTTGAAAACCTACACAATGAGAAACCCAGAAACTGTGTTTGATGACAAAGTTAACCAGAGAATTCACATTCCTTCTTTGGTTAATTTGTTTAAAACATTGTTTCCTCAATTTCTGTTCACCTTGCAGGTTTTTCTTTGGATCAGAAATTCCACTCTACACCTGGACTGCAATGGCTTCTCAGACTCAAGTATGTGAAGGCATAGAAGAACAGCAAAACCAGAGAACAGCTCCAATCTTCTCTGTGGACACAATTCTCACATTTTTTTATTGCCTTTCCTGTTCCAGAACATATTCTCCATTCTTCCTATTTAAGAACCACACATACAGCAGTTCTGAAACTAGGGTGAAGCACCAAGAGAATGAATCCTGTGGCCATTACTTGCTGGAAATATGCTAAAAATATAGTGGACAACATGGCTGGGAAGAGGTGGAAGGGAAACTGAGTTAAAGTTTACAGAAATAGTAAAGAGAAAAGCAGTACAAAATTTGGAAGAATGTATTAAAAACTAAGCAATAGCATGCATCATACTTGCTATTTAAATGCAGAAAAAAATACGTATATTCAATCATGATTCTCTGTTTAATTTAACTTCATGAGCAAAATTCTAGCTCCACTGAAATCAGTGACAGAAGCTGAAATTTTAACAGTGCATCCATTCTTTCAAATATTTAAGGTGTTCAAGGCATTAAATAATAAGAAGAATAAATAATAAGAATCTACAGAAGTCTATGTTTAGGATGTAGCTAAAGAATATCAGATCTGAGTGTTTCACACTATTTGTGCCATCACAATTGAGAAATGGCAAACTACCTACTTGAATTGGTTCAGCAATAAATCCAGCTATCGTCTTTGGCACCGAGGTATTCAGAGTGTCTTTGAACTGTTCAATGTACTGGTCATTTGCATGACATACACCTGTTTACATGGGAAATAGATTGAAGGGAATTTACTTAAAATGACACAAAACTAGCTTCAAAATATGAAATTACACATCTAGGCAACAAGTATTATCTGACTCCATGTTAAATGTCACCTCTCAAATACACAATAAAAGGCTAAACATTAATGGAGAGAGTCCCTTATTTTCTCTTAAACCGTATATACTCTAAGGAATGCCAGTTCCAAAACAGCAAGGCAAGGCTGTCAGACAATAAGGTATTACACATTATACAAGTCAGCAAGGTGTAGGTTAGAGAAAGTGTTTGTGAATCACCTGCATCAGCAGACGGAATAAGCACACACTTTGTCAGGGGTTAATAAACATCAGCATAAGACATAAGAAATCGTTAGGTTAGTGCAGGTATGAGGATTCTGGAGAATACAGCTGTGTATCAGTCTACACTGAAATAAAGAACAGAGCAATTAGTATAGCTAATGCTTGCATTCACTAGGGAGGGCAAAGCTAAAAAGAAAACATTCTGTTATGTATGCATGTGAATTAAAATACCACAGAATGCCTGTTGAAACAGTGGAAGAAAATTACTATAATAGTTGTTAACAGGAGAGCAGTAGCGGAGCTTTCACACTGTGCTGTGTATGGAATGTTTTGCCCCATATTAGACTTTTTGCCTATCACTGGTCTCAGGTTGTCCTTACTATTCATATTATTCCAAAAGAAAAGCTTGAGAGCTGTCAAAACTTCAGAACCAGCAGAAAACACCAATGAACATTTCCATTCTTCCAGATGTGCTTAAACTGAGTTCCACAGCTCCCAGAGTTGATCATGACAAATGCTGGAAACAAAGGCTGGGATTTTAAGAAGAAATCTGAGAATATGAGGTGTCATTTGCCCAAAATTTTTCTCAGTGAAAAGCAGTGCCTGAGGTTCTCTGCAATGTTTTCTTTGGTTGCCCTTGCAAATCCTAACGAGAGGTCTACCTTTCTTGAGGAGGCAAATACAACTTATTTCCACAGCCCTCTAGTATTCTCTAATCTAAAAGCCAAATACTTTTTGTCATTGACCAACCTTCAGAACAGCTGCATTTTCGAACAGTTTGTACTGGAGAATCTCTACAACGGCTGCCTCCCCATGGACCACGAAAAACATCCGGTAACATTGTCTGTCAAGCATAAGAGAAATAGCTACAGATTTGATGACACCTTTCTAAGAGATGCTTTGATCATACTGAGGGATCACTAATGACAAAAACTAAAGAAAGGCTGTTAGAGTCAAAGGGTATACCTCATTTAAGCAACCTGTCTGAACACCACTTGTGGAATAACACCAAACTTCCCCCTCAAGAAATGGTAAAACAGAGACAGTTTTGGAACCAACAAGTTCAGACTATTCCAGCAATAATCACTCAGTTGATTACTTCCTTTGTTTTGCTCTTTAAGTTAATCAGCAGTTTTGGTTATCTAAGATTAATAGCAACATTTTCAGAGCTGCTGGTAGTACTTCAATAATCTGAAGTATGATAAAAATCTGCAAAACACAGGGAGGTAGGCAGATCTAGTACAGTAATTACAGGCTGGAAATTGGGAACTCCAGCCTTCTAATCCTCACTGCTGATGAAATACCACATGACTTCAGGCAACTCATTTATTGACCCAGTTTGGGAGGCTGCTGTAACAGAGCCTTCCTACAGCCAGTGCTGCGGGTGAGCTATCACCAGTACAGATTGGAGTAGCCAATGCCAGCTTCTAGTAGATAGAGAGTCATTCCCATCTGCTCAAGGGCAGGGAGATAATGTATTGCCATTTATCTCCAATGGATCTCCTTAACAGATATGTCTCCTGTCCTGCTGAAATGAGGGACATCATAGGGTTTTTTCTTCATTCCTGGGGAGGATCTACTTCAGACCAGCTGAAAGCAGCTTTGCACAGGTTTGCCAAAACAAACTTGAGAAAAGGGGTTCCGAGCTTTATTATTTTGCACCTTACACAGACTTACATGCAGGCACTAAGCATGACTAAAGAGCTGTAAATCATGCCCACTTGTGTTATGGCTGTCCCGATTCCAAAGTAGCATAAGTAACTATACAGAGAAGGAAAGGGGACTCCGGCTTGTGTGCTTACACAGGAGGACAGGTACACTGCAGTTTAGTTAGTGACCGTAACACAATTTGAGGATAGAAAATGTGCTAATTGTTGAAATATTCAAACAAAATGTTACGTTACCCAGATTATTAAAAAAAAAAATTAAAAAAATCTCACTGTTGAACAGCCAAAGCCATTGGCGACACCATGTTTATAAAGACCAATAGATGTCAATCCCAGCGTGTAAGGGCTGCCTCCATGGTATGCTCCTCTGTGCAAACAAAAGCAAGCATATGAACACCGCTCATTTCCAAGAAGAGACTGTAGCAAAATTAGTTCTGAGAAGGCATGCTTCTGAGCTACAAATTATTGGGGAAAGTGTGCACTGTTACACTCAAAATAAGAAGATTTCTGCTGCCATTTTTTGCTTTGGTTTTGGAAGAGCCATGACTGCCCATCTGCATTTGTTTCCTAAATTTCAAATGTTTAAAATTGTGACGTGATGTTTGCAAGGAGAAGAGAACAATGATTGGAACCAACAGCA
The DNA here is from genome assembly GCF_929443795.1 of Astur gentilis. NCBI lineage: Eukaryota > Metazoa > Chordata > Aves > Accipitriformes > Accipitridae > Astur > Astur gentilis. Next base: position 76,120,193 of record NC_064919.1, on the reverse strand, counting down.
ATTCAGACAGTGCCTCACAAAGTTCTGCTGTAGCACCTGAGCCCTACACAGCAAATACCTCTCTTCTTTAAATCTTGGGAACTGCTGCTCTCTCCAACAGATGCTGCCAATCTTTAAACTACATGGTAGTTTGCTGCCAGTTTTATACACAAATCAGAAGTTCATTAATGAGAACATACAAGCAAGGTGGGTACCCAATGTTCTGCTGAACAGAATAACAGAAAAATACAGCTCTTCATAACAAGGCCTTTTATTCTAATATTTGAAGCCACTTTGGAAGCACAGTAAAAAGGACTGCTTACACTGGTGCTTACATAGCACTCACCCCTGCACCACCTTGTCGCTAAGCCAGAAGAGCTGTTTGTGTACCTGTGCAGTGAACTATGGTTCAGGGATCTGGCAGAAAAATACGGCAGCAAAACAAACAAAACAAAAAAAATCCTTCTGCTGGGTTAGCTTTCAGCCAGAGCAGTTCCCTGCTGCACTTCACTGCACTGCTATTCCACCTTTGCATCCCCACAAATGAGGGCACTGCAGGGGTAGAATGAAGGAAGAAAGCAGCAATTGCTGAAGCCTGCTCTGGCCCTGAACGATGGGCCACCAAAGCACACACTGAACACAGAGACTAGACCCTTTTCTAAGTAACAAAAGCAAAAATTGCACGTTGTGTTTTGTATCCAAACTACTCTGAATATACTGTATCAAATCTTCAAATAAAATAATTTCTCTTTGTCAAATAAAATAATTTTATAGCATTCTCCTCAGCAGATCTGGGATTAAAGAGTTCTCTATCATTTCTTGGTTTAGGCATATAGAGACTGGTCACATACACAAATGAGTTTTGTAAAGATCTATCGCCATTACCTGAAAGAGATGATGTCGAAGTTATGAGTATATAGCCTTGCCATGAACATAGCCAAATCATTGGCTTCTGACCCGCTGTTGGTTAGATAAACCACCTAAAGGATAATGCTTAGGATCAGTACAGCACCCAACCACCACCTTCTTGGTCAGCATCAGACCATGTCACTTAGTAACACTATGAGCTATAACCTATCACTACCACAAGGTGACTTCACCGCAGTAAACTCAGTGTTGCCTATACACTATACATGAGAACCAAGACCAAGCAGACCTACTCAGGGAGAGTACAGAAAAATCTTTAACAGCTGAGATCTTTGGGTTTTCCTAAAATGGAACAGTGATTCAAAGAAAAATGAAAGTGTCCGGGTCAAACTAAGTATGACTGACTGAACAGAACTAACCTTCACGCAGGTAAAAAGGGCTGTACAGTGTCCTTGCATGTTAGTTACTAGGAGTGACACACACAGACACAACTGTGGAACAGAAGAGGTAAGCAGAGTATGCTTATTGGGAGCAAACGAGGATTAAGGGGATATCCTGAATACTAGTTCTGAGATTTGAAAACATCTCAAATTCTAGTGTCACTGCTTTTAAAGTTAATTTTCAGAAGTGATTGAGATTCTCCACTTCTTAAACTATGCAGATGGTTTACATTTTATTTTTTTAACTCTCCTTCCATTTTAAAGATTGCAACAGCTTCACACTCTTCTGCTAGCCCAATTTCATTTTATCACCAGTTTATTTTACCTGAAAACAAACCCAGTGTTTTTCTTACTGTTTCTGGGCATATGAAACATGACATTCATGTGGTTTATTTAAATGTCAGTAAAGCTCACTACACAAAGTACTGTCAAATACTTTTCACTGTGAATCCTCATGAGATCAAGCAAATTAAAGCTGGCTATGTATAAGAATGGTTAACATCTTCAATAATTTTTAAGCTGGCAATGCCCCTTCACAGTGACAACTGGAGGATGAGAACAAACAGAACAGGACCTTGGGATATTATGCTTGTCTACATCTGAGTCTAAAGAAAAGGCCTTCAGGATCATCATACTCTCCTTATCTGATAGGCTGTAGTCCCCATACAGGTTTTCTCTCCAAAGATATCATTTATGGCTCTCATTTATGTAATATTTTATATTAAACATTTCTTAAAAAACAGACACCCCCTTCACCTGCCCCTGCTCCTGTCAGAAGCAACGTACCTTAAGTGGATCTGGAAGAAGAGAAGTTAGCTTTTCAGCATACTCCTGGATTGATGGGTGCATGTAGATGTTAGTGGTGTGCCACAGGCGAGCAAGCTGTTTCTGGGTAGCCATAGTTACCTTTCTGCATGTAGCACAAGAAGAGACAACAGGATTCAATTCTACACACATGTGCACTCATACATGCACACATCTACCCATTATTAATTCTGAAAACGCAGACACTGCACCATTTGCCAGATGAATGAACAAGTAGACAAAATTAATGAATTCTTCAAAGTGCAGTGGAAATTGACCTTAGTGTAAGTGATACATGACAATTCAGTGAATCATATTCTGGTTTTAGGCTCACAGTGCCACAGATTAATGAAAAGCAAAGCCAACATAGGTATTTCTTCCTGTATTTTATAGCATAAATCAAATAGTAACATACTTAGGTGTTGGGAAGTGGCTTGCTGAAAAAGGACATGGGCCTGTGGAAAAGTTGTGCGAGCAGAGTTCTGTGTGAAAGAATGTCAGTCTGAGCAACAAGACTAGGCCTTGGCTGAAAATAGCTGGCTTTACTGATACTGGGAGAAAAACAACAGCTGGTCTCGCTGTTATCAGGAGAAAGACAGGGACGGTGTGACCTTGGCATAACTTCACAAGTAACTTTTGAAGAAGTTCCCATGAGAAAGTTACGGAACACGCATAGCTGCAAATCACAAGTGGGTGTGTTTTAGTAATGAATAAACATTAGCAATGTACCAATCATATTAGGACTAGTAGGCAATTATTATATTGCCTACTATATTATAATTAATATATAATGTTAATTATAATATAATTATCGCAAACTGTATAAATATGAGCTATCCATGCAAATAAAGTTGAATCACTTCTATCACTCATATTGGGTCGACTTATGTGCATTCCTCCGCCGCTCCAACACTTACGGGTGACAGTGACCAACACTGACAGTGACAATTCCAGCAAAGAGATCAAGGTATCTTCGTCCTTCATAATCAAACAACCACTGCATATGTCCTTGATGCAACAACAATGGCTTCTTGTAGTACATTCGCAGTGAAGGAGAAATATTTTGTTCACGAATCTTCTGCATACGTTCATATGGATAGGACTGAGTGGAATAAAAAAAAGTCATTATCAATTTATGCTTTCTAAAGATCCAGACCAATGCACCTGTAGTGGATCACATAGATTACACAGCTGTCTACAGCGGTTGTTCACAGAACTAAGAGTTTAACAAATTCTGGCACATAAAGGGTTCTACCTCTACAAACCTCTGAAACAGCTTTTGAAATAAGGCTGCTATTCTGCACTTACCTCCTCCTTGAAGTTTTTCAAATCAACAATGTAGCCGTAAGATATAGAACTGTCACACATATACATCTACAGATTATATCCTGCTTGTAACAGAATTGGTTTTTGCCCAAAAAGCAAACTTTATAATCATATTTAAAGCACTATTTATAGCAGATGAGCCTATTGCTCAAATCCAGTAATGCAGTCCTTCTTAAATTCAGCATAGTATATATGACTTACTTTGTATTTTTCAGGTACAAAATCGCAAGGAGGCATTTTTGCTTGTGTGGAGACAAAGCTTTTCCATTTCTGCTGCCTAAAGGCAACTAAAAAACAGTAAGAGAATTATCAAACACTTATCAAGGTGCACATCAGAAAGTTTCTCAACAAGCTTGTTCAAAGAACACACAAGCTATGGTCAACGCAAGTTTTGGGTTTTTGGGGTTTTTTTTGTCTGAGAAATTTTCTTGGGGGAAAAATATAAATAAGTAACATCTTTGTAAAGGCAAAATATATGTAGATTAAAAAAGGAAAAAGTGCTTCTCTCTTATCTGCTAGAACACGGTTTTCAGTTTCACATGGACTTTTGACAGAAAAGGACTTAACACCCACCCCAACCCCCTCGCCCCCAGCAGTTTCTGATACAAAGTCTTGTCTGGAAGCAGCAAGAGCAGGAATACTCTACAAGGGTGCGAGCCAGGAGCCCGGGGTGACCGCAGCACAGGTGGTGCCCTCAGGGACTAGGGTACAGTCCCAACAGACCTAAACAAGGTGGGCAAAGCAGGGTCCACCAAGAGTGCCCCACGTAAGTGGAAGAGATGAATCAAGTCCAGGGTCCACCCAGAGAGTCCACTCAGGTGGAGCAGCAGCAGATGGGGCCAGAGACAGGGCTGGAGACAAGGCTACAACATAGGTCCAAGGTCCATCCAGGAGACGGGGCCAGAGGCTGGACTGGTGTCAAGGCTATACTCATGGCACAGCTGAGGCAGGGTCTGAAGGCTCAGGGCTGGGCTGAAACAGGGCTCCTGGGCAGCAGGCACAGGCAAGGGCCCTGGATGAGGCTGCCCAGGGCAGACAAGGAGCGCTCAGGGCCCTGACAACTCTCAGTGCCATCTTCCGACCTCTCTCCAAAATCCTAAAAACATCACTGCCCTACCTTTCATTTAAGTGCAAGTGTAATTAAGCAGGTATGAGAAAAAAGCTACCATTAAAATACATTCTCTTTCTGCATCCCTAATATCATATGCTGAGAACTACGCATTCATTTTTAAATGTCTAAGGTTTTAAAGAATTTCTAAAACAGATTAAAATGCTCATGAATGAAGAGTGAAGTTTCCTGTGGATTACATACACTGCCACCTCCCTTACAACCACTTACAGCACTAATGAATTAATCACCTGCAAGAGTCCAGTCTCAAAAACATTAATTAAAAGCCATAAGTTAGACAAGTTCTGCCTTCGGGCCTCTTTCAAGGGGATCCACGGCTACATCGAAAGTGCTGCTTCGCCCCCCGTGTACAAACATGGAGCTGCGATCAAGAATCCCCATGAGAGGGGGCTTTCAGGGAGGTACGCCGACCCCCCGCCAGGCCTCCCCCGTCCCCGTCCCACCCGGCCAGACCAGGCCTGCGGGGGCTTTGGGCTCCGTCCACAACCGCTGCTCCGGCAGACCCCGGCGGAGCGGGCGCCCACCGCGGCAAGAGTCACCTCAGCCCCTGACGGCCCCGCGGAGGGACCGCCCGGCCAACGGCGCCTGCCCCGTCCCGCCGGGAACTCGGACTGCCGCTCCGCCCGGCTCCGGCACGGCCGAGCCGCCTCCCCGTATCGCGCCGGTCCCTTACCGCTGCCGAGTCGGCGGCCACGACCCCACAGCAGCGGCCCTACTCCCCCCGCCATGTCGGCCAGTACCAGGGCAGCGCCGGGCCGGGGACGCGCGGCCCTGCCCCTCGCCCCGCCCGCACGGGGCCCCTCAGCACCTGCCGGCGGAAGCGGCCTCGCGGGCCGCGGACATTGGCTCCGCCGCCGGTTGTCGGTGTCGTGGGGCCGGCAGCTTCATTTTCATAGGATCATAGCATCATTTAGGTTGGAAAAGACCTTCAGGATCATCGAGTCCAACCGCCAACCATGCCGACTAAAACATGTTCTGGACTGCCTTGTCTATGCGCTTTTTGAACACCTCCAGGCATGGTGACTCAACCACTTCCCTGGGCAGCCTGGTCCAATGCCTGACAACCCTCTCAGTAAAGAAATTTTTCCTAATATCCAATCTAAACCTCCCTTGCCTCAACTTGAGGCCATTTCCTCTCGTTCTATGTCCAGCCACCTGACAGAAGAGACCAGCACCCACCTCACTGCAGACCCCTTCAGGCAGTTGTAGAGAGCGATCAGGTCTCCCCTCAGCCTCCTCTTCTCCAGGCTAAACAGACCCAGCTCCCTCAGCCGCTCCTCACAGGACTTGTGCTCCAGGCCCCTCACCAGCTTGGTTGCCCTTCTCTGGACACGCTCCAGCACCTCCATGTCTTTCCCATAGTGAGGGGCCCAAAACTGAACCCAGGACTCGAGGTGCGGCCTCACCAGTGCCCAGTACAGGGGAACGACCACCTCCCTGCTCCTGCTGGCCACACTGTTTCTGATACAGGCCAGGATGCCGTTGGCCTTCTTGGCCACCTGGGCACACTGCTGGCTCATATTCATATTGGTGTAATCCAGTCCTATCCCATCCTGAGTCGCAAAACTCTAATTTTGCGCTAATTAAAAAGGTGGTTGTGAGGGAGCACGTTTTGTCCTTACAGAGCAGTGGTAGTTTGTGTGAGCGCCGGCCCCCCTCACACAGCAGTGCTCGAGGGGGCTCCCGAGGCTGGTCATGGCAGACTACAGGGGGCTGAAGCAACTGGTGAGTGTGAGGCAGATCGGTGACACAGTCACACCAGGAAAAAAAAACAGAAAGAAGGGGGTGTTATCTTGAAGTACAGACAGGTGGGTAAGGACAAATGACCTGTTTCTCCCCCCCCCCCCCCCCAGCAAAGAGTACTAGCACAACTTCCTACAAGGATGGGAAAAGCAGGAAGCTCTCTATTGTTGGCTTCCTCCATTACCTTACAGTTCCCTGTAATACTAAAAGAAGTAAGATTTGTGATGACGTTCCCTACAACGGTAATTGGCCCAATTTCCAGTGAAAGATACTTGACAATGATTCTGCTGACCCTATAGCCGTTGCTAAGGCAGAAGGCTGAATACATCACCTACCCTGAGGGGCAGCCCCAGTTTTGCAGGAAAACTGCCTGATCTTGCTCAATGGGTCAGAGATTTGTACTTTCTACTACTCGGGGCAGTGCTTAGATACCTTAGGACTCCAAAATGCTCAACCTTTCTCAATCAAACTTTACCCTTGCTAACTTGAAATCCCTGAATTTCAGTGACATAGACAATTTTCGTCAACACAAAGAGCCATAAAGAAGCATGAAAGTTGTGACCTGGTGCTTGAGCCATCAGTGTTAACCCGGTTCAATTGCTCGGTGCATGCGAAGTGGTTTAAACACATCTATCACAGGGCCTTCCACTTGCAGAACAGTGGAAGCCTGTCCTATAGACTGTGCTGGATGTCTGGCTTTTCCTTTCTTTATATATATTATATACTGGAATTGTTATATTTTATGAAGAAAGCTAGAATTTGTGAATTTTATTCAAGAACTTTTATTAAATTGAAATGCAAACACCATTGCAAAGAGATTTTACAATGACAAAAGATTGAAAAGTCCATCAGAAAGCTACAGACTTCAGAACAATATTGATCTTACAAGGGAAATCACTAACAGATTAAAGCCAGTATTTTCAATATTAAGAACTTAAAAAATACATTTTAAAGCATTTTCCTTCAGATACACTTAGAAACAATGAAGAATTCCTGAGCAACTATTTTTATACCAGTATTCTCCAACCAATGTACATACTGCATATGAAATCTACTTCCTATAATTTTTTGAGTTTTAGAAATTTACAAAACATTTGGATCTGGTTCATAGAATAATTGTGCTTCAAGTCACTCTGTTGCTACAGTAATGACACTATGATAACTTGGATGTTCCAGATTGCATACTAATTCTGAAACTGTAATGGAAAAAAATGCCTACCTTGTATTGCAAGGCTAGCAATGAAATGGTTTATGCAAATGGAAATAGGTTTGCTTTAAATATTGGATCATCTCTTTCTCTGCTGGGAAGCATACTGTTTATTCTGCATATTATTCAGAACATGCAATTTAATTTATAAATATGTTTCTTTGAGAGATCTGCTGGCACAGTTAAAGGCAAGGAAGTTCCAGAAACTTTTACCTGCACTTAACAGCATGGCAGAAATTTGCACAAATACTATTAGTTAATGACTGCTGACATGTTTTTTTCTGGGAAGTATTTTTTTGGACCAGTACCCTCAGTATTGCTATATTTTATACAATGACTAAAAAAAATATATGAAACACAATATAAAGATTTCAGAAGCCCAGATAGTGCTGAATATCTCTGAGCAACATAATGGATATATGGAACTGATGATTCTGTTAATCTAAATGATGAATGGTATTTGTAGTCAGAATAAAAAAATTACTTTCCAAGATCAAAAATGAACAACACTAGAGCAGCCTAGGAGCTCTTTCCGAGTATAGCTGAGCGGTAGTTTCCTCTTTCTTTTAGAATGAAGGACGCAGGGATGAGAATTAAGAGTAGTCTACAGCATTATGAATATTAAAAAATATTATTTGACATCATTATATTTCTGCATGTATTCCACATGTAGAAAGATCTGCCTCTTCCTAGACATGTATAATTTTCTGTCCTACTGAAGGGGTATTTTCTACAAGTTACTTCTACAAAGATTTCCAGCATCCTGTAAAAAATTTACTCAGTGCCACATGTCTGTGAAACTGACCATTGCAGTCTTTATAGGAACCGAAGTGAAATCTTTCTGGTTTTACTGATGTCAAAATGAGGTGAAGTTACTCAGCAGTGCACAAAAACAGACCAAAAAGCAGCATTGTCCAAAAAAAAATATTAAATAAAGACAAGGTCCAAGAGAATCAGCATCACAAAGTAGAGCAGGACATTAAACCTTCCAAAAATAAAAGAGGAAGATGTAAAAAAGGACTTCCTTACATCTAACTGCTTTATGCACCAACAACTTGAGCATAAGCGCAGATTTTAGCATATCAGCACTGCAAGAGGCTACACAACTACTTCAGGTATTTTGCTTACTTACTTTTGACAGATATAATAGTTTATCTTAAAAACTTAGCTTAAATGTGAGAGATGTATTTTAAGCCTAACTTGGTAATTTCCAAAATGTTTCACAAAGACAGGGACTTTCTGATTAAGGAAAATGTTAACAGATACGTTGCCACAGGTACAAACTAAACAATGCCCAGAAATGCCAAGAGACCATTTAGTAGTATCCACAAAGTCCTTTTTCTCTTGGAGCTTCTAGGTCATTACATTATCTTTAATAAATAAAAAATAGAAGAATGCTTAAGAATGATAGGCGTATGGGTGAGACAACATAAATGTGTAAATGCACCTCATCTGTAGATCTGTCTGAAAAGTTGAAGGTTGCTTTTAAAAACAGTGTGGTACACTTCATTTCCCTTGATTTTTTTCCTTGGGAATATAGGAAATGCAACAGCAGATCAGATGAGGGGTCTAGCTCTTCAAGTGTTCTGTTTGCCCAGGACCAGTATCAGGAACGTGGAAGAAAATCCTGTAACTGAAGGTGAATGACCACTTCTCATGCATAGGACTTCTTTTTCGTCTTGTATAAAATAGCTGATACACAGTAGTCGATTTCAGTGGTTTGCCAACTATTTAGCATTTAATAAGGCTTTACTACTTTAGTAGACTATTTCAGTTGTGCATATTCCCACTTTTGATATAAAAGTATTTTCTTGTCTTCCTTTTTTTCTCACAAACTCATTTATCACTCCTCTCAGTTCTACTAGTTCTAATTTTTTCCTATCTACTCTTACATTTGATTCTTTTGCCTCCATTTTCTGTTCTCCATCCCTCTCTTCTCAGCTGTAGTCAAAATGCATGTTTACTCCCTCTGATTTCTCTAATTGTCTACCTATGTACCGTCCTTTAGTGACTGTACTCCTCTTCCATTCTGACATGTGCAGCAACCGTGTCCCTCTTCCCATCATTAAACTCTCTTTCTATCCCCATATATTATGTATTTCTGTATTCCATTTATCTTTCATCTCCTGCTTAACCTACACAGGAAAGATGAAGAAATTCCCTTATTTGTTTGAAAATGGTTTTCAGTGCAGGGCTACAAGAGGGTTAATGTAATTCAGTCCATCTTTCCACACCCACAGGAATTGGAGTCTGGATTTAGTATGAAGGTTTCAGATAGTTGAGAGCAGTGCCAGTCTCCATTTTCACTCATTTAGGGACAGAGTTTGCAGATTTACTTCTCAGGAACTTAGCTGAAAACAGGTCTTTCTAAATAGCAAGTATTGCTAAATGCTTAGTACCTTTGCTGAGATCCAGAATTAGAGCATCTCTGACAACTCAGCTCATTCAGTCCTAGCGAGCTGGGCACACAGGCAGTGGCAAAAAACTTTTCAGCCCAGGAAAGGGACTGGTGCTTGGCTGCCATACTTGGTCAGTATGGCTTTCTCTACAAAATGGAAAATTCTCTGGCATTTTCTCATATTAAAAATATTTCATTTTGCTACACATTTCAAATATCCCATCCTAGTACTACCAGAGCAACACAAGTGATGATTCCATGACAAGCTGTTAGTTAACAAAAGTAATTTGAACATTACCAATAAGATTTTTTTAATCTTGATAGAATGATTCACAATTTGACACACAAAGTAAAATGCTTTCATCTGCCTTTTTAAAGGGAGCAAAAAAAAATAATCTGAGGTAGCAGTTCTTTGAGAATATGATGCCTGATCTCATGACACTTTTTCATTTCATTTGTCTTTATGGCTTTGTAAAAGATGTCTAATATCTGTCAACTGGCTTAGATGACTTTGGCTTCCTTGCACAACACCTTCAAATTGTTTGCAGTTAGTGAAAAATTATGAAATACATTTACAGGCTTCATGATGTGAACCCCACATATACAATGCTTCAGAGATCACAAAAAAATTCCACTTCTTCATTTTGAACACCTGCTGTTACTACAATACTTAAATGACATTTAAAGCAACTGTATATTTTCCAGCCATTTAAACATAGTCACATAAACAGATATACCACAGAACTCACTGCTTTAACATAAATCAATTATTATTACATATTTGTTTTACAGTTTGTTCCATAAACACATATATCCTCTTACTAGTATTATGTAAGGTCAGTTTACTGTATTTTTATTAAATAAACTTTGTAGTTACATAGTATCATCAAGACCATTCTTCAAGCCTGCATTTTATGTGACAGTGAGTTTCGGCAGCACATGTCCCACTTCAATAAATCGTATTTCTTTAAAAGTCAGGAATATTTCACTGAAATACTAAAACTGTACATCAAATATGTCTTTGCTAATGAAAAAAGTCTAATTAGAAAATTTAAGATAATGGGTTGTATTTGTCAATACTGAAGAAAAACTGTTAATCAAATTAGTCTGAGTCCAAAGGAATGGTATTTTATTAAAATACATACTTTTTTTCCTATGTATTTTATAAAATTAATGACTTCTGAGGAGCCTTTATGCTTCCTTTTGGGGCTTTTATGCTACTAAAAAGTAATTCACACTTCAAGTGACACAGCATAAATTGATATTGAAAACATTCAAACTTTTCAAATAATTATTCCAAGTGAGAAATTTGACTAATGGTGCAAGAGCTAGATGGCTAATCCCTGTTCCTGGGGCAAATTCTGTTATGTACTTCATCCCTCTGTATATCAAAGGAGGTGTTAAGAGCCTGTTATCTCCCACTGGCATGTCATAATTTTACAACAATCAACTGTGTAAAACTGCTGCAAAATCTTATCTATTTCCTAATAAATAGCTACTCCTTAAAGCGCTGCAAGGAAAAATGTTGTTGCAAACAGAAAGAATGAAGTATTTGAACATCCAAAGGCCCACACACTTAGCTGAAGGTTACTCTGATTTTACAGAAAACTAGTTTATTCTCTTCTTAAGGTACGTCCAGATGTTAAAGGCCACTTTCAGAAGGTGTGGCTGCCACCTTGAGAGTAACAAGGTGTTTTGGAAAATAAAAGCAAACCTAAGGGAAAAATAATCAACCTGCACACTTGTTCAGCTTAAAGAATGAAACATATTTATGAAAATTGTGTTTAAATTGTGTTTAGCTAGCAATTCCCTCAAAAGCTTAGCAACCTCAGAGCAACGAGCAAATGCACCTTCTCCACTTTGGCTGAATTTCCCTTTTCCCAGAAAGCCATGATGACTTGGCATATTGAGACACTCATCAGCAAAGGTGGGAGAGAATCTACACCTCACAATGTGATTTAGGCTACAGCTATTTTGCAGCTTCAGTACCAATTTATGGTAAAGCATATAAACTCTTCCACTCAGTTCTCTTTCTGTGTGGACTTCTGGAGGTACACCCATAGATACCTACAGTTAGGCAGGATGAACCGTACACTTAAAATCTGCTAAAAGTTGTGTCTGTTTGCCTCAGGTCCAAAGTGACTGACATGACAGCAACAGCCTGCTGCTGACACTTTATCCCACACTTTCTTAGGTTTACGTCTGTGTAGTCACCTGTGGTTTACCCTACAAAATCCACTCCATAAGGAAAATCTTTAGGCTGTGGTTTGCTAAGATTCTATAGCTTTTATGCATCACCAGATGCATCATGGAAAGCCTGTAGCAGCTTTGTGCATGGCATTTGGAGTAGAAACCAATGGCTTGGCTCAGGTACGACTATCTGTGTAAAGAAAGAGAACGTGTCTGATCTGGATCAGCTCTGTCAGATTCAGTCAGGAAACTGAAGTGTAAAGGAAGCAGAAATACTGTCAGAAAGAGGGTATTATCAGCTTACATACATGCACACACACAAGTTGCTGCCCTGCAAAACGTTCCAGTTTTGACTGGTAAGTCGATAGTTTCTTTGCAGTACTTTTAGCATCTCTAGAAAATTTGTAGAGTATGCTACAAATGCTACAGTAAAATTGTGCTGTTAACTATAACTAAACAAAATTTTATGTTTGGCTGCTCTCTGGAGTAGCCACTTCATGTCTTCAAGCGTTAAATTTAAATAGCTGAATTAAGAATCTAAGATGCCTCCCTACACATTCAGCAGAGCATCCAGACTGCTCTCATCAACCTCTGGAAGTGGACAATACATTGCCTGTATAGGGGACACAGGCTCTAAATTTGATGCTTAAAGTAAATGTTACAGTATACACTAACACATATGTTTACAGACACAGATGATTAGTTAAATCCTAAAGTCCTGCCAGTGGAAGAGCTAGACAGCTTGACTGATCTGTACTTGAGCAGTTCCATGGCATGAAGGTAAAAGGTAAGAATCTGATTTCCCAAACTGGATGTGGCTTTGAGGGATCTTCAAAATCTGAAAGCCTCTTTTGTCTGGCTCTGCAGCAGGTTACCTGATACTGCAGGAAGGCTGGCTCAGTGCGTAAAATCATGAAAAACTGGAGAAATATAAAGCTGTTCAGGAAGGACAAGAACAGAACAGAGCTCATCTATAGTAAATGCACCTTCCTTCACACGTCCAGTACAATTTTCCTTACCTTGTGTTTCCAATTTCCCCTGAAGCTAGTGATACTAGCTGAATACTTGGCCCAGTTTTAATAAGTCATCACTTGGTCATACTTTCCTGGAGTAAATTAAACTTTTGTTTCAAGAAGGAAGGACGACAGTAAGTTCAGAGCCATTCCAGTATTATTTTGATTCTGCCTTTGGTTACATGGGGTATGAGGAATCCTCACTGTTCCCACTGCTGTTCCGGAGACACTGGTCCAGCCCAGCTACATGGACTCCTTTCCTCATTCCCACCGGTATTTCAGCAGAGCTCTGACTCAGACTTTATGCCTCATATCTTTGACTTTGGAAGCTGGATTCCAAAATTAAGGTTGATAACTTCATATGAAAAATCTGACTTCAAACTTTCCTTCCAGGCTCAGAGAAAAGTGCAATGTCTGTGGATGCAGGAGAACACCATTCCATTTGTGATTGGCATCAGAGTACAAATTCAGTGGGAAAGAAGCTTTGCTCTCAAAACCTAGATTCTATTTTAATTTTATAATTACAGGTGATAAAAACCATGTGAAATAAATAATTTAAAATTCAAATAGTAATACATCTGTAATATATTAGAAATATAGTTTAAAAATTAATTAATATTCTTAATTAGTATAAAGTTTAATTTTATGCTTTGTATAGAAATGGTAGCTTTACTTGTTACTGCTGTCTCAGCAGAAGGAAACAGAAAAGTTCCTAAGTAGCTAAATAGGATTGGGAAATTTAAAAATATTTTATTTTGCCTTTTTTTTTGTAATAGAAAAATAGCCTCTAAAAATAAGTTGTTAAATATATGGGCTTGTATTAAAGTAGAATTATGTATTATATACAATAAAGGAGTACATCAAATATTGTTCTATTTTTTTCATGTTTTGTTTGATTGGACTAGGATAGGAATGGGATGCAAAGTCTTCTGTCACATTGAAGTGAAGAAAAAATATATTTAGAATAATTTGTTATTTTATTGTAATTTGTTGAATCTATTCTCTTTTATATATGATTTTTCATATATAAGAGCTCATTTTTTTCTTAAGGATTGAGAAAAAATATAAAGACTTAATCTAGTGTCAGAATGCATTCAAAGGAAAAACACTGTAGATCAGAATGCTTTTGTGCAATGATTTATCTGATTGAGGAACTTCTGAGATCACTACGCTGTACTGACTGACATGTAACAATTTTCAACTTTGTTCAATCTGCAGTATTCCCTCAGGTTTAATCAACTAATAGATTTGCAGAGCTGAATAATTAGTTTACAATGTATTTTTCATGGCAGATAATATCCATTTCCTCATTTCCCTGTGTCAGAAACCTCAACCCACAGTTTAGTTTATTCTCTGTATAATACACACAGAAGGCCAGGCTTTTTTAAGGAACTATTTGCTATGTGGTTTTGCTCTACTGTACATAACTACTAGGTATGTACTGTACTATTAGTTATTTAAAGGAGGGCATAAAAGAAGATGGGTCCATGTACTCTGATCCATTGTTCTCTCTTTTGCACTTGCTTGGAACTGTCAGACAGTAGCTCATATTTTTCTCAGCTTGACTTTGCTGAAGGTTCTGAGACGTTTCCATTGCAGGTTCTTGAGATACAGATGTGTGCTGAATGCGTGAATCTGGCATTAATACTAGAATATTATGGTCCACAACTGTTGAGACCTTGGTATATTCTTTGCTGGTTCCTGGAACAGTGTATTTTTCGGTCTTTCTACTATTTTCTTTATGTTTCAGTAATACTGCTGGCTCCACATCTTGTCTGACTTTGTGAACTTCTACATAATCCATTAGTTTAGGATTCAAAAATGGTGGCTTGTCATTAGGTCTGTTTTGTTTGACCTGCACTGTGGTTTGGTCAGTTTTGGAATACAAATTCTCCATCCCTTTTTGCTTTTCCATGTCATCGTGGCAAGTTTCAGTGATAGGATATTGTGATTGATGCTTTTCTTCATTTCCTACCAACACTCGTGCAACGTTGACATTTCTGATACTCAGTGTTATCTTATGTGCATCTACAGGATTGTGGTAGGCAAACATAGGAGGCTGATTATCAGGTAACTGAGCTGTAGGCCATGTGGACAATTTTGTACTCTCATCATTAAAAAGGACTATTTTCTGTTCTGAGGCTATACACTGAGTTTCCCAGCTCCTTTTTCCTCCTTTATTTTCTTGAACATCTCTTACATTTTGTGTTTGAAGTGTTGATGGAAGGGCACGGGATTCCCTGCACTTCTCAGAAAGGAGAGAAGGGCTATCACAGCTCCCTCGGCCTGAGTCACTGTCTGTTTCCTTGGGTATAATTTTTGCATTTTTACTGGGATGACCATTGTCATGGCTTGGCATGAGTTGCTGATCCTCACTGTCCTCTACCTCCAGATATTCTATCAGTAGTTCCTCACAGTCTGACGTTGGAGGGAAACCATGGCAACCAAGAGCACTCAATAATTCTTCAGATTTTCCTGTCTAAGAGCATAATAAATAAGATATTTTTTTCACTGTTAGCCTTAGGGTTTATCTGACTAGAACAATTGTGAACAATCTACATATTTAATATACAAATACTTTAATAGTTGTATTGCTAGACCTAAACTGGATTTCTACTGCTGCAGAAAATAGTAGAAGAGAAGGAAATTTCTTGAGTTCCCTCAGTGGGGAGACACAATCCCAGAATTCATGTGTCTAAAATGGGGGGACTAGGAAGCTTTTGGCAGGTAGAGGTCTCATGGGTTTAACAGGAAGGAAATGGAGGAGCATGATAGACCATCCACGTCCTGTCTCCTCAGCATGGCAAGAGACTGTGGAGAGCAACTTCCATAAGAACTACTAGGAAGATGACACAGGCATCGGCTCTTGTGGTGTCCCAAGAAACACCTGTGGTCCCAAACCCTGTTCTCAAATGTCCTCCTCCTCCTACTGCAAGTGAAGACTGTCAGTCCTAGTTTCGGCTGGGATAGAGTTAATTTTATTTCTAGCAGATGGTATAGTGTTGTCTTGGATTTAGTATGAGAAGAACGTTGATAACACACTGAAGTTTTCGGTTGTTGCTAACTAGTGTTTATGCTAAGTGAAGGATTTTTCAGCTTCTCAAGCCCAGCCAGCAAGAAGGCTGGAGAGGCACAAGAAATTGGGAGGGGACACAGCCAGGGCAGCTGACCCAACCTGGCCAAAGGGATATTCCATACCATGTGACATCATGCCCAGTATATAAACTGGGGGGAGTTTGCCAAGGTGGGGGGCAGATCGCTGCTCAGGAACTAACTGGGCATCAGTCAGCGAGTGGTGAGCAATTGCATTGTGCATCACTTATTTTGTATCTTCCAATTCTTTTATTATTATTGTAATTTTATGATTGTTATTATTATCATTATTAGTTTCTCCCTTTCTGTTCTATTAAACTGTTCTTATCTCAACCCATGAGTTTTACCTTTTTTCTTCTGATTCTCTCCCCCATCCCACTGGGTGGGGGGAAGTGAGTGAACGGCTGCTTGGTGCTTAGTTGCTAGCTGGGGTTAAACCACAACAGCCTCACACATACCCTCCCCAGGATCAACCTGAAAGTGTCGCTTATTTTTAACATTGATTAAATTAATTGAAGCTGGTTTATACTTTATTACTGTAATTGTGTTTGCTAGTACATAATTTGGAAAAGTAAGTAATGGTGAATTCTTTTGTTGTTATCAGGGGTACTCACCTCTAACAGATGTGTATCTATGCCTTTTATCTTTGGTCCCGGAACTGGCGGTAGGATAAAGGCTATCATTCTAAAAAAAACAATGAAACATACAAGGTGTAAGTATGGGCCCTATCTCTCTATTTGTTCTCCCATTTCCTTGGACTGTGACTGAAATTTTAAACACTTTTTTCATATCTGATATCTCCCCGTTGGAGAGATATCTCTCTGTTTCCTGTTTACCTCTCAAGCCAGGTAATTTATAAATCCAGTTACAGTTCATAAGTTACCCTTAGATGTATTTATAGGAAAAAGAACAGTACAAAAGTTATTCAACTGGAAAAGTAACACTGCTAATGCCCTTTTATTGTCCTTTGTCCCTTAATCTCCAGTTCTCCAAAATCACTGTAATTTCACCACTGGCTAAGAAACAGCTATGTGGGGCACAGTTCAGGAGGACTAGTGGGCCTGTACATATATACTTGACTGTCAGCTGACCAGGATTTAAGATGAATGACTTCTGATGGCTTTTCCATCAACAGTTTCTATCTCTTTCTTCTACTCTGCCAGTACTTTTTGCAAGATTTGTACAAAAGTGATAAGCTTTGTGACACTTTTCTCTTTCAGATTTGATTGAAATTAGCCAATGTTCTAATAAATTATTTGGGGAATTGACAGACGGGTGGGCAGAAAGACAAGCTCATAATATAACCTTATTTCCTCTAGGAATTTAGGGTAAAACCAAAAGTCATGTCTTCTACATGAGCAGGGATACTCCAAATTATGTTTGCTGAATACTTACATGGCTAACCAAGATGGTCAGATCTAATAAGAGACATGTCTTTACCAACTGAGAATTTAGCTTGGTATCCCTAAAGAACAGAAATACCTCTCTATCAGCTCTGAATTTAAAGTCAAATACCTGTAATTTAGAGTTTATAAGAGAACACATAACCCATAGGAAATTGAATCAAATGTTAGAAGTCTATTTTTGAAAAGTTTGGTGAGATTTTCAACTCCATGTAATTGTGAAATTGGTGACTTACCTGTACCCTTTCAAAACCATTGTCCAGCTCATGATTAAACATATAAGAGATGACAAGACACCAACGACGATCCACACAACCATATCTTTTACTCTAAAGTCTAGGAAACAAACAGAATTATTTAAGAACACACATCTAGCATATGCATAGTTGACATGCAAAAAAAGTCTCAAATTACTTTTTTTAAAAAAATTGGTCTAACCTGCCATATTTGGTATTGAATCTAGAGGCCTTTATTAGCATAGATAGATCTCAACAGTCATTGTAATATCTGATAATAAATATACTTCTTATTAATGGCACTGTGCAGGAAATAAACTCTCTTGAATGATACAAAAAAATGTATGAAGAGGGAAATTTTGCCACAGCCAGTTATAGCAACTGTGTTCAAAGTGTTCAAATTCAATTATGCGAACACTGTAGTCATTTTATTATGAAATACATATCACACAATTAATTAAATGGTGGGTTGAATTATCTAGGACTATATATTTTTAAGGATTTCTATTGTAACATGACACTTTTTACATTGAGGTGTTTATTCCAAATTCATTCCAGATAAAGAGTAATGAAGAGCTGTTAATGTCTGGAGGCAGTCGCTCTTTGTCGTCTATGTATCAGTTTTAATGCAGTTACTGGTATTCTTTTAATTAAAAACTACCATCATGAGAACAAATGAGGCAATAAACAGAAAGAATGTGGTTTAAATAAGTAAAGAAATTGATTCACCTTAACTCCCAAAAGTAATGAAGGGGAAAGCTAACTGGGTGTGGTGCAGGGATGCTGAGAATTGTGTTACCTTAGCAATGATGTTCTTGTCCTAAGGAAACTATGGGATGTCACTCTGCATGGATGCTGCAAACAGCTAACAAAAGTATTACATGAACTTCCATGTAATAAGAATTACCAAAGGGATGCCTGGCCACTCACCAGTAGGGATCTGAATATACTCTTCTGAGCTCCATTCACTCCATGATCCATGGTGGTCAGGTTTGCAGTGAATCTGTACAATATACTTCTTTCCAGGATTTAAACTAAACATCTTATATTGTGTTTGCTGTCCCACAAAAATAGTCTGGAAATTAAATAAAAACCATAAAATGCATATAACATTAAGACATTTTTCTGTGAAAATCACAGCTAGGTTTCAGTCTTGAATAACCAAGTTGGGAATATAGAACGAATCTGGATAGCTTTCTAATAATTGTTATGCAGGCATGGAAAAATGGTACATTTAGTTTATTTATTTATTTATTTAGTTAGTTTATTTCTATAGTTCAGCTTTCTAGCATAATTCAGTGGGAATGAGATCTGGCTCTAGTATGTTGTTCAAATTACTACAAAAACATATCACGAGCATATGGCAAATAGGGGTGAACTGTGGTAATGGTGGGAACTGCAATGGTGAGAGGAGAAGGAGGCAAAAAACAGAGATGAGGGAAGAAAATGCTGAGAGAAATGGAGTGTGGAGTTGCTGGAACTGCACGGGGTAGTAAAAAGTGTATCTTGCAAGGGTCAGGGAGCTGGGAACTGCAGTGGCAAGGGGAAGGAAGGAGGAGATAGAGAGATGGCTGGGACAAGAAGAGGATGCAGCCTAATACCAATAGCTAGAGTCTTTAATTTGCTGCCCAGTTGTTTGAATTGCAGATCCTGGCTATGGACAATTATTATTATGTGGCCATGACAACTATCACCTAATGACTATTTGTACAAATGTAAATGATTTTACATAATGGCACTGAGCTTTCTGTTACCAAAGAAGTGCTTGTGGTTAAGAACAAATTATCACAAAAGAAACCTGACTAAATGAGAACAAACAACTTTAACTGTAAAGCCAATATGATTAATATATAATGGCCACACTTAAAAATAAGTTCTTTATCACCTGCTATCACACAACAGCATCTGAGATACCAGTATTCTCAGTAGGAAATCATAGATCACACAAGCACTTTTGAAAAACAATGAACTATTCAGTGTGCCTGCTTCATTACATTCAGGCATGCGACCTAGCTGACAAAATCTAATTGATCAGGAAACACCATCTAGCAAAAACTTGCAACATCCTTACCTCCCATTCCTCTCCTTCTTCAGGCTTCAGCCGCAACTCATATTCAAGGGTAAGCCATCCAGATCTGACATCAGCCAGCGGGGGTGGAAACCATGTCAAGACCAGATATGGTTTTCTATTTATTGACTTTTTTAATTCCAGAGTTACATTCACAGGGGGATCTGGCTGTACTGTTAAAATAAAAGAACTGACAATAAGAGTCTAAAGGATTTTTTCCTTGCATCTTAGGAAGAAATATAAAATGGTGTGAGTCACAAGTTGCCACCTCCATTGTGTCTAGTAATTCAGAACTGGTCCTGGAATACAGGTATCAAGAGCTTCCTGATAAAGTAAGCATGGATTTATGAATTTGAAGGAAAAACTGAAGAACAGTAAATATGTTAAGTTTACATTGAGATTTGCCTTAATAATTTATCATCGGAAATAATTTTTTCTTACATTACCATTTATTGTTGCTTTTCCCAACAACTGTGTTTCAAAATTAACATCTTTAATGCTGTGTTATGAAAGTTGTGTTTTACCATAATCTTAATCTTATCAAAGTTGGCATATATGGTTGGGAATTCTGAAAACACAGGTGTAGTTTATGAAACTTGCCCACCTGTCCCCCCCCATGTCTTACCTTGAGAAGACACAACAGCATAATCCCTACATGTATTCGTAAGGATATTTAAAAATAAAACAAACCAGTAATATTAAAAACCTGTCTATATCTCAAAAATAAACAAAAATGGAACACAGGTTTCTGCTACAGTCAGGCTTGCAGCTTCCTCAGTTCAGAGGGAGAGGTTCTGCATATCGTGCATGTATTTTACCACTGTCTGATGCAAAGCTTCATCAAGTGAGTAGTCAGGGCATGGAGGTAAAATGTAAAGCCTGTTCTCCAGCAGCCCTTTTCCAGCTGCAAGACTCCTGGCAGCCAGATCCTTGATAACAAAATGGTTATTGGTGGTAACGTTCCATTCCCTTAGACAAAAACTTAAATCCTTGTCCACAGTCACTCTGTGGAAAAAGTCTGAGAAAAGAGATTATCAGTACACTGCTATAAAAAAACCTAATTCGGCTTCTCTTGGGTATGGAAACTACTTTTAGGTAATCAAATTTAAGTATTATTAGTTACAACATCAATTTGATTTCAGTTGCTGGTAGAGTGGAAAAAGATTTTAGCTGGATGATGTTTCTTAGGGCTTGACTGGAAGAAATGTGGAAAACCAATAAATGGTCTGAATGCAATTTTAAGGCTTTTAGCATTTTTAGGTTTCCTTTGAAAATAAAATGGTAAAGGGATGAATATTGATTTATTATTACACCAGATAAGATCTTATTTGTTCTTGAAAGTTTTTAACTTGGATATAATACTTTATATGAGAAGAGCTGGAATTAGAATTTTTGTGTCAAAACCCATAATTCTGAGTTATTTGGTTTCACAGAAAATACTTGTCCTCTCTTACCTATGTAAGTCACATCCACATAATGAGGATCAGAGATGTTACTTCCCATTTCGTTAGTTGCCCTCACAGTAATATTGTAGATGGTCCAGAA
The DNA here is from genome assembly GCF_929443795.1 of Astur gentilis. Taxonomy (NCBI): domain Eukaryota; kingdom Metazoa; phylum Chordata; class Aves; order Accipitriformes; family Accipitridae; genus Astur; species Astur gentilis. The sequence goes on along the minus strand of NC_064919.1, from coordinate 76,098,752 downwards.
AGAGGTGTGCTTTTTATCGAAGTAGCAAGAATTGGGGCCCGCATTTCTGTAATCTGGACACTCATAAACTTGTTCTTCTCTGAAATGAAAGAATCACAGTGATTAGTTTACACAGACTAAAACACCTGACTTTGATTACTAATAGGTCAGCATTATTTAGGGCTGGATCAGATTTTTCACGCCTGGCAATGTGAAGAAAACAGAAAACTGCTTTCAGACTACAGAGTAATTGGACAATTCCAGAGACTGTAGTAAGCATTTTCCCCCCAAAATAAAGACTATAAAGGCTGAAGAATTTAGGCTGTTGTAGATGCAGCAGCAGACTAGTAGACTGCAGCTCTTACTTTTCTGAATGCCATTGTCCACTGCATAGGCCTTACAGGTTCCAGAGAGCCAGTAGAAGTGATTGCTGAAGTTTTCCAAACCATCTATTAAAAACTGAGTATTTCCAATGTTCATTTCACACTTACACAGGTTCTGCATATTACATTAATATCCTTTCAGAATCTATTTTGGTCTTTCATCACCTGTTCCTCAAAAAAATCTACTTTGTACCTGTCCTCCAAATCCATTCCCAAGCTTCCCAAAGGGAGCAGGGATAGATAGGAGAGAAAGTTGAGTATGTAGTACTTGTTTCCAGGCTCCTCTGTGATGCACAATAACAAAAGAGAAAGTTGTGGTTGTGGACCTCATACTCTGCCCTGGCTGGCTCTAAGCTGACAAATACAAAGTTCAGCATCCAGTTAGGTCAGTGCAAGGCTGAGCAGTGCTGGGTGAATGAAAAATAGTTCACAGGACCCAAACAAAATATTGACTACTCCTTTAAAATGAATGTTTAGTACTTGATGTAAGTTCCAGGACCAAGATTACTGCAGAAGCCAGGACGCATCCAGAGCCTATGAATACTTGTGCAAAATAAGCATTATCATAAGATGAAAATTTTAATATCTGGTCATTTTGGAAAGCTTTATTTCTGGAGCTGTGTGGCTGAAGAGCTACAGGACTGTGTGTTTGTATTGCATATGCAGTTCCTGAGCCATGGCAACTTTCAAGGTAGTCTATCTTTCAAGACAGAAGAATTCACAGAATTTTGAAAAACCTGACATTATAAAGAGATCCTATTTCAACCTTAAATATGTTGTTGCTAGTGATATTCCAGAATATGTCACTTGGACAAAATGACGTGCTATGGAAAATGACATCTCCTAAATGCAAAACTGATCAGCATTGATTTTCCAGGTCCTTCCAATAAAACACTGAATAATATATACAGCTTATTACCCTTCTTTGCTGTAAAGCAAAGTGTAGTTAGTAGGAAGTCCTCCATCTGAACCAGGCTGCCACCAACAAGTAAATGTTTCCTTTTCTGGAGAACGGCATTTTAGTATTGTAGGCTTTTCAGGAGGTGACTTTCCTGTAAGAGATAAAGAAATGAACTAATTAGTAAGCTTACTGCATTAGGTCAACCCTGAACTCATAAAACAACATCAAGCAGAGCACAGGAAAATACTTTTGTTTCTACATGGAAAGAAAAAGTTTTGCTTCATATTAGCACAGGAAAGGAAGGATGGTTCGGTGGTTAGGGCAGCAGCCTGCTACTTTGACCTGGATTCAAAATACTTTCCCACTGCAGCTATGCTGAGGAGCTATGTTTTAGTTCCCTGGCTGTGGCTCTTCTGTGCACCCAAATCTGACAAGCGGTGCTCAAGTACTGTCATAGCAGGTTCTATAAAATGGTTTAAAATACACTCTGCAATCCAATCTATTGTCTACATAAACCATTTCTTCTTTAAAAAATGTGTTTTAAGATGCTTCTGATTGTTTAAAAAAATGCTGTCATTCGTTTTGGCTTTTACAGGAAAAAAATGAAGAATGTGTTTGCCCATTTATTTATGTCCTTGCCAGTAATTCTCTTCTGAAGCACCTATGCTGAGCTGACTCCAAAGATAAAAAGAAGCAGCTCTCACATTTCCTTGTAAAGTGATGTAATGCTCCATATTCAGACTATTTGCCTGATTGCTGCCAAGCAATTTATACTTATTTGGATTCCTGATGAAGATTTTATAGTCTCAAGCAAAGCACTTAAAGTAGGGCAGAGCAAAATGCTTAAATTTTGAATAGGATGATGCTAGTCAAAACCGTGATGTGATTGGAACTTCTGCAGTTATGCATTTGTGGCAAAATATGGTCCTATTACATCAATAATATAAATTTTTTACTATTTAGAGTAGGGACATTGATTTTCCAAATTTCTAATTGCCTAAGGCAGATCTGAAAATGGAACATTTAAAAAATATTTTTCTATTAACAGTACTTCAGCAATCTCCATGTCAAATAATGAATAATACAATTAGTGACAGAAGATATGAGACAACCTGGCGAAAGTGTCTGACAACAAAATATGATGTCATTCATATTTAATGTGTCCACTCAATCCCAACAAAACACAGATAACTATTTCCATGTGGTGGTAGCTGCAAGTGTTATGCTCTGTTAGACATGGCAGTGCTTTCAGTCCAGTTACTAATGAACAAATTAATGATTCTTACACAAGTACCATTACTATGCTATATATATATATCTCAATCATATATATATATCATATCTATAGCTACAGATGAAATCAACATAATTTTTAAATAAAGGGAAAGGAACAATAAATTATTTAGGCACACCTGTATCAGAAGTGACTTCCTAGTAAATCTCAGCCTGTTTGTCATAGCCAGTTTCAGCAGAGGATTCTGAGTGGATCAACAAGACTAAATATGCAATTACATACCATGTGTGGTAAGATGCATGTGGTGGGTTGAGTCTGGCTGGATGCCAGGTGCTTACCAGAGCCATTCTATCACTCCCCCCTCCTCAGCTGGACAGGGGAGAGAAAATACAACAAAGGGCTCGTGGGTCGAGATAAGGACAGGAGAGATCACTCACCCATCACTGTCACGGGCAAAACAAACTCAGCTTGGGGAAAATTAACTCAATTTATTACCAATCAACCAGAGTAGGGTAACGAGAAATAAAACCAAATCTCAGAACACCTTCTCTCCTCCCCTCCCTTCTTCCCAGGCACAACTTCACTCCCAGATTCTCTACCTACCACCCACAGTGGTTCAGGGGGATGGGGAATGGGGTTTACAGTCCGTTAATTACGCGTTATTTCTGCTGCTTCATCCTCCTCAGGGGCAGGACTCATCACACTCTTCCCCTGCTCCGGTGTGGGGTTCCTCCCATGGGAGACAGTCCTCCACGAACTTCTCCAATGTGGGTCCTTCCCATGGGCTGCAGTTCTTCACGAACTGCTCCAGCATGGGTCTCTTCCACAGCGTGCAGTCCTTCTGGAGCACACTGCTCCAGCGTGGGTCCCCCGCAGGGTCACAAGTCCTGCCAGAAAACCTGCTCCAGCGCGGGCCCCTCTCTCCACAGATCTGCAGGTCCTGCCAGGACCCTGCTCCAGGGCAGGCTTCCCACAGGGTCATAGCCTCCTTCAGGCATGCCCCTGCTCCACCGTGGGGTCCTCCCCAGACTGCAGGTGGAGATTTGCTCTGCCGTGGACCTCCATGGGCTGCAGGAGGACAGCCTGCCTCACTGTGGTCTTCCTCACGGGCTGCAGGGGAATCTCTGCTCCGGCACCTGGACCATCTCCTCCTGCTCCTTCTGCACTGACCTGGGGGACTGCAGGGCTGCTTCTCTAACATGTTCTCACTCCTCTCTCTGGCTGCTGTTTCTATGTGCCCTGCAACTTTTTTTTCCTTCTTAAATCTGTTATCACAGAAGTGCTACCATTATCGCTGATGGGCTTGTCCTTGGCTGGCGGTGGGTCCGTCTTGGAGCTGGCTGGCATTGGCTCTGTTGGACACAGGGGAAGCTTCCAGCAGCTTCTCACAGAAGCCACCCCTGTAACACCCACGCTACCAAAACCTTGCCACACAAACCCAATGCAATGCACTAAGCTGTTTCTCCAGCACTATAAAGTATCCATGTGAGGAACTGGGTTTTCAGGGCTGCTGTTTAGACACCTTTCACAACACTGAACTGGCTAGAATTTAAAAGCAATTAACAGCACAGCAATCATCCACTCACCATCGGGGATCTGAATGCACCTTTTGGAGCTCCACTCACTCCATTCTCCAAGGTCTAACATACAACGGACTTGGACAACATACTTCACCCCAGCTTGTAACCTATTCACTTTGTACCTTGTCTGAACTCCAACAGGTATTGTCTGGAAAAGAAAATGGATGGGAAAAGTTATAAAGAATTGGGCCACTTTAACAAATAAACCATAAAGGAGTAGGTTTGTGTCACTGACTTCTGAAAGGCAAGGGTTTCAGTTGGGTATTTTATAAGATGTGAATTACAAAGAGGAAAAGGTAGTGACTTAACAGAAAAACTCACTTCAGTGACACTGAGATTCTGATACATGTTCTCAAGAACATATTTAAGTACAGACTTCCTATAAGTACTCCATCAGATCCACAATGCAAGGAACACTACAGGTAGTCCAACTCACAGATAAACCCTCTGTGTAATGCTTCTTAGTGGCTAGTTTTAGTGCTTATTATTAAGTGGCTTCCTCAGGCCCTTTGAATCTCTCTTCAGAAGTCTTTCAAGACCCACAGCTTTCTCCATCATTAAGGCATCAACAATTTAGGTAGCATTAAGGCCATCTGACTATGACTTTAAAAATGATATTTTATCCTCGTATCTCAGCTGTAGGAGTGCTGTGGCCTGCTCCTAGCAAAATGGCAACAGCTGGGAACGTCAATGGAAATAGTGTGTGTGAGTAGGACACCCGAAATTTTCTGAGAAGGGGGTTGCCCCCAAGTGATCCTGTTGAAGAGGATGATGGTGATGACTTTCAGCCCAATTAAATAGTAACTAGGGAATAACTGAGAGACTTCAGAAACAAAAAGCTTCAGCTTGAAAAACAGTATTGAAGAAGTATGAAAATTTTTAATAGTGGGGGAAGATGGGAAATTTCAGCAGTCCTGAAGTTTAGTTTGATTCTATCAGAAGCTGCTCTGCCAGCAGTCTGGGCCAGACAGAGCAGCCTCTCTGATGCCGTGAGTAGCTGCACTCCAGACAGCGTGGGCTGCAGCAGGTAGGACCCCACACTTAGGTGTATGCATGTGACTGTGTGGGTCATTTCTCAGTGATGTGTGTCTTAGTAGACTATAAGAAGGGACGTGGGTTCACATTAAAGCATCCATGTCCCCTGCAGAAGCAGGTGTAAATAGGGGAGTTTGTACTCCCAGGAGGGTGGGGTGTGCTTGTAACCCACCCTTCCTCGGCGAGAGGAATTTCTGTATATAGCATATTTCTGGGACTAGTTACAGAAGTGTGTTTATAAATTTGCAGGTGCCTATTAACATTTTTAAGTGCTCAGTACTGTGATTTATCTGTGGTACTGCTGATACTGATCTTGACTGCATAGTTAATATAAGTTAATATAGCTTGTTAATTATATCTTAATGAATCAATAAACTGCTTTGATCCTGATTTGGGTTAAACTACATGATCTGCGCAGTTTTTTACTGTGACACTTGTGAACAGACACAGTGACAAAACTTGCAATTAAATGTTGTGTCAGTGTACTAAATAGTTTTTTTTTTAGTATATGACATTAGGATAATTATACAAATACCTTGAATTTCACTGTCTCTACAAACCACTACAGTATTTTTCTTTCTTTAATCAGATTTGGTTACATTAATTTTTCTATCCTTGCAGAAACTAAAACTTTTACAATATCAGTTAAATTCAGACAAGACTCACTGAAAAGTGCATTTATGCAATAAATATATTTTTCCATTACCTCCCACTCTTCCTTTTCCTCAGGTTTTAGTCGTAGCTCATAGTGATATACATGTGAATTAGAGCTGACATCAGCTAATGGAGGTGGAGACCATTTTGCCCAAAGGTTCATTATGCTAGCAGATGTTTTTGTTTCTAGAGAGAGGTTCATAGGAGCATCTGGCTGAACTGTATAAATAAAAAGTTTGCCATTAATGTCTTAATTTTCTCTCAGAAAAGGCACCTCCTTTATGGTTTTGTATTTCACCACATTAATTTCAGATCATTCAGCACTTCTGTAAGGGAATAGTACAATAGCCTTTTTTTCCTTTCTCCCTAATAATGTTTAACTGGCTGCTGATTTACCACAGTATCAGCAAATTTTAGACTTTGAATTTGTCAGGCTAAGGAAATACAAATCATAATTTCATTAGGCCACTCTTGCAAAATTACAAAGTCAGATATTTCATAGCTAAAAAGTACATTTAACATCACAATATGTAGATTATGTATATGCAGAAAGCAGAATGGAGTTATGAATACGAAATACTACAAAAAGCCCGCAGAATGCTTAGGCAGCTATTTTTACCCTCCCAAGACTGCAATGCCAGCAGCCAGAAAGATGTTTACATTTGGAAAATTTAGGTAGCTTAACCTAATCTGAAAGTTTTATCACCTGCAGTGCTAGGAACCTACAAAACTGTCATTGAGTCTAATTGAAATACTGGAGATAACTAGAAACTGGAGCCAATTTTTCAGCCAAAGTTAAAATGACAATAAAATATGTAGTTTCTTAATTTATAAGTAAAATGCATATTTTAGATCATCTGTAGATAAACGCTCCTCCATAGCAAGTTTCACATCATGAGGAGAGAAGTCTTCTACCACTACTTATTCTGGGATCAAAACCCACATACATCTCCAACTAGGTTTTTTCCATTTCATTCTTCCCTTTTTACCTATGGAGGTCACATCCACATACTGAGGATCTGAGCTGTTACATCCAATCTCATTCCTTGCCATTACAGTGATATTATATGTTGTCCAGGGATTAGTGTGGTTTTTATCAAAGTAGCAGGAATTGGGACCTGATGTTCGGTAGTCTGGACATTCATAGATTTTTTCTTCACTGAAATAAAATGATTTAAAAAGTTAAAAGTTTAGGAAATGAAGCAAAGCAGATCATACTCTAGTAATGGCCTAGGTTCAGCAAAGAAATTTGAAATGTTTAACTTTAAACCTATATATAATCCCACCTCTGGGAAACATTTCAGTGAGTGTCAAATGCTACCACCATAAATGCTTCATTGCTATTTTTACTGCAGTTGTTCAGGATGAACGCTTCTATCCCCTTTTTTATACATAGGAATGTCAACAAAAGAATGGAAAGACAAATTTCCAGAGACAGCATAAGGAAATTTTTAAAAATGTTTAAAAGCAAGTTAAAAGGCAAATTAAACACATTCACTTTGACTAAAGAAGAAAAGTTGCTAAATAGTTTCTTTACATATTTCCCCTGGGAAGTAACCTGATGGGCCCTATGGCAGAGGAGTGTTTTATTGACTATTTTGTTTTCAGAAAGACATTAATTTACCTGCTTTTTAACATGATCATCATCACAACTGTGTCAACAAAAAATATTTGATTAATTCACGGTTTCTTACCTATTACCTTTATATAAGTCTTCGGGTTTTTTAGGACAGGGATTGTTTTGTACTTAATTAAAGCTGAACTGGGTGATGTACTCAGAGTACAGACTACTACCCCAGATATAAAGCACAGCACAAACCCTAAGCACCAGCTGAGAGGGTTCAAGGTTGCACTTTAGTCCCACTGTTGGGCTCTGTGCACTGCTAATAACGAGGTCTTTTAGTTGCCAGGCAGTTTTGTTCCAGTTCACAAAGAAAAGGTGGGAGTATGGAAAGGGACTGTACTTGACAGATAATGAGCTAGGAAAGGCAGCTCTGGCCCAGATCTGGAATGCTTGGCAGTGCCTGGTGTTCAGCAGATTTAATGGAACAGATAAGCACTCCTATCCATCCCCACACAGGACTGTTCTAGGCTGTGATAGGTATGACTTAAAATGCTCATTAAAATTTCTGTTTTGACTGAGATTGGAACATCTGGACTTTCATAAAACAAAAGCTCTGAGGTCATTGTTGAGAGTGGTAACTTCAGTAAAGGCTGCATCTTTCCTGATCAATTAATACCAAATAATTTGGAGTTTGTTTAACTGAAGCCGGGAAGTCTGAGGCTTGACCTTATCTATTTTGAACCTCACTGGATTTATTCAAAGAAATTTAATCTCTGAGCCTCCCTGCTTACTTGGTGCAGTTCTGAGACCTCTTGTTTTCAGGAAGAAAGGACAGCTATACAAAAAAGCACAGGTTAAGCAAAGTTGCCAAACATATACGGATTTTATCCTTAAACAGGATGAGGGAGTCACAGACTTTACCAGACCAGTAACGTTTGAGATGCAGTACCCACGTGTGATTTTACTCCATTTTGGGAACCACGAGGTTGGCTACAGATCCAGAAGGGGAAGCGAAGGCTCTCTAGAGACTTTCTCCGGATGGGGGGTTGCCGTGCACGGTAATGGACAACCTCCTCGGCAGGGCCCCGAGGGCACCACCGGCCCTCGCTGCCCCTGCCCAGCCTCCCCCGGGGCCTCCCCGTGCGCCGCCCGGGACCCAGGCCCCCATTCCAGCCCACCGCAGCAGGGCTGGTCTCCAGCTCCCCACAGCCCTGCCCTTGCCAGCCATGGGGCCCCCGCCGAGCCACCCCGTCCCATGTCCCATGGGCTGACGTCCTGGCCCAGCCCGGCTGCAGCCTGTCCCTGTCCCCGTCCCCGGGGAGGTGGCCTGACGCCCAGGGCTGGGTTGTCCCCAGCCTGCCTGGCTCCCTGGCTGGGGTGGCAGGGTGGGCCCTGGATGGAGGCCTTGCCCTGCCGCCCCAGGGGAGCCCCCATGATGCTCCCCTCCTCAGAGAAGCACGCCATTCAGCTAAAAGCTGTGCGCCTCCTGATAAGATGGACAAAGTACACCTTTCCCAGCACGTCTTTTGACCAGTGGGATTTTAGGTCAGAGGAGTTTCAGTGGAGACAGGCTGAAGGTTTGGGACTGGTAGTGGTCATGTTTACTTCCAACACGGGAAAGCCATTAGTCTCATGTAGCCCTTGTTGGCTATCTAACATGGATTCATAAAAGCACCATTATAAATTAATGTTTTCATTCCCTCATTCTGTCCTAATCATCACTTGATCACTTACAAAATACCTGTGCACCGTTTTGTTACCTGTCCTTGCTGTACAACAGGGTGTAATTGGTAGGAAGTCCTCCATCTGAGCCAGGCTTCCACCAGCAAGAAAAAGTTTCTTTTTCTAGAGAACGACATCTTATTATCTTAGGTCTTCCAGGGTATGATTGACCTAGGGAAGTACAGAAGAACAGCTAGTTATATTGGAGTTGGACAATGTTTTTTGTTGTTATTGTTGAATGATAAATTCAGCAAGGAGTGCTTTTTCAAGGACAATAAAATTATTTGAAACTATGGACTGAATTTGGCAAATAAATCTGCCTGGAGAGAGCATCAAAACTTTCAGAAATGTAAATATATTTTACCTCAAACTTCTAAAACAGCTACTAAAATTACTTTAGTTCTCTTTTTCAAATGAAAATTTCATTGTTACCTAAACTTAAAAAGTGTACAGTTATCTCCAAATTAAATGAAAAAGCTTGGAAGTAGATGTATGACCTTTTGTTTTTTCCTAAAATATCCAAAATCTTTATCTTAAGTTCATCTTAAAACTAAATTTCACCTTCAACTTTGCAACAGAACCAAAATTCCACTATCTGCACATATTTGGGGTAACTTAGGTAACTTATAGGTAAGACAAATAATAAAAAGAAGGAATCCATGGGCTGTATGGAGTATTTTGTGTATTGGCAACCTGAAAGTATTAATTAAGTACTTGAATATTTGCTAATAAACCCAATATATTTAAGAATATTTCCTGTTAAGACTACTTGTCATTAACTTCTACCAAGAACATAGGACATAAGTTTACATACATTTTGTCATGAAAAGCATATGGCTTTTCAACCTAAGCTTACCTTTATTTTATGAAAGTTCCATATCATTATCTCTAATAGTGTTACCATTCATATGATGCTAATTCTCAAGAAGGTGACAAGCATGGATTGAGTGTAGGGATGGAGTGAGTGCCTTTCATCATCACCACCACATAATCATTAAATTAATACTATAAAAAGAAAAGAGGACTCAAGCCATTTTCAAAATCTCCATATAAAACTTTAAAATAAAGTAATTTAGATATGTACAGGCTCCAGCGGTGGTCAGGATAGATCAGGTAAAGCCTCAGACTTCTCTAAGGAAAGTGTTTCAAGGAAAAACAAGTGTTTGAGAAAGTGTTGTACTTACCAGTCAGACCCACTTCGGTCAGAGCAAGTAGCAAAATAATTCGAACTGATGATGTCAATTTCTGCTTCATGATGTCGGCTTGTCTTCAGGAGGAAATATCAGATCAAGGGCTCACTGAAAAATACACCATCATGCAATAGTCAATAACAATGCTTAACATGTAATATGTATCCTTGGCTTGATCAAAGTACTTTTTGAACTGCAGCTAACTGATTCTTGTTATTTCTCAAAAAGGTGCAGCAACACCTACTGTTCCACTTCAGAAGTAGAACACCCGAATCACAGAGTAGTAAGTAGGTCTTCCTGAAGGTCTTTGAACAGTTAGCAGTGCTGGGATTACAACTCCATAGCATTAACAAATCTTGCATATTTATTTGGCATCTTGGGATACTGGGTGCTTTTCTTATAGCTCTAACTTTTAGACTTAATTAATTTACCTGAAAAATCAGCCTTTTAGTAACAAAAAATACACTTTTATCTCTGTTGATATAAATAAGAGCTCAACATATTTGAACTTTGAAAGTCCTGAAAACAGCAGACAAATAGATAATATCCAAAATTTATTTAGAAGTTTATGATTTTTGAGCCAACCTCATGACTTCTGAACGTTTGGGACTGGCAATGTCAGGATCACCTGAGCTGAAGAATGCTACTCTTTCTGTGCGCTCAACTCATTATTTTTACTGCATCTGATTTTTCAGTAAAGTAGAAATGCCAAAATCAGAGAGAATAAACCAAGGAAAAAGTAGCGTAACTTCACAGTTAATTTATTAGGTGAAAATGCAAGATGGATGCAATTATCCCTCTTTTTTCAGCCTGCAAAGTCCAGAGGCAGTGTTGCAGAACTCGGCTGAATTACAGCGGTGCAAGTGGGAAGCCACCAGCTGTGAAGGCCCGGTCCCTGTAGTGGGCTGACACCACTAGATGTCGTCAGAATTCAGGTTACAGCTCAGGGTGATCAGGAAGGAGTCCCTGTTGCTGCTAAATCTGTTTGCTTAGCCTGGAGAAAAGACAGAATGACTTAAATCAAACCTTCTGCTTCTCCCACCAATATGCTTCCTGCTTGGAGATGGTGACTGGAGACGGCTATTAGATTCTCGGTAGCAAACCGCATTCTTTGAAACTAAAGAAGAACACTTTACTGTCTAACTAGGAAGCTCTTTACCTCAGCTTTCCACTCCTACCAAGCACATCTGACAGGTACTTGTATGCTTGAAACCCCCTCAGTGTAGCACAGCATGGGAACAAGCTGTCTCTTTGGTAAGGAAAAATTCTTCGTGGTTTATCAGATGACTCAATTTTCCTTATGCAATTCATTTTCTGTATCAAGAAACTATAATCCCCCAGCATACAAATGTTTTTCAAGTGCAAGGGCGAATGAAGTATCAGTTAATTTAACTGAATCTAAAACATGTTTACTGTGGACAATGAGGAGAACAACAACAGTTGGCTATGTTTCCATATGCAACTTCTGAATATCCAGGCATGTTTCACACATGTAACTGAGCTACAGGCTGCAAAATTGCATCTGGGTTAGTTTTAAACTCACTTACAGCAATCTGTGCATATACAGTCAGTGGAGAGCAAGCCATCTAAATATAAATTCCAGGTTTGTGCAAGCACATGCAAATTTTATGACTGTGAACAAACAGCAAGCACAAATGTTAGTGTTTAGCTTCAGAAATGAGCTGAAAACTTGGTGTTACATCATGTGGAGCACAACCCATTGAGCTCATGCAAGAACAAGGCACATTTTCTCAAGTGAAGGTGAAATAACAATCCATAAACAGTAACTATTTCATGTACATATGATACCACTTACAATATTTTATTATTTCTAAAAATAGTTAGAACATTTGCAAAATACAGGTCTTTCAAACTGAGACTCATACTCTGCTTCCCTATAGGTAAGTGGTACCATGATTATTTTTTTTACTTTTACAGACATATCTTTTCTGTGTGAAGAACTGACAGATAAGAGAAACTGTGAGTGAGTAAAAGAATGGAATTTGTCAATATGACAAAAGAGAGAGGCATCATTAAGAAAGAGCTGTATTAGAGCACTCTGCAAGGAAAATGGGATAATTTTGGAAACTGCAGACCTAAAGAACCAAATTAATAGAAACAGGATGAAATTAATTCATTTGAAAACAAGTATTTTTCATTGGGAGCATTTGTTTTTTAAAAACGAGATGATCATGAAGCACTTCTGAAATGTGGCTGTGAAGAAGAACAGAAGAGATACTGGGGAGGAACACGGACCTATTAGTCTCACAGACTGAACTTTCTGTACAGTTCTGGTCACCCATACTTGGGGAAAAAAACCTCCACGGTAACCCATTTAGAACAGATTTAGAACACAGATACAAAGATAAGCAGAGGACACAGAGGCTGTCTCATGATGACGATGTAAAGAATTGGCTTTTTACTCCACAAAAGGGTGGTTGTCTTCTATAAACATAGCAGCAGATTAGTATTAGAAGAGGGGAAAAAAGAATGGGTAAACTCTAGCAAATGTTGGAACAGGAATAGATGGCCATAATTAGCTCAAAAAATTAGAGAAAAATGTTACCATCACAACAGTGAGTTTCTGGAATAGTCTTCCAAACACAAAAATTCCATTTAGTTTTCCCAGGTAGTCTGATGTATTATGAAACACATATATCATGGTTGTTTGTGATAGCTGGGGACTGGACTTGGTGATCCAATATATGCTTTCTAGGCCAGCGTTTCAATTCAAGTTGAATACCTTGCATTATTACCAGTTAGAAAACTGTGCAGAAGTATGAGATGACTGGATGTCCTATTTTACATTCAGGATTTAATGCTTTCCAAATATTTTCTATTTAAGAATTATCAGAACCTGTGTTTATTTTAAGATCATGCTTAAAAGCATCTTAGAAAGCTTCATTCTAATATTTGTATTACTTTCTGAAGGAATGTAAGCAGCAGCAGAGCAGTGACCAGGAGGCTCCAGGCATATTAACCATATTCCATTTGTTCCAGTGCCTATGTTTTCATGATTGCCTCGTGCTTGGTATTTGTGGTTCAAATAATGTTTGTAAGGCTTCTGGAGAGATGTCTTGTGTTTTAAAAATACTTGCTTTAATGGAAAAAACAATGCATACTTTGTCATAGCTATATCAAAAGTGTGTCTCCCCTATCTATGATTTGAAAATGTTTTCATAAAAGAGTAACGAGCATTATTGAAGATACTGTGAGGGAATGCCTTATTTTTAGGACTCAATGCATTCTTCTATAAGCAACACAGTGGATGTTGATTTGCCAGAATGTCATGCAAAATCAAGGGCTGAATAACTGGTAATTAAAAGATCATATGCCTTCTTTTTGAATGTTTTGATTTAATTCCAACTAAGTTGTTACATTCTGACATTATAGTTGAATTTCCCCTTTCAACACAGCTGTTACATAGTATTCATTGCACATTGCACCCCAGAAAACAGTGTGCCTTGACGGAAATGGAAACCATTACTGGGGTTTTAGAATGCACAGAATTGCTAGATATTCCTGTAAAATAACCCTACTCTGCAATTAATAATATTATGAAATTGTAGGTGTGAAAACTGTGTTTGCAATGCTCCTAGATGAAGCTGAAAGTTAAATACCAATACTGAAATCAGGTGCTGTGGAGCAGGGTTGAGAGAAAAATGCCCTTGTCCTAATTGAGTTCTAGTTCTTGCATTCTTTTCTCTCTTTCTTGGCTATGCTGATGGATAAATTTCTTGAGACTGACAGAGAGCTCTTCACTCAGTTCTGTACAGATGGAAAAATTTTCTATCTGTCTGCAGCATTTTCAGGCTTGCAAGAAGGGTAACAACTGTAGAGCACCCTCTGGCAATGACATTATGTGCATCACAAGCTTTACTTCTGCTGCTAAAGAAATCTAAAGCCGAAAGTATTTTACCAATCTGTACTGAACAAGATTCACATTCCCACTAGTTATGATGATAAACAATGTTCGTCTTTCAGGCCTGGGGGAAGGCAGTTTAAGGAGTCTCAAAACACTGCAGTTCATTACCATTTGAAAGGCTGAACTACAGCTGTATGAAACCAAGTACAAATAAAGAAAAGACTAAAGGAAGAATGTAGCAGTCTGTTAGACCATCCAGAATTCTACTGGCCATACATACAGCTATACTGTGGACATTGCATGAGCCTGCCTTCCCACACCGAGCTCTCAAATGCCAACACTGATACATGTCCCTAGCCAAGACTCAGGCATCGCTATCACTGGATGTGTTTCTGAATGACGGTGATGGTTGGGATTATACTATGAATTAAAAGCTCTGGAGGTGCAGTGTGACCAGAGCTCTGCTTTACCTCTCTGAATGAGCCCTAATTGGAAGTCTCCAAATTCTGAATCCCTCAGGCTTCCAGTACAGCCTTCATGGAGACGTATAGGCTCCAGAGAAGATAGGGAGTTCAGACATGTCTCTGATCTGAATTTCTTGTGACTGATTCCAGATGGCTACTTTTAGCACATAGGTTTTGTGGAGCGCTTTGTGAGGACGCATAGTTCCTGCTGTTGGCTGTGTAAGGGAACCTAGGCATCCAGTTAATTTCTTGGGACCAAGCACTTCATGTTTCTGTGTTGCATAAACTGGAAGCACCTACAAGTTCTTTTATATTTCACCTGGAAAGCCTATAAAAGGGTTTCTAATATATTTTTTCCTAAATTTCTCTCTTAAACAAACTTTCTCCTAATGACCCTTTGTAGTCCTTCCTTTGATTAGCAGTCAACGTGATGATGAACTGAACAACTTCTCTCACCCATGGAGCTGTGCTCTTCAGTCTGGAAGACTTAAGTCACTTTTTGAAAAGAAAAATAATGAAATCCCAGATTCTTGAAAATAGGACACTTCTCCATCAAAATACTTATGCACTTAACTCCTATTGATTTTACAGAACTGAGCCTGAAACTCTTTTTAAAACTCTCAACATCTCAACTGACAAGAAAAGCCAAGACAACAAGAAGAAAGCACCATTATCCCTACTTTACAGATAGGGAACCAAGACAGAGAATGATCAAGTATTTTGCTCAGACTTATACTAGGAACATGACAAAAGCTAAAACCTGATCTTTCCCTACTAGTTCTTTTTTTTTTTTTTTCTTTTCTGAATACTGCCTCTACTGCCTTTGTTTTTCCAATAACACATGATTTAGCTAACAATAGCAGTCTTCTTCTACCAGTCTCATGGCTCCTGAATATTCTATTTCTTCCCTGGTGGTTTGTTCATTTAGCCATAATTTCAGGATTATTATTTTTACAGCAGTCTTTTACAGACAAGAAAAGCATAAGCTGTAAAGAGTAAAATTTTAGAGTTTGAAAGTTAGAATTTATATTAGAACTTGAAAATTGCTCTTGAAATATGATGGAAGTTCATCTCTACCAGCTACCAAGGCCAACTCCACAGTCATTATCTTGCTATAATAATTTTAAATGTTATTTATACATAGCATAGTCATGAAATATAAAGTCCAGTTTCCTACCTAAAGGACTCATGTGTGCAAGGAAGATTTTTGTTCTTCTCTTTCATGAATGTCAGTTCACTTGATAATCTGTGAGAGAAGAGAATTCCAGTATTAGTATATTACTGGAAGTATCACTACTTTATTTCTAAAACATAAAGAGCAAAAAAAAAATCACCCTTTGTATTAGCTGACTCAGATACTGACACTCTAAGTCAATACATTTAAACACAGAACAATAGCAGCTATGGTAAAATACCATGTTACTGCACACTCTTTCCTTTATCTGTTTCAATAAAATTTTGTAGCAATTTAGGATGCAGTTTAGATTTACCAGTAGACTGTGCTAGGCTATGCGATTACAGGCTAATCACCATCTACACAAAGGCTGGGACAGGATCAGATAAAATTGAAGGGGTCGGAAGGAACCCTAGCAGCCTGATCAGTGAAAATGGGGTACAGGGAATCAGCTACACCTAAGACTACCAAAGCACAGTCAGATCATTGTCCCTTGTGTGGAACCCATCAGGAGGAGCCAACCAAACAAATCCCCTTCCCCATATGCCTCACAGACTGAAAGAGGTATGGCACTTGTTAAGGGATGCAGGCAGGAAAGAATTTGGGGAGGAAAGGAAGGGATCAAAGTGGAGTGGGAAGAAACAAGCATGGGAAAACAAAGTGAAAAGGGGAATAAAGGAATCAGTTAAGTGTAAACTGGTGGCTTGTCTGACTGAGATGTCTGCCTCATCACCCTAGTCTACCCTATATTCTCATTAAGTCCTATTTCTAACTCTTCTGTCTGGATGTGCTCTGTTCTGAGTGGGTACGTTTGGATGCTAGTGAACTTGCAGCTGGATTAGCCAGTGAGGATTGGGATTGCAAACCAGGCTCATATGCAACTCCCCCGCAACTGGGGAGACCAGAGGATCTGGGGCCAGCTACTGGGTTGACTGAGCACCTAAGACACTACTAGAGCAGTCCATTTTTTTTTGTGCAATACACACATGTATGTGTAAATGTATATGTTACATCTTTGTTGATATGTGTGACCTCCGTGTGTGTTTATTGTGTCCGTGTGCCCACCCATTGGGAGCAGCTGCTCAGCTTCGCTACTGGCAGAACCTGAGGATATGGACCTATAGCAGTCTCATATCTATGGGGCTACCTGATTCAGCTGCCTCTAACAGACTGAAATGAAATGTTTTACCAAAAAAAGCCACTATGTTTACCTAACTGTTCTTTGTCATCCCATCTGAATACACTATGCTGTCAAGAAATAATTTAGATGAGCTTCAATAGACCACTTATCTGCCAGTGCAAGAAAAACTATTTATACATTAAAATACTAACTTTGAAATGACTAACTTCATCATACTTTTTCTTACAAAATCTTCTCTCTTTAAAGAATTTGAAACAAGGTAGAATATATTTACCACTAACATTAAGAATGGTCTGTATCGCCTGGAGACCAGGTGGGAAGCCGCATTACTCTGATACCAGATACCCTTTTGTTTGGCTCCATTTCAGTAAAGCTAATGAGAACAATAAAAATACCATGAAATTATTTGGCATCTAGACATTATGCCATTACAGAGGATCAGATTTAATTGAGGGTCATAACCAGTTTCTTTTTTATGTGCATATACAAAATGGCATAGATAACATTCAACTGAATATGGCAGAAATAATGTTTGCAGTGAAGTTACTCAACCATGACATAAGGTGAAATGCAGTTTAAAGATGGAGTTCAGTAAGTGCTCCCTGTTTTAGAGGCCAGAAATCAGGTTGTCAGTGTGCATGCTGGAAACACAGTTTAACTCAAGATTGGCTAAATAGAAGAATTCTCCCCAAATACAAGCTGCCTTGTAGACCTAGATCACAGAGACATTTTAAAAATTCTGGAATTATACCACACTCAAAAGGAAGCCTAATTCTAAAAGAAAATGTATGAATACCATCACTAAATAAAATAAACTGTCCTCTGCTTTTTCTGATTTCTACTACTTGGTACTACATCAAAACATAGAGTTCTATCCTACTGGCAAATTTGATTCTGCTTTCATGACTGCTTTCATCAGGAGTGATATAATGAACTGGTGATGCATCCCTTCATAATATGACTGACATAAAACGTGTTTTTTACGAAAACTATGATAGTGTCATAAGCACTATCTTGTTCATATCAGTGATCAGAAAGGCTCATGATAGAATTGACCTTACATCCTGCATTAACCAGGACAATGACTCTCACCCAGGTATTTCTACATCAAAAAATCATTATTCAAATCATATTTATTATGATAACTCTGAGAACAAAGACAGAATCCACTGTCTTGGGTACTGAACAAAGAAGAGTTTCTGCTCTTAAGAACTGAAAATGTAAATAACCAATTAATAATACAGAGTGGAAGAAAAGGATATAACAAGCAGGTCAAAACTGGAATATTTTTGGTTTGAAACTAAAGATTATTTTCAATGCAAAATATTTTCAAAATATCCCATAAAGTGGAAACTGCCTATGCAGAATCAGTTTCAGAAAATTCACTTCAGAATGTTAAAAATTCTTTTTAAACTAAAGCCAATATATGCAAATTTTCAAAATTCCAAAATTAACAAGTATCACCAAGTATCAACATAAAGCATTTTGTTTTGAATTTTTTCAGTAGAACATTTTCTGAAATCTAAGCAAATAATAGCAATTTTATTCTAACTCTTTTTTTCTAATGAAAACACTTTGTGATGAAAAATTTCTATTAATCTTTAATTATACACAGAGTTTCAATGAGCAATGCAATGGCGCGAAATGTCTTGCTATTTTTGACATTTCTGGGGAAAGATGCTGGTGTAGAGGTGAAAGTTTATTGTGGAGATACTAAAATGACTAAAACTTTACAGGAAGCAAAGGAACAGGATTTTGAAAGTAACATAGGGAACATGGTAATGGAGGAAAGTGTGAAAGGTTTATGGATTAAATATGACGGAAAGAGATTATGAGGAAGGACACAGAAGGGGGAAACAAATAATCTCTTGGCACTGGGCAGTAAAGGGTCAGATGAAGTTGCCATTTTGAATGTATTCCATTATGCCCTTTGAGTTTCACAGCTCCATCCATTGGATGCCATCCCCAAATAGCCTTTTCTTGGTGAACACAGGCAATGGAGTTGGTGGAGGAGAAGCATCTTCTGGATCCTAGTGCCTGCAAGCATCAGTAAGGTTAATGCTGAAGAAAGCTGTGACCCTAGCTCTAGGACAGTTTCTTTATTCCCTCTTACTGAGACAGGCCATTTCGGCTGAATCTGTGTCTGGAGTCTCTCTTCAAAGCTTTATGACTGTGGTAAGACTAACAAAGAACCTGGCTGGAGGGGAATAAATGTTCAATCACAAATATGCTCAGTAATTAGCAATATCAGTGGGAGCAGAGAAAACTGTTGGACTAATAATGGTTTTCTGTTTCAGTGTTCTCTTTTTCAGGAAGTTCTCAGTATGAGATCGTAAAAGTAGCTGTTTCTTTGTCTTTTTCTGAGTACATGTTGTACCTTTACACTTGAATTGCTTAAGTGACTGTGGAGTTCCTCTGTGAAAGAACACAATTACCAAAAATTACTACTCCAATTAAACTGATATAAACACTCAATATCCAATTATTTCTGAACATGAACATTTCTCAAACAGATTCCCCGAGCTTCAAACTTGTTGATAAAAACAAGATAAAAAAGCTTTGTGTTTGCATGCTAAAGGCTATTATTAATGCCACATGTACAGATCAAGTGGCACACTGGTTAGCTAAAGGAGTGAAACAATGTTATCCTGGTAATCTAAAACTGAGGGAAAAGTCTTTTCTTACAATTACTTGAGAGAAACTGCTGACAATATTAAATATATTTAACTTTCAACCTTCACTGTCCTGAGCTTAAAATCAGTAATCTTTTGGAACGTCTAACCTAAAGCAGTATTCTTTCTTTAATACAGTAATATGTGGATATGCAGAGAAGTATCTTTATCATGCCTAGCTCTAATCTTGGTGGCATTTTGTAGACCTCCTCTGGTACCTAACTCCTGAGTAGACTAGTGCTTAACACCTTTTATAAACAGATTTTCCACTGGTATTTACATAGTGGCATTAACCTCTAACATCAGTAAAAACCACACATCTTCCTTATGAGGAGTGTCTCATTGCAGAAAGTCAAATGTTCAAACTACTCTGAACTTCCAACATGCCAAACCAGTAACAGTATCAATACTGCTGTATCACAACCCTGTTAAGCTCCACAAAGATGCTAATTTTCCAGGAAAAATGTCTTTATTTGATTAGTTTTGCAGTGGGAGAATACTGAAGCTCCTAAAAGCTGCAATATGCATTCTGAAGGAACTGAAATCACCCTCTGATCAGGAGTATGAATTTCTCTTCTAATTTCTTCATGATTAATATATAAACTGAATGAAGTACAGCACTAACCTGATCTACCCCCCATCTTCATCCCAGGCTGCTATTACTTGAAAATTCTCATTCATGGTGAATTGTGTTTTGGATATTTTCTTTGTTTTGCAGTCTAAGGAAAGGACCCTGAGGCTGCAGACTGTGAGACTTTTATGCACTTGTTTACAGAATAAAGACTTACAGTGCAATCTCTGGAGGTTAAAGGTAAATTTATTAATGTATTCATTCATTAACCCCTCCATTCATTAACTCATTTGCTCTGTTCCTCTGTTCCTGTTACTGCATGGACAGTATTATGTCTCCTATCGATGAATGCATTTCTATAGGTGATATTTGCATCTCTGACAGAGTAAATAAAATGTGTCAAGAAGCTACTTGAAGAAACTCATTTTGCAAAGAGAGAGAAATCTTCATTGCACAGCAAAGGCAAACAAATGGCTTCACAAATAAAGATTAACGAAATATGGGATATTAGATTTCGGACTATGGATAGTGTTTAGTTTTAAAAAACTAAGGACATAAGAATGCCTCTCCCTTACCTCTGCTGTAACACCACCTATGTCCAATTAGATTTAACATGAGTATTTCAGGTTGTCCTACTCTTCCGTGGAGTTTGCCTATTTCTTGGTAAAATAATGAAGAAGTAGCTACTAAACAGAATTTGGAGAAGAAAAGATTTCAAGGAAAAAAAAAATATATTCCGTACTAGAGCAAAATCTATTTTAACAGTTTTCTTCAGTATGTTCCTGTTACTTGGTGATGCATCTGGCTACACTGTTTTTTTCAGTAAATGCTCTTGATTCACTGTTTATTGTATAGCTTCAGTAGCTGGGAAGCTTTTTTCCTTCTTTGCACTCAGCCTCAGGTTGGACCTATGGTGTGTATGATAATTATCAAGTTTTATAAGCCTTATTATACTAGGTAATGACTTCACCTTGGAATACTGGAGTCAACAATGGAGTCCTCTGGCTTTGAAATGGCATGCTTCAAAATTATAAAACCACCACCCAGTTTAGGGGCCACAGGGGAAGGTATAAAGGTGGGGTGTTGGAGTGGTCAATTCAGAACTTGCAAGCAAAACCATCTGTTTTTCACCTAAAAGAAAACTCTGACCAAAAGTGAAAAGTTTCAGTTACTGCAGGTAGACAAAGATGACTTTTTATGCCTAAGCATCTGAAATGTCAGGTCTGTATGTTTTAACTGGACAAAGGCTATGTCACACAAATGTCAAAAAAGAAAATATGAAGGTAACAAATCTGAAATATCAATGACATTTCTTTTAGAAGTATTTGATATTTACAAGGAATCAAAGAAAAGGCATAAGCATCAGGAACCTTCATGCTTGCCTTCTGTATGGTGGACTTAATGGTAAATTGCAGCAAATTAGTAAATTTTACTAACAGCTGAAATAATTTTAATCATGGTAATTTAGATCACTACAAATCAACTATCAGCCTCTATAATTAACATAAACCCATCTTGGTATATATCCCATTACAATCAACTTTAATTAGTAAATTTTTGCAGGCACCCAGTTACCCGATCATATTTCAAATGGTAAAAAACATTCATTTTGCATTTAATCCACAATATTTCTTCCACAATCCCTGAAATAAAAACCTTATGCTGACATTTATGAAATGGCAGGAGGAAAAAATGCTGTAACTGTGGGTTTTACTTTAGGTAATAACAACACAGGCTTTTAAATCCTTGCTTACATAAAGCCTGACATTTTCACTCGATATAAAAGTCATTTTTATTAAAACTTGGACCCACACCTTCAGTCATTATTGTTACCTGCATCTTTTCAAGTTGCCTTTTCAATGATGCCTTTTATGGTAATATGCCTGCATCTTCTTGGCTGTATGTCCTAGGTAGCAGCATATTTTATACAATTTAAATGGAAAAATCACTGAAGAATAACACAACCATGTTTTAAATTACTCTTTTAATTTAATCCCTGGGTTGCTCCACTGACGGTATGTTGAATATATGATCTGACACTGTTGAACAGATACTGGCACCAGACTTTCAAGTCCAATTCAGATTGATTAACTGGGGATGGTAGAAACTTTGAGCCAGAACAGAGAGATCTCTGACTCCCTTAAGGTCTTCTTCCACTTGAAATTTTTGCATCCTTCAGAGTGCATGAGAAAAGGATGGTTACACCCCTGACAACGCTGCCAATAGAACAGTCTTGGGTGGCTATCACCAGCACAAGGAACAAAGCAGCTGTGAAGCAGCTCAAGCACACAGAAACTATGAGGGCTCCTTTGCTTCCTCCTCCCCGGAGTTTTGTCCCAGGTGCAGCTCAGAGAGTGTAGGGGACTCAGCTTGCAAAGTTGCTGTCTGGATGAAGAACAGATTTTGAGGGTTGCCTCGAGGTGGTCTTTCAAGGCAGCACAAATAGCATTAGGACCTTAAGGGGACAAATTAGTTGCAGATGATATGGATGGGTAACTGAGGCATTTTGAAATCTTTAGATGTAAACATATATCTTAGAAATAAGTATACCAAGTGAGTCATAGAAGTCCATTCAGTTATAAATACTGTTTTTCTGCTTTTTTTTTTCCTCAGAGTTCTTCAAACTGATTTTTAGCTCACTTTCAGAGCCCTAGCTACATTTAAACGTTTGCTGTCTTACTTTTCATTTACACAGCTACCTTTTATGAAGTATGCTGTCTGTTACCAAAATTACTAGCTGTGCAATAATACAGATCAATTCTTCTTCATAGCTAAATGTTGCTGAGTAACATACACTAAGGACACACTCGGTTCAACAGCCACGTCTGCCATGTTCCTAAACTGTTTCAGATGCCTACTGTCAATGGAGCAGCATGCCGATGCAAACCTCATTTCTTAGTCCTGGAATACAGTGTGAGCTCCTCAGGACAGGCATCCAGAATCACACAGATTGAGACTCACAGGCGTACAGATCTGAACACACAACCACTAACCTCATGTATGGATATGTTACTGCCCTTCGACAGAGGCTGTAAGTGCAGACAGAACGCTGTGTTATCCCACACAGACAAGAGACAGGCAATGCCTCAGTTGTTGGAAGGTTAAGTAAACACAGTAACATTTAGCCACTTCTCACAGCCCGTTTTGTCTTTGATATGAAAACCATATCAAGAGGACAGGGTTTTTAACAGAGATTTCTGGTACATTCCTGCTCCAGTGGTGCAAAAGAACAGTGGTTCTGCAAGTTGTTGGTGCACACTGCATTTCAAAATCTACTCCACTATTTAAGTTTCCAACTCTAATTTAATTGCTCAACTCTTTAACTGCTTAAACAAAATTTGTTTTTTGAAAGGCGAAAATGGTACTTGAAAATACTGATGTATGCATAGAAACATATGAAAGGAAAAGGTCACGGGCTCTTTTTCATGTCTCAAAAACTCTGATTAGAGCAAGAGTGCTTACTTTTTATATAATCTTAAAACAGTAGCATACTAAATGGACGTGAATTATTGAAAATTTTATCAAGTGATTCATGATTTGACACAATTTTTGGTCAAATTCTTCAGGAAGCAAGCATTTTCCTACAGGAATCTGAAGGGTTAGTAGCAGCTTTTCAAGGTCAGTTTTGCTATGGAATTAAATTCACTAGTATACAGTCTGATATGAAACCAATTTTATTTCACTGAATTCATGCATTTTTGCCACTCAGTGAATCAAAGACTTATATACAATCAATCTATTACTAGAAACTAAAAAGGATAGGAAATAGTTTGTGCTTTTGAGACCATGACAGGGCAAATACTGCATGGGCTAAGTGCATCAACTGGGTATGTAAGCAATCAGCAGGAAGCACTGCTAGCACCAATAATATCATTATCTTAAAAAACAGTGCAGAAATACAGGGGCCAACTGTTAAAATCAGAGGCATTTCTGCTGGCTGTCTACAAATTACATGCGTAGGCTTTAAACCTAGGCTCTCTGTTTAGAGACTTGCTGCTGCTGTGTAAGACCTGATGCTATTTTTACTTTCCTCAGTGAAAGCATAGGTTCTGGAGCACAAATCTGTGGATAAGAGGAGAAAAAAAACAACAACAAAAAACAAGGGCTCAGAATCATGGAGGACACCAAACCTTCCAGGTAGCATACAAGAAGTGGGGAAGACAGAAGTGATCATCAGAAAGCAGGTGTATGTTCTGCTGATGAAGAGGGAGAAATAGAACTCAGCTCCAGAATTCTGCTCCCATCCCTGCCAACAGGTTAGTCTCTGATATTTTGGACATCTCTTGCCCACCTGCAAAATGGGCAGACACTAAATCTCACTGAGATGTGTATCTTTTTAACTACACTTACAATTTCCATGTTGATTGAAATTAATGTTTCCAAGATATTTTAAGGACTTTAGATTGAAGGGATTATTCATAAGCAGAATTATTGCTAGTAGCAATTTAGTTGTAAAGAAATAAAAAAAAAAATCCAAGTGGCAGGAATTTTAGTAAACATTTCAAAGAATCATAGGATGGATGAGGTTGGAAGACCTTTGGAGATTGTCTAGTCCCACCCCACTGCTCAAAGCAGGGTCAACTAGAGCAGGCTGCCAGGGTCATGTCCAGCTGGATTTTGAATATCTCCAAGGACAGCAATTCCACAACCTCTCTGGGCAACCCTTTCCACTGTTTGATTGCCCTCACAGTAGATAAGATTTTTCTTATGTTTAAGTGGATTTTCTTGTACTTCAGTTTGTGCTCATTGCTTTTTGTCCTTTCCCTGGATGCCACTGAGAAAAGCCTGGCTCCATCTTCTTTACTTCCCCCATCATGTATTCACAGCCATTGACAAGACTTCCCTGAGCCTTCTCTTCTCCTGGCTGAACAGTCCCAGCTTTCTCAGCCTCTCCTCATGGGAGAGATGCTCCAGTCCCTTAATTATCTCAGCGGTCCTTAGCTGGACTCACTCCAGAATGCCCATGTCTTTTTTCTACTGGGGAGCTCCAAACTGGACACAGCACTCCAGGTGCTTTAAGCTTAAGACTGTCTAACCCTTCAGGACAACACTCAAAAAACAAAGCTAAAATATATAACTAATTGCATTCATTGAGAAAGTGAGAGATTATGAGGCCAGATCAGAGAAAAACTTTGCGTTACAGTTCCACTATGCTCATTTTCCACTGGTGAATATGTATAAGAACTGGCACTGAGGTTCAGGAAATTCTGGTTCTAATCCTGAATCTCTTTTTATTTTCTTTTATATGATATTTTTCCATTAGTCAAAATCTGATTCCTTTTTTAGAGGAACTGTGTTCATAACAAAAGCAGCAGCCAATGACCGAATTCCTTTACAAACCACTTTATTTTTGACTTTACAGCCAAACCATTAAATAAGTCATATAAATTCTCAACCTGGGAACAAACTGTCATTCTTCAGAAAGTTCATCTGTTTGTGTTTGGCTAACTGCTTGGAAAATAAAAGCTTTGTCATTTCTTGATATTTTTTTCTCTCCTTTCTTTAGCATGTAGGTTGGTAACCCCTAACAAGAATTATATGCCTGGCATTTCTATCCGAGTGACATTTTCAGTGTTTGCGCTGAAATTACATCCCAGAATATTTTAATGATTATCATTTTACAAAAAGCTCAGAGGGACAGCACGCTTCTCATTACTGATGAACATGAGTCTTTGTTCTTTTTAGCATCTACAAAATGTACAGGTCTGTGTTTTTCCTGCAGCTTTACTTATACAACTATGTTTGACATTAAAACCCAGCAAAGCCTCCTACTTATATGATGAAAGTAGTACTAGGTTATGAAGTCTAGGTGGAGTACCTGACTGTGGTGGGTTGACCCTGGCTGGCCGCCAGGTGCCCACCAAAGCCATTCTATCAATCCCCTCCTCAGCTGGACAGGGGAGAGAAAATACGACAGAAGGCTCATAGATCAAGATAAGGACAGGGAGATCACTCAGCAGTTACCGTCACAGGGAAAAACAACTCAGATTGGGGAAGTTAATTTAGGCTCAACTTAACTCCCAATTTCTCTGTGATCTCCCCCCCCCCCCCGAGCAGTTGCAGGGGGATGGGGAATGAGGGTTGTGGCCACTTCATCATGCATTGTCTCTGATGCTCCTTCCTCCTCACACTCTTACCCTGCTCCAGCATGGGGTCCCTCCCACGGGAGACAGTCCGCCACGAACTTCTCCAACGTGGGCCATTCCCGCGGGCTGCAGTTCTTCACGAACTGCTCCAGAGTGTGTCCTTTCCACAGCGTGCAGTCCTTCAGGAGCACACTGCTCCAGCGTGGGTCCCCCGTGGGGTCACAAGTCCTGCCAGAAAACCTGCTCCAGCGTGGGCTCTTCTCTCCACGGGGCCATAGGTCTTACCAAGAGACTGCTTCCAGCATGGGCTTCACGGCCTCCTTCAGGTGTATCCCCCTGCTCCAGTGTGGGGTCCTCCCCAGGCTGCAGGTGGAGATCTGCTCCCCCGTGGACCTCCCTGGACTGCAGGGGACAGCCTGCCTCACCATGGTCTTCCCCACGGGCTGCAGGGGAATCTCTGCTCCGGCGCCTGGACCATCTCCTCCCCCTCCTTCTTCACTGACCTTGGGGACTGCAGGGTTGTTTCTCTTACATATTCTCCCTCCTCTCTCTGGCTGAAGTTGCTGTTGTGCAGGTTCCCCCCCACTTCTTAAATCTGTTCTCCCAGAGGCACCACCACTGTCACTGATGGACTCGGCCTTGGCCAGCGACGGGTCCGTCTTGGAGCTGGCTGGCATTGGCTCCATGGGACACAGGGAAGCTTCCAGCAGCTTCTTACAGAAGCCATTCCTGTAGGCCCCCCCACTACCAAAACCTTGCCATGGACACCCAGTACACCTACTAAGGACATTGTGAATTGAGGAGATGGGCTCTGTGCCAGCTATGACTACGGCAGCACAGGGGAAGAGAATACTCATCCCAGTTTTAGAAATGATTTATGTACTATCCTTCTTCTCAAGCCAGGACATGAGGTTTGAATCACAGATGGCTGGTATGAAACAAAATTATTTTCAAATAGTTCCATTCTACACGGTGGTATTGACCTATGTTGATGGTTCCAGGTTGTGATGAGTGGCTTAGAGACATTGCTCATCCCTTATACCCTCAGTTACATCAAATATTTCTTGGCCACTGCTAACACTTTGTGCCCTTGAATATAGTAAGCCTGTAATTTTGTGAGAACAAAAGCTCTTTCAGGAAGAGTTTTGCAATACTGAGTCAACAGGAGTTAAGTTCTAAAACGTGGCAATAACACATGATTAAAGCTGAGACCAGCCTGGAAAAAAAACAAGTTTTTCCATGAACAGGGGAACTAATAAAGCCTGATTTTCTAAGAATTTGTTTCACCTTGCCACTGTAATACCAGCTTCCTCCTTCCTGACATCCTCTATGATTCTTCATTGGGCAAGAGATTGAAAAGCTATGGCTGTGTTGGAGATCAACTTATGCCGATGGGGTGGCTTCTACACGAGTTGGCTTGAATGGCCAGCATGCATATGCTGACAGTCTAACGGGCTTTTGCCAAACGGAACACAATGTTAACTACATTCTGCACAATTTTCCTTCCATATGAGGAGAAACACTAATTAGGGTCTCTCTTTTCCATTCCAATTTGACTATTTTCAGAAAAATTGTATGTTTCTATTATCTTTGGGAATTCTACCCTCTTTTGAATATGATTTATACTGGGCAACAGGATAAAATAATATTGGAAGGAATGGAGCTTATAGACTGTGAGATCAGTTAGCCTCACTTCCTTAGTAAACCAAAAGCAGTTTCACATATCAAAATCTCCAATTATTATTTTGTAATTTTAGAGCAATTTTGATTTTATTTTTCTGGTAAGTCTGTAACAGTGTTTCTGTTCACTCTGAGCATGCAGTTTTCTTTTATGGGTTGCCACCTGAGCAAACAGGGCATAGGCTTTTAAAAAACATGTGGACTACAAATTAATGCCTCACTTGGATGAAAATAGACTTGTTTGGTCATCTGCCTAGAAACTAGGAGGCATAAGTTAAATTATCCTCTCATCCTAGGGAAACTCAGCCCCAAATCTCTTATTTCTTATGGCATAGAGTAATCTGGGCTAGAATTGTTCTCCTCCCCTCTTGTTTCCATTCTGGCTATGAATGCAAGAGTTACAGGGACAGAAAAAAAGATAACCAGGACAGAATGTGACTATAGCTTAGTGTTTAGGGTACTTCGTTGGGAAAGAATGAGGTTTGCTTGCTCCTTGCCCAAATTTTCTGTTAATTGTACAGTGGCTGCTTAATGTAAAATACATGAAGAGACCTGGTGAGGAAACACAATATTTTAGAATAGCAATGCAAAGGAATGTGCAAGACAGCCTGGATCTGAATTCAGATGTGAAACGTGATTTGCTGCTTAACTGGCAGGATGGGTCAGTCTTCTACAGTAGTTAAGAAAGAACATGAGAAACAAAGGATTTGGGTGACTGATCAGGAACTGTCCTCAAGCTCTGTCTAGCTTAGTCTGCTGGTGACAAATTCACAAAGACATATCAGAGAGACAGGCCAATATTTTTGTTTGGACAAAAGGCAAAAGGAAAGGTTTGGAGATGTTGATTCCTGGGTAATCACCACAGAGAAGATAGGTGGAGCTGTTGATTCAGATGAGATTCAGAATAAGATGTGGAGGGAGAATGAAAGAGGATCAAGAATAGACTCCTGCAAAGAAAGAAGAGAGAAGACATGCTAGAGTAGTCAGGAGAATTATGGAAGACAGAGATAAAAGGAAAACTTCTGCCTCCTGTTGTGTCTAGGTGTGGACACATGCACATGCAGAAGGGAGGGGAGGCTGAGGAAGAAGAGAAGACAGTTGTAGGGGAATGGGACAAAGCAACTTCAATTTGCTATTTTTTTTAAAGATAAATCAGCTACTCAGCAATTTAATTGATATTTCACAAGCTGCATACTAAATAGTGAAAGTTTACATAGGAGAGCTTGTGGAGTTACCACCATCCTTGGAGGCTAAAATTAGCCAATTATCTGTGTTTGTCGAATCAGACATGCAGAAGCATATATTTGTTTAACTTTCCACTCAAAAGAAATGTTCTAAAACAAGTCTTAAGGAAAAAATCATTGGTATTTGCCTGAAGAGAAGTAAGAAAGCCAAAAAAGCTTGTTGACCTTAACTCTAGATGCACAGTAGCTGTTTAAGTTAGGAAAGTGGAAAACCAAATACAACATGTTTATTCAGAACTCCATGAAATGCTGTGAACATTTGGAGCTACCTAGTATGTAGTAAACAAACCCACAAGGTTTATGGTTAGGAAGCATGGTATCCACATATTCTCCCGCATGTGTTAATTACACTGAGTAGATGTGGGAAGTAAATCTTATTGCCAAGACTAACTAAAAAGACAAGTTAAGTACAAGCTACTGAAATTTTACTTCTTATTGGGGGCACTGCTAGCAAAGAATTTGAAAAGCAGAGGTAACTGTGTGGGACACGCACACAGGAATCATTAAATTCAGGAAATGCTGCACACAGAAAGAGACAATGTGTCTGTATGGAAAAAGATTGTAAGAAATGCGCTAAAAATGGAAAACAAAAGCAGTAGAAAGACTCAGCAGGGTCACCTCAATTTCATGGGACCTATTAAGGTTAACTAGAACTAGAGATTCAACAGATAATTCAGGCTGGAAGGAAGCTTGGGAGATCTCTAATCCATCCTCTGCTGAAAGCAGTCACCTATGAGACCAGACCAGGTTGCTCTGGGCTTATCCATTCATAGCCTGAATACTGCACAACCTCTCTGGGGCAACATGTTCCACTGCTTGACTGTCCTTAGGGTGAACAAATACTACCCTATATTCAGTTAGAACCTCTCTTGTTTCAATATATGCCTGCCATCTTTTGTCCTCTTACCATGCACTGCAGTTAAGAGCCTGCCCATACTTTCTCAGTACCTTCTCTGCAGGTACTGGAAGACTGCCATTGGGAAAATGCAGGCCCATATTTTCCTTTCTGTTTATAGCTCTGCTGTCTTATTGTCACTCTCTGGTTGTAATCCAAAATTTTTACTCTCTTGGAGCACTTATCTGAATTTTAGGCTCATCTGCTGCTGCAGTAATTGCATATTCATTCTATGATGTCTGTGGCACTTTCTCCCTCTTAGAAGCAAATGAAAAGAGAGTAAAACAAAACCTGTAGTTCCTGCAGTCACATTGGATAAGTACCAACAATCAAGAAAAATGCACTTGACCTCCATAAAAAAGAGTATGTCAGCAGCAACTTACTATGAACATGTATATTTCTACAAAAGGAAACAAAATTCAAATAGATCATGAAAATGAACCCTAGTGAGCTACTGCTATTTCCTCATGGTAGTCTCAACTTGAAACAATAATTTTGATTAATTTTTCTGGAATAAGTTTTATAAAATAAATCTCATCAACTCCCATAGCACTGTCAACTGTGACAGTGAACAGACCTAAAAATCCACTGAAATATTAAAAATAGCTATGTGTGAGATAATTACCAAGTTGTATTTTGACACTTAACTATTAGCCCTGTTACACTGTGCATTTTGACCATCCCTCTCTTCATATCTTGTGCGTATGGATGCAGTTAGAAACCTGCTTTGCTGCAAATAAACTAGGTGGTTTCAGGAGGGAGGTAGGGTAAACAGTACCACAATGGTGCAACAAAGAATTTGAACCAGCTTGTGGGCTCATACTCTCAGGAGAAATGGCTGATAATGAAATGCTCATGAAATTAGGGATTTCATTATAGGCTCAGAAAAGGACTTTACATTTTGGCTGGTACAATATTATCAGACTTTCCTAGTTAGTTTGGGGTGAACACTCCAAAAATTACACAAGAGTAAGTGTGTACAAAAAAATGTCAACTCATTGCTAACACAAAACCTATTCAAACTTTGTGTGTGAAAGAAACAGTTCAAAAACATTTCATACTTATGGAAAAAGTACTTCTTGAAATTGGCAAGATTAGAAAGAGCTTAGCTTGATGCAGCTGCCTACTGTTTCAGATGAAAAAGATTAGTATAGGTGGGAATTCATTTTCCATTGTCATTTTCATAAGACCTGCATCTTCCTGGGTCTAGTCCATTCCTGTTAACACCACTGTCCCCTTCCCCGCAGATAGAGATGATCGTCAGGTTTTCATTTTAAACCTACAGCTGCAGAATAAGAGACAATTTACTTGGTAGCATTAGCATTTCACTAAACTGACCTCCATTGGAAGAACAGAGACTATTCAAGAAAGGTTGTTTGCCTGCTAAATAAGATCACTAGACAAAAAATGTTTAGGTTTAAAACTGTTGAAATGAATGCAGTTATGTCAATAACTAATTATCAGTTCATTGTTCTTAGTCCCTAAGGCTCAAGATACCTACCCGTGGCTCTGGGAGCATATACACTATTCTCTTTACTGTGGCAAGAGACTGAAGCTACTCCTCAAGGAGGGATACAATAAAATTTTACATGTAGAGAAAAGGCAGCATCCTGCCTTTACTCAGCAACATAAAATACAATAAGGTTTTGAGATTCTCATATGCTTTCACACTTTTTTTGGGGGGGGAGGGGGGTTGACTTGTGCTTATGTGCTATAAGCCTTGCAAGTTTTGCTGATGTTGATGGATTCTTTTACTTGCAAGGGGAGTGCAATGCCCTTTCTCCTCATCTAGCGTGTATAAGTAGCTTGTCAATACTTGACAAAAACTAAAAAAGTTGCATTCTACCTCAGAACATATTCTAGATCACAGGAAGTGTAATATCTTTATTTTAAATAAACCCATGCTGTTTATGTGGAAACAGTCTGGTAAGGGGCTTAGAAAGATTCTAATATCATAATGCAGCAGGGCTCCAGTAGTACCTTCAGTTATTAAACTGATTTGAAGATAAAAACAATAACCTCTGTCTTTTTGTGTAGAAGCAGCTTGAAATGAAAACCCAAATGCAAATTCTTAGTGTTTCCCCATTGTCTTAACAAATAAATCATTAAGATCCCAGAGCTAATCTGAATGAAACAGAAAACTCTCCTGAAGCTAAAATTGGTGAGATTAGAATATCACTTGAACAAAAAAGTCATCTAAATCTGACCTGAGTCTTTCCTGATTTGTCAGACACTCTGTTCAATGCAATGGAAAGATAATCCCTGGCACCTTGCACACTCACACAGCATTCCCTATATAACAGTTCAAAATATGCTGTACAAAGTGGGACCATGGTGGTGGTTGAGTCCTTCCTTCACCTGACTGCTGAGCTGGGTCCCAGTATAGTGGGCATCTGCATTCTTCACATCTGCACTGTGACATAGTCTCTGTGTATGGGGTGCTGGTGGGGCTTTGACAAAATGGAGCCCTCCAGCTGTATGTTCCCGGGAACACTGTTGACCTCCAAGGCATCCCAACAAGTGGAACAGACCCTCTCTTTGGACAGATGGGCATGCAAAACTATTTCAGCTTTGCACAGGGAGTCTAAACCATATTCTATATTCAGATGGCATGAAAAGAACAGAACTAGAGGAAAATACCAGACCTTTTGTCGTGGTTTCACACCAACCAGCAAGTAAAGCACCAAGCAGGTGTTCACTCACTTCCCCCCATCCAGTGGGATGGGGGAGAGAATCAGGGAAAAAAAAAAGTAAAACTTGTGGGTTGAGATGAGAACAGTTTAATAGGACAGAAAGGAAGAAAATAATAATGATAATAACAAATAATAATAATAATGATAATAATAAAAAAGTGGAATATACAAAATAAGTGATGCACAATGCAATTGCTCACCACTCGCTGACTGATGCCCAGTTAGTTCCTGAGCAGTGATCTGCACCCCCCCCTTGGCAAACTCCCCCCAGTTTATATACTGGGCATGATGTCACATGGTATGGAATATCCCTTTGGCCAGGTTGGGTCAGCTGTCCTGGCTGTGTCCCCTCCCAATTTCTTGTGCCTCTCCAGCCTTCTTGCTGGCTGGGCTTGAGAAGCTGAAAAATCCTTCACTTAGCATAAACACTACTTAGCAACAACCAAAAACATCAGTTGTGTTATCAATGTTCTTCTTATACTAAATCCGAGACATAACACTATACCAGCTGCTAGAAAGAAAACTAAATCTATCCCAGCCAAAACCAGGACTGACAGTCTTCCCTTGCAGTAGTAGTTTGGGACCACAGCTGTTCCTTGGGACACCACAAGAGCCAAGAAAAATTAACTCTGTCCCAGCCAAAACCAGGACAACTTTTAATATAATTCACAAGTTATTGTCCCAGGAGTGCTTCATCTTAGTTAGCTATGGGGATCATCCCACAGTGTAACAGCTCAAAGGTCAAACTTTATGTGAAATGTTCCTTTTACTCCTTGTAGGTCCTTGGGATTCCTTTCTTGTCACACCTACCTGCTCCATTTTTGAATGACAGTATCTACATATTTGTTCTTTCCATTCTCTGGTTGCATTTTTCTACTCTACATTTTTCTGAAAAGACTCTAGAAGAACTTGTAGCATCAGCTGGTGTAATTTTTCAGATGCTCCCCCTTATTCAGGTAAATAAGTAACTATTTATATAAATAAGCTGAGACATTGTATATCCCTTATAGTAAACATCTAATTTCAACTCCACTGAGGTAATTCCAATACAAAAAAAATAGTCAGAACAACTTATAATTTACCCTGCCAAACTTCATACTAGCTTCGTAATTTCTTTCACACTTCATAAACTGTACAGAAATTACTGTTATTTTCATTTTCTGTGAGGGCACAGTGAGTGAAATACATTAAATACAGCTGAAAATAAAATTTGGAAGGCTATTTTACCATCAAAGCTTGTATGGCAAATAATGTATGTTGCTTCCTGCATAAAAAAAGAAAGATGAAGTAAAAACATAACATTTCCTTTAAAAAATATTTGCTTTACTACCTTTTTTTCAGTTTATTTTTAAGATGGTGTATAGTTAGATGATTTTTAAGGATTAAAATGAACTAATGCAAACTATTTTTGCACTACAAAATATTCTTAAACAAGATACTGATAAAAGTAATTTTTATAACATTGCATTTTTACATGCTATGTTTCCAATTTCAGATTAAGATGCATTCCTATGGCTAATGCCTTACGAACTAAGAAGGATCAAGCAGAAAATCACAAATGAGGACAGAGTTTGGAAGAACTTCTAGAAGAAATAAATGTTGATAAAAAGTATTCTTGGAAGCCAAGAACGGGAAGACTGATCCTTCCATAAAAACCTCTGTGAAAGAAGTAAACCTGAATATCACAAAACTCAAATTATAAATTCAAGCCTTCACTACCTGTCCTAGCCAGATAAGTATTAATTTGTTCCTTAAATGTTTTTTATACTGAGGAAGGAAAGAGGAGAAACAAAGTTTATGTTGACCTAAATGCATTTGACAGAAATAGGCACAGAACAATAACCTTGACACAGGATAGCACAAAAGAGGGGGAGAGTGGAGCCACAAGTTAGTGAGGGGTTGAGCAACTGCAGTGAGACTGTGTAGGCCTCAAGGGTAAGGACAAGCCGCTTAAATTCTCTTTAAGGAAATAAAGGGCCTGAGTGGATTGACTCCAGGAGAAGGGGGTGAAGCAGGAAAAGATTAGTTTAAGCAGATTCTATGCACGAGCTGCTTTTCAGTAGCTGGATTTGTCTATAAGGAAAAGGAGTATTTATATTTTGAACAATTACTGTACATATAAAATATAAAATTCCAGATGTCATATTTGCAGCTAGACATGAGGTATTGCTGAATTTGAACCTTTACCAGTTTTAAGCTTTGCTGTAACCACATGCCTGATAGAAAAGTAAGCACTACTTAAAATGTAAGCTGACTGCTGGCCACACATACTGTTCTGTTAATGATTTACACATCCAGGAGAAGAAGCCCTCAGATTTATGTATACCACCACTGTAAAGCACATTTACAATAAATTCTGCAGCCATGAGGTAACAAAGAAAGTGTTTTCTTTCACTGCTGTGACTCTACAAAAGCAGTAAAACCCTGCTCAGTCATAAAACATTCGGCTGTCTGCTCTCACCAAACCGAGCTCCTTTAGAGTAGAGCAAGCACCTCTGCTCTGTCACAGGATAATACAAATCAACAAGGTAAGAATGAGAAGAAACTACCATGTTGTCTTCGTTATTCTAATGCCCTATTGGCTAAGAAAGGCCACAGGGACAAACACAAAGCTGAAAGCAAAACAGCAGATCAAATTATGGAAGCTATGAGGAAAACTAACAGGAGAAAAAGTTAGAAAATACTTCTAGAAAGTAGATGTAGATAAAAACATACTTGAAATTCAGAACTGAGACTCGGCATAGCATAAAAATGCCACAAAAAGGTGAATCTCAGCAGCAGAGAATTCTGTGCTGTAAGTGCAAACCTTCAGCCCTTCCCACAACAGAAGACTGCTGCCTAAAGCACAGGACTGAAAAATGTTCTGTCGAAAAAGTGCAATGTATTATTACAGGTAATCTTTTTTTTTTTTTTTTTTTTTTTTAATTTCAGAAAGATTTCCTGTAAGTTTTATGCTACAATCTGTGACTTGGTCACAAACACATTGATTCATTCAGCTAAATCTATTTTTTTCTCAAAAAATCACTGAAGACCATTTTAATGCAGAGGAATACTGTTTTAATGCAGGAACTCTTTCAGCTCTGAATCTAGACATTGCCAAACAGGTGAACACGATACCACATACAATACCTCTAAACGAACAAGCTTGCAATAATATATTTCAGTTTTATTATCATGATAGACCAACTTTCAACCATTTTCATTTTTTATACGGACAGCTGGTGTACAGAAAAGAAGAGCAAAAAACATGGGCAAGCTGCTAAGAGAAAAAAGATTACTTAAAAATAAAGGAGGCATTACTGAAGTCACTGGATGCCTTATCTTCCTAAAATCCTCGAAAAATCTCTATCAGTATCCTGTTAACCTTGGTTTTATTCAAAGAAGATTATAATTATGAGATGAACTAGGACCTACTGATACAGAAAATGTAACGGAGGTTCAGTTAAAATAACAACCACTTAAATACCAATGAAACAAAGCTTTTTTTTTTTTTTTTTTGGCAACAAAGCAAATCTCACACACTCTTGAAGAGGAAGAGATACTAATTAGGTTTGGGCCTGGATAACAAATTTCAGTTTCCACTTGGCCAAAAGTTTTGTCGACTTTAGATCCCAAGAGCTGATTTTGTTCCACTGTTTTACAAGTAGCGCATGATAGAGGAAGAGCTGCAGGAAAGGCAGGGCAACAGAGACTGAGCAGATGGGTACAGGTACAGATACAAATCAGTCTCCTCCTGCAGCTCTTGCTGTTAATGCTGCCCAGAAAGATCTCCAGCGACGGGCTAGGGAGGCAGCTGGGGCTGGCACAGGAATTGCCCAAGGAGTCTGGTATGTGAGGGAGAAGAATTGTGCTCTGTTGTTGTTACACTTTTGCATATAGGTCCCAAGGTTTGATCTGCAAACTTTAAGGATACGATAAGAAATCACTTTGGGACAGGACCACTCCTAAATAAAGAATGTATTTGATAACTGGGAAAAGAGGAGCTACACTGTTGGTATGAATTAAGCATGTTTTCAGCATGCTGACTAGAACCAGTCTTTCTAGCTCCACCAAAGGCACACATGCAGAAGTCTAAGCTTAAATACCTAGGGAACTTGAACTTTCAAAACCAAAATACTAGCACCTGATAGATTTTGCAAATGATGGGATTTATATGCTTTGATTTTGCCCGAGTGCCACACTAGGTACCTAGAGACATCTGGAAATCTCACAGGAGATAGTACAGAAGATTCTTCTATCTGAAGGTAACATACCCTACCAGACACATCCAGTGGTTTTCACTGTAACTTCTGTCAGCTTCTTCCTGCTACCTTCCACAAGCTTGCAATCATCTCCAGCTTTCTGGGTCTTATTTTTAATTTTACTAGCATATTAATTATTAAATCTAGAGAAAATTCTTTACTATCTTGCCTAAAGCAAATTAATTGGTCCCTGGTAACTCTCTGACATTCCAAATCATAATTTAAATAGTTATCCTCTTCTATTCTGCTTGATTATACTGATACCTAATAATAAGATTACCAGGAAAAATATAGATCCTATCTAAAATACTTACAATTAAGACTAGTGTGATGCAAGATCAGGATATCTGATCTTAGATGAAGATTTGAAGGAGGAAAAGTTTAATTATGATATTACTTGGCTGAAATGAACACATCTTTAAAATGTCTTAGAGTTTGTCTAACATCCTTCCAAGAAAACAATTCTTATTTATAAACAGTACATTTAAACAGTGAATAATATTTATTTCCTAGTTCTGTATTAAGAATACACATTCTCCTTCTTGCCCACTCTCTTTCCAATTAAGCTAAATATTACAATTGCTTCTAACAAAAGAAGTGTTGGCTTTGAAGTTCTCTTACACCAGAATAGTGGGTGCACCAAGTGGAGCTCAGACATACTCTAACAGTGACACAGCAAGAAGCCTGTTGCCTGTAAGACTACTTACATAACTTGCAAAACTGTCCACAGCAACTATTGCTGTCAAAATCAGCGTTACTGAGAATAAAAAATGGCAACTCAAGATGAAATCGGAAAAAAATTTACTGGGAATATATACAGTGAACATGTATATTCAATTTCTTCAGACCCAAGATGAAACTCTACTAATTACAGAATTATTCCCTCCATGACATTGCCAGGATCCACTTTTAATGCCAAACACCAAATTCAGTACTAAAATATTCCATGAATCCTGAAAAAGATCTCCAGCTCGAAACAGAAAATAAAACAAATTCCAAAACAAAAGACTTTGGTGTCTTCATTTTCCCCTTTTATAGTGCAAAGCATTGATTTGATTTATATCTCATTTTCAGTTCAATATTTTCAGTGTCTGTGAATGCTAGCTCATGATTTTTCCATCAGGAGAAGTAGGACACAGAAATGACACCAGCAGTTGGTAAGCATGGGCAATTAAGTCAACTAAATTTTGTGATTAACGTGTAAGGAATCTGTAATACTGAACTTAGTGTGGTTTTAATCAGTCCCTTAAGACTACTATGTGGGGAAAAAAAAAATATTAACACACATTTATCTTTTGTAAATCACTGCACTTTCTCTAACTGGTTAGACAAAAGCTCATCTGAGTCATTATCTTATCTCTAACAATGACCAGTAATAAAAATACAGCAGGCAGTCCTCTAAGTTAAATACTAAGTTATTTTACCTACTGTACCAATCCCATGTACATTTTCATCACTTCTTTTGCTATGCATTGTCCACATTTAGACTAGTATATACAGGGAAATTTGACTGAATTTAGTGTTAGCTGAAGATACACATAGTATACCTAACTTCCAGCCATCCGGATTTCTGCTTCACTGGGCAAAATATAGAAACCCCACAAAACTCAAATTAAGAGCTTTTCCATGAAATGGAATGCGTGGAAAGCTTGCATGATTAAAGAAAAACAAAATCACATTGTTTGACAGAAGACCAAGAATATCCCCCCGATCTCACTGCCACTTGTGCCAACTTCAGTTGGAATAATTCTAGCATAGTAAGTAGGGATACATTTTCAAACAAGAGGAAAAATGTGATGCATGAAAAGAGAACAATTCCTCAGAAATTAGGAAACAAACCGTGTGAAGGCTGCACCCATACCAACACATTCAGGATCATGCTTGAAAGTAAAACTGTAAGTATTTGCTCATTAGAGTGGAATTCAAAGCAACTTTTTTAAGCTAACCAAGGTCTTTTTTATTTTATGGTCAAATCATCAAACTCATTCTCAGTCTCATGAACTGCAATTCACAAACGTTAACGATGGAGGGATTTTTAATGTAAAAGGTTACCAAGTGAACAACAGCTTCAATCCTTTTCTTTCAAGAATGGCAACACTTTGAATATTTGCCGTGACTATCTTGCATTTACTTGACAAGCAAACTGAAAAATTCATGTTGGTTCAAATTATCACTATTTGTTTTTCCAGGTATTGATTTAATGTGAGACTTCCGATTTCTCTAATTGTGTTTACAGATACTTTAAATCACAGTACCTTGACACTTGTCATATTGTGGTCCAGGATCAAATTGTATCTCAAATTTAATTCCATTTTTCTCTAAAGGTATAGCTGTCTTCTATGGTAGCCCTGTGGCCCTGTAAACACACTATTGTCATTGCTAGTGATGGGCTGCAGACTGTGCTGGCCTTGCAAGTCCACAGGACTGAGGTTTGTCATGCTTACTTTGAACTTTTCTTGGCCTGCCTGCACCTTTTTGTGGGGCTTGTTTAGGCATAGTAATAATTTTTCTAATTTATTTTACTTCTCTTTTTTATATGGTATAACCATATTTTTTTATATATGGTAGTAATATATAGTTATTCTCATACAGTGAAATATTTAATAATGGCATAATGATACAATGTAGAGGAGTGCAAGCCTGGTCTAATAGCAGAAGCCTTGAAAATGAGGACACAAGATGCAGTGCAGAGGAATTCAGGCATAGGTTGATAAGAAAAGGGGGACAAGCTGACACTAGAAATCCATGGGCTACAAAAAACTCACCAATGGCCAGTTAAAGAATGCCTACACTGAGCTGAGCAAAATCAAAGTAATGAAGAACTATATCCAAAATACGTAAAACCCATCAAGTACAGTAAACTTGGATGTAATGTAAACTGGCAGACCAATGAATAAATAGCAAGGTGCAGAACATTAGCAAATGTACAAAACCGGCTCAAAGTGTATCCTAAAGAAGGGGACAAAGAAACCATGAACACCAATATCATATTCCTCCTAGTGAAGAAGTGCAATAAATGCCAGCATCAACATTTCACTCCTCTCAGTGAAAGACTTGGAGCCCTGATGGTTTGCTGCAATGCTCCCCCATTCTTTCTGCTCAAGGCAGACTAACATTGTTGACCTCAGCAGGCAGAGGCAGCAAAAGGATAAGCACAGAAAAAGAGGTAGATACTAGGAATTGTGTCCACAATAATTTTCACTGTATTTTTGAGACTTTTTCTGAAATTGTATTCTTTATTTTCTTTTTCTGTAACCATTAGATCTGGACTAGTGTCCGGGGTTCAGCTGGTGTAGAGTCAATTTTCACAGGAACCTGGGAGGGGGCACAGCCGGGGCAGCTGACCTGAACTAGCCAAGGAGCTATTCCATACCATGTGACATCATGCTCCGTATATATAAATGGGGAGCGGGCTGGGGGCAGAAGCTCTCTCTCTCAGTGTGGGAAGTGTCAGAGCGTTGGGTTCTGGGTGGTGAGCAGTTGCACTGTGCATCACTCGTTTTGTATATTCTTTTATTAGTACTGTTGTTGTTGTAGTAACTTCTATCCTTGTGTTGTGCCAGTAAACTGTCCTTACCTCAACCCACGATGTTCCATATTTTTTTTTCTTTCTCCTTTCTGATTCTCCTCCCCATCCCACCGGAGTGGTGCAGGGAGGAGCGAGCAAGCAGCTGCATGGTGCTTTGTTGCCATCAGTGTTTAAGCCATGACAGTCCTTTTTGGCACCCAAAGTGGGGCTAGAAGGGTTCGGATAACGACAGGTCTGCCCAGAGCATGTTGAAACAAATTTGTTGTATGCCTTTCTTATATCAGTTAAATAGTCACTAGTCACAATGTTTGTTCTTTTGTTCACATGGTGGCATTGTATAAATTCTTATATGCACTGTGTATGCCCTGCAGTTATGTTTATCATGTTTGGTAGAGGGATCAGGATTATCATTGCTCTACTGGGTAATGTTGATTTATGAAATGATTCCATCACTGGTCATGAGGTTAAGCTGGTATTTGTATGCAGCATTGATATCATTCCCATACCTTGGGTGTTTTCTATCAGAATTTATTGGTAATTGCACCCAATCTGTGGGGAAGTCAGGGGGGAATACTTCCTCCCATTCATTCA
Source organism: Astur gentilis (assembly GCF_929443795.1). Classification (NCBI taxonomy): domain Eukaryota; kingdom Metazoa; phylum Chordata; class Aves; order Accipitriformes; family Accipitridae; genus Astur; species Astur gentilis. The sequence goes on along the minus strand of NC_064919.1, from coordinate 76,057,664 downwards.
CTCCCCCTTTTCTCCTTCTGGCTAATTACAACAGCTTTTGAGAATTTTGAATATCCTTGGGATGCGCAAGCCAGCATGCTGTTAGTGCTGTGTCTCCTGAATGTCTTTCAGGTCTTGTTTAGGGCTACAAAAAAGTTTCCTAATACCACCCAGAGATCTGCCCCAAGGCTGCATAATCATGAGTGGCATGGCATGTGGGAGAATATGGGTGGGTATCTAGAGAACTTCTCACCTTCAATGGTTTGGAGCTTCACTCCTGAACAACTACAGGACTCTAATAAAGTGATAGAATATTTGAATGGAAAATGCTGCGGCTATTCCAGAGAGGCACAATTTACCACACCATGCTGGGCCCTGGCCAGAATCTACCAAACACTGCTCGATATTATGCAGCACCCTCAGGGGGAAAGGAGGGAAAACCGACCAACAGGCACTGCAGCTACCCAAACCCCAGTGACAGGCACTGCAGCTGAACCAGAAAAGCAACCCATGCCAGTATCAGTCGCCCCTATACAGAAGAAGAAATACGCAAAGAAATCAGTTCGCTTAGTGAGGGATGAAGGTGAACCAGGGTCATCACGAGAACATGAGGAAGAGACAGAACCCAAAATAATCACCCTATCTCTATTGCTGAGTGAGCTGCATGACATGCGAAAAGATTTTGGCCACCATCTAAGTGAGCACATTGTTACCTGGCTGCTCCAATGCTGGAATAATGGGGCCTGTAGTTTGGGATTAGAGGGTAGGAAAGGCAAGCAGCTAGGATCCCTGTCTAGGGAAGGGGGCATCGACAAGGCGATTGGGAGAAAGACACAAGTCCTCAGCCTCTGGAGGCGACTTCTGTCAGGTGTGAAGGAAAGATACCCCTTCAGGGATGAAGTTACATGTCACTAAGGCAAGTGGACCACGATGGAGAGAGGTATCCAGTACCTGAGGGAATTAGCCATGCTGGAGGTGATTTATAATGTCCTGGAAAATGAGCAGTCACCCACAGGTCCAGATGAAGTCCAATGCACGCAACACATGTGGTGGAAGCTTCTCGAAGTGCACCACCAACCTATGCCAACTCATTGAGAGCAATATCCTGGAAAAAAGGCTATAGACAAATGGTGGATGAAGTGGCTGTCCAACTCTGGCAATACGAAGGAAGCCTCTCTTCCTCCCTATGGGCCTGTCTCTTGGCTGTAGAGGAACCGTCCCAGAAGTTCCAGCAATTCAAAGTGGCTACATCCTTCTCCCCACCTGTACAAGCCCACATCGCAGCTATTAGGAGTAAGCATTCCTCTGCTTAAGAGAGAGGAGACAGAAAGTACATATGACAGGGTACCCTGTGGTTTTACCTGCATGACCATGCAGCAGACATGAAAAGTGGGATGGAGGACCTACCCTAACCCTAGATGCAGGGGTATGTGAGTTGTGAGAAAAAGCAGGCAGAAAAGAGGATTCCTCCTGGAAAAATGCCACTCCAGTTTCCAGCAAGCAGCCCTCCCAGCCCCGCCAGGTAGAGTAGAAGGGCTGATCTCATTTCTGATTCTCTTGAAGGGACTTCTGATTCACGTTTGTGAAGAGTGAGTAATGAATACTATGGCCAGGATTAGAGGGGCCCTGCCTCCAGGCAGCTGGAGGAAATGGATAACCAGGTCTACTGGACAGTGTGGATTCGATGGCCTGGCACATCAGACCCACAGGAACATAAGGCTCTAGTGGACACTGGTGCATAATGCACCCTAATGCCATCAAGCTATAAAGGGGCAGAACCCATCTGTATTTCTGGAGTGACTGGGATCCCAGCAGCTAACTGTATTGGAAGCTGAAGTGAGTCTAACTGGGAATGAGCGGCATAAACACCCCATTGTGACTGGTCCAGAGGCCCCGTGCATCCTTGGCATAGACTATCTCAGGACAGGGTATTTCAAAGACCCAAAGAGGTAACGTTAGGCCTTTGGTATAGCTGCACTGGAGATGGAGGAAACTGAACAGCTGTCCGCCTTGCCCGGCCTTCCGACTGTGGGGTTGCTGAGGGATGAAGAACAACAGGTGCCAACTGCTACCACGACGGTGCACCGGCGGCAATATCGCACCAACCGAGACTCCCTGATTCCCATCCATAAGCTGATTTGTCAACAGGAGAGCCAAGGAGTGATCGGCATCAGGTTCTGGGTGGTGAGCAGTTGCAGTGTGCATCACTCATTTTGGATATTCTTTTATTAGTACCATTGTTGTTGTAACTTCTCTCCTTGTTTGTCCCAGTAAACTGTCTCAAACTTATCTCAACCCACGAGGTTCCATTTTCTTTTTTTCTTTCTCCTTTCTGATTCTTCTCCCCATCCCACCGGAGTGGGGTGGGGCAGAGTGAGTGGCTGTGTGGTCCTTTGTTGCCATAAGGGTTTAAACCACGACAACTAGTAAGAATTCTTAGGAATTCTACTCTTCTACTATAATGAAAATAAATTCACAGCTTTACATATAAGAAGTGTTCGGCGTGCTTATACCAAAATGTGAAACACATTACTCCTTATCTACAACTTATTTAAACATTCAAATTTTATTTTCAATTTGCTGAGTAGTGCTCCTTAATATCTAATGTTATTTCTCATGGGAAGGTTGTTTTGACAGCAGTTTTTCAGATATAATCTCTTTACATGATTTTCCTAAAATCTGTGTCATCATATTATATACAGAAACAAAAAGACCATGGCAAATACAGCAACATCATATGACTCAGTATCACAGATATAGGACAGAGATAGATGGGTTATCTTGAAGAACTGCTAGTTCTCAGTTTTCAACTACCTTTGAAGCATGCTTTTTTCCCCATTGCATGCATATAAAAAATGGCACATGTACATGGATGGACAAAGAGAAGGTGAGGGAAAATTGAAAGATTTATGTATGGAGCTTAATATACAGACTCAGTTCTAAACCCAATCAGTGTAATGCTTTCTCATGCACATTCTTCTGCTGGAACTGCTTATATAGTCAATTATCTGTTTTAGCATTTGTTTCTAACAGTCTTCATAATGTGCAAACCATGCTTTAGAAACAAGACAGTTGCTGGCCTGGACTACTGACTAATGCGTAGTTTAGTGTGATGTTGCTACAGCAACCAAAAAGATGGAATAGCATGTCATATATCATTTACACATTACTTGGAACATACAGCTTTCTAAAAGCCATTAACCAAGCAGAGGTGCTATGATGGAGGAGACAAGCATGTCTTAAAGCATTCTAAAACAGTTTCCATTGTTCTGAAGGTCCAGGGAAATAAATCAAAGTAATAAGCAGCAAAAATAAGAGTTAAATATTTAAAAATAAAAGAGCCTTCCTTTTTTTAACACATGATAACAGCATTTCTCAGGGTCCAGTTGCCAGAAGAACATGCTTCTAGATCGTGGATGAATGACCTAGACTTTTTACTTCAGACTTCTAAGAAGTGAATGTTTGTGGCCCACATCATGGCATGCAGAAATCTTGTAGACCCCATGTTGTGCATAGCAAACCAACTACTGTCTGGATGAAAGCTTAAGAGGTTTTCAAAATGGGGGCTATGACCTTGCTCCAATGGACGTCCTCAGCAAATACATGTCCTTTTATTAAAAAAGTCTTGGTCCTCTAATACAAGCTAATTACCTCTTCTCCCTGCAGATACACAAACTAATATGAAAACACAACCAGTATGTGTTTCTGTGGTGGTGATGGACAAATTTAGCAGACAAATTTGGAAAATTCAAACCGGTAAATTTCATGATTTAGTGAAGCTATTTAAGCATCGAGTTTGCAAGTGATTTGGAAAACATGCAGTTTATTATGCATTGTGAAAAAAAGTACCCACTGTTGGGTTAAAATTTTAGGTTCACCAACAGGGTGCACATTTTGGATAAGAAAGTGAACAAAACATCTGGGAACAAGTCTGGGGATGTTTTCCAGACCACAGCAGAAAGATTAATGACCTAACTCTGTCAGGCTGAAATGGAAGCTTACAGAGGGACTGGATAAGGTTTTGATTTGAGAAAAAAAAGAAGAAAGAGCAGTAAAACAATCTATAGAGTGAATTGGCCTGCTGCTCATTGTCAAAAAGGATATAATTCTTTGCTCATGTACAAACACAAGAGAGTTTCACAATTTGTAAAAAGGGAACATTTTGTACTGCCAGCAAGAGGAGAAACTCTGTAAGCAATGGAGGATGCCCAGTCTTTTTCTACATCTGAGTACCAGAGGGTTTCTGGCAATCACATTCAGAAGAGTGACAAGTTTCTGCACGTTCAAGACACTCCCTGAGAGCACCAAACTGAAACATCTTGAGTGCACAATGCTTACTATACTTTCCACAGCATCCTCCTGCACAGTGGGGAATATGGTGCAATACATCATTTCAGGGCTGGAGACAAAGGCAACATGAATCCAAGTGGAGTATAGCACCTTCCTTATTTTATTTAAGATGTTTGTGCAAGTAGGATCAAGTTTTTGAAAATGCCACCTACTACATGGACATCACTGCCTATATGCCATAAAAAATGGACTGGACATGAGGGTAAGAAAAAAGTAAAGAAACTATGACAAATCTGAGGACAGGGACAACTGGAAGAGGACCGCAGAGGAAGAACTCTTGGTAGAGGTCCTCACTTTGGGGAAGAACTACAGAGCCTGTAACTGTACATGAATTCATCACCATAATGTGATGGAGAAGAATAAAGAGGACCTTCAAGATATGCTGCAGATATCTCCTCAGAGGGTAGTGGCAAAAATTCTATTCACACAGCTGTTGGTATCCTTTTACCATGGTACACCACTGTTCCAACAATATCTTCCCTAGTCATCAACTCATCTAGGTTTACCATTCAGAAACAATGAGATAGAATTACCAACTAAATCCATCCAGCTGGGATTCCCCCTCCTTCTTCTTGCAAGGAGTATCAATGCTATGGAGCTTATTGGCCTCCATCCAGCCTGTTAGTTGGCCCACATACAAAGAAATACCCTTCCCTCTGGAAGGATCTGACTGACAAAATTTAGCCAACCACAAAAAGGAGCAGAGTTCCAGTGAGTCTGTTTCAGTATCACCTAATACAAAGGACAAAGATCCCAAGACAGTGCAATAGATCATGGCTTTGCCAGGAGTCCCTAAGGATGCCACAAAGGATGGGGCACAGTCCTGAATCAGGACAGAAGCTTAATGCCGTAGCTAGTCATGCTCTTACAGTGAAATCTCCATTGCAATGCTTGCTGAATGTGCTTTGAGCTACTATGGAAAACCACATGTGCTAGCAAGTAGACACATGCAAGGCTGTCAGCAACGTTCTGGCCAAATGGAGGAGGCTGATTAGATCAACAAGGACTGGCAGCCTTGCCCCATGCTTTTTCCAGAGAATTATTTCAGATGGAGGCCAGGGACGCTATCATATCATGCCATCTTTTCTTGTAAGGCATTCCAGGCTGCAGGCGTAATCTCTTCACTCAAACACTATTATCATATTGCCCGGCAAAGGGAGTCATGGCTTTGGGTGAGTGCATCATGAGCTGAATTAAAGGTAGGCCTGCAATGTCCTACAGAAGATAGGGCAGCACCAATTGTATATGCTAGAAATAGCAGAGAAAGAGGTACAGGGCAGCAGAACTGGGTTACACAACATAGAGACTGGAAAAGGGGACATAGAGATATCATTCTGGGGTCTCTGCTGAGGCTTTTATTGAAGATGCTCATCTGGTCTTGACAGGAGAACAGCGTGTAAGCAGGAAAAGTCTGGGCAGCAGAAAGACTTACAGAAAAAAAAGAGGAAAAACCCTGCTGGCACAAGCTATTGAAGGCAAAATCTCATTCAGGTACAGCCAAATGTCCTGTGTGACCAACGAGACTGGGCCTTGGGCAGAGCATTTTCTGATCTCATACACAAATTAAGGTTATTTAAGCATGAATGTCAAATCCAAGCAAGTCCTCTTGCTTATCATAAAAAGGCTGAAATAAAACCCAGGAGAAAGCCTTTTTTATTTTACTGTAGTGGGTTGACCTTGGTCAGCTGCCAGACGCCCACGCAGCCACTCTTATTCCCTCTTTAACAAGACAGGAGGCAGAAATAAGATTAAAAAACCTTGTAGGTTGAGACAAAGACAGGGATATCACCTACCAATCACCATCTCAGGCAAAACAGATTCAACCTGGGGAAAATTAATTTAATTTATTGCCAATTAAATAGATTTGGATGGTGAGAAGAAGCAAAGACAAAATTAAAACAACATCTTTTCCCCACACTCCTTTTTCCTAGGCTCAACGTCACTCCTTTTCTGACTCCTCTACTCCCCACCACCAAAGCAGTCCAGGGGGCACTGGGGAGTGGGCGATTATGGTCAGTACACATTAGTTCATATCTGCCTCACGCTTTTCCCCTATACTACTCCACTGCTCCAGCATGGGTTCTTCCCTTGGGCTGCAGTCCCTCAGGAACTGCTCCAGTGTGGGTCCTCTCCACAGGCTGCAGTCCTTCAGGAAACACCAACCTGCTCCAGCGTGGGGTTCTCCACTGTTTCTCCGTGTGGGTATCTGCCTCACCATGGTTTCCTCCATAAACTGCAGAGGAATACCTGGTCCAATGCCTGCTGCAGCTCCTCTTTTCTTTGCCCACCCTGGTGCTCACACTGTTGTTTCTCACACTTTTTTTCTCACTCCTAACATTGCCATGCAACATTTTACCCTTTCTTTAAATATGCTCTCACAGAGGTGCCACCAACTTCGCTGATGGGCTCAGTTGTGTCCTAGGGTGGGTCCATTGTGAAGCCAGCTGGAACCAGCTGTGCCCAGCACAGGGCAGACCCTGACCTCTTCTCATAGTGGCCACCTCTGCAGCCCCCTGATGCCAACACCAAGTACGTCCACTAACATTTCTAATGTGAAGGCAGCAAAGTTTGGTCCAGCTGGCTGGCTCAACCTCTTTGCTGTCTGTAGCTATGAAAATATGGGGATGAGGAAGAAGATGAAAGAAAAAAGAGTTTGCAAGGGGTGAAGGGAGCAGACTTAGAGTCTCAAGACTAGGTAAAAGAAAAGGCAAGAACACTCACGGTGCTGTGAAACTTAAGCAAGATCTCTTCCTCATAGACTGCTCTCTTTGTAACCAAAGTCGGTCTCAGGCTTGGCAACAGCTTAGACGTGGGCCTGAAGACAAAAACAAAGGGCCGTTGCTCTTTACTGTCCTTTCATGGACTGCAAAGTATTCAGCTGACTTCCAATAATTTTATCCAGGCTTGTATTAAGTTGATTTTATGGACAATACTACCAGGCCTTAAACCACCTGACAGTGCACACAGTACATATCTGATAAGAAGCTGTCATCAGAATAGGGGAATATATCATATGACAGCACAGCTAAGTATAAGCAGTAAGAATCTAGGTCAGAACAGCCATTTCTTGACTGTAAATCTCTGCATGGGAACAAGTTAATATCACAGCCTACAGGGAGACTCTGAAGTCCTAAAATATGTGAATCACACTGTGTCACAAAGTATATAATAAAGCTGAACATGAATTGTTTAGAGTAGCTTGTAAGTTACCAGAGTATGAGGCAGTGTTGTCAGGACTTCTCCAGAGAACTGCTATAGTTATATATTTCTGAACAAAACCTCTGACCCAGTTGGTCACGTTGCTTCTGTGGAAAGCAGCAGTGATGTCAGAACAGCAGTGACCAAAGCAATGAACACTTAGTGGATGGCCTTGAGCATGTTCGCTACAGGTACAGTTACAGGAACAGAGCTTGCCAACTGTAAGATAGCTCCAAAACTTTAATGAGTACGTTGTGGCTAAATGATGCCTACCCATTTCTGGATCCATAAGGACACCCAGGAACAGCTTTGAAAAGGCAGAATAGTTAATTCTGAATTAATGAAATAAGGCCCAGAAGGGCCTTCCACATACTGAAATTAGTATCCCATTACTAATAGACCAACAACTGAAGGATGATGTGGTCTATCCGCAGATGCTAGTGTGACCTCATTCTACAGCTCTGGTGTGTTCTCTGTGAAATGGACAGGGAACAATTTTTGCATTGCTGAGTGATACTGTCTCAGAGCCACGGAAATATGGAAACTGCCTGACCTTGCATTTAGCCAGCCTGCATCTCGTCCTTTTTCCGTTTCACATGTATCAGCTTGTTGACAGCACGCTGACACAACAAAATCAAATGTGGACATTGAAGGCGGTAAGTAGGGTACCCTATACAACAGGCTTACCTGCTGAGATTATGAAGTACATATAGCACAAGGGAGGCTAGTACAGATTTCTAGGACAGCTTTTGCTTTAGCTATTAAACCATCTATATTTCAACTCACAAGTTTTGCCACTTTTACTCTTCTCATTCTCTCTCCCACCCCACCGTGGGGGAGTGAGCAGCTGCGTGGTGCTTAGCTGCTGGCTGGGGTTAAACCACGACATGCCTAAAGGCCCCCAACCTGTTTGGACAGAGCTGATGAACTCTGGAGGTGCCTAAGCACCTCTAAATAGCTTAGATCCCAAATGATGCAGCAGTTGTCTCAATAACCATTAACCACCAGCATCAGCACTGGCAGGTCAGGCAGCAGAGAGAGGCATACATAAGCCCTGACCTGGGGAGTTTGGAACCGGCACATTTGTTACCAAATACAAGGAGCAGGTTCTAGCCCCGGTGGAATGATGATCTCCTTAGGGAAACTGGTACCTAATTTACTTTCTGGAGTATAGAACCTGGGCACAGCATTTGCAAAGATGTGCAGTAGTGATTACTAAAGATTTTGATAGAGAAGGATTTAATCAACAAATTCAAGTACTGAGCTACTGGCATAGCAAATAGCAAGTGTAATTATCAAGGCATTCCTCCCAAATGAGCATGTATCAAAACTAACCAAATATTTAAAAACTGGTAAATAGCAGTCTGGGTTAACAAAACCAAAACAGTGTTAACAAAACAAGAACAAAACCAGTGTTATCAGTTTAACAGAAACAGTGTGCTGAAGTACAGGAGGAGACTTTGATTTCAAGGAAAAGGTAAGTAAGTCTTTCCATGGCTTCAGCTTTTCCTCTTGAGCACTGAGACAACATCTGCATCCTCTAAATGCAATGGTTTTGCTGAGCCATGAGACTGCATCTTTACAGCAGTGCATTATGTCTTGGACTGCCCCATCCTAAAAAAGTCCATTTACACACTTGTTTTCTCTAAATCTCATAATTCCCTGAGAACCAGGGAAGATCTCAACTGCTTTCAGATACCTCCCCAGGACACTTTACTGAAAAAAATTATCACAAAAGGGGTCCAAGAGGTCTGTGGGAAGTGCATAAACATCGGAAGTGTTTATGTAATTACTACTACCACTTAAGTGCACATTGCAGATTTCCACAGTGTTGGACACAGTCAGGAATGTTACTGGATGCCTGATAAAAAAATGGGGTAAGAAACTAAGAGAACAATGTGGAAAGCTTATCTCTATTGTACAGAGCTGGGCTACAGAAACACATATAGCACTTCTCCTTCATAGTCCTCTCTTTAGTTTGGCAGTTTAACATGCACGTTGCCTAAACAAAGCTCTCAAAACCTTTAGCAGGGGTTATACACATGGAAGAGAAGCAATAGTGCATAGAAAGAAAAGCACAAGTTCAAGGCATTTGCCCCACTTACCAATGTGGTGATCTGTACTAATCTAAGCATGAGGTCAACAAAACAGGGCTTTATAAACTCAGTTATCACTAACATGGGCAACAGTGACTCTGAAGAGGTGTCTGAAAGGTGGGATTACAGCCCTTTGTCTTTTCCCTTTCCTCCTGTTTTTTCCAAGGAACTCCCTTCACTTGTACAGGTTGGGAAAGACAGTCAGGTGAGCTGCGGGAACACCGGCCAGACCTGTCCTACCAGTGCTGCCCAACCACCGTAAGCGCAGTGCTTGAGGGGATCACCGCCTCCCCAGCTGCCATAAAGCACTTCCTTCCCACCACAGGCAGCACCTTAGCTTCAGAAAAGCATAATTAAGCCTTTCGTATTCCTCACTGATATGTCAAAAACTCAAGAGTGAGAATATCTAATACCCCTGCACACATGAACCAGCTCTCACCACTGCCTAGACCTGCAATGAAAATATGTGCTGCAGGCAACTGAAATAGTAGCTGAATCAGAGAATTCCAGAGCTGACACTAGTGTCATAGTTCAGTCTTCAAAAAATAGGTTTTGAGTTAAGGTAGATCTGTAATATATCAGCAACCTGTCATCCACAGAATTCTCTACAGATCCACCCACACAGAGGCAACAACTGGGACCAGAGGCTGGAAGAAACCACCTGATTCAGTCAAGCCACCTGCTTTTATGAATAACCATATTGCATAAGCCTGTTAATGAACTAATCAAGATACCTTTTAAAAGTAGCTACTTCTTTGGCTCTTGACTTTTCTCACTGGGAGGTGATCCAGCCTTTAATTGCTTTAACAGAAAAGAATAATCTTTGAATCTCCCACTGAAGTTTATTCTCTATTTTACATCTACTTGTTCTTGTGGCTCAGATAGTTCAGAGTTTTGCATTTTATTTTCCTCTCTGACCTTAGTGTTACAGCCTCCCCTTGGCATTCTTCCTCCACTGTACAACATGTTACAGAGAGACACAATATCCCCTCTCAGACAGCAGACAGTTGGGTGGAGCTTTGATGTCCCTGCCCACGGTAGGGGGGGTTGGAACTTGGTGATCTTTAAAGGTCTGCCCCTTCCAACCCAAATCATTCTATGATTCCATGATTTTACTCCTTCTTGGACTTTTTGCTAGGGTAAACAGATTATTTTTGAGGTATCTCATAAGAAAGGCTACTAGAATAGTAGGACTAGAGCCTTTCTTTTAATCTGCTCCAATTTTCATTCATGTTTCTTGAATATGAATAAGTAGAACTTCACAAATTATTTTGATGTGTTCACTAGAACTTTGTATAACATCATCAACGCTCTTCTAATTCTGCTGGAAGTAATTCAGCTAAGGCAGACCGAAGCTCCTAGGACTGTACTTGCCAAAGTAATTTGCCTGTGCTTCCAACTAACAACCTTCTGGCTGAAACAGTAATTTTTGTTACTAGTTCACTCCCAGTCTTTGTATTCCATTCCATTGGACTTGCATTTTGCACTACTGGATTTCATCCTGTTTATGTTGCTGTAGTTCTCAAGGTCACCTAGTTCTTCCTGTATAGCACTTTGATACTAAGAGTGCACTTTGCATAACAGGGAAATTTCATTCCTAGGTTTTATGTCCAAGTGATTAAAACAAGTGATGAAGACTCAGATCGAACACTTAGGCTGAGGAATTTCAAAGCTAACCATCTTCTACACAAGAGCTTTACTTTCATTGCTGGTGTTAATATCTATTGAGGTACAGCCCTACAAATCCCTTTCTAAATCCCATTTTCAATCCCATAGTTTCCTATGTGCTAACATAAAATATGCTTTATTGAAGTTAGGTGAGATTTACTCCACTTCTACATAGACAGGTATCAGATTAGTCTAGCTCAAACTACTTCAACATTTCATTCTACTCTCCCTTTATTTCTGTATTTGTCTTTACCTTAAAAGAACTGTTCTAAAGTTCTGCATATTTTCTAAATTACTCTGACCAGTGCATAGCTGCCTGCACCTTTTTCTCCCAACCTCCCCTTTAATATAGATTCTATATACACAACATTCTTGAGTCATTTTGTAATATCCGAGAATGAACGGACTTTATAATTACATGCTGTTCTTTCTTATACCACATCCACACAGCTACGTGATGGAGATTCCCTATTCTCCAACATTAGCAGATGACTTAGGAACTCAACAAAGCATTTGTAAAAAGAAATCTTGTGTGAAACCTTCAAAAAACCAAAAATACCAAGTCATATATAACTGTAGAAATCAGTGCTGGAGAAAAGTAAAACATCTACTGAAATCTGTATGAATTTATGAAATGAAGAACAATATTGAAACCGGACTCTGTGTGTTGCTGTGTGTCAGCAATTTGGGCCACTGTTCTCAGATCCATAGGCAGTATGTTTTTTATTAGCAGCCTGGCTTTCTGTCATGGTGTCTAAAACACCCTTGGTTTTGTGGTTCTCAGATCTTTAAAATTATTATTCTGGTATTGCCTTACACAGATTGGCTTTAGCCCAAATGTTTGTCAATTCATCATTTCAGCTGCTTCAAAAATGTTCTGCAATTTTAAAAGTAAATGCTTTTCTTTTTACTGAAATATGTTATTTCTCACATATACACTTTCAAGTTATAAACTCAGGTTTGTTTCTTCTATTCAAGGAATAAAATTCTTACAAAACCCACAAAGTTATACATATTCACATCAAAATGAAAATGCCAAGCAAACACACACAGCTCTTTTGAGAACAAATTACTGTAAAAAAAGAACTTTTTTTTTCCCTGGTGATACTAGTTTCTAAAGGAATATAAAGTTTTCAGATGGCCTTTCAGGGTTTACTTGTCCAACTTCATTCCATAAACCTGAGGCAAAGACTTGAAAATAAATTACCTACATATATAGATGTAGCACTATGTCTAGATGAAAGAAAAAAAACACAAATAGTGAAATAACAGATCTAGTTCAAAGCCACAGGGGTTTTCATTATATTAAGTAAAACTGACTTGCAAATATTCTTCTTAAGTGGACTTGATCCTAAATCTGCTTCTTAGCAAAGTCTGAAGTGTTTTTACAAGTGTTTTCTCTGAAGCCTTTCCTTTCAGCTCTGTGTCTCTCTTCATTAAACACAAAGCCTCGTGGATATTTACTAACATGTAGGTTGTTTATTCCAATACTTAAACTGTGGGGCAGGTACATTATTTAATTTTAAACACTGGGAATTACTTTTCTTGCAGTAATGTTGCATTTAAAACTCAAACTCAAAGATTATATATGGTTTTGGTAATAACATGATACAGAAATATTCTATAACCCTAGGCTAATAGGAATTTTACGTCAGCAGTAGTTTGCCCATGGCTTAACTTTCTAATGGGATACTCGCAGCAGGGCTCTATCCCAGCACCCCAGATACCCGACTTCTTATTACTTAAATCATTCCCAAGTTATTTGCAGACACTGAGTTCAAGGACAAAAGGAACAATCATAACTTCTAGTACCATTTGCACATCTGTGACTAATACATTTCATCCATTTAGCCAAACAATTTGAGATAATATGTATCATCCATAAAAAGGGCAGAAGTAACAGTGTGATCTTACCAGGCTCTGTTCTCAAGCAGCCTCCACTGATTTCAGAAACCTTCTTTGTCTCCAAATCTCCTGGCTGAAGTGCAGTGTTGTGGCTTTTCCCCTGTCAATTGACACAAAAAATATGTTGTGTCACTTTTCAGCTTATGCCTCGCTTCTCCCTATGGATGCCTACCATAAAGGCCTTTGTAGACATGATCCCTGATAACTCATCTTGGGGGGGGGGATGGAAATCACGCTCAGAACTGAAGTGGTATCGTTAACTTTTAAGTTTTCTGGTTTTAGCTTCTGTTGATGGGCTCCTATGGCTTTAACCCCCAGATGAAAAGGCTTTTAATAATTTTCCTCTTTATACAATGACCTAAAAATTAAGTCACCTATTCTTTCTGAAAAAACAGATGGACCCCCTGATTCTCCCCACATGAAGACACCGACTTCAGCTCCCCCACAAATACTGCAGATCTCTGCACCCTTCTATTTCTTCAGCATTCGTAAAATGCAGGAACACACTGAATACATGAGAATGCATTTTGTAATGGTGTACAGAGAGATTGTAAACAAAATTACCCTGTTATGGAGGCAAGCTTGTTGAGATCTCATGTTAGCCTATAGTGTCAAACTAACAGTACCTGAGTTGCTCGTCCTCTCTGAAGCCTCAGCAGTTCTCAGAATCAGTGATACAGTCTCTACTCTGTAAAAATTACCTTCGTTACTCACTGCTTGCTCTCTACCATTTTGCACCTAACTATGCTTTATGCACTGTACAAATGACTCTAAGCTACCGTGTGATCCACATTGCCATATATGATTACCTGCTTCTCGTTCTTATTTACCTCCATGACAATTGTTGGCCACCACTTTAGTAAGGAGTGATTTCATTATTTCTTTCATCATCAAGAATTAATCAAGCAGAAGCAAATGCAGTATTGTTCTCTCCAGAGGTCTTCTGGCAACAGCTCTAAAGAAACACCACTACCTTTTGAGATTTAGTGTGTATTTTAATCCATTTTTAAGCCCTTACTGTTTCAAACGCAACTCTGAAGAGAAAATTAAATTGTTTTTCAAAGAAAATATATTTTCCTGAACATTACATCATTGATGGAACTCAGACCTTCAAGAACCCTTACAAAGAAATCTTGCTTTGGGATTTAAAGTGGTCCCTATAGCTCAAGAAGCTTTAGGATTCTTTTCCATTTTGGATTTGCTGTGGTTAATGAAATCAAATTCAGAACCAACTTATGTAATCTACATTTCAGCTATCCTGTGTTAGATCCTGTGACCTATTCTGATCCAGCAAAGCCTGATTCTGCAAAAAAAAAAAAAAAAATTTGGCCTGTCTGTATTCTTACACTGAACTCAAGAGAACTACATCTACACCTAATGCCTTCTGCCGGCTAGATCACGTCCATTTTCTGTGGGAGCTTAGAGGATTAGAGGATATAATTCTCATACAGAAACTTCAATGTATATCTGAAACAAAGAAATATGCTCAATGGCATGGACAAGACAAAACTGTACTGGTACTGAGCCCTTTTAAAAAGCTTGTGAAAAACCCTCTGTCTGTTAAAAAATCTGAAATATATCTACATTCAGAAGAAAATCAGTCTTTTATTGTGTAAATATTTGGTGGAAAATTGTAAGACCAAATAAAAATCTTCAGGATACAATGATTTCTCATTTTGTTTTTCTAAAGAACTAGCACAACAAGATCAACCCTCAGAGCTGGCCTTTAGGAGTCACCATGATATATTTTTTTAAGGAAGAATGTAGTTGTTCCAATATACATTCTTCTGATTAAATTTATCCTTGTTGACTTCTGGTCAGTTGTAACAGGGTCAGGCTATTTTCAAGTTTTAGAGATCAGCTGAAGATTACATTAGTTAATAGTTTTCTAGCAGAAAGCATACCTGTAAATCAGTATTATTTTGGTATGCCTCCAGGGGATCTCTGTGTTCAGTTTTAACTGGACTTTTGAACAAACTGCACTTTCTGTGCACCTGCAGTCTTCATTGTTTGGTGCTATGCCATGGGTTACTGTATCATGTGCCCTGCCCCTGGAATTCTCCAACTAGCTACACGAAGAAACAGAGTCTTTGCTTGACTATAAAATGAACACAGTTTTGCCTATGTATTTTTAACTTCAGTGGTGTATTTAAGGCAACACAGAAGACAGCTTCAGCGCAGGTCACGTCATTTGATTTCAGTTTATGTTTTACACGGTAAGATACTTGCTTTGTAAAACACGCCAGAATGTTTGCATTAATAGATTCTCTAAAGAAAAATAGGACCGACTTCTTGAGGCAAATCTCTTCAGCACAGCTGGGGACCAAGGCGACGGGGAAAGAAAAGGTGGAGAGGGGCATGCACAGCATCTGCCCCAGGTGGGACGCTGCGCTTGGCAGGCCAGTGGCTGCAGTGACACGCGTGTTGCTGCTCTGCGCTGTGTCCATGTCCCAAGTACTGGGAAATGCTCACGCAGCCTTTGGGCTAGGACAGTAGCCAAGAGCGGACTCCTAAGCTACTCCATAGCTTAGCAGGATTGCGCTGCCTGGTTAACTACCCATTCTGCAGACAAGGGCATCTGGACCTGAGTTTCAGGGTGGATAGAAAATTAGCCTCCCACCAAGGTAAACGTGGGAGGTTCTTCATAGGGAAAGCAGCAGAACCACGGAGACTGGAGGCAGTTTTTAATCTACCATTGCTATATGAAACCTGACTGAGCTGTTTTTAGCATGGCATTGATTTACAAAGAGGTTTCCTGCTTCAGCTTAACCCTCACTAGTGCCTACACTAGCAGGTTGTGAACTGGATTAGTAAATAAAAGCAAGTAAGTTTAACTAACTCTAATAAAAATATGTAGCTGAAATAAAAAATGAATAAACAGTAACAAACTCATTAATTCATTGATTTAATCTCTTTAATTTTTCCCATGAGGTAGTTTATATGGGAGTTAATGAGCTGCTAGTCATCAGTCATTGGACACTGACTTCTCAACATTCAAGAGGCTGATTAAACAATAGAGGTGTTTATTTCATTCTGGCAGCACAACAGGATTGAGATTATTAGTTAAGAAAGAGAACTGGACATTTTGAACAAGGGAGAGGCAATCATTCTAGTTGTACCAGTCTGAAGTTACTCTCATAAAACTCACTATAATACTAGCTTTTTCCTTATATGGATTAGAAAAGAGGAAAGCACCTAAACCAGGGTATGATACATAAAACAAAATAGGGCATAGGATTTTAACATGCAGAGTTACTCCAAGTGTAATATAGAAAAGGGGGCCACCACGACTAATGGACATCTACTATCTTCAAAAGAAACTTCTATATATAGAGAGAGACTGTTAGAACAGCCTCCACCCTACTTATAAATTGTAGATGCCAAGCTATGAGGAAAAAAGCTCACATTTTGTAGTAGGGGATTATTTTCTTCTAGTCTTTTTTGGTGATGCTCAGCAGTTAAGCCAGTTTATGTGGTACAGTTCTACCACTTGAACTAATTTCAGCAGTCTTGCCCAATAAACTCCAGATATTCCTACCTTCTCTGTAGCCTCATTTCCAGCACTCACCTGAACCTGTAACAAATCAGTTCAAGGAACTAAAATCAATCACTTTTCTTTTTGTAGAGCTATTTCTTTGTTATCTTAGCTCCTTGAACAAATCAGATGAATATCAGTCAAAGAACAAGGGAGGAGGTGGAGATGGTTTAACCTCTTATGCGATCACACTTAAACCCCATTTTTAAAGTACCTTTGCTTCAGGCAAACACTAAGAATAATCCCTGTGGAGTTTTGATTCAAGTATGAGGATGCAGCTAAAAGTTAACATCAAGGTGACAATGTAAAAGCCAATGAAAAACTAGGTCTTTACTGACTGCTATCAAAGTATTATTAAAATATGTCTAGGTGTTCTTTGTAGCCATTAAAGCTGGCCCTGCATAGTCACTGACCTGCTGAACCTAGTAAACTGTCTGTTAACAGCAGTTAGCTGAAAAGCAAAACACAAGACTGGAAATACAGTAAAGGCATTTTTCAGGTACTCATGAGTATTGCTTATTACCTGCAACAAGTTTCCCTCATGTCTGTTTGAGTGAAGACCGCTCATGCTACAAATCCTAGTACAGCTGTGAAGACATACCAGGACTTTCAGAGTTACTAGGCAAGAGTCGTAAAAAGAGTCCATCACACAACTGAAGAAGAGCTTCCAAGCCCAGGTGACCTGTGGCTCAGCTACCTGTCTCCAGAATCACAAAAAACAGCCACACCTCCCCTGTGAGCTGGGAAAAGCTAGTTGTTATCTGTGGGAACCAAGGAGAGATTTTCCTGAGAGGATTAAAATCAGCTAAATACACAAACAGCAATTTTCTCAAGTATGTTTGTTACAATTAAGTAGCAGTAGGATCCCCATGCAATGGGGCAGCATGAGCAAAGTCTGAGAGGTAAAATTATGGAACATTATGTTGGTCCTTATGCTGTGGCTACCAGTCTTCCCACAGTTAGCAAAAGAAAGCTTTAAGATCTGGTGGAAAAAATGGTAATGGGGGTCTGTGGGGGGACAAAGTCCTACAGATCCAGGGAAAATTATCTCCTCTTCAAGGAATCTAGTCCATACACTCTAGACCATATCCACCTGGCTTTGGATGCACAGGACATATAAAATTGTGATTTCTTCTATAAAGAAACTTGAAATTTCATGTTTGTGTCAAGCACCATCCCTTACCAGTGGTCGGAACAAAGGCAGCAGTTCCCCAGCTAATAGGGTTACAGTCCTCAGCTCAGACACTGTTCACAAGAGTGTAGGTTACACTAACCTCTCTTCCAAATGCTAGGGGTGTAATTCTACAGCACACTGATGTACATCAGTACAGCTATCTATCTCACGAATCTTTCCTAAATAAACTTACTGCCCTTCCCATACTGCAGTTTCCTGCTTATTCAGTTGGGTTGATTTAGCTGCTTATGGGTCTGTGAAGCAATCATGGAAAGGGTTTGTAGTAAAAAATAACCTACATTTTTTCATAAAGCCTGAGTCATCTCAGTGATTCAGTTCATACTATTGCTAAAAAAACAGCTGTATTGTCATGACAGAGTGATAGTGAATTGGAGGACCAGGGGTAGGCAATAAAAGCTTAAGGCTGGAATTTCTTTAGCTTTGCTACTACAAGTAATGTATAAAGGAAATACTCTTTAGCTGACACCTATTCAAGGTTAATATTCTTCCTTACTTCACAACAAATGTCAGACCAAACCCCAACAAAGAAAGTGGTGGGTGCCTTAAAGTCACTTACCCTAAAGTCATTATGCTTGTGATCACACTGTATCAAATTTCCAATACTAGGCATTGATGTTGAATCAACTCAACTCTATCTCTTGCATTTACAAGAAACAATACTTTTCAGCTGAAAGGGGACAGACAACTTTTCCACTTGAGATCAGTGCCTACACTCCAGAACAATTGTTTCCTGCACTATTCCTAGTTTCTGGCATTAGCTGGTAATTCAGGGGGCTGCTGCTCAGCTGACCCTATACTGCAGGAACAGGAAAAGGAAGAGAAAAGCTGCTTTTCTCCTCCTTCTGGAGCATTCCTGACTTCTAGTCTGAAGTTGCTAATAAATTTTTACTGGAGCAGGCAACAGCAATCAGGTGTTCACCACTACTTTGTTTCCAGGATCTGCTCAGGAATGATGTATTTTGTTGCACATCAACCTGCCAGTTTGTATACTGCAAAGGACCATGTTTCAAGACTTTGAGGCTGGAGCATTCAGGCTTGGATTTTGGGATACTGAGGAACGGAACTCAAACCTGAGTTCTGACACAGATGTTGAGAAGTGAGATTCTTTGGCAGGGCTGCAGCTTGAAACAGGGCTTTCATTGCTCTTCGATAGATTCAGCTTTGAAGGACAAGGAAAACAAAGATGATTACAAGTTTTTCCCACTAAAGAAAACATATTCTCCCAAATATTCAAGTAGCACAATAGTAGATTATAGAAAATACAGGCTCAAGACTTTCTGTTCCTTGATTCAGATTAAGAACTTGAATGCAAGTCTTCCTTGTTACAGTGAGTGCCTCAACTACAGAGCTCCTGGCTTTGATGTAACAGTTGTCTCTGTCTTTTTATTAGTAATTCCATCTTGTTCTGATGATGCCTTACTTTACCTATATGAAGACTTGAATGTGAGGTGCCCTGGAATGCCTTGTCCCTGTTTCTTTGGGCACAGTCCAGGCACATTTCTCCCTCAAAGAATTGCCTTCAACAATGCTGTATTGCCCTGACACAATCCTTTTGTACTATCCCTTCCTTCCACAACAGTAAGAAAAATGAAAACACTTCTTGCTATGCATTAGCAATCTTTTCCCAGAATAAGGACTTCCAGAAACCTCTCCTGGGGTGCCTTTTAGCTTCCATATTCCAAGACTTAGATTGCCCTGTTTCTGTCAGGCATAAAATCTCCGAGCCATGTCCATTTCTATGTCCCAGGCTTTCTGGACTGCTTTCTTTTGTAGCAATTCCTAAATCCCACTTGAATGCAACTTTAAAAAACATCTTTTCGTATTTTTTTCTCTGTTCCTCCCAAATGTTCACAACAGTGCTTGTCCTGTTCGGTAATACTCCATGATTTTAACGTATCTCCAGGCCCCATCACTAGCTTACCTCATTTCTAGCAACCTTACACAAGGATATAGCCCTTCTTCAGATTTACAGAGCCCGTCACAGTTAATCTTCTACAATACACCAGCAAACCAACGCTCCCTCACTAAATTAGTTAAATTTTCCTCCTTACACCACTCCCTGCCTGTCACAGGATATACCTGCAGAAATTAAGTCAGACACAGCTAATTTAGTATGTCTCTGTTCTTCACCTCTCTTTACAGGACCCCCCCACGGCCTCCATCAGGAGTATGCATGATTAGAATAGGAGTGGCCCTTAAAAAGTCCAGGGACCCTCAGATAATCTTTCAAACCCCAACCAATGCCATTATTACTGAGTTATGGACAAGTCTCAACTGCTGTATCTCAACTCAGCCTGCCTGAACTGTTCCCCTTTGTATCGTTATTAAATATTAATTGAAGCAGAGAGCAAAAGGCAAAACATAATCCGGCAGCAAAAACATTCATCTACAATGCTGGACAGCCAGGATCTGTGCTACAGTTAATACTGTATAATTTATGAAGAGTGGAACTACTGGCAAAAGAAATTAAACTATTTCATTTTTCATAAATATTAGATATTAACACTAGTTAACTAATTGGTGACATGAGGTAAAATAATTCTGTAGTAGCTATTCTGACTCCTTTTGAACTGGAAAAAAAAAGGTGTCACAGTACTTTTATCCTAGTGGGTAGGATAAATCAACTGGGGCATACATTACTACAGGTAAAGGCTCTGCTCAAGTTGAAAGAAAGCAAGAACCTGGAGTGGATTCTGTAGAAACCTGTAAGAATGGATGCCTTAGCCTTTCAACTATTTTAACTAGAATTTCTGTTTTAAAATTATAATGAGAAACATCTCCCTTCCAAATTTAAAAAAAAAGAAAGACCTTTTTTTAATATTCTCATAGAACATTTGTGCCTCAGAAAATAAAACTTCCTAACATTTTACACCAATACTTATTCACATATGTCATGAATTTATATGTTCCATTATGCATCAGGAGGTTGGAAAGGGGGACTGAAAGAAGTTATACTGAAAGAATCTAGATAATACTGTGGAAGAGACAAAGAAACATGCAAGTTTGTTTTAGAAAGAAAACAGTTTAACTTAATCTTAAAAGAATTATAAAATCATTTAAAGAAGTTACTATGCAATTTTTAAATTAAAATCTTCTGTAACTGAGCTCAGATTTTGTTTGCAAAAATGGATACTAAAACACACTATTCGATAGATGCACTACCTCTTCACGCTTGTTATAGAGTCAGGTGATGCACTGCTTCAAGTAGTGTGTCTTTCTAAAGACCTGAGTCTTATAAAACTCACCCTGCTTTAAACCATAAAGCACCTTTTTACCTCAGCAAGTTCACCCTTGATTTATACTGTTGTTGTGAAATCATATTCAGGTTTCTTGTGTCTGAAACAGAAAATTAAGGGTCTGTCTACCCGTCAGTGCCATCCACAGATACTCAAGCTAGTTCTGAGTCAATTAGCCTGAGCATTGAAATTAGTATCACTGCATTAATGTAACCCTCCACAGGGGTGAATATATTCTGCTTTTTAGCATTGTGTAATGTAGACAATTTCCCTTACAGTTTTAGTTAATGAAAGACTCTTTTCCACATTTTCTTCCAAAAACTGTTGTGTAACTTCACTGTGTACTGTAAATAGCTTCCCACTTCCATCTGCTGCCTGAAGCGTCTTCTCTAACCTGCTTTGGTTTGTAAAGTGTTTGATTTGTAGTTTTTCAGGATAAAGCATTTGTTAGCCTTGTCACAGCATATCATCTCTTCTAGATTACAGCTGCCAATAAACACCAGGCAGTGGCACTTAAATGCTATACTCTTAATACAGATACATTCTTACTAGTTAAACAGAGTCTAAAAGAGTAAAAAAAAATATTTTTAATGAAGACATTTCACAACAGATTGGACATCATTCATTTAGGGATTATTCCCCTTTATCAAGGGGCTGAACAGTATGGCTGTATTAATCTGCTTTTTATGATTGTATGGTGATTGATGAATAGAGAAAAACAGTAAGAAATCCAAGACCACCCTGAGTTCAATGGCACACAGTATTATTAACCATCTGATCTGAGTACCTCTTGCTTAGTGCTCTGGGAGAAAACAAACTCTAAAGGCCCCGCAAACATGATACGGATAACAATCATTCTTGACTTAAACTGTGTTTATGACTATATTGAAAAAAACATATCAAAATAGTAAAATAGAAGCTTCCCCTGTGTCCCACGGAGCCAATGTCAGCCAGCTCCAAGACAGACCCGCCACTTGCCAAGGCCGAGCACATCAGCAATGGTGGCAGTGCCTCTGGGAGAACGTATTTGGAAGGGGAAAAAAACCCCTGCACGGTTGCAGCCAGAGAGAGGAGTGAGAACATGTGAGAGAAACAGCCCTGCAGACACCAAGGTCAGTGAAGAATGATGGGGAGGAGGTGCTCCAAGCACCGGAGCAGAGATTCCCCTGCAGCCCGTGGGGAAGACCACGGTGAGGCAGGCTGTCCCCCTGCAGCCCATGGAGGTCCACAGTGGAGCAGATCTCCACCTGCAGCCCATGGAGGACCCCATGCCAGAGCAGGTGGACATGCCTGAAGGAGGCTGTGACCCCATGGAAGGGACCCACGCTGGAGCAGTTTGTGAAGAACTGCGGCCTGTGGGAAGGACCCACACTAGAGAAGTTCATGGAGAACTGTTTCCCATGGGAGGGACCCCACGCTGGAGCAGGGGAAGAGTGTGAGGAGGAAGGAGCATCAGAGACAATGCATGATGAAGTGGCCACAACCCTCATTCCCCATCCCCCTGCAACTGCTCGGGGGGGGGGGGGGGGGGAGATCACAGAGAAATTGGGAGTTAAGTTGAGCCTAAATTAACTTCCCCAATCTGAGTTGTTTTTCCCTGTGACGGTAACTGCTGAGTGATCTCCCTGTCCTTATCTTGATCTATGAGCATTTTGTCGTATTTTCTCTCTCCTGTCCAGCTGAGGAGGGGATTGATAGAATGGCTTTGGTGGGCACCTGGCAGCCAGCCAAGGTTAACCCAATGCATGACTGATAGCACAGCGACTGACCGTTTTACAGTTATATTCCAACACAATGATTAGATACCATTACTACTATACAGTTTCTATAAAGACTACAGTCTCTAGCCTTGGATTGCTTTGCTGTGTGCTGTACAAACACAAAAGATATGCTTCCTGCTTCAACAAATGTGAAACCTAATAATTTAATGCATAAAAGTTTCTCAATAAATAATAGACTAGAAAAGGTCTCGGGAGGTCATCTAGACCATCTAATTGCCCCAAGGAGTGATTAAAAAAGCCAATTTCATTCCTGAGATTTGCTTAATCTGTTGTTAAAAATTTCCAGTTGGGGGAATTTCACAGTCTCCTTAGGCAATGTAGGCTGCTCCTTTATTATCTTTATTATTAAAATGTTCTTAATATCTGATCGGTATCTTCCTTGCTGCAACTTAATCCAAGTACTTCTCTTGCAGTCTAAAAGCAAGAAAACAACAGACCACTGCCTCTCTGCAGAGCTAAGAAACACTACTTTGATCACTTTGCCTTCTCTTATTTAGGTCTATTAGTCTTGATTAATTTTCTCATATGCCACATTCTCCAGACCTCTAAATCTTGTTACTGTCCTGCAAACCCCCTGCCTATCTTTCATGAAGCACCGTGCCTCAGAATGACAAAATATTTTAGTTGAGGCCTTGAAAATACTCAAAGGAATAAAACAAAAACTTTGCACACCTCAAACCAGACCGCTATTTATAAATCCTGGCATGGTATTTACTTTTTGCACAGCAGGATGACATTAGTGACTCCTGTTCCTCTTGTGTACCATTACAACCCCTATTTATGCAAAAAACCTTCCTGAATCCTTGTTACCTCTTTCCTGTATTTGTGCAATTGAGTATCTGTGTTTAAGAGCAGCACCTTGCTCTTGTTTCTACTGAGTAACTTTTCATCAGAAACAATACAGCGACATATCAAAATAACTGCTTTCTCTTTCTTTTTTCTTTCTCTTCTCTTTCTCTTGCTCTCTCTTTCTCTTTTTATCTTTCTTTTCTTCTTTCTCTCCTCCTTTTCTTTCTCTCTCATCTTTCTTATTATCTTTCTTTCTCTTCTTTTTTCTTCCTCTTTCTCTTTCACTTTCTCTTTCTTTCTCTTCCTCTTTCTCTCTTTTTCTCTCTCTTCCTCTTCTCCAGTAAACTGGAAGCATGTCTCCTTTCACTGTTGTCTAGTAAATACACTAAGCATAACGTTAGCCATGTCACTAATGAAATACTGGTTTGTTGCCACACCAAGGACTTAGTCTTGTGAAGTCTTTCAGTCTGTCCTTTTGTTTTGACAGTGACCCACTGATACCTGCTTGTAAATGGTTTTCCAAGGACCTGCACAACCAGCACAGTAGTTTGATCTAGACTATGCATTTCTAGCTAACTTATTAAAATTTCATGAAACTGTATTGAGAGCCTGACCACAGGGCAGACATATGACATCACTGCTGCCCTTCTGTCCCTGAGACGTGGTGGCCTTCTTTAGAAGGAAACTGGAGTGCTTTGAGAAGATTGTTTCTTTTTGGCAGGAACCTATGTTGCTGTTACTTATATCCATGTTCTCTCACATATTCATTTCAGTGTCTTCCAGCAGTTTATGATGAAGTGATGTACATGCAGAGGGTACAGGTGTCTCAGTTTTAACTGCCTAAGAATGATTAACTGAAACGTGCACAATGATCATAAAAGCTACTCTTCACTCTGCTGCCCCTAAATCACATCTGTTAAATTTAAACTGTCTTTGTTACAATTTTTTTCCGTCTTGTGACGAAGCCGATCCAACAGTTAAAAACCTTCACCCAACAGAAGCGCAGAGGTACTAACCGCGAACAGACCACAGAAACTGCTGACTGGCTATTCTGTTGCCTGAAGAAAAGGTTTTGTCTCCCTCTTCCCCTGTCCTCTTTCAGATTCTGGGAAAGGTCGGGACAATTTCACACAAGCCAAGACAGGGCAAGTGCCACGCTCACCCCCTCCTGCGGCAAGTCCAGCCCCTTGTGGTCACATGACCCCCCTGCCCCAGAAGACCCCCCCATTTTCCGGTCATGTGACTGGCTTATCTCCCTAGCTAGGTCAGGCCTCCCCAGACTACATCACTGTGCACATGTGAGGCCACCATTTTGACACCGCTGTAACCCATGTGATATCACTACTTCCTGTGATTGGCTGGCAGATGAGACCACACCTTGGTCAACGAGAGCAGAATGTCCTCCCTCTGCCCAGCATGCAGCTGCCATTTTGTCACAGCTGCCATTTTGTTAACGGTATAAACCCTGTGATCTCAGTGCTCCTTGTGATCATTTCACAGCTGAAATCCCGCCTTCCCGGTCACCTGGAAGTTTCCCAAGTGCCCCCATATATTCTTGATACATATGATGTATAGCCTTGTAAATATTTCTAGAAATATATACAGAAAGGAGTATATAAATATGTATAAATACATACATACACATTCTCTCTCTCTCTCTCTCTCAATGAATTTATATTTCCAAAAGTTTACCTATAAAAATTTATAAAGAGGTACTGAAATTAACAAAGTTTAAATATGAATAGGAAAAAAATATATAAGAAGAAAATACAGTTATGGGACCACCAGTTAACAAGACTGCTGAAAAACTAACCAAATCACCACACAGTATTACATGGGCAGTCTTTGTGCTGTGCTACAAGATACAGGTAACATTGCCTACAAAAATGGAAAACTAGAACAAAAATTCAACTTTACAGGAACGTGTAGGGGCACTAAGAAAAGTTCCCAATGGGTTTTCCCCAAAAGACCACATCCATCGGATAAATGATAATTGGCTTGGGATTTCTGAAACAAAACCAAATTGTGCAGCATGACAAGGGTGGGGGATTACACTTACCAAATGGCCTCCTGAACCCCTCCTGAACCTGATGCAGCAGTAAACATGTCTCCTGTTAGGAAGAAGATGAACTCCTGAAGGCAACTTCCAGGTCACCTACACCTTACATAGCAGACTGTGGCTTACAAACTCAGAAAAAGGATGCCTCCCGACATAACATCCAGGTGGCTGAAAGTAGGTGCCAACAAGTGATTAATCAGACTCACTCTTTTCTTCAACGATTTTGCAGCAGAGATCCAGCACAGTTGTTCAGACCATCACAATCTTTCCCATTCAAGTCCAGGAGGGCACACTGTGTTATAGCTGAAAGTAATGGCATCTCAATGAACAAGACCTTCTTGGTGCTTGCCTGCATTGGTGCCACTTCAAATGAGTCCAGTTTGTGTTTGGTACATTATTCTGAGCAGCCATGAACAAAAATCAGCCTTATTAAAATAGATCTCCTTTTCTAGTGGAAGAATGGCCCTTCTTCCTTGGGATTTCTTGTTTCTTTTCCACTGTGCAGTAGGGTTTGTTATTCTTTTACTTTTTGTGACTGGAATGCAGCCTGGCATTACCCATTCCTTTCCTTTTAAGGGTCTGAGGAAGGCCGTCCCTTCAGGGCTGTGACGTGTCTCTCAACACCCCCAAGACCTCCTGCTTTGCCCATGTTTGCAACTTGGCCACAACATCCTGGGAGACACATCCGATCACATCTTAGGCCAAGTTTTAAGCCACGCTTTTAACATGTGGCTTAAAAATTTCCAAACTCCTTTAGAAAAATTATATAGCTTTTGAAAAGAGGCTGTAGAATATACCTTCTGCTCCACCTGGGCTCTTTAATAATTCATGTACAAGGAGGGATCCTTTTAATTCGTTTACTACTTCCTTTACTACTTATTCTTTGCTACATGATGGTGTCCTTTCTTAAAATACCAGAACCTTCCAGGGCAGCAGATGCAATTTCACAGTCTCCTTTCTACTGTGAAATAAGATGTGCTTGTTTTCATCAGTGCTGCCTGTATCAATATGAGGTTGGTTCACTGGCACATAATGCAGTTTGCACTGTGTCACTGTAATGATCTTGCTGCTATTACTATTTGCCAGAACACAGCATGATAATGGGACCAATAAATCTCCAACCAGCTGGTGCGCAACAAGTTTTTGTGTAGAGGTAGATCGAGATAAACCTTCCAGGCATGTCAGCAGAAAAGGGAAACCGTCACTGGCAACCAGAAGAGAAGCTTCCCAAAAAATCTGCTAGCTTCCCAGCTGCACGAAAAGTATATGAATTTTCATCTGGTTTAAGCTTTGTTTTCCTAATTGTAGGATTGAAGACCAGGCCTGTGGCTGGTCAACAGTTAATGATCTGTTGTTGGAACTAAGAAGTGTTTATATATTCCAGCAATATGCATATGGATGGATAATGGACTTGCCACAAAGAATAATGCCATGTCTTACCCAGCAGCACTATTAATATTATTCCAACTGCCTGGGTATTGTATTTCTGCAAAGCCAACCTCCCACTGGCCTGACAGCTCCCAGGGGCTTTGAATAGCTGCTTGGTAAAGTTCAAACTGGTGTTTTGTGGGGAAATTCTGGTGCAAGCATGGTTGGGGAGCATGATATAAAAACCACAGTTTGCCATCCTTCTTTTTCTCCCGCTCTGGATCCAACTGCTAAACATCATGGACTTGAGAAGGCTTTTATCCAGCTGTTAAATTTCTAGGGCCAGCAACACCACTTTACAAACAGCTGTTTCTTCCTTCCTTGCCTCTTTACTCCTAGAAGCTTTTCAATTTTGCAGATTCTGCCCTCAACAGTGTTCACTTTTTAAAGTTCATTGGAATAAAACATCCCCTTGACAGCTTGATGACTGTTGTCTATTAAGCAGTATATGGGTATCTGACCCTTTCTCACAGTTTCAGCTAGTCTGTGAACATCTGCTCATAACCATTGTCAAATCTTTCTTTTGTTGTAGACATCCTCACATGATCTTCCTATCTGAGTGGAGGAATATTTACTCTAATTTTACAACAATTCCCAGACATGGTTTTCCAAATCCTTGCAGAGCTTGGAGGTTTCACATCCACAGGTCTGACTATGACAGTACTGTGGGAGCTGTGGTTACAGCTCTTTCTTATAAACACCAGTAACACATTGATGTAGCAAATGGTAACCACATGCTGTAAAACATCCCCACGTCTTGGGTTTCTAGCATCCTGTTAAAGCAATCTGTGACAGAGGCCTCTACTTCATTATTAGTAACAAAGTAGTGAAAATTATTCTACTTTAACAGTTTGTCTAAAGGCTGGTTTAAAAACATGCATTCCCTGCTTGGTCTGTAACTACTGAGGCAGCAAAAAAGCCTCAGCTATTTCAGAACCCCTTCTGCCTTTTAGACACACAGTCCAGGCACTTTGAGATCATACGTTCATCATCATTAAAATAAGCCGAATGCTGTTATTGTGTTTAGGAATATACGACAAATACCTGCTGCTTCTAAAATGCCTTCTCACTGTCTTACGTATGTTGTAAGTGTTTTGGTTTACAAGCCATGAGGCCACCTGGTTTCTGTTCAGATCAACAGTACTCCTGGTGGTTTCAAAAAGGGGATTTACATCCCCAAGGCTTCCCACTTCTCTAGGAGCATAGTAAATATCTTTCAACAGGTACTGCAACCTAGCAACATGCTGCTACTACATGCACATAGGAAAACAAACATTAGACAACCAATTTAAGTCATGTTCAATGAAACATTATTTATTAATTGATCATTGGAGTGATGGTGACCTGTCTCTCACTGTCACTGTTGCTTTTCTTTCAAAGCTGTTTTTCTTTTTTAAGCGTTGTCCTTTTTTTGAATCCTGCATCCTAAGCAGGAACAAAAACAGTTCACAGAATAATTCTGTCTTCTATGTAATCAGCCGGGATTATGTTTTCAAAAAGTGCTATAAAATCCACGTCAACATAAGGATACGGGAACACATGCAGCCCAGTCCCTGTCATGGTATTAGAAATAGTTGTGAGCACACCGAGTTGTAGGCCGAAGTTGCCTCCCACCCACTCCAACAAACTTTTGCTTCCAAAATCCCAGCCCAGTCTTCTTTCCAATGCACATTTTAGGTGTCCCTACACACATGTTCCTGTGGAGCTGCTTTTTTGTTCTGGCTTTCTACTTTAGTAAGCAATGTTACCTATATTTTCTAGCACAGATCAACATTGCAGGGCTGCCCCAGTAATACTGTATGTCAGATTCACAGGTCTGGTCTGTTCTTTGGATGAGCTGGGGCTGGGTGACAGTCTCTTGGTTAGCATCACAGGCTTAGCCCTTTGCCCAGTGCATATTCAGATGTTTTCATGGGCCCCCACTCTCTCCGACACACTCCCACACACTTCAACTGTACATTTCTTTTATTTAATTTTCTTTCGATTTACATTCAATTTTGACTTAATTTCATTATCTCTTATTAAACATTTTTATACACTTTATAAATATAGTCCTTACATATTTATTAAGAAATGTAACTATGTATAAATATACATTTATATGCTTTGTACAGTCTCACATGTATCTTTATACACAAACACATATATATGTGTATGTATATGTATACATACATATGTATGTATGTATGCAAACACATACATATATACGTATGAGGGCCTTTGACATACTTCTGGGGTAAAGAAAAAGACAGGGTTTCAGCTGTCAGCAGTTACAGGGGATTCTGAGATCACATGGGGTATGGCCATGACTATGTCAAAATGGTAACTCTTACAGACAAAGGGAGGACTTCTTGGGCCTGACAGCTCTGATACACTTCTGGGTGAAGTGGGTCATACGGCTGGAAAAGGGGGCAGGGCTTCTGGGGACTATGGTCATTAGACTTTTGAGGGGCAGGTCTTCCAGAAAAAGTCAGGGGAATGGGGCCTGCACCATCTTGTATAAAAGTTCTTCTTTAACCGGTACTAAAGACATTTCCCTTGGTTGTAGCCTTTCTTCATGCGCTCCTTATCTTTCTGAATCACAATAGACATCTATGTTGCTACCACTCAAACAAGGAATGAAGTGAGGTATTTGACATAAATTAATCTAGGAAACAGTAAATAATTATCATTGGAGAGAGGATTTACACATGAGT
This sequence comes from Astur gentilis, assembly GCF_929443795.1. Classification (NCBI taxonomy): domain Eukaryota; kingdom Metazoa; phylum Chordata; class Aves; order Accipitriformes; family Accipitridae; genus Astur; species Astur gentilis. Next base: position 76,027,749 of record NC_064919.1, on the reverse strand, counting down.
AGTATTTTAACATATGTTAGTAATTATTACAGGCTGGTTTGGTTAATTTGGCATTATCTAAGCAGATATATGATGATTAGGGTATTGTGATGATGTAAGACACATGAGGTAGGGCTTTCCCTGGGGAGAGAAGATTAGAATAAATATCTTGAATGCCATATAGCCAACAAAGTATTTTTTATCTTCCTTATATTAAGACAAAATGGTATGATCATAACAAATGACCTTATATAGATAAAGATACTTTATGTTATTACTTAAAACAAAGGGACCATACAAGAATACTACCTTCAGATGCCCAGACCTTGTCATTGAACCTTGTAGTTTAGTTAAACCTGGTAGTTTAGTTAAAACTTCCATCTTAATAGGTAATTTCTCTATTAATGTTTTTTAAACTCATCTTTGCTCTTAACTTAAAGTATGTACCTTTTATTCTTTGTATTTTTAGGTATTTTTGCTATTTTTATTCTTTATTCACACAATCATGATCTACCTACCTTTCATATCACCACAGCAGATGACTTTGCCCTATCATAACTGAAGTATATTGTTTATTTTCTCTTTGCATCTTGATTAAGTAAAACCAATTTTTTAAAGGAAAAGCCTGCTCTCTTGGGATTGGCTTCCTTGAACTCTCATGATTTCCCAGCTAATGTTCACGGGTGAAGAAGTAGCAACAGAAACATCCAATTTTTGGATCAAGCTGTGAGCAGATGTAGATTTGGCTACAAGTCATCTTTGCTTTTCCAAAGGCCATCTCTTGTCTCCTCAAAGGAAGAAGGGTCACACCATACAGAAGCATCCAAAATATGCTATTCATCAAACAGATTATTCTGTCCTAAATTATAAAACTTCCATTTTCATGTCATGATTGTTTCTGATTGTTCTTGCTCCAGTTAGAGGACTGAAAGTTTTCAGAAATTATCAGTGCTGAGTTTATTGACTGTTTTTATGAACCAGTACATAACTTCTCACAGGGAATATTATGTATCACATGTTCACCGGAAGCGGAAATGTGGCAATTTAAAAGTACTATTAATATGGAATGATTTCACGCTGAGGGAACAATGAATGTGCTAAGAGACTTGCCATGCGAAAAAACTCTGGTTACCTCAGGTTGTCAGGGTGTTGAAAATCAGGAGATAAGAAAATTTCTCAAGATAAGGAAAACAAATTATAGCAGATGCAAAATGGGCTGAAAGACATCTTTTCAGATATCATTAACTGTAAAGCTAGAGGGATCATAATGATAATCTAACCCATATACAAAGGTGATAGGACTCACCTAAGTGCAATCCTGAACAGCAGAGATCTTTCAGAAACTGTATTTTTAACATTTATTTTAAATGTTTATTCTTTCACATTTTTAATTTAGCAGCCTAGAGCGGGGCAGGAAGAGAAAGCAATAAAAATAAAGGAGAGTGCCCTTGGCACTTCGAAAGACAAAAATAAAAAAATAATCTAGTGGTCTCTTAGAAATGGAAAATAATCCCCTAGCTCCTTTTTGGTGCATTATGCCAGCCTGCCCTAAAAGGAGCCTAACCAGACTCCTCTGCTTGGTTGGTCATATGCTACTGCAAGGTATGGGGATATACGCGGTAGAGGAGAGGTCATCAGGCAGAGCCGCAGCTGCGCTGGGCAGGGGCGTGCTGCAGGTAGGGCCATAATGGTTCCTGTGTTAAGGGGTAGTCTGGGTTCAAGCTGCCCCACAGAGCGTGTTGCAGAGTTCATCCAATGGCACCAGAGCACCTGACAGGCATCTCCACGTTCTCCACATTCTCTACCATATGTGGACATGTGAGCACACATATTCAAGAAGCTTCTAAGCACTATTCTGAAATTTTTATGTGTTGCAGATACTTCCGGAATTCTCTGTCCCTCCCAATGCCCATGACATAAGACAAGAAGCCTGGACTATGGAAACAAGTAAGTGCTTTGAGATTTACACTTGTTTGTATCTTTGCAACGATTTTTTAGTTTCTTTTTTTTTCTTATCTGCCAATTTCACAATTTTCAGTGAAATATGGAAAAATATGCATAATAAAGCAGGTTGCAAAAACGAACCTGCAGTCCTGCAGAAGATTTTCAAAGTTTGAACTACTGCAGATCTCAACTTGAACTGTTCCATGGCAGTGAGTTGTGTTTGTGAATACTATAATTTGAGACAAAATTGATTGTTTTGTCTCTCTTCTCTCCTTTTTCTAATCACTTTAATGTATGTCCTAAGAAATGCTCTTACAATAAGTTGTTTGTTGAATGTTTGAATTTGATGGAAAAAGGGATATCTATTTTTAAGTGAAAGTAAACTTATCGTATGCTTTCCTAGATTTAACCTCCAGATACATCTTTCAGTTGAATCATTGTAGTTAGAACTAGAGTCCTCACTCATACAGTCAGAAACTGATAAAAATTTCCTCACAGTTCAGTGCTTCCCAATTTCTCATTTTAAGAATTCTGATCCAAACTCGTCTGAATCCTCAAACTGAAACATCCTACATAGTTTATTTTGAAATAAAGATTAAACAAAACCTTTGTAAGGTCACCAGCTATCCTGTAACTCAAAATACAAAACTTTTTTACTGCAAGAGAAAATTCCAGAAGAATATAGCACATATAGAAAACATCATTATCAGTACAGAATTCTACCAAACACGGGCTGCTTCTGGGAATATGAAGTTACTTGCTATACACAATGAATTGAACTACTCCTTAAGAAAACTTCTGTTGATCAGCTGTAGCGAACTGTCATGGAATTTGACTGAACTCCAAAGGACAGTAACAGTTTGCAATTCCTAACCCAAAAATAAGTAGCATGTGATGTCCCAAGTAAGGTGAGATGACTAGATAATTTTGGCGTTTATCAATATTCACACTTGAAAAAGTGGGAGAGAGATTTTGATGGTGGATGCAACAGCTGCAAGTCTCATAAAGTCCTTGCACTTGCGTGATGTCCTGATTTCAGCTGGGATAGAGTTAACTGTCTTCCTAGTAGTTGGTACAGTGCTATGTTTTGGGTTCAGTGTGAGAAGAATGTTGATAACAAACTGATGTTGTCAGTTGTTGCTCAGTAGTGTTTAGACTAAAGTCAAGGATTTTTCAGCTTCTCAAGCCTAGCCAGCGAGAAAGCTGGAGGGACACAAGAAGTTGGCACAGGACACAGCCAGGGCAGCTGACCCAAACTGGCCAACGGTGTATTCCATACCATGGGACGTCCCGTCCAGTAGTGGGAGCGGGGGATCGTTGCTCAGGGACTAACTGGGTGTCGATCGACAGGTGGCGAGCAATTGCACTGCGCATCATTTGTATATTCCAATGCTTTTATTATTACTGTTGTAATTTTATTAGTGTTATCATTATTAGTTTCTTCTTTTCTGTTCTATTAAACCGTTCTTATCTCAACCCATCAGTTTTACTTCTTTTCCTGATTTTCTCTCCCATCCCACTGGTGGGGGGGAGTGAGTAAGTGGCTACATGGTGCTTAGCTGCTGGCTGGGGTTAAACCATGACACATGATTAGAAGGTATTCCTTCTTAATCGTAACAGACAAATGACAATTTGAAAAGTAGTCACAAGATTCTCAGAATAACAATTGTACTAGTCCAGACCATACCAAAATTGATAGTAAATCTTAGAAAAGGAAAAGCAGAGATTTAAATTACACTGAGTGAAATTTTTGGTCAGAACTTTTATCCAGACATGCAGGGTAAAATGAGATGAAACATTTAAATAAGCTGTATCAACATTAATAAAGTGTTTCAGAAGAGAAAGAAAACCTAGACAATATTCTGAAACACTGAAATCAGTCACCACAGATTTTTATGAAGCAAACTTTTACATTTTTAATATGACAATTTCACAATTCACTTTATTTCTAAAAAAAAAAAAAAAAAAAGCTTTAAAATGAAATGGGTTTCTTTCAGGTTAGACAGCATTAGCTGAATGCTTCGTTCAACCTGAAGTTTTGTCTTCTCAATTTGCCAAAACACAGTGAAGAAAACCTGATAATTTTAATTTCTTCAAAAGCAGTTTTCAGTATTGCCAAGGAACTGAAAAATCAGTTATATAAAAGTCCAATTAGATTGCCTGCAAAGGTATTCTTACCAACAGAATCACCTGTGGCTCTACTGGAAGTTATGATAAAGTTTTAGGGCTAAAGAGTGACTGCAAAAAAGTCCACTGGATATGAAAGTTTCTCAGCAAGTCAGTTTTTACAAGGACTAAAGGTCATGTTAAATAGAACCATTACCAACCGGTATCTACCAGAACTGTGAGATACCATTCTCTCAGAGCAAGGTCATGACCTCTTCAGTAAGGCCAGGCAATAAAACAGATAGGAAGGAGGAAGGGCAAGAAAGTGAGAAACCCTTCTTCTCTCATTATTTAGCTCACTAAAAAATCTGAATCCTTGATTTCATAATGTTTAATTAAATTGCTGCACAGTGATAACTTGGGGTGGGGGGAGGACTGCAGAATAGGTACAGCTACAGCTGAGCAGTCAGTAAAAGAAATTAAAATAACATGAGCCAGTTCTTTAAAATGGTTAAGACTAGCCTCAAATGAACTAAGTTTAGCCTAGCTGCCCATGCAGTAGGAGTAAGTACAGCGTCATGTAAGAGGAGATTTCTAACTGAGAGCCAGGCTGAGGGGAAATGCAACAGCAATCAGAGCTAAACAAGAATGGGGACTAAACCAGGGGGTAAAGGCAGCCCCCCAGAAGTGTAGGGACCAGTCAGGAAAAGGTCAGTGAGAAGATCTTCATGAGTAAAGTAACTAGAGCAAAGTTATTAGAGCACTAGATTAGTCCAATTAATTAGTACAACAAAAAGCTTATGGTACAGACAGAGTTGCCCTTTGATCCTACCTTGTTGTACTGGGGGAGTAAATGGGAACCAAAAGTGGTGCTGACGCTGAAGCCACAGAAAACTAAGATTTTCAAGGTGGCATAGATCTTTGAAAGAAGGGTACTGCATAGCAAGAGTTTGGGACAAAGCCCTAACAAAATCCTGCCTGATGGATAAAAAGTGTATTGATATGCATATATGTATACACAGGTACGTAAATATATAGAAAACAAAGTTTGTGAATTTGGAATAATAATTTGGAATTACCAGATTATTAGCTTCAAACAAGACAAAACCAAGAGGTAGCAGGAATGAAATATTTCTATGGTTTTATGAGTCTGTAATTAACCTGCGTCTAATTCTGGTGAAGATTACAAGCCTGGGAGACTAGAAGTTTGGACTGAAATCCTGATGAAGCTTGAAGGAAGTGGCTGAACTCCATTTTCTTCACTGCAGTAAGGAATGTGTAAAAGTCAGACTTCCACAATCTCTAAATGAAGGCCGGAGCTTTCAAAAGCCACCTTGTTCCCAAGCTCCCTGTTTCTGATAGCAGAGTACTTCATTTGCTATGGGTGTTAACTCAGCTGGAGCCAGGAAAGCTTGACACATTTAAAAAGGATCTTTACCTGGGCAACAAAAAAAGATGACAATCCAATGGAAATAGCTTAAAAGCATATAAAGCCCTTCTCAAAAATAAAGATGAAAATTCTTAGACCTGAACTATCCTTCTGAGCTCAGTCCACTGGAAAACATTGCCCTGCCAAAGCATCATGTCTTTCACAGCAAAATTTAGTCTGGCAGATTTCCAGTTCACTTTTAAGAACACAAAAAATGCTAGGATCACCTATCAGTTTTTGCTCCTCATTGCCTTTATACTAACTGCATTTCTCTCTATTTTGTTTTCCTTCAAGACCTGCAAGCTCCATGCCAAATGAGGGTCTATGTTAATCCTTGGGTCAGACTTGAACTAGTCTGTACTTCATCACAGAAGACTGATGTGCACTCACGCCACAGACCTTCTATAGATACTCGGTGCCACAAAAAGTGCATGTGGTAAATGGCTGAATTAATTAGGTGACATTTAAGCATTACTTTTTGCTTGAACTTGTTCACTGCCTGGGGAATCCATCTGCCTGCCTTGGGGAAGGGAATGCCTAGCTCAGCTCAATAATAGCAAGCCAACTCTCAAAAGAAGAAAAGACTGATAGCTGCAGCATAGCATTTCTGCAGCAGAAAGCGTAAGCTGGCAATACGGACACCGAATCCATACACTGTCTTGCAGGCTGCTGCGCTCTCTAGAGGGAACTCATAGCAAAGGAAACTGTATTCATTCCCAGACTATTAATGAATTCCCAGGTGACTGTTGGAATAGTGAAAATATTACAGATGATGACAGTACAGTGTTTCAACAGAATGCAGGGAAAAGTGGCTAAAAAGATGATTTCAGGATCAAATCACACCATTTTCTTTACTCCTTGCCAGCTCAGTTACCAGCTTTTCTTTCCCTTCTCTCTGAGATCGGTTTCCCTTCAGCCTTTGGCTGCCAGTCTCTGCCAATATCAAAGAATTCTGAAGATAGTAACCCACAACAGGATCTGGTAACTAGTGAATGTATATGCAAATGCAGGAGAGGGTAGCACAGGAAGAATAAAATGATAGCTAGGGAACATGAGATAGTGGAAGATTTGACAGCAGTTACGGGAGCTCCAGGAGGTTTATTTCCTCAACCAGCATATTTTCATTAATGAATGACATAAATAAGGTATATTTAGTGAACATAAATCATATAAAGCAGTAATATAATGAGATTGGTACTACCAAGTGCATTAGGAATGCTTTAAAAAATAAACACAATCCTGAATGTCATTTTAAAAAAACATATAGAAGGAGTAGCATATCTGTGCCCAGCTTATTTCAGTATTTTAAGAGAGACCACTGACTGACAAGTAGAAATGTTTTTTGTTTTTTTTTTTTTCAGAATGTGAGCCATACAATATTTAGCATACCATATTAAGTTGAACTGATTTTACTTTTTTTGTAAGTTTTTAATTTCTGCTAATAGAACTACAGTCTACTCTGTCCTTTATACAACGACACAGAACCCTTTATAGTCAGGTAAACATACAGTAGGAACAGGTTTAACTGTACTTACTTTTGCCTGGGAACGAAAATTATGTTGACCCATGTCAATTCATGAATGCTTCCTGAACAAGGACGTGAAAATCCAGCATGTGAAAGAGTTTCACATATATTAAAAGAAGAATCCAGAAAGAAAGGGGGGAAAAAAGACCCCAAAGTAGAAAGATAAACAGAGAAAAAGCCTGTGAGGTTTACAGCTCTGACTGCAAAATATTCAGCCTGGCAGCTCTAGGAGAAATACAACTCTGTGTACTTGTACATGCTCTCCCCATTAGAGGAGGAGTCAGTTTTGCAACAGTTATGTTCCTTGCTCAAGGCAAAACACTGATTCTCTTCAGTGCAAGCAATGTTTGGAGTGTGACAGCTTTAAAGGTGAGAGGTGGACTCTGGAGCATAGGAATGCATCAGCAGAAAAAGAATGTTTTTAAGCATCAGCTACGTACTCTACAGGTTGTTGTGGCTCCTTTTAAATGCTTATTGCCTAGGATTAATATTTTTTTAAAGGGAGAACTAATATCCCTTCAACATAATTGCATCCATAATACTCTTTGTGCACCAGTAGTCCATGTTTTATATTCTAGAATAGCAAAAAAAAAAAAAAAATTATTTTTACAACAGGATGAAAGGTGTTGGTTTTACATCAAAAAGCTGACTAAACAGAAGAAAAAAAAGATCTTTTCTTGTAATTTTTGTTAGCTTTTTCCTGTGGTTTGAAAAGAGTTTCAGATTATGTGATAGGGCTTTGAATTTTACTGACATACTCATTTATTCTCTAGCCATCCACCTCTACTTAACTGAAAATAATTTTACATATTTTTATTAATGCTTCACTGAATCACATTTTTATCTTCTCTGTATCCATGCCAGTGAACTGAATAGAAAATAAAATGCGTGCATGTATAGTGAAAATTCTTTTAAGCAAGAAGATTGAGCAAGAACATTCTTTTTCATAATGAAGCAGGATTTCTGTGGTGTGGATGTTAAGTTGTTATTAGAGTTAAGTCTCTCCAGCCACGGTCAGAACTGTTCGCATTTTTTGACCAAACAGACATTCTGCAGACTATTTCAAACAATCATATGAATCATATGAATCATATGAATCATATGAACAGCTTCTTGGCAAGACAGACAAACATTTTCAAACATACCTTGTGATCTATCCACAGAGATTGTAAAACTTCAGGTGTGTTTCTTCAGGATGGTTTGGGCTACACTAACTGCCAGCTGCTGCTGAGAGGAACAGTTTCACTCTGCACCTCCACCTGTGTTGCTCCATCCATCGTGTGTGCTGCGTTATCCATCTGACTCCATGTTGAGATAGTTTAGGGATCTAAACTGGTGGAAGACAATTCTTTTTTTTCCTCTTCTTGTAAATTTCTGAACAGGCTTGCTCTGAGGTCAAACAAATGCTGGCAATAGGGGAACGGAATGCATAGCTGGCAGTAAAGGCTCCGTTGATTGTATCATAAAACTATGCCCTAAAATTGATCACATGCTCACAGCGTTCAGCCAGCTCTGAGTAAATTCCACCAGTGACTCTCTGTGTCGAAAGGGATGAAACTGCTCCTGGTAAATAGGAAATGTGTGCTTAAAAAGATGCTATCACCTCAGAAATGAGAAAAGGAACAGAAGGTAGAACCTAACAGGTTCTTCACTAGCCAGAAAAGATGTAGCAGGCTGCGGCTGATTGTTTCATTTCTGCATCTGCTTGACTCTGCTAAACACGGGGAGATCAAAATGGGGAGGGGGAGAAGAGAGAGATAAGATCCTGCCCAGGGAAGAGATTTCCAAAATGAAGGTGAATCAAGAAGTACTGTCCACACCATTGCCATCTTAATTTCTGTAAGAGGAGCATATGATGTTGAGGTCTGCATGTACATTTTCCCCTAACAAAAATAGGCTTTATACCCCTGGAATCTAGTTGACAGGAAAAAGAGAACAAAAACTAAATCACTAATGATTTAGTGAAGGATGAGGGATGAGAGTTAAGAACTATCACTGAGATCTGGTAACAAGGATAACTTTATACATTTATACCTGTTCTATCCAGTTTATAGCTAGCTGACATAATGCAACCTTGGAAACTGTGGCAGCTGGCAGTGCAGTGTGAGATAGTTCTTAATTATTTCCCCAGGATTTTGAGTTAGTTTTTTCAGCTTTTAACGAGCACTGTGTGCCTGTGGCTACACTACTAGCAGTATTCAAGCCAGTCAGGCAAGTCTCCGCAAGCACACTCAGCCTCTGGTGGAATACTGCCAAGAAAAGACAACTGTTATCTTAGGAGCACTGGATTAAGGAGAATATTTTAAGGTAGTAGTAAGATCTCATACACCCAGAAAACAGGTCACCCACATTCAAGAAAAGTTCTTTCAAATTAGGACAGGATAAAAGAAAGGTCACCAAGATGAGGTAAAGGCTCTAAAGCCTATCTGTTAAAAAGTGACTGAGAGAACTGGGCTGGTTTAATGTGGCAAAGTAAAGACTGAGGCAGAAAATGGAACAGGCACTTGCATGTCTCTAAAAACGTAATTTACATCTATAACTACAAAAGAGAGGAAGCACTGGAAAAGTCCAGTAATTATTTAGGCTAATGAACAACGCTGGACTAAAAACAACGGGTAGAAACAGAACACAAATATAATCGGGCAGTAAACTCAAAGTATAATAACCATCAGGGTATGAAAAATTGGAGCAGACTTTCAATAGGGTAAAGAAAAAAGCATAGCTACTTGTAGAATAGAGCTTGGCCAGTCTCTGAAAGGGATTATCAATTTGACTAATCCCATGTCACGTAACTGGTGTATCCACTTTAGAAATCTGGTTTAGGTCAGGATCTTAAGCTGCCCCTGTAGTCAGCAGAGAAAGATTCCTCTTTGGCTGGTCTAGAAGCATAGTAATTTCATTTCTGAAGACTGATTTCTTTAGAAAAGTTTGTAGGCTTGGAATCTGTTACAATAAGCTATTAAATTCCAAACAGCAGTCCTTAACATCAACAGATTATTTATGGAAAGGAACGTTTAGTAAATTAAGAGAGCAAGGGCCTAACTTTATTTTCAACATAATGACATTTGTATTGGTAAAACCTCATCAACCTCAGTGAAGTTATTCAACATTGGAGCTCCATCAGACTACTGATATTTAGGCAGAACAGAATTTCACTGCTGTCAAAAAGAGCAAAATAGTGTCAGAACAGGGAGCATGTAGCATCAGGAGAAAGGCAGGAAAGAAGATATAAGTTGGAGGAACCAGTCAAAGGAAGCAGTAAGGTATCAGGAAAGGGCTTTAGAGGTGAGAAAAATCCAAAAAGGAGCATGTCAGGCAGTGAGATAGAAAGGGCATATGAGAAGACTGCAACCTGTCTTTCCCTTCCCTGCCTTTCCCATAGCTGTTATCTGCCAAAAATCTCCAGCCTTCCTTGGACAGTAATAGTTTGTATAGGGGTTGTGGCTGTTTGTCCCTACTCTTCCCACTCTGCTCGCCCTCGCCACCCCCCCACCCCCCCCAACCTAAAAATGGAGGAAAGCAAACAGGGCAAGGCTCTGTTTTTTAAATGTAGAGGAAAGAATGTAAGAAATAAAATAGGAATAAGAATGCATAGAACTACAGAGAGAACGATATTTTCTGCTGCTGCCTACTTTCCTTACCATGATCTCCTCTGAATAAGCAGCAGCCACAACCCTTTGATGTCTCTTTAGAGACAGACAAAATGTACTTACAGGACATTTGTCGTACAAGAGAAGACACAGCTGGTGCCATGGCTGCTCACTCACTCTCACATCACCCACGTGCCTCAAAAGTCCTGCCCCTTTCCTCGTCACACAGCAGGTTCACCCCAGAAGCACAGCAAGGAGCCCTAGGACCAGGATGTCCTTAGCCCATGGTGGCTACCATTTTGACAGAGCTGTAGCCCATGCTATCCGAGAATGGCCTGTGATGGGCTGGCAGCTGAAGCCGTGCCTTCTCATTTACCCAGAAGTACCCCAAGGCCAGCAACTCCAGGACATTCTGCATACACTCCATGTCATCAAAAATACAGCCCTTCCCTCTTTCTGGATTTTTTGGTCCTGGACAAAAAGCATTGAAGCTGGTTTATTTTCAAAATCTGTTCTTAACACGTACCGCATTTCCAGCCGTTACGTTTGTGAGTCTTTTCCACAGATCCTTTGCACCTCTCAAACAAAACCACAATCACTTTAATAGCCAGGGCCTTGTGCCGTTGTAACCATTGCCCAGACCCCCACGGCGGTCTGCACTTAGGGGACCCTATTCTTGCACTCCTGTTCTTGGGATATGTGAGATTGCCATTTGCCACCACTCTTTTTTACCCTCAGACGCGCTGACGATCTTTATATTAACACGTAGCGGATGGTCACACCGTGGAATCTCAGTCAGTGTGGCCTCTGTGTGCATGGACCACCACACTGGCAAGCAGGCACGGCTCCAGGAGCCAGGCAGTCACGGGAGATCCCGCGGCTGTGACTGACGGTGGCCAAGCGGCAGGGGACATGAGCAAAGGAAGGGACGACTGCCTGGTCGTGAGGGACCCGGCACTTTTCTGGGGTAAGCCTGTGGCAGGCAGGACTTCTGCCAGAAGTGAGGTCACTTCTTATCTTGTGGGAAAGTTGTCCTTTAACCAGTGATGAAGTATTCCATCTACCTCACTTGCTCACGCCTGCAGCCAGTGCAACTCATTATCTCTGTTGGTATAATAGAGAAAACTGGGTTCCTACTAAGTGAGGTACGATGCGAAGACCTAACTAGCTCTAACCGTGCTGAAGAAAACTGAAAATCCTATAAAGCCTGAAAGAATTAAGGAACAAATGAATTAACCAGATATTCTAGTGTTACAGAAGTTGTTTCCATATGTTTATTTTTATTTTGAAGTTATAAGCACATTTTTGGTATTTACATAACTATAAGGAATATGCTGTCATCATATTCACTGAGAGCTGTTCTTCAGGAATCATCCGTGTCTCATGATGTCCAATATACATACAAAAGCCTTTGATCTATTTTTTAATACAGAATGAACATCAAATGAAACATTATCTAATTCAGCCTTGTATCACGTGCCCTGTAAACTCCTGTGAATTCATATTCAGCTGTACAAGGCTGGGACAGTCAGCTGAGTTTATCTGTTGATACAGATAAAATAATTTTTTTTTTTTGGATGGGATTATTGTACAATGTGGCAGTTGCCTACTTCATTGAGCCATGTTTGATCAATTGACTACCTCCTAAAGAAATCTGTGAAATGTTCCTATCTCTTTTAATTGTGGTCTTGTAACAAATCCATAGCTTTCCTGGATGCCTTCACTGAGTATCTCATTCTCTCGCAGTTGGCACATAGTTTAATTATGGTTACTATTAAACCAGAATTGGAACATGATGGAAGGAATGGGGACCACATCCACTATCTGTATTTCAATTCATTATTTTTTATATTTCTGTGTCACAAACTCTGTCCCTTCAATTCAATCATGCAGAGAAAAACAGTAAACTCTATCTATTGTCTAGAAATATGTTTTCTTCTCGTGGGAACATTCATGAAATAAAGATGATATTCATCCTGACTGAGATTTTTTTGCTTAAATTATAAACAACATTCCTGTATCACAACAGCTTGGTTGATGTGAGATGCACAAATACAAAACTGGGTTAACAGCATTAGATCTAACTGATAAACAATGATGCCATGAACAAAAAGTAGCATTTACACAGTAATATGGTCTCTCTGTACTGGTAATAAGTGACAGACCAGCCAACCCTTTCAGAGTTTAACAGTTTTAATCTCTTTGATCTATAACTGAAGTTACACTGTCACACAATAAGTAGTTTCTTATTGGATATTTTTACTGTTACAAAAAGCCTGCCTACGTTTCTAAACCAGAATACATTTCCACAAAACTCTACATCTAATTAGCACAGTACATCCAACAGAATTTCATGTTGTCTGAAAAGACAAATAGAGGAAGAGGTGGTAGTAAAAATCAGGTTTTCAAAGGACTTGTCTCCTAGTTATTTATAATCTATCTTAAATTGATTCAGACTCTTAAAATATTCTAAGAAATGGTCCCATCCATTATTTTAGGGCAGAGAGATACAGCTTTTTAAAAGACAGTAAACAGAAATAATGCTTGATTTCTAACTTCCACGATTGTCTAAGAAGCAGTAGCTGTAAAAGTGTATTTTAAGTATTGCAAGTATTGCCCTCCTTATGTTCTTACTTTTTAGCCTCTTCATATGCAGAAGTGTTAGAACTGTGTCTTGAGTTGTTTGCTCCCTAAATCAATCAGGAATTGTTGAAGTAGATGAAGAGATGTATGTGAAATCAATAAAGTATGTAATATGTAGAAGGCAGAACTATGTAATGATGATGAGATTCCTTCTGATTCTGTAATCTGTTCAATTATGAACTTGGCCTAATGTACTTCTCCATGCTGTTCTGCTGATGGCCATCAGTGCAAGCCTGATGCCCACAAGCAGTGCCTCCTGAGTGATGTTTAAGTTCAACCCTGACTGCAGTATAATGGCTACTCAAAGATCTTTTCTGAAGTGTGCCTGAATGTGTTTGTGTTCCTTGCTCCAGAACAATCTCAGGCGTCTGGTCTAACTTCTGGGCCTGACAGCTGTGCTATCCAATAAAGTTGAAAAATCTTTGCCTTTTTAAATTGAGAGTTTTCCAAGTCATATCATCTATACAATATAATACGATGTAATACATCATATTATGAGATGTATTAGAAAAAAAACCCTCCCTTAAGAATTATTTCCAATAGGTGTATTAAATCCTTTATGAAATAGAAAATAATGCTCATTTCCAAAAAAATATATTGCTATTCAAAATCATGTTACGTCATCATTAAGAGTCATATGGAATCCCAAATAGGAAATTTGGAAATAGTTCCCTCCTCTCAAGGCTGTCCAATTTTGCACTTAATTATTTTCAACAAAATTACTTTAATTGTTATTCAGGATTATTTGGGGGGACTGATTCACCTCTTGACCAGAATCATACTTTTTAGTTAGAAGAAATCACACAAGGACCATCAGCATACTAAAAGCATTCTAGCTGATCAGTTTAATACTGACATAATTACTAATAATTAATTTTTACTTAGCTATCCTTTTCTCCATTTTTATTTTCCTTTTTTCCCCCTTCTTTGTGCACTATCAGTGATGGGCATAATTTCAAGAAAAAACAACCTGTCCATAATGATGATTAATTGTCTCTCTCAGTGGTAATTACTAACTTTTCTTCCTAAGAGTCAATCAAGTTTTGTATGTGATAGTTTGTTAACAAGGAACAAATAGTTACAATGCCTAATTCATGTTTTTAACTGATGCTGTTCTATTGTAGTAGTTCAAAACTGGAAGAATGTTTTATTAGTGGGGTATCCTTACTTCGATTTTGAGCTTTTTTCCCTGCATATTAATACAAAGAACTAAATTCTGCAAAGAGACAAAGACAGCCACATGGTAAAAAACTAGCAATGATAACGGCTGTGACAATTTCTTACAAACCACACACTGAAAAGAAGGAATTAACGCATGGAACTTTACAATTGTATGACCTGAAGAGACAGATTCTAGAGACTGGGAAAACAATAGCTTCACATAATTTGCTCAAGCCATTCATGGGACACAACACACTAATCAGAAAAACTTCCATGGAAAGCAAAATAGAAAATAAACCACATGGCAAATAAACAATATAATGTACACTCAAAGCACTCTGACAAGTAGAACTTGGGTATGAAGTATGTTTGTTTTCTTGGTACTTGAGCATTAATATCCCAGTAAGATTGCCTATCTGCAGGGACAGCAGCTCGTTTTTATATTTTATTGTTTTCTTTAATCTAAAATAAGAATTTTTATTGAATGTACATGCCTTGCTCTTTATGCATAACAATAAATGTTTTTTTCAATAGAACTACATATTTGAAAAAACCTCCATAAATACTTAACAAATTCTGGGCAAAATCATTAAAAATACAAAGCTTTGTAAGATTATTTATGAATCACTCTCAGTTAGAAACAAATCGAAAAAATAACGTTAATTTTGTCTGCTTATGCTGTTTCTCGCAGAATTATTCCTAGAAAAGAGTAAGGAACTACCACCACAAAATTACAGAAAATGTAGTGCATAGAAAATAAAGTGTAAAGGCAGCAAAAGCAATTTCTTCAATCAAATTATTGCTGTACTCCCCCAATGCCAAACATACTCTGCTCAATTTAAGCATCCATTTGAGGTACTGCTTCTCTAATAAAATCTAAAATCAACCTTCTGACCTTAGAAGGGGAATGTTAGAGGATAAGTCCCTAGTTTCTCATGAGTCAATGGAGACAGGCGCCTTTGAGAACTGCAAAGATGCAGATAACAGCCCCTTTAGCTAAACCAATCCAGTGTTTAACCACTCTCTCTCAGTATTTTTAACTTATGTCCAATCCAAATCTCCCTTGTTGCAATTTCTGACCACAGCCTTCTCCCACTATACACTTTTTAGAAGAGTCAGGCCTTTCAGGTAGTTGAAGAATATAACTAGTTCCCCCATTAGCCTTTTCTTCTTCAGGCTAAACAAACCCTCTTCCCTCAGGATCTCCCTGTGCATTATGTGCTCTAAGCCACTAACCATCCTAGGGACCCTCTGCTCCAATTCGTTGACATTTCTCTTGTACCGGGGAACACAGCAGTACAGATGCAGTTATCCTCCCCCTCAAATACCACCATGTACGGTTGCCTGTTTCACAGTAAGAGTGCACGGTTGGCTCATGTTCGACCTGGCATCCATTATAAATCCCAGGTCCTTTTCAACAGGGCTGCTACCCTGCCAGCTCATTCCCAGCCTGTACTGATCCATGAGGTTATTCCATCTTAGATGCAGAAGTCTTCTCTAAGAAGAAAGCCTTCTTTTGGTGCACTCCTTGAGTTTATTAAGTAACCTCCGGGGTGAAACTCTGCCACTTGTCCTCTCAGCCTGACCTCACCCCTAATTTACTACCTTTTGTAATGCTGAAGTGTCATCATCCAGTTCACTGATGGAAGTATTTATATTTGACCACTACCAGATGGTCAGAAAGTAAAACTAGCACTGGCAAAAGGGGCAAGAACACTACAATGTCTACTGATGCTACCTGACCTATAAATACTAGATGTTCCTAATGGAAGAAAAAGTCACCTCTGTAGACCAAACGGTCCTAAACATGTTTGGGTATGCACAACTACCTGCCAAGGGAACTTCTGGTGCAGAAGATAAGCACCTACACATTAGGATGATGGAGAGTAGATGGCCACACTCCCCGCCGGCATTTAGATGAGCTTCAGGAGCTAGTCTCCTAGTTTAGGCAAGAATCCAGTTAATAGAATTTCATTCAATGGGTATAAGGAGCTAGAAAAATAATTCCCAGGTGCTCAGGAACAGTAAGCGGCAGCATATAAGACTAGCCCAGATGAGCTGAAGAAGTTATAGGTGCTCAATACCTGATAGAATATACACACAAACTTTATGGAATTTCTATGGTAATAGTTCAAAACAGTGTCTTATCATTATGCAGAAACTTTAGGTTTCTAGAATTGTAGATTATTGTTACAGAATCAGATTATTTTTTTTTTAATGATTCTTTTCTTGAGAATGTTTCTTGTTTCTTGTTTTAAAACTCTTTTTATAGCTTCTCACTTCAGGATGGTAAAGCTAACAGTCTAATAGCATGATCTCCATTTCAATGGGTCTGTTGCACAGAAAAGAGAAGAGATTTTCATCCTATGTATGTCAAAATGGCAGAGGAAAACAAACTATAATTATGTAGGCACACACTCTGGTTTTCAAATATAATTTGGCATCTCAGGTTTCACTTTTCAATGCCTGTCTATGGTAGGTTAGGTTGTTTTTCCAATTCTACATAATCTTTCATTATTGTGCAATCACAAGCTTTCTTACAAAGATAAGTGAGGTTCCTTGTGAAAAGCTTATCTGCTGCAGAAGGTGCTTTGGTTGTACAGAATCAAAATACTGGTTTCCTAGCAAAGCCCTTTGTTATTAGTTATTATTAGTTTGCTGATATGCACAGATAATTAAATGGAGACAAAGATATGAATGTGGTTTTGTGATAGTTTTACTCCTTTGTTACAAACCACAGCTTTATGTTCATAGTCTTAACAGAATTTTGAAAGACTACAACATACTCTGTTCTCAGCACCTTTTACAACAGATGTGCAGTATTTGACATATGCACACCACTTCATTAGCAGAGAGATGATAATGAAGTTATTGATGTATGAAATTGGCTGCCTTCTCCTCTTACCCAAATATATAAGAGACGGGAAACGCTTTTAAAATGGAAGATCTAAGGTATAGGCCAAATCACCTTGTGTGAGGAAAATAGGAGCAACCAAGCTTTTGGAGGATACTCAGTCTGTTTCTTGCTTTTAAAAGCAAAAATCCAACCTGTGGAATGGGGTAGTTTTCAATTTTACACAATTAAGCACAGAGCACTGTTGATATTCTGAGGTCCCTTTAAACCACTCTTCAGTTCAAAGGTATAATCAAGTGTACTAAAGTCATTTGCAAAAAATACTTTTCTAACCTGTTCTTAAAGACATCTAGTAACAGAGGGTCTATGTTTCCAAGCAATGTTGAAGAGTTTTTCGTGTTGTTCTTGAAAAAGCTGGCCTTTTACTTTGATTTTAAGGCACCTGATGCAGACAATTACAGTTGCAATTGTTTATCTTAAATTATTGCACACAATACATAGACAGATAGTCTACATATCAGTATACCTGATTCATAGGCATAGGAAAGTATTTACCTGTCTATGTCAATTTGTAAGTCTGCCTTTACAAGTGTAATATGTAAATGAAGAGCATTTTTATCTATACAAAACTGCCCTCATTCATCATTTGTGGATTAAATATATGAATTAATTCTCTGGAGTCATCTATTTAAAATGCCTCACAGAAATAATGCTTTGGAAAATATCCTTATTATGAGTTCATTTTCCAGCTAATAGACTAGATTGAAGTATCTCTCAAGCGAAGTACCAGAAGGTACTTTGCTTTAGATATTTAAAAAACAAACAAAGACATACAGATTTTTCACTGGTCCTTCTCTGTTCTGTATGTGCTTTTGAAAACACAATATTTTTTTTTCTAACAGGAATGTAGAATGTCTATGGGAAATTTTGACAAAAGTTGTATTTTCACCCAAAAATTCTGCTCATTGTTTTTTCATTTCCCACATAGGTTGTCTAAAGTGACTACTTAATATACTGGTTTTCAGTCAATCATTTAGAATAATTTAGAAGGTTCCATGTAGAACCTTTGTTCTTCATGGATTCTGTTTGATACTGTTTATTATGATAAAAATATTTATTTGTGAAACATCAGATCATACTAACCGGAAGATACTTAAAAGAACAAAGAAGAACAATTTTCTCCCTCAGGATGTTAGTCTCACATTTTGACTTTCTTTGACATTTACTAGCTGAGAATTATTTTATGCATCCCATGCAATTTTCAAGAAAAAAAGCCATCTTTTAAAAATAGGATCTATGTTTATAGAAATAATTTGGTGAAATAACATTGCCTTTTTAGACAACGAAGCAGAGAAAATAAAGACTAGTTGTATATCATTCTGCAACTTGATGTGTTGGATTTGACCTCTACATGTATATGCTATTAATTTTCTATACAGCCTTTGTAGTCTGACCTAGTTCCCACCTTTTATGTGACTCTCTCTTCATGTTCTTCAGTCAGTGAAGAACTCAAGATTTAGCCAAATTGGTCTTTTATTGAACTGCCTCTTTCTTTTGTTCAAGAGTAATTTGTGTGGGTGCCCTTCAGATTGTTCCTTTAAGAACCTGCCAACTTTCTTTAGTTGCAGTTATGAAATAATGCTTCTGCTTAAATGTGAAAACAAACTAATAGCCTATCTGGTCCTTCAGCTCTCTGCAAGGAGAAAAATTGGTGGGAGCTCTCATTCTACTACTGATAGCACTTGTCTATAATACGCCCTTGCCATACTTTGACAGTATATTGTGTGGGGTCTGAGATGATCTGCTTGTTTTTGTGTAACTGTTTGTGCACCACATTGGGATTAATTTCAAAGAATGCATGCACACTGATGTATGTTAATAGCACATTGCTGGTACTACCTATGTCTATGGGAAATTCCCGATTGTGGGGTTCTATTTTATTAAGCTATCCTTCACATATTTATCTTTTAGATATCTTTGTGTACTTAATAACAAACCTTGTTATTAACAAGGTTATTAAAAGTGATCCAATTTTCACCTTGCTCTGACCAGTATTAAGTAGTTTACAACTTCTGCATACCAATACAGCCATCATTGAACAAAAAAACCCCCAGACATGCCCTGGGTAGAATTTGAGTGAAACAATCTGACTACTGAGTAAACACAGAGAAAAGAAAATTAGATCTTGGAAAAAGCCAAGGCTAAAGAGTACTGAAATTCAAAAAAATACTAGAAAATGTGGTGCAGAAATAAAGACACATGGTATCTGTGCTCTTCTGTGTACTAAGGTAACCAAAAACGTTCAGAATATTGGAAAAAAAAAAAAAAAGGTTTGGGACTCAAGTACTGAGTGGTGTCACGACTCAGACTGGACAGACCAGGGAGTCCTGTTTAATTTGAAATTGCCTTGGGCTAAATTAAGGTGTAACGACACCAAACAATCAGTTAAAGATTTTATTCATGACAGAAGCAAGCTGAACTGGGGAGGCGTGGTAGCAGGTGGCAGGGTTTCTCACAACAGGAATTGGCATGAGACTACTTCTGTAAGCGATGTAACCGTATACATCGATTCAAGGAGTAAGGAGATCCCTCCCGTTGAGCCCCGCGGTTCAGAGCAGACCCCCTCGCTTTCCAGACTCCTCCTCAGAGAAGGGCCCAGGGGCGGCTGGATCCGCTCCTCGTCTCAGACGTGGTCAGCGGTTTATGTCTTGAAACAGATGAGGTGTAGGGATTGTGGAAAAGGAAGAGGAAAGAGAGAAGACAGAGAGAGAGAAAAAGGAAGAGAGAAAGATTTCACTGGTCCTGGGTCCAGTGTTGGTCCAGTCACCCGAGGGGTCCAGCTCCAGTGGGCGCGCATGCCCGGGTTTTCAGTGTGTGTCTTTTTATCATCCTTGACCCTCCTTTGGGCAGGCACCCGAACTGGTCAGGTTAATGAGCAGTTTGTGAGCCTTTGGGCTTGGGGGTCCTTGGTGGAGTAACTTCTCCTTCCCTGCAGACCCGGCCACTGTTTGATGTTTGTATCAGAACAGCTCATCAGAGCAGGGAGCTGCGCACCCTCCAGCACGCCCTCCCCCTCCTGTTGCTGGTGTCTGAGCTGATGGGCTTTTCACCTGGGCTCCTTGCTGTGCAGGGTTAGTCTTTAAGCAGAACTTGCCCCACCATGGCGTTTGAGACATTAACTCTTTCAGTCTCTCACAAGTGGCCGTAAGTCTGGGCTGGATACTGGAGAGACCATATGGGATCAGAGAGTTGAGTACTAGAGAGGCCAGAAGGTTCAAACCAGCTCATGGAGAAACCATGGAGTCTACTGGAGTTAGCTACCAGTAAGATCATAAGTTTGGACCAGCTTAGTGAAGAGAAACGTTTGCATGTGTGTGTCAGTGTACGAGGCAACTGGGAGACCAAGGGATCCAGCAGCAACTACTGGCTAGACTAGTTGCCTAAGGCCAGTTACTGGAGGAATCCATAATACACTTGTCTGTGCATGTCTATTTCCGTGCCACTGGGAAACCTGTATGTACTACTGTATATTCAGGAAACAGTACTTATATCTCACACTTGACCAGTGCTTTATACTAACTCATGCAACTGTACAGTATCTTTCAACAAAACTATTACAGAAAATACCTGTAAGGAAAACTAGGTTTTAAGACATGAAACTTTAAAGGTGTAAAAGAAAAGAGTTAACATCTAAGCTAAGGTATATAACTGTATGTAACTGAGACTTCTTTCTGAAAAGCTTTAGCAGGGAAATGAAATTAGAGAGATGTACTTTTCCTTTCTCTAAAGAGATGAGCTGCCAAAATTCTCAGTTTTGTAAAGAAAAACAGGTTTAAGTGATTTCAAGGAAGATGCTGGTAAGTGACTTGGGCAGATGGCCTTTTTTAGTTAAAGAACCCAACTGAAGAAGAGAAACAGCGTAGAATCCAAGTGCAGAAGAGAAACAGTATCATTAAAGCCAAGTAGATTTCTTTCATACAGTCAGATAGCCAAGCAGAGGGCATGTCTACAATACTAGATGCTGACCATCACATGTCCAGCTGACCTAGAAAGTGGATGGACCACACATGAGCAAAAAGAAGTGTAGTGACATTAGTGTGACATTGAGTTAATAGGCCCACTTCTTTGCATGGCCAATGTTAACTTGAGCTCAGGATGATGCTTGCAGTTTTGATGTTTGCTATCCTTTACTGGCCAGTTCCAGTGATGACTTCCCCTATTCCACCTAAACACATTTGCTGGTGTCAAGTCTCATTCTACAGTATACTTAAGCAATATTATCTCATGGTGAAATTTCCGATTTCTGACCATTTCTTACCTGATCATTGTGCTCTGATATGTCCTTCTTTGGCAATATGCTTTTTCTACCTCTTTTCTCATACCAAAATCTCTATTCTTATTCCACTGCTTTTTAGGAGTCTTCTGTTCATTGTACTTTGTATGATTTTCCCCTTTCATTAATTTGTAAAGATTCAGTTCTTCTAGCATCTCTTTCTACAAGTTTTGTCTCTCAAACATCATCTACAGCTCTATATTTGGCTATAACTTAATAAAAAAGAAAGTTGGAATTATCAAAATTTGCCATTTTAAAACAAAGCAATTTGCTACATAGAGGAGTTACATGTATTTCTGAAATTCTCTAATGAATATAACTGAACAAATTAATCTGCTACTGAAAGTGATTTAAAAAGAAGAACTATTGTCTACTTATTAATTAGAATTATAAAAAGTAGCCAATTGTACCACAGTACTTTCGGATTAAAAACATAGAAATAGCGCAGTATCTGTGAGCAAGGTTTAAAAATATGATGCATCAATTTCTTTTATTACAAAATATTTAATTACAATAATAATATGCCATAAGTATAATACAAGATATGAATCACACTGTACAACTTGTCACTCAAAATATGAAGGAATAAGATACAGATCTAGTCAATGTCTGCAACTATGTAATTTCCTTATCTACTGTCAATATAATGTAGTACAGTCCTGTTTTACTAGGCCTAGTTTCATGCCAATTAAAACTTCAGTATGATTGACCACACTTGATCTGTTATATATCTGCATTTTCATTACAGGCTATAACTTTGAAATGGTAAAAATGGCCAATGTCTTCAATACTGTTTGGAGTGTTTTATCTCAAATACCTGAATGAAGATTGTATTTCTGTTAGAAAAATATGCTTTATATTCAGTAAGTATATGTTGTTTTTCTTTCCCCCATCTCCCATATGCATCAGTTACTGTTAGCAGAGAAGTGTATTTTAGCTTAGACAGATGACCATTTCTTGGTTGGTATTTTAACAAAGTGAAGATTACTTGTAACAATATTCTAACACTTAAAGTGTATATAAAAATATATTCTTTCTATTTTTTTCAAACATAAAAAATTATTCTCATCCAGAGGAAAGACAGTTGAACAGAACTGCTGCTGAAGAAATTAGGAAGCAGAGATGCATTTCTTTGTAAAGACTGAGAAATCTAGATAGATTGGAGCATGGGAAATCATCAAGGGAATTAAATTTATCAAGTCCAAATGCCAGATTCTGCACCTAGGATGGAGTAACACTGGGCACAAGGATAGACTGGGAGACGACTGCCTGGAGAGAAGCCCTGCAGAAAGGGATCTGGGGGTGCTGGTCAACAGCAGGCTCGATGCGAGTCAGCAGTGTGCCCTGGCAGCCCAGAGGGCAAACCCCATCCTGGGGAGCATCAAACATGGTATCACCAGCCGGTCAAAACAGGTGATTATCCTGCTGTATTCAGCGTTGGTGCTGCCTCACCTTGAGTGCTGTGTGTGCAGTTCTGGGCCCCACAATTTAAGAAGGATGTGAATGTCCTCAAGTGCGTCCAGAGGAGGACAACAAGGCTGGTGAGAGGGCTGGAAGGAATGTCCTGAAAGGAGCAGCTGAGGACTTGGTGTTCATCTAGTTTGGAGAAAAGGAGGCTGAGGGGCGACCTCATTGCTCTCTACAGCTTCCTGAGGAGGAAAAGCAGAGAGGGAGGTGCTGAGCTCTTCTCCCTGGGATCCAGTGACAGGACGCATGGGAATGGTTCAAAGCTGTGCTAGGTGAGGTTCAGACTGGAATGAGGAAGCATTTCTTTACCAAGACGGTGGTCACACACTGGAACAGGCTTCCTAGAAAGGTAGTCAATGTCCCAAACCTATCACTGCTTAAGAGGCCCTTCAACAATGCCCTTAACAACAATCTAACTTTCGGTAAGCCCTGAAGTGGTCAGGCAGTTGGACTAGATGATCATTGTAGGTCCCTTCCAACTGAGCTATTCTATTCAAAAAATACTAGCAGCTAATTCTCCAGAGTTGCCCACAGCTGGAATTTCAATCCCATTGTTATTGTGTGGCTCAAAGGTATTGATGTTTGCAACATCCTTAGGATAAAAATTTAACCTATACCTTCTCAGAATAGCAATGACAGATGCTTGATAACTAGTATATGGAAATGTATAGACAGAATTTTTTAAATGTCTTGGGAGAATGGGGGTATGACCCTGACCCCACACATGCATGTATATTTTGATGTTGACAGTGCTCATTTTAATGCCTTTGATCACAACCTGCATCTCATTCTTTCCTTCCCTCTCATGCCTCTTTAGTTACATCAGCTTATTTATTTTGTAGGATCTATTGTGAACTGGATCTAGGAACTGGTCCAGCTGAAAAAAACTTACCCATTTGATCAGATCTTCCACAAAATAAGAGTTTGTTAGTTGCTTGATTCAGTTCACAGTCTTGCTTCACAGTCAATTGTGTCAAAACAAAAGAGAGGCAGTGCTCTGTGACTTGAAATCACCAGGGAAAAATGAGGAACAATCTACGAAGAGAAAGTAGAGAAAGACTAGAGAAAGCGCAATTTAATGTAGGGAAATGAAGACTGAATGAAAATATTATATACCTTCAAATATTGAAAAATAGAAAGGTCTTATGCCAGTGTTGCTGTTGAATTTTGAACTTTGCCCTAAGAATCACTGCAAAATAGGGTCAGAAACAGCCCTAAGACAGCATCTGGTCTATCTTCAATACTAAAGCACTTTCTCATTCCTGAATGACATTTTTCTAACCTACTGTTAATGATTCAGTGATGAATTTCCACAATGTGCCAAGAAATCTACAAATCTCAAAAAAATTTCTGCTTTCTCCATAACCTTTCCTAAACTCTTACATGAAAGTCTTCCTAATCTCTCACCTAAACAAGCCGTTCTGTGATTTGGAACTAGTACTGTTTGCTCTGTGCACCACAGACAGAGAACAAACAGATTAACCTGTTCCTTTCTGCAGTGGCTTTTAAGTAACTGAAAATTTATACCCCTCTACTCTCATCCTCCTATCTTATCTTCTCAAGATCAAAGAATTCATATTTTCCCCTTGTCATAGATTTCTCTGGATTTCTGACAAAGCTTGCTTCTTTCTCCTAGATTCTCTGAAATTACTCTTCTTGAAGGAAAACACTTAAAAAATGAATGAAATACTTCAATTTAGTCATTACCATTGTAGAAGAGTAGAAGGAAAAATACACATCTTGTGAACTGTACTTTTCATATCCAATATCATAGTTGCCCTTCTCACACATGATAGTTTTCCTAGTAAACCAGGACGTAGCCATATGTCTAACTCAGATAAAATATGTTTATCTGCAAAGAATAACTGAAACATATGGCAAAACAGAAAGTCTTCCTTTTGCAAACAAATCATTGTTTCAACGTGCAAATAAATTTCATATTCAAACACTTGCAATGAAACACACCAAACAGTCATTAACAGGCTTAACTCTCACTCAGCTTGTGATCTGCTATAGTCTATGGTTCCTTTTATTTTTGCATTAGTATTTAGTTTTTCCCCATCCTATTGCTGCGTGGCTATTTTTTACTACCTAAATTCTTGTTTCCATCCTTTCTTGTTATGTTGTCTCTTAATTTTTCATAACATGACTTCAATTTTTAAAGGATATTTTGGATTATCTACCATTGCAGCTCCACCACACCAATTTTCTTTCATTTGTTTACTTTCTAAGTCGATGTTTAAGCATGTTAATAAAAATCCTGAAAAGTACTGGATACAGGACTGATGCAGACAGAACTCCACTTGATACAGATTTTTGATGCTGAACCACTGATAATTACCTCTGGTTTGATTTTTCTAACTACTTTTGTTTTCACCCTAACATAAATTAATCTTGACCATGTTTCCCTGCTAGCTTATAAAAATGGCATGTGATACAGCATTGAAAGCTTTATTAAAATCAAGATATCTAATATTTACTGTTTCTCAATCTATAAGGTCTGCTGTTGTCTCAGAGAAAGAAATCAAACTGTTTTGACACCATTTGTTCATGACAGAGCTGTTAAGTCACTCATCTCCTTGTTCCCCTCATGGTATTTTTAAGTGGTTTGATTGTATTGTTCTATTTCTCTCCTTCAGAATTAAACAGATACCATTAGCTAATGAAAGCTAATTAAAATCGTTGGCCTCTTCACTTGTTAGAGAACTAAAATTCTCTTGGTCTTTCTCTTACTTCTCCTATTGTACCAGAGAGATATTTTACATTTTCCAAATTGTCCTTTTCAGTCACATCTCATTTCATGTCTTGTGCTTGGGAAAGGTGATAACCTTGATTTATAAAAAAACCAAGACACTATGCTGTTAATAAGTCAGGGAAGATTCATTCCTATTCAAAGGTTTTAACCAGGGACTAAACCCAGGAAGATAAATGTGCTGTATTAAAATAGTCCCTTGAGGGAAAGGATAGGCAAGGCATGTAAAGATCTCCCTAAGGAAAATAAATACATTCCACAGTAAAACGTGAAAGGACTCACTAGCAATATTTACTACAGTAAACAAAATAAGGTCATGGCACAAGCTCAAGCACTAGTAAGCACCTGTCCATACTGTTTAACAGTTAGCACACTCCTGGTCCAGTTTTAGCCTGTTCAAATCAGCACTCTTCCAGGGGATGCACTGGAGCGATTGGGAAGGAGCATGGACCAGTTACTGTTCCCTACAGGCAGTGAGCATGGGACGAGGCCATACTGTTTTGGAGGATAGACAGTTTAGCTATATGGATATGCCATGTGTAGCACCACATGTTCTTGGGGCTACAGAATTGTCACTGGCTCATTTTATATACCAGTACAGACACAGCCACTAACTTCTGTCTAATTGACCAGTGGTTCCTTTTATTTTGATTGTTCCAAGTGTTCTAGATTTGTCTGAGTTTTTCTGTGTTTTATATGATTCTCTTCTACTTATCTGTTGCCATTTGACCTAGTTTCTGCTTTCTTTGTGCTTACTTCTCATATTTGAGCTCAAACGAGAACTTAGGATTTATCTGGGCTGTTGGTTTTTACACTGTATATCCTCTGCATTGTAGGAGTGTGTAGTCAGTGTAATAGTATACTGTATTTAAGGTGATACCAGTTTTCCCTTAGTCTTTTCTAGACCTACCTCCTCGGAAATATTACATATTAATTTTCAGAGCTGAAGTCTGCTAATTTGGAGTCTGATGGTTTCATTTAGCTGCATTCCTTTCATCAAAAGATATTTGAGTATTCAAAATACTTCACTATCACTTGCAATGGTAGATGATTCTACTGGTTGCTCATTAGAAGCTTTTTTCCTCAGTCTTTCTAGGTTAATCGTTTAGTAGGCCCCCACCATGATAATTGTCTATGTTCCTGTCCCCTTTAAAAACTATCCAGAAAGTTCAGTATGTTTATCTGCCACTGTATTACAGACACCAGAACAAGCGTCCAAGCAAACATCACTGAGCTTCTCCTATATCTATTCATATAGTCAGTACAGAAAGTACAATCAGCCTGTTATGAACTGATACAGCAGAGAATCAGTAAGATAATCGATATGTATTAGTATAAAACAGTGTAGCTTCTTTGTGAAGGACAAAACGGGGTAAAAAGGAGGTGGTCGTTGCTTGCACACTGGAAACAATGCAATCATCAGCTATATACATTTGGAGGAAATGCTCTGACGTGTAAGTTGAAGGAGCATTCTTAGGAAACAGGAATTTTAGATATGAACAACTGTGAAACAGGAGCACATTAGTTTGGAATGCACCAAAGATATAAACAGGCTTTCTGAAGAGACAGAAAGAAGGGCAGCCTCAGCATGCAAGAACTAATGAATTCTGTTAATTCAAAATCCAACTTACTGAAAGCTTCCAGCCACTTGTGATAGAACATTCTCATGCCCTGAAGCTCACTGTAATGGAAAGCTGTGAGACAGAGGTTGCAGTCCTGGATGAAAGAAAAAAAAAAAACCAAATTAAAATGCAGTGCTGTAGGTGCTATAGAGAAATTGTCTAAACACAAAAGCAAGGAAGGTAAGGATCACAGACAACTCAAGAAGTCTTGATTGTGGTAAAACTAGCAGGTCTAACTAAGTAATGCTGCAAAATCCATATGGTTTAAAAATATTTTTAGTATAAAAGAAACATAAAAGCACACTATATAGGTATAATGAAGGATACAGTTGGAAAATAATTTCCCTAAATAAAAAATAATTCAAAGACCATAAGCAAAAACCAGCTAGAATAGAAAAAAGCATGAAAAGGAAAAGACTTTGATCCATATCTCTCAGTTAAGCTCTCAATTAACTGTATGCTGCCTGCTTGCAACATTAACTCTTCAGCACAGAGATCCCTGACTTTGCATGGCTAAAAAATTCATAAACTACATCAGTAGGTTACACTTCCATGTTTTTAAAATGGTTGTCGATGCTGTGCTGGAATCCTGCAGCTCTTGAACTGGAAAAAGTACTATTTTTAAAGTTGTAGTTATTTTCCATTACAGATCTGCCAAAATGACTGGCCTAGAATTGAATTATTTTACAGGAATATTCCCTGTAAGCTGACAGGTATCCTTCACTAAATCCTGACTGGTATTAGTTATAACGTTGCTTAATTTTCACTTTGTTAATGTACAAATCTAAATAAGTACTGCCAAATCTCACAGATCTTATTTTGTTTCTCAGTCAAGATTCAGCAAGGATTGCGATAAGATGCTCAACTACGGACATGATGATGAAAACAAAACATTTCACAATATATTTGCTAATATATTAGAAAGCATCATGGATAGGTAAAATCATTCATAGCCATTGAAATGTAAAAGGACATACACAAAAAATTTAGGTGCTGATTTTTTTTCTAAATGTGCCAGTAAAAGTAGCCAATCTGATTCTTGTTGAAGATAGCAAATGGAATATATTAATTTCTTTTTTCCTCAGAACCTGAAGTTATTGTAGAATTCAATAGAGATGTCAACAGCATTCAAAAAGTGCACAAGTGATTTACAACCACATCACACATTACTCAGATGCTAACAAGATCACATTGAATTTTACAGTCTGAAACTACTATGTGTTAGTTGCAATGTCTACCTACATCCATGCTTGTAAATCTAGGAATATGTGTACCTAGGAACATTCCTGGGCATTGGAACCTCATTGTCTATACTGTTAAATTTTTTGAATGGTCCCTGACACAGATTTGGTCCAAGTCATCCATTAGCCTCCCAAAGAACAGCAGATCTGGATACAAATCTGGAGCTTGCACAAGGGACTGGTCCCAGTAGGTGGTCTGCATGCAACTACAGTGTTTTGGAGGGCAAGACGATTTAAAATCATGGACACAGAGTATTTCGTGTCAGTTGGCCTCCAAGCCATTATTCCTGGGCACATTTAGTTTACTTAAAAAGATGGAGCCATACTGACTGCCTGGCAGAAAAGAATGCTGAAACTTTTTAGTACACGTAGGAAGCCTACTGTTATTGTACTTAAAGTACATATGAGAAAGAATAAACAAGTATTTTACTTTTACATGTTATGATTAGTAAGCTGTAAGTGGTGTTTTATACAACATCAAAGCTGCATATTCTAATAAAGTATGATAATGTGTAAGACATGATACTTTACTGCCTCTGAGTTTACATATTTTAGCAATGTAACCTTCCTACCTGTCCAAATGGTTATTTGGAGCTGGTAAAATGGTATCAAACTGTAAAATGGAGCTAAATAATTAAGAGGACAGCAGAGAAAAGTGTGTGAATTTTAAGAATGTCAGTGTTTGGTTTTGGTTTCTTCCTCAAGCTCAAGCAAAGTCTCTTTAATTGTAAAGCTGGAGAGGTGGGGGTGGAGAGGAAGGGACTATTCCTTGAGCCTAATGTTCATTACTGGTGTTTGCCATATTTTCTGCATGCTAAAGGAATGGGATTAAGGGAATACCCTCAGAGTATAAAGAACTCTAATACGATTGAACTAATACTCTGATTACAGAATGAACTACGCACTGCTCAAGACACACACAGTAAATACAGTATGCATGCAAACATGCAGATACATGCATATCATAGTCAGAAAAAAACATGTCAGAGTAACTCTGCTGTCATTTATTGACAGCCTAATCTTTTACTACTATATTCTTATAACCCCCTAAAAATTCTTTGGGTCTGACAAACATACCACACTGTCCTTTGGATAAAGAAAAATAAGATCCTGATTAATCCCATCTAATTTTAGCCATGTAACACAGACATACACATTATAAGTATACACTTTTCAACAGTGAGGTGGGCAAAATGTTAAAAGGAGCTGAGCCATCCTCAGTTTCCTTTAAAATCGTTCCAAGCACCAAAACAATGTTCTAGGATAGACTCAATATTTATTTATATTTATGTAAGGAGAATCTGACTAATTTCTCTCAGAAGAAAAGCACACTTTCCTGAATAGTGTACTACTTATTAAGTATGCATCCTTTTAGGGTATTAAATAAAATAACAACAGGAAACTCTGTGGCAAATGCTAAATGTATAATATATGCAAGTGTTGGTCAGCCTATTAACAGCCGAAATATTGATATAACTGGTATCTGGACTTCTTTACCTACCTCATTGTGTCTCTAAGAGCTTAATTTTATGACATTTTGTAAGAGAAAAGATTTGTGATTAGATTTTATTTTGGCTTTTCATGATTTACTGAGAAATTCAGAATTTCTTTTTTTCCAGCTTAATGTTAGAGGTAAAATCGCAGGCAGTCTCAAATGACACTTGGAAATGATGATATCACATGAGACAAGACAATGAAAGTCAGAAAACTGAAAGAAAATTTGTTTGCCTTTTGACATTAGGAAAGCTAGTGATTTTTAAAGAATCCCAACCTGACATATTAGCTGACATATGCTAGACAACGTGTCATTTAACATGTATTAACTAATTGAGATAAACACCAGGGAGCTTTGGCTTCAATAAGATTACCTAAAAGGTTAAAGTCTTTCTCAGTAGAGTCAAAACTTTCAACAAAGCCATCTTTGTTTAGATAAAAAACCCTCCCTCAATTAAAACTCTTACAGAATATAGATAGTTGCCTGAGACTGATTTACAGTTTTATTAAAGTAAATTCTTATTTCAGCTGGAAAACATGGAAATAGAAAAATGCCTTTAAAATTACTTATGCAGAATCTAATCCAGATTGTGTATTAGAAATCTTAACCATTTTAGTTTGCTGAAATAGAAAAGCATCTAGAAAGATTATAAATCCAAGATCTTGAGAAATGTTCAACCCAAATGCCTAACAAAGAAATAAAAAGGGAAGTTTTGATTTTGTCTATTCGTTGTACCCTCTTAATTTGTAGTCTATTTTTATACTTTTATTTGGGTGTTCAAGTGTTCATAAAATTCTAATATCTTAATATAGCCAAAATAAGTATAACCATGCACATTGAATGTACAGCACTGTCAAAAGAGAAAGAATAACAAAACCAAGAAATGAGTTGTGTATGAATATGGGAATTGGAGGAAGCTAGGTACAGTTTCTACCTTAGTGAACAACTTGTCACTGAGAGACAATTAATGATAGATAATTCAGTCCAAATGAAAAGCTGATTTTGCCACCTGGGCTCTTGTAGGTCAAGCAGCTGGCAGTGAGTAGAAGTAACCTAAACTGAATCCCAAATGTAACAAGACAATGAGCAGCTGCCACAGTGATTTATGACTTCTTAAACAAGACTGGTGGAGATAAAGAAAATAGCATAAAAGCTCAAAGAAGTAAAACAGCTGCTGAATTAAGTGAAAACACAACAAGCAAGAAACTGGGAAAATTACAGAAAGTGACCAGAACAGCCAATCTGTGAAGTCTCAGAACGAAGAAAAGCTGAGTCTACTTAAGAGTTACATCTTTTCCAAGTTCTCCAGACTCCCAGGACATTTGATCAGATGTAAGATCTCGTTAATGGGAATTATATGTGCATCACTGGTGAGTTCTGCATACTTATATATGCGGCCACTAAACTTGTCCGTTATGTTACAGACAGTCCTTTGGTCACTGGGTGATTAACTACCCAATCCCCAAACTGACAGTTTGGACAATGGATTTGACATCCATGGGTGGGTTCAAAGGTTGAGTGAACCACAATAAGCTTTTTGGATTGAAAGACTGAGACCTTCCAGCTCTCGCTGATCTCACAACCACTATTTAATGAGGCCTATAAAGCAATTCTGTGCGGTTAATATGCTACCTCTTTCAAAAACAACTGACTTCGCCTAGGAAGGAATGACCCAGAAATACCAATTTACGTGAATTCGTATTACAGAACTTTCTGGACCTTACAGTTTTCATTCACACTTGACTCTTACGACAAGATGAAATGCTTTCTTCAAAAAGAAAATTGAGTTAGGACCTTGACATTTTTAAAAAAAAGACAGCTACTACCATCCAACCTTTCTCAGACATAATTAGCTGTTAATAATTATTGAAAATATCTCGAGAGCTTTTACATTCAATCACCTTCTCATCAACATACACAGCAGCTTGCATTTTAATTCCAATCAATCATGAAATTATTTAATTGAAATTAAATGTTGAGCTCTGGAGTTTTGCTTAAACTCAAGTCCCTTCCTATCTACTTAACTTTCCATATGTTTAGCTTACTTCTCTGAGCATTACTTTGCTTCTAAGAATATGTATACCCTCTATGTGCCAGACTGTGCACTGAAGACTTTTCAAGCTTGCTTCTTTTCCTTTCCTGCTGCTATTTACCTTCCCTTACAACTTATGTTATTGGAGTCCACTAGGCAATCTCACTCCCTGCAAGCAGTATAAATGGGTACAAATCACAGGAATTGCTGCCCAGCATAGCTGCTATTCACAAGAGACAGTCAGCAGATCTAACAGGTCTTCTGGCACTTTAATTTTTCTATCATGCAAGATAGAAAGATGCAGACAGGTCAGTGTTTTCTGTAAAGGCTGTTTTGCAGAGGAAGTGCTTTTGCAGGGGAAACCTTGTGGCAGAGGCCCCCGGGCTACTGTATATCAATGTCATTTTAAGTCTTGTCATATTTTTCTGTTTCAGCATTCCCATGAAGACAGGTAAGGTGCGGCTTGGCCACACTTTCTAAAACCTCTGTCAAAACAGGAACTTTTGTTGAGTTCTCTTCACCTTTTGAGCAATATGGCTCAACTGACTGGTACAGCTAATAAGAGCGTTAACAGCATGTCCCTGTAATCAGTCGGAATGTGAGTCTAAAGTATGAGAACATCAAAACAAGGGGTATAGAAGAAAGCACTAAAAGCGAAAAAGCAGGCCCAGGGATGGACAAATCCCAGGGACAGAAAAGGCTGGGAGGATGTGATGTTCAAACACCTACTTCCACCAAGCCTCATTTTAGCTGTTGGATATACAATAGCCCTGCAATTCAAGATGAGAAAAACAGAGTGCAAAATCTCTTCTCTGCATTCATAACTACAGTCTGCCCAACAACGACGTGAGAGCAGAAGATTGCCAGAAGGAATATATCCTGTCATAGCTGATTTCAACCACTTCTTTAATACTCTTGCATGTATTTCTGATTATGCAAAAGAATTAACACTGTATCCATGTATCTCTTTAAGTTTTTAATTTCTGCATGTTGTTTAATTCCAAAGCCAAAGTGTACTTATTCTCAGAAAAAAAAAAAGAAATCCATCAAGTGAGTTTAAATGAAACAGAAGGAACTGACACTTACACCTTGGAGCTTCTTTTGGAGTTTCCTTTCACCCCAGAAAGGGCTATACTCTTTCCTCCCCGCGCCCCATTTTTTTTGGTTCTGGTTAACCAATTCATCATGTTTCTCTCACAACTGTAAGAAATATGTCTTCCATGAATTAAGTAACATGCATGCAGTTTCTGGATTGATAAGAAGTGGAATCAGTTGGAACCAGCTCTAACTCTCTAGCATCGTTGCAGCCAAATTTCCTGTTTGAGTCACAGAGCAAGACCACTACTGAATGCAGAAATTAGAGTGCGAAAGGCTACAGCAGATGAACACTTTCTCTTTTCTTTTCAGGCCAAAGCCTCAGCTAGTCTAAAAATTTGTTACTGTAAAAACCACACTGCTCTTGCACAATGTCTGTGACCATCAATAGGGCCCAGAGATAGTACCAGAAATAAAAGACATACGTATGTTCTTTGATAACTTGAAGGTAATTGTGTAGATGTATTTCATTACATGTAGTCAGTGTTATCTAAATTCACAGTACTCTCTATTTTGCTAGCACAGTGGTGAAAATGGAATTAGAAATTACAAATGTACAACTTTAAGCAAATCAGATGCACAAAAAAAGCTTGGTCAATCAAAAGCCTATGCACAGACATAACATCAAACGCACATCTTCTATTCTCCACTAAATGCAGAAAAAAAGTATTTCTTTGCAATGGAAACAAACATTTCTGAATTACTGCTATCCTACTGAAGTCACGCCAAAGAAATAACAGCTGGACTAGTATATAAAATACCTGCACATTTAAGGATTCCATTAAGGAAGGAATTTTCCATGTCAACTGAGCAGTATGCAGGAGAGAACTGTCCTTATATTACCATGGTTGTAATCAGAAACTCTTATTTCTTTGTTGACATTTACAGAGTTTAACATGCAAACATAAAAATCCTCCAAAAAAGCAATGGAAGCGGTTTTACAATCATATCCTTTCAGAAACAAAATGCACTATAAGTCACCATAATCACAGGTAAAATATTTCCATCGAGTTTTAGTTACCTCTAAATTAAAATAATTTGCTCAAAAAAATACTATAAGCTTATCTAGATGATGACTAAGCATAATAAAAGGTTCTTTTGTGTTTACTAATCTTTGCAATTTTGTAATGTTTCAATTAGAATTTTTAGAAATACTTCAGGAAGAGATTAAGAAGTCCTTGTAACTGCAGCAACTTAAGACACAGTGATTTAATCGTAGAACTAAAAATACTGTATGTAGAATAGTAACACCATATATTATGCTTTATTTAATAGGAAAAATTTATTTTTTTTCTTGAACTCTTTTTAAGCCTACTAGGAATAGTTAGGTTTTGTGTGTAGTTCCACTTCTATTCATTCATCTCTCATATGAGTCTTTAGCCAGTTTACAGCAGAATTTACTAAGGGATGAACAAAAGCAAATGCACGAGATAGTTCTTAATTATAGTTCATTTCTCACTATGTTCATATAACTGAAAACCTACCACTGATAAAGCTCAATATTAACATCAATATTATTATCTCAGGTACACCTTGTCAGTGTCCTTTAATTATAAGACCTAATTAGTAATTAATTTAAATTACCTAAAAACAGGGGATGCAAATGTAGTTTTTTAGAATGGATACAGAATCTCATAAATCACACCCAAAATAAGAACTCAGGTGGGCTAAGGCACAGGTATGCATCCTGACAGCAGAATAAGGAACTGCAAATTACAGCAAAATGAACTTCAGTTATTCTATTTAGTGAAGAGCAGCTGTATTAAATCTGGAGATGACAGTTCACTTTATGAGTGGAACAAATCAGCAGTCTGACAGTGCTGAAAGGGAAAGGACTTGCTTCCTCATTTTCTCCCTGTTCCTCTTGCTTTTGATTCAGATCCTTCCTTCCCACTCTCAGTAATGCAGTTTCCTCACCCCGTCTCACTGTCCAGGATCCATGTGAACTCAAGATTAAAGATGTCATGAGTTAAACAGCTTCTTTTCCCAAGCTAGTTTTCTGATATTTTAGTGAACTGGCCCTGCTCACGTGCAAGGTAAGCAACTCAACATTTGTGGCCAGAACTGGGGAAAGAGAAACAAGACTGGGAATTTCCCATTCTGCCCTAGAAAGCTGTTAATGTATCTACATCTATTTCATGTACCACATCTTAGTAATGTATTTTAAAGAGGAAATATGCTGTTCATTCATTAACTTGTAGCCTGTATCAAAGTTTCAGGATTTATCAACATCTGCGGGGAAAGAGACATAAAGGCAAAAGATTTTCTAAATGTAAAAAAGGCGAATCTGAAGATTCAGATAAATCTGTATTTGGAAGAAGAAATCCTGAAAGTACTATAGGCAGCTAGAGGACAGAAAACACGGTCAACTCTGTCAAGTAAAATACATGCTAGAAAGGCCACTGTAACTTGCCTATGGTGGAAGAAGGAAGTAATATTCCCTCTTTAATGAGTTTGACCAAGCTGAACTTTGAGTCAGTTGTGTGCTCCCTAAGAGATAATACTTCCAGGATGACAGATCAGGACTCACCTCACTTAACCAGACCTTGTAGCTAAACTATGTAGGGTCCCTATACGGTCAATGAAGACAAACAGGCTTTTACAGAATGTGACTCATCTTACCTGTTTTAGATAAAGGGCAAGACAAAATTCTCTAAGAAGTGCCTATTTCTTCACTGACTATGAAGAAGGAGCCTACACAGCCTGTCGTACGTATCCACACTTAGAAGAATTGCAGTCACAGTAACAAGTGGGAAGGTGTTGAGAGACAAACAGCAAAAAATCAGAAAAAAATATAGAGATAGTAACTAAGCCTCATCTTCACAGATAACTGCAAACACCCTCTAGGAGCGTATCATTCATGTCTGAGTATGATACCCAGCCTTTTTTCATGAGACCCCACTCTTTCCCCATGACCAGCATAAAATAATGGGAGAATCCTGTTCATCTTGATGAACTTAAGACTTGGACCTAAAGTCTGAATGAGACATGGGGTTACACTTTCTTTTAATAAAATAGTAAGGAAAGATTAAGGATGGATGAAAAGTATATATTGTAGTAGGAAATAAATACAAGCTGTAAGGCCAACACGCTTTTATGGTTTATGTGGGAATCTTCGAAGAACACAGAAGATAGAGAAGTTCAAATGAAAATTAATCACTGCTAGGCAATATTGCCTGATAAAATAATTTAACTGCCCTTCAGCCTCCCTCTTACATCACATTTTATTGTTGATTATACTCACTGGGATCTCAGGATGAATATTAAGGTATCTAAGATAATAAAAATATTGTGAGTGCAGTTACTGACAGAAAAAAATAATTTCATATTATTAAGTAAACTGTTTACTATAAAATGGCATACATGATACCTTTTATAAATTAAAAATTAGTTAAGCTATTCATCAATTTAATGTTCCTAACATCATCTCACTGATGTGTGGAAAGAAATACTAAGAGCTTGCAGTTTAACTTCCCTTGTCAATCTGGACAAGGTCAGGGACAAATATACCTGTGAAAAGAAACAGATGAGGGGGCTAGCGGGGAGAGAAACATTTACAGTTTTAGTTCCAAGGAGTGACTAGAACAATACTCTTTTTTTTGAGAAATTCTTACAATTATTTTGCTTTAGACAAGAACACCAATTTTCACTTTCTATTACAAAATCTGCATGGAGAAACTTAAAAAAAATTACAATTTCCTTAGTAAACATAGGGTGCAATTTTATGTGAAAGATGGATGAATTGAATGTGCTGGCAGACTCTCTTAATTTTGTTTCCTGAAGTGCTTTAGAACAGAAATAATGGCTTTTTCATTATGGTAATGACATACAGATTTTTTTGAATGTGTGTAATTACATAAATTCTCGTTTTGACACAAGCAAGTGCTATTGCATTGTAATTGGACATCTATTTATAATAAGAATTCATGTAATTTGATTTTTTCTACCTCTGTCAAGATCTACTGTCTTGTACTGATGTTTTCTTTTGTTATGAAACAGACCACAAAACACAACCAAAAATCCTTCTCTGAATGCCCTTACCTTTCCACTCAATAAAGAAAACAAAGCAAAAAAAATTTCCAGAAGGCTGTAATCGAGCCAAAGAGTGCTACATAAAAGGAAACTTTCTGCATGAATGTAATGGAAAAGGGGACTTTCATGCATCCAGCACCAAGCTAAAATCTTGTCTTTCCCAGTTACTCTGAGTTTAAAATTACAAAACAGTGACTGTGTGGTTCATCATTACTTCAGATCTAATGTACTGCTAAGCATGCTAAATAACTCTGACCATGAAAATCACTGTACCATTTAATGCAAATAGTCTCATACTCTTGGAGGAAACGGCTGCCACAGTGTTTAGAAAATCAGAGGATGTTTAAAGTAGGAAATTAGTAAATATTCAGCAAAAAAAAAAAATTCCTGCATTTCCCTCTAACTTTTTGTGCAGACCCTTCATTATTTAATATTGGAAATCCTATACTTTCATAGTCTTCTCAGTTCCTTGAAAATATAGAACAGTGACTCAAGATACCAGAAAAAAAAAAAAAACAAACCATGTATGACCTATTGCATAATTATTTTTCTTTGTGCACCTACAAAAATAATATTAATTTGTCCCTACTATGCATGATGAAAATTGCAGCTTCCTCCCACAAACATATGTCAATCCATAAATATTTCATATTCATACATATGTGGGTCTCCAGTCAGACTTTAGAATTCTGATCTAACTGCTTCCCTTCAATTTTTGTATTTGCTTTTCTTTTTAATCTTACAGTAACCAAATATGGGGTAATTTTGGCTTAGATATACTCAATTTTAAGACAGCAGTATCATGCAGTTTATATTGTACTGGTGGAAGTGGAGGGCAAGTATTTACTTGAATTGTTTTGTAGATATGAGAGAATTCAGTTTATTGGTTAGTTAACAATATAGTCCCATTTAAAC
Organism: Astur gentilis; assembly: GCF_929443795.1. NCBI lineage: Eukaryota > Metazoa > Chordata > Aves > Accipitriformes > Accipitridae > Astur > Astur gentilis. The sequence goes on along the minus strand of NC_064919.1, from coordinate 75,989,534 downwards.
GGGGTATGGTAACTCAAAATATACTACCAAATATATGAAAACACATAAGTGCAAAAAAATTAAGAAGTAAAATGGGGAAAGCAGAATGAATGGTTTTAAGTTATTTTAATAACTTTGTACACATATAAAAACATGGTGGAAGAAAAATAGTAAGTGGAATGCTTATTGTGTTCAGTACACAAAACATAGGAAAAACGGTTGTTCACTCCAACAGAGGAGTAGTGTTAAATGCTAAAATACCTGAATCAAAACAGATAAACAAGTTCATTGTATTAATAACGAAAATAGGATCAGTATGGATTGGGATTCCTCACTTATGTAAGAAAGCACAGGATTTTTAAGACTATAATACTGACGGTGGGACTAGGATGATGATAGAGACTGTGACATACTGTGGGAGACCAGGAAAGCTGAGCCCAAGCAGCAACCAATAACATAAACCAGGTAAACTCCACAGGGGTGCATTGCTGAGGCAAAAATTTATGATACTATAATGGATTATTTCAGTGAATCCAGTCAGGAAATCCATAGGAGGAGAAATAACTCTTCAGTTAGTCCTCCACAAAGTACAGGACATGATTCAAAATTATATTATTAAGGATTAAGGAGCTACCTGTAACTGTGTCCACCACATTCTTCATCTCATGGGCAATGTAAGCAAAAAAAAAATAAAAAAAAAAAATTTCCACCAATATAGGGTTTAATTTAAAAAAAAAGAAGAAATTATGTTTAAATGAGTGACCTTGTTAAAAAGACATCAAAAAGGAAAGTTTAGATCTTATCTGCTTGTAAGTGCCATGAAGACTTTTCAGTGGCACCATGAGAGGGTTTCAGAAAAAAATAGGAGTTTTCCTTACAGGGGATATACTGGAAAATCTGTTTGAAATGTATGTGACTGTAGAAGATCTGGAACAGAATAACAAAATGAACTGTCGCAAATTGCCAAAACTAAATGGAAAGTACTCACTAGTTTTGAAGGAACACACCTCCAAAGTAAATTGTTAGTGTAAATTTACAACCTATCAATATCAGATGCCAACAAAACAGACAATTTTATTAAAATAATGATTCTTGCAGTATCTTAGAAAAATAACAAATCATACAAAAAAAGAAACACACAGAATGAATGGCATCTTGAGATTTAGTTACCCCATTCTCTCACATCTATTGCTTTTGCTCTTGGTTCAGACTGAATTAATGGACTCAATGACCTTAAAGGTCTTTTCCAATCTAAGGGATTCTATGATTCTAATAGTGTGCCTCTTACTTAACTATTGAATCAATTTAATAGCATTGTATTTCCTTTTTGCATCAATACCAAGATTTGAATTGTATCACCCGTCATTAGATTTTTGAGAGGGAGCTTAGACACCTTCACGAGTAACTGATACTTGTGAAGTAATCCATAGAATGGAACAGAAGGAAGTGAAAAGAGATAAGGAAGATAAACAAGAATGAAAGAAAGTTGAAATAAGATTAGAAATAAGATACAGGTAGGAAAGAAAATGAACTGTCACAAAGATGATCATGTGTACTGTTACAGGATGCTCAAGAAATGATCCAAAAAATGGAGTGCCACCTTTTGTCACTCAAAACTTCAAAACTGCACAATGGACATTATTCTAGGTCAAAAATGGAAGAGTTCAAAATAGAAATATTTTTCAATTGAGCAGAAGAATGGGAAAAATATGATAAATATACTCAGACAAAAAAATCAGAATTATTCTTTAAAGCAGCCAACAAGAAGTCACAATAATAAGTATTACATTTGTAACAAATGATTACTTTATTAAATAGACCTGCTTTTCATACCTGAGGAAGCAGCATATTTTCCATTTAAATATCTTCCAAAAATAGACATGCTTTTTGTAAGTTTTTTTTTTTTAACCCCAGTGGACACTGAAAGAAAAAAAAAAAAAATCTTCTTGTGCATATACTGGAGATGCAGTCAAATGCACCTACTAAGAAAGAAACCTAAGAAAGAACTCCCCTCTTCTCAATACCTGAAGTTGCTCAAAAGCTTAATCAAAAACAAGTCATAAGAATTAGAATGGAAGAGAATATGATCAGTGGTCATATGGACTACAGAAATCAAAGACATAGCTATATTAGTAATACTGATTTCAGTTCTAAGAATGACATATCAAGAAAGAAGAAAACAGGAAGAATACAAAAATAGCAGAAGAAAGTTCAGACAGAAATTGGCAATATAATGTTAAAAATATAAGGAGAGGTATGGAAAAAACTACCATACAAAAGGGAAAAAAAAATCCTGGACTCTGGAAATTAAAAAGTGGGCTTATAAAACAACAAATGATACAATGAAAATAAACTAGGCTGCTATTACTCAGAAGCCAAAAATCAGTAAATTCAAAACTGACAGGAAAAAATGCTTAAGCCCCCCTTTTTTCTCAGCCTTGTGGTTCTTGTCTTGTTTATTGTCAGTGGCTGAACATGAAGCTCTTCAGATATCCCATAGGTCTTGTATCGCTGTTACCTAACAAGCTGTGTATCAGGAAACATAATTAACATCAATCAATATCTCAAAAGCCTCTTCCTTCCCCTGACAATATATCCAAGGTTCTCATCACACTCATGGCAGACACAATCATATCCCCTCCCTGAAACTGTATCCTGAATTTTACCCGATTTCTCCATTCTTGTCCAGGCAGCATCCATCAAATACTGACTATTCAGAAGAGACTGTCAGCTACTTGTGTCATTGTCAATCTATGGGCGTCCATCTTTCCTTTTCTGTCTATCAATCTTACTGTTCTCCTTTGCCCAGCAGCACTAAGAAGTAACTTTTACCTTTTCTTCATTTTCTCCATCCAACTCGACAGAGCAGAGTCTTCGCATATAAATGAAGCCTCACAAGAAGCAACTGGGAGAACCTAACATGACATTTTCTTTATTAAGCTGATTATACTGTAAATGAAACAGATTCTTGCCTTTTTTCCTCTGAAGAATGGGTTATCAACTCCAACCATAGGCTGAATATGAGACAAATGAACAGCTTTGATCCAGTACAGCCATTTCTATGTTCTTGTGTCTGAAAGGATTTAAATACCTCCTACGGAAGCACAACAGTTTTGTGTTAGCAACCATGTGCCTCAGTATAAATCCTAAGCAACGAGCACTGAAATAATCATCATCTTGGATGTGGGCCTCTTAATACCCTTAAAAACCAGAACCGGTAATCCAAATGATCCTCTGTGTGATTTTCCCAGCCAACCTGAAGGTCTGTGAACAGGACAAACATCATTACTTCCAAAAGGATATTGTATCTCTCGGCAGAAGCATCACCAGTTATTTACTCGGGTTTTATCAAGCTTGCAGACTGGAAATGGAGACACCAAAGACTGTTAGCAAATTAGTTGGTTTTACCACTTCTAAAATATTAAACTGAAACACTGGTGCTTTTAAAAAAATTAGTATTGGAAAACATGCACATTTTGCCTTGTTTCCATAAATAATCTGAAAAAGTGCACAACACTTAACAAGAGATCAAAAAACCCAACAGGCATTGAAGCTTCCCTAAAGACCCCCTTTCTTAAAGAGTTTGACAATGAAATAATAAGGTAGCAACCTATGTATTACTGGCAAGCGTTACACAGCTTCCACAAGATACTAAGCCAAACTACCTTGATTCTGAAATGAAACACCTTCCCTATTTACAGAGAGAAGACTGCTGTGACAACCACTCTTCACTTTCCTCCAGTGCAGAGCTACAACTTCCCAGTTCCGTACCTCCGCAGCAGCCCCCTTGCTCTCTGCGCTAAGACGTGAACAGGCACAGGAGAAGGCGCTAAGCTGCTACGCGGTATTCGAAAGCCACCTGCTGTCTCCTGGAAGATGCAGTGAGCCATAGGGGAGCAACCCTAAGCACAGTCCAGCTTGAATGAGGCTTGCTGGAGCACAGTAAGCCTCAGTAAAATCATCTTAAATATGATTAACTTCTGCTGCTGTCAAACAATTTGAATTTAGGAAGGATGTGGATTCAAACATAGTGATAACAGTCTTACAATTAAGTTTTGGGTTGGTTGTCCATCTAAATTTAACCGGGTTGTAAACTGAAAATCAGTATGTAAAACCATACACACTTACGCAAAAAACACACTCACAGTGAACTGATTTTTAATATCTGTAAATCTTAACGCCTACTGCTGGTTATTTTTCTATTTGTTTTATTACTTCTGTATACAAAAGACACATAATATAAATACTAAAGGAGCAAACAACAACAACAACAAAAGTCAAGTATGCAGAGGAATGAAAAAAATATTGTTGTAAGCATTTTGCATAATTTTCTACACAACAAACGTCAATTAGTTTCAGGAAAAGAGGGCAAGCAATTTGCAAAAGCATGAGGTACTTCTGCCTGGTTGTTAAGAGTCATACCCTTGATTTCTGTTAGGATTATCTATTGCTACCTATCATTGCAGTGATACAAAGACACATACTGCAAATGCCTTCAGTTATCTTGTTCACAGACAGCTACTGTGGCTGACAGTCTTTGACTTAAAACTGATGGGTGACAGCATATTGCCATGTTATTTTTCTTAAGAAACCACACATCTGTTGCTTAATATACCCATCAAAAAATTTGGATTTCATAACTGAAAAAGTGTGTTCACAACAAAAGTTTGAATGTTTCACTGATCAAAACCTGTTCAGAAAGTGGCTTATGGCTACTAAGTTACCCTTATGAGAAACTTACTTTTAAATGTGTAAATCAGATCAGAAGTCTAAAGGTAAACTAGAAAAAGAAAAGCATCCAATGTACAGATTTGTATATGTGTTATGAACAGTGCACCAAATTCAAAATATTACAATACAATGTAAAAATAATACAGTACAGTTTATTCCTACTAAAAAAATAATCTCATAACAACAATGGAATTAATGCACCATAATCTAAGAGGATATAATTCACATGCAAAAGATCAAGAAGAGCATAGGAATACAGTCCTCCATTCAGCCCTTTGACAATAGCAGCCCAAACACTTGAGGTCTTCCACAGCCTCATTTTTTTCTGGGGTTTTGTTTTCAATGTTAATATCTGCCAAATGTGAACATTTTGATTTGGTAAGACTGTTCTTCTATTTTACAGCACTGTAAATAGCTATATAAGATGAAAGATGAAGAAAAATTAGATGTAAGTAGAGTACTTGTAGGTCTAGTTCTGGTTTCCTCCATTCTGATATTACAGAATTAATCTGGCTTCACAGTAATATGTTTCCAATGACTACTCCTGAATTCATGTCTGAATTTGATCAAATAAATTAACTCTCCTTGGTACAAGGCATTTAGAATAGGTGGACCAAAGTTACACCAGCCATTTAAAATGGAATGAAAAAAATCATATTTACCAGCATTTCACATGGAAGAAAAGCGATACACTAGTTGGAACACCTGGACACAGGTTTTGGGCCACGCACAGATGGCCCGATGTAAATCTACAGCATCAGGAACATCTTAGACTTGTTATGCACACACATATCAGTTGCACAGCACATGTACAGGAGGGATGACATGTCCTGGATGCATCTAACTCACTCCATAAGCAGGGGAAGACTGAGCTGCCTATTTGTCCACAAATAACCCAACTAGAGAGACTGCTGCTGCTCTGCCTATTGCTCAAGATTGCAGATTATCCCAGAAAGTGGCAAGGTAGTAGATAACTTGCAGTAATTTAATGGCACACTGTTAAAACAGTTAGTTGGTTTAAAGAAAAGAAGTTGGATTCTACTTGTTGCTCCCTAAACTGGTGATAACTGGTCAAGGTCATTCATATTAGTGAGCTCTATATTAAATATTAAATTTAATTCACATCAAACTCCTTACCGAATCCAGACTATTTAACAAAAGCATGGATTTTAGTGATTGAAAAGCAAAGAAAAATGACCATAAAGCTACAGATAGAAGATGGACCAAGAGAGAATAAAGACAGATATATTTATACAAAATTAGGAAAAATGCAAGGCGGGAAAAAAGGTCAAGATGCAGACAATACATTAGGAAAAGTATCCAGCTCTGTACCTGACCTTCAGAATAACTATTAGACACATAAGGAATAAACAAAAGCATGAGAAGATGAAATCACTGATACTAAAGTGACTAAATATGACAGTAGTACAAAACCACCTGAAAACTGAAAGCAAAAAATTAATAAGGAAGGAAGGAATGGGAATGAGAAACTTTTGGGGAGGCACAGCACATTTATTAATCCTTTTATTTTGAATATTAATATTCTGTTTCTCTAAGCATATTTGGATCATAGTGGACTTCTCTGCAAGGTCTTAAGCCATAGTTTTTTAAGCTGAATGCTGCATGTATTCTAACAACTTTGATGTTGTTATGCTCTTAAATATTTAAGCATTGAATATGCTCTCATCTCTAACTTTTCTATTGTGTATTTAATATAGTTTAGGAGACTGATATCATATTCAGCTCACAGAAATAGCCAAGTCTTCCCTGACCTCTTTGCTTCACTTCTTCCCCTCATGTTCTGATAGAAAATCTTATCAGGAGAGTGGCAACTCTCAGAAATGAAGCAATGAAAACAGGTCCGTTTCAAGTTTTCTATAATGACCTTAAATATGCTGTAAAATGTCTGAACTCTCTTTAGTAGGAAATATCTTATACACAGAATTTTTCTGTAACTTAGATGATATGGTAAAAACAGTAATTCTGGAAAAAAAGATCAGGTATTTTAAATAAGCAGATATAAAAAAGAAAAAAATGCAGAAGCACTGAAAAAAAGGAGTAGGATGCCATGAAAGAATAATCAAAATGTGACAAAATCCATTGGCTTTGGCAGCTTTAGATTAACCTCTGTAGGAAAAAAACCCACTAAGAAAATAAATCACAAGATAATGTTGGAGGGAAAATCACTATGATAATCAGATGTGTCACTCTTCAGATTTTGCTTCAGTTCCTCCCTTCTCTGTACAAAACACAGGACAGTATCACTATTGAAAAAGGTCCATCTGGCATTATCTGCAGACAAACCAACACTGAATTTTTTTTTTTTAAATGGGCATCTAGCACCATAACAGATACTGAAACAATAAAAATAAATGGTTAATACATGCAGACTAATAATTAAAACATAGGGCTAAGTAAGAAAGACATTTAATCACCTTTGATGTTACGTGACAATATAAAAAAGAAAAGCACAACAAACTCCAGAGATTCTGGCAAAGCACATAAACTTTAGTTGCTCATTCATTCATTCTTATGTATTATGAAGTGTCAACTGAAGTGTAACCTTCTATTTTCCTTTAGAAACAAAAAGGAAAAATATTTTAAAGTTTTAGCAGAAAACAATTAACTTCTGACAGCAATTTAATAAACTTTTTCAATTTCCTTCCACACCCATCAAAAAACTATTAGGCATTTTCCTCTTGCACTTACTTATCTCAGTTCCATTTGGTTTTCCATTCTTTCAGATACAAAAAACTGGTATGAAATAACATGTGTATGTTGGAGTGTGGTTTTACTTCAGTGACACATGCATTAATTCTTTTTACTAAAGAAGAACACTGTGCTTGAAACTGTTGACAACTATTCTGCACCTCAGTGTTTTAAAAACTTTGTTTCTTATCATTGGGAAATTAACATTTTTTATAGTGGCATACTTGTGTGTGAATTTAAGCCTGATTATAAAGCTACAACAAAGATCAAAAATACTTCCAGAGTTCATCATACTTTAATTATGTCTTCCTCATTTCATAGCTTACAGAAAAACATGTCACATTACCTTCTTTTCTATTATTTAATTCTATTTTAGATAAACATTTTACTTACACAAATGGAGTCTTTTAATCCATCTAACTGGGAAATGCATTCACTTGTTAGAATAATCCAGGTCTGGCATTTAAATCAGGTATATTGCATATATGTTTTTGCCTGTGTATATCTCCCTCACTCATGAGGGACACCTGCACAGTGAGGAACAGGCAGATCTTGTTGATCCCTGATAAGGTCACAGAGGCTTAGCTATAATATAGCCTTGCTTAATCCTCATTGGTTTTGCCTACTGAGCACAAGGCTGTTTCCTTGACAACACAGCTGCAGTTTCCACAGCATCCAGAGCCACATGTGATGTCCAGGTTTAGGGTATGGCCCAGCTGAAAATCTATTATTCAATGCTATTTTCTACAAGTCATTGTAGGCTAAAATTAAAATCAGTGAAAATCTTCCATACATTCTATTTCTTCTGTTTAACATTAAGCCCTTTGCTATTACTTACTTACAAAGACATTCCCTATATGGGATGGACAGTTCTGAAACTCAGGAGCCATGACAATTCTTGTCTTGGTGAGCACACAGTCTAAGGGTATTCTTTATTCAAGGCATGTCATTTACGTCTGATATGGAAGTAAGAATTAATCATCAGCTGGTGATACATGATGACTGACAGAAGTTGGAAACATATAAAAAATACAGTAATAATCTGGAAAGTGGAAATATGACTAATGACATCACAACAGGGAGAAAATTTTACTTTTTTTTTTAACTTTATGAAATGTTTTTTCAAAAAGTGACTGGCATACATTATACCCAGTGAACTAGTTTGGAAGTTGAGAATCATGCAGGACCATGCAAAGCCTATCATATTTTTTAAGCCTCACCTCACATCTTAACCAAGGCAGTCAACTGTCTATCCTCTTCAGGCTAATCAGAGATTTGTCATCTAACGTTGTCACTATAATGACTTAGTATTAAAATAATTCCTTGGCTTTCTCGGCTGAAATGGCCAATGCATTAGGAAAAGTGGCCCAGAGAAGTTCTTCTGTTGTTTTATTATCACTGAATTAGAAAGAGGTTATCTGATTTGTAAATGCTCACAGTGTGTTGTCGTGGTTTAACCCCAGCCAGCAACTAAGCACCATGCCGCTGCTCACTCTGGATTTAAGTATTTCAGTATTTCCTGGAAATATCAAGGATGAGTTGAAACTGCTAAGTGTATGTGTAAGTAACTGCTGAAAAACATCTTGATTATCGCATGGTAAGTGGATGCCGGGCAATATACAAAGACTTCAAAAGCAGAAGTGCAATTAGGTCCTCTGGTTAGAAGTTGAATGTAGACAAATTCAGGACAGAAGTAAGGTGCAGAATTTCAACATTACTGACAATTAGGCTTTGAAATAACTGCTGGAGGACCATGTGGAATATTCCATGAATTCTGGATGATTTTCTAGGTTGTACATTCTACTTTAAAAAACAATAAAAGCATGGAAATTCTACAGCCCCAAACTAGAGAGAAAAGCTGGTTAGACAATGACAGCATTATAATCTATAACTCATTACAGGGGAAAAGAAGTGTTCAGAATAAATCAATATAGAGTAATCTGTGACACTGGCAATTTTAAAGATCCACATATTCTTGAGTTTCACAGAAATACAGCAGAGTAGCCCAAGAACTATACATACAATGTTCCAGTGCTCAGCTAATTAAATGTAGTTTGTTGCTGTGAAATGCAAGAAGACCTAAAAATCTGTCTTCCACTGAGTTCTGAGCTTGGCAAGATTTACAAAACTTGGTACTCAGAGGCTACAGCTGTACTCATAACTTAACTGTGCCCAGTACCACTCTCTGGCACTCAGACTAACTGCCCGAGAATAGAACAAGTCCATATTACTAAACTCTATTATCTTCCATGTACAGGTTGTCTGCAAGCAAACTGCCATCTGGGAATGACCCACAGCCTGTACAAACTCCCAAACTCTGGAAATTTTTAGCAATGACCTGGGCAAAACTCTAGTCCTTTGTACAAATAATAAAACCGTATGGATTGTGAGCACAACTTCCAGCGAGGGGCGGGGAAATTCCCTGGCACTATGTAACTTACTAACATTCACAGAACCAAGGAGGTGAGACTTCATGTGGAAAAAAACTTCTGACCTCAGAGCTTGGGAGGTTGTCATGATCCTGCATTTGCCTGTCAATGAAGCAATATCTTATTATTGTGAGCAGTGGGACCAACCAACTTCTACTGAATTTAGAACTAATACGAAATCTAGCCTCTTTCAAGCATTGGAAATAACGATAATAGTGGCCTATGGTGTTTAGTTCTATCCAGAAACCCCAGAACAAAATGAGTCCAACGAAACTTAAAATTGAGAAACAAACCAAAAATTTTAACCCAGAAACACACGATTTGTTCAAGTAGAAGCCAGAAATCCTCCATTATTTCATAAGCCATATGTCCAAATTAATGCTCTAAGTCGTGATTGATCAGTTGAATCACCTCTGGTAAAACAAGCTGAGGATCCCAAATTAGCCTGGAATACGAAGATTTCACAGGATTTTTTTTTTTTTTTTCCCCAAGGAGGAAGAGCATTACTGCTACTGTAAATCAATAGAGCTACTGAGCCTCTGATATTTGTCCTAAAAATATTTCAGAGTAAGTATGAAGTGAGGGTCAGCAAAAAGTAGCTGAGATTGTGACAGCTGATCTATAAAGTTATTTGTACTTCCTGAAAATATATGGCTGGGAATAATAAATTAAATATACCAAATTAAGAACAACATGGAAAGATAAAAAAGATAATGGTTAATGGCTGACGAGTCACAGCCATACAGCACTAACTGATAAGCACAAGATGTTACAGGCTGTAATTTCTAATGTTCTATCAGTTTTGGTTGACTTAATAAATTTCAGATATTCTCTGGGTACATAATTTATTCCAAATGGCTAGAGTTAGATATCTGGATTAAAAGCAGAACTACCGTGAAAGAATAGAAATGGATATAGACAGGTGAGGAAGAAGGAAACAATGAATACAGTGATCAGTATCACTGACCACATATCAAGTACTCTAATATAAAAGCAAAAAGCTGATAAAAGATCTTTTCTTGTGTGCAGTGGCTAATTTAACAGAAATGCAGTATGTGCCCACATGTGTTCTAACCCAGCGTGCACTGGGCAAATTCAGTACTAATGACTGTGGAACAAGAATGGGCTGAAGGTGGCATCCAGGCTCCAGTAGCATGTGACAGACACATTGCCAGCATCGAGGCAAGAAACAGGAGAGGAAATAAGTCTGCAGCAAAAGGAAGGGTTTTGTTTTGTCCCGTTGAACTGAACTTTATACTTGATGTTCATGGAGAGGTGTCTGAGTGATTTTAGATTAGATGGAGCAAGACTGAAGTAAAGCAGCAGATAATAGCTTGACCTCATGGTTAATAGATTTGAGATATCTGAGTCTGAATAAAGCATTGAAATGTACCTTGTGGTAAAAACACTTAGAAGAGGATTTAATCAATTGAGAACACAGCAGTTTGTTTCTTAGCAACACAGGTCACCAAGAACACATCATTCCACTCATATAATTATTCTCCTATTGAATATGGTTAAATTCAAGTATTCAATTTTTCCTTTCAAATATCTCAAGTGTACAAGCTTACATGACAAAAAAAGATCAGGTTAGCACAAGTGCAAACACAGTCTCATCACAATGACCTTCCACCTTCAAGAATAGTAGAGGTGAAAATCTGAAGAAAATTATTGTGGGGTTTGGGCTTTTTGGGGGGGCTTTTTGTTTTATTTAATTTAGTTTTGTTTTTAAACACCCCTAAAAACCAGTGTTCTCCAACTGTCTGGCCCATATTTGTCAATAGCCCTGGGAAGTCAGAAAAACTATGAATTCTATTGCTTTCAGACATATTAAATAAATAACTAGTAAAGAAAAATGGGACCTCTGAAAGAATGCAGTAAGAGAGACAATATCAATTTTCTAAGATACTAAGTACAGTGATAAGCAAGATAGAGTAGGCCTAGTAAAATAACCACAGTTAATCAAAGTAAGAGCATTTGGTGAATACTCTTTGTGCTTTAGTCTCCTCATGTTTCATAAGTTAGAAAAAGTCTAACCCCCAAACTTTTCTGTAAACTTGTGAAAACTTACTTTGAATAAAACACTGTCTATGAAAAACTATTAATTATTTGCTCATTTCAATTCGAGAAAGCTATTATTTACACAGGTAATTGAACCGCACAAAATTTTCAGATTGCAGCTGTAAGACAGTGAAGAGAGACCGAGTGTTTTTTGGAAAATGACAGGCTGTTTAAAGTAGTGCTAAAAAGAATGTTCAGTCTGTAAAGACTATAAGCACCTTGAATGCTCTGTGAAAACACTGTTATAAAATATTTTACACATTTAAAAAACAATTTAATACACAACCAAACCATTAATTAGCCATTTCAAAACTTAATGATGCAGAAGCAGACATCTCATCTGGGTGTGAGACTTTTATAAAAATGCAACTACATTTAGAAAGACGGCTAATGTTACCAGACAAAGAAGGACCTACAGGAAAGCCCCAGAGTTAATTATTAGAAATTCTGAAACAGACAACAACTGCAAACACAGTTTTATTTGCATCATGTGTTTTACATCCATACCAGATACAAAAAATTGATAGTTAGGAAAGCAACTTAATTTTCATAACTATCTTAAAAAACATCAGCCGAAAAACACAGAAAATAATCACTACAAATGTTTTTTAAAAAAAAAGACTAATGTGATTAATCTAGTTTCTAAATTCTTTAAAAAGAATGACTAGTGAATAAACAACAAAGATTTCAAGTTCACTCCTTTTGGAGGCTAGCACATACTGGGCAAGATAAAAGCAAAAGCAAAGTTAAGTGGATATAAGGCTTTCTGCAACAGAAGAAGGAATAAGGAAGAGGAAAAAACACTAATTAATCAAAAAGAATACAAGCATACTCAGGGTTAATTCATGTTTAAAAACAAGATCCTTACATGGCAGTTCATGTTTACACCCACTCTAGAAGAACCCCAAATCCCTAAGTTCTTACAATAATATTCACATGAGAATGAAGATATAAATGATGTTAAAATATATTTGTACTAAGGTTAAGGTATCAAAAACAATGCTAAATCCCAAGTCACAAATAAAATAACATGTTGATCACAACTGCTATTTTATTACAGTCAGGACCTTAAGTGAACGGCTGTCCTAGCATATATGGTGGTAATATGCATCTTGCCAGCTAACTGAAGGAGTCATTAGAGATACGAACACCACTTTCAAATATAAGCTAATGAGGATTTCCAAGCTGTTATCCTATTCTTGTCTTTAAGCAGTGTATTTATGTCCTGTCTACTGCAGAGTGAGCTCTACCATCCTAACTTGCCAAGAAATTCCTCTGAAATTTCTACTACCTATATCCTTAAGTTATTATGAATGTATGTTAATCAGATTCTAACACAGATCAATTGGAAGATGCTGATATTCTACTTGAAAGGCAGATTCTCTGCTAATACTGTGTTAACATGGACACTGAACTGAAACTTGCCAGCCTTTTCTTATTCACACAGAGATCTAGAAGTTTCTTTTATCCTAAGAACTTTCTATTTGATATTTTCCTTTATTCTCTACATCTTGTATCTCAGAACTTGTTGACTTCTCTTCTGTGAGATCACTTCTTTTGCTGGATCAACTAGTGAATAGAACACTCCCAGATCATTGGGACTTAAACACTGAAATCATAATTCACAGGTCCAAAAGAATGAAATTATTTAAACCACAATCAAGCACATAACAAGATTATAAACTGCAGCCGATAACAACTCTTACTTGTTAAACAGGTATATATATTAAATGCTCAAAACATTGTGAAGTCATAAAGTAACAATGTAAAAAAAGTAACAATAAGCAGTCTCACATCAGGCTTAGGTCAGCTGAAATTATTTGTGGAAGTATTACAAATCTAATTAATAGTTTTAGCTGGAAAAGTAATGAATTAAGGTTTCATTTTATAATTTTTTCAAAACAGCTTCTCTGTACTAAATTAACTTCAATTTTAAAATAAAATTTTCATCAGCATGCCTAAAAATACAGAAAACAATATATTTTCATCATATACAAAGGAAAATGGTTAAATGACTTACACCATGTCACACAGTCAGGAGATTTGGGCAGAAGGACTTGTTTCACATTGCTTGTTTCAAAAACTCTAGGGATTCTTTCAGCCTCCTGTATCTGAAAGGAGAGTTAAGCACAGGTCAAAAAGGGAGCAGTAGTAGAGGCACTAAAATCAGACAGAAAATTTTCCATTTCCTAAAAACCAGTGTAGCTTTCACCATTACAAAATGTAATTTTTAATGTGATGGTGATAGATTTTTCTTTTTGTCCTACTTAATGATGCCTTGTCAAGTGTGTTCAGGTAATTACTGTAAGCCTAACAGCAAAATGAAAGAACCCAAATTGCCAGCATCTCTGTGTATGAAAATACAAATTTTCAATCACTGCAGCTCCAATTTTGATTTCTATATAATTACCCTTCATTACAGCAACAATGTTAAGACATACAAGTAAGTTCCACCAATCTTAATTGTCTTACAGTAGTAATTTATGTTTTACTACCTGCATGTCTCTATATTCCTTGTTTATACCTTTCCTAAATGACAATATTTTTTGGATTGCATAGTTATAAAGGCATTCCATAATTTGTCCTGTTTCATTAAAAGAATGAAATTTTAAGATGTGGCCAGCACATCACACAAGGAAACACAGACATCTAGTGATATCTTTTGACCTCACCTTTCTCCCAGTAAAGTAAGTCTTCTAAAAACAGTGCTAGCAGAGTCTCAAACTCTTCAGTGGTGGGATATGCCATTTAAAATTTGTAAAATTTCAGCATCCTTCTAGATGCAAATGGAGAAATAAAATCTACACGAGGTCTTACATAGTCTGTAAAGTGTAACAGATGCAGTGATTGTCTCTGGTTGATGGAATTAGTCATTTTAGAAAACATTACTAACTTAAAATAATTCAACTGATTTAAACCAAAATATTCTTTATACAATGAACACATTTCAAACAGTGCAGCAAATCTATTACAATTTCCTATTAAGAAATGAGAAAGTGTCAACAGAATTAAACATCTTGTATCTTTTTTCTTTTTCAGAATTAAAAGACACAAAAAAATTCCATGTGAGAAAACTTATCCTTACAAGTGTTGTTAAATTAAAACCCAAATAGGTTATCCTGCGATTATTAGTTAAGCAGTATCTGATGTTTGGAAAGCCCAGGAATGTAGTGTTACATGCATCAACCAACTCTTTTTACTAGACAGTATATTATTACTTGAATACACTCAAAGAATTATTAGTCATAATAAACTTAAGGGCAATGTCTGCCAAAATGATCAATACTGAGAGAAGTAAAGAACAAAAGAAAAGAATATAGTTTTTCTTCTTTTTTTAATTCTAGCAGTGTTAAGCAAAAACAGCTAGTAGCTTGATAATTATTTGATAATCACTGAATATGAGTTTGCTGGTCAGAAGCTTTCACATTAGTTGCAATGAGAAATAAGATATATCACCAAGAATGAAAAATACTTTGAAAGAACTAAAAGAACTATTTTAGATTCTATCTTGCTCATCCTTTAGAATTGTTAGACTCTGGTAAACCAGACTATTAACTACATACCACTTTATACAGCGCGGCTTTTCAACAAGCAGTGACAGCCGATTGTCATGGTTTAACCCCAGCCAGCAACTAAGCACCACGCAGCCGCTCACTCACTCCCCCCCATCCAGTGGGATGGGTGAGAAAATCAGGAAAAAAAGTAAAACTCGTGGGTTGAGATAAGAACGGTTTAATAGAACAGAAAAGAAGAAACTAATAATAATGATAACACTAATAAAATGACAACAGTAGTAACAAAAGGATTGGAATGTACGAATGATGCGCAGGGCAATTGCTCACCACCCGCCGACTGACACCCCGCCAGTCCCCGAGCAGCGATTCCCTGCCCCCCCCCCCCTTCCCAGTTCCTAAATTAGATGGGACATCACATGGTATGGAATACACCGTTGGCCAGTTTGGATCAGGTGCCCTGGCTGTGTCCTGTGCCAACTTCTTGTGCCCCTCCAGCTTTCTCGCTGGCTGGGCATCAGAAGCTGAAAAATCCTTGACTTTAGTCTAAACACTACTGAGCATCAACTGAAAACATCAGTGTTATCAACATTCTTTGCATACTGAACCCAAAACACAGCACTGTACCAGCTACTAGGATGACAGTTAATTCTATCCCAGCTGAAACCAGGACACCGATGCAACTCGGTGGTCATTTGCTTCCATCTACTAACCAACAATCAACATCTTTTTATCTAGTTTTTTGTATATTTCTATTTTCCAGGTTAATAGTTTCTATGTTACTTCCCTTTCAGTTTTTCAGAAATATCAGAGTTTTCATTAACAGATGACAGTCATAGTTCAATAACCTCATATTATATAAAAGACCCTCTAGTGAAAAATATAAGCCCATATGAATGATTTTAAAAAAACCAAACCAAAACACAGGTTTTTTCTATTTTGCTGAATGTGTAGCAACTAGATGTTTTGTAATCTTTATGTTCTTACTACCTGTAAAATTCCAGTAGCGACAGGATCAGAAAACTGGAGCTAATGTATCTTCCAACAGTACATTTGTTTTCTACTTCAGTCTTCTGAATGTTATTAGATAGAGAAGATCGCCCCTTCCGAAGCAGAGGGATAAAAATATTTACAATTGGTCAGTAACCATCTGATCTGTAGGAAGTTGCATGGGCCTAAAGGCAAGACACACAGTGATAAAGTATACAATGTAATAAGAAATTACAGTATTCTCAACATGAGGAAAAATTTAATTTTAAGGATATTTAGGAAAACCAAAATCTTATTACTCCCCTGAGATAATCACAATAGGCATCATTAGGAAATACATTATTTTCATGGTCTCTTTGCCTAGGCTGTTCTATTTCAATCTCCACAAATCTGTCTCATCCCCTTTCCTCTGTTCTTCCCCCTCAGTTGTTCTTGTCTACATCCTTTCACTCTGCCCAGCAAACCCTAGCTTCTCCATTCTTCCAACCCCCATCAGTGCTGCCACGCTCAAACCAAGTGACTCTCTACCATCCTCTGGCTTCCTCATTGTTTCCTGTCTCCTGCATGACTCTCAATCCTACCGTCCTCATTCACTCTGTTCTTGACTTACAAAACCCTCTTCCCGGTTCATGGAACCTTTTTTTGCAGACAGAAATGTCACGCTTTTAATGGAAAGTGGCCTAACTTTCACTTTTTTAATATAAAGTGGCAGGATACCTTCTGCCTTGTACATTAACTTTACTATGTGCAATACATATATTGTACTGTCTCAGTACAGGTCCTTTACATATTTTTTCTTCTTCATTTAATAATAAGAAGTGAAGAAGTTAAGTTTTTAGCAGGCCTGAATTTTGCAAAGGTTTGCAGCAATGTCCAAGTCAACGAAGTGGCACTTCCAGAAGCATGCAAAGAGGTGGCTTCCTTGTCATGGGGATCATTTTACTGGAATTAGCACTGACTGTCTTGGAGGAGGGATGGAAAACATTAACGGAAAAGGATACATTAATGGAAAAACCACAGAAGAAGGAAGAAAGGAACAACCTGCTCCTCAGATCTCTTCTTTGTGAAGGATACAAAATAGCCTATTTGACATTCCTGGTTGCTGCAAAAAGTATTTAATAATAATAGAGTAATAATAATACTCATACCAACTGGCTAGAACGTATCTTGTGGCCTCTGTTCCCCGAGAAAGAAAATTTTGACTCAATCTGCTTCAAGATTGAGCACATTAGTTAAGCCGTGTCATTCTGATGGCTAACAGCCGAATTTCTATCCCAGTTATACACCTGGAACTGTAAAGGTGACTGTTATGCTGTGTAATTCACCCACAAACTCTCACTATTTGGTTTATATATTGTGATATAATTATGAATGCAAATCATACTGTTTGCAAAGACAAAGATGCACAGTTTTTCTCATTCCTGTCTCAAAGTCAGTACAAGCTTAAGCAACCCAGAATTCAATGCACAACAAATAATCAAAGATTTTGTGATTACATGTGACTTTTGGTTATTCTGGCTGGTGCAGAAAACCTTTGCTGCATCTCAGGACTCATTTGCTAGCACAGCTAAAGCAGCCTCCCATTCCTTGAACCATACATCAGTATCATCAGTCCTCTGGGGAAACGATACAGGGATTTGAAGCATATCCACCCAGCCATACTTCATAGTAATTGCACTTTCCATATTTATGATGTTAGCTTCCAAACAACCACGTTCACTAATCTGGTTAGGTAAACAACTCATCTGCGTTCATGGCAAAACAACACAAGTTTAAGCAATTCTGTTGCCTTGCAGTTCAGCCCTCAATAACTTCTCCACAAAAAAAGAGGATGTAAATGTAAATTTCCATGAAAATCTATCTCACTCAAGCTTCCTTTTTAGCTTCCTATGCTTGGGCCCATATTTATAGTCAATTTCATAAGCTCTAAAAAGCTGATGTTGAATATTGTCAATAAATACTCTTGCAAAATATTGTCCAGATTATATTTATCAGCAACTGGTCAGAGAAGTCTCAGTCGTACTCAATTTCATTTAACTCATTTGTTACATCATTTTAAAGAATGCTGCTTGCTAACTATATGTGTTGTTTTCTTTGAGATGTTAGAATTAATTTCTACCATCTTGAGCCAAGACAGGCAAGCCAACTGGGTTACTGCAAAAAGAAATGAAAAGAGTAATGTCATTAATGTGGTTAGATAAGAAGCTGCACTAGATCAATAAAGAGCTCTGGAAAAATTAGGCCAGGTGCAAGGTAAGACATAAAATACAGCCAAGATAAACTAAACTGAAAAATACTTTGTGGCAATGCAGAGAAGCTTAATGCTTTCAAATGCCAGAATAACAGAGCTGATGGAAAAGGTGCAGCTGTTTGTTTCATAAGCAAACCTATAACTAAATGCAATTAAGGATTTAAACTAATATGAATCAGTTCTAATACTAACTGCCACAAAAGCTTTAGCCCAATTAATATCTGAAAAGTAACTGGCATTATCTACAGATCACTACTGTTATGATTAGCGTATCAGTAATTTGTACTAAAACTGCTGGAGAGGATTAGTTACATTATACAATTGCTCCATGCTCCCTTTTGGGTTCTGTTGTTACTCCAAGCAGACTTAAAGATGGCAAAAGGAAGGAGCTGAATTTAGGAAGAAAGCTATGGTTATATAAAGTAAACCATATGTGTTACATAGAATATGCACCATATATTCCAAAATCATTGTTGGTTTTACACACACCTATTCAGGCTTTCATTGGTTGTAAAATAACTCTTTCTTGGTACGTTCAGTTCATCATCTAGATGATACTCAAAACGCTTTGTAAGTCTCCAGAGGAAGTTGCTTGAGACATAGTGTACCCATATTTTGATATGTCTCTTTAAAATCCAGATAAATACTTCAGGGATTGAGATCATCATCATGATGCTTTCCTATTTTCAAGTTTGTTTTTGACTCTGCAATTGCAAAGATAATTTCTTCATCAAACTGAATCTCAGCTGATTCCAATAACAAATTCTGACTCATCACATATAGTGAACAGTTTGAAGTGCAGCAGCAAAACTCCTCTTAATGGCCTATACTTTATTCACACACCCAGACCTGGCTATTGATGCTCTATAATCAGTTACAAAAAAGCCAGTCTTAATCCTGACTAGAATTTGCACTTTATCTCACATCACAGGCCACCAGGTGTTCTATAAACAAAAGAGCACTCAAAGCCATTCAGACCTGATGATAGAGTATCAGATCACCATCTAGTTTGTTTACGTGGATAAGGAGTGAGGGGAGTCAATATAAATTCCTTGTAGTGACTTACATTTCTGTATCCAATTATTCATCTTTCCATTCTGGGGTTCCTTGTGGTGACTTACATTTCTGTATCCAATTATTCATCTTTCCATTCTTGAACTGCATGGCTTTGTAGGTCTAACAGGAATTTTACTTCCAATGGTTGGGAGAGGGTGGGCATGGAGGGTAGAAAAAATACACTTTGCTTAGTGTGGAAGAAGTACTAATTCTGCCTTTCAGGCTCACAGGAGGGCAAGTCAATAGTCTTACAGGCATACTATTCCTTAAGAATTTAGAAAAGGCTCATTTTTTATGGCTGTGTCTGCAGCAAGGTTTCCCTTCATGTCAAAATCACGTACCTGTCTTCAGAAAAAAACCCAAATCAACAGACAGCATTAATTGTCATAAAGTTCACATTGTGTCTTAGAGCAGGTTACTGTTCCTCGTACACAATTACATTACACAGTACCAATTCATTAACCATACCATCTTACTAACTTAAGTTAAAATATTTAAAAGACAGTATAGGACATTCTTTCTTTCCTAATATCAATACAATATTATTAAAAAGAAAGTTGGAAAATAAACAAGCACTTTTATGCAAGTTCAAAATGAGTTTTCCCTCTCCAATATTATTGCTCTTTCCTCTTTTGACAATGACTACTGTTAAAGTGAAGATAAAGATTTTCCCCCATGGCCAAGAAAAGTAATTGCAAGTTTCAACATGTCAATCCCTTTTTCATTTTTTTAAATGTATTTTTTGAAGTGTGTCTTTCTTATGCACAAAGCAAAAGCCATTAAGGAAGCCAGTAATGATGAATATTTTCTCACAGCTCTAGGGTAAAGATTTATAAAGAGATAGCCTCATATAGAAGGGGTAATACTATGTACGTATATACATGAGTTATAGATGTTTACATAAATATATATACATATACACATAAAAAAAAGATATATTCATTAAACTTTATTCTGAAATGTAAGAAAAAATTCTATACATGATCTATCAATGTTTAAAATAAAAAATCAAAACACAAATACACATTTGCCTTTATAATCATATCACCTGCTTCCGAAATTTAAAGTTATGTGTGCAAAGAAGCCCATATTCTTGAAGAAACCAGACAGTTCATGTGCTTTCCATTATAGAAAACCAAACAAAAAAAGAAACAGAAAACCCATACAAAGAATACATAAAAAGATGTCCATTCATAATAACATTTAATTTAGCACCTCATCTAAATATATTCAAAGGAAATTCAGAAACTTAAGGTATATACAATAACTAATTTAACAGCAAAAATATAGGTAATATGTTAAAGGCTGTATAATGAAAAAATCTTCTTTCAGACTGACTGCTCTGGGATCAAAGTGAGAAATAGATAATAAACAAGAAGGGACAGAACAGGAGAGCACTAGACTGATAATTTCTCTTTTAATTTCTTTTAAGAAAACTTCATACAGTCTAACACAGAATTACAGAACATTGCTTTAAAAGACTGTAACACCAGATCCCCTTTCAATGCTGTAAGCCAATTTAATATCAACTATTCAGAAGACATGCCTGAATTAAGAAAAACTTGGCATTCACTGTATCTAGCAAAAAGGACACAGAATTTTGATGAAAGCCTAACAAACATATTAAAGTTAAGACTAAAGAAAATGTTGTTGGGCAAGACCAGCAAAGCAGCACAGTTTAGGTAACAACAAATATAGTCTACATCTGCTAGATTAAGCTCTGGTGATTTCCAGAGATTGTCCCTCAGTTAAATGATAGACACCATATTTTCATAGGGACAATAAAACAAGTGGATAGCTCAGTATCCAGCTGTAGATAGCACACTGAGAATTAGTCCCAAGTCATATTAACTGATGAGCTGCTACAAATGAAACATATTTAAAGTCAAATGTTAAACTAAGAAACAAAGAAAATTAAAAAAAAAAAAACAGACTAGAAAACACATTTTTAATCTTCACCTCATACATGTTCTCAGGCATCATCATCTCTTGTGTTTAAATCCTACCATAAATGGATTTCTGAGTCGTGGCAAGGCAATAAACAGTAATTACTGGCAATAACTATAAATTACAATGTATAATTTTCTACTGCATTTAAACATATAGTCTGCCTGTACAAGCCATCAAAGGACCACAACTGTCACAAATGAGATCAAGTATATCGACCATAATGTCAAGTCAGACTGGTTCCTAATGATTTAGCTGCTGGCATTTTGTTGTGAGGACCAGTGGTTTGAGTCCCAGAATTTTATTTTATTTTCTTTAAAAAATAATCATTAAATGGATCTACCATAAAGTGGATTAAGTAACAAACAACACCCCAAATTAAAAAAAAAATTAGAATTGCATACTATACCTAATTTGAAATTGCAAATAAAAAACACTAAATTATGTAAGAACAAAAACAAGATTTTCCAAGTTTACAACTTGATTGAAAGTAAATCTTCAACTAAAAACATCAGTGGTACAGTACTCTAGTCAAAATATTAAAGACAATCCTAAATACTTTAAGTTGATTGCATTGTATCTCAACAATAAATTACATACCTGTTCTGGCCAGGATAGTATAAACAGATGTCTTACTGGGGCATGAAAAACATAGCCAAGTTAAGCCTTTAAGTGTGTGTGACTGGGATATATAAAAGGTAAACTTAGTCATCTTTCCAACAAAAATTACTCATCATCAAATCCTTTCTTAGATTTTTAGATTGCCAACATTTTAAGGATTCAGCAAGAAAATATATCAATATTTTCCAGCTAAGCAAACAGCCCGCACTTTCTTTAATTCTCTTTTCTCTTGCAAAATTATTGCTTATGAATGGACTCCAAATTAAAAGGCCTGTGCTTCATCTGTTTTATTAGTCTACTGATTTGTTTGTTCTACAATTTCACACTTAAGATTCTAGTCAAAACAGTGATTTTTTTTTTTTTTTTTTACATTAACCAGAACCTCTTCCCCTAATTTTTTGCACGTTCAACTTTAGTAGTCATTGCTTGTATTCTTTGGAAAAGTGGCATTCATATTCTATAACGCATGTCCTATTCAGAAAAACTGCTTTAATGAGAATTGCTTCAATAATGGTTGTGTAATCCCTATCCAGAACCTGATTATTAATTATACTATCTTACTGCTTCACACACTTGCTAGCTTGAAAGTGTTGAAATACTTCCAGGTTTTCAATGTAGTAGTAATATAGCATGCATATGTTTCATACTATGTAATAAAAGTGTTTATCACACACCAGTAGTTTAGGAGAACACTGTGATAAATACAGGTTCAGTAAGCCATTTGCTGGCAAATTTCTGTTTATCTCAACAAAATTATATGTTGGCAAAGAATGTGGTCAGCAGTTATTTACTGTGATATACATGCATTTTTAAGCTTTAAATTATATCTTGCTTAGTAATGACAATACTTCACAAAATCACATATGATAAGGATGACATTTTAGGGACCTAAGCTTAACTTCTTTGATCACAAAGTTAAATCTTATATATTTTTTCTAATATATTAATTTCTTCTGGCTGCTGTAGATGAGCAGATTGTTAAGGAGCTGCTGACAGGACTTCGTAGACTTTATAATACTAGGACAAAATTATTTCCCATGAACTCACACATTCTCTTCTTTTGTGGAGGTATCCGATATATTTAGATTAGGAGTTTTACTTACATTGCCAAGACCTGATGTAAAACTCATCATAATATGAAAACTTTGTGGAAAAAGAATGAGTTTTACAGACTGGTTAAAATGTAGAAGAATTTTAGGCCTTCCAGTATGTCTGAAATATGAAATAAATATGAAAAGAAATGGAATCTGAACTAAGTAAAGCAGAAGAAAAATCCTCTCTTCAGTGAGGAAATATGACAACATAGGAAGAAGAGGGGTAGCAGAAAGAAGTGTGAAGGACAATGAGCATGGCTTGCATAGGTGAAAACAAAAGCTGATAGAATTAAAGACAGGATGCTTCCTCAGTACTCACAAACTCACACAAACAGCCATCACTAAAAATGATAGTAATATCAGTTGAATTAGGAGGAGGAAGTAAGCAACCCACCAGAAAGCAGAAGTTGGAGAAATATTAATAAGATTCAGCTATGGTCTGAAATGGAACTTCTCTACAGAAGTACAGGGGGGTTTAAATTATTTTTATTTTTAGGAATTTTGCCCTTTCACACAACTGGGTTTGAACTGTTACTACATTTTTCTCCTAAATGCTATTCCAGAGAATCACAATTGCAGCATTAAGAATGTAAACAGAATAGATATGGAATACATACTACACCTGAATATCTAGAATATTAGGATAAATAAGGTTTGCAATAGGAATATTATGGTACAATACCTACAGTTCTCTTAAGAAGTTCTTGATACATAGAAGGACAATATATGCAAAAGAATAAATTAAATAATTTGTAATTTTGCCCTGTCTCAATTCTCCATTTTTATGCTTCAACTCCGAATAGACCTTAGATACTGAGACAGGTCTTTCAACTACATGAAACTAGTGCAGAGACAATTATGTGATCTGATGCCAGTAAGACAGGTTCAGTGTAACATTGGGATAAAGAGGGTAACTGTAACTTTTACATCAGGGTAACTGGTAAGCAGCAATGCCAGGTGATAGTATTAATTTCTGAAAAAGTCAAAGATGGATCACCATTACAGTCAGCATAAATTTCTGAACTGTACACTTAAAAGTTATGGCCAGTATACCTAAACTGCCTCCCCAGTTAATCCAGGCTGTTATGTAGGTAGCGGACAAGTGAACTCTCAACAGATTTACAGAATTCTATGAGAATTTCTGTTAAGCATTATCATTATCTCTTGTTTTTCTACCACATTTATTTTACCAATTATGGCTGAAGAAGCATTTGGATTAAAACCAAAATGCCCCTCATCTCGGAAGATATTTTCATTGAAGTGACATTCATACCACCAAATATCTCTTGCTAAGGCAAGCTGTAATTACAAACTCTTTATAGAGATTTTACATCTCCATTATTTAGTAATTATATGATTTATGCTTCCATTATTTGTCCTGAATTTCTTGTAGTCTATCACCTTGCAAAGCATGTGTTTTTTTCTGTTTGTTAAACTTCCACATTACAGACTGGTCTCATAAACCATGGCAGAACCACACTTGTGTACTCTGAACACTCTAAGGGATCTTCCCTGAAAATGAACGATCAACAATTAAGTCCTCTTCACTAGTGAGGATATCTTCATCATAAACAAAACACAAGCTATAAAATAAAAATGGATCATCATATTCAGCTCAAAGATGAAGGGAAAAAACTAACCATATTTAAAAGTTTCTGTTGTATAATACAGACGTAGAGTATAACAAACTACAAATCTCAACAAAACAAAATCTTATGATTATTGAAAAACTACACCTCTGTAGCAGCTGCTGTTCTATATGCTGGCACGTTATACACAGGATGGAAATACCTACTTTTAATCTTACAAAAAGGTTGTAAATAGTGGCTCACAAATACAGAAGTGATGGGGACAATAAAAGCTAATTATTTAATTATCAAAACCTATAAGGAAAGCAATGTTACTTCTTCTATTTCACAAATAGAAAAAGCAAGCCAGACATATGTACAAAAACCTGCTATACTCATTTTATCCTCTTTGCACAAACAAGCTGATGGATGATAAATTCAAAAGACATATAGGATAAGATAGGATAGGATAGGATAGAAAAGAATATTTTAGGTGGACTGGACCTACAAAATGTTTGAAGAGGTTGTATTTATATAATTATTCAAATTTCAAAAATATGTCATGAAGGAAAAAAATATTAAATCAGTGAATTACATTTAGAATTCAGGAAAAAAAAGGGTAATGCTTTTATTTTCATTCAAATAAGTAACTTCATGGGGAAGAAACTACATTGCAGTAAGAAAGCAATCACTATTTTTTGTTTATCAATGATTTGAAACACTTAACTGTGTTTGCAAAAGAGCTTTCAAAATCATTGGATGTTTTAAAAAAATATTTAAAAGCATATACACACATGCTTGTGCGCCCACACACAATCTATACATAGTTTTTC
Source organism: Astur gentilis (assembly GCF_929443795.1). Classification (NCBI taxonomy): domain Eukaryota; kingdom Metazoa; phylum Chordata; class Aves; order Accipitriformes; family Accipitridae; genus Astur; species Astur gentilis. The sequence goes on along the minus strand of NC_064919.1, from coordinate 75,963,753 downwards.
TTATGAATCTTACAGGTTCCTGTAAAGGTGGGTGTCATGAGGCAGATGGGGTAGAGTTTGACTTCCCAAAATGTCCTTTAATTTTCTACCTGAATTGCTTTGCGGTGGTTGCGACCACCAAGATCCATTCCCACTAGTAAAAGAGTTTTCCATGTTAATACACCAAAGCAAAGCAAACCTAATTCCTTAGCTCTACACACAAATGACAAGATGACCAAATCTTGAAACAACTGAACCAAAATTCACATGAATTTAACTGCTGCATCGTCTGATTTTATTTGTATGAATGTCTGGGTCTTTAAGAAAAAAATTACAATGTCACGGTTTCCTTTATTTGCCTTTTGGTTATGTTTACCATTCCTGGGCTTTCCATATCTGGCTCCTCTCTCACCATGGAAGAGGAACTGTTAAAAACATTCCTTAAAAGGGATTGATGAACAGAGGTTCCCAAGGCAGTTAATCACAGGAAGCAGCTGCATAATTCCAGAAACAGAATTATATAAATCTTAGGTTCCACATATCATATTATGCACCAGAATATTAAATTTTATTTGCATGGCCTATACATATAAACGAGATTAATTTGACGCTGTATAAGCAGAAAAGTCTGTCAGGTACACCTATTTCTTGTTTCAAAATTAAAACTATTTTTCACCTGGCCCATTCAAGTAACCATGCATTAATCTGTTAAAAAAAAAAATTCAAACCAAAGGATAGAATTTATTTGATTTAAAATAACTTAATAAACAGTGTGCTGCACTTGCCTTTTATAGGCTGACTTCTTTTCTTATTCCAAATATGACGAAAATTATACCCTCATAGAATCCTAAACTGTACACCTAAACCTTTAGAAACGCACATTTCTCCAAATGGAGGATAAAGACTACTCTGTTTCTGTAACAGTCTTCTGATGTGTGCAGAATATATGGATTATGTGTCTGCAGCAGGTATGCACTTTAGTAAAAGAATTTTCTGTTGCCATCCAATGGTAAACTGACCAAAAGATAGAATAAGTCGACTTCATTTACATACTTTATTATCTACCATGCAGAAGAATTCTTGCCACAGAAAATATGATAATTTTCATTTTTAAAATAAAAATGAAAGAAGAATTTATTAAATTGCTATGAGCAGCAAGAATTCTATTCAAGGTTATACTAAATCTTCAGATCTTCTACTGATAATTTCACAAAAGAATAAATTCTACCAGCAACTTACTAGTACTTGTATAAGAAAACATACAATATCAGCAAGTACCCACTCTTGCAACTGCAGTTGAAATAGCTGTTTTGAATAGTGCTGCCTGAGCACCTGTATTTGATATTCTAAAAGAGAAGTAACAGTATGGTGAGACATAAAACAAGAGAAAGGGCAGAATGAGCTTTACTGTCAGAAATCATCAGTGAGAAGAAAAAAAGAGAAACAGTGATGTGGCGTATCACCTCTTTACTGACTCGGAAGACAGGTCTACCTGAGTATATATCTAAACTAATGCTAATTCAAACTCAGTGAGGTTTTCAGGAAGGGCAGAAAGAAAATGGTGCATTCTGGATATTGTTAATGATTTAGTCTGACAAATGCTGCTACTGTGCTGCTAAAAAGGAACTTGTCATACGTATAATTTCTTTGGGAGTATTTATTCTGCATAAAAAGCTGAACACACTGACAACTAGCTGATCCTAGAGAGAGCAATCAGCTTTCGAAACCGAAGGGCAGAAAAAGATGTGCCAGACTTCAAACATAAATTGTGTAAGATAAATTAGAACTTATATCATAGGTTCAGAATAAGGCACAATATACATATGAACACAGGCATAATTATGCAAATTTGAGGTACATGATCAATGTTTTCCCAAGATACTTGGGAAACGGATATTCTGTCTGGTCTTAGCGTTTTTTTAAAGCTGGCATAGTCACCAGCTGGTTTTGTGCATACCTGACAGTCAACTATGATTTTGCTTCGTTTTAATTTTATATCTCATTCATGCATTTCTCTGGGATGGAGGAGGACATCTACCATCCCTCTGGGGAAGAAATTTCAAAACTGTAATATACAAAAACGCTAAGCTGTCTAGGTGGGCATGTGCCAAACATCCATATGCGAAATAGCTTACAAAGTACTTGTACAAAAGGATCAGCTGAAGAGTTTTTGGCCTACCACTCTCCACATGACTCAAATGGCCAAAAGGGACAAATTCTTGTCATTGAACCTAAAAAGCAATTCTAACAGTTTCTACCATCACTCCGGAGAAAGAGGAGAAAAGAGAATGATCAGAGTTACAATAAAACTTTGACATAACGCATAGTTCAGAATATGTATAAACTACTGGTAGGAAAGATTGATTACAGCAGTAGATTAAAATGAGAGGAAAGACACATCATCAGATGTTGACACCTGAAGAACATGAAGAAGGAAATAAATGGAAATATATGGGTAAGAATAATTCTGATTGTGGGAGAGAACAAGAATCAATAGAGCAAAAAGAGTTGGAAATGGGAATAAATGGTAGGACAGCCGGAGAAAATCAGAGGGAGAGTAGCACACTATTTTAGAGTCTTACTACTGACTTGAACGTAGAGCATTCTACATTGTTATATGATTTGAAGTAATCTGTCAGTAATAGTAAGGCAGTCATTGCTCCACCACACAAGTTCCTAACAGTTATAATTTCTGTCATTTCTTTAAAATACTTATTGTGCCACAATTTAAAAGCATGAACAGTTGGATGGCTTTTTTTGCATCTTTAAGCAGTGCCTGTGTTTAGTCATTCTGTATTAAATTAAACTTTTTTACAGAATTTCACCTAAGTTAAGGCAGACTGTTTATTCCCATTTAAATCTTCTAGTCAGATTGCATGTAGTTGAAAAAGACACTGTTTATGAATAAGATATTATTAAACAAAATTGTATTTCAGTAGCCATTAAGCACAAGCACAACAATATCCCTGTCATTAACTCTTACATCCAAGGAGAAAATAAAACATTTATTGGAATCACTCTGAGAACAAATTTATTCTGGCATAAGATGAAAGGGAAGTGCAACTTGAGAGATAAATCATTACTATAGAAAATAAAGTCTACACATATCTTCTCCTTACAAAATTAAATTCTGTGTACTAGCATTATCATGCCATGATTTAGAATTAATTTATTGCTAAAAGGAGCAATGGGCATGTTACTCCATGGTCTCTCCTTTGCCTAGCTACATCAACATCACTTTAATTTTTTTAATCATTGACATCATCAGTTTTACCCTAATTAGCTAACAACTGTGGATTAAAGAACAACTGTGAAAGCCTGATGGTCTGTGAAGAACATTTCCAATGTACAGTATGACTGACCAATGTTCTCATTCAACATAGTGAGAAAGAACAATTATCCAGGACTTTTAGGTGCTGGCATTAGTTGCAAGGGTGCTAGCCAAATCCAGATCAGTTAGTTACATTATGCTTACTTGCATTTCCTCTCTACTCCAGAACAGACACACTATTCTTCATTTTATACCTTAGAAATATAACTGAACAAAATTGTTAGTGCATAATAGCTGTCCTATTTCTAAATGAAAAATCAGTTGCATTTCAGTAACAGCTAAAAGGATTCCAGTTACATTACATACATTCTTTAATAGCGCTAAACAAAAGCTACAGTGAAAGAATGTAAGACAAATGGTGCACAGTTGATGAGCATTTATTGAACAATAAAATACTAACTGATGAGGCCTTGTGAGTATTCCAAATTCTATTCCAAATATATCAGACCACTGTATATAAAGTAATGCATCCAAAAAATGATAAACTCACATTTTGTAACTGTCTGGAAAAGTCTGGTTTTATTAACTTTATTTGTATCTCACAGAAACACTATGCCAGAGACTGAAATCAACTGTGCACGACAAAAATGAATGATCTGAACTTTACTTACTACTTAGCTGCCTTTTTTTTTTTTTTTTTTTTTTGACTGGAGAGAACATTCATCCACACCAAGCACACAACCATTCTGTGCATAAAAGAATGACTACAAGAAAAATGTTCACATAATTTAAGTTCTAACTGTATTATGACACAGATGTGCATGTGGATGTGGGTAATTATTGGAACTGATGGAAAACATCCTTTGCCAGTATGTTTTACATACAATTTCCTAAGGCAGAGAAATAGTGAGTCAGAATTTCAAGGCTCTGTTCAAGCCATAGAATTAAGCCAATTTGTGTTGCCTTGATCCTCTTTGTTCCATCCCTAATGGAACGTTTTTCTTGGCTAGCTATCGGTACCAGTCACATTCCCTGATGAATCTTTATACATTTCCAGTCTCTAATTTTCAACTTTTTTTTACCCCTTGCCTACTGCCTTTCCCAACTATTCCTACCATCCTACTAAGGTATCACAGTCTGCATCCCAGAATCTCCACCTTTCTAATGGAATAAAATTACCGTACAGGTATTAAAAGGAAAGAAATCAGTAATAAAAATGTAAATAAACTATTAACAAGAATGAGGTGCTCCAAAATAGGTAATCAATTCAGTGGCACCACAGTGATCTCTTTAAAATAAAAATGTCCTTAATTTCCCATTCCTTTGTTTTACACACTTGCTTAAAGCTGTATCTACATGGCAGTCTCCAACTGCCCCGTAATTTACTGTGTCATTAAGACATGTATGTACTATATTCAGATAAGTTCTAATGAGCTTTCTACTTCTTTTGATTTTGCTTATGTGAATTTTCATTCTGTCAGGCAGTTTGGTTCTTCATTTCCATCACTTACTGTTTTGATGCTTTCTGTATGAAGTGTTCTTTTGCTGTTGAAATGGTTAAGAAACGCTGTCTACCTTAAGGCCACAGAATCTCTTCAAGAACGTTCATTGAAAGTCAGTAATTATATAAACTTAAAAAAAAAAAAAATCTGCTTTATTAAGTCTCTAAGTATTCTTACAAATGAAACCAAACAGCAACAATATTTCAGATATTATTCACAGAAACATAGAACAGTCTGGGTTGGAAGGGACCTTGAAGTTCCAACCCCCTTGCCATGGGCAGGGACACCTTCCACTAGACCAGGTTGCTCAAAGCCCCATCCAACCTGGCCTTGAACACTTCCAAGGATGGGGCATCCACAGATTCGCTGGGCAACCTGTTCCAGTGTCTCACCACCCTCACGGTAAAGAATTTCTTCCTTAAATCTAATCTAAATCTACCTTTTTCTAATTTAAAGCCATTACCCCTTGTCCTGTCACTACACGCCCTTGTCAAAAGTCCCTCTCTGGCTTTCTTGTAGGCCCCCTTTAGGCGCTGGAAGGCTGCTCTAAGGTCTCCCTGGGGCCTTCTCTTCTCCAGGCTGAACAACCCCAACTCTCTCAGCCTGTCCTCATAGGAGAAGCGTTCCAGCCCCCGATCATTTTCGTGCCACTCCTCTGGACTCGCTCCAACACATCCATGTCCTTCTTATGGTGGGTGCCCCAGAGCTGAACACAGTACTTCAGGTAGGGTCTCATGAGAGTGGAGCAGAGGGGCAGAATCACCTCCCTCGACCTGCTGGTCATGCTTCTTTTGACGCAGCCCAGGATTTGGCTGGCTTTCTGAGCTGCGAGCATGCATTGTTGGGTCACATCGAGCTTCTCATCAACCAACACCCCCAAGTCCTTCTCTGCAGGGCTGCTCTCAATTCACTCATCACCCAGACTGTATTTGTGCTTGGGACTGCCCCAACCCAGGAGCAGGACCTTGCACTTGGCCTTGTTGAACTTCATGAGGTTCACAAAGCCCACTTCCCAAGCCTGTCAAGATCCCTCTGGATAGCAGCCCTTCCCTCCAGCATGTCTACTGCATCACACAGCTTGATGTCATTGACAAACTTGCTGAGGGTGCACTCAATCCCTCCGTCCATGTTGCCAACAGAGATGTTAAACAGCACCAGGCCCCATACCGACTCCTGAGGATCACCACTTGTCACTGATCTCCACTTGGACATCGAGCCGTTGACCACGATTCTTTGAGTGCAACCACCTAGCCAATTCCTTATCCACTGAGTGGTCCATCCATCAGATCCATGTCTCTTCAATTTAGAGACAAGGATGTCAGGTGGGATAGTGTCAAATGCTTTGCACAAGTCCAGGCAGATGACATGAGTTGCTCTTCCTTTATCCACCAACGCTGTAATGCCACTGTAGAAGACGACCAAATTTGTCAGACAAAATTTGCCCTTAGTGAAGCCATGTTGGCTGTCATCAACCACCTCTATATTTTCCATGTGCTCTGGCATAGCTTCCAGGAGGATCTGCTCCATGATCTTGCCGGGAACAGAGGGGAGACTGGGCTGTAGTTGCCCAGGACTTCCTTTTTTCCCTTTTTAAAAATGGGGGTTATGTTTCCCCTTTTCCAGTCAGTGGGAACTTCCCTGGACTGCCACCACTTTTCAAATATAAGGGACAGTGGCTTAGCCACTTCATCCGCCAGTTCCCTCAGGGCTCACAGACATATCTCATCCGGTCCCATGGACTTGTGCACCTTCAGGTTCCTTAGATGGTCTTGAACCAGATCTTCTCCTACGGTGGGCAGTTCTTTGTTCTCCTAGTCCCTGCCTTTGCCTTCTGTGCCTTGGCGGTGTGGCTGGAGCACTTGCTGGTGAAGACTGAGGCAAAAAGGTCGTTGAGAACCTTGGCCTTCTCCATGTCCCAGGTAACCAGGTGTCCTTTTTCATTCCAGAGAGGGCCCAAATTTCCCCTAGTCTTCCTTTTATCACTGACATACGTATAGAAGCTTTTCTTGTTGCCCTCGAGGACTTTGGCAGATTTAATTCTATCAGGGCTTTAGCTTTTCCTAACCTGATCCCTAGCTGCTCGGACAATATCTCTGTATTCCTCCCAGGCTACCTGTCCTTGCTTCCACCCTCTGTAGGCTTCCTTTTTGTGTTTGAGTTTGTCCAGGAGTTCTTTGTTCGTCCACACAGGCCTCCTGGCATTTTTGCCTGACTTCCTCTTTGTTGAGATGCATCACTTCTGAGCTTGGAGGAGGTGATCCTTGAATATTAACCAGCTTTCTTGGGCCCCTCTTCCCTCCAGGGCTTTATCCCATGGTACTCTACCAAGCAGATCCTGAAGAAGCCAAAGTCTGCTCTCCTGAAGTCCAGGTAGCAAGCTTGCTGTGCACCCTCCTCACTGCCCTAAGGATCTTGAACTCCACCATTTCACAGTCACTGCAGGCAAGGCTGCCCTTGAGCTTCACATTCCCCACCAGCCTCCCCTTGGTGACAACAAGGTCCAGCATAGCACCTGTCCTCGTTGGCTCCTCCATCACTTGGAGAATGAAGGATTCAGTATTATGTGCCAATATCCACTGTAGTGGGCAGTCATTCCTGAGAAACACATCACACTGGAGACACGAAATTCTCATTTGAAGCTAAAGAATTCTTCAGACCTTGGCTTAAATTTGGAAGTGCTGTAACTGAACTAATCAGAACCGTATTGTCTTAGGTACAACAAGCGAGTTATGCTTCTGTGCAATAGATTAAATTATCTTCTTCCTTACTTGGTTACTAGTATGGAAAATGATCAAAACATCAGTCAGCCATAACACTATACTTGTTCCTCATACTGGAAGCATTTTGCCCTGTTTCTTCTTCATGGTGTCAGAACTTCTCTGCAGTTCTCTTGCCTTAATCTTGCCCAGTTAATTTACTGAGATTTATTCAAGTTGAACTTACATACTAATAATCCACTTTGCAGTAAAGAAAACAATGCACCCAGTTACAATATTCTCCTGCACACGGTGTAGCTGTAATTTTCCAGACTGCATCATACATTCTCATCAGTATTTGACCACGGGTGACACACTTGTTTAAAATATAAATAGGCTACTTAAGCAGTAACTGCAGTTCTTGGATATATATTGTATATATCCATATTAGCATTGTCAAGTGTTTGTTCTACAACTAAAGTGGGGGACTTTTTTTTACAGCACTTGTACAGCACACTCACACCCTAGCATTGTTCATGCAGATAATAAAAAGAGCAGAATATGCCATAGAAACCACAGTTTCTCTCCAGAGGCACAACCCCCACAACCCCAAAATAGGGAAGGAGAGAGAATAAAGATGGACAGTAAATGTACATATAAAACACATCCATTATACAATTCTTGGAAGCAAGATAGCACTTGAAACATCAGTTCAACCTGCAAATCAGATGCCTAGTATTCTTGTTTAAAAATAAGAGAATTACTTGAGTGCTGAAAGCAATGAGCAGACAATGCAGCCTCAAAATACACAAAACAGTGTACTTTTTCACATAATGAAGGGTCATATAATTTGTTCGTATAAAGCCAGGTTAAGCTATGGAACTCCTACCACAGACCACTGTCAATGTTAAACATTTACGGAGATTCAAAACTGTCTGCATGTGTTCATGGAAGGAAAAGTTAATTGTACTAGTGTATGTGAATGCAGAAATTACTTCACCACAATAAACGGTGGCTGGGACAATGTTCTGTAGGGAGTCTTATTATATGCCAACAGGTTTTAGTATATGCTTTCCCCTAATTTTTTCCCCAGAATTTGTTATTGATCATTGTCAGAGACAAAGAGACTGGACTAGACAAACACATGGTTGTGAGAGCCTGAAAGAGTTACTGTCTCAAACATTGTGGTGGGGAAAGTTCTGCTTAAAGATGAACTCTGCATAAAAACAAACCCTGCACAGAAAGGAACCACAGGCAAAAAGCCCATCAGCACAGACATCAGCAACAGCTTGAGGAGGTCGTGCTGGAGAGTGCACAACTCCCTGTTCCGATACAAAGATCAAACAATGCCCACATCTGCAGGGAAGAAGTTACTTCCCAAACGACCCCCAAGCCCACCAACCCATTTCCCAAAGGTTCTGAAAGCACAAACCACGCATGACACTTGATCAGCCTAATGAGTTCAAGTGCGTGCCCAAAGGAGAGGCAAGGAGATGATAAAAGGACACAAACGGAAGCCCCATGTGCGCCCCCTCCTCCCTCAAGAACTGGACCCCTCGGCTGGTGGGACCAGCGCTGGACCCAGGACCAGTGAAATCTTTCTCTTTTCTCTTCCTTTTTCTCTGTCTCACTCTTTGTTTCTCTCTCCTTTCCCACAATCCATCTACACCTCATCCTTTTAAGACGTAAACTGCTGACCAAGCCTGGGACTAAGAGCGGATCTAGGGGCCCCTGGGCTCTTCTCTAAGAAGGAGTCTAGAAAGCAAGGGGGTCTGCTCTGAACCTTGTGACTCAATGGGAGGGATCTCCTTCCCTGAATTGATATATATGGTTACCACGGGTTACACTGGACACTGATGTAGTTAAATGCCAACTCCTGTTGTGAGAAACCCCGCCACCTACTATCACACCTCCCAAGTTCAGCTTGCTTCTGTCATGAATAAAATCTTTAACTGATCGTTTGGTGTCATTTCACCTTAATTTAGCCCACAGGAATTCCGAACTCAACACTACTCCCTGGTCTGTCCAGCCCGGGTCATGACAGTGGTCTGAATCAATATAGCTGTTGTCTTGTGGCCACAGAGAAAACCAAGGTAAGAGTCAGGACAGGGTTCCAGAATCGTGGTGTTCCAAAAGTCAGTACAGGCAATGGAACTAAGAGATGTAGCTAGCAAACATCCGTGGAAATGTGCGTTGAGCATAAACCTTAAGATCATGGGGTTTTGTTTAGTTTCTAAGAGGACATGATCATTTGATCATGCCAGAGGGAATAAATAACATTAAGTAAATGAATAATCAAACTAGAGAGGGAAAAGAAGCCCTACAAGAAGTGGAAGCTATTCAGCTTCTCTGTAACTTCCCAGGAAAGAGACAAGGCAACCAAACAATAAAGAATATAAAGTTACAAAAAATGATATTTAAGAATGTTTATGAACAATCTTAATGATGTAGCAACAAATTCTGGTATAAAAAAAAGAAAGCTCCTGAACCCATACATTCTTTAGTTACTCTGTATCAGTTTAGCACTACTACTGTCTGCATGGCTTCAACATAAATGCAATTTAATTTAAGAATTCAAGAACTTCTCCATTTGACTTTTCTTCATCTTGGTTGTATTAAGATGAAATCATTCCTCCTAATTAACTCCCCCTTCAGTTTAGTATCTTGAACATTTTTAGTATATTTTGATTGTCTTTTTGTGGTAAAAGCTGAAGTTTATTGATAAGAACTTTAAAAACTAGATTTTGCCCTTTTATTCTTTATGCATACCACTTTACATCCACGTTATTAAAAACTAATACCCACAAAAGCTGTAGGCTTGATTTTATGTCATAAGCTATTTTTTTGTTCATGCAGTTTCTTTCAGGAGGGCAAAAGGAATGAAATATAACAGATAATCCCTGGCACTTCAACTTCTGTGCTCAAGGTTGCTGTTCGATGTCTTCTATTCCTTTGAACATTACAAATACAACCTATAGACAATTCTCTCCTTTTTCAAAGCAAGTCCATAGGAGGACGCATGAAGTTTAAAATGAACACAGAGTTTTGGGTGAAAAATTCAGATGCATTCCACACCCCAGTGTTAGTGTTTAAAAGCTACATTATATGAAGTACAGCATCCTGTGGAAAATCAGCTTGGAATTTCCAGGACATTCCCACTGGCATTCCTAGCAGAGGAGTAAGAAATTAACAGAACACAGAATAAATAACCTTATTATTTAAAAATATTGGTGTTTTCAGCAAGGGTAGAATTAGGGAAACAGTTACCTTACTTGTTGTCTGCAAGTATTTTCCTTTAAACACTCTCTGGACTCAAGCTTTCACAGTGTAGAACACAGACATCTTTCCAAGTTCTTAAATTCAGGGAAAGAATGAAGTAAAAATTGATTACTACATTATTCCATCACTACTCAGAATCCTGTAAGAAAGCTACATTAATTTGTTAAGAGCTAAGACAGACTTAGATGAAACAGCAAATCACTACTGCATTAAAATACGAGAGAAATTCTACATCTTTCTCACAATTCTAGCTTATGTAAGTAAGATTTTTTTAGGTCTCAGCTGATTGAACAACGAATGTTATTTTTAAACAAAATTAGCTGTTTAGAAATCAATTGAATATGACAATGAACTTGAAGGAATACATTCCATTAAAAATCATAAAGATATAGGAAGTACCAGCTTTTCAGAGTCAGAGCCCATATGGAAAGAAGTTCTAGACTTAATATAAATCAGTCCAGGTTAGCATTTTTTAAATCAACATAAACTTCTGTTAATGACTACTTGCAGCAACATGTAACTATATATAAGCATAAATACATATATATTGATTTCTGGAGCTGAGGAAAAAAATTCCATGATGAAGCTAAAATAGATTTGTTCTTTGCACTCTGACATACCAGAAACACTTTGATGGTAGAAACTCCCACTGCAAACATTATTAAAAAAAAAAAACCACAAAGTTTTTTCTTCCCTTAAAGTGTGGGTATTTTTCTAACTTAACATATACGCAAAACTTTAAATCTTTAAAAGGATATAAATATTAAACATCTGCCCTGAAAGTACTCCTCCTCTCTTGAAGTCTCCTGTTACTGATTCACTCATGTGCCACTAATTTGACAATGACCTTGTCAAGATATAAATGACTGGCCAGTTATATATTTACTCTTACAAAACTCAAATCATTTATTTTGATTTAAAGTACACTGCCTGTAAAAGCACAGAGATTTAATCTGAAGACTTCTAGAGGTACAGAATCCATAATATTCCAAGTTGTTTATGTCAACTGTTAATCCTTGTCACTTTTGAAAATTATGGTTGGTTTGGTGTCATTAGCCACTATATCCTCTTGTTCCTGTCTTTTTTAGATTAAATAGTCCTTTAGGACTCTGTATTGCACTGAAAGGTACTTGAACACTTAATTAAATCAACTACAGATCTTTTCCAGAAGAAGAATCCCCATGGTGTACACTGTATTTGCCAGATGTAGTTCTCTTCTCTATGGTCTACATTTTTGTAACACACTCTTCAAAATGGGGGCAACAAAACTCTTCATGATTCTTTCAGTGTGATTCTAAACCAATGACGACCTACTACAATTGAAAGCTGAGTAAGAAAGAGTATCAGTGAGGCTTCTTTCAAACCAAGCTCAGATTCCCAAATTGGCCTACCGCAGAGGCACACGCAGCTAAATTGGCACACAAACGCTTCCGAGACTTCTTACACAAACACTACTGTTGAAAAACATCCTTGTAAATGTGTAGCACGCATTCAAACCAGCAGTGCTTTTTTCAGCAGTTCTTGCTCTCCCTCCCCCTTTCCTACGGTGCCAAGACAGTAATTTGCGCTGTTCTGCGAACTGATTCGGGAAGGTTACCCCGGATTAATTTTTCCTCATTTTTCTTCTTCCCACCAGGTCGTTTGGCAGCCCAAGACTCCTCTGCTCCACGCCATCCGTGCTAGCACAAGAGCAAATGCAGGAATGAGCCGCCTGAAGCCGGGTGGAAGGGGGAAGCACTGATTTCAACACCTATTAAACAGGCAGCTAGACACGCGGCCACGCAGCCATGAGGAGGCGGGTGGGGCGGGCGGGGAGGACGGCTGACAAGGCAGCCCCCGCACCGCCCGCCGGCGACAGGCCTCACAGGAGACGGCAGAGGATGGCCGAGCGACAGGGGCTACCGAGCACCTGTGACTAGAAGGGTCCTGTTCGCCCCCCCTCCCCGCCCCCCAGCCGCCAGCTCCCTTCTGCTCAGCCGCCCCCTCCTCAGCCCAACGGGCAGCCCCGCGCTCGCCCGCCCAACGCCGAACGGCCCCGCCGCAGGGGGGAGCCTGGGCCGGGCCGGGCCGGGGCCGGGCCGGGCCGGGCCGGGCCGGGCCCTGGCCCGACGCGCGCCACTCGGCCGGCGGAGGCGGGCACGCGCTCCTGCTCGCAGCGCGCTCACCTTCCTCCTCGTCAGCCCGCCCCGGCCACCCACGCGAACGCGCCCCCTCCCTTCCCCCCGCCCGCTGCAGCGCATGCGCAGCCTTCGCGGCGGCGCGCGCGCTCGTGCAGATCGGCCGCAGCAGCGGGCGGGGGCGCCTTCCCCTCCTCCATCGCGCATGCGCCGGGCCCGGTCGTCGTGGCAACGGGACGCGGTGCGTGGCGGTCGTGAGGGCCGCCGCTGCCGCCGTCGTTGTCCGTCATGTCGGAGATCTTGTGCGAGTGGCTGAACGAGGAGGTGAAGCTCTCCCGGAGCGTGGGTGAGTGGGGGGGCCCGCTGCCTTGTGAAGGGGCAGGGGCTCGGGGGGGCAGCAGGCTTGCCCGTCAGCGCGGGGGGCTGCCGCCGGGTCAGGCCGCGGAGCCACCGGGGGATCCAAAGGGTCCCCCGGGGCCAGCTCCTGCTGACCTACCGACGAACCCTCCCGCTTCCACGCGTCCAGATACCTCCTCAGGTACGTTTTTAATCCTCATGTGCGAGACAGTGATTTTCGAGGCGAAGTTAGTTTTCCTCAAGGCGCAAGTGCTCTCAGGAGATACGAAGAGCTCAAGCTTCATCTGCTAATAAGGACTCCAGAGGATAAAAATATTTTAATATGTTTACAAAGCAGTCCTTTGTTTTTAATGTCAGGTGTTGTGCTGGCTTTGGAGAAGCATTTGTTCTGCAAGGAGGGAGCAACTTCCTGTGGAAAAGAAGCACATTAGATCTAGCTTTGTTTTCGTTTGCATTTTTTATGGAAAATTTATTAATTATCATTTATAGATATTGCCATGATCTTAATGACAGTTATGACCACGTTTACTTTCTAACACTGAAAATGAGAATTAAATGGCTACCTAAAACTTACGTTGCAAAATAACTGCACTGAAAGCAGATATATTTGTGACTTGGAGACTAGTTGCTGCTAGATCAATCTCCTAAAATTCCTTTGGATTATTTAGTAAAGTTTGGACTTAATTTTGTTATAAAAACAATAACATTAAGATTAATATATTAATTCTTTTAATTATCTTGATTTTTTTAAAAAACAAACAACCAAAACCTGAACTTAGTTCCAGGATCATTTTCAGAAGAATTTTCTACTGGCTACCTCCTAGGAGAACTTCTACACAAATACGGTCTTCAGGATGACTTTAATCAATTTTCACAGAGCAGGTTAGTACATATGGATAACGTGTCTCTTAAAGAAATTAGAAAAAGTATTTATTTTTCAGTTTGGATTTGCTAATGCAGATTGGGAAAGACATCTAGAACTTACCAAGATTTTTTATGTTTATTAGTAATTCAAAAGCTACTTGTATTTGACACATGGATTAGCTTCATATTTCCAGAGAGATTGATCATACTACTTCAAGAAAATTATGCATTTTGATTGTAACTACGATAGTAGCAGGTTAGACCAGAAGTTCAACTAGCCCTTCAAGGATGTCCCTAAGATTAAAGATACTGACACTGTCCGCATGAGCTGTGTAGAGCCAGGAATCCAGAGGTGAGGTGTGGTGTGGTGGTGACCATTACATCTTCATTAAAATGAAAATGGTGGAGATGCATTGTGAGGCTCTGACTGAAGTCCTAGTGAAAGATCATATAAGAATTTATAAGTTTACAAGTAAACTGGTGTAATATCCATAATGAAGAAGAACAGAAAAAAAAGAAGTTGAAAAATTTTGTGCAGATCTGTGAGCCTTGGTGTTCTGCAGTTCATGGGGATCCTTGGCTTATGCTCCATTTTGGCAGACCTTGGTGCACATGCATATCAAGTGTGTCAGGCTGTACATCCTCTTCCTGTTTCTTCTGAACCTCTTCTTTACGTTCTTTGCACTTCTTATTTGTTTATACCCTTTTCTATCTAAGCCCCGCCAACTTATAGGAGAGCAGCTTGAGCACAGCTAACAAAGGCAGCCAACAAACACTGCAGTTTTGCACAGCAGTTTTTGGGCTCTGCTTCTAGGACATCTAGATCTCTCAGGAATTTCTGGGATCATTGGAGAACTCCTGGTAACTCTTCGAGGAACTTTAGAGTGCCTGCTGCTGCTGGGAAAGAGTAGCGTCAGGAGGCTTTTACTTCTAGCAAGTTCTAGCAGCTTCTGACAACTTCTGTCAACCCCTACTGATAAAAGGAAGAGCACTTGTCTCCAGCTGGCTTCTGATTAGGGAGGTGCAATTGGTAAAGCTGCACTTCAGCAGGTGCAAGAAGAGGTTAGCAACTCTGCTGAGACAGTGTATGCGTGCTCAGCAAAGGCAGTAATGCATGACAGGGCATGATCCCCAGTATCTACTGAGGCAACTACTCAGAACGTCAGAGGCCTCAACTCAGATTTCTCTCTGGAGAAAAAGGCAATTCTTCATGTTTCAGCCTGTAGGGAATGCCCAGAGTCTTTACTTAGCCTTGGGTAGGGGGAGGTAGTGGCTTTGCCTGCAGAGGTGTGCTTGCGGAGAGTTTGTGTCACCAAGTCAAGTTGCTGCAGAAGGAGGTCAGTAGACTGTTCAGCATCACAGATGACGAAAAGGAGATTGATGGGATCTTCTCTGAGACACTGCAGATACAGGAACCTAAACCCGCAGCTATGCTGAGGGAGAGGCAGGCAGAATCTGTGTTTGTTGGGTTGGGAAAAGGAGATGACTGGCAGCTTGTGATGTCTGGCAAGAGAAGGAAGGTTCCTGCTCCACCTGCTGATCCACAGCTGCAGAACAGGTTCATTGCCTTGGTAGCAGATGAGAGGCTGGTGGCTCTGTGCAACAAAGCATCTGAGCTGGCAAATTCTGAACCACACAGGAGCACCAGGAGGAAAAGGGGAGTGACAGCAGTGGGAGACTTTCTCCTGCAGGAGATGGAGGCGCCCATTTGCTGACCTCCCATGCTAGCCAGGGAGGTTTGCTGCTTGCTGGGGATTGGGTCCAGGACTGCAGAGGCTTGGCCAGCCCTTGCACTTTTACCCCTGCTGCTGTGGGCACCAAGGATACTGCCAGAGAGACCTGGAGCACATGAAGAGTGGCTCTGGAGGCAAAAGTCAAGGGCATGGGGCCCAGGTGTTTTTCTCCTCAGTTCTGCTGGTGAGGTGAAAGGGCTTGATGAGAAGGGGATAGATTCAACAGGTAAACAAGTAGTTGTGCACCTGCTGTCAACATCAGGGATTTGCTTTTTGCAGTTGTGGGATCATCTTTGAAGATACAGGACTGCTAGGAAGAGGTGGGATCCACCTGACCACGTTGGGCAAAAGCATCTTTGCCAACAGGCTGGCAAACCTGGTGAGGATAGGTTTAAACTAGTAGTGAGGGGGGAAGGAGATGATTACTCTCAAACAAGTGAGGAAGTGATGACCTAGACTGGCAAGTAAGAGGAGAAGGGTGACGTGAATAAGAGGGGCAAAATGGTGCAGAAGGCTGCTCACCCCAAATGTATGTATGCAATTAAAGAAGTGCTGAGAAGATAGCACTATGGGAGAAGCATTCGCACTTTTTGTGGTAAATCAACACAACTGGCTGCCTCTCTGAAGTGCCTGTATACTAATGCATGCAGCATGGGGAACAAACAGGAGCAATTAGAGGCCTGTGTATAGTTGCAGGACTAAAGTATCATTGGAATCACAAGGAAGCGGTAGGATAGCTCACACAACTGGCATGCTGCCATGGCTGGATATAGGCTCCTTAGGATGGACAGGCTGGGCAAGGTGAGGAGGAGGAGTTGTCCTCTATGTGAGAGAGCAGAGAAAATGCACGGAGCTCTGCCTTGGGATGGAATAGGATTAGAGGAAAGACCAAGCTGGGTGATGCTGTGGTGACTGTTTGCCACAGATCACTTGAGCAGGAAGAAGTACATAAGGTTTTCTTGAGACAACTGGAAGCATTCTCATTTTTACAGACGTCAGTCTGAATAGGAAACTTTAACCAAGTTGGTATCTGCTGGAAGAGAAACACCACCAGGCACCACCAATCCAGGAGGTTAGTGGAACGTATTGATGATAACTTCATGAGAAACGTGACTGAGGAGCTAAGGAGGGGAGACTCTCTACTAAACCTAGTATGTACAAACAAGGGAGGTAGAGCACAGCATAGACTGCAGTGACCATGAGATAGTGGAGTTCATGATCTTGAGAGGAGTGAACAACAGCAATGTCACAACCCTAAACTTCAGGATAAAACAGTTTGGCTTGTTTACGGATTTGCCTGGAAGAAACATATGTAAAAGGGTCCTGGAGAGAAGAGGGGTCCAAGACAGCTGATTGATCAGGGTTTTTTTTAAATATTTTTTTTTTTTCCCCTGGATCATCTCCTCTGAGAATAATCCATCTCAATGTGAATAAAACTGAACAAAGGCAGCAGGAGGCATGAATGGAAGAATAAAGTGTTACTGACAAAACTCAAACATAAAAAGGAAGAATACAAGATGTGGAGGCAGGCAGGTGACCCAGGAGGATCACAGAGATACTGTCTGAGTATGCAGGGGTGGCTTTAGGAAAGTTGACGCCCATTAGGAATCAAAACTGATGAGGGACATGGAGGGCAGCCACAAGGGCTTTCACAGGTATCTCCACAGCAAAAGGAAGGCTAGAGAACACGTGAGCCTACTGCTGACTGGGGCACAGGACCCGGTGAAAAAAGCCATCAGTGCTTACATTGAGGAAAACTTGTGCTCCTGAATTTTTAGCATTCTTCCTAGGGCTCTGAACTATCTTTTGATTGACTTCAGACTTTTTGTTCTGACATCATTTGTACCCACATGAAAGACCAGGAATAGGTAGTAGTCTGAAGGTTGTACTAGGCTGTTCAGTCTTATAGTGACGTCCCTAATTCAGGACCCAGGGAAGAAGAAAACTTCCTTGAAAGGAGAGTCGGGTCTGCAAATGGGTGCTTCTGTTCTGCACAGGAGGGAATCACCAATGACCATAACTCACCGCTGTTTCTTCTTGGTGCTGATCTTAATGCAGGTTTTGTTGTGAGGGGTTGGTCTCTCTGCTCTTGGGAAGACTGCTTGTGCAGGTTCCTCCTCTGTCTCATCATGCACTTCATCCACTGTACCCAGGGCCTTGTACCTATTCTGTAAGGGTATCTTAGAGGCTAAGGAGGGATTTCTCTTTCCACTCCATGCTGTAATCTTCTTCCACCCCTCTTTATCCCTGATGATGCTGCCTTCCTCCTGGCACAAAGCAGATCCAGGACCTGCCTCTGTAGTGGCCACGCAGAGTTGACTTCCATGCATCACAAATGGCAGAAAACAGCTCTATTGGTCAATTCCCCTATCAGATTCTTGAATACTCCTCCATCTGCCGTGCAAAATATTGAGGTACTTAATGCCTTCTCTGTCTTGGTCTATTCTACTGGTAAAACTCACACGCAGAAATCCCAAGCCCTTGAGACTAGGAGGTGATTGGTGGCACCCAACATGGCTTCACTAAGGGCAAATTTTGTCTGACAAATTTGGTCGTCTTCTACAGTGGCATTACAGCGTTGGTGGATAAAGGAAGAGCAACTCATGTCATCTACCTGGACTTGTGCAAAGCATTTGATACTATCCCACCTGACATCCTTGTCTCTAAATTGAAGAGACATGGATCTGATGGATGGACCACTCAGTGGATGAGGAATTGGCTGTCATGGTCAATGGCTTGATGTCCAAGTGGAGATCAGTGACAAGTGGTGATCCTCAGGAGTCGGTATGGGGCCTGGTGCTGTTTAACATCTCTGTTGGCAACATGGACGGAGGGATTGAGTGCACCCTCAGCAAGTTTGTCAATGACATCAAGCTGTGTGATGCAGTAGACATGCTGGAGGGAAGGGCTGCTATCCAGAGGGATCTTGACAGGCTTGGGAAGTGGGCCTTGTGAACCTCATGAAGTTCAACAAGGCCAAGTGCAAGGTCCTGCTCCTGGGTTGGGGCAGTCCCAAGCACAAATACAGTCTGGGTGATGAGTGAATTGAAAGCAGCCCTGCAGAGAAGGACTTGGGGGTGTTGGTTGATGAGAAGCTCGATGTGACCCAACAATGCATGCTCGCAGCTCAGAAAGCCAGCCAAATCCTGGGCTGCGTCAAAAGAAGCATGACCAGCAGGTCGAGGGAGGTGATTCTGCCCCTCTGCTCCACTCTCATGAGACCCTACCTGAAGTACTGTGTTCAGCTCTGGGGCACCCACCATAAGAAGGACATGGATGTGTTGGAGCAAGTCCAGAGGAGTGGCACGAAAATGATCGGGGGCTGGAACGCTTCTCCTATGAGGACAGGCTGTGAGAGTTGGGGTTGTTCAGCCTGGAGAAGAGAAGGCCCCAGGGAGACCTTAGAGCAGCCTTCCAGCGCCTAAAGGGGGCCTACAAGAAAGCCAGAGAGGGACTTTTGCCAAGGGCGTGTAGTGACAGGACAAGGGGTAATGGCTTTAAATTAGAAAAAGGTAGATTTAGATTAGATTTAAGGAAGAAATTCTTTACCGTGAGGGTGGTGAGACACTGGAACAGGTTGCCCAGCGAATCTGTGGATGCCCCATCCTTGGAAGTGTTCAAGGCCAGGTTGGATGGGGCTTTGAGCAACTTGGTCTAGTGGAAGGTGTCCCTGCCCATGGCAGGGGAGTTGGAACTAGATGATCTTTAAGGTCCCTTCCAACCCAGACCATTCTCTGATTCTATAAGAAAGATTTATGCTTGGTGGAGGGGGATCAGCTTAAGGAACACTTAAATAAACTGGAAATACACAAGACCATGGGACCTGATGGCATATACCCACACATGCTGAGGGACCTGGCCAATGTCACTGCTAGGCCACTCTCAATAATCTTTGAAAGGTCCTGGTGACTGGGGGAGATTTCTAGGACTAGAAGAATGCAACTGCCACTCCTCTCTTCAAGGAAAGCAAGAAGGGGGAATTGGGGATGTACAAGCCAGCCAGCCTTCCTTTAGTCCCTACGAACTGATGGAGAAAATAAGCATGGAAACCATTCCCAAGTATATTAAGGACAAGAAGATGACTGGGAGTTGTCAGTGTGGGTTTATGAAGGGGAAATCATGCCTGACTAACCTGACAGCCTTCTACAATGGGGTGGTGGGCTCAGTGGTTGAAAGGAGGTCAGCGTACGCTGTTTACATTGACTTTTGACACTGTCTTCCTTAAGATCTTCATAGACAAACTGATGCAGTATGGACTTGGTAAGTGGGCAGTGAGGTGGACTAAAAACTGGCTGAACTGCCAGGCTGAAGGGGTTGTGATCAGCAGTGTGAAGTGCAGCTGACAGTTAGTGATTAGCGGTGTAGCCCAAGCAGTCTAGCCTGAGACTAATGCTGTTTAACATCTTCATTAATGACCTGCATGACTGAGACAGAGTGCACTCTACACCAGGTGGTTGTGCTGCCCTTCAGAGAGACCTTGACGGGATGGAGAAAAGGGCTGACAGGAATCTCATAAAGTTCAGCAAAGGGAAATGCAAAGTCCTGCATCTGGTGAGGAAACCCCTATGCCGTCAGTACCAGCTGGGGGGGCCAACTGTCTTGAAAGCAGCTTTGCAGAGAAGGGCCTGGAGGCCCTGGAGGAGAACTAGTTGACCATGAGCCAGCAATGTGCCCTTGCAGCAAAGAAGACCAACAGCATCCTGGACCACGTTAAGAAGATATGGCACTAGTGAGACCACATCCGGAGTGCTGTGTCCTGTTTGGGACTCCCCAGTGTAAGAAAGGCATGGATGTATTGGACCAGGCCCAGAGAAAGGGCCTGAGAGTTATTAAGTTCTGAGAGTATCTGGCATAAGATAGGGAGGAGGACTGTATGTGGTGTTCTTTAGCACAATACTCCATGACTTTGTAAAGATAATTTTATTTTTTCACCTTTTTTCATTATTTTCTTCTCTAGTAATTACTGACATTGATCGTTTGACAACTATCAAGAACTGAGGCGATGTTGTCTCAATTCTAAGTTTTTTCTTCTGCACAGTAAATCAGTTATTAATGTATAATATTCACTGTAATGTCCTGGAAGCCTGTAAGAACCTGTACCTGCCTTATCCTACTTAATATCTATAAAGTAATACTTTTAAAATTTGGAGTGTGCTGTTAAGGAAAAGGATATTGTTCATGGATCATTTGGTAAGCTGGCATCACTTTAATATATTTTAGCACAGCCCAAGGCAAGATCATACCTTTTGGGGTGGTAGTAGGAGAAATGTAGATTCCTTTTTTATGATAGGCAACTGTAATATAGAAGGCACTAAAAGAAAAGAATGTGGGGTCATTGTAACTAACTAGTCAAGGTGTATTTAACTATATTAGCTGCTTATGTTGCACAGTTCTTGGACATATAAGCAAGGGAATAATAATTGGGAAAGTGATACTACTTTTTTTAAAAGGAATACTACTGGAATACTTTTTCCAGTTTGGCTGTCCATATTTGATAAATAAAATACTGTAGTTTTCCCTGAACTCTTACAATGACCTTGAAATAAGATTTACAACATTTTTGTATCATGAGGCAAGGTTAAGAAATTCCATCTGATCTGATTACAGAACAGAAAGATAAGAGGTGATATCACCACAGCTTCTCAATGCATGTGAGGTGTTTTCTGACAACAGGGCTCACCTTAACCTTGACTCAATGGCAGAAAAGTGTTCAAGAGTTGTAAGTTGCAGTTGTATATAACTGTATAATAACTAAGTCACGGACTATTATAGTGACAATAATGAACTCCTGGACTGTTTTGTCAAGCAATAAGGTGAATACTGTGTTACCAGAAGGTTTTAAGTTAAAATTGGACATTTTAGTAAAATTATGCTGTAGCTTGGCTCACCTAAATAGTATGTTGGTTCATGTGAAGGAACTACTGTGAACTCAAGTGTTCGAGCAGTATAGAAAACATGATGTTCTGACTCAGGTTGAAGTTATGGATCTGTTGGATGAAATTTGATGTGTTAATTTGATGTGATACAGTGATAATTTTATTGTTACTTTTTTTTGGCCTGTATATCTATTGATTTTGAGTGCTTCTGCAGGAGAATCTACATATCAAGAGCAAATGTTGATCTGCAAGCCACTGTTTCAGTTTTGAATGTGTATTGCTCATTGAGACCATAGCCTTTGTTTTCAACACTACTCCAACCCATGTGTCCATTTTTTTTTGTTGCAGAAGAAATATGGCTATGTGTTGTGAGGGTTAATAGATTATATGGATTTTTAAAAATAATTTCCTATATTTTGGCTGGTTAGAGCTCAAGTGGATTGATACAGTTAATACAGAAACTTCATTCTAACTCTGTACTTTTTGTGGATGGTATACGATTAGCTGCAATTGGGGGTAAACTTTTGCTGTCAGATGCACTTTGTGTGTGCATGTATCAAGATTCATATAACCCAATGTGTTCTCTACTTTTTCCAAAAGTTATGCCTAGTTGACCAATGCAGTTACATGCACTGCAGTATAAAACCTAAGCCAAAGTGTATATCACATTATTTTAAGGAAGTCCTCTGTGGGTTTTTTCCCCCCTCTTATTTTGCTGTGAGATAAATGTCACCACCATGCTTACTGCAACAAGTTGGAATTGAAAATAAGTTTATGTTCTGATTCTCTTGTTGTTGTTTTTAATCATATAGGGTTGCAAGTGCAAAACTTAACAATTTTTCTCGCCTGGAGCCCACGCTTCACCTCCTTAGTGTACAGTTTAATGAGAATGTGGCCCAAGACATCATGACAGGACAGCATGGGGCTGCAACAAAGCTTTTATATGAATTGTATATTGCTTTAGAAAAAAAGAGAAAGGCAAAGCTCACTGGAGTAGCCATGGAAGCAATGAGACCTGCAGCAACTGCAAAGCTTAAGTCTATTGAAAGTGTTTTGTATCGAGAGGTAACTAACTCTGCCTATTTTGTATAAATATATAGGAAAAAAGGTAGCATATTTACATGTACCTCTCAAGAATGTTACGTGCTTCCCCTCCACACTTTTTAAATCTCCTGTTCAAAACCCAATACTTATATGGAAAAGAAGCAGTCCTTTGCTATGTCTTATACATAGACAGTGGGATTACACAGTTTATCTGTGATTTATGAGGATATTGATCCTGTGTGTTTTCTGTTCCTTTGTTTTGGCTCATTCTGTGTTACCCACTGTGTTTTTAAGCTTTCTCCAGACTTAAAATATGCATAGCAACAAAAGCTATTAGTTGTGGAGCAGCTGCCATTTTGCTTATTTGATCAGTACAGATTGCAGACTGCGTTGCAGTCTAGGTGTCAACTTAGACTAATTTCACCTCCAGGAAACCTGTTTATAATTGTGTTGAGCTTTGTGCCACAAAGCTTGTTTGGTTCCTTCTGTTGTTCCTTCTCTATATATTTATACTACACTCCAGTCTGCAATAACCATATGCTGTGTAATACGAAGAGGAAAAAACAAAGGGGAACAAGGATCTAAGAGGAAGTCAGTATCAGTGCAGTAGATTCTCTTAAGGACATTCTTCTTGTCTTCAACAGCAATATTCAGCATGTGCAGAGCATACTTTGTTATTGGGCTGAGCAATCATTAAGAAGCTATATATCGTGAATCAAATTCAGCTGGGTGAAATGTCACATATTTTTTCTAGCACACTTCCTGAAAAATAGTCTACAGGCAGAAAGTTTAACAAGAAGTGCAAGGATAGTATCAAACAGTTGAAACATCCCTTCATCTGTAGAGGGATAGCTTAAAGAAGATAAAGCAACTGAGAGTAGCTCCTGTCAATAGATAGGTTCAGAATGCCATTTGAATTGTAGAATAGTTGAGGTTGGAAGGGGCCTCTGGAGGTCACTTAATCCAGCCCCCCGCTCTAAGCAAAGTCAACTAGAGCAGGTTGCTCAGGACCTTGTTCAGTTGGGTTTTGAATATCTCCAAAGATGGAGACTTCACATCTGTCTGGGCAAATTGGTTATCGTCCTTTCAATAATTCTTTTTTCTTATCATTAAGTTGAATTTTCTATATTTCAGTTTGAATAGAATACAATAGTTCCAGTTGGAAGGGACCTACAATGATCATCTAGTCCAACTGCCTGACCACTTCAGGGCTAATCAGAAGTTAAAGCATGTTGTTAAGGACATTGTCCAGATGCCTCTTAAACACTGACAGGTTTGGGGCATCGACCACCTCTCTAGGAAGCCTATTCCAGTGCTTGACCACCCTCTTGGTAAAGAAATGCTTTTTTGCATTGTTCAGTCTAAATCTCCCCTAGCACAGCTTTGAGCCATTCCCATGCATCCTGCCACTGGATCCCAGGGAGAAGAGCTCAGCACCTCTGTCTCCACTTCCCCCTTCAGGAAGCTGTAGAGAGCAATGAAATTGCCCCTCAGCCTCCTTTTCTCCAAACTAAACAAAGTTTGACATTGTTCAAGTTCAAATCTGCATGTTCTTTTCCATGGAGCTAGTCCTGTTTTTCTGAAAAAAGATTTGACCATATTTAGATGTTGTTCTGTGTACATTAACACAGGAAAACACAGTTTGAAATTATTATTGCAAAAGTTATCATATCTAAATAAGTTTTTTACTGTTTCTGACTCTTCATTGCTCGATGTTTAATTTTAGCGTTTGAAAACTTTAATGCCACGTCAGGCTGATTTACAACTACAGAAGATTTCAGACCATTTTGAAATAAAATCTAAGGCAGTAGAAGATAAAATAGCTCGTATACATATTGCAGAAAAACAGAAAGTTCAGAAGCTCCAAGAGGAACAAAGAGCCCAAGACATTGAAAAGGTGACTACTTACTTTTTAGACTTCTGAAGAAGTATTTTCTTAAGGTCATGTACATCATGACTTAGTTAAAGCCAGTGTGAATGCTTGTTAATTCTGTGCTACGCAGTAATATTTATACAAAAACAAAGAAAATCAGTATGCATTGCAATCATTAATATGCAGATATATAGCCAATATGGTGTTATAAGACCCATAAAAACATTAATATTTCAAAATCACTTAATGTTAAATTGAGAGTATTTGCATATTGGCATGCTTGGCAAATAACGATAGATTTGAAGACTAAGTGTGAATTTCACAACTGTATGAGTCCAAGTGTCCTTGTAACAGAGGTTTGTGGCATTCTTCATTTGTGAAGAAAAGATGAAGCATTGTTAAAAAGCAGAAAAAAGATAGGGAAGGGGACCTATAGTGGGTATGGCCTCAGAACATCTTGTAACTCTGTGTAGCTGTTCTGATAAACTAAAAAAGAGAAACTAAGATAAGATATGGGAACACTCATCCAAGGTACAGCCTGTAGTTTATATAGAGGGAACTGGCCAGCTATCCAAGGGGTGTTGAACCACAATGAAAATGAAGTTGACTAACTTGAGATTGAGCATTTTGTGTGGTTAATTAAAGGGAGGAGTCTTGCTGTAGTTACTTAGCTGTTCTGTTGCCACTGCATGAATAAGAATGAAAAAAAAGTCCCTTCATGTATCTAGAAAAGAAAATACAAGCAATATGCAAAATATTCAAAATAAAATTTTAAAAGAAAATTTATTATCTTATTTGATATATTACATATTTATTTTTAACTATCTTTGACACTTTGTAAAAAAACTTCTTTTCCACTCAATTCCACCTTTAACTGCATGTATTTGTAGTGCACTTTTAACTAGTGTAATCGAAATGTTTGTTACTTCTTGATCACCTGAGACTCATTGTTCAGTGGCAATATTAACTAATGGTATTCTCAGTTTCTGTAGCAGGAAGCTGGTATTCTCAGTTTCTGTGCTGAATTCTGATCTGAAACAGGAACCATACTAGAGGTAGAATTTAATCCAAGCCCTTAACTGCCTATAAGGCACTGAGCTCAAACTGGGTTTTTTTACAGGTATGCTTCTATTGCACCACACTATTTGTTAATGCAGACAGAGCTTCTACAAATGTACCATTTTCTGATAATGGTACTTAAAAAATATATTTTCATCCTCAAAACATTGAGAACGTAACCGTCAGATTATTCAGAAAGTAGAACGATACTTTAATTTAAAATGCATTTTACAACTTCTACTTCTTGATATAAAAATGGTGATTTATGAGTACAGTGGCTGAGAATATTCTTAAGGTTTAACTGTGGACAAAGGATAAAGAATTTTTTGCTTTCATGGCATTTTAGTGATCCACTTTTAAAAAAAAAGAGAAAGAAAGAACGGTCATTTGCCCAAGCCTGGAGTCTGATAAGCTTTTCTGTTTTCTTCCTGGAAGATTTTCTTCCTTACAGCTTAATTACATTTACTTCATAGATATACAGGTAGCGTATTAGGGCCCTATAGTGTATTTTGTTTAAACACGAGTTGTTGAATATTCAGCATCGCATAGGAAGAAGGAGACAAAATGAAATAATGGCCAGGATTCAAGCAGCCATTATACAAATTCCAAAGCCACCACCAAGCCACACCATAAAAGCTATTGAAGCCAAGAGACTCTTAAAGAAGAAAAGAGAAGTGGAGGTAATTATCGTCTATACTCTTTCAATATTAATTGTATGACCTTGCAAAACATACGATTTCTGGGAGCATTTACACTTACAAATACTGTACTTGCACCATCCGAAAGCTGCAGATATAACAGTTAAAAAGATATAGTAGACTCCACCAGTGAAAATGGGGCTAAATATTAATATGATTACGATTCTGCATTTGTTACTGAGTAAAAATTTGTTTTGATGAAAGAGGAAGTTCTTATTGAATAAATACCATAGGTAAGTACTAATTTAATTGTTGACAGTATTTAGCTTCTAGTCTACTGAGTAGAATATGTGAAATAAAAGCTTTAATGTTTCCTTCTCATTTGTGCACGATGAAATTTTGCACCATAATGTATGAACTCTTCTGTAACAGAGTATAAAACTGCCTGCTATATCAAAAATGTTAGTAACAGCTGAAATTGACAATAGTCTTAGATTAAATCAAGAGATGATGGCAATGCAGTAATAAAAAAAAAGTTCTGTATTACCTAGGGCTGAAGAGTACTTGGATTGTAATCTTACAGTTCATGGATTGTATTTTCATTAGGAGTGCAAATATTACCAGTTTTTGCAGCTGCAAAACCACAAAAGATGCATTTAAATGTAGAATGTAGGAACATATTTGCTTGAGTAACTATCAGGGATAAATTCAAGATACTCAATCTAAAGCAGATCATAGCCCAGAATATCTTGTTTCAAATCCCCGAATGGTGGGAATTATATAAACTGCTAGAGTCCTACATAAAATCAAAATTATCCTGCAGAATGAACAGCTGCAAAATCTTAGGATTTTCTGGCTGGTGAACATAGGTATAGCTAGGAAAAGGGGAGGGGGAAGGAAATGAAAGGTAGAAGAAGGAAATAGTCTTGCCTTTTTTCTTTATCTAGCTGATGCTTAAAATATTTTCAGTGTAAACATGTCTGTTGCACTAGCATGACATAAAAATAATTCCCTAATACTTAGTCTGTTGAACCTTCCTTATGATGCTTTGTGAAGAGAAAAGAAACATTAAATTTTGTGTTATTTCTTCAGGACACATACAAGAATATTAAAAAATTTGAGAAGTCTTTGGCAGGAAATGCCTCTGCAGTACACAGCCAAGTCACTGGCAGGTAATATTTGGATATTAGATTGTTAAGATTAAACAGGATCCTGTGTCAGGTGCCTACTATCTGTGTAGACAGCTACTTGAGGAAAATGTAGTGGCTTGTTTAGTTTAAGCTGTGGTTGTCCTTTGATTGATTGTCCCACCAGCACTGCAAATTTTCCAGCTGCAGCACCATTAGTGTTTTTACCTTACCTTTAGTTATGGTAGGGATGGCTCAAGGTTCCGTCTCTCCTTTTTGCCATATATGCAGCAACAAAGGACACAAAGTGCATCTCTTCTTCTCTGTTCATTTCAGTCATTGAGTCTGTAAGGTCAGTTAGACTTGCAGAGAGGCAGGAATGGTTGTGGATGTACATAAACAGTAAAACATTTCAAAGGTAATAGAGAGAAGTAACTTTTCTCCTTAGACTTATCTGGATGTTGATTTATTTGTGAATAATTTTAATAGTCATTCTGTTACCTTTAGTGATATGTATACCATACTCGGAAGAGGTGGCACTCATACATACTGCTGTCGATACTTCTGCGTCTTAACAACCTGCAAAACTGCAAGAGTGCCTGGATATATTGAAGAGTAACCCATCTTTCTTTGATATTCTGTGAGCCATCCTAATCTCCTGTTTCTGCAGAATTTGGCTCCGTATTAGCAAATCAGCTAATTGGCAGTTGGCTCAAGTCAGTGCTGGAGCCCTCCTCTGGACTTAGTGGTCATTATGGGGCACAAGAGCATGAATAAGTAGCCACAGCACCCACAAAGAATTGTGCATTTGTCAGACTTGCACATAACTGTACAAGGATCTGTATAAAAACACCTCTAAGAACCATAATTCCTATAAACTCAGTGATCTTTTTCTTTTTAATCTTTTCAATCAGCAATATAAAAGAATCATTGCAAACACAGAAGTTGCAAGAAACAGCTCAAGAAATTACAGCACAGATGGCAACTGAGCTGTTAGGTATTTATTCAGATGATGACTATATAAGGAAAATTCAAAAGCGTTTAGAGGAAGATATGTTTGCTAGAGAACAACGAGAAAAGAGACGACGAAAAATGCTAATGGCACAGTTAATAGCACATGAAGCTGAAGAGGTGAGAAAATGTATGCTGAAGTATATAACCCATGTACAATTGGAAATCTAAAAATTTGCTTACAAATGTAAAAGAACAGGATTTTTGGAAGGTTGAATAAAATTTGTAGGGGATAAAGGGACCTATATACACTTATCTCTGAAAATAACTTTCATGCCAGCTATTGTCTTTCCTTGAAAAATATGGAGGGTTGTCTGTTGTCTCTCACCACATTTATGTCATATTTAACCCTTATAAATCATAAAGATCAAATGAAGGCAGCAGAGCTAAAATTATGAAAAATCAGTTGAAAACCTCCCTTCTATTTCCTCCACCCCTTCCAAAGTTGAACTTCAAATTATCAAAATGTATACTGGTTCTGAAGAAGACACTTATTAAAAAGCAACAAACATAGTATTCCTTGGTTGAAAACCTGTATTTACAAATGTGTCATGTAAAGTTTTTGATCTGGACTGGATGAATTCTGCAGTGGTTGTGATGGGTGATATGAAGAAGCAAAACACTTGTTTTGCAGATCAGAGCTTTGACCTTTGATGTGATATGGAATAGAAGATGTGTCTCTGAAGGATGTCTAAAAATGGATGTTGCAGGGTATTCCATTTGAATCCTGTCCTGTAAAGCACAAGTTTTTCAGATTCTTCCTCAGACACTCCTCATTCAGAAAGCAGCTCTTAGATTACTGACTTTACAGATCTTCTGTTTCGTAATGATTGTATCAAAACAGAAGCTTGTAACTTCCTGGGTTTCTGTGATTTCTAGTTAGTTTTATCATAGTATGCACTGTGAGTCCTTAGCTTAGATCACGTGTTGAACCCAGTGTAGCCGAGCCTGATTCCACTGCTGTTGCATAATAATAGCACTTCAGATGCGTGACATTTCTGAAAAGGAAGTGTGTGACATTATAAATATATTTAATCATTGGCATGTATTATCTGGAGATGTTTTTGAAGTCGTTAAGAAAAAATTAAATTTGTTGGGGTTGGCATCTAGAAATTAGATGACTTGTCATTAACTATCCCAGCCCTATATTCTATGAAAACCACCAGTAGTGGCTTAGACCAAGAATCCATCTATCCATGTATCCTGTCTCTGAGCCCTTCTTCAAAGAAATTCTGTACCATGTTCGTGTTGATATGCATAGGCCATGAAGAAGTTTTGCAACACAGTTGTCCGAAATCACTGTAGTCCCAAAACTTGCTCTTCACCTGCTATCACCTGTTGCAGCTCCAGCACAACCCCAACAGCCTGGACTAGTGGTTCTGAATGCCGTGGCTATCAGCTGATGGCCATGTGGCTAGCAGCAATCGCTGGGGCATTTGGTGGATACAGCAGCTCTAAGCCAGCAAAGCCAGCCAGTGCTGTCAAGAAAGTCAGACAGCTGGTCCACCTGCGGTTGTAGTACAAGCCTTGTCAGTTTCAGATGGATGAATTGTTGCAATGCGTTGCCAATCAGGCTAGCTCCAGTGAGGCTCCAAAGAAAGGCAAAAGTAGCAATGGTGTTCCTAACTTACTAGTAAAAAACATCATCATTGATATAGGAACAATAGAAGTCACAGACTGCAGGAATTAGAAGGAAAGAGAAGTGAGCGGTTGATTGGAACAGTAGTCTGACCAGATCAGAGAATCTATTTAGTGGTAATTTGATTCTAAATTAACAGAGGAAGAGGCGTCTGGCTGGAACTCTGTGAGGTTTCAGAAATTAGATGTTGCTTGACTTGAGACAAGTGTGAAGCAAACTGAGATATTTTCTTTAAAAAATTAAGAAATCTACAAAATAGTTGAAAGTTACTTACCCCCTCCATTAGACATCAAACCAGAAAGGATATGCAGACTGAAATTGTAGCTTTCTTGTAGACATTAGGGTCAGATTTTTACCTATACTGCATAAAACTTGAATACAGGGCAGGGGATCATTTAGAGTCAAATGAATTTCCTCTCTTCAGAGTGCTTTAGTATGTTTCATGTCTGTACGTATAATAAACCTCTACTAAAAGAATCTTGTTCAAATTCTTGAGTTTTGGCACACTACAGGATGGAGCCTGGGAGAAAATATACTTTACAATTACATTACATTCCTCCATGCAGAGCACAGGGTGATGCCAGTCAGATTTTCATAGGCAGGAGTTGAAAGTGTTTGACAGTAACATGGCTTCATCCTAATTGAATCTTTGATCTCTACAATTTCAACAAAGTATTTGTTCTTAAATACTCATTTTTAAAAGCTCTGTTCAGATTTTATCTCTCTGAATTTAAAAAGTTATCAGGAAGAAGTTACTGTCAGCAATAAATTGAGAAGATAAAAATGGGAGGGGAAATGAATTGTTACTAGATTATTGCTTGTCAGCCAAACAGATTTATGTATGCTAAGCTATAAGTTTTGGTCATAAATTTTATGATTACACAACAGGACAGAATTGTTTCATTTGTATGTAAATTAAACAAGGAAATAGAAAAATAGAAAAACATGATATAGTAATTATGTATGAACAACATGAAACATAAACACATTAATATTTGGCCACTGGATGCCACTGTTGTCTCAAGTAGGTAAACTGAAAAAAAGTGTGTATTATGTGTTCTTAGTAATTTTTCGAATGATTACTAAGATGTCCCATTTACGTATTTATGATTTCTTCAGATTTCTTCTTCTGTGAAGAAGTTGGTGTAAAATCTTAGATCAAAAAATTGTACTACCATTTTTGTTTTGCCTCGTAGTATGTCCAGAAGTTTCAAAACTTTTCAAACTTAGGTGTTAGTACTTTGTCCATTCCTGCTTGTATGAAAGACAGCTATCAATGTTTCAACCCCCTATCCAATAAGCACCCTTTTTGAATTCAGGAGTTTGGTGTTCTGAATCATAATTTAGCCATTGTGTAGCTCTGAGTTAATTGCCTTTTCATATATTCTTGTTCCTCAGAAATTTCCTGCTGACTCTTTTTAGGCCTAATCAGCATGTCAAAGTATTTGATCACTTAGAATGTTGAAGTTCTCTACCCTTCAGTTAACAAATAAAAAGTCTCTTTTGGCTGCTCTGAAGTGTTCTAAAGGAGCACCCATTTCTTTTATAAAGAGCGCGTTTGCCTAGATGAGGGGCTTTGATTTCTCCCTGGGCCAATTACTTGCACCATACAGTTGATAGTTTGAGTATGACAAATGACTAGCCAGTTAGGGTGGCTCCTTCAGTTCCCTGTGAATTAGGATTTAAAGATCCATTTTCCTCTGGTGGAGTACTTACTGCTTTACTAATCCATGGCTGAAGATAAGCAGTTGCAACTGAAGAAAACAATAATGATATTTACTTGTAATAGGAAGCAAAGTCTGTGCATTGTCCACTCTTCTCTGAAATCTTAATGAAATACTAAGTCCAAAGAAGCAGCAGATAGAAATGAAGCAGCAAAGGGCATCATGTGTCCTTTTATTGTCTTGACTTCATGAATGTAAGAGACAAATGGACAAATTAACTCTTCAGTAGGCAGTGCTGTTGGAAAATTTTATCACCTGAACTATATCAAATGACACGTTGCATGAATATGAAAATATAAAGTGTATATAAAGTTGTTACAATTGCATTGTTTTCCATTTCAGTTGCATGCATGATGATAATTCTGTGCATAGAAAAATAATGTACAAACAGTACACTACAAATAGACTACAAAACAAAACAAATTTAAAATTAGATCCTCATTTTGTGATAAGGACACATTTTTTAAAGGACAATATCATGTGCAGGTGGAGCACTCTGGGATTAAAGCCTGAGATGACCATATCTTGCCATTAGAACTATCATGCAGTGTCATGAGATTCAGTGCTAGGAAAGGGGAGTGCAAAGTTCACGTTTTGGCTAAAATAAGCAAAATGTTGAGGGATTTTTATATCAGCTTAGTCTTTTCAAGTCACCAGTACTTAATTGGAATGTACTTTATTGCCAGCAATTGTAAAGGGAAAGGAACTTAAAAAATATGGAAGCAGTTTTGTTTGAAAAATATTGGCTTCTCCCTAACATCAACATTAAAGATCTAAATTAATTGGAAAGTTCTTGCATTTAATTCTTAATGTTGCAATTAAAATAGCCATGTTTTGCAGCTTTGTGTTAGAAATCTATTACAGATGTCCTGGTTGCATTATGTAGCACAGATCTAGACCTTTTTGTAGAGTTCTTTCATAAGTAGTATGATAATAAGTAACAAAGTTTGATTTTTTCATTTTTAGGGAATTTATGTAAAGTGTTCTGCCCTCTCTGTCACAGACAGCTGATGGAAAATAAACCAGCTTAAAAGAAAATAGAAGTGATACTTTATTTTGGTTGGCTTTTCATACTACTACTAACTGGCTTTACCTGTTCCTCTGTTCTTAGGCAAATGAATTTGAAATCTTCAGATCAGTTCCCAATTTAGGTCCTTAAGTTGGAACACGTTTTGTAACAGTTTTGCTGCATCTGAAACAAATGTCTAGGGAATCAGAAATTTCCTCTAAAATTCTGCTGTAGGAATGATATTTGGCAATGGCACTTGAAAGGCCACCTGTCTGGACTGTGGAAGAACTTTAGGTTAGGATAAGCATTAGTTTAGATACCAAGAACAGGCTAGAGAAGTGCAGTAGTAAGATACTATTATGGTTTGACAAGTACTTTGAAAAGTAAGAGTCTGCAGCCTTCAAAGTGTTTATGCACACCAACCATGCTTCAGGCAATGATTCAGAATTATTTTCTTATAGTACTGAATAAGTACTCTATGGAATTCATGGATTCTGCTCATGTCCCAGTGAGAACACCGAAACTGTTACCCAGACATCTTGTATTTTCCTCTGTTCTGAATGTTTCTTCATATTCCCAGTCTGCCGAATGGAGGAGAGTGGCAGACATAATTACCAACATCCCAAGAAAGAAGGAAAAACTTCAAACCTGTAGAAGAATAGACTGATCAAGGATCCAGCAGAGTATGGCTGAGAATGGGGACTGGTGAAGAGCAGGGATAAGTTAAGGATCTAAGGAAAGGGTATAACTTTACAAACAGAAGCAATTATTTGAAATATGCTCAGTTTCTTTGCACACAGGAAATATCAAAGTTAAATTTGAATGAATCTGAACAAATGTATTTTTACTGAGTATCTCAGTTAAGACATATTTAGAATTGACTTCTATGGCTCTACAATTCTTACATAGTTTACAAAAACAGTACTTATAAATAGATAGGTATGTTGTTCCAGATTTAGGTATCAAATGAGCAGGTAGATGCTGTTATATGACTCCATTCATATTTCTCATATGAGACACTGATGAATTGTCTATGAAATAGTTTATAAGCTGTGCTTAATACTGTTATTTTTTATCTTTAGGAGGCTTACCGGGAGGAGCAACTTATTTATAGACTAATGAGACAGTCTCAGCAGGAACGGAGGATTGCTGTTCAACTCATGCATGTTCGACATGAAAAAGAGGTGTTAAGGAAAAACAGAATTTTCAGGGAAAAACAATATGAAGAAAGAAGACTGAAAGAGTTCCAGGAAGCTCTTGATAGAGAAGCGGTAAAAGATTATTTGCTCCCTGAATTGCTCCAGGGCTGTTGCAGTATCTTCCTGTTATGAAATGGAATTCATATTATCAACTGTTAGAATTTAGGAGTTTTCTAGGGACAAGGTGATTTAGTGATGAATATATTCTTTTATCTAGGTTCAAAGTTACAGCTAAGTTAATAAGGGATAAAGCTGAGCAACTGAAAGTCTTATTTTGATCTTTTCTTCCAAACTAATTTTAACTTTGTAGGAAAGCATCTCTGTGTGATGAGTTTAAAAGGCACAGTCTTGCAGAGACAAAATGACAAAAGGCAATGACATAAGATCTTGTTTCAAGAATCATGTTTTTCATTTCCTTTAGATGCAATCTGGTAATATCCATTTTTGACAAATGCTGGAGGAGTTCCACTTGTGAGTGCTAATCTCTACCTTGGAGCTTGGAGTTGATTAATAAATTAAAAGGACTCATAATCCTGTGGCAAACTGCCAAGTGCTACGCTCATAGTAGGCCATAATGTATGGTAGAAATCTTATTTTGCTCCTGCCAAAAACGATTAGCAGCTCCAAATCCTCCAACACAGCAGGAGTCCTATGTAATCAGCAGCAATAGCTATTGATTACAACATCTCTTTAAGTACGCTGTTGGCCAAAAGGAACACACCATCACAGGAACTACTGATAATTTTCTACCATAACCAGAAATCTTTCTCAAAGATTGAACAGTATCAATAATATCAAATTATTTTCAGATCAGAATCTTGTAAGTTAAATTACTTGTCATATATTCTAAATGAGTATTCTATTGTGGGTTTCAGTGGAACTAAACCTTTACCAATGCATCTGCATAGTTGTTTGTTACGAAGAGTAGACAGCATCATTTCATGTTTTCCTGCCCTCTAAGAACTGCAGGTGTTCTTAATCTGTTTGTCATGAAAGAAGTAATATATTTCTCATTTATTTCATTATATTTTAGCAGTTAGAAAGCAAACAAACTGGAATTTATATAATGAATAAAAAATTTTAGTTTTGTCTATGTGTTAATCTGCTTGCTGGCTATCCAAGTCTCATGAGAATCTAGCTTTTTTAATTTCTTGACTTAAATAAGCACATTCATTTTCATTTCCAGGACTGTGCACTTCTGCACTTTCATTTTCTTTGCAACCTCAAATTTACTCTTTAAAAAAAATTCTAGGCTCTTGCAAAACAAGAAAAAATTGATTATGAAGAACAAATTATCAAAGAAAGAGAATGTCATGAGAAAATTGCCATTGAAAGAGCTCAGGCACGTTATGAAAAGCATTATTCTACATGTTGGGAAGTGATGAACCAGATCATTGATTTGTCAACAAAAGTAGGAGAATATCGTCTACTGACAAACAAGTGAGTATGGTAGCTGTTAGGCAAAAATAACAGCTGTTAGGTAGTTGTTAGGCTTCATTATTCAGACTGGTTTAAGCACCATAACATCTTATGTAGATTCTAAGATGTCTTACAGGACAGCTCCAATCAGTTTGTTTGGGAAAATGATGACATTACTTTTGTGTGAGGATTCACTGAGGTGTAATGCAGGATGAACTAATGCTAAAGCCTTAGCATGATTTCTTGAAAACTCAGCTAACTTGAATCTTTAGGAGGCCAAGATCCACTAGTTCTACAGCTTGTGGAACTACTGATTTCCTTTTTATGAACAAATTCCTTAGTTTAAAAGTTAAAAACTGAGTGGTGCTCATGTCATTCTAGATTGTGCTGCTAGTTGAACACTTCCTCAGTATAACATAAACAGAATCAATTTCCTAATATATATCAACCTGTCTGGACTGTCCAAACAGTAGGTCAGTCCAAAATCTTCCAAGTCCTACATGCTGTGATTCCCTTTTCTGACATGCCCTAATTGCACAGGGTTTCTGAGAAGGTCCTAAAAAGGCAGTAACCTCCAAGTGCCTGTGCTGTACGAGTGTTTCCAAAACCATGGAGTGGGGTATTGTTGCTGTTGTTTTTTCGTTAGTATTCAGTGATTAGACTATGGGGTAAGACTTACAGCATTAGAAAGTATGCCAAAATCTTCATTGCCTTTTAGTGTAATTGTATGTTAAAATAATAAAGCTGTAACCATATGAAATACACATGATTATATTTTATGGAAATTACATAAATTTAGGCCCAGTGAGTACATGATAAAATAGTCAGCCTAGACACAGTTTAGTGATGATTTGATGATTTCCCTGTCTGACACACCCATGGTTCCAGTGTAGGCCAGTGTCACATTTGCTTGTACTGAGTGGTGCACAATATATACAGATATTTGAAATATCTTTCCAAAGTTTGCATATCAAGGTTGTATCTGCATTTACGGTGACTATAGGTATGGTTCATCTGTCTTTCCATGCACTTCATTGTGCAGGATACATACAGTAGGTATTAAATTATTTTTGAACAGCACATGCAGAGTTTATTTAAAGCTATAACATTCAACTATCTACAATAATTTCTAAAAAAAAAAAGTCAGTCCAAATTGATGTAATCTTAAGAAATAGTAGAAACTTTCATTTTGACCATTGTTAAATTTAAGCTGTTATTTATACTGTTCATTTAGCAGCCATAGAATTCTAATGTGACATGTGAGCATCCTGTTTGCATTTAGCTTGCTACTATATGCAGTTTGTCTTGTTTCATATGAATATTTTTCCTTTCTAAAGGAAAACAAATAGTTTAATTACTCATATAATTCTAAAGTAATTTTAGCTTCCAGGAAAAAATTCTATAGATTTTTGGTGAGAGGAGGCTTTACCCCACAAAAGGGAAGAATATTTTGGAGCAGGGAAAAACAGCTATGGCAATACTGTTGCTACAGAGCTCTGCCAGCCAAATACTGTGCGATGACACATTTATGAAAATACTGAAGCCTATAAGTGCCTATGGCTGTCATATAAATAACCAAGCACTTATAAAAAGCTGTATTAATTATAGAAAGCATTATAAACTATATCAAGTTTAGCATATGCTTGTTTAATGATTGTGATTCTTGTAAATTTGGGTCCGCTATTCTCAAATTTCTAACCCCTTTAATTTTTGGTTTGGAACTCTTTTTTTTTTTTTATCTCCCTCTGCAGCAGAATTCCATTAAAATTGATGCTTGATTGGAAGGAAATTTTTTTTAATGGAAAACCAGTGTATGAACAAGCCTCACTTCAACCTTTGCCAAATGAACCAAACCCAGAACAACTTGTAGAGCTGAATAAAATGAATCTGTTAGATGAAAAAGATTATGGTGAATACAAGGTACATCAAACTGATAAGACATAATGGAAGATAATACACCTTGATTTTTCATAATCATAAACATTTTGTTGTGATGTTTCATTTTGTTCTTTTACTAGTCTGAAATCAGATTTTGACATGCATTTTCTTTTAATTTCCTGAGGTTCTATATGAAATATACGGCTATATTTTATGTTAGTAGCACTGGAGAACTGCTGCAATTTTAAAACACTGGTACAATTTCATTCTTGTATATAACATTGATTATGTTTCTTTCCTGAGTTCATAGGACCAACATGTTAATTGCAATGCAATTAATTTTTAGCTAATAGGAATTTGAAAGTGCGCTTAATGCTACCATGTTTCAAAATGCAACAGAAAGTAGCCAGCAAAAGCAAGTAAAATTAAATACTCTATCTGTTACAAAACCTGATAGTCTTAATTTCAGCAATTTTGAGTGAAAGCTTTCTAGCAAGATTTATTGGTTTGAGTGATCCATTTATTTTAAGATGGTAATATTTGTGAAAATTATTAAAAATGGCTGACATTTTTTCTTAACCATCTATTAGAATACAAGTAACTACTTTTCAGGGTACCTTAAAATTTTTCTTCAACTTAACAATACGTTAATGTAATTTCGCAAGTGAAAGATTAATTTTGTTGATGTTTCCCTGTTAAAATGTATTATATATTTTTTTTCCAAATTATATCAATAATACTTTTCTTTGGAAAAAAATAATCCCGCTACATATTTAGTCTTTTCAAATAATCTGTTTAACTAGCATATGGCTATCATGGCAAATAACCTGTCTTTGACTTGTTGGGAAATAATAACTACAATACATATGTGCTTTTGTCCACATCCTGAATCAATTGATATGTTTTATTTTGCAATGAGTATAAATGTTTGTTACAAGTTTTGTGATGAATGCCTGACAGCTCAATTTACTTTGGTTTCAATCTTAACATATATTCACCTGATTTATCTATTTAGAAGGTCATTGTGCAGACCTTATCAACTCATGTAATGGATTTCTTGATCAGTTTCTTTAGGTGAAAAAAGGCATATGTACAAGACCAACAGGGAGGACATACAGGCAGCAAACAGTTATTGGCGAACACTAATGAAAATTTTTTCAGTCATATTGTTGTTTATATTACAAAGTCTTGTAGTCTTCCCTAGATGTAAGGGCACTGAAGGTCACAAACATTTAATGACACATTTAAAGCCTCTTTTTTGCTACCAGTCTGTTTCAAGTGCACATTCACATAATTTTTTTTTCCAGATGTTGTTAGTCTTATGTCTTTCTGAATCAGTATTAATCGAAAGCTGGTATCATATGACATGTCTAAAATTGTTGGCACCACTTCATACTTATGTATTCTGAAAATCTAAGTGAACAGCAATACCGTCAAAGTATTGCTTCTAGAAAAAAACGGTATTGCAGGGCATTCTGGCAAAGTTTATGCTGATTTTCTTAACCCTTGAGAAAAATGCCCAGCACAGGCAATTTGGCATCTCTCAAGAACACTAAGTTTGCACAAGCAATACTGACTGAAAGCATCAAATATATTTGATAAAATACAAGAACAAAATACAGTGCTATCAGTGAGTTGCACATTCCACATTAGATTGAGCCTGAAAATATTTGGAAACTACCACATCATCAGTTGTGGGTATAAATTAATGGAATCATCCAAAACAAGCATAACAGTAGGCACTGCTCAAAATATCAAATAATTTACAGTTTTGATCAAGAGTATTGACTAGGAGTTAAATAACTCTCACCTGGATACCTGAAAACTTGTTTCTGACAGGTAAGCTACTTTAGATCAAGACAGGTACAGTCTAGCAATCTTCTGGTTAAAAGGGCAAGAAATCTGAAAGGTGAGTGCTTCATATGGGGAGCCCATTCCATTTGCAATTCGTTTTTCCTACAAGTCTGATAGAATTTAAATTAACTAATCCATCTCTGCTTCCATGTTTAAGGAAGTAAGGAAGAATGGTTCAGATGGGACAAGGTTTTTGTTTTTTAAAGCATGTTTTTTTCAATTACATATTAAGAAGGATGTTTTCTGAGATATATTAGAGAGGGTATATTGTGCAACTCAAAGATTTTTTTTGTTTATACTGATTAAAAATAGGTGATATTTTCATTTAGAGTGATACTAAGTTACATTGTGTTATTGTCTCTAATGCACATATGTTCAAAGTCAACACTGATCAAGTTCCATTAGTAGAATGTATGCTGTGGCAATATATCATTCATGGTAGTAAGTTCAGGAAAAGGTTGCATATTGTACCTGGAACATGAATTCAAACCAGTATATTTCAATAGAACTTTGAAACTGGTTGCTGCTTCTGATGGTGATTAAATATTTAATGTATAGAATGATACAATTGTCTAGGTTGAAAAAGATATGGAGGTCACTTAATTCAATGTCTTTGCTCAAAGAAGGGCCAACTTCTGAGTCAGATAAGGTTGCTCAGTACCTTGTCTGGTCAGCTTTCAAGTATTTCCAAGGATAGAGGTTCCACAGACTCTCTGTCCAACCTGCTGCTGTGCTTAACCACTCTCATTGTGAACATTTTTTTTCTTCATTTTTTTTCCTAGTTGGAATTTCTCTTGCTGAAACATTTGATTTGCCACTAAATAATAATTAATACAGGACTAGTATTATCCTGCATACTAAAATGTTATCTTTTAGTTTCTCATAGCATAAAGTGCACATCAGGACTTTCCTAGTGTTATAAGATCCAATACTGGTAGAGTGTATATTAGAGTGGCAAAAGCATAATTCTCTGTTCAGTTCTTCTGACTACATCCTGTGATTCTCATCTTTCTTCCAATGTGATTGTCAGTAAAAGTATCTTTACTAGCCAAATCTCATTAAGATACATGCTGGTAACTTATACCACTGATAAATTTTTATTAGTCTCAGAGTAGATGAACTGGAAGATTCTACTCAATATTTCCTTCCCTTAAAATTGTTGAAATTATATGGTGGTCGGATTGGTTTGGGTTGGTTTTGGGTTGTTGAGCTTTGGGTTTTTTCCTCTCTATTGAATATATGTTAGGCAAATATATATATTAGAAACCTTTGTCTGTAAAAATTTTCAAAAATTTATGTGTGATACTGGGCAATAATGATGCCCAGTTTTTAGAATGCTGAATATTAGGCTACTGGGCTTCTATTCCAAAAATCTGCTACTGATTCCTTCTGTGGTATTGGTGAAATGATTTTTCATGTTTATGGAATTAAAAAAAATGATTCTCGGACTCTATGAAAGAAGTTGTAGGAGTACTTGTCTCTCTCAACTAGGTATTAGTGAATATCAATAAATGCTTAATGATTATGACATAATTATAGCTTTTAACAATGGTCTATTCTAACAAATATTTAGTACTATTCAGATTTGGTTATATTATGTATTGTGTTTGTATATAAATACATATATCTAGAAAGATGAAAGACAAGGCATATTGACAAATTATTTGGTAATTTGTAATTTATACAGAGTATGACAGGGGAATGGCGCCCAACTGAAGAGAACAGTGAAAACAAACCTCCTCTTAATAATAACATACTGGGTCATGTGCTTCATAGACTGATGGAGATTTTCTATCCTCCAAAACCCAAATCTTCACCACCTTTATTTCCTCCATTTCCTATCAAGGGATGTATTTTGGGAAAACTTTTTAGTGGAAAAACTACCTGTGCAAAGTTTATTGAAAAAGGTAGAGATTTTTCTTTTTTTTCCCCTAAAATTCTTAAAAATGTTTATTTGCATTAAAATCCCACTTTTACAATGAAAATTGTTTGGGCAAATCCTTGCATTACTAATCCTTGAACCTCAGATGCATCGGTATTTTGCAGGGATTGGTTGCAAGCCATTCATTCATTATCTTCCAAAATAAAATTAAAAACACCTGAACTTGAATATAGTGTTCATATAGTATTACTTCTGCATTCAGAATTTGAAGATGCTTTTGGCAGTTTCTCTGGGGATATTTGTTATAGAAGAGACTAGCAAGATAGCTAGGTGATTGTGGGGACACACTGTGCGATGGTTACAGAGAAGAGACAGTGGAAGCAACTTTCATCAACAGCCCAAATGAAATAATTCACTTAATTGCCAGTAATAGTCTCTTTGTATGTATGCTTAACTCAAACTGTGTAAGTTATCTAATTTTTTTGTGTATTAGTTTGCAATATTCAGGTACTATCTGTTGATACTCTGGTTCAGGAAGCCATCCAAGCTTTTCTTAAAAATGAAATGAAAAGTGAGCACAATGTGATTCCACAAGAAGCAGAGAGTTCCGGGGAAAAAAATGAGGTAAGCATTTTTTGTTAATTTTGGGTTTGGCTCCAAAAGGAAGGTGAGAATGAAATATATAAGGAGGAAAGAATATTGTTTCAATTTTTTTACTCAATTTCAAACTTAATTCTGAGTTTTGACTTACAAGTCTTCAAGAGTCAGCTTGAATTGACAGGGTTGTTTTTCCTGTAATATGTAGTTTCCTTTCTAATCTATTTCTTTTCGTAATTGATACAAGGTCCAGAAGAACTTATCAAAATCACCAACGAAAGTTCTAAATAAACTCCAAACAGAAACATCTACCAATGGAACCAAAGGTGTGTGTATATTTTTATATGTATGTATAGTTTATACAATTTAGTTTTAATTCTTATCTTAGTAGATTTACATAGCAATTCTCCTTTCTCTTGTAGTATCCATGGTAATATCCATGACATCTGAGTTTTCACAGTAGTTTCCGTTACGAATTTCCTGTTCCCACACATTCCTAGTGTCTGGGAGCAGCAGGTGCAGGCTGCTCCATGAAGGAAGGTGAGCTAGGTGACAAGTGCAATAGCAAAGCAGGAAGCACCAACATTGACCAACAGCGAGTGAGGATATTGTCTGAAGTCAGGGTCACTATCAGTTCCAGAGACACTGATCAGTGTGAACCTGTCTGGTGATAAGCCAGAAATTCTGCCACTGAAGCAAGTCTGAAGTCAAGCCAAGCACTCAAGTCAGCAGGTGTGGATCAGGGTCAGAACAAGGAGACAGCATACGGGGTGCAGAAATGGCTGCTACACAGATGTGAAGTACCACAGGCAGCGTCCAGGATGAGAACTTCAGATTAAAAGCAGATTCCAAGGGAAAAAAGGGCAAGCCTTCATCTCCCCTCACTTTCCTCACTTTCTCACCCTCACCTTTCTTTGCAACAGATCTTACCAACAAGGTAACTGACATTGGGCTCAGCCACCTAAGCTTAGAATTACAGAATGATTGAGGGTAGAAGGGACGTCTGGAAATCATCTAGTCCAATCCTCGTCAAAGCAGGGTCACTACTGCAGGTTGCTCAGGTCTATGTTCACTTGGATGCTGAACATCTCCAAGGATAGAGACTCCACAACCTCAGTGAGCAACATGTTCCAATAGTCCGTAACCCTTACAGTTAGTATTTTTCTGTTTAAATGTAATTTCCTGTGTTTCAGTTTATGTCTGTTGCCTTTTGTAATTTTAATTGGCACCACTAAGAAGAGTCTGTCTCTGTTTTTTTTATTCCCTTCTGCAGCCCAGATATTTCTACAAATTTATAAGATTCCTCTCAGGCCTTCTCTTCTCCAGACTGAACAGTCCCAGCTCTCAGCTTTTCCTCATATGTCAGATACTCCCAGACCTTAGTAATCATCAGGCCCTTTCTCTGGGCCTGGTCCAGTACATCCATGCCTTTCTTACACTGGGGAGTCCCAAACAGGACACAGCACTCCGGATGTGGTCTCACTAGTGCCATATCTTCTTAACGTGGTCCAGGATGCTGTTGGTCTTCTTTGCTGCAAGGGCACATTGCTGGCTCATGGTCAACTAGTTCTCCTCCAGGGCCTCCAGGCCCTTCTCTGCAAAGCTGCTTTCAAGACAGTTGGCCCCCCCAGCTGGTACTGACGGCATAGGGGTTTCCTCACCAGATGCAGGACTTTGCATTTCCCTTTGCTGAACTTTATGAGATTCCTGTCAGCCCTTTTCTCCATCCCGTCAAGGTCTCTCTGAAGGGCAGCACAACCACCTGGTGTACCAACCACCCCTTCCAGTTTCACATCATGTGCACGCTTGCTGAGAGTGCACTCTGTCTCAGTCATGCAGGTCATTAATGAAGATGTTAAACAGCATTAGTCTCAGGCTAGACTGCTTGGGCTACACCGCTAATCACTAACTGTCAGCTGCACTTCACACTGCTGATCACAACCCCTTCAGCCTGGCAGTTCAGCCAGTTTTTAGTCCACCTCACTGCCCACTTACCAAGTCCATACTGCATCAGTTTGTCTATGAAGATCTTAAGGAAGACAGTGTCAAAAGTCAATGTAAACAGCGTACGCTGACCTCCTTTCAACCACTGAGCCCACCACCCCATTGTAGAAGGCTGTCAGGTTAGTCAGGCATGATTTCCCCTTCATAAACCCACACTGACAACTCCCAGTCATCTTCTTGTCCTTAATA
The DNA here is from genome assembly GCF_929443795.1 of Astur gentilis. Classification (NCBI taxonomy): domain Eukaryota; kingdom Metazoa; phylum Chordata; class Aves; order Accipitriformes; family Accipitridae; genus Astur; species Astur gentilis. The sequence continues at coordinate 75,919,933 of NC_064919.1, read as the reverse complement.
TACTTGGGAATGGTTTCCATGCTTATTTTCTCCATCAGTTCGTAGGGACTAAAGGGAGGCTGGCTGGCTTGTACATCCCCAATTCCCCCTTCTTGCTTTCCTTGAAGAGAGGAGTGGCAGTTGCATTCTTCTAGTCCTAGGAATCTCCCCCAGTCACCAGGACCTTTCAAAGATTATTGAGAGTGGCCTAGCAGTGACATTGGCCAGGTCCCTCAGCATGTGTGGGTATATGCCATCAGGTCCCATGGTCTTGTGTATTTCCAGTTTATTTAAGTGTTCCTTAAGCTGATCCCCCTCCACCAAGGGTAAATCCTTCTTGCTGCAGTCTTTCCTGCTAGTCTCAGGGGCTTGGAATACCTCAGTCTTTTTGCATGTCTCTTTCAGCAGCCCCACATTTTCCCTAGCTTTCCTTTTGCTATGGAGATACCTGTAAAAGTCCTTCTTGTTGCAGTTCTGACTAGACATAAGACAAGGCCTTTTCCGCATGAGAACCATCAAACATTGGAACAAATTGCCAGAGTGGTAGTGTAGTCTCCATCCTTGGAGGCTGTAAACATCACACTGGGTAGACAACTGAGCAACCTGGTCTGACCTTTTAACTGATGCCACTTTAAGCAGAAGATTGCTTGAACCTCCAGAAGTTGCTTCTAACCTGAATTAATCAATGATCTTATGATTGTAACAATTGTGTAAACCTTCTATATTGATTTGTTCAAAGAACAATAATGAGGCATATACTTTTCTTATTCATCTATAGTAATAAATATTATAATAATAGAATTGTAAAACTTTATAATATACCTCTTTTAGGAAATTGTCCTGTCAAAAAGGATCCATCTGGGCAAGAGTTCATATCAGATAGCAGTCAGGATGGCCTATCCAAGGTTTGTAATCCAATTTTAGCTTCTACTTTATAAAGATGCATTAGTTAAAAAGGTTAAATGACTTAAATAGTGACACCCTTTCATCATTCTGAATTAATTTGTTGTCCTTACTGCAAGCATTTTCTGTATGAAGCATGAAAAGGGTTTATCGTGAAAATCTATTCCTGTGTATGTTGGTTAAAGTTCTATATCTTCTTGTTAAATGTCCCATTAACGTAAGATATGGTACTTCCTATGTAATTTCTGAGTTAGCAAAAATATATTCCTGATCTTGCTGCTGCCAAGCAGATCATTCATCCCTTGACAAGGTTTCTTCTTTTTTTTTTCAAAAAAATTTAATTCTACAATGCTCTCTTTGACTTTATTGCTCACTGGAAAATACTTCAAAAGCTAAGATATGAAAGCATCCCTGTAGAACTAATGAAGTTAAATGCTGCAGTAGGAAACTGTCAGTGGATTTATGGTACTGAAAATCAGAATAAGCTTAGAACCAGGACACTTAATTTTTTATTTCTTGGCCTTCTTATCCTTTTTTTCTCAACCTTGTTTCTGTCTGGTATTTCCATGGATGTAAGATGGAAATCAGTTGGAGATTTCAATTAGGCGTTTTTCATATCAGTTGAAACTATTTCTCCTTAATAGATAACAATAAATATTAAATATAAATAAATCACACCATAAACATTAAATTTAAATAAATAAATAAATATAATATAATATAATATATAAAGTAGACTCATACTCTTATTAACAGTGAGTGTTGTGAACATTCTGAGCATATTAGTCTTACTCTGCACTCTTCCACAGCTATCTGTACGTGCCCAGCTTGGTGCCGCATCACAGAAATTGTTGAAGAAAGGAGAAAGTATTCCTGATGAATTACTAATTGACATCCTATTGGAAGCCATTAAGTATGAAACTGTATAGCTTTTTTTCCTCACTTATTTACAACATAATTATCCAGATGTAGTCCAAATTCAGCCATTTCTCTTTATTAAGATATTTTTTGAATGCTGCAGTCTTCAACTTGGAAAGTGGAGCTAAATTAGTGAAGGTAGTTAATGCTCATTTTATGCTAGCAGTAGAATGCTAGCAGTAGAGTCTAGCCCTAAATTATGCAGACATTATTGTACACTACTGAAGGTAAGTAAAAATATACACAACTATCACATAGTCATTAAATATAACTAATGTCTCTATTTTGTTTCTTAGTTGGAAGCTATTCACCACATGCTAGTATTTTTTCTTTTACATTTTGTGAAATGCATAGTCCAAGTATTCATACTTCTGCAGTTAGGTTACTTTTTTTTTTGTCTACTTGTTTGACAGAAAATTGTCTCAACTACCCTGATGTGCAATTAGCACTTAAGTTCCCACATGAATACCATTTAAGTTATATTACTCCCATTAGTATGTTTTAAAGTTACAAAACAGATTTTTCTATTTGTTACATTAGTGGAAAAGTTAGTAGACAATATAGGGAAATTACACCTCTGATCATAGTCTGTATAGAGAGTGTTTTTGAAAACTTTTTTTATCAAGACAGTGAAGATTGTTTTGGTTTTGATTTTTTTTCACTTTTAGTTAGTCTTGAGGTTATTTTTCTGATTTAAAATCCATTGCTTTACAGTTTAATTATGTCTGTCATTCTGTATTCATCAGGATATTTAATATTCTAAATTCAGAATGAAAGACTGCTATGACAAGCTCTTCTTTAGGTGTTATTATTATGCTATCAATGCAATGTATAATTCTGGTCCTTCATTTACTTTTAGCCAAACACCACCAGAGAAGGGGTGGATTGTGGATGGGTTTCCAATGACAATTAATCAGGCAAAACTATTTGAAAAAGCCTATACAGGGATTGATCCAGAAACAAAAGATGCAAATTCTGGAAAGCTCTCACTTGTCACAGATCCCAGAGCCCCTAACAAGCCTCCTGTTACCTCACCTGCATTTGATGTTTCTGTATTATTGGATATTTCAGACACTGCGGTACTGAAACGTCTGGCTAATTTGAAGTGTAAGTTTTCAACTACTTTAACAAAGTAAAATGGCAAGCAGATTCTGATGTATGGGGAAGGTAAAGATTGTTATAATACTGAAATGGCTAAATTGTGAGGACTCTAGCAAGTTGCATATTTTAATTAAAAATACTCAATTATATAATCTCTATATTTTCTTCTGACAATTATGAAATTAGAAATTGTTTAGATTTCTTGACAGCTTTGTTCTCCATTTCTAAGGTCCCTTTTAACTTCAGCTGTCTAAAAGTACATGACTAGGTTTAAGTAACACATTAATCCCAAGCATTATTAACCAGTTATAACTCTAAGTTATACTTATTGGAGTAAACTAGCATTACTGTACAATTTCTCTACATCTCACAGTATCACTTTCATTGTGTATTATCACCTTGAATGCTTCCATATTATTTCAATAACTTGTATTTGTTTCAGAGGCAGATAAGAAGCGTGCAAGTGCACGTGTATATACTTGCTTATATTTGTACTGAATTCTCACTGGACCTGAGCACAGTGGCTGGTGTTAGACATCACATAAAACAGTAGCTGGAAAAAACACAAGTTAACAACAGATGCAGAAATATGCCTCATTACAAATGCGTGTGTGTAAATAGTATTTTTATCCAGGAGACACATTTGGAAAGGGATGAAGGAAATTATAAACAAAGTGATGTGCCAACATTCATTCCCTGAGAGTGCCAACATTCATTCCCTATTGATTACTGCCTTTGTCTTGTCTTCAGTCAGTGAACAATCAGAAATTGTCAGTTTTGGCCAAAAAGGCAAAGGCATCAAAGGCTTTTAGATGGCTGTTTCACTGCCAGACCACACATTTTTAATTGCCTTGCTCACCTTGGCAAAACCAAAGGGTTTTTTTTATGTCCCATATTGTCCAAATTATAAGGAGATTCCTTTTCATTGTTTTCACTGCAGCATTTACATGGCACATGGCTTGAACTAAAGCACCACCTACTCTTAACTTTTATGTATAGGTAGGAGTGATGATGAGGTAAAATCATTAGAGCTTCTGCTAACAATGCGGTACAGATAAATATATAGACACTGGAAATGCTTGTTAATTTAAAGAACTTCTGTTGCCAAAACACTTTGAAAATGTGAAAATACTTGATGTAATCTCAGAAATGTGAACAATTTATTTCATAAGATGTCATGTGGTGATAGAAAGAGTCAAAAGAACAATAAAAAAGATCAGAAATCTATAAAAATTGGCTTATTTCTGATCAATAAGAGTGTTTTTTAACTTTAGAGAAGACTCAGAGAGAGAGAATACCTTGTCTTTCCGATGCAGTGGAATATGTGCCCATTGTTGTGAAAAGGACTAGGTACTTCAAGGAAGATTCAGATTAGGCTGGGAAAACACCTTCTAACTGTTACAATAGATAAACCTGAAACAGTCCACCTACAGGAATGCTCCGTCTCTACAACTGGAGATTTCTATGACTGCAAAGCATCCATCAGGATATGTTAGTGTTATAATTGGCTGTCCTGGTTTCAGCTGGGATAGAGTTAACTGTCATCCTAGTAGCTGGTACAGTGCTATGTTTTGAGTTCAGTATGTGAAGAATGTTGATAACATACTGATGTGTTCAGTTGTTGCTCAGTAGTGTTTAGACTATAGTCAAGGATTTTTCAGCTTCTCATGCCCAGCCAGCGAGAAGGCTGGAGGGACACAAGAAGTTGGCACAGGACACGGCCAGAGCACCTGACCCAAACTGGCCAACGGTGTATTCCATACCATGGGACATCCCATCTAGTATAGGAATTGGGAAGTGGGCGTGGGGGATCACTGCTCTGGGACTAGCTGGGTGTCGGTCGGCGGGTGGTGAGCAATTGCCCTGTGCATCATTTGCACATTCCAATACTTTCATTATTGCTGTTGTCATTTTATTAGTGTTATCATTATCATTATTAGTTTCTTCTTTTCTCTTCTATTAAACTGTTCTTATCTCAACCCACGAGTTTTACTTTTTTTCCTGATTTTCTCCCCCATCCCACTGGATGGGGGGGAGTGAGTGAGCGGCTGCGTGGTGCTTATTTGCTGGCTGGGGTTAAACCACGACATTGGCTATGCATTTAAACAGATGAAGAGGCAGACACTGTCTTCAGGTCCTTTCCAGTTTAATTTTATATTTCCCTGACTTTGCTTTCTTTTAGGAAGTCTGGTACCCAATTTTTAAATGGAGAAATGTAATATCAAGGAAAACTGAAATTTTGCTTTGGTTGAATAACTACCTGCATGATTGCCTTTTTCAATATATGCTCATATATCCTGTTTTCCACACAGCAAATAAATTGAAGTCGTCTCAAACTGAACAGGAGAACAACAATAAAAATTCAGATGCTGAAATCCTAGAAGAGAAGATAGACTTAGCCAGGGACCAGGTGCTACATAGGTATGTTATATGAAGTACAAAAAAGCTGCTTCAGCCAGATGTTTAGGCATGTAATTAATGTGAATCTCATATGTGATCCATGATAGTACTGACAGGCCTGATGTTAAGAATTTACTTAGGAGTTCATCTAACATGGAGCCTAAAGAGTACTTTCATTTTTGGCACAATATAAATAATCCTAATAGTTAAGAATTCTTGTGTTTTGCGTTTCCAGGGTATTCTTCCAAGGAGAATTTCTTTTTCAGATATATATTGCATGAACCAAGAACCATATGTATACATATACATATATATATGTATCTATGCATACATATATCGACATATGTCATACATCATGTGAATGCCTTGAGTGAAATGCACGTGATTTCAATTGCAGATTTTCTAAAATGGTATCTTCCACTTTTGCGTTTATAAAAAACAATCAGTTTTCTATTGTTTACTGAATCAGTTGATGTTTAACTTTACATAAAGAGCAAAATCAAGAACAAGTTTTGTTTCTAAATATTTGATACTATTAACTATTTCAGACCAATTTATTATTGATTATTATTGTTTTAGTTGTGATATAAGAAAGTAGGTTTAGCTTGTGGCAAGAAAGAGTAAGAAATATATAAGACCAGTTAACAGTAGGATTTTAAAAGTTTTCGTGTGTTGAAAATTAAGGGTTTGATGTGGATGGAGTATTATTTTGCAAAGAATATTACCTGGATTTGTTTTAGTATTAAATTAGATGGTTTGCTTTTTCTTTTGTTTATTAATTTTGGGAAATGTTTGATTTTCCATTAGTTAGATTTTAATTTTATGCATTAATATGATTTTTGTAGAATTTCAAGCTTTCTAGACACATGGCCAAAATTAGAGAAATGGTTTTCAGTCCATCAAAGTACTCTAGTTAAAGTCAATGCAGAGACAGAAGAAAGTCTTGTGTGTGAAACAGTGAAGGAAATTATAATGGAAGAAATTGCCAAAAACCAGAATAGAAGTAAGTTTTCCTATTCTTACTTTTTACAGTTCAGTAAGAAACGACTTTGTTTTTATCATTAACACTAATAATTAATATATAAAACTATATGGAAACATCAGTTGTCACTGGCCCTGCAAGACTTTGGGGATGTGTAAGTTAATGATAACTGCACCAGAACTCTGAACTTTTCTGTTGTGTTTTTACCTTTTCAGAGGATATGGACCAATTTCACATAATTGTAAAGATCATTTGAGAAAAAGTTTTAAAATATTTAAAAGAAAGTGACAGTTGGATTTATTTAAATTCCATAAAGTAAAGGATTACTAAATTCAGTCCTTCTTCCTGGTTTAAATATTGCAGCTAGCATCTTCACCATGTGGGATAGCATAATGGTATAAGAAAGACTAACTTGCCATTATTAACATATATTCATTTATCAGCAGCAGCTTAAAAACATGGATAACTTGGAGTGATTTTGGCATGTGTTTTGGTGCATGCTTATTCCATTTTTCTTCTTAATTACCCAAAAGAAAAGAATCATTTAAAAAATTAAAAAGCAAAAAAGATTAAGTATCCAGGGGAAAAGACGCATCAAGTAAACCAGGACTTCTGAATAACCAGGTTTTTTCTTCACAATTTTCACAAGAAAGTCTTGATGTGTCTTCTATGTCCGTGTCCCTGTCGTCCCCCCCCCCAAAAAAAGTTATTGTCTTGAAAAGCACTACCAGTAAAAGTTTAGACCTCTACTCCTGAACAAGGTTTCCAGTTCATGAAAAATTCTTTGAAATATCACACCTGACAGAAAACTGGATGGAACATTTTCAAAGAAGCACCTGGTTGGAATTGTTATTTTTTTATATCCTTGATACAATTCATAGCCCTGCTGGAGTTAATGGCAAAATTCCTATTGATGCAAATGGACTTGTGATTTTCTGGTTAGAATCTAGCTATCTTGTAGAAGTACTGTAATGACTATTTACTCCCTGTGGAGGAATAATCCCTGTGGTTGGTTAATAATGACTAATTTCATATTTATGTTGATAGATACCAAGCTGTCCTTCACTATTAAGTTTATATAAGCAGAACAGAGGTATGAGAATGTATATTAATGAGTCAGACATCAGTAGCATTCTGGGAGTGACATGGTAAAGCTAAATACAGATTCTCGTTCTCAAAATATTTAGCAGAAGCTGAAGTAGTTGGAATATTTTATGTGGCCAAGAGTTTTGTTCTTTTAATAAATTTAAATCAGGAGAATGATAGCAGTTTTTCCATTGAAGCACCCAGCAAGACGGTGTTTTTCAGAGACAGATTTGTCACACTTAAAGTAAAACAAAACACATCTATTCTTTAAATATTAAGCTTCTTTCAAACAAAAAGACAAGACTGTTACAACAGTGGTTTACTGCAAGCCTATTTATTTTCTTTGAATATTTTCAAATCCACAGCAAAACTGGCCAGAATTCAGTCACATGATTCTGAGCAGTTAATTAATGTTAACTTAAAGATTTAGTTGTTGTAGGATCCTTCTGTGGTCACTGAGGAGATGCTGATATCTTTCCAGAGGTCAGTTCAGATCCTAGGGTTGAATCATGCTCTGAAGCTGCTAACTACATGCAGAATTATTTTGCTATACTATAGGTTAGCAGGTTAGTTTTTCACTTGTTTCTTTTTCTACACATGATCTTTTCTGTCTCTTTCTTTTTTCCTATCCATCGTCTTTCATACTTCTCAGCTTCTTCTCAGGGTAAGGTGCATTTCCCAAATTAGGCCAAATTTAGCTCAATTTATCTGTTTGTTCCATCTTCAGTGTTTGTTTTTCTTGATTCACTCTTTCCTAAGTCTAACATGGAAGCTGTAAGTGTTTCCAACTGTTATTTAATAAAGCAGGGAGTCCTTGAAATAATGATAGTTGTAATGAATCTCAGAATTGTATCAACACCACTGGCCTTGGTTTACCTGGTAAAGAATTTGTTTCATATGCATACATACTAATTCATTATCTTCCTGTTTTTCTCACAGTGATGGTTTTAGAAAAGTATCAGTCCTGCGAAATATAAGCTTAAATGGAAGGTGATTTTAGAACTATGGCATCACTGATTTGATGAGTATGGTTTTTGATGAACGACGCCTGAGTAATGAAATATTGAATCGGTTCCATTATTTTGAAGTTGCAGAGTAGCATAGATGTTTAATTCTGTTTATTGATACTTAAAATATGTTTGAAGGTACTAATTGTATGTTCATATAGAAGGGTCTGCTCAAGAAATATCTTCAGGAAAAAAGCTTTTACCAGTTACACATCAAGATCTGCTTCCTCCCATTCCTGTGGCACCACCGCCAATTGATCCAGGATCAGATGAATGGATTTATGTAGATGAACCACTTCCCAAGGTACATGCATTCATGATTAAAATTCTCAGATATCAAAGTACATATTTTTCTTAGTACTTTATGCATATTCTACCTAAACCTTTTGTCTCATTGCATGTTGTTTTCTTCAGTATTTTTCAATGAAAGATGCACTGGTACTGTATTAGAAATATTTAAAAATATAAATAACAGTTGCTATTAAAATATATAAATTAAAGACACACACTTTAATATTTTGATCATTGTTTTTTTCTATATTTTTCACAATGATGATGAACAATAGCACATGGATTCCAAAATAATAATACTTTTTAATATTATGAAATGCTGGCATAGACTTACTAGGTCAGTTTCCTGTCTCTGACAAGGGCCAGTTGTGGATCTCATAGAAAGAATGTAAGAATGGGGAGAGTGTGCATTGATCATTCTCCTAGGATACTTTTTTCTAACATGTTTTCCCTGAGGACATCTTCCTAGTTTCCAATGATCTGAAAATTAGGGGTTTCCTGAGATGGCTTTATATCTGCATCTTTGCGTTTAGTAGCTCTCAATAGACTTTTCTTCTGTGATTATGTCTCGTTCCTCTTTTTGAAGCAATTTACTTTTTAGACTCCATGATATAGCCTGTATTATTACACTCATTCCAAAAAAATATTTCTGCCTCTTTGCTTTAAACCTGTTGTTTGCTTGGGTGATTTGATGACCCTTGTTCTTTATTGTGAGATACAATGAATAATAATTCTATAATCATCCTCTGAAGGTATTTAAGATGTGGCAGGTGTCTGTTACATCTTCATTTTGCTCAGTGTTGCTTTGCTTCTCCAATGCAGTCATAATCTGTTTAACTCTCCTCCTGTGGAGCAGTTCATATATTCAGTCATGATTCTTGCCCTTCTGTCTACCTGCTCTAGTTCTACTGTAAATTTTTTGAGATCAGGAGCTGGGACTGTGTAGAGTATTTGAGATGTAGATTTGAAAGGTGCATAATGATACTTTGTATTTTGTTCTGTAATTCTTTTCCTAATATTTACCAGTTTTGCCTTCATGACTGCCATTAGTTCGCATATGCTGGGTTTCCTATGGCCACGGGCCTTATTTTGCTCTTCATGACAGTCAGTCAGTCAAATGTCACATTTGCAATACTATATGATCAGATTAGATTTTTACCAGCTTTAACAGTTGTGTACCACCAAATTTTGATACTTAAGTACTTGCTTAGTACTTATCTAAACGAAACTAATCTTCACATAGTTAATGAGTATAACCAAACCCACAGATATTGGAAGAATTGCTGGAATTTCCCATTCATTTTGAGTACTGCCACTTTTTTCCAAAGAAATGTACATGATAAACTATATGTTGGTACAGTGTCTACGATCAGTTGTAAATAGTTGTAAAGCAAAATAAATATACATTAAAAAATATCAGTAATATGATTTAATGAAATAATCTTTCTTATATTTGCTAATGCTATAGCTAAATGGGTTACCAAGAAATATATCAATTAATTTTGATGTTTTCAAAAATTCACAGGAAATACCTGATTTTTTAGTACCTTACTGGGAAATGGTAGAACATGCATATATGAATACCATCAAAACTATACTTAGATGTCTAAGGGATGAACAGCACTCTGTGATTTATTACTTAGCAGACATTAGGTGAGTAGAAACAGTGGCTTATTACATTAATATTAGTATTTTATATTTTTTATGTGGCATTCTAAATGCCTTTAACACCAAAATTATTTTTACCACAATTTACAGAAAAAAATTCCAAGATTATTTGAAGCATCCAGACCTTAAGCAGGAGTTTGTATCTCAGTGGCAATCAGATTATAATTCAATTGCTGATGACCTGCGAGAAGATGAGGAAACAAAAGCAGAACTACACCAAAGAGTTACTGTAAGTAAATGGCAAATGTTATAATATACCCTAAAGTCTTATTTCACTGTATACAAGCTCGATGTAACATGAATGATATTATTTACATCTTTTTCCTTTTTACCACTCCTCTTAAACTAATTCACTTCCTCTTGCACATAAAGTGTGCTTCACAGCTATTTCTCTGGGGTTTGGCCATATCTTTCTTATGTTTTGCTTCTTTTTTTAGGTTATACTGTGGTATTCTGGCACACTGTAAAATAAATATTTGTCTGCGTTCTTTTTTTTTTAATGTTTTATGGTTTTCAGAGATTTTACTCACAAGTTTGGGCATTTCTATCACATTCTAACAAATCTTGGCAGTCAGTTAGTTTTTCCATAAATGATATATGGTAATATATGTTTTCTAAAACTGATTCATACAAAGTACAGAGAATTTCTTTGTAATGTTTTGATTCAGGTAGAGCTTTGCTAGGTCATACATGTCCTGAGAGTTCTTTTTCACAAAAATCCATAGGACTAAAGGTCCTAACAAGTTTAACATAGGCAGGAAGTGGAGCTGTCTTTGAATTTATTAGATTCATATTTCAGAACAGACTTTTAGTTGAAAACAGGTTTTTAGTTGAAATCGTATCAGGAAATGCTCCAAGAAAAGGAAAAAAAAGTGCTAGCAACATTGTTAGTTGAAGGGAACATTGGTGGAATCATGGATGAATTCACTGAGATGGAAAAAGCATCGGACCTCCTTTTGTATAGCATTATTTCAATAGAATGAAGTAGAGGACTTAAAAATCATCATCATGCAGGAGCAGGTGTTCTGGCAGGACCTGTGGCCCATGGGGGACCCATGCTGGAGCAGTACGATCCTGGAGTACTGCAGACAGACAAAGGGACCAATGCTGGAGCAGTTCTTGAAGAACTGCAGTCCATGGGAAAGACCCATGTTGGAGAAGTTCATGAAGGACTGTATCCATGAGAGGGACCCCCCACACTGGAGCAGGGGAAGAGTATGAGGAGGAAGGAGTGGCAGAGACAATGCATAAAGAACTCACCACAACCCTCCCATTCCCCTCTTCCATGCACCACTTGGGGACAGGAGGCAGAAGAGTCAGGAATGAAGTGGGGCCTGGGAAGAAGAAGGGGTGGGGGAAATGTGTTTTTAGTTTTGTTCTATTTCACACTGTTCTGCTCTGTGACTAATTGGCAATAAACTAAATTAATTCCCCGAAGTCAAGTCTGTTTTGCACATGACCGTAATGGGGAAGTGATCTCTCCCTCATCATCCTGACCTACGAACTTTTCGATCATATTTTCTCCCTCTGTCCTGTGAGGAGGGGGAGTGATAGAGTAGCTTGGTGGACACCTGTCAGCCAGCCAAGGTTGACTCACCACTGCAAAACAGATAAGTTGTATGCTTCTATCTTTTTTATTCATAGCATATCCTTACGTGTATATGCTACAATATGGACAGCCATGACTATCCAATAGCCTTCACCTTGGCTACCTTCACCGATGTGTTATTTAGCCCAAGGACTACTCATTTGTCAGCTTCCCTGTGCCTTTTGTCTAACAGAGGACAAATGGATTTGTCTGAAGTCTTTGGACAAGGGAGAGAAATAAGATCTGACATATTAGGCTGAGACCAAGACCTGGTGAATAAGGAATCACTTACCACCTGAATTCTAAACTTGTTGCAGGGCTAGTAGTGTGGAACATGTTTTCTCTTGACCCCAAAACAGGTCAGGTGTTGTAGAACTGCTTGGAGCCCAAGAGACAGCTCATCTTAGCCTACCTTAGCACTGCATTTAACAGCACTCTTCTCTTCCCATCACCTCTTATTATTTAGAGGTCTGTCTCACAATTTCCATGCAGAGATGGCAATGGAGAGCAGAGGGTTTGCATGCATGTTGTATGCTTAGTATGTCTTCAGTGCTGTCAGTGAGCCACATAGTCCTGTTATTAGATATCGTAACTAGGTGAAGAGCACTTAGTTATAAAGAAAGTTAAAGAAAAATGTCATGGAGCTGTCCAAATTGGAAGAATACTTGAGCGTTGACACAATTTTCTCAGAATTTTTCATATTGCACATCCCCTTATTCTTCTTGTAAGTGTATTAGCAAACCATTCTAGTGGAAAGCTATTGGTGCAGTTGGGAGCTTACCTATTCATAGTTTTACATTTTTGTCTAGCTTAGATAGGTCTTCTCTGCCTGAGGAATGCAAGGCAGCCTACACATTCATCTCACACCTTTGTATTCTTTTCTCTGGCACATTTGTAAAGCTAATTTGTTTCAGCTGTCTGTAAGCATATGACTTCTTGACCAGGCTTTGACATCTATAACAATAAAGAAAAAGCCCCAAATGGGAAGATGCCCTATGCACAGGCAAAGCCCCACAATTTTTAATAATAAAAAGGGTATTTAAGTTTTCATTCATAGTTATTTCTCATTTTTGATTTTGTGTTTTAGGACTTAAGAGATCTTCTCTGGGATATCTGTGATAACAGAAGGGAAGAAGCAGAGCAGGAACGTACTGATATCATGAATGATGGCTGGCTACCAGATCATAGGGGGATTGCTATGAACCATTTCTTTTCACTTATGCAGGTATGGATCCACTATGGAGTCTGCAATGAAAGGGGACAATGAGTTAGATTTGGAGGACAGTAAGCCTCAGAAGAATTTCGTATAGTTGGCTCCAAATAATTGAGTGATTGAGAATTAGATAAGCAAATTTTCATGCCTCTTCTTCATTTATCCAGAAAGTTAAGAGACAAAAAGCAGATGACATTCCATACATTTAACTGGCAGGCAGAAAAGGTTAAGAAAAATACCATTGTTATTGTCCAACCACCAAACTTTCAATCTGCAGTGTATAGTGCTACTTTTTGCAATTTTATCAGTAGTGAATCATCTGAGTTTTGTAACAGAAATGTTAGAGCTGTTTATCCTTCTGTGATCATATCAACATCTGCTCTTAATTTACAAATGACATAATTCACTGCTGTTGTAGACCAACTTGCTGTTAATGTTGTCCTGTATTTCCCATATCAAAAAATTATTTCAGTTGTAACTTCACCAATGTGGCTTGAGATTTTATGTACCGACTGAAAAAAAAAATTGCAATGAATGTTTGTGAGAATGTGATGTCATTGGTAGCTTTTGAGAAAATCCATTCAAATATAACCCACCTTTCACACATCTAACTTTAAAGTTTTGAAGAGACCTTCAGTTAGTTGGCTCTCCCCTCCGCCACATTAAGCCTTTCCTCTCATTAAGTCTGATTATTAATTACTTTAGTAAAGTAAGATTTCCCTGTGACTCCTGTTCTAGGTGCATAAATTTGGTTTAGGGCTGGACTGGACTGGGATAGACTAGACTAGACAGGCTTTTATGTAAACTGAGTGACCACTCTGTGAAAGTTTTGGCAACTTTAAAGAAGACAATGAAACCAGTGCTTTTTAAACATGTGCAGTGTGATGCTAATTTGGCTGAAAAATTGGGCCTAAGCAGCTTAAGGTGGGCTTCCTCCCCTTTAATCCTCTGTGTTATTTTCATGCGTTTAATAAACAAGGGAACCACTCTTTTATTTCATATGAGTGTTGTGGTAATTTATGTAAGGTTTGTGAAGTAGTCAGTTGCTATAGTAAGGAAATTATTAACTCTGTTTTCAAAAAGTCTAAATAATGCCCTAAATAAAGACTTAAGGCCACTGACTAAAGAGAGAGGTTGAAATATGAAATAACTGCTGACTAACTGAACCACATTCATCTGGTAATTAGGATATTTTTAGGACTGAGTATTTAAAAAATATATCTTGACTTATATGCCTGAGAGCCAAATTTAAGTAATATTGCTGACCTTAAATCTTTTATTTTTCTCCTTTATATTCATGTATAACTTTGCAATCCTAATTCTCTTCTAGCAGAATTTCATGGATATGTATGATGCAGTCCAGTGGAGATTCACTCTGAATCTAATTTGATATGTCATGTGTGGATATGCAAAATAGCTATTTAAAATTACAAATGCATGTATTAACCATGTATAAGCACTTTTTTTTCCTAAAGAAAAATGCAAAGTAAACCATTTTTACTTTCTTTACTTAGTATATACTCCCCATAATAAATGAATTATTAATGCTAGAACTACAGAACTATAAATATAATAACTATATCTTTATATTATGGCTTTGTTTGAGAAGCAGCCAAAAATAGGCTTCTTTGGTCCTGAGCTCTCTGTCTGTGGTTTTTTCTGTGGGAAGTTACATGTATTCCCCAGGTGGTTCTGTTACTGTATAAACACATAGATTTGTATAAATGCCTTTTATCAGATTTCTTTTCACCTTTCTGGGTATACACTGTTATACTAGAATGTATTTTCTCCTTAACTTATGGATAAGTGCTGGTTTACACCACAAAGGCTTTATCCTTTGTTTTGCGAATGTGGTTTTGTGCATTTTCCCATGAATATTTTGTACTGTTTTGTCAGTTAGAAACTAAGACCATACTGTATCAATAAATCAAAACATGACAGGTGTTGAATGTTTTTTGAATCTTACTTGATTTCTTCCAAGATGATTCACACTAAAAGTTCTTCAAGACACTTAGGTGTGTAAAGACTGTTGATTTCTTTGTTCCAGAAAAAAAGTATGGCTTTTAATATTTTCTCCATCACTTAATCATTTTTATTTTATGCTATTAAGGATTTTTTTTCTTTTGAACAAAAAGGTCCCTATAATTTGTTGGTACTAGTATACTTGCTACTATAGAAATACATATATATATCAAAATATATTGTAATTAAATTTAATGAATCAAACATTATTTATTGTAAATAATTTTTACTTCTCTAACAACAAAGATTTTTCTTAATCCTTAGAAATACCAGTGTGAAGACACTATAGGTGCAAATAGAAGTATGCATTGAATACACTATAAATTTTCAAACAAATATGGTTATGTTTCTTGCTCTCCCTCAGACACTTAGGTTTTAGAATTGCTTCTGCTATCATGTATTTAAAAATGTATCAGAAATTTGTTTTGTCTTGTTTTGAATTGCAATCTTTCTATCCTTTCTTCTTGAGGCTGAAGTGGATCGTTTCCAAGATACAAAGAGACTTCTTCATGACTATTATAGGGCAATGGAAGGAAAAATCCCAACAGATGACATTCAAGATTTTACTAGAATCCCATTGTTAGATATTTTTGATGTAGAGTGGAAAGAAGATCAAAACAAATCAAGAAGGTAGAAATGCATTATTGAATTATACAAATATCAACAAATACAATGCACTGATAGCTTTGTGGGTGTATGTGGAAATGGATGTGTGTATATTTCAAAGGATGGGGAAATAAGAATTTTTAACTAGGGATTATAGTCAAATTATGAATCTTGAATCATGTTATAGGTTTAATTTTTCCCTGATTCTTTACTGATTTACCTATATAATTTTCACTAATGCATCTCTGAATTATAAAACATTTTAAAATCTGCATTTGAGAGAAATCTGCTATAGAAATGTTTCCTACTTCCCTCTGGATTGCTGACAGTTTCCAGCACAATCCTCACATAACTAACGTAAATGTTATTATGGAACATTAACAGGTTTAAAATTTGCACCAACAGACATAATTAAATCAGTTATCTAATGACAAATATAAATCAAGGTTGCCTACAAAGATGCACAAAACTGAATGCCATATTAAAAAGTAAGGGATACCACCAAATAGTTCACAATATCAAAAATGCTGTCAATAATGACACTTGCTCTTCTAAAATACTTACAGTTAATTTAGAAACTATCCGAGTAATGAGTCTGTGCTTCTAGCCCTTGTGGAATATATCAGCAGATTACGCAGTAATTTGATATAGTTTTAACCATCTATTATTATTCCTTAGCTTTGGTAGTTAAACTAGACAGTTTTCTTGTCTTACACCACTTTTGGTCATAAGGAAAGTTCATCCCTTTTCTGTTGCTATGGCAAATTTTGAAAATAGTATTCTCATTCTCTTAGCATATTCTCCAATGTAGTTACAAATTAACACTTTTTATAAAGAGGAGTGTGAATTATGCCTTATATTTTATTTTTAAGGATTCCTCTAGTTTCTTGGAAACTGCCTTCACCAGAAATAAATATTACCAAGTCAAAAAGCAAGGGAACTCTACAGAAGAGTACTAAGGATGAGAATTCTGAAAATGGAGTGGCCACTCTGGGGAAAGATGAAAATCTTATTACTGATACATGGCAAACAGCAGTAACAGCAGTATCAGATATGGTAAGGAATGTTTTATTTACTTCAACATTTCTGGATCAGACAGCCAAAGTTTCCCGTTCAGTAGGCAGCCTAAACACACAGTCTACACACTGTATCTCAATTTCATGCCTCTTGCTCCACCACTGATATTTCCACTGAACAGGTTTGTATTTCTATGAGGAAAATGTTGGAATCTCTGTATTATCAGCACCTCCATATTTATAACTGACCCTTTCATTCCATTACTGAGAGAAATAATTTGAATGTTGACTCTATATATCTACTTCTTCTGTGATAAACTCTTCCCTTATCCCTCAATAGAAGCATGAGAATGGGGACAAGTTTTATCCTGTGATGCAATGTTTACTCAAACCTTGCACAACTTAAAAAGCTATGATTACTTTCTTCTTCATATATAGCTAAAAGTAAATTAGGTGGGCTTTTCAAATGGTTGGTTTCTCAGTTCACTTTTTCTTCTCTCTTTGTTAATTTTAAATTAAGTTAATTTCTGCACCCTTGCAGTATAACTGTAGCCTTGCTTTCCATACTGTTGATTCTTATATTTCTCACTTTTTCCTAGACTAAAGGTAATGGGTTACAAGAATTAAAACTGCTCTCTCTCTGTCTTCCATTTTTGCTGTAGAATTTTATTTTTGATAAATAATCAAAATGTAATAAATTTTATCAGTTAAAATATCTCCTTTGTTTTATTTAAGTTTCAGCACCTACTTTCAGCAAGTATAGGCTATTTAAAACAGTAGTTGTACTGTGTTGATACTATGTACTTTGCTATGTGTGACTATGGTGTCAAGGTAACAGCTGAAATACAGTCTAAAGAAATGGAGGAAGAAAAAGAACATCAGCAGCTAGAACTGAAAGAAGATCTGAAATCTTCACAGACACTGCCAGGCAAAGCTGCTGGGAAAGATGCCAAAGATACCAAAAAGCTTTCTCCAAAATCAGCTACTAAAAAGAAAGGTATTTGAAATGCAGAATTTGTTTTAGCAGTGCTTGAAATTAGTGAAATGTAAATATGTCAGTAATACAGAAAAGAGTAAGGCAAGACATTTAATTTGGATTTAATTTCTCTTTTGAGACATCAAGTGTGACATATCAATGTGAAAAGCTGGTAGTGCAGAGGCTTTTGATTGGCAATTGCACTTATTTAATCATATGTGTTGTCGTTATTATTATGTAGTAATAAATGTTCTAAACAGAACCTAGGAAGTAAGTATTAATTTTTCTCCATGTGCTGTTTTGGAATTGAACAGTTAGATCTAGTTTATCAGATTAAATAAAATTCCATTAAATTCTGCCTACTTGCCAGCCATAATTCAAAATATTTCAAATATTAAAATAAAAGTACTGGAATAGAATGGATAAATTATCCAATACCCCAAGATATTTTGGAATGAATTTATCAACCATATAGTAGCATGCATCTATCCAGGTCCATCATTTTTATATATAACTGTAATGTGGTGTAAATAAAGAACATAAAATCTAATGGCATATGTAGTCCTAAGAAAGAGCAGATTGCCACTGAGGTAGATCTTGTTCATAGGCCTGGCAAGAATCTGCCCAACCAGGTGAGAATACAAATTTTTTTTGCAAAAGAGAAACAGACCTAAAAACCTCTATCTTTTTAGCCTAGCAATTCAGGCAGTCTGTTGGAAGGAATTCTGCCATGCAATGCTGTTTATACATTTTTTCATAAATACTTCCTTGAGCAGGTAGTGGTTTAAGTAACTTCCACTTCTTTCTGCAAAATGTCATAGCTCCAGCAGGAAGCAAGGCTAGCAGCCTAAACGTTGTATCTTTTGTAAAGACATTCCACATAGCAAGAGAGGGGCTTAAGCCCTGTGGGTGTGAGGATAGCCTGAAATTCAGGTACTCCAAGTGAGAAAGCTGTAACTGCAGAGTTACTATGCATAAAGCAGCTGACTTTTTTTCTTTGACATGAAGGACATTTTATTTGCACTGCAGTCAGTGCTCTCTCTCTGGTTGATTCTGCTCATAGTACAGTGAACAAGTATAGCCCTGCAAATACTTAGCCACATGGATACCTAATTTGTGAGCCCCAGGGGGCCTTAGGTGTGTGCTTAGCATCTCAGTCCAGCCAAGAGAGTAGCAAGTTTTCAGATTTCTGGAAAAGCTTTGTGATAAAAAATCAGCAGCTGTCACCTATTGTATGCTAAGTGACTAGGTTGGAGTTTGTGGTTTGCTTCTTGGAACTAAATTTTTGTTCAGACCTGGTACTAGATGACTTACCTGAAGTCACAAAACTATGAATTGACAGAACTGCAGCCAGAACTCAGCTGTGTATTCCTCATGGTAGAAGATGAAGTGTCCACTAATGTGTCTGTAACTGAAGTATCAACCTTGATTTCATGCCGAATGCAGTGTAGTGCTCCTGTAACAGAATAATTCCCTAGGATACAGCCATAGGGTGGTAACTGAGTAATACTACTTGTCACATGTACTTTTATCACTTCTAGATTTGATCATTTGCTTTAAGTTGACCTTAGGTATCATGCAGATGTCATTATTTTTTTCTGTAACATCTCCATCTGCTCTTCTTCTTGGACAAAGCAGTTACAAATATTTTAATATTTTTGAGTTATAGTCAAAGTATTGGGGCCGCAGAATTTCATGCAATCTTTAAAAACATGATAAAATATCTTTACAATGTCTGTTCATCGATATGTAAGTTGAAACAAGCTGCAAAAGCAGCTAACAGAATGGCTTAGAAAAGCATGAAATAACATACCTCTTTTTTTTTTTCTTCTGACATATTATGATTTTTTTTAAAATAGCTTCTTTGTTCTTTTCACTGCTTTGATGGTAACTGACTAACATAGCATTTTTACTACAGTTTGCTAAACTTGAATTTGCCCCAGAAGGAATAACTATTATTCAAAAGAGGTTTATTTATGTACTGGTTGTGATAAATTGGTAGAGATTAGGGTCAAAGAGATCATTGTGGTCATCTAGGATCACAAGAGGCACACCTACCAATAGCATCCTGGCCTGTATCAGAAATGGTGTGGCCAGCAGGAGCAGGGAGGTGGTCGTCCCCCTGCACTGGGCACTGGTGAGGCCGCACCTCGAGTCCTGGGTTCAGTTTTGGGCCCCTCACTACGGGAAAGACATGGAGGTGCTGGAGCGTGTCCAGAGAAGGGCAACCAAGCTGGTGAGGGGCCTGGAGCACAAGTCTTGTGAGGAGCGGCTGAGGGAGCTGGGGCTGTTTAGCCTGGAGAAGAGGAGGCTGAGGGGAGACCTGATCGCTCTCTACAACTGCCTGAAGGGGTGTCCTGGTTTCAGCTGGTATAGAGTTAACTGTCTTCCTAGTAGCTGGTACAGTGCTATGTTTTGAGTTCAGCATGCAAAGAATGTTGACAACACTGATGTTTTCAGTTGTTGCTCAGTAGTGTTTAGACTATAGTCAAGGATTTTTCAGCTTCTCATGCCCAGCCAGGGCACAAGAAGTTGGCACAGGACACAACCAAGACACCTGACCCAAACTGGCCAACGGTGTATTCCATACCATGGGACGTCCCATCTAGTATAGGAACTGGGAAGTGGGGGGCAGTGAATCGCCGCTCGGGGACTGGCGGGGTGTCAGTCGGCGGGTGGTGAGCAATTGCCCTGCGCATCATTTGTACATTCCAATCCTTATTACTGTTGTCATTTTATTAGTGTTATCATTATCATTATTAGTTTCTTCTCTTCTGTTCTATTAAACCGTTCTTATCTCAACCCAGGAGTTTTACTTTTTTTCCCGATTTCCTCCCCCATCCCACTGGATGGGGGATAGTGAGTGAGTGGCTGCATGGTGCTTAGTTGCTGGCTGGGGTTAAACCACGACAAGGGGGTTGTAGTGAGGTGGGTGCTGGTCTCTTCTGTCAGGTGGCTGGACATAGGACGAGAGGAAATGGCCTCAAGTTGAGGCAAGGGAGATTTAGGTTAGATATTAGGAAAAATTTATTTCCTGAGAGGGTTGTCAGACATTGGAATAGGCCGCCCAGGGAAGTGGTGGAGTCACCATCCCTGGAGGTGTTCAAAAAATGCATAGATGTGGCACTTCAGGACACGATTTAGTGGGCATGGTGGTGTTGGGTTGACAGTTGGACTCGATGATCTTAAAGGTCTTTTCCAACCTACACGATTTTATGATTCATGATCTTCATTTAGAAATACATTTTAGGGTGTTATTTAATCAATTTTAATACAGTTGTATATGCTGAAGTAATTTTATGCAGTGTTAATCTTAGCATGTCTTGCAGATGTAAATAACATTTGAAGAAATCTAAATATGCTATGTGGACATAAGACACCTGAGTAACCCCGCTTTGTATTCTCAGAAATGGTCACATCAAGTAAGGTGGAAAGTGCCATTTTTCATTTTAAAATATTTGCTGTCTTGTGAGTGCCTGTGTAGAGATACACAAACTTACCAGCAACGTCCAAAGACAGTGAGAGGTCTATTTTCCTGCAGGACCACCTTCCACTGCATCTGTGGTTGAAGTCAGTCCAGCTCCTATAAACCCAGAGGAATTAAAGAAACGAAAACTGACAGTTAAGATAAAGCAAGAATATTTCAGTGCTTTGAAACATGAAGGTATGTTAGTATTTTGTTACTTATGTTGGAGGGTGATTGTTATTCCTAATTTAGGTAGTGTAGTAGTCAAAACTAGCCAGAAACTCAAGGAAAAATGGATGGATGGATGGATAAGTAAGAAAAAGGAGGGGAGAGAAAGGAGTGTCTGGAGAAATCAGGAATTTTTTTAGGGTGGTAGTCATCAGTGATTTTGTGGTGAATATATTTAAACTAGAAATGTGTTTTTCATTCTTCTTTTTGTTCCCTTCTATTTCATTTAATTTAATTTCATTTTCCATGACTAAGCAAGTACTCATCATGACAGAGTAAGTTTCATATAGGTGGTTAGCCACTCATCAGTATTCAATTAAATTGAATTCAGTATTTGAAATGTTTTGATCTGGGAAAGAATTTGTTGGCAATGATGTATTTCATTGATGCTCTTCTCTCTGATTCCCTCTTCCTTCAGCTGCATGGGATTCAAGCAGCAAGGCACAATTTTGTTTATTCTTACAAACTCCTTTCCAGACAAACCCTTCCAAAAGCTACATATTGTTCAGTCGTTCTGAACTCTTTTTCTGTCTTATCAAATAACTTCCAAGCCAACTGGACAATTTCAGCCAAAAGATGTCTGAAAAACAGAAGTCCCCAATCAAAAATACATTGAAATTTTTTTTGAAGATGGGTTTAGACTAGATGGAAAAGACCTTTTTCTCACTAAAGGGAAGATAGAACCTAGCCATTAGATACTCTGTTTGGCAACAGTTGGCAAGCCCATCATCATGTACATTACCTTCTCTGCAGGCTAACTTTTGCATAGTATTTACTATGAAAAGTAGAGGGCAAACATCAGTTAATGAACAAACCACAAATTCATAAGGCTTCTTTAGGTCCACACCAGACCAAATGCTTGTGCACCTACCACTTTCAACATGGTTTAGTCAAAAAAAGCAGCATAGGAATTAATATTCTAAGATTTTGGGATAATGAGGAGAGGAATGGTAGTAACTTTGAACATCCTAATATATGAAGATTAATTTTAGTCATTCATTGACATGTTTTGTTTTCTTGAGGTTGCTTCATTTTCATCTTATGCTTAACAAAAAAGCCAAGATAAGAATCTAAGGAAGACTAAACATGTTGAGCTATATTTCACAATTGCACAGGCACGTAGCTGGTACATTTGAGGATCATAGTTTCACTTGCAGCTATGGTAACTGGATGCTTGTGCTTTTGGTTATACAGATATATAGAGACTAGCAAAGTCACTAGTTGTGGACAGTTGCTGAGTTTTAAAAGTTGATTTCATACTCCATTTCTCTGTTGCGTCAGTGTGCCTTGCCTTTTACTCTGGTACTGTTAAGAGAGCAGCTTTATCAGAGGCCTGTGCAGTACCTGCTTCTGAAAAGGCAGGGAGACAAAAAATGTCATACACTTATCTTTGTAACATACTGATAGCAGCTACTCAAAGAAAATGCAGAGAAGTCACAAATAAGGCAGCCTTAAACTGTATAAAAGAAAGGTGACTAGACAGGCACAAAGCATCCTCTGAGGTACTTTCAGTTACTTAGAACCTTCACTCTTATGTCTTTGCCATCAAATGAAGTAACCCTCTGTGAGACCCAAATCCATTCTGTGTTTAAAATTTTGAATGTCAACTCTTTCTTGCTCAAAAGAGAAAGTGTGCAGAGTTGCATTCTGCTGTGACTGAGAAATAACCTGAAAAGGACATGCCTTATATTTTTCAGGGTCCATCTTTCTACATTGGTTGCCTAAAGAAAGTTTCAGCCCCAAACCTAAGTAGCAGGTAGAATAAGGATTATAATGTAAATAATTTTAGTCATTAACTTTGAATTCACTGTACCAATTACAATAAAATATTAATTACTTTAAAGATTCTGCAGTACAGAAGGTTAAAGATGAAGAAAAATCAGGTAGAATACTGAATTTGCCTTCAGGATTGAAAATAATCTCTAGCTACTGGTCCTCTTTCCTTACTCTTCTTTTTAAATGCTTTGAATGTCTTTCAGTGCTTGTTCTGTGTGTTTCTCAACACATTACCTCAGCTGTCTTTTCATCCACGTGGCATCCTTTTTGGTTTGCACATTGCTGACTTGTTCCCATTTCTTGTCCTTTTAGCTCCTTTTTTTAAGTATTAGCCTCTCAGTGAGAGACTGGGTTTTTTTCTCAGTTCTTCCCATTCTGAAAACTAAAAATAATGACATTGTCAATTTTTTTTAAAGTTTCTTGTAAATACTCTATGCATAATTTTGGTAAAGGTTCATTATTTTCTTAGTGCTTACTATCCAAACTCTTTTTCAATGCAGCCTGAGTTTTATGGTATAAAATACTCATATATAGGGAGCCTGGAGCAAAACTAGTGAGGTTAATTTTAAAGGGCTGGAGGTTAGAAACAGAAAAGCAAACTTTTGTTGTGATTAACATATGTAATGATTTAGATGTTTTTTCTTTAAAGTTTATCCATAACAGGGTACTCAAACTTGCATCATTAAGCTTCTAGGTCTGCTGCTGTATAGTGTTAATTTAGTTCAATGACACTGTCTACTTAAACATCGTCTGCACCTCTATATTAGTTTTATTAAGATATGTGTTACTGTGTGAATTCTGATGCTTATAGAAGACGCGCTTCTGTAAAATACATGGTGCAATAGGGGCAATTCTGAAAAATTATTTGTTCAAGAATATCAGAAATTAAATAAATATTTTACTGCCTAAAAAAAGGTTAACATGTTAAACTCTAGGTGCTTAAGACTGAGAATTTTCCTCAAATTGTATAAATATTAATTATGATGACATTACTGTTTAAACAGAGGTAGCCACAAAATCTCGACTAGAACTTATAAAAGAAAAAGCTTTAGCATTTGTTGAAGACCTAACAATGAAAGCAGAAGAGGCTTATAAAGATATGGAAAAGTGGCTTGGATCCAGGTTCTTGGCAGAAATGTCCAGGTAATGTATATTCAGTTATAAACAGGAATCTTTTCAAACTAGACTATGCTAGTAAAGATAGTTGTTTATATAGAAGCAAATAATTTGAAAAACATATGGGTTTTTTTCATGAACTGGAATTTAAATTTATGTTAAATACCTGAATGGTAATATCTCATTTTTTGGATGATTAGAAGGTATTGCTGGCAGCAGTAGGGGTAATTATCAGTTCTGCTGTTTTTCTAGACTACGGATTTAGTAGATTTACGAGCATCAGCAGACAACCAGTTATTCCATTTAGCAGAAGCTTCTATATCATTTCCGTGGTTCCTGTCACTTTGGATTGTGCGATTATTTTCTTCCCTGTGCTTTATGTATGCTGGAAAATTCAACCTAGTGTTATTACCACCATGTATAACATCACTCAAAATTATTTCAAGGTCCATTAAAAAAAAAGTTCTTCACAAGTTTTTCTGTCCTAGTAAATAAAATGTGTTTGGGACCACTCTATGACATTTAGGTCATCTGACATAGAATGGCCTATGTTCATATCATTAAAGGATTTTACTCTCCAAAAGAAAGGGGTCACTTTGCCTTTTGGAAAATGTTTCTGGCTCGTACTAACTTTTGAAGTATACCTGGGACAGTGCTAGCTGATCCATGTCAGGGCAAGGCCAAGATGAGAGATGAATGTAGGATGTGAAAGCTCTAACAGTCAATACCTCAAAGAGGCTGAGCCTCTGCCTTCCAGCCAGTTTTATTTGCTCTCCTGACAACAAGCACTACCAAAGACACAATAGTTACAGAACATCATGTTCTTTGACCTGATACCTCAGGCCAAACCTATGTCTAGTTGAACATTATAGACAGCTGACATCTTTCCCTGTATAAATTATACTCATTACACTTGAAACAGGTGTTCATATGCCCCTCCACAATGCTAATCTAGAAAGTGCTTTGTACATCTAGGATTTAGGGGCAGAGCAGAAGATGAAGGCATTGGAATAGGTTAAAGGATGATTACAGATAGAACATGTATGCTCCACCCCTATAAAATGTATGGAATAAAGAGTCATACTTTCATATTTTTCCATCTGGTTTCTTCTGTGGCTTAGATCTACCTTTATATAAATTTCTTGCCACTTTCACAAGATTTCTTGCTGCCAGAGGAGGGGTACGCTTCCTAATGATTTTGCTGAGTACAGAATTCACACACAGGATTTATAATTATTACTTCAGTAAAGCTCTCAAAGTGTAAGCACATTAAAATTTGAACCTAAGTTATTAATATTGTGTATTAAAAGTATTCATTGTTTTTCTGCATTTACACTTTCACAGTGTTGAAAAGCTGATTGAGGTTGCACGACATCATATTGAGAGTTCTAGCAAAATCCAATATGAAATTACTTTAGAAGAAACAGATTTCTTCATCAGCAGTGACGTAAAAGTGATTCCTGACCCTGTTCTATCACCGCATGTTCCACACATAGAGACCTCTGGAAGTGGTACTCTAACTATTTCACAACTTACTACACTTCATAAGCAGTTTCTACAGGTGGCACCTAAAGGTAAGAAAAATTTTTCCTTTTCACTCCTGAGGGACTGTTAGTTATCTACTTAAAATTTAAACTGCTGGGAGCTACTAAACATTACTTACCTATATTGTTAAAGATTGCACTACAGTTAAAGATCCTGCTAAATATAGAAGTAATTTATAAAGTGCAGAATATTGAAAATGTGAAATACCAGACCACTTGAAAGCTTTTAATGTCTTTGCTATGGGCTTTATATCCTCAAGACCACATAATTAATATTCCTCTAACAGGTGTCTCTGTAATATGTTTTTAAGAGTGGTATGTGTCATGCTTACTTTGCTTAAAGATGCAAATCTTGTAACTTGTTTACAGATTCATAGCTCAGTGAACAGTGAAGCTATATTATTTTAAAACACATTTTAAAAGAAATCAGTATTTTCTTGAAACTATTACATAGGTTCTATTATAACTATTAACCATTATATTCTTCAAGTCAATGTGTGCCAGTTGTTTTGGGTGATTTGCAAGTGTTAACTCAGATAAGGGTTTTTTTTTCCTTTGTGTGTGCATTTATTGTGTGCCTACCCTCTGATTATGGGAACCTTAGGCTTAGGATGCTTGGAAAGATTCTCTTGCAAAACTAGTTCCTACTGCTGTATAAATGTTACAAAATAATTTAGGTAAGGCAGTTTTAAACTGAGGTGGAAAGTAGTTAAACACATATTTGAAGGGAGTTTCATTACTACCAGTGTTCCATATTATAATTATAATTTTAGCATGATTGCCACTAAGATCATGAAATACAATGTGTAAACATGTACTTACAATCTTGGATCCAACTCTTCTATGTAATAAGGTCACAAAGGCACAAGGAAGTTGAATTTAATTCTTTATTCAGAAATGCTTTTCATGCATATTTATGGAGGATTTCCGATTACCTTTGAAGCATGAACCCATTGTAGGCAGAAAGATGTTTACAATTTTCCTTTAGAGAGACGCATATCATCTTATCTATAGTGTAGGAACGTGGGTGTGTATAAGCATTCCAAACTCTTCTATAGAGATTAATTTAGCAGATAGTATTGCATATATAATGCCATGTGAAACTAAAAATCTCTACATTTGTAGTCATTAGATAGTGCCACAGAGGTGAAACTCAGATACCAGTTTGACTGGTCATTCCACTTAAAAGGGTATTTATTTTTTTTTTGCTTTTAAATAATTTATTCATTAAGATATTTAAAACTAAAAAAAAAAATTGTCTAATAGAAACTCTCATATTCTTGACATGTTTAAGACAGAACAACTATTTTCCTCGTGCATTTGTAATAATTAGCAAGAAGACAAATGAAATGTTTCTTTCTACAATATTGTCCTTCTGATAATATATTCACTAAACTGACCCAAGATTAATTGCACAGCTATCCAAAAAGGTAAATATCTTGACTTAATAGTCACCAGACAGTAGAAGAATGCTGTTGCATGTTATCTGGGACAATGGTAAGGAATTATTGTTTAAAATAAGGTCCCAAAGAACATGCAACAGCATTCTTCTACTGTCTGGTGACTATTAAGTCAAGATATTTATTTTCTTGGATAGCTGAATTAGGATGGGAAGCACAAGCTGTGCAAGTCATCTTTAAAATACTTTCATTCTGTTACACACTTTAAGACCACATAAATCACATCCCAGATTTCCTAAGGCAACCACTCCCTTTCATTATAGAGACTCCACAGGAACAGTTAAATCCTTCCTCTCCTAAAACATCAGGAAGATTTTTCACATCCTCTTGTTCAATAGAATGCTCAACAGAAAAACATGCCTCCTTAGTAGTTAGTGTCTCGCTGAACAAAAGAGGGAAAAACACTAAAGCACCCAACACGCTGGCAGTGAAACTGACAGCAGCTCTAAAGGAGATACAAGAATGTAACAAACTAACCCCTGTCTTGGATAAGGTGTAAACAGAACTAAATTTGCTTCCAAATATCTTAGTCTTCTAATTCTTACCTAAGCAGTCCTCTGAGCATTCATAATGGAAATCCACACAAATGAGCACATGAGGCATAGACTATAGGGCAAGTCTAAATTGAATAAATCTACCAATCTTCTGTACTATCTAAATAGCAAAATTCCTGAAGTTGTTCTGAAAATGGAATATTAGGCTTATTTTCTGTAGCATGAAGAAGAATTTTACCCAGAAATCCAAGCAAAACAAAGAATAACAAAGGAGAAATTATTATGTTGGAAGAAATAAATATGTAAACAGTTTTCTCACAGGGTATTTGGTCAAAAGGATGTCTTTTCAAGATATGTTTAACAAATTGCCAAAATGAAAGCAAAAGGTGGGAATGCCAATATACTTAAAAATTGTTTGGTATTTACAAAAGAAATCTTATAAAAATTGTAAACAGTTTTGTGTTTCCTAGGAAATTAAAGTATTAAAGAACTGCCGACTCATCACAGACAACTTTGTTCTATCCTGCACACTTGGTTCTCCATTGAAGCACATTGCTCACCATTCTAAACTCCGATGGACAGAAAATACAGCCTATGCTGGACCTTCCTACCTACTGACCCAGTCTTTCACTTGATAAGGACATACTTAAATTACTATTTTTTTTTATTAATCCAAGTGCCATTGCCCAAACTCAAGGTGGCTCTGCAGTATTTGTTGATTTCAGTAACTCCTTTGATCAACTTGATGGCAGTGCTTTAATATATTGCCTCAGAAATGCTCTGCTTTTTTATAGGAAGAACTGTGGCAGGTCTTAAATGGAGCTACTAACGCTTTTTTTTCCTTTTCTCTTCTACAGTCTCTTTGGATGTGTCTGTTCTTATCAACAAAATTAAACTAACCATCTATTAGATCTCATCTCCTTTGATTCCCTTTAGGACTATATTCTTCCTATGACCACATTTATTGTCAATTCAATTAGCACACATCTGGAACGTCTCAATTTTCTTCTAAAGGTGCTTCAGAGAATGCAATTTTGGTAATGTTTTGTATTATCAAACAGATCAAACCAGATTCTATCCCAGACTTTTGTTCTCCATCTTATGACTGAATTACACAAAGGAATTTTAAATTTTATTCATTTTTTCACAGTCATGATCCTCATGAACCATTCCAGTTTGAATTATAGAACTGATTATTCATCAGAAATAAACTTCCGTCAGGTTTAAAAAACTTCTACATCCAATATCCAGAAAATGTTTCAAATGCTTATTTATAAAACTATAAAATACTCTGCTAAAATGTGAACCAGTAAAATCTAGAGGACAGCCTATGACCAAATTGTATTGCTATTATATTTCAAATTGTAGACTTGTCAATTGAGTTTTAGTGTGTTGCTAGATTTGGAACAGATAGGCAGATTAAAGTGTGCATCTAGTTTGGCTAAAATTTTACCATTTTAATAGAATATTTTGTTGAGTGGAACAGTCAGAATTATATGCTGATCCTGAATAATGTCTGTAGATTATGCTTTCTCTTCCCAAGTGCTTTTGTAGAAACAATTCAAGAGCTTAAGATGGTAATCCTCATGACCTGACTTGGATGTGAAGAGAGAGTGAAGTCCATATGTGAGCACAGAAAGTTCATCATCTCTAACTTCTCTTTTCTAAGACTATATTTCTTTTCAAAATTTGAAAATAAGAAGAGTTAAGTTTGTAGACAGAGGAAATATCTTTTGCTAGACAAATGATATAGGTAGAAAATGCCTAAACTTTGGGGATATAAAACCCTTAATCAGAGATCCAGAATAGATAGAATACCTCTCCCTACAGATAATGGAAAATTTGGTAATTCTACTGACAGTTTCACTTATGCATCCTGTTATGTCTCTTACTAAATCATGTATGTTATGTAATTTCAGAAGTCTCTGACTGTTTGCCTATGGTGTTCAAAAATCTGCATATCCAGTTACTTTTATGAAAGATGTTTAATGTTTGTATATGTTTCTGTGCATTTGAATAGATATATATACAAGTATTAAGATTTCAATCAGCATGATTATGCAGCAACAGGCATACCTTACTCTGTGTGATTCTATATTTAAAAACCCAGTTCTTGCTAATTAGTGAAGATTGGACATACAACATAGCAGATTCAGTAATAATTAGTGAATAAATGAAGTAAATATTTACAGTGGAAATCACCTGTAGGGGGTGATGAGAATCTCAATATCTTGCAGGAAATTAATAATATTTTTGCGACTCCTGTCTTTTTCATCTAAGGACAGAAGTATTCCATATTACTAGCTTTTAGACTACTAAAGTTAGATTAATATGATTCAGCCTCAGGGTTTATTTCACTCATTCATCCCTTGTAGCATTGTTACAGACTCTGGTGCATAACTTGCATAGATCATCGTCCAAACTTCTAGTCAGAAATTGCTATGGAAACATTTTTCTCAATGAAAATGGAGAAGAACAGGAATCTGTTTAAATGTTTTGGTAAAATCTGATGAAAAGGGAGTAAAATGTTAAAATAATTTTTATCTCTATTATAGGTTTGCAATTTCTTCATATTTTGTTGCCTGTTTAAATTTGTAATCTGAATCTTTACTACAGATCCTCGATTTAGGGAAATACTTTCATATGTATGAAAATATTCTGCCAACTCGTGTATCATTAAAAAATAGTCTCATTTGTATATCTGTGCCTTATAAATGAGGCATGGTGGTTGCTCTTTATTTCTTATGTCCCTTTAAAATTTCAGTCCTGGTTCACAGGGTACACACCTACTGTACACTTATGCCGCTGTCATTCTTAATGCTCCTTTTTTAATGTTTATTTTTCTGTTTTCGGTTTCACTCATGGTCCTACTCTTGATTTCTTCACTAATTTTTTGCATTTTTTTATTATGTTTCTGCACTGGTTATTGAAACATGTAAATGCTTGTCAGTGTCACCTTGTGTATCAGTGAATGATATTGACTTTTAAAAATATTTTCATGAAAAACAATTCTACATTGTATAGCTTTTTCTATATTAGTTTTTATTTTTATTTCATTGATGACAAACGTTTATGTGAAAAAGAGGTTGCTTCAGAAGTAGTAGACTGGACTTCTTTTGTATCCTGTGTTCTTTCCATAGTACCACTGCAACAAATCCCACCTTTTCCCATGTTCCCAGTTTCCTCCCACTAGTCCTCCTGTTCCTTTTCATGTCTGTTAGCCTCATTTAAAAAAAACCCAACAACTGTTGCCTTTCTTTCATGTCATCTTATCTATGTGTTTTGCTTGCACAGCTATGGCCAGGATGCACTGAATGCTGTGTAGTCTGGAACTGAGTTTAGGCTGACTTAGGCCTCTTGGCCACAGAGTGGATAAAAACTGGTCACCTCCCTGCTTTTTCCTCAGCAGGAGTGTTTTGAGGATCTTTCTCCTGTATCTCAGATCTGAAAGAAATTTATAGGACCTTCATAACTCTACCCTCCTGACAAACTTGTTTCAAATTGGCCAGTGAGGGAGAACTGGCAGACAGACAAATTGATGTAAAGATATATAGGCAACATAACTGCATGACCTTATTTCCTTAGGTAAGCATGGTAAGAATATACTAGAGGGAGGATTTGCAATGAGTATAATCATAGTTTAGATTGGTTATAGAGCTGATGTGGTGGTTCATGCCTCTTAGCTATATAGTTACTGCTCTCACACACTGTAGGATATGCTGTCTTTCTAAAGACAAATAAAGCAGATCACTTATAAACACATGATGTCCCAACCATATTTTTCTAAGAGTTGAAACCCTTGTGTTTTGAAGTAAAAAAATTCAAAACTTGAAAAATGTTGGTGACTGAAGTTCCTTCTTACAGGGAATCTTATCCCTGACAGTGACTCACAGAATCTATTCTGATCCCCATTTTCCTAATCAACAGCAAATTTCTACAGGTGCCCATACACCTGAAAAAGCAGTAGGCAGTACAAAGGTGTTACAACCATTTTGTACCTTCCACCCCCTGACTTCTGCAGTTTCAAATCCATTAATCCTGTCCCCCATCTCTTTTTCACCTTTTCTTGCAGTTTGTGGCTACCTAGTTTTAGGGAATATTTTTAATCTTTACTGTATGTTAAGAAAGCTTCTCCCCCTCTCTGTTTGGTCCTGGGTATCGTACTTGGGCACACGTCAGAAAAAACTTCTGTGGTGTGGTTGTTTTTGCTGTCCATTTGGACCACAGCTGCTACCTCAGATTTAAAGTGCTTTGAAAGAATCGCTCATAATGGAAATGTATTTAAACTGCATGTTCCTAACATTTTTTAATATTATGGCCTTTCTGCATGCTCAGAATAGAATGGAACAGACAAACTCTCATTTTTATGACAATGGGAACAAACAAACAGTTCTCACAAATTGTATAATGCATATATGAAAATTTGGCCCTTGTAAGATAGAGAAGAGTGGGGTACAGGGACTCTTTTTCTTAAGGTCTTTTAAAGCACCAGAAATGGCATTTCCTTCTATGATTATTTTAATGCAATTGTTAATTTTGCCCCTTGATGTACACATCACAACAAGGAGAGTGGGGAGTCAGATTGTTCTTAGGTCATTTCCTCACTGCTTTACTTCTGCTATTTCCCAATGAACAGATTTTTAGTTTTATTGCCTCAGTTCTTTATGGAAATTGCCTTCATTATTTGACTGCTTTCTTTTCAAAGTCATGAACTTATGGCAACAGTGTACTAAAAGAATCATTAAATTACTTGCCAAAAGTAGGAGATTCATGAGCTCTAGAGAGAAAATTTTCAAAAACATCAGCTTATGGCATTCAGTCCTACAAAATATAAGAATTACCATCTTGAGAACAATTTGGGAAAATAATATTGAGAACAATCTCAATGCTTTAAGAATGTTTCCATTTTGAGAACAAAATGTGAAGCTTATACAGTTCCTCTTTCTCAAAACAGTACTAAAATCATTCTGCAGATAAATATATTTTAAGAAGATAAGATCAGCTACATATGCCCTAGAACATCTTATGCATTCTATGACAGGTATTTGATTATGTATTTACAGACTGGCTCCAAGTTAACTTTTCTGTTAATGTCAGGTGTAATGGGCATCGTAATAGGTTTGTGACTTCAGTAGTATCTTTGGGAGACATTTTGCCTGAAAGACCATTCTGAATTCCACTCCCTAACTCTGTTTTTCTGTGTTTCAAAAATGGTATCGATGCT
Organism: Astur gentilis; assembly: GCF_929443795.1. Lineage (NCBI taxonomy): Eukaryota > Metazoa > Chordata > Aves > Accipitriformes > Accipitridae > Astur > Astur gentilis. The sequence goes on along the minus strand of NC_064919.1, from coordinate 75,886,869 downwards.
TCTGCATTTTACTGATTGCATATTCTGACAAACTTCTGGTAGTCAAAAGGAAGTTGGAGTCAAAACTGACCATTTCTTACAAAGGTTCTGAGTAGCCTCCAAGTGATGTAAGAGTAGATCTCAGTTTTCCTTGTTCTCTTTTATGGCTGTTTATTTCAAGTCACATTCTAGTCTCAAATTAATAAAATAAATATGTATGGACCCCCAAAAAAGAAATATACAATTGATTATTTATGAAATAAAAACTATTTTATATTTAGTTGCTTCTTTTTAAATTATAGCCATAAGAGCACTGAAACAATTTAAAAGCAAGAGTAATTCTTCTAGCAAGAGAGAAGTTGCTGACAGAGAGAAAGAGAAGAAAGACTTGGAACATCAGAGAACAAAGAGGAATCGCCAGTTTCCAAAAATATGGCTAACAAAATACTCTTGGTTGAAATATGATGATGAAAGAGGAATAATGTTTTGTGCACCGTGTCGTAAACATAATGTGGATTTGGGGGAAAACATTCATAATTTTTGTTCTGGCACTGATGACTTCAAACTTGAATTTATAAATACACACCAGAGTAGCGAAGCTCATGCCTGGGCTACCTGCATGGAAGCCGCCAGTACTGCTTCACCAGATACAGCTTCTGCTGAACAGGTGTAGAAGAGCATGAACTCCATAGCATTAGGTAGAGTAGAAAATATTTTTAGAACATGTCATGCTATTGCTAAATCTGGTCATCCCTTTACAGACCTTGACTGGATGTGCAAACTGGATGACATGAAAGGAGTGGATATTGGTTCTGTATTTAGAAATGACAAGTCAGCAAGAATGTTTATACATTTTATTGCTGAAGTAGAAAGAAGAGCTTTGAAAGAGAAACTGGAGAAATGTAAATTCTTTTCTGTTATTAGTGATGGGGTCACAGACAGCATACTCAAAGCAGCTGCAGTTGTCTACGTATGCTTTGCAAGTGAAGGAAAAGTTCATTGCCAGATTGTTGGGGTTCAACCTGTTCACAAAACTGATGCTTCAACTATAAAAAATGCGATTGAGCACACATTACAAATAAATCTTCAGCTCAGTCTGGCAAGCCAAGACTGGTCAAGAAAATTAGTTGGATTTGGAAGCGATGGTACAGATGTCACAGTAGGAGAAAACAGTGGGGTAGCTAAACTTCTGAGGGAAATTCAGCCTTGTGTACAGTCCGTGCATTGTTTTGCTCACCGCCTAAAACTGGTTTACGAAGGAGCACTGAAAAATATTCAGCTATACAACATCTTAAGCAATGCCTTGAGAAACATCTATTACTTTTATCATAACTCATCTCTAAATAAGAATAATCTCAAAGCCACATATGAAGCCATTAAGTTACGTGCAGCTATTCCTTCTCGCATTGGAGGCTCCCAGTGGCTTCCTTGTCTACGAACAGCTCTACAAACTCTCCTTAAAGGTTATCCTGCAATTGTTGTACATCTGAGTAAGGTAAATGATTTAAAATTTCAATGTAACTTCAGGAAAAATTAATTGCCATGGCTAATTTTGGTCCACACACCTGACACTTTATTTTTCTATATTGATTTCCAGATTGAAAGAGATTCAAAAGCCTCAAATCGGCAGAAGGTCAAAGGTCTTTTACACCTCCTTCTGAGAATGGAGATAGTCAAGTTTTCTCACTTTCTGTTGGATGTCATCAATGTCCTCAAGATTCTGTCACATGTTACTCTGGATCACAACTCCTCCATTGCAGACGTATTTGCAACTGTGCAGTCAACACTGGAAACACTCCACATGTATCAAACAAGGTCTGGCATGTCTAACAACTGAACAATGATCTCTTAGAATATAATAAAAGAGTATTATATATTGTTTTGTGTTCTGTATCTTTCAGAGCTGGTCCAAAGGAATGGCTGATGGAGACCATTCAGCACTTTCATGGTTACCAGCTTCTTGGGAATGGAAATATTTCTGCAGTATGAACCAAAGTACTAACTAATTTGGTGAAGAGGCTACGTGATTGTTTTTGTGATGCAAGCCAAGATGTCTTGAGAGCAACTACTATTGGAAGTTTTAAACTGTGGCCTCACAAAATGAAACAAGGTATAGAACTATGGTAGTGGCCATTTGAAATGCACCTTCTAAATTTTTTAAAAGCATAAAAATATTTTTTGTCTGTCTCTGTTATAGAATTTGGTGAAGAGGAAGTATCTGTCTTGACTAAACATTATGAAGTCATACTAGAAGCTGCTAGTGTGAAAATAGGTGAAATAGAAACTGAATGGAGCATGTTGAAATTAGAGCTGTATAACAGGTAATAAAAAAAACTTAATTTGTTTCTGTTTATTGTTTTACTCAAAAGGATTATGGAAATACATTTAGTGGTAGTTATAATTGTATTTCTTACCATGCTTTTTAGGTTTCAGAACATCCAGATCTTGACATGGGATTCAGTGAATTCAGATTACTCAAGGAAGTATCCCAACATCCTGGCATTGGTAGATTTGATCTGAACTCTGCCAGCAAGTTTGGCTGAAACAGAGCGAGGCTTTAGTCAAATGAAACTCACCATGATGCATTTACATTCTAAACTAAGCTCTGAAAGTGTGACGGATCTTATGGTAATTCAGATGAACTCTCCAGATATCAAAAAATTTGACCCCCAGAAAGCTATTCATTTGTGGAATGTTACTTGGCAGAGAAATAGAAGACTACAGGGAGGTGATATGATGACAAATGAAAGACCAGATTACTCTTCTGAGTTTGATTTGGAGAGTCGCTGTGGAAGTGAATAGATGAATATTGTTACTTTTTATTTTGCAATCTTCTTGTAACATATATGCACACTTTAATAGAACTCCTTGCAGGGTTAATGAGTATAACATTTGTATTTTTTTCATAATGTATTATAATGTTCAAATTTGCCTTTTCTTTATGTTCACTGCTGAATCACCAGTAGATGTTTACATCTGCTCTTCTGTACCCAACTTCTGTAAATCTGAAGACAATGAACAAAAATAATGGAGTACATTGTTACCTTGGTGGACAGAGGGATTACTCATAACTTCTATCTAATTGTTTCTTGCATTTAGCTGAGTCATAATATATTATAACCACTGGAGTTAACTGTCATCTTATCAGTCTTTAATAGTTCAAGAATCTTCATTGATTCTGCAAACTTTGTTTTTCTTTCGATAAATGTGTGGAAAATCAGTGCATTATTTCTGTCAAATGACTGCTTGACCTATGTAGGCTATGAATTTTGGGTCATACCTTCTCTCCATATCCGTATGTGTTCTTACTTTTTATTCTCTTGTGGTTAAGGTCTAATATGACCTTTCACAGCTTTTTGTCAGACTTGTCTTTCAGAAGACTTTCCTACAGAGGCAGAACAGATCCATTTTGTATTGCCGATTATTAATGCACAAATCAGTCTTCCCATAGAAAATAGTCTTACAGCTAGGATATGACTAATACACTTCACAGCATGAACCACTTTTATTACCTGTAAAAATGTTTGTGAGGGTTGCAGTAAGAATACTGTATCTTGATTTTTAATTTAGGAGCTGAGAATGAGAATCGTTCAGAGAAGTATCTGATTTCATAACTTCATACTTCTACATGTTCTAAATGCAACTTTCTACTTGATAAAATTATCAATAATCAAGGTAAAGCATAGCAGCACAGTATATTTCTACCATCAAGGAAAAAGCAATGTTTTATATCACAAGATAGCTAAAAATGAAATCCTTCATGACCCTTCTTAGTTCTTCCAACAGTGATGAAGATGAACTAGAAATAATTGGGGAGAAATGAATGTGAGGTCATTCACCTTTAAATCAACCCTTTTCTAATCAGGCTCAACTCTCTACTTTCAATATAAAACATGTCTAGTAATTGCAGAAGATATACTATATGTATATACGCACACACACACATAGTCTTATTTTGTGTGTCTTGCATATATTGCATATCTTGCATATATTCATGCTTCTTCTAGGTCTAAATAGTATGTCAGAAATAGAGTAGGTTTTGAATGCATGCCTCATTAAGGGATGTTAGTCCACTCAAGTAGAGTTAATCTGTGGGGATCAGAAAAAGATATCAGTACTGTGCATTCTATGGTTGATTATAAAAGATCCATCACTGAAGTATCTTCATTTGTGATTTCTCAGATAACAAAAATGTTTAGTTATTCTTTATCTAATAAGCAACAGGATATACATTAGAAAGGGTACATTATTAGATAATGTGGCATTGCTAATTCTAAGGATTTTCTGTTAAGTCACTGTTACGACCAGGGCTAGACAGACCAGGGAGTCATGTTTAATTCGGAATTCTGACAGGCTAAATTAAGGTGAAATGGCACCAAATGATCAGTTAAAGATTTTATTCATGGCAGAAGCAAACTGAACTGGGGAGGCATGATAGTGGGTGGTGGAGTTTCTCACAACAGGAATTGGCATGGAACTACCTCAGTGACCTGTGTAACCCGTGGTAACCACATACATCAATTCAGGGAGGTAGATCCCTCCCGTTGAGTCACGAGGTTCAGAGCAGAGTCCATTGCTTTCTACACTCCTTCTTAGAGAAGGGCCCAGAGGCAGCTGGATCCACTCCTAGTCCTACACTTGGTCAGCGGTTTATGACTTAAAGGGATGTGGTGTAGGAATTTTGGAAAAGGAAAAAGAAAGAGAGAGCGAGACAGAGAAAGAAAAAGGAAGAGAGAAAGATTTCACTGGTCCTGGGTCCAGCGTTGGTTCAGTCAGCCGTAGGGTCCAGTTCCACTGGGTGCACGCACCTGAGACTTCATTTTGTGTCCTTTTATAATCTCCTTGCCCCTCCTTTGGGTGGGTACTCGAATTCATTAGGCTAATGAGCAGTTTGTGAGCCTTTGGGTTTGGGGGTCATTTGGGGAGTAACTTCCCCTTCCCTGCAGACCATCCAGAACAGCTTATCAGAACAGGGAGCTGTGCACCCTCCAGCATGACCTCCCCAAGCTGTTGCTGATGTCTGTGCTGATGGGCTCTTCACCTGTGGTTCCTTGCTGTACAGGGTTTGTTGTTATTCAGAATTTGTCTTTAAGCAGAACTTGCCTCACCACAATGTTTGAGACATTAACTCTTTCAGTCTCTCACAGTCACATAATACCAAGTTTTTCCCCTCAAAGTTTTCAAATGGGAAGATTTTAACAATGATGAGATTGGAAAAAGTTTGAAAATGTGTCCCCAGAATGTCAACAACAGAAGACAAAGAACAGAAGTATATTTAGAATCTATAACACTGAAGTCACTTCTATGATGCTTGGTGGCAGCATCACATTTTTAGTATTTGAATTGAAGATAATGGATACATTGCCCTGGGAAAAATAATACCAAAATCTTAGTATCATAACAAGTATTTGGAAGGGAATATCAGGAACTCATCCATGTCTAAAAATGGGACTAGTCAGACAATCTGTATCCAGTATTTCCCCCTTGTTCTTTTTTTATAAGCTTTTAAAATAGTCTGCTGTAGAATGTGTGATTTGTTTTCCTTAGTGCTTTGGTGTCCTTCTGATTATATGTTTTATTACTACTATCTGAAATATTTTTGCTGAAAATAAATTTTATCTCCTATCATTCTTCCTAACTGCAGCTATGGAGAGGGTGTTATCCCTATCCTCTTCGTAACATTTGGTTTTAACTGGAAAACTACTGCTATGTCTTCTCATCATCTTCCTTTCATAGATGAAACTAGCAGAATTCCTTCAGCCTTGCCTCTCAGGACATGTTTTCTAAGCCTGTGATGATTCTTGCTGCCTTCTTCAGGGCACTCTTTAGTTTCCATACATCCTTCTAGATCTGCAAATTCCAAAATTGTATGCCAGCAGAAGATTTAACAGCTGAAAAGAATGCACTGGATTATTTCCAGTGTCTTCCCATGTACTTTCTGGCAATATTGTAATCTGCTATAATGCCCAGAGCCTTTTCTACAGAAATTTTACTTTGCCAGTAAGATTTCCATTGTGACATTTATGCAGTTCATTATTTCATCCCAGTGTGGCACTTGACATTTATTCTTATTGGATAGTGTCCTTCTTAGCCTAGACTATACCTCAAATTTGTAAAGTTCACTTTGAATTCTAATCCTGTGCAGTTTGTTTCTTCAAAGCACTTTGATCTGTTTCCAGTGAAACTTACTGATCTTGACCATCTCTCCAGTTTTTAAAAAGCTTTTTGAATTCTGATTCTTTTTCCAAAATGCTTGCTATCCCTTCTAATTAAAAGTGTTTCCACAGATTTAATAAGTTAATTTTCTAGTCAGTCTCCGACATAATTCAACAAAAACCTGTTGGGTTTGGTTTCTTCTTTTTTAGACTTAAAAAGATATTCTAAAGAGCATACTTTTTTTTTTTTTTTTTTTTTAACCAGTCTTGTTAGTAGACAAAGTTGATTCTGGGAACTGTTTCCCCCTTCTTTCCCAGAAGACATTATTTCATTTTACCACTTGCAGGGTACCATTTGCAGATACCAGTATTCTTTTCTCAGCACCACCTGTGTAGCTGCCCAGTCATAACATCTCTCCATGATTATAAAACATTGGCAACTCCTGAATTAAATTGATGAATCACCTTTTGTCCTGTAATATAATCAGATATTCAAAACCAGTTCCATGCTCTATGATATAAAACCAATACATTAAATCTAGACAAAATATTTTAAAATACATTGAGGAAAGTTATTTGATATCTTTTTTTATATGCTTATGAGGGGTTTCCTCTCTCTCTGAGACTTCCTCATTCCTCCTAGTTATGTCACGAGGAGGAATTAGGTCACACTCCATTTGAAATTTTTGAACTATTACAACTTTCTGAAGACACTTTGGAATTGTCCCACCTTGGATGTTTCAGGAGAAGGTAGTAAAGCAAAAGAAATTACACTACAGCACATCAGCAATTCTATAATTAATAGATAGAAAGTAGCTTAGCTCTGAATGAAAGAGAGGGTTGTTTCTTCACATTTACCACAGAGGAATAAATATGGGTAGACACTGCAGATCACCTGACAGTGCTTAAATATCTCACAATAATTCATGTTTGCCATAGGCTTGCATCAGCTAACATCAAATTTACCTGAAAACTATGTTCTAGCATGTTTGATAATCCAAAGTTCTATAAATTGTGCTTAATTTTTTAGACTCTAAGCCTTTAATCCCATTTCTGACATTATCTCTTGGTTCAAGTTCTTTAATTTCCTCACCCCTCAAATATTTTTTAGGTATGTTTCTGAAATCATGTAACCTCACAAAAAGTGACATGAGGATATGAGTATCCTTTTAGAATTTCATGCAGAAAACCAGAATTCAATTTTGGTTTAGGAAGCCAGAAACTCATAGGAAATACAGGAACAGCATTTTTTATTGTCATATAGAGAAATCATAGTAGGAATTGAACAGTTTAAACCCTGAAATAATGTGAGAGGAAGAAGTTAGATTGCCAGAGTACTGGGGATCAGATGTGGAAAGGGAAATGTTTAGTAAACATGAAATAAAAATTATCGTAGCTGGACTTTTCATGGTAAAACACTAGACAATTTGAGACTGCAGATAAGATGTAAAATTTTTTTCCTGTTATTTTAAGATAAAGTTTTCACTGGCTCCTTGGTGGACAATAGCCTATTCTCCTCATGAACCACTAAAAAGTTACCAGGTTTATTGAATCTTCTAAATCTCACAGTAATGATATTTCTGTGATATAGGCTTTATTGTGCTATATGGAAATCATCTGATTCTTGTGGCTTGAAGTTCTCATCAAAATAAATGTTTCTGGTTACCTTAACATTATGAAATCAGAATCCAAGGTGCTTCAGTAAACAGCCTAACTCACATGATTTTTAAAAGATGTTCTGCCTCAAAGTTGATAATTCAAAAACCTTCAAGAGCTGACATCAGAGCACTGTTACCAGTCTGCCAGTATTTCTTCCCAGCTTTTGCTTTCATGCTGAAATCTATTGTAGGACATAAGGCTTCAAGTCCAGGTCTTTCTCACTTCCTTCTTCTTGTCCCAATGGACTTTAAGCTTTGCAGATCTATTTTTTTCTGTTCTCTCCAAGCTTATATATGTATCAGATTTCTCTGCTGTATTAAGATGTGCTGAGGGCATTACTCCTGTTTTTCCTGATTGGAGGCAAACAGGTCTACAGATATAGTAGACAATTAATTCAAATTGGCAACTTGATTTTGAATACTGACATTATAAAATTAATGTTCATTCACATTCTTAATATTCCTACCACTTAAATCTTTCTTCATAAACTTAACAAACTTCACTTCACTGTTCCATTTCAAAGAAAAAAAATTGTTAGCCATAAAATGTGCACAGCTGTGCCTTTTCAAAAGGAGAAGACGTTTGGCTGTAAAACAGAAAAAAATTAAGTAAGTCCTTCCAGTATTTCACTGATTGCATTTGCCTTTAAAGGTAATCTGAAAACTTACTGTTTTGATGCTATGGAAGTGATCATAACCTGACCAAATCATCTTTGTCTCTCAAAATTTAGGTTATTTGAAACTTTAATTTTACATTTTTTGTCATTAACTTTAGAGGTTTTGCAGTGAATCCTCACTTAGCCAGCAAAGTCCATTTCTGAAAGAAAAGACTCATATCTGTCTGTTAAATTTTAGTTTACATAATTTTGTCTTTTAATCCTGTGCATTAAGTTTGAAGTTTCTATTTGTTTATAAGCAAATCCATGCCTATTTTAAAAAACAAATAGGATTTTTTGCACTTACTTATTTTTATCTTATGATTTCTTTAAAATAAAATTCATGGAGCTATTTATAACTTTTTTATAAGTAATTAAAGCTTTTTAAGCAATTCAATTTTGTTTCAAAGTTTAACAGACAGTCATCTGCGTTTCCATTCTATTCTCTAATACATGCTTACTTTCAAAGAATAGAGGTAGTTTTTTGGTTGGTTAAAATAGAGCACACCAAAAGAAAAGATAGGTAGGTATTCATTACATAGAAAATGTGTGTGATTGGTATTTGTGAATTCAATAACTCATAAATTGTCAGTGTGGATTGCATGAAAATGGGTTAGTGATCACAGTGCAGATCAGATTTATTAAAAGAATTGCAGTGTATTGGAATATTTTACATTTTGCTATTAGACAGACCACACATGATTTATTTTGAATGAGAAAATTTTATGTTTTGCTTGAAAGGTATTACCACTATCAATAGTATATAATAGCAAAATAAATAATTTTCCCATATGGCCATTTAAATAAAAAAAATAGAATTCCTTTAACAAAAGAAGTCTATTTAAAATGGTAAATATATTTTTTTAATATATTGTCTTTCTTTTCTTAGGTTTTATACAAGAGAAACTATTTATTGACATTTTTGTTGACTTGATTAATTTGAATCTTGGAACAAATTGCCTTCCCGATGCATGGATGAAATTAACACTTCCAGACGTAAGTTAACCCCTATTTTCATTTCAACTGAAGTATTGGTTTGTGTAGAAGATGCAGTATTATCCTTACTATGATAAAGTCAAGAGTATAACTATTATAGGGCATTATCTATTTTTCCTTAGAAGTCTTCTGTTTCACTAGAGAAAGAGTCTGGAAGCCACTGTGCCAGAAATAAAATGTTTTTGTCAGCGCTATGTTTATTTATGATTTTCAGATTATATCAGTTCCTTAGACACCATTGAAAATTCCATTTCCAGGAGTTAAAAAAGACTGTTTATGTTCTTCATTCCAACACAGGAGAATAAAATCTGGAGCTGTATGACCTTAAATTTATTTATCCAAGATTTTCAGATTTAGGAACATGAAAATTTGTAATTTAGTCTTATCCAAATCATCCATCACTGAATTCTCTGATTAATTTTACTTTCAGATGTTGGTGGTAAGCGTATGGAATGAAAAGATTTACTTGTTTTAATGTTTTTTGATAATTATTTCTGAAAGTAAGCCATGATTCACTGCAGGATTTTAATTGGATTTTACATGGGGGAAACAGCCTTATTCACATATTTTTCACACGGATGAACTGCATGAGTAAACCATTTTAAAGTTTCTGAATGATGGATTTGCACTGAGTTTAGTGAAAACTAGGCACCACTGTCATCATCAGTAGATAAAAATCTAATCATACCACAGGAAATTAATTATATGAGTAAAAAATTGTTTATTAATAGATGACATGCATGTATGCCTTGTTCTTTGTGCTTTGAGAACTTTTAGTGCTTTTAAGTACTATTTTTATTTTAATAACATAATTTTCTTTCCTCAAAAGCACCATTTTTAGATGAGACTTTTAAATTTATAGTGAAGGCAAGAACTTACATACAAAAGGAGATGCATGAAGCATTATATAAGGTAGACATTTATTCTGCACAAGCTATTCTGAACTGAACTCGCCATTTCATCATTGTGTGACTTCATAGAATTTCAAATAAGTTTTCAAATTCTAATAAGTGGTACTGTACCTGCCAATGTTAGGGCAGATGCCATCTACAACATTACCAAATTGTCTTACTCTGTGTTGCCCCAGGCCCTTATTCCTGTAAACACATTGCTTCTTTCTTGAACTCCAGTCTGAAACAAACCAGACACTTCCCTTGATAAGGAATTCTGGATGTGGGGCAGGAGATAGTGTAGAGATACATAGTAGGGTCTCACCACACCATTAGTGCAGAAATGAACTGTGCCAATTTTGTTCCCTCTATCAGATACAGCCTTCACAATGCTCTGTCAGGAGATTTTACATGTATTCTCCTATCTGTGTTCTGTAACCCACTCTGCTGTCCACATACAACGTCTTCAGTGGTAAAAAGAGACATGCGGCAAGCAGCAAAGCAGCTTTTCTACAACTGCTTTTTTCTAACTTAAAATAATGCTGGAGCACAGAAAAGCCACGTGGTGGACACCCATTAGAGTTAGCAAAATAGGGCCAAGGCACAGGCCCAAGCATTTACTAGGTTTTGTGCTCATGCTGCTAAATTGTCCATTCAATGCTTAGTGCTCTCCCAGATGGAGGACGGTTCAGGGTTTAGCATGTACTAAGAGCTGTTATCTGATATGCAGTTTAGATAGACACACCTGTTTGGGGAGTACGAGTATTTATTTAGAGGGCTGCACAGGCTAACTGGGCCTGTTTTGTTTAGTGATACATGTCCTTCTATACGTCTTTGAAATCTCACTGCAGAACCATGTCCATCCTAACCAGGAAAAAGACCTAAGGAGACATAATACATAGAAAGGGTATTTTTATGCACACATGTTTGACAGTATTTATTATTTTGTTTTTCATAGTTACAAAATCTGGCATCTGCATTCACAGTGAACTCAGAACTTACTGACTGGCGCAGATTCCTGCTAGCAGCAGCACAGCCTTGGCCAATACCATCTGTGACACAACTTCTCAAAACGCTGCATAGCTTCAAGTCTGTTGATGTAGCTGCATCAGGCTTTGTTACACAGGAATACTATATGCAGGTTATAATTCTTTTCTCTTTTGAATAATATTCTTTTGTTAAACTCTCTTTTGAATGATATTATTTTGTTAAACTCTCGTAATTGAATGATACATTGTTTAGTTTATTCACATTCAGAAATTCAGTCTGAATTTTAAATGTTTTGGGTTTTGAGGGTGCTTTCTAGTGAAAATTTTCTTCAGAAAATTGAAGGCCTGATATCTATCTTACCCATAGTTCCACAAATCAGACTAATTAAGCTTCCTTTTTACTTCCATTTCCTACTTTCTCCATAAATTAATTTCAAGTGAAAATCCTTCCTCATCTAAAGAAACTATTCTGTGCTATTAACTTGTTTGACAATGTATCTATAAGACAAAAAATTTGCCCAAACAGAAATAAGTATTTTAGTTTGGGCTCACCAGCCCTACTTTAATTAAATATTTCTAGAATATTTCTAATAAGGAATTTTTGCAAATGAAAATTGTTTTTCAGACCTTGAATACGCAGAAAATTATAAAATTCTTTGATCTATTCTTTTCTCTAAAGACAAGTTCTCTTTGAACTGTTGCATGGGTCAGCGAGGTTTTTCAGGAAGCAAGCCTCATGAAAGAGTATTAAGAATGCATTTTTCTTCTTTTAGCAAAATACTGCTCATTAAATTTTCACTTACTTTTACTTTGGATTCTTAATCATACTTAGGATGGCTGCTGGTTCATTCTTCTAATGCATACTAGCCCTATATATGATATATATTTGTGTATCGACATGTATATATATGTAGATATATATGCATGTGCATGTATACACAAAAGTTCTACAGTTCTGTCAGTTTTTATTTGTTTGGTGATACTAAAATAATTTTCAATCTGTTTTAAATAAATTTCACGGAGTCTTTATTGCGGTTTGTTTTCCAGTCACCTAGTATTAGTTTTCTTCAAAAATTAAGTAGAAGCTGTGTTATTCCAGAAGCCTGTTAGTTTCAGAACTACTTTGATTAATTTAAAACTTCCAGGAGTGCCTGCCAACCCTTACCCACCCCAGACTTGCAAAGAAACAAATTCTGCAAAGCCAGAAAACCCACAAAAGTGCAGGACTATCTGCATCTATTTGTCTATTGATGTGGTGATTTTTACTCAAGCGTGACTTTAAAAATATGATGCAGTTACAAGACATGCAGACTGAGAATGTACATTTTTAACACAGGATTCTAGTTCAAATATTAATGGAGCAATTCTTTTACTCACTTCAGGATTGGAATTTGCTCATATTCAGTCACTGATAGTAAATATGCAATGGTGTATACTCATTTCTTTATAGACCTACCCCCGTTAGTTCTTCCAAACTTCGATGAGACTAATGATGCTGAACCTACAGTCTCATACAGTTCCTTAATGACTAAAAAGTACCCAAAAGATCATGCACTTACATGCATTCAAAATGTCATGAAACTTTATTTATTTTATTTTACTGTCTTAACAAGAAACAATGACAAGCAATGTTCATTGAGAATAACAGGAAGAACCTTCCATGGGAATTTGAGTTGCCCCAGCTGGCCCTTCTATCTGCACCTTTACTAGTAAACTGCACAGCGCTAGGGAACATCCCCAGGTAATGGTACTCAATTGTCCATACTGTGACATTGTTTGCACAACCTGGCATGGTTTAACATGGGCCATTTCCAAGCAAGTGAATTTTTCTGTAGGCAGTCTGTTCCTGGCTATCCTGTTTTAGAAGGTAAGATCTACCTGATATTTCCTGTGTGGTGGGTCTAGTATTGGAGAATTGGTTCTGGACACTTTTAATTTACAGTTGTAGGTACAGCTCTGTAGGCATTACGGGACACTTAGTCTTGTTGTTCAGAGCAGGCAAACATGGGAAGAGCCATGCCCCTGTCCTTCATTATACCAAAGTGTATGGACAGTTTCTTCCCAAAGTACAGTTAGGACAAAAGCTATGGGGTAGCAAAGGATACCCTAAAAGGAAGAAACCAGAAACACACATAGAAACTCTGTGACATATTTGCTTCTTGGGCAGTGTAGGTTTACAACTACCTAGTTCATTTTCAATTTTTTCAAGAGCATAGACTCACTTCTATCCTACTCCACTTTCAATAATTCCCAAAGTATCTGTTACAAAGTACAATCAGCTACTTAATTATTCTGATGTCATTGTATATTAATAACAAATTTAGCTTGATTAAGTCCAGGAATTAAGCTTTTAGTAATCTGTCTGTTGAACAATGATAGAGCATAAAGATCACTTTATTTTAATGTGTGAAAATAAATGCCTCTTTTTTTTAATCAGGTTGGCTTATGGTTTAATGGAAATGAAGATCTAAGTATAACAAAAAGTTGCACAGAACCCTTGCCTTTAGATAGGCTAAGTCATCTCATAAAGGTAACTTTAAAAACATAGGTATTTTGAAGAGACCACTCACTATTCTAACCTGAGAGGTCTTATTCAAAAGTTCCTTGAATATCTTTTTTCCCATAACTGCTGCAGTATTTCTGTGGGCTTTGAGGTCAGGTGGTGCTTCAGAATATGATTTCCATGTATAAAAAATTCAAAGTTAGAAATAATGTAGCAAGGAGTCTAGGAATTGTCCTTCAGTATTCTAAATCATGGTCTACTCAGAAAGACTTAATTATTCCTGTTCTCCTTTGAACTGCATTAATTTTGCTACACAGTAACCAGCTTTGTAAAGAATGGGAGGCAAATGATCCTGGCTACTAAGCTTGTGGAAGTCTCCATAAAAGAGGGAGGTAATCGTGTGATCTGAATACAAAAAAATGTTTTGGACCTATTTGTCCTGACACAAGATTTTATTAATTTCTCCTTGTTCCATGAAGGTCCTCAGCCTAGAAAAGAAAATACTACAATTTCTGTTTCCCTGAATGACAGACACACTTCTGATTTTTCTTGATTTACACATCGTCAACACATTTTTAAAGATAATACTACTTATCAGCAGTCATTACTTTATTTCATCCTTTTCTCTACAGACTTTGATTTGTATTTGATTAAATTCCACTTGTAGAAATTAATATACATATTTTTGTCTATTTATAGTTTTTCTTCAGTTTATTTGCTGATAACAGGAAAGATCCTGCTCTGCTCAACTATACTCAGATGCTCCTTTATTTTGCCTCCCACTCTGATCCAGTTGAAGGTGTTTACAGAGCACTTAGCGTTGCTACTGGAACATATATTCATAGCGAAGAAGCAGCTTCTCTTCCATGTGTGGTAAAATATTACAGTAAAATATTAGGGAACAGTAGTGGTGCTTGCAAATTATAAATTACCTAGATTTCTGTATATTTTCTTATCCTGTGTAGCTCCAGTCATTACAAGTAGTCCCACTGACTTCATGGGAATTCTGCAAATAGTTTCACTGACTTTGGTAATAATACTCAGAAGTACTCTTCCAAAAGTCTGAAAATTTGCATGCCAAATAACAATGAAATCTTAAGATATTTACTGGTAACTACTCCTTGTAGAGATGAACAGAGGACATTCTTTGACCTAATCTTAGACAATTAAGTCCAGCTATCGATCCCCAGGAATTAGACTGTAGTGTGGTTTATGGTATTGTTATCTAAAAATATAAAGCCTGATATTATTGCTGGTCTTACTTTATTTTCTACTATCTTTCTTTGGGTTATGTAGAAGTATATACACCTTTGTTGTTATTTTCAAGTGTTTTGGTTTACCTGTAAATCATAAGGATTAATAATTAATAATTAGTTTCATATGAAATATTTTTTAAAATTATTTTTAGAGCCATGATGACTCTACTGTCACATAAAATGAAGCTGGGGTTTTGAACATTGTTAGTATTTCTGGGGTATGCTCTTACTTTTAAAGTCTCAAATTTGCCATTAGTGCATTGCATGCATCAGTTACTTATTATTGAAGTATAAGTCATTTTTTGAGACATAAAATCTGTAAACACCTTGGAAAGATCTTTCTCTTCTAGATAATGAAATGTTTCACTATGCTTTCACAACCACAGTGACTCTAGCATTTGCCTAATACTTAAAATACAGTTGTACTCTCCAGAAACATTACAGAAGGGGCATTATTTTACCACACAGTGTAATCCTATACATATTCCTAATTAAATTTTATCACTCCAAATGACAAAATATATTATTGTACTCCCTTGTGTCTGCTTTTATTTGGCACAACAGTGTTTTTGTCCATGGGAGAGATTGAATAAGGCAATTTCCTTTTCACATTTCATAGAAAGAAGCATGCTGCCAATTGGATACAGTAGATCTGAACTTAGTTTCCCGTTTCCCGTATTTCAGTGGGAAGTTCTTACTCGTGACGTCACTAGATATAAAGCAACACAACCTGTTCTCCTCCTTACTGTCTTCTGCTTGGTTTGATCTGTTTGCTTGGGACTTCTGTAAGATTGTAGGCAACTGCACTGGCATTATCAGCTATGTGTCAACAACTTGTCTACCTGGACTTCAGCAAGGCCTTTGACACTGTCTCTCACAGCATACTCCTTGAGGAGCTGACGGCTCATGGCTTAGACAAGTGTACTTTTCACTGGGTAAAAAACTGGCTGGATGGACGAGCCCAGAGGCTTGTGGTGAACAGAGTTAAATCCAGTTGGTGGCGGGTCACAAGTGGTGTTCCCCAGGGCTCAGTTTTGGGGCCAGTTCTGCTTAATATCTTTTTCAATGATCTGAATGAGGGGATCGAGTGCACCCTCAGTAAGTTCACAGATGACACCAAGTTGGGAGGGAATGTGGATCTGCTCGAGGGTAGGAAGGCTCTACAGAGGGATCTGGACAGGCTGGATCGATGGGCTGAGGCCAATTGTATGAAGTTCAACAACGCCAAGTGCCGGGTCCTGCCCTTGGGTCACAACAACCCCATGCAGCGCTACAGGCTTGGGGAAGAGTGGCTGGAAAGCTGCCCGGCAGAGAAAGACCTTGGGGTGCTGGTCGACAGCCGGCTGAATGTGAGCCAGCAGTGTGCCCAGGTGGCCAAGAAGGCCAACAGCATCCTGGCCTGTATCAGAAACAGTGTGGCCAGCAGGAGCAGGGAGGTGGTCGTCCCCCTGTACTGGGCACTGGTGAGGCCGCACCTCGAGTCCTGGGTTCAGTTTTGGGCCCCTCACTACGGGAAAGACATGGAGGTGCTGAAGCGTGTCCAGAGAAGGGCAACCAAGCTGGTGAGGGGCCTGGAGCACAAGTCTTGTGAGGAGCGGCTGAGGGAGCTGGGGCTGTTTAGCCTGGAGAAGAGGAGGCTGAGGGGAGACCTGATCGCTCTCTACAACTGCCTGAGGGGGGTTGCAGTGAGGTGGGTGCTGGTCTCTTCTGTCAGGTGGCTGGAGGTAGGACAAGAGGAAATGGCCTCAATTTGCACCAGGGGATGTTTAGATTGGATATTAGGAAAAATTTCCTTACTGAAAGGGTTGTCAGGCATTGGAACAGGCTGCCCAGGGAAGTGGTGGAGTCACCATCCCTGGAAGTATTCAAAAAGCGCGTAGATAAGGCATTTCAGGGCATGGTTTAGTGGGCACATTGACAGCTGGACTTGATGATCTTAAAGGTCTTTTCTAACCTAAACCATTTTATGATTCTATGACTTCTTAAGGCTGTGAGTCCCAGGTGAAGGGAAACATTTCCATTCAATCTTGAGTTAACAACATATCTCTGAGGAGCAAGTGTTATACCCCATCCAACCTGAGAATTTCCTCATGCTTAGTTTCCCACTCAATGTATTGGCTCTGTGAATTTGTGCTATGTCTGATGTATGTCTCACAATGTATTATACAGACAGTTAGCGCACTTAATTCATCTTGGAGAGTCCCTCAGAAACCTAGAAATATTAAGAATTAGATGCTAAATTAACATCTTGCATGTGTGGATTCTCTTTGACTTTATAGTTGTCTTTCATAGGTTGGTGCTCAGAATTGCAGGGCTCATAGAACATAAATTTAATCTTTTCTTTCTTCTTATGCCTTGTGTTCCATATGTGTACACTTTAACAATAAAGTTGAATACAGAAAAAAGAGAACAAATAAAATCTTGTTCCACTGAAGTGAATGAGTTTTCACTATTGGCTTCAGTAGGGCCAGCATTTCATGCAGGATATTCAACAACCGCAAGGGGGCAAAGAGTAAATTATGAGTTGGTATTGTGTCATGTTTGAGTCAAGCTCCATCACATAGAATGACATAGATCCCTGAAGACCTCCAAAGTGGTTTTCAGCACCAAATCAAGAACCTAAACCTTTTTCTGTCTCTGACTGTTTACGTGTGATCTAAATATCCCAGTTCTCACTACAGGTACTGGAAATCTAATAAATAATATTAGTGGAGTATTAATCAGTGGAACATAAAGCTCTATCAGCTCATCTCAACGGACTTTGGTAATACACTTTAGATAGCCAGCTTATAAGTAGGCACTTAACACAGCAGCACCTAATTTGTCTCTTCTCTTTTTCTTGTTCTGGGCTGATAATTGTATTGACTTCTCATTACTAGATGCCTACAGAAATAAGTCTGAAACTTAATGATGTTAATAGGAGAAGATCAGACAAGCATATTCTTAGAGACTTTTGTTACTTTTACTAGCTTCATAGCAAAGACCCTTTTACTTAAAATACTTAGCTTTTGAGTCTCAATAATTTTGTTATTGGTTGTGTAGATCTTACATCTAAATATAAATGGTAGTGGGAGGTAGAAAAACATAAGTGCTGATACTTGTTTAAAGTCCACTGTTGAATGTTAAAAATTTTAAAAGGACTGTATCAATGACTCTGCTCCTCGTGTATTGAAAAAGACATGTAGTAAGGCCACACGTGTGACTGAATCTCAGCAGTCTCTCCCTCCTAATGAGGAAACAAATGGTATGTTCAATTACATGCACTTTCCTGTTGTTGTTACTGGTTAGTCCACACAGTGGCCTAATCAATGAAATGCAGTTTCCTGTTGTTAATGGTTAGTCTACACAGTGGCCTAATCTAGTCAAAGCATTGTTCATCTGTGTGAGGTCCTTTCTCATCTTTGTGCTCACAAATCTCTACGGCAGGTTTTTTTTTTCTCTTCGGCCATCTCCAATAGCACCACAAAGATTCCTCATTGCTTGTTTATAGGGAACTTCTAATTTTTCTGCATAAAGTCTTTCTCACTTTTTCTATGGAGAGCCTATGTTAACTGTTAGCCAAAATAAAGTTCTTGCAGTGGATTTGGATTAGAAAAATCATGCTGTTTTTTTAATGTGAACATCCAGAATTACCAAGTTTGCTCCTTATACAAACACAAAATTCTTGGTAGTATCATAATTTGTAACTATTAAGTATTTTTATGTTTTGTTGCTCTGAAGAATATTAATTTCTCAGTAGAATGTTGGCCAGATTCCTGGAAAAAGCTGTTTATTAAATTTCTACTAATGCCAACATTATGGATATTTCTGGACTCTTGGGATCTATTCCTTCATCTTATAGTTCAGCAGATAATTTTGTGTGAGTTGATGATTTTTGTTTTGTAAGAACTGAAGTTTGGAAGTATAATCCACTTGATCCTTAATGAATGTCTAACTAAAACAGATGACCTACTGACAGACTATTTATCACCAAGTATTATATCTATGCTTTATTTTCTTAGGGTTTTCCTTATACCAATATAGTGCCAAATGAGAAAACTTTAATAGAAGATGAAAAAGAAGTCTTGAATTACATGGGTGAAGGAATAATTTCAATGGCAACTCTACTCAAAGTGTTTCATACTGGAGGAAGTAAAGATGAAGATAATCATAGATTTAGTAATCTGGACAGGGAAGGGAGCTATGATAAGGTAGGCTGGTTGATTTAAAGAAGCTTTTGTTCCTTGAATTAGGTGTTAAATAAATACCTGCTGCAATCTTTGCTTTTCCCCAAATTTTTTAAACACTTAATAAATTGACCACATATTATTTTTCTTAAAGCATTTCATCAAAATATACAAAGAATTAGGCACTGAAGACCTGACACCCATCCCAGTTGCACTCCTTTTGAAGCATCCTTTCATTCAAGACTTGATCAACAGGTATCAAGAATACAAGCTTCCTGTAAGTATTGCTTTCTGGGACCAAGAACTTCTTAAGTACACCTATTGAAATTGGCATTATCTCAGACACAAAAATATAATTAATTTAGATACTGCCAATTTGCAGTGTAGACCAGATATATAGCATAGCAGGTTGTAGATTAGATCAGTTGTTTTGTTTTCCATGAAAACTCCATCCATCAAAGACTGCACTGCTTTCTGACCTATGTTTTTATACCTGTCTTGCTGGCCTATAGCTGCCTACAGGTTTTCTACTGTGTTGTCACATGTGGCATTGCCTTTCCCCCCACCCATTGGAAGGAGCCTGGTTGAATTATCTTCCCAACAGGATCTTACTGCCAGACACTATAGGATATGTGATAGAACACATTCCATCCTAGGCCTACTAGGCTGCAGAAAAGGGTATGCAGAGGTAGTACAGGTTCAAATATTGTTCCCTGCCCTAGTCTAGAGCATCCCTGTTACCTGCACCTATGTTTAAATGTGCATTAAACCAGTTACACATAATGCAAGTTTGGGCCAGTGTATCAACCTATTAAATGTGTTGAACTATGGCAAAAACACATGATATACAGGGTGTAAGAAAATAGTGTGAGGCAAGATGGAAGGATGTTTGCATTCGCATGCCTGAAGATCAAACATAAACAGTCCTCACAAGTTTGAGATGATCACCACCAGGGACATATAGTCTCCCACAAACTGTAAATCTGAATAAGATAAATGATACTCCAGGAGTAACTTGCTATTTCTTAATTATATTCACCACTTGTGAGAAGAGAAGTGCCCAGCATTTATTATATTACTTATAATCATTGTTAGTAAAAGACAAGATATAAGAATAAAAAAATATATTCACTCTGTCTAAGGGTTAAAAATTTATTTACTATAGCAGGAAGAGATACAAAAGGAAAATGTAAGACAACTGAAGACTATAACTATCAATGAGTATCTATCCTGCCTATATTAATGTCTCAGCTAATTTGGGAAGATAGACACAGTGGAATGTTAGGTCATTCCTCACTTCCTGTCCCCATTCTTTCTTCCTGACCCTTTTCATTTGAGTACTGCATTTCCTAATTTGAACATTTTTTCCAGCTTCACTGAACTTCTTCTAGACCAAAGCATTTCTTAAACTAGCTCTCTGTTCTGTACCCGATCCATCTCAAGAACTGTTCTTTGCACAAACACCTCACTGACTACAACATTTGACATAATGCAAGCTCCTCACAAAGACCAAACATGATGCAACCTGAAGTAACATTTAAGTAGTGTCTAAACTGAGTAATGCCATATGCATATACTCTGCTCTTTACAGGGAGGGGGACTTCTTTTTAAAATGTTTTCGCACTAACCAATACCTGAATATCAAGAGCACAGTGTCTTTATCAAAATTTCAAATCTTCCTGTACCACTTTCAGGAGGAACTGTGTTATATAGCTTAAAGAGTAGATTGTAGCATACATTTAAAATCTATTAGCTACCATCTATCACCTATGTTATTTGTGGCTGGTAGGATATGTCAGGGCAGTACAGTTATAAAAATTGTCAGTCTATGAGAAAAGGTGTAGGTAGGAAAAAATTGTATATGAATCTTGGCAGTAGCTGAGGGTTTCAGTGCACATACTCTAGCCCAAATGAGTTTCCATACCAGAGACATTTTTTGGTATGTCTTCTACCAAAGACATACCAGTATTATTACATATAAATAGTACATTTTTCTACTTATTTGGCAGATTCATTGGATGCCTGTATCTCCTGACTTGACAGAAGATGCAGAGCTTCAGTTTTCATTTGTAATACTTAGAATTTCCTCTTGCAAGGGCTTATACTGACTGTTTCTCAAATATAGTGCTCTGTGGTTTCTGTACTTAAAAAGAGAAAATTATATTCCTTGACTGTACTGGTAAATACAGACTGCTGTTTTATGCATGAAATCAACACTTCACAGTTTTACTTTCAAATACTGACTAACTGGGAAAGAGCTAAGACCACAAATTCTTACTCAACATTACAGCAAATTATTATATTCACCAGCAAACAGGCATAGAGACCCAGTGGCCATTGTTTTACGGAGGTTAGGATTCTTGTCAAAAACATACGTACTCCAGGAAGAGTTTTCCTCTGACAATTCTTCATAGAACTATATTTGGTGAACAGGTGAATTTTTTTCTTCCCAAAACATTTCCAAAGTAAGTAAACAATATTTTTAGCACCAATTATTTTTTCATAACTTCTCCTGAGACTATAAAAATCTCTATAAAAATGAAATTTAACCACAGTGCTGTTATTTTGAGATCTTTTACAAGATAAATATAGTAAGTTAGGGTGTGGTTTTTAAGGTTAAAATGTTTCTACTGCTGCAGTCATAAACAGTGGAAAATAAAATGTTTTGCTGAAAACTATAAATGGAATATCTAGCTTACAATTTTTTAAATTTGAGTTAGGGCACCTGATTCCTTCGGCCTCTTGATGACCTCTTCAATTTTAAGCAATACTACCTCTCATAAAAATATTTTCTCCAGGTGAAATATACTCTTGAAGGGAGTTTGTTTTCTCAGTTCATATACCAATGGGCTGGCAACATCCTACATGGTAATTACCTTTCTGTTAGCCTCAGTACAAATGCCAACAAATGAACAAGCTTGGAAATTCTACTACTTTTTCATCTGGTCTTTTCTCCTCTGATTAGAAGTCTTTCTGATCCTGACTAGAACTTTCAAGTGGTTTGCCATTATCAATACATTTTTTTCACTTATCAAATGAAATTTATTCCTTTAGAATAGTTAGACCACACTTATATGCGAGTGTGTGTTTATGACTACACTTCATTACATTCTGAATTAAATTGTCTTTAAATACATTTAATAATAAAAGAGAGACAAATTTTATTAGACCAACTGATTCAGATGGAAGAAGCAAGCAATTCCACTTTTTCCACTGCATATGTTTGTCTATTAAGATTGGTCTATTAAGGACTCTTTTGCAGGCCTGGTATTATTTCTTGTTACAAATTTTGCCTTCTATCCTGAGACCGTCACAGATACAGTAATAGAGAAACAACCACACATTTCAGTAATTTTGCATTTTTATTGTGATAAATTTAAATACGGAGTCTGGGATATATTCTACTTCTTTAATTCTTAATGCTTGCATTAATCAATTATTTTCAGTGGACTACATTCTTATAATTACTGAGGATAGCAAAGTACTTTGATAATTAGCATTCAATTTGTTGATATCAAAACTATTATGCATTACATAATGTTCTGTTACCTTTTTTAATCCTGCTTTCAAATCCTGAATAGTCCTTTTTAAAAACCTCTAGGTTTGAAGATAGGGATATCATGTTGCATTTCTATGCATCTGTGTTTTGAATACATGTAACATAGGCCCTTGCATCAACCTTGTTCCTTCTAAATTAATTGTCATATTATTACTGCTGTTATTGTTGTTGGTTTTGTTAATCATTTTGGTAACATCACTCAGATATTCATTCAAATAGGAGTTCCACTGAGACAGGATTTCTAATAACGTATAGTTAACATGTCTTTATCAAAAAAACATTTATTGGTATGTGTAACAATTATTACAAAACCTGTTTATAGTCACAGTAGTCATTTAATATCACACAACAAACATTCAGAACTCCATGTATCATTTAACAAAGTAAAAATGCTTTCTCTATAGGCAGAGTTCATACAGATTACATTCAGTAAGGCTTGAGGTGGACCGTATAGTTCATAGTCGATGCTTTGGCAAAACAAAAGCACTGCTGAATCACTGTCTACTCACAGGTGGTAGTTGTAATACTTATGAAACTTGAGAAACCTTTTTCATGTGGTGTTTTAAATGTCCCAGTGTGGAAGAGAAGGAAAATCTAACTCGGTGTTTAAATACCTAGTTTAAAAAAGATACCTATATTGTGCTTCTCTTTATTCCATGAGAAAAATCTTAGGAAGTACAAATATACATGAAAAATACTGTTTCTTACATTAAAAAATGATAAAAATATCTATTCATGTAAAAGAAAAATTGTTTGTTTCATTAAACACAGACATAGTAAATCTGTTGCAGTACTATTTCTCCAGTGTTTTGAGGTTATTTAGTTTTGGTTTCCTCGCAAAACTGGTAGTTACATAAGTAAAGTCTGTCCAGAGGAAACTTTTCTTCATTCTTAAATGCTGTTCTGTCACTCTCTTTTCTGCATCTAATTATAAATTTCAATCATACCATTCTTACTTTTAGACTGATATTTAACATATATTTCTGTGGCATTGCTAGAGCATAAAATTTCCACTTCCCACACAATGAAAGTATTGGATGCATCCCTAGATATCATTTGCTCCACAATGATCAGCAGTAGCTTTCTCAAACTTATTTTTTACAGGAACATATACTCGTACTTTATATTTAGAACTCTCATAATAAAATTCACATTCTATCACGCCAGAAGCACTACAGTTTACTGAGATCCCCATCTACTTCATGTGGTAATGATAAGTACTGATAATGAACTTGCTGAAGGTTCCATTTACTAACATTTACTTCTGTTGAACCGGAATTGAAACTCCTTTTTCTGACTCATTGTGCTGAAAAAGGCCTCCTTATACTGAAGTATTTCTTAGAGTCAAAGATAAATGTTAGTACTACCTTCCAAAACAAAGGACTGGTAAAATTATCTTTAAAAATGGTTCTTCTGTATAATGCTCCTGATATTTTGCAAGGCATGTGAGGCATCATTACATACATGCCATTTTTGCTTTTGAAAAAAGGTCATGTCTTTAAAGTATGCACAAAATACCTATAGGAGTATGTATTTGAATTTGAACTATTTTATTTTATAAAAATTCTGACTGGTAATTATTCTCCTAAAGGAAATATATGTTGACAATACCAGAAAATGCTAGGAAGTTAAATTACTATCTATCTTTTTATTAACCATTCAGCACATTACTTTTTAAATCAAAAATTCCTTGTTCATCCTACTTACACAATGGATAGTATTGCTCAAATTGGAAATAGAGAAGATTGTGCTAATACAAAATTATCAAATATTAACAAATCAAACAATGTGTTATAAAGAATGCAGAGCTGTGAAAAAATTAACTAAATGTGGGTGGTTTATGCCAAATGTTAGTTACTTATTTTTTTTTATTTCTGTCTCCTTGGAGTGTTGTTTAAGTTCAGCCTGAAATATGACATATTAAAAATGAAACTTTATTGAAGAATGTGTCTTTGTATGTTCTGAATAATACTAGCTGGTTTAAACAACAGTCTTAATACCTCTCTTTACTGATAAGTTTAAGCTGATGCTTAAGATCTCTGCTTACTTTAAGAACTGCATTTTAACACACTGTAGTTTTGTAAAACTGCTGAAGGCAATGATATTGTGTGGATAACATGAAAATGGCATGATATTAATGATACTTTAGGGACTCTTTTAGAATTTGCCATGAAGAATGTTCTTTCCACAACTGTCACTGTATGTTTATGTTTTCATGAGTGCACTGAACATACATAGTGCTATGGTAATGTTGGTTTTAGTGCCCTTCTGCAAGACATCTTATGTAACCTAGGGAAAGTATAATTTATAGCAATGTATCTCCACTGAAGTTAGTTTTTCATCATAATCTTCTACTCACTAGTTAGAAAGGTCACCCCATGGAAAGACAGACATTATTATTACAAGATTTAAGGTAGATAAGGCTGTGACATGAAATGACCTTTTACTGTTTCATTTTCCTTTTCATAGGATATTGAAAACTTTCTCCAAAGATCCGAACAAGCACAGTCAACTGACGGAAAAAACACCACATGTAAAGACATCAATGTATGAAAAATCGTTGTTCATGAACATTAAGAAATCTTCTTCTTTTTTTTTTTAAGTTTGTAAGAAATGTGTCTTAGATCTCCAGTCCTGCCTTCCATGGGAAAGGATTGTTTGTTGTTGTAAAAGCAAAACCCCATTGCAATTACACATTTGCTGTTACTTTAAATTAAAAAAAAACAAAAACCACAACCAAACAGAAAAAGTTATAGTTAGTTCATATTAGTTCATACTAACTAATCTGATGATAATTCAAAATAAAATTAAACCTGTTTCTGACCTTAAATAGAGCTGATAGTGTCTTCATTAATAATTGGTATAAGAACAGAGTACGTCTAGTTCTTACAGGTGAGCTAAGATATCTGGTCACGTTTTGTTATGTGTATAGTTTATTGATTCATTAATTTTTAATGAATTAAATGTTGTAATCAATTAATTTTTGAAAACTTGTTGCAATTCATAGCTAATAAAATAAGTAAATCAAAACACTGCTTTCTCTAAGATCAGGATAAACTACTAAAAGGACACCACGTACATGAAAATGGAGTGCTGGTTGACAGCAGACATGATGAATATTTGTTATCCGACCTTTCTATTTCTCACCTTCCATTACAGCTCAACTCTGCTACCACCCACTGAAAATCTGCAGGCTCCTCCAGTGCAGCACTGCACAGAGCCCAAGGGTATGGGTGTCACAGGGTCCTGCTCCTCAGTAGCGTCCCCTCCCACCATGTTGCACTGAGCAGGCCCCAACTGAAGCAGTAAAGTAGGTGCTACACCACTTGTAGTTCCACTGCTGATTCTGCACATGATATCGGTAGTGACTAGAATGTGCAGTGGGGTTCCACACAATTGTTTTCGGTAATCAGCTAAAAGTCCTTTTTTAATCAGCACAGTGTATTCAAGGGCACCATAAACTCCAGAGACACATTGCAGGTGTTCAGGTATGGTAGGTGTTTGCCTAAAAATCTCCGTGGCACACGATGACACCTAGCGGATGTTGCCTTCTGTGGGAGGTGAAGCAGAGTCTTGGTGAAACATTCTACTTTATGTACTGCTGAAGTTGTTGCTTCTTTTTCTGTATCCAGTCTGACTCTTACTGTTTTCCTGGAAGTTGTTCTGGAACAGTTTTCATAGAAATTTTCTTGCTAATAGGATGTTTGTGTTTTCTTGATGTTTTATTCAACTTTGCTGTTCTCTTGTGGCTAGTTATGGCTAACTGTAAGACGATAGGAACTATTTGTTCATGGAACTTTTTAACATAAATTTTAGACTACTCTTTGTAATAAATTCCTCTGGAATTCATCATTGAGATGTCTAATAAACCCTCAGTTTTCAGTGGTACTCATTCTTCTGATCTACAGTTTCAAGTTTTCTGAAGATTGAACATAGCAAGTAGATAACTGTGATTATCTGAACTCGGTATACCTTCTAATTTGCAATCTGTCAGCTGCCCAAGATGTTAGCAAACCTTGTGCATTCTACATTGTCTTACTAGCTTAGAAACATAATTAATAAGTAAATACTTCCAAGGAGCCTACTCATAGCTGAACACTGCTCCATGATTCTGGCATATTTTTTTCTGCATTTGGCAGTAATTGGTAACAATTACACAAAACATTTAAAGCTTCCTTTCCCTAGTTTGATTCAGCAAAGTACTCAAACATATGATGCTCTCTAAGAATACAAATAGTCCCATTGAAGTCAGCTAACTCATAGGGAACCACAAACCTTTGCCCTTTGTTGAGATGTGCTATCTGCACAGAATACTTTTACATTTTTAATGTAACTAAGTTTATTACTTTTTAGCCAAGCATGCATGACATATTATAGTAATTGCATAACATTTGCTGATGTTCCTAATGAGGTTTCTAAATTGCCTGCTTGAGGTATAAAACAATTATGTATCAAAAAAGCAAGAGCAGCATACAAAAAAGAGAAACTGGCATAGTTATAGTTAGACAATGACTAGCAGACCTACCTGTAAAATACATTTTGTTTTCTGTCATGATAAAATAATAAACATTTTTTTGGGTTTTTAGAACTTGCTGATGTCAATAATGGCAGGTTTGTTTGTTAATTAAAGGCAGTCAAATTTTGAAAGGAAAGCTGGTAGTCTAGCGGTAGCAGATCAAAGCATCTATATGTGATATATGAAGCTCAGAATAGAACTCAGTAAGATTATCACTTCAGGCAGATAATGTTGTGTCTCTTCACTCTACATATTTTGTGCTAACCACACCGGCACATTGTAGCTAAGTACTATCTTAGAAACAGATGTAACTTTGTTGTGCCCCCACAAACCATGCTAAAACCTCAACATCCTCGTTTTACTTATGACAACAGACTATGATGCATACAAATTAATCTGCTTTGTTACCAGAATCATTTCTTCACATAGCACATACAACTTGGTAAAAATATTATCCCCAATGTTCTTGAAACCCTACAGAGATATATACATTCATACAAGACTTTGGCTTTTTTCTTCTTATGTGAAAATATTATGTGGATAGAAAAAAATTACAGTGCAGTTCTTGCCTTTTGCATGTTTCGGAATCTCTAAATTTTTACTTTTGTTTCATACTTAGTTTCTTTAATAAAAGCCAGCTTTAATTACTAAGTGTTAAATTCTGACTTTGCATACTGCACTTCTCCATGTGAAAATAAAAGGCATTGTTTTCAGAAAGGTTTGCCTACCATCTGTAAATCTGAGTGAGGTAAAAGGTTACTTCAGCTACTGGAAATCATAAATTACTATTTAGGTAAGGTTCCTCAAGTGTTACTCCTTTGTCAGACACTGTTTATATACTTTACCTATGGCCTAGAACAGAACATAAAATCATTACTGATAAAGTTTGAAAGTAAGTGCAAATTGTGGAGCAATGCCAAATAATAAAAAGTGAACTGGATTGCATGGTGAAGTGTCAAATAGTGCATATTTCTGTGTGGTAAATTAAAGGCATAATTTGAAAAGCAAAGAATGTATGCCCTGACAATAGCAACTTATTTTTGTGAAGTTACTACTTGAGTATAATTGAGTATCACAGTAGTGATTCAATAGACTTTTTGTTCCCAGCCTAATGCTGGAGCCCAGACATGAAAGAGCTCCTTGTATTTGTGAAGGGGGAATGCTGAGTACATTTGCAGTCAGATTTGATGGAGTTACAGTTGTATCATGTTCAGTCTTCAAATCTACGCTTCAAGCAGGATGTTGAAAACTGGAAAGTGTTCAGAGAAGAACCACAAGAATTATGGGAAATCATGTCTTATACCAGAAAATTCAAGGAAGTCAGTCCTTTTGCTTCATCAAAGCAAACCTTAATGGGTGTTCAGATATCAGATTACAAGAATCCAAGTAAGGCATCTTCATTCTGGTAGACAAAGACAAGCAAGATTCAATGGCTGGAACCTTAGGCTTCAAAGTAACATGCAAATTTTTAACAGGGAAGTAGATTAACTGTTGAAGCAACTTGCTAAATGTTGCAGCAATTTCCTCATCACAGAGTTGTAAAATCAAGATAGATAGTTCTTTTAAATCCAGTTTGTGATGGGAACTGAAACAAGAAATAACTGCACTTTTGATAGTAAAATACATAATTAAAAACAAAACTTGAAAAATTAGTTTGGCTTTCAGTTAATTGTGTTTGATCCTGTTTTCACAGCATGCTATCTTTTAATGTTTTATTTCCTCTACTCCTTAACTTCACTTATTTCAGGTATTCTTGTGTGTGCTGCGTAGAAAATGCCCTGGATAGTTTGCCTTAGAAAAGATGCAAGGGAGTTTATATTAACAATTTTCTTATCATAATCAAAATTACTTGTATTCCATCCCTGCAAAAAATGTTTTTTCAAAAAAACCCCAAACCCCCAAAGTGCTGCTGAATTAGAATGTCTCCTACACTTCTATTGATTCACATAAAATCTCTCTGCATAAATCAAGCTCAACATTTCATTTTCTAAAGAATTCAGACTCCATACTAGTCTGTTTCAGGGGTGTGATCCATTCCTTTACATAAGTAGAATCCCTCCAGGCACACCCCTCAGGAGAGTATGGTACAGGATGATTACAAAATTTACAAGTAAGAAGAACAGTTTTAAAGACAGTATTTTTTTTTCACTTTAAAATGTGGCTATGTGGTGTTACATTGTCACCATAATAGCAAGAAGAGTTCCTCAATCTGCTCTGTGGTCCATACCTCAAAATTTCCACTGAGCTTGAAGTTCAGCCATGGTTTCTTTTCATATTTTTCATACGTGAAGCAAGACATTTTGTGAAAAGCCTCTTAGCTGTGCTGAATTTTCTTAACACGTGAAGGCTGCTAAAGAGAAGTCCCCCAAACCATTCAAAGAAGCACAGAATGATAGATACAATCTGAAAATCAAGCATACTGCACAAAATTATTTGCAATATTATAGACATGAAATTAAAACAACAATAATCAAAATATTTCAAAAGATGTAATGTTGTTCACTTTATCAGTACAAATTACTTGCTTTGGTGCTGCTTTTGTACCTCTAACAGATTCTGCAACAAATATGCACATTTGTAAGTATAAAAGCAATTTTATGTCATTCCTGATTTTACAAAATTTCCTTGACAGTGGGAAATAATTTTTTTTATTAAGTATTATGTGTAATTAAGATTCTGCAGTTTGACATATCATCATAGGAGATCCCTGCAAATTCAAGGACAGATGCAAAAGGCTGCCCCTTTAGAAGGAGTAACTTGTCGCAATGACAAACACCAGGGGTTTTCCAGCTGGGGAGCAGCTCTGCTGAAAAGGACCTGAGCATCTTGGTGGACAGCAACCTGAACATGAGCCAGCAGTGTGCCCTGGCAGCAAAGACCAACAGCATCTTGGTGTGTGTTAGCAGGAACATAGCTAGTAGTTTGAGAAAAGTCATTATCCTCCAGCAATCAGCACTCACTATGTCTAGATTGTGTGTCCAATTTTGAGCCTCCCAATACCAGAAAGATGTCAACAAATGGCAGTGGAGGGCCACTAAGAGGGTTGGGGGCTTGAGCACTTGCCAGCAGAGGAGACACTGAAGGATCTGAGCTTGTTCAGCTTAGAGAATAGGAGGCTTTGAGGGAATTTAACAGTAGTTTTACAATACCTGTGACACAGTTATCAAGAAGATGGAGTTGGATTCTCCACTGTGGTGCATGGCGTTCATACTGCGAGGTAAATACAGTTTTTTTCAAAGTACAGGCAACCCCTTGTGTTGTTAATGTAGCAAGGCCATGAGCTAGAACCTTGTCGAGCCTTGAGCTACTAAGTCAAAGCTCTGCTACTCTGAAGCATAAGGATGTCTAAAGATGTTGCTACTGAGCCATGACAGTGACAAATCGTGAATGTAGAGTGACTACAGAAGACAGTGGGCATCATTTGAAACATGACTGGTTCTGAGCAGAGGAAAGTGAAGTCTTTTTTCCCCATAGGAACAGTCCAGCAGTGGAACAGGTTATGCAGGGAGGCTGTGCAGTCTTGTGTCCTTGGAGGTTTTCAAGACCTGACTGCATAAAGCCCTGGGAAAACTGTTCTGACATCATGCTAGACGCTGCTTGAGCAAGAGGTTGAAATAGATAGCCTCTGTAAATTCCTTCCTGAATTATTCTATGATCTTAAATATATTATTTTCAATTGTACCCTGCAAAAATAATTTACTTAATTGGTGTGACACAAGCATAACTAAGTGGCTTTTAACAACCAGTTCTTCTGAAGATGAAAATACATGAGAAAGCTATCCAGTATCTTTGCTTATCTTATGAGCACCATGATGAGAGCAATGAAAAAGTGAACATCCTTTCATTACTGAGATCAAGAGGTATGACTTTGGCTATCTCCAGGTAGCACTGCTGTTAAGCAGAAATGATATCTCCCACTGTGACTTTTAAACGTGGGCTAGATTTCACCTATGGCTTTGCCATGTACGCATTATGCAATTTATTGTTAATTGATACACAAAAATTGATTCAATAGTTATAACAAAGAAAATAGAAATAAAACATCACTGCCTTTATTTAGTTTGGAAGCATTCATATTGTAAAGGTAAATGTAGGGGGGAATTTCCGGACCTTTGAATATTCTATTCTTCATTTAAAGATTCTCTGAAACGTTTTGAATTTCATTTCCTTTGTCTTCTGTAGTCACTCTACATTCACGATTTGTCACTGTCATGGCTCAGTAGCAAAATCTTTAGACATCCTTATGCTTCAGAGTAGCAGAGCTTTGACTTAGTAGCTCAAGGCTCGACAAGGTTCTAGCTCATGGCCTTGCTACATTAACAACACAAGGGGTTGCCTGTACTTTGAAAAAAACTGTATTTACCTCGCAGTATGAATATCATACCTGTTAATTAAAAAGTAGCAGCAGTACCTGTCAGTAACAAAGAATGTGCCCACTCCCACTTCAAAGTTCAATTTAGGCAAAGAGTTCATTTTTCCTCTCTTCTTTTTCTCAAAACAGTGGTTCATCTTTTCCTTGTTTCCAATAGGTATGTGTATATATATGTGTATATATGTACACATATATACATAGAGAAAGCTAAAATGTTTTCATCTGAAGAAGTTTAATTACATCCTGGTTAACTGTGAATTGCTGCATTTCCAGCAAATTACATTCTGTGCTTGATTTGATTATTTTTTTTTTTTTTACTTGCAGCATAATCAGTATTGAATTTGTAATCTGATCCACTGCAGAACTTCACAGATATTATAGCTATCATAAGGTAGGTGTAGGAGCAGGTCTTCATCATAGTCAGTCCTGTGGAACTGTTGCTACTTCTAGAGAAATAACATTTAATTATGTCAATGTAGGATTTTTATTGGGCATTTTTAATTTGTTAATAGAAATAACAGTATGTAAAAAAGTCAAATAATTGTTGTGGGTATTTTAAAAACTGGATGTGCTGAAATCACCTGGAATTCAAGGTCCTGTGTACTCAGAGCTAGATTAAACACAAAAAAACCCTTTGCAGTACCATGACAGCTGAATTTCGGATAGTACCTGTTGCAATTGATTTAGCATCATGTTTTCCTTTTTAGCCTCATAATGATTAATAGTGACACAGTGAAACCAGTGGTTTTTAAACTGGGCATGTCATTCACATTGTTTCTGGGAGGAAGCCTAAAAGGGAAGAAGGATGGTCTTGTGGTTAGGGTTCTGCAATAAGGATATATCTCTTTGTCAAGTGAAATGTAATATAGGGGTGTCAAAGCTGGCTGCAAGAAAGTTAATTAGCTAGTTCAGGCACTGGAGTCTCGCTGAAAAAAACAGAGGCTGGTAATTGTAGTGCCATTGCTAAACTTAGAGCACCTGAACTTCATACTGCATTCTGCAGCATGCATACATCCTTAGGAGACAAAAATCAGTTTTCTGAAAAATGCTTCTTTTCCATTCTTCCAGTGGTAAAGGGAGCAGGAAACAGGAGGTTTCAGCTTCGTTCCATGTCAGTGGGATCTCAGAGAATCCATAGAAGCTTTTTTCCTTATTTTTTGAGATGAACGTTGATCTCTTCAGGTGTTCTGCTTAACACTTTTAGCAACAATTAGCTTTTACTTTAAAAGAAGTATGTTTTCACTACCTCAGCCTCCCCCACCACTTCCTTTAAAATCTGTTGAATTAGATGAGCCCTCTGAAGCTTAGCCCATGGCATATTTTCACCTCTCATTATCTGAATTACATAGGCTACTTGACAATCAGCACAGCTTTACATTTCCCCAAGCAAACTATCTAGTTTGAATTGATCTTTCTTCAGTCTGGTGCTAAAGAGAAAAATCTCTCTGTTTCTTCATTATTCTCATGCTTGATTGTAAGCCCAAATAGTTAAAATGCAAGACTCCTTAAAAGATCCAAAGCTGAGCAAAGGAAGGGCTAGGGTGGCTTCTCAGAAACAGATGAATTAGAAGTAAGAAACAGGTTTCCTCTTCTCTACCACTACCCACATCTGAACATACAAACAACAAAAACAATGGTAAGGCAAGGAACAAAATGAGGACAAACTCAAAAAAAAAAAAAAAAAAAAAAGAAAAAAGAAAAAAGAGCTGGTACTCAGATAAAATCAAAGATTGTTTCCTACCATCAGTTTGTTTTGGAGCATTTATATTCATAGGGTGAATTTTTGTCTCTACTAAAATCAGTGGACTGTTTGTTACTGCTTTCAAACTAAGCCAAGTTTTCATCTGGAGATTTTACCTTTGATTGCAAGAAACTTCATCCTAAAGTTCCCACAAAAAGCCTAGTAATTCTTCCTGATGGTTTTTAGAAAAGTGTACATTTATGATTGCAAGGGATTAGGAGAGAGTGCAGACCATCAGACACCAACTTATTCTAACAATTACACTAATTTTTAAAAATGTGCACCTCTTGTTCAGATTGAATTCTAACTTCATGCTCCAGTGCCTGGACTTTGTTATGCTTTGCGTTCTAAGCTGAAAAGCCTTCTTTCTTTTGGAAGCTAGATAGAATGACCAAATATTTTCTTAATCTTTAATTTATAGAGGAAAATTAAAGTTAAGTTCTGATGTCTTTCATTATATGTCTGTATGGATGTTCCTCTATATTACTGAGCTCAGGTTCTGGAATCAAGTAAGCCAAGTATTTGGTCAGACTTTACAGTTTAACTTATGTTAAGCCTATCTAGAAATCAGGTATTATTTTAATATTCACAACACTTTTACCACCTTCTATATCCTCAATAAATTGCTAACAAAGCTTTCTGATGTGTTCTTAAAGTAGAAAGGCCAAATATAAAGAAATATGTTACAAAGGTTTAAAATTTAACATCCCCTTAGAAAATTAGTGACCTCATACCACTGCAGAATATGGATGCAGTTTTCTTTAGCATGCACAGTTGGCAGCAGCTATGCTCTTCATGGACCTGCAGGGGATTTGGGGGATGTGCTATTTTGGGTATTTATGTTATACTGTATGTTCCTTTATTGATTAACATCTCTCTAATAATACAATACTACCAGAGTAAGATTGTTTTAGTCTCTTGCAGCTGCAGCTTAACTTCACTAATTCCCTGTAAAGAATTTTGGTGATGACACATACAAGTCTTTTGCCTGTAGCTTATAACTACGTGAATGAGATCAGTATTCTTAGCCCTTCACTACAGAAAACATGTGGCATTCCTTACACAAAGGCAAACTATTTAATGTACAAGAGGTTTAATTCATTGCCAGAGAGTATTACAGCTGATCTTGATCACATCAATGCTCTTGGAGGTTTAGTTATGAAACACTGAGCTCACCTTTGTGTTAGTTTTATTTGTGCATATAAGTGGTCTAAGCACTCTCAGAGTTAGAGAACAGGCTAAGCTGTTAAATGGACTTAAGTGTTGTAAATCGCGTTTTCAGATCTGCATTATTCATTTGTCCTTTTTAATCTGCAGACAAGTGTTGATACCAGAACTGAACAGTTACTCACCTGGTCTATATGTAGAAATGCAAACTCAATCTCATATAACATGGGTTTGCAAATTCTTACACTTGATCAAGTTGAAATAGATTTGTTTGACAGGAGTTGTGCAGTATTTTGAAAAATATTTTACCAGAGATTATCAAGATAACCTTGTCACAACGCTGTGTTAATGGCACTGGCTGCATTAAACTGTTAGTCTCAAAAAGGCTTTTAGCTCAGATGAGTGTAGCATACACAAAACAGAGGCCAGGCAGGTTTTCGGAAAGACTGGCTAAAAGTTTTGTTAATTTCTATTACAGGCGTAAAAGTTTTGCACATAAGTTTGCCTTCATGTAAGGAATGCCACGTTTTCTGTAATGAAGGGCTAAGAATACTGATCTCATTCACGTAGTTATAAGCTAGAAGATTTGTATGTGTCATCATCAAAATTCTTTACAGGGAATTAGTGAAGTTAAGCTGCAGCTGCAAGAGACTAAAACAATCTTACTCTGGTAGTATTGTATTATTAGAGAGATGTTAATCAATAAAGGAACATATAGTATAACATAAATACCAAGCATGGCTTACACGCAGATGGTTTAGGGAAAAAAAAAGCATTGTTTTCAGGGGCTTAGTGAGGGAAGAAGCTGTATACCTAAAAAGAATGTACTAATATATGTTATCATATTGCTTCTCCTTAGCCAAAGAATGCATAAGCATGAAAAATTAACACTTAGAAAGACTGGAATACTTTCATGAAATTAAAGATCAGAAAGTGCAGGTTTTATATTGCTGGTTTTTCTGTGCAAGCAGAGAATATGTTGTAGAATACCCTTGATGATATTCATCTGGCTGATTAAGCAATTATATTCAGCCAGACATACAATAGAAATCAACAGGTAAATGGTATTGGAGGAGGAGATACATAATTACACTGTCTAAGGAAAGGTATGTTGCTGGTATGTTTTTTCACTTCCAGTTATAAGGGGCAAATATAGGTACACTGATCTGAAACAGAAGGTGATGTTCTCCCAAGTTGCTCTGCCTTTCTCAGTTAATGTTTTGACAGATTTTGTACCTCCTGTTCTAGAGGCGTATTTCATAAGCAGGACACTGCAAGCTGACCTAATTTGATCTGAATAGGTTACACTTCTAACACACTCACAAATACAAGCTGACCTAATTTAGATCATCATACGTTACTGTGTTTAAAAGGTCCTTGCATTAAATTGATTGTCATGCTGTCCTGGTTTCAGCTGGGATAGAGTTAACTGTCTTCCTAGCAGCTGGTACAGTGCTATGGTTTGGGTTCAGTATGCGAATGTTGATAACACACTGACGTTTTCAGTTGTTGCTCAGTAGTGTTTAGACTATAGTCAAGGATTTTTCAGCTTCTGATGCCCAGCCAGCAAGAAGGCTGGAGGGGCGCAAGAAGTTGGCACAGGACACGGCCAGGGCAGCTGACCCAAACTGGCCAACGGTGTATTCCATACCATGGGACATCCCATCTAGTATAGGAACTGGGAAGTGGGCGCGGGGGATCACTGCTCTGGGACTAGCTGGGTGTCGGTCGGCGGGTGGTGAGCAATTGCCCTGCGCATCATTTGCACATTCCAATACTTTCATTATTGCTGTTGTCATTTTATTAGTGTTATCATTATCATTATTAGTTTCTTCTTTTCTCTTCTATTAAACTGTTCTTATCTCAACCCACGAGTTTTACTTTTTTTCCTGATTTTCTCCCCCATCCCACTGGATGGGGGGAGTGAGTGAGCGGCTGCGTGGTACTTAGCTGCTGGCTGGGGTTAAACCACCACACATGCTTATGTAAAAGTGAAGGGCTTTAGTAACTTCAGACAGCCAAAACAAATGAAATGAGTGTCTCAGTAATTGCTGTAGCAGCACTGACTCAGTTATAGTCATTTACATACTTTAGTTTAACCCATGTTTTAAGCATTTGAAATAACCTCAGGAAATTCCATATCAGGTCACTTTTTTCCTGCTATCTGAAAAGATGGCAAAGACATCCTTTGTCAGACTACTGCAGTGCTGGAGGACCTCTCCATCCTCTTTTACATAATCTTGTGTGGTTTTCAAATGCAGAGTCAATAGTATTATTTAGAAACTTATTTTTTTTCTGCAGAGATTCTTGCCTTCATGTGGTCAGAAAGGGCGAGTATCTCTCTACCTCTTCAGAGTGTCTGTAACTGACTCTGGAGGACTAGAATAGACATGAAATTAGGTCCAGTTAACCTCATTTGTTAAAAAGGTTATTTTAAAAGTGGTGGTGGCATTGTAGTAGGAAGCTCTAATTTATTTCCTCTTCAGGTCTGCTGTTCAGTTTTTTTATGGTTCAACTAGCATTTTGGGCAAAACTAATGAGTAGTGCTTCTGAGGGGCATCACTGAGAGAGAAAGGAGAGGAAGGACAGAAGCAGAAGCTGACAAATCCCAGGGACTGCGTTGAAGGAGGTGGAAGGGAAAGGGGGGAGTGACAGAAAGACGGAAGGAAGGAGATGATGAAGAACATTACTTGAGGTATTTAGCAGACACTTGAGACCTACTCTCAGACAGTAGAAATATGCCCAGGCTATGTCTATATTACTAAATAAAAAATGGTCAAAGACTATCATGCCCTGATGCTAAGCCCAGGTTGGCTGGCATCCAAGCTGTGTAGGATTAACCTCTCAAGACTATAATGGTTGGGAAAGGGAAAGGGAAAAAGAAAAGGAAAGGAAAAGGAAAAGAGAAGGGGAAGGTGAAAGGGAAGGGGAAGGGGAAGGGAAGATTTTGCATCTTGCCAAGTGCTAGGTTTTTCCATTTTCACCTGTGAGAAGTGAAACTTCTTCAAAAGACGGAGATTTCTCTTATGCAATTAAGTAACTGTAGAGTGCTGATCTATGAGAAACATGCAGACCACAATCATTCATTCCCAATGCATACAACCAGCAGCAGGTTGCCTGCATGCTAGTGGCTCATTAGATAAAACAGTTCTAGCACATAAACCACAGGCAAAAGTGTCACGTCGCACCCACACCTAAATGAACCACTTGTACATCTTTAGGGTAAATAAAAAATCTACAGTGGTCAATGTTTTTTCAGAGGTACCATTGTTTATTTCTACACAACAAAACAGTCTATTAGGTAATAAGTTTAAAAGAAGACATGGAACAAAACATGGTAACATGAATTTCTGTATTTCCTTGAAGATTCGGAAATGTGGTATAAGAGCTGAGTTTTAGTTAAGGTAATCAGTTGGAGTTTGTCATCTGAAATAACTGTTGTAGACTGTCTTTTTAGATGTAGTAAATTCTTGTGTGGATTTGAAGGCACTAGATTTTTGTGGCTTTACAGCAGATGAAAGGCTTTCAGGTAAATTGCATGACACATCATTAGCAGAGCTGTCAAATCCATCACTATATGTAGTTACTGTAATTATTCTTTTCAATCAACTTTTTAAAAAAACTTAGCCCCTTTCATCTTAGCCAGGCATTCACAAACTAAGCCAAAGATATGCCAATGTACTTGTGATTCATAAACTTCATTTGAATTTTGGATTAAGGATTTTCCTTTTTTACGTATCAGTCCTCTGCATTTTTAGTAATTTGCATAATGCATGCATAATTTGGATAATGTAAATTACAATAACATTCTTGTTTATATGAGGTGATAAAATGGGAGGGAAATGAGCAACAGATATTCTGGTTCATACATTAATAATAATTGTCCCCTTCACACCCAAGTACAGATGTTTGTAGCAACTAAACTAAAAAGCAATTTTCAAATAGTTATATAAAAGTAACATTACTCCTACAACTATTTGTTAATAATATAGGAATAGAATTAGAAAGCCAAATGGAACAGCTGCTGCGGGCTATCTTTGCCTCACTGATGTCTATGACAAAATCCCACTGGTGCAGGAAGCCCCCCACTCACTGCTGTGTTCCACTGCTTCTGAGCATAGCAGGCAACATTTATGGACCTTGATCACCAGCAACAAATCAGCTATCAAATCTGCTTCTCTTTCCAAAATCTCTGTTCTGAGGCTTTTTAGCTCAACTAAGAAACCAGTTCAAACCAGTTAAAGTGGTTTAACTCTCCATAGTCCCCAGTGCTGCTATCTTCTCTGTTGCTAGCTATTGTTGAACCCTCTGTTTCATCAACTGTATTCTTACCTTGGAACAGAAAATTTCAGGTTTTCAGTGCATGTGAATTGTTGGTAATTTTTATATTAGTAAAAATGTTTTAATAGTATTCAGGACTATAATAAACTTTTCAAGCTGTAAGTATTGGGTCTGCTATGTAAACAGGAAAACAGTTTTTTGATAGCTTCCTATCTGAACACCATTTTCTCGTTTGTATGTGCATATGAGTCAATTGTCAGGAAACTTCAAGATTCTGCATGTGTTTGTTTGTTAAAATACCACTTCTGTGACAGCATAAACCACCGTTAGATAGCAAAGGTGCTTGGGACAGATTCAGCATACCTATATAGGACCCAAAGCTGTATATTTGTGGCAGAGACAGAACATGCCCATGTCCTGCTCTGGCTCATGGTGCATTTCCCACCCTACATCCCTTGCTGCTCTGATCAGCTACTTAGTTAAACCTAGAGTTCACATCATGGTTTTACATAAGTGAACAATTTTAGAGAAAATAAAGTGAAGCTGACATAAAATTGCAAATCAAAATTTCTCAAGATTAAGAATTCACTTATTTTTGGTACAGCTTTTCTGTGATTTCAGAAAGGAGCAGAAGTGAAAGGTTTTATTATTGTTATTACTTTCTGATTATAAAATCATGGTTCATGAGGTAACATTGTGGTTGGTTAAAATCCTGATTTTCCCAAACTCAGTTTGACAGCTACCATGATTTCACTGGAAATGCACGTTCATTCATATAGTCCCTTCAGCTACTAATTACTGCTAAGGAGGTTGCCTTCACTAAGTCTCCAGTTGGGCAGAAGTACAAAGTACTCCAAACCATGCAGTTCTGTTAAAATGTTGGTGCTTTTTCCAATCTGCTTTCCTAACAAACAGCGTTCAGTGTTCAATTCCTCTTCCAAATTTCTGATCTTTTTCGGGTATTTGAATTAGATGGACAGGTGGACAAAAAAGGCTCCTGAATGATCAGGATGCTGGCAGGATTCATAGTTCACATTGCAGAGTGAATTCCCTCTCTATGAAATGAAGCTAATATTTACTTATCTTAAAAATTGTTATCAATAGGCACAAATCAGTGTGCTGTAAATAGATTGATTCCACTTCACTTTTACAAAGCATGTTTGTGATGGTGTCTACATCTTCTTTGCTGTGGGGCTGAATGTAACTGCAACAGACCTAGGCAACCTGTGCAGCCGATCTGCCCTGGGAAGGGGGAATGACTGCAACCTCTGTATGCCTTTAAAACTGTGCTTAGCAACGCCAGCGCTTCAAATGAAAATGCATTTCTATCTATCGCCAATCCTTTTGTGACGTCTTCGTAGAAGGAAATTAGTACTCCTTGTACATAGTCTAAGTCCTGAATGAATCAACATAAAACCACTCCCAGTTCTGGGCATTTCTCCAAAATGTTATACATACATATTTTCATAACTGCTGAATGACAATCCACAGTAATCAACAAAACTGCCCCATGGAACCCCATAGTTAGGCAAAGGGGCAGTAAAATGGAAGGAACGTTTTCTGGAGCAGCAGCCTTGTAAATATTATCCTGCAGAAGAAACTACAGACAGTCCTTTGCAAGACAGTTCCTTAAAGTGAGGCGCAGAAATCTATTTTTAGTTACTCAAATAAATAGTCAGATCTTTAGAGGTAATGACCAACATCTTAGAGATCAATGAAGGGTGTAGAAGAGCTGTGAAAATCAAGACAAATATTAGGTAACAAAAGTTTTATCATAGGATTTTCAAAAGCTTTGCAGTGGCCGAGAAGCACAAATCTCACTGAAATGATCCCCCCCTCCCCCCCCATCTTTTACCTTATTACTTTGAAAATCTTTTCCTAGAGTGGGAGCTAAACTGGAAGATTCCAATTTGAATTTTTTTTTCTCTGCAATTATCAGAAAGCTGCAAAATTTAAACACAACAGCTGAGGAAGTGTGACGCTATGATTCCAGTACGTTTGCAATGCAACTCCCTTGTCCCTGCAAAGTTTGCTTCACATAAGCATACACAAAAGCTGAGTGCTTCAGCATGAAAAAAAAGGTGTTGATGAGAGAAGCAAATAAGCGAAGCATTGGCAAGCACTAAAAATTTTCACTGATGTTATAAATGTGATGAAGTTTGCATAGGGAATTACAATGTGACACTGTACACATCAACATAATGATCTTGAACTAATAAGTGGTGTATCTGTGGTTGTGGAGGATCTCACCATATACTCCTGTTTCTCACTGGTTGTAGCAGTTAAACTTTGGCTGCACTGGGGCTGGGCTTGCAGTGTTCGCTTTGAAAAGTGAAACTAGGGGAGGTATGCCTGTTTTCATGTTTTGTTACAAACTCCACCTCAGGCCAAGGTCACTGAAAGGTTGGGCAGTCTCCGTAACCTGTAAGCAATCCATGTTTATTGTTTTTCACCAGCGTCGCTTCACTTTCACATAAGGCCTTAGCACAGGTTCATATGACTGTGATCAATTTCTGACTTGGCTTTGACATTTCCCTAGACTTTGAAGGCAACACCCCTCGCATATAACCCCCCGTAGAGCGAAAGCTAAGATAAAAATTGTGTCTTGTGTACAAAACTCAGTGCCATCCCCACAAGTCCAGACAGCAGTATGTGATGTTAATCCATACGCATGTAAAAAAGTAAAAGACAGCATATACCTAACTTTCCTGTATGCATTTTTGTGGAGAGAAATCTGTTTTGTATAATGGTAGAAAGCATTGGCTGATGCTGTGCAAGACAGAGTGCAAGAAGGGAGCTGCTGCAGGAGCCGGGAAGGAGGGGGAACGGACTGGCCCCTCTGAGGTTCTGCAGGTAGCCAGCTCCTCCTGCAGCACATACACCTCTGCTGACTGCAAAGAGCTCTTGCCAGTGGAGCTTGTATTGTTCAGTAAGGTGAATAGCAAACAAAAAGCTCCTTCTTGGCCTACACTGCTCCCAGAGCAAGGAAAAAGCCCTGTAATACAGTCGGTTCAGTCACCTACTAAATTACAAGAAGGCATAACTTCAGGGCAATATATTCTGCACCATGTCTGTGTGCAGAGACCCAACAAACAGCTAGGCCTTTTGTCTTCTTTCTCTCTGGGGCCCTGGCTCCTGTTCATGTGATGCTGACATTGCACAGATACTGGCAAACTTCTCCACAAGCACCATGCTGGTCATTCAGGAGAGCATAAGATGGGTGAGCCCTCCCACTGCAGGTCACCTTGTCCTGCTTGTGCTGCCCCTGCAGTCACCAAGATCTGTCTTTCCACCTTTCCCTGTGCACTATGATTTCCACCCCTCCTCTTATTTTTGTTCTTCCACTGCCTCCACGAAGGCAACATCCCTCTTAAACCATAGTGCTGAAACTGGAAATAATGACTCTTGCTCTGTTCATCAGAGCCACTTTGGGTAATGTATTCCCTAATGAAACTTAACTCTCTCTAACTGTGATGACATCCATCCAGCCCATGGTGAGTAGCCCAGCTATGCAGACCAAGCAACTGGGAGATTGACTGCAGCTTTTAGGGAAGGCATGTGAGCAAGGCAAGTAACGACCCCATGAAATTAAGCAATTAGTGACCCAAGTGGACCTGACCAAAATAGGTGTGCTCTCAACGGCAGCATCACATTCCCAGAAGTCAGTTTGGTATATCATCTGGTCAATGTTTGCACTCTCTCATCCTTTTTATTAGATAAAGGTCTGAGCTCAGGGGACTAATGGCTCCAAAGTGAAGTTAGGTAAGACTGTGGCCATGTAATTCAGCAGGCTATACCGGTAGATGCAGCAGTTAAAACAACTGTTGTGATCCATAATGCATAAGCACAAGAATGTGGAGAACTGCAGTGATGATAATATCCCAGCACACAAGGATTTGTGAGACTCTTATGAGAGTATTGTGTCTGGTTCTGAGCACTTCAGGAAAAAGCTGAAGGAAAATTTGGTGTCAGGAAGACCTGTCTTACTGAGTGAGAATTTTAAAGCCCTAGATTTAGTTTACTTGTTCAAAAACATGATAAAATGGTTGACTACAGTTATCTGCATGGGAAAGGATTTCTGATAATTTGTTTTTGTAAACAAAAGCAGACAACTCACTGGAAGTTCAATTTAGACAAATTTATATGTACAACTTGAACGATATGGACAGCTGTTTCAGGGGTGCAGTATTTCCTCCTCCACCTCAAGTCTTGAGAAGTGTAAATGTAATAACTCAGGCATCACAAATGAAACTGATGAAGGGATGAGAGAGTGATATTCTTTGGACAGTGTTGTGCTGCAGGGCACACCACATCATCGTGACAGCCTGGGCTGCTTTATAAAACCACGGGTTGCATTCACAGTGCAGCATGGGATAGAGATGCCTCATATGGATCTAGGAGTGAACTGCAGTGGTGACGTGGTTGTGCTGACACTGGGTCCATCTAAGCTCACCTCCCATTACAGTAAATTAGGTGAATCAGAACTGTACGCTAATAATGCTATATAATATCCAACTTTCATAACTACAGCTCTATACCATTGGAGCTGGTGCCTGTACCTCTAATCTTCATTGGTCTGTGAACTGAGAAAATTGCTGGGCCAGACGATTCAGTTTCCATATTACATTGAAAGCTCAGCATATTTGGAAACAATTTTTTTGGCTGTTCCCTTCACCCAGTTCTCCACTTCAGCTAGGCTGAAATTCTCACTGAATCAGATTATCTTCTTTCTTACATTTTCTACATCTTGCTATGATGAAATTCCCTTTACTTCTTTGGTCTTTTTGGTGATATGCCTCAGTGTAAAGCAAAGGAGAGCTGGAAAGGCTTGTTAGTCCCATACTGCTACACATTAGAGACTACACTGACACAGCAATCCCTCAAAAAGAATTCCCACGTAGAAAATAGTAATAATAATGTGTCAGTCTTCTGCTGTGCCCTGTAGACCTGCTGGACCCCACACCTGAAGCTTTCCATTGAGCAGACACTGCGCTCTAGATTTCAGTCCTCTGTCACCATTCTTTTTTTCGCGTTATTGACACAGACCAATTTAATCCTCTAGAGAAAGAAAGGCCAACCATATTCAGTTTGGGGTTTTAGTCTGCTTTGATCAGCATGGATAAGGAGTCATCTAAAAATGAAACAAAAATTATGAAGCAGGTAAGAACCTTTCCCTTGGGATGAAGGAGACGGCCAGCAGGTCTGCGTTATCTCGGCAGATCGTCTCTTCCATTCTGGTGGCTGAAGAGCGTTCTTTGTGCTCTGCCCCCGCAGAAGCAGGGCAAAGCATCACCTATTTGCCTCGCAGTGGTGGCTGTGGCACTCTGCTTTGGGGGAACCAACAGGGAAGAGCAGCTCTGCCCCTGAGCAGCTACCTGTGGCTGAAGGTAAACACGGAGCATGAGGAGAAGGGAGGGATGGCCGGAATGGGAGCGAGCCCGCGAATGGGGACCTTGCAGCAGGAATGCAGACAGTGAAAGCAGACAGCAGCAGGCCTTAGCAGAGATTAAAAGAAAGACACTTTCTGAAGGACACACAGGGAAGAGTGGAGCCTGTTGCTGGCAGCTGGGCTGAGCCCAAGCCTGGAGAATGGGTCCTGTGTCACACTGGACAGTATTTGAAATCTGATGGAGTTTTTCCTTTTCCAGATGTGAAAAATGTGAAACCATCTCTGGGTGGTTTTTAAATGCTCACTGTAACGACAAGATGACAAATCCGCATGCCAGCTCTGCCAGCTGGGGTCCC
The DNA here is from genome assembly GCF_929443795.1 of Astur gentilis. Classification (NCBI taxonomy): domain Eukaryota; kingdom Metazoa; phylum Chordata; class Aves; order Accipitriformes; family Accipitridae; genus Astur; species Astur gentilis. The sequence continues at coordinate 75,842,240 of NC_064919.1, read as the reverse complement.
ATCACAGCTCACATATGTCCCTCCGCAATTAGTGCCTTATCTGCATATTTCTTTTTCTCCTGGCTAATCAGGCATAATGAATGGGCAGAAAACATGTAATTATTTTTCCCTTTTATAGAGAGTTTTCTCACCTCTACACTCATATCTAAAATGGAGGATAATCTTTCAGGTTGATCACATATATTTTCTTGTGGTTTTCTGGCATGAAGTGTCTCAATTTAATGATATCTCAAACATTACTCCTATTTAATTGATATGACATAGATGAAATTCATTTTGAACAGATAAACATCTCAGTGCACAAAATTTGTGCCAAACCAAGTCACATGGATTATGTATTTTTTGTTACCTTTGATAATGTCTGTTTAACAATATGGTTTTTTCAGTTGCAATTTCATTTTCTTGTATGTTTTTTCTCAGTTCCTCTACTTCTAGGTAGGTTTCATACCAGGAAGGAGAGATTAAAATATATTTAAATGTAAACACATTTAAATTATTACTCTCTTTTGTGACCTTTTGTTATCTAACATTTATCTAGTCCTCTTTCGCTTAAGCATTCTAAATGTTTTTTAAATAATCAGTCTTGAAAAAGATTTTAATGAGTTTAGCCTTACTGATGAAGCTACATTCAACCACGCTAATTTTAACCAATAGATTCTTTTACTGCTACGGCTAACATGACAGTATGGCTAAGTTGGTATGGCTGTATCTGGCTTTTCAATGCTGCTTGTTAAGCCACTGGAAGATCAATACACACTGAGATGTGCAAGGAGAAGCAAAAGGAACCTATGGTGATATTCAAGGTTGCCTTCAGCAGCCTGATCCAGCCAAGCTGCCGCCCAAGTCCACTTCACATCCATCTAAACAGCACAAACCTTGGTTTAGAGACCCACCATCCCCCTAAAAGCCCATCTCTGGAGGCTCGTCCCACTCTCCAAGTGGAGGGCTGAGGACCCAGCCACCGTGGGGTCGGCGTTCAAGGGCTGCGGCACAAAACCCACGGAAATGGAGTGAGGGGACAAACAGTGGCAGGCTCAGCACCACGGCAGGGCACTCAGCACAGCAGCCATGGTCATTCCCACCCCACCTTGCCGCAGGTCCCCTGGGGCCGCGGGCACCCTGGCTTTGCCACACCACCTGTACTTGACACCAGCTTTTTTCCCTGAAGTTTCAGCTTCCACTTTTGTCCAATTTTGTAACTCCAGCAGCTATTACCAAAAGTCCTGGCAGTACTTGCATACCGTACCGTGCCCAGGCAGAGGTGGATCCTGTGCCTGCCTGAGTGGGAGGGAAGGGTAGAGGTAAGGGGGTGCTGGAACCCTCAGGCCAGCCCTGCCTGCTGGGTGCACACCATCCCGCCCGCACTCCCGCTTACCTGGCAGTGGCAAAGCCCCGCATCCAGAGCACACTAAACATAGATACTACAAACGTTATTTCAGGTTCCTCACGCTCTTCCGCATGTGCCACCAGCCTCAACTCCCTCAAGGTGGTTTCTGTCCATCTGTTCCATTTTACGGGGGCATGTCATCACGTTGCCGCTGTTCGCTCCTTCCCGTTGTCCTGTTTGCTGAGGTCTATGCTCGCTTTTCATCTGGGGCTTCCAAAAGAGTCCAAGTCTGTGTCATGGACTAGTCATACATTGGAATAGAGCCTCCTACGTCCCCTGGCTTTTATTTCTGGAATGGGGTCTGCATGCAGGAACGCTATGGCTAAATATTAAATATCCGAAAGCAGCCACAGCTGTTGTGGACTGATCCTTAAAGAATATGTTCAGCTGAAACCAAATCAGGTGTTAGGAATTCAAGTTTATAAACTAAAGGAAATTCTAAAATCAAATTCACTAAAAAGAAAGACATTTCAAACATATTTAATTTAAAAGTTGCAGGAGTCAGATTGGAGTATTTTGCACAATGAAAATACATTCACAAAATGCTTCATGGTCACCAAAATGGCAGGTGTTTGGCCCAGCATTGTCTTTGAAAAAAGTCATTGAGCAAGTACAGTGGTCTTATGGCAGGTGCTCTCCTGCCAGATCTCAATAAGTGGTTAATATGTCTTGCAGTAGTTTATATGTTTCTTTGAGAGCTAAAAAGAATAATGTGAAGACAATCTAAGCTTTCATTTCTTCAACCATGCTTTAACTCAAGTTGTTGTACGGAAGAGCCGAAAATATTATCCTGAGCGCCCTAAAGACTTAGAAACTAGCAAGCAAATAAAAGAAGCCCAGAAGTGTTAATATGACTGTTCTTGTTCCTGCTGTTGCTGTCTTTGTTACTGGGGAGGGGGGAGGGGGGGGGGGGGGAAATCACCTTTTTCTGTCTGTCCTGTAGTTTTGGAGTCTGATCTCATAACATTTGAATGCCTGACCAAGATGCACACCAATCCTCCTGCTTTACCCTTCACCCAGCAGTGTTTTTCTAACTTTCCTATATTCTTCCCTAAGTATAACAGGTCTCCTTGTTAATATGGTGCCAATTTATGAGTCCTGGGGGAGGAAGTTCAAAGCAGTAATTTAAAGTGTCAAAACCTCAAAGGCAAAGACAGTTCAAAGAAACAGTCAAAAATTTCTGCTCTCTGTTACCTATGGCTCCTTTCTTCAGGACAATGTGGTGACGAACTATGTACCTTCCACCCTGTATTGCTCTCGTACTCTGCAGACCAATGTAATCTGGTGATGAGGGAAGCACAATATCTTCCAGAGTAACTCCATTTAATCTCAGGTTTTCATTCTCTCCAACACTCTTACCAGAGCTGGTTTCTTAGCTAAGTAACAGCAGTGTCTACTCTGACGCTCGCTCTCTCTGTCCCCACCCAAGGCTTCAAGTTATGTTTTCCGTGGCAATGTTGCCTTAAGCAATACTGACTTGCACATGTTCCTGCTCTTGTGCCAGCAAAGCACTTCTTAGAGCAGCCTGAGGCTAACATGAAGTCCTTCAGCTGAGGGACTGTCAAAAGATGTCTCCACCAGGGAGAAGATACGTGGAACTAAGTTTTCAAAGCGCCTCAGCAAGAAATGTCAATAAGCAATAAAAAAGAAGATTCTGAATCCTTTTTTTTATATAGAAGTCCTTCTCCTCACAGCTGAAGCTGGCTGAAAGATTTCTGCTTCCCAGCATGTCTGGTTAAAAAAATAAAAATCTAAGCTGACAGTATGAAGTTTGTTTGAGTATATATGTAATGCATGTTCTAATGAGATTCTGGTTTATTACTTGCCTTGCCTTACTTTACCAAACTCTTTGTTATCAACAACAATAAAAAGTAATAATAACAACCATGCTAATAACCACATTTTTTAGTCTTAGGCACCAATCTGTAATTTACAAATATGGGTATTAACATCTCAATTTTAAGTGTTTATTGCATTTCATAAATTCTGTTTCAGAGCTGCATGAATCCCCCTGTTTGTCTTTCTGGCAATAATCTAATGAAACATCCTATGGCCGATTATTTTAATAGGTGTTTAGGGTATTTTTTCTGGAAGCTTTAATTTAAAGAGATTCAGAAGCATGTTAAAGTTAACAAATTAAATACTCTATTGAAGGAGGATAGACCTAAATAGGTATTAAAAAGCCATCTTGAATCCGCACCCATGCCTCACAGAAGGGAAGGGAAATTGTGCCATCCTCTCCTCCAGCTCCCCACATCTTTGAGGAGTAGTGCAGAGTGGGTCAGGTCAGGTCAGGCGGAGGGACGGTCACCCTCTTTCTGTGATATAAGGACATAATTTATTAATAGCCTAAGGAACAGAGGACCCCCCATGAGAAAGAGGGCCAAGAAGCCCAACAGCTCCTGCCAAATCTGATCAATCTGCCAATCAGTCCCAAGCTGGGCCATGGGTTTACCCTGGTTGTCTGATCAGTACATACCAGATGAGCTCCTCAAACCCAAGAATGCCTGTATCCTCCAACCATCAGTGTCTACATGACCTGTCTCCAGTGCTGCACAGTGGGATATGTCTGGAGGACCCACTTCATTTGGCTCCCACTGATGCTCTGGAATCTCCCTGAACTGGAATGTTTGAAGTGTAGTTGGTAGAAGGATGGGATCTACTAACTTCATCTTTCTAAGCAGGTACTGATAGTAGACTTAAATCTAGTATATGTGCAAAAGCCTTTTGCATTTTTTTTGAGCCAAAACAGAGTCAAAACAGACTTTTGTATACTCAAGACAATAAAAAACAAGTGAACAAACAGTATAAGAAGCAAACAGAAATGCTAACTTGCAGATGACTTGCTTGGTTAGTCATTTTCAGTAGCTGCAACACAAGTGATAATCCAAGAAGGCACTGGATCATGTGGAGCAATCAGCGGGAAGTGCCAAGGACACTGAAAAAATTGCTTTCCCCAGTCATAAGGGTTGTAACCTGGACTTTGTTGATGGCCGAAGATGTAAGAGAGTCTAGGGTGATTCAGAAGCTCCAAAGCAGAGTGTTATGACCCAAAGAGGGCTGGCAGAACAACGAAGCACAGGTACGTTTTTGCTGGACCATCAAAACTCTTACCTGTTTAAACTGCTTTTTCTTTTTTTCTTTTTTTCTTTTTTTTTTTTTGTGTGTGTGGAACCCTGAATTAGGAGGCAGAAGCAGTGCAAATTTATTGCAAATGAAAAGCAATCCACTCTTCTTTCAGCCTCTCCTGGCTATTAACACTTCAACCACCCTAAGATTCAGACTCTCACAAATTTGATTTCCTATCTTCAGGGCATTACAGGAAGGCAACAAGGTGAGACTGATGCACTCAAATATGTCAGAAATCAAACAATTTTTGAAGCAGAGACCCAGAAGTAAAACAAAACATACTTTTGGTTCAGGGTTTTTCTCTATACTATTTTTTTTTTTTTTCTTTTCATTGTGGTCCCTCATTTCCCCACCCAGACAAGATGCAGCTATGGCAACATGGAAATCCCCTGAGCAGCACAGCTCTGATAATAAGATTGTTCAGGTTCAACCAAAATATTATGTCTGAAAAGTCGTCTTCTTTTAATTTGCTCCAGCTGAAACAGGAAAAAAGAAAAAAAAAGATCAAAGTGATAGCCCACTCAATTATAAACAAGACAAATTTAAAGTGAGAAGGTGTCATTTCCGGATAGCGATCAGTTTGCACAGGAGAGCCCTCCTTTATTGATATTTTGCACTGAAAATCAGGTAGAAATTAGCCTGAGTATTTCTAGAATAATGTGATACTGAATATTCTTAAGCCAGGTGCTGAAATCCTTAAATAAACTTTTCTAAAGCAAGTCAGGGGTGGGCCTTAGGGATGTGAAGTCACCGGGGCCCAATCTCATTGATGCAAGCTTGGCTTCAATGAAATTGGGTCTAGCATAGGAAACTCGAGAGGGAGAGATGAGGACTAACTGCTCCTGAAGTCCCACCAGCTGACTCAGACCTCTGAAAAAGGGTATTTTTTGAAGGCATATAATGTGAATGGGGCAGTGACATAAATAATTCTGTAAGTGAAGTCAAGCTTTTGAGCGAGGGTCAGTCAGACCATGGTGCTGCCAATCTTCAGTGGCTTCTTGGCCCTGGTGCCATGTCCAGCTCTGGCCCTGCTTTGTGTGTATCGGTGGTCACTGTGGCCTGGCAGGTCCCTCTCCTGTTTCTGTGTGGGAGGTATCACAGAAGTCTGCCAAGCAGACATCTACCACCCACCTCATCTTGGGCTCTTTTTGAATTCAGTGGAGAGAAATAAATGTATTTAGTTTAGATTTCATCATCTTTTGAATGTCTATGTTAGGATGAGATGAATCATGCTCTCCGCTGGCTGGACGGGAGTGAAGCATGAAGGGCTCTGACATAGGGGTATACATTGTCAATATCTACATATTGACCAATGAATCCAAACCCATTTTGCTGCATCTACCGAGGTTTAGTGCACCTTCAGGGAACACTTTGGTGGGGAGCCTCAGGTTCCTACCACAAGGAGGGTCTTGACACAGGGATGGGAGATGTCCATCTTATGGGCAGCCTCGCTGTGCTCTCATGTAAAGGGGACCATTTCTTCCCATTAAAACAGGACAGGGAGCCCAGAAATACCCCCTTGGCTACTCACTGCCCCCTGCTCAGGGCAGCAAGTGACACTAGAGGACAGTCCCTGATGTCCTGGCAAGAAGAACACTTTTCCAGACACAAGGGCTGAGCTTTCACCATTTTGGTGAGTGGTTTAAATTATTTCCTTGCAAATGGAGAAGCTGCTGTGGCTTCCATATTGAGTCTGCTTATTATAGTGTCATCATTTTTCTGTTTGCTTGGGCATTGTTACCAACTTTCCCCTCGGTTTCCTTTACGCCTCCGACATAAAGCTTTTTTGGCGCAGCCAGGGCTGTGCCAGAGCTTGCTCTTCTCTTTCAGGTCTTCAGCTCACTTGTAGTTAGCCACATCAGTCAGCTGTGTGCATGGCCCTGCATTACGCTTTAGTGTGCGTTGGTGTATACAGCCACAGAAAGTGTGCGAAGGAAATATTTAACACCTCTTTATCTTCCGCTTTCTGCCTCTGCTTTGTCCAAAGCCTGAAAAATCATGAGATGTACCACTTTGTTCTTGGGAGCTAGGTTTTGTAGGATTAGTCTTTTAAATCACAGCTTTTCTAGGTCAGCGTTGCCTTATGTGGGACTTCATAGAATCACAGAATGGTTTGGGTTGGAAGGGACATTTGAAGATCATCTAGTCCAACCCCCCTGCCGTGGGCAGGGACACCTTCCACTCGACCAGGTTGCTCAAAGCCCCATCCAGCCTGGCCTTGAACACTGCCAGGGATGGGGCATCTGCAACCTCTCCGGGCAACCCATTCCAGCGCTTCACTATCCTCATCATAAAAAATTTCTTCCCTATGTCCAATCTAAATCTACCCTCTTTCATTTTAAAACTTTCCCCTTGTCCTGTCACTACAGGCCCTGGTAAAATGCCTCTCTCTCTCTGTCTTATAAGTGCCCTTTATATATTGAAAGGCCACAACAAGGTCTCCCTGGAGCCTTCTCTTCTCCAGTCTGAACAACTCCAAATCTCCCAGCCTTTCCTGATAGGAGAGGTGTTCCATCCCTCTGATCGTTTTTGTGGCCCTCCTCTGGACCTGCTCCAACAGGTCCACGTCTTTCCTGTGCTGAGGACCCCAGAGCTGGACACAGTACTGCAGGTGGGGTCTCACGAGAGCAGAGCAGAGGGGCAGAATCACCTCCCTCGACCTGCTGGTCACGCTTCTTTTGATACTAACAATTGAAGAATAAACAACAGCAATCACAGTTAGTGTTTCACAGCTGGAAGATTTTTTTCCCTTGGACCTGTGGCCTGCCATTGAGAGGAAAGTGGATGAGAGGACTAAACCATGCTCTCAGGGAAATCAGCAGCAAAAATCCCGCTAGCCAAGCCAGGACCACCATTCATGAAACATGCTCCCAACACACAGGACTTGACCAGATTTGGCTCAATAAGTCTGATCCAGAAGGTCCTTAGTTTTGAAGTGGGAAGCATGTTTCAAAGTAAAAGTTCTGCAAATATCTTCACGCTGGCTTCCTGCTCTCTGCCACTAGTCATCCTTGTCGGCATGTTTACATTTCCCCTTGCCTGCGGTCTCTTTATCATGCAATGGGTTTGTTCTGTGTCTAGTATAAAGTAAGTGAGCGCGGGTTTCACACACACACATACTGCACACATGCAGCCTGCTCAGGATGACACAGATGAGTACAGTATTGAGCATTTTCGTCTTGTTTCTTCACACCACTTTTGGGGAAAGTGGTTGCACCTCAGCGGATGGTGATGGTGAGTCATTTCATCTTCATCTTTCCACTCATGTATGATCTTGAAAAACCTGAGTTAAGAGCTCCAAAATGCAACTGCTGTGTTAAATGTGTTAGTGTTTTAGCCTCCAGTATCTTTCTTTTAGTGCCAGTACCTGAGGCAGATGTGGAGCTGGACGATACCTATTTAATTCAATTCCCAAGTCTGCTGTCCTTGCAACATCCAGATTTGTATGAAATGACAGAAACCATAGCTGTATGTAGAGGCCATGCAAGATCAGACCTGTTTAATCCTTTCTTGTTGTGTCTAGTGTTCATGTGAGGAATTATGCCTGGGCACGGGGAACCGCTTCACTCTTCTGCAGCCCATGGTCACTCTGAGCTGCCATCAGAGAGGGGTGAGGTTCTGGCGTCTCTTGTTCTTGGCAGTTTCCTCCAAAGAAAATGTTTCATCGTACCTCAAACTTGTCCCAAACTGTTCCACTTCAGAAGCCAAACTTTTTCCCTTTTTCTTCAAGCAATTGCATCGGATACATCTGGGAGATAGTCCCAGTCTCCCTCAGAGTAGGGCTGAAGCAGCAATTAAACTGGAGGTTCTCACAGCCTGTCACTAAGACCATTCCTCCCTTACTCAGCAAATAATTATAAATTAATTCAACAGTTTAAGTTAAGGTTTATTGCAGATTTCATTTTCTCATTCAGAGAAGTGGAAATTATTCAGCAGCATCAAAATAAAAAATCAAAACATAAAGAGCAGCGATAAAACCACTGTTTCAGTCAGCTGTCCCTTTTCTCAAAAGGGAGCCGAAAAACTGGATTTACAGATTCAGTCCTAGATCTGTTAAACTCTTACTTGTCTAATACTAAACAAACAGCAGTGACAGAGCTGGTTGCACTCTGCCTGAAGGACACAGGCAGTTGCTCAGTTACTGATAGGTTTTGGGCTCCATTGTTTGGGAGCAAGAGAGTTTTTTCAGTTTTAGGAAGATAATGGCTGTGTTCCTATGCTATCTTACAGGTAGGGAATCTCATTTTCCCATGTGTCATATATTATAACATGCATATGTGCACACATATGTACACAGATACATTTATACATAGATAGGATATGCATGATAGGTTTTTTCGTCAGAAGAAAAGAGGCAGCGGCTCAGAACTGCGTCTAACAACCTTGGTTTTTCTATTTGCCTTTTTTTTTATACAATCTCCAGCTCTTTAGAGCCAGCTTTGCAAGCAGCTACGGTGGTGAACGGTCAATGCTAGTGATTTATCCCTGATGTCACTGAAATTTTCAGGGCTTCTCAGAAGCAGATATGGCCAGACATTTCCTTGTTTTGTCACTAACTTCCAGTAAACCGTAATTTGTTTAGACTTAAAGACAAACAGATTCAGAAAAACCCCACTGAGCAATTAGCAGCTTTTATGACTTCTTTATGAGTCTCATGGATTTGGCCAACAAATTAAACAACCCCGGGTAAAATCACCCATCGTGGATGTTTGGCTTTCACTCTTCACCTTTCCGACTTGCCTTGCCTCCCAGCAAAGTGCCGCCAGCCAACGCAGGGATGAGCTCACCCCTTCTTATGGGCAGAGGAGGGAAAAGCTCACTGCAGCACTTGCCTTCATCTCCTCCTCTTTTCTGAGTGGCAGACTGCCTCCCAAGCGCTGTCCCCCAGCCTGGCAGAGGTGGTGGAGATCCCCAAAAGCCCCAGGAGACCCACAAGCAGAGCTAAGAAGGGGCAGCTGCGGAAGCACAGGAGGGCAGGGGCAGGGGGAGCGGGGGGCAGCAGGCTGCGGGGTCTCACGGGCAGGGTGGCTGGCTTCAGTGGTCCTCCTACCCAGACTTGTATGGTTTGTCCAACCCACATCAAAACTGCTGTCATTAAAACGAGTTCTGCCTGAATCAGATCGGCACTAGAGATTTCGCATTACTCTGTCCGTGGAAACAGTCACTTCATTGGCTTTGGAAATTCCCCCAAACCCAAGAGGCAACCATTTCTGTGAGGGACCTGCCATGGCTGTAGCTATGCGCACAGTCTTTCTCCCACTAGAATCTCCCCATCTCAAGCCCCACCTTGATTTCAGCAGACCCGGGCTCAGGGCTCTGCCTGGTCTGGGCTGCTCAAGGAAATAAAATATAGTCTTGTAAACTTTTAATTGTGTAAAGAGTCTTTTGCAGTGTGAGTCATGCTGGAGTCTTCAAAAACATTTACACAGCAAACACATTCATGTGTGGTGGTTCTGAAGTTTAGGCTACATGCATATTTATGTTAGACAAAAACTGACAGCCCATGGAGGAACCATGCCAGAAAATGAACGTCAGACTGCTTACTTAACACCATTCATGAGGTTTAATTATCATATATTCTATGGTTAGGATATTATTTCCATGAATAAGGAACCACGTAATCACAATGTGAAAGTTCAGCATCAAAGAGGTAAAGTCAACTTTCCTTCCAGTGCGGCAGCAAAGGTACACCACGCTGATTAAACATTAAATGGCTGTTTAAACTGCAAGAGTAAACTTTTTTTTCTTTCCTTTCATTTTGCTGTCAGCCTGATAGAGAATGAATTAAAATTTCTGTCACTTTTCGGCAAAGCAGTAGCAGACATCTGGAAGATTTTTTTCTGATATGCCATTTATTAATATGATGATTATCAGGTTTGTGTGTTTATGCAAAATCTGGTATATGTAATTGCATACACAGAGAGCACCAAGCATCATGTCTCTCTTATATAAAGGAACATCAGTCATGCTGATTCTTAAGTTTTAATGTTGTCTTGAGGTAACTGAGTATAAATAAGCCAGTCTCCTGGTAGTTGCAAGTAAAGTCTTAGAGAGGCATAAAATGTGACGTATCTGTGCATGTGAGCTTTAGGTACGTATATCTACATAAATGAGAGAGAGATATATATATATCTCATATATAAAATATGTGGGGGCGGTCCACTTTATGCAGATTCATTTCAGCTTACTTGTTATTCCCTGAATTTTGAATATATGTATATCTATGTGCACACACTTTTACCCACAAATATGTAACTCTACGTAATATGCATTTCTGTACACATATGTCTGCCCTGATGGCTCAGGGCTGTGTTGATCAAGACTCTCACCTGTGTGAAACGGCTGCAGGGCTTGTTCTACGGTTGCACTGACCTCTGTGTCTCACTCTTGAATGTGACGGTCAAATAGAGCAGATTTGTACAGCACCTGCTTTGTCCGTGTCTGCCACTGCCGTCAAAGCAGCAGCGCTGGTGGAAGACATCGCATTTCGTTGTCCTGCAGGGAGAGCTCGGCCCCCTGTGGGACAGACCCCACCAAAGCTGTGGTGAGAAGGGAAGACCAGAAATTGCTTTTTAGCACTGATTGCTCATGGTGGCAAATGGCCACTAAATATTAGCTCGGGGGATAGATCTGCCTCTGGGTTCTGGATTAGTGCAGCATCGGATGCTCCCATCCCTCCTGCTGCCCACCACGGGTGCTGGTAGGAGCAGCTCCCTTCCTAGCCCCTGACCGCACTGCTTTTGTGGTTTTCTCTGCATTCCTGACTAACTTCTGAATTTCTTCTCTTATTCACAACCTGACTCCAGATACACCTCAGCTCCGAGGTCAGGAGAAAGCACTGCTAATAGTGACCCTGTGGGGTGATACTCTTTGCTTACTTTTTAAAACAGTGAAACAACTCTCCCCTGCTTTCCCTCTGCTGTCAAACCATGACCATTTTGGATCTTCAGATGTAACCCCATGCTGGACAAGGTCTGGGTCTCCCTGTACACTGGCAGGATTGGCCAGGGATCAGAGGACATCACCAGCAGGACTATGAATCACAGTATCCAAGTAGCTGGTCACCTCTCAGTGATCCAATTCACCTGGGTGACAGCAGAGATGACCATCATTTTCTCTGGGAGGGATTTTCCATTGGAAATGTTTCCATGGGCATTTCCCCACACTGCTTGTGAGTATGAGTCACTGATATCGCCGGAGCAGCCAAGGTCGTCTTCTCTCCGTGGCGGGTGCCCCGCATGGCAAGGACACATCTGAGGAGTGGGTAGGAGAAGACCACGCAGGGGATTGGGAGTAGTCCCTGGACACAGGGAAGAGGGTTATGTGTCATCACAGCTACCCTTTACCACCGGTGAAAGGAGACAGAGGCATTCCTGTCCCAAGTATCTGCTCAAGGGATCATGGCAATAACCATTTCCCTCTCCGCTCGGCTACAGTGGGTGAGATTTCGTGAAATGAGGCTGAACTGGTAGTTTCCACCAGAGAGGACTCCTCTCAGAAGCATCAGTTTTTGCTTCACTGACTTCATACCTGCCAAGTGTAGGACTTGAGACATATGCTGTTACTCAAATCATGATTGTTTTATTAGTCATCAAAGCTAATTTGCAGGAAGCCACGTGTTCTGGCAGAAAGTCTGAGCATTCCCTCCTGAGCCCAAATTTGTGACATTTCAGAAAACCTTGCAGTACAATCAAAATGAGGCTTAATTGCCTCATGACCCCCAAATACTCTTGCTTTCCTAAAACAACCCATATCAATTTTCCAGTCTTCTCAGAAACCTGGTAACAAGCCAGACTGTCACAGCATGGGTAGACGCAGCGTTTCTGATCTGTTTGTTTTTAAGAGTGTTTTGGTCCTTGACTTGAATATTCTGCTTTTTAACAGGCATCCTGAATACATCTAGCTCCCTTTTGCATGCCCAAGGATAGCAACATTTTGTGGTTCCTAATAGGAAAACCTGTTTGAGAAAGTTCCGAGATGATTTTCAGATGGAGTAGGTTCTGCTTTTATATGGGTATAAAGTTTACCTATAACTTTTAAAATGAGAATTCCCCTGTCCCTGGCTCAAACTTAGGAGGAATTAAGCTGCAGAGTGGACAATGTATTTTCTCTGTTTTGCACTTAACCCTGGGGCTTTTTCACAGAGGTTTCCGCAGGTGTGACATCAGCACCCATCTTTGCCCATGATTAATAGAAAAGAACAGACACAGAGTGTCTCATCTGACCAAACCATCTGTGATGCTATGTCTTTTTATAGTTCACAGACAGATGATGCAGAATGTACCTTTGTGCATCGTTAGTGGGTGGGCTTCGCTGGCATGCAGGGAGAGCAAGCTTGAAAGGTGCGAGTAGCTTTTAATTTCATTTTGAACAAGCTTTCTTTGCTTCTTACAAAACAGGTTGGTTGATCCTCTTCCTTTCAGGCAATTACATAAAGAAAAAGCCTCCTATACAAGGGAGCTGCAAATTGAATACTTTCACAGGTTTGCTTCAGTAACATCCTGTGAATGTCTCCTCAGGGACTTTTGGAGATGACGAACCAGACAATTTTGAATTCGACTGCTTCAGCCAGCTAGAATTTAAGGACTCCTATAGCAGCCTAACCTGCAATTTTACCGAGTTGCCTCCTCACCACACTAACTATAGCCTGGCCCTGTGGTAAGTGCTGTCAGTCCATCTTCAGGTAAACTTCTGGGAAGCAAATTACTGAGCACCAGTAAGTCATGTTGCCATATGCTGGGAAACAGGAGCAGCAAAGTTAGACAAAATTCTGTTTCAGAGCGTTTTATCAAGTTTGAATACTGTATTCAGCAAAGAAGAAGAGTTTACTGAAAGAGAACATAACTCCCTAATAAGAAAAAAAAAAAATCAGCTGGAAGAGTCTGTAAAGGACATTATAATGCCTCCAACAGTCCTGATTTTGCCTCTGTTGCTCTGGAGCACCTGTAGTATGGATGTAGCCCAGCATGAACTGAGATAATTTTTCCTTTAAATTAAATGATACTTAAAAAATCCCCAAAGTAGCTTTTATCACAGGAAAAGTAAAAATATTTTTGAAGAGGCAGATCCTTTCCACAGAAAATTATTTGGCAAGAACGCTGATATTCCACCACAGGGAAAATGCCTTTATTTAAGTCAATATAAAAGTAAAGCAATTGTCTTCGCACACACAGACACACAAAAACACACTAGAACGAGTATGCAAAACCCCAACAGTTACCAAACACATCAGTCGTCACCACTTCTCTTCAAGGCCTTGAAACTCTTTTCCACCTTTTTTTAAACTGATGCACCTAGCCAAAGAAGATCAGATTTTGTCTCATTAGCATACTTCTGCTTCTCCCTTTGCCTGTTTTTCCTGAAACTGAAAGTTCTCCAGCTTCCAGAAAAAGACGTGGATTTTTTTTTACCTTGCTATTCTAATCAGTACTTAATTTTTTTTCACCTAATTTATTAGAATTTTTCTATTTGCATGGGATTTATTCTGGATTTTGAGTCAAATTTTATGACAGTTCTCAAACACAGGAGTCACACAGATGCAGGAACACAGAGATATATTTCCACCTCTGAAACTGTACCGTGTGACTCCTTCATGGGCTGGCTGACTGTTGGCCCTGTATTTTCTACCACTTCAGTCAATAAGACATTTCTCTTTATCTTCAGTGAGCATCTAAACCTATTGGTCTATATTTAAAAATGGCGGCAGTAAGACAATTTTTAAAGATACAAAGGTTTTGAACACATACATCTCCAATTTAATAATTGCATTTTTTTCTTGGGGAGCTCCAGGACTCTTACTGTGACTCAGGTCACTTGATTATTGTGCTCAAAGACCACAAGGAAAAACACTACCAATCTTTTAAACTCCTTATTTACATGGTGTTTTTTCTTATTTCACATGGAGTGTCACTTCAGTTAATGTGAAATGAGCAACCAGGATTCGTCCCTTACTATGTTACAGTAAGACTGAGAAGAAATTAACATTGTCTTGCTTTGGTCAACAGTACCAAGGAAGACAGCAATTATGTGTGCTTCAATATGGAGAAACAGGAAGATGCGTATTTCTTACAGTTCACTGATATACTCTCAAATAAAGACATTTGCATGGTCTCTGAGATGAAGAGAAGGGTCTGCAGGAGTCTGGTTGTAACTGACATTGGTAAGACACTTAAAATTTTGGACAATTTTAAGATAGAGGGGTTACTGGGGGAAAAAAATAGCCCAGTGCAAAACCTAAGTGTGAATCTGTACGACATAGAGGCAGCACAAAATAGTGTCCTAGCAGGTCGTGTAGCCTGGATTGGAGTGTGGGCAGACTGTGGTGTTCCACTTGCTTCAAAGCCAAACATGATTAACCTACATTCAATATGTGCAGCTGAATTCTGGCTTATTGTAACACTCTGCCCAGACCTGAACGTAGACTGAATCATGCACATGGGCAAAGCAGCTGTTCCTGAGCGTGGATGAACTGTCAAGCAGGGACATTTTGTTCCTCTCTTACTAGGGACTGCGGTTTCAGGACTGACCACCCCAAGTCTAGCATGAGGTCAGTAGCACAGGGCATGCAAGGTTGCAAGATTTCACTTTTTCACACCTTGCTTCGTGGTGGAGCCTGTTGTTTGAATGAGGTGATCAGGCATCCTTCAGTGCAGAAGGGACAACGAGAGCCCATGAATGGGCTTGTCAAAGCCATGTTGGGAACCTGCCTGAGCCAAGAAAGAGGGGCTTCTTAGGACCTATCCCTCTTGGGAGTTGGTCTCATTTGAGGGTTGCAGAGAAGCCCACGTAGGGCAGCTCTGTTCTGCTCTGGTGCCACATTGCTTTGCCTCCTTTTGGCAATAGGCATTGAGACATCAATCTCTTACGAAACATTTCTGCCCCGGTCCAATAATTTTATGACAATCTTACATTACCTCTGTTTATGGGCCAGCCTGGACCACCTCTGGTGGTGTCTCCTCTAGAAACTGTGGGCTCTGCATGGAAGGATTAAATATTTGGGGGTTGCAGGAGGAGTGGCCATAATTTCTGGCTATATGCCAGAAAGCAGAGAGTTGTGGGCTCTTTGTTCCTGTGAGAGCTGATGGACTTTACATGGCACGTTTGGGAAGCCTCAGTGGCACAGACACCAGTCCCTGCAGACCTCAGTCACATCCAGCTCCGGCACAGCTTGGAAAGAGTCCTGAGGGCTGCATTTTGGACTTGACTGTACTTGCATAGATGGTCATTTGACACAGTCTTCTGCAAACCTGGTCAAGTGTGGATTCATAGCAAGGGCCTGGAGCCACAGTCCCCTCTGGGGGGGGACGGACACTGTTAAACTTTGTGTCCCTTCCTCTGTCCCGGCAATTGTACCCCTAACCTCCGCAGTGCCTTCCTCCCAGAGCAGCGATGGGTTTTGCCATGGGATCTCTGTCTCACAGCACTGGTTAGAGGGACTGAATTTCACATCAAGCAGTGCTATCGCAGGGGTGAGCAAGCTCAGGAATTGCTTTCCAAGACTAAATGTCACATCCCTGGGAAGCACAATCCCTGCTGGTCACACTGCTGCTCCAGCAGCTCAAAACCGAGCCCCTCTCAGGACCAAGGTGTAAGGATGAGCTGGGGCTCAGCATGAGGCTCACCCAGCTCAGGCCAGCCCTCGCTCAAGGTAGGTCACCCTGCAGGGGTTGTAACTTGAAGTGGACTTTGTTTTGACTTTTCAAAACCTGTTTATTTTGTAGTAACATTGTTCTACTCCTGTTATATTCGGGGTTTTTATCATTTGCAGTTAAGCCTGAAGTACCGTTCAATATAAACATCACATATCAAAAGGAGGCAAATGAATATCTTATTCATTATAGTACACCACACTCATGGAAGAAATACTTAAAGGACAAATTAATACACCAAATAGCCTATCGACAGGAAGAAGGTACTTGGAAGGTAAGCGATGATGTGTTGGTGAACTTACACTATTTTCTGAAATTAAACATTATCAGAAATACCAGTATCAGGTAGAAACCCTCAAATCTGCATTTCTACAGTTCTCCAGCTGAAAACTTGGAAAGATGCAATATTTGGTGTTTGGAAATTTCATCACTTGAAACAGTTCCCCACTGACAGCACCCATGTGTATTAGACGCTTCTCCAGGCTAACAAAGTTTCATTCATTTGGGCTTTGCAGTGGGAGGAGAAGACATAATGTAATAAGCCCTCCTAAGTGTTTGGATGGCTTGCTCTTTGCTGTGGTGGTTTTGCTCTTATTTTCTGTGCTTGTCAGTCAGTAAATCATATGACTCCTTCTCTTACTCAACAACAGTTTCTTCATGTCCCTTTTTCACTGAGCCTCTCCAGGCTTTAGGTGCAGCCCTGCAGCTCTTCCACCCTCAGACCACGTTTCAGGCTGCAGCTGCCTGTGAACTGGATCTGGTTTGGGCAGCCGTGCAAACACTAGTCTAGATGGGGGTGGGGGGGGGTGTGTGTGTTTGAAAGCGTGGACTACACCTGTTTTTTGCAGAGGGAACACAGGAGACCCGTAACTAGAAAAAGAATGCAGGTAACCAAATACATGGAAATGAAGAGCACCAGAGCTGCACTGTGGGATTCCAGCTTCTTTCCTGTAGCTGCTCTTTCAAAAGTTGTCTTTTTATGCTGCACAAACATTTTTTCCCCCTTCTCTCTTCTGAGCTCTCCCAGGGAAGCATGTATTTCCACTGCAGTGTTGGTAGTATCAAAGCATGTTTAATACTTCCAGCTGTTTTCTAAAGAGCTTTTATCCAGCATTCATCTCTCTTCTTGATACTGTTTGGACCACCTTGCTGTTAAACTAGACTGATGCCGTGATGACCACCTGTGTAATAACCGAAGACAGGGAGCAAACAGCACAGTACTGCAGGGATGTACCTGATCTTGCACATTTCCCTGAAACTCAAAGATACTTCTCCTGTGTCTTCTTGAAGAATAATTGGAATTTTTTGTGTGTTTAGACAATAGAGTCACCATACCTTCAGGTAAAGTTACTGGGGAAAAACCTCAAAAATGATGCATCGTATGAGGTGAAAGTACGTTCGCAGCCCAACGGAGATTATTTTAAGGGCATGTGGAGTGAATGGAGCGCTTCCAAGAGCTTCAGGACCACAAGGGAGCTGCACTCCACAGAGACCTGTAAGGGCAGAAATCGCTTTGGTCCACCTTGAAGAAAGCAGAGCTAAGGGTCTTCAGCTCCCTGGCCAGCCCTGGCAGCAGCAGTGACAAGGGGATGGGGACAGAAGAGCTTGTGGTCACAGCAGGTTCAGGTCTTACAGGCACCAGACACCCCAGAGGAGATGACCCAGAAAGTGGCTGTGTCACTCTGGTCTGGGACTGACTCTCCACGTGAAGTTAAATCTCATTCATGGGTGATAAAATCAGATGAAGTGCTGCTGTAAGGGCATGAGGGAGGTGCAAAGGGAGGTGAAGGCTGACTCACTCCTGCTTGCTGCCTGTTGGCGTGCAGGGAGGAGGACCAGCTTGCACTGAGCATTTTAGGTAAGGCACAAAAAGCAGTGAAACATGACCCATTTCAGGGCCCTGGATTTGTGTGTGAACCTGGCATGTTAATCACAAATATGATATGGGATAAAATCTCATCATTGCACTTGTAAACATGAATAATTCTTCTGGTCCTTGGGGTCCCTTCAGTCTCCAGGAGCACCTCAGCATCACCTGTGTGTGAATTCACTTCGGTGCTGCTGTAAGGGCTCGATGAGTGGTGGCTTCAATGCGCTGGAGGTGATAGCAGACTTCTAGCTGCTTCAATCCAACCTGGGACCCCAGCTTGGAGCTCAGCCAAGTGCTGGTGCTCTGGCAGTCCATCTCTTTCCTCCTTCAGGGAGGCAGGAAAAATGCACCACTGCACCAGTACAATGATAGGGAAGTGCAATGCTTGGCACTAATTCCTAATTTATTGCCTGGAGAGACGTTACAGTTACGGTGGCTTAACAGTGAGACATTTACATGCATTGGCTGATGTTCTTTGTTTTTCTTTAGATAGCAGTGTGGTCGTGGTAATACTCTCCATCCTGGGATTCATGCTGTCCATTGTCATGATTGTCCTGATGGTAACTTTTTGGGAAAACAGGTAATCTAGGTCTCTTTGTATCATAAAAAGTGTTGGAAGCCAATCCTGTTCTGACAGTCTTATTGCTTTCCCTGTTATCCTTGTGAACTATTCTCTTTCCATCTCTGGACCTCTATATCAAGCCAAAGGTGGGCAAAGAATAGAAGTGGGCAATACAAGAGAGGGTGTGGCAGGTAGAAGATGACTTGCCACTGAGCAGACTTCAGTCTTGGGCTCAGGACACTCAGACCTTTGGGGAGCTGAAGTCACCAGGAAACACTTACAGAGTCAGTGTCTCACTGGAGTCAAATTTGACACAAGCTTCAAGCAAGATCCGGAAAAGAAAGCGACCTGTGGGTTTTAGTAGAGTCCCAAGAGCTGTGGAAATGGTATACTGGGGAGATTGCCTCTTGCCCTTTCATAGGCTGAGTCAGCAGGGTGTTTGCTCTGCAGCATTTTTGGAAGCAGCAAGGCAGAACTCTCAGCAACAAGGGTTTGATGGCATCAGCCACTCACCCAGGCGAGTCCACATCCAGCCAGCCATGTGGCAAAACCAGGCCCTTCATCCCCCAAGAAAGCAGTCATGGCAGAAGGGGGACTGGAGATATGTTCATTACACAGGCAGTCCTTTGTCTGCATTGGGGTTTTTTCATATATTGGCTATACAGCAGTACATAGATAGCTGTAAATGTATTTTTCAATATGTGGCTATGTCTGTTTATATAGAATAGATAGTTCACAAATTTCAGAAAATTAACAGATATGTAGATAATCTAGTGAAACCAGAATCTGAAGCAAAAAAGTCCCAAGTTTAACCATAGGAGATGAAACCCTCACTCGGCAGAGAGCACAGGGCTGTTGGGAAGCATTCAGAGCAGCCCATCCATGGCATCCAGCTCCACTGACATCCAGGGAGATGGTTGCATGCAAGCTGCTTTTTGGGGACAACACTTGGGTTGTGCTAACTCCTGAATTACACACTGCCTTGGCCCCAGTCAAACCATGCCAAGATCAATTTTAATAATTAAACATTTTAGACACTGGAGTTATCTGCCAGGGAATGCTCCCTGGTGCTGTTTTATTTGCAATTATAAATGTGGCTTGAGATTTCTAGCTCTTGCTTTTTACTGTTGCTGAGCACCTGCAGTTCTCTAACTTTGCTAGAAGTTCTGCTTGTGTAAAACTGCTGAAAAAATAGGCTTTTAGATGCTGAGAATTTTTGAATGCAGAGATTTCCCTTTTAAAAAGAAGAGGGGTTTATATGTGCTTGTATATATACTCACATATACAGACACATATATAACATGAAATATATATTCATATACATCTATAGTTGTATTTATATCACTGCAACATCGAATGTCAGTCAGGCAATATTCTCTAGATGCATCATAGCTGAGAGTTTGCAGCAGCACAACACAAGAATTTTCCTAATCAAAGCACTAAAAATGAGACCTGTGGGACAAGGCTACGATACAGGTAGCTGGCCAAGGAGTGGGACAGTGTGCAGTTCTTTGACTTATGTAAACATGCAGAGGCAAATATCAGCAAATTTGCACTTTAACCAAAGCATCTTTTTTTTACTTGCAGAAATTCTTTTCACCATGCAAAACTCTGTTAGATGCACAGCTAGATGGAAATGAGTTCTTCACCAGCATAATTTGCTGCTTTTCCAGTACTTGGTGAAGTGTCTTCTTTTAACTGTGACAATTTGTGCACTCAAACAAACAATGAGTATTCAGTGACCTTCATAACTCATCTTCCCCTGTCTTTGTTTTATTCTGAGACTTCTTTGTTGTTATTCTGAGTAATGTAAGCTAACCCTAAGGCTTTGTGAGAATTAGGACAAATGATGCAATAACTTCTGATATCTCAACATGTCCCTCTTTTGCTGCTGTTGAACTTCTTTTCGTCTACGGTTGCTGTTTCAGGATCAAGCCTGCTGTGTGGCCAAACCTTCCCGATCACAAAAAAACGCTGGAGCAACTATGCAAGAAGCCAAAAAGTGTATGTACCTCCACTGTTGTTTTCACCTGAGTATAGACTATTGGGAACAAAACTAACACTCATGAGAGCTAGTACATGCATTTGCTGCATGAACTGAGACATCTTTCAGAAATTACTTCTACATTGCTACACTTCTACAAGAAAGTCCACATTTTCACAGGCAGAATCTAGTTGAGGGTATGGAAATAACAGAGAATTCAACTAGTGCCTGAGCTTTGATTTGTGCAAAGTAATTACAGAGGGCTGGAGAACTTGATATATGAAGAAAGGTTGAAGGAATTGAGTTTGTTTATAGAAAAGAGGAAGCTCAGGGTGGGGACTACTAATCGCAACCTTCCAATACCTAAAGTGTAGTTAGATGGAGGTGCTCTTGCCACAAGACTGCATGGTGACAGGACCAGAGGCAAGAGGCATGTGTTGCTTCAGGGCAAACTTCATCTGAATGTAAGAGAAAAATCTTTCTCCCTGAGAACAATTAAAAATTGTGTAGGTTGTCCAGAGAAGAGGTAGGTTCTCCTTTGCTGGAAGTGTTCAAGGCTTGGGTTGACAGGGCTCTGGATAACCCAGTCCAGGTCCTGCTTCTGGCAGAAGGTTGCACCAGCTGGACTCCCAAGGTCCTTTCCAACCGAGATGCTTTAGTGATTCTATGGAAGTGTGATCATGGGGCTGGATGGGGCACCTTTGCAAACATCCCTGGTGATACCCGTGTACCCTTACACAGCCAGCAGAATTGCTCATACACCATGCAGTACATTAACTGCTCTGCCAGATAAAAGCCAGATGGACAGATGTTATAAACTGTAAGGTGTGGGATTAACCCATTGCCTTAAACTATGTGGCTAGTGCATTTTTTCACTAAGAAACTCATCAGTGCAACTCTCTCCAGTTGGTAAATTATTAGCATGTTCTTAATTTAATAAGAGGTCTAAGATGACTCTCCCACCCCCCTGTGCTCCTCAGTGCAGGGATTCTTAATGTGTTTCAGGAAGTCGTGGCCAACTTTTACTTCCCTCACTGCTAAATTAAGAAGATAAAACTGAAGGGAACCACCTGGGTTGGCACACTAATTCCTGTGAAATGGCAGACATGCAATAGATACATGGCTCAGAAAAGTCTCTGAAACACCTGTTCCCACCACATTGTGTAGAGCGTAAAACACACTCCAGTGACACTGCCTTCAGGAGGCCCCTGGGTAGATTCAGATTAATGTGGAAAAGGCTTTTAAGCCACATGATATTTTATTCTCTGCTAACCTATTGCTCAGCCTCCTCATAGTTACTTTCAGCGTTAAAGAAATAATAAATACCCTTCTAAAATCAAATGAATTATTAAAGTACCTTTTCTCTTAAGCTAATACCCCCTGTTTAACTGACCATGCTGTTCCCTTTGCCATGCAGAATTTTGATATAAGCTTTAACCCAGAGAGTTTTGGTTATGTTCATATCCATAAAGTGGATGGCATTCGAGCAAAAGCTGAACTGGAAAATTTTCTGCAGCCATCAACTGCTCCAGAGACAAACCTTCCAGAAAAATTTAGAAATGGATCAGACCTGAAGATGATCCCTGTGATGACAGACAAAAGCAACCTAAACCCCTCTGTGACTTATGGAGGAATCTGGCCAGCTGAAGCCCTGCACAGACTCCTGGGTACCAGCCAGTTTGCAGCCACCGAAGGCAACTGCGGCTCCAGCACATACGAAGTGTGCCACAGCAACGAGGTGCCCCTGTGCAAGGATGGTTTCAACCTTTCCTCCGCTCCTCCCCAGGATCCCTCTGGCCAGCCTGGACCAGAGCCCCTAAATGGTGACACCGCATCCCAGATGCTGCCCACCCGTGAAATGAGGTCACCAAACAATGAGGAAGCCTATGTCACAATGTCTAGCTTCTACAAAATTCAGTAAACCTTACAGGAATGAGAGCATTGCGTTTTTTCTCTAACACAAGCAGGACACTGCAGCTTTCTGGTTTGTTTTCCTGCACCCTGTGAGTTCCAACCTCCGCAATGCACCCTGCTCTCAGTGCAATGTTATACCTGCAAGGAAGTGGGTTCTCCCGTGTTTCAGTGATAAGCGGCCTAACTTCAGCTCTCGGTATGCTGGTAGCAATCTCCACTGCAACAGAAATTAAATTTAATTCAACCTGACTTTAATCTTCACATCTGATTAATCTGGAGCAATGACACTGCAGTCCTAGCTGAGGATCAGAACATGCCTTGTAAAAGTTAATCAACTCTTCTGTTAACCTCTCCGTTGCAGAGTTAAGCTCTTATTAATGCCTAAGCAAGAAATATGGCAACAAATTCAAGTTAAATGAATCCAATCTCTTTGAAACAGTGGTAGGTCAAGAGT
This sequence comes from Astur gentilis, assembly GCF_929443795.1. NCBI lineage: Eukaryota > Metazoa > Chordata > Aves > Accipitriformes > Accipitridae > Astur > Astur gentilis. Next base: position 75,819,292 of record NC_064919.1, on the reverse strand, counting down.
AACTCCTCTTAAGTCCACAAGTTTGCACAACACCAGTAAATGAGAGTTGGCTATGGAGCATTAGTTGCCTGAGGATTCAAGAGCTTGGTCACTGCAAAAGGAATTTGCTGAGCCCCCAGGAAAAAGAGCACATGGACTCATCTTAGGAAGATGTTTTCTCAGACCAATTTATTTTTTGAGAGAGAGAGATAAAAACAAAGCAAAACCCCTACATGCCAGTACTTTTTGCTGCTGGTAAAGATCTGCCCCAGAGCCAATTTTAGGATCCACAGGTACTTCTGCTAGTGCTATATATTAAAGATCTTCAGGTTTTCACATACTAGCAATGTTTAGCTAAGAAAACAAAACAAAATTAATGAAAAGCAAAGTCCCACCTCTTCCTATAAACTGAATTGGGTCTGTAAAATGCATGATGCTGTCTTTCTTTGCAGCTCTTGTGCAAGCAATAGTGCAGCATGTAAGTACTTTCCAGGGCTGAACGGACCGTGTTTGTTTACTAGCATTATTCCCAATTGCTGTGGCTGCAGGTGAATACTTTGAATGTGGCCAGGCAATGTTCTCATGCAACATCTGACCTAGGAAGATGGATGGAGTGTCATGGATCCTGTCAGTGATCAGAAGACCTACAATTTTTTAAAAATACCCTGTAAAGTGGCTGGCAATAGCACTTGGGGGTTTTGATTTGGTTTGGGGTTTTGGGTTTTTTGTTTGGTTTTTTTTTTTTTTTTACATTATGACAAAGTAGGCATCCTGTCCCTTCCCATTCACCTTTCTCTGGACTCTGTGCCCAGCTCTAAGGGGTTCCCCACATGCTGCCATGCAGAGATGGCTGAGCCACTTCACAGTCCCTCTGGGATCTGCTCATTGTGGAGCACATGCTTGGAGATAAAGCTGCTACAGCCACATGGTTGCATGACAACCGAGCACTGTGGCCATGGGAAATCCAAGCAGCTTTGCTGCACTTGGGGATTGGGGTTCGCCTCACTGTGCAGTCTCAGTTCCTCTAGTTGCTTGAAATTCTCCTTTACTGAAATGTATTCACATTCCTAGAGCCTAAAGGTAAAAAGAGTCCTCTTTCATCCTCAGAGCTGCTCGAATTTGTTCTGACTGGTAATAATCACTGAGATGTCACTATATTTGATGTAGCCTGCTGGAGAAAAACAGCACGCCCAAGAGCATTCCACCTTCTCCACCTCCACCCAACACCAGGGAAACTTTCAAATGGGGATAAACTTATAGTACCTGCGTGCAAAGGGGCTGAGGATTTGGCTCAAGGCATTCCAGTGACATTTTACAGAATGGTTTTTATTGCTTTTTCTCGCCAAATGAAACATTGATTAATGCAGTAAAAAAAGATGAAAGCCCTGGACATTCATTTGCTTTGTAATGCTTGTATTTTTTTAAAAATAAAGAGCTGCTGGTAATGCTCATACTGTGCTGACATGCACAGTGCAATTGTAGATGAAGACAGACTGTGCTGGAAAGATACCCTCTTCCAGTAACGCAGTGACAAACAAAAAGGTCCTAGAGGAAGAAGCAAAAGCGCATCAGAAAAATCTGTACAGTATGTGCTGTGCTTGTTTGGAACTCATAGACACATTTTTAAGCATTAAAAGGGACAACACAAATGTCTATTTGCACTATTTAAGCAGTAAGGTACCCATGTGTAATAGTCTGTTTGTCCAGAAACATATACTGCTCTTTAATACTGGAAAAGTAGAAGGAACCTGATGTTTGCTCTTTAATATGAGAAAAGTAGTAGAAACCTGATGTTTATTCACTCTAATCACTCTCAAATAGTTATATTTTTCCTATGTAGTACTCATATTTTTGCATAGCTGCTAATGTTTAAACATTCATTCTATTTTCTATGTCTTATTACCTTATTTAATTAGATAACTTGCAAACTTGTTTTTACAATGTTTTTACTGTATTAAAAGGACATGGATATTTGCATGACCTATTTATGCTGCTCTAATTCAGTCTTCTAATACACATCTATCAGCATAGGACTTACTCTGACCTCACTGAAAGTAGGATAACCCCATGGGCTCTACCTAGCTTCAGGCAGGATAAATTCCAAATAAATCCGGACAGCTCAGAGGCCTGAAAGCACTGTAGGATAACAGCAAGCATCAGCTGCCCTTCATTGCTACCACCCTGCGAGCCAGGGAAGCCTCTCTGCAGCTCCAGTCCCTATGTTTTGGACTGGGGAGGCATTTGTTCATCCTGACTCCCACTGCCATCCAGCCCTTGTTACCTAGAAAACGGAGAGGTAACAGCTCTGGGAATCAGATGAGTGAACCCGATCTCCTGCCAATGGCTCGTACTTGCTCAGGTGAGCCAGAAGCTTTGCCCAAGATCCCGCGTGCAGCCGTGAGTCTGCACCACGAGCAGTACAGTAAAGTGTACGGTAAAGAAAAGTCCTGTAGAGGCTGTGTCCTCAGAGATGTTACTTCATTAATCCACTGCTGAATGCTAACAAACACGCAACTGATAGAAAACGAAGCAACCTTTTGTAAATTACATTCATCCCAATGTAGCATTTCTTAGTAGAGGAGATAGGCTAACTCATGCCAGGCATGGCGTTACTTTATTCCAGGCATCCACCTGGGTGTATGATGAGGCCTATCCCAAAGAGTATCTATCCTTCCATGAGAGCAGCAGCAAGCACAGCCAAATCGAGGGGAGTTAAAGGTTAGCATTAAGGCTTCTGAAGGAGCCTGGCTCCCAGAAACAGCCATGAAACCTGTTCACTGAACCACATCCAACTGCCTTGGCTACCAAGCCAATGCCAACAATGGGGTCATTACAGCAGTGTTCAGTCAAGTCCTGTTAGGCTAAACTTTCACAAGTGCTAAGCTCCTCCAGGATAACTCTGGGGATTAGGCTGCTCTGAAGCGTGCAGAGACTTGCAGTCTCCTTCAGCTTTGACAATCTGGCCTGAACTGTGGGAGCTAAATCTTTTGGAAAAATTGGTCCCTGACTATTTTGCAGGTGCTGAGTACCATTATTTGAGCAGTCTTAGTATCAGCATCCCCAAACATCATATGCAAATTTATAGCCATCAAGATAAATTTGATGGGTGTATGCAGACACAAAAACTTTCAGCTTCCTTTTGGAAAAAAAGAAACCCAAATATGTACCAAAGCAAGAAGCACCACAAGCACTTCTGGTCCCTGGCCAGCTTTTAGATGTGTAGTAGCTATATGAACATACAGTCACAGCTATGTCTCGGTAACACTTCACTGGGTCAGGACTGAGTAGTTTCTACAAGTTGTTCTACAAGAGTTTCCTCCATAGCTGTTCACAAATTCCCACCTGACTCAACATCTGCACGGGGGCATAGCTCAGCTTTCACATACTCCACGCGCCCTCTTTACTTCAGCACAACCATCCTTCTCCACACTTTCTGCCTCCTGCGCTCACACTCAGCTGCACGCACACAAAAAGAGATTGGTGACCCTGGTGTCTATGTTGCTGCTTTATGACACCGTGCCTGGAGCTGCCGTCTCCTCTCTCCACGCGGAACTGCCAGGCTCCAGCACCTCTTCTGTGCTCCTGGTACAACGCAGCCGCTCTCCTCTCTTCGCTTCTCCCCTCATTTATGCGCAGCTCATTTGCACTATGCAAACATCTCCCAGCGGCACACAAACACTAGCCCGTGAAATAAAATAAGTCTTTTGTCAGTTGTAACACTGAGTCACAGTCTGATTTTAATGATGCTGAAAAATGTTAATTACCTCCCAGGGCGATAATTGTCCCCTGCTGAATTTATTTGTTTACCAAATCTCCTCCTCTTGTGCATGTTCATTAGACAGGCTGATAAAACACACAAAAATGGTGTGTGTATTCAGTGGGGTGGTAGAAGACTAACTAAGTGTGGGGAGGCAGGGGAACTGTTTCTGCTCGGGCAAAGGAATGGTTAAATGCACATCATGTGCGATGGAGTCTGGGCCATGAAATAAACGGTGAAGGGGTGGCCCTGCCACCGCTGCCACAGGGACACATGGCTGAATTCGGGGCAGGTTTAGGCAGGCACAAGCTGACCACCAAGCCACCCCTTCTGGCAGCAAGGGACCTGGTGATGCTGGCAGGGTATTTCTGCAGGGCAGGAGTTCAACCCCTTCTAGGCTTCTTAGCAAGTGTTTATTGACTTGAAGGCCTGTATTTATACAGCAGTGCTGCAGCCCTGGGGGGCGAACAGCAGCAGGTTTTTAGCCAGTAAGCTTTTGGCTCAAGCTGGTTATCTCTTTGGTTGTGGGTTTCTGAAGCTATCCTTTAAACCAGCGAAAACGTAACATAAGGGAGACTTGCCACTTCTGTGAAGAATTATTTTAAGAGTCAAACGGTTCCTTATTCCTGTGATGATGAAGCCTCCCAAACTGGCACTCCTGTGTGTAACAGGACACTGGCAAAACAAGTCTAATGTACAGACACACAAGAAAACAACTGAAGATAGCGGGAAATGCGATTGCTCTTTCATACCGACTTTCCCCCCTCTTTGCTCGCTCGGCAGCTCTGTATTTCAGTAAGGCTTGGCTATTCCTTGGCTTTTAAGCGCCACCTGCTGAAACACGAAGCCACATGTCAGAGTCCAGCCCTGGGACACTTGCTGGTGTCATCAAATCATGTAGCTCTGAAAACGCTGCTCAGACGGGAACTGGGGAAAACAATCAAACCTGCAACAAACTAAACAGCGTTTCACTTCTTCATAGTCTTTGGTCCCAGAGAAGTTGGGGCAAGTGAAAGCAAAAGTCAGAGTTTCCAGGATTTCTTCATCATTAAAATGAAGTAGGCATCACTGTCCACAGAAGCACTGACTCCAGAGTAGTAGTTCAAAAATTCATCTTTTGTAACCTAAGGATGAGAAAAACAGTGTTTACAATGTGTGATGGCCATATACTGTGGCCCAAAGCAAGATGTTTATGTAACATATCTCTGTATTTTGCAAATAATTCTTTTGCATCTTCCCGAGAAGTCTGACTTTTAGGTCAGACTGTCCTAATCTGACATTAGGATGTGTGGCTGCAGCAAGCTCTCACACAGCATTTGGTCAAATGACACTGAGGTCAATGGATTGAGCTTCTTGCATTGGGAGACAGAGCTGTTGCTATATCTTTGAAAAATGAATTAAGAAAAGTTATTCCAGTTATTGGTTAATATTGACTGTGTAACTTAGATGTCTCAAGGAAATTAGGTTAGTCCAACATTAGCACCATCACCAAATGAATGTAAAAAGCCCCAAAAGTTAGTCAAGCAATAAAAAATGAGAAACAAAGCAGAAATGCATTGGTGGAAATATCTAAAGGAATAAATCCATGCCACAAAGTCAGAGCTTCTCTAAAGCAATCTGCTATTTTATTTTTTTTTCCATAAAATGTACATAATCTGAAAGAAAAAAAATCAGTACCCTTTGAATGCCAAAGTATCAGCTGAAAGTAAAAAAACAATAAATTCCAGCTTTTGGCAAAACCATCAAGTTTTCAACAAAAAAAAAAAGAACCGACTTATCTCTGGAAAATAAACATTGCTCACATGTTACCACAATCTCTACTTTTCCACAGAAAACTAGGCTTGAGTTAACTTTCACAAAACATTGTGCTTTCTTTCTTTCTCTTTTTTTCTGCTTGCCAAGACATTCAACGAAGTCTGGGCCCCATCCCCATTCTCCAGCTGCAGCTCCCGTTGGGATCAACGGCAAAGTCGTAATCTGGGATGAAGCCTGGGTCCAGGTTTCAGCAGAGGCAGGGCTGTCGTACCTGGGGACAGCTGCAAACCTGTGAGCTGAAGCTTTTGCATCCTACAGTGTTCCCACCTCCCGCAGCCTCTCTTGGCGTAAAGAGCTGAAGAGGTGGTAGAGCCAAAACCAGTGCTCGCTTTCAAATCACGGGGACTTCAGACTCAGCTGGGGCAAACTGGTATGGCCGGGGGCTGCTTCAAATACCAAGGCTGCTCTCAGCCACCTGGGGACTTGGTGTTATGTACAGCTCACTAGGAAACCTGCTTTCTGCTCACCCCTTCCTCCTGAGCTGGCTATGAGAAAGGACTTCTAGAGAAACAGGATGGGCTATAATCATAGTGAAAGTCATGGAAAGCGGGCAGGTGCCAACAGCGGCAGGTTGCTCTTGGCGTTATCTGTTTTACCAGGGAAAGCTGAGCATGCTGCTGCTGCTGCTGCTGCTGCTGCTGTCCCAGTGTGGAGGATAGGAGCTGGGAGGCAAAAATAACCAAAATCACCAGCCTTGCTTCTCCTGCCAGCTGGTGACAGCAGAGGCCCAGAGCCCAGCTCTGGGATGGCAAAGCTCTGCTCTGCCCTTGCGGCTGCAGAGGTTTGGGGCAGTACCGTGTAAAAGCTGCTACAGAAAGGCATGTCAGCTTTCAGACAGCAACGCACGCAGGAGACCAACAAAATGATTCAGGTCAGTGAATATACCTTGTGGTCTAATTTCAAGAATATATGCCAGTGAGTGAGGCTTGCATTAAAACTCTGCTGCTTGAGCAACAGATCTATGCAAGTCTACGCTGTGGGAGAGAACATGAGCTGAACAACAGCTCTGGACCACATCAAGCCAAAAATGTTCCCCTCAGGACAAAAACATGAAGCCACAAAAGTACACAGGGGGCAAAACCAGAATGCATTAAAGGATGCTGCAGGAGTGCTGCCTTTCCCCGGGGAACACGCCAGAGGGAGAGGCTGTCCCCTGCCTCTCTGCCCCCATGCCTTGTGCTCTCTCGGGAGGGGGGCCACAGAGGTAGAGGTTGGAGCAGAGTTTGGGGGAGGTATAGGGGAGCCTTTTCCCTCTATGAGGGACCGCAGGGCTCCACCAGTATTTTTGGAGCTTGGTCCTGGTGCTGCCTGGCAGGGAGGGCAGAGCTCAGCCCTGACAAGGCGCTGTGCCACGGGGCAGGCTGGAGCTCAAGGTGCAGGCAAAACCTTCGCCTCTGGTATTGGCCCACAGCCCTGCAGACTCAGATGTTCCTATGGTTTATGCCATCCTGTTTAGCATCTGTAGCACAATCAGAAAGAAGAAATAGTGCTTCGAACATGAAGCACCAACCAAGATCTGACAATCTTGATGGTAGCGCCAGATACGATCGCGTGCATTGCCACCTATCTCCCAGTATCTGCCTTGTGCCGCTGTGCAACCACAGACTGGCAGGACAGCCTGCATCACCATCTATCTCTAGCATCTGCTGGGTCTGTAACCAGCACACAGCAGCCTGCAGCTGAACATGGGTGCTTGAGCTTCATTTTTGGATCTCCCAGATCACAGTCCGGCAGCCTCAGCAGACAGGGACAGTGAAGTACTAAAGGGTGGCTCTGGGCACCTGCTGTTAGCCCTGATATTCCTTCATGTCTGGTTCAAATCCCTTTAACTTGCCTTTTACCTCTGCAAAGTGCTTCCACTGAATCTCAGGTGTGTGTGCCCAGTGTGTCATTATGTTGTCTGAAAAGCGGATTTGTTTCCTGGTGTGCAATGAGCCAATAATCACACTCAGGAGAGACATTATTTATTTCATATTTGTGCAAAGGCTGACTCTAGGTGGTAATTCCACAAAGCTAGCACACCACACCAAAGAAAAACAATGTATTTATTGTTACATGATTAGTAAAAACCCACCTAAATTTACATTCATTGGTTAGTAGTCACCCTCTCACTTACTATTGGTCAGTTTTATTTAAATTAGCCTCGCTTGCTATGTAAATTAGCACACATCCTCCTTGCAGGTGTGGGGGGGCAAGCCCTTCCAGCCTTGAACTGAGTCAGTGGTCGCAATCTCCCCGTGCCACCTTTACTGCTCTCCTAGTTCACGCTTCTTTGGCAATTATCTGGCCTCTGGCACCTTCTGGAGCAGGATGTTTCTTTTTATCAGTCACATCCTACGTTGCTTAGGTCCAATTACCCTTAACATTTATTTTCTCTCTGGCGGACCTTGAGTATCCTTGCCAAGTTGGTAATGCACACGAAGCATCCTCAAAACACAGGGCTTAACTGTTCCAGGGTATCCTTTTACTCTGCGAATGCCAGCTGTGTGCCTTTCTGATTACATCCTTACTTGTTAATTTGATATACACAAAATACATCTTGCACAAAATAGCCAGACTATTCTAAATCTCTGGGTAATTCTCCAACAATTATGGCTGCATATCTCCTGGCAGAGATTTTCCTACCTAGCAGTCCCTGCAATGGCTGTGTTTGTTCCATGAATTTGCACACATATTAATCAAATGACCTTTCTTACAGGACAGATTCCAATTTGTGTTCTACAGTATCTAATTACAAGTAAAAAAATCACATGTTATTCTTTCCCAGATTATTTCTTTTTCCTGAATGCACTGTGCCTTTTCTGCAGTTAGGAGTTTTTACTCAGATTGCTCCAGGAGCAACATTGTTCCCACAGAAGTGAAAGGAATCTTTGGCACCGACTTTGAAGGAATCTGAAGCCAGCCCTTGGAAACATGCCCCGTACAAATTTTAAAATGAGTGCATTGTGAAAAACATCTTCCTGATGCTGAGAAACGTATCCAGTGAGTGACGAGGTCTGCACACAAGCAGACCCAAAGTGCTGGGAGCTGCTCTGAAGGCACCAGGCTGCGGCTTTCACCTGCAGGGTGGGTGCTGAGCCCTCCCAGCAGGACAAGGGGGCTTGAGGTCTCCTGCTTCACAACCTTCAGGTGCCCACACAAAACCCCATTAGTCAAGCTCGGTGCAGAAATCTCACCCTGGAGCACTGAGCTCTCCCCAGCTGTCACAGGCTCAGGCTAAGGCTCCTGGAGGCTGGTGACAAGGATTCTGCTGGTTTTAAAAAAGCATAGTTGCTTCCAGTACCACTCCTCCCTTCCAAAAAGGTATATTGCATTTGCGATTAAGTAAAATCGGAAAGTATTAGCACTGCAAAGACAAACTGTTTGCAGTTATTCAGATTAAAACTTCCACTGCACTTGATTAAATGTTAGCACAGCAGATCGCTGTGGGGTGTGAAGACATGAGATAGCGTGTCAGAAGGAAATATTTTTTTCATTTTGTGATTCCCACAGTCCATTCATATTAATTTCTCTTTATTTGAAACACAGAAGACAGATAACACAACACCTTATTGTGGAGTCAATTAATAAATGACAAATAAATGGATTCTACTCAAGCTGCCAGGACACGTACAGCCTCTATTTGATAGTACGTTTGTTTTTCATATAAGGTATGTTGGCACTTCAGTAGCATCGCAGTACATAAAGGCTCCTCTTATGATCAATGGCAATCATAAAGAGACTCTTTCCACCAGTTTCCAGTGTCAGCCAGTATGCAAGTTTCTGGAGGCTTACAGAGCAAAGAAGATAACTGAGTTTGCACAGCCTTTGCTAAGGAATTTCAAGCAGCTATTGCATGTACCGAGATCACAGCCGGACAAAACAAAAGCAGAGTTTGCACAGGACCAGAGCAGCAAGCACTCAGAACGCCAGTGTTTGAACTGTTAGCAGCCCAGGCTAAGTAAGACCTGAGACTTCAACAGTCAAGCTCTTTTGAAAGTCCAGACTATAAGCCTATACTGTTTTCGGTTGGCTGCCAGCCTGAAACAGAGCAAATGCAGCCACACACAAGCCACTTACTCTTTGCTACAGCAGCAGCATCTCAGTCTGGGAGAGCAGTACAATGATGTGAGAGAAGCAGAAAGAAGAAGACGAAAGAAAAAGAAAAAGGAATCAAGGCAGGAGTAATTAGACAGCACCCCCACCCCCTTCTTTTTTCTTTTCCTTCCTTTTTTTTTTTTTTTTTTTTTTTTTTTGTTGTTGTTGTTTACAGGTTTTTTTGTGCACCATTTCCCCACTCTCTGTATGGGGAAAGAACAGAAGATCTCAGAACTGAGACAGCCTCACTGGTGTGGCCAGAAGGGCAGGTTCCCATCCTTTTTTCAGCATCAGAAACAGAAGATGACAAGACAAGAATGTTACAAGTTTTTGAGTTCCCAGAAAGTTCCCTGAAGGCATAGCTTGATCATAAGCCAGTATAAATACAAAAAGTAGTAAGCAACTTTCGATGTAGGTGTGTAGAGACAACAGCTACCAGACCAGTAAATGTTCTAGGAACAATGAGAAGAAAATACTGTAATGCACATATGCCCTTTAAAGAAAAATATTAGTGAGATCATCTCACAGTACAAAAAGAAAGAAATCAAAGGAGGGGAAAAAAGCTATAAGCAGGCCCACAGATGTTTGAAACAAGGCATGCCTAGGAAAGATGCCTGTATGCTGAGTTGTAAGCCAGGGAGAAAACAGAGCTTTAAAGAGCATTTTCCATTTATTCTGTGCCTCCCCTTCTTGACTTGTTTCTCCCTCCAGCCTCCCAGCACTGGGACCTCACGTGTTCCCAGCAGAGAGCTGAGCAGTTGCTCTGTCCCACAAGTGAGACCCAAGAAGCCAAGAGATGCTGCAGTGCTACAGGCGAGAGGGCAATGTGACCCTCCTGGGACAGGCTTCCTCACATTTACAATAGCCTGCCCCAGACCACCACCCTTCCAGAATATTTCGGTTTCCCCCTCTTGCATCCTCTGTCAAGCAGAGGTGTCTCTAACACCGGAGGAGGGGGCACGTTCAGGAGCCACGGGGAGATACTGCGGATGTCTGAGAAGAAAGGAGCAGCTTGCCTCAGAAAAGACAAGACATGTCAGGGATGCAGGGAGGAAAGGGACAGATCTGCAGAGTGGCTGGATACCAGATCTGCTCTCTGATTATGCTCTGATCCCCTGAGGCTTAGCCTACTGAAGCATCTGGGAGTTATTTCTGCAGATTGACTGTAATTGGCACAGTTACTGCAACCTGTTATGCAAAATGAGCGTGTTGTTGTGCATATACTTAATCATGGGAACCTACAAAAGGTGGAAGTAAAGTCTTGCTCCTTTAATCATATGATCAGAGTTTCCAAGCATTCTTCATCATGATGATAAAATAGACATCTGTGTCTATTGAAGCGCTGACTCCTGCATAGTAGTTCATGAACTCCTCTGTTGTGACCTGAGACAGAAGGATTTAAAATAGGAGAATGAACGTGGGTTTTTTAATGCTATACGTCAAAACCACACATTGAGATGAACTCTAAATAAAACTTAGCACCTGCTGTTTCATGTTGTTGCTAGTGAAAAGGAATCCAACATGAAGAATGAGGAAGCTGAAAATTTGCGTAAGTTCACTTCTTTGTTAGAAATAAGAGCTCTTGTCCTCCGGGAACCCTTGGATGGAAATGAAACATGCGGAGTTAAACTAACCTTACCAGGAACTGAATTTAAAATCAGTGCCGCCTAAGACAAATGTTTTAATGCATTTTTTTCCAGGGATGTTATAATCTCATTCTTTGCATTATTATTAATAAAGGTGGATGAGCTTTCTGGTGCAAACCAAAGACAGCTAGGAGCTTTATATCCACCTACTAAAAAGAAAAGATCATTGCTCTAAACAGGTCTCACAGAAAGAAGCAAACATTCTTTCAAATACCTAAGATTTTTTAATACCTTTCATGGGTATTTTGAGGTTGAAGTGGTTTTAAAATTACCATTTTTAAAAAAAATCAGATTAGCAAACAGTTCGTCTCTTGTGATGCCTAACTCTTGAACTGTATATGTCATTCTTTGAATAAACATCACATAGGAAAATATTTGCTCCTACCGTGTTGTGCATTCGAGAGCTAAATAAAACATGACAATGGGGAGAAGTGAACACTGTACAATTTCCTATCGTCACGAACCCATTACAAGCTTTGCTGACCCTGCCTATTTCAGAGGCATCCAGCAAGATGACGGTGAAGAGGACCATTCTAGCAGATGCTTAGCCTTGAGGCACTTCTGCTGAAAACATGTTAGGTGTTTAGCTCATACCAGTGTCATTACTGACCTCTGATTCAGGCACAGGAAAGTCACATTCAGTTCTCAGAAGAAACCGCAATTGGGCGGGCTAATGGGAGGATTGCTGAACAAGAGGTGGGTGCTCGGAGTAACTTTTCTATAAGCACAAACACTGCAGTATTTATGAGGTAGAAGGCACTGAACTTGTCAAGGATCATTCTGGGGCCTCATTTAATGTGTTCGCGTATGACCTCAGCACAAAAAGCGGGGACATTTTGCTTGAGGTTTGCAAGATGTCACCACTGCTGCAGAGAAGGAAGGGGACAACTCATGCAACTGGTACCTCTGAGGATGACAGAACAGAAAAAGGGATGAAATCCAGCTCTACCAAGTGCAAAGTCATGTCCAAGGGAAATAAAACCCATCACCTCCCTACAAACTGAGATCCTGCCTGTTGGAAACAAAGCAAGCGGAGGATTTGGGTTTAGTAGCCAGCCATTAGACAGGTAGGAGCCACCAGTGTAGTGCCGCCATGAAAACCCAGGTGCAACCTCAGAAGCGCAAAGTGTTAAAGACATTCCACAAAGCGCTGATGAAACCTTATCTAGTTTGTTATTATGAACAGCTCAGACTAAGAATATCACCATGTGAACAGCAGAGATCCACCATTCCTCTGAGTTGGTCAGACACGTGTAAGTTCAGACCAGAGAAGTTTGCAGACATACAACAGGGGGAAGCAAAGCATGCTTGGCTCAGAAACTGTTACAGAGCAGATGCGTAAGTCCATCACAGAAGGTGCCAGGCTTTGCACCTGCACTGGAGAGTCGTGGTGGAGGGCAGGAAAGGCTCCCAGCCCTGCCTCAGCTCGTGGCTCCTCAGGGCATACGGCTGGTGGCAGCTCCCCCAAGCCCAACCTCCCTCCAACTTCCTGCAGATAAATCTATGCCTATTACGGACTGATTTCCAAGTCAAGTGTCTCAGTAAAGGCACGCACCGGAGAGGCGCTAACTGTAAAGTGTTGCACTTGCTTTTGAACTGGATCCTGGTATTTATCCTCCTAAGAAGTGAAAAATCCTCCAATTTACGTGGATCTTAAAAATCAGCAATCGTGTGGGTTAGTCTGAAGATATACTTAAGAGTAACCTATGAAAGTAGAGCATTAAGGCTACAAGCCTGTAAATGCAATCTTATGTCTACCCTTGCACCTCCTGCAGAGCCCCTTTGCGTCCGAATGCATAAGCGAGCTTTGCCAACAGACCTACGCAGAGGTTATGCATCCATTTTACTGTCCCCCATAAATGTGATGCAAATGCATGTTTGGTACTGCAATCACTCTCACATTTAATAATTTAAATCAAATGCTGAGTCAGATGGTGATTTCATGGCTTCACATGAGGTGTTTCACTTACCTTCCCATCTTTGTCATAGGGTGAATCAAAATTATCCAGAAAGGCCCTAAATACTTGATCTTCTGTCCAGTCTCCATTTTGGTATTTGGGATGATGCTTTGCATTATACACCCCCCGTAAGTCTTCAATTGTTATGACACCATCTCCAGTCTTATCTAACTTCCTAAACGCCTGCATGATGATCTCTTTTCTGGCATTCGACATGGGAGGCTGTAAAGAAATATTAACAGAATCATTTTATTTCTGCCAACTACTTGCCTGGTTCCAAATTCAAGTAACTGATGTTGTTAATAATAAACCTATTTCAAGGTACTTGGGACAACAAACTGCTGACGGTCTACACTGTCCATGAGCTAGGAAGGGCAATATATCACCAAAAAAGCAGTGTGATTTAGGCTTTTCAGTGTCTAAAAATATGGTAGTAAATGGACAATAAAAGAGAAAATGCTATCAAGAACACTTTTCTATTCTACCTATTTTAAATATTTCCAATAAGAAATTACTAATTACTCTAAGCACTAATTATTTTCTTTCTTAATTGTTTAGACTTCAGCAGAGCAAAGAGGCTCCAACCAAAATCAGTCATACTGTGACTGATTAGAGAAAGCCACCACTGTATTAGTTCATGTTATAAGGAAATGCACCATAAAATGACGAACAAATAAGTGAGATTAATGGGCTGAACCACATAGGTACCCAGATTGCAATATAGGAATTTAGGTACCCAAATCAAGGCAGCAATTCATAAAAAAAAATCACAGCCATTTTTTTGCAGCTATTCTATTCTATTATTCTATTCTATTCTATTCTATTCTATTCTATTCTATTCGCAAGGAGCCTTACGCCCTGCCAATAAATTGCAGAGACGTGTTGGCTTCTGAGTTCTCTCATCCACAGAGGTGTTCTTTAGGGTGATTTTATCCTTTAACATATTTAGATGGAAATAGAATATTTTAACTTCTCAAGAGTTAATGACTTTTTAAATAGAGCTGAGACTTTGCTAGTTACTAAGGTGAACAAAAGTGCTGTGTTTCATGTTCAGCTAATGACAAATCAGAGCTTTTTCTCCATTTAATGGAGAAATAACACTAATAACTAATAATTAACTAATAACATAAATTCACAGACTTACTCTCAGTGTAATAAGAAATTCATCAAAATCAATTGTTCCACTGCCATCTTTATCAAATATCCGGAAAATCGCTTGTGCTTCTTCCTTGTCTATCATCACAGCATAATCATTTAGTCCTTTCACAAACTCTTTGAAATCAAGGGTCCTGCTGTTGTCATCATCCATAATGCGAAATACTCTGTGGAAAATGTGCAATTTGAGGAGAATGCATAGGATAAGTTGGAGAATGCTACAGCAGTTTAGCACAGTGCCAGAGCACATGGTCACCTTACTGAGGTAACATTTCCCCTTTGCACAGTCTTCTGAGAAAAAAAATAAAAGAGAGAGGGAAAAAAAACCCCAAACAACAACCCTCCCACACACTTATTAACAGCAGAGATTACTTGCTTTGAATGAGTGCCTGAATATTACACAGCTGAAGTTCAATGAGGTGAAGGCTGCCTTAACTGAAGAAGTCTTCCTATTTATACATTGAGCGGTCTAAAAGTTGGGTGTGTAGATGAAGTTCCAGCTGCTCACCTAGGATCCCCCTGTGCTTTATGGGGCCCGGGAGGGGTTTTGGGGTGTGATGCAGCTCCCCTTTCCTAGCGGTGCAGTGACCCACACTCTCAGGGTGACTGCAGAAGGAGTCTAGACGCCTCCCATAAACTAGACAGCTAATAGACCATTAGACATAAGGGAACCACACCCCAAAGGAAAGGAAGCACAAAGTCCCCAGTATTGAGAAAATTACAGAAAATACCAAAGAGAGAGAGATGGTTTATGTTCCCCCTCACTCCCTGGCAGGAGTTTTTCTGGGTTGCAAGGAAGCACCTTCCTCTGAGGGATTCAGAGTCCTCGGTCCTTCAACAGGCAAGCAGGTCAGTCCTGTCTCTCAAAACGTGGGAGCCCCAAGCCCAGGCTCTGTGGGTTGTGGCATTTGCATTGGAACCAGGAAACCCAAGTTTTGGTCCCTGCTTAGCCCATGAGCCTCCTGCAGCTAATACTATCAGGATTTGATTAATACTGGATTTGACTTCTTAGACTCACCTGCCAAGTCCTTTGATGCCTGCAGATCCCCTTGCTAAACACTGCAGGCGAAGTCTTTCTACAGGGTCGGTGGTTTTAGAGAGGTTTCTTTTGGCCTGGATTGCCATCTCTCGGTCATGTCTTGCTGTGCCCGGCATCTGGAAGACCAAAGTGCTCGTACGGTGTTGATTTGCATACACAAGGCAGAGTGCTGGAACATGCTTTACTATAGGGAGCACCACAAACCCCTCACATGCAAGGTGCTGGCAACTCTCTCATGAGGACTTGTTCTGACCCTTGATTTCATTTTCCTTATATCCTTCTATCAGAAAGGGAAATTGCCGATATGGGCCACCAACCCTGAAAGGAGAGCTCATCCAACCACCCTGTGATTAACCCAGATGCAAGTACGAAAGTGTGGGTAAGAATTTGCTGCCTACAGTATACAAACACAGTGAAAACTGGTGGACACATCCATGACAGCAATGCTGCCTCCACATCCCCAGCAGCCCTGCTGAGCCTCCTCAGCCTGGCCAGGTTTGCATTAGCATTTGCCCACAGGTAGAGCTGTGACAGCAAAAATTGTCCCAGGTGAGGACCTTTTCCTTACATTTGCTTTTGCTCCACCGTAGTCTTAATTCTCCAGAGCAGGGCTTTCTCCCATTGCAAGTCTGAGCAACAGTGATCACCCTGAGACGGGACCTTGCCTACAAATGACAACTCGTACTATTTTAATGCAACTGCGGAACACATTAATACCTCAAACTTGCACAGCATTTAGCACCCCAGGATTTCAGGACTCTGCCAAGAGTCACATAAGCCTTCCACCTTCCCTCAGAGGAAGCCAGTGGAACAAAAAGTGGGGAAACCAGCCCATGGACTTGCAGCATTGCAAGAGAAACCACCAAGAACAGCACGGCCAGGCTGGCAGAGGGTCAGTCCTTCTCACACAGGGGTTGTTTGTGTGTGCCTAGCGCTAAGAGCACCAGGGCTGCCCATGTCCATACTGACATTTTAGGGGCACATTGAATCCTGGCTCCTGGGCACATGCTCAGGGCCATGACTGCCTGGCTGCTGGGTCTGCAGATCATGAAGGGCCCCAAAATATTTTCCAGCCTTTAGAGCATCACAAGACCCCGGGGCATGAAAGAGTCACAGAAGGGCTGGGCTGAGTTACAGCAGAGCTCTTCACTCAGAGGGCATTTGGTGCTTTGCTGTGGGTGCTCTGGGATGGGGAGATGAAGAAGGTGCGCAGCCCTGTGAAGCATCGTCAGTGCACATTGCACTTCCAATCTCATTGTCCTTGCTCGTGCAGAAGTGCGAATTGAAACGGTCAGACAAAACTTCTGAGAAACATGGAATTAAACTGTTTCATCTTAACTACTCCACTTCTGTCTACAGAGCATTGGCTATGGCAGCTGGTAATGTCGCATGTGCTGACGTTTGCAACCCCTTCAGACAACAGCAGCTGGGCTTGGAAAAACAGAAAAATAAAATGTTTTTCTTCACCCCAAATGGTTTCAGTACTAGCTTGTTGTAGCAGTCTAGAGTGGGAGAAAAGAGACCATTTCAGCTTTTACTTCAGGCAGCTTCAGCCAGAATGAGCAAAGTTCTTCTGGGAACTCATTAACAAGTGACCAGAAAGACATTACAGCTACGTGAGATCAGCAGTCAAAAATGTTTTCTGGAAACAATGCCCTGTCCTTAAGGGGCGATGTTTAGCTGGTAAGAATATAAAATACAGTGAAGTTACACAAGCACACTGCAAACAGTATTTGCATTATATAATTATGTACTATAGCTTATATAAAGCCTATGCAACTATATACAGAATGCATAACGCATGCATAGCACTGTGCAGTATGCCTCTATACGATGTTATATATTTATATAGATCTATAAACAGTGAGACCAATGATGACATAGTTCATCTCCACTGCACGCTGCAAAAGTCTACACAAACACACACCATGCAAAGAGTGCAGTAGCTCTTTGCCTTGGGTTCAGTGGAGGCATTTCCAGTAAACTGCAATCCACATCAAATAATCATTACAGAGAAGTTCATGAATTGAGGCTAGGGAGGGATCATCTGATATGGTATCTATTATGATCTCCTGTACCTCAGTAAAAGCCACTGAAACTGGCCAATCCCCAGTTATCTCTGCAGTAAGTACAAAATTTGCTCTACAGCTACAGGAATTTCTAGGTGAGAACTCACCATCTCTAGGCTAAGTTGTTCCAGCATTGAATAATTTTCTTTTTAAAATAAGTTCTTTGTTTCTAGTCTGAATTACCCCCATCATTAGATGCTGTTTTACTTTCTTTTACTATATTAAAGAGCTACCTATTAAAAATCTGTCCGGATGTGAACATTTGAAGGTCCCTTTCAAACCCTCTTTGGCTAACTAATTAGACAGAGCATAGGACTCTTGCTACAAAATGAGTCTCCAGATGTTAGATAATTCTGCTGTTGTTCCTGAACTTTTCCAGTTTTTTCTAGTGTTCTTTTTGAAGTGGGACAGAGCACTCTAATAATCTCACTAATGCCATTGGCAGAGATACTCCCTTTTTTCCTCCATGTATCATGGTTAAAAACACTAATTGTAAATATTTCTGCTTCTCATAGCAAATCTCCATTCTCTGTTATGTTCAATAACAAAATCACCAACACGATGTTGTTATACAAAAGTCAGCAATTAAAGTCTATTTGTAAAGTGATCGCACTTACACATTACTCTAAAGCCTTTTAGACATTACGTGGCTTCCTGTGTCACATAGCAGTATGCGTTTGAGAATCCTTTCTATACCTTCAATAAATACAGAAAACCAGTTATATAGAAACCCTACTACATACAAGCCTGGGCCATAGTAACACATCTATTACTTCCCTATTTCTGTTGACTGCTGGTTTAAGCTAGAGGTAAACTCTTCCTAGGCTGTTAAGAATACTGCATTGTAAGAAAACAGATTCTGAATCAGAGCAAGGATGGAGGAGTCACAGTGATTCACATGCTGTCTCCTCTCTTTTCATTTTGCTTTTGTCCCTTTTTGGATAATGTGAAGTAATTAAAAATACAGTCAGGATTTCCTGAATATAACAGTTCTCTGTATACCTTACAAATGTGTTATGTATTAATAACCATTAATAAAACAAGAAAAGGTCATAGCCATAATTTTGCATGTTTTTAATTCTTATATATCTTCCAAGATCATCAGCTGTCTCCCCTGGTGAAATGAAAAAGGGGCTGGTTAAATTAATTCTGAATGCTATAGAGTTTTGTTTTGCATAACAGCCTGGGCTACGAGCAATTACAATACCCCACATTCTCAGCATTGTTTGTTTCTATGGACAATGTTGTGTTGTGCAGGCTGAACAGAAATTACTGTATTTCTTCTTAACAAATACAAACACTGAAATTTTGGGTTGGGATTTTCCAGAGGAACCTTAGGCTGTTCAGCAACCAGATCCCTTTGCATCCCTCTAAACCTGTGGCTTAAACATGGGAAGAGTCAGATTCAATCTAAGCTCAGCACCATTCGCTTATACATTATCCTTAAGATGAACCCAAGAGCCTCCTGTGAAAATCCTGAAAAACACCCCAGTGTGGCAGGCAAAACCCCATACTAGCCTCTGGATTATCACAGGCTCCTGAAAGCCCCTGCCCTGGCCAAACGTGTGTTGCACACCACCCCTGAGGAGAAGATTTCAGAGTCTGGGAATAGACTAAGTGGCCTAGACCAATTGCACACATTTGGTTTATTCCTAATAATTTCACTGAATTATTAAAAGCATGAAAACTGTGTGAGTATCTGGCAAACATGTGAACATCTCCTTAAAAATCTGGCTTCCCAGCCCCACTGATCCCTCTGTAGCAGCCTTCCCTCTGCCTCTCCATGATCCCCAGCACCATGCAGCTCCGATCTTCTGGCAGGTGGGGCATTACTGTTCTTGCTATTTTACAGATACAGATATATATATATATATATATATATATATATATATATATATAGCACATATATGTATATTTTGCAAATTATGTATATAATGATGTATACATATAAAAAAAAAAAAACTACTCTTGGCTGAACCACAAGTTCAACTGATCGGAGAAGCTCACTGCAATCTAGCAAACAAGAGAGAAAATCCTTTACCTGCAATGCTATCCTGCACCCGGGCTTTTCACCCAGGACCTGTGAGGTGTTGGGGGGCTGGGACGGCGTTGTGCCCCACCTGCCTCCCCGCTCCCTCCCGGGATCTGGCTGGGCTCAGGCGGCAAGTGGAGGGGCCGCAGGGCCGCAGGATCACTGCAGAGCTTCCTTGTTCATATCCGTTTACTTGTTTACACAACCGGCTGCCTTGCCCCCCCCCGCTTTTTTGGGAGGCCTGGAGTTTACCAGCCAGTCTCCAAGGTGACACTGGTGGCTGGGGCCGGCCCAACCTGCAATTACACTGCTTCCCCGAGCGATTGCTGCTGGGTTGCAAGAGTCCTTTTATTTAATCTCTTTTTAAATCAGTGCCTTCCTTCTCCTGTCTACCCGCATGAGCTAGGGGGGAGAGAGTGTGAGACACCTCGCGCTGCCCCTCACCGCGATGCCTGGGGATGCTTGCAGAAGGGTGCAGCGTCGCCATGCCAGCGTTGGGCATGGCTATGTTTTGATAACACGGTTCTCTGCTCCGTAGTCGACAGGGTTGAAAAAACTTGCCGGTTCAATCCTTTACTCAAAACACAATAAGAGAAAATGAGCAAAAGCCTGTTGACTGTGTTTCACAAAAAAAAAAACAAGTTCCTGGCTTAGTTTTGTTCCTGCTGATTAATTGCCACTTTGAAGACCTGCTGGTGGTGAGAATCTCTGGGAAGACGCTGAGGTTGTGTTCATTTGCAGCAAGAAGAAAACTGAAAAGGTTAAACACCCACATGATGAAGAAAAATTGCTTGCTGCCTAGACACAGCTATTAACAACTCTGTCTGCAGAAGGTCACAAACATTATCAGTGACATAGGGAAACACTTGGAGTGGGAATCGGTGTCATGATAGACGCCTTGGGGGTAAAAAATCGCCCGGGTTACACTCCCTGGCCCTCTCCAGCAGCAGCAAGCCGAACACAGAGGATCAGGGCTGATGGCCAGGGCAGCTGATGCCAGCCGGCATGAGAGGGCATGGGAAATGGGGAGACCGCTTCTGTCCATGGATAAAACACCGAGCAAGAACGAATAAGTGCATGGTTTCCTGACAAGAGCTGAAAATTATTTCAGGCAATTACTAGAGTAATAACATTTGCATCGTGTCGGGCTGCTTATCTTTCATCGACAGGTACTTCCTGGCACTAAACCGTAGCTTGTGCAAGATTTTGTATATGCTTTATATCTCTCATCTGGCAACTGGTTGTACATTAATGCACAAGCAGGAAACAATGCTTATTTAATCACTCAGTGATTCAGAAATATTGACTTTGCGACAATGTAACTCCCCCCACCCCCCCAAATCCCCGGCCCCCTGCTATCTCTGTTTTGTGAATTGATCTCCAGAGGCCTCCCGGGAATACAGAAGAGATACAGGGCTCCCAACAGACCTGGGCTGCCGCCGCCGGAGGAGCAGCCCCTGCCGTCTGCCAGCGCACGCTGCAGGGGCGAAACAGGGGCACGGAGCCTGGAGAAAGGATTTTCACGGAACAACCGCCTGGTCCTTGAAATTCAGCATCCCACCTGAGTAAAGCAGTTCTTCAGATGCAGAGCTGGCACTGACTTTCAGAGGGGTGCCGGTAGATTGGCACCGCAAGGACAGGCTCTTGAAAGCAAAAGAGTATAAGTTAACTTAACCCCTGGGTACGTGGCTGCCTTCTGCTGCCTTTCCTACCCTCTGCCATTGAGCCCAGGCATACACCTACGCATGCAGGTGTTCAGTCCACCTTTAGCAACCTCCTCTGAAAAACGGACTGTGCCATGCCTAAGCTGGTTAATGAGTTATGGACCTGAACAATTATTAACGTGCGTTCAGGTGTCTCAAACTGCAACAGGCTGTGATTAAGTTGCGTTTGATCGTACCTGCTCTGTTACTGTGCACAGAGCTGTAAGCAGAGCTCAGAGAATTTAAAATTTATCAGAAAGAAGAGAGAGATTTCATCCGAACTCTGGAATTTTTCCTCCTCGCTTTCCAGCTAGCTCTGAATACATACCTGCTTGGGGTTTGTTTTTGTTCAGTCTGAATAGCCTGAACTGTCTGTTCAGTTTGTGGTTCAGCACTGGACTGAATCTAAGAAAAAAAATCAGTGAGATCTAACATGACCTGTACACACACGACAGAGACTGAGATCGTGTCGATTTCACTTTCCAAAAATTCATATTTCTTTTTGAATTTAGGCAGGAGGGAAGGTATAACAAATGCACAATGCCTCAAAGAAAAGACGGAAGCCACTGGGTATTTTGCCATAGTTTACATGCACTAGCATTGTTTCTTAATGTGCTACCTGTGACCCTCACTGTCAAGAAGTTCTCCAGCAGTGAGGATTGCAGGTATGAACAGGTCTGCTTGCACTTGGTAGGGGAATCAGCATGGTGTTTAATTTTCTATACAATTAAATAGGCAGGTTAAAAAAATTTAAAAAAAAGGCACAAAGTCTCAAGAACACTATACACCAAAGAAGACTGATTTTACAGGATAAACTTTTGGGTTTTTTCCTGCCATTAAAATTGAGAAAGTTTCACATACACCAAAAAAGAAACCCCCATGGTAAGTAATATTGTCAAGGGAAAAGTATTCCCATTTTAAACTAAGCTATAATCCAATTAAATTGAACTCCCAGTCATAATAAAATGGTTTTTACATACAAAAATGCTGCTCCCTGTGTGGTTTGTAGTTACACAGCTGAAATCAATTGTGGTCATGATTGTTCTCCACAGCAGAGACCAGCTAGCGTGGGGCAGACCATGGCCATACTACCAAACTCCTTCCGGAGAAGGTGGTCACATCCAATCTGCCTGCTGGGGACCGTCCCCTGCCCTGCTCATAGCAACGCAGCCCAGTCTCTCCATGTGGGTCTGACCCCACAGCAGTGACCCTCAGCTCATCCCTCTGGGCCGAGGAGCCTTTCCAGCCCGGAAAGCACACGGTGCTGGCAGCGCCTGCCTGATGAATCCCTCTGCCAGACTATGCATCTTGGGCATTCCTTACCTTTCCCTTGTTTTACCTTACCTTTTACCTTCACTCTGTAGAGGCACAAACAGTTTTGGGGTTTTTTTTTAACACTATGTCTGCTGTTAAAGGCACGTGTTGCTTGACAAGGTTTTTAAGGTGATTTGAGATTGGGAGTGTTCCAGAAAAGGAGATAGTTATTTTGAAATATTTTTTGTTGTAAATCTACCACAAATCTCTTTTTGGTTGGAGAATGGAAAATGAAAACACTAGATACTTCAGCTTTTTAAGAAGTTCAGCAACTATGTTTACCAAAACCCAATTATTTTTATCCTGTGCCTTGAAATAATGAAACTTTTAAAGTTTTTAAAGATTTCAGGCAAAGTGGAAAACAACTTAATGGTGTGGAGTTTTGGGTTTTTTTTGTTCTCTCACATTTCTCAAAAATATTGACAAGCTTCTGTCAACCACAGTCAAACAATGCAATGGAGGTCTGGTGTGCATGAGAAACTTCTATGCTCAATCCCCTCTCTCTTTCCTCCAGAGAAGAAAACAGTTAAATGGATCCAGTGTTTAGCAGGATCAAATACCTTTTGATGCTGAAAAGCTGTGCTTGATCATTGCAGAGGGGAGGAGGGTAGGGAAGAACAGGAAAGCAGTCTGCAGCTTGCTGCAAAAAAACCCAGAACAATCTGTCCTCAGGCGAAGAAGGCAAAGAGAAGGGAGCCAAAACCAGAGAGAAGAAGATTTCAGTTAGCTGCTCCTCGAAGCGGCCTCCCTAAAGACGGTCATAAAGTGCTGGGACAGGCTGGGGAAAGAAGAGTGGTTGTGAAGTCTCTTCTCTTGGCACAGGCACATGCCAAGAGGGGGAGTCTTGATCATTTTTTGACATCCCTCCCAGTCCCTTGACACGTGGATTTTTACAGGTATATGGGATCATGCAGGCACAATTAGGCAGGAGGGAAAAAGGTGGCAAGGAAGCAATGTCAGTCGTTGTACAAGAGGCGGCAGAGGCTCTTTCTTCTAGCACATGGGCAAAGCGTTGGCTGCAGGAGCAGCTGGAGGCTTGGGGGAGGAGAAGCTGTGTTAGTCGCCAGCGAGGGGCATGCTCCGCTTGTCAGCCCATGGAGCCTGTCTGGCTGCAGCTATTACTTCAGTCTGTGTGGTACCATTTCCAAAATAACCACAAATACGATGGGGTTTGTTGTTGTTGTTCTCTGGAGCTTCCTCTCCAAATTACCAGGGACTGTTTTGGTCCTGTCTCCAGAAACTTGCTGATGGGCATGTGAGTCAGATGCTTTTCCCTACCAGGACACACTTGACGTGGCAGCGCAATTCAGCACAGGCCTGCCTACCCCAAAAGCCCCCTTCTCATTTGCTCTGCTCATCAACACACTGGTGATACACTAGTCCAGAGAGCTTAGTGATGTCCCAGAGTCCCTTCTCCCCAAGGACTGCCCACTGCAGAAGTGACTTTTCTCACCCAGAAGGATTAGCTCTTGTCAGGCTCCTCTGCACATGTTGAGCCCTGAGATGGTGTTACCTTGGCATATGAGCTGCTGTTGCCTCAGCAAAGATCTTGTTTCTCTGGTTGTGAAGAGCAGATTCATACAGGGATGACGCAGCAGACTAAGACCCAGGGTCAGATCTCAAAACAGATTAATGCCAAGTACTGGCTTCTACCCCCTCCTAATGCTGCAGTGCCCAAAACCTTTTGGCTTGTGACCCTGTGGGAAGCCCACGCTGGAGCAGGCTCCTGGCAGGACCTGGGACCCCACGGAGAGAGGAGCCCACGCTGGAGCTGGGTTTCTGGCAGGACTTGTGACCCCGTGGGGGACCCACGCTGGAGCAGTTCGCGAGGAACTGCAACCCATGGGAAGGACCCACGTTGGAGAAGTTTGTGGAGGACTGTCTCCCATGGGAGGGACCCCATGCTGGAGTAGGGGAAGAGTGTGATGAGTCCTTCCCCTGAGGAGGAAGGAGCAGCAGAGACAACGTGTGATGAACTGACCCCAACCCCGTCCCCCTGTGCTGCTGGAGGGCGGGTAGGTAGAGAATTCAGGAGTGAAGCTGTGCCTGGAAAGAAGGGAGGGGTGAGGGAAGGTGTTTTAAGATTTGGGTTTATTTCTCATTACCCTACTCTGGTTTGATTGGCAATAAATTAAGTTAATTTTCCCCAAGTGGAGTCTGGTTTGCCCGTGACAGTAATTGGTGAGTGATCTCCCTGTCCTTATCTCAACCCACAAGCCCTTTGTTATATTTAATCTCCTCTGTCCAGCTGAGGAGGGGGGGGGGGGGATGATAGAGCAGCTGTGTGGTGCTTAGTTGCTGGCTGGGGTTAAACCATGACACCACCAGAACCTGAACATTCAACTCCTTCAAAAGCAATGCTGTTCAAAGAGCTCCCCCCACCCCTGCCATTCTGACCTGGTCCCAGAAAGAGTAAGAGCCTCACCATATGTACTTAAGGCCATTGTAGCCACCAAGGACACCCCAGGTATCTGCACAGAGCTACATGGGACTTAACTGAACTCTCCTCAGAGAGGAGCTGAAGGGCTGGCAGAACACCTAATGGTACCAGATGCTGGCATCTAGGCAACTGAATTATGATCTAGCTGTCCCTCTGATAGAATTATAGCATTGTAAGAACATTTGAAGTTAAAAACCAGTTTGTTTGGGTCAGCCCAAAGCTCTG
Organism: Astur gentilis; assembly: GCF_929443795.1. Lineage (NCBI taxonomy): Eukaryota > Metazoa > Chordata > Aves > Accipitriformes > Accipitridae > Astur > Astur gentilis. Next base: position 75,794,083 of record NC_064919.1, on the reverse strand, counting down.
CTGGCCCAATCTTTTAATCCCCATAGTGGTCAGCAGCCACTGTTGGGGTATAAACACTGGGCATGCCTGCAGAGTTCTCCTCCTCCACCTGCCCTCCAGCAACCAGCCATTTCCCAGCTTCCTGAGCTGGAACTTGCACCTATACAGCTATTCTCCATGAGTTTCTCCAGCCCCTCTTTGAACCCATTAACACATTTGGCCCTTGTTAAAGTCTCACAGTAACAAATACCACAAGCACTGAGCTGTCATATCCTGCAGGTCATACCTGGTATTGCAAGCAGCTATTCAGATTTTGGGTCATCCTCGCTGATGAATGAGGACTGGAAGGCAAGAGGTGGCGTGACTGGCAAAGTCCAGCAAGACTCTCTGTCGACAGGCTTGCCAACCTCATGATGAGGGCTTTAACCCAGGTTTGCTGGGACTCATGACCAAAGCCTGAGAAAGAGAGGCATGGGGTGGCCCTAACACTTTCCAGCTGAAAGCAGCACTGCTGGCAACCAACTCAAGTGCCCGCGTGGCACAGATGCACATGCAGGAGAAGAACAGAAGGAATAAAAATTCTAAGCACACTCCTCCTTTACTAGTTTCTTCCTGTTTGCTTGGTGTAGCAGTCAGACTTACAGGTTTGTAATTCCAGGTTAGGTCATCAGACATGACTTTCTGAGGATGCTACTTTTTAGCCTTGGTGGAATTAAATCTGCTTAGTACTTGGTGCATCTTTGTAAGTGTCTAAATTTTAGGTCCCCAGGAAAGTGTCTTTCTAAAAATAAGTGCATGGATTCCAGACCTAAACAGTGGACATACATAGGTGCCTTTGCTGCCATCCAGGCAAGCCCAAGGCAGTTTGGTGTCCATTTCCCCCAAAGCTTCCAGGGGAGCAGGGCTCTCACAGGCTTTCATAATGCTCAGCGGAGAGATGGGGATCTAGCAGTACAGCCTGGAGTAACTGATCTGAGCCCACAGGTCTCAAAGGGCATGTATATGGGATAAAGGTGACAGATTCCTTCTCCGCTATCCCCAGGCTACCTATAGTTTTGCTTTTGGACTGTTTTTTTCCAGTATCATCCTCTGGCATCCAGTCTGGGCATGCTCTTCATTACTGGAGGAAGCAGACCACTGAGACAGGACACTCCAGCTAGAGCTTGTGAACTTCTGTGGCTTTGTAATGCTGACTGGGAGAAACTGCCAAACCCCACCTTCTCTGGGGTTTGGCAGCAAAGCTTGTGTTGTTCAGATACCAGTGAGACCTAAATAACAGGCTCAGATGCTGCAGCCCTTGTCGCTCGGAGCTCATTTCCACTTCAGCAAAAATCATATCCTTACGACTTTTTCACTTTGAGGTGATGGGGTGGAGCAAGTCTGCTGGCAGGTGAGAAGGAGAAGAGTATCATGGACTTTCACCTTCCAAGGCAATCCTATGTTTGCTTCTCACTGTAAATTAAGGCAAAACCACATTTGAAATCCTGGTGAAAAAGCTTTCTGTAATGCAGTTTCAGCTAAATCATAACGTTCAGTTCTGATAAACTCAAAGCGCTTTGGTTCTGGCATTGATCTTACTGCACATTGCCATCATTGAAACAATGAAACACAAAGATGCTTCTCTTTCCCTTCTAGCTTTTGATATGCAAAATAAAACCAAAACAAAACACCTACACACCTGCCCTAGTTTTAAAATTCTGGGGGTTTTTTCATGCTTCTTAACATGGAATGAAATACAAAGAATTCCTTTCAGTAGCTTCACACCATCTCAATCCTACAGGCTTCCTATCTCCCACACAGTAGTTTTAGAAATAAAATTAGACATGTCTTTCTATACTGTTCTGTCTCTTTCTGTTAGGATGGCATTAAAGGCTTCAGTCAACTGGATCTTACTTTAAAAGTTCTTTTTTTAAAAGAATTCACGTGAAGGAGTGCATGTAAACTAGTTCTATCTGCTTACTACCCCCTGTGTATTACAAACCACTGAAATGAAAAAAATCACAGTGCAGAGAGGAATATTTTACAAGCAAGATTTTCTCATGCCTTTGACACAAATGATTCAAACCTTTGGCTCCAGTTCGGCAGCACAGCACTAGCAGTTGGAAAAGGTCCTGAAATATGTGTTTGTACACTGAAAGCTTAATTTGGTGCAGGATGATATGGGAGGTTAAAAAAATACCAAGAGCTGTTCCTTGCTTTGCTCCTCCACTCATAGCTACCAATCCCTAAAACCTCCAAATTCTGGATAATCTCTTTTCATTGGTGAACACTCAGCTAGAGACTTATGGACTTGTATTGGATGTCCTATATCATAAAAATGTAAAGGAATCCTCCACACGATAGCATGCCGTATTGCCTGAAAGACAGGCAAGAAATGCTGGGATGTGCAGCAGTGTAGCCCTGTAACCTGGCATTGCCACTGCTAGCAACAGGCCACCAGCTTTGTAGTGAGTTTGCAGAGCTTCAGGACGAGGGCCTGCCAGGCTTGCTTTTTCTGAACTTTTCCTGATCTGCCTTTAGCTTTGTTTTACTTCCTCCTGTGACAGCAATTTCTCTAACAGAGTAACTCCCTATAGTAATTTGTTATAATTTTGTTTATCTTTCTTATAGTGCACTTTTATATAGATAGCAGTAACAAGTAGTAATTCTATGTATAATGAGATGTTTACGACTAACACAATAATGAGATGTTTACGACTAACACAATACCGGGTTGAGAAATACCAGACTGGTACAATCGCAGAGCCTTTGAGAAGTGGGGACACAGGATGCAGCGTAGAGTGGTACACGCATGAAATGATAAAAGCTGGGGCACAGGCTTGGCACTGGAGATCCCACAGCTCCTCATCAATGGTCAGTTAGAGAAGTGCAGACCTAGAGCTAGACAAAACTCGGTTTAGGGGTAGCAAAGGGAACAGAAAAATAGCCTTTAGCATATGTGAAATACACCACATACAGTAAATTATGCTGTAACATGGAGCTGCAGGACAGTGAAAAAAAGAGAAAGGTGTAAATGCACGTTAGGAAACACAGACAAATGACCTCAAGGAGATTCTAGAGCATCAGCATGATAATAATCCCAACAAAGGACACAGAAACTGAAGATTTACAGTGTTAATTCAATCTGCAGGCTGAACATGCTGACTTTAAGACCCAGAGGAACAACAGAAGGGTGAGCATAATCCCAAGAAAATGGGTGAAAACTAGGTGTGATTATAACTTTAATTGTACTATTAATATCATTATTGGCACTTCTCCCTGTATTGAAGTACTTTAACTGCTTTATTCTTCTTTTTCTCTAACAATTAGATTTGGATTAGCAATAATAGTCTCTTCAGATTTCAATTAACAATAAACTCGTCTTTACTTCTATGGAAGGTGTTCTTTCTTTTTACCCATAAATGAAGACCTTGAGCATAATAGAAGGGAGAAAGATGAGCGTGAGGGCCTCTTCAAACTCAGGTCCTGGCAAGGCACCAAACGGCACTCTGTAACATCACTCCTGCTCTTTCTGAGGATTGTCACACGTTGCCAGCTGCAGACTGCATTAACGGGAAGTTCGACTGTTATGTCGTGTGTGGCCATTTACACATCCACAGAGTTGAGGTCTGTCCCAGCAGTAAGATTGCTTTGCCCCTTCTGAGTATTTCCCTTGAAATGGGATAGTGGGTTTATTTCTTAGCTGGGAAGTTAGGCAGGTGATGCCTCTCTCCATGCGGGCTGCAGGGCTGTAGCGATGTCTTTGTGTATGCCACTCACTTGACCTATGATCCCTGTTTAGTAGATAATCAAGAATGATTTTAAATAGAGGCAATAGCATGTGTTGGCTATGCCCAGCAGATCTGGCTTGAGTTATTTCGATCTTCCAGCAAAGATTGTCCTGTCCAGCTTGTGAGAAAATATGCCCCAACTGTGACACGCTTTTTCCTTCACACCAGCAAGCTTTGTTCTCCTTCTGTCTGCCCTCTGTTTTAACGACTGCTGGGAAACAAAAAAAATCCACGTTAACCTCCCCTACATGCACACAGGCTTCTCTTCCATAACCCAGGTGCTCTTGTCTAGGTTAGGTGGGAGTGCCACCAGGAGCAGGAGACCAGAGCTCCCAGGTAATCATTCATGAGCCCACCTTGCACAGCGCAGCAGACATCTACATGGCTTGTGTGGGAAGGGGCCAAGGAGCATTGTACGGTGGCACGGTTCTGCAGGGACATCCTGGAAAGGACATCCAACAGGGAAACGCAGAGAAGGGGGCACACCCAATGCTGCAGAAATGGTAGCAGGATTCCCAAAACTTTTCTAGCTCCACAGGCCGAGCTACAACATGTTACAAGCCCTCCTTTGTTCCGAGACCTTCTCCACTAGTCAAGTTGTAATTTTACTCCCTAGCAAAGTTCCTGCTCATTTTAGAGGTGTGGCATCTAACGTGCAATTAGGCCTGAGGCAATAGAGATGAAGCATCAGTGTCCATACTTCTCCCTGAAGTTAGTCACCTGGGCCATGACCATCTACACTAGCTGATGTTCTCACTCTATGTCTCACTGTATATCTCCATTACAGGCTGATGTTGATGGGAACCCTGCCACAGTAGAAACCACTAGCAGGAACCAGGAAGCAGCCCGTTACACAGCATCAAGTCTCCGAAACTGGCAGAGTCAGTATTTAAGTGTTTGTAAACCAGTTTTTCTGCCTGAAGACTTGTCCTTTTTAAAACGAAAGTTGGTTATATTGTCTCAAATGGATTTATGCTAGTGAAAAACGTAGTTCAGCCATATGAACAAGCAACCAGACTACAATTACTGCTGTGTTTCTGATACACCATTCCTGCATTTGAGGCCAGATAATGCTAATAAGAGTTTGTTAACATTATCTACCCAGAAATTGCATAATCTGGCATGTTTGTTATCTACAGGAAGAAGTCACTATCTTCTGATGGATGAAACCTCACAAGTTTTTGTACAGTCATACGATCCGGATGTCACCAAAGATGACTGTTTTGATGATGCCAAGAAAAAGAAAAAAAAAAAAGAAAAAAAGGAAAAAAGCTCACATAGTAACAACAAAAAGCAAAAAGTAACAAAACATTCCTCAGAACAGAGTATCACAAGCATAATGCGAATCCTGATTATACTGTTACTGTAAATATTATGTAAGCTCTAGTAATGGAGTGTTCATTCCACCGCCAGTTGCCTCTGCCAAGGACAGAGGCTGCAGTGTTACGCTGCAGTCTGTGGCGTGTGACAGCGCCTTCCTCGACTGTAAGAGGGTCTGCTGGGTGGCACCTTCAGCTTGCCACGGCCACCTCTTCCTCCGACATCGCCCCGTGTTGCTCCTTGCCCGCGCTGCCTGGCCTGGCACTGCCCTGTCCTGCCATCACCAACACGGCACGTAGCATCAAGAAAGAAGGTGGGAGCAGAGTCCTGAGACTGCTGTGGCTGCTTTCAGCAATGTTTTGACGCAAATGTCAAGTAAACGCTCCCAACTGCTCTATCACCCCAGTGACTGGTTGCATATAGGGAACCAGAGCTCTTCTAGCTGAGAGAAAAACAGAGGGCCCTGCACACATGGAAAATTTGGGACTCCAAGCTTATCTTGGAGGATTTTGTCATTACATGGCATAAATCGGTGCCTGTTTCTTAGTTAGGGACAAAATGGGTGGACTGGGAGGATGAGGACACAGAGACTTACCCAGCCAGTGGACCTTTCCAAGAGGTTTGGTGCCTGATCCAGCTGTTCTCTGACATCGTCACAACTGGGATCCAAATCAGAATAAACTGTGAACTCTTTGCATCCTTTTGCCCCAGAGCTGTGAAAAAGCAAGTGTTAACTCAGTCCTCATTTTTGAAGAAAAGGTTAATTTTAGACTCTGAAGAGTCCAAAGGAAAAAGGAACGGAGGGCGAGTTAAAGACAGCATGTTAAAAATGTCTTCCCTTTGAAAATATTGGAAATATCATGTGGGTTAAAATAGGAGTAGTCCAATCCCTACCAAGGTACCAAGTACTCTGGTGGCCAGGACTGATGAATATAAAAAAGTGTTTGCCAGAAATACGGACAGGTTTGTGGAAGGCAGGTACGCAGTCTTGGTAATTTCTCTGTACAGTTGCTTAAGCAGCTTTTATTATCTGCAAAGCCCATCAGCATTCCTCACAGTCCCAGACAGTGACTTCCTAAATATTAGGCTTTAAATAACGAAGTAAGGCTGCAAAAGTCATTCAGTGGAAGTTCCCCCTTCCCCAAGCACGTACAGTTTCTATTCCTAGGCAAAGCTAATGCTGCAAGATAAAATAGACTTTATCTAAACACATTCATGGAATTAAGTCCTGCGGTTTCAAGTCCAAGGATTTCCCTGGTGAATCTTGTGCTCTGAATAAAATACAAAACATTTCTAGGCATGAAATTCAGGTCACTTTAGTTCTCTATTTATCACCAACACTTCAGTGTAGGGCTATTACCCAAACTGAGGCAGGTGGAAACAAAAGGAAGCACAAAACGCAATGCATCTGTTATGTAGGTGGTGTGACATTTTCTCTCAAGGTTTTGGATTTTAAGGTTGGGACATCCCTAGTCATCAGTGTCAAAAATCTTCTGTGGGTGGCGTGTGTAAGGCATCAGCCTCCTATAACTCAAAAGTCAGGGAGTGCACTGGAGGAACTCTTGGGTGGTACGAGGTTTCCTTTGCAAAGTTTACAAAGCACTTAAATTCATCGACTCTCTAGCCCAGGGACTTTCCCAGCTGAGAAGTTCCTGGAAAGAGACAATGTGTTGAGTTAGGGGTTCTTGACATCTGGCTTTTCTGAAGTGTCACAACTCAGATCCAAACCAGAACAACCACAAAACTCCTTCTGCCCGTACTAAAAGCTCAGTCCAGTCCTTTACTGTTGCAAGGTAAGGGGGGGGCGGGATATACATTTGATCAGTTCTGCTCTAGTCTTACCCAAATTTCCTTCTACAGTCAGTGTAAAATCTGTGAGACCACTCCGGGGCCAGGCTCGTCAACTGATGAGGAAAATGAAAGGATTGTTACACTAAGCTTAGGGATTTGATGAGTTTGGAGCTATGGTGAATAACAAGCTTCTCATAAAGTGGCTGGTGTGGACAGCTAGCTAGCTATAGACATAAATAGATACTTAAATAGATTTTGCCTACCAGCATAATCTGTTGTCTAGAATTTTCCAAGACTGACCATGGTTTCCTGGGAGACAGGACTTTGCCTCACTGGCATTGAGGCTATTTCAGGCACCGGGATGCTTATCTTAACTCTGGTCTCTTGAAAAGCAGCCCACGGTTTCCTGCCGTCCTAAGCAAGGCAGTGAGCAGTCCAGGAGAGCGTGCTGTGGGGCGGGATAGGAAGCAGCAGCTTTTGAGTGGGACAGTCACACGTACAGCTGACCAGGAGGCTGCTGAAACAAGGTACCTGCTCCTGTTTAAGCAGACATGCTCTGAAGGGAAGTTAATCTTCCAAGTATGGATTTTGGTGGTAACAAGCATCAAGGATTTTTTTTTAATCCGGAGGTATTAGTGCATGGGTTTTTTTAGTACACTTTGTTAGTTGGAAAAGAATTAAGGACTAATTGAAAAGTCAACCAGATTTGTTATCTTCTAAACCATTAACATTTAAAGAATTCACCATTTATAGATTTGATGAGGAAGTAGCAATTAAAATGCTCAAAAAAAAAAACCCCAAACCCACCCAGTTAAAGAGTCTTGCTTTTCTTCCCATACAAATAGATGTTCGGCACTTACCTGAGTTTTATGAATCAACTGGCATACCAATATTATACTCAAACACCTCAATTCCTTGAAGGAGAAGTTTGGCATAACATGGTTGATGGTTTTAATCCTTCCTGCTCTGCTGTAGAAAAATTAAGGTGTGCTCTGCAGCAGAGTTCCCTACTGCTAGCAGGCCACAAGCTGGGATAGACAGTCCCATGTCTTGTGCCTCAGTATTGAATCCCCACCTAGCTGTGGACTTCTGAAGCCATGTGAAGAAGAGTTTTGTCCCTCTCTGATCACTAATAGCAGAAAGTCAGGAACTGACCAAATTTGAAAATATCAGCAAAAAAGGAAAAATCAAATCCAACACATATCTGTCTATATAGAATGTTTTGGGTTTTTTAAAAAAAGACATTAATAAATCTATCAATCTACATAGAGTAACAGTTGCCACTCTGTCCTTCCTGATTGTGTGGTAGAAGCCAAGGTGGCAGATAGCAGAAACTGTTGGAGTTCTTGATTTTAAAGTAATAGAGATACAAAAAAAAAAAAATATCAAGTGTATAAGCATCCAAGGCAATAACTGCTTAAATCCAATATTGGTACTGTCAGAACCAAAGAATCGTTACACAGACTGTCATGTTTTATTGTTCTCTGCTAGTGCTAAAAGACTTCATAGCAAAAATCAAAACTCAATTTTTTTCATTGTGACGTTGGGCCAGCTACTCTCAGCCTTGCTGCTGAACATGCTCTTCTGGAGGAATACTGCTTTGGCCTATCTACCCCAAAGTAAATGGAAGTGTCACCTTGCCCTGTGGTTGATGAGCTCAAATTGCCACACTGGCAACATTACAGCTTGGATCCTCAGGAGGATTGACTAGCTATAGACTTCAGTAGCTACAATATATAGCTAATCTAAAGACTGGTTTCGTGTTTGTTCTTTATTCAAATATACTAGCGCATTCAGACAATCTCTGCAACAGTTCCCACGGAAATGACCATGTAAGACATGGTCTGGTACTGCTAGTGACAAACATGGTCTTCATTTCACCAAGAGCAGAATCAAGCTTCTAAGTCCTAAAGCTCAGTAGTAATTATTATTCCTGGTAATTGGTGACTGAACATCTGATTATATCGCTGCAGCATTTCAACAGATGTCTGCTTAAACAGGAAGCAAGTCCATCCCATTTTCTGGAGGTGCTTTTAAGGTTTTATTTATTTCTAGCTCTAAATTTGTTCCAAATCACTAAGAAGCCTCAAGAGAAGGACTCACCAGAGTGCATGCTGTTGCCTCCGTTAGCAGCAGGCTCCCACCTCTTTGGGTTCCTGTGACAGATCCTGCCCACCCACCCGCTGTCCTCAGCCTGCAGATCCCAGTCCTGTTGTTCTACACCAGCTTGGCTGTCACTTCACAACACATCAGCATTCAAGCCTGCTGCCACAGTCTCTGAAATGTTTATCACTCAGAGCTGACAAGTGTCTGGTGGTTCATAAAGATGTTTTAAGCATTAGTCCAGAAAGCCTGACTCCAACTGTCTATGCCTTCCCAACCCACCACTGAACTGTCTCCGAGAGGCAATAATATAAGTATTTTATTTTGGTGCTCTGAGTTGCACCACACTTGCTCATGCTCTCAATCTCTCCCCCAACTCACTCCCTCCTTCTCCCTCTCTCAGGCTACTCTTAACTTCAAGCCATGAGTTGTGCTCAGGTTAGATACCTGAAGTAAGAGAGGCAAAAGCTACAGGGTGTTTGCACAGTACTGAGCCCAACACAGGCTTTTATCGTTGCTTTGCAGTCAGAGCTACATATACTTAGACTTCAGGGACCAGTCGTCAGCATGCTGCTATCAGATTTCCTACAGAAAAGTCAAGGTGATGCTACGAGCAGCAAAAGGTGTAAAGTTACCCCAGGAGCAGGCAGAGGTCACACCTCCCTTGTCACCACCGCTCAAATACTCTCCCACGCTTTGCTTTGCCTCTCAACCCACTCACTTCCTTTGTCCCATCTCTCTCTGCCCTGGGTTCACTTTGTCTCGTTCCTTTCCACATGCTGTGTGACACACACAAGCCGCCTCTGAAGGGGGTGATGCTGTGTCACACTGGCTGCCAGGGGTGCTAGCCTCTTGCAATAGACTTGCCCGTTATCTGTGAAACTGGGGCTTGAAAGCTGTTGCTTGCTCACTGAAACATGTCGTAGCAGTACGCTGCTTGTGCATCTTCTTCTTGATTCCCACAGATTTAAAAACAGCAAAATCTTCCAAAATAAAAACCATGTTTTCATTGGGATTACTAGCGCTTATGAAAGGGGCCAGCCTCTGGGGGACAAGAAGAACACAAGAAACATTCCCACCAGCATCCAGCCTTTGTGAAGTTTGCTTAGAATAGATGACCTTTCCTAAGCTTTGGAAATGGTTTTGTTTGAAAGTGAATTGTTTAACTGTAAGTGTTCACTTGGATTTCAAAGGCTTAGCAGGTTTCCACAGAGCATGTCTAGGCACTGCCTCAGCTACACCTTTGCTTTGATGTTGACTGAGCAACTCAAAACACACACCTTTAACCAGATAAGCTGTTTCTGTGGAAGGAACCTGAGAGCTTTTCTTGTGTTTGTGCATAACCCACATTCATAAAACACTCCCAATACCTGACTGCTGTTTATGAGCTGAATCTTTCTTTGCAGCTCAGGCCACATGCCGTGAGAAGGGAAGAAAAATTGTGTCTTCTGTCCAAGACGGGCCCTGACCAACTATGGCTTCTTGATAAGCTCTCAAAAAATCCTGAAGGCAATGGTGTGTAAGCAAACCAATGCATAAGAAGGTGATGCAAAAGATAGGATGTTTATGAAGAGAAAGGGTTAAGATCTTTATCACAGTATGCAGAGACTAGGATGAACAAGCACACCATGGCACTGCGGAGGCAGAGGTAAAATGAGAAGGGCAGAGCAAGGTTAATTCGCAACCCTGATAATTCAGTCAGTCAATGCTATTTCAGAAGACTTAAAATTCACTGAGCATGCAGGGTAGTTTAATCAGCAGCTGCTCAGAATTAAAACCCAGAATTTATATTGCTCTCTGAGCAAATAAAAATCTGACAATGAATAATGGAAAGTTAGGACAACTCCCACCCTCTGAACTATGTACTCTTAGGCTTACAGTAGCTACTTATCACTGTAAGTCTGGAGGAAGAGTATGGCTGGTTAACTATGCTGAGAGTAATTCACTTCAGTATTGAAACTGCCTATGGAAAAAATTCAAAACATACACAGAAGATAATTGGCAGAATCATAGAATGGTTTGGGTTGGAAGTGACCTTTAAAGGTCATCTAGCCCAACCCCCCCGCAATGAGCAAGGACATCTTCAACCCTATTAGGTTGCATTCAACCGGTCCTTGAATGCTTCCAGGGATGGGGCACCTACAACCTCTCTGGGCAACCTGTTCCTGTGTTTCACCACCCTCATTGTAAAAACTTTCTTCCTTACATCTAATCTAAATCTACCCCCTTTTAGTTTAAAACCATTACCCTTTGTCCTACTGCTGCAGGTCCTATTAAAAAGTCTGTCCTTGTCTTTCTTGTAAGCCCCCTTTAAGTACTGAAAGGCCACAATAAGGTCTCCCTAGAGCCTTCTCTTCTCCATTCTGAACAGCTCCAACTCCCTCAGCCCGTCCTCATAGCAGAGGCGTTCCACCCCTCTGATCATCTTTGTGGCCCTCCTTTGGACCCGCTCCAACAGGTCCACGTCTTTCCTGTGCTGAGGACCCCAGAGCTGGACACAGTACTGCGGGTGGGGTCTCACCAGAGCGGCGCAGAAGGGCAGAATCACCTCCCTCGACCTGCTGGTCACGCTTCTTTTGATGCAGCCCAGGATACGGTTGGGCTGTGAGCGCACATGGTGCCGGCTCATGTCCAGCTTTTCACCCACCAGTACCCCCAACTCCTTCTCCACAGGGCTGCTCTCAATCTCTTCATTCCCTTCTGCTACCCCTACCTCTTCTCCCATCAACAGAGAAAATGCCATCCACTGGATTATGACAGATGGCTTGGTAAGGTCCACTGAGCATTCTGTTACTAACCCTTCTTCACATCTGCACGCATCATTCTGAACTACATGATTCTGAACCCACATATATTAAAAATGCCTAACGAAAAGATCCAGAAAAGATGCTTGGTAGTCCAGCAGAACAGAAAGAGGTAACAGTCTTAGAAGGGGTGTGACAGGAGAAGTCTTTACGAACAGTACCAAGACATTCCTACTACAGTAATGACACAAACTGGCAAAATGTTTCCTGCAACGCATACAGAACAGCAGTTGCAGATTAACTGTAGGAGCCAATAAATAATCAAATAAAGGAATCACCTAGTCTTAGTTGTTATAAATATTCTGATGTGCTAAAAAGATAAATTGAAAAACCACACTCTGAAGCAATTTATGATATCTCTGTACCTCTCAAGAAAAATGCCACTTTATCAGAATGAAAAAAGAAACCTAAAAACATACCGCACCACTGTATCTGTACAGAGACAATAAAATATTTGAATTAAAAAAAAAATTCTGTCTCTTCTTCCTTCGCCTTATTTATGACCTTTTTTTTTTCCCTTTAGGTAGGGAAAAGTAATAATACGACCTTTTTTTTTTTCCCTTTAGGTAGGGAAAAGTAATAAATATGCAAGCAATGAAAGAAGAGAGTGATTTAATTCATTCTTCCCTTTGCCTGTCTCCTCACAGCTCTAGTGGAAACAGTCTCTTGCCTCTCTATTGTCACCACGGCTGGGTACATCTAGAAGGCATTATGTCCCAGTTTAACCGCTTATGGAAAGGAGGGAGGGGTGTAGGAGCCCTACTTTCCACCCCACCTTACGCCCCACAAAAATACCCAGTGCCCAGTCAGCCCCAGGAGCGTACAGGGTTCTCACAGGCTTCCTCCAGGTGCTGCTGAAGCTTACGTCTTCAGCTAGCCTGGATGCACATCTCTGTCTCCCTGCATTCGCAGAAGCTGCTTGCGCTTCCACAGTTGGGGTGAGCTGTCAGTAATGGTACCGGCTCGAAGCGCAGGTCAAAGTCTCATCCCCGGACTCTGACAACGACACATCCAGGTACCGAAGCTTCTTTTCAGTCTCCCTTTTTAATCTGCTTTAAAGAAGATGCAAAAAGATGACCAAAACAAGGTTGGACTGTCTTCTAAAGAAAGCTTAATTTCTACCTGGAAAAAAGAAATGCGTCAAATCGCTCCAAAAGATCACTACCAAAAACACTTCAGAGAAGTATGAATATCTCAAATACACCAGGGATAATGTATTGCAGAAATTATTTATTTCATGCCAACTTAACCCTTTGACTAGGTATTTTAACACGCGTTTCAAAAATATATCCAGTACAACAGTAATTTAGAACACTACAGAGAAAAATTTATAAGTCAGTCAATTCCAGACAAGGTATTATGCACACATATTTGTATCATAAGGCAAAAAAAGATAGTCTATCCATAAGCAGCACTCCTACAGCCTATCCTTGATATACACTGGAGAATGAAGATCTATTACTAAACCTATACTTACAAATGAATTCCCTTATCATCCAGATACCTCTATAGAAATATAAGGTATTTCTATAGAAAGTAATTAATTTCTACAGTGATAGCTAAGCTATCACTCTGAAACTAATATAATTCACAGGAATATATCAAATATAACAACATTATCCTCAAGAAGTAACTGAAGTTGCATATTATTGCCTGCCAATTACAACTAAACCACACATACACAAAAGCATGCTGAGGAATACATTCCAGTGCATTTTAATTAGAAATAAAGAGTAAACCTGATTGGGCTCAGCATATGACTGAAACAGAAGACACCAAATGTAATGCAACATAATTAATGACAGCAATTAATATATTAGAAAGGGATCTAGTTCAAGGTGCTTTTTTTGCTAGGAATGCTGGGTTTCTGTTAACATAATCCAATGGTGTAGGAGTGTCTCAGCTTCAGATTAGACTACTTAATTAGAGGCACGGCTAGTGTTAGAGAACTGCCATGAAGCAGTATATATTCCTGCAGAGTCCATTAGCAAAAAGGAATGTAAAAATTTCAGAAAGTTTACAAGATTCACAAATAAGTTGCTCTGAAGAAATTAACCATATTCTGAATTTTAAGGAAAAATTAAAAGCTAGGAGACAATACATACCCTAAGTAGTGTTTTTGTTAATAATTAAGATGCACATATTTATCTGTAATGAATAGGTCAGATTTCTTTTAAAAGTCTCATTAAAAGTTTACCTGCATGAAGTGATCTCTATTTAGTATTGTAAATGCCCCCCAGATTGCAAGTAATTACAGCAATAATGAAAACTGGAACAAAATACTGTGTTTTTCACTTAACATTACAGTATTTCAAGATAAATTTAATAAAATATGAATTATCATAATTACAGAAAATCACAAGTAATCACTTTTTTAATACTTCATAAGTAAAAGTCGCCATGGTTATGTTTTAAAAGAGCAAGAATAAATATTGAAAAGATAACAGCTTTCCTCCATTCCCATTAATAACTGTTAATGACTACAAGTGCTTGTCTGCAAATAAAGGCAGATTATATAGCATGATTTTTCCAGTAGTGTAAGTTACAGTAGTATAAAGTTAGTTGTTTCTTAACATGTTATCATACCTAAATAATAAAATATATCATAGTTTTCCCAAAGTGTCACTATTAGCACAGACTAGAAGTTGCATATCCTTTACCTTCCCTCATAAAAAGACTCCCTCACTTCACTTCGCTTCACTGCTAGGAGCTGCACCTGTCTTAAGTGGAGTGCAGAAGACTCATTTTTCCAATACAGGTATCAGAATATGCATATTTTTAAACACCTGAAAAAACAGAACTACAAATCTAGTAGCAGTTTTAATTTTGATTAGACCTTTTTACTATCCATACTTTCTAAGAAATCCAGCACTGATACAGTATAAAAGTAGCTACTGTTTTTACTCCCACTTTTCAAAGTTCATTACAACTTGCATGGATTCTTTTCACTGGTTTAAATCTTTGACATGAAGACATTCAAACATTTGTACTTGGGTGGTTTTTTGGTGTTCTGGGGTTTTTTTGGTGTTCACAGATGAAGAGGAAACGGCGGAAACGATGATGAAATGGAAGTATACCCTAACTGCTCAGTAATTCAGAAAGAGAAATAATAAATACTTAACTCACATTCTTTAGCTGCAAATAAATACAACTTTATACTGACAGAATAAATATGCTGACATTCAGTTCCCAAAAGCACAGTTTGCAAGGCAGTTATATTTTAAATCACCTAAACTGGAGCATCAAATGTAATGCAGGAACACCATTAGCCTACAGTACAGTCACTGCTTAAATACATCAAAGCTAATTTAACTTTTCTTAGCTGTGGTACTGTTAGGACTAGAGCTATACTAGCAAAGAATTCATCAAGAATTGCCGCAATCTGGCTGGGAATCATCATAGAATGGTTTGGGTCAGAAGGGACCTTGAAAGGTCATCTAGTCCAGCCCATGGGACATCTTCAACTAGATCACGTTGCTCAGAGCCCCATCCAACCTGACTTTCAATGTTTCCAGGGATGGGGCATCTACCACCGCTCTGGAGTGTGGCAAATCCTTAGGCATGTACACCCCAGGCAAGTTCTGTATCATTTGTACTAGCGGTAACCAAACTAGTTTAAAACTAGCTCAAGCACACAGCAAATGCTGTGCAGGCATACCCCTTATTTCTCTAATGTTCTTTTATAGCTGTACTCTGTATTTCTTTGTTGAAAGTCTTCCAGATTTAGTCATATGAACTCATAATTACTTTTCAAAACAAACTTTAGATTAATTGGCCTACAAATCCCACATAATTAGAGTAACTGTTGGTCAGCAATGAAAATTATGGATGAAACTTGACTTCATTTATCAACTCCTTAAACACCCAGCATCCAGGAAGCATGTGACACCATGGATCTCCAAGGGCAATTCAGAGTAGAACTTGAGAGATTTTCAGAGCTCTAATTCCTATGCTTTCAAAAAGCAGCCACTGGTTACTCCACCACTCCACTGCAACATCAAAAAAAGGTCAGTGGATTCCCACCTCAATGAGCTCAGAATTACTGTTAGCAGCTGAAATCCCACTGCCATTAATTTATAGTCAACTCCTCAAATTATTGTGTCCCAATGAAAACTGCACAGAGGCCTTACACCAGGGACTAGTTAGCTTTTTTATATAAAATCCTGACCAAGTTTCCATTGAAAATTCTGTTTGCAGCCATTCCCCTGATTTCTGAGAGGGGAAAAACCAGGCCCCAAGAAGGCTCACTCCAACTCTCTGAACTCAGCAAGGGCTAGGTAAGGATAATTCACAAGCACTGAGAAAAACATTCTTACTATAGTAGGAACTATAGTTTATCCATTAGCACTGAATTAGATCCCTTTGTAGTGACATTTCAAGAGTTAAACAAAGAACTTGAACCTTATTTCATCCAAAGATTTTTACAAATAAACTTTTGGGCAATTAAATGAGATACAAATTTTAAAAATAGAAATACCAAGTCTAAGAACATTAATGTGAATGGATGTCCAAGAACACATACAACCCCTTTCATATGAGGCTGAATTCAGGGTAACATTTCTAAGTAGACCCAAAATAAACAGGGCTAACAAAGTTCCTAAAGCACAATCTGAATAAAAGGAGTCTCATTTTCTCAACTTCCAGTCCCTGACACAGCCATAAGATTTTGATCAAGCTTTTAGAATACACAAAATACTCAAACTAAAAAAGTGCCCTCTTACAGGTAACCTGGAAATTGTATGAGTTTGAGTACATGTGGGCATGGCTGTCGTTCAGTGTATTCACCTAAGAACAGAACTGACGATTATTTTATGTCTACCAATTTATTAATATAATTATTT
This sequence comes from Astur gentilis, assembly GCF_929443795.1. NCBI lineage: Eukaryota > Metazoa > Chordata > Aves > Accipitriformes > Accipitridae > Astur > Astur gentilis. The sequence goes on along the minus strand of NC_064919.1, from coordinate 75,777,475 downwards.
CTATACAGAGTATTTTTTCTCCTTCATAGTAACAAGTCAGTGTTTTAAAACAGGCAGATTGATATATTACAAATACCACTACTGTTAGAACACATGATGTACTAAATCACAGGAGGTAGTTAGATTCCCATTAACAATTACGTCAGAAAACAAAGACTATTTTTAAAAATTAGTAGAACACCTCATTCATGAAAATTTACTTTTACATTCCCCAGCTGCTTTAAGGGAAGTCCGTTCTTTAAGCATGATAAAGAACTTATGAGAGCAACATGTTCTCTTTCAGTTTTCAACAAACTCTGCAATAAGCACATAAGAAAACTCCCAAGTGGTAAAGACTTAAGACAAACTGCAATAAATCCACATTTTAAATTGATCAAATTTCCAAAGATATAATGAATTTGACCACATCTTTTACCTTATGATTACATTTGAAAATTCATTCAACTAACTATGGTTTAAAAATATGTCTACACCAGTGAAATTAATGTGAAGCTTTTTTTACACTGTTAATAATTGGCATTTTTGAATGGCATTCAAATGAATAAGCATTATTCTTTGTGCAACAACTTATTGCAAAATACAGGCACCTTAAAAACAGATACATAATGCAACCAGGGCATTTGGGACATTAAAAGTGTTTACGGTTATCTAGTCATGCTATTTATTTCCCTTCTTTTAAAGAAATACTCTACAATTTGAAGCCGTGCCTGAGATGTGTGCAAATTATTATGTTTCAGCATTTAACTCAATTTTCACATTATATTTCTTTTACAGCTACAAAGACACTAGTGTGCCAAGATTTTCAACTGTTAAAACTGTAAAAATCTTAAGCAGACATCGTATCTTTGATAATGTATTCTTGCTATTGCACATATGCTCATATGACAGTGAAACTGTGGTCCATATTCATTTTCAACTATTTACACATGCTAAAATCATTTATCTGCATATAATATTAAAAAAGAAAAAATACAGCCTTTCTTGATCATTACACTTTGCTTAAAATTTATGCCACCAAATTTCATAGAATCATAGAATACCAGGTTGGAAGGGACCTCAAGGATCATCTGGTCCAATCTTTCTTGGCAAAACCATGGTCTAGACAACATGGCCCAGCACCCTGTCCAGCTGAATCTTAAAAGCGTCCAATGTTGGGGAATCCTCCAATTCCCTGGGGAGATTATTCCAATGGCTGATTGTTCTCATTGTGAAAAATTTTCCTCTTGTGTCCAGCTGGAACATCCCCATGAGTAACTTGTAATCATTACCCCTTGTCTTCTCCATGTGACTCCTTGTAAAAAGGGAGTCTCCATCTTCTTTGTAGCCACTCTTTAAATACTGGAATATGTATTGTATGATTTTATGAAGAACAGTCTGCCATTCAATCTTTCTGCTTATACAGAGTCTGATTCAAAGACCACTGAAGCCAAAATAAGCCTTAATTTAATTCAGTAGATTTTGGACTAGGCATGAAGTTCAAAGAGAAAATTATAGAAAGTGTTTACTATAGTAATTGATATAACTGCACTTTGGATGCATTAAGATGCTCTCACAGCATCTTTTAAAATACAAAAAAATTCCTTCCAAAAATCCCCTTCCTAAAACTTACAATGTTACAGTTCAAGTTGAGCCCTAGGTATATTTATGAAGTTTACCCTCTATTAACTTAATAGTTTTCTCCTTTTGGTCATGACACACAAGCCCACACTGATGCACAACAATATCTACAATAGAAGAAGCATATTCTTGTCATAAGTAGCAAAGTTATCATACAGGTCCATTTCCAAAATAGTTGTTCCTTCATATTCTTTTTTTAAACAAAAATGGTCTTTTCTTGTTTAGTGATATAAATACAGTATTTTCCAAACAATGAGTAGGAAATAGATTTCCACCGAATTTTCTTTAGCTTTGAGGAGTTTAGACATCATCAAATACTTTGCTTCGAGACATTGACAGGTATCTTCCACCAGGCTGGTACCTGCAGAATCAATTTTAAATAAGAAAGAGTATCATAGGAAATATAAAGACCCATGAAATCATATAACTCTCACTGCACTCTTACTCCTTAACTCTCAATGAATTACAGATCTGAATTTCTACTGAATTACTGTTTCCGTGAGGATTTGATAGGCAGTCATTAAATTAAATCTCCTGTGACCAAGAAAAACAGTGGTATGAATACTGAGAGTCTTGAAGAACTTTGTTTCCTGATACAAAGGAAAGACATGTAATGTTTTTGTTGAACAGAACTTCTTTCTCTCTGTTTTGTTTTTTTTTTTTCAAAAACAAACAAACAACAGCCTCCAAAAATAATCTGGGTGATTAACAGAACATCTCATTGGGTATTCCTACAAGGAATACAGTGTCAAAGATAATGAAAACAAATGGCTGCACACTTAGTAGGAAAAAAGAAGCTTCACAACCTGTTGGTCAATTATATTTTATACACATTTTCAAAGCACAAATCAATTCCAATACAAGCACGATGTACCTCCTCTCTGCAGTACTTACCAAAACCTAAACCGACACAAAGCCAGAACCTAGTGTCCCCTGTGCTGTTACTGTCACAGAATGCTTGTAACTATTACAGGAGCTATAATTTTAAAAATCAAGTTACACAAGGTATTTTTAAGTGCATTGAAATTTCATACGCAATTATTGTTGATTTATTACCTCTATGAAACTAAATGAAGGTTACTAGAGGAAAGCTCATCTAAGCTCTGTGGCTCCAGATTTTCATTTTAAAGAAAGGCTTCAGGATGTTCCACTCTGCAAAGTCCATATAGGTGCCAGAAGACTTCAAACGCTGCACTTGAAACGTATTTGCTCCAAAAGAATTATATATGCATATTCCTATTTTTGTAGACTATTATGCCTTTCACACTGTATAGAAGTCAACAGCTGACAGAACTGCTAGGCTAGTTCCTCTTTAAACTCTTGTGCTTAAAAAGAACCAACTTTTGAAATGTGGTGACATTAGACTACACAAGTTAGCTGTTGATACAAACTAACATTGATGAATCAATCTGTAAAACCTGGCAGTGTCATTTAACAGCATTGTTTGCATGTTTTTCAGCTGGCATTTATTTGTTGACATTATAGATATAAATCAACTGAAAACATTTATGATTTTTTATTGGATTGGGTATGCTAGTTTTAACTGAAAAAAATGCAAAATATAACTTTTTATAAGGGAATTCAAAATTATTTATCATTAAATGTTTCTACATCATAACTAACTAGATAAAAAAAGCACCCATGAAATGTATTACTTGTTTCTTAAATATGAGCAGAACTTAGCAGTTAAGTAAGATACTTTACTTCAAAACTAAGGAAATTTGATATTGCAGTCACACCCACAGAATCACAGAATTCTCTACTATAGACAGAGCTACACTGTGCAGTCTGGGACTTTTTTGCTCAGTAAGTTCAGACTTTAATTTAGCCCAGTAGTTCCAAGTTCTGACCCCCAGGTGTATTCCTGCAACTACCGTTCCTGTAATATTCAGTTTTCTTTCTTGCAGCCCTTTATGATGGTTTTTATACATGGAAATCAAGTGAGCTTTCTAAAGTCTTGCAAGAAATTAGAGAAAACCTTATATTGTATGTATGCAGGTCATTCTTCAGTTTTCTATTTTTATATGCAGTATTTTTCAGATTATGCCAATATACAAAATTAAATTAAAATCAAATCTTACTCAGACATTTCTAAAAACCTGAAAAACCTTCAGATTTCAATTAGTTTTAAAACAACTCCCACATCATGGGGAAGAAGGAAGAAATGAAAAGAGCTAAGTGAGATGATAGATATTTTTAAGAAAACTATTATTATAAAGCCATCTGATATAGCTGTCATAGGTCAGAAGACAGAAGACATTAGTATCTTTTAATTGTAAATAACACAGAAGATTCCTCACCTTCCTGAGTCCAATTCAAGAGGGTCATCATTAATTGAGTCTGCATTAAAATCCAAAGGTTCTGCATCCTGGAGGAGTTCTATTCTATCTCTTTCAGTCCTACCATTTGACCGGGTGTATTTTGATAGTGCTGAATAGGTAAAAGGAAGGAAAGACACTCATTTGCTTTATGAACACCATAGAGTGTGTGGAGACATCAAGCTTAAAAGACCCTGCTATCTCATCCAAAGTATACGTGTGATGATTTAGAGTAGATTCAATATTAAAGCAAATCTGGCTACATGCTCAAATTTGTAGTATTTCATTTTTGTATCTCCATAGCAATGTAACTACAACTTTTCTTTTGCCCCTCATGTAGGATGAGATCTATTTTGCAAAGAATCAAAGAAAATGGGAGGTTATATGTAAACTTTACTTTTCAATCAATCAACCATTCATTCACCTTCCCAACTTCCCACTTTAACTAAGCTAGCTGGAGGGTTTTTTTGTTTGGTTTGGTTTGTTTTTAAAGAGGCAATCTCAAGAATTAATGAGATATAGTTGTTTTGCAGTTCGCTCTGCCACCTTCACTAGGCCAGTACCTACAGCTTGTTTTGGTGTTGGAATGCTACATATTCATACGGTTAACATTAAAATATTATTTCATATTGTTTCAATTAGTCTACCAAAGAAAATCTGGGTTTCCAGCCTCGTAAAGAGGAGGGGGAAATCTACCAGAGTTGTCCCAAAAGCGTGTTCAAATCTTCCCTCCTCCTGCCCCTTTTTCCTTCCTTTTTTCAGTTTCATTTCTTAGTTGTTGTTAGCTTACCAGAGCTCTTAAAATACATAAAGAACATTAGCACTGTGACAAATAAGCTTTTTGGAAGTTTAGAGCATCCACAAAAAAGTTTTTTTGCTAATAGACATTATTAAATGAACATGTATACACCCATGTGATATGTTATTGGCTTTACATTTGTGGGTCATCTATCTGATTATTCTGTTTTTCTAGCCTGAGAGTTCATTTGCAACTAGAAGTGGTAAATTTTAAGAATTAAAACTCCCAACTTCAAGACATATCCTAAATACAGTCTCTTTATTGACAACTGCTGCTCTAATTGCAATCATTATATGTCCTACAAGAAAAACAAGTAATTGAGACTAGCCAGAATCTCCTACCTCAACTAGGTCGAAGGTTGAAGATGGGAAGAAACACAAGACTCTTTTCAGGTGTCTTTAATGGGCAAGATGGCACTGTGCCACAGAAGGGAATATATCAGCACACCATCTATGACAAAAAGGAGCTACTCACACAGCCAGTGTTGTGCAGAAAACGTATTTAAAAAACCAAGCCAAAACAAAACAAACTCCCCCCAAAACCCACAAAGCTTACGTCTATTGGTATTTGTCTCTGAGAAGCTGGATTCTTTTTGGTCTGTGTGGGCAACTCTGTTCCTAGCAGAATCGTCTCTATTTCCGTACCGTTCCTTCCATTCCTGGAAAAAGACAAAAAAGGAAACATAAGCTGTGAGAAAAGAGCAGCACAACAAAAGCATATGTAGGATCAAAAATACTCCAGATCCACAATTTAGAGCTAATTGGTCAATCACATCAGACTATGAAAGTAATACTTTGAATATGTTCCTGTTCAGTATCTTGATACAGGAAAAAGTTTTGTTTTGTTTTAAACTCAAGATATGTTCCTTCACTAAACCGGTCACCATAACTGTTCTTCAGAAAAAAGAACTGCAGAAAACAAACTACATATTAAATCTGCACTCAAAGTTCACACAACTGCTCTATGTTATGGTGGGAACGTTGCTTTTTTTGATTTCTACTTCCATCTAGTGGTAGAACGGAAAAACAGCCAGATGCAGATAGCACAAAAAAACATTTGGACAGGCCATGTTTACTAAACTTGCTGTTCTGTTGTGTTTCCATTCCATCATGTTTTAGTATGTAAACATTTCAGCATGAAGTATAATGCAATATTAAAGAAGAAAATGTCTCATGCTTTTATTAGGAGAGAACTTAATGTCTCAATAGAAACTTTTCCAATTGCTCCACTTTAATATGTTTCAGATTCCCAGATTATGGACTGGTAGGAACTGGTATACTCAAAGTTACTGTGCTAATTTATGCCATATGTTACAGTTCTAAGCTGCAGAAGGATCAAACATTTAATCATGATCCAGTAAGAGATACCACTCTCAAAGGCCCCAAAAGTTTCAAGAATGCGTGTGCTACAGTATTTAATGCAAACTCAAAACCATGTAACATCAGAAACTGAGTTTGTTATTGAACTAAAATTGTTGCTTCATGTCAGATCATTTCGATGTATACTAAATGCATCATGCATTTGCTACTATTTTGTTTCACAACAAGTTCAAATTTGAAAATTATGAGATGGGGGGCAGAGGATCAGAAGAGAGGTCTATGCAGTATTAGCTGTCATCCAGAATTAAAGTATCCCTGAGCTTGAAATGTCAAGAGGCTTTAGTCCCAGTATTATCTCCCCTTTCTGCAGATAATATTTTTCCCTTCCTTCAGTCAGTTCATTTTTTGCATGCATCCTTTTGATTTATCTCTTTGATTGTGACATTCTATACTATATTCCAAATGTTATGAATTAATGAAAAACTGAAACTATAGTTAACTGAAACTGCTTAAAATGAAGCCGCCTGCATTATTTTTTATTCAGATTGACTGCCTTCACAAATCTTTCTATTCAGTATGCACTCAAAGTACAATGTGAATCAAACATTCTGTTTGTTACTCAGTGGTAACACTGTTAATTCTGTCTTAAATGTAATTCCCACCTCTGAAAAAAAAAGGAAAAAAAAATTAAAAATCTGTGCCAATTACTTTCCAATGAGCACATAAAGCAATAGGTAAGTTTGGGAAGAACATACAGTCTCCATTCCAGTGAAAATTATGACCCTGCAACTTCAATTATTTCAAGCAGAGCAGTATCAACATAAGAGACTGATAATAAACCATTTCAGATTATTCTGCATCCTAGGAATCAGGACCCTTTTTAATGCTTGTTACACCAATTGGCATACACTGTTCTCACAGCACACTGAGTAAAAAAAGTGTCCAAGTAGTGTGACCACAATCACTCTCTTAGCCTTTAAAATTAAAATGTAAATTAATTTTTTACCCCCAGCCAAGACTATTCTGCAAGATTAAACTGATTCCATCAATTATTGGGGACTGACTTTTTTGTGAAATAGATCATACTTAATTAAATAGCAATGGCAAAGCCTATCAGATATTGTTAGCTAAAATTGTCTCATACCCTTCTTCTGTTTTCACCTTCTTCCTGCCTTTGTCGTTTTCTTTTCTCTAGAAATAAAAACAAAATTGTCTGAGCTCCATACAAGAAAAATAATTACCAATATTTTTTGAAACAAGCAGTGAAAATCTGAAGTTAACTAGCACAGATTCTTATTGAAATAGATGGTTCATAAAATTAAAGAAAAACAAAAGGCAAAGCTGCCTATCTATCATTATGGAATTTCCCATTAAAATGAATTAATCATGATTGTATCTTGCATCAAGGCATAACATTTGGATACCAGCTGGCAAAGCGAAAATACGTCTTAGAAATAGTTGGAAAAAGTATGAAGTTAAGAAACTTGAGCATTACTGAACCAAAATCTTGCCGAAGTTCTGTAAGGCCTGAAGTATGATGCAAATACTTTGTGCCCATATCTGCTATTAAGCTGGAAGTGTAAAATCACAGTACCAAAGAAATAGTAACCTCTTGTTTAAGGGAATGAGAGACATTCCTGTTTGCCCCAAAAAAGAAATACTACTACTCTAAGTAAATCTAGGTTTTGTTTTTCATAAACTATGAAAGGAGAGTAAAAGTATTCCATAATACAACATCGTAACCAGAGATTTTAATTTCTAACCATTTACTCAAGAACTGCAACAGCTTTTAACAACTGTCAAGAAATACTTTCAATAAAACTTAACATAAAAAAAATTAAAAAGCACTCCAAACCAGCAGATAATTACAGCTCTAAGTAACAACATGCCTTCTGTGATAAAACAGTTAGTTGAAACAGCAAAAAATCCTAAAGGACATGAGAGAGTTTGGGCAGCTCAATCAACACATATACACAAAGAAAGATTAAAATGAGTTAATATGATAAAGACAAGTTAAGTCCTAACTATCCTTTATGACAGATTATACAAGCACCTGCTCAGGTATTATTACATCAGTAATGACTCCAGAAGAGTACCACTTAAATGAACTGTAAAATATTTAGAAATATCTAAAATTCAGATCCTAGATGAGTAAAACCAATACTTAAGACATCAGTGAAGTCCAGCATTGTTTATATAGCAACCACAATGCTTTAAGTCTATTACATTTTGTGCAGCAGACTGCCTCAGTACAGTTCTCAAAATATTGACAAGCTAATGTTTGGGGTTTTTTTTTGCAACATTTCAGACAAGTTTAATGCAACAACATATTATATTTAGTAGTAAGACTAGGATAGAGGATGTAACTTACCTCTTCTGATTAGCTCTTTTCCTTCATCAATCAAATCAGAAGTCATTTCGCTATCACCCATGAACTGCTGGAATCCCAAAAGATTCAAACAACGAGTTCCTAAACTGGTAAAAGCAGAAGGAGAAGCAATTCCCTTTGCTAATTTACAATGAATTATTTAGATATATTACAATCTAAAGTGTAAAACAAATTACTCAGAAATTTATGGACAATTCAAGTAAAAAAAGCAATATAGAAGAAAAGACAGATTTTTATACTACGTGAGAAAGCAGAAAATTCAGAACAGTGACAAGGTCCTAAATCCAAGTGAAAGTGATAGGATAATCTTAGTCAAATAGCGAGATAAAACTGTTTATAGTATATAGAGAGAAGTGCAAATGATTTAAGATAAATGCTTGAAATGTTCTCAGATATAACAGAATGTATACCTATGATATTTCATTGATTCTTCTTTGCCAGAAGACAATTACTATAAAAATTCTGCCTATTATGATTTCTGTGTTTTCAAAACAGTAGTAACATAGGAAAGCCGCCTTCATCTCAGGTTTCACTTAGGAAAAATGCGTGGCATGCTTTTAAGCTGTAGGGCTGCTGGCTGCCATTTTGGATACCCATTTGGCAGCAGTCAGATAGTAAGCTTGCTCTACCTTTTTTAAACTAGTCTTGGAAGTAGACAGCATGAAACCACTTTCACCTTTTCAACTTCACACCAGAGAACACAACTGCTGGTTTTTGTTATTGTTTTCCTCTCTCCAAACTGGAGCATCAATATCATGTTCAAAGTTCGCTTCATTGTATATTCACGCTGAGAAGTTTTGTTTCCATACTATCTGAACTTTAAGACTGCTGGATTAAAGAAGGGAGACAGCTTTCCTTGATAGATTTTAATTAAACATTCTGTTTTGCATGTAGCTGAATTATTAGAGGGCATTAAAGTTCATGCAAAGCAACTTCCTTTCCTTTAGTTTCTTTTCTTCCTCTTTACTGTGGCATTCAAGACCCAGGATCATCATGGACAGGAAGTCACACAAACTATTTTTTTGTCATTGGCTTTCCTGTTTAGTTGGGTTTTTTGCCTCCACCACCACTTTTGTGACCTGACCTACAGGTAAGCAGGGAAAACCTAAGACTGGATCCTTGTTGTCTTACTATCTATGGATGCACATAGGGTATTAGTGTACATTCAAGGCATTTATCTACATTATACATGACTCAAAACATATACATTGATTCCGACTGAATGGTAATGCAAAACTGAAGAAGTGAACATCAGTGTAGCCAGCCGAGGTCAGACCAAAAGTATCTCATCTCTTACAGTGGTCAAAAGCAGACATTTTGAAATATAAGGATAAAGCAAGCATGTAACTATTTTCTGCAATTACCCTTCCAGCCTCCAACAAACTGTGGCTTAGGGAAACAAGATTGAATGATTTAAACCACTATGCTTTCAAACTGAAGTCTGGTAATGGATCAGAAATTTGTTATGAGCCTGTTAGAAAGTTCATTACCTAAACTTTCTGCTAATGCTTCTTAGTTTATTAGAAAACCTTGCTAAAAACATAGCTTCCTCATGGTAATTTTAAACTCAAAAGCAGAATCTAAATGTTTGTGGGCTCCAAAGTTTGAACAGATCAGACCTCAAATTCTAGGAATGAACTTTAATGGTGAAAAAAACCCACAACTCAGTTATGAGTTACTACAGTCAACAATCTTAAGATGTACACATTTCACATAGATAAACAGCAATTTACTGTTTCAGTTTTGGCATTTTTATTAATATGTCACAACTCAACTCCTGGAAAAGGAGAAATGAATCTCTTCCTGATTGCTGAAACTAGTATTATTAGTGTAAAGAAACATGGAGGATCTGTCTCACAAATCACTTACCTAAAGTATGTGGCAATACAGAGAATGACAACAAGCATTGGGTAATATATATAGAATCCATCTGCAATGAAGGACAGCACTCTCATGGATCCCATTATCTGCAAAAAAAAATCCACGAGAACAAGCTCTATATATTCTACATATATCCATATAGATTGTGCCATCAGACTGTCTTCACACAAACATACAATACTTTACTGAATAATTACTGAAACATCGGTAAGTATTATCATCACAGATCTGATTCAGACAGTTGAACCACAATAACCAGATACAAAGGCCACCTCTAACAGTGCATCCAGTTTTGATGTTTCGAAGATGCCAGATCTTGTTGTCTCACCTAATCCAGAACCAGTTCAAATCTGGTGGATCTCTTCATCTGCTGTGAAAGGAGTGTCTGGACAACACTAACAATCTACTTGCTAACAACAAAGATGTGACTTGTAACTTGCTGTCCTACAGAAACTGGTTGTTCAGTACAACCAAACTTACTCAGTGGTTCTCAGTGGCACGTTAGGTTTGCTCCCAATCTATAAAGATGTCCCATACACTGTATGGGACAAGCCAGTGGAGGCTAAACCTATTAGGAAGTGAAGAACAGCCTGAACTCTTCAGCATAATACTTTACTTAGAATAAAGAGACCAAAAGAGAAAAACTGAGCTACTGATGACTCCTAGCAATACTTACCAAACTCCTGGTGTGTAAGCAAGTATTTCTACCTGTTTAATACTAGTGAAAAGATTTGAATATCTTAATCTTACTAGAAGAAGTATTTAAAAATATTTTGCCTATTGTCCAAGCCATATAGAAGGCTCAAACCCACATTTTCTGTACTTACAGATGTATAAGCAGTTGGCTGAGTGTTTTTGTGAGAGATCGTTGCATCCATATGGGTCAAGCCCAAAAAGTTCAAGCATAATGGTGGAGTAAGACGGCAAAATAACCTGCACAAATGCAAGAAGCAACAGCATTTAAAACAATTTCTTGCACTAAAAATTTTAAGAAATCAAAACAGGATATATCACAGAATAATGATGTACAGCTTGTTAGGATTTATACCCATATGATTATAAATGAAAGGATATAAATGAAAGGTTCATGGACATTTTCAATTATTTGACAGAAAATCTGCATAATACAAAATATATGTTACATACTCACATGCCACTGAAAAGAAGACTGTACGCATCTGTCTGATGATGTGAAGCTAAGTAGTAATAGTTAAATACACGGATCCTGAAGACAGTAGAGTAGACACAGATACTTAGGAAAAAGATGGTAAGAAAACACGCCATCTGGAGGGGAGGGGGAAGAAAGTTGTTTGAAAGTAGAACTCTGCTAAAGGTTTTAATGCATTCAGCACATAGTCTGTGTATGCAAAAGGTTGATTGCAGCCTTATTTTTCATTCTGAGATGTGACAATAACACCAGCTCTGAGAAGAGTTTCAGGAGGTTTTTTTACTAATTTAAATTGAGAATGATACTTGTAACATTCTGCACTTCATATAAGCTAACACAACTGACCCTAGGAACATTTATTCTACTTTTTGTTATGTAAATGAAATTGCTGTAATTGCCTCAATAATTGCTATGGCTGATTTGACATTTCTTCCCACAAAAAGTGATAAAAACAAGTGTTTTCAGTTTAATCTATTTTGTTAGTATACTGGAATTTTTCAGCTCAGTTCCTCTACTGATAAATTAGTGCATGCATATGTTAGCTAAATCTGTGACTGGATTTCTGGTCAGCAGCAAATTCCTATTTAGGGAAGAGAGGTCAGACACATGGCTGATCGGACACAGTCTAAACACCTAAGCTCCAAGCTAATGTTTCACAAATACTCTACACATGATATTCAGCTCAACTGGGTCACACCTTCACTCCATATTGGACAGCTGTAAAAAGTGGCAAAAGGCAGACTCCATCCACAGAAACAAAGTTCGGTATTATATATTTTAGATACCATCTGAAAGCTGACAGATTTAGAGACTTCTTTTTATATCAGTCTGGTCTACTATTGTTGTAATAACAATCTATCTGAAAAGATTTTTGTTGACTGATTATGCCAAACTTACCTCTATGTATATATAATTGTATGTCTTTTCTGCCAGCTGTATGAAAACTGCAAAGAGTGATAAAACTGGTTGTGTGCTGAAAAATGTGCACTCTGACCACACAACAATTACAGAGAACGTGGCCAGAACAACTGCAAGCACCCTGTAAAACCATGGTCGTAGAAGACATTCCCAGTACCACTCTGGAAAAAAACAAACACACACATATTCGGAATGGGTTAATGAAAATTACACAATCAGAAATGCAACTCCTTCAGAAAAACTGTTACGAACTTCTTGCATGCATGCCCTTAAAATCAAGCCTGGAATCTGTGGGGTTACACACTTAATTTCAGGGCTTTTCCAATGCCAAGAGATCTGGCACAGCCCTAAGGAATCATATGTTCAATATGGGATGCAAGTTTTGCAAATGGAGTGGGGGGTGTGGAGGTTGTAGAATAGAACTCCTCACTTTTGGCCCAGATACTATGAGTGATGATGCAAAGCTTAGGCTGTAAAATTATATTGTCCTACCCTGAAAATAACTCACTGCTAGTGCACAACAAATCAGAAGTTAAAACATGATTAGGAGAAGACACTTTCTGAAAAGATGCACAAGCAGCCGCATGTTTGGTACATGACAAAGAGTCCTTTCCTCTTTGCTTTACTGGAAGAGCAGTGCCAACTCAATAATATCCCACAAATGTAGAAGGTAGCCATGATCCAATAATTTAAAGTTGCTATTTTGCTTTCTTCTTCTAAGGCTTCAAAGTTTGCTATTGCTATTACAACATGTAACTGCAATTACATTTGTAAAAAAATTTAAGCTTATGGTCAAGAGCATAAATCAATATCTGATGGCTATTCCATTACATAAATGTGTTAAGATGCACATTTGCTTCCCTCTACTGTAACTGAACATTTTACATAAAACAATCAGTTCTTCTCACAAAATGGTACCAGTTAATCCTTTACGTATTCAAAACCTGCATGACAGCACTTACCAACAGTTGGTGTGTAGAAATACTGAATAATTTTATTCTCTGGTTCCTGGGAATGAAAGGTATGAACAAACTGTCGAGTTGCACTGGTTTCATTTTTTGCCACATCTTCTAGGTAAAATGCTTGTTCTAAAAGAATTTGCCACTGGACCTGTGTACGACGATGTCTCTGTACTGAATAGATTACCTACCATAAATGCCAAGAAATTATGGTTACAACATACTTGGTTCAAGAAATGAGAGAAAAGCCTTGCAAAATCCCTTAAAAATGTCTACATTACAGAATTGCAAAGATTAATTCTGTATACTTACAGAAGCAGGCAGTTAATTCTCTAAATACATAAATCATAAGAGGACTACATATATACCTCCTGAGTTTTGCAGTTCTTTCGTCACAATTTATCTGTAGCAATAACAGCCTACTTTTTCCAACGTATCACTTTATTTTTGCATCTTAGTGAATACCAAGCTTTTACTAAAATTTCTTACTTAGAATGCACTGTCAATCAATCATTACAAGGCTTACTCACAGACAGTTAAAACACTGTCAAGATATAACGCAACAAGAACACTATTTACACATCCAGAAATTTGATCTGGACTTCACTTAGGATATTAAATGTCTATGTTCTCTTTCACTGAGAAAAGTTTCTGTTAAGTAGCAATCCCAAAACCCACTATACTCAGCAATTCAGGTAAAGTGCCTTGAAAATCTTTATTTGATTAGCATTTATACTCATTAAATTAGCATAAGATAGGCATTCTTTCATTCATTAATATACCTGTTTGTGAAGTTTGACCAAACTTTTTTCACTTGGATAACTGTTCTGCCTTTCATCAAAATCTTCATAATCATCCATGTTCCTACCCATTCTTTCCTGGTACTCAGTAGGACACTGGAGGGAAAAGGGAAAATTGACTGGCAGGTGAAGGAGTAGCAAGTGCTCTTTTGCTTTTTGTTAATGATTTGTAAATGTTTGGGGCATCTCCTGCAACTCAAAAGCTCACTGTAAGCATAGATTTTTTTCTGTTTCTAAAATACTACATATTTCAAAATATGGCAGATAATTGCATACATCATAAGAAAACATTCCACAAAGAATTTCAAGTCAAAGTCTGGTCAGAAACTCACAAGATGCCAATTAGAGATTTTATGTTAAGGGGAAAAGAAAGTAATGTACAAGTACTCAGTAGGTGCAGGAACCACTCCCTCCCAACTGAACAATCATCGCTGAAGATGAGCTATGTGTTACCTTTTTCAGTATTGTATCAACACATTTTCTCAGAGGGTGGTTATACTTGATACTCTCACTTACTTTACGGACCTCCTGTTGAGGAAAAAAAATACAGAGTTATTACATTATGTTAAACAGATTAAAAATCTTACAGGGTCAGATAAAGAGTTCCAGCCCTCCCAATGGAAACGATAACCATCAGAGTTTAAAAACAATAGCCCTTCCCAAAAGCCACAGTTTCCTAGACATCTAATGAAAGATAATTGAAGGAGTATTTATAAAGAATATATGTTTTTTCAAAAATAACAATGTCAGTGTGCAAACATTACTCTGTGAATTTGTGGAGGATTGGTTTCTATGCATGAATGTTGAAATGGAAAATACTTCCTTGTTTTAGTTGTAAGTAAAGAGACTAACTTTCTATCTTACCTGGTTTAGTTTCACATTTATTACTTTAAGCAGCTTGATGAATGTAATTTTACACTACTTCATTTTATATCTTCCTCACATTTATCTCCACATAGCTCACTTCCAAGACCATTTGGCATTTATCAGTAATGAAAAGATGGTACCTAACAGCTAGGTAAGTTGAGTCCAAACTGGCTCTAGCAGTTTATCAGGCTTAGTGAGAACCAGATTTTATTCTTCATCATAGTGGCAATCCAGAGATAACCCTTTGATGTTAGCTGTTGTTGTTGCAAACAGCACGTCAAAAAAACCCCAGAGGTAAGTTCTAGAGTTTGGAGGACAGAAATAATTGTAAAGGCTTAGAAACCTTGTCAAATAGGATGATTTAGCAGACAGAATTGCCTTTGTTTAGTGTGACAAGGGAGGTTAAATGGATATAGGCAGTCCTTCTAGCAGGTGACTGTCAATAATTCTGGATTCCCTCTGAATCTACCGAGGGAATGATCACAAGAGATCTGATTAGTCTGTGGCAAAGAATTTTTCGTTATGTAGTGGGATTATGAAAAGCAAACCAACAAAGTCCTGCAAGAAAGTCTGTAAGGGTCAACCCTAACATATTCAGCCCTGTCAAGTAGAGCACTGGACTGGAAAATAAAAAAGAAAAAAAAAATGGAAGTATCCTCCAGTACTACAGTTTCTTGTGTTTTCAGAATCTCTGATAAAGGAAGAAAACAAAAGCCTAAACTGAACTGGTTGAGAGCTAAAATTTTGTGATTTATTCAACACAGCACCAATTCATAACATTTACAGTCAAGTTCTCAAGAGTCAGCACTGGCATTAAGAATTTTTAAATATTTTCACACACTTCAGTGGTCCTGTGAAGGCTGAAAATAAAATACTGGCCAAGATTTCTACAGTACAGTGCAATTGTTTCTAGACTGAGAGAAGAAAGAGTGGAAAAAAAAGTGACAAACCTTAAAAAAGGTTTTATCACATGTTAACAATGTATTTTATGCTGTGTATGGCATAACCTCAGAATCTGTCAGTCACCCTACCTGACTTAAAGGACAACCTACTACAAGACCCTCTTTTCAGGGAAGTTTGCTGCCTTGCCGGGGCCCAGATTAGGGACAACACCACAAAACTGAAGGGCATAGTATAACCTTCAGACTACTATCCATTCCTGCTCTTTCACATGGGTACTAATGATGTCACAATAAAAAGTCTAAGGTTGATTAATATCAGAGCCCTGGGAAGAATGCTAAAAAATTCAGGAGCACAGGTAGTGTTTTTCTCAACCAGCTCAGTGATTGGGGTAGACTTTGGAAGAAACAGGTGAGCCCACAATATCAACACCTGGCTCCTGAACTGGCACCTCCACCAAAACTTTGGGCTTTTAAACCATGGAAGAACATTCCTTGAGGCACAAGGTATGCTGTGTTTAAGAGAACAGCATAGAATAGAACAGAAGAGAATATTTTCAATTAGAAGGGACCTACAACAATCATCTAGTCCAACTGCCTGACCACTTCAGGGCTGATCAAAAGTTAAAGCATGTTGTTAAGGGTATTGTCCAAATGCCTCTTAAACACTGACAGGCTTGGGGCATCAAACACCTCTCTAGGAAGTCTGTTAAAATGCGTGACCACCTTCTTGGTAAAGAAATGCTTCCTAATGTCCACTCTAAACCTCTCCTGGCACAGCTTTGAACCATTCCCATGTATCCTATCAGTGTATACCAGGGAGAAGAGATCAGCACCGCCTTCTTCAGGCATTTGGACAATGGTCTTAATTTGCTTTCACTTTTGGTCAGCCCTGAATTGGTCAGGCAGTTTGACTAGATGATCTTTGTAGGTTCCTTCCAACTGAAATATTCTATTTCATTCTGTTCTATTCTAAGTGCTATCCTAGTAAATGAAGTTTTTGTTGCTCATTTTCTAGTAAGTTTTGTAGTTACATCCCACTTAGATGTTTTTGGCAATTTGTTCAAAATGCTATTACTTAAGAATGAAGATTCTACTATTATTTTGTGTTGACATATTACAGAAGAAGTTACCAACCTACCCTACAACTCTTCAGAAGTATTATTTTCAAGCCATGGTATCAGAGTAGTAGAGCAGGGAATAGCTCTTCAGTGGGTTGCACTTCCATTCTATTCTTGAACTACATTAGAGCCTACTGCTCACTCACAAATAACAACATATACAGTCTCAAAAGAAACTCTGAAAAAAACCAAGAATCTAGATATTCTCTTCTCAAAAGGCACATAGCGTGGTCCCACAAATCCAACTTGGAAACTCTTCTCAAGATTTCAGAAATATATTGGGAGCAGAGCATAAAAGCAGACATACAGAATTCGCATGAACAGCAGGGAAACATTTGTACACTGTATCTTCAAATTCACTCTGGAATGGTATTCATTAGTGACCAATATTACTCCAAAAACGTCAATAAAAGAAAAAACCAACAAATAATGGTTATCAAGTTGCCCAGTTGTTGACATCAGGGACTATTTTGATTCTTATACAGGATCGAGTGTCATCAAGCGGCACACTGTGATGTTTTTTTTTAATTTACTGATATGTTCACGCTACTTATGTTTTCTTGCCACCAGTGCAAAACACCAGGAAATTCGGAGATATTTAACAGCAGTCTTCATTTACTTCACTGCGAAAGCTAGTTACTTACCTCCATAATATCCTCTAAATTCTCCTCTGCATCTGCTTTTTCAGTCATCAGTTTGGCAGCTTTGAAATAGGTCTTCATAAGTAGATAACCCCTCTTGGCCCCATTCCAGTGAGAACGGGGTATTTCCACCAAACCATAACCCAAAAGTAACACAAGAAGAAAGAGACCCCATGTGTTTGCAGCGGCTATCCCAATAGTCTGAAGTTGGTTCCTAAGGAAAAAAACCAATAGCAAAAACAAAAAAGAAAGAAAGAAACAAACATACAACATCCTCCTACCCCACCAGCAAGAAAGCAACCTTGAAGTATCTATGCATCAATATGGCTTTCAAGTTTACAGGAATAGACTTGGTATCATCTCTAATTCTTGCCTAGGGCCAGCCTGCTACTTGGCTATATTTAAAGCTGCCACTACTTTTCTTTATCTCCCATGTTTCTGCCCTCTCTGGAGAGAAGACAAAAATGTTTGTTCTCAAAGGAGCATGTTTCTTTAGGAAACAACATGAACTTAGCAAACTTACTGAAAATGAGGTCAAGACAGCATAATGGCAGTCAGTGTAAGAAACAGCCTCAGAACCCATAATTTCCATTCAGAAGTGGAAGTTGAAAGCAACTAGGCATTACATGACAATGCTTACTACTGTATCTAGTACAGAAGACAATTACCAATGCTATAAAGACCAATTATTTTAACTTACTGTCTCACCTCTAAATAGAATCTACAGTAGACAGGAGCACAACACAGTAAATACTGACACAGACCTTCTGGAAGATGTTATTCAGAGAATACTGAGAAAAAGTTTCTGCACTAACTTTGCAAATGCATTTGCAGGGAGGAAAAAAACACCCCACTGGAAATATAAGAGGATTCCTCTGCTGTACATATCAAAAGCAGAAAACCAAAAGACAAATTTCTATAGTAAAAAACTCCCTTCCACAAAAAAGTTAACAAAACTTCCCAACTGCCTAGCAAAATTCAGATGAACTAAAATTGTTTTTTAAAAAAGACCCATTTCATTTACAGAAGAGATCACCCATGAGAATTCCATAAGAATTCATGCAAGTGCTTACAACATTATTCTTACCATTGTAAATTGAAGTTTGGGTTTACAGCCACATATATTAAAAATGCTCCAAAAATCAGCAAGTAAGTGCCATAATAGATTGCATTCTCAATCAATGCAGTTTTAATCTTTCCAGTAATGGAGAACCCTCCTGATCTAGCATATGACTGCATGAAAGGTAGCAGAATCCTAGGAGGAAAGCAAACAAAACCAAACCACATCAGCCAACAAAAAAAACCCAACCAAACAAAAAACCCAAACCTTTAGCAGTGGCAGGATACTAAGACAGGGTGTTTAAGCTAAGACTCGCTTTAACAAATTAGCTAGTTATATGTTTTTATTCTAGATGTACTGGTCTGATTGCAAACTTTAAACAAGCTGCAGATAAAAACAATAGTTAGCTTTACTATGAAAAATGGAGAACTCACTACCAACCCTGATATTCTTGACTGAGCTACAAAAATAATTATTTGATGATAGCTTGATAAGAAACCACACATCAGTCTAACCCAAAAGCACGGACAATTTGTTTGCTGTAGCTGTAGCTATAGTTTTACATAGTATTTCCAATAAAACCAAATAATTTACAATATTACTCAAAAACTATCCAACTTATTCATGGAATTATTTCATTGTCTGGTTGCCTAAACCCCATTTTTTCAAACAATCTATCCATAAACATCTCTATGTGTAAATTGCTCAGTTTCAACTATAAAAGTGAACCAAGAGTAAATGGCTGCCACCTGAAAAAAAAAAGTATGCCCAATTTAGTACAGATATCATTAGAGAAATTTCACTGCTAGCGAATAATGTATGATTAGATAGCCCTCTGGAATAGTGATATATTGTTAAAGAGTATGCTATGACTCTTAAGATGCTGCACTTGGAAATTATACCTGTATCATAGTCTCCGTCATATTCTTTTGCCTTACTTACCATGTTAAAAACTGTGACGTCCAATATACAACACGCCAGAAAATTGGCATAATTCCATTAGGAATATAACTCCATGGTTTGAAACATTTTTGCTTGCTGTAACCATGTAAAGAGGCTTATTGTTAGTTGTAGGGCCAAGAGTATAAAAACATTTTCTATAAATTCCCCTATCTAGAAAGGTCTTTGAAAATAGCACATAAGTAATACACTACTATTTGAGTACATAGTCAACCACCAACCATCTCAGAAGAAAATAAACTGAAACACCACTTAAAAATATTTATCATTCTCCTCCCCACAAGTAACTTATCTGGACAAGACAACTTTCTTAGAGAAAGAAAGAGTAGCTTTAAAGACTAAAGAGAAGCAATTAAGCATTTTAAGGCTACAGTTTTTCTTTTTGGGCATGAAGTACTTTCTTCATGCAAAGAAAAAACATTTCTGTAGACAAGAGACCATTCAACTTTACTTAGTGCAACAGTTTTTAAAAAATATCTAGGATCCCCACCACCTAGAGCATTGAGTGGTAAAAAAAGTGTGTTAGTTTCTTCTGTCACCCAGCTGGATTTAGTCAGGCTTATATAAACTTTGATTTGTTGAGCCATACTTTTCTGACAGGTAGTGTTTACTTTGGAAGACCAGAAAAGCCATGAAAGCCTTTTTAGTAAAAAAAGAGCAAAAGACAAAGTGCCCATCCACACTAAGACACTTTGTTTTTTCCCCCCCGTCGTGGTTTAAGCCCAGCCAGCAACTAAGCATCACGCAGCCGCTCACTCACTCCCCCCCCATCCAGCAGGATGGGGGAGAAAATCGGGGGAAAAAAAGTAAAACTCGTGGGTTGAGATAAGAACGGTTTAATAGAACAGAAAAGAAGAAACTAATAATGATAATGATAACACTAATAAAATGACAACAGTAGTAATAAAAGGATTGGAATGTACAAATGATGCGCAGGGCAATTGCTCACCACCTGCCAACCGACACCCAGCTAGTCCCCCAGTGGCGATTCCCTGCCCCCACTTCCCAGTTCCTATACTAGATGGGACATCCCATGGTATGGAATACACCGTTGGCCAGTTTGGGTCAGGTGCCTTGGTTGTGTCCTGTGCCAACTTCCTGTGCCCTGGCTGGGCATGATAAGCTGAAAAATCCTTGACTATAGTCTAAACAATGCTGAGCAACAACTGAAAACATCAGTGTTATCAACATTCTTCACATACTGAACTCAAAACATAGCACTGTACCAGCTACTAGGAAGACAGTTAACTCTATACCAGCTGAAACCAGGACACCCCCACACCATCTGGATAATGAAGCAATGGTGAGTCAAGGGGCAATACAGTCAATTTAATAGGATTATCTATTGAGAAATAATTGGTGTTTTCCAGGGTCAAACTAGTTAAGCCTGAGTTGTGAGCTTTTACGTACACTACATAAATATTTTCAAAACTATGAAATGACCATAGAACGACAGGTAGTGTGACTAAAGATTTCAAACAAAGTTTTAAGATGTGAGTTGCACCAACACAGTATCTGCTTAGTTACTACTTAAGTTGATATTTCTATTTGATATACTCAACTTATATGCTATAGTATAACATTCATCAGCATGTTCTGAAACTATAGGTAAATTGAAAGGCTATTGAATAGTTTTCAAATTATGTATTTACCTAACTAGTTTAATTATCATACACTGTGTGGTCTTAAATAAAGATTATATTATATATATTATAATATAATGTATTATATTATGCTGTGTCACTAAGTCTGGCATTTTACTGTTCACAACATCCAGATAGCCTCCCCTTTGGGGCAACAGAACTGGCAATACTTTGCATGGACTTATCAACTGACATCATAAATGCTCTAATAATCTTACAGATAACTACACTGCACACATCTACAAGATGTGGAAATAGACAATGGAGGCTAAACAATGAGCAGCCATGGAAAGAGCTCACATTTGCCTACATTCACCATGTTTTAGGGACTCCTTCCTTCCTGCCAGAAATCAGCGAGCAGGCTATCATTACTTTAGTAGAATACAGTACATTTCAGATAACTCCAATTACTGTATGTATGCAATTATAATGAGCAATTAGATGTGCTGTTTACATATAATACAAGCCTACTAATTTCATTCATAAGGTATAAAACTAGGTTTTCAGGTCGAAATTCAAGTTTGTGAAGGAAATATAAGCATTCACCGAGGCCTCTCCTCAGATACCCAAGATTGCTCAAAAAGCTTAGTTCTACCACTTTGACAAAATAGAAGAAATCCAGTGTGACATTTAAAAAAAAAAAAGGAATACTTAGGTAATCAGTTAGAACTACTGTGTAATTACTGTATGGGTCTATGGGTCAGGATTAAAAGGACAGCAGAGTCGGGTGACATTATCATGGGGTTCTACTACCAGCCAGCCACGGAGGAAGACTGAGAGGATGAGGCCCTCTACAGACAGATAGGAGCAGCCTCACGTTCAAAAGCCCTGGTCCTCATGGGGGACTTCAACCACCCTGACATCTGTTGGAGGGACAACATGGCAGGGCACAAGCAATCCTGGAGGTTCATGGACTGCACTGATGACAACTTCCTTCTCCAAGTGACAGGGGAGACAAGGACAGGTGCTAGGCTGGACCTTGTTCTCACCAACAAGGAGGGGCTGGTGGGGAATGTGAAACTCAAGGGTAGCAGTGACCATGAAATGGTGGAGTTTAAGATCCTCAGGGCAGCGGGGAGGGTGCACAGCAAGCTCGCTACCCTGGACTTCAGGAGAGCAGACTTTGGCCTCTTCAGAGATTTGTGTGGTAGAATAACACGGGATAAAGCCCTGGAGGGAAGAGGGGCCCAAGAAAGCTAGTTAATACTCAAGGGTCACCTCCTCCTCCAAGCTCAGGAGCAATGCATCCCAACAAAGAGGAAGTCAGGCAAAAATGTCAGGAGGTCTGCGTGGATGAACAAGAAGCTCCTGGACAAACTCAAACACAAAAAGGAAGCCTGCAGAGGAAGCAAGGACAGGTATAGCCTAGGAGGAATACAGAAAAATTGTCTGAGCAGCCAGGGATCAGGTTAGGAAAGCTAAAGCCCTGATAGAATTCAATCTGGCCAGGGACCTCAAGGGCAGTAAGAAAAACTTCTATAGGTATGTTGGTGATAAAAGGAAGACTAGGGAAATGTGGGCCCTCTCCAGAAGAAAACGGGAGACCTGGTTACCCAGGACATGGAAAAGGCCGAGGTACTCAGCAACTTTTTTGCCTCAGTCTTCACCAGCAAGTGCTCCAGCCACACTGCCCAAGTCACAGAAGGCAAAGGCAGGGACTGAGAGAATGAAGAACTGGTTTGAGGCCATCTAAGCAACCTGAAGGTGCATAAGTCCATGGAGCCAGGTGAGATGCATCCATGGGTCCTGAGGGAAGTGGCAGATGAAGTGGCTAAGCCACTATCCATATTTGAGAAGTTGTAGCAGTCTGGGGAAGTTCCTGGGAAAAGGGGAAACATAACCCTCATTTTTAAAAAGGGAAAAAAAGAAGACCCAGGGAACTACAGCTCAGTCAGTCTCACCTCTGTGCCTGACAAGCTCATGGAGGAGATCCTCCTGGAAGCTATGCCCAGGCACATGGAAAATAAGGAGGTGGTTGGTGACAGCCAACATGGCTTCACTAAGGGTGAACTGTGCAGCAGGTCGAGGGAGGTGATTCTGCCCCTCTGCTCTGCTCTGGTGAGACCCCACCTGCAGTACTGCATCCAGCTCTGGGGCCCCCAACATAAGGAGGACATGGACCTGTTGGAGCAGGTCCAGAGGAGGGCCACAAAGATCATCAGAGGGCTGGAGCACCTCCCCTATGAGGACAGGCTGAGAGAGTTGTTCAGCCTGGACAAGAGAAGGCTCTGGGGAGATCTTATAGCAGCCTTCCAGTACTTAAAGGGAGCCTACAGAAAAGATGGGGAGGGACTCTTAACAGGGAATGTAGTGATAGGACGATGGGTAACGGTTTTAAACTGGAAGAGGGTAGAAGGTAGATTTAGATTAGATATTAGGAAAAAAATTCTTTACTGTGAGGTTGGTGAGACACTGGAACAGGTTGCCCAGATGTCCTGGTTTCAGCTGGGATAAAGTTAATTTTCTTCTTAGTAGCTGGTACAGTATGTTTTGGATTTAGTGTGAGAATAATGTCGATAACACACTGATGTTTTAATTTTTGCTAAGTAGCACTTACCCTAAGTTAAGGATTTTTCAGCTTCTCATGCTCTGCCAACTGAGCAGGTATACCAGAAGCTGGGAGGGAGCATAGCCAAGACAGCTGACCTGAACTAGCCAAAGGGATATTCCATACCATCGCTTGTCATGCTCAGTATATAAACTGGGAGGAGTTGGCCAGGAGAGACGGTTTGCTGCTTGGTCAGGGGTGAGCAACTGCATTGTGCATCACTTTTTTTTTTCTTGGGTTTTATTTATTTTTATTTTATTCATTTTCATGACAATTATTATTTAATTATTATCATTGCTATTATTAATTATCATTGTTGTTAGTATCATATTTTATTTTACTTTAGTTATTAAATCATTCTTACCCCAACTCACAAGTTTACTTTTTTTTACAGTTCTCCTCTGCATCCCACTGCGAGGTAGGGGAATGCGCAAGCAGCTGCTTGGTGCCTAGTGGCTGGCTGGGTCTAAACCATGACACCAGCAAAGTTGTGGATACCCCATCCCTGGAAGTGTTCAAGGCCAGGCTGGATGGGGCTTTGAGCAACCTGGTCTAGTGGAAGGTGTCCCTGCCCACGGCGGGGGAGTGGAACTAGATGATCTTTAAGGCCCTTCCAACACAAACCATTCTATGATTCTATACTACCAACAGATGCAGATGCACTTTTCCTCACCTCTTCCCTCACCTTCCTGTATGCTTACAATCTTCAAATGTTGCATTGCACAGACAACACTTGTTTATTAGAATTAAAAACACAGTACGTTCCTATCATTTAAAAAATCATAAAATACTTCTTTAAAAACAGTCTAATGAAGAAAACATATAGCTCTTACCCTGGAGCAAGAGTAACGTAAGAGCCATTACTTTCTGCAGGGCTGGAGTTAGCAGCAAGTTTGCACCGATTATAAATAGTCTAAAAGACAATTAATTTTATGTCAGTGACCAAAAAAGTTATAACAGTTATTTAAAAATATTAAGTCCTATTTTTAAAGACACTTCCTGTAGTCCAGATTTACATTTGGGAGCAATTATATTAATAAACCCTCAAAACAATATCCAAACTGCAGAACAAGTAATTAAGAAACTGGAAGTGTTTTTACATTGCCTAAAAAGATTAAAAAAATTGTTATAAACAAGTGATGAAATTTTAAAACATTTGAAATAGACTTATCTGATGAGATAAATCAACAAAAAGCAAAATTAATTGTAAACACATTGTCATGCGAAGAGGTAACAAGTGCTTAGTTTAATAAGATATTATTTGGAAAATTTATTTGCTGTTTAAGATATTGTCTTTGAAATTATGATTTTAAAAAAATACTATACACATATTACACAACTAAGCTTTCTGCTTAGAGAAATCTCGCAGATTTCTTACCGTACTGACATCCAGAGGCAGTATAAATACAATAAGAAAGCAGAGATACCAAGCCAATAATGTTGCTATGATCACAAGCCTGTGCTGTTTCTTGAAGTCTCCATACCGATGAAGTAGGAATAAGGCCAAAAAAAAGACAAATACTATCTCAAGGCCCAACGCTGCACCACTCATTCTTGAATGTTCCCTCCAGCCACACAGCGCAGCTCACTTAAGAAAGCAGATCAGAACTGTAAGACAAAAAGGCATTTAGTTACATTAAAATCTGTGGAAGATATTTACGCAGAAAGGAGTTGTTTAACAGAACAGACACTTTTAAACATATTAATAGACTTTTGTTATTTCACATGAGAAAAACTCTGACCAGATGAAGAACAAGATTTTCAGCATGGTGCTCTTAAGTCCTGTGTAGAAATCAAAATATCATGTCATCCCAATTTTGTCATGTCTAGCAAGATATCAGGCCAACTCCTCTTCATCTTCTTGATATACAAGAGATCCAGAAGTCAAATCTCTATCCTTGAGTAAGATATAAGCCCAACTTTTAAGTCCAGTACAAATTTCAAAAGAAAATCTATTCTGTTCTTTTTTTTTTTCCTTTTAGAAGAAATCAACTAATTTGGACAAAGGGTTAAATGTTTAAATTAAATGTTTCTGGAAAGCTAATGAGCAACTTTTTTAATGGACTGTTCCTCAACTATGCACTTAAACTCTGTACTAAGAGTTCACAGAGCATAAAAATACAGCAAAGTATATGTTAGTCTACTTGTGATGTGCCTCTTTTAGCTTTGAAATTTCATGTAGTAAGTGGCAACATGCTAGCTAATTCACTTTCCTACTCCTCTTCTGTTCTTCTTCAGAGAAACAAAGGTCTCAATTTATTCGTTATTAGTCTTGCCAAGATATATTTTTGCTTTGCTCATTCTTCTGGTTTAGTTACTCTGTTATGGTCAGGACTGCTGAAGTGCCTAGAAAGTGCATACATCTTCACACAGGCATGCTATTATGCAAAGGGCAAGTGAGCTGCACAAATCTATTAGAGGAAATTTCACTGACTTGTTACATTATTAGTTAAACTGCTTCTAACCTTTTTAATAAGCATCATTTTACCACAGGCACTTCACACATTTTTTAAAAAAAGTTTATTACGCTGGTCAGGCTGACTTGCTTCTCCCTTACCATTTTAGCTGCTTTGATTTAACTGTAATAGTTTTTGCTATGGCTTCCCCACTGTTCTATTTTCAGTGCTTTCACTTTTTACTGCAACTTTAGAGATTTAGAAGAAATGCTACTACTAAAATTTCCCCCGATTTACTTTTAAATCACTTTGGAATTTGTTAAAGTGAACCATTTCTTTTACTAACCCCTCGGTATACTGCTTAAGCAGATATGTTATGGATGAGGGCATGAAGTAGTGAAAACTGTTACTTCCACTAAAAAATTCCAAAGTTTGTGGTGCCAGTACTTCCTTGAGGACACACAGGACAATTATTCTGTGATTTTTCCCTGAAGATTTGTCTCCCCCCATTTTGCTACTTTGACATTTAGTAAGAGTAGTCTGTTTATTCCATATCGGCTGTTATACACAGAGCATCCCATATTCTGACAACAGCTTAAGTTACTTTCCTGCTTCTTATCAAAGATGCACACACTTCATTGTTATCTTTTGCTTTTCATCTACTGTGTTTATCTAATTATTAGCATTTCTGTTAGGTCAAAGCATCCCCTTACTACCTGCCTGTACTACATTTTGGCTAGATCATTTGTAAATCATGAATCCAGGATATCTAACCTATTCCTCAATCACTTACTCTAAGCAAGTAAGTCCTTGTCTATTCTATTGTACCATTCTTGTTTCCTCAGAAAACAGAGTCTTTTGTATTTATAGTATAGTAGAAATGGATATGATAGAAATGAATGGAAAAGAAATACTAGGTATCGACTTCATTAAAGCAGTGCTATCTGACATAAGTAGCTTTGGGTGCCCCTTATAGCCACACCTTCTATGTAAACAAAAAAAATTATACAGCATACCCTCCCTTAGTCACACCTATAAAATTTTTTACTACAGTCACACCCAAAAAGCTGCTATCAAAACAGAAGGTGAAAAGTTTTTGTGCAAGATGCTGCACTCTGTTACTACCATGAGGGAACTTCTAAAAAGATTACAAAAATGTACTGAATATGCTAAAATAGCAAGGGAATTGAGTCTTAACAGAACTTAACTCACTTTCAAAGACAAAGACAAGTTTGCAGTCAAAGTAAACTACATTTTTCTGTCCTTCACCTGATTCCTATTTTAATCTCAAAATACAAAATAAAAGGCCTAATTTTTACCAGACTGCAACTGATGACAAGTAAGAGTTGTTTTGAAATAAAGTATACACATTTTCAAAATTACGGCTCAAATTTTTTACATAGAAACCACTTAAAACTAGCTCTCCACATCAATAGCTTAAATGGAAAAAAATCGACAAGGTGAGAAATGCAATGCTTGAGAGGAACTCTCGTTGTGAACCAAATCCTGCCTAACAGCACAGCCTTATCTGCAACCTATGCTACTAGAATCAGACCTTAAAATATATTACTGCAGGCTATAAAGCCATGCGTTCCTGTGGCAAGCAGCATTTGCCTCTCAACCTGGCTGTTAGTTCATAGAAAGGTAAGTTCCTTACCCATAATTCTGTTTCTTCATTTTATTTAGACAGGCTTCTCACTATTAGCACATGGCTCCCTAGTATAAGCTAGCTGAAATTCCTAAACCCCTGAAGGTGGTTCTCCTGAGATGAATTAACTACTTCTGAAGAGATCTCTCATACTGCACAACCTTAAACAGCTTAGAAGATGCTCCTATTAAGCACGGACAAAAAGTAACAAAATTCCTCACTCTAAAGGGAAGAGCATCTATTGGCATACTCTGTTTCTTGAAAGTAAGGCAGCTATGGATTATTAATACAAATAAGATCAAAAGCTAAAACACTGGCACTGGAAGTGCAATTTAACCAATAAAAGACAAGAACATGCTCTTGTGTAGGCTTAGAATTTTCTTGCTTTGTTTCAGACATAGACAAAATCAGTAAGTTTTTAATTTTGTGAATGGAAGAGTGCGGTTACCCCCATATAGGGCATACATTTCAAAATTCTGACATGAAACCCTCTAGAGTCAAAACCCAGCTAATAACTCTTTGCAAGCACCATGAAGGGTTCAGTTCACACTTAATTCCCTTGGAGACTTCCTACTATTGACAGTATTAAATTACGTTCCCAACCTCAAGACTAACCTCATGACCATCTACATTACAAATGAACTAACTACTCTGCCTGGTACAGAAATACTCAAGTTACGAAATGAAACAGCAGAGAATGAAAAAAACACACTTCCTTCGAGCTTTTATATAGCACCAAATTCAACAACAAAGACATTCCAATATTATATTCTTTAAAAAGGGCTAAAAAGAGTAAAGCATAACTGTGAAGAAAGGACCTTGGTCTCACTAAAGTCAACTCTAATACCCCTTTAATTAGAAATCCCAGATCAGACGGTACCACAGTTCTATTCTTTTCAAACTTTGCAGGAAAGCATTTTACCAGCAGATTGTTCATTTTGCAGACTAATGTAATTGGTGCGTCAAACCTTCCCAGTCAGTCTAACATCACACTTTGCAGATTCTCACTGCTGCCCTTGGCACTCTCCCCAGCTTACCCACTTCCTTCTACAATGAGCTGGAACCCATGCAGTATCCCAGCCAATGCCTGAGATGGCCTGAACTGAGAGTAAACATTGCTTCACATGCCTTACTGCAATGTATAAATAGAAGCATAACCTGTATGTCACATATTCAGCTTATTATGCCCTCCAAATTCTTTCCTTCTAAGAAACACAACACTGTCCTCTATCCTGTATTTATGTAGTTGATTGCTCCTGCTTAAGCGCAGGCACAAAACTCTACTCATTTGTACCCTCTCCCACCCCACAGGTTTCTGAATCTTCAAAGCATTTTGATTTCCACTACCACACCCAAAAGGGTCTGCAATCCCTCCTAGCTTCATGCCTTCTTAAGTTTTAATAATCACATTATTTCATTTCGGAAACTCTGTGAAAATCATGAAGAGTAGCTGACAAGGGACTGGCCTCCTCAATCACAGCAGTAGCTGTTCCCAACTGTTCTTCCCCAGCAAAAACATCCTGAGAAACAGAAAACATAAGTCCTATTAAAGACCAAATATAAGACATCAACTGATCCTCTCATATATAGCAGGCCTATCAGAGAAGTTAGATTACTTAAACAATTTGTCCTTAACAAACCGATGCTGTCTTTTACTCAGCTATTGTATTCTAGATGCTTACAAATAGCTTTTGTTCCAAAATTTTTTTCATGAATTCAAAAGGAAGCAGACTGGTCTGCCAATCTGCAGTTCTCCCTGTCCTTCAAAAATTAGTAATAAAGACAGCCACCATGCTTCTGGGTTTTGGTACCTCAGCCATTTCTAGAATACTACAGCCTTTTTTTCGTTGTTGTTGAAGTACTCTCTGGTAAAAATCATGAAACAGATTTGGAAAAGTTACATTTCCAGAAATCTTGGGTACTGCAGTTAAAACACTTGAATAACAAAGCAGCTAGGTATTTCCTTGCCTTACTCTACATTTTGAACACCATAATTACATCTGAAAAAAAATTGTCCCCAAGGAAGTTACCAAGCTATGAAAGAGATATCAAAGACAGTAACAGACAAAACTGAGCAAGAGCTGTAGCATACCAAAAGGAACATCTATGCGACAGCATCTCCCACCTCAAGCTGCATTCACAACTCAGCAGCAAGAATAAACTGAAAGATGCCATCTCCAGCAAAATATCAACTGCCAGTTCAGTAATGACCTTTTGCCTTTCTGTCAGGGAATAACCTGCTAGTTCCTCTCGAGTTTCTTCCATCACATTCCACTTGGCAGAAGAAAAACGGTATGCCACAACACCTGTGATAGGTTTCTGAAGCCTGCCCTACTCTGCAGAACTATGCTGTTAAGAATCCTGAAGTACAACTTCACTTTACAGACATCATTAAACCTCCCCGACTGACAGAACCGCCCCATACGATGAGCCCTTGACACTTCCACCTTTAAACAACAAAATGGGCTAACTTCACATTTTAGAAATCTTAGAGAAGAACAAGAGGCTAAGCAATAATAAACCCTTCAGCCATTTTCATATCCAGGTCTGTTTAATGTGTTGTTGGGGTTTCTTATTTGTTTGGTTTGGGGTTTGGTGGGGCATGGGTGGTTTTTTTACTTCCTTATCACACATTGACCCTTGCAGCTCAGGAAAATAATAAGTATTTATAAGCAGACCAGAGACAGATGAAGAGATGCTTTATCTCAGCACAGGGAGAAAACTATCTAAAGAAAGAAAATAGCTATGAACTGCCCGAGAAAACTGACCAGAAAAGTTATCCGATTGTACTATTTGGGAGAAATAACCTCAGAGATTAATCAAGAAAACGTAATTTGCATAGCTTTGCTCTCCTAAGAAACACTAGTCAGTCTATGTACTGGTTAATATTTCATTAGTACCTGTAATTTCAACTATCTTGCAATGAAGAAAAGATTTTAAATTGACTAAATATTTGATTGATCGTGTATCAATATTTAGGGAAATAAGTTTTGTATCTGCTAATGACAAGAGAAAAAAAAATAAATGCTGCACTGACTTCATCCAAAATAGCAGTATTCTTTGATTTGGTGGGAGACTACGTTCTCCACAGAAGCACTAAATAAAAGACAAATGCTTGACCAAGGAACATGGAGATTTTTGTGTTCAAAAGCAAGCAGGAACCATCAGTACAAAACCACAGGAAATTTATTTGGTTTACATGGCGCTGTCTTGTTCTCTAATAAAGGATATGAAGTACCACAGAGGCTGATGCTTTCATAGGGTTTAGGGGAGTGCTCTGGAAATAACACATTGAAGAAAACAACGTGCCTGGAGGAACTAAAATAGAACCCAATATGAAAGCTGCACACTTGCAACAAGAATCTAAAAAAAGAATAGAAATTGCTACCTGGGCTGCCACACTAATGCACTCACAGAAAACAGGTGTCAGTAAGTCAGTCAATCACGATTTACAACCCTAACACTGCATTATTAAGGCAAACTTAAGGCTATTTGGTAATTCAGAGATTTTTAAAAATAATTGGATTTTATCCCTTTCAGCAAATTCTTCTTTCAATTTCCCCACACATTAATAGAGAAAAGTGAAAAGATTGACGAAGAAAAGAGGCTGCAGAACAGGTTAAATATAATCAGCTTATTTTAACTAAAAAACCACCTCTCTCTCATTTGATTATCCACTTAAAGAACCTTTAAACAACAGCTCCATGACTTCAGTTAAAACTGGAAACAGTTAACATAAATTCTTTTTTAAGATTTTATGAATGCTAGCTTGAGTCACATCACTGTCTATATCTGACTTAGTAGTTGTGTATGATTTGCCATGTGTTCCATTACCATCTTCAATTTTATAGGCACGTCTCTCCATTGTTATGCGGCAAACAAAGGACAGTATTTACAAGCAAGTGGCTGACTAAGAGCGAACTGTAGGTGTGTTCACAATTAGTCTTCCATCCCCACCAATTTCAAAACAAGTCGTTTGGAGAAAAAGCATGCAGAGCTGCATTGCTGAAAGAAAGCCTGGCATAAAGCTCAAGCACGGAGCGAAAAGATTGCAGAGTTCAAACGAGCGCGGTCAGGGACAGAACCAGAATACATCGGCAGTCCCTCAGTTTCAGGCCTTCGCAGTGAAGAAGGCGTTTCCAAAACGCAGGAAAACCTTTCACGGTAAAATGTCGCCGTCAGCGCGATTCTGGCCTTGCAAACCAGACGCTGCCCCTGCACATTAAAGCCGTTAAAGCTGATGACTCTACGACCGTTGGTCTGCAAGGCGGACGGAACCGAAGCGCACAGTCGCTTCAACAAACATCAACATGCGTGCCTTAAAGGGACGTGCCGGGGTCCCTGCAGGAAGGAAAAAATTAGGGGCCGACAGCAGACAAACGGAACACGCCGATTCCTCCCCCGCCCCCCCCCGCCCCTCCCAGACACTGCCCCCCGCCCAGCCCTCCCCTTACCACTCAAAACGAGCCCGGGGTGCACCGGGGGGGGGTCTCCCCGCTTCCCACCCGGGTCACGGACCCCCCTCGGAGCGCCCCGGGGATAGTGGGGGGTGGGGGGGAGCGGGACACGGCTGCCCGGGGCCCGGCCCGGCCCCAGGCAGGCCGCCGCCGCCGCCCCCCACCCCGCCGTGACTCGGCGCCGCGGCACCCCCGGCGGGCGCGGCGCCCCGCCGACCTCCTCTCCCTCTTTCTCTCTCTCGCCCGCCCCGGGGCCCGCGCCGCCGCCTGCCGGTGGCCTGGGCCGCGCCCCTCCCTCACCACAGCCAGAGCCCCCCGCTCAGCAGCCGGTCCCTCGCGGGGCACCGCCGCCCTCCATCCTCACTGCCGCCGGCCTCCACGCGAGGGTTCAGATCGCCAGCCAGAGAGCGGCGGCCGCGCCCGGCTCCTTCCGCGTCAGAGCGACGGGGACCGCCGCCGCCGCCGCCGCCGCCATTTGTCCCTCGCCGACCGCCCTCCGTCCCCAGCGGCGGCGCCGGCGTCGTCATCGCCCCCGCCCCGCAGGCGGGCGCAAGGCACTGTGGGTACGGCCCCTCCGCCCGCAGGCGGCGGCTGGCGCGGGGAAAGGCGGGCGGCGAAATACAATTCCCGACGGGCTTTGCGGCGGCCGCCCACCGGCGTGGAGGGGGGGATGCCCCCTCGCCTGTCCGCCCGCGCGCGCGCGCGCGCAGCGGGGCGGCGCAGTGGCGGAAAGCGCGGCGCGCGCGGCGGCCCGGCGGTGCGTGGGGTTCCCACCGATGCACCCGCCGCCATGCACAGGTACGGGGAGGGGGCGGGGGACAGCGCTGGCCGCCTCAAACGCCGTCCCCGCGTGGGTGGGGTGGGAGAGAGCGCGCTTGGTGCCCGGGCTGTGCGTGAGCCCTCGCGCGGGGGGGCGGCCGCGGGGGTCCCGCGTGTCGTCCCCCCCGCGCCCGGGTTCGGAGGGGTGAGCGTGGGAGCGCCGGGGAGTCGGGAGCGGGCACGGGTCCCGGGGGAGCAGGCGTGGGTTCTGAAGGTCCCCCGGCTGTTCGAAGGGGGGGGTGGGGGGGTGGGGGGTGTGTGCGCGCGCGCGTGGGTCCACAAGGTGCCCGCGCAGGGCCGGCGGGAGGGGCGGTCCCACGCGCGAAGGCGCGCCGCATGCCCCGCCCCCACGTGGCCTTCCCGCCGTCCCGCGCGGTCCCTGACGGCCGGGTGCCCGGTGCCCGGGTTCCGCGGCCGCGCTGTGATCCCCGACCGGCTTCGTTCGCCGGGTGTCCCGGTCCCCTCCACCCGGGAACGGGGCGCGCTTTAACCCCCGCAGGGCTGTGGGCGTGAGCGTGCCCGGCGGAGCGCGCGTGCTTCCAGCCCGCCCCCGCGGTTTTAATTCCAGTGACCGGGCCCTGCGTGGGGATGCAGTTTGCGCGTGGCGGCGGGGGGGGGGTCTCCCTGGGAGGAGCGCGGTGGTACCCTCAGAGCCTGTGAGTTTTGTCGGGTTTGCAGGAAACACCTCCAGGAGATCCCGTCCTCCAGCAGCAACGTTTCCACCGGCTTCACCTGGGACTGGGACGCCAGCAGGACCTCGGAGTTCCTCTCGAGCGTGGGAGTGTCAGTCCTTAAGAAGGACAAGCTGGGCAATGAAAACACGCCCCAGGACCTGCTGGTGTCGTTGCCCTGTCCTCCTCAGAAACGGCTGAAGGTGAAAGAAAAGGACTTTGTCATTGCGCGCCGGTCTCGGCTGCTTCAAGAGGCAGACTCAGGTACCGTCACCCGGGTCCAGGTTTCGCTCACCCTTCAGCAGAGATGGAGAGTGGGCATCACAAGTCTTTAGTACTGCATTCTTTGCCTTTTTTGCTCTCTCCCGGGCAGAGTATCACTTCTAGATCTGGTGGCTTTCAGGCTTGGGCTGGTAAGTCCTGTTTTATGTAAGTCTTTAAGCAGAGGTGGCACGTCTGGCTCCAGAACTGTGGCCACGGTTGGCTCCTGCCTAGCCCCGCCAGCCCCCGTCTGTGTGCTGGGGGTTTGTGCTGCCTGTCCCTGTGTCTGTCTGCTCTTGCTGCTTGGGACTCGGGTGCCACCTTGGCCCAGCTGGTGGCCCCTGAGCTGCATCCCTTGCTCTGCCTGACGGACCCGTTCCAGGAGGCGTTTCACCACGTACCAAGCGGGGCCAGGCTCCTCACAAAATACAGCTGTGGCTGCCAGATGAATATGGACTATTGGCGCTGCTGTCCCCAATGTAATTTTGAAACCCAGGGGGGCTTGATTTTTTTTTTTATTTTTTTTTTTTTAACTTAAGCATCTAAGCAGCAAGATACTTGGTCCTCGAGACCAAAGGGATCTAGATCCACATCTCTCGCAGTGCTGGCTGAGGTATGCCGGAGGGGCAGCATCTCTGCTTGTGTTGGAGCTGAGCTGCCAGCAAGGTGAGGGACCTTGCCAGAGAGCTCCAGGGAAGGTGCAGCAAAGGGCATCAGGCTCCTGGGCTAGAAAGGGACTGGCAAGGAAAGAGCAGGGCTGTAACCCAAAGACCTGGGGCACTTGAAGAAGGGGTTACAGCATGCTGGGTTCCTTTGCCTGGTATCAGCATGTATTTCCAGTGTGCAGTGACTACAGAATGCAAAATAAAGAACTGGCTCTCTCTGGTTACTAGGCTGTCATATGAAAGGTGGGAATGCCCTCAGACCACCCTTCTTTTAAATAAGACAGAGTACTGAGTTGTAGGCAGCAGTTGAGCACCATCACCTCGAAATCTCCCCGAAATGTGAATGGCAACACCTTCAGGAGCCCTGTATCTACTTGTGAGAAGTTGAGATCACACCACATCCTTTCAGACAGTTCCTGGGAGGGTGGCAGTTAGCGTGCATGTTTTAAGGAGCAGTTTGCAGTACCAGCTTTTCTTCTCGCCATGCACCATGCAAAAGCATAGCTCACCTTGGACTCCCCTCTGGGAGCCTAACATGCACAGGAAGGATGGGTGTTTCAGCTGGGGGGTGGCAGGGGGAAAGGACCATACAAGCCTCAGAATATAAAGGAAGTAACTGAGATGCTCTTGTTTCCAAAATGAGCATGTGAATAAAGATTATTGTCATTTTTTCAGGCAAATTGTTTTTTCATAGCTTTAGTATGTATACTAAGTTGAAGTTTGTTGTGGTTTAACCCTAGCCAGTAACTAAGCACCACGCAGCTACTCACTCACTCTCCCCCCCACCCAGTGGGATGGGGGAGAGAATCAGAAAAAAAAGTAAAACTTGTGGGTTGAAATAAGAACAGTTTAATAGAACAGAAAAGAAGAAACTAACAATGATAATGATAACACTAATAAAATGACAATAATAATGATAATAAAAGGATTGGAATATACAAGTGATGCACAATGCAATTGCTTACCACTCACTGACTGATGCCCAGTTAGTCCCCAAGTGGCAATTCCCCCCAGCCCCACTCCCCCCAGTTTATATATTGGACATGATGTTACATGGTATGGAATATCCCTTTCGCCAGTTTGGGTCAGGTGCCCTGGCTGTCCCCTGTCCCAACTTCTTGTGTCCCTCCAGCCTTCTCGCTGGCTGGGCATGAGAAGCTGAAAAATACTTGACTTTAGTCTAAACACTACTGAGCAACAACTGACAACATCGGTGTTGTCAACATTCTTCTCACACTGATGTCAAAACACAGCACTGTACCAGCTACTAGGAAGACAGTTAACTCTGTGCCAGCTGAAACCAGGACAATGTTATGGAAAGTTTTGGATTTGCCAGTCATACCTAGCTAAAGGTGGTAATAATGTCTTCCTACAAGGAAAAGCTGAAAGGGGGATGAGTAGTGGGCTGATGTCTATGTAGCCTAGAGCGAGACTGTAGAGGTGCTTTTAACAACTGAGCCAAACAAGGCATCTGATCAGCAGGCAAAAATGAACCAGCTTTAACTAGAACATGTTTGCTCTTTCCCTAAAGGTGTTTTTTGGGATACACTTCCAGATGAATTGCTTTTGGCAATCTTTGCATATTTGCCCCTAAATGACTTGCTAAAAGTTTCCCTCGTTTGCAAGAGATGGCATTGTCTTTCGTAAGTATTACTTCTCATCCTTTAGTACTAAGAAAACCTTTGCTTCCATAGACTGTTAAATGATCTGGTTCTTATCTTGTTTATTCATGTGTAATTCAATTTATGCTGTATGTGGCTTATATGTATGTATAATCAAAAGACGGCTCACATATTTTAACATTAGTAAATTCTACTAAACAGCTTTGCCTCCTCTCAGTCTTTCATGACACTTTAAAACTTTCTGTGGTTGTTCTCATAGTTCTGACCCTTCCTAACTCACTAACAAGTAAAATTCTGTGCCTTAGGTTTGATGAATCTCTCTGGCAGAGTCTTGATCTGACTGGTAGAAGTCTGCTGCCAGGAGTGATTGGACAATTGCTGCCTGCAGGTGTTACTGTATTCCGCTGCCCAAGATCTCATATTGGGAATCCATTGTTTAAAACAAGCAAGTAAGGTTTTTTTCTGCATGTTCTGGATCCTGAAACAGTGTCTCAAATATTCACAGTTTCTCTGTGTATTTTTTGTTTTAAGGTCTCCACTGGTAGTAGCATTTGTACTGTCTCTGGAGTGTGGAAGAGCTGATCAGTGGTTAGGCATGTGTTGAAATAAGAGGATCTGCATTCACCTGTCAGTTATTTAAACCAAGTTAATAGGATTCTTGGAAGTATTAAGCACCATCATCGATTGCAATTTATATCTGTAGAACCAAGAATTGTCATCATCTCCAGCATTTTTAATATGGGAAGCTCAAAAAAATTATTTAACTCCAGCAGGATGGAGTTTCAGGTGTTATGATGAATCCTGTAAATGCCTTGAAGATAAGAGTTCTGCAGTTTTGGCTGGTAGCTTAGCAGTAGGCCCAGTGAGCTTAGTAGAATGTCCAGTGTGCAGCTGAATACAACAGTATAATTATTTTCTGCAAGCTTTTTGTGGTTTCAGTGTATGGGGTATATTTATGGTATGGGCATTTTGTGGAGCAGGTTTCAATGCAATTTTAGTAACCTGCCTTTCTCCTTTTTTAGACCTCTCAGAGTTCAACATATGGATTTGTCGAACTGCACGGTGTCTGCTGCAGATCTCCAGAGTATTCTCTGTCGGTGTGAAAAGCTACAGAACCTCAGCTTGGAGGGACTAGTGCTTTCTGATGACATCATCAAGTGAGTGACACATTTGGGAATATTCAGTAAATACCTTCTGTTTGGTGCTATCATTTTGTGTAGGCTGGCAAAAGAATGCAGCTGAGAGTTGTTCTTTGTGGGAGTGTTTTGAAATGGCCAGTTTTAGGCACATAACAGAGCTAGCTGGCAGGCTAGATGAGCTGCCTGTTTCCTCTTTATCCTCTGGGAGCTGAGGTGAGGAGGAAACACCCCTCTGGAGGAGTGTTTGCTGGTGGCTTTTTTTTCATTCTCCACAGTAGGGTGAGCCTGGAGAAACTGCTCATCTGTCTAGAGTTTGTGTCCATTGTCTGTTCCTGCAGCCAAGCCATACAGCAAAGCTACTTTTATTTTCCCCTTTCTGTGCTCCCAAGATAACTTCGTGTTTGGCATACAGGTTCTTTTCTATTTTATGGGGTCTTAACAGCTCTCCTGCCAGATACTCATTGTGCTTCTGCACTATTTGTCACTTCTTTGTTGAACTTCACTCATAAGTGTCTGGAAAACTATGGATTCTGTCAAACAAGTGAACTGGGGTTTGGTTAAACTGGAAAGACGGGTGTGCATTCCACCTCCTCTTCAATCACAGCAGGTGATGTGGAGGTGCCAGGGACTAATAATGGGTCAGATGGCAGAGACTCCAGGTGTCCTGCTTTCTACTTTTGAGCTTTCTGATGCCTTCCTCACACCAGAGGGAAGAAAAAAACCCCCAAAAACAGAGCATGAAAACCAATATAGTTTAGCTTTTGATACGAGATAAAATGGATCTGAAAATTGGATACTAATTAGGCACCAATAATGGAATTTTATTGCCTTGTGTACAACTGTAGATACTGGGTGTAAGGTTTTTTCCAGGTTTTGCGAACTGCTTGTCTGCTCTACTCTTGCAAACAGATGCATTCGGGGGGATGCTATTTGGACATGTGTTTTGTTCTGGAATAACTTCCATCTTGCAGAGGGGTGACTTCAGAAATGGGATGATTGCTTTGTCGTTTGTAGAGGTATAGTCATCTGTAATAAGCCATGGTGTGTGTTTAATGGCATACAACAGGAGAGGGTGAAAAGAAAATGTTTTCTTTTAAACTTAGCAGTTCATACATCTGCAGACTTATCAGGAAGGTCAGGTAAATAGGCAAGTAACCCTTTGGAAGTTGTGCCTTGATGCAGCAAGTACAGAATTGAGATCCTTAGTGACTCCTAGGTTGGTCAGTTTACTAAAGATGCAGTGCTGCATGTTTAACGAATAGTTCTCTGCCTGGGATCTTAGCTCTTAAAAACAATCACACACCCTAGCAACACAAGCAATGTTCCAACATTTAAATTTTATCAGACTTTTCTTTTTTTCTTCTCTACAGGAGCATTGCTAAGAATCCCAGTTTGAGGCGACTAAATCTCTGTGGGTGCTCAGGGTTTTCTGCAGCAGCCTTGAAGCTGATGTTGAACAGCTGTTCTATGTAAGACAAAAGTAGTTTTTGCTCTTCCTGCTTACAGCTATTCCTAGAAAAAGGATCCTTTTTATTTTTTTCCATAGGCATCCTAATTGTACTTGTCTCCTAATACCTTTTTTTATGAGCCTGCTTCTTTTCCTAAATGCCTAATGGTTGATTATTAGCTGAATAGTCAGTTTCTTTCCATCAGTGTATTTCTTCTTTGATAGCAAAGATGTACTTCAGTAGTTTTTCATGAATTTCCTTAATTATCCTTAAAGGAAGTCTTGTTGGTAGGTAAACCCCATTTATATTTCTTTGATTATCATGTAAATTTGATTTTCTTAATGAAAGCAGTGGAAGTGTGTGTTTTGAAACTGAAGAGTTGAGTCCCGGAGCTCCCTTTGCAATCAGAGTACAGCATGAATGGCAGAAAACATTGTGCCTTTCCATCCATGATAGAATAATCCTTCAGTAACCTTCTACTTTATGAAGCACTGTGTTCAGATTGACAGCTCCAGTGATTAAACCATCTGCTGGCAGGAAGTCACTGAACTGAGCCCCAGTCAATCTGGGATTTATGTCCTGATCTTTCTGCTGACTTCCTGTGAGATGCTGGGCAATCTGCTTAATCTTTGCTTCTGCAAAAGCGTGCTTTTAATCAAACTTCAAGTTCTGGACAGACAGCCTTAATCTCTCTCTACCTCTCATGGGTAGATAATGCTTTCTATTGCTTGCTTTGATTACTTGGATCATGAGCTCTTTAGAGAATGGCAGTCTGCACAGTGAATAGCAGATGGCAAACCTGATCCTAGGAATGCTAGTGGCAATTTAACTGTTTTTTTCTTTTACACAGAGATTGCCAGCTAAATGCTGTCCTTGTGTTGTTCACTGTCTCTGTCCTCTGGTTACATCTACAACACCTGCACACAAAACTAAATGCTTTGTCCCAGCCCTGAATGGTGAGAGGCTATAGGTAATCAAGCAAGTAAACAGAGTTAAGGTCACAGTGTGGCCAATGCTTACATAAAACTATGAAGTATTTTTTGCTAATTGGGATTAATTCATCATCTGACCAATGCTAATAATAGATAGCCTTTTTTTCTCTCAATGTGAACATCTGTTCAGTAGTAACAGATTCAGGTCACAAACCCAGAAGCAAGATGAAAAGACAGTGTCTCCCTGCGGCAGTCCCCAGAGAGAACCATTTCACTTCCTAAGCTGATTCCAATTGAATCGTTCCAATTGGAAGTGGCCTTGGGAAGTCACTTCAACCTCTTGCCCAGAGCAGGGTCTAAAGTCAGCACTGGCCAGGTTGATGAGGACTTTCTCTGGTTGCATCTTGAAAACTTTCAAAGACAGATTCCACAGCCTTGCTGGGCAATCTGCTCTGGTGCTTAATTATTGTCATAGCGAAATTTGTAGTCATGAATACAGGAAGTAGGTGTGTTACAAGTTTTTGTCTTACAAGAACTGTAATAGATAATACCAGAACTCAGACTGTTTCAGTCATTCTTCCAAACAACTGTTTATTTGTGTGTAGGCTGGAGGAGCTGAACTTGTCCTGGTGTGACTTCACCGCCACCCATGTCAAAGCAGCAGTGAATCATGTTGCTTCAAAAGTAACCCAATTAAATTTAAGTGGATACAGACAGAATCTACAAATACCAGGTAAATATCAGCATGGCAAACCTTTATCCCACTATGGGATAAAGCAACAGGCTTTATATTTTCTTCTGGTTGGCATCTGCTGGGTGTATAGAAAAATCATGCACTAACACTGATTTTGTGCTCTGTATAGCTTGATGTTCTTGGTGTCAGAGAATCTTACTCATGTCTCTGGCTCAGTCATGAGGGGTGAGATGATTTGTCTTCTGATTTTAAAAATAGTCAGGTGAAAGCTTATTTCATCTTCAGTTGAAAGGTACAGCCCTTACTTCTGAAGTAAGTCCTGGAAGCAGGATACACTGGATCCCATAATTCCACTGTGAACTGTGAATTAGCCTTCCAGGTACTGTTCTTGGACCCTTCTTAAGCTTCTGCTATTGTTGCTGCTAAAGGCATCTTCCAAAAGAGAACAGTTATAGTGACTGCTTGAGTTTCAGCCTGACATGATGTCCTACAGATACCAGTTAATTTGGAAGGCAAATAATCTCAGTAATCAACATTAACTATTTACTTGCTAATAGTTCTAGGAGGAAAACTACAGTAAAGTTGCAGGCTAACAGAAAATGCAGAGAAATCTAGATTTGGGGAGAGGGCACAAAAAATGGACAAGAGCATAGAGAAAGGGTTGAAACAGCTTTGGTGGTAAAGAGAAATTTTCTCAGTGAGCAAATGTGATGATGACAAGCTGGTAGGTGACACACAGGCTGTGACCTCTCTTTTTTTTTCTGTTTAGATGTCACATAGACCTCAGCATGCATTCCCTTGTGGGGAAATACACTAGTCATCTTTTTATCTCAGCCCAAAACCCATAAACAAACAGGCCACATAATCTTCAAATCAGGAATCTGAACCTTCTGTTGATCTGACCATTAGAGACAAAGTGCACAGCTCTTCTGTTTGCAAAACACTTTCTATGAGTAATTTTTCTCTGTTTCTGTGCAATTTATAAGGCACAAGATTTGAGTAGTTCACTAATCATCATCATTTAGGAATTGTTTTCTTTATTTTTTGCCTGTGAATTCTGAAATACCAAAATCCTCTTGCATGTTGATTAGCACCTTGCTAATATAAGTGGCCTTTTAGGTGACAATCTGAGCCACAGGTGATTCTATGCTATTTGCAGACAATGAAAAGATGGTCTCGAGAATTTACAGTCTAATTCAGGAGAATCATACCTTTGTCGTGAGGAAGGAACTTTTCTGTGGGTAAAAATGGAGAAGCCTAAAGAAATGCTCTGAAAGGGAATTTGATGTGTGGAAAACTTCTGATGTTTTTTTTCACTACATGTCAGAATTTCAGGCATCTCACTATTACTGTGTCTCAGTAGATTCCTACAGCAATATCATTTGAATTATTCACTTGCTAAGTTGCTGGTGCAATTGACTTTTAGGGACACTTCTTTGGACTAAATTAATCTTTTTTGCTGAGGATTAAAAAAAGTCCCTGTAAGGTATCTTGATAGACAAACTATATGCTGTAAGTCTCAAGTGTGTATCTTTTTAACAAAAAAGTTGTGTTTCAGTTGTGGGGTTCCAGTAGAGAAGATACAAATGAACATGTACGGAAGTGAGTAGGCTGTATAAAGCACGTTCATTTTGTTACTGAAAGATGGACTGACTCTGTGTGACCTCTTTTCAGACATTAAAACACTGGTGGAAAGATGTCCTTTTCTCGTCCATTTAGATCTGAGGTAAGAAGACCTCTGCAGCTAGCCGTTAAATCTTTATGGTTCAGGGGATTGCCAATTCTATTGCAGTGCAGTAATTATACAGCAATAATGCATGATTGTGTAGGATTGCACAACCAGAAAATACTTTCTATGCTAAACCTACATAAGATTTGCTATCTAGCATGACCTAATCCGGAGCAGGTAACTAAATTGAAGATTCTTTGTCACCTCAGCATAAATGTTACAGATGTACAGGATTTGTTAACTAACAAGTGATCGTAATCAATACGCGGAGTGGAAGGAAGCATTTAGATGCGTACAGTTTATGAGCCTAGCATCCTAGAGAGGGTTTAGTTCAGCTCTGATAAAAATTTGTTACTTGGCCATAGAACTGTAAAAAAAAAAAAAAAGTGTATTTTGGCTTTCACCTAGTCAATTAAAATATTTTGAAATCTCGTTGTGTAAAGTAAATGCCTTTTCATGGCATGAGTTCTGCTGCAGAATATCTGCCTGCAGAGAAGCTTCTGCTTCACTTGCTCTTCAGTGAAAATCAAAATCCCTCCCTTACAACACGAACCCACTAAAAATGTGTTACTTCCATACTGAGAAAAAAAATACTTCAGTGGTAGAAAAAGTTGATACTCATTAAATTTCTC
This sequence comes from Astur gentilis, assembly GCF_929443795.1. Lineage (NCBI taxonomy): Eukaryota > Metazoa > Chordata > Aves > Accipitriformes > Accipitridae > Astur > Astur gentilis. The sequence goes on along the minus strand of NC_064919.1, from coordinate 75,734,455 downwards.
AGCCTGAATTTTGGAAATACTAAATTTACTGCTGCTTTATCCTTAAACCTCTATTTCATGTGCTGTCATGTACAGTGACAGTGTGATGTTAAAGCCTGAGTGCTTCCAGTATTTTCATCGACTCTTCTTTCTACAACATCTGTGTCTTAGCCGATGTTATCAGATATCACCTGCTGCCTTAGTGTAAGTAATCTCTAAATGGCTTTGGTTTGATATTTGTACAGAGAATAAGTTAATTTAACTTGCTTTATTTTAGGTTTAGTATTGCAAGTACTGTTTTGAAAACTTAGTGATATAAGGAATTAGGAATAAAGAACTGAGATAAAATAACCTGACTGCTAGAGCATGTACCTTTGAGAATCCAGACTGGAACTAAAGGTATCTGAGATAATCTTTCCAAGATGTCAGTCTGCACTCATGGAACTTGCTGCACAGTGCATGCATAGTGTTGTCCCTTAATGGCATTGTACTACTCATACTCGTTACTGTGAGGTATAGCTGGAGGTTCCAGTCATGCCAGTGACAAGTATTGGTGTCAATATTAGGCTTTCAGTTATGCAGCAAGGAACGTATAGTCCTTTGGCAAAGTTAACGGAGTTGACAGTACTTGCTGACTAGCTAATCTGTTTATATTCCTTTGCTTTTGTGTGCATGTGTATCAGTTATTGGTTGCCACTGCAACACGGCTTAGAGTTACTTAGATGTGGGTTTTTTCTTCTTTTTATTAGTATAGCAGCTATCCATCTTAATCCCCTCGGGAAGGATGTCAGTCCTAAGGAAATGATCAACAGTAAGAAAAAGGTTGTGAGAGGAATAGGACTATCAAAATGGGAATCTGAAGAATCTTTTTTGTAGCAGTGTCTCTGCCTTTGGATTTTGTCTAATACTTGCTTATGGACAGACAGTTCACATCATGACTGGGCAAAAGGAAGGAATCAAGAAGCCAGGGCTGGCTACTCACCAAAACGTCATAACAAATTGGAGACTGATAGTACCTAGGGGCTTGTGTCCTCTGAGCCACATCCTGAAACTTCATCTGGGGCAATTCCTTCCACTTGTTCTAAATACTTAAGTCCAGGGAAATGAAAAGGGAGGAACCAGTTTGTTTTCACTCTGTGTGTGAGAGAATAGCAAGAAGCAATTTATTCAGACAGTTTCCTGAATTACCAGTACAGAGAACTCATTTCAATTAAATATGTGCTTTTAAAAAGTAGGAAGTGGAATTTAGCTTAAGTAGTTACTTTACTTCTAAAAAATTAGTAGAAATGCAGTTATCTAATTTGGGTACAGACTGCAAAGAAAAGCTTTCAGGTTCATGATTAATTTCTTATTTTTCTCTTTCTAGAGAACTTGGTGAAATTCCAACATTAAAGACTCTTCAGGTATTTGGAATAGTGACTCATCGTTCCCTACAGCTTCTCAGGGAAACTCTTCCTAACATGAAGATCAATTGTTCACACTTTACAAGTATCGCAAGGCCAACTGTTGGCAGTAAAAAGAACCGTGAGATTTGGGGCATCAAATGCAGATTAACACTGAGAAATCGTAATGGCTTCTGATCATTTACAATGCACTGGATGCGATGGACGCACTGTGTGTAGTGAAGCTCCTTAAGCAGCAGAGTGCTGGAGCACCTTTAATCAATAGTACTGTTATTGTAAAAAGCATTCTAACTTGGTTTTACGCCTAAATGTAGTTTCATAAATATTTTTACAGTTTTTTAATTAAAGCTTTTAGAAATCTCATGACCTGTGAGCAATTGTAGAATTTTTAAGTCCTCTTTTTTTTTTTTTTTTTTTTTTTTAAACAGAGGAGGTTTTTTTTTTTAAATACTGTCATTGTAATTAAACAGTATCAGCCTCTAGCACCTGTTGCAGGTTCTGATGGAGCTTTTGTTGCTCTAAGGTGTTACAAAAGTGCTTTTGGTTAGCTCTTCCAGTTCTACAACTCCTGAAATGGCTTGTAGAGGTGCTAGGAATCTTAATAAGGCGTATTAAGGAATTGTCTTTGTCTCAGTTTGCAAATTAAACCTATTCAAATCCTTAATCAAACAAAAGGTATAGTATGATGAGAAGCTACTCATTGTTTGTGAGAGCAACAGAGAACCGAGTCTGAATTCACTAAACCTGAAAACAGTGGATAGGGGAAGAGATGTCTACACAAAAGCAGCTAAAGGACACCTCAGTACTGTTTAAGCAGTGTAAAGCAGGTACAGTGAAATTGCTCTTTAGTAGGCCACAAAGGTAGCATCTTGGTTTTAGCATTCTTCATTGTTAGCCAAATATAGTCTGAAAAGCCCATTCAGAATCTGTAAAAGTAGATGCTGGTTATCATTGCTTCATGTTGTGGTGTTAAGTTTTCCAAGTATTACAGAACCTTAATGTAGCTTCTGTGAGGTTGATCTCAGATAAAACTTGTTTGAAATGTTCTCTTACTTCCTTTAAATAAGAAGATATTTCAACTGCAACTGATAAATTGGCAGAAATCTTACAGGAGGGTGCAAATGGTTCTAGATCTCAGACCAAACCCAAAACCTGTGACTGCAGCATAAAAGTGCTGATAGATGAGATGCTTTGGTGCAGTTAATATACATCAGTTTATCCTTTATAACAGCTTATGTTTGTAGTATCATTTCACTTCTTGTACCTGTAACACTAACCACTACTGTCTAGTGTTGTTTTTTTAAAGATATATGAAAAGCTGATTCACTGTCAAAAAAAACCAAAACCAAACTAAGGATAGGGACAAGTAATGACTTTAAGTAAAACTTTGATCTAGCTTTATCATCAGGGTCCTCTTGCATAAGCCTGGAAAGCTGCAGCAGGTATAAGTTAGTTGAGAAGTCCTAGGGGTAGAACTTTCACCCTGTGTAGGGCATGAATATGCTGCTGTTGTTCCCATGCACGCAGTAAGCAAGCAGGTGGTTACCCATGGATGTTTGAGGTTAGCCTACAGCATTGCTGTAGGGCTGTTGTATAGGTACCGTGTTCCCCATTTCAATCTGAGGAAGAGTTCAGGAATAAGTACCTGGTAATACAGAACATATTAAATACTGTGGAAAGATTGTACGAGTACTACAATTTGATATTTAACTTGAGTTTCTATAGTATAATAAATACAGCATTGTCTTGTTAATCTGTTGTATGTTGTCTTTTATTAAATTTAACCAAGCGTAACACTTAGGTCACTAAGGGCTTGTGCCCCTTCAAAGAGTTAATGGACAACATACCTTGTGAAAGTTGGAGTGGAGAAGTATGGGGGGTTGGAGGATACTGGATATTCTGCTGCTTTGCAGTTTGCAGCCTTAGGTTTATGCCTTAAATTACCTTCTTTGCAGCACAGCACTATTGTAAATGCTTCTTCTTCCTATGCACAATATAACTCCATACAACTTCTCTTGCATTTAGTAAAGATCTAAGGAATTGCTATATTGTACAAAATAACTGATGGATGGGACAACACTTTCCCTGACCTGCCACAACCTTTGTGTTATGGGTGAAAAAATGACATTTATACAAGCAATGTCTGAATAATGGTGGTTTAGAGGACAGGGTGTTATCACCAATACATTTAGCATTTAATAGACTGTGCTTTAAAACGCTGTACAGAATTGGGAGAGTAGCATGGCTTTAGCTAGAAGTAATAGTCCTGAACTTGGTTTAAGTACCAGGTTCAGTGTTGGAAGAGGACAAACGTTTCTGTCTGTTGGTTATGATGGCAGCTGTACTGGACGCACCACTGACCTTTTCCTAAGTAAAAAAAGTTACTTGGTAGCTCCGAGCAATCCATACCAAAAACAGCTACACAGGTAAGTCTCTGCATTTTGCCTAAAGCATGAAGGCTTAGAAACCATTATTTAAAATAAACTGCACAGTAAGTGACAAGAAGCTGAGCACGTGAAACACTTGAAAGTTGAAATAAGGCACAGGACAGCTGAAGCTATCTGTTAAGTTTTTTTATTTTTATTACATAATGTATAAACACCACTTTGGAAAAAAAGGAGAAAAAAAAAAAAGAATGACAGGTGTAGTTTAGCAGAACACAGTGTGGACTGGCCTCAATGAAAAGACCATGGATTTGATTCAGCAGGTAGAAGAGGTGCAGAGTTCACTGCCAGTCCAGGCAGATGAAATCAGTGTTAAACCAACACAGTCCTGTCACAAAATACTGTCTACCAGTTAAGTTGTCTGTATGGCAATCCTTTGTGATAAAGGATCCTTAAAAAGGATTCTACAATTCTTTGCTTACTGTTTATCTATTATAGATCTCTGATTCATCCTAGTTATTTAAATTAAGCATTCACCAGTAAATGCTTCAATAGAAGTGCGATTAAATATAGACAAAACCAGTAGAGGCCACTCATGAGTAGGTCAGGTTTCTAGTTTGCTGAGTAAGTTAGGAATTTGACTGTGAAATCTCTTACTAAGCCCTAAACCAGATCGTACTTTGGGTCTGTAGGGCCTGAAAACATTGCCTTTTAGTCTCAGCATTCATAATAAAGAATGACAGGCATCTTTAAGAGGTATGCACCCTGATCAGACTAATCAGTCTCCAGCACGCAAATGTTTCTAAGTAAGTCAGGGACAGAGTTTCTGCAGTAAATTTGTCTATGCAGGTATTCAAGGATCCTTTCAATACCTAAACCTCTCATCTAATACAGTAGCAAAGTCCTAGGAAGTCATAAATTAGTGTTAATGGTGTTGGTGGGTTGTTTAGGTTTTTTTGAATCTTAACAGCATATTGACTAGTATACTAGACAGAGGCACATAAACCATCCTTAGCTGGTTACAGATGGATTAGGAATAACTAAAACACCCTAGTCTCTGTGCAGCCAACTTTGTAAAGAAAGATTAGTCTTTTGCATCCTTACCTTTAGACCACTTTTGCAGATTATTTTAGACATTAAGAGCTTTATTCTGATAGTTCCTGAAATTACCAAGTTTTGAAAGAGTATTTGGCTACTTTCATTTTCCCCTTCTGGTGTATAATCATGATAACTCAAGCAAACAGTGTAAATAACTCAATCTGCAGCACACTTAAAAGGTGAAATCTACACAAACAGTGCTAGCTTATTCAAAAAGCTCCATCAGTATCACATTTTCCTAGAATTGAACGGTCTGGTCAAATAAATTTCCTCTAAATTCTGGTTTAGAGTGAATACGAACACTTAAGTAGTAGAAGGAAAAAATCCTTTATCCATTTCCTCCACCTATAAGATCAGTTTACATTTTGTGGTTGGCAATAAATACACTGATTGGCCACACTGGAGAACATTTCCATTAGACCTGAGAACATCTGTTTCAGAAGTCTCTTCATTCAAAAGTATTTTGAAGAAAACTCACTTTTGGAAATAGATCTGTAGTAGACAGGACAAAACCCATTTGTTTCAAGTCATGTAGCATAAAAGTTCCTGTTGTAGCAATCTTCATTTTGCCAAATTCTGCCCTCCCATCTATGCAATTATCAGCAGAGACTTTCAAGGGCAGTCATAGTTCACAGTTTCTCTAAAACATTATCTAAAAAGTAACTTCCTCTTCTATAATCAGAGCTTTTTTCCTATTATTGACTTGCTTACCTAACACATGATCAGAGGCATGTAAAATTAAAATTAATTTGTTGCCAATTAAATATCAGTAGAATTCAGCATAGGACTTCAAGATTGCTGGGGAAGTTAAAAACACATACTTGGAAAATTGCGAGAGATACAGGTATTAACTTGCGCTCCCGTTACTAGCACCCAGCACATCTCATTCTTCTTCAATTATAAAGAAATTCAGAACATAAAATTCCAAACCATTCAACTTAATAAGGCCAAATACCTTTCTTAATGATTAGCCACCTACGTGCACTACTGCAACTGAACGCCTGCTAGCCAGCTAATCCATCCAGTGAAGAAGTATATCATACTTCATCATGTTTTCTATAGTTTGTATAGTCCTATTAAAGGGCTCAAGAAAACCCTTGGGTTTCAAGTCCCTCTCTAGCCAAAGAGAAAAGGTAAGAGCTACCTCATTCAAGATGTGACTAAACCAGACTTTTACTTCTGATGTAAATCTACAAAGTAGAAAAAATACTGGAAGAGAAAAAAAAAATTGTCACAAGTTGTATGAAACTACAAAGTTGTAAAATTTTTGAAAAGCATACAAAAGGTTTGTATTTCCATTTCTATTATGTCAACATCAGGATTTACGAAAATCTATATATCCTTTCATCAAATTGCTAGATTGACAGTCAACTTTTCTACAAAAGTGTATGTATGAAGGTGTTTAGTTTCATCAGTCGCAGACTGTTACTACAAAAACTGTACATCTGAATATTTAATGCTACTGACTTAATACTTGAATCCATCTACCTGTTCTTCCATGCTTGCCTTAGAGGTTAAAATGTCAATTTTCACTGAAGTTAGAGGTAAGACTTCGGATACATTTCTTTTCCAGCAGACACAAAAAGAGCTTAAATATCAGGCTAAGGTTTCCCCAACCCAAAGGAATGAAAAGCATCTCAAGCTTCTTCCGAATGCTTTTGCATACAAAAAGGCCTACTTCCAACATAATGCAGCATTGTGATGTGCTGTCTATCTCCAGGAGTTCCCTCTCTGGATCCAGAATTGTTTCAGCAGAAGATGCTAGGGTCCTTCATTCTTCCAGCAGAACAGTGCACAGTGCATCCTCTGTATCGATCATTATTGAAGCTATCGCCCCATCATTGAACTCAAAAGATGTTCCTCCATCTACAACCATACATGCATCCCAACAACGGGAACGGACACAGACTCTGCAAAAACCCAAAAAATAAGTTTTCACGAAATAGCTTAAAAAAATTAAGTATTTCATTTATCTGAACAGTAAGACTGGTTCTTGAACATTCCTTTGTGTGAGTCAGTAAATGCTTAATGCTTCTTCTTAGAGAAGAATTTAGTGTACTACTAAGCACCAGAATCCCCCCAACCTATCAGTACTTTGTATAGACTTAGCAGTGAGTCCAGAGAAGACTTAAGGACTTGTTCAAATGGACACTATTGCTCCAAGAGTCTAAGAACAGCCTATAACATAACACTTGATACCAAAAGCTGCAGTTTAGGTGTATTTTTCAAAGAAAGCTACTGATGATCCCATTTAATAGTGATTTACTTAATCTTTCACAGAAAAGTTTTCAGTTGACTTAGGATTCTAATGTATGGTCTTCATGTTAAGTAGAACATGCGGTTTCAACTATTAATGCTTAAGATTCAAATAATTTAGATATTAATACAGTCTATTTTGTTACATGAGTCATTCACAGAGAGAAGGGAATGTCATTTCAAACAAAGTTGAAGATCAGAATGCTTGTCAGGCAACATCATAAATGGATATTGCAGCATATTACTGTCAATATTAGAGTTTGACTACTATATCTTTAAGCTAATAAATTTAAGCTTATAAAATTTAAGGTGGGTCTTCTAAAGCTGGACAAGACAGAATAGAGCTACTAACCATCTTCCTCTTCGCTTACCTTTAAACGGAAAACTGACTCAACCATTTGAATTCGTCCTTTCACATATGTGGAAAGTGAGAACACTATTAAATAAAGAGTCCTTCAAACTTTTTTCATATTGCTAGACGGGAACAAATAGTTACGCCAAAGCAGCTGCAAGACTGCAGTCTCATATGGATATGCTTGATTGCTTCTGGCTTAGGCTTTGATCTAGACAATATTTTGATCTCCAAAATTTAATCAACAATTATCAAGTGACTTACATTTTCAGGAAGACACATCTTTCACAAATATGAAAAGCTTGGAAGCACAGCCACAGTGTCAAAGCTTAATTGGCCTGTGCGTGACTAAAACACAGCCAAGTCTGGACACTGCAGAAGAATGTGGAAGCATGTTCTACTCCTCCATTTCATTCTGGGTAGCTACTATGTCAGATACAGAACAGCAATGGGGAGGTGTCTAGTATCAAGAGCTAAAGATCAACTGTGACAGGCAGCAAATTCTACCTAAAAGAGGAAAAATGGGCAGATATCCCTCATAAGTATGCAGACATTTGTAGTTCCAGTATAGTTTTTATAGTATATCCCATGCTGAGGACTCCAAATAAGACAAGACTTAGTCCTGTAGAATCCATGGATGAAAATGCAGCTATTTGCTCCTATTTTAACCTCTCCTCATTACTATCTCTTAAGATTTACTCAAGAACTCCCACATTCAAATGACTATAAAGCAGTAAACATTTAAAGACATGACACATCCACAGTGGGCATCAAATATGTAAAATTTAGTCACAGTAGCCAGAGATGTCCTTTATTACTAGGTCATAAAATGTTGTAACACTGATGTGGCTCAAAAGGAGGAGAACTTGGGTCTTCTTTGAGTCAGAGCTCCTATAGGCATTTGTTTTGATATAAAATGTTGAATTAACATTTAATTAATACTGAGATACTGTATTGTTCTCAGCATAGCTATTCTGAATATATAACTAACAGTAGCATGTGTTTATATTTAATTGTGGCAAGCTCCAGAAAAATCACAAAATCGTAGAATCATTGAGGTTGCAAAAGACATTTGAGATCATCAAGTCCAACCGCTCATCTACACTGCCAAGTCCACCACTAAACCACGCCACTAAGCACCATGTCTACACATCTTTTAAATATCTCCAGGGATGGTGACTCAACCACTTCCCTGGGCAGCCTGTTCCAATGCCTGACAACCCTTTCGGTGAAGAAATTTTTCCTAATATCTAATCTAAACCTCCCCTGGAGCAAGTGCCCTAAGTTAAAATGACTGAATTACCAAATAATTTAGTTTGGAGGGGCATCTAGTCCAACCTTCCACTCAAAGCAGGCCTTACTTCAAAGACAGATTAGGTTGCTTAGGGCCTTGCCCAGACAAGTTTTGAGTACCTCCAAGGACAGCGATAGCAGTCTCTGGGCAACCTGTTCTACTGCCTGACCATTCTTGCTGTGAAAAGGAATTCCCCTTTTTTATCAGAATCGTACATCCTATAAACATCATGGCTGTTGCCTCTGCTCTGAAAAGACTTTAACTCAGTCTCCTGAGTTAACTGGATCCACCCTGCTTAGTCTTGTCTCCTCCAGGCTAAACAAAAGCACCATTTGAGGCTCTCCTTTATACATGTTTTTTGGCCCCCTAATCATCTCAGTGGCCCTTTCCTGAATTCACTCCAGTTTGTCAATGCCTGTGTCTCATACTGAGGCAAATGGCACACGCCCAAAACTGGGCACAGTGAGATTCTTTTATTCTGCAAGATTATGCATGGATCAAACATTAAAAAGGCATAACACAACTTGGAAACTTTTTCTTCCTGTTGTTATGAGAACAATACTTGAGCCCCTCAAAACACAAGCTGGATGTTGAAACACTTCAAGGGAAACTCCTGGATTACTCGTACTTTGACAAATACACAGAATTAAATAACTCTCCAGTGACTGCTACAGCCAACACTTACTTTGAAGAGAAGCCACGCTGCCTGCTACTTGAGAAAACTCTGTTTACAATAGGTTCTCGAATACTGAAAAACATCTTTGGTTCTTCTGGACTGTAGAGCAGGGACTCATTGTAATCATTTGTTACTGTAAATAGAGAAATCAGCCATTAGTTTTTCCAGAGAAAATCAGTTATTCTCAGAAACATGCATTCCTCCAGGAAAGAGCAGCCTCCCTACCAAGAGGGAATATTGAGTCTTCCCAGATGTTTAATAGCCTTCACTTGCAAAAAAAAAAATTAATTTTACAGAAGATTCCCTTCAGTTCTATTGCATGACGAATACTCAACAGCTCTCTTCAGGTGATTAAGTGTCTCCAATCTTAGAAATGAAACTCTCCTGTAGATCTATACATACTAAAGTCTAATAAAGTGCCTTCATATCAGGTCAGACATTTTTCACCAAAGGTGCCTAAATAATGTTTGTAAGAAAGACTAATATTGCAAGAGTGCTAAAATACCAAAAGCAGTGCTGAGTATGAGTACAAACAAAATGAACTAGTCAAAGTTAAGAAACCTTAAAGAAATCATGCTTTTTTCACTAACCTTTTTGTACTAGTTCCGTGTTCAATGGCATAGTCAAACTTCCATGCTTTTTAGCTGTTGAGCCAAGAGAAAGAGCCCCAATTAGATAGGTGTATCTTTCTATAAACTTGGCCAGTAATGCCACACTGTTCACTCACCGATCTTAAGGATCTCTTCAACAGCTTGATGTGCTACCTTGTTAATGTTATAGGACCTAGACAGAGAAGTAGAAGTCTCATTTGCTAATCAATACAACTTGGTAGCAAAACAAAACAAAACCAAAACAAAAAAATCTTGCATACAGATGAAGAACTGTGTTTAACATGAGGAAGAAAAAAAAAAAAAGAATGCTATTAAGTGTGACATGACATCAGTTTCTTCAAAATAATGCCTTAAATTAACTCTTGGTTTGACATCTACCTGTGGCTTTGCAAACCGTAATAATCCATTAAGTGAAGTCTTCAGGAAAGAAGAGCATGTAGTCTCCTTATCAATAATCCTCCTGCCTTAAAACACCAATAATTGCTGATTTAAGCCTGCATTAAAAAAACTGAAGCATGACACTTCTACAGATTGTGTTCTTATCCCTTCTATCCATCTCTTGCTAATTAATTCCTTCCGTTAGTTCTCACTGATGGGACCCGACACTTTTTTACAAATATTATGCCACTTTGTCTGTACCCTAAGGTGTGGACTTGAATCTCACAAGAATCGGTGTATATAGAAAAGAAACAGTCAGATCAGACACTTTTGCATTTGCCACACTTGGATGCACAAGAAGTCAGCATAAAGCCTCAGTGTGAACCAAGTCTAAACTCAAAAAAAGTCTCCTTCCTGTGCCCAGGCTCCAAAGGCATTAGGTACTAATCACAGTTTCTGTGCAGCAGTACGACGAACATCTCAGTTGTCCAGGTCTCAATACAGCTTTAAAATCCTCAGTCCAGCACTTCTGTCATGGCAGTAAAACACCTCAGACTGCAACAGACATCCACTGTACATCTAACAGACTACAGAGCTGCTGAGGGTGGTTGTCCAAGGCTCTTGTCTTACACTTATGCTTACCTGCAAGCCTAAGCAGATGCTAGCAAGAAACTGAGATGCAGTTTGAAATTGTTCTCCCTCTCAAATAGATAGCCTTTTATTCAAGTTTTGGCAGCTGAAGGAGGCACTTTAACATTTAAATGCCTCTCAGTCCCAGGAGGTCTGAAATCCCAGGAAAGCCCCTAAACCACAGGCTAAGGAAGATCACTCCACTGAGGCTTGGCATCAGTTTAGAGAAGTTCAGCAGTACACACTAATTACAGCAATGGAGATGGGAAATCCTGGAGTTCACTCCCTGGTTCTGAGATTGCTCAGTACAGAGTGTATAAGCAAATGAAATGCATAAGAACAGCTTTGAACTAAGACTGTACATTCCCAAGGTACTGAACACTAGGAAAGTTCCCCTAGGAGTCTGCCAATTTCATCCTTGGCAGCCTACAGGACTAAGTTATGCTGACTGAATACAAAATTCTGAATTACAATGAAGAGTAAAACCCAGTAACCATGGTTACAGCATGAATATTCATTTCTGAATTTCATTAAAAGCTTCAGTTTTAGTTCATCGTAGCCTGCCACGTAAATCCTGGGCCTGTTGTACAACTTGAAACTATAAGCACAGCCAGATTTCCAAATGAAAGAGGCTCTCACTGTACTCATCTTTCACATCTCAAAACTAAATTGATTAGACTTACATGCAGTACTGCAGCTTGTTTAAACTGAATTTAAGATAATTTACCCCTTTGATTAAGCTAGCACAGCTCTGCTTAGATATGCCCATCTTTGTTTAATGGGAATATTTTGGCAAAGAGACTGGTGCCCTTTCAATTAAGTCTGAAAGAGGCAAGAGGCTTGGAAGGAGAATGGGCAGTAGGTGAGCTAGAGAACACAACACTGTTTCCAAGTACATGTTTTCCCATTCTTCTTAGAGCTTAGATTTTTATAAGTTTTCTCAGCTACTTCATGCAAGCATTTTAATTTTAGCCCACAAGAGTAGTTCAGAGATCCTCCCAATATGCTCTGCAAGTCCAAGCAGAAATCTTGTTCCCTCACCACCCCCAACCATTCATCTCCATGTGCAGCATGCATCACCAAAATCACACCTAAGGTAAACTTCTCTCTCAACGCCTCAGCTCCTCACCCTTTCAACTCCTCTCTCCATACCTAGAAGTGAGGGGTGCTCTGCTCTTCTCAGACACCTGAGAGCTTTGAACCATACCGACAGCGAGAGTATTTGGACATAACTGACATGCATTGACTTACCCATGGCACAAGAGAGTCTCAGTATGGACAAGATGCTTAAGCAAAATAGGTCTATCTAGCTTATCTGAAGTGATATTTTCTATCAAAGCAGGAACATGTACTTACCATGCTTTTGATCCTGTTCCAGTACACACATTAAGCCCTGAACTCTTCTGTTTTTCCCAAGGACCATCATCAACTGATATCTCATAATACGAGGCCCTATGAAGCGAGAATTTAAAACTGGGTTTGCAGGACTTAAAGTTCTCCCTGAATAAGACAGAACACACAGCCTTATCAGGTACATAAAAATTTAGAGGGGCTAGTTTCAAATCTGGATGACAATTTCACAGGCTTTGCACAGTGTTTCCGATTTGGCAGCCACTTTTGATTCACTGTTTCATAGCAGGTTTTATAAAGGACAAAAGAGATTTGCAGCATGAACTTTTAGGCAGTTTTTCTGCAGCCACTTTTCTTATTAAATTATGCACAATTCACCTGGGAATAGCTTTGTATACAGGCAGGGTTTGCTGGACTTAAAAATGAAACTACAAATACATTACCTTACTTGCATTAATTGTTGAACTACCGAAAAACAATGTTTATGCTGTAATTGGGTCTCATAAAATTACATCAAGGAATTCTAAGAGGTAAGGCACTCCAACGTCAGTAAGTAATAGCATGGCTTCAAGCTGAATTCTTGCTCACTTCAGTAATTAAAAATCCACTGTGATTCTTCATGAACAGTTTTAGTTTACAACAGTCAGCAGGCTTACTTTTCTCTCCAGGTCAAATTCTTCCTAAAACTCCGATGTAATAAGTCTTGGGGCACAATCATCATTCTGCATGGTATTATTCATATATCAGGGGATTCCTAATGTTAGGCCTAGCGAGACTGGACAGTCTCTCTCTGTAAGCTTCAGAACATCCAGGGGAATATTTATGAACTAAAGTTGTTGATGTTCATTGTGCCTAATTCAAGCAGTATAGGACAGTCTTCAGACTAACTGTTACCCTCTTAGAAAAACACCACATTCACTGTATTCAACATGACTGAGTTTCACCTTTCTTAGAAAAAGCAGCACAGCTGGTTTAGGTGATGAATGTTTAAGTCTGGATCAACTAGGAAAATACCTCTTGAGTATTTGGTGTCAAACAGTTTAGACTCTTAGTAACTGAGGGCATTTTGTGTACTCACTCTTGAGAAGATGGGAAGATGAAAGAACTTCAAGCAAATTAAGAATACAGGTGCACAACTTGATTCAGTTTAAGATAATTTTTGCAAGCTGGGTATGAAAGGTGGGGGTTTTTTCCTTCAACTTCCTTGTTTTCTTAACTGACATGCAGAATAATACCTTGGAAGAAGCACTTAGAGTCATTTTGTCTTAATATATAGCAGACTTGTGTATTTGAACCTTACAGAAGATTCATCCATGTGACATCATTATTTAAGTCTTCAAGTGTAAGGTCCTATTAACACAATATTTATTACTAGAGATTTGTTCCTACAGGCATTGTGTTTCTCAATGCTTCTCAAATATACTGGAACCAAAGAGCACACTGTATTTGTGACACAGAAGTAGAGAGCTATTATAAAGTGTTGGAAAGCAGCTTTGTGTTTCTCTATCACTGTATGTTAAAGAAACTTTTTAGAATCTTGAAAAAATTAGGTTTGATTTAGTAGAGAGCAAAATTTGTATCTCTTTGAGACTAATTCCTTCTGCCAGTCTGAGGCTGCAGTCCAGATGGAAGATAAAGCACTCATGGAACATTTATACTGTTTCCAGCAGCAATCACAGTGTCCCAGGCACTGTACAAACACAAGAAGATGTTACACTCTAAAGTTAAAAAAAAAAAAAAGATACAGAATAAAGGGAAAAGGGATATAAAATACAAGTAAAAGTTTGGCCAAATCCTGACCAAGGATCAGGTTTTAATTCCTTTCCCACAGCCCCAGTCACATTCCCCACATCCTTCTTGTTACTGTTTGGCTGGCAGAAATGCATTGATCTTCAGGACAGAAATGACAGTTAAGTGTATCCTGAATAATACAGTACCAGGATTTGATACAAACTCATTTCTTAAAACAAAGAGATAAGTGTTTTCCCACAATAACAAAGCTTCTGCTAAAGGCAGGCTGATACCTTTGCATCTAATGACAGAGAGGCAGGGAAACAAGTACTTGGTCATGCTAAAAAGCTATTTCTGCTTGGTCATGCTAAAAGCTTATGAAAAGATACTTCAGAAGAGATGCAAGAGAGGAGGAAGTTTAATGACAGACATTTAAATCTGCAATCCACTATAACGTTGGTAACCGAAGGCATTTGGTTACATAAGAACTAACCAAGAAAAGACAAAAACAATGAGGAGGAAAGAAAACCGCCAGGAATAATGATGAAAGAATGGCCAGACAGGAAGGTGGAAAACCAGAAATTAACATCACTACACTTACATCTCTGAAAATACACTTTGTAATCAGCAACAATACAATCAGTGTTATATAATCATGCACTAGAACTAAAACTGACAGCAAAGACATCCCATCACTGATTGTCCATTGCAATGTCATAAAAAGAAATGAAGTCAATTGTGCCTTGCTGCAACAACAAATAATTAAACATACCTGGATGAAAGAGATTCCCCAATGAAGACTTCATTGAGTGCTCTCACTGGTAAAAGATGTGGACCAGAAATGTCAGATCCTGCAGATAATGAATATAACAAGTTTTGAATCATGGTTCTAAATCCCAAATTTTCAAAAACAATCCACAACTCACTGAAGGACACACTCTGCTGCCTGGGTTTGTATTCTAGACCTAGTGCTCCATTTTCTTCAAGGACTCAATTTTTCACTGATTCAGTCTGTAGCCAGTCACTGTTCTTTACTGGAGACTACAAATATTTGAACCAAGGTCAATAAGGCAATGACACTTACGTTCAGATATTGCTTTCCCTGAAAACTCATGGGCAACCAGGCAGATTGAAGTCTTCTCTTCTGTCAGTCACTCTTCCACCCTAGTTAAATTCACTGACAGTGACTTAACAGACATTTCTGATAAAGTTCAAAGAATTAGACTTTATACCACAGGGTAATGAAGGGGGATTAACAAATCATTCATGTTGACTAAGGATGGCTCAGTGAGGAAATGCAGTGCTAGACACAGGTTAAGGATAGAATCATGCATACTCAATCCATCATAAAGAAAACAGTCAAAGGTGTCTGATGACGGAAGAATTATCCAGGGAGAGATTCTCACTTCTAGTTTTTCATTTGATGGCTGGCAGTCTGTGACCAGCTTTTTCAATTGTGAAGCAACCTACCTCAAATTTAGCAGAAGTTAAGAGTGCGCAGACACGCACACACGCTTTTAGTGTGGAACAGCTGAACACACGGTAAAATGTTCATGTAGTAACCCCCAACCTACAGTAACCCTAAGAGACAGCATTTTAAAAAAGTTCAGGTATTTTGCCAGCAGATAATACTATTTAAAAACATCTCTAAATTAACTGTTAATAGTAAAACTGGTTCTAAGCGTACAGTCCAGAATAAACATATAGAAACAAAAAATACTCTTTTCTAAAAAACCTTAATCTGGGTCGTCAGCTAACAAAAGCTGTCTCTCCCTGCCTCTCAAATATGACAACCAGACTTCAAAGACTCAAATTCTTATAAATCTCTATTTCCTATTCCGAGTTATCATAGCAAAGTGATTATATTCTTGTCAGATTTTAACCTACTTTGATCCTGGAATCTTTCACTTATGTGAGCCCTGCTGTGTTGCTCTTGGCTTAGCTGCTGTTCATGTAAATCTACAGGGGTTGGGTTAATACCAGTTCCTTCAAGATACAGTCGGATTCTTTGCCGCCACTGCCACCTTAGAGAGGAGAAAGAAGTTGGTATCAGTAGCTGAAATATTCATTACTGAATTAGATAGAATCAGAGTGTCTTCACTCTTAAAGCAGAGCATCTAAAGATTAAAAGTTAGATATATTCAAAGTCACATTTCACACTTCCACTATCATTTCAAAATTTAGAGAGTTAATCATACTAAATTGTAAGTACACTTACCAATTTGCTACCTAATGTTTTTTGAATGTGTAAACTAAGAGGACACTGGCCAGAAGTAGTCTACAAACAGTATAGAAAACTGATCTTTTTAAGCATGAGATCCTAAATTGGGAATTCATGACTGATGCTATAATTTTGAGAACAAGCTCTCAGGAATTTATATAGCAATACCTGCTGTATTTTTACCATCTTTTGTTTGTATTTGTAGATGTCCAGAATAGCAGCTCTACCCATCCCTTTATACAAAAGGGTCACAAGTAACCTCTCATTTTAAGAATCTCTCCTCGGCTAGGAAGTTTAGGATGCTTAAGAGGAATTCAAATGAAGAAAGAGAAGGATGTAAAAGTCATTCTTCCTTAAGCTGTTACAGCATTCAGATTTTTTATTTTTTCCTAGAAGAGGCATAAATTCCTTTTTCCTCGTACAATTTAGACATTGTATAAAACAAAATAGTAATAGCAGTTTTGATTAAGAAAGCAAATCACAAGGGAGTGTTATGAGCACATCTTTTCTCAGTTCATACTGTTGATATCTGGGTGACAGTAACCAGCTTACACGGTTCCTGATACTACAGCAAGGAAGACTTACGCTTTATATGACTACTAGTTTTTCCTCCTTGTCATCCTTGTACAGCCTCATTCAACACATCCTTAGTATAACTACCTATCCGCCCTTAAATTCCAAGCATGGTTTTAGGTAGTCAGACAGACAGCACACAATGAGTATCATTATGCTAGCCTCCTTATAATACTCCTGCTAGGACATGTCAAAAGCCCTACAACATTAGAAAATGGGACTGTACCCCTATTATACCCCTGTTCTGAGATCCTGTTACACCATTGACCATCAAAAAAAGAAACATGGGTAGCCTGCTATAGTTTGTCCTTTATAAATCAATAATGTTGGTTGTTTCACAGGACTACAAGGTAAGTGCTTACACAGATTGTTGCACTGACACACGCTTCAAGGATAAGGGGAAAAGACAAACCCCCTTTTCCAGTCTCTGGCACCTCACCATATTTAGGCAAATCTGAGCCACCAGAAGCTCTTCCAGACAGGCTGATCCAGTTACCCACCTATTCTGAAGTTTCCTTAGGGCCAAATAAATCTGAGAACTGCCAAGTGAAACACCCGCTCAGGTCATTGCTTAGGAATATCAATTCCTATTATTCTGGAAAAATAACCAGGGAGATCCTTTCTGTTTTACTGTGGTTGATGCTTCAACTCCACAATGAACAACAACAGGAGTGTCAGCAACAAAAATATAACATGGCATCCAGCAAAACATTGGCAGTGCCTAGATTATCAAGGGATGCTCCCTATATTAGCACTACCAGCTCTACCTAAGCAACTTAGCATGATGGGTAGTTAAAAGCTTCTGTTTTCGAAGTCTCAGAACATGTGAGTTGAAAGTACCTTTTCATTTAGCAATACCTATTGAAACCCCTTCAGTTATTTATAATCAATCCTGATGACTCTATTCACCTCATTTCAGAACTTTTCTATAGCACAAATACAGTTAGACTTCAAGCTACAAATTAAATATGCTAGAAGTATAAAAAAAACCCAACTGCAATATATTTTCACATGAACGATTTCTTTCTGTTTGATGGTTTGCCATTGTAGAAGTATTCTGGAATGTTAATACACCACAGAACAATGTCTCTTTTTAAATAGTTATTAAAAAACTCTTCCCTAGTCTGTCCTTTAAAATTCAGCTTGCTTTCTTCTAAATTCAAGAGAGATTCTTCTATTTTAAGAATAGCCAGTATTGAAAATATCAAGCTATCTTCAGCATAAAGAAAAGCTTTGCCTTACACTAATCTGTTTACAAAAATTGAAACCACTTTACCTTAATCACCAAAACCCCAAATGCAACACACTGACCACTTCCTAACTGTATAGGCTTCATTAGCTTCTATTAGTATGGCCCATCACAGTACTACATATGCTTTCAAGTGTTAAAATATGTAAAGCAATACACCCTTTACAAGAACGCAGTTGCTCATTTATGAATTTGCTAAGTCAGAAAAGAAAAGCAATTATTGAAGGCCATGACAAAAGTCTTTTTGCTGGAACTGGCAATTTTATCCTTTGCATTCCAATCTCACTCTTGACCACAAACCCATATTTCAACATGGTGAACGTCTACACAGGATTCATGATTTGAGACATTAAGATTTTACTAAGCATCGTCTACTCCTTAGGAATTGCACATCATTAAGTATTTTCCAATCATAATACGTTTTGGAAAACCAAAGATCAGTGAATCCTACCTGAACTCACCACGATAAAGCTTCTGTAGTGCTTCAGGGAATGAGTGCGTGTATCTCACAGGCAAGCATAAGTGACCTTCCGATCTGGTAGCAAAAAAGGACAATGAAAATGACACAGTACTATTAAGATTTGGTATCTTTAAAAAACAAAACAAAACAAAACAAACATCTCTTTCTGTTACACAAAGCAAAGCTACACTTTGACCTTTATGAATCTACATAATATCACATCAGCAATGGGGTGTATGTGTGCGATATAGGATATTTCTCCCACTTTTCACCTAAAAACTGGCTGTTCAGCTAATAATCCTGTCTAGGTACTTATATAGTTCATGTTCCTGGCCTATAGTTCTAGGCCAGGAATTCAAGCTTAATAAACCCTGCAGGTTAGAAAGAAAATTTCCTCCATTTACACACAAGTTAGTGATATGAAACAGGTAAGCAACATGTCTGAGATCAAAAGAATCTCATGTCAAAACCAGAAGACTAAGCACGGCTCCCCTTTCATAAGTGATATTTGATAACTTGAAGGCACTTGTTATTTGAACCCTGTTATTCAGGCTTGATGCTGTAGAATATCTATTCACAGCATCTGAAAAGTTTTGGAAGAGGAGTAAGCTATGGAAGGAATTAAAACTTTTGGCCACCACTTTCTTATCTACTAAGATTATATTAACTGTTAACATCAAAAGCAGAAACCTAAATCTGGACATCTCGGCAGACAGAGCCTTGGTGAACTCTGAGTTTTACTTGCCATCTGTTTGAAGGTTATACCAACCAGGCAGTACTAATACACTGCATCCACCTGCCCAAATCAATCTTATGGCTAGGTGGATGCAATTTGCGTGGAGTTTATAATAGGACAACTAAATGCCTTTAATTGGCTGAGGAGACTGCGTCCTCTGAGGTATGACATGGTTTACAGGAAGAAACCAGAACAAACTTCTTCATCTGAGGCCCTACTGGATTTCCAATAGGATTCGCCTTCTTCATAAAGAAACCAAGTTTCTGTGTGTTCAGGCACCATACTTAGCTGCTTTTGTTAAGTCCCTTTTCCTGTCTCTGTTCTACACTGCCATCTCTAGCCTCAAACTTCTGGTTAGTAATACAAGCTAACTAGCTGCAAGTGCTGTTACACTGATGTGTGAAAACAACTGTGGCAGTTTAACACAGTCACACTTATCCAATACTACTTAATGTCCTCTCAGATGAGACAGGATAACTCATTGTGTAAACTTTTCTAATAAAACAACAGGTTCACTCAATATCTACAATCCACTAAACAGACATTTATGCTGCCAAATGCTACAGCCATGCCCCATGTATCATGAAAACAGATGCATATTGTGACGCATATTAAATAAAGCACTGCTTTCCCAAATGTGTTTTTACCTTTCAGGATCAGTATTTACTCCAATAACTGGTTTAAATTTATCAAAGACCTTACTGGCTGCCAACAACATTGTACCATCACCTACAGAAAAAGCAAAACAAAAGTTAGTTTCACTTCACATTCTAGTATGCCAAACAAAATATTCTCACATGCACTGCAGCATTACCACTACATGCTTTTGTATTGACAACTGATCAGGTAAACTGCACAAAAATAAAACGGGACCACAAAACTACTGACACCTTTCAACACAGAGTAGTGACAACTGAATTCAAGATGGCAAATGTGACTGGAAAAAGTACGACTTATCTGACAGCTATACAGGCCCAGACAACTGAATTTGGCAGAAGCAAGTTTGAAAAGAGATTTATGAAAATTTCTGTACGTTTATCAGCTGGTAAGAGTAGTTCTTTAAGAAAATAAATTTAGAAAGTATCGCTAATCAAAGCCACAAGAGACAGGAAACAACACCAAATTTTACTGTGAATCACATGACAACAATGACTTCAGTTCCATCTCAGTTTTCTCCTAGAAGGCACAATTTAAAGGTCTTATTTAGCCCCAAATAGGCACACTTGGAAAAGAATTCTTAGATAAAACTGCTGAAGCAGAAATCTTTAAGTGTCAATGGTTTCTTCAGATATGGATATTCTTTCCTGTCTGTTAAACAGGATGACAACTATAACCTGAATCAGTCTTTGCACCAAGATGATAAGCTCTGAAAAGTTCGGAAGATGTATCACTTCCGCGCTGCTTGCCTTGTAACCATGACAAATGCTGCTACAGCCAAACTGGCACTTTAATCTCCAGTTTGGAGGAGTTCTTTGAAATCTACAGGAGTATATTAGGATGCTTCAGGAATCTACACATATCCCTTTCTACCCATTCTGCATGGTAACTAGTAGCTAAGGGCAAAATGGACCAGTGGGGAGGAGAGAAAGGCAGAGCAGTGGTCAAGTCGAACTGCCACAGATGATTGAACATGATGTCAGAGCCCAGCAACACACTGCAGTATTTGCAGCAAATCACAAAAAATAACACTGAATGAATTGCTGCGATCCAATGTTAAAAAGAAACAACCAGGTTAGTTGTTCTGTGGTTCATTTAAAAAGTGGCACCTAATCAGTAGCACAGGCTGCTCAGAAGTTGCACACTTTTACCTGTACCACCCGAGTAGATACTCCAGTCACTGGAAATAAGTGTGAAAGGAAGAAAGAGAGTTTGACCAAGGGGAGGAAAAGGTAGCATCTTAGTCTTCACATACCAAAAACCAAAGAGGAGGGTTTAGGGCTATGTATAATCATGACAGCAAGCATTTTATGCTCTTCAGTTGAAAATTATAGTAAATTCCACAGCTTATACTGTTTAACACAAGAAAAACATTTCCAAAGTGGCCATGCACTGGGATTCACTTCCTAGTGCTACAATTTTAGATACCAGAGGTAGAGAGGATGGCCACAACCACTGCGTTTTGTCATATTTTCTGACAATTAGATAAGCAATTTGTTTTCAAAATGTGCATACCTCCAGATGCCTCACACATTGCAAAATATTTTTAAAAAATATATCTACGAGAACATACTGAAACAAGTACTTCCCTTCTGTAAAGTCGTACCTCCTGCTGATATAACAGCATCTGCCCACCGAACTGTCTCTTCGTTATATTCTCGACGTTTAACAAGACGAACTTCTATCTTCTCATTCCTATAAGGTGTAGAAAAAGCCTGAATGTGTCCTATACTGTTCTTTGTCACATCCTTCTGAAAAACTGACATGTAATTAAGGACTAATTACAATAGTATTTGGTTTATAAGCATTTGACAGTCACACAAATCCTCTACATCTTTTCATTTGTTTTCAAGATAATAATGTAGATGTGTTAGTTAACTGAACTGAGCTAGTTCACCTTACGATTGTTTCAGATTGTGTCTGAAATTCTCAACATCCATACATTCTTACCGTAAACTGTCTACAACATGCTCCACGTTTTTTGTATGAATGTGGTGCCGCTCCAGCAGACCAGCATAGTTAGATCCCTTCAAGGCAAGCTGTAAGACATAAATTGATTTTGTAGAAGTTAATCACTACAGTAAGTGCTCTTGAGTAATACAAATAGAAGCTACAAAAAAGCATGTATTTTACCTCAGTAGAGAAACCTGCTTTTATAAGCATTCCATTAATTACCTCTCTATACACATACAAGTCAGCTTACATTTAGTTACATGAGTTACATGGCCACAGCAGCTGAGAACCACAGACTTTTAAAGGCTCTATACAAACATGCTACACTGACTTCTGTGCCACTTCAGAAACTTTGCTTTCCCTCATTCTGCTAAGTAACTTAAATTCTAGGTAAATCTACATAAAATAGTTATATTTACTATACTCCTGTCATGTGCTAAAAGCACCCAGACAGTTAGATAATTATCTTAAGAATCATAAACATAGTGCTGTAGAGAAAGAGGTCAAAAGAAAAAGCAACAGGAATGATAATTAAGAAAACAGGAATCTTTGAAATACCTAGAGCATTGACCTTCAAATTGTATTTGAGCTAAAATGGAAGACTGCCAAGTGCTGACAAAGGTGACATTTCCCCTGTGTCAAAAAAAGCTTAAGGACAATCTACCTACTACCTTTGATACTGTCCCCTGGATTATAGACCACATTTTTCAAACAACTTCACATCTTTAACAAGAGAAACAGTATTTAGCAGTTGCATGCCAGCATTTTTCTTCTTGGAAGCTGGAGAATTTAAATACTTAATCTTGACACACTCCTTAGACCATGAAAACATTTTGTAGTTCATAAAGAGAGACTCTTCTGAGCAGGCAGGTGAGACTGCTGGCTGAAAGTAAGATTTTTTTTTTTTTGCAACAGGTTTCTGTGCAAGTAATTCAGTCACCACCTATATGCATCAATTCTTCACCTTAGTGTGCTCATCTGGGGCTGGTACTGCCAAATACATGTTTGCGTGGAGATTAAGCAAGTAGAAGAAAGACAGTGAAAAGGATGTTAAGCAAAAGGAGTTTGCAAATACATTTGTAGCCTGCTTCCAGCAGCAGGCTAGACTACATGACATCCTGAGGCTCCTTCTAGCCTGAATTCTACAATTATACTGCCACTGCTTCCTTCTCCCTGACCGGTTAAAACCAATTTACCAGCACAGAAACAGAACTCCTGGAGTTTGTGTAGAGAAATTAATCTGTGCCAGTAGCTTTGAACAAGCACTTCCAGCAATTTATTTAAGTGCCTTTGCTCAAAGTTGCACACACTTACAAGAGAAAGTGGTGCCAGACAGCCACATCTAATCCCATTTCCATAGAGACTCCCACACCACAGAACTCCACAGCAAAGGGGAGAGGACTGGCAGGATATGACAATTACAGTTAACTGCAATCCAATACCCAACAAATGCAATCAATCTTTCTTCATCTGACACCTGTTGATGTCAAGAATTCCAACCATGAGCTGAGCACAAAGACAGACTCGACGCTGAAGAAATTACAGGAAAAAATTGAATCGGCCGCTCTGGAACTGCATCACTGTCCTGCTCAGTGGGTTTACAATCAGTGATTAACTTGCAGGAACGAATCTTCAGGTGGTCTTACAGCTAGGATCAGGAAGCCACCTCCAACAGAGGGACTCTCCTAGACATTGCCTGGATGCCACCAACAGCACTACAAGCAGACAGTAGGAGCAGCTGCCAGCTGTGCTTGGTCACACACACAGATAAGCATGTGGGTGATCAGAGAAGATACAGGCAAAGCTTTCAGGTCATCTTTACAAAGCTTGCTCCTCCAGAGCCCATGGTGATGCACTGGGAACTTGAATTGGTGCTACTGTGCTGCTGTGGGGAGGGAAAGAGCTATGGCTCTCCAAGGCTACGGCCAGTTACAGCACTGCCCAATGCTGGGTCTGCTGTCAGCCTCTCATGATCCATTTGGAGTGGAAACGAGAAAAGAAGGTATTCACCTCCCACAGACAACATCTGCTGCTGAGCACCTCAGGTCTAATTTGCTAGAAGAAAGATTTTTAATTGCACATTTGAAGCACAAATTGACTTTGCTTTACCACCAGAAAGAATAAGAAATCCACAGCAAATAACCTCAAAAAACTGTTACTAAAAACAGGGTTCCCATTCATGCTCCCTCTAGAAATACCTGCTGTGAATGAAACACGAGCACCCGACAAGCAGACTGCTGCTGCAGCATATGTTTTTCAGGCTGCTATTTCCACAGGCTATTACTTCCACACACAACAGAAACTGCAAACTCCATCTTGCCATTTTATGTACCTCATTTATTTGGCTGAGTTGTCAGCACGCCATCTTTCAACCTGGTCAAAGAGAGGTTTTGTCTCAGAACAATGACAGTGTAATGAATCTCTCTATGGTCATTTGCAGGCTTTTGAGGCACCAACATCACTGCTGAGCCTACTGCTAACATTTAATTGGCACTGCAAGCAAGGATAGGTATGGGTACTGTCATTGCTGTGGAACAGAGTCTGTTCTGTAACTCACATTTGCCTTAGGTTAAATGTGTTTAATTATTTTAAATGTGTTAAATTATTTCATCAACAGCTTCAGAAAGCAGAAGAGGATGCTCCACAAATAAGCCATCAATATCCTGACGACTAGCTGAACAATTTCCATGCATACTTCTACTCTTGCTAAGAGCAGCATGGCAGAACAGCTATCTAATGCATAGAGGTCTCCTCTCTGAATTTTGCTTTAGAACAGCTACGTAGGTATCATTAAGCAACAAGATAAATGAAAAGTTAGGGCCTTGAGTTTAAATGGCTAACCTACATCTACGGAGTTAATGAACCATCCTAATCTGCAAAAGGCTCCAGAGGCTAAAACAGTCTGCTGATATCTAGCCTCATCCCTCTAGCTCAGAGGTAAATAACTCACAAGTTCATTAATCTAAGAACTCACAAAGGGACAGCCTGCCTGAGCCTGACCACAGTCAAGTATATCAAACAGAAATGCTAATCATCAGCTGCTTTTCACATAACTGCTCTGAAGAACCAGAGAAGTACCTACAGCCCTTGTGGTCAGAAGCCACAGAATCATAGAGTGGTTGAGGTGGGAAGGGACCTCTCTGGAGGTCATCTGGTCCAACTCCCCTGCTCAAGCAGGGCCACCTGGAGCCACCTGCCCAGGACCACGTCCAGATGACTTTAGAAGATCTTCACAGATGGAGCCTCCACCACCTCTCTGGGCAACCTGTCCCTGTGCTCAGTCACCCTCACAATGAAAAAGTGTCTCCCAATATTCAGACAGACCTTTCTGTATTTCAGTTTGTGCCTGCTGCCTCTGGTCCTGCCTCTTATCCAGGACTTGAATGCCATACTAAAACTATGACAAATGCTGCTTCTTAAAAGAGCTCTGCACTGAGGATAAAGAATAAGACAAACTGAGACCACGACCTCCTTTCTACTTTAAAAGAGCTGAAGGCAAAGATCAGACAGTCCAGTTGCTGTGTTCATGACCACCTCCTCAAAGAGCCCAGGAGGAACTTGTGATGTACAGAAAGCCCCAGACTGCAGGACAGCCTGGCTCCTGAGCCCACTGATCAGACAGGCCCACAAACTCATACCAGGCTTGGGTCTTACCAACCACACCCTCAAAAAGGCCCATAGGTTTTAGCTTCTACACGATGACAACTTGCAAATTCTTCCTTCAGAGAATGCTCTGATTTATAATTCTTGCAGCCGTCCTTCCAAAAAGAAAGGGGTTGACAGGCCACTCTCCACTTTCAAAGTCTGAGAGCAAGTCTGACAGTCTTGCAGAGCAGGTATCTTTATACCAAGTATTGACATTCTTGGCTAAAATGAGAAAAAACAACTATTTTGACAGAGCCATGTTGACTTTATTTGGTATTTCATGCTGTACAGAGTAGCAGTTTGATCTGAGTATCAAGTCTACTGGAAGAAAAATGGAGTTATACCGAACACCGGATAACATTTATGTAAGTGACTTTATTAAAAGTAGTTTCTTCAGGTTTTCTTTTCTAAAATCCTCATTAAGACTTAACTGAAGTAAAACAACAGAGCTCCGATGTTTTACATAAAAAAGTTATTATCCAAAGTAATCATTCTACTTCATTTTACCACTAACCGTATTAGGAAAAGTCACTTCCTTCCACAGAATAAGCAGCTATGTTTGGCCCATGAAACCAAAGAAAACCTCATAAAATTGAAAAAAAACTAAATTAACTGTCATGGGGTAATAGTACATACTCCTGCAAAACTTACCCATACTAACACAGAAAACCTAAAAAATTACAATGAATGCTAAGAAGCCTGCCAGTACAGTACAATGAGTATACTGCAAAACACAAAACATTTAAACTTAGCGCTATTCTTCCAGAAATTGTCAGACTGCACACTGACTTCCCAGACATGGGCTAGAAAATAAAAACACTATTCCTACAGAGCTCAAGATCTTCAAACTACAGTATGCGTGGCATTTCTTGGTGTTGAAGTTGTAAAAGCCTACGTTAGGGGCCACACACAGGTCTGGAGCCCCGCACTGCAGGTTAAGTAATTTCTTCCAGCGGCTATCTGGAAAGATCAGTAAGAGCAAAGGAAACTGAAAAGTACTGATGAATGGAAGCTATGGGTCTGTGAACACACTGGAAACATGGTGTTTGCTGAGTCCGACGTGCTGAGGCTCCCAGAACAGGAAAAAATAAGGGTAAAATGTACAGGGAACGTTGCATCAGAGCACAAGGGTAGTCACATGGAAAGTGGGAATAAACAAAAAGTACACCTGTAGGCCTATTAATCTGACCTCAAGAGTATCCAAGACTGTTAAATAAAATGCAGGAATATATACATGAGAGCTATTCTAGCTAGAAGTGCATTAGCATATGAAAACAGGGACAAACTGGCCAAAAATACATTCAGGCATAGCTTCAATAGTGTTCTTAAACCTTGCGGCAGAGATGCAATGCAAAGCAGGCTTCCAGAAGAGCCTGCATTGGAAAACACACTCAAGTGAGCAGAACATGTTCTATGATGGAGTTGTTTTTCCTTAAGAGCCTGAAGGAGAAAAGACCTAGACCAAATGCCTAAAAAAGCTCTTATTTTCTAGCCTGATCCTTTTTTAATGAAAAGATAATTTTTCACAGAGCTCCTTTAACAGTGATTTAGGCAACAGACATTTGCTTGAATGCCTTCCTTCTGGAGTCTTAGCTCTCACCTCTGGCAAGTCTCACCCCACCAGTTTGAACTGTGGGGTCTGCTGTCCTTGATTAATGTTGGCCCTCCAGGAACAACGCTGTACAACGAGGACATGGCTTGTAGCCACAAATACAGAAGCAATACAAAGCCAAGCAACATCCGAATACCCGCTGTTGTCTACATATGTGGATTATGATCCTTGATTTAGTGAATGGGGAAAAGAAAAGCTGTAGCCAAGTCTTACTGACATTGCTAACTGAAGTATTAGGACAAAACAGTATACTCTCTCAAAACAGTAATGTGAATGTTGTCCAGAGTAAAATTGTGAATTGAGCACCTTCTACATCTCATCCTACTACACTAAGATTAACAGAAACTTTTCAGATGCATTTTTGCTATCTATCTATCTATATAAAATGTATATATTCAAATTCTGATTACTAGGTTTATCTTGAATTTACAGCACTAACCTTCACTTTGCCTTAAACTGCCACTGCACCAGGGTGGAGTTAATGCCTCTGTGTATCAATCAGTTGTTTTATGACTGTTGCTTATTTAGGAGTTAAACTAAATGTCTGACTAGAAGGAAAAAAAAAAGCATACAGCCAGAAATGATTACTCTGTCAAATTTACACAATGAACTTGCCCACACATGCACCCTGGCACAACAAGAACAGGTCACTGCTTTCCACTCTACCTAATTTCTACACAAAGAACCACCAAACAAATGGATTTAAAGAGCAACAGCTAAACACAGAAGTTTGAATTTTAACCTGAAGAAGAAAATACTATGACCACTATAGGTATACTCATCTAACCATTTCTAAGCAGAGAACAGCACTATTAAAAGTCCTATATTTTCAGAAATTGTGTCTCTAGACTAACCACATCTCCCAAGTATAGACAAAGGCAGTGCTCTCAGTTTTGCTCTCAGTTTTAAAAGAAACAAGCACTTATTGTGACAGGAATATGGAAAAAAGTATTTTTCCAGAAGAACAGTTTTGACTATAGCATGTGCCTCACATAATACATTCATCTCAGCTTCCCTGATAAATAAGAAACACTGACTCAAAATTTGCATAAGTACCAGAGTCAAAGACTGGCAATCTACAGTTGCATGCAAGTAATTTTCCTACTTTCTTTTCCTACGTTCTAGCAGTGTTAACTACTAGTTCACTTAAATCTTCATCTATCATACTAAACACAAATCCAGTTTTCCTCACAGGCCAGGCAGACACTGAACTTTATGATTTCTTAAGAGCTCCAACCACATATTAAGCTTTGCTATTTCATAATGTAAAAATAATCTGCACACAGATAAGTTAGATTAAAGCATGATTCAGCTTCTGAATCTTGGATAATAAAGTGCAGAAAACAAAAGAGATAAAAATAAACCAAGCAGTTAGCCATGGCAGAACCTCCCCAGTAGAAATCTGCACCTTGGAGACACATTTCAAGAACTCCACAGAAGAGGGTCTGCTAGAAGGACAGCCACAGCAACCTTGAACCACAACCCTGAACCTTCAGTGGGTTTTCCAGCATTAGCTGGAACTGATGGGGGAGTTGAATTTGGTGGTTGTATACAACAGATGTCCAGGTTTGGATATAACACCAACTTTCACAGCAAGTATATAGGACACCGTGCCCACCCTCAATTTCTTCTAATTAGAGAAGAATTATCAAGACAAATATCATTTATGAGCTTCAACTGCTGTATTTATACTCATGAGAGCAAGTCCGCAGATGACACCAAGCTGCGTGGTGTGCTTGATATTCTAGAGGAACAGGATGCCATTCAGAGGTACCTGGACAGACTGGGAGAATGAAGAACTGCCCACTCTAAGAGGAAATCAGGTTTGAGGCCATCTAAGCAACATGAAGGTGCACAAGTCCATGGGACCAGGTGAGATGCATCCATGGGTCCTGAGGGAACTGGTGGATGAAGTGGCTAGGCCACTATCCATCATATCTGAGAAGTTGTAGCAGTCTGGGGAAGTTCCCACTGACTGGAAAAGGGGAAACATAACCCTCATTTTTAAAAAGGGAAAAAAGGGAGACCCAGGCAACTACAGACCAGTCAGTCTCACATCTGTGCCTGACAAGATCATGGAGGAGATCCTCCTGGAAGCTATGCCCAAGCACATGGAAAATAAGGAGGTGGTTGGTGACAGCCAGCATGGCTTCACTAAGGGCAAATTGTCCCTGAAATAATTTGGTGGCCTTCTACAATGGGGTTACAGCATTGGTAGATAAGGGAGGAGGAACTGAAATCATCTACCTGGACTTGTGCACAGCATTTGACACTGTCCCACATGACATCCTTGTCTCTAAACTGGAGAGATGTGGATTCGATGGATGGACCACTTGGTGGTCAGGAATTGGCTAGGTGGTTGCACTCAAGGAGTTGCAGTCAATGGCTCAATGTCCAAGTGGAAAGCAGTGACAAGCTGTGTTCCTCAGGGGTCGGCACTGAGGCTGGTGCTGTTTAACATCTTTGTTGGTGACATGGACACTGGGATTGAGTGCACCCTCAGCAAGTCTGCCGACAACACCAAGCTGTGTGGTGCGGTTGACAGGCTGGAGGGAAGGGATGCCGTCCAGAGGGACCTGGACAAGCTTGAGAGGTCGGCCTGTGCGAACCTCAGGAAGTTCAGCAAGGCCAAGTGCAAGGTCTTGCATATGGGTTGGGGCAGTCCGAAGCACAAATACAGGCTGGGCAAAAAATGGATTGAAAGCAGCCCTGCAGAGAAGGACTTGGGGGGGGGGGGGGGGGCTGGTGTTGACATGAAGCTCAGTGTGACCCGGCAATGTGCGTCATGGCCCAGAAAGCCAATCGTATCCTGGGCTGCATCAAAAGAAGCGTGACCAGCAGGTTGAGGGAGGTGATTCTGCCCCTCTGCTCCGCTCTGGTGAGACCCCACCTGCAGTACTGTGTCCAGCTCTGGGGTCCCCAACATAAAAAGGACATGGACCTGCTGGAGCAGGTCCAGAGGAGGGCCATAAAGATGATCAGAGGGCTGGAGCACCTCTCCTGTAAAGACAGGCTGTGAGATTTAGGGTTGTTCAGCCTGCAGAAGAGAAGGCTCTAGGGGGACCTTACAGCAGCCTTCCGGTAGCTAAAGGGGGCCTACAAGAAAGCCCAAAAGGGACTTTTTACAACGGCATGTAGCAACAGAACAAGGGTTAATGGCTTTAAAGTGAAAGAGGGTAGATTTAGATTAGATATTGTGAAGAAATTCTTTACTGTAAGGGTGGCAAGACACTGGAACAGGTTGCCCAACGAAGTTTTGGAATTTTTTGGGTAAATTTTTGATTTTTGGTTTCAGATAATATAGTAGCTAAAAAATGAAATCCATAAACTCAATGTATTATTACAAGATGGCTTTAATAATGAGCATTTGCCTTAGCTGAAGTAGCAGAGAAACCACGCGGCTTCCAAAATAAAGTCCTACTGAGAATCAGCATACTCAGGCTCAGGTTTAAGCTCTCTACAAAGCTTTAAACATGAATCAAGTCTTCAGCTTCAAACTACTGATGAGTTGCAAGCAACATTAAGCCCAGTTCCTCGCCCCCTCCCAGTTTGGATTTTTACATAGTATACAGGCCATTAATTGCTTGCTTATAAAAAACTGTGGTAGGTTAACCTATGCAATAGGTCGGTACCTACCATAAAAGAAAGGTAGTAGGCTGGCCCTACCCAACCAGCACACTTGCCTGTCTACTGTTGACTGATGTACAAACCAGCTGTGAGTTGCTCAGAATTGTTCCTAATATTGCTCCTGACCACTTGCTAGGTTTCCACCAGTTTGTTGAATATTTTTTGCTTATGCTTTCCTCACTCTTTTCTTCAGCAACTTAGACCTCTCACTTCCATTACGTAGTTGTGGAAGACTTTCAGTTGCTGCCTTTATATCTGCTACAGAGTAATGATTATGCAGTGTTTTGCATATAGCATTTTGTTTGCCGTTACTTCTGTAGTAGCTGTCTTCAGCAATTTCTTCACTTGGTAAGTGAAACTGGCAACATGATGCTCCTGAAGCTTTACAGAAATGCTGCTTTGGGGCAAGAGTTTGATTTACACATGAAGTAAAAATGCCATAAACTTTTTTCTAATTCTTCACCTACCACATTAAAGTATTGTCATTTTAACCACAACTGAAGAATATACATAGTGGTTTGTAATTCAAAGACTAACGCAGAGCAAATTGTTAGCTATAAACAGAGCAGTAACTACTTTCTGTACTAACAGGTTTCTAGAAACCCAGTGCAATCCAGGCAATTCAATCATTTGGTTCTCATTAATTCAGCAGGACACCAACATACTGTCACAAATCACAACTAGCTAAGTACTTAAAAACAATATTAAAGTCACATCTAAAAAGCAGGGGTTTTTCAGCTGTATGAAGTATCAGATGCTTGGTGAGACAGTCCATGAAGTTTAATTTAGGTACACTGAAATGCATTTTGCATTTGCAAAAATACTTTTGCACTTACTTGCTATATATGACTAAGTATGTGCTCAGAAAGAAATGCTATGGAAAAAGGAATTTCTGCATCCCATTTATTTGTTTACATAATTTTCCAGACTCCTCTTATGACAGAATGAGAACACAGAATGAACTTTTTAATAAAGCAGATGTAAATGAAGTTACTTAACATTGATGTAAGTACATCAAATTTCAAAGGTAAACAAACACACACTGTAGTTGTGCAACGTAAAAAACATTTACACCTATCTCAGTTTCCAGTGGACTAGCTGAAAAATTTTACTTCTGAAAAAAAGTGTCTTTAGCTTTGAATAATCTTGGTGTACTATAACCTGTGTCTTGAATTCTGTATGCTTCAAATTCAATAGATTGAGATGGTATTTTTTCCCCTCTTTTCAGGGTGAGGCAGAGACAAGCACCGTCCCACCAGTTTTTAAACACTTTATGTGCTCCCTAGAGGAACATCTACTGAAATAATTCACATTACAAAATGAGCAGAGATGGGTAGTCTGAATTCAACAGAACAATGAAAAGCTTCACAGTAGCAGTTTATTCATTAAATGTTTCTATTTAAAGACACTACCTTCAACTGTATCACTGTACATTTGGATCCACAAGAGAACACAGGGGTGAATACCCTAATATTTACTGCTTTTTAGAATAGCTCAACTTTTTTCCAAGAAAACAATTGAAACATGATTTTTGAAGAAAAAACACTCTGCTGAATTATATGATTTCATTTTAAAATTATAATTCAGTTGAACTTTGAAGTTTGCATATTACTTTTTCCTTCTGCTACCTTCCTTGAATCTGTAAAAATCCTAGTGTTTTAAAAATATTTAGCCACATTTTCTAAACAGAGCTCTGGTGGATCACAGGTATCTGGATTTTAAGTGCAGCTCTCTAAACCAGAAGTCTAAGAATTAAATACCTGGCTAGTTTCCAAAAGCCTACCCTGAGGTGACATTCACAAACCTAAAACACTAGTACTTAGGAAAGATAATTCAAAAGTGATACTAAAAATGTATCTTTCACCGTTTAATGTAAAAGAAGGTAAAGATTCTTTTTTCTGTAAATAGTAATAATTAAAATAAAATCAATCACCTATCAAATTACAGGTAAAGTAGTACATTTCCCCCAAGAGAGAATTTTCTAAGAAACATGAAAACTTTAATGTGCAGATTAGTAACAGCTGGTGCTGTAAGCATCTAAATTAGGAATTGGGGAGGCGTGTTGTTGTTCTACACATACACTCCCCACCACCTTCCACAGTTCTGTGAGTTTTGGTTTGGAGCACAAGAACATACAAACTCTAACTGAAGCTCTCCTACCTGCTAAGAGACACTCCTTCCTTCCT
Organism: Astur gentilis; assembly: GCF_929443795.1. NCBI lineage: Eukaryota > Metazoa > Chordata > Aves > Accipitriformes > Accipitridae > Astur > Astur gentilis. The sequence continues at coordinate 75,701,394 of NC_064919.1, read as the reverse complement.
GACCAGCCTTGCCCAGGATGCTGTTGGTGCCTTATGCTGAAGATAAGTCCACATTGTGCCTCTTTCAGGGGAGGCAATATTCTGTTAACAGGTTATCTGTTCTCTGCCCAGATACCAGTTTTCAAGAAAGCTATATGAACTTCATTTCTGAGATGACCACCCCTGCCAATTTCTTGCAGTAGTCCAAAAGAGCCAAAACTTGTTCCAAACCTCCAACTCCTTGCTCTCCCTCCCTGCTCCAAAAAAAGACACATAAACCAGCCACAACAGAGTATCAGCTGTGGTCCACACTGAATCGTTTTCCTCCAATTAAGACCAAAACAAACATAACTTTTCACCTGACAAGACATTTTCAAAGGTAATTAAAACTGCATATGAAGTGTGTTTGGACAGCTAAATTGTTGATCATCCCTAAATACCTTCCAGCAGTGAGAATTCGGCAGCTGCAATCTCAACTCTGCTACCGCACAAAAAAACAGGACTCAAGAAATTAGCTTTATGTACTACTGGGATATTAACTTCTCTTAATTTATGTAAGAACAACAGCAATGCTTGCTCTACATGGGTTTGCTGAGAGTTAAATAAACAGTCAGGACATACAGTAGCCTTCAGTATTAGTTGACTTGATCATTCATTTTTGTAACCAGCCATATTTAGATACCAATCCCAATAACCAGGTCACAAGAAATTAAAATTGCTGCCATTTCTGGTAAGCAAACTGTTTGTAGGGACTTAGGAAGATTATTATTATTTTTATTTAACTTAAAAGCTGGTGATTGCAAGTGTTAGAAATCCAATAGTCTCTTTAAATCTCATGAAGGCAAACAAAATTATTCCTTGTGTGATTTAATACTCCCAATTTACTGATGCAACACTTTTTTTTTTTTTTTAAGTGCTGGGTCATTTCAGGGCATTTTTCTTTCCTGGCATTAGAAGAGAAATTTCCCATTTTTACAGGCCTCTAATCTCCCTTCTGAACTAGACTCTGAAAACCTCCCCTACACAACAAAGTTCAGAGCACTTAATTATGCTGTTCAGAATTACAATACTAATTATGATAGTCAGATGTGTTTAGGTACAGTTATAAACAGATTTAAAAGACTTATTTGTAAGTGTGTAAGAGCTCGGCCACAATATCTGTAAAAACAACCACCTGGAGCAAATATGCATACGATGTATGTAGTGGTGCAACGCAAGATTTAATCTTCCACAGATCTACTAAACACTCTTTCAAGTGTTTGCCCTTGCTCTCCACCTCTCCCCCATCTGTTCTACTCTTCTGTCTAGACTGCTTCTTTACCTCTCCTGTCTGTTTGCACACAGAAAGAATTCGGGAATCGTGACCTCGCATCTTTCACTTTACGACATTTAATAGCGTTTGTATAGTACAACTCACTTAGTGTGTCCAAAAGAAAGGCCACAGAAGTATTTAGGCCACTGCTGCTCAGGGCCTCTGTTGCCTATCACAGGTGTCAGCCAGCCAGCTTCAATACTGAGATATTCTGCTTCTTGGAGTACACTGTGATTCATACAGTGTATCATATATATGATCACGCTACGATCTGGATCACATTTTAATATCTATTGGTGTATGCCAACAATTTATCTTCAGTCTCCCTAAACACGGACCACATCCCAGCTAATTAGGACATGCACCCAAAGGCACACATGCAGTGTCACCTCTGCATTAACTGACTTAACAGCATTTTCCGTCTTAATACATAAACACACTGATTGTAACAGCTAAGTTCAGGTCTGCTCTCCTGCCTCAGGCACAACTCCCTGGTAATCAGGCATAACTGCTTAAGCCCACAATGATCATTATTTGTGCTACACTAAAATCTGAAGCTTCCAAGTAGAGACATCAGTTATCTTCCAGGAGCTTGCAAGCAATCTCCTCTGCCCACAACTGGCAGGCAAACAAGCCCAGGTAGGGCTTCTCAAATCTAGGCCTCCAACATTGCCTTGAAATTCAGTTTCTCTATTTCAGACAGCCAGCCTCTGGCTCTGTGAAGGTCCGTGACAGATAACAGCACCGTGCTCCTCCACTGGTAGGGGCTCCCTCATGCCGCAACAACGCTGCCACACCACAAGCCAGCTCTAGGCTCACCCGAGCTTCAGTCCCTGCAACGTAACACAGTCCCCACCACCACCACCCGCCTGGGTTAGCCGACAGCTTTCAGCATCAGGTGAGCCAAACCTTTTGCTTTCATTCTTCACCGCTCTGCCAAGAGCAGGCTTTCACGTGAGCCTCGACTCACACCCTGCCCTCTGTGTGACCGTTCGGTGTGACTGAGCTCCCATGCCAGATTCGTGGCCGCTTCAATTCACAACCTTCAGGATAAACTGAGCATCACCCTGGGTAGCTGCAGTAGGGACCCAATGCACGTCCAAGGGCAGTGCCTTGGCACCAGCTTCTGACATCTCCCCAGGCAGGAGAAGCAAAGACACAGGGAGCACAGAGTGCCGCTAACCTCAGGAAGCAAAATCCATCATGTCCCCAAGCTGCCCTCAAAGGACGCAGCACAAAGGGGGAAGGAAACTTTGAAGCCATCGCTTTGCTAAGAAGTAATCCCTGTCCGCAACAGAAGGGGCAAGGGTCTCCTGAACCTTCACCTAACATATTATTTACTGAGACTGCTATTAGCTCAGAAAGGTTGGGGGGGAGGGGGCGCGAAATCAGAGACCAGAGTCACAACAGAAGGTAAATACAGAAATCTTTACACGTCACCTAAAAAATGTGAAAACCAGGCAGGCAGTAAGGAGAATTCCTTCATTCTCTTATTTCAAAAATATAATTCTGGAAGAGCTTTTCAGTGTGTTCTTGCACAAATCTTTGCATTCCCACCCATGCGGCAAGAGCCTAGCCTAATATTGCTACACACATAGGCAAGTTAGGCTTTGTCTGCCTGGCAGCACTATGAGTTTTACTGCTGCAATTCCTCACATGGAGGTATTTTCCGGGGAAAGATAAGATTGAAAAAAGCACCAGTCATAGAACAAAAATTTTAGAATTCTCCCAAATATAGAGAATTATCTTACACCTTGAAGCTTCTCCAAAAGGACAAAGTCTAAGGTGTTTCTGCAACTACCACAACCAGACACTGTGCCCTCACAGTTAATTTTTTTAAAAATGCTTCTTGAGATTGATACAGGCGACCCATCTTGCAAACCACGCCTTCTTGTCAGAGAAAAAACTGCAGCTATCGCCGCATTCAGTTGAGAGCGCCTTTAGGGATGTGCAACACTAACACCACTGGTCACTAACCGATTCGCTGTCCCAGTCCTGCCTGCACACAAGCAGTTAGGGAAAGGTGACCAAACACGCCAGTTTGTTTTTCTTGGCTTTAGCTGCACACTGAGGACAACCCGATTACACTTAACAGCAAGAAACGTTTCCTCAAGAGAGGCTTAAACGAAGACAGAAAAGCAGGGTTACAGGTGAGCTGTGGGAGACATTGCTTTTCAATAGCCACCGTATGAGAGGAAGTACAGGGACCTCTCAGCAACAGGAACCTACACGTAGGGGAGAACAGGAACACAGGCTTACGTTTCCACATTAAACTTGTTGCCGTGTGAAATCTGACTAGAAAGCTTTACAAAATAGGTAAAAACGTTTAGACAGGAATTCCACAGGAGGCGGATGGCCAACTGAAGTATGCAGAGAAACGTAAGCACCCCCTGCTTTAGACACTGTACTTTGTATCCTGGTGTTTTACAAAGCAAGGCTATGCAACCACAGCATTTGTCCCCGCTACATAAATTAAGCACGTGTGCAAGTTTAACGCAAATGCTGCAAACAAATACAGTTCTCAAATATTTCCAGTTGTAAGAGACCAAAGACTAGACAGACCCAAACGAATGGTCTTATTCACAACAAGGACAATCCTATCAGCTCATGACCTGGTCCGCACAGACGGCTGGCGGCCAAAGTGAACTCCAGCAGGTACCATCCTTTAGCCCACGGGTGGCAGGCGAGCTCTGGAAGGAGGCAGCCGCAGGCTATACGGAGGACAGGATGGGGGTCACTGTGCTCGGTGGAGATAAAGACACTAGACGCTGGGCACACGTATCGACTCTTGGAAACACCCGCTTTGCTGGGCGCACGTATCGACTCTTGGAAACACCCGCTTTCCTCAGTACACCCTCACTAGCGGAACAGCCGCCTGGTTTTGTACTGAATGCTTCCTACGGACCACAGGGAAAGGCTTTTCTAAAAACCGTAGCCAGGCAGGTGGATGCGAACGAGAGATTTGGCTGTTGAGCTGGAGGAGTCACGAGAAAAACACCCGAAGGGTGAAGTGAGGAAGCGAGGCAAGGGTGCGGAGCGAAGGAGCAGGAGGAAGCGAGAACGAGTCCTCTCCAAGCCTCGGAGAGGATTTTCAGAACAGAGTGCTCTCCTCAGCAGGCGCTCCTCCAAACAGAGGCTTTACGCGACACACTGCACGAAAACACCTGCACCTTGGTGAAGGCTGCCGGGGCCGCTCCGAGGATAAAACCCGAGCACGCTTACTACACAAGTCCCTCGGTAATCGGCAACAGACGAACGAGGGGCGGTTAAGCGGCGCTGCCCGCTCCCCCTCTCCCAGCTCCGAGTCGGGCTCCCGGCCCCGGGGGGGGGGGGCGGGACGGGGACAGCCGCCCGGCAGCGCCCGACCGCGGGCTCAGCGGCCGCGCCCCCGCCCGCCGGCACCGGACCACGGCGCCGCCCCGCGCCCCCCCGCCCCTGCGCAGGGCGAGGGGGAGCCCCAGGCCCGCTCCGGACACGCCGGGCCCCTCCGCAGCCCGGGCATCGCCCTGGTGACTCCTCAAGCCTCCCCACAGCCCGGCCCCGGCGCCACGGCCCGGCCGCGCCCGGGGAGGCCGGGATCGCCGCCCCGCTCCCGCCGCTCACCAGCTGCTTGAGGTCCTCCTCGGAGAGCCCGGCGTAGCGGTACCGCTGCTGCTCGAACTCGTACCGCGTCGTCTTCACCACCACCGCCACCCGCGACGGCCGGAACCCGCCGCCCGCCGCCCCCAGCCCGCCGCAGCCCCGCCGCCGCGGCGGCGCGCACGGCCCGGCGCCGGCCCCGGCCCCGGCCCCCTCCGCCGCGCAGCGGAGGGCGAGGAGGCGCCGGCGGGCGCCGCCGAGCAGCGACAGCCCCGGCAGGGCGGAGGAAGCCCCCGCCGCCCGCTGACAGAGCGGCGGCGAACGGCGCCCGGCCGCCCGGCCGGCGAGGCAGAAGGAGCCGCCGAGGAAGCCCCGCGCGGAGGACATCGCCCGGGCTCGCTCCCCGCCCCGGGGCGGCAGCCTGCGGCCGGCGGGCGGGCGGGCGGGCGGGCGGGAGGGAGGGAGGGAGGGAGGGAGGGGAGGGGCGCGGCGCGGCGCTGCCCGGCGGCGGCCGCCCCCGCTCTGAGGCTGCCTCCCCGCCCGGGCAGCGCTCGGCACACATGGCACGGCCGCGCCGCGGCGCCCCGCCCCTCCCCGCACGCAGGCGCGGCCCCCGCCAATAGGGAAGCGCGCCGCGAGACTCCCACCCTCCGGGGGTGGGTGGGGGGGTGGGGCGGGGCAGGAGCAGCGGGGGAGGCTCCCGCGCCGGAGCGCATGCGTCCGGCTCGAGACCAACGGCGCCGGCCGCAGGGGGGGAAGGCGGGGACAGCTCCCCCTCCCGCGCCTCGGGAAGCGGGAGTTGCGCATGCGCCTGGCGCACCAAGTCGCCTGCCCCCACCCGCCCGTCGTCTCGCGGTGCCGCTTCCCCCGCCGCGCGGGAGGCGGGGCTCGAGGCAGCCAGGTGGGCGCGCGCCGGCGGCCGTCGTGAGGGGCTGGGTCCCCTCAGCCGGGCTGCCTCGGCTCCCCCCCGCCCCGGAGGGACACCTCCTGCGTCCCCTCGCCGCCTCCCGCCCAGCCGCCTCCTGCCCAGCCTCCTCCTGCGGCGACGGCTCGACAAATAAAGCCGCTTGCGTCCTCTGAGGTAGCTGGGGGAGGCGAGAGTTGGTAGCTGAGAGGGCTGTGGAAATCCTGAGGTGGCAGCTCCCGCAGGTGCCTCGCGGGGAGGCTGGCTGGCTACCTTGTTAAACTTGTCTGAGGAAAGGGATTCTGGAAGTTAGGAAAAAACACAACAGGTGCTTTGTTTTAAAAGCACCAAGTACCGCATCTTGGGAGGAGAAGGGTGTGATTTGAGAGGTCAATCTCTTACTCACGACTGTTCTGCTCTGTATTACGTTTATTCCACTGTCTGAGGAAGCGCAGAAAAAGGCAACGTGGTGAAAGCAGCAGGCTTGGGAAAAGACCTGTGAAACGGGCCTGTGAGTGTGTGTGTCCGCATTTTGCGTGTCCAGGTTTTAAAAAAAAAAAAAAAAAAAAAAGGATCGTGTGTTACTTTTCAGTATTGTAAGCAAACTATCTAAAAAAATGGGGGGAGGGGGGCGGTTACATCATTAATAACTGCCTTTTCAGGTATTGACTTTCACAGTTGGGGCGGTGGTTACATCATTATTAATAACTGCCTTTTCAGGTATTGACTTTCACAGTTGGGGCGGTGGTTACATCATTATTAATAACTGCCTTCTCAGGTATTGACTTTCACAGACAGTACTTCTGCACTGAAAGCCTCGTTTACGCACGTTTTTCTCATTACTCGCCTTGTGCCCGTTCTTTCCCTGGAGGAAGTCACAGCTTCTCCTTGTGAGGAGGGATTGAAAGCAGCAGCTTTTACCTGTCAGCCCAGCACCCATCTACGCTGCTCTGCTAGGAGAGCCTTAGGAAATGAGAATAGCTAAACCCATTCAGCTAAACAAAAGCTCCACCCAGTCTTTACTGACGGGGAGGAGGTTTTTCTACCTACCGATTAGCTTAGCCTTGAGGGAAACTACCACAAATCAGATTACCAGGAGAGTAATTAAACATAACTAATTCTCTTGCTAACCAGCTAATGCCTCGTTCTGTGTAACTATTAACTTTTGGATTGTACAAAGCAGTAGATAATACGAGATCCTGGAGACCAAAAGGATAAGAAGAGGTTTTGAAAATTTACAGCTGTGTTCCAAATTGTTATCTTTTTGATAGTTTATTTGACCCTTGAGCTGCACCTCTAGGATTCTGTGCTTCGTGTATTACCTATTTATACGGAACTGTTTTCATCCTTGAAAGGCAAACTTGAGTATGGAACAGTATTTTACTCTGAGGCCACGCAATTATTCTGTTATGGTCTTTTGAATTAATGCCCACAGCAAGCATTATAAGCATAAAATATGAAATACTTATTTTAAAATGTAAATTCCAACCAGTAGATGATATCTTAAATGTTCTGGAGGTAGAGCTGCGGCACAGAGTAAGAAGTGATTCATCCAGGGTTCCCAGAAGGAAGTGTCTGACAGACTGACTAGCTGAAGAGCGCACAGATCACCATGCGACACCCCATTATCTACGTGGAAAAAGTTTTAAGCTTTCCATAACACATAAAATAGAGTTTGTGAAATGTCACTTACAGATCACATCTTACTTGTGAATAGGCCTATTTACTCTCCCTTACCACACCTTTTGGTTTGAATATACAACTGGTACACAGGAACAAGGCACAAGTATCTGTCAAATGACATGTATTTTGAAATATATTCACAGTTTGTGACACGACATGTCTTCACACCCCATCTTCAATGACTTCGGAGCAATATACCCAGTGCGTTAAGGGATAGATTTGTTCATACAGAATTAAATTAATAAGCACAGGCATTTTAGCCTGGTATTCCTACAGGATACAAGTATGAAGCACAGGTGAATTCCCACTGTAGTGACTTTCTAGACCCTTGGCTAACCATGACCAGCTTCATTCTGGGCAGAGAGTACTTAAAAATTCCTTATGGAAATGGACACCTCAATACTGCCTGCAGTAAGGAAAACTCTTCAGAGTAATGCACATTTTAGATGCCAAGGAGTTATCATACATGAGGTAAATTTCAAGATGCAAATCCGTAGAAAACCAGGCATCCTTAGCTCTACATTCTTCAAATTATACAGTGGACTTAAAAAAACCCAAAACCTCTGTGTAATAAAATAATTTATTCAGTGTTAAAAAACAATGTAACTGGAAAGTTTTGTATGTAAACACTAAATTAGGAAATTCCTAAGTTATTACACTAGCTGCAAAAGTGGCAATGCATGACTGTACCAGCCAGCAGTTTTACATAAGAAGGTCTCCAAATGCAGCCTTTTTGCATCCAAAGGAATTTACGTATTGCTTCTAGAGTAGTTACAGTGCGGGACAACTGTTCATTTCTACTCCTTACTGAAGTCTGTGAGTAACGCCTTCTTGTGATCATTGAATTAATCACCAGTGATAAAATTAATCCAATCATTCACATGCTCTATACTTTCTTTATATGCCCCTACGCACTACTGATACCTGAAAATGACAGTGCTGTCTTTCTGTTGAAAATGTTAATGTTGTCACTGTTGGTTGCATTCACACAGGGGGAGATGAACAGACCATCACGGTAACATTTCACAAAACTGAGCCCTCAGATTTTGAGCCCAGCTGACCACAGCTGTCAATTCTGATTATCCAGAGGGAAACTCCAGACTAATGCTTAGAGAACACATCACTCGTGCAGCACGTCAGAATCTGACAGGACAGGTAGATGAACACATTAGCAGGTGTAGTCTGATTAAATTTCTGATCCCAGATTCTACCCATGGGTGCTTCCATTTTGCTCGCAACGTATGTACCCTCATCAGTGATTACATAGTTGGGTCATACGACTGCTTCATAAATTCCAAAACAGAAGAGAATACTTCAGAAAAAGCAAAATAAGTGCAGTTATTCTTACAAATGCAAATTGCTGAAAATTTGTCACACAAAACCAATGGGAAGGGTCAAGCTTTCTTGTCCACACGTTCATTAGAATATGTTTCAATTAACAGAAATCTACTTTTCTACTTTTCTTCCCACTCTTTGCTTATGCAAAGCAAACTACACTGTCCTGAAGTGGACTAACACAACTGACTTCACCATTTCAGAAGCAATTTGAATATGCTTGAACAGCTGCAGACACATTGTTTTGTAAGAGTAACTTTAGTGTTTGTGCAAGACGACTCGGTAATCTGAAGCCCACTTTCCAGACAGACAACTGCTGTAGAACAGGCAAGGTATGCTGCTTCTAGATCTTCCTGCCAGCATGCCCCAGTGGTAGGTAGGGAAAGAGGATGCTGTTTCCCTCCCTGACCATGTCATACTGGCTGTCGGCAGCATTGAAAGCAGGATCAGCTGTGCTAAAGGTTTTCCCTGTATTCATTCATTCAACAGAGACAGTACCAAACTCTTAACTTCATACAGTCTGCCAAAACTAATTGGGAGGTCACTGAAGATCATGATGTAAAAACCTGAGTGACAAGATTTAGAGAGATACAAACACCTCCAGAACATAAGCCACTTAGGCTCTCCCATCCAAGTACACTTTGCTAGAAACTCCTAATCTTAGTGGCAGATATCTGCATATGTATCCTTATATGAGGAATTGTTAGTCTTCCCTCCTTTTGAAAATTATTACTGTACTCGTATGTAAGAGCTTCCAGCTCTGCAGCCCTCGCATATATAAATTAATCACTGGGATTTGTTAGAAATAAGTAAGTAACATTCATCTGAAAGAAACATGGAAGAACACTTTGCTCCACAAACAGCAAAATTAACGATATCTACTTTCATATGGATTTGGGTCATATCCCTACACCCGTCTTCAGGACACAGTAATCCCAGGTATCCATCCTGCCATGGTTTCTTTCTCCTCCCTCCCAGCAAATGCTGCAGCTTGTTCAGAAGCAGGAATGCATCACTCAGCCCCACAAGCCTTACAGAAAATACCAAGCTTACTCTGAAACTTTTTCCTCAAAGGATACCTTCCTCCGAGTTCTGTCACTCAACAGTTGCCAATTTTCACGAAGAACTTAAATTGTCTTCGAGCCTTCTACCTCCCATCCAATTTTTCTGAAACTGAACAGTGGGCTCTAAGTGGGCCTGACAGATGGACAGAGTACGCAACAGTTTAAATCTTGTTTCCTTAGGAAAACGGGGTTGGAAGGAACTGTCTGTAGGAAGCTCTAACTCGGACACAAAATAAGACTAGTTAGATGGAAATTAAAGCTGTAAGAAAGTTGTTTATTGCTCAGGCATAGCAATCGTTGCTCTGGCTGTCATAAAATGACAATCTTCACATTTTTAACACCAAATTAATATATTATGTATTAGCATACTTTCAGTCTTGAGAGACAATGAATTTTAGTGCAATGAGACTGAACAGAATAAATAACTAGGATCTCAGGAGTAAAAATTCATACCATAAAGATGTCTGCACAGACACCTATTTATACGTCATCTATTACCACAGTATCCAAACCCTTCAAAACAGTTAAGCATCTCTTTTCCTCCTCAGCTTTTAGGAGATGTAGCTTCATGTTTGAGAGTGTGTGGTTGTGTGTGTGTGTGCATAAGCATGTGGGTTTGCGTGTGTACTCGTGTATACATGTAACAATCCTAGGAAGAGGCAGATCAAAGGAGAGTTTATTTGTGAATGATCATAAGCCTTGTTCCTTATGCTGTGGGAGCAAATGGCAAAGTTTAAGTCCTGTGTCTGCAGAAGTTCTGTTGTGCCTGCCCTGGAACACTCCTTCATTTGACAAGGATTTTACAGCTGTAGTAGAATTTAGAGGGATATCGTGACACTCGGGTGCTTAAATCCTGTTTCATGGAAGGCTTTGATTATCAGGACAGACTTTGAAATTAAACTCTGCATTCAGTGCATAGCCAGCTGAACTCCAGGGCAAAGTTATCACCATGACCTGTTGCTAAATACAGAGGGCTGCTGTGTTTTACAACTGCTTTAGTTTCTATAACATGGAGCTTTGTTCCCGAGTATGAGTTGCAGCAATGAAATATGAAGGTCAGTGATGCAAATACTGTTGTGGTCAGGAGCAAGGCCGATAGAAAAGGACACAATGTACAGGTAGTTATGGAAAGACGTTACTCGCAGACTGAAGAGTGCAATCAGTGCTTCAGTGTTTGACACAGATGCTCTGTTGTGAAGCAGTCCCCTTTTCCTGAAGGCAAAAACCCGGTCCCACTTAAGCTTACTGTCATCCAGATGCTAAATCAATGTCAGACAAGTGCTAATTTTGGCAGGGTATTTAGGATTCAGCATAATCCAGATGCTTGCTAGTCCAGCTTCACCTGGATGCTAATCTTGACAGGGCACTGAGAATTCAGGAAGAAGCTGGTATTCTTCCAACTTCATACATGTTCAGACAGGAAAACTAAAGTGTAATTTGACTCCTCGGGTGCGACGCAGCTTTTAAGATTGAAAAATTGTTACAAATACCTTAATTAAAAGGACTTCAGGTATTTCAGAACATTGTTTCAGCTCTGAGGATGACAAAGAAAGAGTATTTGGTAACCAACAATATACAAGGCAACAGAGAGTCGCAGCAGAATGATTACAGGCATATTTTCTTTCTCTTTTGACAGAATGAATAGAAAATACAGAGTATAAATGGTGTCTGTACTGTGCACAGGCTTATGAATGATCCAGTAACTCTTAATTCATAGGTGGCATTAGAGAGAACTGATTTTTCTAATTCCTCATGAGAATGGTTAGGTCAAAGGCAGTAGTTTGTGGAATCACTTTTCTAGAGTGAGTGGGTCTTTGGCACTGCTGGGATTATTGCACATATTAGGATGTGTAACATATTAATCTATTTCAAGGAACGATGCTGTTCAGGGATAGCTACAGCTAAGGCAGAAGTAATTTCAGATAATCTCACACATTTAAGAGAAATTTTTAGGCAGATATCCAGCTATACTGTGCATGCGTTTATTTGCGCATACTGAATGGACAAGTAACAGTGCAGGTGCTTGTTTTGTGCAACTGAAGAGGTGTTCATGAGTGCAAGTGGATATACTTTTAGATTTTAAAGCTCATATGCCTCTAGAACAGACTTGCAGTTCCTCATGCTGAATTCTCCTGGTGCTTATGGCTGTAAAGGCAGATTGTGGTTCTTTGCCCTTTAACAGAATTCTATAACCAGTATGCAACTCCAGGTATTTTCAAAACAAAGAGAAAAAAAAACCTTGTTATGAATGCTAGTTTCACAGGCCTTGGTCATGCTAAACTGCCATCCCCAGTTCTGCTTGTATGTACTTACAAACAGGATGCTGAATGTTACCACACAATTTTAAATGAATGTTTTTTCAGTGAAGCCTGATTTAAAGCTTTCCAAATGTATCTTTTAAATAACAGATGAAAAGTAACAAGTATCTCTTCACATACATTATTAGTTCATGGTTATGTGCTTTTATCCATCAATATGATGAATAAACATCTATTCCCTATAAAATTCCTTACTTTAATAATGCATCTAAATATATTTAATTCTAAAATCTGAAGCCTTGCTAACACTTCTTGAATATTGGAAGCCATTGTGTCATTGCCATCTCAGTGCAAAGCAGGCTGACTGGAATCCTCAAAAGTGCATCTGAAGTTCTTTCTCAATGTATTAAACTTAAGCTGTCCTTAAAATGAATCTTTGCTTAAAACTCATAAAGGAAAATGCATCTGATTTCCTCCCTCCTGGGACTAATGCGTCAGCTTAGACATTTTGGGAAGATGAGTTCCCAGCCATGCTGTTGTAACCTCTGGTAGGTGTCAGGAGCAGACTATGGACTGCCTGTGGTTCCATCTAGAATGATCTGAAAAAGAATTTGAAAAAATCCTGCTTATTTGAGCATATTCATGTTTTGAAACAATCTGGTATTTCATAATACCAGAGCACTAGGTTAGAGTTTGGATATGATCAGTTCCTGGTTTAGGTAAATATCTAACTAGATAACACAGGATTATTCACAAATATTTGAGCATGTGAATAGTGAATGAAGCCTGTGACCCCCCATGTCAATAAAGACAAGCACATAAGCACTAAGGATTCAGATGTCCAGATAGGACATGTGTCTGTGATGCAAATCATCTCACTCTATACAGGGAACATTGTCTTAACACTTTGTAATAGATGCTCGCTAAGCTGTGAGAAAACCAGCGTATCTTCAAACAGCTCACTGGTCATGATAAAGTACCCAGGGGTGTTTTTGGTCTGTAATCTCTATGACTTTGACTCATCTGCAAAAAAGCAGATACAGCTGACTAATGCCAGCCATGTAACTCAGTATCGGTTTAAAAATTGCTACTACCATCTGGCTCCTGCTAAATACTAACTATAAGTTTCAAACTTCTTACAGGTGAAATGAAAGGTCTTGCGTTTGTCAGAACACTAATCTGATCCCCCCCCGCCCCTTTCCTAATATGTCAGCATTTAAAGCCAATCAGAGTTGTCTCTTCTTCTCTGCTTTAGATGTTACTGACTTCTGCTGCAAAGAATGCAGAAACTTGGACTCCAACAAAGAAGTTAATTCTTAACTTTTCCTCAGTTTTAATCACAATCAGGTATGGGAGTGTGTGTTTGAGATTTATGATTTGGAATCCTTAACAATTGGAAAGAATTTAAATTAAACTGACAAGAAACATCAAGCAAAGATAGCAGTTCTTCAGGAGTTCCTGTGGTGTTGCTGAACAGTAGTTCCTTTAAGAACTTTAGAAGTATTTTACTTAAAAATAAAAAAAGCTCTTGTAACATTTTAAATCTTGACCAACACCAACAGATGACAGTCCTAATGAGGCCAACATGGGAGGTATTTGTATAGTGGACCAGAAAAGGTCTGTAAAATAGAACAAAGACTGCACTGTCTGGCTCTCCACACCAGTAGTCTCCAAAATCCATGCAATTCTTGTTGGATCCATACAGGACACACGATGTCTTCGCACACTGTGGTTTTCTCTTAAGGTCTATGGCTACATACAAGAGAGACCTCTTGGGACTTACCTAGTCCTAGACTCCAGCATCTTTGAATTCACCCTAACAGCTTCTAAAAGAAAATTCCATGCCAAGAAAGAGAGGACACCTCGATCAAAAGAGAGGATACCTCAACCAGGATGAAGTTAGGAGAAGATTTAAGAGAATTATTGGTGAGGTACGGTGTAAGAAACAATGCGTAAAGCATTTCTTTGCCTAGTGACACCGCCGTCCTTGTCCCTCACAGGTACTTTTCCAGCTTCTCTGTTCTCCCTTAGGGATACAAATAAATAAATTCCTGCAAAATCAGGAAAGGGAAAAGGATGGAAATCATAGGAACCATGCTACCTATAGCCCCATGCTACTCTACTACTACAACTGGCATTTCATACTCCCCTGTGAAAGAAATGCCTCATGTGTCTCGAGGCATAACAGTTCTTTCTATATACTAATGGGGTTACAGCACTTTAAGAACCTTCCACTATTTCTGATGACCATGACGGAGGCGTTTCTAAATGTGATCAAAATGCATTCCTTTGGAGCAAGGACAGAATCTCCTTATGCCTATGAAGAAAAGACGGAAAAACTCTCTTAGAAGAGTCAGAAACAAGAGTACCATTTTCAGAGACATCTTGGTCACTTATGGGTCTAAGCAGTGACTTCCAATCACCTGCTACCAATGGCAAGCTTAGGTGTTGGGGCTCTAACAGTTCCATGTTCTGGCAGGATGGTTTTTTGAAGCTGACACGGGTACCTGGTTTGTTTGTGCTGCCAAGTGGAAAGAGATGGGCAGCCTGCAAGAGTTGCACAGTGTCTACGTTAGAGAACTGTCTATCCAATAACTACACATGGAATTTATGCATATTAGCAGTGCAATTCAATACTCCCATGTGCTGAATTTGTAACTGCCTGTAGTCAAGGTCCTTAATAAGCCAGAGTCAGAGGACTTTGTCTGCACAGACACCTGGCACAGGTCTGCAAACACACTGGAAAGCCCCAAATCGATGGTTGAGATCTATTAGCAAAGCAGGAGGAGGTAGTGGCAACAGTCTGACATTATGGTACTCGTTGCAGAACAAGCCCCGGACACAGACTGATAGGGTGCCAAGTCCTCTTTATCCACAGGGGTCAGGAACAATTCGTTGTCTACCCGAAGGCAGTGCTCCCATACTAGGCTGTTCCATATGTCTGGCTAAGGGTAATTCTCTGTTCTGTTTGTTGAAGCAGATCTACCACACAGCAAAGAATGTAAGGCTTCCAAGTCCAAGGAGAGGAAAAACTAAAGGGGAGAGTCACGGAACTGTCTCAGGCCAGTGGCATTTCCCTCAGAAGGGAGCACTCTTGGTCCAATCACTCAATCAGCATTTTTCATTGTTTTATTTGTTATTTACTGAGAAAATTTTTCTTACGTGTAATAAAGAATTCTGCTCATCTGTCCTCACCTAAATCTAACAAAGACAACTGGAGGCAAACACAGTTACAATACTTAGCAGAGAAATGAACTAGCAATGAAAGAAATGGACGAAGAGATTTGCTTGACTTTGGTCAGCCTAGAAGTTTGCTGTCTAGTCTGAATTCATCTCCTCGGCTCACTCTGTATTCAGTGGGAAAAGATTAATACTTCCCAGAGAGTTATTGATCTTATCCATTCTCAAAATCCGCTTAAAGATTAATTGTTCTGTTTCTCTGCACTTAGGTTTACAGAGCAATTTGTTGGTAGAAATATCCAAGCTGTAACTGGTAAAATATTATCTGATAAAAGGAGCAGGTGCAGCAACTTATTCTTTATGGACTTTATGAAAATAGTATCTCTGCTTGAAAGTAAAGCAATAAAGAATTTAAAAAATGCTGGAGTAAATATCTATACTGAATTTGCAAAATGGTAGAGATACCTCTACTACCTTATACAGTGTCCTTATACATCATTAACATCCTGTTAATGAAGAATTCTGTGTAAAAAATTCTTACCAAAATGTCTTGCAAACAAACATAGGATCACTTTAGTGTTCATAACACTTCACTTACGGCATATATCATTTGCCTTCTTCCTCAGTCTCTAGCACTAAAGATAATTCTTATCTATTTTTTCATGTCTTTTACAGTGTCATGAAATAGATATCATAATCTAGGGAACTGTGTTATTCAGTTTAACAAGAAGGAAATTGCCTGTATTGAGAAAAAAAGAACTATAATTGATTTCTTTTGAGACAAAACAGGTAGAATGGAAGGAAATAAAATGCAGGCATACTTTCTATTTATTGTAATGAAGCAGTCACTGAGGACTTAGCTTCTTAACATGTATGTGGTCTTAAGGAGAGGTAATCTCTGAAACAGAATTACATCAATAAAAAGAAGATGACTTATTCACACACATCCTTCAAAGAAAAAGAACACATGAAAATGAAAGATTTAAACAAATGCTCTTAAATATGCAGGATCTAATCTCTTGCATCCAAATGGATGCTTCTATGCTGATATTTAAAACTGACCTCACCCTGTTCTAAACCCATGAGGTATATTTTTCCTCCTGTCTTGGAAATGGGAGTTCCAGGGATAGGCATGTGTAAGAGGTGAATGTCTGCAAGTAAAGTAAGTGGGACTTGGATACCAGTAACTGACATGTATGCAAAATTAAAACCTTGTGGCTCTAAGAATAATAGAAGAGATTAAGATAAGCAGGAAATGCTAGAAGTCATCGAAAAAGCAGCTGAAAGGGATTGTTAGAATTGCTGTCAGTAACTGGACATAAACGAAGGACAGATGCTTAAACTAAAAGATCAAGAAAAAACAGCACCTGACACTCATATCTCAGAATCTGTTTGCTGGCTGCCATCTGAATATTTGTATCAGAAGTCTCTGCAAATCAAAATAAATATTTAACTTGTAAATTTGTGCTCCTACACTGCTTTGACATTCCCTTTCCCCTCTTTTTTTTTTTCCCCTAAAAGAACAAAGAATTCTTATCAAGAATTCTGGAAAGGAATCAAGCTCCATCCAGAGTTTCCAAGTTACCAGTAACTCTTTGTAAAAGCCAATAGAGACTATTTAGGAATTACAGAGGGAATTTTGGATTATCTGGGAGCAATCCAGGGAGTTCTCACAGCTAACAATTTTCCCATTTCCTAAACAGAAAAAAGGTATTTGTGAGAAAATGTTGTATAAGAGCATCATGCTTTGCTTAGAGCACTGAATGCTACTGAAATGTAGTTAAACAACAATAATGGGAACGAGCATTGTAAACTGCAATCTATTTGCCTAAAGGTGAAAAAAGACTTCCTTAAGGAAACAGTCACTTGTAGCTGTTACTCATACATGACTTAATTCTTGTTGAATAGTTGTTAAAAGGAAGAGTTTACAATATAAGGACAGTATGTTGCTCAGTTGCAGAGGGAAACTAATGCCATGAGCAACAACTCAAACATGCCCGCTGTAGTCCTTCTATTAGAAAATTGAATGTAATTGGCAGCTCCTGTATCCACTGTAGCTGTTTGGCACAAGCAAGTGAATTTGCCCCAGAAATGTGACTTGTCTTTTGCTAAGATAGAAGAGCTTTTAAGTCTGACAGCTGTTTCTGCCTTGCTTTCTGCAAATGTGACCCCAGCCTTGTTGTGAGCTGTATTAACAGCTTCTAGAGAAGGTTTAAGTCAGCAGCTTGCCCCTTATATCTTGTTTTAGTTGCATTCTTCCCTTTGAGGAGCCTACATTTTTGTGACGTTGAAGAAGGCTGGCAAAACCGGTGCATAAATCTTGACCTTCAGATTTCCTAATGAGGTAGTTGTTATAGCTGATCAAGAATCAGTCTTTTAAATCAAGTTAACCACTGCATAATAAATTATCTTAGTAAACACATTACACTTCAAGCTCTTAGTAACTACGTAAGCGCTGATGTGAATGGACTCAACTTTCACTTACTCAAGGAACACCTAGTATCTCAATACCTCTAGTCATTTCTACTGAAATATACTG
This sequence comes from Astur gentilis, assembly GCF_929443795.1. NCBI lineage: Eukaryota > Metazoa > Chordata > Aves > Accipitriformes > Accipitridae > Astur > Astur gentilis. The sequence continues at coordinate 75,683,561 of NC_064919.1, read as the reverse complement.
AAGAAACTTTTAGGTAAAGCTTGACAATATTAAAATTTCTTAACCCTCAGCCTTTTGTCAAAAGAGTATTCCACTGCTATAAAGATGTGTAGAAGCTTGATCTGGCAAAACCTTGCATTTTAACAGTAGTAAGTCAAAATACTAAAAGGAATTACCGTCTTCTACGTGAAAAAGGGTATCTGTAACAGATGGCAGTTATAGTCAGCACGAAAAAAAAAAAAAGTAGTACAATTGTCATTGCTTGCAAGAAAATACCTTGAAAGGATTACAGCATTCCCAGGAAAATTTCTGCTTACCATATCCACTGCTGCTCACTTGAGTTATTTTTTCATCATCTTCATCATCACTATCACAGTTTAATGGCTCAAAAGCTATTTCTGACTCTGCATCTACTTGATTGGCATCTGGCTCTTGCTCAGCAAAGCTTCGCAATGCCACAAGGCGGTGATGCATTGCTGCATACAGGTATTCGGTGTCTTTTGAGCTTGCCTGCAGAACATAAAATGCATTCAGTCCAAACTAACCAAGAAAACCCTCTGTTTGTCATAGAGAAGCTGACTGAGAAATTTTCAAAAGTAATGAAGGAGCTCTATTTTGTCCTTTTTAATCACAGCAATCCATTTAAGATTCACACTTAATAATTCATTTCAGAAAATAAATTTAAATACAAATAAGGTCACGCTTCTTTAAGTGGTCTGAGTTTTGCAATATGTAGCTGTTGATTATTTTCCCTATAGTTACAAGAAACATAAGCTTAAAAATAATTTCCCCTGAAGAATGGCTCAGTTTGTACCGAGTACTCGATATTCCAGACAATTCCCGAGTATGATTCGAGAAGTAAGAAAGCACTGAAATGTTAATATATGTATTACATTATTTTGGTTTACAGAATGTAAGAATTTTAAAACCTAACTACAAAAAATTATTTGTGATTATAATATTTAAAGATACTATGAATTCTGCTGCTATTTTTGAACAGAAGATAAGCATCAAGAAGAGTACTGAGAACTAGACAAGGCAGCATTTTGCCAGTACATAAAACCTTCAAGCAGCCATGTCCTGAGTACTGTGTTCCGTTCTGGCCATCACATCTCAAGGATATAGCACAATTAAAGAAGGGAAAGAGAAGGCCACCAAAAATGATCAAGGGTGTGATGCAGCTCCTTAGGAAGAGTTGAGACACTTCAAGTTTGAAAAGAAGGATAAGAATGGGGTATAACTAAGGTTTTCAAAATTATAAAAGTGGTAGATAAACTGCATATGGTATGGCTGCTCATCAAACCACACAATAAATGCACGAGCGTACGCTTAATGAAAGCAGTAGAGGATCGGCATAAAAGAAAGTGCTTTTTCACAGAGTTGAGTAATAACTTCTACATTTGCAGTTTCAGGAGAGAGGGGGGAGAGACAATGTAAATTAAAAACAGCAGGTCAAAAATATAGTCACAAAAGTTTAAAAAAAGGAATTGGAAAAATTCAGGGGCAATCATTTCACAAAATAGATAGCAAAGGAAACAAGTAGGGGTGCATGTTCTCACATCTCTAATCCAACACTGAAGGATGCTGGGGGTCAATGAGGTGAACAGACCATACAAAGTGGCCATGTTTGCCTGGGCTTCCTAAAAGCACTGCATTTGGGCATTGCCAGAAGTACCAGTAGAGTACTTCTTACATTGTCATGAAGCAGATCATCTACCAGAGGGTAACTACATATGGTCTTCTGTAGTCCAGCTCTCCACTTCTGTGCATCACATAGAGTAATTTCTATCTGTATCTCTTGGCAATAGGAATAAATACATGTTGTTTGGATTGGAATGACACCTTTCAGTGTGTACAGGTGGAAAAGCATGCGAATTGGGAAGCAGCAGCAGATCAGGGTTGCCTTCTGTGCCACCCAGACTTGCAGCAGCAAACCGTTCTCTCCCTACAGCCGGGCAAAGAAGAAAGCAATTCAGAGTTGTTGAGATGTCTCAACTGCAAACTGCAGTTCTCAGTGGACAAATCTGAGCTCTGAAGATAACAGGGCTTTTCAGGAAACGCAGGGTCATAAATATGAAAAAGGCAGCTATTCAGTCTGATCATTTCTATTGGTAGCTTTTTACTTATTCATTGAAAAGCCAGAGTTCCTTTGTCACTTTAATCTAGTATGAACTCTGGCTTCTGCCAAGAGGGGTGGACTCGCCTCCGTACATCCTCTGACCCTTCATTTCTACCCTCTCCATTGTGCCAGTACCACCGTTAGGGCAATCACAGGGTGAATAGAATCAAGCTGAAAACCGAAATTAGCAAAACCAAAAAAAGCCCACCCAGATCAGTTCTCTGATCTGCCTCACTCATAGCTGTATGAATTCCAATGCTACCAAAAGCAAGGAGGGAGAAACAAGCATGGGGGAGTGGGCAGGGCCAGCCCTCTGCGCAAACCTGGGTGAGTACTGTAGGATCAACCGAATGGAGTCTTGTGGACCGCCTACTTTGTAGTCAGCATCATATGACTCTTCTCCCTCACTCATGAGAAGCCCTTTGGATAATATCCCTGAACCAAATGTATCAATCATTCATGGGACATGGGAAAACCAAATTTAAATGGCAGTTAAAAATATCTGCCGGTGCCTTGGAGGAGTGGGCTCCACTGACTACTAGACCAGCCTACTTACATGCCGAGGCTCTGGCAGTGCCTGCTGGGTGTCTCACGCATTGACCAATCTGCCTTCCACACTCAAGAGTCTCAGTGTTAGTTTGGCTGGATACTAGCTATAGGGAAGGATACCAGCCGCTTCAGTGACGACTGTAGAAGTAGCTTCCTGCAACCCTTGCCACACACATGTACCTTGGTTTCCTAATACATGTCTTTTTTTTGCTGTCCAGAAGTGCCACAACAGAATTTAAGGGATGTTTACATTTATATACACTAGAAAAACTGTGCAGCACATCTGGCAATCCAGAACATTTCTAATTCTCACAGGCAGACCAGCTGTCCAGCACAGCCATACATAAGTCAATAACTGTTTGGAAGTGACAGACTTACAGTGCTGGCATATAAGGTGCATAGTGTTTTGCTTGTGTATGACATGTGACACTTCCTGGAAGTGGCGAGTTATTTTTCTTGCCCAGGAGGCTGAACCCTTCCCAGAAAGGTCTACTGGGGAAACCGGAGACATCCTTAAACTCAGGTGGATGCTCTCACTTCTTAACCTAGGACATATGTGCTATTTATTTGCAAGTTAAGTCCACCATACTTCCATCCTCAACTTACCAGCCCTTGCTAGAGAAAACCTGGATTCCCAAGACTATTGTCTTACATAAGGTGACATTGCAAAATCTATGTTCTCCTCAACTGAGAAATGGAGGTCCTACACTGGATGGATTACTGCAAGCACTGTGTCGAGAACCATGGCAGAAAGCTGCTGCCTTGTACCAAAGTAATTTACAAATATCTAACTACCTGTGTAGAAAATAGTGTTGCTTCTGTAAGAAACAGCAGTTGCTGCATATGACTGGAATGATATCCATTCCATCAGTGGCAGGTGAACCACAGTCTGGAAATGTCCGCCCTAAGGCCATATCCCATCTTCACACCTTTTTTTTGAAATACCAAGGGATGGCACTTTCTAACTCATTTCATATTAAAAGCCATGTAACAGCTAAGCTGAACAGCCTGACAGAGCATCAAAGGCCATTTGCTAAAACCAAAGCCTCAGCAAGTCTTCACAATCCTAGATGAAATGGGGATTTGGCTGGGGTTTTTCTCTCTTGCTTACCTGAATTAGAAATACTTGAACAGAGTGGTCCTCTTGGTCTGTTGCAGTGAAGCACAGGCTCTTTCTGTTTGCTCTTTTTATAACCATTTGATCCCAGAGTCGGGTGTTGAGAATCAGTCTCAGGCTGCCTTGATTTCGCATAACTAAAATAAGAAGGTTTATATAAGGCATTGGAACCATCTTCGTTTTCACTGCAGCAGTCTTCTCTAGCACTTGTATACAACTAATATTTTCATGAGTTATTCTTTTTAATTAGGTCTAAAACCTGACATGATGAGATAACTATTTTTTAAAATACCAAAATATATTAGTTTTTTCAATACATCTGGCATACAAAGCAAATAATCTGCTGAAACTGTGCAATACAGTACAAAAAATGACAGCACAGTAACAACAACATTCTAGAAGTGACCTGAAACAGTCACTTGGAAAATCCTGGAAAAGCAGAACCAAAAGGGAGTAAACTGTCAGACTGGTGACTGAGCTAAAGATACACTGCAGCACAATTACACAGAACCCAACAACATATGCAAGCGTGAGCGTACAAACAGTGAAAAATGCCCAGTACCTCAGTTTGTAACACAGGTAACTTTATCAGGCAATGTTAAAAAGATGGCCAGCAACTTGACTTAAATAAAACTAGCTACTCAGTTTTAAATGTTCTGAAATAAACTTATGCTAGCCAGCAATAGTACAAGTTATTTAGTGTTTTGTGTATGTGTTACTTCGTTACTTAATTCTTACTTAGCCTTGACTGCAACATTCCACATTTATTGCTGGAAGTGTCATTAAGCCTCAGGGATCCTCTGCCTCTTTCAATCCAGGTTAAAGAAAGCTTGTTAAATACAAAAAGCTTGCAGTTGATCTGAAAGAGAAATACATAATGGAAATTGCCAGCCAATGTTAATATTACTGGTTCTAAAACTTTATGTTTTCAAACCTTTTGATACGGCTTTTAATACATCCATATGCATGTATAGAAAGATATATAGATCTATCACCATTATTACTTAAAATGAAATGGCTCCCAGATGTGTGCTAAACTTTCTGCTAGTTATGGAGGACATTCAGCATGAATCCCAGTTTACTTTTTCAATTACTTCATCTTCAGTAACTCTTCACCTGCAATACCCACTACCACAGCTGAATTTGTTGCAAATGTTCTACATCTTATTCCCTCACTCATTAGAAACATTATGCAGACCAGGATACCAGTAGTACCACTACTAGGAGAGTACCACTCCAAAGAGAGTAAAACTTTCATGTTCTGACAAGACAGAAGATTGAATCAATGATAAAATAATGCAACTTTCAATGTTAAGATTTTTAAAAACATATACATCATTGGTATTTTCTGAGAAAATAACATTTTGAAGATGAAGAATAGCAAGATACATCCTGGAGGGCCAGAAAGATAATTGATATTTTAGATGAACTATAAAACTAACTACTTTGACAACACATTGCTTTTTTCCAAACATAGTTTTGTCAAAAAAAAAATCATTACCCAAATCAGTTCAAATTTTGAAGTTTTAGTTACTGCTGGTACACTGTGTAGATGCTTATAAAATACAACTGTAGAACGCAGTTCTGAAGCAGCCACTTACTGAAAGGCACTATAAAATGAACAAATGTAATATGAAAAAGAAAATATCAGCCTATAGAAATAATGGGTTAGTAGAGTTAAAGAAGTGAAAATTTAAAATATAAACTGAAGTTATTTTCAGATCTGTAATAGATCTAGATGATCTTTTCAACCACAAAACTGCTCACCATCAAGGCTTTATGAAATACATACCTGTAACACATTGTGTTCTGCTTCTTCTCCAGTTATAACGTCAACTTTATCTAACAGAATTTTCTCTACTGGCTTGCAAATAGAAGCAGCTGCTGATTCATTTAGTGTTGCATTCCTCAACAAAGCTGTTTCTGTAGGAGGCGGGGAAAAAAAAAAGGAAATCCTTTCTGTACGGGGAGTATTTTCAGAACAACAAAACTAGGACATAGGATGGCCTGCGACGTCAGTAAACCCTGTGGTATCTGATATTCTTTAGTGCTACTAACAAGTTTTTGGCCAAAGCAGTAAATACAAGAGAAAAAGGCTGGAATAATGCAAAATGTCTCACCTGTTCAGACTCATTTTGAATAGAACAGGGCTCTCTGCAGTTGCAGAGGTTTGCCCCAAGGGACAACTTGCAGAAACAAGCCCTAAATAATTAGAAGTTGATTTTCAAAATGAAACTTGCCTGTCATATTGCTGGGCAGATTAATAAATAATGAAAGACACACATCCTAGTATTCAGAATAGTAATACCTATACAATGAATACTTGACAGGAACACGAAAGGACAAGATTTGAAAGGAACATTGTTACAAAATTTTGTATTTTGCACGATCTAGATACGTTTTCCATAGGCTTTAATTTTTTATTTTTTTTACTTGTAAGAATCTTCATACAAAGCAAGAGGATCCAAGACATCCATTAGTAAAGAGGGCGCAAAATTTGGCAAGAGGGCTCAGGATATGGGCCTTCTTTGGATTCCCTCACAGCCTAGGTTTATGTGGCTTGCCTAGTAGAAAAGCTCACACCAAAGTCACAAACAAACCCCGAAATCTGTCTGTCTGGAAGTTTCAGTCCTCCAATTAGGATACAAATATGGCAAAGTAATTTATATGAACAGTCACAAAATACAAGCAGCAGACAGCTTAAAAAACGTAGTTCAAAAATGCGGTCCAAAAGGCATTCACAAAGTTCACCACATTTTTTTCAAGTAATAAAAAATAATAATCTGTAATAAATAATAATAATAATCCATAAAATCCATCCTTTCCTGAGTAACTTAGATCATTCATTCTGAAGTTAGTCCAGTTCAAATGTCATAAATCAAACTGTAGCTGCTTTCTGAACACAGATTTTTGGCACATGCTGCCAGTGTACTAGTGACTGGATAACTTGAGAATAGATGAAAATTATTGACCACCACTCATTTGACATCCTCTAAAATACAGTGAAACATAGTAACAAAGCTAACTGTACTTGTTTGCTAAGTACACTTACTTGTTTGTGGACTGACATGAAAAGGTTCTATGTACATGGATGTTATTTCTCCATTGTATGAATCAGCTCCATTACACGGCTGGGGATGCTTTTCAGGACTCTAGGAAAAAACAGGGGAAATAAGAATTCCTATTTAAATAAAATGGCTATGTTACTTCATATCAGATAGAACATCGAATCATTTAATGCATGCTAGGCTGAAGATTAGAAAATGGAGTATCTTCAGAGTAAAAACTGACCCAGATGATACAATTTCAGTCTCAAGTGGAAGTAACTTTATTGTCATAAAATCAGTATGTCTTTCTCCCACCAAGAAGAATGGCCTCTCTGTATGGATCCTGGACTAGGATTTAAATCCACTGAAGGACTTAGAGGTTTAAGTACCAGCTAATTTCCAGTTTAAGCACTTAAGCCCCAGAAGAATAGGTGAAAACTTTCAGACACCACAAACTTAACCTCAGAAGGATTAAGAATTTCCACGACCTTCAGTTTTTGCAGATAAAGTTCCTTAGGCATATCTAAATAAATGCTTCTGGCTCCTGACAATGCTCAGTGGCCCAACTCCTACCTCATACCTAAATCCTGGTCAGAAGTCATAACCCAGACCTATGGTTGCCAAGCTTTTTCACTGGCAGATACGCATACTGTTTTCATTCTACTTCTACTAGAAACTGAATTTCAATTCCCTTTTAAATGGTGCAGTCCTCAGCTTGGGAACCACCTTTTTGTCTGAGTTTCCTTCAGGACTTGATCCATTAAGCTATCTCACAGCACATACAACATAGTTGAACACGGACGCTATCTAGGATGGATGTTCGATTTTCCCCTCATACTAATTTCTCCCATCTCTTAACAGTTACAATGGAAATTATTAGAGCAGTATGGAGCACATTCTTTTATCTTGTATTTTAGCTGTCCCACTTTACATGGAATATAAAAACAAACTTTTTCGGGTTAAAAAATGAGCAAAAGAGAAGCGCGTACTAGTACAGGCTAGTAACTGGAGTACTTATCTAGGACGGGGAAGATAGAGATGCCTACCCCTTCTACAGCAAATATTAAGTTACTTTCTCCTCAGCAGTCATTGGAATCATATTTACTCACATCTTTAAAAGAACAGGATGACCTAAAAAGAATCAATCTCTGAAAAAAATTATACTCAGGAGTACATTAACATTGATAAAAAGTCTGCCAGCATTTACTGATCTTACCAAAACTCTCTCAACCATGTTTTCTCCAAACACAAAATCAGAATTGCTGCTGTTTTGTACACTTTCATCTTCAAACAACTGACTTCTGTGGGAACAAAATAACATAACAATGTGACTTAGAACTCTTTAGAACTTTGTAAAGAATACAAATAAGTTCACGCATTTACTTTTCCACACCTTACATTAAAGACAAACAAAAAATGACTACTTAAGTAATCAGACAAAATCTTTTAAGAGAATCTGAGAATATTCTCTCTGTAACATTTCACTAAAGGAACAGAGTATCACACTGTATTTCATGAAGGTTACTGAGGATGTTCCTTAAAAGCGAAGAATAAGAAGCAAAACAACATGCCGCCTCCTCCTCAGGGAAGTGTCTTACTCCAGAAACTTTAATGCGTTACATTTCTTTCCCTGTTTCCTTTTGCTCCACCAAAAGACTACCAATGATTAACAATTATCCCTTCATGTTCCTACAGCTCTCATGCCCTTCAGAATACTGTCCTCCCCAATGCCTTACAGGCACTCCTCGGTCATCTACCTAATGTCTTGGAAAGGCAGAGAAGCAGTGTATTCTAATGCACACACTTTCAATTCACGTAAATACTGCAAAAATGTAAAGGCATGATAGCAGGTGGCTTATGAGAAGTTATAACTAAAACAAGAAGAAAGATCTTCTCTCCATTTTTCAATGACCTGTTCCATAGATATACTTAAAATAAGAAGTGAAGAAAACTAAATACTTGCAATCCTTTGGTACTGGCCTGCTATAGATTGGGGATACAGATTGAGGAGAAAATTTCATACAGTAGATACATCACTTTACATTTAGGATCTGGAATGTGACTGGTTCTGGCAGAAGATACATTAAAACAACACTTGTCCTTCTCCTCCTCTGTCCCTTCTTCCTTCTTAGTGTCTCAGGTTTTCCAGATAAAAAACATCAATTTTTTTTTGCATTGCCACCCTGAGTTTAACTACTCTCAGTTAGCCTCTTACCTCTCAGGTTTTAAGAGAAGGTAGCGAATGCATTTTTAAATAGTAACATACTCACAACTTGTAAAAAGTGTATTACTTGTGGATTACATTCAAGGATATTCTAATGTAAGTACAGCTGTGATTTGACCTGCTAATTACACAGCCACTTTAAATGTGACAGGATCCACTTTTTATAAAAGTCATTAGGAAGTCCTTGGAAACTTCGTGTGGAAGTTGTTCTTGCTGCTGGTTTGGGGCGGGGGGGGGGTGTTGTTTGTTTTGGGTTTTTTTTCACAAAAGGCTTATAGGTGGTTCATGCAGTGTGCCCAGGTGGCCAAGAAGGCCAACGGCATCCTGGCCTGTATCAGAAATAGTGTGGCCAGCAGGAGCAGGGAGGTGATCGTCCCCCTGTACTGGGCACTGGTGAGGCCGCACCTCGAGTCCTGGGTTCAGTTTTGGGCCCCTCAGTACGGGAAAGACATGGAGGTGCTGGAGCGTGTCCAGAGAAGGGCAACCAAGCTGGTGAGGGGCCTGGAGCACAAGTCCTGTGAGGAGCGGCTGAGGGAGCTGGGGCTGTTTAGCCTGGAGAAGAGGAGGCTGAGGGGAGACCTGATCGCTCTCTACAACTGCCTGTAAGGACGTTGTAGTGAGGTGGGTGCTGGTCTCTTCTGTCAAGTAACTAGTGATAGGACGAGAGGAAATGGCCTCAAGTTGCGGCAAGGGAGATTTAGATTGGATATTAGGAAAAATTTCCTTACTGAAAGGAAAAATACAAAAAAGTATGACTACAGAACCCTCCATATTCTCCACAGTACCTACCTCTCAAAGCTCAGAAGCTAGCACTATTTCTAAAAGTAGATTTACTGCTCCAAAGCATGGAGTTAGCAAAGAGTGAATTGCTGTGAAAAGGGAACTGCCCTTCTACCACAGAGTGAACTTTTGCTGGAGCTAAAAGGCTGCAGGGAGTTTGAAGGAATTAGGAAAGCTCACTACAATTTAAACAACAACAGAATTCCTGTAATAGTTTCAAAAAACCCAGAAGCTCCTCTAGAAAAACTGGTAACTGGTTGATCACCAACAGCAACATGTGAAGCTAGGGTATAATGGTAGCTCTTACAGAGAAATATTCCTATTTTGATATTGCGCTAGATACAAAAGACGTACCACATCGACCGCTTTTGAGCGCAAGGGGAAACTTTCCTTCCGTCTGCAGACGTAGTCAGAGGCTGCTGACGCTGCCACGGTTATTTATCGTTTTTGCGGTTCTGTATTGCTTCTACCCAGACGAAGAAAACCTTTTTTGTAATTCCTGAGCAGCATTCCCTGTAGCTCATCCGTAAGACCTTCACTCCTCAATCGGGCCACCCACAGGACGACCTTCCCAGGCGTGTTCGCGTTAACTATGCATGTGTCCTATAACTATGGATGGATCCTATGCCTCGACTCCCCCCTACGTTCTAAACCTCCCAGGCACGCAGGCCCGAGACACCTGCAGCCGGCGGCCACCGAGGCGGCGAGGCGGGATTACCCGCGGCCCTCGGACGAGGCCGGCCACCAAGGAGCGGCCACCGCCGTGCCAGCGCGCTGGTTTTAACCCCGGGAGGCAACTCCGCCGTCCTCGCCTTCCTTTTCCCGCTCCGAGGCCGCCGCCGCCGACAGGCCGCACGGCCGCCTGCGGGCAGCAGGAGAGGCGCCTCCGCACCCCCCTCCCGCGGCGGCGGCAGCGGCGGCGGCCCCGGCGACCCCGGCGGCCCCGGCGAGGGGGAACGGGGCGGCATGGAGCCGCCCGCCTCTCCTCCTCCTCCTCCTCCTCCTCCTCCTCACCCTCACCGGCGGGACACGGGCGGGCACAGGCTGGCTAGCGCCCGGTTGAGACTGGGCCGCTCCAGTCCCCAGCAGCTCGGTACTTGTGGGTGAGAGGGGCTGTTGGAAAAACGACCAGAAAAACCTGCCAAGTGGGCTGGCCGCCCCTGGCTGCAGAGGCTGGACTCGCCCGCCAGCCTCAGCCAAGAGTCCGGGCACAGGAGCCGTCTGTCAGCCATCACCAGGACCCGTCTGTCTGTCTGTCCGCCCGTCAGTAACCACCACGGGTGGGGCTCTCTGTCCCTCACGAGCGTTCCCCTGACGCCGCTGAACTCGAAGGGTCCTGGCCTCACATTTGGAGACACATCAGAAGCGCCGGGTTCCCTTGTTTGAGACCTCGCCTGCACGGCCTCCCTGCCTCCGGCCTCGCGCCCCGGGCAGAAGCACCACCAAACGTGCTCCGACCTCCGCGCCGCGCCGCGAACGGCACCCGCCGCTCAGGCCTGCTGCCTGCGCCGCTTGGCTCGGATCGGACCGGATCGGATCGGATCGGCTTGGCTCGGATCGGATCAGATCGGCTCGGCTCGCCTCGGCTCGGATCAGCTCAGCACGGCTCGGCCCGCGTGGGCTCTGCCGCCCTGCTCGGCGCTCTGCCTCGCGCGGTACGTGCAAGGCAACCGGCAAGTGATGGTATGCCCCGACGGAGACTGCATTTACCGAGTTCCGTTTGAAAGAAAATTGCAGAGGTGCATTTGGGGAAAAGTGATCGCTGGCTGCCGCCCAAGCCCGGGAAGCACTGGTCAGAATGACATGCAAGAAAGGCTGTAAAATTGCTTTCACCAACTTGGCTCGCGTCCCAAAAGCCAGCATTGTCCATGAGGTGTGGGGGTCCTTCAGCCTTTGCTGCGACACACCACCCTTCACTTTTACTGCTATTGCTTCTCCTAAAGCTGTAGAAACTTCACAAAACGTATATGTTAAAGAATAAGCGGGACGCTGATGGTTTTGAAAATTTTAGAGTTCTTGTTGTTATTGCTCCGTCTTGCCCAGAGGACGATCCTGTGAGGGCTAAGGGCCCAGTGGAGAAAAGATGAGCCCAAATCTCTCTCCAATCTTCAGGCAGTCGTATGCCTGAAGCTATATGTCAAGAGTGGCTGACAGTGCAAAGCAAAACAAACTCAAACCTTTAAGAGGATAAGACAGGAATTTGTGACCTCAATAAAAGTTTTTTGCTTCTGACTTTTAAACAGTTAATTTTGACATTTTCAGAGTCAAAAGAAAATCAATTCTGTTGCATCTTCACCACCACCAAACTTGCCAGAAGTCAGAAAGCATCTTAACTCATATTCATGGCAAATACTTTCACATTTTCCTATCGAAAAATAGGGCTAGGAACCCACAACTATAAAACATAACAGTAGAAGGTTTCACATCACTCGGGATGGCTGACTCCAATGAGAGGCTGTGAGGGCCCATCAAACCTAAAAATCAAACCGATTTTCATACGCATTAAAGTGCCAAAATGCAGGCATCGGTGTTTGACGGCAATTACGGTTCTTACACGTCAATCCTATTTTCCTCTTCCAGTCTTAGCAATGTATACTATTACAGAAAGGAAGTACAGAAACTCATTTTCTCATTCAAATTTGCGTTCTGTTCAAATCAATTTCATTGATTAGTGATCCCTTTGAGCTCATTACAAAACTGAGTAACTATTTAAGCAATTGGGCTTTCTGTGGTGTCAGAGGTATGCAACTTCACCTGGATTTTCAAATTCTTGCTCAGTGACTGGACAATACCTTCTTCAGGGACTAGCCAGTCAGCGTTGAAGCAAGCTGTAACTACTTTTCCAGTAAATTAACCTAGTACCTTACCAAATGTAAGGTTATACACTTTACATGGTGTTCTGCTTTTCTACTTTGTATTAAAGTTTTTAACTAGGGTCCACTGAAAGTCATACGAAAACCTGTAATTTAAATATTTCACCACAGAGCTGGCAGTAGGCATTTTTTATTCTATTTGTCAATTGAGTGCCACTGACGAGTTAGGGGGCAGGATTCTCATGTCTCTGTTGTTTCTTTCAACAGTTTCATCCAGAGAATTTCCATAAAGGCCTAATGCCAATCCAATGGATTTTGCCTGAGCTTCTACTTTTCCCACAACTTTATATATTATTTGTATAGCTCTTTACTACCAATCCTGCAATCAGGTATTTCAGATTGGCTTACCTACAAAACTGAATCCTTCACACTAAACCTGAAAAAAACCCCACCTGGTAGTTCATAACTGCCAACAAAGATCTAACACTGATAACAAAAGCTGACTTGTAAAAAATGACGTTTTTGTCATAATTCCTTAAATTAAAGTAACAACTTGAACCTCTTTGGGTTTGTAGCAATCCCATTTGCACCTCATAGGAAAACTTTTAATTCTGAAACAGAAACTACAATTTTCTACTTTTACACGGTAAAAAAAAATTTAAAAAAAAAAAAAAGGAAAGAAAGAAAATACCTTCTTAATCAAAGATCATTTTCTCAAATAGAATAAGATGCTGGAAAATTATATCATCTCCAAGCAATGTCACTGACTTACAAAACCTTTAACTGCATCTAGCTTTCCCTCACAACATCCTAGTAAGTGTTACACAACACAAAAACTACTACATGAAATTTTATAATCAGATTATAATTTTATCCTGTCAAAAGATAAGGCTACGACATAGTATTAGCAAGTTTCTGCACTCATAGCATGAATTTTACTAGCTTTGTATATTACTGCTATAATTTGCAAAAATAAAAGCAGAACACTACTGCATTTTTATGTTACTGCTTAGATTGATGGTTGCCAAGTCACAGAACTCACACCAAATGAAATTAAGAAATAACAACAAATTCTTGCACATAACATTGCCGTTTTGTTTGTTTTGCATTCAACAGGAACACGTAATTGCGGAAGATGTTAAGAAGAAAAGTAGGTTTACTGTGACTTTAGTTCCGACATCCCCGGAGGTAGTTTCACAATACTAAAATACTAAGGAAAAAAAACCAAGGGAGAGTGTTGCCTCTGCTATTTATGAATATATATGCTGTTTACAGCTATTACTTGAAAAAAACACTAAGACAAAATATTGTGCCTCGTATTTTGTGGTAAGTGAAGAAGGCAACAATGGACTAGCATGTAAGTGGAAGACATGGATCCAGAAATTTGTATCGTCACGTTAAAAAAAAAAAAAAAAGGAATTATCTTGACTATGCTAGCTGATGATCTGTCCCTTAACATGTTGTCTCAAGGAGCATCAGAGATAAACTATGTACTAATATGACCAATTTCTGTTCAATATGCTGCAAAACCACAGAAAACTACTTATACGCAAGATAAACTGCAATAACAGGCAGAAGAGAAATACATACAGTGAAAATATGCAGTAGGATAAATTAACAGAATACTTTGCTATCCAAGCTCAGGCTCACGGTTAAATATTGTGTCTGGGTTTTGATACAAAAAAGACATCTGTCAGTATTTCCAGAGATGCCCCATTTTCATCTAAAAAGAGGTGAAAAAATAGTAAAAACCTTCTGGCTAAGAACAGGATTTGCCAAACCTGCAGTAGAACCGCGGTTTCTGTTTCCTAAATACTGAACATCGCAACATAAAATAGAGTCAGTTCACAGCCAAGCGAGAGTGCGGCAAGGCTGCCAGCCAACTTCTCGGGTCCCTCAGTGACCTCGCTACGTAAGCCAGGCTTTCCTCTGCCAAAACTTAAATAATGAAGGTGACATAAGGCAAAATGGGGATGTCCTAGAGCCGTACTTTAGGCACCCAACTTAATAAAATTGGCCAACTTTAAGAGATACAGAAAAAGCTTTTTAAAAATTTTGAATTGCTGACCCCGAGTAACAGGTCTGTTTGTGGAAGCGCTGAGCAGTTGAGAACTCAGGTGGAATTCACATGCATGACTGGCTGCTCAGCACCTTTGGAAAATCAGGTCACTTATTTAAGGCTCTAAATATGGACCTGGAAAGCTACTTTCAGGTTCTCGTTTATTACCCTTCACACTTTTGATTTCTGCTTATGAAGCATATTCAGTACTTTCTAGGACAACTCCATTAAAAATTAGTATCAGTTCTAATGCCAAGATGGCAGGATTTTCCAAGCAAACTTACGGTTCGGGGTTTTGGGGTTTTTTGCGAAGACACTGTGAAATAAGCTTGATTAATTAATTTGCATGTAAATCCAGTATACGTACATGGTAGGTTTTGTAAATCAATAACCACTAAAAACAAAATGGGAAAATAAACAGAGTCATAAATCAAATTAAATTCTAATCTGGTCAAATCTTCAATGCTAATCAGAAGAGTTCTCCATACGCAGAGACGCATGTTGCTATACAGGCCACAAATTTTTAAGTTCAGTATCTTAGTCATATTTCCAGGCTTGTAAGCTAATTGAATTTTTTTCTTTTAGAATACTCTTCTATTGAAGAGTGTCACTGGATCAATAAATTTGCAACAAGTTCTCATGAATCCTGATTTTCCAAAAATGTTCAATAGAAATTGTTCTGAATAATTGGTCCCAAACCACGCGGAACTGTTTTATGAGAAGAAATAGTTTCAGCATTATTAAAATAAAGTCCTTCAAACATATTGAGATGAAATTTTGGACAAAGCCTTTCATTTTCTGAAAAACAACATTCTTGAGAATTTTCTTTCTAGAGAACTCAAACCTACACAACAGACATTTGGCCACCTGGCTGTGATTGCTACAGAAGTGACTGTACTTCAGTGGCCCATGAAGAGACTACTGAACACAGCACTGCATGCAGCTCAAACACTGTATTAAATACAAAGAGTACGTTGCTTATCTTGGGTTCGGATGGCATCTTGTAAATACTGTTTGGGGAACTGATAAATAACTTCACAGATCCCTGTTTGGATCAACAGAGGGTGCATCATCAAAGACGTTTCATCATACTCGGAAAGAGGAAAGGAAAAGTTCACCCAACTGACTATTGCAAAATAAAACTCCTGGAAGGATTTCTCCTAGGACAGCTTAACTGTACTGCTAAGGCTCCCGTCTTGCACGTTCTTTGCCATGCAAATAGTTCATAACCCACATAAATAATTTCACTGTCCTTAGTGAGACCAGTTATGGGAGCAAGGATTCTTCACCCAGGCACAGCTGTGCAGAATCAGCCTTAACTTTTTACGGCCCGTTCAGCCTCTCTTCAGCCACTCTTCGCAATGCTACAGATTCTAACTACAGTTTTCTTATCAGTGTGGAAAGGGTTCTTTTACCCCCAGATTCCATTTACTACTCCTAGCTTCCACTGCGGGTTTACAGCATGCCATATGAGATTGGAAAATGAACACACTTCTCTTTAGCCATGGAAACTCAGCTGACAGCCTGCAAAAGTGTTTATAAATACAGCATATATCACACCCATTTATCTCCGTAAAGCACAGTCCTCATCTTTGTACGGGCAAGACATAAATAGGCATTACAACGAAAAAACCCCTGCCCCAGCCAACACTTTAACACAATTCCTGAGAGAAATGAAACCTACTTGGCTTTATTTCAAACGCTAGAGTGAAGAAAGTATTTTTGGGAGTCTCATCACTATAATGTAATTCTAGCAGTGATGCAATGACAGAAGTAACCGTGTCACTAGATCAGCAGGGCTGTGCCAAAGTATGGAACCAAAACTTGTTTCCCAAGCACTGAAACTTCCAACAAGCCAGCACTCAGCATTTTTAATGTATCAGAAAAGCCTGTAAAATACTCAATGGAACGGCAGTAAAATTCATAGGCATATAAAGCTTTACCATTTTCAGGGCATTGTACCAATATTAAATTTCATAAATCCCTACAAAGTAGCATGGAAGTAACACTCGGGGATTTTGTGCAGAGGTTGAACTACACAGGTAATCAAGCCGTGATCCAACAACGCTCACACCCCCTTAAATTTTAGGCCTGTAAGTTGGACTAGGTGTGCTCAACACTAAGCACAAGCTGAAAGGCTGGTTGACTCATAAATTAGCCCAAGCGCTCTAAACTGCATCAGTCCTAGCATCAGGTTTAGACCTTGAAAGCGCATGCCTCCTTTTGCTGTTTTGGGTTCATTCGTCAGCCTGCGTGGTAAAAAAAACGGTTGGTGGCATCACCTGCAAAATATCCTTGCTATTAGCCCTTGTTTCTTTGTGCATCCTCTTAGGAAATGTTACCATCACAAGCTCACATAAATCATTCTCAATTCTTGGCCCTCCTCACTACCGAGGTGAGAAAGGATTCTGCTGGCCGCCTCTGTAGTCAGGCTCCTCGCGGGGGAGCCAGGCTGGGCCCCTTTCGCTCTCCCTGCCCAGGTGTGCCGGGCAGGGAGGAACAGCCAGGGAAGCGAGCGCTCTTCCCACCCGCTGCCAGGGCCGGCCTTTTGGAAAGCTGCGGAAAGCTGAAACAACAGGGGGGGTCAAAGATGGAGAGACCACTCTGGGGTGCTCTGCAAGTAAAACCCCAAGCGTACACTACCTGGCCGTGTCTTTCCTTCAACTAAAATACAAATCGGAGATGCCTGGCAGATTACCACTAAAAACCTGCAGCAAAGAACCTACAGCCAGCCGAGCTCTTGCTCTGCATCACCCACAACGCTGTTACCCAACGGGCACGTTCTCTGTGTTCATCCCGTTCTCCAGAAACCTCCTTGCAGGGGGAACAGAGGAGACGCTCCAAAAACGTTACCCAGCAAAACCTACCTGTGCGGCATTCCTCCTTGGGATTGAACCTTCCGCTGCGGGAGCCGGACCTGCGGGCCGTCTGTTCTTGCGGGCGAGCAGCTTGGTGCGGAGCCCAGCGGTCACTGGGCCGGTCTGGCCTTTCGGGGAGGCCCGGCTGGGCTTTCGCATCGTGCCGGGATCTGACGGAACCGCCGCAGCCTGCACAGGAGCGCCGTGTACCTGCATGTAGAACATTCCCTTTGCAAGCAGGAATTGGCTGGTTTCTCATTATGAGGTTCTCGGAAGTACTACTTTTTTTTTATATATATATATATATATATGTATATATGTATGCAGTTACGTAGGTATGTATGATGCAGCTGAGTCTGGAGCTTTGGATTTGGTCTCATTAGCTGCTGCCTAGGCCACCCCCCCCTCACGACTAGTCAGGCGAGGCCCCGCGACGAGCAGCCCTCGCAGCCGCCACCGGAGGGGAACGGCCGGGGCCGCGGGGGGACACTGCCCGCCGGGCAGCGCGAAGCCGGAGCCGGAGGCGGAGCCGGAGGCTGCAGCGGCGGCGGCGGAGCCGGCGGGGGAGTGAGGGCCCGCCGCTGCTGCCCTGACAGCTCGGGGCAAGCTCTTGGCGGGGGCCGGGCGTTGGGAGGGGATATGTAAAGCCCGGCCGATTAACATAAGAGGGCGGGCGGGGAAGCGGCCGTGCGCCGTCTTTACCGGCGACGGCTGAGAGAAGGCGGCGGGCGGGAGTTCAGCCGCGGGCGGCCCCCTCCGCGGAGAGGGGCGTGAGGAGCTTCCCGCCGAGCGGGGGCGGGCTGGCGGCCGAGGGGGTGGTTTGTGGGTGCCCGCTGGCGGCGGGGCAAGGGTGGGCCGGGCCGGGCCGGGCTGCCGGCGGGCGCGGCCGTGGCGACGGAGGGGAAGCGCGGCCGGGGCTGGCTCGGTTCCCGTCGCGGTGAACCACCCCCCCCAGGGTTGCTGCAGCCGCTGTCCCGCGGCTCCGCAGACCGCCGGGGTCGCGAACGCCCGGCCGCGATCCCAGCAGCCGCCCGGCGGCACGGAGAGGAGGGACGCTGCAGGGCTTTCACCAGGCTGTGAGGGCTGGACGGCGGGCGGGCGTCCGCCGCCGCCTCCAGCCCGGGAAGGGTCGGCGGACGGTCGGTCGGCAGCTGCCTCCGGTGGCCCGTCGCGGCGTGGGCCGCAGCAGCTGGGGCCGGCAGCCCGCGGGCTCGGAGGACGGCGGCCCCGCGGGCAGCTTTGGCGGGCGGCGCCGGAGCCGGGGGCGGCGGGAGCGGCTGCCCGAGGACGCCTCCGGGCCGCCGCCGCCGCCGCCGCGACCTGAGCCGCTGTGCGGCCGGTGGAGACACAGCGCGTCGTAAAAATGCCCCCCGCGAAGCCGAACCCCTTAAAAAGGGCGGTGGTGCTGCGCTCCTCGGTGGTTTCACCGCGGAGGACCTCTGTTGTCCCCTCCAGTAGAACCGCGGCTTTTGCTTAGCAGCAGCCTCCTTCGGTAACTGCGCTTGGTAGTTGATTTTTGAGGCGTTTTGTTTCCAAAAGGAAGGCGAAACATCAAGCGACAGAGCCCAGCGCTGTGGTTATTGCCATGCTGACATGAACCCCGCGCAGTGTCAGCAAAAAAAGGTGCTACGGTCCCCTCCTTCCAGATGCTCTGTGCAGCAAGTTTATAAAGCCTAGCCTGTGTCTCCCGTTGTTCGCTTAAATGATAACGGGCCCAAATTCTTCAGTTCAAGTGGGAGCAATTTCAGGCCATTATGTTGCAGGCCTGGTGTTAAACTGCCTCTAATCCGAATAGTTCAAGACAAAAAGGAAGGAATTGGCTAAAAGTTCGTTGGAACCACGCATCCAGTCTAATGCAGTTTCTCTGTACCGCCAGTACCAGATGCTTCACAGAAAAAAAATGCAAGAAGCCCGAGAGCGGGCAGATGTTGAGTAATTTTCCCTCAGTAGAGCCCCAGTGTGTGTTGGCATAAATCCTGAAGTGTGCTGTCTTACCCCTACTGCAGTAGAATCATAGAAACACTTGGGCTGGAGAAGACCTTTAAGATCACCAAGTCCAACCGTTAACCTAACACTGCCAAGCCCACCACTAAACCATGTCCCTCAGTGCCACATCTACACGTCTTTTGAATACCTCCAGGGCTGGTGACTCCACCACTTCCCTGGGCAGCCTGGTCCAATGCTTGATAACCCTTTTGGTGAAGAAATTGTTCCTAATATCCAATCTAAACCTCCCCTGGCGCAACTTGAGGCCATTTCCTCTTGTCCTATCACTAGTTACTTGACAGAAGAGACCAGCACCCACCTCACTACAACGTCCTTACAGGCAGTTGTAGAGAGCGATCAGGTCTCCCCTCAGCCTCCTCTTCTCCAGGCTAAACAGCCCCAGCTCCCTCAGCCGCTCCTCACAAGACTTGTGCTCCAGGCCCCTCACCAGCTTGGTTGCCCTTCTCTGGACACGCTCCAGCACCTCCATGTCTTTCCCGTAGTGAGGGGCCCAAAACTGAACCCAGGACTCGAGGTGCGGCCTCACCAGTGCCCAGTACAGGGGGACGATCACCTCCCTGCTCCTGCTGGCCACACTGTTTCTGATACAGGCCAGGATGCTGTTGGCCCTCTTGGCCACCTGGGCACGCTGCTGGCTCATATTCAGCCGGCTGTCGACCAGCACCCCCAGGTCTTTTTCTGCCGGGCAGCTTTCCAGCCACTCTTCCCCAAGCCTGTAGTGCTGCACAGGGTTGCCGTGACCCAAGTGCAGGACCCGGCACTTGGCCTTGTTGAACTTCATACAGTTGGCCTCGGCCCATCGATGCAGCCTGTCCAGATCCCTCTGTAGACCCTTCCTACCCTTGAGCAGATCGACCCTGCCTCCCAACTTGGTGTCATCTGCAAACTTGCTGAGGGTGCACTCGATCCCCTCGTCCAAATCATTGATAAAGATATTAAACAGAACGGGGCCCAACACCAAGCCCTGAGGAACACCACTTGTGACCCACCGCCAACTGGATTTCACCCCATTCACCAAAGCCCTCTGGGCTCGTCCATCTGGCCAGTTTTTCACCCGGCGAAGAGTGCACCCATCCAGGCTACGAGACGCCAGCTTCTCAAGGAGTATGCCGTGAGAGACAGTGTCAGAGGCCTTGCTGAAGTCAAGGAAGATAACATCCACAGCCTTTCCCTCATCCACTAGGTGGGTCACCCAGTCATAGAAGGAGATCAGGTTGGTCAAGCAGGACCTGCCTTTCGTAAACCCATGCTGGCTGGGCCTGATCCCCTACTTGTCCTGGACTTGCCACATGAGTGCTCTCAAGACAAACTGTTCCATAATCTTCCCCAGTACCACGGTCGGGTTGACAGGCCTGTAGTTCCCCGGATCCTCCCTCTGACCCTTCTTGTAAATGGGCGTCACACTGGCACAGGAGAGACAGGCCTGTACTGTGTGATGGTCAGTGTGTCCCATTGTGATAGCAGAAGCTTGGAGCTGGTGAGTTTTTGACCCCTGAGCATTGCCCGTGCGTCCAGGGATGCTGCAGTAGTAGAGGAGTTCCTGGTCCCTCCTGCCCAGCTCAGCATTGCCTGAAGACACCCAGGCTTGCCACCTTGTTAATGTTCTTTCCCAGCCTGGTCTCTTCCGTCCCAAGACCCTGTCCCTAGTGCCAGCTGCCGGCTCTGTAGCCGTGGGACCCTGGCAGGCTTTGCCCCTCCTGGGACAGTTGGTGCTGGAAGAGTTACCCCTTTTTTCCTGTGCTTAGCTCTGACAGCTGCTCCTGTGCTTTGACTCTTTGTACTGCTTGTTTCCTGCCTTTGGTTTTGTCCTGTGACCATCCCAGCTCCCATCCACCGGGAATGGCAGGTCCAGAGCTGCGGCCTTACTGCCCGGAGCATGCGGTGGTAATGTTTTGGGAAGCTCTCAGCCTGTACTTGTGGGTTGGTTTGTCAGCTGTGTGTTCCTGAGAGTGTTTTAGCTGGCTTTTGCCTGCCATCCCCAAGGGAAGAGCTGCTTACTAGCTGGGCTTCCCCAGCTGGGCTTTCCCAACATTTCCGACATGTCTCCACTCAGTGATGCTCCCAGGCAGGAGGAACCCCGACAGCAATGCGGAAGCTCAGGATGGCAGCAAGGGATGCCTTGCCGCTCCTGCATGCTGCTCCTGCTCGCTCCCAGCCCCAGGCGAAGGCGGCAGGCTGTGCTGCTGACACACCTGACCTTCCTCTTACCCCAGCAAAGCACGTGAGCCTGTATCAACCTGTTGAGCAGATGGGTGGCGAGACACCCGTCGGAGCCTTAAACACTGCTTTCCATCTGTGCATTATCATCGAATGATCATCGAATGGTTTGGGTTGGAAGGGAGCTTAAAGATCATCTAGTTCCAACCCCCCTGCCATGGGCAGGGACACCTTCTGCTAGACTGAGCTGCTCAAAGCCCCATCCAGCCTGGCCTTGAACACTGCCAGGGAGGGGACATCCACAGCTTCTCTGAGCACACAGCCCCACAAACCGGTGTGGGGTTTGCTAGCCCAGTGTTTGTGATCTGAATGTTGTACTGCCTGGCCCCAGAATTCCTCTGCTCCTGCTGCTGCTCCCCAGCTTGGCAGTGGACTGTGAGACCGATTGTTCGTGGTACTCTTGCTCCTGCTGCATCCCATGTGGTCTTCCCAGCAGCGGGAGAAATGACGCTCTGACGGCTAACCATGGAGCACCAGCCCTATACGCAGTGTTGTCTGTCTCTGCCAGGACTCCAGCCTACCGGTAGGAGTGTTCATCTGGGAGGTGGAGAATGGGAAGGATGAAGATGTGGATGTCTCCATCATGTTCAGCCTGCAGAATGGCACAGGAACGAAGGAGGACGGGAGCGGAGGGCACTGGAATGAGCCCTTCGCCTATGAGAAGGACGGCGAGCGGGTTGCTGGAGTCCTGCTGCACCACTGCACACGCGTGAACCCCTTCACCCTCGCCATCTCCGCCAGAGAGAAGGTAAAGGGCTGGCACTGGTGGTGTGGCTCTTGCTGGTGGGCTTGCACAGCCCTGCTGAATGTGGGGGAGCTGCTGCCAGGCAGCTAGTGAAGGATGGGTGTACAATGGGCTGGGGTCAGCACCGGTCCTCAGCGCTTGCCTGACTGCTGGAGCAGGAGTGGGGACATGAATTCCCTGAGGGCATCCTCTCTGGGGGTGGGTGCCAGGAGAGGAGCTATGGGTAAAGCTTGCAGGACAGCGGGTGAGTAGGTTTAGAGTTAGCATTGCTGGGCAGCATGTGGGGAGTGAGTGTGGGCTTCCAGAGTTGTTGGGGGCAGGGGGCCTGCATCTGCCCCTCAAAACTACCAGCCCCTGATGAGGCTCTTCCCTTCCCCAGGCAGGCACGGGAGTCACCCACCTCACGGCATTCAATCCCACCGGATCGGGTAGAGAGGTGTGGCAGGACCTCCTGCAGGACGGCAGGCTGGATTCCCCCGCTCGTGAGTCCCTCCGTCCTCCATGGGATGGGCAGAGGGGAGCAGGAGGAATGGGTTGCCACGCTGGTTGTGGAGCACAAGGCACCCACGCAAGAGTGGATTTCCCTGCCTCTGGCCACCTCGGTGCCTTCGCAAAAAGCCCTTCGTGGCGCTGCGGCTCGTTCCCAGCTTTAGGCTGTATCCAAATTTCTCATTGCTAGTCACGCTGTCATTGTTATGGTTCTCCAAAAGCTGTTCACACCAGTATGGGGCTGTTCTCAGCTATGTTAGTTATACATGCCACTATCTTTTTAGTCTGTGTAGGGTTGCACACTGAGTTGAGATTTCTGCTGAGTAGTCAGGGTGATAGCCAGCCACGTTCCCCAGGTTCCCATTGCCAGATCTGTGAGCTGGGCGCTGTCAGATTCATTCTAGTGGGTGTTTAGCAGTCCTTGGGTTTGGTGCTGCCATCACTTGCTGTCCTCTTGTTACTCTATCAGTTCCCTGCAGGTCAGTGGTGTTCCCTTGATACTTCTACATCATCCTCAGTTGTCTGCTCACTACCTTGGCAGAAGCCTTGAAGTAGCATGGTGTCTCCCAGCCCTTGCTGCTAATCTCTTATGGCGATAAAAAGTGACCATTTGCATTATGTCTCTGCCAGCTTTTGAACAAGGATGATCCTGACAAACTAGTGATGCTGGCACTGGGCCTTTGCAAGATTTCTTGAAGCTTAAATTATGTAAATAAAGCGTTTACATAAATATTTCCGGAAAACCAAGTTTCCTGCCTAGATGCACTCAGAGCTCACCGGGCTATTGGGATGTGGTTTTCCTTCATGAATACCAGCCATTATCATAGTTGGGATCTGTGCTTCTGTTCAAATTGTTGCTTTAATGAGTTTACGTGGAAAACATGTCAGAACCAGCATATAATTATCCAGCTGCCTCCGGGCTTTTCTTAAATATGGGCATAGTTCAAGCACCCTGCAAAAAGCTGGAGATGATGACTGTCACTAGAACTTCACAGTGTCTCTGAGTGCAACGCAGTTAGTCATGGGATGCCCTGTCCCTTCCACTCATGTCTGGTGGCTTTTCCTGCCTGATTTCTTCATCTGCTTTGATGACTTACTTTTTTAACCCCTCGCCCACAGCAGGTATTTTTTCCTGCTTGCAAAAAGCAGTTACTCATGTGCGGTAATGTCATCCCTTAAAACTCTGGGCATGTACCCTCCAGGTTGCAAGGAGGCTGGGGCATGCCCAAATAGTCTTGTCTGTCTTGGAGTGCATGGGAGCATCAGTTACCACCACCCCCACCTCCCCCCCCGTAGGGCTTCCTTGGTCACTTGTGAGTATTTTTTTTCTCCCAGCAGGTAAAAGCAGCCTGACAGAGAAGGGGGAGGTGACGGCAGCAGCGGTGCCTGCCCGGCGGCACAGGACGCTGGAGCTGGCCCTGGCTTGGGACATGCCCCGTGTTTACTTTGGCTCCAAGGAGAAGCTGCACCTTAGGTGGGTGGCTTGTCTCCAGTGGGCCTTGGCTCATGTCCCCGCAGCCCCCTTTTCCCTGCCTCCAGGCTTCAGTACCGCCTGGGGAGCCTTGTGCCACCCGCTCCCTGCAGCCGTGGCCCTGCCAGCTCATGGAGGGGACCCTCTCGCCAGCCCCTGCTCCTCAACACCTCTGCACTAGCAGTTGCATTATTAATCTGGTGTTCACTATAATCCAGCCCCTCTCCCACAGCCGAGTGGGCTTCCCAGGCTGAGCCCACGGCATACTCACCAAACCCCTGCTCGGCAGGCGGTACACCCGTTTTTTTGGTAGCGGAGGTGATGCTGCTCCTGCCCTGTCGCATCATGCCCTGACACACTATGAGGAGTGGGAGAGGAAGATTGAAGCGTGGCAGAAGCCCATCCTGGAGAACAGGTAGGGTAGGGGTGGGAGCACCTTCCCAGTGGCCTCCTGGGGCTGGTCAGAGCAGGAGCATCACCGCCTGGGCCACCGTGGTTGAGTTTCCCTCTTGCCCACAGCCAGCTGCCTTCCTGGTACAAGTCGGCCCTCTTCAATGAGCTGTACTTTGTGACGGATGGGGGGACCATCTGGGTGGAGCTGCCCCCGGACTGCCATGCCGAGGACCTGCAGGGGCCAGCGGGGGCTGGCCTCTCCCACCTCCTCCCTGTCCTGCGGGAGTATGGAAGGTTTGCTTATTTAGAAGGTAACTTGCAGGGACGTGATGGATGGTCCCAACTCAACCCCTTCCCATTGCTGTCACCAGGTGGTTTTAACCTGCCACGGGGATGTTCTTCACACCCTGATGGCTAGGGAGCAGCGCTGTTCCCAGGAAAACCCCTTGCAGGACCAAGCCCTGTAGGACATGTCACGAGACCTTTTTCAGACTCCTGGGTGCTATACATAGAGAATAAAAACCACTTCTAACGGGAGCCCTTGCCTGTGCCAGCAAAGAGCCTACCCTCCTGGGCTGTGTGGGAGGGAGGACCTGCCCCTACTTTGCCTTCCCCCTCACTGTCTCCCCGGTCCTTGCAGGCCAGGAGTACCGGATGTACAACACCTACGATGTCCACTTCTATGCCTCCTTTGCTCTCGTCACGCTGTGGCCCAAGCTGCAGATTAGCCTGCAGTATGACATTGGTGAGTGACCCAGGAGACCCTGGCTTGATGCCTGCTGCTGTCTTCGCCTAGAGAAGAGACGGAGGATCTGGGACAGCACCTGCCATAGAAATCTGTGCCATGGAGCCAGCATCCCCCTCCAGCTCCTCTGCTGGGCCCAGGACTTGCAAACCCCCCACATAGCCGCCTCTCAGCATCTGTCTGGCCAGCACTGGGATGCCTTCTTGCCACACTTGGGGTGCACGGCTGGCTCTGCCTGCCCTGGGAAGTCCCTGGTCTTACCATCTCTCCCTGTGCTCCTTGCAGAGGAGAAGCATGGAGCTGTTTGCAGACCCTGATGCTTTGGGTGGGCTTGGAGGCTGCTCGGCCTGGCCAGTGGTGGAGCACAGCCCTTTGCTGGGCTGTGGGAGGGCTGAGCCCACTGGGGTTCCCTCCCAGCCCTGGGTGCTGCCACCACCTTGCTTAAGGGGGTGGCGACAGTTGCATGTCCCCTGCTGAGGGGAGACTGGGAGCAGCCCCCTTTGCAGAGGGCTGTGGTCTTGCAGCCGGAGCCCCAACGGGCAGCCTGGTGTGCTGGTGGCCCTGCCTGCGCTTGGAGCTTGCTGCTGCAGTGCCTGCTGCCTTTCTAATGCCTTTTGCTCTGTGTCCTCTCCAGCTGTCACAGTGGTGAACGAGGACGTCCAGCCCCGGCAGTACTTGATGTGTGGTCAGACAGCCCAGGTGAAGCTGAAGAATGTGGTGCCGCGTGACATTGGGGACCCAGGTGAGGTGATCTGGCCGGGCATGCTGGCAGGCAGAGGGGGTGAAGGTCTGCTCACATAACTTTCTCAGGGTAGTTAACTCCCGAGCTGTGGGAAAGAGGTATGATGCATGGAATACACTGTTTATTTTCTGGGAACGAAAAGCTTGGATGATTTGGGGTGGTGATGAGGACCACACTGCATGAAGCTTGCACAAGGGAGACAGAGGGAAGCTGAGCAGCAGCAGGAAGGCTGCTTTCACTAGAGGTGGCACAGGATGCAACATGTTATTTTAGTGCAGTTTAATCGCAGCACCCTTGGGACCTTGCTCCTGGGTAGGAGAGAGGACGTTCGTTGCTTGCTGCCCTGCTGCATCCGCTCTTTCCTTGCTTAGGTGATGAGCCGTGGCAGCGTGTCAATGCCTACCTGATGCATGACACAGCCGACTGGAAGGACCTCAACCTGAAGTTTGTGCTGCAGGTGTACCGGGACTACTACCTGACACGTGACTCCCTATACTTGCGGGACATGTGGCCAGTCTGCCAGGTACTGGGAGGAGATCAGACCATGGCACATCCCCCTTCCCCACTTGGGAGCCATGCGACATCCCAAGAGGATGGACTCTCCTGAGCAGAGTGTGAGGGGCTGCCAGCATACGGGGGCTGCGTGACCATCTCCTGCCTCTCTCGCAGGCTGTGATGGAGTCGGAGCTGAAGTTTGATATGGATAATGATGGGCTCATCGAAAATGGTGGCTTTGCTGACCAGACGTATGATGCGTGGGTGGTCAATGGAGCCAGGTGAGCAAGAGAGGCCGGTGGGGCCTGGAGATGGGTCTTGTGGGGTGGGAAGGTAACTCAGAGCCTGGACTGTGGTCCCCATCTGTTGTGGGAGCTCTGTGCAACCCATGGGGTGTCCCACGTTGCTGATGCTTCTCTCCTTTGGCTCCGACAGTGCCTACTGCGGTGGGCTGTGGCTGGCAGCTGTCTGCGTGATGTGCAAGATGGCAGAGGTTGTCCCGACCCAATATCGGGGAGGGTTGTTAAATGATCCCGAGAGCGAGATTACGACACAAATGAGGTCAAATGCTGTACAACCTTACAACTTTTATTCCCTACAACAACCAATAACTGCAATAGAACAGAGTGAGGAAGAAGGGAAAGAGACAGACCTAAGCAAGAGAACGGAAGAGAGGTAGCAAGACTAGTTACCACCACCACAAAGCCAGCAACGTCCTGCTGAGTCGGTTCCGACGCTGGTGTTGGAGGGTCGGGTTCTTCAGCTGCCAGTCAGGTGTCTGTCCTTCTAATCCAGATGTTACAGTCCTTCAGGCGTCTTCCAAGTCCAGGTTTTTTCACGCGCGCGAGAGGGGAGTACGCAGTTCGTTTTTATTGTTCCAGTCCCCACGATTTCTCAGAAAAGTCCACCCATTTCTTCAGAACTCATTATCCTGTGTGCCGCCCCCTGTTCCTCCATGGACGCATGCCCAGGTGCTCATGGTGGTTTTCTCACCTTGCTTGTGGGCAGGCACAGCTCGGCAGGCGTGGATGTGGTGGCTTCTTCAGGGACACCTTGTGCGTACTCCCCTACAGCAACAGGATGTCGAGGCAGCAGCGATGTCGAGTCAGCAAACCAACACAGTCTCTTACATCCACCCCGTGGCTTGACATTGCTGTCCTCGTGGTGGCGTAGAAAGTAAAGGGAGAGAGAGAGAAAGAGGGAAAAGGTGCATGCTACAACGATATAACCAAGTTAACAAATTTCCATAATAAAACAAAGACAAAAACCAAAGGTCAACATAAAATTATTTGGCTTTTTAAGGCTTATTCTATGTTATTACAATACTTCTACATTAGGCAACAATATGAATGACCAACGATATCATAACAATTATCTTATAACATTTCTAAATAGGTTAAACAACAACATCCAATAACCAACAACATCTACTTAACATCAACTTTTATTCTAAACTTAACTAACTCTACAATATTAAAACACATTTCAAGGTTACAGAGAGTCAATAAAAAAAAAACTACGGCCGTTCACACGAACAGCTACAAGGACAAAAGAGAAGTATTAAGAGAACTATTAAGATAACCGCCATTAAAGCAAAGGCTATATAATAAATTGGAATCAACACAAACACATATTCGTACTTCGTCATCTTGCCGGCGCTACGCCACAAAATGGTCCCAGCCCTAACAGCCCACGCAGTCTGTCGGTGTTGGAGTCCGCATGCGCCTAAAGTGCATGCGCCGCTTGGGCCTAAAAGCTTCTCTCCCAAATTAAACAAAAGTACGTAAACAACAATCCTATATAATAATAATAATTAACCACTATTCTACTTAAACACATATTAAGATAACAACAACAACAACAACAACATTATCTACTTAAACGTGTCCCTGGCCGGGCCTAGGAAGGTGTTCCTGGTCTTTCGGAACGGGGAGGGGGAGAAGGTGGTTGTCCACATGAGCAAGTACAATTACAAGATGGTTGACGCGGACCCTTACAAAACCAACACATGCATACCACAAGGAGAAATGTAGCAAAGGCCAACAAAACAACTGCCACAAAATTCCAAAACCACCGGGGACACTTACAAAACCAAGACATACATATAGCAACAGCTAACAAACCAAGTGTCACAAAGTTAACTACAAGAAAAGTATACATTTTGGTTAACTACAGAGCCAAAAAATGGTGGTCTGACCAACCTGAGTGCGAGGGGGTGTTTATGCAGTTCCGCGCCCCAGCCCAGAGTGCATGTGCCTAAATGTATTGGTTTTGTCTGGCAAGGTTTTGGTCGCGGGGGGGGTTACAGGGGTGGCTTCTGTAAGAAGCTGCTGGAAGCTTCCCCTGTGTTCGAGAGAGCGAGCCCATACCAGCTGGCTCTAAGACGGACCCGCCGCTGGCCAAGGCCGAGCCAATGAGTGATAGTGGTAACGCCTCTGTGATAACATTTTTAAGAAGGAAAAAAAGTTGGGACGGAGAGAAACAGCCGCCGGAGTGAGGAGTGAGAACATGTAAGAGAAACAACCCTGCGGACACCAAGGTCAGTGAAGAAGGAGGGGGAGGAGATGCTCCAGGCGCCGGAGCGAAGATTCCCCTGCAGCCCGTGGTGAAGACCCTGGTGAGGCAGGCTGACCCCCTGCAGTCCAGGGAGGTCCACGGTGGAGCAGATCTCCACCTGCAGCCCGTGGAGGACCCCACGCCGGAGCAGGTGGGTTCCCGAAGGAGGCTGTGACCCCGTGGGAACCCCGCGCTGGAGCAGGTTCCTGGCAGGACCTGCGGATCTGTGGAGAGAGGAGCCCACGGAGCAGGTTTTCTGGCAGGACTTGTGAGCCCGTGGGGGACCCGCGCTGGAGCAGTGTGCTCCTGAAGGACTGCACACCGTGGAATGGACCCATGCTGGAGCAGTTCGTGAAGAACTGCAGCCCGTGGGAATGGCCCACGTTGGAGGAGTTCGTGGAGGACTGTCTCCCGTGGGTGGGACCCCACGCTGGAGCAGGGGAAGAGTGTGATCAGCCCTCGTCCTGAGGAGGTGAAGCGGCAGAAAATAACGTGTGATGACCATAAACCCCCTCCCTGTCCCCCTGTGCCGCTGGGGGGGCTTGGTGGTCAAATCCGGGAGTGTAGTTGTGCCCAGGAAGAAGGGAGGGGTGGTGGGAAGGTGTTCTGAGATTTCGTTTTATTTCTCATTACCTTGCTCTGGTTGATTTGTAATAAATTGAGTTAATTTTCCCAAACTGAGTCTGTTTTGCCCGTGATGGTAATAGTGAATGATCTCTCCTGTCCTTGTCTCGACCCGCAAGCCTTTTGTTATATTTTCTCTCCCCTGTCCAGCTGAGGATGGGGGAGTGATAGAATGGCTTCGGTGGGCACCTGGTGTTCAGCCAGGGTTAACCCATCACACTAAACAATTGATACAGTCGCACGCTTTGACTGGCGAATGACAGGAATCTGTTTTACACCATCGAGCAAAGCAACAGATACAAATTGCATATTCGATACGACATGTTGGATTAGCTGAATAAACCAAGGAATAGCACATGGCACAAACATCAAAGCGGCAAATGCACACAACAGGTAAAACAGAAGCCGTTTTATCCATGGTGCTCCAGGTAACCAAGACCATAGATCACCGTCCCAAACATTCCATGTTTGAATGGGGACATGGGTTAGTTTCTAACAAAACAGATTCGTTATACTTATAGGAACCCTATGGGATAAGGAGAGGTGGGGGAATTGGCTTCCCTTCACCTTCATAGGTAAATCTCCAACATAACATAATTAGAAATAACATCGTGTCTGCTTCTCTTCTTCTGTGGGTACGTCTGTGTCGCTTGCTTCTTCCTGAAAGTTAAACAAGAACAACTTTGCTTCTCGGGTTAGTATGAATCTTTTCAATTTTTCCACAGGCATCTTTTGCCTCTCTCAAATGCAGGGGTTTACCCTCGGGCTTGTGCTTCACAACAGAGGTCTTCGACTCCTGAATGTTTCCGTTTTACGTGTAGCCATTCCAACAGGCATTCCCAATTTTCCACTGTCTGGGTGCTTTGTAGGAGAGCTAGCCGGGCCAGCTCATCCACTTTAGCATTCCATTGGCTCACCGGGGCATCATCTGGTTGGTGAGATGCTACCCATGCTACTGCAAATTTCCTTTGTCTGGCAATGGTAAGAACATCTTGCCATTTTTCCTTTTGCCACACAGGTATCCTATTGACCTCCCACCCGTTTTGTTCTCAGAATGGAAGCCACTCAGTGCAGTCCTTAAACACAGCATAAGAATCAGTATAGATATAGAGGAAGCAGATTGAGCCTCGTGCTGGAAGACGCTCCACACAGCAATTAGTTCTCCTACTTGTGCACTACCTATCCCTTCGGTAATGATCTGTTCCTCGGTATCTACTCGAAGTGCCACAGCTCGATATTTCCAAATTTTTCCCTCTCGCTTCGACGAGGCATCCATGAACCAGACATTTTGCAATTGTCCAGAAAACGGAGGAGCTACTTCTATTACAGGCAAAAGCTCGGAGGCGTCTCTATCTGGGTTCACCTCGTCTTGTATATTTAACACTTTGGCGGCTCCTTCTGATACGGAGAAGGTTTCACAGTAGTGTTCTGTCTGTGCATACCACTCTCGCACAGAGGCTCTCTGGGCCACCCCGTCGGGGGGTGGAGTTCCTGCCAAAACTGCTTTGATCACTTTAAATGGACCTCTGAGCACTATCGATTGTTGCCGGGTGGTCCGTTCGGCTTCTCTCAGAGCTAAACTAACTACAAATAGACCCTTTTCCCAAGTTGTAGACCTTTTTTCAGCATCTTTAAAGCTACGAGAATAAAACCCAATGAGCTGAACAGGTCCCTCTGGACCCTTTTGAATGGGACCAAGGGCCTGATAGGCATTCACTTCAAATACCAACAACTGTAAAGCTTCGTCATGGACCTGAGTCCATTCCCACTGAGCTCTCTTTCCCAACAAGTCATACAGGGGTCTAGCAGTAATTGAGAGGTCAGGAATGCGTTTCCTCCAAAACACAAGCAATCCTAGTGCATGCTTGAAGTCTTTCTTTGACTCTGGCATCTGGATCTGATCGAGAGAGGAAAGGGTATCCGGTGGGATACACGTCATGTCTCCCTTCCACCAGATTCCTAAAAATTTTACCTCGCTTGAAGGGGTTTGGATTTTCTCAGGTGGAATTGTCAACCCTATACTTTCCAAATGGGTGATGATGTCGTTCGGGGTTTCTCTAACTGCTTCTACCTGCTTTCCTCCTATGAGCACATCATCTATATACTGATAGATCTTTACCTCTGCTTTTATGGGAGTTGTTTCCAACTCTCACGCTAGAGCATGGTGAGCCAGCGTGAGGGAGTGCTTGTATCCTTGGGGCAGTCATGTAAAGGTGTACTGTTGTCCTTCCCAGGTGAAGGCGAAGCAATCCTGGTCCTCAGGTTGTAAAGGGACCATAAAAAACATATCCTTAACATCGATCACTGCCATGACAGGGTGGGATTGTTCCTGAATGGCAGCAATCAATTCACCAATGTTTGGTACAGCAGCTGTTAGTGGACCTGTGTTGGCATTGAGCCTCCTGTAATCTACCGTCAATCTCCATTTGCCATTTGGTTTTCGGACTGGCCATACTGGGGAGTTGAAGGGGGAGTGAGTAGGAACTACAACCCCTTGTTTCTTTAAATCCTCCAGAACTGGCGTAATTCCTTCTCTTGCTCCTAGAGGCACTGGATAGGGTTTAACATTTGTCAGCTTGGAAGGGGGGAGGGTAGGTGCTGCTTGCAATAGACGCACCTCCAGGCTGGATGTTTCGGCTAACTGCCTAATCTGAGGGACACCAAAAGACCATGAGTTTCCCTGGGTGTCCCGCCACTGTCTACCCTTCAAAACATCTATACCTAAAAGGTTCATCTGGAAAGATCCTACGGCCACCATGGTATTGACCGGGTTTTCTTCCCCTGGCAACCATAGGGTTGCCGGAGTCATGGGCATGGATTGGGTTTTCCCAAAAGCATTTAAGACAATCAGATTTTTAGATGGGGCCGAAATCCCGCATTGTTCTGCTTTAGTCCGCCTTAGCGCAGGAATTTGTGCCCCAGTATCAATTAAAAAGGTCACCGGTCTTTTCTTTGGTCCTACAGCAATAGTAATCAGTAAATCTCCTTTTGTATTGCAGGTGAGTTGTCTAACAAACATCCACCCTCCGCCTCCCCCCTCGCCTTCAGGGGGTGGAAGATCTAGTTTCCTGCCACCTTCTCCTCCTTAGTCGACTCGTCCTCCAGGCTTATCAAGGGTGGGGCACTAGGGGTTGGTTTGGAAATGGCCTTTTGCCCTGACCAATTCTGCACAAGCTCCTCCAGTCTTTGGGTCGATAGCCCATCCATCAAGTCCCAGGGAACACCTTTTGAACCCCTAGTTGCCATAGTCCCTGTCGACTTAGGGGCCTCTCTCTTCCAGGGGCTAATAGCTGCCCACTAAGTCGCCGTACGATCTTGTTTTCAGTCCTTTGAGACGATCCACCAACAGGGCCGTATTTTCTCTCCAAGTTAATCAATTCCTGAGCT
This sequence comes from Astur gentilis, assembly GCF_929443795.1. Lineage (NCBI taxonomy): Eukaryota > Metazoa > Chordata > Aves > Accipitriformes > Accipitridae > Astur > Astur gentilis. Next base: position 75,650,145 of record NC_064919.1, on the reverse strand, counting down.
ACCTCTCCCCATGTCCCTGGCCATCGATGGTCAGGGGACATTCTCCCCTCCAGAACGGACATAGTCCTTTCTCCATTGGGGGTGTTTAGAATTCTCCCTTGCAATTGGATCCCAATTGGTCTCAGAGAGTCAGGAAGCCCCCATATCAGAATAGTCATCCTCTTTGGGTCCACAGGCAGCATTATCGGGGAGCCCTGATGGGGCTTGAGCTCCCGGTCATACATCATCCTGATACATGCCGCCTTTTGCACTTTCTAGCAGCTGATCCACCGTATCGGTTATGGCAAGGGGATCTCCCCGTTCCATAGGGTTCAGCCCTCCAGCCCAGTACGCAGCTCTCTGAGTCAATGACCATGGGGCCCGGTGACCACCAGTTGTTAGAAACACACCTGGACCCCAATATTCTTCTGCTTCTTTCTCTGACAACAAGATTCCATCTCCTCCTGACAAAGACACTCTCCACACGTACTCCGTCTCAGATTCCTTTGCCATCCTTGAAAAACCTTTTCTCAATTTTGCTAATTCAGTTGCTGTATATGGGGCTTCTTTAGTGATAACCTGAGGATGGTCGTCGCTACTGTCCTCATACACATACTCGGTTTTAATCACTGGACGCACGTCGGGGGGGGGCTCTCTACGGTCTCTTTTGCCCTTTGCAAATCCCTCTGAGGATAGATTTGCTGTGTCCTTTTCTCCACAGGAGGCGTGTCTACCTCCGTCTCTCTCGAAAGTTGATTCTTTAATTCTCTTTTTAAAACCCTAACAAGTTTCCTTTCCTCCTCCAACAACTGTTTACTTTCTTGCAGTTGCTTCTGCAGGCTTCTGATCATGTCACTTTGACCAGACTTCTGCTTCCTCTCTTCCATCGCGGCTGCCAGACTCACTCCCAGCACTGCACAAATTATTGCTTTTCCCTTCCCTTTTTTAACCTTAGCTTCCTTCTGCAAGATTCTTATCCGATCCACCACACTCTGTGGTTGAAACCAGTGGTTTTTCACCCCGTCTTGTCCCTGGACTGAGGGGCAAGATCGGTAGTCCTCTAAAAGATCATATAGTTTCTCTATTCCTTCAACCCGTGAGGGTGCAGAATCACAAACACCAACAGTTTCCCGAGCATCCATTTTTCTCTAACACAAATTAGGGGGTCTGCGTTCTGAGAGGGTCTCTCTCAGAAGGACACACTGTACACTTACAAATCAACACAACTAGAAGGGGGTAACGTCTTGAGAGGGTCTCACAATAGTTCCGAATTCCCCCCTTCTCCCTCTCAAGAGCACAACCTTCAACGTCACACGCTAACTTGAAGGAGGATTACGTCCTGAGAGGGCCACGCGTGAATATACTAGTTCCCCCTTCTCACTCTCAGGAGCCAGACTGCACATTAACCCAAAAGTTCCACAACAAAGTAGTGCAGCACTCTCATCTCTGGGGATCCTGTCCGTGACGCCAATTTAAAAATGTCCCGATCCAATACCGGGGAAGGTTGTTCAATGAACCCGAGAGCGAGATTAAGACACAAACAAGGTCAGATGCTGTACAACCTTACAAATTTTATTCTCTATAACAACCAATAACTGCGATAGAACAGAGGGAGGAAAAAGAAAAAGAGACAGACCTAAGCAAGAGAACGGAAGAGAGGTAGCAAGACTAGTTAACCACCACCACGAAGCCAGCAGCGTCCCGCTGAGTTGGTTCCAATGACAGTGATGGAGGGTCAGGTTCTTCTGCTGCTGCCAGCCAGGTGTCTTCCCTTCAGATCCAGATGTTACAGTCCTTCAGATGTTTTCCAAGTCCGGGTTTCTTCAGCCGAGAAGGGAGTACGCAGTTCTTTTTTATTGTTCCAGTCCCCTCTGTTTCTCTGAAAAGTCCACCCATTTCCACAGAACTCATTATCCTGTGTGCCGCCCCCTGTTCCCCCATGGATGCATGCCCAGGTGCTCATGGTGGTTTTCTCACCTTGCTTGTGGGCAGGCACAGCTCAGCAGGCGTCATGTGGTGGCTTCTTCAGGGACATCTTGTGTGTAGTCCCCTACAAAAACAGGATGTTGAGTCAGCAAATCAACAGAGTCTCTTACAGATGTGTAGGCAAGGAGGTGCAGTTCCAGCTGGTGCTTCTGGAAATATTTGCCTGCAGCCACCTCTCATACAGGTGGGAACTGCAAATTTGCATAATGCCCTGGCCAGAGCTGCTACTCACAGATCTGGCAGCAATAAAAAGGCAAGAGACCAGGCACATCAGCAGAGCCCTGCAAGGAGGACATCCCTGTGTACACCTGCTCTCTGCCTGCTGTCGAGATGGTGCAAGTGACTCCACTCCTCCTGATACTCGGCATGGTGCTGGTGGCTCCTGGCTACTCTGCAAAAAAGGTAATGGCAGGGCTGGGATCCACGGGGCAGGGTGGGAAGGGTTGCCTACGCCTGCCACCATGCCCGCACTTGGGCTGTGCTGCAGCACCAACTCTGAGTCCCCTCTGCTCTAGTGTGTGCTGACTGGGCGCTGGATGAATGAACTGGGCTCCAACATGACCATCATGCCCGTGAATGGAAAAGGCGAATTCTGGGGCTTCTACCATACGGCCGTGAAAACCACCACGAACAAGATCCAGGTGTCACCCCTCCGGGGATCCCAGCACCGCCCGAACCAGCAGAGGCATCCCACCTTCGGCTTCACTGTCAAATGGAGCTTTTCAGGTACTTCTCCTTTCCCAGCCTCCCTGCAGTGTCCCCAGAGCTCCCCTGCCCTCCACTGTGATGTCCCCAGACCTCCCCTGCCCTCCCTGTGATGTCCCTGATGTTCTTCTGCCCTTCCCTGCAGGGTCGTTGTTGATCCCCTGCCTTCCCCTGTGGTGTCCCAAATGCTCTCCCATCCTCTGTGGTGTCCCTCATGCCCCCCATCCTTGACCCCAGAGCTCCTTGGCTGGTGTCACCTCGCAGTACCAGGGTGCAGAGGTTGTGCTGGAGGCTGAAGCCCGCTGCTGTCTGCCCATCTCCAGATGAGACCCCAAGCCCCCTGTTGCCTTCTGCCTCCTTTCCCCATCACCACTGTCCCCAGAGGGCAGGGACAGCCCAGGTCTACTGTCCCCCTGTGCTGGGGCAAGCTGCAGGGCTATGGGTTGGCACTGACTGGCTTTTTCGGTAACGTGACCACTCTCCCCTCCATCTCCTACCCCATCCCTGCAGACTCTGTCACCGTCTTCACCGGCCAGTGCTTTGTGGATGAGAAGGGAAATGAGATTTTGAAGACCATGTGGCTCCAGCGGTCACATGTGGACAACATCAAGGACGATTGGAAGGCCACCAGGTGAGCCCCCCATTCCTGCCCTGCGCAGGTCCCCTGAGCATCCCCAGAGGGGTTCGGGACTCTCCCACCCCGTGGTGCTCAGCGTCTGGCAGAGCTGCTGCCAGTGCGGGGGTGGTTGAGGATGGGGTGCTTGTGCACGGCCGCCCTGCGGGTCCCTCGGAGGTGCAAATGCTGGGGGAGGAAGCAGGGGGGCAGGGACGGGCAGGCGTTTGGCACAGCAAGGCTGCGTTTCTCACTCTTACATCTCCTCCCTTTGTGTCCCCACAGGGTCGGCACCAACGTCTTCACCCGCCTGCGCCCCCGGCAGGAGTGTAGCTGGGAGCAAGGGGATTCCCAGGCCAGTGACGACGACGACGACTCTGCATCCTGCTCCTTCTGCTCCGCCGACTGCTGCTCTCAATAAAGCTTTGCAGCAAACACTCACCCGTCTCCTGTCGTGTTGCGCCTCAGCGCCCATGTTCCCCTGTGTGTCCCCCACAGCATCTCATGCCCTCTCCGGGCTCCATCCCCGAGGCCCGGTGCCTGTCCCCCACCATGACCCCTGCCATGGCCTGGGCTCCTCCGTCGCAGCCCCAGTTTGCCCCACTGTGCTCCCTCGGGACCTCCGCCTTGCCCGGAGGAGCAGGACCCCACTCAGTCTGGCGTGGTGGCTAGTGGCCCGTCTCCCACCAGGGTGACCCTTGGCAGGAGGCCCAGCACGGGCGGCCACTGCCTGTCCGCGGGCCCCTCCACCATAAAAGGGGCCGAGCGGGCAAGGGGCAGCAGCGCAGGCAGAGCCCGGGCACCGCACACGGCCACCGCCGCTGCCGCCACGGGGAGCTTCGGCCGCTGCCTCCCGCTCACCCTGGCCCTGCTCAGCCCCTGTGCCACTGCTGGCAGGAAGGTGTCGAGGATTTCTTGGCTGGGCGAGGGCATGCGAGCAATCCAGCCGTTAGGTGGGAACGAGGCATAAGTTGACAAAGTGCAGGAGCAGACAAGGACGCTGTGCCCTTGTACGCTGGGAGAAAGGAAGATAAGAAGAGCCTGACAAGCAACTCCTGGATGCCGAAGAATGAGACAAGTAACTGCTGGACACCTCGTGAAGAAGCTTGCACAGCCAATGGAGGATAAGGTAGTGTCGCGTGAACCGGGGTATTGGACCAATTAGAGTATTGTACAAGGCGCGTGCACAAGCACATAAGGTATAGAACTGTGCTAAAAGTTGTAGTAAATGGGCTTCACTTGATCACATTGGTCTGTGCGTGATTTCCCCTGTGGATCCTCCGCAACATTTGGCGCCCGAACAGGGACCCTCAGATCAGCACTTTATCGTCTCTATGGGAATTTCTGGTGCAGCTGAACCGACGAGGAAGCGGAGGAGCCGGCCGAGAGTGTTCCTGCTGCCCCGGCAGGACGGCAGAAGCTTCAGCCACGCTGGGAAGCACGACGTGAGCTTCAGCTGAGCTGGGACGCGCCTAAGTGTGAATCTCGCCCTGAGCTGGGAAAACGAGGAGACGCGCGGAAGCTTGAATCTCGCCCTGATTAGGTGAGCGGTCGGAGAAGGAGATGGGGTTGGACAAAAGGCAGGAAGCAGTCCTAAAGCTCCTTCGTAATTTTCTCTCTGAGAGAGGACTGAAATTCGATAGTTCTGTGTTAAAGGGGTTACTTTTATGGGCCTGGGAGAAGGAACTTCTCCCGAATGTAAATGTCGCATTTGAAGAAGCGACCTGGGATAATATAGGCAAGGCACTGTGGGACGCTGCTAACTGCAAGGGGGGTAAGGTGAAGGAGATGAAAAAATACGCAGCGCTCGGGAAAGTAATGCCAGACATGCTGGAGGCGATGAGGGCGGACCGGGAGGCAGCCGCCGCTGCCCGCGCGGCCGTGACCCCTCTGCTGCCTCCACGGCTGCCGCGTCAGCCTACCCCGCTGGAGTTGGGGGGACATTCTCTACACAGCTATCTCCACCCCCCGACATCCATTTCTGTTAACGCTGAGACGCCTGCACAGGCGCAGCCTTTGCCTATACCCAGCCAGGCCGTTGGCGCCGAAAAAATTCCCCCGTCTGTTACTCCACAAGAAAGAGGGGAATTAGGGGGGGCCGACTGTCGCCCGACAGATCCGAACCCGACAGACTCGGGGGTGACCAATGCGGATAAACAGGTTGCGGGGGTGAGGGAACCATCTCCATCGGGTAGTGCGATGGAAGAGCTCCTAAGGGAGGTGGTGAGCCAATTACAAAAACGGACAGTACGGTCGGAAGAGCTCCCAAGGGAGGTGGTGCACCAATTACAAAAAATGGCAGCACGGTCGGGAGAGCCAGAAGTGAGGGAGAAAGGATCCTCCCGAAAGGATGAACCGAGAAGGCAAGAGCATGAGGATTCTGGCCGTGTACCAGTCCCGCTCCCTCCCCCGCCTTCTCGCCACCCCCTCCGCCCCCTCCCTCCTCCCCTCCCTCCCCGCCCCCCCCTCCGCCCGTTTGCCCCGGCGCGTGTCAGCCGGCCATGGCGCGCCCGCCGCCCGCCGCGGCCGCGGCCGGACCCCGGGCAGAACCGTCCGCGCCCCCGCCCCCGCCCGTTCATCCATCCCGCCTCTCGGGACCGGAGACGGTGACACCAGCCGCGCCCGCGGTAGACGCGGAGCCGCTTGTAATAGCCGCTGCAGAAGAAAGGCAGAGACGCTGGAGGGGTGTAATAAAAGATGCCGTTACAGAAGGGACTATGCTCCAAGCATTCCCAGTTATTGCATCAAATGGACAGAAAAAATGGGAGGCGTTTGACTGGAAGGTCATTGAGAGATTAAGGAATGCTGTGAGCCAGTACGGAATCAAATCTGCGTTAACTCACCAAATACTGCACTTCATTTTTCTGCTGATACGCTGATACCTCAAGATATTAAACAGCTAGCACAGTTGGTTTTGACACCCACCCAAATGTCAGTGTTTTTCCGGCAGTGGGAGACGTTCTGTGATAGGGAACAAGCAACACCACGACAACAAACAGATCCCTTATGGGGAGTAACCACGCAGATGCTGAAGGGTACTGGACCCTTCGCATCAGGGAACGCTCAGTTACGGTGTGTCCCTGAGGTTCGTCATCTGTCACAGATCTTGGCGTATCAAGCTTTTCTTACCATACCAGACAACATGCGCAGCCGTGCTTTCACCCAGGTGAAACAGGAGTATAACGAACCTTTTGCACAGCTTATTAATAGACTGCATAGGGCAATCTATGACCACCCTGACGTGAACGAGGGCATGAAAGAAAACATGTTCAAAATACTCGCTTTTGAAAATGCTACTGGAAAGACACACAAAGCATTGTGTAATTTGCCGAAAAATGCAGACGTCGTTGATATGATGGAATACATGGATCGATCAGTGGACTCACAGAAAGTAGCCTATGCTGCCACAGCTCTACAAGGAGCTACAAAGAAGCACAAGGCCAGTAAGACACCCTCGGTCAAGTGTTTTAACTGTGGCAAACGTGGTCACATTAGGAGCAAATGTACGGTTACTGCCAACAGTAAGTGCTGCAACAAGTGTAAGAAAGATAACCATACCACCAAGAATACAGGAAGCAGGGAAAATTCACACCGACCGTGAAGGCCCCTCACGCAACGACACAAATGCAAGGGGCTTGGGCTGCCAGCCCTCAGGCAGCCTCGCAACCACCAGATCCGCCACTGCAGGAAGCTCCGGAGTGGATGTGGAAACCGCAGTACACATCCAACATAAAGGGACCATTGGGGTTTGGACTCAGTGCATTTTTAATGGGGCGATCTTCAACAGCTCTAGGAGGAATTCTAGTAGTCCCAGGGCTTATTGATGCAGATTATTGTGGGACTGTGAAAGAATTATGATTCATGATTTAATCCCTCCTGTTTCTATTCCTAAAGGTACCAGAATAGCACAATTAGTTCCATTCAGGACGTGTGATCCGAACCCAGGTGAAGTACAACGTGGAGATGGCGGATTCAGCTCCACAGGGAAACCGCAGGTATACTTTGCCATGGACACAACAAGGGGTAACCAGAAAAGGTAGTTGTCCTGGGTTCAGCTGGGATAGAGTTAAGTTTTACAGGAACCTGGGAGGTGGGGGCATAGCCGGGGCAGCTGACCTGAACTAGCCAAGGAGCTATTCCATAGCATGTGACATCATGCTCAGTATATAAATGGGGAGCGGGCCGGGGGGTGGTCTCGGTTTTCGGTGGGGGAAGTGGCGGAGCGTCGGGTCCGGGGTGGTGAGCAGTTGCACTGTGCATCACTCTTTTTGTATACTTTTTCATTAGTACCGTTGTTGTTGTTGTAATTTTTCTTTGTGTTTGTCCCAGTAACCTGCCTTTATCTCAGCCCTCGAGGTTCCAGTTTTCTTTTTCTTTTCTCTCCTCCGTCTCCTCCCCATCCCACCGGAGGGGGGCGGAGGAGTGAGCGAGCGGCTGCGTGGTCCTTTGTTACCGGCTGGGCTGAGACCACGACAGTCCTTTTTTGGCACCCAACGTGGGGCAGAAGGGTTGAGATAACGACAGATCTGGCCAGAGCGTGTTGAAACAAATTTGTCAAACGCATTTCTTGGATAAATAGATGTTAGTCACAATGTTGTTTCATTTGTTTACATGGTGGCGTTTTGTAAGCTCTTATATGCTCTATGTATTGCCTGTAGTTGCGTATCTCATCTCTGGGAGAGTGATTGGGATTATCATTTTGCTGTACTGGGCAATGTCGACTTGTGAAATGATTACATCACTGGTCATGAGGTTAAGCTGGTATCTGTACGAGGCAGCGATACCATTTCCATACTTTGGGCACCTTCTGTCAGATTTTATTGGTAATTACACCCCATCCATGGGGAAGTTAGGGGGGGATACTCCCCGCCATCCATTCGCCTCCCTTTCCTCCTTCCGACTAATTACAACAGCTTTCGAGAATTTTGAATATCCTTGGGATGCGCAAGCCAGCGTGCTGTTAGTGCTATGCCTCCTGAATATTTTTCAGGTCTTGTTTAGGGCTACAAAAAGGCTCTTTAAGAGGACCGCCCAGAGATCGGCCCCAAAGCTGGATATTCATGGGTGGCACGGCATGTGGGAGGATATGGGCAGGTATCTAGAGAACTTCTCACCTCCAGTGGCTTGGAAGTGCACTCCCAAACAACTACAGAACCCTCATGAAGTGGTAGAATATTTGAAAGACAAATGCTGTGGCTATTCCAAAGACGTACAACTCGCTGCACTGTGCTGGGCCCTGGCCAGTATCTACCAAACACTGCTTGATATTATGCAGCACCCTCAGGGGGAAAAGGGGGAAAAGATGGAAACCAGGACAACATGCACCGTGGCTACCCAAACCCTGACAACAGGCACCTTGGCTGCCCCTACCCCGACAACAAGCACCGTGGCTGCCCCTACCACGACAACAGGTACCACGACTACCCCTACCCCGGTGACAGACACTGCAGCTAAACCAGAGAACCAACCTGTGCCAGTATCAGTCGCCCCTGTACAGAAAAAGAAACGCACAAAGAAATCAGTTCGCTTAGTGAGAGATGAAGATGAACCAGGGTCATCGCGAGAACAGGAGGAAGAGCCAGAACCTGGAATAATTACCCAATCCCTATCCATGAGTGAGTTGCGTGACATGCGAACAGATTTTAGCCGCCACCCAGGTGAGCACATTGTTACCTGGCTGCTCCGATGCTGGGATAGTGGGGCTAGTAGTGTGGAATTAGAGGGTAAAGAAGCTAAGCAGTTGGGATCTCTGTCTAGGGAAGGGGGCATCGACAAGGCGATTGGGAGAAAAACACAAGTCCTCAGCCTCTGGAGGCGACTTCTGTTAGGTGTAAAGGAAAGGTACCCCTTCGGGGATGAAGTTACATGTCACCAAGGCAAGTGGACCACCATGGAGAGAGGGATTCAGTACCTGAGAGAATTAGCCGTGCTGGAGGTGATTTATAATGATCCAGAAAATGCGCAGTCACCCACAGATCCAGATGAGGTCCAACGCACACAACCCATGTGGCGGAAGTTTCTGCGAAGTGCACCAGCAACCTATGCCAACTCGTTGGCAGTGATGTCCTGGAGAGAAGGCTATGGACAAACGGTGGATGAATTGGCTGTCCAACTCCGGCAAGACGAGGGAAGTCTCTCTTCCTCCCTACGGGCCTGTGTCTCAGCTGTAGAGGGGTCGTCCCGAGAGTTCCAGCAATTCAAAGTAGATCTGTCCTCCTCCTCACCTGTACGGGCCCGCATCGCAGTTATTGGGAGTAAGCGTTCCTCTACCCAAGAGAGAGGAGAACGAAAGTACACACGACGGGCTAACCTGTGGTTTTACCTGCGTGACCATGGAGAGGACATGAGGAAGTGGGATGGAAAACCTACCTCAGTCTTGGATGCACGGGTACAGGAGTTGCGAGAAAAAGCAACCAGGAAAGAGAATTCTTCTTGGAAAACCGCTGCTCCAGTTTCCCGTGAGCAGTCCCCCAGACGCAGTAGTAGATGGGCTGATCTCATTTCTGATCCCCTTGAAGGGACTTCCGATTCACGTGTGCAGAAAGTGAGTAACGGATATTCTAACCAGGATTAGAGGGGCCCTGCCTCCAGCCAGGTGGAGGAGAGGGACACCCGAGTCTACTGGACAGTGTGGATTCGATGGCCTGGCACATCAGACCCACAGGAATAGAAGGCTCTAGTGGACACTGGTGCACGATGTACCCTAATGCCATCAAGTTATAAAGGGGCAGAACCCATCTGTATCTCTGGTGTGACAGGGGGATCCCAAGAGCTAACCGTATTGGAAGCTGAAATGAGTCTAACCGGGAATGAGTGGCATAAACACCCCGTTGCGACTGGCCCAGAGGCCCCGTGCATCCTTGGTATAGATTATCTCAGGAGGGGGTATTTCAAGGACCCAGAAGGGTACCGTTGGGCCTTCGGTATAGCTGCATTGGAGACGGAGGAGATTGAACAGCTGTCTACCCTGCCGGGTCTCTCCCAAGACCCTTTGGTTGTGGGGTTGCTGAAGGTTGAAGAACAACAGGTGCCAACTGGTACCACGACGGTGCACCGGCGGCAATATCGCACCAACCGAGACTCCCTGATCCCCATCCATCAGCTGATTTGCCAATTGGAGAGCCAAGGAGTGATCAGCAAGACTCACTCACTCTTTAGTAGTCCCATAAGGCCCGTGCGGAAATCCAATGGGGAATGGAGACTAACAGTAGATTATCGTGGGCTGAATGAAGTCACGCCACCGCTGAGCGCTGCTGTGCCAGATATGTTAGAGCTTCAATATGAACTGGAATCAAAGGCAGCTAAGTGGTATGCCACAATTGACATTGCTAATGCATTTTTCTCCATTCCTTTGGCAGCGGAGTGCAGGCCTCAGTTTGCTTTCACTTGGAGGGGCGTCCAGTACACCTGGAATCGACTGCCCCAGGGGTGGAAACACAGCCCCACCATTTGCCATGGACTGATCCAGGCTGCACTAGAAAAAAGGTGAAGCTCCAGAGCACCTGCAATATATTGATGACATCATCGTATGGGGCAACACGGCAGAAGAAGTTTTTGAGAAGGGGAAGAAAATAATCCTAATCCTTTTGAAGGCTGGTTTTGCCATAAAAGAAAGTAAGGTCAAGGGACCTGCGCAGGAGATCCAGTTCTTAGGAGTAAAATGGCAAGATGGGCGTCGTCAGATCCCTGCTGACGTGATCAACAAAATAGCAGCTATGTCCTCACCGACTAATAAAAAGGAAACACAGGCTTTCTTAGGTGTTGTGGGGTTTTGGAGAATGCATATTCCAAATTACAGTCAAATTGTAAGCCCTCTCTACCAAGTTACTCAGCAGAAGAACGATTTTAAATGGGGGCCTGAGCAACGACAAGCCTTTGAACAGATTAAGCAGGAGATTGTTCACGCAGTAGCTCTTGGGCCAGTCCGGACAGGACAAGATATTAAAAATATGCTCTACACTGCAGCTGGGGAGAATGGCCCCAGCTGGAGCCTTTGGCAGAAAGCACCTGGGGAGACCCGAGGCCGACCTCTGGGGTTTTGGAGTCGGGGATATCGAGGATCCGAGGCTCGCTATACTCCAACTGAAAAAGAGATCTTGGCAGCATATGAAGGAGTTCGAGCCGCCTCAGAAGTGGTTGGTACTGAGACACAGCTCCTCTTAGCACCCCGACTGCCAGTGCTGGGCTGGATGTTCAGAGGGAGGGTCTCCTCTACACATCACGCTACCGACGTCACGTGGAGTAAGTGGGCCGCACTGATCACACAGCGGGCTCGCATAGGAAACCCCAGTCGCCCAGGAATGTTAGAAGTGATCACGGACTGGCCAGAAGGCAAAGATTTTGGAATGTCGCCAGAGGAGGAGGTGACACGGGCTGAAGAGGCCCCGCTGTATAATAAACTGCCAGAAAATGAGAGGCAATATGCCCTGTTCACTGAAGGGTCCTGTCGCATTGTGGGAAAACATCGGAGGTGGAAGGCTGCTGTATGGAGTCCTACACGACTAGTCGCAGAAACTGCTGAAGGAGAAGGTGAACCGAGTCAGTTTGCAGAGGTGAAAGCCATCCAGCTAGCGTTAGACATTGCTGAAAGAGAAAAGGGGCCAGTGCTCTATCTCTATACTGACTCATGGATGGTGGCAAATGCCCTATGGGGGTGGCTACAGCAATGGAAGAAGGGCAATTGGCAGCGCAGAGGTAAACCCATCTGGGCTGCCGCACTGTGGCAAGATATCACTGTTCGGATAGAGAAGCTAGTGGTAAAAGTACGTCACGTAGATGCTCATGTACCCAAGAGTCGAGCCACTGAAGAACATCAAAACAACCAGCAGGCGGATCAGGCCGCCAAGATTGAAGTGTCTCAGGTGCACCCGGACTGGCAACGTAGGAGCGAGCTATTTATGGCTCAGTGGGCCCACGATACCTCAGGCCATCAGGGAAGAGATGCAACATATAGATGGGCTCGAGATCGAGGGGTGGACTTGACCATGGACACTATCGCACAGGTCATCCATGAATGTGAAACATGTGCTGCAATTAAGCAAGCCAAGCGGCAAAACCCCCTGTCACATGGAGGGCGATGGCTGAAATATAAACAGTGGGAGGCCTGGCAGATTGACTATATCACACTCCCACAAACACGCCAAGGCAAGTGCCATGTGCTTACAATGGTGGAAGCAACCACTGGACGGCTGGAAACATACCCTCTGTCCCATGCCACCGCCCAGAACACTATCCTGGGCCTTGAAGAGAAAATTTTATGGCAACACGGCACCCCAGAAAGAATCGAGTCGGACAACGGGACTCGCTTCTGAAACAACCTCGTAGACACCTGGGCCAAAGAACATGGCATTGAGTGGGTATATCACATCCCTTATCACGCACCGGCCTCTGGAAAAATTGAACGCTACAATGGACTGCTGAAAACTACATTGAGAGCGATGGGGGGTGGAACTTTCAAGCATTGGGATACACATTTAACAAAAGCCACCTGGTTAGTTAATACTAGAGGATCCACCAATCGGGCTGGCCCCGCCCAACCAAGAGTTCCACATACTGTAGAAGGGGATAAAGTCCCTGTAGTGCGCATGAGGAGTATGTTAGGAAAGACAGTCTGGGTTTGTCCTCCCTCAAGCAGAGGCAAACCCATTCAAGGGGTTGTTTTTGCTCAAGGACCTGGGTACACCTGGTGGGTGATGCAGAAGGATGGGGAAGTTCGATGTGTACCTCAGGGAGATTTGATTTTGGGAGAGAATAGCCAGTGAATTGGGCTGTGTGATATTTAACTGCTAAATAACCTGCCAATGCATGTCATTGTATCTATAGTGTCTGTATGCCATATCAAGGGTATTATTGTGAGAATTATCTAAATGACTACAGGATGGACTTTTGAAACTGAGCCAAGTACAACAGCGATAGAACTTGAACTGGCACCCAGCAATTTCCTCAAGATCAACATCCTCGACCTGCAGACCAAGGGCATGAGTTGCACCAAATGTACTAGCCACAAGTTCCAGAGGCAGCATACAACAACCCAACATCTCACACCATCTCTCTCTTATCCTGAAGAACTGTTACAACAGATAGAGCCCCCAAATCGATGGACACATTAGAGGGATAGCCCATAGGCTAAAGGAACACCGTGTGTGTGTGTGTGCGAGGTCGGGGCGGGGGGGAGTCCATATACTTCTATATAAGACAAGGAAAGTAGTAGTGGTCGATTAGAAAAATGTTAAGATCTGGGCATGATGTAGATGGTATAGAATAAGGGGTGGATAATGTCCTGGGTTCAGCTGGGATAGAGTTAATTTTTACAGGAACCTGGGAGGTGGGGGCACAGCCGGGGCAGCTGACCTGAACTAGCCAAGGAGCTATTCCATAGCATGTGACATCATGCTCAGTATATAAATGGGGAGCGGGCCGGGGGGTGGTCTCGGTTTTCGGTGGGGGAAGTGGCGGAGCGTCGGGTCCGGGGTGGTGAGCAGTTGCACTGTGCATCACTCTTTTTGTATACTTTTTCATTAGTACCGTTGTTGTTGTTGTAATTTTTCTTTGTGTTTGTCCCAGTAACCTGCCTTTATCTCAGCCCTCGAGGTTCCAGTTTTCTTTTTCTTTTCTCTCCTCCGTCTCCTCCCCATCCCACTGGAGGGGGGCGGAGGAGTGAGCGAGCGGCTGCGTGGTCCTTTGTTACCGGCTGGGCTGAAACCACGACAGTAGTGCAATTGGAAGGGCCTGATGGAGTTATCGTCAAGAAACCGATGAAAATCAATACAGGAGCTGATGTTATGATTATTTCACGATGCATTTGGCCTCCATCATGGCCATTGATCAATCCAAATTTTGGTATTGCAGGGATGGGGGCACACAAGCCACCTTAGTAAGTCAGCTACCGATTACCCATTTGTGTTCCCCGATGGTGAACACGTTACGATGCGTCCGTATATCATGACTACCCCAACTGAATTGTTTGGCCTCATAGGCCGTGATTTATTGAGCCAAATGAAGGCAATGTTAGTGACCCATCCTTTTAGGAGCCGTCACTGAGGGGCAGCCAATCCTGAAAATTAGCTGGAAAACAGATGAGCCTGTTTGGATTGATCAGTAGCTGCTAAATTCTGAAAGGCTGCTAAAAATACAAGAGTTAGTTGAGGACCAGTTGAGAGCGGGACATGTTGTTCCTTCTACTAGTCCATGGAATACATCAATATTTACCATTCCCAAGAAAAGTGGGACATGGAGACTGTTACATGATCTCAGAGCTAGGAATGCGGTGATGCATAGTATGGGAGCCCTGCAGCCAGGTTTGCCGTCTCCAGTTACGCCTCCAGAAGAATGGGATTTGTTAATTATAGATCTCAATCACATGCGTTCTTGCACCAACCCGCTAGGATGTTAGCAAAGCAATTTGACTTACCACTTACTGATGCCCAAGGTATCGTTAAAGCATGCCCCGATCGTCAAAAGGAAGGGCTGGGCTTGGGCTGTGGGGTTAACCCACGAGGTCTTTTGCCATTGCAGTTGTGGCAAATGGATGTCACCCATGTCACGTGGTTTGGTGCAAAGCGTTCTGTGCATGTGTGTATTGATACCTATCCTGCTGCCGTGTGGGCCACGGCACGAACTGGAGAAAAGGCCTTACATATTGAATGACATCTTCACGCTTCTTTTGCAGTGCTGGGGGTGCCTAAAGAAATTAAGACGGACAACGGCCCAGCCTATGGTTCTACACGATTTGCTCGATTTTGTAACTTGTGGGGAATTCACCATGGTACCGGTATTCCACATCTTCCCACAGGACAGGCTATTGTCGAATGGGCCAACCAGACCCTAAAGAACATGCTGCAAAAACAAAAGGGGGGAACTCAGGGCTTACTCCCAGAGGAACGATTGGCCAAAGCCTTATTTGTGCTAAATTATCTTAGATTGACAGGTGATCACAAAGACCCACCAATGGTAGTGCATCATGTTCTTTTACAGGCAGAAAGGACGCAACAAAGTACGGCAATCATGGTAATGTATAAGGACCCAGAATCCGGGAAATGGTGCGGATCAACAGAAGTAAAACTTACTGGGAGATCCCGGCTAAGTGGGTCAAGCCGGGCTTGGCTTCGCACTGATGCTGGACCCGGAATTGTCCCAATGGCAAGTGGCATGGCACCGGCGGGTGATCCGCCAGATTCCGACTATTAATAGAGTATCACTTGTAGAGGACTTAGAACAGTGTGCCTTATTGTATATAGAACTTGCTTCAGGTAAAAAGTATGTTAAGCATAATTTGATTAAACATAGTGTGATTACGGGAAGACAGTGTGGGGTAAATGTAAAAGTTAGTTAAAGCCAAAATCAGGGGTAAGGTCTATTTCCATTAATAACCTGGGAACGAGGTTGATTGTGTTTCCACAGCTACAGGCCCACGACGGACTCCTGTTCGATTTGCACGACCATCATCATCTGGAGCATCATAGATGATGCGGCAATATGAATACTACCTCAGCCAAAAACTAATGTATCGGTCACCTTGGCTAACATAACAGGTCAAGATGCTCTGTGCATCGCAACTGTATCGTAAAGCCCACGAACCAATAGACAAGATGGCTATGACTCGTGCAGCGCGCCTGGCCAGCGAGCACATGCGTCATAGATTGCAACCGAGGCAGACTTTTGGCACCCGCTGGCCACGTGTGCTAAAACCCGTTCCTCTACAAATGTATAAATACCGGGATTTTCCGAAGAGCATCAGGCTGGTGTACGGTGAGGCCATCGTTGCCTCTGTGGGGACGCCCACGGAAAGCTGGCACCTACCGATTGCTGGGCTGAGTTCGTGGAGCAAGATGGCACAAGAATGTACGGATGGTTCATCTTCCTCATAGTCCTCATGGTCTGGGTCATTAGGGGTAACGGGTTGGCTCAAAGAATTATGGGCATTGTTGTAGTTATTGTGATTATAGCTATTGTAATAATTTTACCTTGTTCAGCTTGTTAAGAAAAAATGGCATCCCAAGTTATTACGCAAGCCTAGATTGCTCAAAAACAAAAAGGGGGAACTGTTGAGGATTTCTTGGCTGGGCGAGGGCATGTGAGCAATCCAGCCGTTAGGTGGGAACAAAGCATACGTTGACAAAGTGCAGGAGCAGACAAGGACGCTGTGCCCTTGTACGCTGGGAAAAAGGAAGATAAGAAGAGCCTGACAAGCACCTCCTGGATGCCGAAGAATGAGACAAGTAACTGCTGGACACCTCGTGAAGAAGCTTGCACAGCCAATGGAGGATAAGGTAGTGTCGCGTGAACCGGGGCATTGGACCAATTAGAGTATTGTACAAGGCGCGTGCACAAGCACATAAGGTATAGAACTGTGCTAAAAGTTGTAGTAAATGGGCTTCACTTGATCACATTGGTCTGTGCGTGATTTCCCCTGTGGATCCTCCGCAACAGGAAGGCAAGGGCAACCCGGGGGCCAGTGCCCGGCTGGGGGCTGCCCGCTGCTGCCGTGCCATGCCGTGCCGTGCCGTGTGGTCCCCAGGGTGCAGGGTGGCTGGAGAAGGGGCTGCATGTCCTGGCTGTGCCGTGCTGTGCCATGCCAACCCTGGGGTGCAGCGTGAAAGGTCAAGGGGCTGCCTGCTCTTGCTGTGGCCTGCTGTGCTGTCTGGTGCCATGCTGTGCCGTGCCATGCCGTGCTGTGCCGCACTGTGCTTTGCCACAGTGCGTTGTGCCACGCTCTGCTGTGCCCTGCTGTGCCGTGCCGTGCAGTGCCATGCCGTGCCAATCCTGGGGCACAGTGTGCACAGCCGAGGGGGTTGCATGCTTTCACTGTGCCATGCCGTGCTGTGCCATCCCAGCACACGGTGTTTGTGTTGGGGGGCTGCACGCTCCTGCCCTGCTGTGCCCTGCTGTGCCGTGCTGTGCTGTGCTGTGCCATGCCGTGCCATCCCAGGGTGCAACGTGCGTGACAGAGGGGGCTGCCAGCTCTGGCTGTGCTGTCTCTGGGCAGTGTTGGTCACCTACCCCTCGAACGGGGGGGTAGGGGGGGTGTCCAGCACCCCCAGTTCTGCACTGCCCTGCCCTGCCACGGGAGGGAGAGGTCCTGGCCCAGACAGTGCCCATGCCACCGGTCCCAGCTACTGTGGAGAGGAGCCGTGCCACTGCCCAGGCAAGCTGGAGGGGGGGCTGTGGCTCGGTGCTGCCCAGGGCACCCACATGAGCCCCTGTTGCATTAAAGGGTGATGACATTTGGCAGAAGATAAACCCCCTTGTGTTCCAGCTTATGCTCAGGTATCAGAGGGGCTGGGGACAACGAGGCTTAGATTCTGAGTGATGCCCAATTCAATGCTCGAAGTCCAGTCAAGTTCCATATATATCGAACTATAATGATTAGGGATGCACTATTAGCACACTGTACTTTCTACTTAGTCACGTTCAACAAACTAGAATGGCCAGACTTTAGTTGCATTCAATGAACTGTCACAGCTAGATTTTAATGAATAGTACCGTTTATTAAAGTGATGGGAGTACAGCTTTTTTTGGATTGCTGGTGATAAATACACAGTCTGCAAAGCACATGCAAATAATGATACAGTCAACCACAAGCACACTAAATGATGGAAGAAAAGAGTTGTAAAGGTTTCTAAGTTTCCCGGGAAAGCACTCGGTATAGTCCAGTGTTTGAATCTCACCCAATAGGTGTCCCTATGGAGGGGAAGAGAGGCTCAGACCATCGAGGGATCCCAGAAGTCATCGGTGTCCTTCCAATTTGTCCATGATAGTATCTTTCCTAACAGCCCCCCTTTATTAAGGTCTTTTATACTATTTTCCGACTTTCAGGTGGAGCTTGAGTGACTCTATTCATACATACCTTTACCATGATTGGTATACAATCTCCTCGCTTTACTTTTAAAGGTACATGCTAGATAAAATTCAGAGCGCACGCTCAGTGAGGAGTGGTCACACCTCAGAGGCGGGTAGCCTTTGGGATGGAGGTGTGTTTTGGTATTATAATAAGCTTATAATGAGCAGAGTTCACCCAGAGGACATGATTTTGACAGAAAATGATTAACTGCAGGTCCAGGGCTGGCTCAGGGTTAACAACTATGTGGTTTATCAGTTCCATAGTACCATCCAGTTCCCATCCCTGCGGTGAGGTCGTAGAGTCTGGCTGCGGTGCTTCCATGCCACTCCACCCTCCATGTTCTTTCTCTCAGAGTCAGCACACCAAGCTCCCCTGGCATTGCTACCATCTAAGGTTGCAGGTTATATTGCTCAGGGAATTATTATGGAACCGATTCATTGCACGTCCACCATATTCTGCACTGGAGGTTTACCTTCTCTTAAGAGGTGGCCGTATCGATAAGTCACCTCCAGCAATCATTCCACACCCCCGGTCCCCAGTGCAACCTGCAGGGCCTGTGGAGGAACGAGCTAGGCTCCAACATGACCCTCTCAGCTCTGGACGCAGCCGGGACCTTCTCGGGCTCCTACCACACCGCTGTGGCGGCCACCAACAAGCAGATCCTGGTGTCACCCCTGCAAGGGGCCCAGCAGCACCCCAGTGCCAAGGGGCAGCCCACCTTCGGCTTCACCGTGCAGTGGCAGTTCGCAGGTACAGCGGTACCCGGCACGGCATCCCAGGGCAGCCAGCGATCCCCTGCCCGTGCTGGAAGCGGGGTGCCACCTCAGCTGGTCCCCCACACCCTCTGGGGCACCCAGGGAAACACTGGCTGTGGCCACAGGCTGGCCACATGCACTTGGTCCTGCCATGGGACGTGGTCGGGGAGGGCTGTCTGTCTGGGACGGGTGGCAGGGAGGTCCATCTGTCTGTCCAGGGCATGTGGTGGGGGGTGTCTGCCTGTCTGTCTGTCTGCCAGGATCAGGTAGCCCAGGTTCCCCTGTCTGGAGGCATAGGCTCTGAGCCCCCTCTGCCCCACTTGAACCCCGCCAGACTCCACCACCGCCTTTGTGGGCCAGTGCTTTGTGGACCGCCGTGGGAAGGAGACACTGGAAACCACATGGCTTTTGTGGGAAGAGGTCCCGTCCCGCAGGGACACCTGGAAAGCCACCAGGTAAGCCCTGCTCCTGCCCTCCTACCCCGCATCCCTCCTTCCCCTCCTGCTGACACGGTTTCCCTGCAGAGTCGGCACCTCCATCTTCACCCGCATCAAGTGATAGGGATGGGGACCCCAGCTGCCTGCACCCTGCTGTCTCACCTGCATCCCTGGGGCTGTCTGCTGCCCCGGTACCTGGCTGGCATCCCGCCTGCTCCCAGCATTCTGGCCAGGAAACACACCCTCACCTTGCCCTGCTGCCTCCCAGTGCCTCCCAGTGCCTCCCAGGAGCCTGCCGGTGGGGCCTCCCCTTCTCAAAGCTTGCTGCCCCCACACATGGTGCCGAATAAACCTTTCTCTGCCTGGCAGAGAGCAGTGCCCCATGTGTCCCTGGGGTGCAAGAAGCCACTCTGTGGCCATGGGCGGAGGGAGGTGGTGGCTGGGGGAGGGCAGGGCAGTGGTTTGGGGCGCTGGGAGGGATGGGGCTGGGGGACAAGGGGAGGACAGCAGCTGGGTAATCCCACTTCCTGGCCATAGCTTCGGGCCTCAGCAGATGCCTTCTTGCCTGTGCACCCCCTTGGGGTATCTGCAGGGGCCCTGCGGTGGGTGGCCCCAGGCAGCATCCCTGGTGCGGAGCAGAAGGATGCCCCACGGCCAGGGGCCAGTGAAGGCTGCATGCAGGCAAGTCAGCAAGCTCACCTGGCCTGCTCCTGCATCTCTGCACTCCAGTCTGCCCTGTGTTCCCATTAAACTCCATTTCAAGCTACTGCTCTGGGTGGGGGGGCTCGGTCCTGGGAGCACATATGGGGCAGGGCTGGGTGCCAGCCCCCACAGAGGGGAGCATGGTCACAAGCTGGGAGCCTGCGGTGTTGGGGTGGTCCAAAGTCCAGGCTGGATACTGGAGGGACCAGAGGAAGGACCTGGGACTCCAGGGGCAGCTACTGGGCAGACTGCGTGGCTAAGGCCAGATACGGGAGGGATCCCTGCTGTATCTATGTACATATGCCTGTATTTCCCACCTGATCAGCCGGAAGGTAGAACAGAAAAACACCCCTTTCGGGTGCTCAGATTCACAGGACGACATCACCTGCATGTTAACTTTATTTTGTCAGCTCATTAGGAAAGCAAGAAAGCGAACATGTCAAACAAGGACCCAATGCCCTTTGCACAGACCCATCTAACACATGAACTCACTAATTCATCACTTCAGCAGCTCATAAAGTTTCTGAGTGAATGGAACTCAAGTTCCCTAATCCATAACATGCAGCTCCTAACTGAGGTGCGCCTGAGCACCCTGGGGAGAAGCTGTGTGGGCAGGGAGAGGCATGAAGGGCTGGAAGGACCGTGCTGCCTGGGGGCTGCACAGGTGCTGGGGGAAGAGACTGTCAGATGGGGCAGGGACTTTGGGGCAGCAAGCACACAGTGCCCTGGGAAAGTGTCAGGGCCTGTCCACCATCCTCTTCCTCTCACAGTGTGCCCGCCTTCCGCCAGCCTTCCTCAGCCTCTGCTCCTCTCCCTCCTTCCCTGCTGGGCTCTGGGACTGCTCTCAGCACCCCCAGCTCCTGGCGAGTGCACGGACCAGAGCCTGTCCAGGGTATGCCCGTACTGACCAAGCCCAACTGGCTGACGTGCCTGGGGGTCCAGCTTTTGATCAAAAGCCACCCCTGCATCCTCACCCCCACATCCTCATCCTCACCCCTGCATACTCGTCTTTATGCCCGCACCCTCACCCTCACCACTGCATCCTCAT
Organism: Astur gentilis; assembly: GCF_929443795.1. Taxonomy (NCBI): domain Eukaryota; kingdom Metazoa; phylum Chordata; class Aves; order Accipitriformes; family Accipitridae; genus Astur; species Astur gentilis. The sequence goes on along the minus strand of NC_064919.1, from coordinate 75,629,081 downwards.
CCTCACCTCTGCCTTCCACACGCAGGTCCTCAGTCCAGCCACATTGCGCACTGGCATCCTTGGCACTGCCCTGACCACGCTGGGCTCGTTCTTGCACCCACCCTCCCCAAACACCCGCTGTGGCTGTCACCAGCACCGCGAGCAGGTCCCCAAATGCTTCTCCAAACTGTGAGGTTAAAGCCTCGGGACCCCAGTGGGGGTGGGAGGATGAGGTTGAGAGCCCTGGTGGGGGGACCCCACAGGGCGACGCAGGGTCACCAAGAGCCATGTGGGACCGGGCAGTAAGACTTCGCTTCTGTCCCTCCATCATCCCCACAGCTGCAAGTTCCCCGGCTCTTGCTGCGTCCCAAGAAGGCAGCCCACGACATAGGAGGTGGTGTAAGCAGCCTGCTTGCTAGACAGGGGAACAGAAACAGAAAGCAAAACCATAGGAAGCCATCACTGACAGTGTCACTGCCACCGCCCCACCCCGCATCTCAGCTGTCCCAAACACCCCGGCCCCGCTTCCCATATGGCCCTGTCCTTGATGCTTCAGCAGCCATCCTGCTCGCCTGCAGCAACATGGGCTGTTGCTGGCCTGATCCTGCCCCAACATCTGCATGCCTTTTGATCTTGCCTGGTACATATGACCAGGGCTGCCCACCTCCAGCCCGCAGTGCCCTGAGGTTTTTCTACTGCTGTTGGGGCAGGTTCACTTCCTTCCTCTGCTAAATCCCTGGAGCCACTGCAGATCACCAGCCATCCCCACACCCAGACCCTTGCCCTGCCCTTGCGACTCCCTGTCCTTCTGTCCATCCCCTGCAGTGACCAGGGGGCAGTTTGGGGTGCAGGGGCTCCTGCAGGACAGGGGTCAACCCCAGGCACAGCCCTCAGCCAGGGACCCCCAGGCTGGGCCATGTCAGTGGGCAGCCCTAGGGAACAATTCCTACATTCCCATCGCTGTCCTTGTTCCTGCCCATCCCCATCCCAATCCCCATCCCCAACCCCATCCCCATCCTTGTTCCAGGCCCCATCCCCAGCGTGGGAAGCTCAGCCCTGGGGGAGGCTGCACGGGAGCATCCGTGGCGGTCCCAGGGTCTGGGGAGGGACACTCATGGAAGACCCATCCGTGGAGGGAATCCTCAGCAGCAGGAGGACCCCCAGCTCCAGGTGGGATGCTGATGGGAGCTCCTGCCAAGCAGGTTGCTCTGAGGGTGGGGGATGACCTGGGGTTGTCCACGTTGCCGGGAGAGATGTGCATGGGCATGCCTTCCCTGGTGAAGGGGGCATGCATGTGGGGATCCCAACTCCCAGGGACATGCAGCGGAATTGGGGCAGGGGTAACCTGGGGACCCTGCCCCAGGGCGGTGGCTTGTCCCTGCCCGGGGAGGTGCAGTGTGGGAGAGGACAGGCAGTGCTCGGAGCTGGAGCCTTGCAGGTGGGCTGCTGCAGGGCTCTGGCTGTGCCACTTCCTTGGCTGTGCAGGAGCCCACCATGAACCCGAGGGCTCTGCCCATCCCAGTGGGCTCCCCACTGGTGCCGTGCACTGGTGCCGTGCACTGGTGCCGAGGCAGCACACGTCGCCACAGGCACGGGCAGATGTGTCCTGGGGTCACACAGCTCCCCTGGCAGGGCTGGAGTGGGCACCCCATGGGCACTGGGGGGGGTGCGGGTAGGGGGCTCAGCCTGGGGGGCAGGGGTAGGGTCTGTGTGCAGGCAGCCCCCAAGGACGCATCTGCTTTTCCCCCCGCAGTACGACGTGACTGGTTGGTGGGAGAACGAGCTGGGCTCCAGGATACACGCGTCCGAGGCTGACAGCCAGGGCAACTTCTCTGGTGAGTACCACGCCGCCGTGTCGAGCGCCCAGAAACCCATCGAGCCATCCCACCTTGTCAGCTCCCAGCACTTGGACGAGGATGGGCAGTGCTCCTTTGGCTTCACCATCAACTGGAAGAAGTTTTCTGGTTGGTAGCTGCAGCGGCAGCTGTGCCTGGATGGGATAGTTGGACGGGGAGGGGAGCTCAGGCAGGTCCCAGCACCCACCCCAATCCCTCTGCCCCCTCTCCTGTCCCCAGTCTGTCCTTCCCCGATCTCTTCCCACTCTGGACAAGTGCCTGCAGGCAGCAGGATGCCTCCCGAAACACTGTTTGGGCTAGGCAGCATCAAGAGTTGCTTTGGCAGCACCTCTGCCGCAGAGCATTTCCCTGCAAACATCGGGACCCACCCGGGCTCCATGAGCTGGTGCTCATGAAGCCCCAAAAGCAGCTGGGGTCCTCCTGGGATGCTAACAGCCACTGCTCACCCAGACTCCACAGCTGTCTTCGTGAGCCAGTGCTTTGCTGGGGGCACTGGGGAGGAGGTCCTGCCCCTTTGCCGGCCAGGCACTGATAGGCTTCTCCTTCCCCCCAGGACTGGCCACAACAACTTCACTCCAATGGGCTGAAAGGAGGAGGAAGAACCCTCTCACCTCAGCTGGGCTTGGGAGACCGGGAAGCCCCTTAGCAGCATCGGTGTGTACAAGCACCAGGGCTGTTATCAGCTCTGGGGGAACATGTCCCCAGAAACCAAATAAATTTTTTTTCTTTTAAACCCAACCTTGTGCAGTCTGTGGCTATGTCCTGGGGAAGCTGCGTGGGTGCAGGGTGAAGCTCTCATCTGGTTATTCCAGGAAGAGACTGGCTCTGAGAAATCCCCTTTTCCAGCCCAAATGGGATGGTGCATCCCCAAAGTGACCCTTTGGCATAAAACACGGGCCAGCGTTGGCTTTTCCCTCCTTAATGCTGGGTGAGCATGATGGGATGGTAAGCTGGGGGGCCATTCTGCACCCAAAAAAGCTGGCTGGGAGTCCCCCCAACTCGGAGGCAGCCCTTGGGCAGTCAGGAGTGGCATCTCAGCTGTGTCCACAATCCTGGTGAGTGGTGAGGGCTGCTCCATACCGGCAGCACAGCGCTGGTAGCTGCAGCACATCCAGCCCCAAAACGCTCCCTAGAGAAGAGTGCGGCATTTACTGGAAAGCAGTGACCCAGCAAATCCAGCCCCAAACACCAGCCTACTGGATTTTGTGACTTACTGTAATGGGCAGTGCCAGTGCTGCCTGAGTCACCCCGCCCAGCCAAAATGAATGATTTCCAAGAAACTCAGCTCCACGACTGAATCTGAAGCTTGGTCCTCAAGCCGTCCAGTCGCAAATTGACCCCAGATGGTGCTGCATGCCCTGTGCTGGCAGCCTGCCTGGGGTCTGAGCATCCTAAAGAAAGGAGTGGGCTGGTGGGGCTGCCACCTCCTGCTGCTCCCCTGGTTTTCCTGCGATGAACGCCGTGGGAGAGATTTGCTAACAGCATCCCTGGCTTTAGCAACTTCTCCACCTGCTCTGTGTTTTAGCCCGCCTCATTGCAGACTTGCCTGTGATTTGCTTTTCACGTTTTTCTCCCTTGGGTCCACCTTCCGCTTCTGGATCGATGCTGCTGTTTCTTTCTCCGTGCCTCCCTGGAATTTTTCCAGCTTTTTCAGTTCCCTTACAGCCTTCCTAAGCAGAATGCCTTTATGCCAGCCCTCTGCTGTGGTGTCCTTTGGTCTGTGCAGCCTTTTACCTGCTTTAGAGGAACCTGGGAAATCGGAAAGAGGGTGGCAGAAGGACCACAGGACACTGCTCCCACCCCAAAGCACAGCCAGGTCAGTGACAGGGCGTCCCGCTAAGCCTGCAGCTTTACTGCATGCAGCCTCCTGACTTTATTATTGCCTTCATGCCAACATTTCTCCAGGGCAGGGCTCCCCAGAGGCTGTGCAGCAGTCCTAGGGTGCTCCAGCAAGGCAGCGGTGATGACCACACTTTGAGCAGTCAGAAAACCTCTGCAGGCAGCCACAGTGCTGGTGAGAAATGCAGCAGGCATGGGCTGGCAAAGCTGTTTGCAAGGCCAGAACCCCAGCAAGGCTGTGACGCATCGAGCATCTTGGTTTTGAGGTGGCAGGTGAGAGGACATGGTGTGCCAAGGGTGCCTGCAGGCGTCTGGGGAGGGGCTGTGACTGAGGATGGTTCCCTGTGGGCATTGGGCATTCATCAGCACTGGGTTTTACCCAGCTGCAAGACCTGCTCGCAGTGCTTTGCACACTGCTTGTGTCTGCTCTGCCTCTCCGAGCCACAAACCTGGCATTGCTTGCCTCCTTCCAGCTCGGGCTCATCAGCAAGGCACAGGTGAGCAGTGGTGTCCCCTTCAGCCCCACTGCAGACCTCCCTCTGGGAGGAAAGCCAGCCCTTGCTGATGCATGGCAAGCCTTGGTCATGGTCATTCATACACCATCAATGCCTCCAGGGGCACGGGGAGCTGGAGGAGGCAGGACGCACTTGCGATCACACACAGGCAGTGTATGGCTGCTGCCGTGTCGGTCTTGCACAGGTGCTCACACATAGTGTATCGGTTAAAAAAACCCAAACAAACTAGGTTATTGGGATCTTGGCATGGGGTAATGCTGATGTAGGGGATCAAATCCCTCAGTCACTGTCAGAAAGAAGAAGGAGTCTCCATTGCAGGGGTCCTCCAGCACTTACAGGTCTTAACCACATGCAGAAGACTGTCCTATGCGACTACTTCTGCAGGGACTGTTCCTATTGACTGTTTACAAATGTCTCAATACTGAACATCTCGGTGTTACAATTACAATACAATACAATTACAATACTAATTATGATAGTCAGATGTGTTTAGGTACAGTTATAAACAGATTTAAAAGACTTATTTGTAAGTGTCTAAGAGCTCTGCCACAATATCTGTAAAAACAACCACCTGGAGCAAATACGCATACGATGTATGTAGCGGTGCAACGCAAGATTTAATCTTCCACAGATCTACTAAACACTCTTTCAAGTGTTTGCCCTTGCTCTCCACCTCTCCCCCATCTGTTCTACTCTTCTGTCTAGACTGCTTCTTTACCTCTCCTGTCTGTTTGCACACAGAAAGAATTCGGGAATCGTGACCTCGCATCTTTCACTTTACGACATTTAATAGCGTTTGTATAGTACAACTCACTTAGTGTGTCCAAAAGAAAGGCCACAGAAGTATTTAGGCCACTGCTGCTCAGGGCCTCTGTTGCCTATCACAGGTGTCAGCCAGCCAGCTTCAATACTGAGATATTCTGCTTCTTGGAGTACACTGTGATTCATACAGTGTATCATATATATGATCACGCTACGATCTGGATCACATTTTAATATCTATCGGTGTATGCCAACAATTTATCTTCAGTCTCCCTAAACACGGACCACATCCCAGCTAATTAGGACATGCACCCAAAGGCACACATGCAGTGTCACCTCTGCATTAACTGACTTAACAGCATTTTCCGTCTTAATACATAAACACACTGATTGTAACAGCTAAGTTCAGGTCTGCTCTCCTGCCTCAGGCACAACTCCCTGGTAATCAGGCATAACTGCTTAAGCCCACAATGATCATTATTTGTGCTACACTAAAATCTGAAGCTTCCAAGTAGAGACATCAGTTATCTTCCAGGAGCTTGCAAGCAATCTCCTCTGCCCACAACTGGCAGGCAAACAAGCCCAGGTAGGGCTTCTCAAATCTAGGCCTCCAACATTGCCTTGAAATTCAGTTTCTCTATTTCAGACAGCCAGCCTCTGGCTCTGTGAAGGTCCGTGACAGATAACAGCACCGTGCTCCTCCACTGGTAGGGGCTCCCTCATGCCGCAACAACGCTGCCACACCACAAGCCAGCTCTAGGCTCACCCGAGCTTCAGTCCCTGCAACGTAACACAGTCCCCACCACCACCACCCGCCTGGGTTAGCCGACAGCTTTCAGCATCAGGTGAGCCAAACCTTTTGCTTTTATTCTTCACCGCTCTGCCAAGAGCAGGCTTTCACGTGAGCCTCGACTCACACCCTGCCCTCTGTGTGACCGTTCGGTGTGACTGAGCTCCCATGCCAGATTCGTGGCCGCTTCAATTCACAACCTTCAGGATAAACTGAGCATCACCCTGGGTAGCTGCAGTAGGGACCCAATGCACGTCCAAGGGCAGTGCCTTGGCACCAGCTTCTGACATCTCCCCAGGCAGGAGAAGCAAAGACACAGGGAGCACAGAGTGCCGCTAACCTCAGGAAGCAAAATCCATCATGTCCCCAAGCTGCCCTCAAAGGACGCAGCACAAAGGGGGAAGGAAACTTTGAAGCCATCGCTTTGCTAAGAAGTAATCCCTGTCCGCAACAGAAGGGGCAAGGGTCTCCTGAACCTTCACCTAACATATTATTTACTGAGACTGCTATTAGCTCAGAAAGGTTGGGGGGGAGGGGGCGCGAAATCAGAGACCAGAGTCACAACAGAAGGTAAATACAGAAATCTTTACACGTCACCTAAAAAATGTGAAAACCAGGCAGGCAGTAAGGAGAATTCCTTCATTCTCTTATTTCAAAAATATAATTCTGGAAGAGCTTTTCAGTGTGTTCTTGCACAAATCTTTGCATTCCCACCCATGCGGCAAGAGCCTAGCCTAATATTGCTACACACATAGGCAAGTTAGGCTTTGTCTGCCTGGCAGCACTATGAGTTTTACTGCTGCAATTCCTCACATGGAGGTATTTTCCGGGGAAAGATAAGATTGAAAAAAGCACCAGTCATAGAACAAAAATTTTAGAATTCTCCCAAATATAGAGAATTATCTTACACCTTGAAGCTTCTCCAAAAGGACAAAGTCTAAGGTGTTTCTGCAACTACCACAACCAGACACTGTGCCCTCACAGTTAATTTTTTTAAAAATGCTTCTTGAGATTGATACAGGCGACCCATCTTGCAAACCACGCCTTCTTGTCAGAGAAAAAACTGCAGCTATCGCCGCATTCAGTTGAGAGCGCCTTTAGGGATGTGCAACACTAACACCACTGGTCACTAACCGATTCGCTGTCCCAGTCCTGCCTGCACACAAGCAGTTAGGGAAAGGTGACCAAACACGCCAGTTTGTTTTTCTTGGCTTTAGCTGCACACTGAGGACAACCCGATTACACTTAACAGCAAGAAACGTTTCCTCAAGAGAGGCTTAAACGAAGACAGAAAAGCAGGGTTACAGGTGAGCTGTGGGAGACATTGCTTTTCAATAGCCACCGTATGAGAGGAAGTACAGGGACCTCTCAGCAACAGGAACCTACACGTAGGGGAGAACAGGAACACAGGCTTACGTTTCCACATTAAACTTGTTGCCGTGTGAAATCTGACTAGAAAGCTTTACAAAATAGGTAAAAACGTTTAGACAGGAATTCCACAGGAGGCGGATGGCCAACTGAAGTATGCAGAGAAACGTAAGCACCCCCTGCTTTAGACACTGTACTTTGTATCCTGGTGTTTTACAAAGCAAGGCTATGCAACCACAGCATTTGTCCCCGCTACATAAATTAAGCACGTGTGCAAGTTTAACGCAAATGCTGCAAACAAATACAGTTCTCAAATATTTCCAGTTCTAAGAGACCAAAGACTAGACAGACCCAAACGAATGGTCTTATTCACAACAAGGACAATCCTATCAGCTCATGACCTGGTCCGCACAGACGGCTGGCGGCCAAAGTGAACTCCAGCAGGTACCATCCTTTAGCCCACGGGTGGCAGGCGAGCTCTGGAAGGAGGCAGCCGCAGGCTATACGGAGGACAGGATGGGGGTCACTGTGCTCGGTGGAGATAAAGACACTAGACGCTGGGCACACGTATCGACTCTTGGAAACACCCGCTTTGCTGGGCGCACGTATCGACTCTTGGAAACACCCGCTTTCCTCAGTACACCCTCACTAGCGGAACAGCCGCCTGGTTTTGTACTGAATGCTTCCTACGGACCACAGGGAAAGGCTTTTCTAAAAACCGTAGCCAGGCAGGTGGATGCGAACGAGAGATTTGGCTGTTGAGCTGGAGGAGTCACGAGAAAAACACCCGAAGGGTGAAGTGAGGAAGCGAGGCAAGGGTGCGGAGCGAAGGAGCAGGAGGAAGCGAGAACGAGTCCTCTCCAAGCCTCGGAGAGGATTTTCAGAACAGAGTGCTCTCCTCAGCAGGCGCTCCTCCAAACAGAGGCTTTACGCGACACACTGCACGAAAACACCTGCACCTTGGTGAAGGCTGCCGGGGCCGCTCCGAGGATAAAACCCGAGCACGCTTACTACACAAGTCCCTCGGTAATCGGCAACAGACGAGCGAGGGGCGGTTAAGCGGCGCTGCCCGCTCCCCCTCTCCCAGCTCCGAGTCGGGCTCCCGGCCCCGGGGGGGGGGCGGGACGGGGACAGCCGCCCGGCAGCCCCGACCGCGGGCTCAGCGGCCGCGCCCCCGCCCGCCGGCACCGGACCACGGCGCCGCCCCGCGCCCCCCCGCCCCTGCGCAGGGCGAGGGGGAGCCCCGGGCCCGCTCCGGACACGCCGGGCCCCTCCGCAGCCCGGGCATCGCCCTGGTGACTCCTCAAGCCTCCCCACAGCCCGGCCCCGGCGCCACGGCCCGGCCGCGCCCGGGGAGGCCGGGATCGCCGCCCCGCTCCCGCCGCTCACCAGCTGCTTGAGGTCCTCCTCGGAGAGCCCGGCGTAGCGGTACCGCTGCTGCTCGAACTCGTACCGCGTCGTCTTCACCACCACCGCCACCCGCGACGGCCGGAACCCGCCGCCCGCCGCCCCCAGCCCGCCGCAGCCCCGCCGCCGCGGCGGCGCGCACGGCCCGGCGCCGGCCCCGGCCCCGGCCCCCTCCGCCGCGCAGCGGAGGGCGAGGAGGCGCCGGCGGGCGCCGCCGAGCAGCGACAGCCCCGGCAGGGCGGAGGAAGCCCCCGCCGCCCGCTGACAGAGCGGCGGCGAACGGCGCCCGGCCGCCCGGCCGGCGAGGCAGAAGGAGCCGCCGAGGAAGCCCCGCGCGGAGGACATCGCCCGGGCTCGCTCCCCGCCCCGGGGCGGCAGCCTGCGGCCGGCCGGCCGGCGGGCGGGCGGGCGGGCGGGCGGGAGGGAGGGAGGGAAGGGGCGCGGCGCGGCGCTGCCCGGCGGCGGCCGCCCCCGCTCTGAGGCTGCCTCCCCGCCCGGGCAGCGCTCGGCACACATGGCACGGCCGCGCCGCGGCGCCCCGCCCCTCCCCGCACGCAGGCGCGGCCCCCGCCAATAGGGAAGCGCGCCGCGAGACTCCCACCCTCCGGGGGGGGGTGGGGGGGTGGGGCGGGGCAGGAGCAGCGGGGGAGGCTCCCGCGCCGGAGCGCATGCGTCCGGCTCGAGACCAACGGCGCCGGCCGCAGGGGGGGAAGGCGGGGACAGCTCCCCCTCCCGCGCCTCGGGAAGCGGGAGTGGCGCATGCGCCTGGCGCACCAAGTCGCCTGCCCCCACCCGCCCGTCGTCTCGCGGTGCCGCTTCCCCCGCCGCGCGGGAGGCGGGGCTCGAGGCAGCCAGGTGGGCGCGCGCCGGCGGCCGTCGTGAGGGGCTGGGTCCCCTCAGCCGGGCTGCCTCGGCTCCCCCCCGCCCCGGAGGGACACCTCCTGCGTCCCCTCGCCGCCTCCCGCCCAGCCGCCTCCTGCCCAGCCTCCTCCTGCGGCGACGGCTCGACAAATAAAGCCGCTTGCGTCCTCTGAGGTAGCTGGGGGAGGCGAGAGTTGGTAGCTGAGAGGGCTGTGGAAATCCTGAGGTGGCAGCTCCCGCAGGTGCCTCGCGGGGAGGCTGGCTGGCTACCTTGTTAAACTTGTCTGAGGAAAGGGATTCTGGAAGTTAGGAAAAAACGCAACAGGTGCTTTGTTTTAAAAGCACCAAGTACCGCATCTTGGGAGGAGAAGGGTGTGATTTGAGAGGTCAATCTCTTACTCACGACTGTTCTGCTCTGTATTACGTTTATTCCACTGTCTGAGGAAGCGCAGAAAAAGGCAACGTGGTGAAAGCAGCAGGCTTGGGAAAAGACCTGTGAAACGGGCCTGTGAGTGTGTGTGTCCGCATTTTGCGTGTCCAGGTTTTAAAAAAAAAAAAAAAAAAAGGATCGTGTGTTACTTTTCAGTATTGTAAGCAAACTATCTAAAAAAATGGGGGGAGGGGGGCGGTTACATCATTAATAACTGCCTTTTCAGGTATTGACTTTCACAGTTGGGGCGGTGGTTACATCATTATTAATAACTGCCTTCTCAGGTATTGACTTTCACAGACAGTACTTCTGCACTGAAAGCCTCGTTTACGCACGTTTTTCTCATTACTCGCCTTGTGCCCGTTCTTTCCCTGGAGGAAGTCACAGCTTCTCCTTGTGAGGAGGGATTGAAAGCAGCAGCTTTTACCTGTCAGCCCAGCACCCATCTACGCTGCTCTGCTAGGAGAGCCTTAGGAAATGAGAATAGCTAAACCCATTCAGCTAAACAAAAGCTCCACCCAGTCTTTACTGCCGGGGAGGAGGTTTTTCTACCTACTGATTAGCTTAGCCTTGAGGGAAACTACCACAAATCAGATTACCAGGAGAGTAATTAAACATAACTAATTCTCTTGCTAACCAGCTAATGCCTCGTTCTGTGTAACTATTAACTTTTGGATTGTACAAAGCAGTAGATAATACGAGATCCTGGAGACCAAAAGGATAAGAAGAGGTTTTGAAAATTTACAGCTGTGTTCCAAATTGTTATCTTTTTGATAGTTTATTTGACCCTTGAGCTGCACCTCTAGGATTCTGTGCTTCGTGTATTACCTATTTATACGGAACTGTTTTCATCCTTGAAAGGCAAACTTGAGTATGGAACAGTATTTTACTCTGAGGCCACGCAATTATTCTGTTATGGTCTTTTGAATTAATGCCCACAGCAAGCATTATAAGCATAAAATATGAAATACTTATTTTAAAATGTAAATTCCAACCAGTAGATGATATCTTAAATGTTCTGGAGGTAGAGCTGCGGCACAGAGTAAGAAGTGATTCATCCAGGGTTCCCGGAAGGAAGTGTCTGACAGACTGACTAGCTGAAGAGCGCACAGATCACCATGCGACACCCCATTATCTACGTGGAAAAAGTTTTAAGCTTTCCATAACGCATAAAATAGAGTTTGTGAAATGTCACTTACAGATCGCATCTTACTTGTGAATAGGCCTATTTACTCTCCCTTACTACACCTTTTGGTTTGAATATACAACTGGTACACAGGAACAAGGCACAAGTATCTGTCAAATGACATGTATTTTGAAATATATTCACAGTTTGTGACACGACATGTCTTCACACCCCATCTTCAATGACTTCGGAGCAATATACCCAGTGCATTAAGGGATAGATTTGTTCATACAGAATTAAATTAATAAGCACAGGCATTTTAGCCTGGTATTCCTACAGGATACAAGTATGAAGCACAGGTGAATTCCCACTGTAGTGACTTTCTAGACCCTTGGCTAACCATGACCAGCTTCATTCTGGGCAGAGAGTACTTAAAAATTCCTTATGGAAATGGACACCTCAATACTGCCTGCAGTACGGAAAACTCTTCAGAGTAATGCACATTTTAGATGCCAAGGAGTTATCATACATGAGGTAAATTTCAAGATGCAAATCCATAGAAAACCAGGCATCCTTAGCTCTACATTCTTCAAATTATACAGTGGACTTAAAAAAACCCAAAACCTCTGTGTAATAAAATAATTTATTCAGTGTTAAAAAACAATGTAACTGGAAAGTTTTGTATGTAAACACTAAATTAGGAAATTCCTAAGTTATTACACTAGCTGCAAAAGTGGCAATGCATGACTGTACCAGCCAGCAGTTTTACATAAGAAGGTCTCCAAATGCAGCCTTTTTGCATCCAAAGGAATTTACGTATTGCTTCTAGAGTAGTTACAGTGCGGGACAACTGTTCATTTCTACTCCTTACTGAAGTCTGTGAGTAACGCCTTCTTGTGATCATTGAATTAATCACCAGTGATAAAATTAATCCAATCATTCACATGCTCTATACTTTCTTTATATGCCCCTACGCACTACTGATACCTGAAAATGACAGTGCTGTCTTTCTGTTGAAAATGTTAATGTTGTCACTGTTGGTTGCATTCACACAGGGGGAGATGAACAGACCATCACGGTAACATTTCACAAAACTGAGCCCTCAGGTTTTGAGCCCAGCTGACCACAGCTGTCAATTCTGATTATCCAGAGGGAAACTCCAGACTAATGCTTAGAGAACACATCACTCGTGCAGCACGTCAGAATCTGACAGGACAGGTAGATGAACACATTAGCAGGTGTAGTCTGATTAAATTTCTGATCCCAGATTCTACCCATGGGTGCTTCCATTTTGCTCGCAACGTATGTACCCTCATGAGTGATTACATAGTTGGGTCATACGACTGCTTCATAAATTCCAAAACAGAAGAGAATACTTCAGAAAAAGCAAAATAAGTGCAGTTATTCTTACAAATGCAAATTGCTGAAAATTTGTCACACAAAACCAATGGGAAGGGTCAAGCTTTCTTGTCCACACGTTCATTAGAATATGTTTCAATTAACAGAAATCTACTTTTCTACTTTTCTTCCCACTCTTTGCTTATGCAAAGCAAACTACACTGTCCTGAAGTGGACTAACACAACTGACTTCACCATTTCAGAAGCAATTTGAATATGCTTGAACAGCTGCAGACACATTGTTTTGTAAGAGTAACTTTAGTGTTTGTGCAAGACGACTCGGTAATCTGAAGCCCACTTTCCAGACAGACAACTGCTGTAGAACAGGCAAGGTATGCTGCTTCTAGATCTTCCTGCCAGCATGCCCCAGTGGTAGGTAGGGAAAGAGGATGCTGTTTCCCTCCCTGACCATGTCATACTGGCTGTCGGCAGCATTGAAAGCAGGATCAGCTGTGCTAAAGGTTTTCCCTGTATTCATTCATTCAACAGAGACAGTACCAAACTCTTAACTTCATACAGTCTGCCAAAACTAATTGGGAGGTCACTGAAGATCATGATGTAAAAACCTGAGTGACAAGATTTAGAGAGATACAAACACCTCCAGAACATAAGCCACTTAGGCTCTCCCATCCAAGTACACTTTGCTAGAAACTCCTAATCTTAGTGGCAGATATCTGCATATGTATCCTTATATGAGGAATTGTTAGTCTTCCCTCCTTTTGAAAATTATTACTGTACTCGTATGTAAGAGCTTCCAGCTCTGCAGCCCTCGCATATATAAATTAATCACTGGGATTTGTTAGAAATAAGTAAGTAACATTCATCTGAAAGAAACATGGAAGAACACTTTGCTCCACAAACAGCAAAATTAACGATATCTACTTTCATATGGATTTGGGTCATATCCCTACACCCGTCTTCAGGACACAGTAATCCCAGGTATCCATCCTGCCATGGTTTCTTTCTCCTCCCTCCCAGCAAATGCTGCAGCTTGTTCAGAAGCAGGAATGCATCACTCAGCCCCACAAGCCTTACAGAAAATACCAAGCTTACTCTGAAACTTTTTCCTCAAAGGATACCTTCCTCCGAGTTCTGTCACTCAACAGTTGCCAATTTTCACGAAGAACTTAAATTGTCTTTGAGCCTTCTACCTCCCATCCAATTTTTCTGAAACTGAACAGTGGGCTCTAAGTGGGCCTGACAGATGGACAGAGTACGCAACAGTTTAAATCTTGTTTCCTTAGGAAAACGGGGTTGGAAGGAACTGTCTGTAGGAAGCTCTAACTCGGACACAAAATAAGACTAGTTAGATGGAAATTAAAGCTGTAAGAAAGTTGTTTATTGCTCAGGCATAGCAATCGTTGCTCTGGCTGTCATAAAATGACAATCTTCACATTTTTAACACCAAATTAATATATTATGTATTAGCATACTTTCAGTCTTGAGAGACAATGAATTTTAGTGCAATGAGACTGAACAGAATAAATAACTAGGATCTCAGGAGTAAAAATTCATACCATAAGGATGTCTGCACAGACACCTATTTATACGTCATCTATTACCACAGTATCCAAACCCTTCAAAACAGTTAAGCATCTCTTTTCCTCCTCAGCTTTTAGGAGATGTAGCTTCATGTTTGAGAGTGTGTGGTTATGTGTGTGTGTGCGTAAGCATGTGGGTTTGCGTGTGTACTCGTGTATACATGTAACAATCCTAGGAAGAGGCAGATCAAAGGAGAGTTTATTTGTGAATGATCATAAGCCTTGTTCCTTATGCTGTGGGAGCAAATGGCAAAGTTTAAGTCCTGTGTCTGCAGAAGTTCTGTTGTGCCTGCCCTGGAACACTCCTTCATTTGACAAGGATTTTACAGCTGTAGTAGAATTTAGAGGGATATCGTGACACTTGGGTGCTTAAATCCTGTTTCATGGAAGGCTTTGATTATCAGGACAGACTTTGAAATTAAACTCTGCATTCAGTGCATAGCCAGCTGAACTCCAGGGCAAAGTTATCACCATGACCTGTTGCTAAATACAGAGGGCTGCTGTGTTTTACAACTGCTTTAGTTTCTATAACATGGAGCTTTCTTCCCGAGTATGAGTTGCAGCAATGAAATATGAAGGTCAGTGATGCAAATACTGTTGTGGTCAGGAGCAAGGCCGATAGAAAAGGACACAATGTACAGGTAGTTATGGAAAGACATTACTCGCAGACTGAAGAGTGCAATCAGTGCTTCAGTGTTTGACACAGATGCTCTGTTGTGAAGCAGTCCCCTTTTCCTGAAGGCAAAAACCCGGTCCCACTTAAGCTTACTGTCATCCAGATGCTAAATCAATGTCAGACAAGTGCTAATTTTGGCAGGGTATTTAGGATTCAGCATAATCCAGATGCTTGCTAGTCCAGCTTCACCTGGATGCTAATCTTGACAGGGCACTGAGAATTCAGGAAGAAGCTGGTATTCTTCCAACTTCATACATGTTGTTCAGACAGGAAAACTAAAGTGTAATTTGACTCCTCGGGTGCGACGCAGCTTTTAAGATTGAAAAATTGTTACAAATACCTTAATTAAAAGGACTTCAGGTATTTCAGAACATTGTTTCAGCTCTGAGGATGACAAAGAAAGAGTATTTGGTAACCAACAATATACAAGGCAACAGAGAGTCGCAGCGGAATGATTACAGGCATATTTTCTTTCTCTTTTGACAGAATGAATAGAAAATACAGAGTATAAATGGTGTCTGTACTGTGCACAGGCGTATGAATGATCCAGTAACTCTTAATTCATAGGTGGCATTAGAGAGAATTGATTTTTCTAATTCCTCACGAGAATGGTTAGGTCAAAGGCAGTAGTTTGTGGAATCACTTTTCTAGAGTGAATGGGTCTTTGGCACTGCTGGGATTATTGCACATATTAGGATGTGTAACATATTAATCTATTTCAAGGAATGATGCTGTTCAGGGATAGCTACAGCTAAGGCAGAAGTAATTTCAGATAATCTCACACATTTAAGAGAAATTTTTAGGCAGATATCCAGCTATACTGTGCATGCGTTTATTTGCGCATACTGAATGGACAAGTAACAGTGCAGGTGCTTGTTTTGTGCAACTGAAGAGGTGTTCATGAGTGCAAGTGGATATACTTTTAGATTTTAAAGCTCATATGCCTCTAGAACAGACTTGCAGTTCCTCATGCTGAATTCTCCTGGTGCTTATGGCTGTAAAGGCAGATTGTGGTTCTTTGCCCTTTAACAGAATTCTATAACCAGTATGCAACTCCAGGTATTTTCAAAACAAAGAGAAAAAAAAACCTTGTTATGAATGCTAGTTTCACAGGCCTTGGTCATGCTAAACTGCCATCCCCAGTTCTGCTTGTATGTACTTACAAACAGGATGCTGAATGTTACCACACAATTTTAAATGAATGTTTTTTCAGTGAAGCCTGATTTAAAGCTTTCCAAATGTATCTTTTAAATAACAGATGAAAAGTAACAAGTATCTCTTCACATACATTATTAGTTCATGGTTATGTGCTTTTATCCATCAATATGATGAAAAAACATCTATTCCCTATAAAATTCCTTACTTTAATAATGCATCTAAATATATTTAATTCTAAAATCTGAAGCCTTGGTAACGCTTCTTGAATATTGGAAGCCATTGTGTCATTGCCATCTCAGTGCAAAGCAGGCTGACTGGAATCCTCAAAAGTGCATCTGAAGTTCTTTCTCAATGTATTAAACTTAAGCTGTCCTTAAAATGAATCTTTGCTTAAAACTCATAAAGGAAAATGCATCTGATTTCCTCCCTCCTGGGACTAATGCGTCAGCTTAGACATTTTGGGAAGATGAGTTCCCAGCCATGCTGTTGTAACCTCTGGTAGGTGTCAGGAGCAGACTATGGACTGCCTGTGGTTCCATCTAGAATGATCTGAAAAAGAATTTGAAAAAATCCTGCTTATTTGAGCATATTCATGTTTTGAAACAATCCGGTATTTCATAATACCAGAGCACTAGGTTAGAGTTTGGATATGATCAGTTCCTGGTTTAGGTAAATATCTAACTAGATAACACAGGATTATTCACAAATATTTGAGCATGTGAATAGTGAATGAAGCCTGTGACCCCCCCTGTCAATAAAGACAAGCACATAAGCACTTAAGGATTCAGATGTCCAGATAGGACATGTGTCTGTGATGCAAATCATCTCACTCTATACAGGGAACATTGTCTTAACACTTTGTAATAGATGCTCGCTAAGCTGTGAGAAAACCAGCGTATCTTCAAACAGCTCACTGGTCATGATAAAGTACCCAGGGGTGTTTGTGGTCTGTAATCTCTATGACTTTGACTCATCTGCAAAAAAGCAGATACAGCTGACTAATGCCAGCCATGTAACTCAGTATCTGTTTAAAAATTGCTACTACCATCTGGCTCCTGCTAAATACTAACTATAAGTTTCAGACTTCTTACAGGTGAAATGAAAGGTCTTGCGTTTGTCAGAACACTAATCTGATCCCCCCCCGCCCCTTTCCTAATATGTCAGCATTTAAAGCCAATCAGAGTTGTCTCTTCTTCTCTGCTTTAGATGTTACTGACATCTGCTGCAAAGAATGCAGAAACTTGGACTCCAACAAAGAAGTTAATTCTTAACTTTTCCTCAGTTTTAATCACAATCAGGTATGGGAGTGTGTGTTTGAGATTTATGATTTGGAATCCTTAACAATTGGAAAGAATTTAAATTAAACTGACAAGAAACATCAAGCAAAGATAGCAGTTCTTCAGGAGTTCCTGTGGTGTTGCTGAACAGTAGTTCCTTTAAGAACTTTAGAAGTATTTTACTTAAAAATAAAAAAAGCTCTTGTAACATTTTAAATCTTGACCAACACCAACAGATGACAGTCCTAATGAGGCCAACATGGGAGGTATTTGTATAGTGGACCAGAAAAGGTCTGTAAAATAGAACAAAGGCTGCACTGTCTGGCTCTCCACACCAGTAGTCTCCAAAATCCATGCAATTCTTGTTGGATCCATACAGGACACACGATGTCTTCGCACACTGTGGTTTTCTCTTAAGGTCTATGGCTACATACAAGAGAGACCTCTTGGGACTTACCTAGTCCTAGACTCCAGCATCTTTGAATTCACCCTAACAGCTTCTAAAAGAAAATTCCATGCCAAGAAAGAGAGGACACCTCGATCAAAAGAGAGGATACCTCAACCAGGATGAAGTTAGGAGAAGATTTAAGAGAATTATTGGTGAGGTACGGTGTAAGAAACAATGCGTAAAGCATTTCTTTGCCTAGTGACACCGCCGTCCTTGTCCCTCACAGGTACTTTTCCAGCTTCTCTGTTCTCCCTTAGGGATACAAATAAATAAATTCCTGCAAAATCAGGAAAGGGAAAAGGATGGAAATCATAGGAACCATGCTACCTATAGCCCCATGCTACTCTACTACTACAACTGGCATTTCATACTCCCCTGTGAAAGAAATGCCTCATGTGTCTCGAGGCATAACAGTTCTTTCTATATACTAATGGGGTTACAGCACTTTAAGAACCTTCCACTATTTCTGATGACC
Organism: Astur gentilis; assembly: GCF_929443795.1. NCBI lineage: Eukaryota > Metazoa > Chordata > Aves > Accipitriformes > Accipitridae > Astur > Astur gentilis. The sequence goes on along the minus strand of NC_064919.1, from coordinate 75,611,175 downwards.
ATGACGGAGGCGTTTCTAAATGTGATCAAAATGCATTCCTTTGGAGCAAGGACAGAATCTCCTTATGCCTATGAAGAAAAGACGGAAAAACTCTCTTAGAAGAGTCAGAAACAAGAGTACCATTTTCAGAGACATCTTGGTCACTTATGGGTCTAAGCAGTGACTTCCAATCACCTGCTACCAATGGCAAGCTTAGGTGTTGGGGCTCTAACAGTTCCATGTTCTGGCAGGATGGTTTTTTGAAGCTGACACGGGTGCCTGGTTTGTTTGTGCTGCCAAGTGGAAAGAGATGGGCAGCCTGCAAGAGTTGCACAGTGTCTACGTTAGAGAACTGTCTATCCAATAACTACACATGGAATTTATGCATATTAGCAGTGCAATTCAATACTCCCATGTGCTGAATTTGTAACTGCCTGTAGTCAAGGTCCTTAAAAAGCCAGAGTCAGAGGACTTTGTCTGCACAGACACCTGGCACAGGTCTGCAAACACACTGGAAAGCCCCAAATCGATGGTTGAGATCTATTAGCAAAGCAGGAGGAGGTAGTGGCAACAGTCTGACATTATGGTACTCGTTGCAGAACAAGCCCCGGACACAGACTGATAGGGTGCCAAGTCCTCTTTATCCACAGGGGTCAGGAACAATTCGCTGTCTACCCGAAGGCAGTGCTCCCATACTAGGCTGTTCCATATGTCTGGCTAAGGGTAATTCTCTGTTCTGTTTGTTGAAGCAGATCTACCACACAGCAAAGAATGTAAGGCTTCCAAGTCCAAGGAGAGGAAAAACTAAAGGGGAGAGTCACGGAACTGTCTCAGGCCAGTGGCATTTCCCTCAGAAGGGAGCACTCTTGGTCCAATCACTCAATCAGCATTTTTCATTGTTTTATTTGTTATTTACTGAGAAAATTTTTCTTACGTGTAATAAAGAATTCTGCTCATCTGTCCTCACCTAAATCTAACAAAGACAACTGGAGGCAAACACAGTTACAATACTTAGCAGAGAAATGAACTAGCAATGAAAGAAATGGACGAAGAGATTTGCTTGACTTTGGTCAGCCTAGAAGTTTGCTGTCTAGTCTGAATTCATCTCCTCGGCTCACTCTGTATTCAGTGGGAAAAGATTAATACTTCCCAGAGAGTTATTGATCTTATCCATTCTCAAAATCCGCTTAAAGATTAATTGTTCTGTTTCTCTGCACTTAGGTTTACAGAGCAATTTGTTGGTAGAAATATCCAAGCTGTAACTGGTAAAATATTATCTGATAAAAGGAGCAGGTGCAGCAACTTATTCTTTATGGACTTTATGAAAATAGTATCTCTGCTTGAAAGTAAAGCAATAAAGAATTTAAAAAATGCTGGAGTAAATATCTATACTGAATTTGCAAAATGGTAGAGATACCTCTACTACCTTATACAGTGTCCTTATACATCATTAACATCCTGTTAATGAAGAATTCTGTGTAAAAAATTCTTACCAAAATGTCTTGCAAACAAACATAGGATCACTTTAGTGTTCATAACACTTCACTTACGGCATATATCATTTGCCTTCTTCCTCAGTCTCTAGCACTAAAGATAATTCTTATCTATTTTTTCATGTCTTTTACAGTGTCATGAAATAGATATCATAATCTAGGGAACTGTGTTATTCAGTTTAACAAGAAGGAAATTGCCTGTATTGAGAAAAGAAAGAACTATAATTGATTTCTTTTGAGACAAAACAGGTAGAATGGAAGGAAATAAAATGCAGGCATACTTTCTATTTATTGTAATGAAGCAGTCACTGAGGACTTAGCTTCTTAACATGTATGTGGTCTTAAGGAGAGGTAATCTCTGAAACAGAATTACATCAATAAAAAGAAGATGACTTATTCACACACATCCTTCAAAGAAAAAGAACACATGAAAATGAAAGATTTAAACAAATGCTCTTAAATATGCAGGATCTAATCTCTTGCATCCAAATGGATGCTTCTATGCTGATATTTAAAACTGACCTCACCCTGTTCTAAACCCATGAGGTATATTTTTCCTCCTGTCTTGGAAATGGGAGTTCCAGGGATAGGCATGTGTAAGAGGTGAATGTCTGCAAGTAAAGTAAGTGGGACTTGGATACCAGTAACTGACATGTATGCAAAATTAAAACCTTGTGGCTCTAAGAATAATAGAAGAGATTAAGATAAGCAGGAAATGCTAGAAGTCATCGAAAAAGCAGCTGAAAGGGATTGTTAGAATTGCTGTCAGTAACTGGACGTAAACGAAGGACAGATGCTTAAACTAAAAGATCAAGAAAAAACAGCACCTGACACTCATATCTCAGAATCTGTTTGCTGGCTGCCATCTGAATATTTGTATCAGAAGTCTCTGCAAATCAAAATAAATATTTAACTTGTAAATTTGTGCTCCTACACTGCTTTGACATTCCCTTTCCCCTCTTTTTTTTTTTCCCCTAGAAGAACAAAGAATTCTTATCAAGAATTCTGGAAAGGAATCAAGCTCCATCCAGAGTTTCCAAGTTACCAGTAACTCTTTGTAAAAGCCAATAGAGACTATGTAGGAATTACAGAGGGAATTTTGGATTATCTGGGAGCAATCCAGGGAGTTCTCACAGCTAACAATTTTCCCATTTCCTAAACAGAAAAAAGGTATTTGTGAGAAAATGTTGTATAAGAGCATCATGCTTTGCTTAGAGCACTGAATGCTACTGAAATGTAGTTAAACAACAATTAATAATGGGAACGAGCATTGTAAACTGCAATCTATTTGCCTAAAGGTGAAAAAAGACTTCCTTAAGGAAACAGTCACTTGTAGCTGTTACTCATACATGACTTAATTCTTGTTGAATAGTTGTTAAAAGGAAGAGTTTACAATATAAGGACAGTATGTTGCTCAGTTGCAGAGGGAAACTAATGCCATGAGCAACAACTCAAACATGCCCGCTGTAGTCCTTCTATTAGAAAATTGAATGTAATTGGCAGCTCCTGTATCCACTGTAGCTGTTTGGCACAAGCAAGTGAATTTGCCCCAGAAATGTGACTTGTCTTTTGCTAAGATAGAAGAGCTTTTAAGTCTGACAGCTGTTTCTGCCTTGCTTTCTGCAAATGTGACCCCAGCCTTGTTGTGAGCTGTATTAACAGCTTCTAGAGAAGGTTTAAGTCAGCAGCTTGCCCCTTATATCTTGTTTTAGTTGCATTCTTCCCTTTGAGGAGCCTACATTTTTGTGACGTTGAAGAAGGCTGGCAAAACCGGTGCATAAATCTTGACCTTCAGATTTCCTAATGAGGTAGTTGTTATAGCTGATCAAGAATCAGTCTTTTAAATCAAGGTAACCACTGCATAATAAATTATCTTAGTAAACACATTACACTTCAAGCCCTTAGTAACTACGTAAGCGCTGATGTGAATGGACTCAACTTTCACTTACTCAAGGAACACCTAGTATCTCAATACCTCTAGTCATTTCTACTGAAATATACTGAAGAAACTTTTAGGTAAAGCTTGACAATATTAAAATTTCTTAACCCTCAGCCTTTTGTCAAAAGAGTATTCCACTGCTATAAAGATGTGTAGAAGCTTGATCTGGCAAAACCTTGCATTTTAACAGTAGTAAGTCAAAATACTAAAAGGAATTACCGTCTTCTACGTGAAAAAGGGTATCTGTAACAGATGGCAGTTATAGTCAGCACGAAAAAAAAAAAAAAGTAGTACAATTGTCATTGCTTGCAAGAAAATACCTTGAAAGGATTACAGCATTCCCAGGAAAATTTCTGCTTACCATATCCACTGCTGCTCACTTGAGTTATTTTTTCATCATCTTCATCATCACTATCACAGTTTAATGGCTCAAAAGCTATTTCTGACTCTGCATCTACTTGATTGGCATCTGGCTCTTGCTCAGCAAAGCTTCGCAATGCCACAAGGCGGTGATGCATTGCTGCATACAGGTATTCGGTGTCTTTTGAGCTTGCCTGCAAAACATAAAATGCATTCAGTCCAAACTAACCAAGAAAACCCTCTGTTTGTCATAGAGAAGCTGACTGAGAAATTTTCAAAAGTAATGAAGGAGCTCTATTTTGTCCTTTTTAATCACAGCAATCCATTTAAGATTCACACTTAATAATTCATTTCAGAAAATAAATTTAAATACAAATAAGGTCACGCTTCTTTAAGTGGTCTGAGTTTTGCAATATGTAGCTGTTGATTATTTTCCCTATAGTTACAAGAAACATAAGCTTAAAAATAATTTCCCCTGAAGAATGGCTCAGTTTGTACCGAGTACTCGATATTCCAGACAATTCCCGAGTATGATTCGAGAAGTAAGAAAGCACTGAAATGTTAATATATGTATTACATTATTTTGGTTTACAGAATGTAAGAATTTTAAAACCTAACTACAAAAAATTATTTGTGATTATAATATTTAAAGATACTATGAATTCTGCTGCTATTTTTGAACAGAAGATAAGCATCAAGAAGAGTACTGAGAACTAGACAAGGCAGCATTTTGCCAGTACATAAAACCTTCAAGCAGCCATGTCCTGAGTACTGTGTTCCGTTCTGGCCATCACATCTCAAGGATATAGCACAATTAAAGAAGGGAAAGAGAAGGCCACCAAAAATGATCAAGGGTGTGATGCAGCTCCTTAGGAAGAGTTGAGACACTTCAAGTTTGAAAAGAAGGATAAGAATGGGGTATAACTAAGGTTTTCAAAATTATAAAAGTGGTAGATAAACTGCATATGGTATGGCTGTTCATCAAACCACACAATAAATGCACGAGCGTACGCTTAATGAAAGCAGTAGAGGATCAGCATAAAAGAAAGTGCTTTTTCACAGAGTTGAGTAATAACTTCTATATTTGCAGTTTCAGGAGAGAGGGGGGAGAGACAATGTAAATTAAAAACAGCAGGTCAAAAATATAGTCACAAAAGTTTAAAAAAAGGAATTGGAAAAATTCAGGGGCAATCATTTCACAAAATAGATAGCAAAGGAAACAAGTAGGGGTGCATGTTCTCACATCTCTAATCCAACACTGAAGGATGCTGGGGGTCAATGAGGTGAACAGACCATACAAAGTGGCCATGTTTGCCTGGGCTTCCTAAAAGCACTGCATTTGGGCATTGCCAGAAGTACCAGTAGAGTACTTCTTACATTGTCATGAAGCAGATCATCTACCAGAGGGTAACTACATATGGTCTTCTGTAGTCCAGCTCTCCACTTCTGTGCATCACATAGAGTAATTTCTATCTGTGTCTCTTGGCAATAGGAATAAATACATGTTGTTTGGATTGGAATGACACCTTTCAGTGTGTACAGGTGGAAAAGCATGCGAATTGGGAAGCAGCAGCAGATCAGGGTTGCCTTCTGTGCCACCCAGACTTGCAGCAGCAAACCGTTCTCTCCCTACAGCCGGGCAAAGAAGAAAGCAATTCAGAGTTGTTGAGATGTCTCAACTGCAAACTGCAGTTCTCAGTGGACAAATCTGAGCTCTGAAGATAACAGGGCTTTTCAGGAAACGCAGGGTCATAAATATGAAAAAGGCAGCTATTCAGTCTGATCATTTCTATTGGTAGCTTTTTACTTATTCATTGAAAAGCCAGAGTTCCTTTGTCACTTTAATCTAGTATGAACTCTGGCTTCTGCCAAGAGGGGTGGACTCGCCTCCGTACATCCTCTGACCCTTCATTTCTACCCTCTCCATTGTGCCAGTACCACCGTTAGGGCAATCACAGGGTGAATAGAATCAAGCTGAAAACCGAAATTAGCAAAACCAAAAAAAGCCCACCCAGATCAGTTCTCTGATCTGCCTCACTCATAGCTGTATGAATTCCAATGCTACCAAAAGCAAGGAGGGAGAAACAAGCATGGGGGAGTGGGCAGGGCCAGCCCTCTGCGCAAACCTGGGTGAGTACTGTAGGATCAACCGAATGGAGTCTTGTGGACCACCTACTTTGTAGTCAGCATCATATGACTCTTCTCCCTCACTCATGAGAAGCCCTTTGGATAATATCCCTGAACCAAATGTATCAATCATTCATGGGACATGGGAAAACCAAATTTAAATGGCAGTTAAAAATATCTGCCGGTGCCTTGGAGGAGTGGGCTCCACTGACTACTAGACCAGCCTACTTACATGCCGAGGCTCTGGCAGTGCCTGCTGGGTGTCTCACGCATTGACCAATCTGCCTTCCACACTCAAGAGTCTCAGTGTTAGTTTGGCTGGATACTAGCTATAGGGAAGGATACCCGCCGCTTCAGTGACGACTGTAGAAGTAGCTTCCTGCAACCCTTGCCACACACATGTACCTTGGTTTCCTAATACATGTCTTTTTTTTGCTGTCCAGAAGTGCCACAACAGAATTTAAGGGATGTTTACATTTATATACACTAGAAAAACTGTGCAGCACATCTGGCAATCCAGAACATTTCTAATTCTCACAGGCAGACCAGCTGTCCAGCACAGCCATACATAAGTCAATAACTGTTTGGAAGTGACAGACTTACAGTGCTGGCATATAAGGTGCATAGTGCTTTGCTTGTGTATGACATGTGACACTTCCTGGAAGTGGCGAGTTATTTTTCTTGCCCAGGAGGCTGAACCCTTCCCAGAAAGGTCTACTGGGGAAACCGGAGACATCCTTAAACTCAGGTGGATGCTCTCACTTCTTAACCTAGGACATATGTGCTATTTATTTGCAAGTTAAGTCCACCATACTTCCATCCTCAACTTACCAGCCCTTGCTAGAGAAAACCTGGATTCCCAAGACTATTGTCTTACATAAGGTGACATTGCAAAATCTATGTTCTCCTCAACTGAGAAATGGAGGTCCTACACTGGATGGATTACTGCAAGCACTGTGTCGAGAACCATGGCAGAAAGCTGCTGCCTTGTACCAAAGTAATTTACGAATATCTAACTACCTGTGTAGAAAATAGTGTTGCTTCTGTAAGAAACAGCAGTTGCTGCATATGACTGGAATGATATCCATTCCATCAGTGGCAGGTGAACCACAGTCTGGAAATGTCCGCCCTAAGGCCATATCCCATCTTCACACCTTTTTTTTGAAATACCAAGGGATGGCACTTTCTAACTCATTTCATAATAAAAGCCATGTAACAGCTAAGCTGAACAGCCTGACAGAGCATCAAAGGCCATTTGCTAAAACCAGAGCCTCAGCAAGTCTTCACAATCCTAGATGAAATGGGGATTTGGCTGGGGTTTTTCTCTCTTGCTTACCTGAATTAGAAATACTTGAACAGAGTGGTCCTCTTGGTCTGTTGCAGTGAAGCACAGGCTCTTTCTGTTTGCTCTTTTTATAACCATTTGATCCCACAGTCGGGTGTTGAGAATCAGTCTCAGGCTGCCTTGATTTCGCATAACTAAAATAAGAAGGTTTATATAAGGCATTGGAACCATCTTCGTTTTCACTGCAGCAGTCTTCTCTAGCACTTGTATACAACTAATATTTTCATGAGTTATTCTTTTTAATTAGGTCTAAAACCTGACATGATGAGATAACTATTTTTTAAAATACCAAAATATATTAGTTTTTTCAATACATCTGGCATACAAAGCAAATAATCTGCTGAAACTGTGCAATACAGTACAAAAAATGATAGCACAGTAACAACAACATTCTAGAAGTGACCTGAAACAGTCACTTGGAAAATCCTGGAAAAGCAGAACCAAAAGGGAGTAAACTGTCAGACTGGTGACTGAGCTAAAGATACACTGCAGCACAATTACACAGAACCCAACAACATATGCAAGCGTGAGTGTACAAACAGTGAAAAATGCCCAGTACCTCAGTTTGTAACACAGGTAACTTTATCAGGCAATGTTAAAAAGATGGCCAGCAACTTGACTTAAATAAAACTAGCTACTCAGTTTTAAATGTTCTGAAATAAACTTATGCTAGCCAGCAACAGTACAAGTTATTTAGTGTTTTGTGTATGTGTTACTTCGTTACTTAATTCTTACTTAGCCTTGACTGCAACATTCCACATTTATTGCTGGAAGTGTCATTAAGCCTCAGGGATCCTCTGCCTCTTTCAATCCAGGTTAAAGAAAGCTTGTTAAATACAAAAAGCTTGCAGTTGATCTGAAAGAGAAATACATAATGGAAATTGCCAGCCAATGTTAATATTACTGGTTCTAAAACTTTATGTTTTCAAACCTTTTGATACGGCTTTTAATACATCCATATGCATGTATAGAAAGATATATAGATCTATCACCATTATTACTTAAAATGAAATGGCTCCCAGATGTGTGCTAAACTTTCTGCTAGTTATGGAGGACATTCAGCATGAATCCCAGTTTACTTTTTCAATTACTTCATCTTCAGTAACTCTTCACCTGCAATACCCACTACCACAGCTGAATTTGTTGCAAATGTTCTACATCTTATTCCCTCACTCATTAGAAACATTATGCAGACCAGGATACCAGTAGTACCACTACTAGGAGAGTACCACTCCAAAGAGAGTAAAACTTTCATGTTCTGACAAGACAGAAGATTGAATCAATGATAAAATAATGCAACTTTCAATGTTAAGATTTTTAAAAACATATACATCATTGGTATTTTCTGAGAAAATAACATTTTGAAGATGAAGAATAGCAAGATACATCCTGGAGGGCCAGAAAGATAATTGATATTTTAGATGAACTATAAAACTAACTACTTTGACAACACATTGCTTTTTTCCAAACATAGTTTTGTCCAAAAAAAAATCATTACCCAAATCAGTTCAAATTTTGAAGTTTTAGTTACTGCTGGTACACTGTGTAGATGCTTATAAAATATAACTGTAGAACGCAGTTCTGAAGCAGCCACTTACTGAAAGGCACTATAAAATGAACAAATGTAATATGAAAAAGAAAATATCAGCCTATAGAAATAATGGGTTAGTAGAGTTATATCTTAAAGAAGTGAAAATTTAAAATATAAACTGAAGTTATTGTCAGATCTGTAATAGATCTAGATGATCTTCTCAACCACAAAACTGCTCACCATCAAGGCTTTATGAAATACATACCTGTAACACATTGTGTTCTGCTTCTTCTCCAGTTATAACGTCAACTTTATCTAACAGAATTTTCTCTACTGGCTTGCAAATAGAAGCAGCTGCTGATTCATTTAGTGTTGCATTCCTCAACAAAGCTGTTTCTGTAGGAGGCGGGGAAAAAAAAAAGGAAATCCTTTCTGTACGGGGAGTATTTTCAGAACAACAAAACTAGGACATAGGATGGCCTGCGACGTCAGTAAACCCTGTGGTATCTGATATTCTTTAGTGCTATTAACAAGTTTTTGGCCAAAGCAGTAAATACAAGAGAAAAAGGCTGGAATAATGCAAAATGTCTCACCTGTTCAGACTCATTTTGAATAGAACAGGGCTCTCTGCAGTTGCAGAGGTTTGCCCCAAGGGACAACTTGCAGAAACAAGCCCTAAATAATTAGAAGTTGATTTTCAAAATGAAACTTGCCTGTCATATTGCTGGGCAGATTAATAAATAATGAAAGACACACATCCTAGTATTCAGAATAGTAATACCTATACAATGAATACTTGACAGGAACACGAAAGGACAAGATTTGAAAGGAACATTGTTACAAAATTTTGTATTTTGCACGATCTAGATACGTTTTCCATAGGCTTTAATTTTTTATTTTTTTTACTTGTAAGAATCTTCATACAAAGCGGATGAGGATCCAAGACATCCATTAGTAAAGAGGGTGCAAAATTTGGCAAGAGGGCTCAGGATATGGGCCTTCTTTGGATTCCCTCACAGCCTAGGTTTATGTGGCTTGCCTAGTAGAAAAGCTCACACCAAAGTCACAAACAAACCCCGAAATCTGTCTGTCTGGAAGTTTCAGTCCTCCAATTAGGATACAAATATGGCAAAGTAATTTATATGAACAGTCACAAAATACAAGCAGCAGACAGCTTAAAAAACGTAGTTCAAAAATGCGGTCCAAAAGGCATTCACAAAGTTCACCACATTTTTTTCAAGTAATAAAAAATAATAATCTGTAATAAATAATAATAATAATCCATAAAACTCCATCCTTTCCTGAGTAACTTAGATCATTCATTCTGAAGTTAGTCCAGTTCAAACGTCATAAATCAAACTGTAGCTGCTTTCTGAACACAGATTTTTGGCACATGCTGCCAGTGTACTAGTGACTGGATAACTTGAGAATAGATGAAAATTATTGACCACCACTCATTTGACATCCTCTAAAATACAGTGAAACATAGTAACAAAGCTAACTGTACTTGTTTGCTAAGTACACTTACTTGTTTGTGGACTGACATGAAAAGGTTCTATGTACATGGATGTTATTTCTCCATTGTATGAATCAGCTCCATTACACGGCTGGGGATGCTTTTCAGGACTCTAGGAAAAAACAGGGGAAATAAGAATTCCTATTTAAATAAAATGGCTATGTTACTTCATATCAGATAGAACATCGAATCATTTAATGCATGCTAGGCTGAAGATTAGAAAATGGAGTATCTTCAGAGTAAAAACTGACCCAGATGATACAATTTCAGTCTCAAGTGGAAGTAACTTTATTGTCATAAAATCAGTATGTCTTTCTCCCACCAAGAAGAATGGCCTCTCTGTATGGATCCTGGACTAGGATTTAAATCCACTGAAGGACTTAGAGGTTTAAGTACCAGCTAATTTCCAGTTTAAGCACTTAAGCCCCAGAAGAATAGGTGAAAACTTTCAGACACCACAAACTTAACCTCAGAAGGATTAAGAATTTCCACGACCTTCAGTTTTTGCAGATAAAGTTCCTTAGGCATATCTAAATAAATGCTTCTGGCTCCTGACAATGCTCAGTGGCCCAACTCCTACCTCATACCTAAATCCTGGTCAGAAGTCATAACCCAGACCTATGGTTGCCAAGCTTTTTCACTGGCAGATACGCATACTGTTTTCATTCTACTTCTACTAGAAACTGAATTTCAATTCCCTTTTAAATGGTGCAGTCCTCAGCTTGGGAACCACCTTTTTGTCTGAGTTTCCTTCAGGACTTGATCCATTAAGCTATCTCACAGCACATACAACATAGTTGAACACGGACGCTATCTAGGATGGATGTTCGATTTTCCCCTCATACTAATTTCTCCCATCTCTTAACAGTTACAATGGAAATTATTAGAGCAGTATGGAGCACATTCTTTTATCTTGTATTTTAGCTGTCCCACTTTACATGGAATATAAAACCAAACTTTTTCGGGTTAAAAAATGAGCAAAAGAGAAGTGCGTACTAGTACAGGCTAGTAATTGGAGTACTTATCTAGGACGGGGAAGATAGAGATGCCTACCCCTTCTACAGCAAATATTAAGTTACTTTCTCCTCAACAGTCATTGGAATCATATTTTCTCACATCTTTAAAAGAACAGGATGACCTAAAAAGAATCAATCTCTGAAAAAAATTATACTCAGGAGTACATTAACATTGATAAAAAGTCTGCCAGCATTTACTGATCTTACCAAAACTCTCTCAACCATGTTTTCTCCAAACACAAAATCAGAATTGCTGCTGTTTTGTACACTTTCATCTTCAAACAACTGACTTCTGTGGGAACAAAATAACATAACAATGTGACTTAGAACTCTTTAGAACTTTGTAAAGAATACAAATAAGTTCACGCATTTACTTTTCCACACCTTACATTAAAGACAAACAAAAAATGACTACTTAAGTAATCAGACAAAATCTTTTAAGAGAATCTGAGAATATTCTCTCTGTAACATTTCACTAAAGGAACAGAGTATCACACTGTATTTCATGAAGGTTACTGAGGATGTTCCTTAAAAGCGAAGAATAAGAAGCAAAACAACATGCCGCCTCCTCCTCAGGTAAGTGTCTTACTCCAGAAACTTTAATGCGTTACATTTCTTTCCCTGTTTCCTTTTGCTCCACCAAAAGACTACCAATGATTAACAATTATCCCTTCATGTTCCTACAGCTCTCATGCCCTTCAGAATAATGTCCTCCCCAATGCCTTACAGGCACTCCTCGGTCATCTACCTAATGTCTTGGAAAGGCAGAGAAGCAGCGTATTCTAATGCACACACTTTCAATTCACATAAATACTGCAAAAATGTAAAGGCATGATAGCAGGTGGCTTATGAGAAGTTATAACTAAAACAAGAAGAAAGATCTTCTCTCCATTTTTCAATGACCTGTTCCATAGATATACTTAAAATAAGAAGTGAAGAAAACTAAATACTTGCAATCCTTTGGTACTGGCCCGCTATAGATTGGGGATACAGATTGAGGAGAAAATTTCATACAGTAGATACATCACTTTACATTTAGGATCTGGAATGTGACTGGTTCTGGCAGAAGATACATTAAAACAACACTTGTCCTTCTCCTCCTCTGTCCCTTCTTCCTTCTTAGTGTCTCAGGTTTTCCAGATAAAAAACATCAATTTTTTTTTGCATTGCCACCCTGAGTTTAACTACTCTCAGTTAGCCTCTTACCTCTCAGGTTTTAAGAGAAGGTAGCGAATGCATTTTTAAATAGTAACATACTCACAACTTGTAAAAAGTGTATTACTTGTGGATTACATTCAAGGATATTCTAATGTAAGTACAGCTGTGATTTGACCTGCTAATTACACAGCCACTTTAAATGTGACAGGATCCACTTTTTATAAAAGTCATTAGGAAGTCCTTGGAAACTTCGTGTGGAAGTTGTTCTTGCTGCTGGTTTGGGGCGGGGGGGGGGGGGTGTTGTTTGTTTTGGGGTTTTTTTCACAAAAGGCTTATAGGTGGTTCATGCAGTGTGCCCAGGTGGCCAAGAGGGCCAACGGCATCCTGGCCTGTATCAGAAATAGTGTGGCCAGCAGGAGCAGGGAGGTGGTCGTTCCCCTGTACTGGGCACTGGTGAGGCCGCACCTCGAGTCCTGGGTTCAGTTTTGGGCCCCTCACTACGGGAAAGACATGGAGGTGCTGGAGCGTGTCCAGAGAAGGGCAACCAAGCTGGTGAGGGGCCTGGAGCACAAGTCCTGTGAGGAGCGGCTGAGGGAGCTGGGGCTGTTTAGCCTGGAGAAGAGGAGGCTGAGGGGAGACCTGATCGCTCTCTACAACTGCCTGAAGGGGTCTGCAGTGAGGTGGGTGCTGGTCTCTTCTATCAAATAACTAGTGATAGGACGAGAGGAAATGGCCTCAAGTTGCGGCAAGGGAGATTTAGATTGGATATTAGGAAAAATTTCCTTACTGAAAGAGTTGTCAGACATTGGAATAGGCTGCCCAGGGAAATGGTTGAGTCACCATCACTGGCGGTATTCAAAAATCGAGTAGATGGGGTACTTCAGGACATGGTGTAGTGGGCATGGTTGATGGTTGGACTCGATGATCTTGAAGGTCTTTTCCAACCTAAATGATTCTATGATTCTATGCGTTCTGTAGAGCTTAATCACTGCATCTCTTGCTGGCCACAAGGCAAAACCATCCAAGTTCTAGTCTCTTCCTCTTCCAGAAGGATGACTTGGCAGGAAGACAATCTGATGTTCTGTCACAAACTGCATACTTCAGCACCACTTATCTGCTCTTCCAGATCATTCATCACCCTTGGGAGGGCTTAACAGCACCTATGTCGTGCAGAGGATATTCCTGTTAAGAAGCTGGGTTTGTTGCCAGAACTTTGGCGGTTGCCTCTAAAACTTAGTTTCTGTGTTCACAAATACAGTGCGCTTGAAATCTCTTCACACAGGATGAAGGAATTCCCAAGGACAAGCTATCTCCATTTTACACTTGAAGAACAAAATATTCCTTAACATTCTCATGCTCGATGTGTTGCTAAGACTAAGAGCAAATAAGAAAAAGAAATCAGAAAATCCATCCCTTTTCAGCCTTGAAGCCTTCCATATGTGTTTTGGGCCATGAACAGGGAATCTAAAGTGTGTTTAAACTAATGAGTTTCTAATCCTTAAGAAAACTGCCCACTAAAATTGACTGAATTGTGATCAGTTTGCATCCCGAAATTTTGTCGGCTGCTTCTAGGCTGCTCCGGTAGCAACTTGGGAAGGATAGCAGTCTGGAAGAGTAAAAAAACCTGAAAGTAGAGGTTTGTCTCAAAAGAAATAATGTGGGAAATGGATTTTGATTATTTTTGGAAATGTAAGGAAGAAGTAACTGGTGCAGGATCTTTCTTCTTCCGGACAGTTAATTGGAAGTGCCAGCCTTAAAGCTGTATTAAAACTTCAATACCCTTATGTTGCTGCAGGGCAAGAACAAAGTGTGCCCGGGATGACATTGCCATGGAGATTCAAAACAGAGGCACTGAATTCAGGGAATGAACACTAACAAGGGAGAACAGGAGAAGGAGAAATGTGGATAAGATACTGGAAAGGGACTACGGAAAGGGAGTAGATCCAGGTACTGTCCTCAGAGTGTCCAGAAGGGTCTGAGTAGCTGCCAGTTCCAGTGCCGGCCTTAAACCCTGTCAGTTTTCCAAGCAAATCCTTGTGCAGAGCTGAATACATGACCAGAAGCCTGAGCTTTCCCAGCATTACATTTCTGTCACTTACGACACAATCTTCTCTCCAAGTTTTTAAGCCGACTTAAGAAACTGCAAATTTCTTCTTTTCAGTTCATTACTACAGCCCGTTCAGGAAACGGAACCATTGGTGGTTTCCTGGGACGTGGACAGCTGCAGCAACTGCAGAGGGCTAACAAACCATTTTCATTCATCTCTCTACAGAATCATGTCACATAGAGAAGAGGTGGAAGAGGAGGGAAAGCAAGAGGGACGTTTGCAGGCAGCAGCAATCCCTGCTGTTGAGTGTGTCTGCATTTTATTTTGTAAATAAACACTAGCTACATCTCGACTGATAATTAAAAACAAACTCAGAAAATTCTTTACTTAGCAATGAGCAGGTCTGGCTGCAATGTTTACTACTGTTTAGCATGTATACGGAGTTTATAATAAAGTTGTTTGTTTGAATACTTGTTGTCAAGCTATCTATGAGAAAACAGCTATGCCCAAAAGACTCTACTGAAGTATTTTAAAGCATCAGTCACTTAATACACATCGGAAGAATGGCACTTACACCCCCTGCAATCTCAGAAGAGCAGTAAGCACCTGGTTGTATTTAAATTAGTTTTCAACTTGTCAAATAAACCAACATTTACCACAACTGCGATATGCAGAATTAATGAGGCATGAATACCCCAAAGAGATTAGCAATTTCCTTTTTAAAAAAGAAAAGGAAAAGAAATACCATAAGCACTTTTAAGTCTTGTAACTTGTCAGCACTCAAACACTGCATTGCATTTCTGTGTCCATCTACTTCACAAAAGAAAGCCACTCACCTATCTTTTCCGAGATATTGTGCAGCTGACAGAAAGTAAATAGATTTGAGTAGCGATAGCAACTGATTTTGAAGTCAGTACCACCTTCCCTTTAGCTTTTCTGGTATATGCATTGCCATCATTTTGAATCTGCTAAAATTCCAGCATGCTCTGTTGGCTCCATGTTGTTCTCACAGGGCACCATCACTGTGATAGACAGCATTAACTGTGATAGACAAGGACAGGCTGGCTCTTCCAAAATCACAGTGAGCATCTGCCCTCTAATTATGCTCTTCTTGTTGACAAAGACTAAGAATCTAAGTTCTCTGTGCACCTAAACACTCCTTACTTCCTCAGAACCCCAGCACTGTGCATCCCAAACGTTGTGTGCAGGAAGCTTTATCTGTGGCCCATCCAGCCCTGAAGGAGACTGGACTGGACTCCTTTGCAGTTAAGACGTTCTCTGCCCTCTTTGGGTGGGAGGGGGAAAGGAGGCAACATCCCAGATGTGCTATCTGTGGCCCTAGCCATTTTAAAATGTCATTCTCTCATCACAACTGATCTCAGGCGTATTCCTGATGCTCACAACTTCCAGGCAAACAACCCTCATCAACCATCAGCAAGCAGTATTAATACCTACAAGATAACCTGCTGGCTAACCACAGACCTAACATTCTCATGAGCCAGTCTCCAGAGAGAGGCAATAGCCCGCTTCTGCACCGGTATGAGCTCTTTCAGTCAGAGGCAAGGGGCAACGTCCTAGCCCAAGCAAGTCAGCTTCCTCATGCAGACATTCAAGCCTGTTCTGGTCAACCCATGTCTGCACAAAGATGCCACCCTACCACAATCATCACAGCCAGCTGTTCATCCCAGAAACTCTGGCGTGTGCACGGAAGTAGAAGATCAGTTGCAGCACTGACCTTGTCTTCCAGATCAGTCCTGTATGGTCGTCTTCATGTCTTCTGTGTCCAAGATGCTCACATATTTTTGTAATTGCTGAGTTTCTCTGCATCTGTTTATGAGATGCAGCAGCCATGCAATCAGAATAGAGCTCTCCAAAGGGACACAAAGATGACTGTAAACATTCAAAACTGGGACATATTTTGAACTGCCAAAGCTGCATGACATGGCAAACCAAAATAGTTTCTGGCTTGGGGGTTGCTAATGAGAAACAATCTGTCCCACAGAGATTAATTTCCAGCAGGAGTCCATTTCTTGTGGTGTACGGAGCTCAAGTCAGTACCCACAAATTCTGGCACTACACACAAACACCACTGAGCATTGTGTGGGTGTAGATACCACGGGCTTAGTACCATGTTAGACATGTAGGACAAAAGGGCGTGCCATAGGCCAAATGACAAAATGGTGCAGGAATACAATAAAGAAAAACTTACTGTGTTGTTTTAGAGGTAGAAAGATTCATGGTAGTAGATGACCTCACTGCTGTCTTGGAACTCACTGAATTCTCAGCTGAGGAATAAGACCTGTCTTCAGATAGCTAGGAATGGTAAAACCCGATGAATTAATTAGACCAAGCTTATTTTCTGCTATAAACAGGTCTGCTAGAAGTCCAGAGTCACCGAGGCGTATATATATATATATATATATATATATGCGGTAGTTGGCTGAGCTTCCTCCAGCTGTGTACTAAGCCAGTGCCCTTAATCAAAATGCTAAAATGTTGCTTTCTAAATAAACAAAATCCAAAAAATTCCCAAAGCTGGTTTGCCCACAGAACCCTGATATCTGAAAGCTGAGACAGCCTGCAGAGAAGAGATGTTTTTTCAAACACAGCCAGCACGAGCTTAACAGTTCACACCATGTCAGAGATCCATCGATTCCACTGAAACTGAGAGGGGAACTTTCTTGAAAATCAGGCAGTGGAATAATTAACTGCTTTAAGACAGCACTGGGTTTTTGTATTTGAGCTGCAAACATACATTAGCCAGTAAAACTACTTTTCTTTTTACCTGAACATATGCTTCTTTCTTAGTCACTGGAGATACTACAGGATTTTCAGGACAGGCCAGGGCTTGTGGGGGTTGTAAAATGGCAGGTCTAATGACATTCCGCAATTGACTTTGTGACAAGGATCCTTGCAAAATACAAAGACAAAATATTTAAACAGAGACTTTTTCTTCCCATCTAATTCATACCTATGTGTCTTGCCTCCTTCAACTGAAAGCTTCAAAGCATATTTAAATAGCATTTATTGTTTACTTGCTACACATTCTGAAATTTTGTAATCCATTCTAAAATGCACAACTCTGTAGTGACACCAACCCCATGATCCTACCAGAATTAAAAGATAATGTGTTAAATAAAAAAAAATAGTTGTTTAGATGTATAAAATATATTTGTATTTATGTATTTAAATACGTGTTTATATTTATACTTATATTTACTGCTTTGTGTTAGATCTGTCTTCTGCTATTTCAAATTTAATCCTGCACCTGCAGACGCCAAGACGGTTCTTCACTACCCTCTCCAGGAGCAGAGTTATTCAGTTAGGAATGTGGAATTTCACTATTCAAGGTTATATTCAGTCCACTCAGGAATTGAGTAGTCAGAGCAGCGGCTCAGAACAGAGCTCACAGGATATTTACACTGTCAAACAAATAACTTATGTCACAAAGATTCTTAGCCTATCACTCAGCATAGAGAAGAGTTGTCATTTTTATGTCTTCTTGGTCTGTTAAGAATGCCTTTGTGGAAGTACAGTGAATAAATATTGCATTGACAGTTACCTTCTTTTGTACTTCTGATCAAGTCAGGGTTTCTTTGAAGAAGAGCTGAGGTCATGAATATGTTATTCTTCTTTACTACAGAACAAGGAATTTAAACTTTAATAGTGAGTAGTAACAAATTTGAATTATTAATTCACATCTCTGTAACCCCTTCCTATTTTGGTAGTACATGAGCAATATTCAAACCTATTAATCTAAACAAGATCTCTGAGATAACTGTTACTGTCTCCATTTTACAGGTGGGTAGACTTAGGCACAGAAAGCACCATGGCTTTTCTGGCTATGTCAGAGACAGAAATCTTTGGATACTAATGGATGTTTTAAATTCATAAAATCCTTCGACAGCTTTGAAAACCAGGTGCTGCTGGTTTGCAAAAGCTATTGAAATGGCAATGCTATCTGGTTCAGTCTTAGGCATTTTTAAGATAAGTAAATGACGCCCAAGAACATGGGAATAAATAAATGTGCCCTGCCCTGTTCTGCTAAAAAGGCTTTCATAACTTACTATAATGATGGTGGTGCACGACTGATGCTTTCACCATTTTAATCAAGATAGCAAACACCAGCCAGAAAGTGATGGCAACCATGTACCACATCCTGTAAAATGACACAAGATAAGCACAACTTTTTCATTGCAAAAAGGGCACGGTGTGCTGCTAAAACAATCTTGTGTCCTCTTAAGATTGTTTAGAAATCCTTTATGCCAATGCCTGCCAAGGACCTGTAAAACATTTGGGAAACACATAAAACATTTCTTCTATTGAACTGCCAGTCCTCCTCCTAAAACATTCCTTTCTTCTGTCCAAATACCAGACTAGTCCAATGCACCCCAGCTCTGTCCTGCAGAAAAAGCATTTCTGTACACCTTTTTATTTTAGCTAATACCTGCTTTTCTACATAAATGTTTATTGGTTTTGTTTGGGGTTTTTTCAGTTACCTGGCTGGGAGGGAGGGAAAGTAGGAAGGATGGTAAAGGAAGATGATCTCCCTCTTTTCTGAGCGACAGTTGTATCTGAAAGGATAAAAGACTCAAATTATCATTTGCTCGGAGGAAAAAAAGAAGATTAATTTTAAGGTTAGCCAATTTGATGTCATGCCTTCATTGGCAGTAGAATAAATTATTACCTGCTAACTACCAGCTTTCTGAAGTACACTGTTAGGTTATGCCTGTGCTGCTGAATCAGAGAGGTCTCTGAGGCCAAGCAGCACAGCCTGGCTTAGGCACGCTACTTACAGCTAGTCCACTCTGTAACAGCTCTGTCTTGGAGACTGCTAGTTTGGGAGGTTCAAAACAGAAGCAGAGAGTTAGCTATCAATTAAGCAGTGTGGACAATCAAGAGGTCAATCACTCAAGCTTCCTCCTATACCCCACTTTGTTTTTTGGTATAGGCATACTCTAACATTTCTACCATATCTATGATTTTTTGTGTATGATCTCAGTATAATTTTCAGAGTAAACCAAACTTAGGTTCTCTTAAAGCCTCATAGCTACATTCAGGTATGTCACAGGACTACATAAAACAAAATACAGTGTACACATATGAATGCCTGAATTCAGAAATAACTTTCTGGTCCCATCTGTATGTTAAATAAACGCTGTAAAAACCAGATCAGCCCTTCTGCAGAGGCGCCTCAGTGACTTGTGTGCATTTCCCATGGAAGCACTACATAGTCCTTAAAGAGCCTTCCAGGTGAGCTGTTGGCTGAATGAAAGGAGGGGCCCTTCTGGAAACTGCTTTACATTTTCAGGGATTGCCCAAGGAACACTGATCTCTTCCACAAACCGGGGAATCTCATTCCTTTCCAGCCCTCCTCCTCCCTTGACTGTGTGAGCAATTCAAGGAAACAATATGAAATGTACAAGTTTTTCACTACTTTATGTTGTATTATGTTAGTACGGAAAATGAATATATTTTTACTTAAAAAGGGATTTATTGGAAATTACCAGCAAGTTTATATCAATGTTTAAGTTTTCATGACTTGCAGCATTTCTACAGTCCAGAAGCTTTTCTTAGACAGTAAAATTCCTTCTCTTCTTTACCAGATGAGAATACAGAACTATAGTAATTAAAACATGACTGTAGCTAAACATCATACCTGTGTTAGACTGAGAGTCAGACTTCCGCAAAGTAAAAGATGATGATCTTGCACGCTTTCTGGAACAACTAATGAAATCTAGAGAAAAGTACATATAACGTTCTGCAGGGACAGACTGGCAGGAGATTTCAGCACAATGTTATGATACGAAATTAAAACCTGAACACAATAAATTCTAGGAATGACTTACATGAACAGCTTTAAGGCAGTACCTAAGAGCACGAGGGCTTTGGAATCTCAGTCAACACCTGGCACAAAGGCCTAGGGAGTCTTCTTTATTTCCACTAGGTTCAGGGAACTTAAATCAAGGACTTAGAATCAGTTCATAGCCCACAGGCTCAGAAGACATTAAGCATATTAACTTACATGATAATGTAGCCTAAACAAATAGAAAAGGGCAAATAGGAACCCATACAGCTGATGAACATACTTGGCCACTTTTCAGGGCTTCTGGATTTTGACTTTCTGGTAAACATGAGAGGTAAGATGGAAGAATTCTTGAGGTAAGACAGGGACATATATATTAGGACATGGCAGGTGACTCTACAACCCACATAGCCTTAGTCTACTAACAGCAATTTGTCCCTGCTCAAGCGATCTGTCCCTGCTCATACAAAGTAAGGGTCCGAACACTATATTCACAGGCAACAGTCAGACCTAAGAATAACCCAGGGCATTATTATACTGTTTCAATGAGGTGGTTATTACCATTGTCAGCTTTGCAAACCAGGTCTTCTGCAGGCCACTGGAAAAAAAAATACAAGCATGGGAAGGTCAAGGAGAACAGAACAGCCATTTTCTAGACCAGGACACAAAGTATATCAATCCAGCACACATGCATTGAAAGCAGTCTTGTTTCTAGTTTCTACTCTTCCCTGTTCTGAGACCATTTATTACAAGTCTTAACCTGGGCTAAAATCTTTTATTACTGCTAGGATTGCTGTCTACAGAATTCTCATTTCTCAGCATTTTTTCTCAATTAGGGGGGAAAAAAAAAAAAAAAAAAAGCTTTTTACCTTCAAAGGACGGTCCTTCTTTTCAAAAACAAATGTTGGCTGGGCAAGCACTGATCTCTCTGGAAAAGGGAAGAGTAATAACATGTCATAACAGTTCTGTAATAGCACTTCTCAACCAGTTCGCAAAGTGCTGTACAGTAACAAACAGGACTTTATCCTTTTGTAACAAAGGAAGAAAATATAGAGCTGCAATGATGTACAGCACGGTCCAGAAATAAAAATAAAGATGAGTCCTCAAATTCCAGTGTGAGTTTTGCCTCACTACATGCCACAGGATTTGGCCTCATACTATTTCGCACTTCTTTTAGTTAAAAAGAACAAAAAAGTACTTTTAGCCTTTACAAACAACATCTGCCATCCCTTAAGCACAAGGGTAAACTGCAGCTTTTGCTCTCAGAAAACTGCAAGGACATGACATGCAAAATGATCCCAAAAGGAAAGCAAGGAAAGGTGTTACATTGGCCTCTCAGCTACATGCACACGCTTGCCATTCTTTAGGCTTCATGTAAGTGAATGCCTAGTGTCAGTTTTAATGTGTGAGTATGACATATAAACATCAAGTTCTATAGAGCAAATTCCGCTCTCGGGCGTACCTCTGCATTTCTTAGGTATGACTGAAAACAACTTTGGATCCATGTCTTGGGGTTTTTTTCTATGAAACATATTTCAGCATACAGTTGCCTCACATCAAATTTTATGTTGATTTAGGGTTCACTGCTTCTACATCTTACATGACTTCTTTGGGCTACTTACTTTGAAAGAATGAGACCTTCACAGCCTCTGCAACTCGAATGGGCTAACTTCGGTTGTCAGTGTGAAAGCAGAAGTTGTTTTCAGCAATACCACCAATTAATGACACATTTATTATGCCAATAAATGGCACAATTAATGAGCAAAGCAGCAGACACAAATAGATTTTTTTAGACCACCACATACAGGATTCACCTCATGCTAGCTTGAGCTGTCTGTAACGTGTAGTCAATAGAAACAATCAGCTTCTGAGCACGAGCATCTTTTAGCTGTGTACGTTGAGAGATGAACGAATGAAGAAGAATGAAATGCATGTATTTCTCTCTATGGGTGATAAGGACAGGCTAGGGTGACTACTGAGCTATATATGACTGGCCTTTGGCCAGAGAAATCCCACACTTGATATCTTGTTAACTGACGGCTGACAGAATATTTATCATGTACACACCATCTTTTTCCTCTGTTTTATAGTAGAATATTTACCTGTTCGACAAAAACGTCGGTGGGAAAATACACGGAGTGACGTTTTTATCTTGGCTGCCACATCCATCTGTGACCAAACCACTCCAGCATTGGTATCAATCGCTTAAAGGTTTAATAAAGCAAGTATCAACCTGTCATGGAGGTTTTAAAATTACTGTATAAATATATATATTCAACAATCAAGAAAAAAGGAAACATTTTTAAAATAAATGTGTGTATGTAACCTGGGGCAAGAAGCATGAAACTGTTACTCAAATCCAGTGATATACAGACACAGCAGTAAAAACTAATACAGTTTTGCTGTTGTTGAGGTTCATTTTGCATTTATTTGGGCATTATGTGTGCACAAATGACTGATTTTAGCAAACCTGGCATGCTTTGCAATGCAGATCTGCTTTGTCCTTAATAGAGAAAGCAGAAAAAAGTTCATATTGTTCAACTCCAAAAAAGGTAACTCTCTGTGACTGAAAGTTGAAGAAAATTTCCATAATCTGGTTGCAGCTGGGGGACCATAGCATCGCATGAGATGGGGTAATTCCATTTCTACTCACTAGAGGGGAGTGGCACACATAAACTATAGTATTTCACCGAAACGTGTTTTATTCAGTATAACAGCCTTTTTTCCGGTCTCCTTAAAAACAAAACAAAACAAAACAAACAAACAAAAAAGTCTTGTATTCTATTGAATAAAGGAAAAATACAAAAAAGTATGACTACAGAACCCTCCATATTCTCCACAGTACCTACCTCTCAAAGCTCAGAAGCTAGCACTATTTCTAAAAGTAGATTTACTGCTCCAAAGCATGGAGTTAGCAAAGAGTGAATTGCTGTGAAAAGGGAACTGCCCTTCTACCACAGAGTGAACTTTTGCTGGAGCTAAAAGGCTGCAGGGAGTTTGAAGGAATTAGGAAAGCTCACTACAATTTAAACAACAACAGAATTCCTGTAATAGTTTCAAAAAACCCAGAAGCTCCTCTAGAAAAACTGGTAACTGGTTGATCACCAACAGCAACATGTGAAGCTAGGGTATAATGGTAGCTCTTACAGAGAAATATTCCTATTTTGATATTGCGCTAGATACAAAAGACGTACCACATCGACCGCTTTTGAGCGCAAGGGGAAACTTTCCTTCCGTCTGCAGACGTAGTCAGAGGCTGCTGACGCTGCCACGGTTATTTATCGTTTTTGCGGTTCTGTATTGCTTCTACCCAGACGAAGAAAACCTTTTTTGTAATTCCTGAGCAGCATTCCCTGTAGCTCATCCGTAAGACCTTCACTCCTCAATCGGGCCACCCACAGGACGACCTTCCCAGGCGTGTTCGCGTTAACTATGCATGTGTCCTATAACTATGGATGGATCCTATGCCTCGACTCCCCCCTACGTTCTAAACCTCCCAGGCACGCAGGCCCGAGACACCTGCAGCCGGCGGCCACCGAGGCGGCGAGGCGGGATTACCCGCGGCCCTCGGACGAGGCCGGCCACCAAGGAGCGGCCACCGCCGTGCCAGCGCGCTGGTTTTAACCCCGGGAGGCAACTCCGCCGTCCTCGCCTTCCTTTTCCCGCTCCGAGGCCGCCGCCGCCGACAGGCCGCACGGCCGCCTGCGGGCAGCAGGAGAGGCGCCTCCGCACCCCCCTCCCGCGGCGGCGGCGGCGGCGGCGGCCCCGGCGACCCCGGCGGCCCCGGCGAGGGGGAACGGGGCGGCATGGAGCCGCCCGCCTCTCCTCCTCCTCCTCCTCCTCCTCCTCCTCACCCTCACCGGCGGGACACGGGCGGGCACAGGCTGGCTAGCGCCCGGTTGAGACTGGGCCGCTCCAGTCCCCAGCAGCTCGGTACTTGTGGGTAAGAGGGGCTGTTGGAAAAACGACCAGAAAAACCTGCCAAGTGGGCTGGCCGCCCCTGGCTGCAGAGGCTGGACTCGCCCGCCAGCCTCAGCCAAGAGTCCGGGCACAGGAGCCGTCTGTCAGCCATCACCAGGACCCGTCTGTCTGTCTGTCCGCCCGTCAGTAACCACCACGGGTGGGGCTCTCTGTCCCTCACGAGCGTTCCCCTGACGCCGCTGAACTCGAAGGGTCCGGGCCTCACATTTGGAGACACATCAGAAGCGCCGGGTTCCCTTGTTTGAGACCTCGCCTGCACGGCCTCCCTGCCTCCGGCCTCGCGCCCCGGGCAGAAGCACCACCAAACGTGCTCCGACCTCCGCGCCGCGCCGCGAACGGCACCCGCCGCTCAGGCCTGCTGCCTGCGCCGCTTGGCTCGGATCGGACCGGATCGGATCGGATCGGATCGGCTTGGCTCGGATCGGATCAGATCGGCTCGGCTCGCCTCGGCTCGGATCAGCTCAGCACGGCTCGGCCCGCGTGGGCTCTGCCGCCCTGCTCGGCGCTCTGCCTCGCGCGGTACGTGCAAGGCAACCGGCAAGTGATGGTATGCCCCGACGGAGACTGCATTTACCGAGTTCCATTTGAAAGAAAATTGCAGAGGTGCATTTGGGGAAAAGTGATCGCTGGCTGCCGCCCAAGCCCGGGAAGCACTGGTCAGAATGACATGCAAGAAAGGCTGTAAAATTGCTTTCACCAACTTTGCTCGCGTCCCAAAAGCCAGCATTGTCCATGAGGTGTGGGGGTCCTTCAGCCTTTGCTGCGACACACCACCCTTCACTTTTACTGCTATTGCTTCTCCTAAAGCTGTAGAAACTTCACAAAACGTATATGTTAAAGAATAAGCGGGACGCTGATGGTTTTGAAAATTTTAGAGTTCTTGTTGTTATTGCTCCGTCTTGCCCAGAGGACGATCCTGTGAGGGCTAAGGGCCCAGTGGAGAAAAGATGAGCCCAAATCTCTCTCCAATCTTCAGGCAGTCGTATGCCTGAAGCTATATGTCAAGAGTGGCTGACAGTGCAAAGCAAAACAAACTCAAACCTTTAAGAGGATAAGACAGGAATTTGTGACCTCAATAAAAGTTTTTTGCTTCTGACTTTTAAACAGTTAATTTTGACATTTTCAGAGTCAAAAGAAAATCAATTCTGTTGCATCTTCACCACCACCAAACTTGCCAGAAGTCAGAAAGCATCTTAACTCATATTCATGGCAAATACTTTCACATTTTCCTATCGAAAAATAGGGCTAGGAACCCACAACTATAAAACATAACAGTAGAAGGTTTCACATCACTCGGGATGGCTGACTCCAATGAGAGGCTGTGAGGGCCCATCAAACCTAAAAATCAAACCGATTTTCATACGCATTAAAGTGCCAAAATGCAGGCATCGGTGTTTGACGGCAATTACGGTTCTTACACATCAATCCTATTTTCCTCTTCCAGTCTTAGCAACGTATACTATTACAGAAAGGAAGTACAGAAACTCATTTTCTCATTCAAATTTGCGTTCTGTTCAAATCAATTTCATTGATTAGTGATCCCTTTGAGCTCATTACAAAACTGAGTAACTATTTAAGCAATTGGGCTTTCTGTGGTGTCAGAGGTATGCAACTTCACCTGGATTTTCAAATTCTTGCTCAGTGACTGGACAATACCTTCTTCAGGGACTAGCCAGTCAGCGTTGAAGCAAGCTGTAACTACTTTTCCAGTAAATTAACCTAGTACCTTACCAAATGTAAGGTTATACACTTTACATGGTGTTCTGCTTTTCTACTTTGTATTAAAGTTTTTAACTAGGGTCCACTGAAAGTCATACGAAAACCTGTAATTTAAATATTTCACCACAGAGCTGGCAGTAGGCATTTTTTATTCTATTTGTCAATTGAGTGCCACTGACGAGTTAGGGGGCAGGATTCTCATGTCTCTGTTGTTTCTTTCAACAGTTTCATCCAGAGAATTTCCATAAAGGCCTAATGCCAATCCAATGGATTTTGCCTGAGCTTCTACTTTTCCCACAACTTTATATATTATTTGTATAGCTCTTTACTACCAATCCTGCAATCAGGTATTTCAGATTGGCTTACCTACAAAACTGAATCCTTCACACTAAACCTGAAAAAAACCCCACCTGGTAGTTCATAACTGCCAACAAAGATCTAACACTGATAACAAAAGCTGACTTGTAAAAAATGACGTTTTTGTCATAATTCCTTAAATTAAAGTAACAACTTGAACCTCTTTGGGTTTTGTAGCAATCCCATTTGCACCTCATAGGAAAACTTTTAATTCTGAAACAGAAACTACAATTTTCTACTTTTACACGGTAAAAAAAATTAAAAAAAAAAAAAAAAAGGAAAGAAAGAAAATACCTTCTTAATCAAAGATCATTTTCTCAAATAGAATAAGATGCTGGAAAATTATATCATCTCCAAGCAATGTCACTGACTTACAAAACCTTTAACTGCATCTAGCTTTCCCTCACAACATCCTAGTAAGTGTTACACAACACAAAAACTACTACATGAAATTTTATAATCAGATTATAATTTTATCCTGTCAAAAGATAAGGCTACGACATAGTATTAGCAAGTTTCTGCACTCTAATACCCTATAGCATGAATTTTACTAGCTTTGTATATTACTGCTATAATTTGCAAAAATAAAAGCAGAACACTACTGCATTTTTATGTTACTGCTTAGATTGATGGTTGCCAAGTCACAGAACTCACACCAAATAAAGTTAAGAAATAACAACAAATTCTTGCACATAACATTGCCGTTTTGTTTGTTTTGCATTCAACAGGAACACGTAATTGCGGAAGATGTTAAGAAGAAAAGTAGGTTTACTGTGACTTTAGTTCCGACATCCCCAGAGGTAGTTTCACAATACTAAAATACTAAGGAAAAAAAACCAAGGGAGAGTGTTGCCTCTGCTATTTATGAATATATATGCTGTTTACAGCTATTACTTGAAAAAAACACTAAGACAAAATATTGTGCCTCGTATTTTGTGGCAAGTGAAGAAGGCAACAATGGACTAGCATGTAAGTGGAAGACATGGATCCAGAAATTTGTATCGTCATGTTAAAAAAAAAAAAAAAGGAATTATTTTGACTATGCTAGCTGATGATCTGTCCCTTAACATGTTGTCTCAAGGAGCATCAGAGATAAACTATGTACTAATATGACCAATTTCTGTTCAATATGCTGCAAAACCACAGAAAACTACTTATACGCAAGATAAACTGCAATAACAGGCAGAAGAGAAATACACACAGCGAAAATACGCAGTAGGATAAATTAACAGAATACTTTGCTATCCAAGCTCAGGCTCACGGTTAAATATTGTGTCTGGGTTTTGATACAAAAAAGACATCTGTCAGTATTTCCAGAGATGCCCCATTTTCATCTAAAAAGAGGTGAAAAAATAGTAAAAACCTTCTGGCTAAGAACAGGATTTGCCAAACCTGCAGTAGAACCGCGGTTTCTGTTTCCTAAATACTGAACATCGCAACATAAAACAGAGTCAGTTCACAGCCAAGCGAGAGTGCGGCAAGGCTGCCAGCCAACTTCTCGGGTCCCTCAGTGACCTCGCTACGTAAGCCAGGCTTTCCTCTGCCAAAACTTAAATAATGAAGGTGACATAAGGCAAAATGGGGATGTCCTAGAGCCGTACTTTAGGCACCCAACTTAATAAAATTGGCCAACTTTAAGAGATACAGAAAAAGCTTTTTAAAAATTTTGAATTGCTGACCCCGAGTAACAGGTCTGTTTGTGGAAGCGCTGAGCAGTTGAGAACTCAGGTGGAATTCACATGCATGACTGGCTGCTCAGCACCTTTGGAAATTCAGGTCACTTATTTAAGGCTCTAAATATGGACCTGGAAAGCTACTTTCAGGTTCTCGTTTATTACCCTTCACACTTTTGATTTCTGCTTATGAAGCATATTCAGTACTTTCTAGGACAACTCCATTAAAAATTAGTATCAGTTCTAATGCCAAGATGGCAGGATTTTCCAAGCAAATTTACCGTTCGGGGTTTTGGGGTTTTTTGCGAAGACACTGTGAAATAAGCTTGATTAATTAATATGCATCTAAATCCAGTATACGTACATGGTAGGTTTTGTAAACAATAACCACTAAAAACAAAATGGGAAAATAAACAGAGTCATAAATCAAATTAAATTCTAATCTGGTCAAATTTTCAATGCTAATCAGAAGAGTTCTCCATACGCAGAGACGCATGTTGCTATACAGGCCACAAATTTTTAAGTTCAGTATCTTAGTCATATTTCCAGGCTTGTAAGCTAATTGAATTTTTTTTCTTTTAGAATACTCTTCTATTGAAGAGTGTCATTGGATCAATAAATTTGCAACAAGTTCTCATGAATCCTGATTTTCCAAAAATGTTCAATAGAAATTGTTCTGAATAATTGGTCCAAAACCACGCGGAACTGTTTTATGAGAAGAAATAGTTTCAGCATTATTAAAATAAAGTCCTTCAAACATATTGAGATGAAATTTTGGACAAAGCCTTTCATTTTCTGAAAAACAACATTCTTGAGAATTTTCTTTCTAGAGAACTCAAACCTACACAACAGACATTTGGCCACCTGGCTGTGATTGCTACAGAAGTGACTGTACTTCAGTGGCCCATGAAGAGACTACTGAACACAGCACTGCATGCAGCTCAAACACTGTATTAAATACAAAGAGTACGTTGCTTATCTTGGGTTCGGATGGCATCTTGTAAATACTGTTTGGGGAACTGATAAATAACTTCACATATCCCTGTTTGGATCAACAGAGGGTGCATCATCAAAGACGTTTCATCGTACTCGGAAAGAGGAAAGGAAAAGTTCACCCAACTGACTATTGCAAAATAAAACTCCTGGAAGGATTTCTCCTAGGACAGCTTAACTGTACTGCTAAGGCTCCCGTCTTGCACGTTCTTTGTCATGCAAATAGTTCATAACCCACATAAATAATTTCACTGTCCTTAGTGAGACCAGTTATGGGAGCAAGGATTCTTCACCCAGGCACAGCTGTGCAGAATCAGCCTTAACTTTTTACGGCCCGTTCAGCCTCTCTTCAGCCACTCTTCGCAATGCTACAGATTCTAACTACAGTTTTCTTATCAGTGTGGAAAGGGTTCTTTTACCCCCAGATTCCATTTACTACTCCTAGCTTCCACTGCGGGTTTACAGCATGCCATATGAGATTGGAAAATGAACACACTTCTCTTTAGCCATGGAAACTCAGCTGACAGCCTGCAAAAGTGTTTATAAATACAGCATATATCACACCCATTTATCTCCGTAAAGCACAGTCCTCATCTTTGTACGGGCAAGACATAAATAGGCATTACAACGAAAAAACCCCTGCCCCAGCCAACACTTTAACACAATTCCTGAGAGAAATGAAACCTACTTGGCTTTATTTCAAACGCTGGAGTGAAGAAAGTATTTTTGGGAGTCTCATCACTATAATGTAATTCTAGCAGTGATGCAATGACAGAAGTAACCGTGTCACTAGATCAGCAGGGCTGTGCCAAAGTATGGAACCAAAACTTGTTTCCCAAGCACTGAAACTTCCAACAAGCCAGCACTCAGCATTTTTAATATATCAGAAAAGCCTGTAAAATACTCAATGGAACGGCAGTAAAATTCATAGGCATATAAAGCTTTACCATTTTCAGGGCATTGTACCAATATTAAATTTCATAAATCCCTACAAAGTAGCATGGAAGTAACACTCGGGGATTTTGTGCAGAGGTTGAACTACACAGGTAATCAAGCCGTGATCCAACAACGCTCACACCCCCTTAAATTTTAGGCCTGTAAGTTGGACTAGGTGTGCTCAACACTAAGCACAAGCTGAAAGGCTGGTTGACTCATAAATTAGCCCAAGCGCTCTAAACTGCATCAGTCCTAGCATCAGGTTTAGACCTTGAAAGCGCATGCCTCCTTTTGCTGTTTTGGGTTCATTCGTCAGCCTGCGTGGTAAAAAAAACGGTTGGTGGCATCACCTGCAAAATATCCTTGCTATTAGCCCTTGTTTCTTTGTGCATCCTCTTAGGAAATGTTACCATCACAAGCTCACATAAATCATTCTCAATTCTTGGCCCTCCTCACTACCGAGGTGAGAAAGGATTCTGCTGGCCGCCTCTGTAGTCAGGCTCCTCGCGGGGGAGCCAGGCTGGGCCCCTTTCGCTCTCCCTGCCCAGGTGTGCCGGGCAGGGAGGAACAGCCAGGGAAGCGAGCGCTCTTCCCACCCGCTGCCAGGGCCGGCCTTTTGGAAAGCTGCGGAAAGCTGAAACAACAGGGGGGGTCAAAGATGGAGAGACCACTCTGGGGTGCTCTGCAAGTAAAACCCCAAGCGTACACTACCTGGCCGTGTCTTTCCTTCAACTAAAACACAAATCGGAGATGCCTGGCAGATTACCACTAAAAACCTGCAGCAAAGAACCTACAGCCAGCCGAGCTCTTGCTCTGCATCACCCACAACGCTGTTACCCAACGGGCACGTTCTCTGTGTTCATCCCGTTCTCCAGAAACCTCCTTGCAGGGGGAACAGAGGAGACGCTCCAAAAACGTTACCCAGCAAAACCTACCTGTGCGGCATTCCTCCTTGGGATTGAACCTTCCGCTGCGGGAGCCGGACCTGCGGGCCGTCTGTTCTTGCGGGCGAGCAGCTTGGTGCGGAGCCCAGCGGTCACTGGGCCGGTCTGGCCTTTCGGGGAGGCCCGGCTGGGCTTTCGCATCGTGCCGGGATCTGACGGAACCGCCGCAGCCTGCACAGGAGCGCCGTGTACCTGCATGTAGAACATTCCCTTTGCAAGCAGGAATTGGCTGGTTTCTCATTATGAGGTTCTCGGAAGTACTACTTTTTTTTTATATATATATATATATATATGTATATATGTATGCAGTTACGTAGGTATGTATGATGCAGCTGAGTCTGGAGCTTTGGATTTGGTCTCATTAGCTGCTGCCTAGGCCACCCCCCCCTCACGACTAGTCAGGCGAGGCCCCGCGACGAGCAGCCCTCGCAGCCGCCACCGGAGGGGAACGGCCGGGGCCGCGGGGGGACACTGCCCGCCGGGCAGCGCGAAGCCGGAGCCGGAGCCGGAGCCGGAGGCTGCAGCGGCGGCGGCGGAGCCGGCGGGGGAGTGAGGGCCCGCCGCTGCTGCCCTGACAGCTCGGGGCAAGCTCTTGGCGGGGGCCGGGCGTTGGGAGGGGATATGTAAAGCCCGGCCGATTAACATAAGAGGGCGGGCGGGGAAGCGGCCGTGCGCCGTCTTTACCGGCGACGGCTGAGAGAAGGCGGCGGGCGGGAGTTCAGCCGCGGGCGGCCCCCTCCGCGGAGAGGGGCGTGAGGAGCTTCCCGCCGAGCGGGGGCGGGCTGGCGGCCGAGGGGGTGGTTTGTGGGTGCCCGCTGGCGGCGGGGCAAGGGTGGGCCGGGCCGGGCCGGGCTGCCGGCGGGCGCGGCCGTGGCGACGGAGGGGAAGCGCGGCCGGGGCTGGCTCGGTTCCCGTCGCGGTGAACCACCCCCCCCAGGGTTGCTGCAGCCGCTGTCCCGCGGCTCCGCAGACCGCCGGGGTCGCGAACGCCCGGCCGCGATCCCAGCAGCCGCCCGGCGGCACGGAGAGGAGGGACGCTGCAGGGCTTTCACCAGGCTGTGAGGGCTGGACGGCGGGCGGGCGTCCGCCGCCGCCTCCAGCCCGGGAAGGGTCGGCGGACGGTCGGTCGGCAGCTGCCTCCGGTGGCCCGTCGCGGCGTGGGCCGCAGCAGCTGGGGCCGGCAGCCCGCGGGCTCGGAGGACGGCGGCCCCGCGGGCAGCTTTGGCGGGCGGCGCCGGAGCCGGGGGCGGCGGGAGCGGCTGCCCGAGGACGCCTCCGGGCCGCCGCCGCCGCCGCCGCGACCTGAGCCGCTGTGCGGCCGGTGGAGACACAGCGCGTCGTAAAAATGCCCCCCGCGAAGCCGAACCCCTTAAAAAGGGCGGTGGTGCTGCGCTCCTCGGTGGTTTCACCGCGGAGGACCTCTGTTGTCCCCTCCAGTAGAACCGCGGCTTTTGCTTAGCAGCAGCCTCCTTCGGTAACTGCGCTTGGTAGTTGATTTTTGAGGCGTTTTGTTTCCAAAAGGAAGGCGAAACATCAAGCGACAGAGCCCAGCGCTGTGGTTATTGCCATGCTGACATGAACCCCGCGCAGTGTCAGCAAAAAAAGGTGCTACGGTCCCCTCCTTCCAGATGCTCTGTGCAGCAAGTTTATAAAGCCTAGCCTGTGTCTCCCGTTGTTCGCTTAAATGATAACGGGCCCAAATTCTTCAGTTCAAGTGGGAGCAATTTCAGGCCATTAAGTTGCAGGCCTGGTGTTAAACTGCCTCTAATCCGAATAGTTCAAGACAAAAAGGAAGGAATTGGCTAAAAGTTCGTCGGAACCATGCATCCAGTCTAATGCAGTTTCTCTGTACCGCCAGTACCAGATGCTTCACAGAAAAAAAATGCAAGAAGCCCGAGAGCGGGCAGATGTTGAGTAATTTTCCCTCAGTAGAGCCCCAGTGTGTGTTGGCATAAATCCTGAAGTGTGCTGTCTTACCCCTACTGCAGTAGAATCATAGAAACACTTGGGCTGGAGAAGACCTTTAAGATCACCAAGTCCAACCGTTAACCTAACACTGCCAAGCCCACCACTAAACCATGTCCCTCAGTGCCACATCTACACGTCTTTTGAATACCTCCAGGGCTGGTGACTCCACCACTTCCCTGGGCAGCCTGGTCCAATGCTTGATAACCCTTTTGGTGAAGAAATTGTTCCTAATATCCAATCTAAACCTCCCCTGGCGCAACTTGAGGCCATTTCTTCTTGTCCTATCACTAGTTACTTGACAGAAGAGACCAGCACCCACCTCACTACAACGTCCTTACAGGCAGTTGTAGAGAGCGATCAGGTCTCCCCTCAGCCTCCTCTTCTCCAGGCTAAACAGCCCCAGCTCCCTCAGCCGCTCCTCACAAGACTTGTGCTCCAGGCCCCTCACCAGCTTGGTTGCCCTTCTCTGGACACGCTCCAGCACCTCCATGTCTTTCCCGTAGTGAGGGGCCCAAAACTGAACCCAGGACTCGAGGTGCGGCCTCACCAGTGCCCAGTACAGGGGGACGATCACCTCCTTGCTCCTGCTGGCCACACTGTTTCTGATACAGGCCAGGATGCTGTTGGCCCTCTTGGCCACCTGGGCACGCTGCTGGCTCATATTCAGCCGGCTGTCGACCAGCACCCCCAGGTCTTTTTCTGCCGGGCAGCTTTCCAGCCACTCTTCCCCAAGCCTGTAGTGCTGCACAGGGTTGCCGTGACCCAAGTGCAGGACCCGGCACTTGGCCTTGTTGAACTTCATACAGTTGGCCTCGGCCCATCGATGCAGCCTGTCCAGATCCCTCTGTAGACCCTTCCTACCCTTGAGCAGATCGACCCTGCCTCCCAACTTGGTGTCATCTGCAAACTTGCTGAGGGTGCACTCGATCCCCTCGTCCAAATCATTGATAAAGATATTAAACAGAACGGGGCCCAACACCAAGCCCTGAGGAACACCACTTGTGACCCACCGCCAACTGGATTTCACCCCATTCACCAAAGCCCTCTGGGCTCGTCCATCTGGCCAGTTTTTCACCCAGCGAAGAGTGCACCCATCCAGGCTACGAGACGCCAGCTTCTCAAGGAGTATGCCGTGAGAGACAGTGTCAGAGGCCTTGCTGAAGTCAAGGAAGATAACATCCACAGCCTTTCCCTCATCCACTAGGTGGGTCACCCAGTCATAGAAGGAGATCAGGTTGGTCAAGCAGGACCTGCCTTTCGTAAACCCATGCTGGCTGGGCCTGATCCCCTACTTGTCCTGGACTTGCCACATGAGTGCTCTCAAGACAAACTGTTCCATAATCTTCCCCAGTACCACGGTCGGGTTGACAGGCCTGTAGTTCCCCGGATCCTCCCTCTGACCCTTCTTGTAAATGGGCGTCACACTGGCACAGGAGAGACAGGCCTGTACTGTGTGATGGTCAGTGTGTCCCATTGTGATAGCAGAAGCTTGGAGCTGGTGAGTTTTTGACCCCTGAGCATTGCCCGTGCGTCCAGGGATGCTGCAGTAGTAGAGGAGTTCCTGGTCCCTCCTGCCCAGCTCAGCATTGCCTGAAGACACCCAGGCTTGCCACCTTGTTAATGTTCTTTGCCAGCCTGGTCTCTTCTGTCCCAAGACCCTGTCCCTAGTGCCAGCTGCCGGCTCTGTAGCCGTGGGACCCTGGCAGGCTTTGCCCCTCCTGGGACAGTTGGTGCTGGAAGAGTTACCCCTTTTTTCCTGTGCTTAGCTCTGACAGCTGCTCCTGTGCTTTGACTCTTTGTACTGCTTGTTTCCTGCCTTTGGTTTTGTCCTGTGACCATCCCAGCTCCCATCCACCGGGAATGGCAGGTCCAGAGCTGCGGCCTTACTGCCCGGAGCATGCGGTGGTAATGTTTTGGGAAGCTCTCAGCCTGTACTTGTGGGTTGGTTTGTCAGCTGTGTGTTCCTGAGAGTGTTTTAGCTGGCTTTTGCCTGCCATCCCCAAGGGAAGAGCTGCTTACTAGCTGGGCTTCCCCAGCTGGGCTTTCCCAACATTTCCGACATGTCTCCACTCAGTGATGCTCCCAGGCAGGAGGAACCCCGACAGCAATGCGGAAGCTCAGGATGGCAGCAAGGGATGCCTTGCCGCTCCTGCATGCTGCTCCTGCTCGCTCCCAGCCCCAGGCGAAGGCGGCAGGCTGTGCTGCTGACACACCTGACCTTCCTCTTACCCCAGCAAAGCACGTGAGCCTGTATCAACCTGTTGAGCAGATGGGTGGCGAGACACCCGTCGGAGCCTTAAACACTGCTTTCCATCTGTGCATTATCATCGAATGATCATCGAATGGTTTGGGTTGGAAGGGAGCTTAAAGATCATCTAGTTCCAACCCCCCTGCCATGGGCAGGGACACCTTCTGCTAGACTGAGCTGCTCAAAGCCCCATCCAGCCTGGCCTTGAACACTGCCAGGGAGGGGACATCCACAGCTTCTCTGAGCACACAGCCCCACAAACCGGTGTGGGGTTTGCTAGCCCAGTGTTTGTGATCTGAATGTTGTACTGCCTGGCCCCAGAATTCCTCTGCTCCTGCTGCTGCTCCCCAGCTTGGCAGTGGACTGTGAGACCGATTGTTCCTGGTACTCTTGCTCCTGCTGCATCCCATGTGGTCTTCCCAGCAGCGGGAGAAATGACGCTCTGACGGCTAACCATGGAGCACCAGCCCTATACGCAGTGTTGTCTGTCTCTGCCAGGACTCCAGCCTACCGGTAGGAGTGTTCATCTGGGAGGTGGAGAATGGGAAGGATGAAGATGTGGATGTCTCCATCATGTTCAGCCTGCAGAATGGCACAGGAACGAAGGAGGACGGGAGCGGAGGGCACTGGAATGAGCCCTTCGCCTATGAGAAGGACGGCGAGCGGGTTGCTGGAGTCCTGCTGCACCACTGCACACGCGTGAACCCCTTCACCCTCGCCATCTCCGCCAGAGAGAAGGTAAAGGGCTGGCACTGGTGGTGTGGCTCTTGCTGGTGGGCTTGCACAGCCCTGCTGAATGTGGGGGAGCTGCTGCCAGGCAGCTAGTGAAGGATGGGTGTACAATGGGCTGGGGTCAGCACCGGTCCTCAGCGCTTGCCTGACTGCTGGAGCAGGAGTGGGGACATGAATTCCCTGAGGGCATCCTCTCTGGGGGTGGGTGCCAGGAGAGGAGCTATGGGTAAAGCTTGCAGGACAGCGGGTGAGTAGGTTTAGAGTTAGCATTGCTGGGCAGCATGTGGGGAGTGAGTGTGGGCTTCCAGAGTTGTTGGGGGCAGGGGGCCTGCATCTGCCCCTCAAAACTACCAGCCCCTGATGAGGCTCTTCCCTTCCCCAGGCAGGCACGGGAGTCACCCACCTCACGGCATTCAATCCCACCGGATCGGGTAGAGAGGTGTGGCAGGACCTCCTGCAGGACGGCAGGCTGGATTCCCCCGCTCGTGAGTCCCTCCGTCCTCCATGGGATGGGCAGAGGGGAGCAGGAGGAATGGGTTGCCACGCTGGTTGTGGAGCACAAGGCACCCACGCAAGAGTGGATTTCCCTGCCTCTGGCCACCTCGGTGCCTTCGCAAAAAGCCCTTCGTGGCGCTGCGGCTCGTTCCCAGCTTTAGGCTGTATCCAAATTTCTCTTTGCTAGTCACGCTGTCATTGTTATGGTTCTCCAAAAGCTGTTCACACCAGTATGGGGCTGTTCTCAGCTATGTTAGTTATACATGCCACTATCTTTTTAGTCTGTGTAGGGTTGCACACTGAGTTGAGATTTCTGCTGAGTAGTCAGGGTGATAGCCAGCCACGTTCCCCAGGTTCCCATTGCCAGATCTGTGAGCTGGGCGCTGTCAGATTCATTCTAGTGGGTGTTTAGCAGTCCTTGGGTTTGGTGCTGCCATCACTTGCTGTCCTCTTGTTACTCTATCAGTTCCCTGCAGGTCAGTGGTGTTCCCTTGATACTTCTACATCATCCTCAGTTGTCTGCTCACTACCTTGGCAGAAGCCTTGAAGTAGCATGGTGTCTCCCAGCCCTTGCTGCTAATCTCTTATGGCGATAAAAAGTGACCATTTGCATTATGTCTCTGCCAGCTTTTGAACAAGGATGATCCTGACAAACTAGTGATGCTGGCACTGGGCCTTTGCAAGATTTCTTGAAGCTTAAATTATGTAAATAAAGCGTTTACATAAATATTTCCGGAAAACCAAGTTTCCTGCCTAGATGCACTCAGAGCTCACCGGGCTATTGGGATGTGGTTTTCCTTCATGAATACCAGCCATTATCATAGTTGGGATCTGTGCTTCTGTTCAAATTGTTGCTTTAATGAGTTTACGTGGAAAACATGTCAGAACCAGCATATAATTATCCAGCTGCCTCCGGGCTTTTCTTAAATATGGGCATAGTTCAAGCACCCTGCAAAAAGCTGGAGATGATGACTGTCACTAGAACTTCACAGTGTCTCTGAGTGCAACGCAGTTAGTCATGGGATGCCCTGTCCCTTCCACTCATGTCTGGTGGCTTTTCCTGCCTGATTTCTTCATCTGCTTTGATGACTTACTTTTTTAACCCCTCGCCCACAGCAGGTATTTTTTCCTGCTTGCAAAAAGCAGTTACTCATGTGCGGTAATGTCATCCCTTAAAACTCTGGGCATGTACCCTCCAGGTTGCAAGGAGGCTGGGGCATGCCCAAATAGTCTTGTCTGTCTTGGAGTGCATGGGAGCATCAGTTACCACCACCCCCACCTCCCCCCCCGTAGGGCTTCCTTGGTCACTTGTGAGTATTTTTTTTCTCCCAGCAGGTAAAAGCAGCCTGACAGAGAAGGGGGAGGTGACGGCAGCAGCGGTGCCTGCCCGGCGGCACAGGACGCTGGAGCTGGCCCTGGCTTGGGACATGCCCCGTGTTTACTTTGGCTCCAAGGAGAAGCTGCACCTTAGGTGGGTGGCTTGTCTCCAGTGGGCCTTGGCTCATGTCCCCGCAGCCCCCTTTTCCCTGCCTCCAGGCTTCAGTACCGCCTGGGGAGCCTTGTGCCACCCGCTCCCTGCAGCCGTGGCCCTGCCAGCTCATGGAGGGGACCCTCTCGCCAGCCCCTGCTCCTCAACACCTCTGCACTAGCAGTTGCATTATTAATCTGGTGTTCACTATAATCCAGCCCCTCTCCCACAGCCGAGTGGGCTTCCCAGGCTGAGCCCACGGCATACTCACCAAACCCCTGCTCGGCAGGCGGTACACCCGTTTTTTTGGTAGCGGAGGTGATGCTGCTCCTGCCCTGTCGCATCATGCCCTGACACACTATGAGGAGTGGGAGAGGAAGATTGAAGCGTGGCAGAAGCCCATCCTGGAGAACAGGTAGGGTAGGGGTGGGAGCACCTTCCCAGTGGCCTCCTGGGGCTGGTCAGAGCAGGAGCATCACCGCCTGGGCCACCGTGGTTGAGTTTCCCTCTTGCCCACAGCCAGCTGCCTTCCTGGTACAAGTCGGCCCTCTTCAGTGAGCTGTACTTTGTGACGGATGGGGGGACCATCTGGGTGGAGCTGCCCCCGGACTGCCATGCCGAGGACCTGCAGGGGCCAGCGGGGGCTGGCCTCTCCCACCTCCTCCCTGTCCTGGGGGAGTATGGAAGGTTTGCTTATTTAGAAGGTAACTTGCAGGGACGTGATGGATGGTCCCAACTCAACCCCTTCCCATTGCTGTCACCAGGTGGTTTTAACCTGCCACGGGGATGTTCTTCACACCCTGATGGCTAGGGAGCAGCGCTGTTCCCAGGAAAACCCCTTGCAGGACCAAGCCCTGTAGGACATGTCACGAGACCTTTTTCAGACTCCTGGGTGCTATACATAGAGAATAAAAACCACTTCTAACGGGAGCCCTTGCCTGTGCCAGCAAAGAGCCTACCCTCCTGGGCTGTGTGGGAGGGAGGACCTGCCCCTACTTTGCCTTCCCCCTCACTGTCTCCCCGGTCCTTGCAGGCCAGGAGTACCGGATGTACAACACCTACGATGTCCACTTCTATGCCTCCTTTGCTCTCGTCACGCTGTGGCCCAAGCTGCAGATTAGCCTGCAGTATGACATTGGTGAGTGACCCAGGAGACCCTGGCTTGATGCCTGCTGCTGTCTTCGCCTAGAGAAGAGACGGAGGATCTGGGACAGCACCTGCCATAGAAATCTGTGCCATGGAGCCAGCATCCCCCTCCAGCTCCTCTGCTGGGCCCAGGACTTGCAAACCCCCCACATAGCCGCCTCTCAGCATCTCTCTGGCCAGCACTGGGATGCCTTCTTGCCACACTTGGGGTGCACGGCTGGCTCTGCCTGCCCTGGGAAGTCCCTGGTCTTACCATCTCTCCCTGTGCTCCTTGCAGAGGAGAAGCATGGAGCTGTTTGCAGACCCTGATGCTTTGGGTGGGCTTGGAGGCTGCTCGGCCTGGCCAGTGGTGGAGCACAGCCCTTTGCTGGGCTGTGGGAGGGCTGAGCCCACTGGGGTTCCCTCCCAGCCCTGGGTGCTGCCACCACCTTGCTTAAGGGGGTGGCGACAGTTGCATGTCCCCTGCTGAGGGGAGACTGGGAGCAGCCCCCTTTGCAGAGGGCTGTGGTCTTGCAGCCGGAGCCCCAACGGGCAGCCTGGTGTGCTGGTGGCCCTGCCTGCGCTTGGAGCTTGCTGCTGCAGTGCCTGCTGCCTTTCTAATGCCTTTTGCTCTGTGTCCTCTCCAGCTGTCACAGTGGTGAACGAGGACGTCCAGCCCCGGCAGTACTTGATGTGTGGTCAGACAGCCCAGGTGAAGCTGAAGAATGTGGTGCCGCGTGACATTGGGGACCCAGGTGAGGTGATCTGGCCGGGCATGCTGGCAGGCAGAGGGGGTGAAGGTCTGCTCACATAACTTTCTCAGGGTAGTTAACTCCCGAGCTGTGGGAAAGAGGTATGATGCATGGAATACACTGTTTATTTTCTGGGAACGAAAAGCTTGGATGATTTGGGGTGGTGATGAGGACCACACTGCATGAAGCTTGCACAAGGGAGACAGAGGGAAGCTGAGCAGCAGCAGGAAGGCTGCTTTCACTAGAGGTGGCACAGGATGCAACATGTTATTTTAGTGCAGTTTAATCGCAGCACCCTTGGGACCTTGCTCCTGGGTAGGAGAGAGGACGTTCGTTGCTTGCTGCCCTGCTGCATCCGCTCTTTCCTTGCTTAGGTGATGAGCCGTGGCAGCGTGTCAATGCCTACCTGATGCATGACACAGCCGACTGGAAGGACCTCAACCTGAAGTTTGTGCTGCAGGTGTACCGGGACTACTACCTGACACGTGACTCCCTATACTTGCGGGACATGTGGCCAGTCTGCCAGGTACTGGGAGGAGATCAGACCATGGCACATCCCCCTTCCCCACTTGGGAGCCATGCGACATCCCAAGAGGATGGACTCTCCTGAGCAGAGTGTGAGGGGCTGCCAGCATACGGGGGCTG
Source organism: Astur gentilis (assembly GCF_929443795.1). Lineage (NCBI taxonomy): Eukaryota > Metazoa > Chordata > Aves > Accipitriformes > Accipitridae > Astur > Astur gentilis. Next base: position 75,570,822 of record NC_064919.1, on the reverse strand, counting down.
CGTGACCATCTCCTGCCTCTCTCGCAGGCTGTGATGGAGTCGGAGCTGAAGTTTGATATGGATAATGATGGGCTCATCGAAAATGGTGGCTTTGCTGACCAGACGTATGATGCGTGGGTGGTCAATGGAGCCAGGTGAGCAAGAGAGGCCGGTGGGGCCTGGAGATGGGTCTTGTGGGGTGGGAAGGTAACTCAGAGCCTGGACTGTGGTCCCCATCTGTTGTGGGAGCTCTGTGCAACCCATGGGGTGTCCCACGTTGCTGATGCTTCTCTCCTTTGGCTCCGACAGTGCCTACTGCGGTGGGCTGTGGCTGGCAGCTGTCTGCGTGATGTGCAAGATGGCAGAGGTTGTCCCGACCCAATATCGGGGAGGGTTGTTAAATGATCCCGAGAGCGAGATTACGACACAAATGAGGTCAAATGCTGTACAACCTTACAACTTTTATTCCCTACAACAACCAATAACTGCAATAGAACAGAGTGAGGAAGAAGGGAAAGAGACAGACCTAAGCAAGAGAACGGAAGAGAGGTAGCAAGACTAGTTACCACCACCACAAAGCCAGCAACGTCCTGCTGAGTCGGTTCCGACGCTGGTGTTGGAGGGTCGGGTTCTTCAGCTGCCAGTCAGGTGTCTGTCCTTCTAATCCAGATGTTACAGTCCTTCAGGCGTCTTCCAAGTCCAGGTTTTTTCACGCGCGCGAGAGGGGAGTACGCAGTTCGTTTTTATTGTTCCAGTCCCCACGATTTCTCAGAAAAGTCCACCCATTTCTTCAGAACTCATTATCCTGTGTGCCGCCCCCTGTTCCTCCATGGACGCATGCCCAGGTGCTCATGGTGGTTTTCTCACCTTGCTTGTGGGCAGGCACAGCTCGGCAGGCGTGGATGTGGTGGCTTCTTCAGGGACACCTTGTGCGTACTCCCCTACAGCAACAGGATGTCGAGGCAGCAGCGATGTCGAGTCAGCAAACCAACACAGTCTCTTACATCCACCCCGTGGCTTGACATTGCTGTCCTCGTGGTGGCGTAGAAAGTAAAGGGAGAGAGAGAGAAAGAGGGAAAAGGTGCATGCTACAACGATATAACCAAGTTAACAAATTTCCATAATAAAACAAAGACAAAAACCAAAGGTCAACATAAAATTATTTGGCTTTTTAAGGCTTATTCTATGTTATTACAATACTTCTACATTAGGCAACAATATGAATGACCAACGATATCATAACAATTATCTTATAACATTTCTAAATAGGTTAAACAACAACATCCAATAACCAACAACATCTACTTAACATCAACTTTTATTCTAAACTTAACTAACTCTACAATATTAAAACACATTTCAAGGTTACAGAGAGTCAATAAAAAAAAAACTACGGCCGTTCACACGAACAGCTACAAGGACAAAAGAGAAGTATTAAGAGAACTATTAAGATAACCGCCATTAAAGCAAAGGCTATATAATAAATTGGAATCAACACAAACACATATTCGTACTTCGTCATCTTGCCGGCGCTACGCCACAAAATGGTCCCAGCCCTAACAGCCCACGCAGTCTGTCGGTGTTGGAGTCCGCATGCGCCTAAAGTGCATGCGCCGCTTGGGCCTAAAAGCTTCTCTCCCAAATTAAACAAAAGTACGTAAACAACAATCCTATATAATAATAATAATTAACCACTATTCTACTTAAACACATATTAAGATAACAACAACAACAACAACAACATTATCTACTTAAACGTGTCCCTGGCCGGGCCTAGGAAGGTGTTCCTGGTCTTTCGGAACGGGGAGGGGGAGAAGGTGGTTGTCCACATGAGCAAGTACAATTACAAGATGGTTGACGCGGACCCTTACAAAACCAACACATGCATACCACAAGGAGAAATGTAGCAAAGGCCAACAAAACAACTGCCACAAAATTCCAAAACCACCGGGGACACTTACAAAACCAAGACATACATATAGCAACAGCTAACAAACCAAGTGTCACAAAGTTAACTACAAGAAAAGTATACATTTTGGTTAACTACAGAGCCAAAAAATGGTGGTCTGACCAACCTGAGTGCGAGGGGGTGTTTATGCAGTTCCGCGCCCCAGCCCAGAGTGCATGTGCCTAAATGTATTGGTTTTGTCTGGCAAGGTTTTGGTCGCGGGGGGGGTTACAGGGGTGGCTTCTGTAAGAAGCTGCTGGAAGCTTCCCCTGTGTTCGAGAGAGCGAGCCCATACCAGCTGGCTCTAAGACGGACCCGCCGCTGGCCAAGGCCGAGCCAATGAGTGATAGTGGTAACGCCTCTGTGATAACATTTTTAAGAAGGAAAAAAAGTTGGGACGGAGAGAAACAGCCGCCGGAGTGAGGAGTGAGAACATGTAAGAGAAACAACCCTGCGGACACCAAGGTCAGTGAAGAAGGAGGGGGAGGAGATGCTCCAGGCGCCGGAGCGAAGATTCCCCTGCAGCCCGTGGTGAAGACCCTGGTGAGGCAGGCTGACCCCCTGCAGTCCAGGGAGGTCCACGGTGGAGCAGATCTCCACCTGCAGCCCGTGGAGGACCCCACGCCGGAGCAGGTGGGTTCCCGAAGGAGGCTGTGACCCCGTGGGAACCCCGCGCTGGAGCAGGTTCCTGGCAGGACCTGCGGATCTGTGGAGAGAGGAGCCCACGGAGCAGGTTTTCTGGCAGGACTTGTGAGCCCGTGGGGGACCCGCGCTGGAGCAGTGTGCTCCTGAAGGACTGCACACCGTGGAATGGACCCATGCTGGAGCAGTTCGTGAAGAACTGCAGCCCGTGGGAATGGCCCACGTTGGAGGAGTTCGTGGAGGACTGTCTCCCGTGGGTGGGACCCCACGCTGGAGCAGGGGAAGAGTGTGATCAGCCCTCGTCCTGAGGAGGTGAAGCGGCAGAAAATAACGTGTGATGACCATAAACCCCCTCCCTGTCCCCCTGTGCCGCTGGGGGGGCTTGGTGGTCAAATCCGGGAGTGTAGTTGTGCCCAGGAAGAAGGGAGGGGTGGTGGGAAGGTGTTCTGAGATTTCGTTTTATTTCTCATTACCTTGCTCTGGTTGATTTGTAATAAATTGAGTTAATTTTCCCAAACTGAGTCTGTTTTGCCCGTGATGGTAATAGTGAATGATCTCTCCTGTCCTTGTCTCGACCCGCAAGCCTTTTGTTATATTTTCTCTCCCCTGTCCAGCTGAGGATGGGGGAGTGATAGAATGGCTTCGGTGGGCACCTGGTGTTCAGCCAGGGTTAACCCATCACACTAAACAATTGATACAGTCGCACGCTTTGACTGGCGAATGACAGGAATCTGTTTTACACCATCGAGCAAAGCAACAGATACAAATTGCATATTCGATACGACATGTTGGATTAGCTGAATAAACCAAGGAATAGCACATGGCACAAACATCAAAGCGGCAAATGCACACAACAGGTAAAACAGAAGCCGTTTTATCCATGGTGCTCCAGGTAACCAAGACCTTAGATCACCGTCCCAAACATTCCATGTTTGAATGGGGACATGGGTTAGTTTCTAACAAAACAGATTCGTTATACTTATAGGAACCCTATGGGATAAGGAGAGGTGGGGGAATTGGCTTCCCTTCACCTTCATAGGTAAATCTCCAACATAACATAATTAGAAATAACATCGTGTCTGCTTCTCTTCTTCTGTGGGTACGTCTGTGTCGCTTGCTTCTTCCTGAAAGTTAAACAAGAACAACTTTGCTTCTCGGGTTAGTATGAATCTTTTCAATTTTTCCACAGGCATCTTTTGCCTCTCTCAAATGCAGGGGTTTACCCTCGGGCTTGTGCTTCACAACAGAGGTCTTCGACTCCTGAATGTTTCCGTTTTACGTGTAGCCATTCCAACAGGCATTCCCAATTTTCCACTGTCTGGGTGCTTTGTAGGAGAGCTAGCCGGGCCAGCTCATCCACTTTAGCATTCCATTGGCTCACCGGGGCATCATCTGGTTGGTGAGATGCTACCCATGCTACTGCAAATTTCCTTTGTCTGGCAATGGTAAGAACATCTTGCCATTTTTCCTTTTGCCACACAGGTATCCTATTGACCTCCCACCCGTTTTGTTCTCAGAATGGAAGCCACTCAGTGCAGTCCTTAAACACAGCATAAGAATCAGTATAGATATAGAGGAAGCAGATTGAGCCTCGTGCTGGAAGACGCTCCACACAGCAATTAGTTCTCCTACTTGTGCACTACCTATCCCTTCGGTAATGATCTGTTCCTCGGTATCTACTCGAAGTGCCACAGCTCGATATTTCCAAATTTTTCCCTCTTGCTTCGACGAGGCATCCATGAACCAGACATTTTGCAATTGTCCAGAAAACGGAGGAGCTACTTCTATTACAGGCAAAAGCTCGGAGGCGTCTCTATCTGGGTTCACCTCGTCTTGTATATTTAACACTTTGGCGGCTCCTTCTGATACGGAGAAGGTTTCACAGTAGTGTTCTGTCTGTGCATACCACTCTCGCACAGAGGCTCTCTGGGCCACCCCGTCGGGGGGTGGAGTTCCTGCCAAAACTGCTTTGATCACTTTAAATGGACCTCTGAGCACTATCGATTGTTGCCGGGTGGTCCGTTCGGCTTCTCTCAGAGCTAAACTAACTACAAATAGACCCTTTTCCCAAGTTGTAGACCTTTTTTCAGCATCTTTAAAGCTACGAGAATAAAACCCAATGAGCTGAACAGGTCCCTCTGGACCCTTTTGAATGGGACCAAGGGCCTGATAGGCATTCACTTCAAATACCAACAACTGTAAAGCTTCGTCATGGACCTGAGTCCATTCCCACTGAGCTCTCTTTCCCAACAAGTCATACAGGGGTCTAGCAGTAATTGAGAGGTCAGGAATGCGTTTCCTCCAAAACACAAGCAATCCTAGTGCATGCTTGAAGTCTTTCTTTGACTCTGGCATCTGGATCTGATCGAGAGAGGAAAGGGTATCCGGTGGGATACACGTCATGTCTCCCTTCCACCAGATTCCTAAAAATTTTACCTCGCTTGAAGGGGTTTGGATTTTCTCAGGTGGAATTGTCAACCCTATACTTTCCAAATGGGTGATGATGTCGTTCGGGGTTTCTCTAACTGCTTCTACCTGCTTTCCTCCTATGAGCACATCATCTATATACTGATAGATCTTTACCTCTGCTTTTATGGGAGTTGTTTCCAACTCTCACGCTAGAGCATGGTGAGCCAGCGTGAGGGAGTGCTTGTATCCTTGGGGCAGTCATGTAAAGGTGTACTGTTGTCCTTCCCAGGTGAAGGCGAAGCAATCCTGGTCCTCAGGTTGTAAAGGGACCATAAAAAACATATCCTTAACATCGATCACTGCCATGACAGGGTGGGATTGTTCCTGAATGGCAGCAATCAATTCACCAATGTTTGGTACAGCAGCTGTTAGTGGACCTGTGTTGGCATTGAGCCTCCTGTAATCTACCGTCAATCTCCATTTGCCATTTGGTTTTCGGACTGGCCATACTGGGGAGTTGAAGGGGGAGTGAGTAGGAACTACAACCCCTTGTTTCTTTAAATCCTCCAGAACTGGCGTAATTCCTTCTCTTGCTCCTAGAGGCACTGGATAGGGTTTAACATTTGTCAGCTTGGAAGGGGGGAGGGTAGGTGCTGCTTGCAATAGACGCACCTCCAGGCTGGATGTTTCGGCTAACTGCCTAATCTGAGGGACACCAAAAGACCATGAGTTTCCCTGGGTGTCCCGCCACTGTCTACCCTTCAAAACATCTATACCTAAAAGGTTCATCTGGAAAGATCCTACGGCCACCATGGTATTGACCGGGTTTTCTTCCCCTGGCAACCATAGGGTTGCCGGAGTCATGGGCATGGATTGGGTTTTCCCAAAAGCATTTAAGACAATCAGATTTTTAGATGGGGCCGAAATCCCGCATTGTTCTGCTTTAGTCCGCCTTAGCGCAGGAATTTGTGCCCCAGTATCAATTAAAAAGGTCACCGGTCTTTTCTTTGGTCCTACAGCAATAGTAATCAGTAAATCTCCTTTTGTATTGCAGGTGAGTTGTCTAACAAACATCCACCCTCCGCCTCCCCCCTCGCCTTCAGGGGGTGGAAGATCTAGTTTCCTGCCACCTTCTCCTCCTTAGTCGACTCGTCCTCCAGGCTTATCAAGGGTGGGGCACTAGGGGTTGGTTTGGAAATGGCCTTTTGCCCTGACCAATTCTGCACAAGCTCCTCCAGTCTTTGGGTCGATAGCCCATCCATCAAGTCCCAGGGAACACCTTTTGAACCCCTAGTTGCCATAGTCCCTGTCGACTTAGGGGCCTCTCTCTTCCAGGGGCTAATAGCTGCCCACTAAGTCGCCGTACGATCTTGTTTTCAGTCCTTTGAGACGATCCACCAACAGGGCCGTATTTTCTCTCCAAGTTAATCAATTCCTGAGCTACCTCTCCCCATGTCCCTGGCCATCGATGGTCAGGGGACATTCTCCCCTCCAGAACGGACATAGTCCTTTCTCCATTGGGGGTGTTTAGAATTCTCCCTTGCAATTGGATCCCAATTGGTCTCAGAGAGTCAGGAAGCCCCCATATCAGAATAGTCATCCTCTTTGGGTCCACAGGCAGCATTATCGGGGAGCCCTGATGGGGCTTGAGCTCCCGGTCATACATCATCCTGATACATGCCGCCTTTTGCACTTTCTAGCAGCTGATCCACCGTATCGGTTATGGCAAGGGGATCTCCCCGTTCCATAGGGTTCAGCCCTCCAGCCCAGTACGCAGCTCTCTGAGTCAATGACCATGGGGCCCGGTGACCACCAGTTGTTAGAAACACACCTGGACCCCAATATTCTTCTGCTTCTTTCTCTGACAACAAGATTCCATCTCCTCCTGACAAAGACACTCTCCACACGTACTCCGTCTCAGATTCCTTTGCCATCCTTGAAAAACCTTTTCTCAATTTTGCTAATTCAGTTGCTGTATATGGGGCTTCTTTAGTGATAACCTGAGGATGGTCGTCGCTACTGTCCTCATACACATACTCGGTTTTAATCACTGGACGCACGTCGGGGGGGGGCTCTCTACGGTCTCTTTTGCCCTTTGCAAATCCCTCTGAGGATAGATTTGCTGTGTCCTTTTCTCCACAGGAGGCGTGTCTACCTCCGTCTCTCTCGAAAGTTGATTCTTTAATTCTCTTTTTAAAACCCTAACAAGTTTCCTTTCCTCCTCCAACAACTGTTTACTTTCTTGCAGTTGCTTCTGCAGGCTTCTGATCATGTCACTTTGACCAGACTTCTGCTTCCTCTCTTCCATCGCGGCTGCCAGACTCACTCCCAGCACTGCACAAATTATTGCTTTTCCCTTCCCTTTTTTAACCTTAGCTTCCTTCTGCAAGATTCTTATCCGATCCACCACACTCTGTGGTTGAAACCAGTGGTTTTTCACCCCGTCTTGTCCCTGGACTGAGGGGCAAGATCGGTAGTCCTCTAAAAGATCATATAGTTTCTCTATTCCTTCAACCCGTGAGGGTGCAGAATCACAAACACCAACAGTTTCCCGAGCATCCATTTTTCTCTAACACAAATTAGGGGGTCTGCGTTCTGAGAGGGTCTCTCTCAGAAGGACACACTGTACACTTACAAATCAACACAACTAGAAGGGGGTAACGTCTTGAGAGGGTCTCACAATAGTTCCGAATTCCCCCCTTCTCCCTCTCAAGAGCACAACCTTCAACGTCACACGCTAACTTGAAGGAGGATTACGTCCTGAGAGGGCCACGCGTGAATATACTAGTTCCCCCTTCTCACTCTCAGGAGCCAGACTGCACATTAACCCAAAAGTTCCACAACAAAGTAGTGCAGCACTCTCATCTCTGGGGATCCTGTCCGTGACGCCAATTTAAAAATGTCCCGATCCAATACCGGGGAAGGTTGTTCAATGAACCCGAGAGCGAGATTAAGACACAAACAAGGTCAGATGCTGTACAACCTTACAAATTTTATTCTCTATAACAACCAATAACTGCGATAGAACAGAGGGAGGAAAAAGAAAAAGAGACAGACCTAAGCAAGAGAACGGAAGAGAGGTAGCAAGACTAGTTAACCACCACCACGAAGCCAGCAGCGTCCCGCTGAGTTGGTTCCAATGACAGTGATGGAGGGTCAGGTTCTTCTGCTGCTGCCAGCCAGGTGTCTTCCCTTCAGATCCAGATGTTACAGTCCTTCAGATGTTTTCCAAGTCCGGGTTTCTTCAGCCGAGAAGGGAGTACGCAGTTCTTTTTTATTGTTCCAGTCCCCTCTGTTTCTCTGAAAAGTCCACCCATTTCCACAGAACTCATTATCCTGTGTGCCGCCCCCTGTTCCCCCATGGATGCATGCCCAGGTGCTCATGGTGGTTTTCTCACCTTGCTTGTGGGCAAGCACAGCTCAGCAGGCGTCATGTGGTGGCTTCTTCAGGGACATCTTGTGTGTAGTCCCCTACAAAAACAGGATGTTGAGTCAGCAAATCAACAGAGTCTCTTACAGATGTGTAGGCAAGGAGGTGCAGTTCCAGCTGGTGCTTCTGGAAATATTTGCCTGCAGCCACCTCTCATACAGGTGGGAACTGCAAATTTGCATAATGCCCTGGCCAGAGCTGCTACTCACAGATCTGGCAGCAATAAAAAGGCAAGAGACCAGGCACATCAGCAGAGCCCTGCAAGGAGGACATCCCTGTGTACACCTGCTCTCTGCCTGCTGTCGAGATGGTGCAAGTGACTCCACTCCTCCTGATACTCGGCATGGTGCTGGTGGCTCCTGGCTACTCTGCAAAAAAGGTAATGGCAGGGCTGGGATCCACGGGGCAGGGTGGGAAGGGTTGCCTACGCCTGCCACCATGCCCGCACTTGGGCTGTGCTGCAGCACCAACTCTGAGTCCCCTCTGCTCTAGTGTGTGCTGACTGGGCGCTGGATGAATGAACTGGGCTCCAACATGACCATCATGCCCGTGAATGGAAAAGGCGAATTCTGGGGCTTCTACCATACGGCCGTGAAAACCACCACGAACGAGATCCAGGTGTCACCCCTCCGGGGATCCCAGCACCGCCCGAACCAGCAGAGGCATCCCACCTTCGGCTTCACTGTCAAATGGAGCTTTTCAGGTACTTCTCCTTTCCCAGCCTCCCTGCAGTGTCCCCAGAGCTCCCCTGCCCTCCACTGTGATGTCCCCAGACCTCCCCTGCCCTCCCTGTGATGTCCCTGATGTTCTTCTGCCCTTCCCTGCAGGGTCGTTGTTGATCCCCTGCCTTCCCCTGTGGTGTCCCAAATGCTCTCCCATCCTCTGTGGTGTCCCTCATGCCCCCCATCCTTGACCCCAGAGCTCCTTGGCTGGTGTCACCTCGCAGTACCAGGGTGCAGAGGTTGTGCTGGAGGCTGAAGCCCGCTGCTGTCTGCCCATCTCCAGATGAGACCCCAAGCCCCCTGTTGCCTTCTGCCTCCTTTCCCCATCACCACTGTCCCCAGAGGGCAGGGACAGCCCAGGTCTACTGTCCCCCTGTGCTGGGGCAAGCTGCAGGGCTATGGGTTGGCACTGACTGGCTTTTTCGGTAACGTGACCACTCTCCCCTCCATCTCCTACCCCATCCCTGCAGACTCTGTCACCGTCTTCACCGGCCAGTGCTTTGTGGATGAGAAGGGAAATGAGATTTTGAAGACCATGTGGCTCCAGCGGTCACATGTGGACAACATCAAGGACGATTGGAAGGCCACCAGGTGAGCCCCCCATTCCTGCCCTGCGCAGGTCCCCTGAGCATCCCCAGAGGGGTTCGGGACTCTCCCACCCCGTGGTGCTCAGCGTCTGGCAGAGCTGCTGCCAGTGCGGGGGTGGTTGAGGATGGGGTGCTTGTGCACGGCCGCCCTGCGGGTCCCTCGGAGGTGCAAATGCTGGGGGAGGAAGCAGGGGGGCAGGGACGGGCAGGCGTTTGGCACAGCAAGGCTGCGTTTCTCACTCTTACATCTCCTCCCTTTGTGTCCCCACAGGGTCGGCACCAACGTCTTCACCCGCCTGCGCCCCCGGCAGGAGTGTAGCTGGGAGCAAGGGGATTCCCAGGCCAGTGACGACGACGACGACTCTGCATCCTGCTCCTTCTGCTCCGCCGACTGCTGCTCTCAATAAAGCTTTGCAGCAAACACTCACCCGTCTCCTGTCGTGTTGCGCCTCAGCGCCCATGTTCCCCTGTGTGTCCCCCACAGCATCTCATGCCCTCTCCGGGCTCCATCCCCGAGGCCCGGTGCCTGTCCCCCACCATGACCCCTGCCATGGCCTGGGCTCCTCCGTCGCAGCCCCAGTTTGCCCCACTGTGCTCCCTCGGGACCTCCGCCTTGCCCGGAGGAGCAGGACCCCACTCAGTCTGGCGTGGTGGCTAGTGGCCCGTCTCCCACCAGGGTGACCCTTGGCAGGAGGCCCAGCACGGGCGGCCACTGCCTGTCCGCGGGCCCTTCCACCATAAAAGGGGCCGAGCGGGCAAGGGGCAGCAGCGCAGGCAGAGCCCGGGCACCGCACACGGCCACCGCCGCTGCCGCCACGGGGAGCTTCGGCCGCTGCCTCCCGCTCACCCTGGCCCTGCTCAGCCCCTGTGCCACTGCTGGCAGGAAGGTGTCGAGGATTTCTTGGCTGGGCGAGGGCATGCGAGCAATCCAGCCGTTAGGTGGGAACGAGGCATAAGTTGACAAAGTGCAGGAGCAGACAAGGACGCTGTGCCCTTGTACGCTGGGAGAAAGGAAGATAAGAAGAGCCTGACAAGCAACTCCTGGATGCCGAAGAATGAGACAAGTAACTGCTGGACACCTCGTGAAGAAGCTTGCACAGCCAATGGAGGATAAGGTAGTGTCGCGTGAACCGGGGTATTGGACCAATTAGAGTATTGTACAAGGCGCGTGCACAAGCACATAAGGTATAGAACTGTGCTAAAAGTTGTAGTAAATGGGCTTCACTTGATCACATTGGTCTGTGCGTGATTTCCCCTGTGGATCCTCCGCAACATTTGGCGCCCGAACAGGGACCCTCAGATCAGCACTTTATCGTCTCTATGGGAATTTCTGGTGCAGCTGAACCGACGAGGAAGCGGAGGAGCCGGCCGAGAGTGTTCCTGCTGCCCCGGCAGGACGGCAGAAGCTTCAGCCACGCTGGGAAGCACGACGTGAGCTTCAGCTGAGCTGGGACGCGCCTAAGTGTGAATCTCGCCCTGAGCTGGGAAAACGAGGAGACGCGCGGAAGCTTGAATCTCGCCCTGATTAGGTGAGCGGTCGGAGAAGGAGATGGGGTTGGACAAAAGGCAGGAAGCAGTCCTAAAGCTCCTTCGTAATTTTCTCTCTGAGAGAGGACTGAAATTCGATAGTTCTGTGTTAAAGGGGTTACTTTTATGGGCCTGGGAGAAGGAACTTCTCCCGAATGTAAATGTCGCATTTGAAGAAGCGACCTGGGATAATATAGGCAAGGCACTGTGGGACGCTGCTAACTGCAAGGGGGGTAAGGTGAAGGAGATGAAAAAATACGCAGCGCTCGGGAAAGTAATGCCAGACATGCTGGAGGCGATGAGGGCGGACCGGGAGGCAGCCGCCGCTGCCCGCGCGGCCGTGACCCCTCTGCTGCCTCCACGGCTGCCGCGTCAGCCTACCCCGCTGGAGTTGGGGGGACATTCTCTACACAGCTATCTCCACCCCCCGACATCCATTTCTGTTAACGCTGAGACGCCTGCACAGGCGCAGCCTTTGCCTATACCCAGCCAGGCCGTTGGCGCCGAAAAAATTCCCCCGTCTGTTACTCCACAAGAAAGAGGGGAATTAGGGGGGGCCGACTGTCGCCCGACAGATCCGAACCCGACAGACTCGGGGGTGACCAATGCGGATAAACAGGTTGCGGGGGTGAGGGAACCATCTCCATCGGGTAGTGCGATGGAAGAGCTCCTAAGGGAGGTGGTGAGCCAATTACAAAAACGGACAGTACGGTCGGAAGAGCTCCCAAGGGAGGTGGTGCACCAATTACAAAAAATGGCAGCACGGTCGGGAGAGCCAGAAGTGAGGGAGAAAGGATCCTCCCGAAAGGATGAACCGAGAAGGCAAGAGCATGAGGATTCTGGCCGTGTACCAGTCCCGCTCCCTCCCCCGCCTTCTCGCCACCCCCTCCGCCCCCTCCCTCCTCCCCTCCCTCTCCGCCCCCCCCTCCGCCCGTTTGCCCCGGCGCGTGTCAGCCGGCCATGGAGCGCCCGCCGCCCGCCGCGGCCGCGGCCGGACCCCGGGCAGAACCGTCCGCGCCCCCGCCCCCGCCCGTTCATCCATCCCGCCTCTCGGGACCGGAGACGGTGACACCAGCCGCGCCCGCGGTAGACGCGGAGCCGCTTGTAATAGCCGCTGCAGAAGAAAGGCAGAGACGCTGGAGGGGTGTAATAAAAGATGCCGTTACAGAAGGGACTATGCTCCAAGCATTCCCAGTTATTGCATCAAATGGACAGAAAAAATGGGAGGCGTTTGACTGGAAGGTCATTGAGAGATTAAGGAATGCTGTGAGCCAGTACGGAATCAAATCTGCGTTAACTCACCAAATACTGCACTTCATTTTTCTGCTGATACGCTGATACCTCAAGATATTAAACAGCTAGCACAGTTGGTTTTGACACCCACCCAAATGTCAGTGTTTTTCCGGCAGTGGGAGACGTTCTGTGATAGGGAACAAGCAACACCACGACAACAAACAGATCCCTTATGGGGAGTAACCACGCAGATGCTGAAGGGTACTGGACCCTTCGCATCAGGGAACGCTCAGTTACGGTGTGTCCCTGAGGTTCGTCATCTGTCACAGATCTTGGCGTATCAAGCTTTTCTTACCATACCAGACAACATGCGCAGCCGTGCTTTCACCCAGGTGAAACAGGAGTATAACGAACCTTTTGCACAGCTTATTAATAGACTGCATAGGGCAATCTATGACCACCCTGACGTGAACGAGGGCATGAAAGAAAACATGTTCAAAATACTCGCTTTTGAAAATGCTACTGGAAAGACACGCAAAGCATTGTGTAATTTGCCGAAAAATGCAGACGTCGTTGATATGATGGAATACATGGATCGATCAGTGGACTCACAGAAAGTAGCCTATGCTGCCACAGCTCTACAAGGAGCTACAAAGAAGCACAAGGCCAGTAAGACACCCTCGGTCAAGTGTTTTAACTGTGGCAAACGTGGTCACATTAGGAGCAAATGTACGGTTACTGCCAACAGTAAGTGCTGCAACAAGTGTAAGAAAGATAACCATACCACCAAGAATACAGGAAGCAGGGAAAATTCACACCGACCGTGAAGGCCCCTCACGCAACAACACAAATGCAAGGGGCTTGGGCTGCCAGCCCTCAGGCAGCCTCGCAACCACCAGATCCGCCACTGCAGGAAGCTCCGGAGTGGATGTGGAAACCGCAGTACACATCCAACATAAAGGGACCATTGGGGTTTGGACTCAGTGCATTTTTAATGGGGCGATCTTCAACAGCTCTAGGAGGAATTCTAGTAGTCCCAGGGCTTATTGATGCAGATTATTGTGGGACTGTGAAAGAATTATGATTCATGATTTAATCCCTCCTGTTTCTATTCCTAAAGGTACCAGAATAGCACAATTAGTTCCATTCAGGACGTGTGATCCGAACCCAGGTGAAGTACAACGTGGAGATGGCGGATTCAGCTCCACAGGGAAACCGCAGGTATACTTTGCCATGGACACAACAAGGGGTAACCAGAAAAGGTAGTTGTCCTGGGTTCAGCTGGGATAGAGTTAAGTTTTACAGGAACCTGGGAGGTGGGGGCATAGCCGGGGCAGCTGACCTGAACTAGCCAAGGAGCTATTCCATAGCATGTGACATCATGCTCAGTATATAAATGGGGAGCGGGCCGGGGGGTGGTCTCGGTTTTCGGTGGGGGAAGTGGCGGAGCGTCGGGTCCGGGGTGGTGAGCAGTTGCACTGTGCATCACTCTTTTTGTATACTTTTTCATTAGTACCGTTGTTGTTGTTGTAATTTTTCTTTGTGTTTGTCCCAGTAACCTGCCTTTATCTCAACCCTCGAGGTTCCAGTTTTCTTTTTCTTTTCTCTCCTCCGTCTCCTCCCCATCCCACCGGAGGGGGGCGGAGGAGTGAGCGAGCGGCTGCGTGGTCCTTTGTTACCGGCTGGGCTGAGACCACGACAGTCCTTTTTTGGCACCCAACGTGGGGCAGAAGGGTTGAGATAACGACAGATCTGGCCAGAGCGTGTTGAAACAAATTTGTCAAACGCATTTCTTGGATAAATAGATGTTAGTCACAATGTTGTTTCATTTGTTTACATGGTGGCGTTTTGTAAGCTCTTATATGCTCTATGTATTGCCTGTAGTTGCGTATCTCATCTCTGGGAGAGTGATTGGGATTATCATTTTGCTGTACTGGGCAATGTCGACTTGTGAAATGATTACATCACTGGTCATGAGGTTAAGCTGGTATCTGTACGAGGCAGCGATACCATTTCCATACTTTGGGCACCTTCTGTCAGATTTTATTGGTAATTACACCCCATCCATGGGGAAGTTAGGGGGGGATACTCCCCGCCATCCATTCGCCTCCCTTTCCTCCTTCCGACTAATTACAACAGCTTTCGAGAATTTTGAATATCCTTGGGATGCGCAAGCCAGCGTGCTGTTAGTGCTATGCCTCCTGAATATTTTTCAGGTCTTGTTTAGGGCTACAAAAAGGCTCTTTAAGAGGACCGCCCAGAGATCGGCCCCAAAGCTGGATATTCATGGGTGGCACGGCATGTGGGAGGATATGGGCAGGTATCTAGAGAACTTCTCACCTCCAGTGGCTTGGAAGTGCACTCCCAAACAACTACAGAACCCTCATGAAGTGGTAGAATATTTGAAAGACAAATGCTGTGGCTATTCCAAAGACGTACAACTCGCTGCACTGTGCTGGGCCCTGGCCAGTATCTACCAAACACTGCTTGATATTATGCAGCACCCTCAGGGGGAAAAGGGGGAAAAGATGGAAACCAGGACAACATGCACCGTGGCTACCCAAACCCTGACAACAGGCACCTTGGCTGCCCCTACCCCGACAACAAGCACCGTGGCTGCCCCTACCACGACAACAGGTACCACGACTACCCCTACCCCGGTGACAGACACTGCAGCTAAACCAGAGAACCAACCTGTGCCAGTATCAGTCGCCCCTGTACAGAAAAAGAAACGCACAAAGAAATCAGTTCGCTTAGTGAGAGATGAAGATGAACCAGGGTCATCGCGAGAACAGGAGGAAGAGCCAGAACCTGGAATAATTACCCAATCCCTATCCATGAGTGAGTTGCGTGACATGCGAACAGATTTTAGCCGCCACCCAGGTGAGCACATTGTTACCTGGCTGCTCCGATGCTGGGATAGTGGGGCTAGTAGTGTGGAATTAGAGGGTAAAGAAGCTAAGCAGTTGGGATCTCTGTCTAGGGAAGGGGGCATCGACAAGGCGATTGGGAGAAAAACACAAGTCCTCAGCCTCTGGAGGCGACTTCTGTTAGGTGTAAAGGAAAGGTACCCCTTCGGGGATGAAGTTACATGTCACCAAGGCAAGTGGACCACCATGGAGAGAGGGATTCAGTACCTGAGAGAATTAGCCGTGCTGGAGGTGATTTATAATGATCCAGAAAATGCGCAGTCACCCACAGATCCAGATGAGGTCCAACGCACACAACCCATGTGGCAGAAGTTTCTGCGAAGTGCACCAGCAACCTATGCCAACTCGTTGGCAGTGATGTCCTGGAGAGAAGGCTATGGACAAACGGTGGATGAATTGGCTGTCCAACTCCGGCAAGACGAGGGAAGTCTCTCTTCCTCCCTACGGGCCTGTGTCTCAGCTGTAGAGGGGTCGTCCCGAGAGTTCCAGCAATTCAAAGTAGATCTGTCCTCCTCCTCACCTGTACGGGCCCGCATCGCAGTTATTGGGAGTAAGCGTTCCTCTACCCAAGAGAGAGGAGAACGAAAGTACACACGACGGGCTAACCTGTGGTTTTACCTGCGTGACCATGGAGAGGACATGAGGAAGTGGGATGGAAAACCTACCTCAGTCTTGGATGCACGGGTACAGGAGTTGCGAGAAAAAGCAACCAGGAAAGAGAATTCTTCTTGGAAAACCGCTGCTCCAGTTTCCCGTGAGCAGTCCCCCAGACGCAGTAGTAGATGGGCTGATCTCATTTCTGATCCCCTTGAAGGGACTTCCGATTCACGTGTGCAGAAAGTGAGTAACGGATATTCTAACCAGGATTAGAGGGGCCCTGCCTCCAGCCAGGTGGAGGAGAGGGACAACCGAGTCTACTGGACAGTGTGGATTCGATGGCCTGGCACATCAGACCCACAGGAATAGAAGGCTCTAGTGGACACTGGTGCACGATGTACCCTAATGCCATCAAGTTATAAAGGGGCAGAACCCATCTGTATCTCTGGTGTGACAGGGGGATCCCAAGAGCTAACCATATTGGAAGCTGAAATGAGTCTAACCGGGAATGAGTGGCATAAACACCCCGTTGCGACTGGCCCAGAGGCCCCGTGCATCCTTGGTATAGATTATCTCAGGAGGGGGTATTTCAAGGACCCAGAAGGGTACCGTTGGGCCTTCGGTATAGCTGCATTGGAGACGGAGGAGATTGAACAGCTGTCTACCCTGCCGGGTCTCTCCCAAGACCCTTCGGTTGTGGGGTTGCTGAAGGTTGAAGAACAACAGGTGCCAACTGCTACCACGACGGTGCACCGGCGGCAATATCGCACCAACCGAGACTCCCTGATCCCCATCCATCAGCTGATTTGCCAATTGGAGAGCCAAGGAGTGATCAGCAAGACTCACTCACTCTTTAGTAGTCCCATAAGGCCCGTGCGGAAATCCAATGGGGAATGGAGACTAACAGTAGATTATCGTGGGCTGAATGAAGTCACGCCACCGCTGAGCGCTGCTGTGCCAGATATGTTAGAGCTTCAGTATGAACTGGAATCAAAGGCAGCTAAGTGGTATGCCACAATTGACATTGCTAATGCATTTTTCTCCATTCCTTTGGCAGCGGAGTGCAGGCCTCAGTTTGCTTTCACTTGGAGGGGCGTCCAGTACACCTGGAATCGACTGCCCCAGGGGTGGAAACACAGCCCCACCATTTGCCATGGACTGATCCAGGCTGCACTAGAAAAAAGGTGAAGCTCCAGAGCACCTGCAATATATTGATGACATCATCGTATGGGGCAACACGGCAGAAGAAGTTTTTGAGAAGGGGAAGAAAATAATCCTAATCCTTTTGAAGGCTGGTTTTGCCATAAAAGAAAGTAAGGTCAAGGGACCTGCGCAGGAGATCCAGTTCTTAGGAGTAAAATGGCAAGATGGGCGTCGTCAGATCCCTGCTGACGTGATCAACAAAATAGCAGCTATGTCCTCACCGACTAATAAAAAGGAAACACAGGCTTTCTTAGGTGTTGTGGGGTTTTGGAGAATGCATATTCCAAATTACAGTCAAATTGTAAGCCCTCTCTACCAAGTTACTCAGCAGAAGAACGATTTTAAATGGGGGCCTGAGCAACGACAAGCCTTTGAACAGATTAAGCAGGAGATTGTTCACGCAGTAGCTCTTGGGCCAGTCCGGACAGGACAAGATATTAAAAATATGCTCTACACTGCAGCTGGGGAGAATGGCCCCAGCTGGAGCCTTTGGCAGAAAGCACCTGGGGAGACCCGAGGCCGACCTCTGGGGTTTTGGAGTCGGGGATATCGAGGATCCGAGGCTCGCTATACTCCAACTGAAAAAGAGATCTTGGCAGCATATGAAGGAGTTCGAGCCGCCTCAGAAGTGGTTGGTACTGAGACACAGCTCCTCTTAGCACCCCGACTGCCAGTGCTGGGCTGGATGTTCAGAGGGAGGGTCTCCTCTACACATCACGCTACCGACGTCACGTGGAGTAAGTGGGCCGCACTGATCACACAGCGGGCTCGCATAGGAAACCCCAGTCGCCCAGGAATGTTAGAAGTGATCACGGACTGGCCAGAAGGCAAAGATTTTGGAATGTCGCCAGAGGAGGAGGTGACACGGGCTGAAGAGGCCCCGCTGTATAATAAACTGCCAGAAAATGAGAGGCAATATGCCCTGTTCACTGAAGGGTCCTGTCGCATTGTGGGAAAACATCGGAGGTGGAAGGCTGCTGTATGGAGTCCTACACGACTAGTCGCAGAAACTGCTGAAGGAGAAGGTGAACCGAGTCAGTTTGCAGAGGTGAAAGCCATCCAGCTAGCGTTAGACATTGCTGAAAGAGAAAAGGGGCCAGTGCTCTATCTCTATACTGACTCATGGATGGTGGCAAATGCCCTATGGGGGTGGCTACAGCAATGGAAGAAGGGCAATTGGCAGCGCAGAGGTAAACCCATCTGGGCTGCCGCACTGTGGCAAGATATCACTGTTCGGATAGAGAAGCTAGTGGTAAAAGTACGTCACGTAGATGCTCATGTACCCAAGAGTCGAGCCACTGAAGAACATCAAAACAACCAGCAGGCGGATCAGGCCGCCAAGATTGAAGTGTCTCAGGTGCACCCGGACTGGCAACGTAGGAGCGAGCTATTTATGGCTCAGTGGGCCCACGATACCTCAGGCCATCAGGGAAGAGATGCAACATATAGATGGGCTCGAGATCGAGGGGTGGACTTGACCATGGACACTATCGCACAGGTCATCCATGAATGTGAAACATGTGCTGCAATTAAGCAAGCCAAGCGGCAAAACCCCCTGTCACATGGAGGGCGATGGCTGAAATATAAACAGTGGGAGGCCTGGCAGATTGACTATATCACACTCCCACGAACACGCCAAGGCAAGTGCCATGTGCTTACAATGGTGGAAGCAACCACTGGACGGCTGGAAACATACCCTCTGTCCCATGCCACCGCCCAGAACACTATCCTGGGCCTTGAAGAGAAAATTTTATGGCAACACGGCACCCCAGAAAGAATCGAGTCGGACAACGGGACTCGCTTCTGAAACAACCTCGTAGACACCTGGGCCAAAGAACATGGCATTGAGTGGGTATATCACATCCCTTATCACGCACCGGCCTCTGGAAAAATTGAACGCTACAATGGACTGCTGAAAACTACATTGAGAGCGATGGGGGGTGGAACTTTCAAGCATTGGGATACACATTTAACAAAAGCCACCTGGTTAGTTAATACTAGAGGATCCACCAATCGGGCTGGCCCCGCCCAACCAAGAGTTCCACATACTGTAGAAGGGGATAAAGTCCCTGTAGTGCGCATGAGGAGTATGTTAGGAAAGACAGTCTGGGTTTGTCCTCCCTCAAGCAGAGGCAAACCCATTCAAGGGGTTGTTTTTGCTCAAGGACCTGGGTACACCTGGTGGGTGATGCAGAAGGATGGGGAAGTTCGATGTGTACCTCAGGGAGATTTGATTTTGGGAGAGAATAGCCAGTGAATTGGGCTGTGTGATATTTAACTGCTAAATAACCTGCCAATGCATGTCATTGTATCTATAGTGTCTGTATGCCATATCAAGGGTATTATTGTGAGAATTATCTAAATGACTACAGGATGGACTTTTGAAACTGAGCCAAGTACAACAGCGATAGAACTTGAACTGGCACCCAGCAATTTCCTCAAGATCAACATCCTCGACCTGCAGACCAAGGGCATGAGTTGCACCAAATGTACTAGCCACAAGTTCCAGAGGCAGCATACAACAACCCAACATCTCACACCATCTCTCTCTTATCCTGAAGAACTGTTACAACAGATAGAGCCCCCAAATCGATGGACACATTAGAGGGATAGCCCATAGGCTAAAGGAACACCGTGTGTGTGTGTGTGCGAGGTCGGGGCGGGGGGGAGTCCATATACTTCTATATAAGACAAGGAAAGTAGTAGTGGTCGATTAGAAAAATGTTAAGATCTGGGCATGATGTAGATGGTATAGAATAAGGGGTGGATAATGTCCTGGGTTCAGCTGGGATAGAGTTAATTTTTACAGGAACCTGGGAGGTGGGGGCACAGCCGGGGCAGCTGACCTGAACTAGCCAAGGAGCTATTCCATAGCATGTGACATCATGCTCAGTATATAAATGGGGAGCGGGCCGGGGGGTGGTCTCGGTTTTCGGTGGGGGAAGTGGCGGAGCGTCGGGTCCGGGGTGGTGAGCAGTTGCACTGTGCATCACTCTTTTTGTATACTTTTTCATTAGTACCGTTGTTGTTGTTGTAATTTTTCTTTGTGTTTGTCCCAGTAACCTGCCTTTATCTCAGCCCTCGAGGTTCCAGTTTTCTTTTTCTTTTCTCTCCTCCGTCTCCTCCCCATCCCACTGGAGGGGGGCGGAGGAGTGAGCGAGCGGCTGCGTGGTCCTTTGTTACCGGCTGGGCTGAAACCACGACAGTAGTGCAATTGGAAGGGCCTGATGGAGTTATCGTCAAGAAACCGATGAAAATCAATACAGGAGCTGATGTTATGATTATTTCACGATGCATTTGGCCTCCATCATGGCCATTGATCAATCCAAATTTTGGTATTGCAGGGATGGGGGCACACAAGCCACCTTAGTAAGTCAGCTACCGATTACCCATTTGTGTTCCCCGATGGTGAACACGTTACGATGCGTCCGTATATCATGACTACCCCAACTGAATTGTTTGGCCTCATAGGCCGTGATTTATTGAGCCAAATGAAGGCAATGTTAGTGACCCATCCTTTTAGGAGCCGTCACTGAGGGGCAGCCAATCCTGAAAATTAGCTGGAAAACAGATGAGCCTGTTTGGATTGATCAGTAGCTGCTAAATTCTGAAAGGCTGCTAAAAATACAAGAGTTAGTTGAGGACCAGTTGAGAGCGGGACATGTTGTTCCTTCTACTAGTCCATGGAATACATCAATATTTACCATTCCCAAGAAAAGTGGGACATGGAGACTGTTACATGATCTCAGAGCTAGGAATGCGGTGATGCATAGTATGGGAGCCCTGCAGCCAGGTTTGCCGTCTCCAGTTACGCCTCCAGAAGAATGGGATTTGTTAATTATAGATCTCAATCACATGCGTTCTTGCACCAACCCGCTAGGATGTTAGCAAAGCAATTTGACTTACCACTTACTGATGCCCAAGGTATCGTTAAAGCATGCCCCGATCGTCAAAAGGAAGGGCTGGGCTTGGGCTGTGGGGTTAACCCACGAGGTCTTTTGCCATTGCAGTTGTGGCAAATGGATGTCACCCATGTCACGTGGTTTGGTGCAAAGCGTTCTGTGCATGTGTGTATTGATACCTATCCTGCTGCCGTGTGGGCCACGGCACGAACTGGAGAAAAGGCCTTACATATTGAATGACATCTTCACGCTTCTTTTGCAGTGCTGGGGGTGCCTAAAGAAATTAAGACGGACAACGGCCCAGCCTATGGTTCTACACAATTTGCTCGATTTTGTAACTTGTGGGGAATTCACCATGGTACCGGTATTCCACATCTTCCCACAGGACAGGCTATTGTCGAATGGGCCAACCAGACCCTAAAGAACATGCTGCAAAAACAAAAGGGGGGAACTCAGGGCTTACTCCCAGAGGAACGATTGGCCAAAGCCTTATTTGTGCTAAATTATCTTAGATTGACAGGTGATCACAAAGACCCACCAATGGTAGTGCATCATGTTCTTTTACAGGCAGAAAGGACGCAACAAAGTACGGCAATCATGGTAATGTATAAGGACCCAGAATCCGGGAAATGGTGCGGATCAACAGAAGTAAAACTTACTGGGAGATCCCGGCTAAGTGGGTCAAGCCATGGCTTCGCACTGATGCTGGACCCGGAATTGTCCCAATGGCAAGTGGCATGGCACCGGCGGGTGATCCGCCAGATTCCGACTATTAATAGAGTATCACTTGTAGAGGACTTAGAACAGTGTGCCTTATTGTATATAGAACTTGCTTCAGGTAAAAAGTATGTTAAGCATAATTTGATTAAACATAGTGTGATTACGGGAAGACAGTGTGGGGTAAATGTAAAAGTTAGTTAAAGCCAAAATCAGGGGTAAGGTCTATTTCCATTAATAACCTGGGAACGAGGTTGATTGTGTTTCCACAGCTACAGGCCCACGACGGACTCCTGTTCGATTTGCACGACCATCATCATCTGGAGCATCATAGATGATGCGGCAATATGAATACTACCTCAGCCAAAAACTAATGTATCGGTCACCTTGGCTAACATAACAGGTCAAGATGCTCTGTGCATCGCAACTGTATCGTAAAGCCCACGAACCAATAGACAAGATGGCTATGACTCGTGCAGCGCGCCTGGCCAGCGAGCACATGCGTCATAGATTGCAACCGAGGCAGACTTTTGGCACCCGCTGGCCACGTGTGCTAAAACCCGTTCCTCTACAAATGTATAAATACCGGGATTTTCCGAAGAGCATCGGGCTGGTGTACGGTGAGGCCATCGTTGCCTCTGTGGGGACGCCCACGGAAAGCTGGCACCTACCGATTGCTGGGCTGAGTTCGTGGAGCAAGATGGCACAAGAATGTACGGATGGTTCATCTTCCTCATAGTCCTCATGGTCTGGGTCATTAGGGGTAACGGGTTGGCTCAAAGAATTATGGGCATTGTTGTAGTTATTGTGATTATAGCTATTGTAATAATTTTACCTTGTTCAGCTTGTTAAGAAAAAATGGCATCCCAAGTTATTACGCAAGCCTAGATTGCTCAAAAACAAAAAGGGGGAACTGTTGAGGATTTCTTGGCTGGGCGAGGGCATGTGAGCAATCCAGCCGTTAGGTGGGAACAAAGCATACGTTGACAAAGTGCAGGAGCAGACAAGGACGCTGTGCCCTTGTACGCTGGGAAAAAGGAAGATAAGAAGAGCCTGACAAGCACCTCCTGGATGCCGAAGAATGAGACAAGTAACTGCTGGACACCTCGTGAAGAAGCTTGCACAGCCAATGGAGGATAAGGTAGTGTCGCGTGAACCGGGGCATTGGACCAATTAGAGTATTGTACAAGGCGCGTGCACAAGCACATAAGGTATAGAACTGTGCTAAAAGTTGTAGTAAATGGGCTTCACTTGATCACATTGGTCTGTGCGTGATTTCCCCTGTGGATCCTCCGCAACAGGAAGGCAAGGGCAACCCGGGGGCCAGTGCCCGGCTGGGGGCTGCCCGCTGCTGCCGTGCCATGCCGTGCCGTGCCGTGTGGTCCCCAGGGTGCAGGGTGGCTGGAGAAGGGGCTGCATGTCCTGGCTGTGCCGTGCTGTGCCATGCCAACCCTGGGGTGCAGCGTGAAAGGTCAAGGGGCTGCCTGCTCTTGCTGTGGCCTGCTGTGCTGTCTGGTGCCATGCTGTGCCGTGCCATGCCGTGCTGTGCCGCACTGTGCTTTGCCACAGTGCGTTGTGCCACGCTCTGCTGTGCCCTGCTGCGCCGTGCCCTGCTGTGCCATGCCGTGCCAATCCTGGGGCACAGTGTGCACGGCCGAGGGGGTTGCATGCTTTCACTGTGCCATGCCGTGCTGTGCCATCCCAGCACACGGTGTTTGTGTTGGGGGGCTGCACGCTCCTGCCCTGCTGTGCCCTGCTGTGCCGTGCTGTGCTGTGCTGTGCCATGCCGTGCCATCCCAGGGTGCAACGTGCGTGACAGAGGGGGCTGCCAGCTCTGGCTGTGCTGTCTCTGGGCAGTGTTGGTCACCTACCCCTCGAACGGGGGGGTAGGGGGGGTGTCCAGCACCCCCAGTTCTGCACTGCCCTGCCCTGCCACGGGAGGGAGAGGTCCTGGCCCAGACAGTGCCCATGCCACCGGTCCCAGCTACTGTGGAGAGGAGCCGTGCCACTGCCCAGGCAAGCTGGAGGGGGGGCTGTGGCTCGGTGCTGCCCAGGGCACCCACATGAGCCCCTGTTGCATTAAAGGGTGATGACATTTGGCAGAAGATAAACCCCCTTGTGTTCCAGCTTATGCTCAGGTATCAGAGGGGCTGGGGACAACGAGGCTTAGATTCTGAGTGATGCCCAATTCAATGCTCGAAGTCCAGTCAAGTTCCATATATATCGAACTATAATGATTAGGGATGCACTATTAGCACACTGTACTTTCTACTTAGTCACGTTCAACAAACTAGAATGGCCAGACTTTAGTTGCATTCAATGAACTGTCACAGCTAGATTTTAATGAATAGTACCGTTTATTAAAGTGATGGGAGTACAGCTTTTTTTGGATTGCTGGTGATAAATACACAGTCTGCAAAGCACATGCAAATAATGATACAGTCAACCACAAGCACACTAAATGATGGAAGAAAAGAGTTGTAAAGGTTTCTAAGTTTCCCGGGAAAGCACTCGGTATAGTCCAGTGTTTGAATCTCACCCAATAGGTGTCCCTATGGAGGGGAAGAGAGGCTCAGACCATCGAGGGATCCCAGAAGTCATCGGTGTCCTTCCAATTTGTCCATGATAGTATCTTTCCTAACAGCCCCCCTTTATTAAGGTCTTTTATACTATTTTCCGACTTTCAGGTGGAGCTTGAGTGACTCTATTCATACATACCTTTACCATGATTGGTATACAATCTCCTCGCTTTACTTTTAAAGGTACATGCTAGATAAAATTCAGAGCGCACGCTCAGTGAGGAGTGGTCACACCTCAGAGGCGGGTAGCCTTTGGGATGGAGGTGTGTTTTGGTATTATAATAAGCTTATAATGAGCAGAGTTCACCCAGAGGACATGATTTTGACAGAAAATGATTAACTGCAGGTCCAGGGCTGGCTCAGGGTTAACAACTATGTGGTTTATCAGTTCCATAGTACCATCCAGTTCCCATCCCTGCGGTGAGGTCGTAGAGTCTGGCTGCGGTGCTTCCATGCCACTCCACCCTCCATGTTCTTTCTCTCAGAGTCAGCACACCAAGCTCCCCTGGCATTGCTACCATCTAAGGTTGCAGGTTATATTGCTCAGGGAATTATTATGGAACCGATTCATTGCACGTCCACCATATTCTGCACTGGAGGTTTACCTTCTCTTAAGAGGTGGCCGTATCGATAAGTCACCTCCAGCAATCATTCCACACCCCCGGTCCCCAGTGCAACCTGCAGGGCCTGTGGAGGAACGAGCTAGGCTCCAACATGACCCTCTCAGCTCTGGACGCAGCCGGGACCTTCTCGGGCTCCTACCACACCGCTGTGGCGGCCACCAACAAGCAGATCCTGGTGTCACCCCTGCAAGGGGCCCAGCAGCACCCCAGTGCCAAGGGGCAGCCCACCTTCGGCTTCACCGTGCAGTGGCAGTTCGCAGGTACAGCGGTACCCGGCACGGCATCCCAGGGCAGCCAGCGATCCCCTGCCCGTGCTGGAAGCGGGGTGCCACCTCAGCTGGTCCCCCACACCCTCTGGGGCACCCAGGGAAACACTGGCTGTGGCCACAGGCTGGCCACATGCACTTGGTCCTGCCATGGGACGTGGTCAGGGAGGGCTGTCTGTCTGGGACGGGTGGCAGGGAGGTCCATCTGTCTGTCCAGGGCATGTGGTGGGGGGTGTCTGCCTGTCTGTCTGTCTGCCAGGATCAGGTAGCCCAGGTTCCCCTGTCTGGAGGCATAGGCTCTGAGCCCCCTCTGCCCCACTTGAACCCCGCCAGACTCCACCACCGCCTTTGTGGGCCAGTGCTTTGTGGACCGCCGTGGGAAGGAGACACTGGAAACCACATGGCTTTTGTGGGAAGAGGTCCCGTCCCGCAGGGACACCTGGAAAGCCACCAGGTAAGCCCTGCTCCTGCCCTCCTACCCCGCATC
This sequence comes from Astur gentilis, assembly GCF_929443795.1. Lineage (NCBI taxonomy): Eukaryota > Metazoa > Chordata > Aves > Accipitriformes > Accipitridae > Astur > Astur gentilis. Next base: position 75,545,041 of record NC_064919.1, on the reverse strand, counting down.
CCTCCTTCCCCTCCTGCTGACACGGTTTCCCTGCAGAGTCGGCACCTCCATCTTCACCCGCATCAAGTGATAGGGATGGGGACCCCAGCTGCCTGCACCCTGCTGTCTCACCTGCATCCCTGGGGCTGTCTGCTGCCCCGGTACCTGGCTGGCATCCCGCCTGCTCCCAGCATTCTGGCCAGGAAACACACCCTCACCTTGCCCTGCTGCCTCCCAGTGCCTCCCAGTGCCTCCCAGGAGCCTGCCGGTGGGGCCTCCCCTTCTCAAAGCTTGCTGCCCCCACACATGGTGCCGAATAAACCTTTCTCTGCCTGGCAGAGAGCAGTGCCCCATGTGTCCCTGGGGTGCAAGAAGCCACTCTGTGGCCATGGGCGGAGGGAGGTGGTGGCTGGGGGAGGGCAGGGCAGTGGTTTGGGGCGCTGGGAGGGATGGGGCTGGGGGACAAGGGGAGGACAGCAGCTGGGTAATCCCACTTCCTGGCCATAGCTTCGGGCCTCAGCAGATGCCTTCTTGCCTGTGCACCCCCTTGGGGTATCTGCAGGGGCCCTGCGGTGGGTGGCCCCAGGCAGCATCCCTGGTGCGGAGCAGAAGGATGCCCCACGGCCAGGGGCCAGTGAAGGCTGCATGCAGGCAAGTCAGCAAGCTCACCTGGCCTGCTCCTGCATCTCTGCACTCCAGTCTGCCCTGTGTTCCCATTAAACTCCATTTCAAGCTACTGCTCTGGGTGGGGGGGCTCGGTCCTGGGAGCACATATGGGGCAGGGCTGGGTGCCAGCCCCCACAGAGGGGAGCATGGTCACAAGCTGGGAGCCTGCGGTGTTGGGGTGGTCCAAAGTCCAGGCTGGATACTGGAGGGACCAGAGGAAGGACCTGGGACTCCAGGGGCAGCTACTGGGCAGACTGCGTGGCTAAGGCCAGATACGGGAGGGATCCCTGCTGTATCTATGTACATATGCCTGTATTTCCCACCTGATCAGCCGGAAGGTAGAACAGAAAAACACCCCTTTCGGGTGCTCAGATTCACAGGACGACATCACCTGCATGTTAACTTTATTTTGTCAGCTCATTAGGAAAGCAAGAAAGCGAACATGTCAAACAAGGACCCAATGCCCTTTGCACAGACCCATCTAACACATGAACTCACTAATTCATCACTTCAGCAGCTCATAAAGTTTCTGAGTGAATGGAACTCAAGTTCCCTAATCCATAACATGCAGCTCCTAACTGAGGTGCGCCTGAGCACCCTGGGGAGAAGCTGTGTGGGCAGGGAGAGGCATGAAGGGCTGGAAGGACCGTGCTGCCTGGGGGCTGCACAGGTGCTGGGGGAAGAGACTGTCAGATGGGGCAGGGACTTTGGGGCAGCAAGCACACAGTGCCCTGGGAAAGTGTCAGGGCCTGTCCACCATCCTCTTCCTCTCACAGTGTGCCCGCCTTCCGCCAGCCTTCCTCAGCCTCTGCTCCTCTCCCTCCTTCCCTGCTGGGCTCTGGGACTGCTCTCAGCACCCCCAGCTCCTGGCGAGTGCACGGACCAGAGCCTGTCCAGGGTATGCCCGTACTGACCAAGCCCAACTGGCTGACGTGCCTGGGGGTCCAGCTTTTGATCAAAAGCCACCCCTGCATCCTCACCCCCACATCCTCATCCTCACCCCTGCATACTCGTCTTTATGCCCGCACCCTCACCCTCACCACTGCATCCTCATCCTCACCTCTGCCTTCCACACGCAGGTCCTCAGTCCAGCCACATTGCGCACTGGCATCCTTGGCACTGCCCTGACCACGCTGGGCTCGTTCTTGCACCCACCCTCCCCAAACACCCGCTGTGGCTGTCACCAGCACCGCGAGCAGGTCCCCAAATGCTTCTCCAAACTGTGAGGTTAAAGCCTCGGGACCCCAGTGGGGGTGGGAGGATGAGGTTGAGAGCCCTGGTGGGGGGACCCCACAGGGCGACGCAGGGTCACCAAGAGCCATGTGGGACCGGGCAGTAAGACTTCGCTTCTGTCCCTCCATCATCCCCACAGCTGCAAGTTCCCCGGCTCTTGCTGCGTCCCAAGAAGGCAGCCCACGACATAGGAGGTGGTGTAAGCAGCCTGCTTGCTAGACAGGGGAACAGAAACAGAAAGCAAAACCATAGGAAGCCATCACTGACAGTGTCACTGCCACCGCCCCACCCCGCATCTCAGCTGTCCCAAACACCCCGGCCCCGCTTCCCATATGGCCCTGTCCTTGATGCTTCAGCAGCCATCCTGCTCGCCTGCAGCAACATGGGCTGTTGCTGGCCTGATCCTGCCCCAACATCTGCATGCCTTTTGATCTTGCCTGGTACATATGACCAGGGCTGCCCACCTCCAGCCCGCAGTGCCCTGAGGTTTTTCTACTGCTGTTGGGGCAGGTTCACTTCCTTCCTCTGCTAAATCCCTGGAGCCACTGCAGATCACCAGCCATCCCCACACCCAGACCCTTGCCCTGCCCTTGCGACTCCCTGTCCTTCTGTCCATCCCCTGCAGTGACCAGGGGGCAGTTTGGGGTGCAGGGGCTCCTGCAGGACAGGGGTCAACCCCAGGCACAGCCCTCAGCCAGGGACCCCCAGGCTGGGCCATGTCAGTGGGCAGCCCTAGGGAACAATTCCTACATTCCCATCGCTGTCCTTGTTCCTGCCCATCCCCATCCCAATCCCCATCCCCAACCCCATCCCCATCCTTGTTCCAGGCCCCATCCCCAGCGTGGGAAGCTCAGCCCTGGGGGAGGCTGCACGGGAGCATCCGTGGCGGTCCCAGGGTCTGGGGAGGGACACTCATGGAAGACCCATCCGTGGAGGGAATCCTCAGCAGCAGGAGGACCCCCAGCTCCAGGTGGGATGCTGATGGGAGCTCCTGCCAAGCAGGTTGCTCTGAGGGTGGGGGATGACCTGGGGTTGTCCACGTTGCCGGGAGAGATGTGCATGGGCATGCCTTCCCTGGTGAAGGGGGCATGCATGTGGGGATCCCAACTCCCAGGGACATGCAGCGGAATTGGGGCAGGGGTAACCTGGGGACCCTGCCCCAGGGCGGTGGCTTGTCCCTGCCCGGGGAGGTGCAGTGTGGGAGAGGACAGGCAGTGCTCGGAGCTGGAGCCTTGCAGGTGGGCTGCTGCAGGGCTCTGGCTGTGCCACTTCCTTGGCTGTGCAGGAGCCCACCATGAACCCGAGGGCTCTGCCCATCCCAGTGGGCTCCCCACTGGTGCCGTGCACTGGTGCCGTGCACTGGTGCCGAGGCAGCACACGTCGCCACAGGCACGGGCAGATGTGTCCTGGGGTCACACAGCTCCCCTGGCAGGGCTGGAGTGGGCACCCCATGGGCACTGGGGGGGGTGCGGGTAGGGGGCTCAGCCTGGGGGGCAGGGGTAGGGTCTGTGTGCAGGCAGCCCCCAAGGACGCATCTGCTTTTCCCCCCGCAGTACGACGTGACTGGTTGGTGGGAGAACGAGCTGGGCTCCAGGATACACGCGTCCGAGGCTGACAGCCAGGGCAACTTCTCTGGTGAGTACCACGCCGCCGTGTCGAGCGCCCAGAAACCCATCGAGCCATCCCACCTTGTCAGCTCCCAGCACTTGGACGAGGATGGGCAGTGCTCCTTTGGCTTCACCATCAACTGGAAGAAGTTTTCTGGTTGGTAGCTGCAGCGGCAGCTGTGCCTGGATGGGATAGTTGGACGGGGAGGGGAGCTCAGGCAGGTCCCAGCACCCACCCCAATCCCTCTGCCCCCTCTCCTGTCCCCAGTCTGTCCTTCCCCGATCTCTTCCCACTCTGGACAAGTGCCTGCAGGCAGCAGGATGCCTCCCGAAACACTGTTTGGGCTAGGCAGCATCAAGAGTTGCTTTGGCAGCACCTCTGCCGCAGAGCATTTCCCTGCAAACATCGGGACCCACCCGGGCTCCATGAGCTGGTGCTCATGAAGCCCCAAAAGCAGCTGGGGTCCTCCTGGGATGCTAACAGCCACTGCTCACCCAGACTCCACAGCTGTCTTCGTGAGCCAGTGCTTTGCTGGGGGCACTGGGGAGGAGGTCCTGCCCCTTTGCCGGCCAGGCACCGATAGGCTTCTCCTTCCCCCCAGGACTGGCCACAACAACTTCACTCCAATGGGCTGAAAGGAGGAGGAAGAACCCTCTCACCTCAGCTGGGCTTGGGAGACCGGGAAGCCCCTTAGCAGCATCGGTGTGTACAAGCACCAGGGCTGTTATCAGCTCTGGGGGAACATGTCCCCAGAAACCAAATAAATTTTTTTTCTTTTAAACCCAACCTTGTGCAGTCTGTGGCTATGTCCTGGGGAAGCTGCGTGGGTGCAGGGTGAAGCTCTCATCTGGTTATTCCAGGAAGAGACTGGCTCTGAGAAATCCCCTTTTCCAGCCCAAATGGGATGGTGCATCCCCAAAGTGACCCTTTGGCATAAAACACGGGCCAGCGTTGGCTTTTCCCTCCTTAATGCTGGGTGAGCATGATGGGATGGTAAGCTGGGGGGCCATTCTGCACCCAAAAAAGCTGGCTGGGAGTCCCCCCAACTCGGAGGCAGCCCTTGGGCAGTCAGGAGTGGCATCTCAGCTGTGTCCACAATCCTGGTGAGTGGTGAGGGCTGCTCCATACCGGCAGCACAGCGCTGGTAGCTGCAGCACATCCAGCCCCAAAACGCTCCCTAGAGAAGAGTGCGGCATTTACTGGAAAGCAGTGACCCAGCAAATCCAGCCCCAAACACCAGCCTACTGGATTTTGTGACTTACTGTAATGGGCAGTGCCAGTGCTGCCTGAGTCACCCCGCCCAGCCAAAATGAATGATTTCCAAGAAACTCAGCTCCACGACTGAATCTGAAGCTTGGTCCTCAAGCCGTCCAGTCGCAAATTGACCCCAGATGGTGCTGCATGCCCTGTGCTGGCAGCCTGCCTGGGGTCTGAGCATCCTAAAGAAAGGAGTGGGCTGGTGGGGCTGCCACCTCCTGCTGCTCCCCTGGTTTTCCTGCGATGAACGCCGTGGGAGAGATTTGCTAACAGCATCCCTGGCTTTAGCAACTTCTCCACCTGCTCTGTGTTTTAGCCCGCCTCATTGCAGACTTGCCTGTGATTTGCTTTTCACGTTTTTCTCCCTTGGGTCCACCTTCCGCTTCTGGATCGATGCTGCTGTTTCTTTCTCCGTGCCTCCCTGGAATTTTTCCAGCTTTTTCAGTTCCCTTACAGCCTTCCTAAGCAGAATGCCTTTATGCCAGCCCTCTGCTGTGGTGTCCTTTGGTCTGTGCAGCCTTTTACCTGCTTTAGAGGAACCTGGGAAATCGGAAAGAGGGTGGCAGAAGGACCACAGGACACTGCTCCCACCCCAAAGCACAGCCAGGTCAGTGACAGGGCGTCCCGCTAAGCCTGCAGCTTTACTGCATGCAGCCTCCTGACTTTATTATTGCCTTCATGCCAACATTTCTCCAGGGCAGGGCTCCCCAGAGGCTGTGCAGCAGTCCTAGGGTGCTCCAGCAAGGCAGCGGTGATGACCACACTTTGAGCAGTCAGAAAACCTCTGCAGGCAGCCACAGTGCTGGTGAGAAATGCAGCAGGCATGGGCTGGCAAAGCTGTTTGCAAGGCCAGAACCCCAGCAAGGCTGTGACGCATCGAGCACCTTGGTTTTGAGGTGGCAGGTGAGAGGACATGGTGTGCCAAGGGTGCCTGCAGGCGTCTGGGGAGGGGCTGTGACTGAGGATGGTTCCCTGTGGGCATTGGGCATTCATCAGCACTGGGTTTTACCCAGCTGCAAGACCTGCTCGCAGTGCTTTGCACACTGCTTGTGTCTGCTCTGCCTCTCCGAGCCACAAACCTGGCATTGCTTGCCTCCTTCCAGCTCGGGCTCATCAGCAAGGCACAGGTGAGCAGTGGTGTCCCCTTCAGCCCCACTGCAGACCTCCCTCTGGGAGGAAAGCCAGCCCTTGCTGATGCATGGCAAGCCTTGGTCATGGTCATTCATACACCATCAATGCCTCCAGGGGCACGGGGAGCTGGAGGAGGCAGGACGCACTTGCGATCACACACAGGCAGTGTATGGCTGCTGCCGTGTCGGTCTTGCACAGGTGCTCACACATAGTGTATCGGTTAAAAAAACCCAAACAAACTAGGTTATTGGGATCTTGGCATGGGGTAATGCTGATGTAGGGGATCAAATCCCTCAGTCACTGTCAGAAAGAAGAAGGAGTCTCCATTGCAGGGGTCCTCCAGCACTTACAGGTCTTAACCACATGCAGAAGACTGTCCTATGCGACTACTTCTGCAGGGACTGTTCCTATTGACTGTTTACAAATGTCTCAATACTGAACATCTCGGTGTTACAATTACAATACAATACAATTACAATACTAATTATGATAGTCAGATGTGTTTAGGTACAGTTATAAACAGATTTAAAAGACTTATTTGTAAGTGTCTAAGAGCTCTGCCACAATATCTGTAAAAACAACCACCTGGAGCAAATACGCATACGATGTATGTAGCGGTGCAACGCAAGATTTAATCTTCCACAGATCTACTAAACACTCTTTCAAGTGTTTGCCCTTGCTCTCCACCTCTCCCCCATCTGTTCTACTCTTCTGTCTAGACTGCTTCTTTACCTCTCCTGTCTGTTTGCACACAGAAAGAATTCGGGAATCGTGACCTCGCATCTTTCACTTTACGACATTTAATAGCGTTTGTATAGTACAACTCACTTAGTGTGTCCAAAAGAAAGGCCACAGAAGTATTTAGGCCACTGCTGCTCAGGGCCTCTGTTGCCTATCACAGGTGTCAGCCAGCCAGCTTCAATACTGAGATATTCTGCTTCTTGGAGTACACTGTGATTCATACAGTGTATCATATATATGATCACGCTACGATCTGGATCACATTTTAATATCTATCGGTGTATGCCAACAATTTATCTTCAGTCTCCCTAAACACGGACCACATCCCAGCTAATTAGGACATGCACCCAAAGGCACACATGCAGTGTCACCTCTGCATTAACTGACTTAACAGCATTTTCCGTCTTAATACATAAACACACTGATTGTAACAGCTAAGTTCAGGTCTGCTCTCCTGCCTCAGGCACAACTCCCTGGTAATCAGGCATAACTGCTTAAGCCCACAATGATCATTATTTGTGCTACACTAAAATCTGAAGCTTCCAAGTAGAGACATCAGTTATCTTCCAGGAGCTTGCAAGCAATCTCCTCTGCCCACAACTGGCAGGCAAACAAGCCCAGGTAGGGCTTCTCAAATCTAGGCCTCCAACATTGCCTTGAAATTCAGTTTCTCTATTTCAGACAGCCAGCCTCTGGCTCTGTGAAGGTCCGTGACAGATAACAGCACCGTGCTCCTCCACTGGTAGGGGCTCCCTCATGCCGCAACAACGCTGCCACACCACAAGCCAGCTCTAGGCTCACCCGAGCTTCAGTCCCTGCAACGTAACACAATCCCCACCACCACCACCCGCCTGGGTTAGCCGACAGCTTTCAGCATCAGGTGAGCCAAACCTTTTGCTTTCATTCTTCACCGCTCTGCCAAGAGCAGGCTTTCACGTGAGCCTCGACTCACACCCTGCCCTCTGTGTGACCATTCGGTGTGACTGAGCTCCCATGCCAGATTCGTGGCCGCTTCAATTCACAACCTTCAGGATAAACTGAGCATCACCCTGGGTAGCTGCAGTAGGGACCCAATGCACGTCCAAGGGCAGTGCCTTGGCACCAGCTTCTGACATCTCCCCAGGCAGGAGAAGCAAAGACACAGGGAGCACAGAGTGCCGCTAACCTCAGGAAGCAAAATCCATCATGTCCCCAAGCTGCCCTCAAAGGACGCAGCACAAAGGGGGAAGGAAACTTTGAAGCCATCGCTTTGCTAAGAAGTAATCCCTGTCCGCAACAGAAGGGGCAAGGGTCTCCTGAACCTTCACCTAACATATTATTTACTGAGACTGCTATTAGCTCAGAAAGGTTGGGGGGGAGGGGGCGCGAAATCAGAGACCAGAGTCACAACAGAAGGTAAATACAGAAATCTTTACACGTCACCTAAAAAATGTGAAAACCAGGCAGGCAGTAAGGAGAATTCCTTCATTCTCTTATTTCAAAAATATAATTCTGGAAGAGCTTTTCAGTGTGTTCTTGCACAAATCTTTGCATTCCCACCCATGCGGCAAGAGCCTAGCCTAATATTGCTACACACATAGGCAAGTTAGGCTTTGTCTGCCTGGCAGCACTATGAGTTTTACTGCTGCAATTCCTCACATGGAGGTATTTTCCGGGGAAAGATAAGATTGAAAAAAGCACCAGTCATAGAACAAAAATTTTAGAATTCTCCCAAATATAGAGAATTATCTTACACCTTGAAGCTTCTCCAAAAGGACAAAGTCTAAGGTGTTTCTGCAACTACCACAACCAGACACTGTGCCCTCACAGTTAATTTTTTTTAAAATGCTTCTTGAGATTGATACAGGCGACCCATCTTGCAAACCACGCCTTCTTGTCAGAGAAAAAACTGCAGCTATCGCGCATTCAGTTGAGAGCGCCTTTAGGGATGTGCAACACTAACACCACTGGTCACTAACCGATTCGCTGTCCCAGTCCTGCCTGCACACAAGCAGTTAGGGAAAGGTGACCAAACACGCCAGTTTGTTTTTCTTGGCTTTAGCTGCACACTGAGGACAACCCGATTACACTTAACAGCAAGAAACGTTTCCTCAAGAGAGGCTTAAACGAAGACAGAAAAGCAGGGTTACAGGTGAGCTGTGGGAGACATTGCTTTTCAATAGCCACCGTATGAGAGGAAGTACAGGGACCTCTCAGCAACAGGAACCTACACGTAGGGGAGAACAGGAACACAGGCTTACGTTTCCACATTAAACTTGTTGCCGTGTGAAATCTGACTAGAAAGCTTTACAAAATAGGTAAAAACGTTTAGACAGGAATTCCACAGGAGGCGGATGGCCAACTGAAGTATGCAGAGAAACGTAAGCACCCCCTGCTTTAGACACTGTACTTTGTATCCTGGTGTTTTACAAAGCAAGGCTATGCAACCACAGCATTTGTCCCCGCTACATAAATTAAGCACGTGTGCAAGTTTAACGCAAATGCTGCAAACAAATACAGTTCTCAAATATTTCCAGTTGTAAGAGACCAAAGACTAGACAGACCCAAACGAATGGTCTTATTCACAACAAGGACAATCCTATCAGCTCATGACCTGGTCCGCACAGACGGCTGGCGGCCAAAGTGAACTCCAGCAGGTACCATCCTTTAGCCCACGGGTGGCAGGCGAGCTCTGGAAGGAGGCAGCCGCAGGCTATACGGAGGACAGGATGGGGGTCACTGTGCTCGGTGGAGATAAAGACACTAGACGCTGGGCACACGTATCGACTCTTGGAAACACCCGCTTTGCTGGGCGCACGTATCGACTCTTGGAAACACCCGCTTTCCTCAGTACACCCTCACTAGCGGAACAGCCGCCTGGTTTTGTACTGAATGCTTCCTACGGACCACAGGGAAAGGCTTTTCTAAAAACCGTAGCCAGGCAGGTGGATGCGAACGAGAGATTTGGCTGTTGAGCTGGAGGAGTCACGAGAAAAACACCCGAAGGGTGAAGTGAGGAAGCGAGGCAAGGGTGCGGAGCGAAGGAGCAGGAGGAAGCGAGAACGAGTCCTCTCCAAGCCTCGGAGAGGATTTTCAGAACAGAGTGCTCTCCTCAGCAGGCGCTCCTCCAAACAGAGGCTTTACGCGACACACTGCACGAAAACACCTGCACCTTGGTGAAGGCTGCCGGGGCCGCTCCGAGGATAAAACCCGAGCACGCTTACTACACAAGTCCCTCGGTAATCGGCAACAGACGAACGAGGGGCGGTTAAGCGGCGCTGCCCGCTCCCCCTCTCCCAGCTCCGAGTCGGGCTCCCGGCCCCGGGGGGGGGGCGGGACGGGGACAGCCGCCCGGCAGCGCCCGACCGCGGGCTCAGCGGCCGCGCCCCCGCCCGCCGGCACCGGACCACGGCGCCGCCCCGCGCCCCCCCGCCCCTGCGCAGGGCGAGGGGGAGCCCCAGGCCCGCTCCGGACACGCCGGGCCCCTCCGCAGCCCGGGCATCGCCCTGGTGACTCCTCAAGCCTCCCCACAGCCCGGCCCCGGCGCCACGGCCCGGCCGCGCCCGGGGAGGCCGGGATCGCCGCCCCGCTCCCGCCGCTCACCAGCTGCTTGAGGTCCTCCTCGGAGAGCCCGGCGTAGCGGTACCGCTGCTGCTCGAACTCGTACCGCGTCGTCTTCACCACCACCGCCACCCGCGACGGCCGGAACCCGCCGCCCGCCGCCCCCAGCCCGCCGCAGCCCCGCCGCCGCGGCGGCGCGCACGGCCCGGCGCCGGCCCCGGCCCCGGCCCCCTCCGCCGCGCAGCGGAGGGCGAGGAGGCGCCGGCGGGCGCCGCCGAGCAGCGACAGCCCCGGCAGGGCGGAGGAAGCCCCCGCCGCCCGCTGACAGAGCGGCGGCGAACGGCGCCCGGCCGCCCGGCCGGCGAGGCAGAAGGAGCCGCCGAGGAAGCCCCGCGCGGAGGACATCGCCCGGGCTCGCTCCCCGCCCCGGGGCGGCAGCCTGCGGCCGGCCGGCCGGCGGGCGGGCGGGCGGGCGGGCGGGCGGGAGGGAGGGAAGGGGCGCGGCGCGGCGCTGCCCGGCGGCGGCCGCCCCCGCTCTGAGGCTGCCTCCCCGCCCGGGCAGCGCTCGGCACACATGGCACGGCCGCGCCGCGGCGCCCCGCCCCTCCCCGCACGCAGGCGCGGCCCCCGCCAATAGGGAAGCGCGCCGCGAGACTCCCACCCTCCGGGGGTGGGTGGGGGGGTGGGGCGGGGCAGGAGCAGCGGGGGAGGCTCCCGCGCCGGAGCGCATGCGTCCGGCTCGAGACCAACGGCGCCGGCCGCAGGGGGGGAAGGCGGGGACAGCTCCCCCTCCCGCGCCTCGGGAAGCGGGAGTGGCGCATGCGCCTGGCGCACCAAGTCGCCTGCCCCCACCCGCCCGTCGTCTCGCGGTGCCGCTTCCCCCGCCGCGCGGGAGGCGGGGCTCGAGGCAGCCAGGTGGGCGCGCGCCGGCGGCCGTCGTGAGGGGCTGGGTCCCCTCAGCCGGGCTGCCTCGGCTCCCCCCCGCCCCGGAGGGACACCTCCTGCGTCCCCTCGCCGCCTCCCGCCCAGCCGCCTCCTGCCCAGCCTCCTCCTGCGGCGACGGCTCGACAAATAAAGCCGCTTGCGTCCTCTGAGGTAGCTGGGGGAGGCGAGAGTTGGTAGCTGAGAGGGCTGTGGAAATCCTGAGGTGGCAGCTCCCGCAGGTGCCTCGCGGGGAGGCTGGCTGGCTACCTTGTTAAACTTGTCTGAGGAAAGGGATTCTGGAAGTTAGGAAAAAACGCAACAGGTGCTTTGTTTTAAAAGCACCAAGTACCGCATCTTGGGAGGAGAAGGGTGTGATTTGAGAGGTCAATCTCTTACTCACGACTGTTCTGCTCTGTATTACGTTTATTCCACTGTCTGAGGAAGCGCAGAAAAAGGCAACGTGGTGAAAGCAGCAGGCTTGGGAAAAGACCTGTGAAACGGGCCTGTGAGTGTGTGTGTCCGCATTTTGCGTGTCCAGGTTTTAAAAAAAAAAAAAAAAAAAAGGATCGTGTGTTACTTTTCAGTATTGTAAGCAAACTATCTAAAAAAATGGGGGGAGGGGGGCGGTTACATCATTAATAACTGCCTTTTCAGGTATTGACTTTCACAGTTGGGGCGGTGGTTACATCATTATTAATAACTGCCTTCTCAGGTATTGACTTTCACAGACAGTACTTCTGCACTGAAAGCCTCGTTTACGCACGTTTTTCTCATTACTCGCCTTGTGCCCGTTCTTTCCCTGGAGGAAGTCACAGCTTCTCCTTGTGAGGAGGGATTGAAAGCAGCAGCTTTTACCTGTCAGCCCAGCACCCATCTACGCTGCTCTGCTAGGAGAGCCTTAGGAAATGAGAATAGCTAAACCCATTCAGCTAAACAAAAGCTCCACCCAGTCTTTACTGCCGGGGAGGAGGTTTTTCTACCTACTGATTAGCTTAGCCTTGAGGGAAACTACCACAAATCAGATTACCAGGAGAGTAATTAAACATAACTAATTCTCTTGCTAACCAGCTAATGCCTCGTTCTGTGTAACTATTAACTTTTGGATTGTACAAAGCAGTAGATAATACGAGATCCTGGAGACCAAAAGGATAAGAAGAGGTTTTGAAAATTTACAGCTGTGTTCCAAATTGTTATCTTTTTGATAGTTTATTTGACCCTTGAGCTGCACCTCTAGGATTCTGTGCTTCGTGTATTACCTATTTATACGGAACTGTTTTCATCCTTGAAAGGCAAACTTGAGTATGGAACAGTATTTTACTCTGAGGCCACGCAATTATTCTGTTATGGTCTTTTGAATTAATGCCCACAGCAAGCATTATAAGCATAAAATATGAAATACTTATTTTAAAATGTAAATTCCAACCAGTAGATGATATCTTAAATGTTCTGGAGGTAGAGCTGCGGCACAGAGTAAGAAGTGATTCATCCAGGGTTCCCGGAAGGAAGTGTCTGACAGACTGACTAGCTGAAGAGCGCACAGATCACCATGCGACACCCCATTATCTACGTGGAAAAAGTTTTAAGCTTTCCATAACGCATAAAATAGAGTTTGTGAAATGTCACTTACAGATCGCATCTTACTTGTGAATAGGCCTATTTACTCTCCCTTACTACACCTTTTGGTTTGAATATACAACTGGTACACAGGAACAAGGCACAAGTATCTGTCAAATGACATGTATTTTGAAATATATTCACAGTTTGTGACACGACATGTCTTCACACCCCATCTTCAATGACTTCGGAGCAATATACCCAGTGCATTAAGGGATAGATTTGTTCATACAGAATTAAATTAATAAGCACAGGCATTTTAGCCTGGTATTCCTACAGGATACAAGTATGAAGCACAGGTGAATTCCCACTGTAGTGACTTTCTAGACCCTTGGCTAACCATGACCAGCTTCATTCTGGGCAGAGAGTACTTAAAAATTCCTTATGGAAATGGACACCTCAATACTGCCTGCAGTACGGAAAACTCTTCAGAGTAATGCACATTTTAGATGCCAAGGAGTTATCATACATGAGGTAAATTTCAAGATGCAAATCCATAGAAAACCAGGCATCCTTAGCTCTACATTCTTCAAATTATACAGTGGACTTAAAAAAACCCAAAACCTCTGTGTAATAAAATAATTTATTCAGTGTTAAAAAACAATGTAACTGGAAAGTTTTGTATGTAAACACTAAATTAGGAAATTCCTAAGTTATTACACTAGCTGCAAAAGTGGCAATGCATGACTGTACCAGCCAGCAGTTTTACATAAGAAGGTCTCCAAATGCAGCCTTTTTGCATCCAAAGGAATTTACGTATTGCTTCTAGAGTAGTTACAGTGCGGGACAACTGTTCATTTCTACTCCTTACTGAAGTCTGTGAGTAACGCCTTCTTGTGATCATTGAATTAATCACCAGTGATAAAATTAATCCAATCATTCACATGCTCTATACTTTCTTTATATGCCCCTACGCACTACTGATACCTGAAAATGACAGTGCTGTCTTTCTGTTGAAAATGTTAATGTTGTCACTGTTGGTTGCATTCACACAGGGGGAGATGAACAGACCATCACGGTAACATTTCACAAAACTGAGCCCTCAGGTTTTGAGCCCAGCTGACCACAGCTGTCAATTCTGATTATCCAGAGGGAAACTCCAGACTAATGCTTAGAGAACACATCACTCGTGCAGCACGTCAGAATCTGACAGGACAGGTAGATGAACACATTAGCAGGTGTAGTCTGATTAAATTTCTGATCCCAGATTCTACCCATGGGTGCTTCCATTTTGCTCGCAACGTATGTACCCTCATCAGTGATTACATAGTTGGGTCATACGACTGCTTCATAAATTCCAAAACAGAAGAGAATACTTCAGAAAAAGCAAAATAAGTGCAGTTATTCTTACAAATGCAAATTGCTGAAAATTTGTCACACAAAACCAATGGGAAGGGTCAAGCTTTCTTGTCCACACGTTCATTAGAATATGTTTCAATTAACAGAAATCTACTTTTCTACTTTTCTTCCCACTCTTTGCTTATGCAAAGCAAACTACACTGTCCTGAAGTGGACTAACACAACTGACTTCACCATTTCAGAAGCAATTTGAATATGCTTGAACAGCTGCAGACACATTGTTTTGTAAGAGTAACTTTAGTGTTTGTGCAAGACGACTCGGTAATCTGAAGCCCACTTTCCAGACAGACAACTGCTGTAGAACAGGCAAGGTATGCTGCTTCTAGATCTTCCTGCCAGCATGCCCCAGTGGTAGGTAGGGAAAGAGGATGCTGTTTCCCTCCCTGACCATGTCATACTGGCTGTCGGCAGCATTGAAAGCAGGATCAGCTGTGCTAAAGGTTTTCCCTGTATTCATTCATTCAACAGAGACAGTACCAAACTCTTAACTTCATACAGTCTGCCAAAACTAATTGGGAGGTCACTGAAGATCATGATGTAAAAACCTGAGTGACAAGATTTAGAGAGATACAAACACCTCCAGAACATAAGCCACTTAGGCTCTCCCATCCAAGTACACTTTGCTAGAAACTCCTAATCTTAGTGGCAGATATCTGCATATGTATCCTTATATGAGGAATTGTTAGTCTTCCCTCCTTTTGAAAATTATTACTGTACTCGTATGTAAGAGCTTCCAGCTCTGCAGCCCTCGCATATATAAATTAATCACTGGGATTTGTTAGAAATAAGTAAGTAACATTCATCTGAAAGAAACATGGAAGAACACTTTGCTCCACAAACAGCAAAATTAACGATATCTACTTTCATATGGATTTGGGTCATATCCCTACACCCGTCTTCAGGACACAGTAATCCCAGGTATCCATCCTGCCATGGTTTCTTTCTCCTCCCTCCCAGCAAATGCTGCAGCTTGTTCAGAAGCAGGAATGCATCACTCAGCCCCACAAGCCTTACAGAAAATACCAAGCTTACTCTGAAACTTTTTCCTCAAAGGATACCTTCCTCCGAGTTCTGTCACTCAACAGTTGCCAATTTTCACGAAGAACTTAAATTGTCTTTGAGCCTTCTACCTCCCATCCAATTTTTCTGAAACTGAACAGTGGGCTCTAAGTGGGCCTGACAGATGGACAGAGTACGCAACAGTTTAAATCTTGTTTCCTTAGGAAAACGGGGTTGGAAGGAACTGTCTGTAGGAAGCTCTAACTCGGACACAAAATAAGACTAGTTAGATGGAAATTAAAGCTGTAAGAAAGTTGTTTATTGCTCAGGCATAGCAATCGTTGCTCTGGCTGTCATAAAATGACAATCTTCACATTTTTAACACCAAATTAATATATTATGTATTAGCATACTTTCAGTCTTGAGAGACAATGAATTTTAGTGCAATGAGACTGAACAGAATAAATAACTAGGATCTCAGGAGTAAAAATTCATACCATAAGGATGTCTGCACAGACACCTATTTATACGTCATCTATTACCACAGTATCCAAACCCTTCAAAACAGTTAAGCATCTCTTTTCCTCCTCAGCTTTTAGGAGATGTAGCTTCATGTTTGAGAGTGTGTGGTTATGTGTGTGTGTGCGTAAGCATGTGGGTTTGCGTGTGTACTCGTGTATACATGTAACAATCCTAGGAAGAGGCAGATCAAAGGAGAGTTTATTTGTGAATGATCATAAGCCTTGTTCCTTATGCTGTGGGAGCAAATGGCAAAGTTTAAGTCCTGTGTCTGCAGAAGTTCTGTTGTGCCTGCCCTGGAACACTCCTTCATTTGACAAGGATTTTACAGCTGTAGTAGAATTTAGAGGGATATCGTGACACTTGGGTGCTTAAATCCTGTTTCATGGAAGGCTTTGATTATCAGGACAGACTTTGAAATTAAACTCTGCATTCAGTGCATAGCCAGCTGAACTCCAGGGCAAAGTTATCACCATGACCTGTTGCTAAATACAGAGGGCTGCTGTGTTTTACAACTGCTTTAGTTTCTATAACATGGAGCTTTCTTCCCGAGTATGAGTTGCAGCAATGAAATATGAAGGTCAGTGATGCAAATACTGTTGTGGTCAGGAGCAAGGCCGATAGAAAAGGACACAATGTACAGGTAGTTATGGAAAGACATTACTCGCAGACTGAAGAGTGCAATCAGTGCTTCAGTGTTTGACACAGATGCTCTGTTGTGAAGCAGTCCCCTTTTCCTGAAGGCAAAAACCCGGTCCCACTTAAGCTTACTGTCATCCAGATGCTAAATCAATGTCAGACAAGTGCTAATTTTGGCAGGGTATTTAGGATTCAGCATAATCCAGATGCTTGCTAGTCCAGCTTCACCTGGATGCTAATCTTGACAGGGCACTGAGAATTCAGGAAGAAGCTGGTATTCTTCCAACTTCATACATGTTGTTCAGACAGGAAAACTAAAGTGTAATTTGACTCCTCGGGTGCGACGCAGCTTTTAAGATTGAAAAATTGTTACAAATACCTTAATTAAAAGGACTTCAGGTATTTCAGAACATTGTTTCAGCTCTGAGGATGACAAAGAAAGAGTATTTGGTAACCAACAATATACAAGGCAACAGAGAGTCGCAGCGGAATGATTACAGGCATATTTTCTTTCTCTTTTGACAGAATGAATAGAAAATACAGAGTATAAATGGTGTCTGTACTGTGCACAGGCGTATGAATGATCCAGTAACTCTTAATTCATAGGTGGCATTAGAGAGAATTGATTTTTCTAATTCCTCACGAGAATGGTTAGGTCAAAGGCAGTAGTTTGTGGAATCACTTTTCTAGAGTGAATGGGTCTTTGGCACTGCTGGGATTATTGCACATATTAGGATGTGTAACATATTAATCTATTTCAAGGAATGATGCTGTTCAGGGATAGCTACAGCTAAGGCAGAAGTAATTTCAGATAATCTCACACATTTAAGAGAAATTTTTAGGCAGATATCCAGCTATACTGTGCATGCGTTTATTTGCGCATACTGAATGGACAAGTAACAGTGCAGGTGCTTGTTTTGTGCAACTGAAGAGGTGTTCATGAGTGCAAGTGGATATACTTTTAGATTTTAAAGCTCATATGCCTCTAGAACAGACTTGCAGTTCCTCATGCTGAATTCTCCTGGTGCTTATGGCTGTAAAGGCAGATTGTGGTTCTTTGCCCTTTAACAGAATTCTATAACCAGTATGCAACTCCAGGTATTTTCAAAACAAAGAGAAAAAAAAACCTTGTTATGAATGCTAGTTTCACAGGCCTTGGTCATGCTAAACTGCCATCCCCAGTTCTGCTTGTATGTACTTACAAACAGGATGCTGAATGTTACCACACAATTTTAAATGAATGTTTTTTCAGTGAAGCCTGATTTAAAGCTTTCCAAATGTATCTTTTAAATAACAGATGAAAAGTAACAAGTATCTCTTCACATACATTATTAGTTCATGGTTATGTGCTTTTATCCATCAATATGATGAAAAAACATCTATTCCCTATAAAATTCCTTACTTTAATAATGCATCTAAATATATTTAATTCTAAAATCTGAAGCCTTGGTAACGCTTCTTGAATATTGGAAGCCATTGTGTCATTGCCATCTCAGTGCAAAGCAGGCTGACTGGAATCCTCAAAAGTGCATCTGAAGTTCTTTCTCAATGTATTAAACTTAAGCTGTCCTTAAAATGAATCTTTGCTTAAAACTCATAAAGGAAAATGCATCTGATTTCCTCCCTCCTGGGACTAATGCGTCAGCTTAGACATTTTGGGAAGATGAGTTCCCAGCCATGCTGTTGTAACCTCTGGTAGGTGTCAGGAGCAGACTATGGACTGCCTGTGGTTCCATCTAGAATGATCTGAAAAAGAATTTGAAAAAATCCTGCTTATTTGAGCATATTCATGTTTTGAAACAATCCGGTATTTCATAATACCAGAGCACTAGGTTAGAGTTTGGATATGATCAGTTCCTGGTTTAGGTAAATATCTAACTAGATAACACAGGATTATTCACAAATATTTGAGCATGTGAATAGTGAATGAAGCCTGTGACCCCCCCTGTCAATAAAGACAAGCACATAAGCACTTAAGGATTCAGATGTCCAGATAGGACATGTGTCTGTGATGCAAATCATCTCACTCTATACAGGGAACATTGTCTTAACACTTTGTAATAGATGCTCGCTAAGCTGTGAGAAAACCAGCGTATCTTCAAACAGCTCACTGGTCATGATAAAGTACCCAGGGGTGTTTGTGGTCTGTAATCTCTATGACTTTGACTCATCTGCAAAAAAGCAGATACAGCTGACTAATGCCAGCCATGTAACTCAGTATCTGTTTAAAAATTGCTACTACCATCTGGCTCCTGCTAAATACTAACTATAAGTTTCAGACTTCTTACAGGTGAAATGAAAGGTCTTGCGTTTGTCAGAACACTAATCTGATCCCCCCCCGCCCCTTTCCTAATATGTCAGCATTTAAAGCCAATCAGAGTTGTCTCTTCTTCTCTGCTTTAGATGTTACTGACATCTGCTGCAAAGAATGCAGAAACTTGGACTCCAACAAAGAAGTTAATTCTTAACTTTTCCTCAGTTTTAATCACAATCAGGTATGGGAGTGTGTGTTTGAGATTTATGATTTGGAATCCTTAACAATTGGAAAGAATTTAAATTAAACTGACAAGAAACATCAAGCAAAGATAGCAGTTCTTCAGGAGTTCCTGTGGTGTTGCTGAACAGTAGTTCCTTTAAGAACTTTAGAAGTATTTTACTTAAAAATAAAAAAAGCTCTTGTAACATTTTAAATCTTGACCAACACCAACAGATGACAGTCCTAATGAGGCCAACATGGGAGGTATTTGTATAGTGGACCAGAAAAGGTCTGTAAAATAGAACAAAGGCTGCACTGTCTGGCTCTCCACACCAGTAGTCTCCAAAATCCATGCAATTCTTGTTGGATCCATACAGGACACACGATGTCTTCGCACACTGTGGTTTTCTCTTAAGGTCTATGGCTACATACAAGAGAGACCTCTTGGGACTTACCTAGTCCTAGACTCCAGCATCTTTGAATTCACCCTAACAGCTTCTAAAAGAAAATTCCATGCCAAGAAAGAGAGGACACCTCGATCAAAAGAGAGGATACCTCAACCAGGATGAAGTTAGGAGAAGATTTAAGAGAATTATTGGTGAGGTACGGTGTAAGAAACAATGCGTAAAGCATTTCTTTGCCTAGTGACACCGCCGTCCTTGTCCCTCACAGGTACTTTTCCAGCTTCTCTGTTCTCCCTTAGGGATACAAATAAATAAATTCCTGCAAAATCAGGAAAGGGAAAAGGATGGAAATCATAGGAACCATGCTACCTATAGCCCCATGCTACTCTACTACTACAACTGGCATTTCATACTCCCCTGTGAAAGAAATGCCTCATGTGTCTCGAGGCATAACAGTTCTTTCTATATACTAATGGGGTTACAGCACTTTAAGAACCTTCCACTATTTCTGATGACCATGACGGAGGCGTTTCTAAATGTGATCAAAATGCATTCCTTTGGAGCAAGGACAGAATCTCCTTATGCCTATGAAGAAAAGACGGAAAAACTCTCTTAGAAGAGTCAGAAACAAGAGTACCATTTTCAGAGACATCTTGGTCACTTATGGGTCTAAGCAGTGACTTCCAATCACCTGCTACCAATGGCAAGCTTAGGTGTTGGGGCTCTAACAGTTCCATGTTCTGGCAGGATGGTTTTTTGAAGCTGACACGGGTGCCTGGTTTGTTTGTGCTGCCAAGTGGAAAGAGATGGGCAGCCTGCAAGAGTTGCACAGTGTCTACGTTAGAGAACTGTCTATCCAATAACTACACATGGAATTTATGCATATTAGCAGTGCAATTCAATACTCCCATGTGCTGAATTTGTAACTGCCTGTAGTCAAGGTCCTTAAAAAGCCAGAGTCAGAGGACTTTGTCTGCACAGACACCTGGCACAGGTCTGCAAACACACTGGAAAGCCCCAAATCGATGGTTGAGATCTATTAGCAAAGCAGGAGGAGGTAGTGGCAACAGTCTGACATTATGGTACTCGTTGCAGAACAAGCCCCGGACACAGACTGATAGGGTGCCAAGTCCTCTTTATCCACAGGGGTCAGGAACAATTCGCTGTCTACCCGAAGGCAGTGCTCCCATACTAGGCTGTTCCATATGTCTGGCTAAGGGTAATTCTCTGTTCTGTTTGTTGAAGCAGATCTACCACACAGCAAAGAATGTAAGGCTTCCAAGTCCAAGGAGAGGAAAAACTAAAGGGGAGAGTCACGGAACTGTCTCAGGCCAGTGGCATTTCCCTCAGAAGGGAGCACTCTTGGTCCAATCACTCAATCAGCATTTTTCATTGTTTTATTTGTTATTTACTGAGAAAATTTTTCTTACGTGTAATAAAGAATTCTGCTCATCTGTCCTCACCTAAATCTAACAAAGACAACTGGAGGCAAACACAGTTACAATACTTAGCAGAGAAATGAACTAGCAATGAAAGAAATGGACGAAGAGATTTGCTTGACTTTGGTCAGCCTAGAAGTTTGCTGTCTAGTCTGAATTCATCTCCTCGGCTCACTCTGTATTCAGTGGGAAAAGATTAATACTTCCCAGAGAGTTATTGATCTTATCCATTCTCAAAATCCGCTTAAAGATTAATTGTTCTGTTTCTCTGCACTTAGGTTTACAGAGCAATTTGTTGGTAGAAATATCCAAGCTGTAACTGGTAAAATATTATCTGATAAAAGGAGCAGGTGCAGCAACTTATTCTTTATGGACTTTATGAAAATAGTATCTCTGCTTGAAAGTAAAGCAATAAAGAATTTAAAAAATGCTGGAGTAAATATCTATACTGAATTTGCAAAATGGTAGAGATACCTCTACTACCTTATACAGTGTCCTTATACATCATTAACATCCTGTTAATGAAGAATTCTGTGTAAAAAATTCTTACCAAAATGTCTTGCAAACAAACATAGGATCACTTTAGTGTTCATAACACTTCACTTACGGCATATATCATTTGCCTTCTTCCTCAGTCTCTAGCACTAAAGATAATTCTTATCTATTTTTTCATGTCTTTTACAGTGTCATGAAATAGATATCATAATCTAGGGAACTGTGTTATTCAGTTTAACAAGAAGGAAATTGCCTGTATTGAGAAAAGAAAGAACTATAATTGATTTCTTTTGAGACAAAACAGGTAGAATGGAAGGAAATAAAATGCAGGCATACTTTCTATTTATTGTAATGAAGCAGTCACTGAGGACTTAGCTTCTTAACATGTATGTGGTCTTAAGGAGAGGTAATCTCTGAAACAGAATTACATCAATAAAAAGAAGATGACTTATTCACACACATCCTTCAAAGAAAAAGAACACATGAAAATGAAAGATTTAAACAAATGCTCTTAAATATGCAGGATCTAATCTCTTGCATCCAAATGGATGCTTCTATGCTGATATTTAAAACTGACCTCACCCTGTTCTAAACCCATGAGGTATATTTTTCCTCCTGTCTTGGAAATGGGAGTTCCAGGGATAGGCATGTGTAAGAGGTGAATGTCTGCAAGTAAAGTAAGTGGGACTTGGATACCAGTAACTGACATGTATGCAAAATTAAAACCTTGTGGCTCTAAGAATAATAGAAGAGATTAAGATAAGCAGGAAATGCTAGAAGTCATCGAAAAAGCAGCTGAAAGGGATTGTTAGAATTGCTGTCAGTAACTGGACGTAAACGAAGGACAGATGCTTAAACTAAAAGATCAAGAAAAAACAGCACCTGACACTCATATCTCAGAATCTGTTTGCTGGCTGCCATCTGAATATTTGTATCAGAAGTCTCTGCAAATCAAAATAAATATTTAACTTGTAAATTTGTGCTCCTACACTGCTTTGACATTCCCTTTCCCCTCTTTTTTTTTTTCCCCTAGAAGAACAAAGAATTCTTATCAAGAATTCTGGAAAGGAATCAAGCTCCATCCAGAGTTTCCAAGTTACCAGTAACTCTTTGTAAAAGCCAATAGAGACTATGTAGGAATTACAGAGGGAATTTTGGATTATCTGGGAGCAATCCAGGGAGTTCTCACAGCTAACAATTTTCCCATTTCCTAAACAGAAAAAAGGTATTTGTGAGAAAATGTTGTATAAGAGCATCATGCTTTGCTTAGAGCACTGAATGCTACTGAAATGTAGTTAAACAACAATTAATAATGGGAACGAGCATTGTAAACTGCAATCTATTTGCCTAAAGGTGAAAAAAGACTTCCTTAAGGAAACAGTCACTTGTAGCTGTTACTCATACATGACTTAATTCTTGTTGAATAGTTGTTAAAAGGAAGAGTTTACAATATAAGGACAGTATGTTGCTCAGTTGCAGAGGGAAACTAATGCCATGAGCAACAACTCAAACATGCCCGCTGTAGTCCTTCTATTAGAAAATTGAATGTAATTGGCAGCTCCTGTATCCACTGTAGCTGTTTGGCACAAGCAAGTGAATTTGCCCCAGAAATGTGACTTGTCTTTTGCTAAGATAGAAGAGCTTTTAAGTCTGACAGCTGTTTCTGCCTTGCTTTCTGCAAATGTGACCCCAGCCTTGTTGTGAGCTGTATTAACAGCTTCTAGAGAAGGTTTAAGTCAGCAGCTTGCCCCTTATATCTTGTTTTAGTTGCATTCTTCCCTTTGAGGAGCCTACATTTTTGTGACGTTGAAGAAGGCTGGCAAAACCGGTGCATAAATCTTGACCTTCAGATTTCCTAATGAGGTAGTTGTTATAGCTGATCAAGAATCAGTCTTTTAAATCAAGTTAACCACTGCATAATAAATTATCTTAGTAAACACATTACACTTCAAGCCCTTAGTAACTACGTAAGCGCTGATGTGAATGGACTCAACTTTCACTTACTCAAGGAACACCTAGTATCTCAATACCTCTAGTCATTTCTACTGAAATATACTGAAGAAACTTTTAGGTAAAGCTTGACAATATTAAAATTTCTTAACCCTCAGCCTTTTGTCAAAAGAGTATTCCACTGCTATAAAGATGTGTAGAAGCTTGATCTGGCAAAACCTTGCATTTTAACAGTAGTAAGTCAAAATACTAAAAGGAATTACCGTCTTCTACGTGAAAAAGGGTATCTGTAACAGATGGCAGTTATAGTCAGCACGAAAAAAAAAAAAAAGTAGTACAATTGTCATTGCTTGCAAGAAAATACCTTGAAAGGATTACAGCATTCCCAGGAAAATTTCTGCTTACCATATCCACTGCTGCTCACTTGAGTTATTTTTTCATCATCTTCATCATCACTATCACAGTTTAATGGCTCAAAAGCTATTTCTGACTCTGCATCTACTTGATTGGCATCTGGCTCTTGCTCAGCAAAGCTTCGCAATGCCACAAGGCGGTGATGCATTGCTGCATACAGGTATTCGGTGTCTTTTGAGCTTGCCTGCAAAACATAAAATGCATTCAGTCCAAACTAACCAAGAAAACCCTCTGTTTGTCATAGAGAAGCTGACTGAGAAATTTTCAAAAGTAATGAAGGAGCTCTATTTTGTCCTTTTTAATCACAGCAATCCATTTAAGATTCACACTTAATAATTCATTTCAGAAAATAAATTTAAATACAAATAAGGTCACGCTTCTTTAAGTGGTCTGAGTTTTGCAATATGTAGCTGTTGATTATTTTCCCTATAGTTACAAGAAACATAAGCTTAAAAATAATTTCCCCTGAAGAATGGCTCAGTTTGTACCGAGTACTCGATATTCCAGACAATTCCCGAGTATGATTCGAGAAGTAAGAAAGCACTGAAATGTTAATATATGTATTACATTATTTTGGTTTACAGAATGTAAGAATTTTAAAACCTAACTACAAAAAATTATTTGTGATTATAATATTTAAAGATACTATGAATTCTGCTGCTATTTTTGAACAGAAGATAAGCATCAAGAAGAGTACTGAGAACTAGACAAGGCAGCATTTTGCCAGTACATAAAACCTTCAAGCAGCCATGTCCTGAGTACTGTGTTCCGTTCTGGCCATCACATCTCAAGGATATAGCACAATTAAAGAAGGGAAAGAGAAGGCCACCAAAAATGATCAAGGGTGTGATGCAGCTCCTTAGGAAGAGTTGAGACACTTCAAGTTTGAAAAGAAGGATAAGAATGGGGTATAACTAAGGTTTTCAAAATTATAAAAGTGGTAGATAAACTGCATATGGTATGGCTGTTCATCAAACCACACAATAAATGCACGAGCGTACGCTTAATGAAAGCAGTAGAGGATCAGCATAAAAGAAAGTGCTTTTTCACAGAGTTGAGTAATAACTTCTATATTTGCAGTTTCAGGAGAGAGGGGGGAGAGACAATGTAAATTAAAAACAGCAGGTCAAAAATATAGTCACAAAAGTTTAAAAAAAGGAATTGGAAAAATTCAGGGGCAATCATTTCACAAAATAGATAGCAAAGGAAACAAGTAGGGGTGCATGTTCTCACATCTCTAATCCAACACTGAAGGATGCTGGGGGTCAATGAGGTGAACAGACCATACAAAGTGGCCATGTTTGCCTGGGCTTCCTAAAAGCACTGCATTTGGGCATTGCCAGAAGTACCAGTAGAGTACTTCTTACATTGTCATGAAGCAGATCATCTACCAGAGGGTAACTACATATGGTCTTCTGTAGTCCAGCTCTCCACTTCTGTGCATCACATAGAGTAATTTCTATCTGTGTCTCTTGGCAATAGGAATAAATACATGTTGTTTGGATTGGAATGACACCTTTCAGTGTGTACAGGTGGAAAAGCATGCGAATTGGGAAGCAGCAGCAGATCAGGGTTGCCTTCTGTGCCACCCAGACTTGCAGCAGCAAACCGTTCTCTCCCTACAGCCGGGCAAAGAAGAAAGCAATTCAGAGTTGTTGAGATGTCTCAACTGCAAACTGCAGTTCTCAGTGGACAAATCTGAGCTCTGAAGATAACAGGGCTTTTCAGGAAACGCAGGGTCATAAATATGAAAAAGGCAGCTATTCAGTCTGATCATTTCTATTGGTAGCTTTTTACTTATTCATTGAAAAGCCAGAGTTCCTTTGTCACTTTAATCTAGTATGAACTCTGGCTTCTGCCAAGAGGGGTGGACTCGCCTCCGTACATCCTCTGACCCTTCATTTCTACCCTCTCCATTGTGCCAGTACCACCGTTAGGGCAATCACAGGGTGAATAGAATCAAGCTGAAAACCGAAATTAGCAAAACCAAAAAAAGCCCACCCAGATCAGTTCTCTGATCTGCCTCACTCATAGCTGTATGAATTCCAATGCTACCAAAAGCAAGGAGGGAGAAACAAGCATGGGGGAGTGGGCAGGGCCAGCCCTCTGCGCAAACCTGGGTGAGTACTGTAGGATCAACCGAATGGAGTCTTGTGGACCACCTACTTTGTAGTCAGCATCATATGACTCTTCTCCCTCACTCATGAGAAGCCCTTTGGATAATATCCCTGAACCAAATGTATCAATCATTCATGGGACATGGGAAAACCAAATTTAAATGGCAGTTAAAAATATCTGCCGGTGCCTTGGAGGAGTGGGCTCCACTGACTACTAGACCAGCCTACTTACATGCCGAGGCTCTGGCAGTGCCTGCTGGGTGTCTCACGCATTGACCAATCTGCCTTCCACACTCAAGAGTCTCAGTGTTAGTTTGGCTGGATACTAGCTATAGGGAAGGATACCAGCCGCTTCAGTGACGACTGTAGAAGTAGCTTCCTGCAACCCTTGCCACACACATGTACCTTGGTTTCCTAATACATGTCTTTTTTTTGCTGTCCAGAAGTGCCACAACAGAATTTAAGGGATGTTTACATTTATATACACTAGAAAAACTGTGCAGCACATCTGGCAATCCAGAACATTTCTAATTCTCACAGGCAGACCAGCTGTCCAGCACAGCCATACATAAGTCAATAACTGTTTGGAAGTGACAGACTTACAGTGCTGGCATATAAGGTGCATAGTGCTTTGCTTGTGTATGACATGTGACACTTCCTGGAAGTGGCGAGTTATTTTTCTTGCCCAGGAGGCTGAACCCTTCCCAGAAAGGTCTACTGGGGAAACCGGAGACATCCTTAAACTCAGGTGGATGCTCTCACTTCTTAACCTAGGACATATGTGCTATTTATTTGCAAGTTAAGTCCACCATACTTCCATCCTCAACTTACCAGCCCTTGCTAGAGAAAACCTGGATTCCCAAGACTATTGTCTTACATAAGGTGACATTGCAAAATCTATGTTCTCCTCAACTGAGAAATGGAGGTCCTACACTGGATGGATTACTGCAAGCACTGTGTCGAGAACCATGGCAGAAAGCTGCTGCCTTGTACCAAAGTAATTTACGAATATCTAACTACCTGTGTAGAAAATAGTGTTGCTTCTGTAAGAAACAGCAGTTGCTGCATATGACTGGAATGATATCCATTCCATCAGTGGCAGGTGAACCACAGTCTGGAAATGTCCGCCCTAAGGCCATATCCCATCTTCACACCTTTTTTTTGAAATACCAAGGGATGGCACTTTCTAACTCATTTCATAATAAAAGCCATGTAACAGCTAAGCTGAACAGCCTGACAGAGCATCAAAGGCCATTTGCTAAAACCAGAGCCTCAGCAAGTCTTCACAATCCTAGATGAAATGGGGATTTGGCTGGGGTTTTTCTCTCTTGCTTACCTGAATTAGAAATACTTGAACAGAGTGGTCCTCTTGGTCTGTTGCAGTGAAGCACAGGCTCTTTCTGTTTGCTCTTTTTATAACCATTTGATCCCACAGTCGGGTGTTGAGAATCAGTCTCAGGCTGCCTTGATTTCGCATAACTAAAATAAGAAGGTTTATATAAGGCATTGGAACCATCTTCGTTTTCACTGCAGCAGTCTTCTCTAGCACTTGTATACAACTAATATTTTCATGAGTTATTCTTTTTAATTAGGTCTAAAACCTGACATGATGAGATAACTATTTTTTAAAATACCAAAATATATTAGTTTTTTCAATACATCTGGCATACAAAGCAAATAATCTGCTGAAACTGTGCAATACAGTACAAAAAATGATAGCACAGTAACAACAACATTCTAGAAGTGACCTGAAACAGTCACTTGGAAAATCCTGGAAAAGCAGAACCAAAAGGGAGTAAACTGTCAGACTGGTGACTGAGCTAAAGATACACTGCAGCACAATTACACAGAACCCAACAACATATGCAAGCGTGAGTGTACAAACAGTGAAAAATGCCCAGTACCTCAGTTTGTAACACAGGTAACTTTATCAGGCAATGTTAAAAAGATGGCCAGCAACTTGACTTAAATAAAACTAGCTACTCAGTTTTAAATGTTCTGAAATAAACTTATGCTAGCCAGCAACAGTACAAGTTATTTAGTGTTTTGTGTATGTGTTACTTCGTTACTTAATTCTTACTTAGCCTTGACTGCAACATTCCACATTTATTGCTGGAAGTGTCATTAAGCCTCAGGGATCCTCTGCCTCTTTCAATCCAGGTTAAAGAAAGCTTGTTAAATACAAAAAGCTTGCAGTTGATCTGAAAGAGAAATACATAATGGAAATTGCCAGCCAATGTTAATATTACTGGTTCTAAAACTTTATGTTTTCAAACCTTTTGATACGGCTTTTAATACATCCATATGCATGTATAGAAAGATATATAGATCTATCACCATTATTACTTAAAATGAAATGGCTCCCAGATGTGTGCTAAACTTTCTGCTAGTTATGGAGGACATTCAGCATGAATCCCAGTTTACTTTTTCAATTACTTCATCTTCAGTAACTCTTCACCTGCAATACCCACTACCACAGCTGAATTTGTTGCAAATGTTCTACATCTTATTCCCTCACTCATTAGAAACATTATGCAGACCAGGATACCAGTAGTACCACTACTAGGAGAGTACCACTCCAAAGAGAGTAAAACTTTCATGTTCTGACAAGACAGAAGATTGAATCAATGATAAAATAATGCAACTTTCAATGTTAAGATTTTTAAAAACATATACATCATTGGTATTTTCTGAGAAAATAACATTTTGAAGATGAAGAATAGCAAGATACATCCTGGAGGGCCAGAAAGATAATTGATATTTTAGATGAACTATAAAACTAACTACTTTGACAACACATTGCTTTTTTCCAAACATAGTTTTGTCCAAAAAAAAATCATTACCCAAATCAGTTCAAATTTTGAAGTTTTAGTTACTGCTGGTACACTGTGTAGATGCTTATAAAATATAACTGTAGAACGCAGTTCTGAAGCAGCCACTTACTGAAAGGCACTATAAAATGAACAAATGTAATATGAAAAAGAAAATATCAGCCTATAGAAATAATGGGTTAGTAGAGTTATATCTTAAAGAAGTGAAAATTTAAAATATAAACTGAAGTTATTGTCAGATCTGTAATAGATCTAGATGATCTTCTCAACCACAAAACTGCTCACCATCAAGGCTTTATGAAATACATACCTGTAACACATTGTGTTCTGCTTCTTCTCCAGTTATAACGTCAACTTTATCTAACAGAATTTTCTCTACTGGCTTGCAAATAGAAGCAGCTGCTGATTCATTTAGTGTTGCATTCCTCAACAAAGCTGTTTCTGTAGGAGGCGGGGAAAAAAAAAAGGAAATCCTTTCTGTACGGGGAGTATTTTCAGAACAACAAAACTAGGACATAGGATGGCCTGCGACGTCAGTAAACCCTGTGGTATCTGATATTCTTTAGTGCTATTAACAAGTTTTTGGCCAAAGCAGTAAATACAAGAGAAAAAGGCTGGAATAATGCAAAATGTCTCACCTGTTCAGACTCATTTTGAATAGAACAGGGCTCTCTGCAGTTGCAGAGGTTTGCCCCAAGGGACAACTTGCAGAAACAAGCCCTAAATAATTAGAAGTTGATTTTCAAAATGAAACTTGCCTGTCATATTGCTGGGCAGATTAATAAATAATGAAAGACACACATCCTAGTATTCAGAATAGTAATACCTATACAATGAATACTTGACAGGAACACGAAAGGACAAGATTTGAAAGGAACATTGTTACAAAATTTTGTATTTTGCACGATCTAGATACGTTTTCCATAGGCTTTAATTTTTTATTTTTTTTACTTGTAAGAATCTTCATACAAAGCGGATGAGGATCCAAGACATCCATTAGTAAAGAGGGTGCAAAATTTGGCAAGAGGGCTCAGGATATGGGCCTTCTTTGGATTCCCTCACAGCCTAGGTTTATGTGGCTTGCCTAGTAGAAAAGCTCACACCAAAGTCACAAACAAACCCCGAAATCTGTCTGTCTGGAAGTTTCAGTCCTCCAATTAGGATACAAATATGGCAAAGTAATTTATATGAACAGTCACAAAATACAAGCAGCAGACAGCTTAAAAAACGTAGTTCAAAAATGCGGTCCAAAAGGCATTCACAAAGTTCACCACATTTTTTTCAAGTAATAAAAAATAATAATCTGTAATAAATAATAATAATAATCCATAAAACTCCATCCTTTCCTGAGTAACTTAGATCATTCATTCTGAAGTTAGTCCAGTTCAAACGTCATAAATCAAACTGTAGCTGCTTTCTGAACACAGATTTTTGGCACATGCTGCCAGTGTACTAGTGACTGGATAACTTGAGAATAGATGAAAATTATTGACCACCACTCATTTGACATCCTCTAAAATACAGTGAAACATAGTAACAAAGCTAACTGTACTTGTTTGCTAAGTACACTTACTTGTTTGTGGACTGACATGAAAAGGTTCTATGTACATGGATGTTATTTCTCCATTGTATGAATCAGCTCCATTACACGGCTGGGGATGCTTTTCAGGACTCTAGGAAAAAACAGGGGAAATAAGAATTCCTATTTAAATAAAATGGCTATGTTACTTCATATCAGATAGAACATCGAATCATTTAATGCATGCTAGGCTGAAGATTAGAAAATGGAGTATCTTCAGAGTAAAAACTGACCCAGATGATACAATTTCAGTCTCAAGTGGAAGTAACTTTATTGTCATAAAATCAGTATGTCTTTCTCCCACCAAGAAGAATGGCCTCTCTGTATGGATCCTGGACTAGGATTTAAATCCACTGAAGGACTTAGAGGTTTAAGTACCAGCTAATTTCCAGTTTAAGCACTTAAGCCCCAGAAGAATAGGTGAAAACTTTCAGACACCACAAACTTAACCTCAGAAGGATTAAGAATTTCCACGACCTTCAGTTTTTGCAGATAAAGTTCCTTAGGCATATCTAAATAAATGCTTCTGGCTCCTGACAATGCTCAGTGGCCCAACTCCTACCTCATACCTAAATCCTGGTCAGAAGTCATAACCCAGACCTATGGTTGCCAAGCTTTTTCACTGGCAGATACGCATACTGTTTTCATTCTACTTCTACTAGAAACTGAATTTCAATTCCCTTTTAAATGGTGCAGTCCTCAGCTTGGGAACCACCTTTTTGTCTGAGTTTCCTTCAGGACTTGATCCATTAAGCTATCTCACAGCACATACAACATAGTTGAACACGGACGCTATCTAGGATGGATGTTCGATTTTCCCCTCATACTAATTTCTCCCATCTCTTAACAGTTACAATGGAAATTATTAGAGCAGTATGGAGCACATTCTTTTATCTTGTATTTTAGCTGTCCCACTTTACATGGAATATAAAACCAAACTTTTTCGGGTTAAAAAATGAGCAAAAGAGAAGTGCGTACTAGTACAGGCTAGTAATTGGAGTACTTATCTAGGACGGGGAAGATAGAGATGCCTACCCCTTCTACAGCAAATATTAAGTTACTTTCTCCTCAACAGTCATTGGAATCATATTTTCTCACATCTTTAAAAGAACAGGATGACCTAAAAAGAATCAATCTCTGAAAAAAATTATACTCAGGAGTACATTAACATTGATAAAAAGTCTGCCAGCATTTACTGATCTTACCAAAACTCTCTCAACCATGTTTTCTCCAAACACAAAATCAGAATTGCTGCTGTTTTGTACACTTTCATCTTCAAACAACTGACTTCTGTGGGAACAAAATAACATAACAATGTGACTTAGAACTCTTTAGAACTTTGTAAAGAATACAAATAAGTTCACGCATTTACTTTTCCACACCTTACATTAAAGACAAACAAAAAATGACTACTTAAGTAATCAGACAAAATCTTTTAAGAGAATCTGAGAATATTCTCTCTGTAACATTTCACTAAAGGAACAGAGTATCACACTGTATTTCATGAAGGTTACTGAGGATGTTCCTTAAAAGCGAAGAATAAGAAGCAAAACAACATGCCGCCTCCTCCTCAGGTAAGTGTCTTACTCCAGAAACTTTAATGCGTTACATTTCTTTCCCTGTTTCCTTTTGCTCCACCAAAAGACTACCAATGATTAACAATTATCCCTTCATGTTCCTACAGCTCTCATGCCCTTCAGAATAATGTCCTCCCCAATGCCTTACAGGCACTCCTCGGTCATCTACCTAATGTCTTGGAAAGGCAGAGAAGCAGCGTATTCTAATGCACACACTTTCAATTCACATAAATACTGCAAAAATGTAAAGGCATGATAGCAGGTGGCTTATGAGAAGTTATAACTAAAACAAGAAGAAAGATCTTCTCTCCATTTTTCAATGACCTGTTCCATAGATATACTTAAAATAAGAAGTGAAGAAAACTAAATACTTGCAATCCTTTGGTACTGGCCCGCTATAGATTGGGGATACAGATTGAGGAGAAAATTTCATACAGTAGATACATCACTTTACATTTAGGATCTGGAATGTGACTGGTTCTGGCAGAAGATACATTAAAACAACACTTGTCCTTCTCCTCCTCTGTCCCTTCTTCCTTCTTAGTGTCTCAGGTTTTCCAGATAAAAAACATCAATTTTTTTTTGCATTGCCACCCTGAGTTTAACTACTCTCAGTTAGCCTCTTACCTCTCAGGTTTTAAGAGAAGGTAGCGAATGCATTTTTAAATAGTAACATACTCACAACTTGTAAAAAGTGTATTACTTGTGGATTACATTCAAGGATATTCTAATGTAAGTACAGCTGTGATTTGACCTGCTAATTACACAGCCACTTTAAATGTGACAGGATCCACTTTTTATAAAAGTCATTAGGAAGTCCTTGGAAACTTCGTGTGGAAGTTGTTCTTGCTGCTGGTTTGGGGCGGGGGGGGGGGGGTGTTGTTTGTTTTGGGGTTTTTTTCACAAAAGGCTTATAGGTGGTTCATGCAGTGTGCCCAGGTGGCCAAGAGGGCCAACGGCATCCTGGCCTGTATCAGAAATAGTGTGGCCAGCAGGAGCAGGGAGGTGGTCGTTCCCCTGTACTGGGCACTGGTGAGGCCGCACCTCGAGTCCTGGGTTCAGTTTTGGGCCCCTCACTACGGGAAAGACATGGAGGTGCTGGAGCGTGTCCAGAGAAGGGCAACCAAGCTGGTGAGGGGCCTGGAGCACAAGTCCTGTGAGGAGCGGCTGAGGGAGCTGGGGCTGTTTAGCCTGGAGAAGAGGAGGCTGAGGGGAGACCTGATCGCTCTCTACAACTGCCTGAAGGGGTCTGCAGTGAGGTGGGTGCTGGTCTCTTCTATCAAATAACTAGTGATAGGACGAGAGGAAATGGCCTCAAGTTGCGGCAAGGGAGATTTAGATTGGATATTAGGAAAAATTTCCTTACTGAAAGAGTTGTCAGACATTGGAATAGGCTGCCCAGGGAAATGGTTGAGTCACCATCACTGGCGGTATTCAAAAATCGAGTAGATGGGGTACTTCAGGACATGGTGTAGTGGGCATGGTTGATGGTTGGACTCGATGATCTTGAAGGTCTTTTCCAACCTAAATGATTCTATGATTCTATGCGTTCTGTAGAGCTTAATCACTGCATCTCTTGCTGGCCACAAGGCAAAACCATCCAAGTTCTAGTCTCTTCCTCTTCCAGAAGGATGACTTGGCAGGAAGACAATCTGATGTTCTGTCACAAACTGCATACTTCAGCACCACTTATCTGCTCTTCCAGATCATTCATCACCCTTGGGAGGGCTTAACAGCACCTATGTCGTGCAGAGGATATTCCTGTTAAGAAGCTGGGTTTGTTGCCAGAACTTTGGCGGTTGCCTCTAAAACTTAGTTTCTGTGTTCACAAATACAGTGCGCTTGAAATCTCTTCACACAGGATGAAGGAATTCCCAAGGACAAGCTATCTCCATTTTACACTTGAAGAACAAAATATTCCTTAACATTCTCATGCTCGATGTGTTGCTAAGACTAAGAGCAAATAAGAAAAAGAAATCAGAAAATCCATCCCTTTTCAGCCTTGAAGCCTTCCATATGTGTTTTGGGCCATGAACAGGGAATCTAAAGTGTGTTTAAACTAATGAGTTTCTAATCCTTAAGAAAACTGCCCACTAAAATTGACTGAATTGTGATCAGTTTGCATCCCGAAATTTTGTCGGCTGCTTCTAGGCTGCTCCGGTAGCAACTTGGGAAGGATAGCAGTCTGGAAGAGTAAAAAAACCTGAAAGTAGAGGTTTGTCTCAAAAGAAATAATGTGGGAAATGGATTTTGATTATTTTTGGAAATGTAAGGAAGAAGTAACTGGTGCAGGATCTTTCTTCTTCCGGACAGTTAATTGGAAGTGCCAGCCTTAAAGCTGTATTAAAACTTCAATACCCTTATGTTGCTGCAGGGCAAGAACAAAGTGTGCCCGGGATGACATTGCCATGGAGATTCAAAACAGAGGCACTGAATTCAGGGAATGAACACTAACAAGGGAGAACAGGAGAAGGAGAAATGTGGATAAGATACTGGAAAGGGACTACGGAAAGGGAGTAGATCCAGGTACTGTCCTCAGAGTGTCCAGAAGGGTCTGAGTAGCTGCCAGTTCCAGTGCCGGCCTTAAACCCTGTCAGTTTTCCAAGCAAATCCTTGTGCAGAGCTGAATACATGACCAGAAGCCTGAGCTTTCCCAGCATTACATTTCTGTCACTTACGACACAATCTTCTCTCCAAGTTTTTAAGCCGACTTAAGAAACTGCAAATTTCTTCTTTTCAGTTCATTACTACAGCCCGTTCAGGAAACGGAACCATTGGTGGTTTCCTGGGACGTGGACAGCTGCAGCAACTGCAGAGGGCTAACAAACCATTTTCATTCATCTCTCTACAGAATCATGTCACATAGAGAAGAGGTGGAAGAGGAGGGAAAGCAAGAGGGACGTTTGCAGGCAGCAGCAATCCCTGCTGTTGAGTGTGTCTGCATTTTATTTTGTAAATAAACACTAGCTACATCTCGACTGATAATTAAAAACAAACTCAGAAAATTCTTTACTTAGCAATGAGCAGGTCTGGCTGCAATGTTTACTACTGTTTAGCATGTATACGGAGTTTATAATAAAGTTGTTTGTTTGAATACTTGTTGTCAAGCTATCTATGAGAAAACAGCTATGCCCAAAAGACTCTACTGAAGTATTTTAAAGCATCAGTCACTTAATACACATCGGAAGAATGGCACTTACACCCCCTGCAATCTCAGAAGAGCAGTAAGCACCTGGTTGTATTTAAATTAGTTTTCAACTTGTCAAATAAACCAACATTTACCACAACTGCGATATGCAGAATTAATGAGGCATGAATACCCCAAAGAGATTAGCAATTTCCTTTTTAAAAAAGAAAAGGAAAAGAAATACCATAAGCACTTTTAAGTCTTGTAACTTGTCAGCACTCAAACACTGCATTGCATTTCTGTGTCCATCTACTTCACAAAAGAAAGCCACTCACCTATCTTTTCCGAGATATTGTGCAGCTGACAGAAAGTAAATAGATTTGAGTAGCGATAGCAACTGATTTTGAAGTCAGTACCACCTTCCCTTTAGCTTTTCTGGTATATGCATTGCCATCATTTTGAATCTGCTAAAATTCCAGCATGCTCTGTTGGCTCCATGTTGTTCTCACAGGGCACCATCACTGTGATAGACAGCATTAACTGTGATAGACAAGGACAGGCTGGCTCTTCCAAAATCACAGTGAGCATCTGCCCTCTAATTATGCTCTTCTTGTTGACAAAGACTAAGAATCTAAGTTCTCTGTGCACCTAAACACTCCTTACTTCCTCAGAACCCCAGCACTGTGCATCCCAAACGTTGTGTGCAGGAAGCTTTATCTGTGGCCCATCCAGCCCTGAAGGAGACTGGACTGGACTCCTTTGCAGTTAAGACGTTCTCTGCCCTCTTTGGGTGGGAGGGGGAAAGGAGGCAACATCCCAGATGTGCTATCTGTGGCCCTAGCCATTTTAAAATGTCATTCTCTCATCACAACTGATCTCAGGCGTATTCCTGATGCTCACAACTTCCAGGCAAACAACCCTCATCAACCATCAGCAAGCAGTATTAATACCTACAAGATAACCTGCTGGCTAACCACAGACCTAACATTCTCATGAGCCAGTCTCCAGAGAGAGGCAATAGCCCGCTTCTGCACCGGTATGAGCTCTTTCAGTCAGAGGCAAGGGGCAACGTCCTAGCCCAAGCAAGTCAGCTTCCTCATGCAGACATTCAAGCCTGTTCTGGTCAACCCATGTCTGCACAAAGATGCCACCCTACCACAATCATCACAGCCAGCTGTTCATCCCAGAAACTCTGGCGTGTGCACGGAAGTAGAAGATCAGTTGCAGCACTGACCTTGTCTTCCAGATCAGTCCTGTATGGTCGTCTTCATGTCTTCTGTGTCCAAGATGCTCACATATTTTTGTAATTGCTGAGTTTCTCTGCATCTGTTTATGAGATGCAGCAGCCATGCAATCAGAATAGAGCTCTCCAAAGGGACACAAAGATGACTGTAAACATTCAAAACTGGGACATATTTTGAACTGCCAAAGCTGCATGACATGGCAAACCAAAATAGTTTCTGGCTTGGGGGTTGCTAATGAGAAACAATCTGTCCCACAGAGATTAATTTCCAGCAGGAGTCCATTTCTTGTGGTGTACGGAGCTCAAGTCAGTACCCACAAATTCTGGCACTACACACAAACACCACTGAGCATTGTGTGGGTGTAGATACCACGGGCTTAGTACCATGTTAGACATGTAGGACAAAAGGGCGTGCCATAGGCCAAATGACAAAATGGTGCAGGAATACAATAAAGAAAAACTTACTGTGTTGTTTTAGAGGTAGAAAGATTCATGGTAGTAGATGACCTCACTGCTGTCTTGGAACTCACTGAATTCTCAGCTGAGGAATAAGACCTGTCTTCAGATAGCTAGGAATGGTAAAACCCGATGAATTAATTAGACCAAGCTTATTTTCTGCTATAAACAGGTCTGCTAGAAGTCCAGAGTCACCGAGGCGTATATATATATATATATATATATATATGCGGTAGTTGGCTGAGCTTCCTCCAGCTGTGTACTAAGCCAGTGCCCTTAATCAAAATGCTAAAATGTTGCTTTCTAAATAAACAAAATCCAAAAAATTCCCAAAGCTGGTTTGCCCACAGAACCCTGATATCTGAAAGCTGAGACAGCCTGCAGAGAAGAGATGTTTTTTCAAACACAGCCAGCACGAGCTTAACAGTTCACACCATGTCAGAGATCCATCGATTCCACTGAAACTGAGAGGGGAACTTTCTTGAAAATCAGGCAGTGGAATAATTAACTGCTTTAAGACAGCACTGGGTTTTTGTATTTGAGCTGCAAACATACATTAGCCAGTAAAACTACTTTTCTTTTTACCTGAACATATGCTTCTTTCTTAGTCACTGGAGATACTACAGGATTTTCAGGACAGGCCAGGGCTTGTGGGGGTTGTAAAATGGCAGGTCTAATGACATTCCGCAATTGACTTTGTGACAAGGATCCTTGCAAAATACAAAGACAAAATATTTAAACAGAGACTTTTTCTTCCCATCTAATTCATACCTATGTGTCTTGCCTCCTTCAACTGAAAGCTTCAAAGCATATTTAAATAGCATTTATTGTTTACTTGCTACACATTCTGAAATTTTGTAATCCATTCTAAAATGCACAACTCTGTAGTGACACCAACCCCATGATCCTACCAGAATTAAAAGATAATGTGTTAAATAAAAAAAAAAAGTTGTTTAGATGTATAAAATATATTTGTATTTATGTATTTAAATACGTGTTTATATTTATACTTATATTTACTGCTTTGTGTTAGATCTGTCTTCTGCTATTTCAAATTTAATCCTGCACCTGCAGACGCCAAGACGGTTCTTCACTACCCTCTCCAGGAGCAGAGTTATTCAGTTAGGAATGTGGAATTTCACTATTCAAGGTTATATTCAGTCCACTCAGGAATTGAGTAGTCAGAGCAGCGGCTCAGAACAGAGCTCACAGGATATTTACACTGTCAAACAAATAACTTATGTCACAAAGATTCTTAGCCTATCACTCAGCATAGAGAAGAGTTGTCATTTTTATGTCTTCTTGGTCTGTTAAGAATGCCTTTGTGGAAGTACAGTGAATAAATATTGCATTGACAGTTACCTTCTTTTGTACTTCTGATCAAGTCAGGGTTTCTTTGAAGAAGAGCTGAGGTCATGAATATGTTATTCTTCTTTACTACAGAACAAGGAATTTAAACTTTAATAGTGAGTAGTAACAAATTTGAATTATTAATTCACATCTCTGTAACCCCTTCCTATTTTGGTAGTACATGAGCAATATTCAAACCTATTAATCTAAACAAGATCTCTGAGATAACTGTTACTGTCTCCATTTTACAGGTGGGTAGACTTAGGCACAGAAAGCACCATGGCTTTTCTGGCTATGTCAGAGACAGAAATCTTTGGATACTAATGGATGTTTTAAATTCATAAAATCCTTCGACAGCTTTGAAAACCAGGTGCTGCTGGTTTGCAAAAGCTATTGAAATGGCAATGCTATCTGGTTCAGTCTTAGGCATTTTTAAGATAAGTAAATGACGCCCAAGAACATGGGAATAAATAAATGTGCCCTGCCCTGTTCTGCTAAAAAGGCTTTCATAACTTACTATAATGATGGTGGTGCACGACTGATGCTTTCACCATTTTAATCAAGAT
Organism: Astur gentilis; assembly: GCF_929443795.1. Lineage (NCBI taxonomy): Eukaryota > Metazoa > Chordata > Aves > Accipitriformes > Accipitridae > Astur > Astur gentilis. The sequence goes on along the minus strand of NC_064919.1, from coordinate 75,506,808 downwards.
AGCAAACACCAGCCAGAAAGTGATGGCAACCATGTACCACATCCTGTAAAATGACACAAGATAAGCACAACTTTTTCATTGCAAAAAGGGCACGGTGTGCTGCTAAAACAATCTTGTGTCCTCTTAAGATTGTTTAGAAATCCTTTATGCCAATGCCTGCCAAGGACCTGTAAAACATTTGGGAAACACATAAAACATTTCTTCTATTGAACTGCCAGTCCTCCTCCTAAAACATTCCTTTCTTCTGTCCAAATACCAGACTAGTCCAATGCACCCCAGCTCTGTCCTGCAGAAAAAGCATTTCTGTACACCTTTTTATTTTAGCTAATACCTGCTTTTCTACATAAATGTTTATTGGTTTTGTTTGGGGTTTTTTCAGTTACCTGGCTGGGAGGGAGGGAAAGTAGGAAGGATGGTAAAGGAAGATGATCTCCCTCTTTTCTGAGCGACAGTTGTATCTGAAAGGATAAAAGACTCAAATTATCATTTGCTCAGAGGAAAAAAAGAAGATTAATTTTAAGGTTAGCCAATTTGATGTCATGCCTTCATTGGCAGTAGAATAAATTATTACCTGCTAACTACCAGCTTTCTGAAGTACACTGTTAGGTTATGCCTGTGCTGCTGAATCAGAGAGGTCTCTGAGGCCAAGCAGCACAGCCTGGCTTAGGCACGCTACTTACAGCTAGTCCACTCTGTAACAGCTCTGTCTTGGAGACTGCTAGTTTGGGAGGTTCAAAACAGAAGCAGAGAGTTAGCTATCAATTAAGCAGTGTGGACAATCAAGAGGTCAATCACTCAAGCTTCCTCCTATACCCCACTTTGTTTTTTGGTATAGGCATACTCTAACATTTCTACCATATCTATGATTTTTTGTGTATGATCTCAGTATAATTTTCAGAGTAAACCAAACTTAGGTTCTCTTAAAGCCTCATAGCTACATTCAGGTATGTCACAGGACTACATAAAACAAAATACAGTGTACACATATGAATGCCTGAATTCAGAAATAACTTTCTGGTCCCATCTGTATGTTAAATAAACGCTGTAAAAACCAGATCAGCCCTTCTGCAGAGGCGCCTCAGTGACTTGTGTGCATTTCCCATGGAAGCACTACATAGTCCTTAAAGAGCCTTCCAGGTGAGCTGTTGGCTGAATGAAAGGAGGGGCCCTTCTGGAAACTGCTTTACATTTTCAGGGATTGCCCAAGGAACACTGATCTCTTCCACAAACCGGGGAATCTCATTCCTTTCCAGCCCTCCTCCTCCCTTGACTGTGTGAGCAATTCAAGGAAACAATATGAAATGTACAAGTTTTTCACTACTTTATGTTGTATTATGTTAGTACGGAAAATGAATATATTTTTACTTAAAAAGGGATTTATTGGAAATTACCAGCAAGTTTATATCAATGTTTAAGTTTTCATGACTTGCAGCATTTCTACAGTCCAGAAGCTTTTCTTAGACAGTAAAATTCCTTCTCTTCTTTACCAGATGAGAATACAGAACTATAGTAATTAAAACATGACTGTAGCTAAACATCATACCTGTGTTAGACTGAGAGTCAGACTTCCGCAAAGTAAAAGATGATGATCTTGCACGCTTTCTGGAACAACTAATGAAATCTAGAGAAAAGTACATATAACGTTCTGCAGGGACAGACTGGCAGGAGATTTCAGCACAATGTTATGATACGAAATTAAAACCTGAACACAATAAATTCTAGGAATGACTTACATGAACAGCTTTAAGGCAGTACCTAAGAGCACGAGGGCTTTGGAATCTCAGTCAACACCTGGCACAAAGGCCTAGGGAGTCTTCTTTATTTCCACTAGGTTCAGGGAACTTAAATCAAGGACTTAGAATCAGTTCATAGCCCACAGGCTCAGAAGACATTAAGCATATTAACTTACATGATAATGTAGCCTAAACAAATAGAAAAGGGCAAATAGGAACCCATACAGCTGATGAACATACTTGGCCACTTTTCAGGGCTTCTGGATTTTGACTTTCTGGTAAACATGAGAGGTAAGATGGAAGAATTCTTGAGGTAAGACAGGGACATATATATTAGGACATGGCAGGTGACTCTACAACCCACATAGCCTTAGTCTACTAACAGCAATTTGTCCCTGCTCAAGCGATCTGTCCCTGCTCATACAAAGTAAGGGTCCGAACACTATATTCACAGGCAACAGTCAGACCTAAGAATAACCCAGGGCATTATTATACTGTTTCAATGAGGTGGTTATTACCATTGTCAGCTTTGCAAACCAGGTCTTCTGCAGGCCGCTGGAAAAAAAAATACAAGCATGGGAAGGTCAAGGAGAACAGAACAGCCATTTTCTAGACCAGGACACAAAGTATATCAATCCAGCACACATGCATTGAAAGCAGTCTTGTTTCTAGTTTCTACTCTTCCCTGTTCTGAGACCATTTATTACAAGTCTTAACCTGGGCTAAAATCTTTTATTACTGCTAGGATTGCTGTCTACAGAATTCTCATTTCTCAGCATTTTTTCTCAATTAGGGGGGAAAAAAAAAAAAAAAAAAAGCTTTTTACCTTCAAAGGACGGTCCTTCTTTTCAAAAACAAATGTTGGCTGGGCAAGCACTGATCTCTCTGGAAAAGGGAAGAGTAATAACATGTCATAACAGTTCTGTAATAGCACTTCTCAACCAGTTCGCAAAGTGCTGTACAGTAACAAACAGGACTTTATCCTTTTGTAACAAAGGAAGAAAATATAGAGCTGCAATGATGTACAGCACGGTCCAGAAATAAAAATAAAGATGAGTCCTCAAATTCCAGTGTGAGTTTTGCCTCACTACATGCCACAGGATTTGGCCTCATACTATTTCGCACTTCTTTTAGTTAAAAAGAACAAAAAAGTACTTTTAGCCTTTACAAACAACATCTGCCATCCCTTAAGCACAAGGGTAAACTGCAGCTTTTGCTCTCAGAAAACTGCAAGGACATGACATGCAAAATGATCCCAAAAGGAAAGCAAGGAAAGGTGTTACATTGGCCTCTCAGCTACATGCACACGCTTGCCATTCTTTAGGCTTCATGTAAGTGAATGCCTAGTGTCAGTTTTAATGTGTGAGTATGACATATAAACATCAAGTTCTATAGAGCAAATTCCGCTCTCGGGCGTACCTCTGCATTTCTTAGGTATGACTGAAAACAACTTTGGATCCATGTCTTGGGGTTTTTTTCTATGAAACATATTTCAGCATACAGTTGCCTCACATCAAATTTTATGTTGATTTAGGGTTCACTGCTTCTACATCTTACATGACTTCTTTGGGCTACTTACTTTGAAAGAATGAGACCTTCACAGCCTCTGCAACTCGAATGGGCTAACTTCGGTTGTCAGTGTGAAAGCAGAAGTTGTTTTCAGCAATACCACCAATTAATGACACATTTATTATGCCAATAAATGGCACAATTAATGAGCAAAGCAGCAGACACAAATAGATTTTTTTAGACCACCACATACAGGATTCACCTCATGCTAGCTTGAGCTGTCTGTAACGTGTAGTCAATAGAAACAATCAGCTTCTGAGCACGAGCATCTTTTAGCTGTGTACGTTGAGAGATGAACGAATGAAGAAGAATGAAATGCATGTATTTCTCTCTATGGGTGATAAGGACAGGCTAGGGTGACTACTGAGCTATATATGACTGGCCTTTGGCCAGAGAAATCCCACACTTGATATCTTGTTAACTGACGGCTGACAGAATATTTATCATGTACACACCATCTTTTTCCTCTGTTTTATAGTAGAATATTTACCTGTTCGACAAAAACGTCGGTGGGAAAATACACGGAGTGACGTTTTTATCTTGGCTGCCACATCCATCTGTGACCAAACCACTCCAGCATTGGTATCAATCGCTTAAAGGTTTAATAAAGCAAGTATCAACCTGTCATGGAGGTTTTAAAATTACTGTATAAATATATATATTCAACAATCAAGAAAAAAGGAAACATTTTTAAAATAAATGTGTGTATGTAACCTGGGGCAAGAAGCATGAAACTGTTACTCAAATCCAGTGATATACAGACACAGCAGTAAAAACTAATACAGTTTTGCTGTTGTTGAGGTTCATTTTGCATTTATTTGGGCATTATGTGTGCACAAATGACTGATTTTAGCAAACCTGGCATGCTTTGCAATGCAGATCTGCTTTGTCCTTAATAGAGAAAGCAGAAAAAAGTTCATATTGTTCAACTCCAAAAAAGGTAACTCTCTGTGACTGAAAGTTGAAGAAAATTTCCATAATCTGGTTGCAGCTGGGGGACCATAGCATCGCATGAGATGGGGTAATTCCATTTCTACTCACTAGAGGGGAGTGGCACACATAAACTATAGTATTTCACCGAAACGTGTTTTATTCAGTATAACAGCCTTTTTTCCGGTCTCCTTAAAAACAAAACAAAACAAAACAAACAAACAAAAAAGTCTTGTATTCTATTGAATAAAGGAAAAATACAAAAAAGTATGACTACAGAACCCTCCATATTCTCCACAGTACCTACCTCTCAAAGCTCAGAAGCTAGCACTATTTCTAAAAGTAGATTTACTGCTCCAAAGCATGGAGTTAGCAAAGAGTGAATTGCTGTGAAAAGGGAACTGCCCTTCTACCACAGAGTGAACTTTTGCTGGAGCTAAAAGGCTGCAGGGAGTTTGAAGGAATTAGGAAAGCTCACTACAATTTAAACAACAACAGAATTCCTGTAATAGTTTCAAAAAACCCAGAAGCTCCTCTAGAAAAACTGGTAACTGGTTGATCACCAACAGCAACATGTGAAGCTAGGGTATAATGGTAGCTCTTACAGAGAAATATTCCTATTTTGATATTGCGCTAGATACAAAAGACGTACCACATCGACCGCTTTTGAGCGCAAGGGGAAACTTTCCTTCCGTCTGCAGACGTAGTCAGAGGCTGCTGACGCTGCCACGGTTATTTATCGTTTTTGCGGTTCTGTATTGCTTCTACCCAGACGAAGAAAACCTTTTTTGTAATTCCTGAGCAGCATTCCCTGTAGCTCATCCGTAAGACCTTCACTCCTCAATCGGGCCACCCACAGGACGACCTTCCCAGGCGTGTTCGCGTTAACTATGCATGTGTCCTATAACTATGGATGGATCCTATGCCTCGACTCCCCCCTACGTTCTAAACCTCCCAGGCACGCAGGCCCGAGACACCTGCAGCCGGCGGCCACCGAGGCGGCGAGGCGGGATTACCCGCGGCCCTCGGACGAGGCCGGCCACCAAGGAGCGGCCACCGCCGTGCCAGCGCGCTGGTTTTAACCCCGGGAGGCAACTCCGCCGTCCTCGCCTTCCTTTTCCCGCTCCGAGGCCGCCGCCGCCGACAGGCCGCACGGCCGCCTGCGGGCAGCAGGAGAGGCGCCTCCGCACCCCCCTCCCGCGGCGGCGGCGGCGGCGGCGGCCCCGGCGACCCCGGCGGCCCCGGCGAGGGGGAACGGGGCGGCATGGAGCCGCCCGCCTCTCCTCCTCCTCCTCCTCCTCCTCCTCCTCACCCTCACCGGCGGGACACGGGCGGGCACAGGCTGGCTAGCGCCCGGTTGAGACTGGGCCGCTCCAGTCCCCAGCAGCTCGGTACTTGTGGGTGAGAGGGGCTGTTGGAAAAACGACCAGAAAAACCTGCCAAGTGGGCTGGCCGCCCCTGGCTGCAGAGGCTGGACTCGCCCGCCAGCCTCAGCCAAGAGTCCGGGCACAGGAGCCGTCTGTCAGCCATCACCAGGACCCGTCTGTCTGTCTGTCCGCCCGTCAGTAACCACCACGGGTGGGGCTCTCTGTCCCTCACGAGCGTTCCCCTGACGCCGCTGAACTCGAAGGGTCCTGGCCTCACATTTGGAGACACATCAGAAGCGCCGGGTTCCCTTGTTTGAGACCTCGCCTGCACGGCCTCCCTGCCTCCGGCCTCGCGCCCCGGGCAGAAGCACCACCAAACGTGCTCCGACCTCCGCGCCGTGCCGCGAACGGCACCCGCCGCTCAGGCCTGCTGCCTGCGCCGCTTGGCTCGGATCGGACCGGATCGGATCGGATCGGCTTGGCTCGGATCGGATCAGATCGGCTCGGCTCGCCTCGGCTCGGATCAGCTCAGCACGGCTCGGCCCGCGTGGGCTCTGCCGCCCTGCTCGGCGCTCTGCCTCGCGCGGTACGTGCAAGGCAACCGGCAAGTGATGGTATGCCCCGACGGAGACTGCATTTACCGAGTTCCATTTGAAAGAAAATTGCAGAGGTGCATTTGGGGAAAAGTGATCGCTGGCTGCCGCCCAAGCCCGGGAAGCACTGGTCAGAATGACATGCAAGAAAGGCTGTAAAATTGCTTTCACCAACTTTGCTCGCGTCCCAAAAGCCAGCATTGTCCATGAGGTGTGGGGGTCCTTCAGCCTTTGCTGCGACACACCACCCTTCACTTTTACTGCTATTGCTTCTCCTAAAGCTGTAGAAACTTCACAAAACGTATATGTTAAAGAATAAGCGGGACGCTGATGGTTTTGAAAATTTTAGAGTTCTTGTTGTTATTGCTCCGTCTTGCCCAGAGGACGATCCTGTGAGGGCTAAGGGCCCAGTGGAGAAAAGATGAGCCCAAATCTCTCTCCAATCTTCAGGCAGTCGTATGCCTGAAGCTATATGTCAAGAGTGGCTGACAGTGCAAAGCAAAACAAACTCAAACCTTTAAGAGGATAAGACAGGAATTTGTGACCTCAATAAAAGTTTTTTGCTTCTGACTTTTAAACAGTTAATTTTGACATTTTCAGAGTCAAAAGAAAATCAATTCTGTTGCATCTTCACCACCACCAAACTTGCCAGAAGTCAGAAAGCATCTTAACTCATATTCATGGCAAATACTTTCACATTTTCCTATCGAAAAATAGGGCTAGGAACCCACAACTATAAAACATAACAGTAGAAGGTTTCACATCACTCGGGATGGCTGACTCCAATGAGAGGCTGTGAGGGCCCATCAAACCTAAAAATCAAACCGATTTTCATACGCATTAAAGTGCCAAAATGCAGGCATCGGTGTTTGACGGCAATTACGGTTCTTACACATCAATCCTATTTTCCTCTTCCAGTCTTAGCAACGTATACTATTACAGAAAGGAAGTACAGAAACTCATTTTCTCATTCAAATTTGCGTTCTGTTCAAATCAATTTCATTGATTAGTGATCCCTTTGAGCTCATTACAAAACTGAGTAACTATTTAAGCAATTGGGCTTTCTGTGGTGTCAGAGGTATGCAACTTCACCTGGATTTTCAAATTCTTGCTCAGTGACTGGACAATACCTTCTTCAGGGACTAGCCAGTCAGCGTTGAAGCAAGCTGTAACTACTTTTCCAGTAAATTAACCTAGTACCTTACCAAATGTAAGGTTATACACTTTACATGGTGTTCTGCTTTTCTACTTTGTATTAAAGTTTTTAACTAGGGTCCACTGAAAGTCATACGAAAACCTGTAATTTAAATATTTCACCACAGAGCTGGCAGTAGGCATTTTTTATTCTATTTGTCAATTGAGTGCCACTGACGAGTTAGGGGGCAGGATTCTCATGTCTCTGTTGTTTCTTTCAACAGTTTCATCCAGAGAATTTCCATAAAGGCCTAATGCCAATCCAATGGATTTTGCCTGAGCTTCTACTTTTCCCACAACTTTATATATTATTTGTATAGCTCTTTACTACCAATCCTGCAATCAGGTATTTCAGATTGGCTTACCTACAAAACTGAATCCTTCACACTAAACCTGAAAAAAACCCCACCTGGTAGTTCATAACTGCCAACAAAGATCTAACACTGATAACAAAAGCTGACTTGTAAAAAATGACGTTTTTGTCATAATTCCTTAAATTAAAGTAACAACTTGAACCTCTTTGGGTTTTGTAGCAATCCCATTTGCACCTCATAGGAAAACTTTTAATTCTGAAACAGAAACTACAATTTTCTACTTTTACACGGTAAAAAAAATTAAAAAAAAAAAAAAAAAGGAAAGAAAGAAAATACCTTCTTAATCAAAGATCATTTTCTCAAATAGAATAAGATGCTGGAAAATTATATCATCTCCAAGCAATGTCACTGACTTACAAAACCTTTAACTGCATCTAGCTTTCCCTCACAACATCCTAGTAAGTGTTACACAACACAAAAACTACTACATGAAATTTTATAATCAGATTATAATTTTATCCTGTCAAAAGATAAGGCTACGACATAGTATTAGCAAGTTTCTGCACTCTAATACCCTATAGCATGAATTTTACTAGCTTTGTATATTACTGCAATAATTTGCAAAAATAAAAGCAGAACACTACTGCATTTTTATGTTACTGCTTAGATTGATGGTTGCCAAGTCACAGAACTCACACCAAATAAAGTTAAGAAATAACAACAAATTCTTGCACATAACATTGCCGTTTTGTTTGTTTTGCATTCAACAGGAACACGTAATTGCGGAAGATGTTAAGAAGAAAAGTAGGTTTACTGTGACTTTAGTTCCGACATCCCCAGAGGTAGTTTCACAATACTAAAATACTAAGGAAAAAAAACCAAGGGAGAGTGTTGCCTCTGCTATTTATGAATATATATGCTGTTTACAGCTATTACTTGAAAAAAACACTAAGACAAAATATTGTGCCTCGTATTTTGTGGCAAGTGAAGAAGGCAACAATGGACTAGCATGTAAGTGGAAGACATGGATCCAGAAATTTGTATCGTCATGTTAAAAAAAAAAAAAAAGGAATTATTTTGACTATGCTAGCTGATGATCTGTCCCTTAACATGTTGTCTCAAGGAGCATCAGAGATAAACTATGTACTAATATGACCAATTTCTGTTCAATATGCTGCAAAACCACAGAAAACTACTTATACGCAAGATAAACTGCAATAACAGGCAGAAGAGAAATACACACAGCGAAAATACGCAGTAGGATAAATTAACAGAATACTTTGCTATCCAAGCTCAGGCTCACGGTTAAATATTGTGTCTGGGTTTTGATACAAAAAAGACATCTGTCAGTATTTCCAGAGATGCCCCATTTTCATCTAAAAAGAGGTGAAAAAATAGTAAAAACCTTCTGGCTAAGAACAGGATTTGCCAAACCTGCAGTAGAACCGCGGTTTCTGTTTCCTAAATACTGAACATCGCAACATAAAACAGAGTCAGTTCACAGCCAAGCGAGAGTGCGGCAAGGCTGCCAGCCAACTTCTCGGGTCCCTCAGTGACCTCGCTACGTAAGCCAGGCTTTCCTCTGCCAAAACTTAAATAATGAAGGTGACATAAGGCAAAATGGGGATGTCCTAGAGCCGTACTTTAGGCACCCAACTTAATAAAATTGGCCAACTTTAAGAGATACAGAAAAAGCTTTTTAAAAATTTTGAATTGCTGACCCCGAGTAACAGGTCTGTTTGTGGAAGCGCTGAGCAGTTGAGAACTCAGGTGGAATTCACATGCATGACTGGCTGCTCAGCACCTTTGGAAATTCAGGTCACTTATTTAAGGCTCTAAATATGGACCTGGAAAGCTACTTTCAGGTTCTCGTTTATTACCCTTCACACTTTTGATTTCTGCTTATGAAGCATATTCAGTACTTTCTAGGACAACTCCATTAAAAATTAGTATCAGTTCTAATGCCAAGATGGCAGGATTTTCCAAGCAAATTTACCGTTCGGGGTTTTGGGGTTTTTTGCGAAGACACTGTGAAATAAGCTTGATTAATTAATATGCATCTAAATCCAGTATACGTACATGGTAGGTTTTGTAAATCAATAACCACTAAAAACAAAATGGGAAAATAAACAGAGTCATAAATCAAATTAAATTCTAATCTGGTCAAATTTTCAATGCTAATCAGAAGAGTTCTCCATACGCAGAGACGCATGTTGCTATACAGGCCACAAATTTTTAAGTTCAGTATCTTAGTCATATTTCCAGGCTTGTAAGCTAATTGAATTTTTTTCTTTTAGAATACTCTTCTATTGAAGAGTGTCATTGGATCAATAAATTTGCAACAAGTTCTCATGAATCCTGATTTTCCAAAAATGTTCAATAGAAATTGTTCTGAATAATTGGTCCAAAACCACGCGGAACTGTTTTATGAGAAGAAATAGTTTCAGCATTATTAAAATAAAGTCCTTCAAACATATTGAGATGAAATTTTGGACAAAGCCTTTCATTTTCTGAAAAACAACATTCTTGAGAATTTTCTTTCTAGAGAACTCAAACCTACACAACAGACATTTGGCCACCTGGCTGTGATTGCTACAGAAGTGACTGTACTTCAGTGGCCCATGAAGAGACTACTGAACACAGCACTGCATGCAGCTCAAACACTGTATTAAATACAAAGAGTACGTTGCTTATCTTGGGTTCGGATGGCATCTTGTAAATACTGTTTGGGGAACTGATAAATAACTTCACATATCCCTGTTTGGATCAACAGAGGGTGCATCATCAAAGACGTTTCATCGTACTCGGAAAGAGGAAAGGAAAAGTTCACCCAACTGACTATTGCAAAATAAAACTCCTGGAAGGATTTCTCCTAGGACAGCTTAACTGTACTGCTAAGGCTCCCGTCTTGCACGTTCTTTGTCATGCAAATAGTTCATAACCCACATAAATAATTTCACTGTCCTTAGTGAGACCAGTTATGGGAGCAAGGATTCTTCACCCAGGCACAGCTGTGCAGAATCAGCCTTAACTTTTTACGGCCCGTTCAGCCTCTCTTCAGCCACTCTTCGCAATGCTACAGATTCTAACTACAGTTTTCTTATCAGTGTGGAAAGGGTTCTTTTACCCCCAGATTCCATTTACTACTCCTAGCTTCCACTGCGGGTTTACAGCATGCCATATGAGATTGGAAAATGAACACACTTCTCTTTAGCCATGGAAACTCAGCTGACAGCCTGCAAAAGTGTTTATAAATACAGCATATATCACACCCATTTATCTCCGTAAAGCACAGTCCTCATCTTTGTACGGGCAAGACATAAATAGGCATTACAACGAAAAAACCCCTGCCCCAGCCAACACTTTAACACAATTCCTGAGAGAAATGAAACCTACTTGGCTTTATTTCAAACGCTGGAGTGAAGAAAGTATTTTTGGGAGTCTCATCACTATAATGTAATTCTAGCAGTGATGCAATGACAGAAGTAACCGTGTCACTAGATCAGCAGGGCTGTGCCAAAGTATGGAACCAAAACTTGTTTCCCAAGCACTGAAACTTCCAACAAGCCAGCACTCAGCATTTTTAATATATCAGAAAAGCCTGTAAAATACTCAATGGAACGGCAGTAAAATTCATAGGCATATAAAGCTTTACCATTTTCAGGGCATTGTACCAATATTAAATTTCATAAATCCCTACAAAGTAGCATGGAAGTAACACTCGGGGATTTTGTGCAGAGGTTGAACTACACAGGTAATCAAGCCGTGATCCAACAACGCTCACACCCCCTTAAATTTTAGGCCTGTAAGTTGGACTAGGTGTGCTCAACACTAAGCACAAGCTGAAAGGCTGGTTGACTCATAAATTAGCCCAAGCGCTCTAAACTGCATCAGTCCTAGCATCAGGTTTAGACCTTGAAAGCGCATGCCTCCTTTTGCTGTTTTGGGTTCATTCGTCAGCCTGCGTGGTAAAAAAAACGGTTGGTGGCATCACCTGCAAAATATCCTTGCTATTAGCCCTTGTTTCTTTGTGCATCCTCTTAGGAAATGTTACCATCACAAGCTCACATAAATCATTCTCAATTCTTGGCCCTCCTCACTACCGAGGTGAGAAAGGATTCTGCTGGCCGCCTCTGTAGTCAGGCTCCTCGCGGGGGAGCCAGGCTGGGCCCCTTTCGCTCTCCCTGCCCAGGTGTGCCGGGCAGGGAGGAACAGCCAGGGAAGCGAGCGCTCTTCCCACCCGCTGCCAGGGCCGGCCTTTTGGAAAGCTGCGGAAAGCTGAAACAACAGGGGGGGTCAAAGATGGAGAGACCACTCTGGGGTGCTCTGCAAGTAAAACCCCAAGCGTACACTACCTGGCCGTGTCTTTCCTTCAACTAAAACACAAATCGGAGATGCCTGGCAGATTACCACTAAAAACCTGCAGCAAAGAACCTACAGCCAGCCGAGCTCTTGCTCTGCATCACCCACAACGCTGTTACCCAACGGGCACGTTCTCTGTGTTCATCCCGTTCTCCAGAAACCTCCTTGCAGGGGGAACAGAGGAGACGCTCCAAAAACGTTACCCAGCAAAACCTACCTGTGCGGCATTCCTCCTTGGGATTGAACCTTCCGCTGCGGGAGCCGGACCTGCGGGCCGTCTGTTCTTGCGGGCGAGCAGCTTGGTGCGGAGCCCAGCGGTCACTGGGCCGGTCTGGCCTTTCGGGGAGGCCCGGCTGGGCTTTCGCATCGTGCCGGGATCTGACGGAACCGCCGCAGCCTGCACAGGAGCGCCGTGTACCTGCATGTAGAACATTCCCTTTGCAAGCAGGAATTGGCTGGTTTCTCATTATGAGGTTCTCGGAAGTACTACTTTTTTTTTATATATATATATATATATATGTATATATGTATGCAGTTACGTAGGTATGTATGATGCAGCTGAGTCTGGAGCTTTGGATTTGGTCTCATTAGCTGCTGCCTAGGCCACCCCCCCCTCACGACTAGTCAGGCGAGGCCCCGCGACGAGCAGCCCTCGCAGCCGCCACCGGAGGGGAACGGCCGGGGCCGCGGGGGGACACTGCCCGCCGGGCAGCGCGAAGCCGGAGCCGGAGGCGGAGCCGGAGGCTGCAGCGGCGGCGGCGGAGCCGGCGGGGGAGTGAGGGCCCGCCGCTGCTGCCCTGACAGCTCGGGGCAAGCTCTTGGCGGGGGCCGGGCGTTGGGAGGGGATATGTAAAGCCCGGCCGATTAACATAAGAGGGCGGGCGGGGAAGCGGCCGTGCGCCGTCTTTACCGGCGACGGCTGAGAGAAGGCGGCGGGCGGGAGTTCAGCCGCGGGCGGCCCCCTCCGCGGAGAGGGGCGTGAGGAGCTTCCCGCCGAGCGGGGGCGGGCTGGCGGCCGAGGGGGTGGTTTGTGGGTGCCCGCTGGCGGCGGGGCAAGGGTGGGCCGGGCCGGGCCGGGCTGCCGGCGGGCGCGGCCGTGGCGACGGAGGGGAAGCGCGGCCGGGGCTGGCTCGGTTCCCGTCGCGGTGAACCACCCCCCCCAGGGTTGCTGCAGCCGCTGTCCCGCGGCTCCGCAGACCGCCGGGGTCGCGAACGCCCGGCCGCGATCCCAGCAGCCGCCCGGCGGCACGGAGAGGAGGGACGCTGCAGGGCTTTCACCAGGCTGTGAGGGCTGGACGGCGGGCGGGCGTCCGCCGCCGCCTCCAGCCCGGGAAGGGTCGGCGGACGGTCGGTCGGCAGCTGCCTCCGGTGGCCCGTCGCGGCGTGGGCCGCAGCAGCTGGGGCCGGCAGCCCGCGGGCTCGGAGGACGGCGGCCCCGCGGGCAGCTTTGGCGGGCGGCGCCGGAGCCGGGGGCGGCGGGAGCGGCTGCCCGAGGACGCCTCCGGGCCGCCGCCGCCGCCGCCGCGACCTGAGCCGCTGTGCGGCCGGTGGAGACACAGCGCGTCGTAAAAATGCCCCCCGCGAAGCCGAACCCCTTAAAAAGGGCGGTGGTGCTGCGCTCCTCGGTGGTTTCACCGCGGAGGACCTCTGTTGTCCCCTCCAGTAGAACCGCGGCTTTTGCTTAGCAGCAGCCTCCTTCGGTAACTGCGCTTGGTAGTTGATTTTTGAGGCGTTTTGTTTCCAAAAGGAAGGCGAAACATCAAGCGACAGAGCCCAGCGCTGTGGTTATTGCCATGCTGACATGAACCCCGCGCAGTGTCAGCAAAAAAAGGTGCTACGGTCCCCTCCTTCCAGATGCTCTGTGCAGCAAGTTTATAAAGCCTAGCCTGTGTCTCCCGTTGTTCGCTTAAATGATAACGGGCCCAAATTCTTCAGTTCAAGTGGGAGCAATTTCAGGCCATTAAGTTGCAGGCCTGGTGTTAAACTGCCTCTAATCCGAATAGTTCAAGACAAAAAGGAAGGAATTGGCTAAAAGTTCGTCGGAACCATGCATCCAGTCTAATGCAGTTTCTCTGTACCGCCAGTACCAGATGCTTCACAGAAAAAAAATGCAAGAAGCCCGAGAGCGGGCAGATGTTGAGTAATTTTCCCTCAGTAGAGCCCCAGTGTGTGTTGGCATAAATCCTGAAGTGTGCTGTCTTACCCCTACTGCAGTAGAATCATAGAAACTCTTGGGCTGGAGAAGACCTTTAAGATCACCAAGTCCAACCGTTAACCTAACACTGCCAAGCCCACCACTAAACCATGTCCCTCAGTGCCACATCTACACGTCTTTTGAATACCTCCAGGGCTGGTGACTCCACCACTTCCCTGGGCAGCCTGGTCCAATGCTTGATAACCCTTTTGGTGAAGAAATTGTTCCTAATATCCAATCTAAACCTCCCCTGGCGCAACTTGAGGCCATTTCCTCTTGTCCTATCACTAGTTACTTGACAGAAGAGACCAGCACCCACCTCACTACAACGTCCTTACAGGCAGTTGTAGAGAGCGATCAGGTCTCCCCTCAGCCTCCTCTTCTCCAGGCTAAACAGCCCCAGCTCCCTCAGCCGCTCCTCACAAGACTTGTGCTCCAGGCCCCTCACCAGCTTGGTTGCCCTTCTCTGGACACGCTCCAGCACCTCCATGTCTTTCCCGTAGTGAGGGGCCCAAAACTGAACCCAGGACTCGAGGTGCGGCCTCACCAGTGCCCAGTACAGGGGGACGATCACCTCCTTGCTCCTGCTGGCCACACTGTTTCTGATACAGGCCAGGATGCTGTTGGCCCTCTTGGCCACCTGGGCACGCTGCTGGCTCATATTCAGCCGGCTGTCGACCAGCACCCCCAGGTCTTTTTCTGCCGGGCAGCTTTCCAGCCACTCTTCCCCAAGCCTGTAGTGCTGCACAGGGTTGCCGTGACCCAAGTGCAGGACCCGGCACTTGGCCTTGTTGAACTTCATACAGTTGGCCTCGGCCCATCGATGCAGCCTGTCCAGATCCCTCTGTAGACCCTTCCTACCCTTGAGCAGATCGACCCTGCCTCCCAACTTGGTGTCATCTGCAAACTTGCTGAGGGTGCACTCGATCCCCTCGTCCAAATCATTGATAAAGATATTAAACAGAATGGGGCCCAACACCAAGCCCTGAGGAACACCACTTGTGACCCACCGCCAACTGGATTTCACCCCATTCACCAAAGCCCTCTGGGCTCGTCCATCTGGCCAGTTTTTCACCCGGCGAAGAGTGCACCCATCCAGGCTATGAGACGCCAGCTTCTCAAGGAGTTTGCCGTGAGAGACAGTGTCAGAGGCCTTGCTGAAGTCAAGGAAGATAACATCCACAGCCTTTCCCTCATCCACTAGGTGGGTCACCCAGTCATAGAAGGAGATCAGGTTGGTCAAGCAGGACCTGCCTTTCGTAAACCCATGCTGGCTGGGCCTGATCCCCTACTTGTCCTGGACTTGCCACATGAGTGCTCTCAAGACAAACTGTTCCATAATCTTCCCCAGTACCACGGTCGGGTTGACAGGCCTGTAGTTCCCCGGATCCTCCCTCTGACCCTTCTTGTAAATGGGCGTCACACTGGCACAGGAGAGACAGGCCTGTACTGTGTGATGGTCAGTGTGTCCCATTGTGATAGCAGAAGCTTGGAGCTGGTGAGTTTTTGACCCCTGAGCATTGCCCGTGCGTCCAGGGATGCTGCAGTAGTAGAGGAGTTCCTGGTCCCTCCTGCCCAGCTCAGCATTGCCTGAAGACACCCAGGCTTGCCACCTTGTTAATGTTCTTTGCCAGCCTGGTCTCTTCTGTCCCAAGACCCTGTCCCTAGTGCCAGCTGCCGGCTCTGTAGCCGTGGGACCCTGGCAGGCTTTGCCCCTCCTGGGACAGTTGGTGCTGGAAGAGTTACCCCTTTTTTCCTGTGCTTAGCTCTGACAGCTGCTCCTGTGCTTTGACTCTTTGTACTGCTTGTTTCCTGCCTTTGGTTTTGTCCTGTGACCATCCCAGCTCCCATCCACCGGGAATGGCAGGTCCAGAGCTGCGGCCTTACTGCCCGGAGCATGCGGTGGTAATGTTTTGGGAAGCTCTCAGCCTGTACTTGTGGGTTGGTTTGTCAGCTGTGTGTTCCTGAGAGTGTTTTAGCTGGCTTTTGCCTGCCATCCCCAAGGGAAGAGCTGCTTACTAGCTGGGCTTCCCCAGCTGGGCTTTCCCAACATTTCCGACATGTCTCCACTCAGTGATGCTCCCAGGCAGGAGGAACCCCGACAGCAATGCGGAAGCTCAGGATGGCAGCAAGGGATGCCTTGCCGCTCCTGCATGCTGCTCCTGCTCGGTCCCAGCCCCAGGCGAAGGCGGCAGGCTGTGCTGCTGACACACCTGACCTTCCTCTTACCCCAGCAAAGCACGTGAGCCTGTATCAACCTGTTGAGCAGATGGGTGGCGAGACACCCGTCGGAGCCTTAAACACTGCTTTCCATCTGTGCATTATCATCGAATGATCATCGAATGGTTTAGGTTGGAAGGGAGCTTAAAGATCATCTAGTTCCAACCCCCCTGCCATGGGCAGGGACACCTTCTGCTAGACTGAGCTGCTCAAAGCCCCATCCAGCCTGGCCTTGAACACTGCCAGGGAGGGGACATCCACAGCTTCTCTGAGCACACAGCCCCACAAACCGGTGTGGGGTTTGCTAGCCCAGTGTTTGTGATCTGAATGTTGTACTGCCTGGCCCCAGAATTCCTCTGCTCCTGCTGCTGCTCCCCAGCTTGGCAGTGGACTGTGAGACCGATTGTTCGTGGTACTCTTGCTCCTGCTGCATCCCATGTGGTCTTCCCAGCAGCGGGAGAAATGACACTCTGACGGCTAACCATGGAGCACCAGCCCTATACGCAGTGTTGTCTGTCTCTGCCAGGACTCCAGCCTACCGGTAGGAGTGTTCATCTGGGAGGTGGAGAATGGGAAGGATGAAGATGTGGATGTCTCCATCATGTTCAGCCTGCAGAATGGCACAGGAACGAAGGAGGACGGGAGCGGAGGGCACTGGAATGAGCCCTTCGCCTATGAGAAGGACGGCGAGCGGGTTGCTGGAGTCCTGCTGCACCACTGCACACGCGTGAACCCCTTCACCCTCGCCATCTCCGCCAGAGAGAAGGTAAAGGGCTGGCACTGGTGGTGTGGCTCTTGCTGGTGGGCTTGCACAGCCCTGCTGAATGTGGGGGAGCTGCTGCCAGGCAGCTAGTGAAGGATGGGTGTACAATGGGCTGGGGTCAGCACCGGTCCTCAGCGCTTGCCTGACTGCTGGAGCAGGAGTGGGGACATGAATTCCCTGAGGGCATCCTCTCTGGGGGTGGGTGCCAGGAGAGGAGCTATGGGTAAAGCTTGCAGGACAGCGGGTGAGTAGGTTTAGAGTTAGCATTGCTGGGCAGCATGTGGGGAGTGAGTGTGGGCTTCCAGAGTTGTTGGGGGCAGGGGGCCTGCATCTGCCCCTCAAAACTACCAGCCCCTGATGAGGCTCTTCCCTTCCCCAGGCAGGCACGGGAGTCACCCACCTCACGGCATTCAATCCCACCGGATCGGGTAGAGAGGTGTGGCAGGACCTCCTGCAGGACGGCAGGCTGGATTCCCCCGCTCGTGAGTCCCTCCGTCCTCCATGGGATGGGCAGAGGGGAGCAGGAGGAATGGGTTGCCACGCTGGTTGTGGAGCACAAGGCACCCACGCAAGAGTGGATTTCCCTGCCTCTGGCCACCTCGGTGCCTTCGCAAAAAGCCCTTCGTGGCGCTGCGGCTCGTTCCCAGCTTTAGGCTGTATCCAAATTTCTCTTTGCTAGTCACGCTGTCATTGTTATGGTTCTCCAAAAGCTGTTCACACCAGTATGGGGCTGTTCTCAGCTATGTTAGTTATACATGCCACTATCTTTTTAGTCTGTGTAGGGTTGCACACTGAGTTGAGATTTCTGCTGAGTAGTCAGGGTGATAGCCAGCCACGTTCCCCAGGTTCCCATTGCCAGATCTGTGAGCTGGGCGCTGTCAGATTCATTCTAGTGGGTGTTTAGCAGTCCTTGGGTTTGGTGCTGCCATCACTTGCTGTCCTCTTGTTACTCTATCAGTTCCCTGCAGGTCAGTGGTGTTCCCTTGATACTTCTACATCATCCTCAGTTGTCTGCTCACTACCTTGGCAGAAGCCTTGAAGTAGCATGGTGTCTCCCAGCCCTTGCTGCTAATCTCTTATGGCGATAAAAAGTGACCATTTGCATTATGTCTCTGCCAGCTTTTGAACAAGGATGATCCTGACAAACTAGTGATGCTGGCACTGGGCCTTTGCAAGATTTCTTGAAGCTTAAATTATGTAAATAAAGCGTTTACATAAATATTTCCGGAAAACCAAGTTTCCTGCCTAGATGCACTCAGAGCTCACCGGGCTATTGGGATGTGGTTTTCCTTCATGAATACCAGCCATTATCATAGTTGGGATCTGTGCTTCTGTTCAAATTGTTGCTTTAATGAGTTTACGTGGAAAACATGTCAGAACCAGCATATAATTATCCAGCTGCCTCCGGGCTTTTCTTAAATATGGGCATAGTTCAAGCACCCTGCAAAAAGCTGGAGATGATGACTGTCACTAGAACTTCACAGTGTCTCTGAGTGCAACGCAGTTAGTCATGGGATGCCCTGTCCCTTCCACTCATGTCTGGTGGCTTTTCCTGCCTGATTTCTTCATCTGCTTTGATGACTTACTTTTTTAACCCCTCGCCCACAGCAGGTATTTTTTCCTGCTTGCAAAAAGCAGTTACTCATGTGCGGTAATGTCATCCCTTAAAACTCTGGGCATGTACCCTCCAGGTTGCAAGGAGGCTGGGGCATGCCCAAATAGTCTTGTCTGTCTTGGAGTGCATGGGAGCATCAGTTACCACCACCCCCACCTCCCCCCCCGTAGGGCTTCCTTGGTCACTTGTGAGTATTTTTTTTCTCCCAGCAGGTAAAAGCAGCCTGACAGAGAAGGGGGAGGTGACGGCAGCAGCGGTGCCTGCCCGGCGGCACAGGACGCTGGAGCTGGCCCTGGCTTGGGACATGCCCCGTGTTTACTTTGGCTCCAAGGAGAAGCTGCACCTTAGGTGGGTGGCTTGTCTCCAGTGGGCCTTGGCTCATGTCCCCGCAGCCCCCTTTTCCCTGCCTCCAGGCTTCAGTACCGCCTGGGGAGCCTTGTGCCACCCGCTCCCTGCAGCCGTGGCCCTGCCAGCTCATGGAGGGGACCCTCTCGCCAGCCCCTGCTCCTCAACACCTCTGCACTAGCAGTTGCATTATTAATCTGGTGTTCACTATAATCCAGCCCCTCTCCCACAGCCGAGTGGGCTTCCCAGGCTGAGCCCACGGCATACTCACCAAACCCCTGCTCGGCAGGCGGTACACTCGTTTTTTTGGTAGCGGAGGTGATGCTGCTCCTGCCCTGTCGCATCATGCCCTGACACACTATGAGGAGTGGGAGAGGAAGATTGAAGCGTGGCAGAAGCCCATCCTGGAGAACAGGTAGGGTAGGGGTGGGAGCACCTTCCCAGTGGCCTCCTGGGGCTGGTCAGAGCAGGAGCATCACCGCCTGGGCCACCGTGGTTGAGTTTCCCTCTTGCCCACAGCCAGCTGCCTTCCTGGTACAAGTCGGCCCTCTTCAATGAGCTGTACTTTGTGACGGATGGGGGGACCATCTGGGTGGAGCTGCCCCCGGACTGCCATGCCGAGGACCTGCAGGGGCCAGCGGGGGCTGGCCTCTCCCACCTCCTCCCTGTCCTGGGGGAGTATGGAAGGTTTGCTTATTTAGAAGGTAACTTGCAGGGACGTGATGGATGGTCCCAACTCAACCCCTTCCCATTGCTGTCACCAGGTGGTTTTAACCTGCCACGGGGATGTTCTTCACACCCTGATGGCTAGGGAGCAGCGCTGTTCCCAGGAAAACCCCTTGCAGGACCAAGCCCTGTAGGACATGTCACGAGACCTGTTTCAGACTCCTGGGTGCTATACATAGAGAATAAAAACCACTTCTAACGGGAGCCCTTGCCTGTGCCAGCAAAGAGCCTACCCTCCTGGGCTGTGTGGGAGGGAGGACCTGCCCCTACTTTGCCTTCCCCCTCACTGTCTCCCCGGTCCTTGCAGGCCAGGAGTACCGGATGTACAACACCTACGATGTCCACTTCTATGCCTCCTTTGCTCTCGTCACGCTGTGGCCCAAGCTGCAGATTAGCCTGCAGTATGACATTGGTGAGTGACCCAGGAGACCCTGGCTTGATGCCTGCTGCTGTCTTCGCCTAGAGAAGAGACGGAGGATCTGGGACAGCACCTGCCATAGAAATCTGTGCCATGGAGCCAGCATCCCCCTCCAGCTCCTCTGCTGGGCCCAGGACTTGCAAACCCCCCACATCGCCGCCTCTCAGCATCTCTCTGGCCAGCACTGGGATGCCTTCTTGCCACACTTGGGGTGCACGGCTGGCTCTGCCTGCCCTGGGAAGTCCCTGGTCTTACCATCTCTCCCTGTGCTCCTTGCAGAGGAGAAGCATGGAGCTGTTTGCAGACCCTGATGCTTTGGGTGGGCTTGGAGGCTGCTCGGCCTGGCCAGTGGTGGAGCACAGCCCTTTGCTGGGCTGTGGGAGGGCTGAGCCCACTGGGGTTCCCTCCCAGCCCTGGGTGCTGCCACCACCTTGCTTAAGGGGGTGGCGACAGTTGCATGTCCCCTGCTGAGGGGAGACTGGGAGCAGCCCCCTTTGCAGAGGGCTGTGATCTTGCAGCCGGAGCCCCAACGGGCAGCCTGGTGTGCTGGTGGCCCTGCCTGCGCTTGGAGCTTGCTGCTGCAGTGCCTGCTGCCTTTCTAATGCCTTTTGCTCTGTGTCCTCTCCAGCTGTCACAGTGGTGAACGAGGACGTCCAGCCCCGGCAGTACTTGATGTGTGGTCAGACAGCCCAGGTGAAGCTGAAGAATGTGGTGCCGCGTGACATTGGGGACCCAGGTGAGGTGATCTGGCCGGGCATGCTGGCAGGCAGAGGGGGTGAAGGTCTGCTCACATAACTTTCTCAGGGTAGTTAACTCCCGAGCTGTGGGAAAGAGGTATGATGCATGGAATACACTGTTTATTTTCTGGGAACGAAAAGCTTGGATGATTTGGGGTGGTGATGAGGACCACACTGCATGAAGCTTGCACAAGGGAGACAGAGGGAAGCTGAGCAGCAGCAGGAAGGCTGCTTTCACTAGAGGTGGCACAGGATGCAACATGTTATTTTAGTGCAGTTTAATCGCAGCACCCTTGGGACCTTGCTCCTGGGTAGGAGAGAGGACGTTCGTTGCTTGCTGCCCTGCTGCATCCGCTCTTTCCTTGCTTAGGTGATGAGCCGTGGCAGCGTGTCAATGCCTACCTGATGCATGACACAGCCGACTGGAAGGACCTCAACCTGAAGTTTGTGCTGCAGGTGTACCGGGACTACTACCTGACACGTGACTCCCTATACTTGCGGGACATGTGGCCAGTCTGCCAGGTACTGGGAGGAGATCAGACCATGGCACATCCCCCTTCCCCACTTGGGAGCCATGCGACATCCCAAGAGGATGGACTCTCCTGAGCAGAGTGTGAGGGGCTGCCAGCATACGGGGGCTGCGTGACCATCTCCTGCCTCTCTCGCAGGCTGTGATGGAGTCGGAGCTGAAGTTTGATATGGATAATGATGGGCTCATCGAAAATGGTGGCTTTGCTGACCAGACGTATGATGCGTGGGTGGTCAATGGAGCCAGGTGAGCAAGAGAGGCCGGTGGGGCCTGGAGATGGGTCTTGTGGGGTGGGAAGGTAACTCAGAGCCTGGACTGTGGTCCCCATCTGTTGTGGGAGCTCTGTGCAACCCATGGGGTGTCCCACGTTGCTGATGCTTCTCTCCTTTGGCTCCGACAGTGCCTACTGCGGTGGGCTGTGGCTGGCAGCTGTCTGCGTGATGTGCAAGATGGCAGAGGTTGTCCCGACCCAATATCGGGGAGGGTTGTTAAATGATCCCGAGAGCGAGATTACGACACAAATGAGGTCAAATGCTGTACAACCTTACAACTTTTATTCCCTACAACAACCAATAACTGCAATAGAACAGAGTGAGGAAGAAGGGAAAGAGACAGACCTAAGCAAGAGAACGGAAGAGAGGTAGCAAGACTAGTTACCACCACCACAAAGCCAGCAACGTCCTGCTGAGTCGGTTCCGACGCTGGTGTTGGAGGGTTGGGTTCTTCAGCTGCCAGTCAGGTGTCTGTCCTTCTAATCCAGATGTTACAGTCCTTCAGGCGTCTTCCAAGTCCAGGTTTTTTCACGCGCGCGAGAGGGGAGTACGCAGTTCGTTTTTATTGTTCCAGTCCCCACGATTTCTCAGAAAAGTCCACCCATTTCTTCAGAACTCATTATCCTGTGTGCCGCCCCCTGTTCCTCCATGGACGCATGCCCAGGTGCTCATGGTGGTTTTCTCACCTTGCTTGTGGGCAGGCACAGCTCGGCAGGCGCGGATGTGGTGGCTTCTTCAGGGACACCTTGTGCGTACTCCCCTACAGCAACAGGATGTCGAGGCAGCAGCGATGTCGAGTCAGCAAACCAACACAGTCTCTTACATCCACCCCGTGGCTTGACATTGCTGTCCTCGTGGTGGCGTAGAAAGTAAAGGGAGAGAGAGAGAAAGAGGGAAAAGGTGCATGCTACAACGATATAACCAAGTTAACAAATTTCCATAATAAAACAAAGACAAAAACCAAAGGTCAACATAAAATTATTTGGCTTTTTAAGGCTTATTCTATGTTATTACAATACTTCTACATTAGGCAACAATATGAATGACCAACGATATCATAACAATTATCTTATAACATTTCTAAATAGGTTAAACAACAACATCCAATAACCAACAACATCTACTTAACATCAACTTTTATTCTAAACTTAACTAACTCTACAATATTAAAACACATTTCAAGGTTACAGAGAGTCAATAAAAAAAAAACTACGGCCGTTCACACGAACAGCTACAAGGACAAAAGAGAAGTATTAAGAGAACTATTAAGATAACCACCATTAAAGCAAAGGCTATATAATAAATTGGAATCAACACAAACACATATTCGTACTTCGTCATCTTGCCGGCGCTACGCCACAAAATGGTCCCAGCCCTAACAGCCCACGCAGTCTGTCGGTGTTGGAGTCCGCATGCGCCTAAAGTGCATTGGGCCTAAAAGCTTCTCTCCCAAATTAAACAAAAGTACGTAAACAACAATCCTATATAATAATAATAATTAACCACTATTCTACTTAAACACATATTAAGATAACAACAACAACAACAACAACATTATCTACTTAAACGTGTCCCTGGCCGGGCCTAGGAAGGTGTTCCTGGTCTTTCGGAACGGGGAGGGGGAGAAGGTGGTTGTCCACATGAGCAAGTACAATTACAAGATGGTTGACGCGGACCCTTACAAAACCAACACATGCATACCACAAGGAGAAATGTAGCAAAGGCCAACAAAACAACTGCCACAAAATTCCAAAACCACCGGGGACACTTACAAAACCAAGACATACATATAGCAACAGCTAACAAACCAAGTGTCACAAAGTTAACTACAAGAAAAGTATACATTTTGGTTAACTACAGAGCCAAAAAATGGTGGTCTGACCAACCTGAGTGCGAGGGGGTGTTTATGCAGTTCCGCGCCCCAGCCCAGAGTGCATGTGCCTAAATGTATTGGTTTTGTCTGGCAAGGTTTTGGTCGCGGGGGGGGTTACAGGGGTGGCTTCTGTAAGAAGCTGCTGGAAGCTTCCCCTGTGTTCGAGAGAGCGAGCCCATACCAGCTGGCTCTAAGACGGACCCGCCGCTGGCCAAGGCCGAGCCAATGAGTGATAGTGGTAACGCCTCTGTGATAACATTTTTAAGAAGGAAAAAAAGTTGGGACGGAGAGAAACAGCCGCCGGAGTGAGGAGTGAGAACATGTAAGAGAAACAAGCCTGCGGACACCAAGGTCAGTGAAGAAGGAGGGGGAGGAGATGCTCCAGGCGCCAGAGCGAAGATTCCCCTGCAGCCCGTGGTGAAGACCCTGGTGAGGCAGGCTGACCCCCTGCAGTCCAGGGAGGTCCACGGTGGAGCAGATCTCCACCTGCAGCCCGTGGAGGACCCCACGCCGGAGCAGGTGGGTTCCCGAAGGAGGCTGTGACCCCGTGGGAACCCCGCGCTGGAGCAGGTTCCTGGCAGGACCTGCGGATCTGTGGAGAGAGGAGCCCACGGAGCAGGTTTTCTGGCAGGACTTGTGAGCCCGTGGGGGACCCGCGCTGGAGCAGTGTGCTCCTGAAGGACTGCACACCGTGGAATGGACCCATGCTGGAGCAGTTCGTGAAGAACTGCAGCCCGTGGGAATGGCCCACGTTGGAGGAGTTCGTGGAGGACTGTCTCCCGTGGGTGGGACCCCACGCTGGAGCAGGGGAAGAGTGTGATCAGCCCTCGTCCTGAGGAGGTGAAGCGGCAGAAAATAACGTGTGATGACCATAAACCCCTTCCCTGTCCCCCTGTGCCGCTGGGGGGGCTTGGTGGTGAAATCCGGGAGTGTAGTTGTGCCCAGGAAGAAGGGAGGGGTGGTGGGAAGGTGTTCTGAGATTTCGTTTTATTTCTCATTACCTTGCTCTGGTTGATTTGTAATAAATTGAGTTAATTTTCCCAAACTGAGTCTGTTTTGCCCGTGATGGTAATAGTGAATGATCTCTCCTGTCCTTGTCTCGACCCGCAAGCCTTTTGTTATATTTTCTCTCCCCTGTCCAGCTGAGGATGGGGGAGTGATAGAATGGCTTCGGTGGGCACCTGGTGTTCAGCCAGGGTTAACCCATCACACTAAACAATTGATACAGTCGCACGCTTTGACTGGCGAATGACAGGAATCTGTTTTACACCGTCGAGCAAAGCAACAGATACAAATTGCATATTCGATACGACATGTTGGATTAGCTGAATAAACCAAGGAATAGCACATGGCACAAACATCAAAGCGGCAAATGCACACAACAGGTAAAACAGAAGCCGTTTTACCCATGGTGCTCCAGGTAACCAAGACCATAGATCACCGTCCCAAACATTCCATGTTTGAATGGGGACATGGGTTAGTTTCTAACAAAACAGATTCGTTATACTTATAGGAACCCTATGGGATAAGGAGAGGTGGGGGAATTGGCTTCCCTTCACCTTCATAGGTAAATCTCCAACATAACATAATTAGAAATAACATCGTGTCTGCTTCTCTTCTTCTGTGGGTACGTCTGTGTCGCTTGCTTCTTCCTGAAAGTTAAACAAGAACAACTTTGCTTCTCGGGTTAGTATGAATCTTTTCAATTTTTCCACAGGCATCTTTTGCCTCTCTCAAATGCAGGGGTTTACCCTCGGGCTTGTGCTTCACAACAGAGGTCTTCGACTCCTGAATGTTTCCGTTTTACGTGTAGCCATTCCAACAGGCATTCCCAATTTTCCACTGTCTGGGTGCTTTGTAGGAGAGCTAGCCGGGCCAGCTCATCCACTTTAGCATTCCATTGGCTCACCGGGGCATCATCTGGTTGGTGAGATGCTACCCATGCTACTGCAAATTTCCTTTGTCTGGCAATGGTAAGAACATCTTGCCATTTTTCCTTTTGCCACACAGGTATCCTATTGACCTCCCACCCGTTTTGTTCTCAGAATGGAAGCCACTCAGTGCAGTCCTTAAACACAGCATAAGAATCAGTATAGATATAGAGGAAGCAGATTGAGCCTCGTGCTGGAAGACGCTCCACACAGCAATTAGTTCTCCTACTTGTGCACTACCTATCCCTTCGGTAATGATCTGTTCCTCAGTATCTACTCGAAGTGCCACAGCTCGATATTTCCAAATTTTTCCCTCTCGCTTCGACGAGGCATCCATGAACCAGACATTTTGCAATTGTCCAGAAAACGGAGGAGCTACTTCTATTACAGGCAAAAGCTCGGAGGCGTCTCTATCTGGGTTCACCTCGTCTTGTATATTTAACACTTTGGCGGCTCCTTCTGATACGGAGAAGGTTTCACAGTAGTGTTCTGTCTGTGCATACCACTCTCGCACAGAGGCTCTCTGGGCCACCCCGTCGGGGGGTGGAGTTCCTGCCAAAACTGCTTTGATCACTTTAAATGGACCTCTGAGCACTATCGATTGTTGCCGGGTGGTCCGTTCGGCTTCTCTCAGAGCTAAACTAACTACAAATAGACCCTTTTCCCAAGTTGTAGACCTTTTTTCAGCATCTTTAAAGCTACGAGAATAAAACCCAATGGACTGAACAGGTCCCTCTGGACCCTTTTGAATGGGACCAAGGGCCTGATAGGCATTCACTTCAAATACCAACAACTGTAAAGCTTCGTCATGGACCTGAGTCCATTCCCACTGAGCTCTCTTTCCCAACAAGTCATACAGGGGTCTAGCAGTAATTGAGAGGTCAGGAATGCGTTTCCTCCAAAACACAAGCAATCCTAGTGCATGCTTGAAGTCTTTCTTTGACTCTGGCATCTGGATCTGATCGAGAGAGGAAAGGGTATCCGGTGGGATACACGTCATGTCTCCCTTCCACCAGATTCCTAAAAATTTTACCTCGCTTGAAGGGGTTTGGATTTTCTCAGGTGGAATTGTCAACCCTATACTTTCCAAATGGGTGATGATGTCGTTCGGGGTTTCTCTAACTGCTTCTACCTGCTTTCCTCCTATGAGCACATCATCTATATACTGATAGATCTTTACCTCTGCTTTTATGGGAGTTGTTTCCAACTCTCACGCTAGAGCATGGTGAGCCAGCGTGAGGGAGTGCTTGTATCCTTGGGGCAGTCATGTAAAGGTGTACTGTTGTCCTTCCCAGGTGAAGGCGAAGCAATCCTGGTCCTCAGGTTGTAAAGGGACCATAAAAAACATATCCTTAACATCGATCACTGCCATGACAGGGTGGGATTGTTCCTGAATGGCAGCAATCAATTCACCAATGTTTGGTACAGCAGCTGTTAGTGGACCTGTGTTGGCATTGAGCCTCCTGTAATCTACCGTCAATCTCCATTTGCCATTTGGTTTTCGGACTGGCCATACTGGGGAGTTGAAGGGGGAGTGAGTAGGAACTACAACCCCTTGTTTCTTTAAATCCTCCAGAACTGGCGTAATTCCTTCTCTTGCTCCTAGAGGCACTGGATAGGGTTTAACATTTGTCAGCTTGGAAGGGGGGAGGGTAGGTGCTGCTTGCAATAGACGCACCTCCAGGCTGGATGTTTCGGCTAACTGCCTAATCTGAGGGACACCAAAAGACCATGAGTTTCCCTGGGTGTCCCGCCACTGTCTACCCTTCAAAACATCTATACCTAAAAGGTTCATCTGGAAAGATCCTACGGCCACCATGGTATTGACCGGGTTTTCTTCCCCTGGCAACCATAGGGTTGCCGGAGTCATGGGCATGGATTGGGTTTTCCCAAAAGCATTTAAGACAATCAGATTTTTAGATGGGGCCGAAATCCCGCATTGTTCTGCTTTAGTCCGCCTTAGCGCAGGAATTTGTGCCCCAGTATCAATTAAAAAGGTCACCGGTCTTTTCTTTGGTCCTACAGCAATAGTAATCAGTAAATCTCCTTTTGTATTGCAGGTGAGTTGTCTAACAAACATCCACCCTCCGCCTCCCCCCTCGCCTTCAGGGGGTGGAAGATCTAGTTTCCTGCCACCTTCTCCTCCTTAGTCGACTCGTCCTCCAGGCTTATCAAGGGTGGGGCACTAGGGGTTGGTTTGGAAATGGCCTTTTGCCCTGACCAATTCTGCACAAGCTCCTCCAGTCTTTGGGTCGAGAGCCCATCCATCAAGTCCCAGGGAACACCTTTTGAACCCCTAGTTGCCATAGTCCCTGTCGACTTAGGGGCCTCTCTCTTCCAGGGGCTAATAGCCGCCCACTAAGTCGCCGTACGATCTTGTTTTCAGTCCTTTGAGACGATCCACCAACAGGGCCGTATTTTCTCTCCAAGTTAATCAATTCCTGAGCTACCTCTCCCCATGTCCCTGGCCATCGATGGTCAGGGGACATTCTCCCCTCCAGAACGGACATAGTCCTTTCTCCATTGGGGGTGTTTAGAATTCTCCCTTGCAATTGGATCCCAATTGGTCTCAGAGAGTCAGGAAGCCCCCATATCAGAATAGTCATCCTCTTTGGGTCCACAGGCAGCATTATCGGGGAGCCCTGATGGGGCTTGAGCTCCCGGTCATACATCATCCTGATACATGCCGCCTTTTGCACACTTTCTAGCAGCTGATCCACCGTATCGGTTATGGCAAGGGGATCTCCCCGTTCCATAGGGTTCAGCCCTCCAGCCCAGTACGCAGCTCTCTGAGTCAATGACCATGGGGCCCGGTGACCACCAGTTGTTAGAAACACACCTGGACCCCAATATTCTTCTGCTTCTTTCTCTGACAACAAGATTCCATCTCCTCCTGACAAAGACACTCTCCACACGTACTCCGTCTCAGATTCCTTTGCCATCCTTGAAAAACCTTTTCTCAATTTTGCTAATTCAGTTGCTGTATATGGGGCTTCTTTAGTGATAACCTGAGGATGGTCGTCGCTACTGTCCTCATACACATACTCGGTTTTAATCACTGGACGCACGTCGCGGGGGGGCTCTCTACGGTCTCTTTTGCCCTTTGCAAATCCCTCTGAGGATAGATTTGCTGTGTCCTTTTCTCCACAGGAGGCGTGTCTACCTCCGTCTCTCTCGAAAGTTGATTCTTTAATTCTCTTTTTAAAACCCTAACAAGTTTCCTTTCCTCCTCCAACAACTGTTTACTTTCTTGCAGTTGCTTCTGCAGGCTTCTGATCATGTCACTTTGACCAGACTTCTGCTTCCTCTCTTCCATCGCGGCTGCCAGACTCACTCCCAGCACTGCACAAATTATTGCTTTTCCCTTCCCTTTTTTAACCTTAGCTTCCTTCTGCAAGATTCTTATCCGATCCACCACACTCTGTGGTTGAAACCAGTGGTTTTTCACCCCGTCTTGTCCCTGGACTGAGGGGCAAGATCGGTAGTCCTCTAAAAGATCATATAGTTTCTCTATTCCTTCAACCCGTGAGGGTGCAGAATCACAAACACCAACAGTTTCCCGAGCATCCATTTTTCTCTAACACAAATTAGGGGGTCTGCGTTCTGAGAGGGTCTCTCTCAGAAGGACACACTGTACACTTACAAATCAACACAACTAGAAGGGGGTAACGTCTTGAGAGGGTCTCACAATAGTTCCGAATTCCCCCCTTCTCCCTCTCAAGAGCACAACCTTCAACGTCACACACTAACTTGAAGGAGGATTACGTCCTGAGAGGGCCACGCGTGAATATACTAGTTCCCCCTTCTCACTCTCAGGAGCCAGACTGCACATTAACCCAAAAGTTCCACAACAAAGTAGTGCAGCACTCTCATCTCTGGGGATCCTGTCCGTGACGCCAATTTAAAAATGTCCCGATCCAATACCGGGGAAGGTTGTTCAATGAACCCGAGAGCGAGATTAAGACACAAACAAGGTCAGATGCTGTACAACCTTACAAATTTTATTCTCTATAACAACCAATAACTGCGATAGAACAGAGGGAGGAAAAAGAAAAAGAGACAGACCTAAGCAAGAGAACGGAAGAGAGGTAGCAAGACTAGTTAACCACCACCACGAAGCCAGCAGCGTCCCGCTGAGTTGGTTCCAACGACAGTGATGGAGGGTCAGGTTCTTCTGCTGCTGCCAGCCAGGTGTCTTCCCTTCAGATCCAGATGTTACAGTCCTTCAGATGTTTTCCAAGTCCGGGTTTCTTCAGCCGAGAAGGGAGTACGCAGTTCTTTTTTATTGTTCCAGTCCCCTCTGTTTCTCTGAAAAGTCCACCCATTTCCACAGAACTCATTATCCTGTGTGCCGCCCCCTGTTCCTCCATGGACGCATGCCCAGGTGCTCATGGTGGTTTTCTCACCTTGCTTGTGGGCAAGCACAGCTCAGCAGGCATCATGTGGTGGCTTCTTCAGGGACATCTTGTGTGTAGTCCCCTACAAAAACAGGATGTTGAGTCAGCAAATCAACAGAGTCTCTTACAGATGTGTAGGCAAGGAGGTGCAGTTCCAGCTGGTGCTTCTGGAAATATTTGCCTGCAGCCACCTCTCATACAGGTGGGAACTGCAAATTTGCATAATGCCCTGGCCAGAGCTGCTACTCACAGATCTGGCAGCAATAAAAAGGCAAGAGACCAGGCACATCAGCAGAGCCCTGCAAGGAGGACATCCCTGTGTACACCTGCTCTCTGCCTGCTGTCGAGATGGTGCAAGTGACTCCACTCCTCCTGATACTCGGCATGGTGCTGGTGGCTCCTGGCTACTCTGCAAAAAAGGTAATGGCAGGGCTGGGATCCACGGGGCAGGGTGGGAAGGGTTGCCTACGCCTGCCACCATGCCCGCACTTGGGCTGTGCTGCAGCACCAACTCTGAGTCCCCTCTGCTCTAGTGTGTGCTGACTGGGCGCTGGATGAATGAACTGGGCTCCAACATGACCATCATGCCCGTGAATGGAAAAGGCGAATTCTGGGGCTTCTACCATACGGCCGTGAAAACCACCACGAACGAGATCCAGGTGTCACCCCTCCGGGGATCCCAGCACCGCCCGAACCAGCAGAGGCATCCCACCTTCGGCTTCACTGTCAAATGGAGCTTTTCAGGTACTTCTCCTTTCCCAGCCTCCCTGCAGTGTCCCCAGAGCTCCCCTGCCCTCCACTGTGATGTCCCCAGACCTCCCCTGCCCTCCCTGTGATGTCCCTGATGTTCTTCTGCCCTTCCCTGCAGGGTCGTTGTTGATCCCCTGCCTTCCCCTGTGGTGTCCCAAATGCTCTCCCATCCTCTGTGGTGTCCCTCATGCCCCCCATCCTTGACCCCAGAGCTCCTTGGCTGGTGTCACCTCGCAGTACCAGGGTGCAGAGGTTGTGCTGGGGGCTGAAGCCCGCTGCTGTCTGCCCATCTCCAGATGAGACCCCAAGCCCCCTGTTGCCTTCTGCCTCCTTTCCCCATCACCACTGTCCCCAGAGGGCAGGGACAGCCCAGGTCTACTGTCCCCCTGTGCTGGGGCAAGCTGCAGGGCTATGGGTTGGCACTGACTGGCTTTTTCGGTAACGTGACCACTCTCCCCTCCATCTCCTACCCCATCCCTGCAGACTCTGTCACCGTCTTCACCGGCCAGTGCTTTGTGGATGAGAAGGGAAATGAGATTTTGAAGACCATGTGGCTCCAGCGGTCACATGTGGACAACATCAAGGACGATTGGAAGGCCACCAGGTGAGCCCCCCATTCCTGCCCTGCGCAGGTCCCCTGAGCATCCCCAGAGGGGTTCGGGACTCTCCCACCCCGTGGTGCTCAGCGTCTGGCAGAGCTGCTGCCAGTGCGGGGGTGGTTGAGGATGGGGTGCTTGTGCACGGCCGCCCTGCGGGTCCCTCGGAGGTGCAAATGCTGGGGGAGGAAGCAGGGGGGCAGGGACGGGCAGGCGTTTGGCACAGCAAGGCTGCGTTTCTCACTCTTACATCTCCTCCCTTTGTGTCCCCACAGGGTCGGCACCAACGTCTTCACCCGCCTGCGCCCCCGGCAGGAGTGTAGCTGGGAGCAAGGGGATTCCCAGGCCAGTGACGACGACGACGACTCTGCATCCTGCTCCTTCTGCTCCGCCGACTGCTGCTCTCAATAAAGCTTTGCAGCAAACACTCACCCGTCTCCTGTCGTGTTGCGCCTCAGCGCCCATGTTCCCCTGTGTGTCCCCCACAGCATCTCATGCCCTCTCCGGGCTCCATCCCCGAGGCCCGGTGCCTGTCCCCCACCATGACCCCTGCCATGGCCTGGGCTCCTCCGTCGCAGCCCCAGTTTGCCCCACTGTGCTCCCTCGGGACCTCCGCCTTGCCCGGAGGAGCAGGACCCCACTCAGTCTGGCGTGGTGGCTAGTGGCCCGTCTCCCACCAGGGTGACCCTTGGCAGGAGGCCCAGCACGGGCGGCCACTGCCTGTCCGCGGGCCCCTCCACCATAAAAGGGGCCGAGCGGGCAAGGGGCAGCAGCGCAGGCAGAGCCCGGGCACCGCACACGGCCACCGCCGCTGCCGCCACGGGGAGCTTCGGCCGCTGCCTCCCGCTCACCCTGGCCCTGCTCAGCCCCTGTGCCACTGCTGGCAGGAAGGTGTCGAGGATTTCTTGGCTGGGCGAGGGCATGCGAGCAATCCAGCCGTTAGGTGGGAACGAGGCATAAGTTGACAAAGTGCAGGAGCAGACAAGGACGCTGTGCCCTTGTACGCTGGGAGAAAGGAAGATAAGAAGAGCCTGACAAGCAACTCCTGGATGCCGAAGAATGAGACAAGTAACTGCTGGACACCTCGTGAAGAAGCTTGCACAGCCAATGGAGGATAAGGTAGTGTCGCGTGAACCGGGGTATTGGACCAATTAGAGTATTGTACAAGGCGCGTGCACAAGCACATAAGGTATAGAACTGTGCTAAAAGTTGTAGTAAATGGGCTTCACTTGATCACATTGGTCTGTGCGTGATTTCCCCTGTGGATCCTCCGCAACATTTGGCGCCCGAACAGGGACCCTCAGATCAGCACTTTATCGTCTCTATGGGAATTTCTGGTGCAGCTGAACCGACGAGGAAGCGGAGGAGCCGGCCGAGAGTGTTCCTGCTGCCCCGGCAGGACGGCAGAAGCTTCAGCCACGCTGGGAAGCACGACGTGAGCTTCAGCTGAGCTGGGACGCGCCTAAGTGTGAATCTCGCCCTGAGCTGGGAAAACGAGGAGACGCGCGGAAGCTTGAATCTCGCCCTGATTAGGTGAGCGGTCGGAGAAGGAGATGGGGTTGGACAAAAGGCAGGAAGCAGTCCTAAAGCTCCTTCGTAATTTTCTCTCTGAGAGAGGACTGAAATTCGATAGTTCTGTGTTAAAGGGGTTACTTTTATGGGCCTGGGAGAAGGAACTTCTCCCGAATGTAAATGTCGCGTTTGAAGAAGCGACCTGGGATAATATAGGCAAGGCACTGTGGGACGCTGCTAACTGCAAGGGGGGTAAGGTGAAGGAGATGAAAAAATACGCAGCGCTCGGGAAAGTAATGCCAGACATGCTGGAGGCGATGAGGGCGGACCGGGAGGCAGCCGCCGCTGCCCGCGCGGCCGTGACCCCTCTGCTGCCTCCACGGCTGCCGCGTCAGCCTACCCCGCTGGAGTTGGGGGGACATTCTCTACACAGCTATCTCCACCCCCCGACATCCATTTCTGTTAACGCTGAGACGCCTGCACAGGCGCAGCCTTTGCCTATACCCAGCCAGGCCGTTGGCGCCGAAAAAATTCCCCCGTCTGTTACTCCACAAGAAAGAGGGGAATTAGGGGGGGCCGACTGTCGCCCGACAGATCCGAACCCGACAGACTCGGGGGTGACCAATGCGGATAAACAGGTTGCGGGGGTGAGGGAACCATCTCCATCGGGTAGTGCGATGGAAGAGCTCCTAAGGGAGGTGGTGAGCCAATTACAAAAACGGACAGTACGGTCGGAAGAGCTCCCAAGGGAGGTGGTGCACCAATTACAAAAAATGGCAGCACGGTCGGGAGAGCCAGAAGTGAGGGAGAAAGGATCCTCCCGAAAGGATGAACCGAGAAGGCAAGAGCATGAGGATTCTGGCCGTGTACCAGTCCCGCTCCCTCCCCCGCCTTCTCGCCACCCCCTCCGCCCCCTCCCTCCTCCCCTCCCTCTCCGCCCCCCCCTCCGCCCGTTTGCCCCGGCGCGTGTCAGCCGGCCATGGAGCGCCCGCCGCCCGCCGCGGCCGCGGCCGGACCCCGGGCAGAACCGTCCGCGCCCCCGCCCCCGCCCGTTCATCCATCCCGCCTCTCGGGACCGGAGACGGTGACACCAGCCGCGCCCGCGGTAGACGCGGAGCCGCTTGTAATAGCCGCTGCAGAAGAAAGGCAGAGACGCTGGAGGGGTGTAATAAAAGATGCCGTTACAGAAGGGACTATGCTCCAAGCATTCCCAGTTATTGCATCAAATGGACAGAAAAAATGGGAGGCGTTTGACTGGAAGGTCATTGAGAGATTAAGGAATGCTGTGAGCCAGTACGGAATCAAATCTGCGTTAACTCACCAAATACTGCACTTCATTTTTCTGCTGATACGCTGATACCTCAAGATATTAAACAGCTAGCACAGTTGGTTTTGACACCCACCCAAATGTCAGTGTTTTTCCGGCAGTGGGAGACGTTCTGTGATAGGGAACAAGCAACACCACGACAACAAACAGATCCCTTATGGGGAGTAACCACGCAGATGCTGAAGGGTACTGGACCCTTCGCATCAGGGAACGCTCAGTTACGGTGTGTCCCTGAGGTTCGTCATCTGTCACAGATCTTGGCGTATCAAGCTTTTCTTACCATACCAGACAACATGCGCAGCCGTGCTTTCACCCAGGTGAAACAGGAGTATAACGAACCTTTTGCACAGCTTATTAATAGACTGCATAGGGCAATCTATGACCACCCTGACGTGAACGAGGGCATGAAAGAAAACATGTTCAAAATACTCGCTTTTGAAAATGCTACTGGAAAGACACGCAAAGCATTGTGTAATTTGCCGAAAAATGCAGACGTCGTTGATATGATGGAATACATGGATCGATCAGTGGACTCACAGAAAGTAGCCTATGCTGCCACAGCTCTACAAGGAGCTACAAAGAAGCACAAGGCCAGTAAGACACCCTCGGTCAAGTGTTTTAACTGTGGCAAACGTGGTCACATTAGGAGCAAATGTACGGTTACTGCCAACAGTAAGTGCTGCAACAAGTGTAAGAAAGATAACCATACCACCAAGAATACAGGAAGCAGGGAAAATTCACACCGACCGTGAAGGCCCCTCACGCAACAACACAAATGCAAGGGGCTTGGGCTGCCAGCCCTCAGGCAGCCTCGCAACCACCAGATCCGCCACTGCAGGAAGCTCCGGAGTGGATGTGGAAACCGCAGTACACATCCAACATAAAGGGACCATTGGGGTTTGGACTCAGTGCATTTTTAATGGGGCGATCTTCAACAGCTCTAGGAGGAATTCTAGTAGTCCCAGGGCTTATTGATGCAGATTATTGTGGGACTGTGAAAGAATTATGATTCATGATTTAATCCCTCCTGTTTCTATTCCTAAAGGTACCAGAATAGCACAATTAGTTCCATTCAGGACGTGTGATCCGAACCCAGGTGAAGTACAACGTGGAGATGGCGGATTCAGCTCCACAGGGAAACCGCAGGTATACTTTGCCATGGACACAACAAGGGGTAACCAGAAAAGGTAGTTGTCCTGGGTTCAGCTGGGATAGAGTTAAGTTTTACAGGAACCTGGGAGGTGGGGGCACAGCCGGGGCAGCTGACCTGAACTAGCCAAGGAGCTATTCCATAGCATGTGACATCATGCTCAGTATATAAATGGGGAGCGGGCCGGGGGGTGGTCTCGGTTTTCGGTGGGGGAAGTGGCGGAGCGTCGGGTCCGGGGTGGTGAGCAGTTGCACTGTGCATCACTCTTTTTGTATACTTTTTCATTAGTACCGTTGTTGTTGTTGTAATTTTTCTTTGTGTTTGTCCCAGTAACCTGCCTTTATCTCAACCCTCGAGGTTCCAGTTTTCTTTTTCTTTTCTCTCCTCCGTCTCCTCCCCATCCCACCGGAGGGGGGTGGAGGAGTGAGCGAGCGGCTGCGTGGTCCTTTGTTACCGGCTGGGCTGAGACCACGACAGTCCTTTTTTGGCACCCAACGTGGGGCAGAAGGGTTGAGATAACGACAGATCTGGCCAGAGCGTGTTGAAACAAATTTGTCAAACGCATTTCTTGGATAAATAGATGTTAGTCACAATGTTGTTTCATTTGTTTACATGGTGGCGTTTTGTAAGCTCTTATATGCTCTATGTATTGCCTGTAGTTGCGTATCTCATCTCTGGGAGAGTGATTGGGATTATCATTTTGCTGTACTGGGCAATGTCGACTTGTGAAATGATTACATCACTGGTCATGAGGTTAAGCTGGTATCTGTACGAGGCAGCGATACCATTTCCATACTTTGGGCACCTTCTGTCAGATTTTATTGGTAATTACACCCCATCCATGGGGAAGTTAGGGGGGGATACTCCCCGCCATCCATTCGCCTCCCTTTCCTCCTTCCGACTAATTACAACAGCTTTCGAGAATTTTGAATATCCTTGGGATGCGCAAGCCAGCGTGCTGTTAGTGCTATGCCTCCTGAATATTTTTCAGGTCTTGTTTAGGGCTACAAAAAGGCTCTTTAAGAGGACCGCCCAGAGATCGGCCCCAAAGCTGGATATTCATGGGTGGCACGGCATGTGGGAGGATATGGGCAGGTATCTAGAGAACTTCTCACCTCCAGTGGCTTGGAAGTGCACTCCCAAACAACTACAGAACCCTCATGAAGTGGTAGAATATTTGAAAGACAAATGCTGTGGCTATTCCAAAGACGTACAACTCGCTGCACTGTGCTGGGCCCTGGCCAGTATCTACCAAACACTGCTTGATATTATGCAGCACCCTCAGGGGGAAAAGGGGGAAAAGATGGAAACCAGGACAACATGCACCGTGGCTACCCAAACCCTGACAACAGGCACCTTGGCTGCCCCTACCCCGACAACAAGCACCGTGGCTGCCCCTACCACGACAACAGGTACCACGACTACCCCTACCCCGGTGACAGACACTGCAGCTAAACCAGAGAACCAACCTGTGCCAGTATCAGTCGCCCCTGTACAGAAAAAGAAACGCACAAAGAAATCAGTTCGCTTAGTGAGAGATGAAGATGAACCAGGGTCATCGCGAGAACAGGAGGAAGAGCCAGAACCTGGAATAATTACCCAATCCCTATCCATGAGTGAGTTGCGTGACATGCGAACAGATTTTAGCCGCCACCCAGGTGAGCACATTGTTACCTGGCTGCTCCGATGCTGGGATAGTGGGGCTAGTAGTGTGGAATTAGAGGGTAAAGAAGCTAAGCAGTTGGGATCTGTCTAGGGAAGGGGGCATTGACAAGGCGATTGGGAGAAAAACACAAGTCCTCAGCCTCTGGAGGCGACTTCTGTTAGGTGTAAAGGAAAGGTACCCCTTCGGGGATGAAGTTACATGTCACCAAGGCAAGTGGACCACCATGGAGAGAGGGATTCAGTACCTGAGAGAATTAGCCGTGCTGGAGGTGATTTATAATGATCCAGAAAATGCGCAGTCACCCACAGATCCAGATGAGGTCCAACGCACACAACCCATGTGGCGGAAGTTTCTGCGAAGTGCACCAGCAACCTATGC
Source organism: Astur gentilis (assembly GCF_929443795.1). Lineage (NCBI taxonomy): Eukaryota > Metazoa > Chordata > Aves > Accipitriformes > Accipitridae > Astur > Astur gentilis. The sequence continues at coordinate 75,469,347 of NC_064919.1, read as the reverse complement.
CAACTCGTTGGCAGTGATGTCCTGGAGAGAAGGCTATGGACAAACGGTGGATGAATTGGCTGTCCAACTCCGGCAAGACGAGGGAAGTCTCTCTTCCTCCCTACGGGCCTGTGTCTCAGCTGTAGAGGGGTCGTCCCGAGAGTTCCAGCAATTCAAAGTAGATCTGTCCTCCTCCTCACCTGTACGGGCCCGCATCGCAGTTATTGGGAGTAAGCGTTCCTCTACCCAAGAGAGAGGAGAACGAAAGTACACACGACGGGCTAACCTGTGGTTTTACCTGCGTGACCATGGAGAGGACATGAGGAAGTGGGATGGAAAACCTACCTCAGTCTTGGATGCACGGGTACAGGAGTTGCGAGAAAAAGCAACCAGGAAAGAGAATTCTTCTTGGAAAACCGCTGCTCCAGTTTCCCGTGAGCAGTCCCCCAGACGCAGTAGTAGATGGGCTGATCTCATTTCTGATCCCCTTGAAGGGACTTCCGATTCACGTGTGCAGAAAGTGAGTAACGGATATTCTAACCAGGATTAGAGGGGCCCTGCCTCCAGCCAGGTGGAGGAGAGGGACACCCGAGTCTACTGGACAGTGTGGATTCGATGGCCTGGCACATCAGACCCACAGGAATAGAAGGCTCTAGTGGACACTGGTGCACGATGTACCCTAATGCCATCAAGTTATAAAGGGGCAGAACCCATCTGTATCTCTGGTGTGACAGGGGGATCCCAAGAGCTAACCGTATTGGAAGCTGAAATGAGTCTAACCGGGAATGAGTGGCATAAACACCCCGTTGCGACTGGCCCAGAGGCCCCGTGCATCCTTGGTATAGATTATCTCAGGAGGGGGTATTTCAAGGACCCAGAAGGGTACCGTTGGGCCTTCGGTATAGCTGCATTGGAGACGGAGGAGATTGAACAGCTGTCTACCCTGCCGGGTCTCTCCCAAGACCCTTCGGTTGTGGGGTTGCTGAAGGTTGAAGAACAACAGGTGCCAACTGCTACCACGACGGTGCACCGGCGGCAATATCGCACCAACCGAGACTCCCTGATCCCCATCCATCAGCTGATTTGCCAATTGGAGAGCCAAGGAGTGATCAGCAAGACTCACTCACTCTTTAGTAGTCCCATAAGGCCCGTGCGGAAATCCAATGGGGAATGGAGACTAACAGTAGATTATCGTGGGCTGAATGAAGTCACGCCACCGCTGAGCGCTGCTGTGCCAGATATGTTAGAGCTTCAATATGAACTGGAATCAAAGGCAGCTAAGTGGTATGCCACAATTGACATTGCTAATGCATTTTTCTCCATTCCTTTGGCAGCGGAGTGCAGGCCTCAGTTTGCTTTCACTTGGAGGGGCGTCCAGTACACCTGGAATCGACTGCCCCAGGGGTGGAAACACAGCCCCACCATTTGCCATGGACTGATCCAGGCTGCACTAGAAAAAAGGTGAAGCTCCAGAGCACCTGCAATATATTGATGACATCATCGTATGGGGCAACATGGCAGAAGAAGTTTTTGAGAAGGGGAAGAAAATAATCCTAATCCTTTTGAAGGCTGGTTTTGCCATAAAAGAAAGTAAGGTCAAGGGACCTGCGCAGGAGATCCAGTTCTTAGGAGTAAAATGGCAAGATGGGCGTCGTCAGATCCCTGCTGACGTGATCAACAAAATAGCAGCTATGTCCTCACCGACTAATAAAAAGGAAACACAGGCTTTCTTAGGTGTTGTGGGGTTTTGGAGAATGCATATTCCAAATTACAGTCAAATTGTAAGCCCTCTCTACCAAGTTACTCAGCAGAAGAACGATTTTAAATGGGGGCCTGAGCAACGACAAGCCTTTGAACAGATTAAGCAGGAGATTGTTCACGCAGTAGCTCTTGGGCCAGTCCGGACAGGACAAGATATTAAAAATATGCTCTACACTGCAGCTGGGGAGAATGGCCCCAGCTGGAGCCTTTGGCAGAAAGCACCTGGGGAGACCCGAGGCCGACCTCTGGGGTTTTGGAGTCGGGGATATCGAGGATCCGAGGCTCGCTATACTCCAACTGAAAAAGAGATCTTGGCAGCATATGAAGGAGTTCGAGCCGCCTCAGAAGTGGTTGGTACTGAGACACAGCTCCTCTTAGCACCCCGACTGCCAGTGCTGGGCTGGATGTTCAGAGGGAGGGTCTCCTCTACACATCACGCTACCGACGTCACGTGGAGTAAGTGGGCCGCACTGATCACACAGCGGGCTCGCATAGGAAACCCCAGTCGCCCAGGAATGTTAGAAGTGATCACGGACTGGCCAGAAGGCAAAGATTTTGGAATGTCGCCAGAGGAGGAGGTGACACGGGCTGAAGAGGCCCCGCTGTATAATAAACTGCCAGAAAATGAGAGGCAATATGCCCTGTTCACTGAAGGGTCCTGTCGCATTGTGGGAAAACATCGGAGGTGGAAGGCTGCTGTATGGAGTCCTACACGACTAGTCGCAGAAACTGCTGAAGGAGAAGGTGAACCGAGTCAGTTTGCAGAGGTGAAAGCCATCCAGCTAGCGTTAGACATTGCTGAAAGAGAAAAGTGGCCAGTGCTCTATCTCTATACTGACTCATGGATGGTGGCAAATGCCCTATGGGGGTGGCTACAGCAATGGAAGAAGGGCAATTGGCAGCGCAGAGGTAAACCCATCTGGGCTGCCGCACTGTGGCAAGATATCACTGTTCGGATAGAGAAGCTAGTGGTAAAAGTACGTCACGTAGATGCTCATGTACCCAAGAGTCGAGCCACTGAAGAACATCAAAACAACCAGCAGGCGGATCAGGCCGCCAAGATTGAAGTGTCTCAGGTGCACCCGGACTGGCAACGTAGGAGCGAGCTATTTATGGCTCAGTGGGCCCACGATACCTCAGGCCATCAGGGAAGAGATGCAACATATAGATGGGCTCGAGATCGAGGGGTGGACTTGACCATGGACACTATCGCACAGGTCATCCATGAATGTGAAACATGTGCTGCAATTAAGCAAGCCAAGCGGCAAAACCCCCTGTCACATGGAGGGCGATGGCTGAAATATAAACAGTGGGAGGCCTGGCAGATTGACTATATCACACTCCCACAAACACGCCAAGGCAAGTGCCATGTGCTTACAATGGTGGAAGCAACCACTGGACGGCTGGAAACATACCCTCTGTCCCATGCCACCGCCCAGAACACTATCCTGGGCCTTGAAGAGAAAATTTTATGGCAACACGGCACCCCAGAAAGAATCGAGTCGGACAACGGGACTCGCTTCTGAAACAACCTCGTAGACACCTGGGCCAAAGAACATGGCATTGAGTGGGTATATCACATCCCTTATCACGCACCGGCCTCTGGAAAAATTGAACGCTACAATGGACTGCTGAAAACTACATTGAGAGCGATGGGGGGTGGAACTTTCAAGCATTGGGATACACATTTAACAAAAGCCACCTGGTTAGTTAATACTAGAGGATCCACCAATCGGGCTGGCCCCGCCCAACCAAGAGTTCCACATACTGTAGAAGGGGATAAAGTCCCTGTAGTGCGCATGAGGAGTATGTTAGGAAAGACAGTCTGGGTTTGTCCTCCCTCAAGCAGAGGCAAACCCATTCAAGGGGTTGTTTTTGCTCAAGGACCTGGGTACACCTGGTGGGTGATGCAGAAGGATGGGGAAGTTCGATGTGTACCTCAGGGAGATTTGATTTTGGGAGAGAATAGCCAGTGAATTGGGCTGTGTGATATTTAACTGCTAAATAACCTGCCAATGCATGTCATTGTATCTATAGTGTCTGTATGCCATATCAAGGGTATTATTGTGAGAATTATCTAAATGACTACAGGATGGACTTTTGAAACTGAGCCAAGTACAACAGCGATAGAACTTGAACTGGCACCCAGCAATTTCCTCAAGATCAACATCCTCGACCTGCAGACCAAGGGCATGAGTTGCACCAAATGTACTAGCCACAAG